>NC_137351.1:11961349-14531349 GCF_965287045.1 Carcharhinus amblyrhynchos
TCAAGAAGCTCAACACCAT
The DNA here is from genome assembly GCF_965287045.1 of Carcharhinus amblyrhynchos. Lineage (NCBI taxonomy): Eukaryota > Metazoa > Chordata > Chondrichthyes > Carcharhiniformes > Carcharhinidae > Carcharhinus > Carcharhinus amblyrhynchos. The sequence continues at coordinate 11,961,369 of NC_137351.1, forward strand.
CCAGGACAAAGCAACCCATTTGATTGGGGATCTTATTGAAACTTACAGGACACTGCGAGCTTGGATAGAGTGGACGTGAAGAGGATGTTTCCACTAGCAGAAAGAACTAGAACCAAAGGGCACAACCTCAGGATAAAGGGACGCTCCTTTAAAACAGAGATGAAGAGGAATTTCTTCAGCCAGAGAGTGGTGAATCTATGGAACTCTTTGCTGCAGAAGGCTGTGGAGGCCAGGTCATTGAGTGTCTTCAAGATAGAGATAGATAGGTTCTTGATTAATAAGGGGATCAGGAGTTATGGAGGCAAAGCAGGAGAATGGGGATGAGAAAAGTATCAGCCATGATTGAATTGCAGAGCAGACCCGATGGGCCGAGTGGCCTAATTCTGTTCTTATGTCTTGTGATCTTATGGTCTTATTGACACCCCATCCAGTATCTTCTCTACACCACTGACGTACAGTAGCAACTGTGTGTACCATTCACAATATGCACTGCAGAGATTCACCAAGATTCCCTTGGCTGCATCTTCCAAATCTGTGACCTCTACCAGCAAGAAGGACAAGGGTAGCAGATGCATGGAAACACTATCACCTGCAAAAATCCCCTCCCAGCTACACAGCAAACTGATTTGGAAATATATCGTCGCTCCTTCTCTGTCGCTGGGTCAAAATCCTGGAACTCCTTTCCTAACGGCACAGTGGGTGCATCTCCAGCACACCAACTGCAGTAGTTCAAGAAGGCAGCTCACTACCGCCTTCTCAAGGGCAATTAGGGATGGGCAATAAATGCTAGCCTAGCCAATGACACCCACATCTCTTGAAAGAATTTGTAAAAACTGCTTGAACGACTCAAAAAACTGTTATGCGCTGCCCAATGTGTTAGCAAAACAGACAGCATGATGGTCAACGCTAAATTTGCTGAGCTTAGTTAGCATGGTAGTTGAGATTTCCTGTAGTTTGCCTTTATCCAGTGGTTCTGGATGGAAAGTGAATGAAACTTAGGTGAGGAAAGGATTGATTGCGGCTATAATGCCCCTTTTGTCAACAGTTCACCTTCTGATGGTGAAATGGATAAAGACAACTGCCTGGTGTGAACCCTCATCCAGACGAACCAAAACACTTCTGATAGGAATCCTTCTCTGTGCTGGAGGCAGGAAGAGGACTACAAAGATATGATTGATAAAGCAGTGGATGTTATCTACATGGATTTTATTAAGGCTTTCAACAAAGTCCCTCATGGCAGGCTCATCATGATTAAGATGCATAGGATCCATGGTGATTTGGCCACTTGGATTCAGAATTGTTTCGCTCATAATCAGAGAGTAGTGGTGGAAGGATTTTTTCTGGCTGGAGGTCCCATAAGGATCCATACTGGGACCTCTGCTGTTTGCGATATATATAAATGACTTGGATGAAAATTTAGATGGGTGGGTTAATGAGTTTACAGATGACGTAAAGATAGGTGGAGTTGTGGATAATTTAGAAGATTGTCAAATGCTACAATGGGATATAAATCTGTTGCAGATGTGGGTGGAGAAATGGCAGATGGAGTTTAATCCAGGCAAGTGTGAGGTCCTGCAATTTGGGAGATCAAATTAAGGGTAAGTATACAGTTACTTGACGGACCCTGAACAGCATTAATGTACAGAGGGATCTTGTGGTTCAAGTCCATGTATTCCTGAAGTAGACAGGGTGATAGAGACCCAATGCTTGCCTTCATTGGTTGGTGCACTGAGTACAGGACTCAGGATGTCACGTTGCAGCTCTATAAAACTTTGGTTAGGCTGCACTTAGAGTATTGCGTTCAATTCTGATCGCCACATTATAGGAAGGATGTGGAGGCTTTGGAGATGGTGCAGAAGAGATTTACCAGGATGCTGCCTGGATTAGAGAGTATGAGATGTAAGGAGAGGCTGGACTAACTAGGGTTGTTTTCTCTGGAGTGACGCAGGCTGAGGGGAGACCGGAAAGAAATCGATAAGATTGTGAGAGGCATAGATAGGGATGACAGTCAGAATCTCTTCCCCAGAGTTGAAATGTCTAATATTAGGAGGCATGCACTTAAGGTAATAAGGCAAAAGTTCAAAGGAGATGTGAAGGGCAAGTTTTTTACACAGAGAGTGGTAGGTGTTATAGCAAACTGCTAGGGGTGGTGGTGCAGGCAGATACAAGAGGGCATATAACTGACTTTTAAGTAAGCACACGAACATGCGAGGAATAGAGAGATATAGACAAAGGGCGGGCAGGAGGGATTAGTTTAACTTGGTGTCATGTTCGGCACAACATCATGGGCCAAAGGGCCTGTTCCTGTGCTGTGTTCAATGTTCTAAAGAGACCCTTCCACGCTCTAATCCTTCATTTCCAAATTGCTGTCTTCCTATTCCAGCATCAGGGATGTTCATTCTACCCAATGTTCTGGCAGATAACTAACCACCATCCAATTTTATGAAGCAACAAAAATAGATGATCGGGCCATTGTCCTTGTTGGAGCTTGCTCCTGTAAGTTGAGTTTGTGAAGTGCGGTCCCTTTAAAAGCTGGTTTTGTGTCAGTGCATGAATGTTTAAAATACAAGTGCCTACAGGGTACACAGATTGCAATATTTATAATCAGGATCAAAAACATCAGAAGAAGAACTCAATTGCTTGGCTAGAGGAGTTCAACTGAAGGGCTGCCACCTCTTAATGCCCAGACAAAGTAACAGCAGCTCCCTGCCAGCTTAAAATAAGAGAACTCTCCATCCTTCTAACGAAGGGTACCAAAATCAGAAAGAGCAGAATCATCAGAAGAACTCCAATTTTTTTCCAAAGCCAAAACACCTGATTGTATATTTTTGGGTAATGAATGGTCCTTGTATTTATTTGAACAGCATTTTAGTAGTATCTTACTTTAATCAATATGTTACTTGTTTAGTTAACGTTCCCTATTGGTTAAATAAATAACTTGCTAATTGTTCACTTAAAGCGAATGTCAGGTCTTGCTGTTAATGAATCTCCAAACGTTAATGAAGAACAGTTCACACCTTCCCAAACACTTTTAACAGATTACGAAGCAAAAGTACTCCTCTTTGGGGGATTTGGCGTGGCTTCTCAAAGGGGGGTGAATTTCTGCATCGTAACAGTGTATGCAAATTGGCTTCTCTGCTTCCCTCATCATGAAGGGACTTAATCATTGGCACTTTAGAATGTTGAGAGTTGTGCCATATAATATTCCTCTCCTTCCCATTTCTTAGACAAATCCAGTTCCTGGTACTTCCCTAAGGAATGACAGATTCCATTGCAGTGGAAGTGGAGTTGAAACCTCGAACCGATTCTCTGTCATTCAATATCCTTGAGGTGGAAAAAATAATCAGTCGTGATTTCCATCCCTGATTGCAATCTCGAATCGCTGCTGAATATTACACATCCTGGCTCACACGCCAGGTGTGACCAAATTACTGGAAAGCTGCCAGCTGGCGTGGGTTAGTGCCTCCGGAACATGAAGTGGAACAATGTGGGTGAGGAAGTCTTCACATGCCAGGTGTGGTTCGATGGGCAGCATGCTTACCTTTGAGTCAGAAGGTTCTGCATTCAAACCCCTCTCCAGGTTTTTTTTTTCTTATTTATTTGTATTCAAGATGTGGAGATGCCCGCATTGGACTGGGGTGGGCACAGTAAGAGGTCTCACAACATCAGGTTAAATTCCAACAGATTTATTTGGAATCACGAGCTTTCAGAACACAGCTCCTTCATTGCATGAAAGCTCCGAAAGCTTGTGATACCAAGTAAACCTGTTGGACTTCAGCCTGGTGTTGTGAGACTTCTTACTGTATGTATTCAAAGCAGTTTGAAAAAGCTGGCATTGACACAATGGGACAAATAGCCTCCTTCTGTTTTGTATGATTCCATGCAGCACAGTGGCACAGTGGTCAGCACCGCTGCCTCACAGCGCCAGAGACCCAGGTTCAATTCCAGCCTTGAATCACTCTGTGTGGAGTCTGCACATTCTCCCCATGTCAATGTGGGTTTCCCCTGGGTGCTCCGATTTCCTCCCATTCTCCAAAGCTGTGCAGGGCGGGTGGATTAGCCATGCTAAATTGCCCCTTAATGTCCAAAGATATGTAGGTTATGTGTAGATCGGTAGGTTAGGGCTGAGATGAAGGGTGCTCCAGACTTGAAACGTTGGCTCTATTCTCTTTGAATCATAGAAACTTTACAATGCAGAAGTAGGCCATTCGGCCCATCAAGTCTGCACCGACAACAGTTCCACCTAAGCCCTATCCCCGTAGCCCCACATACTTACCCGGCTAATCCCAGGACACTAAGGGGCAATTTAGCATGGCTAATGCATCTAACCCACACACCTTTGGAGGAAACCTACGCAGACACAGGGTGAATGTGCAGACTCTGCACAGGCACTGACCCAAGCTGGGAATCGAACCCTGCACCCTGGAGCTGTGAGGTAGCGGTGCTAACCACTGTATCGCCATGCCTCCCAGTGGGCTGAATTACCTCTCTTTGCAGATGCTGTCAGAACTGCTGAGGTTTTCCAGCATTTTTTATTTTTATTGTAGTTTAGATGGATTGGTGATGGTAAATGCATGAGGTTACAAGGCTAGAGAAGAACAGGGGGGTGGGCCAGAGAGGGGTGCATGTTTGGAGAGTTGGCTCTGACTTGATTAGCCAAATGGCCTTCTTCTGCACTGTAGGAATTCTGTGGCTCTGGTGTCAGTGGGGGCAGGGGGATGTTTCCTCTGGGGAAAGGTGCACGTGGATGGTTTACGACAGAGAAGAGGGCAGACTATATGGGCCGTATGGCCTCTTCTACACTGTGGGGATTCTATGAAGTCTCACCTTTGCTCACCAAATCCCTAGAAAGTGTGTAGAAAAGATTTACTTGGATGCTGCTGGGATTTGATGTTTTGAGGTGTAAGGAGAGCCTGGATAGACTGGGATTTTTTTCCCTGGAGCCTAAGAGGCTTAGGAGTGATCCTGTAGAGGTCTATAAACTAATGAGGGGCATAGATCAGCTAGATAGTCAATATCTTTTCCTAAAGGTAGGGGAGTCTAAAACTAGGTTTAAAGTGAGAAGGGAGAGATATAAAGGGGTCCAGAGGGACAATCTTTTCACACAGAAGGTGGTGAGTGTCTGCCAGAGGCAGAATTAGAGCAGGTATAATTTTGTCTTTTAAGAAGCAGTTACATGGGTAAGATGGGTATAGAGGGATATGGGCCAAATGTGGCCAGTTGAGACTAGTTCAGTTGTAAAAACTGGACAGCATGGAAAGATTGGGCCAAAGTGCCTGCTTCCATGCTGTAAACCTCAATGACTCTGACCACACAACATTCCCTACATCGATCAGTGATTGAATCAGACAGAGTCATTACAGTACCATCTAGAAAATCTAATCCATGCCCAGCTTTCTCTGGAGTAATCCAGTGGATCCTATTCACCTGCATGATCACTGTAGCTCTGCCAATTAATTTCCTTCCAGTGTTTACCTCTGCTGTCCTCCAATTCTGGCCTCTTAACAAATCCCTGATATTAATTGTGTTGACATTGGCGACAGGGTTTCAGCTGCTTAGAACCCAAGCTCCATAACTACCTTCCCAAATCTCTTGACTTCCATATCTCTCTTCCAACTGAAGCCTTGGACCCAGCTTTTGGTCAACTGTCCTAACATCTCCTTATGTGGTTTTGACGCCAATTTTTGTTTGAAGCACTCTGGGACCCACTTATTTATTTATTTTTTAGTGTCACAAGTAAGGCTTACATTAACACTGCAATGAAATTACTGCGAAAATCCACTAGTCGCCACAGTCCGGCGTCTGTTCGGGTACACTGAGGGAACATTTAGCATGGCCAATACACCTAACCAGCGCATCTTTTGGACTGTGGGAGGAAACCAGAGGAAACCCATGCGGATGTGGGGAGAATGTGCAGACTCCACACAGACAGTGACCCAAGCCGGGACTTGGACCCGGGTCCCTGGCGCTGTGAGGCAGCAGGGCTAACCACTGTGCCGCCGTGCATCCACTTACTACATTGAAGGTGCTATAAAAATGCAGCTTGCCGTTGTGAGACCTAGATGTGGACTCGCAGCATAGAGTCAGTGCTGGAAATGATATGTCGTTCAAGTAAAAGGTCAGGCCAGTTCGTAGGTGACATCATCAGAACCGACATGAAACACTGTTGAACATTAGCCAGACTGGGAATCAGTTTTAAGAAAGAAGCTGTCAGGAATGTTTAGACTAGCACATACCTGAGCTGGTGTGGGAGCTAAATACATGGTAAAGGAAAACAAAATGCCAGAGCTTTTGTTGTGGATCGAGATCCAGCCCCTTTATGCTGCCGTTTACACAGCACTACTTCCCCTCCACATAGAGAAAGGCCAATTGCCACATAAGGGCCCACCTCATTGTGCAAAGGTCTCCCAATCAAGTGGCAACAAACACTGAGGTATGGAGCAGGGGCAGGATTATATTCAAACTTTTTATAATGCTCTCTGGATGACCTCGCCACCGGCGGCACAGAAGAATAGGCTGAGAATTTTACTGTGTGTTTAAAACGATGAGGCTTCCCGGTGGCACATGGTGTGTGAGTGTGTGTGTGTTTGCGTATATGTGTGTGTGTGAGTGGGTGTGTGTATGTGGGTGTGTGTGATCGTGTGTGTGCGCGTGTGAGTGTATGTGTGTGAGTGTGTGTGAGTTGTGCGTATGTGTGTGTATGTGAGGGTATGTGTATGTGTGTGTGAGTGCGTGTGTGAGTGTGTGTGAGTGTGTGTGTGAGTGTGTTTGCGTATACGTGTGTATGTAAGTGTATGTGTGTATGTGGGTGTGTGTGAGCATGTGTGTATATGTGTGAGTTGTGCGTATGTGTGTGTATGTGAGGGTATGTGTATGTGTGTGTGAGTGTGTGTGAGCGTGTGTGAGTGCGTGTGTGAGTGTGTTTGCGTATACGTGTGTATGTAAGTGTATGTGTGTATGTGGGTGTGTGTGAGCATGTGTGTATATGTGTGAGTGTGTGTGTGTGAGTGTATGTGTGTGAGTGCGTGCATATGTGCGTGTATGTGAGTGTGTGTGTGTATGTGTGTGTGTGAGTGCGTGTGTGAGTGTGTGTGAGCACGTGTCAGTGCATGTATGAGTGTGCTTGTGTATATGTGTGTATGTAAGTGTGTGTGTGCATGTGGATGTGTGCGAGTGTGTGTGTGAGTATGTGCGTGTGTGTAGGTGTGAGTGGTGGGGGTGGGGGAGTTGGGTGGGGATTTTGTGAGTGGTGATGAGTGTGTGTGAGGGTGGGTCTCTGCAAGCTTGGGAGGGTATGTGTGTGAGGGTATGTGTGGGTGAGTAAACGTGAGTGAGGGTGGATGCATGTATGTGTGGGAAGGATGTGTATGTGTGAGGATGTGTGTAGACGGGTGTGGGTGGCTGGAAGTGTGTGAGGGTAGTTGTGTATGTGTGTGCGTGGATGTGTGGGTGTGGGTGGAGGACATTTGTGTGTGTGTGTGTGTGTGTGTGTGTTTGTGAGTAGGGGGACATGTGTGTAATGGGGACATGTGTGTGCATGGGGGGAATGTATGTGTGTGGATGGGTGTGGGGGGTTGGAGTGTGTGAGTGTCTGTGTGTGGAGGACATTTTTATGTGTGTAGGGGGACATGTGTGTGATGGAGGGGGAGGGTTGCGAGGGTGGGGTTGATCTCTGTTTGGTGTCACTGAAGACTCTGGGCCCTTTCATTGGTGCTTTTTGAAGTGGGAATTAAGGTGCAGAAGTTCCTCTCGACCTGTACGGGAGGGATATTTGATCCAAAGTTCCTGTTTCAGATTACTCTGCACTCCACCCCTGCTGCTAAAATATGTGTGCGTAGATATTCTAAAAAAGACTTAGTTGGTTCCTGATCTGCTGAATTTTCAATCTCTGTGGCCAAACAATGGGCTAAAACTTTAAGAATGAGCACTTGGGTGGGTCACAAGAGGGAAATGATAGAACAATCTTTGTTTCTACTGCACATCTCACAAGCTCAGAATCTTCTGAAACACCAGCCCCAATTCAGAGGGGACTTTCAGAGTGAACCCCCCTCCACCCCCACTTTCAGCCCGAGATGGGGCAAGGTGCAAATGTGACTTTCCTATCCTTCCCTCACAACCTCCAGCCTATAGGTTGGGGTCTAAAGCCATTAAGGTCACGGAATGGCCCGAATAGGCAAATGGGCAGGTTTCCCACCCGAAACCCTGCCCGCCCAAATGGGAAACTATCTGGGTTTGGGTCAATGGTTCCTGGAGGGAAATCCCATCTAATGAATGTTACATTCCCTCCACCCCCACCCACCTCAGAACCCAGGGGGCAGCGTAAAATTCTCCCCTAAATGCCTCGGTGCTTTGAAAGTGTGAATGGAAGATACTTAGCAACAGTCAACAAAGATTTAAGGAGGACAAACACATGAGACATAGGAACAGAATTTGGCCCATCGAGTCTACTCCGCCATTCCACCATGGCTGATAAGTTTCTCAATCCCATTCTCCTGGCATTTCCCTGTAACCTTTGATCCCTTTACCAATCAAGAACCTATCTACCTCTGTCTCAAATGTACTCAATGACCTGGCCTCCGCAGCCTTCTGTGGCAATGAATTCCTCAGATTCACGGGATAAAAGCAAGTTACTGCAGATGCTGGAATCTGAAACATAAAGAGAACATGCTGGAAAATTTCAGCAGGCCTTTGTCAAAGCTTTGACCAAAAGGCCAACTGGACTTGAAACGTCAGCTCTTTTCTCTCCTTACTGATGCTGCCAGATCTGCTGCGATTTTCCAGCGTTTTCTCTTTCGGTTCCATCAATTCACTACCCTCAGGCTGAAGAAATTCCTTCACATCTCAGGTCTAAAGGGTCATCTCTTTGCTCTGAGGCTGTGCCCTCATATCTGAATCTCTCCCACTTATGAAAACATCCTCTCCACGTCCACTCTTTCAATGTTCTCTAAGTTTCAATGAGATTACCCCCCCTCATCCTTCTAAACACCGTCGAGTGCAGACCCAGAGTCCGCAGATGCTCCTCATATGGCAACTGGCATTCCGATCCCTTTTAATGTTATTCCTCCTATTTAGCATGGCCAATCCGCCTAACCCGTACATCTTTGGAGTGTGGGAGGAAACTGGAACACCCGGAGGAAACCAGACATGGGGGAACGTAAAAACTTCACATAGACGGTGACCCAAGCCGGGAATCGAACCCAGGTCCCTAGCACTGTGAGGCAGCAGTGCTAACCACTGTGTCACTGTGCCGCCTAAGTTGGGGGTGGGACTTTCCGGCTGTGCTCATCTCAGACAGGAAAGTGCCCCCCCCCGCCCCGCCAAGGTCAACAGATATTTTGCATGGTACCCGCCTGCTGTGATTCCTGTAGTGGGCGGGATGGGAATATTCCACCCTGAGCATTTATCATGTTTCTGTGAACTCAAGAAGCTCAGCACCATCCAGGATAAAAGCAGCCAGTAACAAACACTCCATCCGCCACCTTCAAACACACTCCTTCCGTCACTGGCACACAGTGGCAGCCGTGTGTACCATCTACAAGATGCATGGCAGGAACTTAGCAAAGTTCCTTAGACAGCACCTTCCGAACCCACCACCCACTGCCATCTAAAGGGACAGGGGCAGCCGGTGCATGGGAATCTACAAGATCCCCTCCAAGTTATACCTCATCCTGAAATGTATCCTGACTCAATCATTCCTTCACTAGTGCCGGTCAAATTCCTGATCTCACAGGGAGAACCTTCACTGCACATCCCCACAGTGGATCAGGAAGAAAGCCTGTGGCTAACTTCTCCATGGCAACCAAGGATGCTCAAGAAATGGTGGCTTTGTTAGCGACGTCTGAGAATTATTCATTTCTGAAAAAAAATGAGGCAATCCTGGAGTGCTTTGCACAGAATGAATTAATCTGGTGTACAGCTACGTAGGCAGTTGCAGTAGACAGTTCACACACTGCAGAAGTTGATACGTGACAGCAAGGTGAATGGTTAGTGAGAGAACACCCTCCTCTTTCTACAAACAGCCCACTTGGTCATTACCAACTAGCGGTAGCCCAAGCCAAGAGGGCAATGATAGGGGACAGGATGGGTTGCAAAATTCAACAGTTGCTTCACAGTTCACTAGTTGGTAGTGATTTTTTTAAGGAAAAATAAGATGTCGTGATCATATAGGATGTGGAAACCCTACAGTGCAGGAGGAGGCCATTTGGCCCATCAAGTCTGCACTGACCACAATCTCACCCAGGCTCTATCCCCACAGCCCCACTTATTTACCCTGCTAGTCCTCCTGACATTCAGGGTCAAATTGGCATGGCCAATCAACCTAATGCACACATATTTGGACTGTGGGAGGAAACTGGAGCACCCGGAGGAAACCCATGCAAACAAAGGAAGAATGTGCAAACTCTGCATAGACAGTGACTGGGGCTGGAATCGAACCCGGGTCCCTGGCACTGTGAACCAGCAGTGCTAACAACAGTGCCACCATGCCACCGTGATGATGCAATGTGATGATCCCTACATGATAATTTTAGTTTATCAGAACATAACTGGTTGATGGTTTTATAGTGTGACTATTCTGAAAATATATGACTGGGAGAGTGCAAGATAATCGCACCAGAATGGCACTGGACTACATGGACTCCTGGGCAAACTCCATCCTAACACAACAAGTTGGCTATTATAAATATCCTTACTGAGGAAGGTTAATGTACAAAGGACACAGATTTAAGGTAATTGGCAAAAGAAGCAGAGACAAGATAAGGGTTTTTAAAAACAACATGATGTGTTGTGGTTTAGAAGGCACTGCCTGAAAGGGCAGTGGAAGCAGATTCAAGAATAACTTCATAAGGGAACTGGGTAAAAACTCAAAGGGGAAATATTTGCAAGGCTACAGGGAAAGATCAGGGGAGAGGGTCTAATTGGACAGCTATGTTAAAGAGCCGGTACAGGCACAATGAGCTGAATGGCCTCCTCTGTTGTTGTACCGTTTTATACTTCAGGTTAAAACAGTTTGGAAATTAATGGGCAGTACGATTAAAATGGCACTTTTCTCCCATCCTCTTTTTTGAAGAGACATGTGATTAAAAGTTTTGATTTTGATTTGATTTATTATTGTCACGTGTATTGGGATACAGTGAAAAGTATTGTTTCTTGTGCACTATACAGACAAAGAATACTGTTCATAGAATACGTAGGGCAGAAGGAAAGAAGAGAATGCAGAATATCGGGCAGGGATAGCACGGTGGCACAGTGGTTAGCACTGCTGCCTCACAGCGCCAGGGACCTGGGTTTGATTCCCGGCTGGGGTCACTGTCTGTGTGGAGTCTGCACGTTTCCTCCGTGTCTGCGTGGGTTTCCTCCGGGTGCTCTAGTTTCTTCCCACAGTTCGAAAGAAGTGCTGGTTAGGTGCATTGGCCACGCTAAATTCTTCCTCAGTGTACCCGAACAGGCATCGGTTGAACTGTGGCAACTAGGGACTTTTCACAGTAACTTCATAACAGTGTGAATGTAAACTTCTGACACTAATAAAGAAACTTTACTTTAGGACTTTACTGCCTCGCTTGACCTAAGAGCAGAAAATCCTGCCTGAGGTCAACAGGCCTTCCCATAGTCCGCCCCTCACCCACTCCAATTCACGTGGGTGAGCTGGCAGAATTTTGGTGATAGTGTTACTGTCATAGCCAGGGTACAGAGAAAGATTGAGTTTTAAAAAGTTGGACTACAGTTTTAAAAGCAGAGTAAAAGGTAGAATTAGAGGATATGCTGGGGACAGCTCGCTCCAGCCCCAAGTTTTATGCTGGTTAAGGTGAACTGAATGAATATTGGGAAAATGAAATGAAACTTAGGGTTCAAGTCTTACTCCATGACTTGATGAAGTAAAGTACATTCATAACAGGGTCAATCAGGGTCAACCTGCCAAACAAGTTGGCTATCCAAGAACTATCCAATTAGATCCATTCCCCTGATCTTTCCTTATAGCCTTGCAAGTATTTCCCCTTTGAGTTTTTATCCAGTTTCCTTGCAAAGTTATTCTTGAATCTGCTTCCAAAACCTTCCAAACAGAGGATCATGAATGAAGCCCGGTCCATCACGCAAACTAGCCTCCCATCCATTGACACTGTCTACACTTCCTGCTGCCTTGGCAAAGCAGCCAGCATAATTAATGAACCCCATGTGCCTTGGACATACTCTCTTCTAACTCCTTCTGTTAGGAAAAAGATACAAAGTTCTGAGGTCATGTACCAACTGACTCATGAACAGCTTCTTCCCTGCTGCCATCAGATTTTTGAATGGACCTACCCCACATTAAGTTGATTTTTCTCTACACCCTAGCTATGACTGTAACACTACATTCTGCACTCTCTCCTTTCCTTCTCTGTTTTGTCTGTATAGCGTGCAAGAATTGTACACTAATACATGTGACAATAATAAATCAAATCAAGTCAAAACATGATGGGTCAGTCTTGAAGGGCTGAATGGTCTCCTCTCCTAAGCTTCTAAGCTAGGATGATGTCAACTCTACTCCCTAATTGGATGGTTCCCCTTCATACTCTCCTCTGCATGTGTTGATCATACGTGTGACTCAAGTTCATGAGATGGCACCAGAAGGACATCCATGTGATTGACAAACAGACAATTGGAGGTCCACCAATGGAGCACAACAGACACATTATGTCCCAATTTGATAGAGTCTTTCCTGAATGAGTGGATTTACATCAGAATATTCTTCGTAGTTATCTGGTTATGAGTGTCAGAGCCCAGAATAACTGGCTCATGTTTTAAACATAATGCGGGGTTTAAGTCTATTTTAATTAATCACATTAAATGTGGAGCTCAAACTTTATGCCTAAATAAATCCCAGGAGCCAAGTCTGCAGATGAAAAGTTACGGCTTTTTTAAAGGGACAAAGTCTTTATGTCGGCCTGGCAAAAAAGAATTGTTCATAATGTAATGATGTGAATGCTGCTTCCTTGGAGCTGGCCCCTGCCAAACGGTCGATGCCAACTGGCTTTTTGATGTTCAGACACTGGGCATTTTTCAGTGTTGCTTGGTTTAATTTCAGATTTTTTTCTAGCTTTTTGGTATTCGAACAAAGTTTTGTTTGCGCTATTATTGCAGGAAGGCTGGTAACCGAGGCTCAAACACTGATCCCAGAGACAGCACGGCACCAATGCAACAGCAGCCTGCATTTATATAGTGCCCATTAACATATTAGAATGTTCCAAGGCACTTCCCAGGAATGTTAATCAGATAAAAACTGACAGTAAGCCGAATCAGAAGACATGAGGGTGTGCGGACTACCCCGTTGGTCAAGGGATAGATGGTGAGGGGGAATCTAAAAGGAATAGTGAGAGGCAGACAGGATGAGGGAAGAAATTGAACCTCAGGGAATTATTACAGCACAGAAGGAGGCCACTACACTTCCCATAGGAAGTAAAGAGGAAGTGAATTAGCCAGTGAATGGACTGTGCAGAGTCTGCACGTTCTCCCCGAGTCTGTGTGGGTTTCCTCCGAGTGTTCTGGTTTCCTCCCACAGTTTGAAAGATGTGCATGTTGGGTACATTGGCCGTGCTAAATTCTCTCTCAGTGTACCCAAACAGGTGCTGGAGTGTGGCAACTAGGGGATTTTCACAGTAACTTCATTAATGTAAGTTGACTTGTGTCACTAATAAATAGATAAGCCTTCAAGTGACTCCTGCTCGGATGTTTATGCTTGCTAATGCAAGATTGGGCTTGGTTGGCTGTGATGCCTCTGTTGTAGGATAGCTTGTTAGCATTGGTTCTCCAAGCTCTGTCTCTCTCCCTCTCTCTCTCTCACTCACACACACACTCTAACAGAGAAAAACCCCTTGGGCAAGGGCGTGGAGGGCAGTCACAAATATATGGAAGCACACTCCACTGAGTGACACAATGGTTAGCGCTGCTGCTGCACAGTGCCAGGGACTTGGGTTCAATTCTGGCATTGGTTGACTGTGTGGAGTTTGCACATTCTCCCCATGTCTGTGTGGGTTTCCTCTGGTGCTCTGGTTTCCTCCCACAGTCCGAAAGACGCGCTGGTTAGATGCATTGGCTGTGCTAAGTTCTCCCTCAATGTATCCAAACAGGTGGCGGTGTGTGGCGACTAGGGTATTTTCACAGCAACTTCATTGCAGTGTAAATGTAAGCCTACTTGTGACACTAATAATTGAACTTTAAACTTCAAGGATGTGCAGGTTAAGTGGATTAGTCATGCTAAATTGCCCCTGAATGTCAGAGGGATTAGAAGGGTAAATACGAGGGGTTACAGGAATGGGGCCTGAGTGGGATTGCTGTCGGTGCAAGCTGGATGGGCCAAATGACCTCCTTCTGCACTGTAGCGATTCTATGATCTGTAGGAGAGGTGAGTGAAAAAGATATTCAGGGAAGGGACACGCATTATGGTGGATCTTACTTGCGTGGAACCTGCTTCTCCATCGCAGTGCACAAGAAATCCCTTTGTGCAGCATTCCCAACCCCCACTCCCCACCCTCCGTCCGCTAAGAGAGTGCCCCTTTAAAAATATCAAATGAGAAAACAACAATGGTTTCAATTATAATGGGCACTTTTTATTAGGTGGGGACGTGATATTCTGGGCTTGTGTTCTTCTGATATGCCAGTTGTCTGCAGGGCTCCAGTTTTCCCCAAGGTGCAATAGTCCTTGCCTTTATTAACTTCTTTCTGGGTTGCAGTCTTTCCAGTTCAAGGACAGTGCATGATACAGTTCAATGGCTTGTAAAAATACCCAGCGAGGCAGACTGCGCAGTGCCTGTGAATTCACGGGACAATCTGTGTAATTAATGGACGCAGGATATTACTTCAACTGACCAGTGAGATAATGACGGCGGGTAAAGTGGGGGAGCAGGGGCGGATGTACAGTTTATTGAAATTTAATTGCACCCCATTGGCAACTTAGGACTCACAATGGCTCCCCCATTCCAGGGAATTGGACTCAACGGCCAGTTTTATTTAGCTGCCGTGGAAGGATTCCTATTGCTCTTATGACAGGGTAACTACTCTGTAAACAGGAAGCAATCTAGTTTTCCTGAGTTTAAACAAAATACCAAAAGCTCCTTTAGAAACTGACCTTTGATTGACTTTTAGCTCAGCATGGTTTTTGAATGGAGTGTGTTTTTTTTTCCTCCGCAGTTGCTCTCCTCAGTGTACTGACGGGTGCTCATAAAATAGAACAGCGCAGCACACAAGGAAGCCATTCAGTCCAACGAGCCTCTGCTGGCTCTTTTGAAGGGCAATCGCAGAATGGTTAGAATACAGGAGGCCAATCGGCCCATTGAGTCTATGCTGGCTCTCTGCAAGATTTAGCTGATCCCTTACTCCTTCCCTGTAATCCTGGATTTTTCTCTCTTCAGGAATTTATCTGATTCGCTTTCAAAAGCCAAACAGAAGCTTCTTCCATCACAATCTCAGGGCCTGTATCCCAGATCCTAACATCGCATGTCATCGCATGTCCCTTATGTTTTTTGCATTCATCGTGGGACATGGATATCGTTGGCTAGAGAGATATTTATTGTCCGTTTCTAGTTGCCCTTGAGAAGGTGGTGGTGAGCTGCCTTCTTGAAACTCTGCAGTAGCGATTGATACAACTGAGCAGCTTGCTAGACCATTTCAGAGGGCAATTGAGAATGAACCACATTACTGTGGCTCTGGAGTCACATGTAGGCCAGACCGGGTAAGGGCAGCAGATTTCCTTCCCTAAAAGACATTAGTGAACCAGTTGGGTTTTTTTCAACAATCAACAATGGTTTCATTAGTAGAATCTTAATTCCAGATGTTTTTTATTGAATTCAAATTCCAGCATCTGCCTGATTTGAACTCAGGTCCCCAGAAAATTAGCTGAGTTTCTGGATTAATAATCTAGTGATAATACCACTAGGCCATCGTCTCTATACCTGTCATAGGTTTGAACATCTCTTAGCAAATCTTATCTAAGGAGAACATGCCCATATCTCCAACCTATCCACCTAACTGAAGTCCCTCATTCTTGGAACCATTCTTATAAATCTTTTCTGTGCCCCATCTAAAGGCTTTGCCATGGAGCCTGGAATTGGGCACAGTGCTCTGCCTGAGGCTGAACCAATGTTTTCTGTAGGTTAACCCAGTGAGTTCTTGCATCTTCTCTCGTATCTGTGCATCTTCCAGCTGCATGGAAAGGATCCCAAGGACGCAGTTGGTGGATATTAGGGGTTTGAGAGGTGCTGTGATCACCATTTTTAAGATAATAAGGGAACAGGCAGGGTAGATGGAGAAGAAAAAATCTGTTTCCACTGACTGGTGCATCTGGCACCAGGAGTCACAGTCGAAAAACGAGAGTTAGACCTTTCGGGTGTGAAGTTAAGAAACTATTCAGCTTGTGAGTGGCTGTACACATTTGGAACCCTCTTCCATAAATCACACTGGGCCTATTACTAATTTTAAGTCTGAAGTTGATAGATTTTCATTAAGCAAAGTCCTAAGAGATATGGGGGCAAAGGTAGGTTCATGGAGTTAGGGTCACAGATCATCAATGATCTCATCTCAAGCAGGCTTGAGGGGCTGAATGGCCTCCTCCTGCTCCTGTCTATCACAAGCTGACTTTAATTGCTCTAATAACACAGCAACCAAAAGTCTGAGGTCATGTACCAACCGACTCAAGAACAACTTCTTCCCTACTGTCATCAGACTTTTGATTGGATTTACCTTGCATTAAGTTGATCTTTCTCTGTACCCTAGCTATGACTGTAACACTACATTCTGCACTCTCTCCTTTCCTTCTCTATGTACAGTATGCTTTGTCTGTATAGTGCACAAGAAACAATACTTTTCATTGTATTGTAATATACGTGGCAATAATAAATCAAATGAAAATTTTTGAAAAAACAACCAGAATCAGAGAATTCGGGCAGTGCAGAGGAGTCATTCGATTCTTTGAGTCTGCACTGACTCTCTGACACAGTAACTTACCTGGGTCCTCTCCCCTGTCCACACATTTACCATGGCGAATCCATCTAACCTACACAATTTGGGACATTAAGGGGCAATTGAGCAGGGTCAATCTACCTAACCTGCACATCTCTGGGAGGAAACTGGAGCACCAAAGGGTTGTAATGAAGTCCAGTCCATCATGCAAACCGGCCTCCCATCCATACGACTCTGTCTACACTTTCTGCTGCCTCGGAAAATCAGCCAGCATAATTAAGGACCCCACGCACCCCAGACATTCTCTCTTCCACCTTCTTCCTTCGGGAAAATGACAGAAAAGTCTGAAGTCATGTACCAATCAACTCAAGAACAACTTTTTCCCATCAGACTTTTGAATGGACTTACCTTGCAACTTTCTCTACATCCTAGCTATGACTGTAACACTACATTCTCCTTTCCTTCTCTATGAATGGTATGCTCTGTCTGTATAGCGCGCAAGAAACAATACTTTGTATTGTATGCTAATACATGTGACAATAATAAATCAAATCACCCGGGGGAAACTCACACAGATGAGGGGAACATGCAGACTCTACACAGACAGTCACTGGAGGTCAGAATTGAACCCGGGTCCCTGCTGCTGTGAGGCAGCAGTGCTAACCAGTGTGCCATCGTGCCGTCCCACCTGTTACTGTGACAAATGAAGAATTGTTAATTAAAACCTCTGTTTTAGAATTCGTTGGAACATCTGTCCATTTTTAATATTGAATGTTATCAATTATCTGTAATTGTGGGATGGCCACAAAACTCTCCTTAAATAAGTATTGTCACAGTTTCCCCCCTTAGCCCATGTTCGTTGGCTGGAGGTGGTTTGAATCCAAGGGCAATAGATTCTCTGTAATCCGGCTAAACAGATCGACAGTATTCCACCGCCGGGCATTTATTAAATTTACTTCAGATTAAACTGCAGCATTAAGACGAGGGGCACAGGTTCAAAGTAGCAACTGGCAAGTCTAGGACCCGATGACAGGAAGTTATTAGCAGAAAGAGTGATCAACACATGCAGTGGACTTCCTGGTATGTAGTAAAAACAAAAACTCTAGAGTCACTTAAATTGGCAGCTGGGTGCTGGAATGTGGGGACTAGAGATTATTTCTAGCAAGTTAGAATGGCCTGAATGGAATCACATGGAATTTGTAGGACAGGAATAGGCCATTCAGCCTGATAGGTCTGTGCTGGTATTTTTACTCCACGCGAGCCTCCTCCAATTCTATTTCGATAAAACCTATTCTCCCTTGTGTAGCCAAACATCCAAGTTTGATCCTTCTCAATTACATCTAAGTGTTGGCCATCTCAGTATTCGTTTGTGTGAGTTATGCACTGGAGGGACTATACAGTGTGTCTGAGTGGAACGATAGGTTAAAAATCGACCGCTGGTTCTTGGGATCTGGGTCTGAATCCAGCTGAGATGGATGCTGAGATGAGAATGACCCTGTTGTTGCCTTCAGAATCAGACGTAATACAAGAAACTACAGAAAAAAACGAAAAACAGAAAAGAAACTACAAAGGGTCGTGAACGTAACCCAATTCATTACGCAAACCAGCCTCCCATCCACTGACTCCGTCCTCACTTCTTGCTGCCTCAGAAAAGCAGCCAGCATCATCAAGGACCCCACGCACCGCAGGCATTCTCTTCCACCTTTTTCCGTTGGGAAAAAGACACACAAGTCTGAGGTCGCATACTAACCGACTCAAGAATAGGTTCTTCCCTGCTGCCATCGGACTTTTGACTGGACCAACCTCATATTAAGTTGATCTTTCTCTACACCCTAGCTATGACTGTCACACTACATTTTGTACTCTCTCGTTTCTTCCTCTATGAACAGTATGCTTTGTCTGTATACCACACAAGAAACAATACTTCTCAGTGTATGTTAACACATGTGACAATAATAAAACAAATCAAATCAAAATCAAATAAAATGGAGTGGGGCAATGTGAGCCCTGGTGGGGAAGAGCTCTAACATGGCAGTGAATTGGCAAGTTCCACTTAGAGGGGGACATGGGGAGGGGATCAGGTGTGGAGGGGAAGGGGTCACAAGATGGCAACTAAGGGAAATGGAACACCTGGGAACATAAGGTTGAGGGCTGAGGTACAACATTGGAAACAGGAAAGGCCATTCTGCCCTTTGAACCTCTCCCACCATTCAGCAAGAGCCATGGTTTTCAATCTTTTCTTGGTTCAGGAACCCCCTTCACAGTGTGAAATTCTGTGGAACCCTGGAACCCTCTCTCCCTCCTCCCCTCCCCTTGTATAAATATTAGAAAACAAAATGAAACACTTTTGAAATGAATGAAAATGCAACAATCCTGTATTATTATTTTTCATTAAATGTATGAAGAAAATAATGTCTTGAAAAATTTGGGACAATTTTCAAATGGCCTAGAAATTGCATTCTGGGAAATGTGGGCTGTAACACCTCAATTCCGTTTCTACATTTGCCCGTGCTCCTTGATACAATTAACCCTAAAGATCTCGATGCAGAATTGATGGGCCAAAGGACATCTTCTGCGCTGTATGATTCTATGATCTATTAAACTCAAGCTCCAACTGACTTCCAGCCATGTGGCATTTTTGGAATGATAAGGACAGCAAGGATTGATAAGGAAGTTTCAGGTTTCTATTAACCCAGTGCGAAAAGTTACTTTCTGATTTGACTCTTTCATAGTGTGTCAAGAGAAAGGGAGCTTCATTCTGCATTGGAACACTCTGCAACTGACCTGGGAATGCAAGTTCCCACAAGTTTTCCGACTGGCACAACGGTGGCCTCACAGCGCCAGGGATCCAGGTTCAATTCTGACCTTGGGTCACTGTCCGTGTGGAGTTTGCACATTCTTCCTGTGTCTGTGTGGGTTTCCTCCCACACTCCAAAGATGTGTGGATTAGTCATGATAAATTGTCCTTAGTGTCAGGGGATTAGCAGGGTAAATATGTGGGGTTATGGAAATAGGGCCTGGGTGGTATTGTGGTCAGTGGAGACTAAATGGGCTGAATAGTCTCCTTCTGCTCTGCAGGGATTCTATTTTGTGATTCTAAGTCTGAAAGACGTGCTGGTTAGGTGCATTAGCCATGCTAACTTTTCCCTCAGTGTGCCCGAACAGGTGCCAGAATGTGGCAACTAGGGGATTTTCACAGTAACTTCATTTCAGCCCAATAAATAGATAAATGCTTGATGTAAGCCCAATAAATAGATAAATGCTTGATGCGGTTAGCTCCCAGGAGTCTGAAAGGAACAGTGAGAAAACAAAAATAGTTCCACGTTCACTTTGGTTCCCCCACTGGTCAACAAAAAAGCAGAACCCAAAATAATCTCTGATATATCTCCTCTCTACTGGGGACAAGAAGCATTTGTGAATTTGGGTCTTTTTGGGGTTATTTGACTGACGGGGGAGAATTTCATACTTGACAAATCAGGTTTAGCTTGCTTTGCTCTGCATTAATAAACTTACTGCAACTACTGGCGAATATACAAAGCTTTTTTTTAAACAGAAACTCAAACATTATTCTTGAGTGGCATTGATTTTAAAGGCACAACTAACACACTTGAGCAAACTATACACACAGGGAGTGACACCCCCCCCCCCCCAAGGCTGTAATCTAATCATCGAATGTGGACATTGGTTGCTAAATAAGCTGAAGTTTCTGGGTATCTGCTCTTTAATTCACTTTCCCGGGTATCTGATTTTCTCCATATAAAAGCCTGAATATGATTCCAGTTTATAACGCACTGCTGGAAATCAATTATTTTCTAAACATAAACCAGCTGAATCCCTCAATTAGACTCCCAGCTATTCTCTAAGTAAATATGGCCAAACCTTTGCCTCAAACAACATCATTAAAATCAAGCATCCCACAGCTGTTTCTGGGAGCTTGCTGTGTGCAAAATGGCTGCCACATTGCCAACATAACAACAGTGACTGTACTTCAAAAACACATCTCTGGCTGTAAAATGCTTTGCAGTGTCCTGAGGTCATGAAAGGCGCAATGTAAACGTGCATTCCCTTTTCCTTTCCAGAAACATCTAGACTGTTAACCAGATTCTGATCTGCAACCTACTCCCAGGTATCCGTTAATCTAGACAAATATCACTAACCCCATTGATTAGATTCCAGACCTGGGTTTGCCCCCGGTGCCCATTATTTCAATACGTAAACTAGCTGAATCCCCTCAAGCAGATTCCAATCTGAAGCTCACTCCGAGATGGCCAGTCTTCTGAAAGTAAACTATCGGAATGCCTCAATTCAAAGTCAGTCTGTAGTTCGCTCCCAAGCATCGATTAATTTATCTTCATAAACCTTCATTTAAATTTGAGTTTATAACTGATTTCTGTGTGTCTGTTAGAAGGAAAGTAAACCAAAGCCCTGTGTTAGATTCCAGTGTGTAATTCATGCCGGGTGTAACCATGATTTGGTGTCACTTCTTAAAGCGAGCATTGGTGGTGGGATTCACTTCTCCAAGATGAAAGGTAAGTCTTTGGGTTGCTAACATCCTGTGTTGTATATGATCAATTTCTAAATGATTCAATGGGTTCCATTCCAATTACCTCGCACCGGGTGGTGTTGTAAGGCAAACTTTTGTCTGTTTCTACATCTAGTGATTCTTAGAAGTTCGCTATGCTAGTCTGTCACCAGGGGCTGTAGATTGAGGGACACCACCCTGCACCAAGTGTGGCTGACCAGGAGTCTCTCCCACTCTTACCACCAGTTATTGGTATGATTGGAAAGATTTACAGGTTGACATTCAATCTGTTTGGCCGCTTTATGAACATGCTTTCCTTGGCCAGCAAGTCCTGGGGTGGGATTCGAACCCAGAGTTTCTGGCTTAAAGGTAGGGACACCACCCACTGTGTCATAAGACCTTGAATCAATAGGTGCTCTACGAGTATTCAGTTGTTATTGAGTACACCTCCTGGGCTCAAACCTCAACCTCTTTCTGGGGGCGCATTCAATCCCTTCCCAAAGTTTCCTGCTCCTCATCTAAAGGCTTCACATCCCTGGCCAGTTTCATTGGCACAGACAGCTAGCCAATGTCTTGTCCACATGGTCATTCTCCACTTCAGGAGCGGCACCTTGTTTTAATGATGGAGTGGACATTTCTGCTTTGGCGACACTCACCAGTGCTCACAGCAGGAAGGGATAGCGATCAGGAGCAAAAACACTCACCTCCTCTTATCCAGGTCACTCATAATTCTCTACTCCTGCCTTGGTTGGACATAGTAAAAAGTCTGACAACACCAGGTTTTAGTCCAACCGATTTATTTGATAGTAAACTCACTATCAAATAAATCGGTTGGACTAAAACCTGGTGTTGTCAGACTACTGTGTTTACCCCAGTCCAACACCGGCACATCCACATCTTGGTTGGACATAGTCAAAGAACAGAGAATGAAGAAAATTACAGCACAGGAACAGGCCCTTCGGTCCTCCAAGCCTGCACCAACCATGCTGCCCAATTGAAATAAAACCCTCTATCCTTCCGGGAACATATCTCTCTATTCCCATCCTAATCGTGTATTTGTCAAGACACCGCTTAAAAGTCACTATTGTATCCACTTCCGCTATCACCCCCCGCAGCGAGTTCCAGGCATTCACCGCCTCTGTGTAAAAAACTTGCCTCATACACCCCCTTTAAACCTTACCCTCGCACCTAAATCTAAGCCCCCTAGCAATTGACTCTTCCACCCTGGGATAAAGCTTCCAGCTATCCATCATCTGACCACAGATTAGGGATCAATCCTAATATGGTAATTTTTAAACAAATAATGATATATAAAATTATGCATGTGATGGAAATATCTCACTATAAAGATATAATTTTTAAAAATGTACACTTTGATGGGATGTGTGCATTGCTGACAAGCCCAGCCTACCCTTGAACCAAGTGACTTGCCTTACCAGTTCAGAGGGCAGTTAAGATTCAACCATACTGCTGATAGTGTCAAGTTACATGTCAGCCTGACCAGGTAAAGATGATTTTCTTCCTACTAATACATTGTCAGATGAGTTTTTTTTTACAATAATTGATTCGCGGTAAACATTACTGAGGCTAACCGGATTAAAATTTCACCAGCTGCTGTGATGGGATTCGAACCTTACCCTTAGAGCAATAGCTAATCTAATGATGTTGCCACTGTGCCACAATCTTGCTGTGATATAGCTGCTGGAGTGGACTTGTTAGGCCAAATGAGCTGTTTCTACGCTATTTATTCTACCTGACTGGCTTTGTATTTCTACAGCTAGAAAGGTGGTTATATACTTCTATTAACTGTGGACTTAACTCTCTAACATTTATAGATTTCCTGTATGTCACACCTATAATATGCCAAGTTTTATTAAGCTTTTTAGTGTGTATGCCCTGGAGCTTAAAAATAAAGAGCCTCTATTTTTTAATAGGTAACATTAATACCAGCTCTTCAATCCTCCAGCCACCAGGGACACTATGGTCAGACACGCAGGTTCATCACCATTTCACCTGGTTACACCAAAGCATTTTCCTCTAATCATCCATGTCCAACATCCTTAGCAATGCACAGGTTGGTCTGACCTTATCTGACTGTTACTTGCATTGTTACAGATTCCTCAATCAAACTGACCAGTGTAAAATTCAGCAGTGCCACATATCACCCCAAGACTCACAGGCCAGGAAGTGGATTACATGAAAATCAGCCATGGTTCCTTCTCCTGGTCACAGTCCAGTGGTCCTTGCTGGAAATTGTCCATGTGAACGTTAGATGCTGCACAGGGGACTGTTCAGCCCATCGTCCTCCTCCCAGTTCTTTTAAAGAGCAAGATGGCACAGTGGGTTAACACTGCTGCCTCATGGCACCAGGGACCCGGGTTCGATTCCAGTCTTGGGTGTCTGTCTGTGTGAAGTTTGCGTGTTCTCCCCATGTCTGTGTGTATTTCCTCTGTCTTCAGTATTCTATGTGCCAAAGAAAGTCCCAGAGTATCCAGCCTCTCCTTATAACTCAAACCATCAAGTCCTAGTAAAGCTTTTCTGCACCCTTTCCAGTTTAATAATATCCTTTCTGTAATAGCGTGATCAGAACTGTACACAATATTCCAAGTGTGGCCTTGCCAATGTCTTGGGTGCACTGATTTCTTCCCACAATCCAAAGATGTGAATGGTTAGATGGATTGGCCATGCTCAAGTGCCCCTTAGTGTCCCAAGATGCGTTGGTTAGGGGGGCATTAGCTATAGTAAATTTGCAGTGTTACGGGGATAGGGTGTGGGATGGGCCTGGGTAAGATGCTCTTTCAAAGAGTCGTGCAGACCCAGTGGGTCACACAGCCTCTTTCTGCACTGTAGGGATCGTATGGTTCTATTTAATTAGCCCTACTCCCCCACACACATTCTCTTTCTCCATAACTCAGCAAGTGCTCCTATTTCAAATATCTGGGTAAAAAAGTGTTTCGATCTGTCTCATTGAGTTATTGACTGTCCCTGGAGTTTCTCATTACTCTTACCAAAGCATTTCTGCAGATGATCAGCAAACGTAGCAACAAACGGTTAGACGGCAGAGAAAAGAATAAAACTTGAAGGAACAGCAGAAGGTGATTGGTAAATGTGATTCTTTCTTGTGCGTCAAACTCCATCATTTACCAACCTTTCACCAATGTGGAACGTTTCAATACTACGCTGACATTTGAAGATTTCCTCCCAAAAACTCAACATTCTCTTTAACAATGCCTCAGAATTTAAATTCTTAAAATCAGTTTTGCTCTTCCTTTTCTATATTCAAGCATCATGTGACGAAAAGGCGGGATCCTTTGAATTACAGCAAAACCAGGACGAGCCGTAGACCGGGAACGAATAAGTTTCCCACACATCAAAAGATTAAAATCCTGGCCATTTCAGAGCCTTCAATTATTGACTAATTAATAAATGTGTAATCGTGTATATGAGGCTTGAAGTGTTTAAATGTTATGAATGTGGAGGGAGTCCAGATGGGGACGCCATAAATATATTGCAATATGCTCAGCTGACATTCACATACGCGAACTAATCAGGATGACTTTCCCACCCACTCTCAGAAGCCCACACACCAGTGCTCCCAGTAAGCACTCTGCCTTCATCAATAAACCCAAACTACACCAAAGAATGGAACTGGGAATCTCCCGGTTTCTCTTACAATTGACCAAATGTTTAGCAACTGCTTACTGAGGCTGACAACGTGCCAAGTACAAGGTCTATAAAAGTGCGGTTAAAATTTAGATGACCTGACTCCCTCCCTCCCTCCTCTTCCCCCCAACCACCTGTTGATTGTTGGGCCTCTTGGTGTACATTTTTAGCCTACCTCATAATGTTAACTGGGTGGATTTGTGATGTCTCAACACAAAACAAGATGATTCCAACAGGAAATAAAATTCCATATAGGGTAGGCGTGGTGGCACAGTGGTTAGCACTGCTGCCTCACAGCGCCAAGGACCCAGGTTCCATTCCTGGCTTGGGTCACTGTCTGTGTGGGTTTTCCCCGGGTGCTCTGGTTCCTCCCACAGTCCAAAGATGTGCAGGATAGGTGCGTTGGCCATGCTAAACTGCCCCTTAGTGTCCTGCGACGTGTAGGCTAGAGGGATTAGCGGGGTAAACATGTGAGATTACAGGAATAGGGCCTGGGTGGGGTTGTTGTCGGTGCAGACTTGGTGGGCCGAATGGCCTCCTTCTGCACTGTAGGGTTTCTATGATTCTTTGAATGTGAGGGGCTCTGTTAAAATACAACTATATAATTCAATCATTGGCAGTGCATGGAATTGAAAGCACAGAAATAAATCTTTCAGCCTAACTGTTCTATACCAGTGTTTATGCTCCACACTAGTCTCCTTTCCCCTTTACTTCCTATAAATCTATTCCTTTCTTCCGTATGTATTTATCCAGATCCCCTCTAAATACAGCTGTACTGTTCACCTCAGTGAGAGTGAACAGATTGCATTGTCTAAGCACAGAAAGAGGCTTCTCCTGAATTCCCTCTTGGATTTATTGGTGACTTCCTGTGGAAAACTTCTTGGTCTTCACTTGAAAACTCCCGAAAATTATACAAATAGAACTGACCATTTGAGGAACCGAGAGGTGCAGATTTACCTGGAGTATTGCACGTAGCTTTTGTCTCTCTATCCAAGGAAAGATATGCTTATAGAGGGAGAGCAGCTGAGGTTCTCTGGGTGATACCGGGGCTGGTGGGTCTCTCCTATGAGGAGAGATTGGTTCGACTGGGCCTGTATTCACTAGAAAGACGTGAAGAGATTTGATTGAAACATACAGAATTCTAAGATGACAGTGTAGATGCAGGGAGGATGTTTTCCTTGGTTGGGGAATCGAGATTCAGGGGAGTCTTACAGGGTAAACCATTTAGGACTGAGGAAGCACTTCTTCACTAAAGGGTAGTTAACCGGTTAAATTCTCTATTACAGAAGGATGTGGAGTCACTGAATGCATTTGAAAGAGATTGATTTAAATTTTTTTTAAATGGCATCAAGAGGAGAAAGCAGGAATAAAACATTGGGATCGAGGATCAGCCATGATCAAATGGAATAGCAGAGACTTGAAGGGGCCGAATGGCCTTCACCTCCTCCTAGTGGGTAGCACAGTGGTTAGCACTGCTGTTCCACAGCACCAGGGACTCAGGTTCAATTCTGGCCTTGGGTCACTGTCTTGTGTGGTTTGCACATTCTCCCCGTGTCCATGTAGGTTTCCTCCCACAGTCCAAAATGTGCAGGTTAGGTTGGCCATGCCAAATTGTCCCTTAGTGTCAGGGGGATTAGTAGGGTAGATATGTGCAGTTGCAGGAATAGGGCCCGGGTGGGATTGTGGTCAGGGTGGACTTGATGGGCCAAATGGCCTCCTTCTGCACTGTGGGGATTCTATGGTTTCTATTCCATGGTACAGCACACTCCGGAGGGAATTCCTAAGTGCTCCTTCACCTCCAGAGGAGGTAGAGGAGACAGCAACATGTTTGCTTAAGTTTCTTTTAAATAAAAACATCCCAGGTGGTTTTAGAGGAAGTTTAGCAAAATTTGGCATCAAGTCAATTATGTGGACATGAGGTCAGAGGTCCAGAAGCCTGGTTAAAGTGGTTTTAAAAAATGTCCTCGAGAAAGAAGTGGAGAAGGGAAGGAATTGCAGACAGGCCTCGGAAGCCAATGGCAGATTGATTGCAATAAGGATTGCTCCAGTGGGCTAGCATTGCAGGAGTGTGGAGACCTCAGGGGGTTGTGAAGTCAGAGGAAGGTACGGAGATGGGGATTCTAAAACGGGAGGCATTTCTTAATATAGTTAAAATAGGTTCGAGAGTACAGGGCTGGTGTGCGAACGGGACTCGGTGCCAGTTAGAACGCAGGCAGCAGAGTATCAAAATAGTCCAGTCTAGAGGCAGGAGAACAGCATTGGGGACTGAAATATGTAACTGGACTAGTCACTGAGGTGTGGGGGGGGGGGGTAGGGTTAGTGAAACAAAGAGCAAGAACAAATGATCTATAATGCAAATACTTTATTATCAATGAGTGACTCATTTTGTTGTCTTAATGGTAAGTTAGCTTTTTGTCTGTGTACTAGTAGTACGGCAGAACTATACACCAAAACTAGGCTTTTCCCTATTTTTGCTGTGTAATTTAGTCTGATGTTGAATGAGTATATATAAAGCAAAGTGCATTTTCCTGTTGTGTTCTGTATTCATACACATTGCACCATACATAAATAATTACAATGTAAAAATGACTCCATATTTACAAGTACAATATATATTTCATATAATATATAAAACTTTATATTAAATCTAGGTAGATGATATTTGGAATAGTCTTGTTTTTTTTTCTCTAATATAGGATTTCATTCCTGGAGGCTGAGTGTTATCTGCTACTGTTCAGCATTATCTCCAGCCAACAGGGGCAGGAGGTTATGAACTGTCTTGAATAACAAGGTCCCCAACCTTTAGCAAAGCTGATTCGAACACTGTTAGGATCATACGGCCCGTCTGCATAGTCCGTATCTGTGGCTTGCTGCAGAAGGCAAGATTTTTCATAATCAAAGACCTTTATCGAGTATCCTGGCATCACCTTCCGAACAATCAAAGTCCGAGAATTGGGAATGTCTAGTGTTGGGGAATTGACAAAGATCGGGTGCTCACTCCGGTTGTATGCCCAGACCCCATCCGGCTCTCTGCTCAGCAAGATCCCATAGCCGATTTTGCTTCGAGTCCTTTTGACGGTCTCGCTCCTGTTGTCCAGGGCTAACTGTCCCAGGCAGAAGCCGTTCCCGTGAGGTAGGTCATAGAAGATACTGACAGACTGTTCATACACAGTGTACAGGCGGCCAACTCTGGTCCGGTGCTCCCAGTATGCCACGATACACCAATGACTTTGCTTCATCGTGTCGGGAGAGAGGCTGGCATCTGGAAAGAGGAAGAGAAACAAACATCAGGACAAATGAAGCTCAAGTCACCGGCGTCCACAAGAGGCTCAAGATCAACTTGGGAACCAAAACATTCCTTCTTTCAAGTACCAGTGCTCCCTCCCTTCTACATTATCCACTTCAGTCCTTCTACAAATGGACATAACACCAGTGTTACTGCTGCTGGACTTCCAGATTGGTGGCTGGATCTGCACCCTTTCACTTGAATCCAATGAAAGTTTATTTATTAGTGTCACAAGTTGGCTTACATTAACACTGCAATGAAGTTACTGTGGAAATCCCCTAGTTGCTACCCTCCAGCGCCTGTTTGGGTTCACTGAGGAAGAACTTAGCATGGCCAATGCATCCTATCCAGCACGTCTTTGAATACTGTGGGAAGAAACCGGAACACCAGAGGAAACCCACGCAGACACGGGGAGAACGTGCAAACTCCATATACAGACAGTGGCCCAAGCCAGGAATCCCTGGCGCCATGAAGCAGCGCTGCTAACCAATGCGCCACCCAATGAAAAATTCCAGGCGTGATTCTCCAGCTGTTGGTGCCAATGGGATTCTCCAGTCCTGTTGCAGTGAATGGAGATTTGGCCAAGCGCCAAATTCTTTGTCCTTGCTGACAGTGATGGTGGGGCATAAATGGCTGGAGAATTCTGACCTCTGTCCTTTGGGGAGGGTTCATTGAGTTACGCAAGACCCGAGTATGGTATTGATGGGTCTGGGACAGCGGAAGGCAAGTTGAAGCAAATCCATTAGGACAGTCAGAGAAAATGTAGTGAATCATACAGCATTGACATGTATTTAAGATCAATTTTCCTAAAGGTGCCCACATGGATAACAAAACTAAAATGTCCTTTATATTAACAACATAATGTATAGCACATAAGGAGGCCATTATGTCAATCAATAGTTCCAGTGGATTTTTAAAAAAATTCACTTGTGGGACATGGGCGTTGCTGGCTGGCCAACATTTATTGCCCATCTCTGGTTGCCCTTGGAGAACAGTTGAGAATCAACCACATTGTTGTGGCTCTGGAGTCACATGTAGACCAAACCAGGTAAGGACAGATTTCCTTCCCTAAAGGACATTAATGAACCAGGTGGATTTTTCCGACAATCGACAATGGGTTTACGATTCTTAATTCCAGATTTTTTAAATTGAATTCAAATTCCAGTATCTGCCCTGGTGGGATTTGAACCCCTGTCCCCAGAACATTAGCTGAGTTTCTGGGTTAATAATCTAGAGATAAGACTAGGTCACCCCCTTCCTCAAAGGTTCCCATCTCATCTCCTAGATTGTGAGTTTGAGTCTCACATCACTCGAATAAAAATGTTGGGTGCTCAACACTGCAGTGCAGTACTGAAGGTCTGCTACCCTGTCAGAGATGCTGTTTTTCTGAACGACAGTTAAAGAGCATTCTCTCTTAAAAGGTAGATTGCGAAGGAAAGCTGGGGCTCCTGTCTGGTATCCTGGCCAATATTTATTACTTAGATCAACATCATTAAAAAGATTAGTTGATCATTACCAAAATCCTGTTGGCTAACAACAGCAACTACAGTCAAAAACTACTTAATAGACGGGCAAGCGAGATGTCACAAAGTCCTGAAAGGTTATATAAATACAAGTTTTTCTTCATGCTTGATATTCAACTGGTGCTGCACAATTAATAAGATAAAAGGATACCGGGAAATGTATTGTTTTTCTAATATCTATCAATTTTAGTGTTAAATAATATTACCATCTCTGCAGGAGAAACTTCCATCATTCACCACTGTTACCGATTATTATTTCAAAGACCTGATTCCACATGGGCTTCCTGAGATACCACTTTATATTAACATTGGAACTGCCCATGTAAACATTTGGAATGAAAATCCTGTATGTAAACAGCGGCCGGAGCAGTCGCAGGTTACGGCCAGGAGGTGGTGCTGTGGAGTGAGATTCTCCCAATTCCAGCACCATCTTGGCTTGGTCATCACCCGACCTGGGCAATTTATTAATATCTTCCAAAAGAAGTCTTCAAACATCCTTCCTTATTCTTACTTCATAACTAAGTCAAATCAGTTGTCATCACTATACGGGTGGAATAGCTCATTACAGAACCATCCCTTCAGCAGTGTGACTGTAGGTCTTTATAGACTTGGGCCATCAAACAGATTCATCATTATGTAAAATAGTTTGTGCTCACTCAATGAATTTCTGCTGATGGGGCTGAATTTTACAGGCCACTACTCTTTTTATATTCATTCATTGGGATGTTGGCATCACTGGCAAGGCCAGCATTTGTTGCCCATCCCTAATTGTCCACAAGAAAGTGGTAGTGAGCTACCTTCTTGAATTGCTGCCTTCCATCACAGAAGTTCAGACACACTGGGCCATTTTAGGAAGAAATTAAGTTTCAACCATATTGTGTGGGTCTGGAGTCACATTTAGCCCAGACCAAGTAAGGACATTTGTGAAACTGTTCGACTTTCATGACAATCCAGTACAATTATGGTCACCATTTTCATTGAGACGTATAAGATGATGAATGGGATGGATAGGATAGAGGTGGAGAGACTCTTCCCGCTCAAAAAAGACAGTAGGACTAGGGGGCACAGCCTCAAGATAAAGGGGAGGCGTTTTAGAACGGAGTTGAGGAGGAACTTCTTCACTCAAAGGGTGGTGAATCTCTGGAATTCTCTGCCCGTTGAAGTGGTGGAGGCTGCCTCGCTAAATATTTTTAAGAAGCGGGTTGATGGGTTCTTGATAAGAGAGGGGATTAAGGGTTATGGGGAGAGGGCGGGAAAGTGGAACTGAGCCACAACAGATCAGCCATGATCTTATTGAATGGCGGGGCAGGCTCGAAGGGCTAGATGGCCTACTCCTGCTCCTATTTCTTATGTTCTTATGTTCTTATTTCGTGCACAGTGCTTAGCGCTGCTGCCTCACAGCGCCAGGGACCTGGGTTCAATTCCCGGCTTGGGTCACTGTCTGTGTGGAGTTTGCACATTCTCGCCATGTCTACGTGGGTTTCCGTCGGGTGCTCCGGTTTACTTCTGCACTCCAAAGACATGCAGGTTAGGTGGATTGGCCGTGCTAAATTGCCCTTTAGGGCAGGATTTTCCAGCCACGCTCGCCCCAAGGCCAGAAATTCCAATCCGAGGTCAACGAATCTCTGCATAGTCCGCAGGATTTTCTGTCCTGCCCGCTATGATTCCCGTGGCAGGCGGGATGGGAAAATACTGTTCTTGGTGTCCAAAAATGTGTAAAATTCAAGGGATTCGTGAGATAAATGCATGGGATTATGCGGATAGGGCCTGGATAGGATTATTGTCATGCAGGCTTGATGGACTGAATGGCCCCCATCTGCACTGTAGGGATTCTATAATTACAGATAATTGAAGAAATGTATGAAGTGAATTTAAATTCCCTGGCTGGAATTTGAACTCATGTCTCCAGATCGCTAACCTGAGTTATTGGTCCAGTAACATTGTTCCCACTCCTGACCTCAATCTCAACGCTGGTTGGGCCTTATCCCTTGGCGCTATGTGGGACGGAACACGGCAGTGGTTGTGCATGTGAGACCCCGGAATTCATCCCACCGTGTCCACGCAGGCCCACCTCAGAGCCCAGCCAGGGTGGCGGGGGGAAGGGGGAGGGTGGGGCCAATGGGGTGGGAGCGGGCGGTACTATCCAAAAGGTTAGATCCACCACTGCAAGTGAATGAAAATGGAAGTTTGCACAATTTGTGTTCAGTCCAGCTCACTGCACCAAGCTCTGTCATCGAAACCCAAACCTGCAGAGTTACACGCAATATTCCCCATGTGGCTGAAGAAAAATTCACACAATTTTTCTACAGAACTATTCGCAATTCTGTCATTGCTCATATTGCTTAAGGCAGTCATAGTGTCACAGAGGTGAGGGAGCTGAGGGCGGTGGAGGGGGGCGGGGAGCTCAGTGGGGGCACTTGACTGAATATCTTATAAGAAGTGGATCCCATATTACATCATATTAAGTGTGCTTTTTCCTTTCTGGTATTTTAACTCTACAGGCATCGTGACAGAACTGCAATGACTCTGTCTTATTAATATTCTCTGTGATTAAAATTCAATCGCCAGTTAGTCTAGAATCTTCCACCTCTGACCATGTGCTATGTACCACGGTATTACTGCACCGCAGAGACAATGAGGAGTTGGCCATTTGGCCCCTCGAGCCCATTCCATTATTTAACAAGGTAATGGCTGATCTGATTGCAGTCTTAACTCCATTGTGCAACCTCCCATTAGCCCTCGACGCCCTTGTAGATTAATTTCAATACAATCACCTCCCATTTATTTGCCACGAGTGAGTACAAGCTTTCAAAATGCAATCTCGCTGAACCTTTAGACCCTTT
The DNA here is from genome assembly GCF_965287045.1 of Carcharhinus amblyrhynchos. NCBI lineage: Eukaryota > Metazoa > Chordata > Chondrichthyes > Carcharhiniformes > Carcharhinidae > Carcharhinus > Carcharhinus amblyrhynchos. The sequence goes on from NC_137351.1 coordinate 11,994,135, forward strand.
GCTCATTAAGGAGAGGGAACTTTGAATCATGGAATACTGCAGCACAGGAGGAGGCCATTGTGCATCGGGGGGGTGGAGGCAGGGTGGATGGGAGTCATGCTGGAAAGACAGGATTTTCCCATTTCAGCCACCCCGTATCGCAATCAGGTACTCATGGGCCATTTACAACATGGGCCACATGCAGTGTATGGTTCTCCGTACATTATTCCAAAGACTACCAGGACACACACTGGATGGGTTAGAAATAGGGCAATGCTCCCTCTACAATAACGTGCACTCTTGGCATGGTGGATTTTTGCCTGCTGAGGGCATTAAGAGATGTGGAGCCAAAGTGAGTGAATGGAATTGGGATACTGACCAACCTCATTGAATCGTGCAAGAGGCCAGAGGGCAGAATGGCATTCCGACGGTCATTTTCCATTGCCGGAAACAGCTATTACTATAACAGGTAACTTGTGGACATGGGGCTAAGAGAAAGAGGCGACTCCCATCTCTATAAACTGGGTCAGGATGTTATTTGACGCCAAGTCAGGAACTGGACATAGTTTTGGGATCAGGACTTCCGACTGAAGTTGCTGATTAAAAAACTCAATATAAACTGTCACTTATTGTGGTTTCCTTCACAGAAGGCAGGAGGAAAAGCTTCCTTGGAATTAAGAGATGAGATTTTGTGATTTCCGACACAAGCCAAGCGTGATCTATCCAACTTGAAGGCAGCCAGATAGCAAGCCCAAGCTCCCCGGGTGAAAAGGGACTTGCTCGACTGGGCTAACCATGTCTACACCAGCAAGGCTGGTTTCGACAGGGTGTTAACCCCTCTCTCAGGAACATCACCACAAATTACTTTGGATGCAGTAGGCAAACACGGCAAAGTCCCAGAAATCAGTCAGTACACAGCAATGTGTCAGATATTGCCAGGTTGGGTTGTCCAGACTGCTCTAATCTCTCTGCTTTTCAAATAACGCTACAGCACACCTTACCATCTATTGGAAGAGGTAGATGGAGCTGTGGCTCTCATCATCTCTCCCTGAGGGTGGCACCTCCGCCAATCCAGGTCTCCCCCTATACTACACCGGAATATCAGCCTGGATAAGGTGCTCACACCCTGCAGGAATCCTGGGTCAACCAGTGGGAGTATCAAGCCAACACTTTGACTGTTGCAAGCGTCCAATACTCCCCCATCCAGAATCTAGCTAAGGACCAAGAATCACAGGCAAAGAATTGTGCAGAAACGGATATGATATTAAGGGCAGGAATATAATGTTTCATCGAAAGCTAGATTCTGGTGAAGCTGTGTCTGTGCCAGGTCCGTTAAGCACAATACAAACATGTAGTTAATAAGAGTCAAACAGTTCCAAGCATATTTTCTCTGTGCAACACATCCACAAGTCATTAAAAAGCAGACTAAGTACACTAAGGAAGGCCATATCCGCTTGTTTCAACATTTTTTTTAAGGTTCCTATTAGTCACACTACACACACACACACACACACACACACACACACACACACACACACACACACACACACACACACACACACACACACACACACACACACACACACACACAATTAAAAAAGAGAAATGTGTCCAACAGCCTCTATCTGGGCACTGGTCCCAGCTTTCCAAGCTGAGCAGGGGGGCTGCTGTTCTGAGCCAGCTTGTCTCCGAGGCTGCGTTCAGCTCTCTGACAACTTATCAGCAGACAGAGCCCTCTCGACCTCCTTCTCCTCATGCCATCAGCTCCAATTAACTCACTCACAGAATGATGCCGTTCTCTCCCTTCGATAAGCCCGCTGCCGTAACAGCTTTAAAAGCTGCCTCATGTTCTCAGATCGAGCCTGCCTCCCCCCCGGACCCCTTCCAATCCTCTCTCCATCCGCAGCTTCCCCGCATCGCGTTAAAGCCTCTCTGTGCAAACCCCAGTGCCACTGCTAACAACCCCCTCTCGTCAAACCTTCCCCCTCCTAACAGACCCTCACCCCACTCCCTCTTTCCACCTCCCCCATACATCAACTCCCTTTCCACCCCCCCCAACCCCTTCCCCACCCCCCCAACCCCTTCCCCACCATCAATCTTACTCTTCGCCCTTCCCATTGTCTGGCAAACAGCACTTGACTCTGGTTGCAAACTTTTAACCCCCACCCCCAGTCCCGGGTCCTCCCCACCACCACCCTTCTCTGAAAAGCACACACTGTTAGCAGATACACACTGCCCCTCCTGTCGGGATAACTGGCCTCTCTCTGTGGTGTTGGGACAATGGGGTATTTTGAGGGTGGGTTGATAGGAAGGAGTGGTGAACTCGTGATATTTTTATCATCATCTCAAAAAGACAGACCTTTTTTCTGTTCACTGCTTTGAAGCTTAACTGAGGAATACAGAATCCTTACAGCACAGAAGGAGGCCATTTGGCCCATTGAGTCTGCACCCACCACAATCCCACCCAGGCCCTATTCCCATAGACCCATGTATTTACCCCTGGTACTAGGGTCAATTTAGTGTGGCCAATCCACCTAACCCCTACATCTCTGGACTGTGGGAGGAAACTGGAGCATCCAGAGGAAACCCACGCAGACATGGGGAGAATGTGCAAACTCCACACAGACTTAAAAAAAGTACACGTTTAGTTGTCCCATGCTACAGTCAGCCACTCATAGCTGGAGCTTCCTATGCCCAGTAACTTATCACTTATGGAAATTTAATTCATTTTCCAATTCTTAATTCTGCATATTTCTGCCTCCGAATTTCATGCTCCAATATTTGAGTTTGACTGAAGAAAGGTCCCCCCCCCTTCGATACTGCTAACTCCTGCATTGGCCACATTTTAACGCAGCTGAATAGCCCTGTGTTTCTCGATTTCTTCTCCAGGTCTGAACACTGGCTATGGGTGCCACTGATGTGCTTTATCGTGGGAAGGGACTGCTCCAACTGAGCTTAAACCTGTCCTCACACAATACTGATTTACTACAGGAGAGTCGGAAAACAGGAGATACAGATTGTGTGCGCCAGGCAAAGGATCCAGCAGAAAGATGAGGAAATATTTTCTTTATCCAGCAAGTTGCTGTGATGTGGAGGGGCCCATGGAAACAGATTCAATGGTAATTCTCAGGAAGGTAACTGGGTAAATGCGTGAATTTTGCAGGGCTGGGGGAGAAAAGGCGTGGAAAGTGGGATGAATTGGATAGGTTTTACAAGGAGCCAGCACAGTCGCAATGGGCCGAATACCCCCACCTTCTGTGCTGTCTGACAGCTCTACATACTCTCCTATTCAGGGTTCTCTTGCACAGCTGTCACGAGTGAGCAGGGAAGCCTGGCCATGCTAAATTGACCCAAGTGTCAGGGGATTAGTGGGATAAATATGTGGGATTATAGGAATTGGGCCTGGGTGGGATTGTGGTCAGCGCAGACACAATGGGCCGAATGGCCTCCTTTTGCACTGTACGGATGACTCCGACGGACTCGCCGCCCCCATTGCCCCTGAAGTCAACTGTGGCCACCTCACCGACTGGGAATTAAAGCTGGGGCCACCCGGTCTGTTTGCTGCCATTCCTCACTCCCCTTCTTATCTGAGACTGGATTCCCCAACAGCTATGCTAAGGCTGATTGATGGCGACTCAATGGCTCCTCGCTCAAGTACTTTTATCAACAGATGCCAGTGTGCAAGAATTTCCCACCATCACTCAAGAGCCTGATCTCAATCTGGTTAAGCCACGACAGCCTGATAACAATGTGACAGCAGAGTTGACTGCTGGTATTTTAAGCCACGCTTCCTCTGCTTAGTGTTTCGAAAGGAACGTCCAATTCCTTTCCCACCGGGATTGGAGACAGTTAGTAACGATCATTGGTTAACAAGGCTAAGGGGGCGGGACTGAAGGCCTTGGGCAGCACCTGATTGGTTGGAAGATGGGACTGAAGGCTGTCAGAACCAATTAAATCAGAGGGCGAGCCACACCAAAGGCTGCCTCGGCCAATGAGATCGTACTTGATACAGGCCTAAAGGTCATTGGAGCCAAGTGATTGGACGGTGCGCACACAGGGCTGAAGACTGTCAAAGCCAATCAAAAATCAGATGGAGGGCAGGGCTACATGCTGTGACGGGAACAAAGAAAAGTACAGCACAGGAACAGGCCCTTCGGCCCTCCAAGCCTGAGCCGATCACGACGCCCTAGCTAAAAAAAACACCTATCTTCACTCGGTCCGTATCCCTCTATTCCCTCCCTTCTCACGTGCTCTTAAATGTTGCGAATGTGCCTGCTTCCACCACCTCCTCTGGCACTGCTTTCCAGGCACCCACCACTATTCTGTGTGAAAAACTCCCCCCACCCCTCTCACCATGAGCCTGTAATTATCACTTCCACCCTGGGAAAAAGCCTCTGACTATCCACCTTCTCTATACCCCTCATATTTTACAGACCTCGATCAGGTCTCCCCTCAGCCTCTCTTTTTCCAGTGAAAACAATCCTAGTTTATTCAACCTCTCTTCATAGCCACAACACCCTCAAGACTGAACAACATCTTGGTGAACCTATTTTGCACTCTCTCCATAGCTTCCACATTATTCTGATGTGGTGACCAGAACTGCACGCAACACTCCAAATGTAGCCTAAACAAGGTTTAATATTGCTGCAACATGATTTCCAAACTTTTGTATTCAATGCCACATGCCTTCTTAATCACCTTGGCCATATGTGTTGCCACTTTTAGGGAACTGTGGACCTGCACGCCCAGATCCCTCTGCATATTAATTTTCCTAACGGTTCTGCCATTTACGGTGTAATTCACACCTAAATTTGATCCTCCAAAATGCATCACCACAAGAGAAAAGACATGCATTCATTCAGCACTTTTCACAACCTCTGGATATGTCAAGGTGCATTCTAGCCCACGAAGTGTATTTTATTTGGAAGTGTATTCATCGTTGTAATTATAGGAAACGTGGCAGCCAATTTCTGCACAGCAAGATCCCACAAACCGCAGCGTGATAATGACAGTGACCGAGTGGGGTTAAATTTCCAAATCAGGGTGGTGAGCGGCTTGGAGGGGAACTTTCAGGTGGGATTGTTCCCAGTTAAGATACAGGATCAGCCACCGTCTCAATGAACGATGGAACAGAATCAAGGGGCTGATTGGCCTCCTCCTGTTCCTAGGACTGCTGAGCACTGCAAGGGTTAAAACATGCGTGCAAGCACACTCGACAGTTTGAGATATGGACTGTAACCTGGCAATCTAGCAAGTGAGTCAGTGATTACGTATCAGGAGATAAGGGAATTGAAAGAGTTAAACTATCAAGGGTTCAGAGAGGTAAAAAGATTACAGGGTGGAGGAGAATCCAGAGTTAATGTGTGCGTGAGAGAGAGAGAGAGATAAAGAGATAGAGAGAGATGAAAGAGAGATACAGAGAAACAGAGAGAAAGAGATGATGAAAGAGATGGTAAAAAACAGACGCACAGAAAGAATAAGAGGGAGATAGAAAGATAATGAAAGGGAGAAATGGAGAGAGAGAGACATGGTAAGAGAGAAGGTGAAAGACACGCACAGATAAAGGAGAGATGGTGAAGGAAGACAAAGAAAGAGGGGGACAGACAGTAAGAGAGTCACAGAGAGAAAGAGGATGAAAGAGAGAGGGTGAAGACAGAAACGATAACAGAGATGGTGAAAGACAAGGCAGAGAGGGAGAGAGACACAGGAAAAGACAAGAGGGAGCATAAGAGAGAGAGAGACACACACACAGAAAGAGACACAAAAAAGAAGCATAAAAGAGACGTTGAGAAAGCAACACAGAAAAAGAGAGAGGAAGTATAAGAGAGAGAGGGTGAGGGAGAGAGAGACAGAAAAAGAGAGGGGCAATAAAAGGATTGTGCCTGAAGGAAACAGTTACACAGCAGATCAGGGAATATTGCTATGTGCTGTGTCTCTATGTGAGCTTTCTGCACAATGCTTTGCTGAAATGGAGTCATTTATTTATTTTTCTTTCCCAATCGCCAAATAGATACTCAAAACAAAATCTTTAAAAGATGGCTTCAACGAGCAGAGCCCGACGAGATGTAAAGCTTTCTCCGCCGCCCCTAATACAAGGGGCCTGAGCTGTCTGATCTGGAGCCAACTCTTCACTCTGCCGGCAGCTATTAGGTGATGCCATTATGGAGACAGCGGGAGGGCCTGAACGCTTTGAATGTGGAACAACCATTTGCTGCATAAAAATGGGAAGAAACTGCAATTTCTGAACTCAAAACCCAACGCTGCTGTGTCAACAGAGTCCAGTCAAAGTTCTGATGGAAAAGGATTGGAAATGGGAACAAGAGAAAGGGGAATGGTTTGCTCTCTTCCTCTCCCTTTGAACGAAATGGTACCAGCCCAAAGCTTTAAACAACTATTATTACAGGGACAACCAGCAATTATAACAGCAACATTCAGTTTGGCGACATAGTTATCTCTTCCATCAAAAGCCAACTTATCAGCCAGACATATACACTGAAACACTGCCCTTGTTTGTATGTGGGGCTGTATCGAGCAGTCATCATTTCCCCTCTGCAAGAACTCTGGCCAGCAGCACATTGACACAACTGAGGAAACATAAAACACGTCCTTCAGTAAGAAAATATTAAATCTGTATTCCAAAATAATAGTTTTTTTCCCCCCACAAAAAAATTAAAAACACACACACACACACACACACAAAGTTGGGTGGGTCTGGGAAAAGACTATGAAAAGAAAAGAATCTTTTTTTCATACAAAATCCAATGATTTTTTTGCTCCTGGTCACCAAAAGGAAGAACTTGCAACTACATAGCACCTATTACGTCCTCTAGCTGTTTAAAGCACTCTGGGCATCAACTTGAAGTACTTTTTATTTCTAAAGAAAAGTGTAATTGTCAGGGGAGTAGCAGGGTAAAATACGAGGGGTTATGGGGATAGGGACTGTTGTCAGTGCAGGCTTGATGGGCCGAATGGCCTCCTTCTGTACTTTAGGGATTCTATGGGTGCATGGAACGTGCTGCCAGAGGATGATCCCTGGAATGAAGAGCTTGTCGTATGAAGAATGATTGAGGACTCTGCGTCTGCACTTGTTGGAGTTTAGAAGGATGAGGGGGGGAGCTTATTGAAACTTACAGAATACTGTGAGGCCTAGATTGAGTGGACATGGAGAGGATGTTTCTACTAGTTGGAAAAACTAGAACCAGAGGGCATAACCTCAGGCTAAAGGGACAATCCTTTAAAACAGAGAGGAGGAGGAATTTCTTCAGCCAGAGAGTGGTGAATCTGTGGAACTCTTTGCCGCAGAAGGCTGTGGTGGCCAGGTCATCGAGTGTCTTTAAGACAGAAATAGATAGGTTCTTGTTTATTAAGGGAATCAAGGGTTATGGGGAAAAGGCAGGAGAATGGGTATGAGGAAAATATTGGCCAAGATTGAATGGCAGAGCAGACTCGATGGGCCGAGTGGCCTAATTCTGCTCCTATGTCTTAATGTGGAAGCATGCACTTGGAGATTTACAAGGAATCTGGATGGATACATGAATGGGGAGGGAATAGAGGGATACGGACCAACGGCAGAAGGGTTTTTAAAAGTTTAATTAGGGCACCATGATGGGCATGGGCTGAAAGGCCTCCTTCTGCTCTGTAGGGATTCTATGATTGTTGCAAAGTGGGAAACACAGTAGTCAATTTGCACACAGCAAGCGCCCATAAGCAGCAGTGCGGCGCTCTGGTCAGATAACCTGCCTTTTAGTGATGTGGACTGGAGGATAGATTTAGTCCAAGACACTGGGGAAAGGAAAGCGGATATCTCAGGAGGGAGGTGGGGCTGCGTGGAGAATACCGAGATAAGGTGCAGGGAGGCCATGGAGGGATCTGTAACCGAGGATGAGGATTTTAAAAATCGAGGCGCGGCGCAACTGGGCACCCACGCTGGTCAGAGACCATGTGGGTGATGGATGGATACACAGGGCCTACAAGTTAGAATTCAGGCCGCAGAGTTTTGAATGAGTTGAGTTTTGTGCACACTCAAATAATGGGGTAGCAGAGGGAAGACACTGTAGAGGAAATCAGGGCATTCTGCAGAGGGGTAAATTGTGGATGGGTTGGGCATGGAGATGTGCCCTTGAAATACATGCCTCAGTGGACTAATGCACTACCAGTGTAGCACAGAGCCATACAGACCAAATGCCAGCTTCCACCCCCAGCCTGGTTACAAGTGAGGGCAGCAGTTGACCTCGGCAAGAGGACCCTGCCATGGACAATCACGCGTTGGGTATTTCTGGGCAGATTGAAGAGAGCTTTGAGCTTCCCTGTGGCCCTACTCCACAACTGAAAAAATCCCTGCGCCACTGCACGCTATGTCTGGCTGTTGGTAAACAAAGACTTGCATTATGTAGTGTCTTTCGTAACCAAAGGACATTGCAAAGCACTCATAGCCAATGAAGCTCTTCTGCAGCCATTCCTGTAAAGTTTGGAAACACGGCAGCCAATGAGTGCACTGCAAGTTCCTACAAATAGCAACATATCGATGATCAGACAATCTGTTTTCGTGACGTTGATCGAGGGATAAATATTGGCCAGGACACAGAGGAGAGTTGTCCTGCTCCTCCTCAATATTGGGCAGGATTCTCTGCCCTATTACTCCAATTGGAATCTCCCCATCTGCTGGGGTGAACAGGGATTTGGCTGAGTGCCAAATTCCCTGGCAATCACAGTAAGAAGTCTCACAACACCAGGTTAAAGTCCAACCAGTTTATTTGATAGTAAACCCACAAGCTTTCGGAAACCCTGTTCCTTCATCAGGTGTGTGGAAGGTTTACTATCAAATAAACCTGTTGGACTTTAACCTGGTGTTGTGAGACTTCTTACTGTGTTTAACCCAGTCCAACACCGGCATCTCCACATCATGGCTACTCTCTGGCAATGGCAGTGGGACAGGGCACGAACTGCTGGAGAATCCCGGTGATTGTGTCTGAGAATCTTTCACGTCCTTGTGAGTGGGCAGGCAGGGTAATATCTCATCCAAACAACGGCGCCTATGACAGAGCAGCTCCCCTCGAGTCCCGCACTGGAGTGTCAGCTTTGACGTTTGCGCTCTTTGGACTGGGCCTTCAGAAGCCACCACCCTCTGGTTATGGAGGGGAGTGTGCCACCCACTACTGAGTGCCACTGCCACCCGTAGCAGAATGGCAGCAGGAATCCTGAAACTTGATGCCGTCGCCTGAGAGAAACGATGCAAGAGAATGGAATGGGGGAAGAATGCAGCACGATAGCACAGTGGTTAGCACTGCTGCTTCACAGCTCCAGGGTCCTGGGTTCGATTCCTGGCTCGGGTCACTGACTGTGTGGGGTTTGCACATTCTCCTCCTGTCTGTGTGGGTTTGCTCTGGGTACTCTGGTTTACTCCTACAGTCCAAAGACATGTGGGTTAAGTTGATTGGCCATGCTAAGAAATTGCCCCTTAGTGTCCAGGGATGCGTAGGTTAGAGGGATTAGTGGGAATAATATGTAGAGATATGGGGGTAGGGCCTGGATGGGATTGTGTTTGGTGCAGACTCGATGGGCCGAAGGGCCTCTTTTTGCACTGTAGGGGTCTATGATTTTATGAATGCGGGTTAAAGCAAACTCCCAGGTGATGCTCAGAAGCCAACCACCCCCCTCCCCACCGAGAGGCAAGGTGTCGACTTTTTTTTTGGGTCGAAAGTCCTTCTGAGCCACGCTGGTGAGCACGAATCAGATTACCCGATCTGGAAACTGGAATGCGGGATTTGCCAGAGTGAATTCCTAATGAGTAGAGAGGCCCTGCTCTGATCTGTATGTCTTCGCTGCCTGACCTCCTCCTACTCCTTATCTCAGTGTAGACTTAAGGACGGAGTCAGATTACATCTCTCTGGGGCAGCCAGCAAACACTGAGCTTGGCGGAGCAAGAAAGCTTGAGGTTTTCTTCAACATTTTCTCTGCTTTTGTCGCAGCTACACTTTATAATTCTTCCAGCTGCCAAAAAAAAACATTGCCTCAGTTTCAAGTTTCCATTCCCAGCGATTTCAACCATTTTTGGGAGGGAGGTTGCTCCGACCAAAGCTCCAGTTTACAAACCACTGCAAAGTTTTGGGAAAACAGGAAATTTTTTCCGGTTTAATGGCTGATAACTGATGCGGTAACTTCTGAACACACTGCGGAGCCCCCTGCATCACAGGAAGCTCAGTGCCCCCCCCACAACCCCCCCCCCCCCCCCCCCCCCCCCACCCAACAACGCCTCCAAGCTAAAGGTCTTCATTAAGTAGCGTCCGAGATGTGCTTTGTTGCTAACCTTTACTGACACTCGACCAAGCTCTCCGCGGCCCAGCCGCCCCGCTCATTTCAAGTGGCTGCCCGTTACCCCAGCTCTCTGCGGCCCGCACGGAACAAGCACACGGTGGCCAGCGGACGGGTCGCTCCTGGGGAGCTGGAGAGAAAAGTTCCTCGAAAAACACCCAAACTGACTCCAGAGGGAGGAAAAAAAAGATACATTCTGGGCACTTGGAGAAGCAGTGAGGGTAGTACAGCAGTGATAAGAGCAGAGAAAGACAAATATATCTGCTGTGATTGAGAACAAAGAGTAAAGCACACAGGAATAAGAAAGACATTATTTCTTCTCCGTGTCTTTCAGAACCTCAGGATGTTCCAAAGCACTTTACAGATCTTATAGAACTTCACTGAGGTGTCGTCACAGTTGTGGGAGGTGGGGTGGTCAATTTGCACACAGCAAGCTCCCACAAGGAGTTTGCGATCACCAAATCATTTACATTGATGACATCTGTCAAGGGATAAACATCGGGCAGGGCAGAGATTGCACACACAGTGATTAGCACTGCTGCCTCACAGCGCCAGGGACCTGGGTTCGATTCTGGCCTCAGGCCACTGTCTGTGTGGAGTTTGCACATTCTCTGCATGGATTTCCTCTGGATGCTCCAGTTTCCTCCCAAGATGTGCAGGTTAGAGGATATTAGCCATGCGTGGTGTTAGGGGGATAGGGCAAGGAGGGGGGTGTCCAAGGTAAAATGCTCTGTTGGACAATCAGTGGTGACTCGATGGGCTGAGTGGCCTTTTGCACTGCAGGATTTCTTTGGTTCTATGCAGTTGTACCCTGGAGCATGGGCGCACAGTTATGTTTGCTGATTTTACAGCTTTTAAAGGGGGTGTTAACCTCAGGGGCATCAGGGTAAGTCTGATAGAGTTCACCATTATTTTCATGCAGAGTGTGTCCTGTTGCCAGTCTCCTATCCTGCAGGCTAGGGAGGGAGATTGCAGTTTGTACCTAATGGACCAAACTCCCTCAGTGCTGTCCAATGAGTGAGAGAGAGATGGAAAGAGGAAGCGAGAGAGATGGTAAGAGGGAGCGAGAGAAAAACAGTGAGAGAGAGAGTGAGATAGAATGAGAGGGAGAGAGACGGAGACAGTGAGAGATAGAGAGAGAGAGAGAGACAGAGCAAGAGTGACAGAGAGCCAGAGACAGAGAGAGCGAGAGAGAGATAGAGAGACAGAGAGAGAAAGAGCGAGAGAGACAGAGAGAGCAAGGGAAAGAGCGAGAGAGAGATACAAAGGGAAGAAGAGAGACAGAAAAAGTGTGAGAGAGACAGAAAGAGAGTGAGAGACAGAAAGAGAGCAGGAGAAGCAGAAAGAGAGAGTGAGAGAGGTAGAAAGAGAGAAAGAGGCAGAGAGCGAGAGAGCAAGAGAGACAGAGTGAAAGAGGCAGAAAGAGAGCAAGAGAGGCAAAAAGAGAAAGCACGAGAGACAGGGAGAGTGTGAGGGACAGAAAGAGAGAGCAAGAGACATGGAGAGAGTGAGAGTCAGGGGCACAGATAGAAATTTATTGCAACCCAGATTTTTTCAATTATGCCAAATATTGAATTGAAAATGTGTATACTTTTTTTAAGTGCTCCAATTTTGGCTTGAAAATGCTTTTATTTTCAAGCTTATAAACTTTATGTCCTGTGTACTTTTTCCAGCGCCATTTGCCAGCAAGTTTAGGGCATTTCTCTATTAAATGAGTCTTAATGGATGCCAAGAACATATGTCTTCTGCAACAGAGTAACTCAGCTCAATACATCATTCTGTAATCCCCACCCCCACCCCAGTGTCTGCAGATTCCAGCTACCCCATCTCCCCCACCCCCCAACATTCAATGTCCCTCCTTCACTTTATCTCTTCGCTGTGTTTGCGAGGGCCTCCATCCAGTGCTCATTAGGAGTTAATCTCAGAGACACAGTACATTCCAAACCATCAAAACCACTTCCTCTGGCTATCTCCCACCCATCAACTCAGTGTAAGGACAGCCAAATTGTCAAGCGACATGGCCTCACGCTCCTTCTGCCTGCCGCTCGCATTATCAACACCAAGAAATGACTTGTCCAACTCAGTTACAACTTGCATTTACATAGCACCTTTAACACAACAAAAGAAAACCCCCCCCCCCAGGGCACTTTGCAAGAGCTTTTCATAAAGTCATAGAATCCTACAGTGCAGAAGGAGGCCACTTGGCCCATCAAGTCAGCACCAACCACAATTCCTATCCCCATAATCCCATGCATTTACTCTACCTAGTACCCCCGACATTAAGGGGCAATTTACCATGGCCAATCCACCTAACCTGCACATATTTGGACTGTGGGAGGAAACCTATGCAGACACAGGGAGAATGTGCAAACTCCGCACTGACAGTGACCCAAACTGGGATTGAACCGGGGTCCCTGGCGCTGTGAGGTAGTAGTGCTAACCACTGGGCCACAGGGCTGCCCTAAATTCAATGCTGATACACGTCGATATATCTTCCCCAAAGATGACCGAAAGATTGATCAAAAGGGGGTAGGCTTTAAGAACATGTTGAAAGTAGGAGAGAGGTGGTGACAAGGCAGAGAGGTTCAAGGGGGGAGTTTCATAGCTCAGGCCATTGGCAGCTGAAATTAGATGGCGGAACGATGAAATTGGGCGATGGACAAGAATCCGGGATTGGAGGAATGCCGGTCATGGAGGGATTAAAAAAAAGATAAAAATTCCATAACTGAAGTGTTGTATGAGTGGGAATCAATCAGTGAGCATTGAGGAGAGGGTAAAGAAACATATTAAATACAAAAAAATAATTAAGCCTTAAGGTTGTTATTCATTCACCCCTCCAGGGGCTGTGACTCCTGCCTCACCTCAAGACTGGGGTTACCATGGTGACAGTAAGGCTGTGACGAGAATCAAGTAATCCCAGCAGACAAGGTGGGCCTCATCTACGGAAGGTCTTGAACAGTGGACACGAGTGGAGGTGGGAAAGAACCTTACATATCCTCCTTCAGAGCGTGTAGCGTGAGTAACTCAGTCCCAAATCATTTTTAGAACAGGAGCCTTTTCTTATCTATCTAGCTCTACTGAATCTTACAAGCGCAAAAAGACTTTGCAAGACTTGCATTTCTATAGCACCCTTTGGCTGTAGATGCTTTGCAGCCATTCACAATTCGGGGTCATAGTTTGAGGATAAGAGGATGAGGAGAAATTTCTTCACCCAGAGGGTGGTGAAGGTGTGGAATTCACTACTGCAGAAAGTAGTTGAGGCCAAAATGTTTTGTGATTTCAAGAAGAAATTAGATATAGCTTTTGAAATTCAAGGGATTGGGTGGGGGGGGGGGAGTGGGGAAGGAGGGATCAGGGTATTGAATTCAATGATCAGCCATGATCAAAATGAATAGCAAAGTAGGCTCAAAGGGCCAAATGGCCTACTCAAAGAATAAAGAACAGCACAGCAACAGGCCCTTCGGCCCTCCAAGCCTGCACAGACCATGCTGCCCTTCCCTTCCAGGGATCATATCCCTCTATTCCCATCCTATTCATGTATTTGCCCCTTAAGAGTCACTATCGTATCTACTCCTGCATCTATATTGAAGTATCTTTGCAGTGTGGTCACTGTTGCAGTTAATTTATGGTGTTGGAATTAAAGGTACAGTCCCACATCCTACAGACAGGCCAATGGTGGGGTGGAGGTGGGTCAGCAAGATTCTATACCCATCTGTGAGTGGTGTGCGTGCATGGGGGAAGGATTGGTGTAACCACATCTGCCTGTATGACAGGTACACATGCACGTACACAATAGCTGTTCTTAGTCACACAGCCAGCATCTTATCTGCAGACTGAGTGAACACTATGACTGTTCAGTTCCCATGTTTACCAGAAGCCACCACGCCAGGCACCGACTACCTCCCCCTCCACCCACCTCCCCTCCCCCCATCCCAGCCCCTCCCCACAGAGTTAGCCCAGTGTTAACTCTTCTCCACATCTCAGGCCCATCAAATTCCCACTGAAAATAATGAAAATTCCTGGAATTCCTCGCTACGAAAGGGTGAAGGTTGAGGCTACTATTGGACGATGGATTAGCTCTGCAGTTAAAGGCCCCTAATTAAATCTCTCTGCAGGTCCACAAGACAAGAGTCTCCCTCTGTTTATTAGTATCTTAGTCATTTATGACTTCCTGAGGAGGGTAATAGTTTTTAACTTTTAAGTGTCCGCCAATTTCTACATTCCTAAATAAAGTTTCTCAGTGCTGGCACACGGACTCTGGTGAAGTGAGCCAGTGGGTGTGTGAAATTTTTGTATGATCCTCAGGTTGTACTGGGAGAAAGAAAACATGCAGCGATAGGCTGTTCCCCTGCCAAACCCAAGCAGTGTCTACAGGGAGACTTTTAAGCCTTCTAGCACTAGCAGGGAGGGAGGGAGAGTGCTGATGGGTAGAGGTCGGACAATGGTGACAGTTATGGTGGGGCGAAATAACTTCAGGGGATAAGTCACAAATATCCTCCAAGAAATGACTCATTCTGCAATAAAGCTGAAATGGGACTTTTGCCAAATTCTTCGCCAGCTCTGTTTAGCTCTACCACTTCTCTCAGTTCGTTTTTTTTTACGGGTATAGACTTAGATGAAGTAAAGAGCGACCGACTGAATTTATATAGCGCCTTTCATGGCTGCAGGACGCCCAAAAATGTGGCACAACTGCACCTGCAGTGCACTTACTGTTGTAGGAAATTCGGCAGCCAATTTCTGCACAGTAAGCTCCCGCAAACATCAGTGAGAATCGTCATTGGATATTCTATACTTTTAAAAAAAGCTTTATTTATTCGTGTCACAAATAGACTTACATTAACACTGCAATGATGTTACTACGAAAATCGCCCCAGTCGCCACACTTCGGTGCCTGTTTGGGTACACTGAGGGAGAATTTAGCATGGTCAATGCACCTAACCAGCACGTCTTTCGGACTGTGGAGGAAACGCACACAGATGCGGGGAGAATGTGTAGACTCTGCACAGACAGCACCCCAAGCCAGGGATCGAACCTGAGTTCTTGGCGCTGGGAGGCAGCAGTGCTAACCCCTGTGCCATCCCTCTGGCAATCGGTTTTAGTAATACTGGTTGAACGAAACATGAGCCACGACACCAGCAAAGCTCTTCATCACTTACCCGATAGGATTGACAGGGCTCTGTTCATGGGTTTATTTGGAACAAGAAGAGGCCATTCAGTTCCTATAGCCAGTTCCACCATTACATCCACAGTTAGACCGGGCTGCACCCTAACTCCTTTGACCCGCTTTGGCCCCATTACCCTGCTTTCCGGAAGGAAAATCGATCAATCCCGGTCTTGGCATTTTCCAACTGACCTCCAGTCACAAATACATTTTGGGGATTTCCTTTTGTACCTGAAAAAATGCCTCCAAATATCAGCCCCCTGTGACCTAACTCCAATTTTAAGGTTCTGCCCCATTGGTCTGGACACCGCCACCACAGGAAATAGTTTAAATCTCTAAGTCCCTGCTTAAACTCCTTTGGTTACATTAAACACCTCAATTAGAGATGAGGCAGCATGGTGGCACAATGGTCAGCACTGCTTCCTCACAGCGCCAGGGACCGGGGTTCGATTCCCGGCTTGGGTCACTGTCTGTGTGTGGAGTTTGCACATTCTCCCAGTGTCTGCATGGGTTTCCTCCGGTTTCCTTCCGCAGTCCAGAAGACATGCTGGTTAGGGTGCATTGGCCACACTAACTTCTCCCTCAGTGTACCCAAACAGGTGCCGGAGTGTGGCGACAAGGGGATTCTCACAGTAACTTCATTGTAGTGTTAACGTAAGCCTACTTGTGACACTAGCAAATAAACTTTAAACTTAGATGTAAAACAGGTTGCCTATCGCAACGAATTTCATCCGTTCTATCGCACAAAGTCAAAGTCCACCACATTGTCAGAATTCACACCTGATTAATTCGGTGAGGAAGCAGAGGACCCCTTGGACGCCACACTCCTAACCGGAATCTTGTCGGCAGGGAAAGAAATTGGTTTTAAAAAACATAGAAAAAGATGAAATGGGCAAATTAAGCCTGGTAAACTTGCCCTAATTTGACACTCTGGTATCTTTTCAATACCTGAAAGTACAAGGCGACTTTTCAACAATGAAGATTACGACTCCACGCGCCCGTTTAAATAGATCACAAGGCCCGAATCCCACCGTCAGCGATGATGTTCTGGTTGTTGAGAAGGACAGGAAAACCAAAGGAATTTCACAAAGTTACTGTTGTCATCTTCAATTAAGGGCCGCTTGGCATTCTGGGAGTCAATCCAAAATGGCCAACCTAGCAACAACAGACCCACATTCCTCTGCTCCCCATTAATTTGGAAATGGGAGTTTACAACGAGCTGTTCAGGTTAGTCGCCGTTACACAAAAAAGTCCCAATCACTGGGGACATTTTGACCTACTGCCACGAGACTGTATACTTGCAGAGAAACAGCTCTCCCTCCACAATCGTCTGCAGGGAAAATAGAGTGGCTGTTTGCTTGGGGTTGACAGTGGACGGTTAAAGGAACCTCAGGAATAAAGTCCCGATTGGAAAGGAGAAAGAAAGAGAGAGAGAGAGAGAAGTCAGGAGAATGCTCCCATATTTCAAACTGGATGACACAGCTTTCTCCAAGAGGTCAGATGTCATGACCCTGACAGAGTGGGCCTCCGATTGAAAGGAAACAGCCACTAACTGAGGCCTGAAGCAATTTATACAAAGCAAGCTGAACCCAAGGGTCACCACAGCATAATCAGCACTGCTCTCTAAGCAAAGGGAGTTCATTAAGGCTGTAGTAAGCCTTTTTTCTGCTGTTGTTTGGATGAGGTGTCCAGTTGAAGGGAGCAAGAAGAGAGTGGAGCCTTTTTATAGTTGCCCCTGTTCAGCCCGTTTACAAAGGGATGATCTGGACTCCGGGTTACAGATAGCAAAGAACCTTCCAGTGCCTTTCTTTCGAAAGAGGTTTGCACCATCTTCTGTCCCTTTGCTCCCTCTCAGTGACCAGAGGAAGACCCACCCACAGCTGTTTCTTTAATGTGGTCACTGTTGAGGATCAGAGGTTCCCAGATCTCACACCATTATTTCAGCTTCAGTAAGCATGGCTTGGGCTCAGGATCAGACCCTAAGCCCACAGGGCCTAATGTATAGCTTCCACAAACTTATAAAAGTATTTACAGCAGGCCATTTGGCCCAGCTAGTCTGTGCTGGTGATTATGCTCCATATGAACTTCCATCCATTTCTTCAGACAACTCATCCTACTATCTCCTTCTCATAGGAAGTAGGATCAGAAGGAGGCAAATTCAGTTCACTTTGCCATTCAATCATGGCTGATCTCTCCCTGGTCTCAAATCTATCTCCCCACCTGTTCCCCAGATCCCGCTTTCCCTTTTTTGTATTAAAAATATATCTATTCCTATATGTTCTCCCTCATGTATTTATCCAGCTTCCTCCTAAATGTATTCATATCAATTACTCCTTGTGGCAGTGAGTTCCACATTCTCCCCACTCTGACTAAAGATGTTTCTCCCAAATTCCCTATTGGGTATATTAGTGACGATCATACATTTAAAACTCCTTGCTCTGGTCTACCTGATCAAACTCTTTCATAAACTCAAGGGCTTCCACTGTAATGTCATTAAAATAACAGGTCGTTCTTTGATGGCTTACTCACTCAACACAATATCTGGTACTGGGATGGTCACGGTACCTGCTCTGTACAGGATCCGCAGATGACACCCTATGAAATAAGGGTTATGGGGAGAGGGCGGGAAAGTGGAACTGATCCACTTCAGATCAGCCATGATCTTATTGAATGGCGGGGCAGGCTCGAAGGGCTAGATGGCCTACTCCTGCTCCTATTTCTTATGTTTCTTAACTTGCTCACATTTGCTCTAACTGATTAAAGGGTGTCTCAGACAGGAAGAACAAATCCCATGAACCAAAGGAGCTGCTCTTGGGTTGTTACTCAGTCACCTGCTGAATCTGGTGACCCCTCGCATGGAAACTGGGTGAGTCACAGAATCACTGCTGCTCACCCTGCAGGGTTACACGCAGGGAACTGTCATTTTCCTGAGGTCCGCACAGACCACTGAGCTCAGGAGGGAAAGCAGGGAAACTGCGGAGGACTTGGTTTGGGCAATGCATTTTGAGGCAAGTTAAAAGGCAAGGAATACACAATAAATGGTCGGAGTGTAGAGCAACAAAGGGACCTTGGAATACCCAGAGATCCCTGAAGGTGGGGGGACAGGCAGTTCAGGTGGTCAAGAAGGCATACGGAATGCTTGCCTTTATTAGCTGAGGCACAGAATACAAAAACAGGGAGTGTGTTACAAAGTTCCGTGCTGGGGATGATCACAGAGTCCATACAGTACAGGAGGAGACCATTTGGCCCATCGAGTCCATACCAACTCCCCAGCAGAGCATCTTACTCACTCTCACCTCCACCTCTGCATCGCTGTAACTCCACATATTTACCCTGCTAATCCCCTAACCTGCTCATCTTTGATTTATTATTGTCACATGTATTAACTTACAGTGAAAAGTATTATTTCTTGCACGAGGAAACCCATGCAGACATGGAGAGAGCATGCAGATTCCAAACAGACAGTCACCCAAGCCGAGACTCGAACCCATGTCCCTGGCACTATGAGGCAGCAGTGCTAACCACTGTGCTACCCAATATCCTTGCAGCCTGGAGCTGTATAAACCACTAGTTAGGCAGAAGATGCATACAGTTCTTCTCACTTTTATTGCATTAGAGAATACTGAGGAGATTTATACAAAGATGATTGGGAGAATGTTGGTTATGGAGGGATGATTGGATAAGCTGGGGAGACCTGTTATGTGTAAAACCATGCGGGGTCTCCATAAAGAGAATAGGAAGATCCCATTCACTTTGGATAAGAACCAGGGTCCATAGATTGAGAGTAAGAGACAGGAAGTTTGGTAGGGATTTGAAGGGAAGCCCAAGAAGTTGGTGGGGATCTTGGAATCACTGCCTGAAAGGGTGATAGAGGTCGATAACATTGGATACACCCTGGAAATGTTGTCAGCTACAAGCCTGAGAATCAGAGAGAGGCAGAGGCTGGATAGCTCCTCGTCAACCACCACAGACATGAAGGGCCAAATGGCCTCCTTTCATGCTGTAAAATTCTATTGATTCTGTGAAGTGAAAGGCCACAACACCATGAAAGAAAGGTCGGGAGACAAAAGGCTCGTGGCTTTGTGTGAACACTGATGTGAAAGGATGATCTATTACAGCTTTGAAGGAATTCAAATCCCAGGCTCACGGCACTCCCAATAGGTGGCTGATCCCATTGCTTTTAAATTGTTAGCCAGAGGCCCGTGTTTACTGGATTCTGTCCTGTGAACAACTGTCTTTGCAATTCCCCACAGCAAGATGCCTGCCCAGCAACTGTCATCCGCACTGTGCCCTGCTCTTTAAATAGTAGCGCTGGGAAAACCCATCAGGCACCAGCCAGACGACCATCGCAGGGCTTCAGCCAGACTTTCTGACTACTTTTCGTTCGGACCGCACAATGGGTGCCGGCTGTCAGGACCCGAGGGATCCAACCCCGGGAGGAAAGTCCCTGGCTGGCAGCTTCCCGACCTGCATTCCGAGACACCGCCAGTTCTTCAGGAGGCTCGAAGATCGGTGTACTTTGTCACAAGTCAAATATATCGTTTTCGAACACATTTTGGCGCAGGAGTAATAAACTTTCCAACTGCACTCTGCCAGTACAGAACCTTTTGTGCATCAGGAACCTGGAGAGGATCCAAATTCAAGGCTGACAATTTCCTGGCCATTAAAATTATTTATGGCAGTTTAAAACCGTAACATTTGCCCTGATGTTTTATCTAGCAGGGGTAGTAGTAGAAGGGGGAGGGGTGGTGGGGGCAGAGAGAGAGAGAGAGAGAGAAGAAAAATCGACAGTGAAGTATCTCCGTGTGGATTTCAGGAGCATCACCGGGCTTGGCTGTGACGCCTCTGCAGTCAAATAGGCTGCCCTAGGTTGTGTATAAAGAAAGGGTATCTGTGCAAGGTACTGCCTCACGTGTGTGGAATCTATGTTCCTGAGGGGAGGCAGGGAAGAAAAAAATAGGAATGGCGGGGGGGGTGATTGATGCAGAAGAGGAGCTATTTTATAGGCTGTGAAGAACACCCATGGCAGAAGTCACGTCCCCCCCACCCAAGTTTGTTTTCTATCTCTCAAACTGATGGCTAGATTTCTTTCCCGCCTCTGGTAGTCAGATGCAGGAGAACTTATTGCTGCTTGTGTAAAATATACACAAGATAACAGATTGTGCAACTAACATTGTGAAGACAGCCAACGCTATACTTAGATTACAGCCCTGTGTTGGGACACGCTCCCCACTTGACGTTCAATGGTGCCCCCTCTCTCGACAGTGCAGAAAATCAGTTCAAACAGCAATTTATTAACACTGAGTCCCCGTCACACTCCCCCCAGTAGAGGAGGGTGCGGCTGAACCATACAACAACCACTTGCATTTATATAGTGATTTTAATATAGTCTCAACACCCTTCACAGGAGCACGATCACCCAACTACAAAGTGATTTTAGGTCACGTGACGAAAAACTTGGCCCAAGAGGTAGGTTTCAAAGGCCGTCTGAAAGAAATATGAGAGATTATGGAGCGAATTCTACAACTTAGGGCCCAGGCAGTTGAAGGCATGGTCACCAGCACTGGAACGATGGGAATCAGGGAAGGCAGAAGGGGCTGGATTTGGAGCAGCGTTCGGAGGGTTGTAGGTCTGGTTACAGCAAGTAGGTTGCAGACCAGAAAACCCTGTTGAGCTGTGGATTTGTACCCGAGCAAAGAGACTCCAGGAGAGGGAAAGAAAAGGTTGAATGAGGCAGTCGCTGTTGTGACCTTTGATCTGTGCCATGTTTCTCTGTGACATCTGTAAAACACACAGCACCGAGCAGGAGGGTTCAGAGATGATGATGCCAGCAATCCCCTCGGGCATTATTTCCATTCTGCGCCAAACCTTTCTGCCAAGAAAAGAAATCCAAACTATCAAATTAAAAGCTGGTCTTTAATTGGCCACTCACAGAATGGTGAGCTCCAAATTAAATCTTAAATATTCCTCGCTTATCAGCTCTCATTCATCAAAAGCTTTTGCGTATTGCCGCTATCAAGTCAACTTGTTAAGCTTTCATCTTCTTGTGCCTTAGATAACCGTTTGATATCTTGCTGTCTGGGTGGTTATTTTAAGTTTCTATTTAGCTGAGACTAAGGCGTTTACAGCCGTCTTCATCCAGAGTGGACGACCCGTCTCGGTCTCCTCCTGAGGTCCCCAGCTCTACAGAGGCCAGTCTTCAACCAACTTGATTCACTCCACGTGATTTTAAGGCAAGGCTGAAGACACTCGTTAATGCAAAGGCTGTGGGCCCCGACAACATTCCAGCAAAATTACTGAAGACTTGTGCTCCAGAACTAGCCGTCCCCTGTTTCGGTACAGCTACGACACTGGTGTTTACAAGACAATGAGGAATGTTCGGAAACGTCCTGTACACAAAAAGCAGGATGAATGTAACTTGCCCCGTTGCTGCCCCATTAGTCCAATCCTGATCATCAGCATAGGAGTCATGGACCGTGATGTCAAGCGGCACTTACTCAGAATTAACCCGCTCACGGCCACTCAGTTTGAGTTCCACCACAGATCCTGGCATTCCAGCCTTGATCCAAACATGGACAAAGGAGCTGAATGCAGGAGGTGAGAGTGACAGCCCTTAACATCAAGGCCACATCTAGCCAAGTGTGGCATCAAGGAGCTCTAGCAAAGCTGGGGAATTGGGGGCGGGGGGAAACACTTCACCACGTAGGGGTCATACCTAGCATAAAAGAAGATGATTGTGGTGGTTGGAGGTCAATCATTTCAACCTCGGGACATCACTGCAGGAGTTGCTCAGGGTGGTGTCCTAGGCACAACCATCTTATCAATGACCTTCCTTCCATCATAAAGTCAGAAGTGGGGATGTTCGTTGAATCATTGCACAATGTTCAGCACCATTCGTGACTCCTCAGACACTGCCCATGTCCAGTTGCAGCAAGACCCCAACAATTAACCAAGGTCTTAGCAAGACAACTGGCAAGTAGCTTTCACACCACACAAAGTGCCAGGCAATGACCATAAAATATAGGAGCAGAATAAAGCCATTCGGCCCATCTCCAAGCATCTCCCCTTGAAATTCATGGTGTTACAATTTCTGAATCCCCCACTATCAACATCATGGGAGTTACCATTGAAACTGAGCTCCCTGCCACATAACTACTGAGTAGTTCAGAGGCTGGGAATCCTGCAGTGAGTAACTCACCTCCCCAAAGCCTGTCCACCATTGACAAGGCACAAGTCAGGAGCGTGAAGGATTACTCTCCACTTGCCTGGTTGAGTGCATCTCCCAATGCTCAAGAAGCTCAACACTATCCAGGACAAAACAAGCCATTTGACTGGCACCCTATCCACCACCTTAAACATTCATACCCATCATCACCCCACACAGTGTGAACTAACTACAACATACACTGAAGATTCACCAAGGCTCCTTTGACAGCACTTTCCAAACCCAACACCTCTACCAGCTAGAAGGACAAAGGCAGCAGATACACGGGATCACCACCACTCGCAAGTTCCCCTCCAAGCCACACACCATCCTGACTTGGAAATATATCGGCGTTACTTCACTCGCTGGGTCAAAATTCTGGAACTCTTTCCCTAACAGCACTGTGGTGTACCTACACCTCAGCGACTGCAGCAGTACAAGAAGGTAATTCAGCACCACCTCTCAAGGGCTATTAGGGATGGGCAATAAATGCTGGCCTATCCAGCGACACCCACATCCCCTGAATGAGTTTTTTTAAATTGCAAAACCACTTTCTCCAGTTTTAAAATGCTCCCCAGTCACAGGCCAGGTTCTACTCATATTCCCAAATGAGAATATCAAGATAGAGCCTTCATGACTAAAATCTCTTCAAAATTAAACTAATCACGCAACATAAAAATGTTATACACAAATGTGACCAATATTCCATAAACTTAGCACCATACTCCTTTCTACAAATAACTAATGCATGATAACGGTGCTCTGATGTTTTGTGCTTAAGGTTGGGTTCCCCCCCCAACCCCTCGAACAAACAATGGGCCAAAATCGGACACATCAAGATCCCAATTCCAATGTATCGGTATGTGGGCACCAGGCTACCTCCAGAGCTCGAATGTTAACCCTTTCGCTAACGGAGTAGTTCTGTGCTCTCTCCTTCACCTCCCACCCCCTCCTGTCCCACTTTCCCTTGAACCTCATCACCCAGCAACTGTCCAAAAAGGGGAAGGGGCGGGGGGAGGGAGCAAAATCAAGACATGAAATGAGAAACCAAAGCAAAAAAAGTATCTTTCGAGTTGGGGTCTGGATGGGAGGCATATCTCCTATTTTAGGGGCAAAAAGAGAAAGCTTGTTGAGGTTGGGGGGGCGGTGGTGAGGGTTGAGGGGAGGGGTTGTGCAGAGTGAAAATGCAGGGGTAAGAAACAGAAGATGCATTAACACAGATGGAGCACACAAGGAGAATCGGGGAGAAACCTTATCATGGGATACAGGTTGGGACTCTGCTGGGAATGGGATATTTGATGTGTGAACTCTATAGAGATTCATATTCTAGAGGTGTCCAGACCCAACTCAGTGGAAGTGAGCTACAGGAGAGCCTCCCAATTCCATCACTTAGACACTCTGCTCACAAACTGCAAGGCAGTTTACTCCACTGCATTTTTATAGGTTGCTATCTGCTCTGATCTTCTTTCCGTTACACGATCTTTACTGCCCGGGCACTTTTTATGTCAACGAGCTTGGGTTTCTTAATTGTTGCTGCCAATGAAATGCTGGAGCAGAGGAAATATTCCCTGAATGTAAAATGCAAGGAGGCTCACATTCCCCTGGATACTACAGGAAGTCTGTCGAGGTCGGAGTGAATGGATTGCAGCGAATACGAGATATCTCAAACATCAATAACATGCGCACACCCACACACACATGCACCCATACACAAGCACACACCCACACACACACCCACACGCAAACACACGTGCACTGACACACATTGGGATTCATGGTGACCAGTTTAAAATATTTGTCGTTGTTTTCAGGTCACTCCAGGGTCTCCTCGCACCTTTCTGTTATCTCCTCCACTTCTAAATCTCTCTGGGATCTCTGCACTCTGCCAGCCCTGGTCTCTTGGTGCTCCCTCAACTTCCCCTTTCTCCATCGCTGGCTGAATCTAGACCAGAATGTCAGGAATTCCGAGTCTCTAACTCTCTTTCCTCCTTTAAGATGCTCCTTAAAACTTGTATCTTTGACCTAGCATTTGGTCACCTGTCCCAATATTTGCTGATGAGACTCAGTGTTGAATTCCATTTGATAGTCACTCCTGTGAAGTGCCTTGGGATATTTTACAAAGTTAAAGACACGACATCAGTGCAAGGTGTGGAGGTTTTATGAATTGCTCCCGAGCAATAGCCATAAAAAATATCATCTAATCACTCAACCCTTGCTGCAACACCCAGAAACCATGACGCAGTTTCTTGTTACTATCCACCCAGTGTTTGGCTGATGTTGGGAAATTATTTGATGGCATCCTGTTATCAGCTGATACCCCACCCGAGAGATCATTCTCCATGTGCGACCTCCAGTGAACAAGATGCAGGTATTGAAAGCCTGAAATGAAAGCAAGACTAAACATTGCTGAAAATACTCAGCAGCTCAGGCAGCATCTATGGAGAGAAGGTCAATGGCCTTTCTTCAGAGCTGAAAATGCCAACTGAATTTTTTACATTCATTTGTAGGACATGGGCATCGCTGGCTGGCCCGCATTTATTGCCCATCCCTCGTTGCCCTTCTTCAGAGGGCAGTTGAGAGTCAACTACATTGCTGTGGCTCTGGAGTCACATGTAGCCGCATGCAAGGATGGCAGATTTCCTTCCCTAAAGGACATTAACAAACCAGATGGGGGTTTTCAGACAATTGAAATAGTTTCATGGTCATCAGCAGATTCTTAAATCCAAGTGTGTTTTTTTTATTGAATTCAAATTCCACCCATCTGGGGTGGAAGGATTTGAACCCAGGTTCTCAGAACATTAGCTGAGTTTCTAGATTAATAGTCTCGCGATAATACCACTAGGCTATGTTATGAGCTGTGGCTCGGTGGCTCACACCTGAGAACCAGAGTCCCACTCACTCCAGAGACAATCCCAAATCCAAACTGGCAATGCCAGTGCAGGCTGAGGAGGTACTATACTGTTGGCATCTTGAGAGCCCTCCCTCAGGTGGATGTAACCAAACCCATAGCAATGCTTCAATAAACAGGGGAGCTGGCCGGAATGTCTTGGCCAATCTTAATCCCTCACCCAACGTCAGATAGCTGACCATTATTGCATTGTCGTTTGTGGGAACTTGCTGTCTGTAAATTGGTTACCATGCTATAACAATGATTGCATTTCAAAAAAAACTTTACTGACTGTAAAAAGTTTTTTGGACGCTCCAAGAATATGTAAAATACAAAAACGCAAGAGCTTGCTTATTCACATTGTGAGTTATTACAGTGAACTCCGATATAGTCGCCACCCCAATTTCCACACGCACAAACTGCAGCTGGAACGCAGGAATTCCTGGCTGCTGCCCAACGTCTTGCCAGCTCACAATCACATCCCACTGCCACTTGGGGAGAGGTGGGCTTGGAAACACAAGACTTTCCCGCTGGGCATGATCCAGTGCAGCGCTTGGGAACGATGCGCCACTGGAGCCAGCCTGTCTCAAAGTGCGATGCTGCGGAACATCACGAGTCCTTAAACAGGGAGCGAGCTCGAGCTGTCACTCTGTGCCCCGGGGTCTCGCAGGCGCCCAAGAACAATGCGACTTTTGATCAACAAGAGTTCAGAGAAAGGTTTCGAAACTCAATGTCGCTGGCTGCCTTTGTAGGAATGTAGCAAACAGGCACTGACTGGCGTCCAACACGCTGACCTGCACTGTACCAAGACCTCCTATGACAGAGAGAATTATGTAGCATGGCTCCTAATCCCAGCACATCCAAAAAGTTCATCAAGTACTTTCTGAAGTTGAGTCACTGTAAGAAATGCAGAAGACAAGCTGTACACAGCAGCGATAAAGATCAGGTCATCTCTTTTAATGATTTTGGTTGAGAAAGAAAGACTTGCATTTGTGTAGAATTTTTGGCGACATCTTAAAGCTCTTTACAGCCAATGATGTACGTTTTGAAGTGTCATCAGTGTTATATTTTTAAATTGTACACCGCAAGTTTTTGATCTGATTTGCTTTATTAATGTCACATGTATTACAAGGGCAGCACGGTGGTTAGCACTGCTGCCTCACAGCACCAGGGACCCAGGTTCAATTCCAACCTTGGGTCATTGTGTGGAGTTTTGCATATTCTCCCTGTGTCTGCGTGGGTTTCCTCCAGGTGTTCCACTTTCCTCCCACAGTCCAAAGACGTGAGAGTTAGCTTGATTGACCATGCTAAATTGCCCCTAGTGTCAGGGGGATTTGCAGGGTAAATGAGGGTTATGGGAATAGGGCCTGGGCGGGATTGTGGTCAGTACTGACTCAATGGGCGAATGGCCTCCTTCTTACTGTAAGGATTCTATGATTCGTATATAGTGAAAAGTATTGTTTCTTATGCACTATACAAAGGATACTGTTCATAGAGAAGGAAATGAGAGAGTGCAGAATATGGTGCTACAGTCATAGTTAGGGTGTAGAGAAAGATCAACTTAATGCAAGGTAGGTTCATTCAAAAGTCTGATGGGAAGAAGTTGTTCTTGAGTCAGTTGGTATGTGACCTCAAACTTGTATCTTTTCCTGATGGAAGAAGGTGGAAGAGAGTACGTCCAGGATGCGTGAGGCCCTTAGTTATGCTGGCTGTTTTTTCAAGGCAGCGGGAAGTGTAGACAGAGTTCTCATAAACAGCAATCTGATAATGGCCTGATCATTTGTTCTTGCAATGTTGATTGAGGGACAAGTATTGGCCAGGGTTCTGCAGAGGATTCCTCTACTCTACACTGTCCTGGGAAATCTTACAATGGCCTGAAATGGGAGATGGGGCCTCGGTTTAACGTCTCACCTGCAAGACACCATTGCCAACAGTGCAGCACCCCCTCAGTACTGCATGGCTGTGTCACCCATGATTTCAGTGTACAAGCGCTGGAGTGGGATTTGAACCTGGAACCTTGTGATTAGGAGGAGTGTGTGTGCAATCACTGAGTCATAACTGATGCAGATGAATAATAAATAACGACAGGATTCTGGGGACAACTTGCCCTGTTCTTATAAATGGTGCCAGGGAGTATCTTACAACCACCTGAGCAGGAAAACCAATTATTTCAAAAGGCCTGACTCAGAAGATGCCAAGTCCAACAGTGTCTTACTACTGGACTCAAAGTGTCAGCCTGGATTTAAGGACATTAACTCCCATTTATTATAAATACAGAAGCTGTAATGTGGTGAAATTGTGTCCTGCCTGATGCTTATCCTTCACTGCATCACTACAACAGATTATCTAGTTATCCCCATGCTGTTTGTGGGATCATGCTATGCTCAAATTGGCTGTTGTGTTTCCTACATGACAACAGCGACCCTACTTAAAAGTACCTTCATTGACTGGAAGGTGCTTTCGGACCCTCCTGAGGTTGTGAATGGTGCTATATAAATGCAGGGCAGGAAGAGGTGGGGGAGGATTGATGCAGATCATTGAGCTGGTTAATTACAGCCAGGGTCCCAGTACAGCCACTACTGGCCTCAAAAGGCCAACTAGTTTTTGGCTACATAATGAGAATCACTGCACCCTCAACGCAAACCCATTCACAGTCAACGTAGGCTCTTCCTCCTAACGGACCGAGACTGGGAAAACAATATCATAGAAATGTTGCAGTGCAGAAGGAGGCCATTTGGCCCATCATGTTTGTGCTGGCTTTCCAAGTGAACATTGTGACTTAGTGCCACTTTCCTGCCTCTTCCCTGCAGACGATGACTTGAATAGAAATCCTCCTGAATGCCTCCACCAGCCTTCCAGGCAGTGCATTCCACACCCCGACCACTCGCTGTGTGAAAAAGCTTTCTCTCACATCACATTCGCTTCTTTTGCAAAAAAAAAACACGGCCGACAACTCCTGGTCCTCATCCCAGAGAACGTATGTGACTGTTGGCATTGAGCAAGGACAGGATACCGGCTGAGCTGTGATGTGATAGCCATCCAGGCTGAATAGAGGCTACCATCTCAGTTCGCAGGTGGCTCCATGAGAAGAGACTCACTGATCGTTCCTGTTGACCGGTTAACTTAGGGTTCAACATTACTGCGGAGATTAAACACCAACATAGGAAGAGTTTTGCAACATGGAGCAATTTAATTATTCTCCGCTCCCATTGGTGGCTCTCCTATCTGTGATTCCCTTGGCCACTCTAAACAGGCACGGATCTAACTGCTCCAAGTCTTAACACAGAATATTTCATACACAATTTCACCTTGCATCAATGAAAGAGCAGGCAGCTGATTTTACAAGCTTATAATGTGCCTTAGCTGCGGGTTCAACAGTAAGTTGGGACTTCACTTGGATGAAATACCAAGGAACATACAAACCCACTGCTTCATGTTGGGTTTCAACTCCAGTACCGTCAAGAAAGTGGAAAATCTGTAGGAACAGTATTTTCAGACTACAAATTAGAACACCATTTTATTCCCTAGAAAGACTCCCTACAGCTGAATCCATTATTATGAAGCTGCTACAATGGGCTTGGCACCACTTGGTATTTGCAATGCTACTTTATCCCTGCTCCTGATGCCTGTACTCAAGCCAATATCTTAACCCAAGCAGGGAGGTATGGGAGGCCTTGCAATGACCTCTCGAGACATACAACTGCACTTTGCCAACTCAAGGATGCAAATTTGAAAGTACCTGAAGTTGAAGGTTTTGAAGTTTATTTGTTAGTGTCGCAAGTCGGCTTACATTAACACTGCAATGAAGTTACTGCTAAAATCACCTAGTCGTCACACTTCCAGTGCCTGTTTGGGTACACTGAGGGAGAATTTAGCACAGCCAATCCACCTAATCAATATGTCTTTCAGACTGTGGGAGGAAACCGGAGCACCCGGGGGAAATCCACAGATGTGGGTATGCCGGCGTTGGACTGGCGTAAACACAGTAAAAAGTCTGACAACACCAGGTTTTAGTCCAACCTATTTATTTGATAATATACTCACAAGCTTTCGGGGTTAGCCCCTTCGTCAGGTGAATGGAGAGTTCTGGCCTCATATATATATATATATATGTATATATATATGCTCTGTCTGAGGCCAGAACTCTCCATTCACCTGACGAAGGGGCTAACCCCGAAAGCTTGTGAGTATATTATCAAATAAATAGGTTGGACTAAAACCTGGTGTTGTCAGACTTTTTACTGTGAAATCCACAGAGACAGGGGGAGAACGTGCAGACTCCAGACAGAGAGTGAACCAAGCCGGGAATCAAACCTGGGTCCCTGGCGCTGTAAGGCAGCAGTGCTAACCACTGTGCCACCGTGCCATCCCATGACCTGTAGAAGCTGAGGTCACTCGATGGCTGATACTGTGGGAACTCACTGAGGCCAGCACACAACTAAAATCCAACCAGTTAATCTATCCCAGCGTACGCGCCATAATTTCATGAAGCAATAGACCATTTTCCGTTTGGTTAACATTTGTGTTGAAACATGAACCCACCCAGCTTCTAGATTAGAGACAGAATTTACAACACAGAAACAGGCCATTCCGCCCAACAGATCCATGCTGGTGTTTATGCTCCATTCTAGCCTCCACCCACCCTGTCAGCATATACTTCCATTCCTTTCTCCCTTATGTGTTTATTTAGCTTGCCCATCAGTCCATCATAACCACTGCTATACAGTAGGAAGACAACTGGTTTTGCCCCAGTAATGGAGGATTGGCAGCCCAACGCTGCATCTTAAGTGGATCAATTGACTTCAATGAATCAAGACAATGATGCAGCACAGGAGAAAGCCATTCAACCCATCATGTCTGTGGCAGCTCTTTGCAGGAACTATCCAAGTAGTCTCACTACCCTTGCTTGTCGGAAACATAAGACAATAGACCATACAGCCAGTTGAGCCTTCTTAGCTCCACACTCCCTCCCATTCCCTGCATCCCTTCATTCAAAAATTTGTCTATCCCAGCCTTCAATATTTCAGTGTTGGAGCATACACAGCCCTGGAGGGTAGAAAATGCCAAAGAAATTTTTCCTCATCGCAGTCTGAAATGATCACCCCCTTATGCTGAGACTGGGCCTCCATGTTTAAGGTTCCCTAGCCAAGGGAAAGAACACCTCACTATCTAACCAGTCAAAATCCATATTGCTCACCAACTTTTACAGATGCACCATAGAAAGCGTTCTTTCTGGTTGTATCACAGTTTGGTATGGCTCCTGCTCTGCCCAAGACCACAAGACACTATAAAAGGTCGTGAATGTAGCCCAATCCATCACGCAAACCAGCCTCCAATCCATTGACTCTATCTAAACTTCCCGTTGCCTCAGCAAAGCAGCCAGCATAATTAAGGACCCCACTGCACCCTGGACATTCTCTCTTCCACCTTCTTCCTTCAGGAAGAAGATACAAAAGTCTGAGGTCACGTACCAACCGACTCAAGAACAGCTTCTTCCCTGCTGCTGTCAGACTTTTGAATGGACTTACCTTGTATTGAGTTGATCTTTCTCTACACCCTAGCTATGACTGTAACACTACATTCCGCGCTCTCTTTCCTTCTCTATGAATGGTATGTTTTGCCTGTATAGCGCGCAAGAAATAATATTTTTCACTGTATATTTATACAGGTGACAATAATAAATCAAATCAAATCCCCTTTAGCTCCTTCCTCCCAGTCCTGTCGGTTCCTCCCCTTAAGTATTTATCCAATTCCCAAGTTTCTATTCAATCTGATTCCACTGCCTTACCAGACGGTACATTCCAAATCATAACCACATTGCCAGAAAATACAATCTTTTCTGTATCCTTGACCGCTCAGATACATTGGGGGTTCTCTTCTCAACCACACTCTATCGTCTAAGAAAAACCTTAATAAAAAATCCATAAATTCAATTGGCTCCCAGCAGTTTGAGTAAACTTGGGAAGTACTATTTCTGTCACCTCAATGCTTTGGCACAGATAAATGTCAACTTGGCACAGCTTAATCAGGTTTTTTTTAAAAATTCATTCGTGGGACATGGACATCACTGGCTAACCGGTACTTATTGCCCATTCTTAGTTGTCCTTGGAGGGCAGTTGAGAGTCAACCACATTGCTCTGGCTCTGGAATCACATGTAGGCCAGACCAGGTAAAGACAGCAGATTTCCTTCCCTAAAGGACATTAGTGAACCAAATGGGTTTTTCTGACAATTGACAATGGTTTCATGGTCATCAGTAGATTCTTAACTCCAGATGCGTTTTATTGAATTCAAATTCCACTATCTACCATGGTGGGGTTTGGACCCAGGTTCTCAGAACATTAGTTGAGTTTCTGGATTAATAGTCTAGCGCTAATACCACTAGGCCAACACCTCCCAGGTACCTGTTCATCTTTGAAGAGACAGTACCTTGGCCCACTGAGTCTGCACCGGCTCTCCAACAAAGCATCCCACCCAGGCCCTATCCCCGTAACCCAATATATTTGCTCTGCCACACCCCCGAACCTACATATTTTGGGACACAAAAGGTCAATTTATTGTGGACAATTCACCTATCATGCACATCATAGAATCCCCACAGTACAGGAGGAAGCCATTCAGCCCATCAGGTCTGTACCAACCACAATCCCACCCTGTAACCCCAAACAGTTAGCCTGCTCATCCCCCTGACACTGGGGTCAATTTAGCACGGCCAATCAACCGAACCAACCTAACATCTTTGGACTGTGGGAGGAAACCAGAGCACCTGGCGGAAACTCACGTAGACAAGAGGGGGAATATGCAAACTCAACACAGACAGTTTGGCCAGAATTGAACTCAGATCCCTGGCGCTGTGAGGCAGCAGTGCTAACCACTGTGCCACTGCGCCGCCCACAGAGAGATATCCTCTCTGCCCAAAGACCTGTGACTCCAGGATTAGCTTGCTGAGTCACCCGAGGACACACCAATCCTTGCCAGACATCACCTTTATTTCAAGGGGCTGACGACATAACTTAATAACTTCTCAGAAACATCCCAACGCCCTTACACTTCCTCGCACAATAGAAATGCAAAGTTTTCTTTGTTTGTTCTGTATTATTCAGTTGACCCAATGCCAAATACTTTGACCTTAATAACTAACAAACAAAAAACACGTCACTCATGAGGACTACCTTTGCTAATAACTGCTCTCGCAACAGGTATCGCCCTCACAGCTCTGGGTCGATAAGGAAAAGGAACCCAGACAAATAGGTTCAGTAATATACCTTAGACCGCAATCTCAGTGCCGTAATGTTTACTGTACCAGTTGATTGGTAATGTATCGAGCAGATATTGTTAACCTCCTCGAGACTGGGCCGTCCCAGCAACAGATCAACTGAAATGTTAATTTGTCATGGACAGTCCTAATTAATCAGTCAAACTTAAGACAAATATTTGCACACTGATGTGGGAGGGTTTGACAACTTTCTTTGTGAGGAATAGAGTGTGGAAGGAAAAAGAATGGGGGAGGAGAAAAAAATGAAAGGGTGATGGAGCAAGAGAGAAGTTAAAAGATGGAAGGGAAGAGATGAGGGACAGGGAAAGGGTTGGGGGGGCGGGGTGGTGGGGAAATATGAAGAGGTGGGATTCGGGAATATCATAGAATTCCTAAAATGCAGAAGGAGGTCATTAGGCTCATCCGAGTCTGCATCTACTCAGCATCTTACCCAAGCCCATTCCCCCCCACACCCTATTCCTGTAACCCCACGCATTTACCCTGCTAACCTCCATCTTTGGACAGTGAGGGATAATTTAGCATGGCCCACCCACCTAACCTACAAGTCTTTCGACTGTGGAAGGAAACCGGAGCACGCAGACACGAGGAGAATGTCCAGAATTCCACACAGACAGTGAGCCAAGGCCTGAACTGAACCCAGGTTCCTGGCACTGTGAGACAGCAGTGCTAACCACTGTATCACCGTACTGCCCTAGTTCATTTGTGCTCTTAAAGTTACACAGTTCATCAAATATCACTCCCGCCCCCAAAAAAATTAATTTTGCCATCCCCCAAAACTAGTTAAAACGGAAAGCAGTAGATGATCAAACACACTCTCCAGGTAGCAAAGGGTTTTAATGCTTTGAGAGGCAGAGCCGCTGTTATTTATATCGGATGAGAGTCTCCTGACAGTAACCACAACATGAGAGGTAACCAGGTCTGGTAAAGAGGGGGGAGGGGAACTGGAGAATTAAAGCTGTAATTAAACCTCTGAAAGCTCTCCAGCTCTGAAGCACAGTCAGAATCCCAAGTGAAAACCCAGTTCTCTCTGTGTAATGACATTCAACATTTACCGTGTCTCAGCTTTTCCAAACGAAAGACTTTAGTCAATCCCGGAGCTTTCATTACAAGCAACCTTTTGATGGCGACTGGTCTGAGAGATATGCACTTTCTATTTTGGCTGACATTATGCCTGGCTCTGGATCACACGTTGAACAGTGTTCGGATATCCAGTCAGAGTGTAACGCTAAGATTTCATTCTGCAATAACTGGCCAAGAGACAGTCAGGTGACTCTTTTAAGGACTCCCAAACAAAGTAGCTCCAAATCCGGATTGGGAACTGGGACTCCAGCCCAAAGCAGCCTGGGATCAGATGGCCCATTCCAGAACTGGTGCTCTCCAGGAACAGCAGCGATCAGGAGCAAGAACCCCGGCCAAGTTCTCATCAGCGCAGACCAAAAACATCAGCCTAGGCGGAAACAGAATCTAGACCAAGAGGCGCACAGGCAGGAAGTTAAGAGTCGAACTATCTGCCGATGCCTTCAACACGCGCGGTGGCATAGTGGTTAGCACTGCTACCTCATAGCACCAGGGACCTAAGTTCGATTCCAGAGCTTGGTTACTGTCTGTGCGGAGTTGGCATGCTCTCCCCGTGTCTGCGAGGGTTTCTTCTGGTTTCCTCCCACAGTCCAGAAGACATGCTGGTTAGGCGGACTGGCCCTGCTAAATTCTCCCTTGGTATACCTGAGCAGGTGTCGAAGTGTGGCGACTAGAGGATTTTCACAGTAACTTCATTGCAGTGTTAATGTAAGCCTACTTGCGACACTAATAAATAAATCTTAAGCTTACTTAGGTAAACGCAAGTATCAACACAGCCCTGAACAGGCAACAGAGTGTAGCAACTAGGGGATTTTCACAGTAAATTCATTGCAGTGTTAATATAAGCCTACTTGCAACACTAATAAATAAACCTTAAACTTATTTAGACATACACAAATATCAATGCTCAACTTTTGTGTTCCAGTTCACAAGCCTCTGGGGGAAAACTGGCTAAAATATAAAGTACGATCAGGTTTTTTTCAAACACGAGCTCCAGTATGTTGAACTACTGCACGAGTGAAACAATAGCAGCGAGAAAGCAGGAAGCCTGATTGAGGCACACACTCCCCCCCGTAAACAATTCAGAACCAATTCAAAGAGTGTAAGGCACCAGAGTGGAAGTACTCAAGTTATTATTTTTCCATATCCCTTACCTTGATGAATCCAGCTCGCCCGGGAGACCTTGTTAAAGTCTCTACCAGGACTGAGCCTTGAAAGGGGAGAGCTGGAACACAAAAAAGCTCTTTGGCACGTCAGCTGAGAGGTTGGCAACAACAGGCACAGCAGGTTGAGAAAGCCCTGCCAGCTCTCTGCTCCTCAGTACAGCTCGATCCCGCTTTCCAGGGTTCTCTTTAAAATAGTCCGGGGGAATGTTCAGAGAATTAAAAGTAACACAGTGACCACCTTCCTACAACAGCACTCAAGAATTGGATGGCAGTGGTTAGCACTGCTGTTTCACAGTGGCAGGGTTCCCAGATTGGATCACTGCCTGTATGGAGTTTGCACTTTCTCCCTGTGTTTGCGTGGGTTTCCTCCGGGTGTTCTGGTTTCCTCCCACACTCCAAAGATGTGCGGGTTAAGCGGAATGGCCATGCTAAATTGCTCCTTAGTGTCAGAAGGACTAGCTAGGGTAGATACATGGGGTTACAGGGATAGGGTCTGGGTGGGATTGTGGTTGGTGGAGACTGAATGGGCTGAATGGCCTCCTTCTGTACTGTATAATTCTATTTTAAGATTCAACCCACAGGGACCAATCATAGACTGATCCAATAGTAACAGCACTCAGGCTATTACACTGCGTTCATGTCCAGCCTCCTGTAAGGGCAATTCAATGTAGCCCTCTCCCCATGGCTCAGTGATCTTTATCTCTTCCAGTAACTACCCAACCCTCTTTCGAAAGCGATGATTGAACCTGCCTCCACCACGCTCTCTGGCAGTGCATTCCAGACCCAGCCACTCGCTGCGTGAAAATGTTTATCCTCCAGTTGCCAATTGCCTCAAATCTGTTCACGTGGTTCTCAACCCTTCTGTCACACTCATCTCCCCAGGTAAACTTCTCCACTATTTCCTCGCAACTCATGATATTGGATAAGGGTCTCTCTGCGAGGTTCCCAGTCTGAAATCTCTCCTGTTTCTCCGAGATGGGTACTGTTTTCAAGGTGCATTGTGAATTTCAGTGCTTGGGTCTGACTGTGCAGTTCACTGTTGATAAGCTGTCTTCACTCAGGCCCGGTGAGACAAAAAGATCAATTTATTTTGGTGTTGTCACCGTCTCAGAATAACGGCCACCTTAGCGCCTGTTTGACATTTCCCTCTGCCACTATCCCACGGCCTGCTTAAGATTTGTAAGTTCATAAGATACAGGAGCAGAATTAGGCCATTCAGCCCATCGAGTCTGCTCTGCCATTCAATCATGGCTGATGTGCTCCTCATCCTCATTTTCCTGCCTTCTCCCCATAACCCTTCAGCCCATTACCAAATAAAAATCTATCGAACTCCTCCTTAAATTTACTCATTGCCCCAGCGTCCACCGTACTTTGCAGTAGAAAATTCCACAGATTCACAACTCTTTGGAAATAGCTTCTCTT
Source organism: Carcharhinus amblyrhynchos (assembly GCF_965287045.1). NCBI lineage: Eukaryota > Metazoa > Chordata > Chondrichthyes > Carcharhiniformes > Carcharhinidae > Carcharhinus > Carcharhinus amblyrhynchos. The sequence goes on from NC_137351.1 coordinate 12,030,617, forward strand.
CAACCGTGTTTTAGATTATCCTAAGATTATGACCTCTTGTACTAGAGTGCCCACAAGCATCCGCTCCATGTCTACTTTATCCAGACCTTTTATCATCTTGTACACCTCAATTTGATCTCCCTTCATTCTTCTCAATTCCAGGCAGTATTGGCCTAAACTGTTCAATCGCTCTTCACACGACAAATCCCTCATCTCTGGAATCAATCTAGTGAACCTCCTCTGAACTGCCTCCAAAGCCACTACATCTTTTCCCAAATAAGGAATTGCCTATTTAACATCAATTAAAGCAGTATTTTGGCATTTTTATGTTCTCTTTTAGGTTCAAGCAGAACAGAAGTTGACAAACTAAAGGCAGACTTCTCTCCTTTCTCCTCAGCATCGACATTGTGGCACAGTGGTTAGCACAGCTGCTTCACAGCGCCAGGGACCCGGGTTCGATTCCCGGCTTGGGTCACTCTCTGTGTGCAGTCTGCACATTGTCTCCGAATCTGCGCGAGTGTCCTCAGGGTGCTCCCATATGGGTTTCCTCCCATAGTCCGAAAGGCGTGCTGGTTGGGGGCATTGGCCACGTTAAATTCTCCCTCAAGTGTACTCGAACAGGCACTGGAGTGTGGGGACGAGGGGATTTTCACAGTAACTTCATTACAATGTTGGTGACCCTAATAAATAAAACTTTGAACCAATGTGTTAGCAGCTAGAATCATACAGTGCAGAAGGAGGCCATTCAGCCCATCAAGTTTGCACCGACCACAATCCCACCTAGGCCCTATCCCCATAACCCCATGCATTTACCCTAGCTACTCGCCCTGACAACTTAGGGGCAATTTAACATGGCCAATCCACCTCACCCACACATCTTTGGAGTGTGGGAGGAAACTGGAACACCTGGGGGAAATCCTCGCAGCCACGTGCAAACTCCACACAGACAATGATCCAAGCCGGGAATGGAATCCGGGTCCCTGGCGTTGTGAGACAGCAGCGCTAATGACTGTGCCATTGTGCCGCTCCCAACTCTGTAATGGATCTACTGCAGAATCTGATAAGGATGGGCAGGTCTCATGGTGCACGAAAATCTGATAGTGGGAAGTTCTGCATTTTAAAAAAATTCTTTCACGGGATGTGGGCATCGCTGGCCTTTGCTGCCCATCCCTAACTGCTCCCCACACGGAATGATTTGCTCAACCAGTTATGAGTCAACCACATTGCTGTAGGTCTTGAGTCAGGTGTAGGCCAGACCCAAAGCGGGATGGCAGATTTACCTCCATAAAGGACATTGTTGAATCAGATGGGTTTTTAATGACACTCAATGAGAGCCGTCACAATCACTATTACTGAGTTAATAACTCGTCAGTGTATTTGTAAACATTTTAATTCCTGATTTTCCACAGCTGCCATGGTGGGATTTGAACCCATGCCCTGCGATCATTATCCTGGGCCTGTACAGTGATAATACCACTACACCACCAGGGGTGTGGATTGAGACCACCAGTTGTAAAGTACCACAGGACAGAGACACACACAGTGGCCAAATCAGTCACCTTAATTCATCCCCTCATCTTAACTATCTAACCACCCAGCCAGTAACAACCTCCAAGCAAACATTTTAACCAAATACCACGTTCACTTTAACTAACGGCTGTGCCACGAACGTGAACTCCCTTTATTTCCTCTGCTAAGAATGATCAGAGTTATATTCCACTCCCTTGCCCGAGGCCTCCCCAATAGCTCAACTACATGGCCCGTTTCATTGCAAACCTACACAGCAAGATCCAGGGAATTATTTCACCGAGGGGTTGGGTGGGAGCGTGGGGGATCTCTGCTGAGTCCTCATTTGATATGCAGACACACAAGCATTTTTCAGCAGAAAATTGCTGGATCACTGGTCACTTGAATTTCGAGCAGGTTTTCCAGGTAAATTGCCTTCATGTTCTCCCACCAGCTTAAAGCTTAACACTGTCCCAGTCAGTGCACCTTGCCTGAAAGTAGATACAAATTGCCTCTCCAATCTTAATTTCTTTTATTAATTCGTGGCAAATGGGCATCAATTTATTTGCATTGATTGCCCGTCTCCGGTTGTCCTTGAGAAGGTGGTGGTGAGCCTTCCTTCTTGAGTGATTGACACAACTGAGTGGCTTACTTGGCCATTTTGGAAGGCATTTGAGTCACCCACATTGCTGTGGCTCTGGAGTCATATGTAGGCCAGACCAAGTAAGGCTGGCAGATTTCCTTCCCCAAAGGACAATAGTGAACAAATGGGTTTTTCTGACAATGGTTTCATCCTGTGGCGGGATTCGAACTTGGACCCTCAGGACATTCACTGAGTTTCTGGGTTAATAGTCTAGCGATAATACCACGAAAGGACATCGCCTCCCCGATGTGGTAAGTGTTATCACCAGCAACAAGTGGAGAGCAAAGGTTTCTGAGGGAATGGGGCAAAGAATTTAGATGTAACTTTAAAGCAAAGCTCAGGGTGCATGCCTCCCAGCAATGAAGCAGGAATAAAGAACTTGCATTTACACAGCTAACTTCAGCACCCTAGCATGACCCAAAGGTACAGCAGTGACTAATTTGCCACTATTTAAAATGGGAAGCCTACTTAGGACACAGATGAGGAGCAACTCTTTTCTCTGAGGGTTGAGAGTCTTTGGAACTCTTCCCAAAAAGGTGTTGATGGAAGCAGATCTTTGAAGTCATAGATGGTAACTCAATGAATAATCCTAAATCCAAGAGCAATTGACTTTTGCCAAGTAAGAGAAAAAAGTAGAAGGATGGAGTTAGGATACGCATCAATCATAATCTAACAATGACGGAACAGTATTATGGAGCTGAATGGCCTCCTTCAGTTCCTGATGCTTGATGGATACTTGTATGGCTGTGTTATATGAAAACAGAGGGAGTGAGGTTCAGTACTGATGCCCAACATGGTGCCACCCCAAGAATTGGAGAGTCTGGGTGTGATATCAGAGTCATTGAGCATCAAGTGCACTCCAGGAAGGGCCAGTGCTCCATAAGGGATGATGGCGTAGTAGCACTGTCACTGGACTAGTAATCCAGAGACCTGGGAGTGACACAGGGGGACACAGATTCGAATACTAACACAGCATATGGTGAAATCTGAATTCAATAAAAAAATTGGAATTAAAAAGTCTACTGATGATTATGAAATTATTGTCAATAGTTGGAAAAACCCACCTGGTTCACCAATGCCCTTTAGGGAAGGAAATCTGCCGCTCTTACCCGGTCTGGCCTATATGTGACTCCAGACCCACAGCAATGGGCGGCACGGTAGCACAGTGGTTAGCACTGCTGCTTCACAGCTCCCGGAACCTGGGTTCGATTCCCAGCTCCGGTCACTGTTTGTGTGGAGTTTGCACATTCTCCTCGTGTCTGTGTGGGTTTCCTCTGGGTACTCCAGTTTCCTCCCACAGTCCAAAGATGTGAGGGTTAGGTTGATTGGCCATGCTAAAGTTGCCCCTTAGTGTCCTGGGATGTGTAGGTTAGAGGGATTAGCGGGTAAATGTGTAGGGATATGGGGATAGGGCCTGGGTGGGATTGTGGTTGGTGCAGACTCGATGGGCCGAAGGGCCTGTTTCTGCACTGTAGGGTTCTATGTTCTAGCAATGTGGTTGACCCTCAACTGCCCTCTGAAATGGAGGGCAGTTGGGGATGGGAAATAAATGCTAGTCTAGCCAGCGATGCCCATGTCCCGTAAACTGAATAAATCAGAGAAAATTGCAGGAGTGCGGGTGATAAGATTGGAGAGGAGGGATTCATTGACTTTTACCTGGTCTTAAGAGAAGTAAAGCTCACAAAAGTAACAATGCACGCATCCAGTAATAGCATGTAATCACTTCCACATGATAACTCTTCAGTGTATCTATAAACATTCACCCTAGGGATTGGAGGAAGGCCGTTCATTTCATGCAAATCATTTTGTCGACATGTCAAGGAGTTCATTGATTAAAAATAAAATCTTGTAACATTCCACTTCAGGAACGCAAAGGTAAAAAAAATCCGCATTGAGATCTAATCTTAATAAAAATGGTTTTCATGAATGAATTCAATAACCATTATCCTACTGGCTCCAGCTTATTTCTGCGTCTCATGGAGGTTACTATGATGGATTGCCTCGAGTGGTTAGCATAAATCACAGCAGAAATTCAAGCCTCTCCTTTGAAGCATGCCATGGGCAGGAAGTCAAAAAGCCTCCGCGCTGATAATATCACACAATAACTCATGCACCCAGAGCCCCAGCCTGCACTGCGCTGTGTCCTGATACCATCAAATCCCAACTGTGCAAGGGGGAGAGAAATCACTTCAAAACAAAATGCCTAAAAGGAGATTGTGTGTGTGTGTGTGTGTGTGTGTGTGTGTGTGTGTGTGTGTGTGTGTGTGTGTGTGTGTGTGTGTGGAGGCAGCCAGGCCTCTAGCCCATTTTAACTGTGGGGTCAGCCAGCCTTTTAGCCTTGGTGGGGCTGGGTGGGTGGGAGATCTGTGGTACTGTGGGGGAGGTTGTCAGAGGGGAAAGCAGCAGAGTGCAATGTAGAAAGGGTGGTTTTAAAGGAGATGGTGTTTTGGGGATAAGACAGTGTTGGAGGGGGACAGAGTGAGGCATGTGAGGGTGGGACTGTAAGAGCATGGAAAGGTGTAGGGATGTGGGCATCGCTGGCATCAAGAGATGTGGGGCATTATTGGAAAAGCAACAGGGAGTTGCTGCTTCTGTGGAACACACAGTCTGAAATATCGACAACAGACACAAGGTGTAAAACCCATGACCCAATATTCACAGGATCATAGAATCCCTATAGTGCAGAAGGAGGCCATTCAGCCCATCAAGCCTGGCCCAATAACAATCCTACCCAGGCCATATCCCCGTAACCTCACATATTTGCCCTGCTATTCCCCTGACATGAAAGGGCAATTTAGCATGGCCAATCCACCTAACCTGCACATCTTTGGGAGGAAACCGGAGGCAACCCACGCAGACACAGGGAGGATGTGTAAACTCCACAGAGATAGTCATCTGAAGCTGGAATTGAACCTGGGTCCCTAGCGCTGAGAGGCAGCAGTGCTAACCACCGTACCACCCACTGTACAATCTGCACACTGCAATGTTTCTAGAACTGGATATTAATTTTGGTACTAAAACAAACAAAGTTGTGTGTGTGAAATTGGAAACATGTATTTGCAAAGAAAAAATTGCACTATAAAAAATCATGCAGAAGTTAATGTAACAAAGGGCCGAATTTAGCGCCCACCTGCGTCGTGCCCCAGTAGATTTGAAAGGTCAAGGGTCATTCAGTTACGGCAGCCAATCCAGTCTTGGAGGAGTTTTGGGAAGTGACGTGCTTGGACACTCCATCCACACCAAGATGGTGGTGAAAGCACGCTCGGTAGAAAGCATGCTCGGTTAGTGCCTCGAGTTATCTGGGAAGACTCCAAATTACTGGTGGAGTTACACAGCTAAATACTGGGCCGTGGAGGAATGTATGGTCAAAGGATCTCCTGAAATATTAGGAACCCATTGCAAAGATGTGATTACGATGTGGAGATACCCGTGTTGGGCTGGGGTGGGCACAGTAAGAAGTCTCACAACACCAGGTTAAAGTCCAACAGGTTTATTTGGTAGCACGAGCTTTCGGAGCACTGCTCCTTCATCAGGTGAGTTCAGGATTTGCCTGTACTCACCTGATGAAGGAGCAGTGCTCTTAAAAGATGTGATTAGCCAAGGCTCCAAATGGAGATCACTCTTCAATGCATCTTTCAGGAACAGGAGGAGGCCATTTATCTTTGCAACCCTGAGGCCACTTGGGTGCCCGCCATAAGGACAATTGCCCATTTGCTGCAAAGAATTCCAAAGCTCGACTACCCTCTGTGGGTAGAAAAATTTCCTAATTTCACTCCTGAGAGATCTAATCCTTCTGGCCATGTTCCCTGGTTCTAGACTCTTCGCCAGGTAGGAATAGTTTCTCTCTATCTGCTGCAATTAGTCCCACTTAACATTTTGAGAACTTGAAATTGTATCACTCCTTAACCTTCTGAATTCCAGGGCATACAACCAACATTTCTTTTAACCTGAAGGTACCCATGCCAGCTGTACACACATTGTCCCTTCAGTAAGGTGTGTGCGTGACCACACAAGAAAAACTTAAAGGGACTGCGTACTTATAGAGATCGCTTGTGCACTGAAAAACAAAATTAGGTGAATGCTGCATATAATCTTGTTTGTGTCAAGCCTCCTTTTAATTTCACCCTCCAGTAAAAGTAGAGTTCTGAAGAGCTATAACTATGCTCTCTCCATGACCAATACATGCTTCCTAAGGTGTGGGACTCAGACTGAAAACAGTACTCCAAGTGTGATCTTGACTGGCACCACATTCACCATCTCAAACATTCGCCACCAGTGCAGCCGTGTCTAATAGATGCACTTGCAGTAAATAGCCCCAGAACACCTTCCAAACCCATGACCTCAACCACACAGAGGGGACAAGGGCAACAGACACATGGGATCACCACCACCTGCGAGTTCCTACCTAAGCCACACACCATCCTGACTTGGTTCCTTAACTGTCGCAGATTCGAAATCCTGGAACTGCCTTCCTAACAGCATTGTGGGTGTATCTACACCACATTGACTGCAGCATTTCCAGAAGGGAGCTCACCCGCCACCTTCTCAAGGGGCAAATAGGGATGGGCAATAAAGACTGGCGATCCCAACAACAGATGAAAAAAAAGTTCAATATTGCAAAAAAGTTGTCTTCCTGATCAAAATTTGCACAAAAAGCAAATAACAATGAGAATTTTATTCCCTTCCCAACCTCTCGTGGAATAAAAAAAATTTTCTGAAGACAAGGGACTTCTTCCAAATTCACCACTGCATCCCACTTCCAAAATCCCAACCGGACAAAGAGCAGAACTTTAAACTAACAAAAATCCAGGTCCTCAAGAAAAATCCATACATGCATTGGGGTTATCAGAAGATAAACTGAGCTGTGTTAACCTCAGAATAAAAAACACACACCAATTAGGTCAAGTCTTGAAAGGAGTAGGGGAGGGGGAAGAGATGGAAAGAGAGATAGAGAGAGAGAGAGAAGCACTTTATTGCTCCAGTTCAACATCCCTTTTTTACAAGTGTACACAAGCTATTATCAGCCTTACACAAAGGGTTAATGCGAGCCCCCGGGGTTAATGCACAATGTGGGTCAGTTTTAAAATCTCAAAAACTCCCATCCTCTTAACTAGAAGTCTGCTCTTAGAGTACATCAATCACCTAGTGCTCCAGCCTGCTATAAGTCTCAGCATCTGAACTTATACAGTTGGGAGACGAAAGTATCTGATTTCACGGAGACTGCACTCCATTTTATCGTTATATTGTTCTAGTTAAACTCATTTCCATTACGGAAAACCTCACCAATTTTCTCCTTTAAGATCATAACATTATAACAAGTCACATGCTATTTCCAGTCTGTAAAACGTAATAAATTTACACAACCTGGACAGACTAAAAACACACAAAAAAAAACAACCCAAAAAAAACTTGATTTGACTTCAAAGGGCCAAAAGGGAAAACATTAAATGTTGTTCAGCTGTAATATAATTGCAAAGAAAAATTACGAAAGCTACAACAGACAGCATTCTTTGTGTGTTTTTCGCTCTCTCTCTCTGCAAATGTTTATTGCTAAACTTGGCTGAAAGATCAAGGTAAGTGTTAGCCAAACAGATATTTTATTAATATTTATTAAATTGGCCGATTCCTATCCCCAATATTAAAATTCGTTGGCAGGATCTTTTCGCTGTTTTCTTTTGAACAGGGGTATGGTTACATCTGGGTATAGTTAATCAAATAAAAAGTGCTCTTAGAGGTTTGGAATTTAGCTTCTGGTCACCTCTGGAGGGTGTCAAGAACTTGCTACCCTGCCCTGTGTAAAGCTAAAGAGGGGGAGAGAATATGGGCACTCGCGTTAGCGGGGGGGGGCGGGATTTTGTGGCCTCGCTCGTCCTGTGCCCCGCCCGAGGTCAACGGGGCTTTTCATGGTCCGGCCCTCGCCCGCTCTGATTCCCAAGACAGGCCGGGTTGTAAAATTCCGGCCTAGGTATTTTAACACAACTTGGTCCTGCCTGCACCAAATGTGCATAATTAACTTCACAAAAGCTTATATTTATATGACAATGTGAGAAAACGCCCCAAGGTGCTTTATGGGAGTGTTATAAAGGTGGGTTAGATGCCAAGCCGCTTAGGCAATTCAGTCCATTGAACCTGAAGCAGAAGGCAATAGATGGTCAAAAGTCTCTGAAAGGAGAAGGTAGAGAAGTTTAGGGAGCAAATTCCAGAGCTTGCGGTCCAGGCACCTGAAGCATAATTTCCAAAATGAGAGGACAGAAACAGGGGGATGTACCAGGAAGCCAGATTTGGAGGAATGCAGAGATCTTGGAGCATTTTTTGGATTGGAGAAGGTCAGGGAGATAGGGAGGAATTTCAAAGCATGGATGGGAATTGTGAAAAATTGAGACATCATTAGACCAGGAGCCAATGTGAGTCAGCGGACACAGGAAGGGTGACCAGAGACTCCCTTCTGAGTCCAGAATAGGAGGACTGCAGACACAACAGCATGTTGCAAGGCTGGATGAGGTGAAAGTAGGACCCCTGCATTGTGACTGAGACCAAAACCATTGTTTTATTCTGACAAGGCCAGGGAGACAGGGGCCAACTAGCAGAGTCCAAACAGGGAGCAGGCTAAAAACGGCTGTCAACAAAAGGTGGGATCTTCTGGGCCATGTTGCTTGGGACCTATGTCAAGTGATGCAGCTCCCCACAATTCAATAGGAAGGGTGGAAGTCTCAGAACATTGTGTGGTATTGATAGAGCAAATAGAACTTCCCTGATGGACCAGGCTAGTGGAACATTAACTTACAGAACCAACCCAAGATCTGAGCCAAGTTAATGGATCACTGTCAGGGTAATAGGTGGGGTTCTAGAATGAGCTTGGGGTTTTGTCTTGGTTAAGGAGGGGAAAATTGGCAGAAGTCACTGCCCAGGAATACACTCTGTTGGAAATAGAGAATATGTGGGTGAGGAGAAGGCAAATGCCCTCACCGTTTCAATGCCTGCCAAGATTTTCCTATTCTAGGGCCATGCATTGAGAATGGACACTTGGTCAAGATTACTGAAGGGCTATTGGCTCCACCACTGCAGAACAAGGAGCTGAGCAGAGAAATGTTTTGCAAATGTGGTCCTGTTTTGCTGAAGGAGTTTGCCTGGCGCCAAGTCAATTATTAATAATTAATTTATTTGGGGAAAAGTGCACCGTCATTTTCAGATCACTCACAGCCCAGTGTTCTAGGCACATAGCCTGCCAACAGATTTGAACAGGAACTAGAAGGCTGCCCTCGTGTTCACCGTAATCTTGCTCCCCACACATTCCTGTTGTAGCAGAAAGTGCTTGCACCTCGATGCCAGCCTGCTCTTTGAAACCACATAACACACAAACAAACGAACGAATTCAGCAAGAACTGCTGATAGCCCTTTCATTTACATCGCAGGGCATGATAAAGAATTGGTCAACCACAGTTAACAGGCACAGCTCAGATACCACAGAGCCAGTGTCTCCAAATTAACCACACAGCCAATAAACAGAAATATAGCAACACGGCATGTTTCTCATGGAGCTGATTCTGATCCACAACCATGCAACCATCAACCTTGGAAGATCTCCTGATGCACCCCAAGTTTTTTTGGACCAGCAATAGTAAGCATGTTGTTAGCTGCCTGGGCCCCAAGCGCTGCAATTCTCTCCTAAACCCTATGTTTTATATCAAAACTAGAAGGAGTAGGCCATTCAGCCCTTCGAGCCTGCTCTGCCATTCATTGCAATCATGGCTGATCATCAAATCCAATCTCTCTTTGCCCCCATATCCTTTGATAGAAAGTCTTTGACTGTGTTTCTGAGCCACATGCAGAGATATCAGGGCACTGTCAAATTTGGTTTGATGATACCTCTTTAAAGCATGTTAAAGACACTACATGAGTATAACTTGTTGCTGTTGATTGAGAAAACCCAAGTACATTTACGCAATACCAACCGCACAAGTCAGGGTGCTGATCTTTCTCACCCTCCTATCCTGGAGGTGCTAACTCACATTGACCAAATGTTTGGTAGCTCGGCTAAGTGACTCTCCTTCTGGTATGTGGTTGGACAGCGATGTAGTTGCAGGCTATTCAAGCATGGAGGCTTGTCACAGAGTCAAATGCAGCACTGACCCAATGTCCAGCTACAAGCGCACAGGCATACCTTCCCGAAGCGACCGTGGGTTGAACCTATCCCTCACTAGCTTAACCCCGCGGCAGTAACACTCCAGCTCAGATCAATGAAAGTAACAAAAGCAACAGGAAATCCAGTCTAGGACCTTGGGTTCTGATGGGTCAACCATACCAATATTTCCCAACTGAAGCATTGAGGATCAATTAATTACATTTACAGAGAAATACTTCATCTCCCACCCGTCCCCCACTCAAAAAAGATCTAAAATGTTACAAGCAAATTCAGAATTAAGGATGATAATTAGCCCTTAAAGGCAGCATAGTGGCATAATGGTTAGCACTGCTGCCTCACATGGCCAGGGACTCATATTCAATTCCCGGCTTGGGCCACTGTCTGTGTGGAGTTTGCACATTCTCCTCATGCCTGCGTGGGTTTCCTCGGGTGCTCCGATTTCCTTCCACAGTCCAAAGGTGCGCGGGTTAGGTGGATGGGCCATGCTAAATTGCCCTTGAGCACAAGCTAGTGCAAATGCATGGGGCTATGGGGATAAGGCCTGGGTGGGATTGTGGTTGGTGCAGACTCCATGGGCTGAATGGCCTCCTCCTGCGCTGCATGGATTCTATGATTTTATGACTTGCCATACCACAGATGTGGATTTTAATATGATTTTTTATTTCTCTCTGACAGACAGTCTAGTTACCTGAGGACTGGAATTCCTCTCATCAATATCGTAGCTTGTTGCTGCAAAATTGCAGACCCCAAACGGATTCAAATATGCCAACCTTGCCTGTCAGCTCCTGCCCCTTGGTGGGTGTGGTCAGATCTGGTCCCTCCCATAGCTAGCTGGGAGATTAAAGGAGCGTGCGGGAGTCAGCTATGCTGGAAAGAGGTCCGACCCAACCACTGCATCTCCCCTAATGATAACTTTGGTAAAAAAAGAGACGCAAGTGCAAAAACAGACATCCCGTTCTGTACTCACATGGTCATTTAACAGGAAAAAAACCCAGTCTTGAATTAACAAATCAAAAATACTTTTCTTTCCCTCAGCAACAATTTAATTAAATTGATGTTATCAACGGCTTTGGCACATTTCCATTGTCACATTCTTTCCTCCATTGTCACACTCTTTCCTCCATTGTCACACTCTTTCCTCCATTGTCACACTCTTTCCTCCATTGTCACACTCTTACTCAGCCCTCTCCTCTGACCCTGAGGGACCCAAGTACTTTTTTGCTTCCTTGGCCAATCATCACGACTCCACTCTCCAAAAGCATTGCAGAAAAGTCTGAGGGGTGGAGGAGGGGGGCGGAGGAAGGCGACAAAGGATAGCAGCCCCCCTTTCCGGGATCATTCTATAATCAGAGATGTCCCATTCCACAGAGAATCCAAGAAGGCTTGAAAATACCCCGCTCAAAAGCAAGCAAAGACATCCCAAGTGGGAAACCCACCAAGTACAAGACAACGCAATTCCGACCCAGCCTCACAGATTTGATACATTAACACAGTTTCTCTCTCCATTGATGTTGCCTGACTTGCTGAGTATCTCCAGCACTTTCTGTTTCCAATAAATACAAAGCAACACAGCCTCAATAAAGGAAGTGATTCCATGCAATATCAGCACAGGAGGCATCATATCAACCCCATTAAGAGTTTTACGGAAGGTTGTACCACCAAGAAGCATTTTTAAAAGACAGCAAAGCCTCACATTATCCAGTTTCCCAAACCAATTCAAGCCTCCCAAGGCACATTTCTTTAACAATCTCACTTCCTCCACAACACACTGGCATTGGAGAGACAAGTTAAAAAAAAAGCCTTACCTGAGAAGTCTCCAGGTGTGATATTTGGGGAACTGGTGGCTTCCGTTTCAGTGTAGGACACTGTGCACTCTGGTGAATAGCAGAACAAAAAAAAAGCAGATGTTAAGAACCCGAGTATCTGCACCACTGCACAGGGAGTTCCCCCCCCCCCCATACACCTCCCAACAATACAGCGTCTGCACTGCAATGGGAAACAGCCAAATCCCTGCACACTACCCGATTTTTCAAGCATGCCCAGGGATGTTGGGGTGTTGTACAGGACAGATGATGCACACAGCCATGGGACAAGCATATCATTTACCACAAATAAAGTTTACAACATTTTAGGGAGAAACTAATGGGTGTCTGGAGTAAATGGAATTACAGAAAAATCCACAAAATTCCATTCCCAAGCCATCAAAAGAATCTGCAACGGCCAAGATCCAGGTCTCAAAAAGTGAATATTTACAGATTTCTTCAACCAAATCTTAAACACTGGTACAGAATATAATCATGGAAAATACCCTATTCCATCCTCCCCTCCCCAAAACACACACACACTTTCCTTCCTCCAAGTATAGTAATCTAAGTAAATTTTAATGAATTTTTTTGCACAATTTTTTTTTAAGAAACGGCATGTAAGAATTGTACAATCATTATATTTTAAATAGTGGAAGGGTTTATAATGCAAGCCAAACTGGAGCTTGCCTGCTGACTTGAGCCTTGGTGACGCCAGCACCACACACTCCCAACCACAGCTCGACTTATACTGAAGCTTCACAGAGCTTGGCAGGGGCACCATGTCAAATATCAGCAGAATTCACAAGCCTTCCACTTGGTGGGGGTAAAAGTGAACTGGGCAATCTGCAGTTACTGCACTCCAATCACAATTACAATTCTTCCAAACTATTTTATTGCTGTAATAACAGAAAGTCTTGTTTCAACACACACGTTGCAAGAGAATAAAAATATTTTTGGAACCTCCCCCCCTCCCTCCTAAAGGCACTGTTTCTAGGTGGGGTACAGTTCCACAGATGCCAAGTGCCCTGTGGTAACATGTAATGATACATTCCTAACTTAAAATAAGATAAGTTAAAAAAAAGTTCCATCAGACAGAATACTTTGTGTCTATCGAGATTTGGCTCAAGCACTGGCACATTGCTGATTTGAGACATGCTCATTGTAATTCACCAGCCGCCCTCCTTAAACTAATTTTCATTTTTAAAAGTTATAATTTTTCAATCTATTAAAGAGCTTACCCAGTGGCTTTTCCTCGTCATTTGTAGAGAATCTCGAATAAGGAGGCGGTGGAGAGTCTGAAAGAGAGGACATGGGAGTTAAACAGAAAAGTTGAAAAAAAAACGGTGGAGAGAGAGAGAGCAGAGAGAGAGAAAAAATCCTTTCTCTGTCTTGGGAAAGGTTTAAGTGTAGTAGAGTGAGCTTGCAGTAATTGCCTGGATGGATATTCAATCGTCAGATGAACGAGGAGCCAGTCTGGCGCCAGGCATATGCAAACTACATATTATCGCCACTCCTTCACCTAAATAGCTTTGGAACTTCTTAGGAAAAAGGAGGTGAAAAAACACATTTGAAATTGATCTCATTTCAAAGGGATCGCTCCAGACCTCAATCCCCTCCCACTAGAGGGGGAGAAGTGAGAGAGAAAAAAAACTTTAGATTTAAATCACATTCCCTGGGTTCTGCGGAGTTTAATTTTTTTTAGAACGCTGTCGTTTCCTTAAGAAAGGAAAAAGGTGGGGGGGGGGGGGCGGCGTTCTCTCTCTGAGCCTGGCAGAGAAGTGAAATAGATTCTCTGAGAATGAAAGAAATCTACAAGCCAGAGAGAAAACAGAAACATTTTTTTTAAAAAAGCGTTCGGCAACGCAGCTCTTCAATGTCAGATTAAAACCTCTTTGTATCAAAATATTTTGTGTTTGGAGGGAGGTTGGGTGGTTTCAGAAGGAAAACAGCACCGCGAGTGGCAACATTACAAAACACTGCATTTTCACAACAATTTATAACGAAATGAAAAGGGACGCAAGCCAGAATTCTGCATCAGTCACATTAGAGAAAACGTTATCACGCCACGCATCAGTGAGCCCCAGCTATTTGCAAAATGCAACAAGACCCGAGACAAGGCGGAGGTTATTTTCACAAAGCCACAGTGGGCTTTTCCCCCCGCTCTCCTTTCTTAAAAAAAATCGGGCCTCCTGGAGTTTAAATACAAAACTGATCTTTTTAAAAAAATCAAAATGAGTTAACAATTCTCACCGTCAGTTGCCCCAATAATTATACAATCCAACCGCTCCCCCCCCCATCCTGTGCTAGGAGCCGCGCTTAACATTATTTAGGACGAGATTCATTTCCCCCCACCCCCCAACACGGGGGAGGGGGTCTCCGTCAAGTCTGCAGACCGGTCGATTAAATGAAATTTATAGTTTTTTTTAAAGAAAGAATACTAAACTGTGTTGGCAAGAGTGTGGTGCAGACTGATGCCATAGGTGGGGGAAGGGGGGGTTCAACTCCCTCTCCCCCTCTACTCTGGTTGTTCATTGCAATCTGCCTCTCTCCACCCTGCAGAATGATGCCCCCTACCCCCCGTCCTATATCTCACCAATACTCTCTCTCTCTTTGGTGGACAGAGGCCTATTTCTGTTGAAGGGGCTCCAGATAATAACCCTCACTCGGGTTAAGTGTCCCCCTCCCCCCCGCCTAATGTGAACCCATTTCTCAGATTCCGCCCCCCCCCCCACACTTTTCAGGTCTGACTGACACGATAGCACCTCAGCTTTAATCCCAATTATTGACTGTATGAACTATTTCCAAAAAACAAAAAGGGGAGAGAAAATGCAAAATTTCTTCTGCAAAACGGTTTTCTGAATAAATGGAGTAAGTGGAGGCAAAAAGCTCATTTAAACCCATTCGTTTTTGAACCCCATCCAATTGTTTGTGTAACAAGCGGAATCGGGACAAGCTCGCCTTTAGCTGCATTTAACTGGAATTACATACGAGGGGGTTTTAAAACTCCCACGTCTTGGCCTTAAACTGCTGCCCCCATTAACAAAGCCATGTCAAAACTTTTTTTTTACAACCCCAGTGCCTCGTCCTGTTGTAGTGTTGACACCGACCAACTCCGGTCCCCCCCACCCCGACCCAGTCTGCTGGGACACTTCTTGGAACATTTATTTATTAAGACGTGCTGTTGACAGTTTCATGGTTTCGGAGTGAATGCCGTTTTCCCAGGAACAAAAAAAAGAGAAGAAATCACAAGACGCGCATTAAAAGCTACAGGACCACAAACTAAAATTTCCCCACAATCACTGGACACTGCGTTTTGCCCCTTCTGAATATAATTCTAACACCCCCCCCCCCCGCCCCTCCCAATCTAGGCTGAGAATGTCAGGTTTCACCTGTTAAGCCCCGCCATGAACTGTCTGAACTCCATTTGCTACAACAGATATTTTGTGAATGAAACTTACAAATGGGGTTTGAAATGTTACAACCACTTTTAGATGAATGGCTGGAAGTTGCAACTGCCATGAATGAAAGTACACCGGGGCCTTACAAACGGCGTCAGTGTGTCAATGTATACCTGCTTCTCAGAAGGATTCAAATCGACTTTTATGGACTAGGGGTGCACTTTCTTCAAGATTGTAAACCAGAAACGCGCGCACACGTTTCCATACCTCTGCTAACTGGGGTTTCACGCGAGGTGCTTCAAGAAATTAAGGAATCTCATTGAATAAAATGCGTATCACGAATTTTTTTTTCCTTGAGGGCTGTTGTTTAAACTGATTTATCTGTGTGCCACAGCTTAAATCGAAGTTCTGAACAGTTATCAAAAGTGTGACAATCTCTCTTCAGGGCAGGGATTGTTGGCAATCTCCCTCTCACGTGTGTTACAAAGCCTGGCTCTGGGTGAGATTCAAGCTCCGAATGAATTCTTTCAGCAGGAACTCCGGGTTAGGCTCTACCTGGTGGCTGAAAAAACCCCCCAAATGATCATCTTAAAACCCCAGGCAAGCGAGACACCTAACTAGCCTCCCAATGTAGCCCCCATCCCACCCTCCCTTTCCAAAGTAGCTTAGGCACAGCTCTTCTCAAATACACAAAGGGTGCTGCACACACCTGAGATTGTTATTCCATGTGTGCGAAGGGGGAAGAGAGAGGAAAAGAGGTGGTGGAGGGCGAGGAGGGAAGAGAGAGGGTGAAGAGAGAGAGACGGGGAAAAGAGAGGGGGAAGAGAAAGAGGTGAGGGGAAAATAGAGGGGGGAATGAGAGAGGGGGTGAAGAGGGGTAAGAGAGGATAGAATGGAGGGGAAAAGAGAAAGGTGGGGAAGAGAGGGGAGAGGGGAAAGAGTTGGAGGAGAGAGGATGAACAGAGAGAGGGGGTGAAGAGAAAAAAGAGGGAGTGAAGAGAGAGGAGAGGGTGAAGAGAGAGAGGGTGAAGAGAGAGGAGAAAGGGGGGATGGAAGAGAGAGGGTGAAGAGAGGAGGGGTGAAGAGAGAAGAGGGGTGAAGAGAGAAGAGGGGTGAAGAGAGAAGAGGGGTGAAGAGAGGAGGGGTGGAGAGAGAAGAGGGGTGAAGAGAGAAGAGGGGTGAAGAAAGAGGGGTGAAGAGAGAAGAGGGGTGAAGAGGAGGAAGAGAGAGGAGAGGGGGTGAAGGGGGGAGAGAGAGTGAAGAGAAATGGTGAAGAGAGGACGGAGGGGGGAGCAGGACAGAGGGGGGAGAGAGCGAGGGGGAGAGAGCTCACTCACCTGGTCCACACAGCCTGCTGAAGTGATAGGGGTTGCAGCAAACGGTGCCACTGTCCGCGCTCCGGGAGAAAGCCTGGCAGGAATACAGCCGCTTCAGTTCAAACAGATGCTTGAGGTCGGGCCACCGAAAGAGTCGGCAGAGCAGGAGCTGGGGGGGCAGGCTGTGCTTGCCCAGCCTCAGCTCACTCTTGGCCATCAGGACACAGGCAGTGTGCAGCCCCCCGCTGCTCTCCACCGCCTGGGCCAACAGTTCCAGCGGCTTCTCCTTCAGCCGCTTCAGCAGCGAGTGAGTGACCGACTTCAGCTCGTTCACCGATCCGGCCAGGTCGCTCCAATCGTCCGCCTCCTGCCCATGTCCCCCCGTTAGCCGGCTCCGCCAAAGTCGCCGTACAAGGCCCGACCGTTTACACCTGAACATACGCCGATTATAGACGGGGGGGAGGCCGAGGGGTAAAGCTTCACTGTGCCAGTCCGTCTTCCCCCTCTCTTGTCCTGGGGGGTTGGGGGGGGGGAGGATTTAGAAAGGTACCAGGTCACACTGCATCAAGCCGGGGGAAGAGAGCCATGCATTAGCACAGCCAGCTAGCCCGGGGAGCAGATCACAGCCACACTGCACAGCAAGATGCCACATTCGGCTTGGGGGGTGGTGAGAGGGTGCAGGGAGGGAGGGGAAAAATTAATTTACAACAGCAGCAACCAATGCAGCAAAAATGAATTACCCCCCTGGAAAAAAAAACAGCAGCCAGACAAATCCACACTCTGAGACAACAAAGGTATTTCTTAAAAGGCAACAAGATTTTCTTCTGTGAGAGTGGGGGGGGGGTCAGTAACTTGCCCCAATCCCACTTGGTTGCACCCCCTCCCAATAAAGCAGAGCAGCTTTCGAGTCTTTCCCTTTAAAGCAGCAGTTTTTACACTCCAGTGGAAATGTGTCTCTCTGCAATAGATCCGGGCGAGATCTTGAGTAAGTGCAGATTTCACACTGTAGATTTCACCAACATGCTGGGTGTATGTTTCTCTATAATCCCAAATCTTCAGCAGACAGACAGAGGCTGGAGTGAGTTGGAGAATGGACTATCTCTGTGTGTGGCTCCAGATCAGTGTGCCCTGCATGCACAGTTAGACTGCACTCTGCACATTTTCTCTCCGCTCCCTCTATCACTCTCTCTCTCTACAACACTCTGGGCCTCTGAAAGCACATCCCGGCCATTGGCTGTCTACAATCATGTGGTAGTCTAGACATTTTGGCGCGGCTCTGATCTGCACTGATTGTTGCGCAAACAAGGTTTCCAGTTTCTTAACTCCTTGCACACCAGAGCTTCTTATTTGCAAATTATATTTTAATGGTTCTTTCTAGATCGACACATTAGCCAGCTCTGAGAGAGGGCCACCCTCACTCGAAACGTTAGATCTATTCTCTCTCCACAGAAACAATTATAGAATCTTTACAGTGCAGAAGGAGGCTATTTGGCCCATCGAATGTATACTGACCATAACCCCTATCCCAGTAGTTTCATACATCTACCTCGCTGGTCTTCCAGCACTAAGGGGCAATTTAGTATGGCCAATCCACCTAAGCCTCACTCCTTGGACTGTGGGAAGAAACAGGAGCACCCAGAGGAAACCCACGCAAAAATGGGGAGAATGTGCAAACTCCACACAGACACAGTCATCCGAGGCCGGAATCGAATCTGGGTCTGTCGTGCAATGAGGCAGTAGTACTAACCACTGTATCACAGTACTGCCCCAACAACAATCCCACCCAGGCCCTATCTCCATAGTCCCACCTTTTTTAACCCTACTAGTCCCTGCTAGGGGTAGCAGAGTGGCACAGTGGTTAGGATTGCTGCCGCACAGCAGTGAGGACCCAGAGTTTGATTTCTGACTTCAATCACTGTCTGTGCGGAGTCTGCACATTCTCCCTGCATCTGCGTGGGTTTCCTCCAGTGTTCCGGTTTCTTCCCACAGTCCAAAAGATGTGCTGGTTAGGTGCATTAGCCATGCTAAATTCTCCCTCAGTGTACCTGAACAGGTGCCAGACTAGGGGATTTTCACAGTAACTTCATTGCAGTGTTAATGTAAGCCTATTTATGACACTAAATTAACTAAAAACTAAACTTAAAACCCTTGACATTAAAGGGCAATTCAACATGGCCAATGAACCTAACCCGCACACTTTTGGACTGTGAGAATAAACAGGAGCACTTGGAGAAAACCCATGCAGGCACGGGGAGAACATGCAGGTTCCACACGGACAGTCATCCAAGGTCTGAATTGAACCCGGGTTCCTGGTGCTGTGAAGCAGCAATGCTAACCACTGTGCTGCTGTGATTTGTGAAATGGAAGGAGGTGGGAAGAGGGAGACTGTACCAACCCAAAAAAATGCTACCTGTCCTTGGAGTGACTGGAAAGCGTATGGAGGCAGCAATTCTAACCACTGTGCCACTGTGCTGTCCACTGAGTATAGACCCAACCTGCTCAGCAGCCCTTCAAGTACCCACATGCACAGCCTTGTCTGCAAAGATAGCCATGAGGTGGAGCTGCCAGTGTTGGACTGGGATGGGCACAGTAACAAGTCTCACAACACCAGGTTAAAGCCCAACAGGTTTATTTGGAATCACGGGCTTTCAGAGCATTGCTCCTTCATCAGATCACTCGTGATTCCAAATAAACCTATTTGACTTTAACTTGGTGTTGTGAGACTTCTCACTGCTTCCTGCAATGAGGAATGGGAACTCTTCCTGAATCCATACTTTTGGACAATGATTACACTTCAAAAGTCTTTATTGGCTTTAAAACCCTTTGAAATGTCCCAGATTCCTGGAAAATCCTGTATTAATGCAATTCTTTTCCCTTCTTGATCTCAACGCTCCAACATTCCCAAATAATGGTTGCCAACCCTCCAGGATTGCCCTGGAGTCTCTGGGAATGGAAGACTAATCTTCTGCACATTACTGAGAACAAAGACCAAAGAGAATAAAATCACAGTTGGGTGAAAATAAAGTGCCTTCTTTTAATTTTCTTGAAGCAATTTCATTCTCAATTACAAACATATTAGAGGTGGGAAAATTAGTCATCTGGATTCGAAACGTCAGCTCTTTTCTTACAGATGCTGCCAGACGTGCTGAGATTTTCCAGCATTTTCTCTTTTGGTGGGAAAATTGGTTGCTTGCCATTGATCATCAAGGATTGTTCTACAAAATAATGCAGAGACGTTTCACTTTATATTTGGTAAATGGTGCAATGCAAGGGTTTATTACTGGGTGGGCTGTCTGTGCGGGTGTCAGTGTTGGGAAGTGAGAACTCAGCAGATGAAATCTCCGGGAAATTACCCCAGAGGATTTGACTCCCACCCTCACACCCTCTTGTCCAGCGATGACGCCAATGACAGCATTTATTTCCACAGCATCATACTAGCGAAATGAACTCCGATCTCTGCCCTACACGACAGGCAACGTGCTCACCAAGTGAGCCAGAGAGGGAAGCCTTCCAAACAAAAATTAACAGGAGAGTTACTTCTTGACAAAGCCTCTTTAATAAATGGTTGGTTTTGTTAACTCCCAGTGGATGCGAAACCGACACGAAATGACATTTCTGACAGATAGACCACATCCCCATTAACCCCCCCTCCCCTTTGCGTGTTTCTTTTCAAATCAACTATTTAAGAGCCTTTGCTGTGAAGCAGTTTGATTACAATTTTACGGAATGCGCTTGAAGTGTGATTGTCAACAACAACAACAACTTACATTCATGTAGCAAAATGTCCCAAGCTGTCTGGCACAAGCCAAGGCCATTCACAGTGCGCCAAAGAAGGAGTCATTACAGACAGGTAACCAAAAGCTTGTTCTAAGCAGTAAGTAAATCAATAAGGAATTCAATCTGCAACAATTAAATTAAGCAAAGATTTAAATGTTAAAGCGGTGAAGCGACAGAAAGGCATTCACTAGTTGCAGGGTACATTTTTCTCCATTTTTTTGCTACTCCCCCCCCACCCCGGGGGTGGGGGGCATGCTGGAGGAGGGTGGCACCAGTGGGGTTTCCTCTCTCCCACACCCCAGTGTCTCACCCAGTAACACAGTCAGGGTTGCTAGCCTTCATTCTCCCCCTCGGTCTGCACATTGCGGCGGGGAAATCGCTGGGTAGAGATCAGAAATGAACCATGTCGAGTCTCCCGCCCCTCAACCCGAGGTTATCGAATTCGATAGCTCTCCTCGCCGCCCGCACACACACACAAACTCCGGACAGTCAACTCGGTGCTCAGCTGGAACTGAAGATGGAGCGTTGTGGCTCACAATTAGTCTGTATCGTTCATCATTGTTATTCGGGGAAGCAGCTATACGACGAAGGATTGTTTAATATCGTTCATATTCTATGAATGGGCATATCCTATAGGTCCATGTTTGTATCCTATAGGTCCGTGTCTAAATCCCATAGATCCATGTCTATATCCTATAGGTGCACATCTATATCATACAGGTATATGTCTATATCCTAAGGTCTGTATCTTATGGGTACATATCTATATCCTATAGGTACATTTCTATATCCTATAAGTTCATGTCTATATCATATGTGTGCATGGATATATCCTGCAGGCCTGTGTCTTGTGGGTCCATGTCTATACCCTATAGGTACATGGCTGTATCCTTCAGGAATGTGTCCTATAGGTCCTTGTTTATATCCTATAGATACATGTCTGTATCCTTTAGGAATGTGTCCTATAGGTCCTTGTTTATATCCTATAGATACATGTCTGTATCCTTCAGGAAAATGTCCTATAGGTCCATGTCTATATCCTATAGGTCCATGTCTATATCCTATAGGTACGTCCATATTTTATAGGTCAATGTCACATATTTAACTGATAAGGCTTCATCAACTCTACAAAACCAACCTCTTCTTCCCTTGACCTCTTCCCATCCAAATGTTTTGTCACTAGCCGGCATTTTGTTCTCCAATGCTGCTGGATGTTATTACTCACACAATCACTGTCCCCTCACCTTCAAAACTGCTATCCCCATCCCCTGCCTGAGAACCCTCTGTCTCCAGTTGCTTTCCCATGTTCAAATTTCCCTTCCTCTCTAACATCCTTGAATTCAGTGTAACCACCCAGCTCCAAGCTCATGTCTCCCACTGCTTCCTGTTTGGTTCCCATTAACCCAATCTCTGTCCTGCCGATAGGACAGGAGCAGGATCAAAGTTATCAGCTAAGTCCATTGTGAATGCTACTATTGTGTGTGTTATTCTTCCGTGTCCTCAGCTCCTCTTGTGGCGCTTGATGCAATCAACCACTCTATTCATCCTGTGCCAACCCTCCTCCGTAGAACACAGGAGCAGAGGAATTACAAATGGAAAAAGACCCGGATCTATTTCGTTCGCCTTTTACCTGTCACATGATGTGATAATGGAGTTATTGACTAATCAAAGCAATCGATCTTTACAACAACTCCAGTTATGATGTGTGGAAACCTCCCCCCCATCCCCCAGCAGTGGAAAGCTTTCAGAACGACAGGTCCAAAGTCACCTGTTGCTCCCAAGCACACTGTTTGTCTCAAATTACTCACAAACTGGATCCTAAAATGTTATTATCTGAAACAGAATCTATTTAACTTGTATTTGAATGAATGAATACCATCTGATTCCATTCTCTCCCGTGGGACCTGTTCCATAGACTGAGCACATGTTCCCCAGAATAATAACTCACTTAAAAACCCTTTCACAGTTAAAATCATAGAATCCCTACAGTGCAGAAGGAGGCCATTCGGCCCATCAAGTCTGCACCGACCGCATCCATCCAGGCACTATCCCCATAACCCCACGTATTTACCCTATTAGTACCCCGACACTAAGTAGCAATTTAGCATGGCCAATCCACCTAACCCGCATATCTTTGTGCTGAGGGAGGAAACTGGAGCACCGGAAGGAAACCCACATAGACACAGAGAGAATATGCAAAGTCCACACAGATGGTGACCCAAGCTGGGAATTGAACCTGGGTCCATGCTGCTGTGAGGCAGCAGTGCTAACCATTGTGCCATCCCAATGCTTCCACTACGAATGGGCTGATTGCACATACCCCATAGGTTCATGTCTATATCCTATAGGTGATTAGCTTTGAATTTACCCCTGTTCAGGTACAAGCTTGATGCCCCTTTCCATGGCTACCCTCACTTTCTTCCTTTCACACATGTCCATGATGACACATTGGGTAGCACCACTGCCTCACAGCGCCAGGAACCCAGGTTCGATTCCCGGCTTGGGTCACTGTCTGTGTGGAGTCTGCAGGTTCTCCCCACGCCTGCGGGGGTTTCCTCTGGTTGATCTGGTTTCCTCCCACAGTCCGAAAGATGTGCTGGTTAGGTGCATGCTAGTTCTCCCCAGTTTACCTGAACAGGCGCCAGAATGTGGCAACTAGAGATTTCACAGTACCTTCATTGCAATGTTAATGTAAGCCAACTTGTAACACTAATAAATAAACTTAAACTGATTCTCATGTCGCTCTTCCCAGCCTTTGCTGTCTTTGGAAGAGCCCAGCAATTTTCGGTTGACTGTTTCTTGTTCCTCAATTAAATGTTGCTGATCAGAATACTGACTGAGGGTGTGTGATTGGCCACCATTTTAATTCTAATTCCGTAGCCATGTTGTGTTGTCAGTTTGTTTCATCAACATGAAATTTTTTTTTAAAAAAACGTTTATTTATTATTGTCACAAGTGGGCTTACATTAACACTGCAATGAAGTTACTGTGAAAATCTCCTAGTCACTTGTTTGCGTATGCTGAAGGAGAATTTAGCATGGCTAATGCACCTAACCAGCATGTCTTTCAGACTGTTGGAGGAAACTGGACCACCCAGAGGAAACCCAGGCAGACACAGGGAGAATGTGCAAATTCCACGCAGGCAGTGACCCAAGCCAGGAATCAAACCCAAGTCCCTGGATTATTGTCCTTTCTCTAATACCTCCTAACACCTCTTCACCTCTCGACCTCAATATAATATTCTCCTTAAAATCAACCTCTTTGACCAATCTTTTGGTTACCTGGTCAAATATCTCCTTTTTTAATTCGGTGCCCTATTTTGTTTTATAACGCTCCTGTGAACAGCCTTGGAAAGGGTGCTACGTAAATATAAATTGTTGCTGTCAGTGCCCACTGTGGCTCAGCTTGTCGCTCCCCCATTGCAGAGTCAGAGCTTGCCTTTTATTCAGGAGCTATTCCAGCAACTTGAGCACAAACTCTGGGCTGATTCTCATAGTGTTGTATCAGAAGTGCTATTGTTCAGAAAGACATGAAAAAAGGTGTAAAAAATCTTGTCGCATTAATTTCAAGATGAGCAGTGGACTCTTCACCGGGATTCGGAAAAATATATCCCCCAATCAGCATCAGCAAGAAAAAAAAGAAATCAGGTTGTTCTGACATTGCTGTAGGAGCTTTTTGTAAGCAAACTGGCTGCCTCACAGTGCCAGGCAGTTGATTTGATTTGATTTATTATTGTCACATGCATTAACATACAGTGTAAGGTATTGTTTCTTGTGTGCTATACAGACAAAGTGTGCCATTCATAGAGAAGGAGACAAGAGAGTTGCAGAATGTAGTGTTTCAGTCATAGTGTAGAGAAAGATCAACTTAATGCAGGGTAGGTCCATTCAAAAGGCTGACAGCAGCAGGGAGGAAGCTGTAGGTTCAATAGAAGCTGGGTTCAATTCCAGCCTCAGGTCACTGTCTATGTGGAGTCTGCACGTTCTCCTCATGTCTGTATGGGTTTCCTCCGCTTTCCTCCCACAGTCCAAAGATGTGTGGATTAGGTTGATTGGCCATGATAAATTGACCCTAGTGTCAGGGGGATTAGCAGGATAAATTTGGGGATCGGGTCTGAGTGGGATTGAGGTTAGTGCAGACTCAATCGACTGAATGGCCTCCTTCTGCACTGTAGGGGTTTTATGATTCTATGATTTTCTTGCCGGAAACAACACTCTGCCATTTTTTGGTAAGATTCCGCCCAATGTGTGATTTGGAGAAGAACTTGCAGTTGGTGGCGTTTCCATGTGCCTGTCACTCTTGTCCTTCTAGATGGTGGAAGTTACAGTATTGAAAGGTGCTGTTGAAGGCAACTTGACAAGGTGGTGGGTGCAGTACCACGTGTAGACAGTACATACTGCTGCCGCTGTGATCCTGTGGTGGAAGGAGTGAATAACCAGACAGTGAATGAGATTTCTATGAAGTGTATTGCTTAGTCCTGGATATTTGCAAGCTTCTTGAAAAATGTTGAACCTGCACTCATCCAGGCAGTGTCAGGTATTCCATCATCTTCCTAATTTGTGTCTTGTAGATGGTGGATGGGCTTTGGGGCGAATATATAGTCTCCAAACTGCTCTTGTAGCTACTGTATTTAGGTGGCTATTCTGCTTGTGGTTTCACTCTAACCCTTGGGGCTGCCATTACGGGATGAGTGCATGACTGATGTCACAAAAGTCCACCATCACTCCAGAGTGTCTGTCATTTCACTATCTGATTGACAACTCCAAGTGGTTATAGACTTTTTGAAGTGGGGCAATGGGTGGGATTTTCTAGCCCCCAACAGCGGCAGTGGGCATTGTCGCAGGTGGGAGAGGAAAATTTGGAGAGACATTAAAAGTTAAAATGAGGCATTCTGGTTGGCATGGGTAGGACATAGGAAGTGTGTGTCGGCGGGAGGGGGGTGGGTGGGTAGGAAGAGGTGGAGGGGAGGGGTTGTTAGTGAGTGGTTTTAGGTCTTTCTGCCTTTTTCAAAACTTTGATACAGTGCCCATGCGCCAGGCAGTTTTTTCATCCAATCCGCTCACCTCCATGACTGGCATCCTCTGCACTTATTAGACCATCTGGTATAGGAGGAGAATCAGGCCATTCAGCCCATCGAGTCTGCTTTGCCATTCAATCATGGCTGATATGATTCTCATTCCCATTCTCCTGCCGTCTCCTCATAACCCTTGATTGCCTTATAGATCAACAGCCTATCTATCTTTGTCTTAAAGACACTCAATGACCTGGCCACCACAGCCACAGGCAATGGGTTCCACGGATTCACCACCCTCTGGCTGAAGAAATTCCTCCTCATCTCAGTTTTAAAGGAGCGTCTCTTCACTCAGAAGTTGTACACTCGAGTTCTAGTTTCTCCCACTTGTGGAAGCATCCTCTCCTCGTCCATTTCTCCTCATCCTTCTAAACTCTATCGAATGTTGACCCAGACTCCTCAACCGTTCCTCATTTGACAAACCCTTCATTCCTGGGATTATTCTTGTTTCATTCATCCTGACTGTCAGTGAAATACCTCATGGTGTTTAAAAGTAAATTACTGCGGATGCTGGAGTCTGAAACCAAAAGAGAAAATGCTGGAAAATCTCAGCAGGCCTGGCAGCATCTGTAAGGAGAGAAGAGAGCTGATGTTTCAAATCCAGTTAACCCTTTGTCAAAGCTTTCTCAGGATAAGAGGAGGATCCTTTACAACTGAATGAAGGGAAATGTTTTCGCTCAGAAGGTGGTGAGCAATTGGAATTGTCTATCCCAGGAGCATGCGGATGCTCCATCATTGAATATATTCGAGATTGAGATAGATGATTGATCTTGAGTGAGTCAACTGAGATGGTGAGCGGGCAGGAAAATGGAGTCAAACGTGAGATTATATGAATGATGGAGCTGGCTTGAAGGACAGGAATGGCCTATTCCTGCTCCTATCAAATTGGCGGGGGCGGATGGGGCATTAAGATACTCTGGCATTATCCAAAAGAGATTAGGGCCTTCTTTTGGCCAAATTGCCTCTCTCAGCTAATACCACCAGTAACTAATTCATAGAATCCCGACAGTGCAGAAGGAGGCCACTCAGCCCTTCAAGCCTGCACTGATCCTCCCTCCGTCCCTGACAGAGTATCCCATCCCGGTCCTTCCTTCAACCCCACAAGCTCACCCTGCCAATCCTCTAATCTATGCATCCTGGGACACTAAAAGACAATTTAGCATGGACAATCCACCCAACCCATGCATCTTTGGAGTGTGGGAGGAAGCTGGGTACTTGGAAGAAACCCACACAGGCATGAGGAGAACGTGCAAACTCCATACAGGCAGTGACCCAAGCCAGGAATTGAACCCAGGTCCCTGGTGTTGTGAGGCAGCTGTGCTAACCACTGTGCCATCATGCCATCATTAAAGCCATAGTTCTCAGAGTGTTGCCTGTGGATCACTGGTGGCCCATGAGGGACTCCAGGTGGTCTGCTGGCTGGTCCAAAACATAAGTCACTAATGAATAATGCCAGGCCTCCCATTTATTGATTCTGTCTACATTTCCTGTCACTTTGGAAAAGCAGCCAGCATAATTAAGGACTCCACACATCCTGGACATTCTCTCTTCAGCCTTCTTCCGTTGGGAAAAAGATACAAAAGTTTGCAGTCACATACCAACCAACTGAAGAACAGCTTCTTTCCTGCTGCCATCAGACTTTTGAATGGACCTATCTCATATTAAGTTGATCTTTCTCTGTACCCTAGCTATGACTTAAATACTACATTCTGCGCTCTCTCCTTCTCTATGAATGGTATGCTTTGTCTGTATATTGCACAAGAAACAATACTTTTCACTGTATACTAATACATGTGACAATAATAAATCAGATCAAATCATAGCGGAAACCAATATAGGAACACCTTCCAGAACCCTCAGCCCCATCATATCACACAACCAGACTGGCCCTGAGTGCGCAGCACGAGTTGGCATCAATGTGAGCAGCAACAATGTTATTTTATAAGCAAGATTTATGTTCCTATTGATTTGGTTTGATTAATATAGGTGTGGGATAAGTATTAGTTCATTTGATAACCCATGTGAGAATTTTTCAAATATGTTCTTTTGTATCTTGATATTTATAATATGAAAATGTTTTAACTTTTGTCTGTGGCACAAATTAATAATTTATTTTTGGTACTTAGTTTTAAAATGCTCACAAATGTATCATATTTCCAATATTCCTGTATTGGCTTCCACCTTGATTTGATTTGATTTGATTTGATTTATTATTGTGCCATGTATCGATGTACAGTGAGAAGTATTGTTTCTTGTGTGCTATACAGACAAATAGTTCATTTCTCCCGTGTCTGCGTGTGTTCCTCCGGGTGCTCCGGTTTCCTCCCACAGTCTGAAAGACGTGTTGGTTAGATGCATTGACCCGAACAGGCGTCAGAGTGTGGCGACTTGGGGATTTTCACAGTAATTTCATTGCAGTGTTAATGTAAGCCTTACTTGTGACTAATAAATAAACTTTACTTTAAGCTAGGCCAGTCTGCCTTTCCTTTTGCTCTTTGCCCACACCAGAATAAGTTGATTTGATTTATTATTGTCACATGTATTCGTATACAGTGAAAAGTATTGTTCCTTGTGCGCTATACAGACAATACATACCGTACATAAAGAAGGGAAGGAGAGGGTGCAGAACGTGGTGTTACAGTCATAGCTAGAATGTAGAGAAAGACCAACTTAATACAAGGTAGGTTCATTTAAAAGTCTGACGAATTTGTTTGTGGTGATATGTGCAAGTGGATGGGATAGGACTGAAGGGTGATCCACAGGATCTTTTGACCCACTCGAGTAGTCCATGGATGGAAATGTTTGAGAATCACTGGTTTATGGGAATTTCCAGCTGTTTCTGGGATCTTGCTGTGTACGAAAAGGTCTGCTATGGTTGTCTAAACAAGAGGTTAC
This sequence comes from Carcharhinus amblyrhynchos, assembly GCF_965287045.1. NCBI lineage: Eukaryota > Metazoa > Chordata > Chondrichthyes > Carcharhiniformes > Carcharhinidae > Carcharhinus > Carcharhinus amblyrhynchos. The sequence continues at coordinate 12,059,150 of NC_137351.1, forward strand.
CGTATTGCTGAACATCTCATTCTATACAGAATGCTCCAATGTTTCTGACAGATGCATTGTAAGCAATATGGGTAATAAATGCTGGTTTGGTAACAACGCCACCATCCTATGAATGAATTAAAAAATATTCTACCTACTGTCCATTTTTGGGTATATTCTTAATAAAGTTAAAATTAAAATAAGTTAATAAAATAGTGGCACAGTCATTAGCACTGCTGCCTCACAGCACTAGGGACCTGGGTTCAATTCCAGCCTCAGGTCACTGACTGTGTGGAGTTTGTACGTTCTCCCCATGTCTGCATGGGTTTGCTCCGGTTTCCTCCCACAGTCCAAAGATGTGTAGGTTAGCTGGATTGCCCCTTCACGTCAGGGGGATTAATAGGGTTAATACGTGGGGTTATGAGGATAGTGCTTGGGTGGGAATCTTACTGGTGCAGTCTTGATGGATCGAATGGCCTCCTTCTACACAGTAGGGATTCTATGGTTCTGTGAAGTAGGATTTGATTAAAATTTCTAATCTTTTATGGCTCCTTTTTGTGTCAGTCGCTTACTGAGTGTTTGCTATAATTAACACTCTGGGTGACTGAAGAAATGATACAGACTGAGGTAGAGAATTCAATAATTTCACAGGAGATCAAATAACTGTCTGTACTTAACCCATTTACCTGCCTGACCACACCTCTCCCACGCCACATCCTATTCTGCTTTGTTGAAATATTTTAAGTGATTTTGTAATTAAGGGGTTAAAGGTGCCACAAGTATGCGGGATGGGTTTTTGCAAGATCCCACCCTTCACTTGTGTAGATTTACTACCAGAATGTAACTGTTTCTGTCCCACCTCACCCTTTAATGATCGGTTTAGGTTTAAAGGGCCCCACCTCTCCTGGTCTGGATTAATTCTGGACCCTGTCTCCCTGTTCCCATTGGTCCACAGCTTGAATACAATCATGGAATTAAACTCGGGAGGATTCCTCTGAACCAAACGCAGGAACATTCAAAGGCACATCACTGCCACTCACAGAGAACACTGAGAAATAGGCAGAAAGAACAATTTGATATCCTACATGCAAAAACGCTGGCCTGATTTTTCTGCTGTGTATTTGCAACATTTCTTGTCATCATTTCAGTGTTCTAACATTCCTGGCTTTTAAAATGGAAAAAGATTCCAGCTAGTATTCCTATTGTGAGTTTAAGTGCAACGCAGGATAGAGACTGCTGTTGCGCAGCACGGTGGCGCGGTGGTTAGCACTGCTGCCTCACAGCACCAGAGTCTCGGGTTCAATTCTGGCCTTGGGTAACTGTCTGTGTGGAGTTTGCAACATGGTCTGTGTGGGTTTCCTTCGGGTGCCCCGATTTCTTCCCAGCCCTCAAAGATGTGTGGGTTAGGTTGATTGGGGATTGGCCAGGCTGAATTGCCCCTTAGTGATAGGGGTAGTAGCAGGGTAAACACATGGGGTTACAAGGATAGGACCTGGGTGGGATTGTTGTGAGTGAAGGCTCAATGGGCCAAATGGGGTTCTATGGTCCCTTTAGTCTACTGTAACAACATGCATTTACATAGCACCTTTAGCTATGAGGAGAGGTTGGAGAAACTTGGTTTGTTCTCGCTGGAACCATGGATGTTAAGGGGTGACCTGATAGAAGTCTACAAGATTATGAGGGGCATGGACAGAATGGATAGTCAGAAGATTTTTCCCAGTGTGGAAGAGCCAATTACTAGGGGGCATAGGTTTAAAGTGTGAGGGGCAAGATTTAAAGAAGATGTATGAGGCAAGTTTTTTACACAGAGGGTGGTGGATGCCTGAAACTTGTTGCTGGGGGAGATAGTGGAAGCAGATACAATAGTGAGTTTTAAGAGGCGTCTGAACAGATACATGAATAGGATGCGAATAGAAGGGTGTGGTCCCCGGAAGAGTGGGAGTATTAGTTCAGCCAGGCAGCATGATCGGTGCAGACTTGGAGGCTGAAGGGCCTGTTCCTGTGCTGTAATTTTCTTTGTTCTTTACCATGGTCAGACATTTGCTAAAGGCACGTTATCACACACAGATTGACATGTAAGAAGGTATTAGCTCATGTGGCTAAAGATGTAGGTTTAAAGGCAGAGTGGAGCAGAGGCAGAGATGGTAGGAAGTTCCAGAACTTGAATATATCTGCACACAAGGGATATCTTATAACTTATTCACGTTTGCCAAGCCTTATATGAACTCACAGAGAAAAAGAGTCATGTTGCTGAGAATCTCCTTCCATGGCTTTACCCCTCCCTATCTTTATAATTGCCTCCTATTCTACAGTATCTCTGCATTCCTCCAATTTTTGCCTCTTGTGCTGCACTTTCCCCCATCTCCCCACGACAACACCCCCGACCCCCCACCCCCAAATATCACCTGAAAGGACAGGAAGAGGCGGGAGGTCCCCATACCTCCTTAACCTTTGATTTCATCCCTTTACCAGTGGTAGCTGTGTCCCAGTGGTCTACATCTCTAAACTCTAGCATTTCCTCCCTAAGCCTTTATACCCTGCTCTCCTCATTCCAGATATTCCTTAAAGGCTGACCAAGCTTTTGGGTACCTCTCCTTCAATGTCTTGGTGTCAAGCTTTGTTTCATAACCACTCCTGTATGCCTGTTGGGATGCTTTTTAAAAATTCATTCACCGAAGGTGGGTGCCACTGACTAGGCCAGTGTTTATTACCCAACATTCGGTGCCCTGGAGAAAGTGACACTGAGTTGCCTTCTTTAAATGCTGAGGTATAGGTACACCCATGGTGCTGTCAGGGAAGGAGTTCCAGGATTGTGACCCAGTGACTGTAAAGAAACGGTGATATATTTCCAAGTCAGGATGGTGAGTGGCTTGAAGGGGAACTTCCAGGTGCTGGTGTTCCCCATGTATCTGCTGCCCTTTGTCCTTCCAGATGGTAGCGGTCATGTGCTTGCAAGATGCTGTCAAAAAAGCCTTGGTGGGTTCCTGCAGTACATCTTATCGATGGCACACCACTGTGTGTCAGTGGCAGAGGGAGCAAATATTTGTAGATGTGGTGCCAATCGAGCAGACTGCTTTACTCTGAATGGTGTTGATCTTCTTGAGTGCCGTTGGAGTCGCACTCATCCAGGCAAGTGGAGAATATTCCAATACAGTCTTGTCTTGTGCCTTATAGATGGTGGACTGGCTTTGGGGAGTCAGGTGGTGAGTTACTCGCCGCAGTATTCCTAGCCTCTGACCTGCTGTTGTAGCCATTGTGTTTATGTGGTGAGTTCAGTTCAGTTCCTGGTCAATGGTAATCCTCAGGGTGTTAACTGTGGGGGATTCAGTGATAGTAATGCCACTAACTGTCAAGGGGCAGTGGTTTGATTCTCTCTTGTTGGAAATGGTCATTGCCTGGCACTTGAGTGGCACAAATGTAACTTGCCACTTGTCAGCACAAAACTGTCTATTGTCCAGGTCTTGCTACATCTGGACATGAACTGCTTCAGTATCTGAGGAGTTGTGAATGGTGCTGAGCATTGTGCAATCATCAGCGAACATCCCCACTTCTGACCTTATAGAGGAAAGAATGTCACTGCTGAAGAATCTGAAAATGGTTGGGCCTAGGACACTAAACTGAGGGACTCCTGCAGTGATGTCCTGGGACTGAGCCAATTGACTTTCAACCACCATAACCCTCTTCCTTTGTATCAGGTATGACTCCAACGAGCAGAGAGTTTCCCCCTGATTCCCATTGAGTCCAGTTTCGCTGGGGCTTCTTTTGATTTGATTTGATTTGATATATTATTGTCACATATATTAACATACAGTGCGCACCTCCAGTTACCATTCACAGTGCAGTCCCCTGGAGATAATGGTTCCTTCTAGCATGTATGTGCACATGTCTATAAGCCCTGATAATGACAAATTGAATAGAAGTAAGTGTTCCCCTTCCCCTGGTCACAGAGAGAGCTGGTGGAATCAAAGGAGACCTTTGAGCTTTCTCCGCCTACCCTGCCCGGCGAACCTTGAGATAGAAAATCCAGAAAGAACAAAGAGGAGAAATGATCATTACCAAAAAAACTAAAATGTGTAGCTTGGCTGCCGTGTTGCCCAAATTGCAATAGTGATGGCTCCGGACAAACTATCTGATTGGATGTTAAATGCCTTGAGCTATTCTGAAGTCAGGAGGAAATTTTATCTCACAAGTCTAAAGATGTGTAGGTTAGGTGGATTAACCATGGTGAGTGTGTGTTGTTACAGAGATAGTGTGGATGGAGGCCTGGGTAAGATGCTCTGTCAGAGGGTTGGTGCAGACTCGAAGGGCCGAGTGGCCTCCTCCTGCACGGATTCTATGATTCTAAGTATCATCAAAAGTTAATCTTTAGTTTTGCTAATGATTCAATATAAATCTTCAACCTCTCGCCCTTGAATCTGCTGACACAAACGAGGATGTTAAGATAGAAAATGCTGGAAAAACTCAGCAGGTCTGGCAGTAGAGAGGGAAGCAGAGTTAATGTTTTGAGACCAACATGACGTATCAAACTCCACCCCTCGCCCACCCTGATTCCGGCGCAGTCAAGGATCCCAGAATGGAAATCTCTGTTTGCCTCAGGCAGGATTTTATGATCTCGCCCGAGCGAGGCTGGAAAATCTTGACTTAATTTGTTATTGTCACATGTATTAAGGTACAGTGAAAAGTATTGTTTCTCATGCGCTATACAGACAAAGTATACCGTTCATAGAGAAGGAAAGGAGAGAGTGCAGAATGTAGTGTTACAGTCATAGCTAGGGTGTAGAGAGAGATCAACTTGGGTGAAGTAGGTCCATTCAAAAGTCTGATGGCAGCAGGGAAGAAGCTGTTCTTGAGTTGGTTGGTACATGACCTCAGACTTTTTCCTGAAGGAAGAAGGTGGAAGAGAGAATATCCGGGGTGCGTGGGGTCCTTAATTATACTGGCTCTTTGCTGAGGCAGTGGGAAGTGTAGGCAGAGTCAATGGACGGAAGGCTGTTTACGTGGAACCTAGCCCGATTCCTTCAGAACTGATGTCATGTATCTTTGATTTACAGTATAATTGGAACGAATTGATTGGACCATTCTGATCATTGGAGTAAAATGATTCTTTCTACAATTCCTGGGCGCTGTTCTACACAAAGTGTTATTTGTAATGTATGCTTGGGTTGCCATTCCTCAAGGCAATGGTGTCAACTCATTAACTAATGTTTTCATGTTAATCATGCCTTCATTGGCCACATTCTTGTGTCTGAGTCACAAGGCATCTGGGATCAAATCCCACTCCAGCTGGGTGATCAATGCTTCACGGCTGTACAGGGCTGTACTGACAGAGGTGCCATCTTTCAGAGAAAACATTAAACCAAGGTCCTCATTTGCCCTCTCAGATCCCACGGAACTCTTTTGAAGAAGACTGATTCCTGGAACGGCAGGACTGATGTATGAAGAGAGATTGGATCAACAGGGCTTGTACTCATTGGAATTTAAAGGAATGAGAGGGGATCTCATAGGAGGATAAAATCCTGATGGGACTGGACAGGCTAGGTGCAGGAAGAATGTTCCTGATGTTGGGGAAGTCCAGAACTAGGAGTCCCCAGTCTAAGAATAAAGGGTAAGCCATTCGGGACTGAGAGGAGGAAGAACTTTTTCAGTCAGAGAGTTGCGAACTTGTGGAATTCTCTACCACAGAAAGCTGTTGGGGCCAGTTTGTTAGGTGTGTTCAAGAGGAAGCTGAATGTGGGCCTTGTGGCTAAAGAGATCAAAAGGTATGGAGAGAAAGCAGGAGTGGGATACTGAAAGTGCATGATCAGCTCTGATTATATGGAATGGTGGTACAGGCTCAGAGGGCTGAATGGCCTACCCCTGCACCTATATTCTATGTTTCTATATTTAAGACCTGGGGGGGTTCCCTCTGATGCTCTGAACAATATTTGTCTCTCAATCAACATCACTAAATCAGATGCTCTTGTGTAGTCCGCCCTGTAGGAGTTTGCTGCGTGCAAATTGGCTGCTTATGTTTCCTACATTATAACAGCAACAACACTTCAAAAGGTAACCCACTGGCTGTAGAATACTTTGAGACGTCTGGTGGTTGTAAAAAGTGCTAAATAAAACACATGCATTTTTCTTTCTTTAATTGACATAACAAGCAACTAGCTAACCTAGTAATTATCCATCAACCAGGCTGATGTTTGTTAATGATATTCACAAAGATACCCAGGAGAACTCCTCTGCTGAACAAAATAGCGCCACGGGATCCTTAATGTCCAGATGAAGCCTCAGTTTAACATCTCACCCATGTAGCCCCCCCTGACAGTGTGACACTGGGAGAGGCAGCCAGATTTAATTCTTGTGTCTCTGCAGTGAGAGGTTTCACCCTGTAACACAGATATGTTGGAGTTCTACCCACCATGCCATAGCTGACACAGTTTACAATCTGTCCTAGAATCCTGACAGTTCAGAAGAGGCCATTCTGCCCATCAATCTGCATCAACTTTCTGACCCAGTATCTTACCCAGTTCCTATTCCCTGCCCTATCCCTATAAACCCCATACAATTAATAGGATTGATTCACCTAGCTTACACATCTTGGGACACTAAGGGGCAATTTAGTCTGGCTAATCCGTCTAACCCTCACATCTTTGGAGTGTGGGAGGAAGTGGGAGCACCCGGAGGAAACCCACGCAGACACGGGGAGAATGTGCAGTCACAGTTACCCAGCTGGGTGACTGCAGACAGACAGTCACCCAGGGCTGGAATCGAACCCGGGTACCTGGCACTGTAAGGCAGCAGTGCTAACCATTGTGCCACCATGCCGTCTGACAGAGGGTCTGAAACTATGGGTGGAATTTTACTGTCCTGCCCACCACGGGATGGGACATGGACCATGCAAAGATCCGTTGACCTGAGATAGGATTTCTGACCTTGTGGCAACGCGGCTGGAAAATGCCACACTATTGCTCTCCGATTCTGTCAAGTTGTTTCAATGAAGTAAATAGTTAAATCTCAAATCTTCAAAAAAAAAGCAAGATGAAATAACTCTTGGAGATTAACCACTGGACTTTTTACTGGCTGAATCTGTAAAGAGCCCTCGTAACTGCTTCAGTGTATCTGCATATTAAACTGTCTCTTCAGTTTACTGTCAAATGAACACCAGCTCTACAGCACAACCTGGTTTCCATTTCCAGATACGCGCTGGCTGATAATAGTCTTAATATCACACCTAAAGGTCCCAGTGTAATTCTGGGTTATCCAATCCAGCTAATAAAACCCGAGCAAGTATGTTAGTGTCTGGAATTTCTACACCAGAGCTCCCTGCAAGATTTCCTGGCTCTTTAAATCCCTTGAATTTCAAATATTGATAGTTGGATGGTCTCCAAATGGCATGTGAGAATCAGGAACATGATCGAAGCTGATCTATTGACTTTCCTCCAACAAATTTTGTTTTTTTCAGAAGACTGAAAATGTTTTTTTATATTTCTGTATTAACCACTTGCTGGCCAGACGCAAGTTTACTTATTGGCGGGAGGGAGATTTAACATGGGGGAGGGGAAGGAAGAGTGTGCGGGGTTAGCTTGCAGTTCAGCCATGATATCTTGGAATGGTGGGGCAGTCTTGAGGGGCTGAATGGTCTACTCCTGTTCCCATGTTCCATTTCCAAGGATGAACATATAATCCAGAATTACATTTCAGATTCAGCACTGAGTGAGTGCTGCATCTTCCAGATAGAATTATAGAATCCCTGTAACTCAGGCCGAGGTTATTCGGCCCATTGAGCCTGCACTGACAACAATCCCACCCAGAATCTATGCCTGTAAACTCACATATTTACCCTGCTAATCCCCCTGATGCCAAGGGCAATAATAATCTGTTTATGTTCATTAAGTATTGGCCAGGAAGAGCACATGGACCTTATAGAATTATAGGATAGAATCATAGATTCCCTACAGTGTAGAAGGAGGCCACTTGGCCCATCGAGCCTGCACTGACCAACAACAATCCCACCCAGGCCCTTTCCCATACACCATCCATTTACTCTGCTAATCCCCCTAACACTAAGGGGCAATTTAGCACGGCCAATCCACCTAACCCACACATCTTTGGAGTGTGCAGAAACTGAAGCATGGCCAATCAACTCAGGAGATGGTAAACCAAAGCATTATCTGCCTTCTCCCGTCAATAGACTTGGGCAGCACGGTGGCACAATGGTTAGCACTGCTGCTTCACACGCCAGAGACCTGCGTTCAATTCTACCCTCAGGTGGCTCTGGGTGCAGTTTGCACCTTCTCCGCGTGTCTCTGTGGGTTTCCTGTGGGTGCTCTGGCTTCCTTCCACAGTCCAAAGATGTGCGGGTTAGGTGGATTGGCGATGCTGAAATTGCCCCTTAGTGTCAGGGGGGTTAGCAGAGTAAATACATGGTGTACGGGAATTGGGCCTGGGTGGGATTGTTGTTGGTTGGTGCAGGCTCGATGGACTAAATGGCCTCCTTCTGCACTGTAGGGATTCTGCGATTCTATTCTATGATTCTATAAGGTCCGTGTTGTTCTTTCTGGCCAATATTTAACCAGCATAAACAGACTATCTGGTCAACATCATATTGCTGTGGGAGCTTGCTGGACACTAACTGGTGACTATATTCCATCAGTAACTACATTTCATTGGCTATAAAGTACTCAGGGAGCTGCTGATGTTGGAATGCCACTTCTCTCTCCCTTACTGCACCCCCCCAAAATGATTAGGGTGGGGTTGCAGGTATAATGAACATTTCAATATGAGACACCCCTGGTAGTTCTCTGAACTGTGTCGAGACCAACTAAATTGCCTCCATGTATGACGCACTTTGTCATTGTAGCACATTATTTGGGGAGCTTTGCATTATCCTATAAATACGATATACTCGCATACTCTTGGGAACTCTAACTTTTAATTTGCATGTGAAACTTAAACACAGTAATTCCAGGCGGGATGTCAAGAAGCTAGCGATTAGTGATATTTGTGCCATCTTCAAACATTGTCATTGGCAAAGCACCCAAATGGGAGTTAGTGAGAAAGAGAGAAAAGGGAGGGTGTAATTAAGTGTCCGTGAGCTGGGAAAGCAGTTTGTAGAAGGCAGGCGGATATTGCTGTTTCAGCTTTCTGAGTCCTGAGGCACAACATTTGCACATTCTCCAGAAATATCCCAAGGATGTAATTTACAACAAATTCACTGAAACCTCTGCACACTGATGTGCTCTGTAGATTCTGGGCAAGGTCATAAAATGGGTTTTGTGTCTGCTAGATGTCCCCTCCCTCTTGGTCTTCAACATGTCTCGGTCCCCCCTGCTCTGTTACAAGCCCTTTCCTCCATTTATTTTATTGACACTGCTGTGGTTAATGTTTGCTTTCTCACACCACCTCCCTCAAGTCCCACAATGTTGTAATCTTCTTCACATTGTCTCCTGCTCTACTTCATTCTTAACCACTATCTTGTGTCAAAATGAGAGCATGGAGACAGGCCTGTTTTTCCAACCTCCCACCTTATTTCACCTCCACATGATCAGCATATCCCTCCAGTCCTTTCTCCCTCATGTCCTTACTCAGCATTCCCTTAAATCAGTGATGGGGATCCTACAGCCTGGGGGCCACATGCGGCCCATCAGGGTATTGGGTGCGGCCCCACGAGACATTTTATTGACTATTGCTCGCGTGCAGGGTTGAACATAAGAACATAACATAAGAAATAGGAGCAGGAGTAGGCCACCTAGCCCCTCGAGCCTGCCCCACCATTCAATAAGATCATGGCTGATCTGATAGTGGTTCAGTTCCACTTACCTGCCTGCTCCCCATAACCCTTAATTCCCTTATTGGTCAAAAATCTATCTATCTGTGACTTAAATACATTTAACGAGATAGCCTCCATTGCTTCAATGGGCAGAAAATTCCAAAGATTCACTACCCTCTGGGAGAAGAAGTTCCTCCTCAACTCTGTTCTAAATTGACTCCCCTTTGTTTTGAGACTGTGCCCTCTAGTTCTTGTTTCCATTCTAAGAGGAAATAATCTACTCTGTCTAGCCCCTTCATTGTCTTATACGTCTCTATAAGATCTCCCCTCAGCCTTCTAAACTCCAATGAGTACAGGCCCAGTCTACTCAATCTCTCCTCATAAGCTAATCCCTTCATCTCCGGAATCAACCTGGTGAACTTTCTCTGTACCCCCTCCAAAGCTAATATATCCTTTCTTAAATAAGAGGACCAAGTTGCCCCATTCCGCTGATATCTACCCATGTAGTTTATTTCCTACCAGTGTGATTGAAGTGATTTGCACATAAAGCGACGGTGAGCGAAGTGAGGTGCGTGCTGATTGCTCACAACACTGACTGTGAGAGCCGTGCTCTCCCTCTGCATCAAAGAACAAAGAAAAGTACAGCACAGGAACAGGCTCTTCGGCCCACCAAGTCTGTGCTGATACAGATGCCTCTCTAATCTAATATTTTCTTGCCTCTATTCCCTGCCTATTCATATATCTATTTAGATGCCTCTGGAAGGTTGTTATAGAATCTGCTTCCACCACCTCCTCCGGCAGCACGTTCCAGGCATTCACCACCCTTTGTGTGAAAAACTTGCCCCTTACACCTCTTTTAAACTTTCCCCCTCTCGCTCTCAACCTATGCACCCCAGTAACTGACCCTTCAATTCTAGGAAAAAACTCTGAGTATCCATTATATCCAAGCCTGTCACAATCTCGTAAACCTCTATCAGGTCCCCACTCATCCTCCACTGAAAAAAAATCCAGATTGGTTCAATCTCTCTTCATAGTCCATATCCTGCAAACCAGGCAACATCCTGGTAAATCTCTTCTGCACCCTTTCCAATGCATCAACATCCTTCCGGCAGTGTGGCGGCCAGAGTTGTACACAATACTCCAAATGTGGTCTCATCAAAGTCTTATACAGCAGCAACATGATTTTCCAATTTCTATACTCAATGCCCTGACCAATGAAGGCCAGCCTGGCATATGCCTTCTTGACCACCTTGTCCACCTGAGTTGCCACCTTTAGGGAGCTGTGGATCTGCACACCTAGATCCCTCTGTATGCTAATATGTCTAAGGGTAATACCATTTACTGTAGGTAAACATAGTAGGTAGATATTATAGTGTAAATATTTCTTTTGTTTTTACCATTTGAAGTTGATGACAATTCTATCTATATATAAATATATAAGCATTTTCTATAACTCGTTATGAAATATTTGGTATGTATTAAATGCATTTAATCTTGTTCATGGGGTCATGGTTAACGATTTCAATCTTGCAGTCCACTGAGATGATGGAGGGCCATTCACGCAGCCCACTTACTAACCAAGATTGCCCATCGCTGTGTTAAACTCTGCATTAACTTCATTTATGTTATACAATTCAACTGCTTTTTGCAGTAGCAAGTTTCACATTCTGACCACTTTCTGGGTAGCAAAGTTTCTCCTGAATTTCTAATCGCATTTTATCAAATCATAGAATCCCTACAGAGCAGAAGGAGGCCATTTGGCCCATCAAGTCTGCATCGACCCTCTGACAGAGCACCTTACTCCAGCCCTATCACCGTAACTCCACATACTTACCACACTAATCCTCCTAACCTACACATCCTGATACACTAAGGGACAATTTATCATGGCCAATCCACCAAACATACACATGTTTGGAGTGTAGGAAGAAACTGGAGCACCCAGAGGAAACCCATTTATGAGGAGTTATTAGTAATGATTTCTGGTTGTGATGTCCTCCACACGTGGAATCATTTTCTCTACCTCCACCATCTTGAACCCCTTCATTATTTTAAAGGTTTTCACGAGGTCATCTCCGAACCTTGTCATTTCCTGATAAAAGGATTCCAATCTGTTCCATCTTTCCGGACAGTTATGACATTCCAGTTCTGGTATTATCCTTGTAAATTTTTAAACTTCACCTTCTTAGTTTTCTTCATCACTTACAAGCAACTTGACATCAAAGATCTCCCTAACTAGGACTTATTTTACCTTTGGTTCTTTTCCTTCCTCTTCCGCTATGTTGCCTGTTTGGCCAGTGTTAACTGTTATGCCACTGAGTTTAGCGCTGCTGCCTCGCAGCGCCAGGGACCCGAGTTCGATTCTAGCCTCAGGTCACTGTCTGTGTGGAGTTTGCACAATTCCCCCTGTGTCTGCATGGGTTTCCTCCAGGTGCTCAGGTTTAAAGTTTTTTTAAAGTTTTTTTAATAGTTACAAGTAAGGCTTACATTAACATTGCAATGAAGTTACTACGAATTCCCCTAGTCGCCACACTACAACGCCTGTTCGGGTCAATGCACCTAACCAACACGTCTTTCAGACTGTGCGAGGAAACCGGAGCACCCAGAGGAAACCCATGCAGACACGGGGAGAATGTGCAAACTCCACACAGACAGTGACCCAAGTTGGGAATTGAACCTGGGTCCCTGGCGTTGTGAGGCAGCAGTGCTCTCCACAGTGCCACTCTTGTTTCCTCCAGTTAAGTTGATTGGCCAGGCTAAATTGCCCCTTAGCGTCAGGGGGATTAACAGGGTAAATACATGGGGTTTCAGGGATAGGCCCTGGGTGGGATTGTTATAGGTGTTGACCTGATGGGCCAAACGGTCTTCTTCGGCACTGTAGGGATTCTGTGATCTACAGGGTTGAAGTCAGCCCTTCTACAATCGCCCCACACTCCTGAAAATCAATTCTCAGAATCACTAACTCTGCTCTTTCAAATTTAAATTTAGGGATTTTATGATTCTATGAATATCTCTCCACCACCATCTTCCCTTGCACCCTTTGCATTCTGCCATCATCTCCCCTCTCTGTTTTATGATGCTGAGTAAGGGTGTCGGGGGAGAACCCCCTGCTCTTTTTCAAAGTGGTGCCAGTGGATCTTTAGCCATCACTCGAGGGGACAGATGAAGCCTCCTTATCATCCAAGTGACAGAACCTCTGGCAGTCCAGTGCTCCCTTAGAAACTGCACTGGCGTGTCAACTTTGTGTGTCCTTAAGTGGGTTTTGAACCCACCATAAACGCCTGAGAGGTGAGAGTACTACAGACTGAGCCACAGGTGCTCAGTGTTGGTGGTGCTATATAAATGAAAATTGTTGTGGAATCTTGCTGTGCGCGAAATGACTCTCACCTTTCTCAGTGCACAGAGAGTCTTGGATTTAACTGTGTGTGAAGAGCTTTCAGTTGTTTCCTTACAATAAGATGGTGCAGCTGCAATCACCTGGTCGATGCTCGTCTCTCGATAAATACAACCAGCAAGGAGAACAAAAAATGGTTAAGTTCAGAATAAAAGCAAATTCCTGCGGATGCTGGAATCTGAAATCAAAAAGGAAAATGTTGGAAAATCTCAGCAGGTCTGGCAGCATCTGTAAGGAGAGAAAAGAGCTGACGTTTCGAGTTCAGGTGACCCTTTAAGAGTCATCCGGACTGGAGACATCAGCTCTTTTTTTCTCCTTACAGATGCTGCCAGACCTGCTGAGATTTTCCAGCGCTTTCTCTTTTGATTAAGTTCAAGCTCTGCCAAGCCAAGAGCGACAGGGAGAAATTAAGAATAGGCCACAAGCTGGAGAGATTTGAGAGACAAACTGTATCTTGCTTCACTATTCTGACTGGAGGAACTGAAAGCTTTGAAAGGGAAGCTCTCCTTGCGGAGAAGCAGATGTCTCCACAGATGGGCCCCACCTTTGCTGTATAGACAGCGCGGTGCCAGTCATTATACTGCTATCTTCACGAACCAGTTTGACTAGGAATTTTCACATTACCATTTAAAGGATGGATGAACTGGGAGTGGGGAATATTTATGTGGGCATTAGTGAAATACTAATCATCTCGGCGTCACTGCCCCTAAAGGCAGAGAGCAACTCAATGCCGTTAATGCTGTAATACGCCAGTTTCTTCCTTCACTGTCTGATTCTGCCTGCACCACTCTCAGAGACATCGGATGTGATGTGTGTTGGGTTGGAACTATTCAGCATAGCCAAGTATCAGGAGTATTTTTATTTGGAGCATTTTTTCCCTCCCATGATTATTGAAGAGTTCGATCAGAATGAAGAATTCCATACGGCAGAAGCAGACAGGGAATGATTTCAATCATTGCACTATCATATGGTGGGCAGAACGGTGGCACAGTGGTTAGCACGGCTGCCTCACAACGTCAGGGGCACGGGTTCGATTCCTGCCTCAGGTCACTGTCTGTGTGGAGTTTGCATGTTCTTCCCGTATCTGCGTGGGTTCCTTCTCGGTTCTCCGGTTTCCTTCCACACTCTAAAGGTGTGTAGGATAGGGTTGATTGGCCATGCTAAATTGCCCCTTGGTGTCAGGTGATTATCAGGGTAAATATGTGGTGTTATGGGAATAGGGGCTGGTTTGGCCATGCTAAATTGCCCCTTAGTGCATCCCGAGATGTGTAGGCTAGGGGGACTGGCCATGGTGAATGTGCAGAATCAGGGAGATAGGGGGCAGGAGTGGACCTGGGTAAGACGCTGTGTCAGAGAGAGTCAGCACAGACACGATGGGCCGAATGACCTCCTTCTGCACTGTAGAGATTGTATGATTCATATCATTGAATGGAATTGATTTGAAGATCTCAATTTTTCAGTTCATGGATCAGCACCTTGTTGACAAGTGCCACCCCCTATGGAGATACTGTTGAGAATGGGCAGTTGGGAGAACATAGATGATGACCACCCCCGTGTCCACCCCCCCCCCCCCCCCCCACCCCCAAACCCCCCACCCCCATGCCATCCTCCCGGGCTGTCACAGGTCTGTGAAGGTCTATGGTGGGGCTTTGAGTGAGTTGCCATTTCTGACTCAGACTCCAGGGACTGGTTAACCTCGGTCAATGCTGCTCTAAGCCAAGTGCCAAGACTTGAAGAAAACACCCTGGTGTATTCGCTGGGTTATTTTCTTCCCCGATGAGGCAATATTCAATTGAAATGCAATTTGAAATTTGAAACAGCAGCCTGCGTCCTCACTGAGCTTCAGGGACACTCAGCAACTCTCCAGCAGATGTCTACGTTTCTGCCCCCATTTAATCACATCTCTTTCAACATGAAATATCAGCTAACTAACCACATTCACCCACTTCATATTGTATTACATAATCCCTGACATCCTCATGGACTCTAACTATGATTAATTAATGGCCACAAGAGATTAAATGAATTGGGAAATGTCTATAACACTGCGTTTGGCGCACAGGCTATTACAAGGAGTGTCTCGGACGATGGGCTGAACACAAGAACATAGGAAGGAGGAGTGGGCCACTACGCCCTTCGAACCTGCCCACCATTCAATATGATCATGGCTAATCTGTGCCGGCCTCACTCCTTTTCTGTGCCGTGGCATATTCTTGCGGCGTGTGGATTTTTTTAACTGATTGCTGCTGCCCATTTCCCTCAATACAGTTGAAATCCACCAGTGATAATAGATGCAGCTCAAGACAAGCTAGATTCGGTATGTTCCTGATGGTGGGGGAGTTCAGGTAGGGGTCATAGTTTTAGGAGCGAGGTGAGGAGAACCTTCTTCACTCAGAGGATGGTGAATGTGTGGAATTCATGACTTCAGAAAGTAGTTGAGGCCAAAATGTTGTGTCCAATTTCAAGAAGGAATTAAGAAGTAAAAGTTTATTTATTATAGTCACAAGTAAGGCTTATATTAACATTGCAATGAAGCTACTGTGAAATTCCCCTAATCACCACAGTCTGGTGCCCTGTTCGGGTCAATACACCTAACTGGCATGTCTTTCAGACCGTGGGGGCAACCGGAGCACCCAAAGGAAACCCAGTCAGATACGGGGAAAATGTGCAAACTCCATACAGTCCGTGACCCAAGCCGGGAATACGAACCTGGGTCCCTGGCACTGTGAAGTATCAATGCTAACCAACTGTCCCACTGTGCCGTTAGATATAGCCCTTGGGGTTAAAGGGATCAAGGGATACGGGGGGAAGGTGGGATCAAGATGGTGATCAGCCATGATCAAAATGAATGGCGGAGCAGACGTGAAGGGCTGAATGATCTCCTCCTGTTTCTATTTTCTATGTTCTATGATTCAGAAGATACTTTAGGACCTCATCCAGTTAGAATTCTAAACCCAATCTCTACTATCGTATTGAAGAGTGGGATTTTCCAGCCTTGTGCACTGCTGGGACTGTCTGTTCCCGCAAAAGGTTAATGGGCTCTTAGATGGGATGCCGAATCTCCCACAGCGGGTCCCATCACGATGGGGCCAGGATATCCTGGCCTAAATATTTAATAAATAAGTGTGAATGTTCTGGTCCTAATCACCTTTACTGGCAACCAGTTTCAAGAACAGTCTCTTCCCTGCTGCCATCAGATTTTTGAATGGACATACCTTATGTTAAGCTAAAAGCAAAACAGAAAACACTGGGGGAATTCAACAGATCTGACAGCATCTGTGGAGAGAGAATAGAGCCAACATTTTGAGTGTGGATAAGCCTTCATCTTGAGCTCTGATGAAGGGTCATCCAGACTCGAAACATTTGCTCTGTTCTCTCTCCACAGATGTTGTCAGACCTGCTGAGTTTCTCCATCATTTCCGGTTTTTGTTTCAGATTCCAGCAGCCGTAGTATCTTGTCTTTATCTTATATTAAGTCGATCTTTCTGCGACTGTAACACCACATTCTGCACCCTCTCCTTTCCTTCTCCCCTATATAACCTATGAAGGGAATGTTTTTCTGTATAGTGCACAAGAAACAATACTATTCACTGTATACATGTGACAATAATAAATCAAATCAAATCAATTTACCAGGAAAGGAATGTTGCTGGCATCTCTACGGAGATTGCACCTCACAAACCTGGAGCTGTTCTGGTACATTGGCTGGTATTTTATCGCTCAGGTGAGGTTGGAAAATCCCACCCTAGACCAACAGAGAATTCTGTTCTTTGAGCATTGTCTGCCCCGATTTTGGGACAGGAGTTGCGGTAAAATTCTGGACATTGGGTTTACCTTTCCTGGGGAAATTCTCTTTCCGTTCAGCATATCAACGTCAAGAACTCCGACACAGAGAGAAGTGGAGTTGCGAACATGCCTTTCTGTCACAGAGGATTGATGTTTCTGCTGTCTCAGGTGGCGTGTTTGGAGTGGAGAAAGATGTCTAATTGGGTGGGATGGTGGCATACTGGAACCCACCCCCACTTTCAGGTAGGCTGGTGGTCAACTATCCTATCTCGCTGCCTATTGGGACTGTTAAATGGCCATGAATGAACACTTATAGGCCATATGCCACCAGTGCTGGTATTAACCCAGCTACAGGTGGACATCACACCTTCTGATGCTAAAACCATGTAGCCAGCTGGTCACCTCTAGGATGGGAGGAGGATGGAGGCCCCTCAGTCAAGGGTATTCAGTGTCCAACCGAGAGTCTACACAGCAGGAAGGGTTGCATGGAGGGGTGATGTCTAGTGAGAACCACCCTCCTGCTCTTGCTGCTGATCTCACTGCATCCCTCTTCCCGCACGTCACAAAACCCATCCCCCTCCCCTCACATTACTTACCTGTAGCCGGGACTGTTCTGCAATCCTGGGATTCTGGTTCCTGTCCATCCGGCAGCAACTGCTAACCTGGTGGCCAACCCAAGAGCCATCAGCCTCTGATTGGCCACAATTCCTTGTTTCCTACAAAATTAGACCAATCTTTTCTTGTTGACCAAGTTTGTTTTAACCAAAAAGGTTTAACTTGGCCAACAAGAAGCGATTGGTCTTACTTTCCCGGGAACACCTACACACAACTGTCACCATGCTTCAAACTGCTAGGGGCAGTAGGTGAGAGTTGGGGCCCCTGGGGTCTTGATTCCAGTGGGGGCTGGCCTCAGCACTGACTGATTGGCTTGTGGTTCATTGGGACTTCCCGAAAAGAGGCAGGGCGGGTCTCTCGCTGGCTGTCCTGCCTGCAAGTAAGACCTCCCAACCCTTGTGTAAGGTACGGTGTGGAATTCCAGTGTTGGATCCACACATTCTGAGACTGCTGGCATACTCACCATTTTCCAACCTTCCTCCAGAGGGGTTGTGCATAAATTGCCTGATTTATGATCTCAGTGGTTGAGTCCCCAACATTTGTGACATCCGACTGTCTCTTTTGACTTCAGGAACTGAGAGGTGTACAACAGAAATTACTTAATTTCTTGTAGTGGAAAGAAGACTAGCATTTGTATAGTGCAACAATACTGTGTCTTTAAGAAGTGTATTTGTGTCATATTTCCTGTGCAGGATTTGTTTTAGCAGTTGTTTTATTATCAGCACCGCTTTGTCAGTACCCGGCCGCCCAAGTTGTTACTGCGGCAGCATAATTGATATTAATTGCTGAATGTTTGTTTTAATCTGGTCTGATGCAGGGTTGTTATTTTAGTGTTTCCCTGGGTTTTTTCAGACTGGGGCTTGATTTGGGTTTTGACAGAAAAAGTCATGTGACTGGGCAGGGCTAGGCTCACAGAGAGAAACCCAGTTCAATCACTGTTTTCGATTGGTAGAGAGAAGAAATAGCTTCTGTCTGCCCCTTTCTCTCTCTGGATTTGGAGACTAGAATCTGCTAGAAAATAGCACTCTTTTCCCAAAGTTGTTGCTTGAAGGTGGATATTTTTCTGGAAACTGCTATACGGGAATCAGAAGGCAGATGTCTTTCTGTACCTGTCCAGATGAATTAAAATTTAGCAGCCAGGTGAGCATATTTATTTTGGTTCTGAAGAAGGGTATATGTCTATGGGGATATTGCTTAAATTGGAACTATATAGATAACTGTTAAGAATTATACTCTGCCATGTTCAAGTATTTTAACTGGTAATAGTTATATTTTTTATTGTATTCTAACTGCGTTCTTAAATGAAGTTTATTTTAACAAAAATTACATAGTAAGTCAAATTCATAATATACCTTAGAGTTTGCGATCTGGTCCCTAACAACAGCATCTTTCATGACCTCAGGACACTCAAAGTGCTTTTCAGCTAACGAAGCACTTTACAAGGTGTAGGTTTAGGTGTAGTCACTGTTGTAATGTAGGAAAAGCAAGATCCCACAAAGTAATAAGGACCAGCTATTCAGCTTTGGGTATTGGCTGAAGGAAAGGTATTGCTGTGGACATCAGGGTGAACTCCTCAACTTGGTTTCAAAACTGGAATCTTTTATATCCAACTCAAGAGAGCAGACGGAGCCACATTTCATCCAAAAGAAAAAGACACCATCTACAGTGCCGCACACCCTCAGTACTGCAAAGGGAACATCAGCCTGGATTATGTGATCAAATCCCCAGTGGGCTGCTGAGACCCACGGAAATGAACCCAACTTCTGGGTCAGCTGCATAGAGAGAGAAGGGCAGAAAGATATGGGGTGGGAAAAGTTGCTGAACATCATTTGCCTTCACATCGCGCTGTTTCCAGCCTCTTGCTCACTAAAAAGATGTATGGCTCCCCCGTGTATCTCTGATAATCCCTTTAAACCTTTCCCTCTCCTTTCTCCTGCTCATGTTCCTATTTTTACACTTCTTTCCCACATTTCAGTCTCTTTGACTCCAGCTGTCTGTTTATTACGGGGTGGATGCACTGCTGTAGCATCACTGACTTTGGATTTTAAAATGCTGCCAAGGTCTCGGTCGACAGACAGACAGACAGAGTGGAGCTAAGAATAAAGTTCAAAGTCTGCCTTACTGCACTCTCAATGTCATGTTTCTCATCGGGTCCCTGGCGCCGTGAGACAGCAGCGCTAACCACTGTGCCAGTGTGCCACCAAACCGTCTGGTGATGTTGATGGAATCGGTGAAGTCCAGAGGATTTTCTGAATAAGCGGAGCTTAAGTGTTGGTGACCTGGTGTCAAAATGTCCCAGATTATCTCGTATTCCAGATGTCCGCCTCACAACTCTGGCAGCAGTAAGGATGGCCCATTATTCCTTGGGTAACACTTGGGGTCAACACTAACATGGGTAGAATATTACAGACTGGGGGAGAGGGGTGGGTCATTGGTGCAGACTCAACTCACCCCACAGCTACCAATCACCATGTGACTGATTGACAAAGGTCAAATGGGACTTCCACCCCTCACTGGGTCTCAATGCGATTGGGTGGCAGCTCCATCAACCCTGGCAATGCCAGGATGGCACTGGGGGCAACAGCTGGAGTTACAGGAGAAGAGGAAAATCAATGCCAGGAGTAAGTGTGCCCAGGGTTTTGGGCTGAGAGGGTTTGGGTCAGTTATGTAGTGGGGCAGTGGGGGGGGAGGTTTGGGGATGGGTTTAAAGGAGGGAATGATGGGAAGGAAGATGGGCTTTGACATTAGGTGGAGAGGAGGGGCCTCTGCGATCAGCAACGAGCAACCCCAAAGGGTGAGCCCCCCACCATCAATCTTTCCCATTCAAACATGCAAGTTTAAAATTTGGCTTCTCACTCTTACACAAAATGTATAATGCTGTGGGCAGCAATTGGGTTTGTTAACACGACTAATTGAGCCTTAATTATTCACTTAAACATTGTGGGTAGGCTGCTGATAGTTGGCTTCCTGCCCCGCCCACCCCCCTCCGCCTCCCCTCACCCCAGTACTATGGGGGAGAGCTGGGAGGTGGTTGGAAAGCTGGTGGGGTGGGTACTCACCTCATTTCACTTGCATCCACCCCCACTCCCCCCACACACAATCTGCCACAGGAAACATGGGGAATGAAAAATCCAGCCCCATGAGGGTTGGTACGCATAACCCTGAAGTACTAATTCCAAGTGTGGCACGGTGGCACAGTGGTTAGCACAGCTACCTCACAGTGCCAGGGACCCGGATTCGACTCCGGCCTCGGGTGACTGTCTGTGCGAAGTTTGCACATTCTCCACGTGTCTGCGTGGGCTCCCTCCGAGTGCTTCCACAGTCCAAAAACGGGTTAAGTTGATTGGCTGTGATAAATTGCCCCTTAATGTTAGGGAGACTCGCGGGGTAAATACATGGGGTTATGGGGATAGGGCCTAGGTGGAATTGTTGGTTCAGGCTCGATGGGTCAGATGGCCTCCTTCTGCACTGTAGATGCTATGATTAGCCATGCTACCTCACAGCGCCTTGTTCAATTCTGACCTTGGGTGACTGTCTATGGAGCTTCAACGTTCTTTCTGTATCTGTGTGGGCTTCTTTTGGGTGCTCCAGTTTCTTCCCACAGCCCAAAATCATGCTGTTTAGATTGGCCATGCATGGAAAATTGTGTCAGGGGGACTAGCAGGGCGAATATATGGGGTTATGGGGAAAGGGCCTGGCCGGGATTGTGGTGGGTGCAGGCTTGATGGGCTAAAGGTCCTCCTTCTGCATTGTACAATTGATTCTATAATCCTATGAATTGCAAGCACTAATTACAAACTCAGCCTGGAAAGGTTTCAGTCCAGAACAAGCCAGCAATCAAAGCTGAAGGCTCCTGCCGATTAAGTGGTGCTTTGGGCGGTGTCCTCAGCCAGCGAGACATTGGAACAGCCATGGAATCCTAAATTAGCGCAAGGAGACAGAGCATTAAGATCCGCAGACACTGGCTATTTCCAGCCGCTGCAACCCTAACAGCAGATCTGTGCTGACTTTGATAATTGTTCTTCAATTAGTCTCAACCCCAAGTCAAAGCAATCTGACTAATCAGCGAAACTGCAGTAGTAATGGAGCCAGGAGTCCAGAGACAGTCTGCTTAACATGGCCTTTGTATCATTTCTTCCTTATTTTGCAATGCTTAGATAATTGTCTGGGAGCTGGAATATCAGAATCTGATGCCATAATTGCAGACGCTTCCATTGTTATTCCAAGAAAGGAAGATGCTCGCACATTAGGCAACATTTGCCTCCGAGGATACGGGACCAGTATTTAAATTCCATTCTAATTACAGAGATCGTCTCCATTTTCAAGACCTTACATAGAGGTCAAATACACGTCAAATACTGATACACCTCAGCTGTGGTGTGATAATCACAGGGGCCCGGCTATCTCAGACATCAGGTGAATGAACAAGGGCCAACTGGAAGGGACGGGAGACAGTCCAGTCTCATTTACAATCAGTGGCCACTTCTCACAACCTGCAAAGTGAAATAGCTCTGATGGGGGGAGGTGCACTGGGTCTACATTGAGTAGTTAGTCTCCAGTGTGTTGCTATTCTGAATGTGCATCGCAAACATTACAAAGTGGCTCCCAAGCTATTGCTGTAGCAAATGTACTTGTAGGCACACCCCTTCACCCCTCTCCTCCAGAATTTTAGATTTGATTCAATGTTATGTGTATTAGCATACAGTGAAAGGTACAGTTTCTCGCAACTATTCGGGGTGGCACGGTGGCACAGTGGTTGGCACTGTTGCCCCACAGTGCCAGGAACATAGTTTCAATTCTGGCCTCGGGTCACTGTCTGTGTGGAGTTTGCACATTCTCCTCGTGCCTGCATGGGTTTCCACCGGGTGCCCTGGTTTCCTCCCACAATCCAAAGATGTGCGGGTTAGGCTGATTGGCCATGATAAATTACCCCTAGTATCAGGGGATTAGCTGGGTAAATATGTGGGGTTTTGGAATAGGGCGTGGGTGGGATTGTGGTTGATGCTGACTCAATGGGCTGAATGGCCTCCTTCTGCATTATAGGGATTCTGTGATGATTCTATGATGATACAGACAAAGCATATGGTGCACAGAGAAGGAAAGGAGAATAGAGAATGTAGGGTTACAGTCGTAGCTAGGGTGTGGAGAAAGATCAGCTTATTGGGATATAGATCCATTCAAAAGTCTGATGGGAGCAGGGAAGAAACTGTTCTTGAGACGGTTGGTATGCAACCTCAGACTTTTGTATCATTTTCCTGATGGAAGTGCGTGGAAGAGAGAATGCCCGGGGTGTGGGGGGTCCTACACCATGGCAAAGTTTTACCCACACAGTTGTGTTTGCAATTCCAAAGCACCTGAGTGGGTATAGTTTTTATTACTGATAAGGAACAAAGGTCATGATGTGGGTATGCCGGCGTTGGACTGGCGTAAACACAGTAAAAAGTCTGACAACACCAGGTTTTAGTACAACCTATTTATTTGATAATATACTCACAAGCTTTCGAGGGGACTGCCTCTTCGTCAGGTGAATGGAGAGTTCTGGCCTCAGACAGAGCATATAAAGCACAGACAGTTTAGAGATTACTGATTACTGATTACTCCAAGGCGGCCTTCACGACACACGACAGTGCAGAGTCGCTGAGCAGAGACTGATAGCCAAGTTCCGCACACATGAGGACGGTCTCAACAGGGATCTTGGGTTCATGTTGCACTATCTGTAACCCCCGTGACTTGCCTGGGTTTGCAAAACCTCACTTACTGTACTGTCTGGAGACAATACACATCTCTTTAAACTGTGATCAGTGCTCCTTCCACTCACATTATCAGCCACTTCAGGTCTTGAACAGTAGGTTAGGTGTAAGGATTCGCATTTTAATCAGTAATCTCTAAACTGTCTGTGCTTTATATGCTCTGTCTGAGGCCAGAACTCTCCATTCACCTGACGAAGAGGCAGTCCCCTCGAAAGCTTGTGAGTATATTATCAAATAAATAGGTTGGACTAAAACCTGGTGTTGTCAGACTTTTTACAAGGAACAAAGGAACAGAAGGAGACCATTCTGCCCTCAAATTTGTTCCATCATCGAATCAAATTATGGCTGATCTGTATTCTATTTACCCCCCGTTTGATACCTTAGCCCTTGGCTTTCAAAAATATACTCTGAGCTCAGATTTTAAATGGTTAATTGAGATGCAGGCTGCATTGTTGGAGCTGCTGGCTTTTGGATGAGATGTTACATCTCATGGGGCGGCACGGTGGCACAGTGATTAGTGTGGCTGCCTCACGGACAGGGCCTATTCGCGCCTGAATCTGACAGTTCTGGAACTCTGTGCATGCGCAGTGGCCCCAAACTGTCAACCGCTGTCTGCTGGCCAGCCCGGGACCCCCCGCAGTGCTGGTCTTCCAGCGACCCCCCCCCCACCCCGCCATCACCCAATCGCAGCCCCCGCAGCAATTCCTGAGCCAGCCCTGACCCTCCATCCTGAGTGCTGCGAATTCCAGCCCACCACCACCCCCCCCATCAGTAGCAATCATCCCCCCACCCCTCTCACCCTGGCAAACCCCCCTCCCCGCTGACCCTCCCAACAGGGTCCGCCCCCCCCCTGCCAGGGGGGCAGGCAGATCACAACCAGAGAATCTCTTATTAGCAACGTTGGCCGTGATTCTCCCAATAGCGCTGATTTGGTGTACTAAATCCCAACTGTTTTTGTCAGTTCAGCTTCTCACCTGAATCTCCCCCTCCAGCCTGGTGGGCAGTGCCAAGGTGCCCTGTGGGCAGTGCCAGGGGCACAGGCTGGCACTGCCAGAGGGCCCATTCCCGGGGGGGGGGGGGCACCAACTCCGCCATTGCACATCCCCCTGGGGGACCCTGATTGCCCCCTTTCATTCTGACAGGGTCTCCCGCTAGTTCTCCAAATGTGGGGAGCTACTCTAAACCCCTCCGGAACAAAGCACTCTGGGCGGGGTGGGAGATTCAATTGGGACCAGCAAGTTCCTGATAATTACATTTAAAAGACATTTAAAACGTATTTAGAAAAGATTCAAATTACTTACTTGCCTTCCTGCTGGCCTGACCAGCAACTGTTTGCCGACTCTCAGAGGTGTGTGTGTGTTCTTGGTGCATGTGCAAATCCCAGAACAAGACTGGTGGGAGAGAGTTCCCTGGATCCTCTTTGAAATAATGGCCATGGGATCTTTTACATTTACTCGAGAGGGGCAGACAAAGGCCTCAGTGTTTAATGATTATTTATTGATTACTGTCACAAGTTGGCTTGCGTTAACACTGCAATGAACTTACTCTGAGAATACCCTAGTCACCACACTCTGGCATCTGTTCGGGTACACGGAGGGAGAATCTAGCATGGCCAATGTGCCTAACCAGCAGGTCTTTCAGAGCACCCAGAGGAAACCCACGCAGCCATGGGGAGAACATGCAAACTCCACACAGGCCGTGACCCAAGGCTGGAATTGAACCCAGGTCCCTGGTGCCGTGAGGCAGCCACACTAATCACTGTGCCACCGCGCTGCCCCATGAGATGTAGCATCTCATCCAAAAGCCAGCAGCTCCAACAATGCTCTCTCAGCATCTGCCTAGACTTTAATGTTATGAGTTCAAATCCCACTCCAGAGACTTGAGGAGGTGTGCGTGTGAGCCGCTCAAACCCTCTGTCTGCTGATGTGGCAGGAATGGTGAGGGGTGGAGGGAGGGTTGGATGGTAGGGGGCGCGGGTCAGGCAGGGAAATGTGTTTTGAGCTGCATTGTTGATTAGTTCCTGTCCCCTGTCTCCATCATCATAACTTTCAAGAAATCAGATAATTAATGTTAAAACAGGAAGGCTGAAACTCACTGATGCTGTCGGCACAATGAAATTCTAATTCTTTGGATCAGTCGGATCTGCACTCAGACTCCAATCCATTGGCAAAAGCTCTTAACAATCAGCATTAGGCCAGAGATCTAGGGAACTCTCCTGACTCCCTTGTCTTCCTCCCCAGTTGAAAGACCATAACATATAGGAGCAGAATTAGGCCATTCGGCCCATCAAGCCTTCTCCACCCTTCAATAATGGCTGATAAGTTTCTCAACTCCATTCTCCAAACTTTTTTCCCATAATGTTTGATCCCTTTACTCAAGAACCTAACTATCTTTGTCTTAAATACACTCAATGACCTAGCCTCCACAGCCCTCTGGGGCAAAGAGTTCCACAGATTTACCACCCTCTGGCTGAAGAAATTTCTTCTCACCTTGGTCCTAACGGGTCATCCCTTTGCACTGAAAGCACCGACTCTCACTGGTCTCCAAGACCTGGAAGTTTGACTCCCATTCATCTCCTACTCCTGATTTCAGTGAATCACCTTCTCTCAGAGTACTGACCCTTTGTTGTCCTGACCAGGTTCCCTGGCTCTGCTAAGCTCCTACATCTGAAGGAAGGCCCTTACTGCTGTCGACCTCCATGATCCCGAGCCCTGACTCCGAATGGCCAATAAGTGAGGGTAACAATTGGAGATACATAAATTCTACAAATGCGGGACACCCAGATACATCCTATTAGGTCAAGGATGCAAAATTGGGTGGAAAGAAAAATACAACGCAGTTAAAAACCCTCAATTATAAACTTAACTAGCTCATGGAAAAATAAATAAACCATCGTACAAGCCACTGGAAGCAATTGAGAAAGAAGTGCACTTGGAACAAGCAGCAGAGAGGATGGGATTTCTCAGAAGTTAATTGAAGATCGCAGAGAACAACATCAGGAGAGGTGAATAGACAGTGGTGACTGCAGAGAGGAGCAAGGAAGAGCAAACAATCTTCACTATCTGGTGAAGCAAGTGTGGCCATACAGCCCTCATCGAGTTGAAGGGATAACTTGGAACTTTCTAATGTGGGAGAGTCTGGAAATGGCAGATGTGCGAAGTGAATTCTTCACAAACAGTGACTGTGGACAAACTCCAGATCCTGTTAAATTGGCTTGCGAATCTATAACACATGTAGAAGGCCAGTGAACAATGTGTTAGGAAGAACGGAATCGAGGGGATAGATGTTTGTTGTGTAAGGCACTGGGGCAGTGGAGCCATTTTTGTGCCATTAACTACATGCATCCGTCCCACATGGTAGCCTTCGCACCCACCACCCTGCTCCCCCCAACACCAGGTTACTGTCCAATTCCCCCTACACCATTTGAGCCCAAGTATTGCAATCTGTAAGGTTTCAAATTCTTTTGCTGAAAACTAATCACACAAATGCAATTCCTGCTTTCCACTCCAAAGTCTTGTGTACAGATCTTAGACTGACAATCTAATACAGGGAGTGCTGCACTGTTGGAGGTGCTGTCTTTCAGATGAGGAATTAAACAAAGGGCAAATGTGTACTTTCAGCTGAATCTAGAAGTGGTGATGATTTTTTTTTATTCATTCATTGGACATGGGCATTGCTGGCTGGCCAGCATTCATTCCCCATCCTTGGTTGCCTGAGAGTCAACCACTTTGCTGTAGCTCTGGAGTCACATGTAGGCCAGACTGAATAAGGCAGGCAGATTTCCTTGCCTAAAGTATATTAGTGAACCAGATATTTTTTTTCCAACAATCGGCAATGATTTCATGATCATCAGTAGATTCTTAATTCCAGATATTTTTTATTGAATTCAAATTCCACCATTTGCCGTGGCGGGATTTGAACCCGAGTCCCCAGAACAATCAGCTGAGTTTCTGGATTAACAGTCTGGTGATAATACCACTGGGTGTTCACCTCCCCTGTGATAGCCAAGTTCCGCACACATGAGGACGGTCTCAACAGGGATCTTGGGTTCACGTCGCACTATCTGTAACCCCCGTGACTTGCCTGGGTTTGCAAAACCTGGTGAGGGGTCTGACAACACCAGGTTTTGGTCCAGCCTGTTTATTTGATGGTGTACTCACAGGCTTTCGGGGTTAGTCCCTTCGTCGGGGACTGGCCCCGAAAGCTTGTGAGTATATTGTCAGGTGGATGGGTTGGACTAGAACCTGGTGTTGTCAGACTTTTTACTGTGTTTACGCCAGTCCAACGCCGGCATACCCACATCATGACTTTGCAAAACCTCACTTACTGTACTGTCTGGAGACAATACACATCTCTTTAAACTGTGATCAGTGCTCCTTCCACTCACATTATCAGCCACTTCAGGTCTTGAACAGCAGGTTAGGTGTAAGGATTCGCATTCTAATCAGTAATCTCTAAACTGTCTGTGCTTTATATGCTCTGTCTGAGGCCAGAACTCTCCATTCACCTGACGAAGGGACTAACCCCGAAAGCTTGTGAGTATATTATCAAATAAATAGGTTGGACTAAAACCTGGTGTTGTCAGACTTTTTGCTGAGTAAGAGCACAGAGTTCTCCATTGTGTCCAATATTAATTCCTTAGCCAACATCAATGAAGCCGATATCTATCTGATCAATATCTAAATGTAGTGTGTGGGAGCTTGCTGTGAGCAAATTGATTCCTTTTTTTTACATTAAACATCATTAAAAATATTTCTTCAGTTGTAAGGCAATGCGAAATGTCCAGAGTCTGTGGACAAGGAGAGAGCAGAGCAATTTCTCTCTTTTCCTGCCCTCAACCGATCGCAACAAGATTTATTTTAGTGAATAAACATTTTAACCCCTTGAGTGTCGTGACTTTCCAGAACAGATATGACAGGTTTTTTCATGGGTTTAAATTAAAAGAAGCAATAAATGTTTATTTACCTTTCCCTACCTATGACTATAACACTACATTCTGCACTCTCTCATTTCCTTCTCTATGTTTTGTCTGTATAACGCACAAGATACAATACTTTTCACTGAAACTTAATACTTGTGATAATAACAAATTAAATCAAGTCAAATCAAATCTGAACACCCTAAATGTAAATACACTCACTCACCCATTCACGTAAGACTCAGACAGACAGAAGAAAATGGTTACAAAAGATGTAGCGTGCACTTAGATTAGGGCAGCACGATGGCATAGTGGTTAGCACTGCTGCCTCACAGCACCAGGGACCTGGGTTCAATTCCAGCCTCGGGCCACTGTCTGTGTGGAGTTTGCATGTTCTCCCCATGTCTGTGTGGGTTTCCTCCCACACTCCAAAGATGAGCAGGTTAGGTGCATTGGCCATGCTAAATTGCCTGTTGTATCAGGGGGACTAGCTAGGGTAAGAGCATGGGGTTATGGGGATAGAGCCTGGGTGGGAATGTGGTCAATGCAGATTTGATGGGCTGAATGGCTCCTTCTGCACTGTATGATTCTATGATTACTTAAAGGATCATAATGTCCCTTCTGCTATCAGTTCTCAAGAACTCAAGGGTGAGGGTTAGGAAACACTGCCGGCCTGAGATTCTCTCTTGGATCTCTGAAGCCAGTGGAGGTTGGAGGTTGCTGAATTCAGAGCGGCTTACTCTGAGCAACAGTGGGATTCCGTCTACAGTTGGAGTTATGGTTAAGCCTCTGTGATTAGAAAATTTAATTCTGCGGATAAGATGCTACAGTGGCACACAATAAGGGTGAGTTTCTAGGCAAACTTCTTCCTTCCACATTACCTGCTCTGAGCTGCTTTTGTGAATTAACAAGTTATTTCCTAACATGGATCAATTTCTTCCATGTGACCACAATATTGATGTTTCCATCAGTCGCACAAATAGTTTGATGTGTTCAGCAATTGTGACAAAATGGAGGATGAATGTTGGCCAGTTGGACCTTCTTGCGCCAACATGGTTTTCTTCACATCTATTCCTGTGGAACTTTAATTTGCAGACACAATTCTGGATGACTATCATATCTCCATTTCTGTGGGCATTTGGACAATGGTAACTGTTGTCTCCAAAAATGATCAGTTGCATTCTGA
Organism: Carcharhinus amblyrhynchos; assembly: GCF_965287045.1. Lineage (NCBI taxonomy): Eukaryota > Metazoa > Chordata > Chondrichthyes > Carcharhiniformes > Carcharhinidae > Carcharhinus > Carcharhinus amblyrhynchos. The sequence goes on from NC_137351.1 coordinate 12,088,532, forward strand.
TACCTCTTCAATAGAATGTCCCCAGAAAGTCAATTCCCAAAGAGAGATCCCTGGAGATTAATTAGCCTGTACAGCAATGACAAAAGAAAGTCACCTGGAGTCCACCTTGTCAAGGTAAATGTATGGTGGCACAGTGGTTAGCACTGCTACCTCACAGTGCCAGGGACCCAGGTTCGATTCCTGGCTTGGGTCACTGTCTGTGTGGAGTTTCCATGTTCTTCCCATGTCTCTGAGGGTTTCATCGGGGTGCTCCGATTTCCTCCCACAGTCCGAAAGACATGCTGGTTAGGTGCATTGGCTATGCTAAATTCTCCCTCAGTGTACCTGAGCAGGCCCCGGAGTGTGGCAACTGGGGATTTTCACGGTGACTTCATTGCAGTGTTAATATAAGCCAATTTGTGACCCTAATAAATAAACTTTAAGTTGTCTATATTCAATGTTGCATTTTTGTCCTGCATCTTCATAGGTTCATGGGCATTTGAGACGGGCAGAACATTATTTAAATACTGTTTCTTACCTCCAGACATTGACCTTTCCCCAGTTTCTGCCCAGCCTTTTCTTCCTTATTAAATGCTCAAAGATGTTGTTTTATATAAACTTTTGAAACATAAGCAGCAGTTGTTGTTATATGTTGCCAAATCATTGCATTTTCAACCCACTGGCCTAACCTTCGACTGCTCAAAGAGGGTAGAATGGTAAAGTGAGGATTACTCGAAGCAATCAGTCTTGCATTTGATGATCTGTTGAATAGGGGACAAGGAGAATTCCACTAGGGTTCTGAGAAGAAAGGGAAGGGATGAGTGCAGAATCTGTGAAATGGATGGACAGGGTCAAGGGCCCTGCCAGCCATAGTGGAGAGAATTCCTGATCTGAGGGAAAGGGAGGACATATTATCAGTGAGTTAGGTGGATTGGCCATCCTAAATTGTCCATAGTGCCAGGGAGATTAACAGGATCAATATATGGGGTTACAGGAGTAAGTTTTAGTTGGGATTGTAGTCAGTGGGCTGAATGGCCTACTTCTGCCTGTAGGGATTCTATGATTCTATGATATCATGTCACTTGGATGGCTTCTGTTTGAGTAGGTGCATGGTAGGTGGAGGGAGGTCCGATGATGGGACCTCCAGGGATATGTCCAACCAGAGATGGCAACCTTGTACGTGTGCAGTTGGAGAACTGTCTTCATTCTGCGCAAGCAAAGAAAATTTCCTACTATTCAAATCATTTCTGACAAAACTCCCTCCCCATTTCTAATTTCTCCAGTCCTGCGTCCCTGTGAGATCTCTGTGTTCCTCTGATCCTGGCCTCTTTTGCATTCCCAATTTTAACCATCCCACTATTTGGTTGTGCACTTGAAGGAAACCCATGCAGATATGGGGAGAACCTGCAGACTCCACACAGACAGTGAGCCAAGCCACAATGTATAGTTCCACTGAGAATTACATTCCCTTCTGGGACATAGAAACATAGAACATAGAACATAGAACACTACAGCACAAACAGGCCCTTCGGCCCACAAGTTGCGCCGACCACATCACCTACCAACCTACAGACCTATCTATAACCCTCAATCTCATTAAACCCCATATACTCATCCAGAAGTCTTTTAAAAGACCCCAGCGAGTTCGCCTCCACCACCACTGACGGCAGCCGATTCCATTCACTCACCACCCTCTGAGTGAAAAACTTACCCCTAACATCACTTCTGAACCTCCCTCCCCGCACCTTAAATCTGTGTCCTCTCGTAGCGACCATTTCAAACCGGGGAAATAGCCTCTGAGAGTCCACCCTATCTATCCCTCTCAACATTTTGTAAACTTCTATCAGGTCGCCTCTCAACCTTCGTCTCTCCAGGGAAAAGAGTCCCAGCTCCCTCAACCTAACTTCATAAGGCATGCCTCCCAGTCCAGGCAACATCCTTGTAAATCTCCTCTGCACCCTTTCAATAGCTTCTACATCTTTCCTATAGTGAGGCGACCAGAACTGCGCACAATACTCCAAATGAGGCCTGACAAGGGTCTTATAAAGTTCCAGCATTACCTCCCGACTCCTAAACTCAATCCCTCGATTAATGAAGGCCAGTACACCATACGCCTTCTTGACCACCTCCTCCACCTGCGAGGCCGATTTAAGAGTCCTGTGGACCCGGACCCCTTTGATCATGTGTCATCTTCAAAAGTAGAAGGCAACTTGGCCCATCGAATACGATTACAGGTGAACATAATCCTACTCCCAACTGACCACTTCCTCACTGACTCACTGACTGACTGATTACTTACTCACTCACTCATTCACTCACTTCCTTTACTCACTCACTCACTCACTCACTCATTCACTCACTTACCCACTTTACTCACCCACTTTACCCACTCACTCACTCAAGTTGACACATGTCAAAGAACTCATGGTCCTGCACATGTACTCAACCTCAATGTATACATGTGTACATGCATGCACATACAGACTGATGCTACACACACACCCTTATACATAGTTACTGCACACACAGACACACAATCACACAGATGTCAGACACACATGTACATTCACACACACGGACACAAACACACACAGACACACACCCACACACACACACCCCCACCCCCCCCACATACACACACACGCACCACACTCACACACACATGTACACACACGCACACACACATGTACACACACACACACACACACACACACACACACAGACACTAACACATTTTCAGCAGGACATTGATCAGCTATGTTGACCAGTGTTTCACCTCTGTTAACTCAAGGACGCTGAGACCAATTAGAAACTTTATCTCAGGTTATGGTTGCACAGGGCAGGCACGCATCTGATTAATGACTGCTTTGCAAATACTAATCTGCTAATTGGTTGCCTAAATGGGTCAGTTGAACACCTCATTACTTACTGAGGTGCTAGAGCCACAAGGAGTGTGAATGTGATCTCAGCTGCTCCGCTATCCTGTCGGTGTGAAATGTACAACAGCCAGTTTCAGGATAAATGGCTTTGTGCACTATGTCAAGCTTTGCTTAAAGCAGTCATTCTTTGGCAATTGATTTGTTTGGAATGTGGGACTGCAGTGACCGGCCACTGATGATGGTGTTTCGATTCCTGTAAAGAAGCTCCCTCGTTGCAACAATGAGCACTTTAAGCCAGGGGGGCCGTTGATTTACGATCCCGCTGGTATGAGCAGGGAGTTGGTTCATGAGAAGATGACTCTATTCCCTCTCACTTGATCCAAGTTATACAAGTCGCAGTTCAAAAAGTGCGGGAGACGTCTCCCTTATAATGTCCACTCAAAAGCAGTGATGTTTATTTGAAACTGGGGGCAAATTGATCCTATCTTTGAGAATGAAGCAGAGTAACTCTTGCTGTAAAACGCCATGATCTGTCTTGGTGAAAGTTGGGCTGTGTATTACTGGAAGGAATGTTTACTAGGGTTAGATTCTAATGACATGTCTGTGCCACTGAACTTAATGACAAGCAGATGGCTCCAAGAGGCTGAAGTTGCCATCATTAAAAGCAAATGAGAACGTTAACCCTTTCACCAGCTATTCAGCTATAGAATTCAACTAAATGTCTGGCTAAAGAACACATTAACCATTGCCTTAGTTGGTTTGCAGCTGGGCTGTGGACAATTGGTCCTGGGTCATTGCTGAGTTTATTGACCCAAGTTGTCATGTCATCATTCTTTCCAGTATTCTGGTACTGGTGAAGGGGAGAATTGTCCAATGTTCCCACTCCCATTCCCATTCCAATTCTCTTCCCGCACCTAGCAGTGAACTAAGGCAGATTGTTGTCTGCTGGTTATTCCCGCATCAGGTCGCTACTCTGTTGCCTAGATCTTAAATCTTAAGGGGAGGGCCACTCCGCATCAAGCCTGGCTGACCAGGAATCTTTCCTGCTCTTGCTGCCAGCCATTGGCATGCTTGGAAGGATTTGCAAGTTGACACTACCGCTACCCATTGTGCCACAAGACTTTCTGCCATTGTTCCCATCCTTTCGCCTGATCCAGTTGGCCCCTGTTGAAAAGGCCATGAAGGGTAATTCTGATTTTGGATAAATGAGTGACATTGGATCAGCCATTCGTTGGACATATTTCTCTGAGTTGTCATTTCCACTGAAGGTAAAAAGATATCCTCCCTTCTGTGTGTAAGAATCAGATTAAGATTGAATCAGACTTTGCAATGCTGGTTCCATAATCATATAGCTTATTACAACAATGGCGTAGACTTTCCAATGGAGAGTGGCTGACTTCCACTGAACCATAGAATTCTTACGATTGGATTCGGCCCATTGAGTCTATAGTAACTCTCCAACTGAGCATCTTCCCCAGGCCCATCCCACCATCCTATCCCTGTAACCCCACACATTTACCCTGCTAACCCCTTATCCTATACATCTTGGCACACTAAGGGGCAATTTAACAAGGCCAATCCACCTAAACTAGGGCATTGAGTGTCTTTAAGACAGAGATAGAGAGGTTCTTGATCAATAAGGGGATCAGGGGTTATAGGGAAGAGGCAAGTGAATGGGGATGAGAAAAAAATCAGCCATGATTGAATGGCAGAGCAGACTCGATGGGCTGAGTGGCCTAATTCTGCTTCTAGATCTTATGGTCTAAACTGTGCATCTTTGGACTGTACAAGGGAACTGCGGCATTTGGAGGAAACTCACGCAGACATGGGGAAAACATGAAAACACCACACAGACAGACACCCAAGGTTGGAATTGAACCTGGGGAAAAGAATGGGGATGAGAAAAATATCAGCCATGATTGAATGGCGGAGCAGACTCGATGGGCTAATTCTGCTTCTATGACTTATGGTAATAAGGTCTCATGGTTCCTGACACTGTGAGGCAGCAGAGCTAATCACTGTGCCACCATGCCGCTCAGATGAGCCATTGAACTAACGCTCTATCTGCACTCTCTGATGAGTGCAATAGATCAGATGGCACTGTTTTGAAGAATTGAGCAGTGCGCTGTAATGTCCTGGGCCAATAGTTATCCATCAAAAGTAAAAAGTAGATGATCAAGTTGTATTTCATTGCTGATTGTGGGAGCTTACTGTACACAAATTCACTCCCATATTTCCTACGTTACAATGACTACACTTCAAAAGCACTTGTAAAGTGACCAAGAGGTGTATAAAGGCACTTTATAATCATTTCTTTATGCTGGATGACAGGAGGTGTTCGGGTGGCAGGAAATTGATCCCTGGAAAGAGTTAATGGCTGGGGTTCTTCCAAAATAAAACTAAATGCCCAAGGGCGAGAAAACGGGAGAATTTTCCACCTGTTTTTTGAGTGTTACTAACTAAACGAATCTCCTGCATCACAAAGTGTCTCAGAGAGATTCATGCTGGAAAGTGAGGGGTGGGGCCTCATCCCGCTGGTGAGGCCGGCAGCATTGCACTGAGCAGGCCACTGCGCATACTCCGTTCTGTTGGTGTGGATGTTGGCACATGCACACTTGCCCCTCCTATCGCTGGCCGGTCAGCAATGCCAGTGTGCCCAGTGGGCTGTGCCAGAGTGCCAGGCTGGCACTGCCCAAGAAGCATCCCATGACCCTGACTTCCTGGGGGGCCTCAGAGGCATCTGCCCCGCCAGCGGGGGGGAGAATACCTATTCCCTGTTAGTGGAAAGCAGTGGGAAACTTTCCTGGTGGCAGGGGCCTGGAGACGAGTGTCACAGGCCCACTAATCATATGGAAGTGTCAAAAAGAGGGCCTCAGAGACTCGTGACTGGCCGGACGCTGGTCGCGAATCCCGTTAGAGACCCCCCGCTGTTGTATCCTGGCCTGCTGTGTTACTGGAGCAATGTAGTGGGCTGGGAAATCCCGGCCAATGTCTTTCAAGGAAATAACCCTCTGTTCATTTGGGTGTGCCTCTCAAAAACTAATTCCTTTGAACTGTCCAATTCTTCATTATCTACACAATTCTCCCTCACCACCCACACCAATAGCCTCCATCTTTGGGCATCCATTCCATGCACTCACCATTCCCCACATTCTTAAAAATCCAAATGGTTTCTGCATCTTCCTTCTTCCTAAATTTGTGCAATTGTTCTCTAGAGCAGAATATATTAAAGGAATTCAACTTATCAAACCCCCTTAAGATCATTTGGCTTTGCTCAGTGAGTACTCTCACCTCTAAATCAGAAGGTTGTGGGTTCAAGACCTACTTCAGAGAATTGATTCGTGAACATAGGCTGACACACCCTGTTCAGTGCTGAGGCAGTGCTGCACTGTTGGAAGTGCCACCTTTCAGATGAGATGTTGAACCAAGTCTGTCCTCTCACATAGAGGTAAGAGAATCCTTATGTTCAAGGAAGAACACATCAGTGTTCTGGACAATGGTTACCCCTCAGTCAACATCACTGAGAACTAAATACGCAGACATGAGGAGAACGTACAGACTTCAGTGACCCAAGCCAGGAATCGAACCCGGGTCCCTGGTGCTGTGAGGCAGCAGTGTTAACAACTGTGCCACCGTGCCGCCCTAACAGGATTATGATTTCCTTCCCTAAAGGGCATAAGTGAACCAGATGAGTTTTTTTTACAACAATAGACAATGGTTTCATAGTTATCATTAGACTTCTATTCCGAGATTTTTATTTAATTCAAATTACACCATTTACCATGGTGGGATTTGAACCTGGGTCCCCAGGTCATTACTGTGGGTCTCTAGGTTATTTAGCCCAGTGACACTGCCACGATGCTACCACATTACAACAGTAATCACTGTAAATTGACGAAGCATGCTGGATAGAGACCTCTTGGTGAAACTCATTTCCGAAGGGCCTTATCAGCTCGGGGCCAAATTTGAGTCATTTTTGTGCAGAAGGCAATTGAGTTGAGCATGGTCAGATTTCATTTCATCAATATTTCACAACAATCTCTGCTACAGGGTATTCAGAAGAAACCAAAAATTACACAGCTCTGCTGGGATTTTTGAAAACATTCCTCCCTGGGAGGTGAGCATTTGCTGGCAAAGCCAGCATTTCTAACTAACCTTGAGAAAGTGGTGGTGATTTAGGGCAGCACGGTGGCACAGTGGTTAGCACTGCTGCCTCACAGCATCAGGGACCCAGCTTCAATTCCGGCCTTGGGTGACTATCTATGTGGTGTTTGCACGTTCTCCCCATGTCTGCATGGGTTTCCCCTGGGTGCTCCGATTTAAAGATGCTGCAGTTGAAAAATGTGTGGGTTGGGTGGATTGACCATGCTAGAGTGTCCTTAGTGTCCCTTGATGTTTAAATTAGGGAGATTAGTCATGGTGAATGTGTGGAGTTATGGGGATATAATGGGGGAAAGGGCCTGGGTAAGGTACTCTGCCAGAGAGAGTTGGCACAGGTTTGATGGGTCAAATGCCCCCTTTCTGCACCATTGGGATTCAATGACTTACTAGTGTTCTTGGACAGATTAAGAGCAGGAAACAGACAAAACTTTCTTATGGGATGTAGGTTTAGGGTTAGGATCAGTTACGTAGAATCATAGAAACTCTTCAGTACAAAAGAAGGCCACTCGGCCCATCAAGTCTGCACTGACAACAATCCCACCCAGGCCCTATCCCCGTCACCCCACATATTTACCCCATTAATCCCTCTAACTTACACATCCCGGGACACTGAGGGGCAATTTAGCTTGGCCAATCCACCTAACCTGCACCTCTTTGGACTGTGGGAGGAAACCGGAGAACCCAGAGGAAACCAGCGCAGATACAGGGAGAACATGCAAACTCCACCCAGACAATGACCCAAGCTGGGAATCGAACCCGGATCCCTGGTGCTGTGAGGCAGTGGTGTTAATCACTGTGCCATTGTGTGGTTTTAGCAATAGGAATCTTCATTTAATAGATGCTGAAAGGAGGGCATTGTGATCAGATTAGTCAAGTAAAGGAAAGGATCCTGGAGAATGGCTTCCCCAACTCAATCATTTGGCAAAGCTTCTGAACCCACAATGTCCTCACAGGAGATCAAACTCATCTTCCATAAGGAGGAGGCATGAATTGAGGGTGTTTATTCATAATAGTACAGTGTTAGAGTTCCATTCACAATTCCTCAGATATTGAAACAGTCTGTGCCCATATGGAGAAAGACCAGGGCTATATTCAGGCTTGGGCTGATAAGTGGCAAGTAACACACTTGGCAAATGGCAGAAGTGGTGAAATTTTATTGGAGATGTCATTACCTAGTACTTCTGTACCAGTCAATGACCATCTCCAATAATAGTTTTGTCACCTCCTCTGACAGTCAATAGAAATCCCATTGTTAAATAGAAATCCCACTGTTAAATTCTTTCACCATCATCACCTTGCAGGTCAGCTTGGTTCAGATGCTTAAGTGTGGCGGTTACTTAAATACTACAGTTACAAAATCATCTTGGAGGCTGGGAGCTCTGAAACAGGTAACTCACCTCCTGATTCCCCAAAGCTTGTCCATGGGTGTCACAGTGGCACAGTGGTTAAGCATTGCTGCCTCACAGCACCAGGGACCATGGTTCAATTCCGGCCTTGGGTCACTGTGTGGAGTCTGCCCGTTTTCCTTCTGCCTGCGTGGGTTTTCTCCGGGGTGCTCCGGTTTCCTCCCACAATGCAAATGTGTGTGGGTTAGGCTGATTGGCCATGCTAAATTGCCCCTAGGGGATTAGCAGGGTATATACGTGGGGTTACGGAGATAGAGCCTGGGTGGGATTGTTGTCAGTGCTGGCTCAATGGGCTGAATGGACTTCTTCTGTACTGTATAATTTTATGATCAACAGGCCTGTGATGGAATACTCTCCAACAACACTCAAGATTGGGAGGATAAATATGAGGAATTGTGGGGATAGGGCCTAGGTGGGATTGTTGTTGGTGCTGACATGATGGGCTGAATGGCCTCCTTTTGCACTGCAGGTTCTACGATCCTGTGGTTCTAGATCCTCCCCAAGCCAGGGGAAATCCTTTCTGCATCTAACCTGTCATGTCCTGTAAGAATTCTGTACGTTTGAGTGAGATTCACCTTTCATTCTATGAAATTCCAAAGAATAAAGGCCCAGTCTATTTAATCTTTCCTCAGAGGACAGTCCCCCCATCCCAGGGATGAGTTTGGTGGACCTTTGTTGCACTCGCTCTTTGGCGAGTACATCTTTCTTTAGTTAAAGAGAATAAACTGTACAAAATATTCCACGTGCACCAAGGCTCCGTATAATCGCAATAAGACATCTTTCCTCCTGTATTCAAATAATCTTGTAATAAAGGCCAACATAATATTTGCCTTCCTAATTGCTTACTAGTGAGTTAGTGTAGGATTTCATAGTGTTACTCCTATAGTTTGCAAAGTGAGATCAAGGGGACTGTGACACCTGTAGGTTTCAATCTTCTCCTGTAATATGTCTGTTTTGCAAATCCAGCCATGTTGGATTTTACCCCATGGGTATTTCAGAAACGAAGACAAGCATATCGGTGTTAGTGTGGTTACCTCTGGTTAGGGCATTTTCCTGAAGGTTTCAATATATGGTCTCTGACCTCAAACCATCCTGTCCCCCATAGCCTTGGCATTGATCCATCCTTTGGGCGCATCCCTTCCCTACCCCACGGCAAGTTGGAAAGAGAGTAGACTCTCTGTTGTTCCAACAGTTTGACTTTGGCTGTCAGGGATACAAGCTTTTCCCTCCCCATCTCCAATATTTTTACAATTAACAAAATGAAAATATTCAAAGAAAATGAAAATAAGCACAATATTTGTTTAATGCCCCTGTGATTTACTCCCAGCAGTGTCCTAGAAATTAATCTTCAACTCCTGGAGACTCCAGGCGGGTTGGCAACCGCTAGACTGAATAATATTTCTGTCAATATTTCCATCATTCTCTTCCCCTCACTTATGCCAAAGAATAAGAAGGAATTTGTATATGTTCATTGGGAAATCTGGGTGATGGGCCAACACTTATATGTCTTAAAAGCCACGTTAATGAATTCACAGAATGAACTTGGGTGAGCCAAGTGTCATTAAACCATGGTTGAATGTGCACACAATGCATTCAGTTCATTATTGTATCGTGAGATGATTCTGATGGTCTATTTAACTTAGCTCTTTTGTGGCGCTGAACTATCCAATCGAATGATTTGCGTATAGTTTCAGGACAATTTATTAAGTTGATGTCATCCATTGATGCAGATTTGCGTGCGTTGGGCCACTTTGACTGAAGGCTGGAGGGAGGTGGGCAGAGAAATGCGTACACTGGATTGTGCAAGGGAAAGAGAACAGGGAAGTTCAATCGGTGGAATGCCTGGAGCTCATTAGGAAGAAAGCGCAAGATGAGGAGGTGCAGAGCCAAGGGGGACTGGGACTGCCATACCAGCTGTTTCTCATACAGCCCCACCCAGACCAAGGCAGCCAGGGATGCAGACTAGAGCAGGTGATGTCATACAGTTCATCAGTAGACCCTGCTACTGAGCAGGCAGCACTGAGACATTACTCGCTGAATTCTCTCTCACACTATAATCAGGTCGATGTAGTGAAGTTTCTCGTGTGGGTGAGACAGAACTAGGGACCATAAACATTCGCTAATCAATCAAATCAGGAGTTCAGACTGAATCCCTTTTACCCAGACAGTTGGAACTCACTCTCTCAGACAGTGGTTGTGAATATTTAGATACTATTGAAGAGATATTAGAGAAACACGCCAGGGAGATAGAGGTTGACTGCTAGGCTGAGCTCAAGAAGTTCATATGGATAAACAGGCATGGACGAATTAGGCCAAGTACATTCTATCATTTCCCCCTCATGTATTTACCATTCAACCTTGCAGCCTTTGACATGGTCGACCACACCACCCTCTTCTAAGGCCACTCCATCTGGATTGGAATGGACTCACCTGGATCCACTATTATCTACCCAGAGAGACAATTGCATGGCTCCCCTTCTCTCCCCTACACCATTACTACTGGTGTCCACCATGGATCTATCCTCTGCCCCCTCCTGTTCCTCATGGACATGCCATCCCTCGGCAACACCCGAAAGCACAGGCCCAGGTTCCAATGAGAAGAACAGGAATCATCCTGTACCAAAGGTTCAAAAGGAAGTGACCAGTGAGATAGTTAATGGTTTTGATTTTCCAAGATTCCCTAGATTAAAAGAAAGTTCCTTAGATTGGAAGATAGCAAATGTAACTCCTGTATTCAAAAAGGGGGGGAGGCAGAAAGCAAGAAACTATAGACCAGTTAGCTTAATATCTTCCAGAGGGAAATTGTTAGAAGCTATTGATCATTGAATTTCTACAGTGCAGAAGGTGGCTATTCAGCCTGTGCCAATAGCCAGGCCATATCCCTGTAATCCTGCGTGTTCTTGCTAATCCTCCAGACATTAAGAGGTAATTTAGCATGGCCTAACCATGCTAACCTGCACATTTTTGGAGAGTGGGAGGAAACTGGAGCATCCAAAGGACATCCACGCAGACATGAGGAAAATGTGCAAACTCCACACAGACAGTAACCTGAGGCTGGAATTGAACTCGGGTTCCTAGCCCTGTGAGGTAGCAGTGTTAACCACTGTGCCACTGTGCCACCCTATTATTGAGGACGTCATAGCAGGACACTTGGAAAAATTCAAGGCAAAGGGGGTTGAATCAATATGGTTTAGTGAAAGGGAAATCAGGTTTAACCAATATATTGGAATCCTTTGAAGAAGTCACATGTGCAGCAGATAAAGGGGAACCGGTGGATGTGCTGTACCTAGATTTCCAGAAGGCACTTGATAAAAACATCAAAGGTTATTGCAGAAAATAAAAGCCCATGATGTAGGGGTAACATATTCATAGAATCATAGAATCCCCACAGTGCAGAAGGAGGCCATTTGGCCCATTGAGTCTTCACCAATTCACCAACAGTTTAGACCCTCTTCCCACTTATTTGCCCTGTTAGCCCTCCTAATCTATACAATTTTGGACACTAAGGGGCAATCCTCCATGGGCCATCCACCCAACCTTTAGCCTGCAGGAGGAAACGCACATAGACTCGAGGAGAACATGTAGACTCCGCACAGTAGCCCCAGGCTGGAATTGAACCGGGGCCCCCGGATCTGTGAGTAGCAGTCTTAACCACTGTGCCATGTGCTGCCCAAATTGGCACGGATTGAAGATCGGTTAGTAAACAGGAAACAGAGAGTAGGCATAAATGGGTCTTTTTCAAGATGTAACATGTGGCGTGCCACAGGGATCAGTGCTGGAACCTCAACTGTTTACAGCTTATATAAATGACTTGGAGGAAGAGATTGAAGGGATAACATCCAAATTTGCTGTTAATGCAACATAGCAAGGAAAGTAAATTGTGAAGGAGACATAAGGAGGCTACAAAAAATACAGATAGGTTAAGTGAGTGGGCAGAGATCTGGTAAATGGAGAATAATGTGAGAAATGTGAATCTGACCATTTCAGCAAGGAGAATTAAAAAGAAGCATATCACTTAAATGGTAAGAGATTACAGAGCTCGAAGGTACAGAGGGATCTGTGTGTCCTAGTGCATGAATCACAAAGGCTGGTATGCAAGCACAGCAAGTAATTGGGAAAGCTAATATAAGGTTATAATTTATTGTAAAAGGAATTGATTACTAAAGTAGGGAGGTTGCTCTTCAATCATTCAGGGCATTGGCGAGACCACATCTGGAGTGTTGTGTACAGTATTGGTCTCCTTATTTATGGAAGGGTGTAACTAAATTGGAAGCAGTTCAGAGAAGGTTTACCAGACTAATACCAGGAATGAATGGTTTTATTTTATGAGGAAAGGTCAGACAGGCTAGGCCTGGAGTTTAGAGGAGTAGCAGGTGATTTGATTATTTACATGGTGGACGTGGAGAGGATGTTTCCTTTTGTGGGAGAATCTAGAACCAGGGGTTGCTGTTCGAATATAAGTTGTGGCAATCTAAAATGGAAATGAGGTAACATTTTTTCATTCAGAGGGTTGTGAGTCTTTGGAATTCTCTTCCTAAAAAGGTGTTGGAGGCAGTCTTTGAATATTTTTAAGGCAGAGTTGGGTAGATTCCTGATAAGCAAGACAACGATAGATTAACAGGGCTAGGCGAGATGTGGATGTGGATTTGAGGTTACTATATGATAAGCTTTGATCTTATTGAATGACGGAATTGGGTCAAAGGGCTGAATGGCCTACTCCTGCTCCTTGTTCGTATATAGAGGCCTTGGGGTGGTTGAGGTTGATCCCAGAGAGTAAGAACTTCAGATCAATGGACAGGTTGGCAAACTGTGCTGATTCTCCTTAGTGGAGGAAAGATTGAGAGAAGAATTGTTGTAGGCATTCAGAGCTCAGAGTTATCTGGATTGGATGGAGTAGATAGAATCAATTGCTATAAGGGGAGGTGGTGGCACAGTAGAATTTCCACTGGACTAGTAATCTAGGGAAATGCTCTGGAGACCTGACTTCAAATCCCACCAAGGCAGGTAGTGAAATTTGAATTCAATAAAAATGTGGAATTAAGAATCTACTGATGACCAGGAAACCTTTTGTGATTCATGCACTAGGACACACATGACCATGTCGATTGATGTAAGAACCCATCTGGTTCACTAACGTCCTTTAGGGAAGGAAATCTGCCGTCCTTACCTGGTCTAGCCTACATGTAACTCCAGACTTACAGCAATGTGGTTGACTCTTAAATGCCTTCAGGGATGGTCAATAAATGCCAGCCCAGCCAGCGACACCCATATCCCATGAACAAATTTACAAAAATGTCAGGAACCAACCAACACTGATTTAAGGCGTTTGACCAAAGGAGCAGCGGGTGGCATGAGTAAAAGACTTTATACACAGTGATCCGGAATGCACTTTCTGCAGATTGTGATGGAGACAGCTTCTCTCAGGACTTTGGAAAAGGAATTGTTGGTGTAAAACTGCAGGACTCCATGGAGTGGGACCAGCTGTATTACTTTTGCAAAATGTCAGCACAGAAGCAATGGGCCAAATGGCCTCCTTGTGTACTGTAACCACTTTGTGATTTGATGATGTACATTGAGGATATCCCGCGCAAATTTCTGGAATTGTACTTCTAACCTTCCAAGGCGGAGATTAACATATTACCCACTGAGCAACCATCAACAGGGTTTCTGACGCACTCTTTCGAGCAGGGTTAAGCCACAGTCTGGTATCGTGCGCTGTCAAAAGTTTGCAAACACAGAAATTAGTTTGGAGTTTGCCCTCCACAAATGCATTTAGCCTTTACAGAAGTTTTAAATCAGGCTTTAGCAGTTGCCGTTAGTGACCTAAACTTCATTTGCATTGGCAATTTCGCTGATGTTTGGAGTGGACAATGTGCCTGTGGGGAACATTCGCCGGAACAAGCATTTTTTTTTGCCAGACAAGAGTCAACAGTAGATGGAAACCATTGTACAAAAACAAACCCCTTGACAGCGAACCCAAAACAAGATGTGCGACCATCCCCAATACTCTGAGAATGGTGTTTACCAGCTAAAAAAAAGACTTGCATTTATATAGCGCCTTAGCACATTCCTCAGAAAAACATGTCAAAGTAGCTTGCGTACAGCTAAACCAAGCATAGCAATTGCCAATTAGCCAAAAATCTACATTTTGTACACAGTAAGAGCCCATACAAAAACATCGAGATAATTGACCAGTTAATTGGGTTTGGTGAATTTGGTTGAGGGATAAATGTTGGACATAGGAACATAAGAACTAGAAACAGGAGTAGGCTGTCTGGCCCCTCGAGCCTGCTCCGCCATTCAATAACATCATGGCTGATCTTTTCATGGATTCAGCTCCACTTACCCGCCCGCTCACCATAACCCTTAATCCCTTTACTGTTCAAAAATTTATCTATTCTTGCCTTAAAAACATTCAATGAGGTAGCCTCAACTGCTTCACTGGGCAGGGAATTCCACTGACTCGCAATCCTTTGGGTGAAGAAGTTCCTCCTCAACTCAGTCCTAAATCTGCTCTTTTTCTGAGGCCATGCCCTTGAGTTCTAGTTTCACCCATCAGTGGCAACAACCTCCCTAAAGTTTAAAGTTTATTTATTACTGTTACAAGTAGGCTTACGTTAACACTGCAATGAAGTTACTGTGAAAATCAAAGAACAAAGAACAAAACAGCCCGGGAAACAGGCCTTTTGGCCCAACAAGCCTGCACCGCCATTTTAACATTACGAGTCCCCCCTCCACCCATGACCCTTATCTATGCTTACGGCATTCCATATGCTCCATATAGTTATGGCAAAACTAATCTCCTAGTCGCCACACTCGGCGCCTGTTCGGGTACACCAAGGAAGAATTTAGCATGGCCAATGTACCTAACCTGAACGTCTTTTGTGGGAGAAAACCTGAGCACCTGGAGGAAACCCACGTAGACATGGGTCAGAACGTGCAGATTCTGCAAGGACAGTGACCCAAGGCAGGAATCGAACTTGGGTCCCTGGCGCTGTGAGGCAGCAATGCTAAGCACTGTGCCACCGTATCGCCTGTGAGGCATCTGGGAGGTTGAACAGGGATAACAGGGATAGGATGGCCCTTCTGTAAGTAGTGCACTGACACAAGTGCTGGCTTTGGAACGACGCACAATGCTTTCAGCAGGAGTAAATTCCTTCAACTGCTCCTCCTGCTTCCAACGAATAGCACCCACAAGCAAACTGGAGCAACCGCTCCACATTTCCTGTCCTTGTACTGCAGTGAAAACGGCACAGCTCAAAACAAAGCCAAATCATATTACAACTCTGCTTTCTCTCATTCCAGTTCCGAGTCTCAGCTGGAAGTTACTCTGCAGATTTTTTAATAACCTTCGGCAGAATGGGAATTTTCCAAATGGATGAGGAGAAGCCCAGGCCAGAGGCAATCCATGTATAATTTTAAACAGTCAACCCGAAATGGCAGGGGATCTCAGAGGGTAATTGTCGCAGTCAGGGTTAGGTTTCCCATTAGGCTTTTATCTATTCTGGAACAAAACGACCCGGCCAGCTCCCCAAGTTGGTAATTTCAGTGTTCTGTGCATGTGGAATCATAGAATGGTTACAACAGAGAAGGAAAACATTTGGCCCATTGCATCTATCCATAGATTAGAACCATTGCATCCCTACAGTGCAGAAGATAATATCAAAGGTTACTAATATCAAAGGTTACTATACATGGTTTGGGGGTTAACATATTAATATGGATAAAGTATTGGTTATTGGAGTTTGCACATTCTCCTCGTGTCTGCATGGGTTTCCTCCGGGTACTCCGGTTTCCTCCCACAGTCCAAAGATGTGTGGCTTAGGTTGATTGGCCATGCTAAGAAATTGCCCCTTAGTGTCCATGGATGCGTAGGTTAGAGGGATTAGAACATAGAACATAGAACATAGAACATTACAGCGCAGAACAGGCCCTTCGGCCCACGATGTTGCGCCGACCAGCTTTTTTAAAAAAAACACTAACCCACTAATCTAAACCAATCCCATTTCGTCCATAAACCTATCCACAGATCTCTTAAACGCCCCCAAACTAGGCGCATTTACAGCTGCAGCTGGCAGGGCATTCCAGTCCCTCACCACCCTCTGGGTAAAGAACCTACCCCTGACATCAGTCCTATAACTACCCCCCCTTAATTTAAAGTTGTGCCCCCTCGTGCTAGCTTTCTCCATCCTAGGAAAAAGGCTATCACTATCTACCCTGTCTAAACCTCTAATCATCTTATATGTTTCAATAAGGTCCCCTCTTAGCCGCCTTCTTTCCAGCGAAAACAACCCCAAATCTCTCAGTCTCTCCTCATAGGATCTCCCCTCCATACCAGGCAACATCCTGGTAAACCTCCTCTGCACCCTCTCCAAAGCCTCTATATCCTTCCTGTAATGTGGGGACCAGAACTGCACACAATACTCCAAGTGCGGCCGCACCAGAGTTGTGTACAGTTGCAACATGACGCTGCGACTCCTAAATTCAATCCCCCTACCAATAAACGCCAAGACACCGTATGCCTTCTTAACAACCTTATCTACTTGATTCCCAACTTTCAGGGATCTATGTACACATACACCTAGATCCCTCTGCTCGTCCACACTATTCAAAGTCCTCCCGTTAGCCCTATACTCAACACATCTGTTATTCCTACCAAAATGAATTACCTCACACTTCTCCACATTAAACTCCATCCGCCACCTCGCGGCCCAGCTCTGCAACCTTTCTAAGTCACCCTGCAAACTATGACACCCTTCCTCACAATCTACCACACCTCCAACTTTGGTGTCATCAGCAAACTTACTAATCCACCCAACTATAGCCTCATCCAGATCATTAATAAAAATTACAAACAGCAGTGGCCCCAAAACAGATCCCTGAGGCACACCACTCGTAACCGAACTCCATGACGAATATTTACCATCAACCACCACCCTCTGTCTCCTATCTGCTAGCCAATTCCTGATCCAATTACCTAGATCACCCCCAATCCCATACATCTGCATCTTCTGCAGAAGCCTACCATGGTGAACCTTATCAGTGGGTTAAAGGCCATTATTAGTGGGTTAAAGGCCATTTGGCCCATTGAATCTACACCAGCCCTCTAAAAGGCCATCTTACCCACCCCACACCCCCCCGCCCTAATCCATAACCTACACATTTACCACGGCCAATCCACCTAACCGACACATCTTTGGATACAGAGCGGTGATCTAGCATGGCCAGTCCACCTAACCTGCACATCTTTGGAGCGTGGGAGGAAACCAGGGCACCCGGAGGAAACCCAGGCAGACATGGGGAGAATGTGCAGGTTGCACACGGACTGTCACCCAAGGCCAGAATCAAACTCTGGTCCCCGGCGCTGTGAGGCAGCAGTACAACCACTGTGCCACTCTGCTAGCTCTCTATAAGAGCAACTCAGCAGCTGCCACTCCCCCTGTCCTTTCCCTGTAGTTCTGTAATTATTTTCCTTTGGTTCTTTTGCCAATCACTTGAAATCTGTGCCCGCAGGTCCATGACACTCAACTCAATGGGAACCGTTTCTCCCTATTTACCCTCATGATCTTGAACACCTCGATCAAATCTTCTTCTAACCTGATTAAGGGTAGTTCAGACTCGAAACGTTAGTTCTATTCTCTCTCCACAGTCAGAGCTTCTGAGATCTTCCAGCTTTTTCAGTTTTTGTTTCAGATTCCTGAATCTGCAGTAATTTGCTTTTTTCTTGTCCTACCCCTGTCTTCTCCAAGGAGGGCAATCCCAGTTCCACCAATGGATCCATGTCACTGAACTCTGCCATCTCTGGAACACTCACCTGAGGAAGGAGCAGCGCTCCGAAAGCTTGTGATTCCAGATCAACCTTTTGGATTTTCACCTGGTGTTGTGAGACTTCTTACTGTGTCCACCCAAGCCCAACGCTGGCATCTCCACATCTGGAACCATTCTAGTCGTTCTTCTCTCCACCCTGTCTAAAGCCTTCTCTAAAGAGTGGCATTGGGCTGGACGGGGTCCGCTGTGCGGGTTTAGTCGCGTTAACTGATTCCGAATGATCTGACCTTGGAGGAATTCTCAGTGCCACTGGACAATGGCAGAGACAGCAATCAGCATGGTTCTCATTCACGTCCACTATCCCAATGGAATCTCACCAGAGAGCTTGTGCCCATGGGTGTCGGAGAAGGGCGCAGTTCCTCGTTATGCCTTTTATAATCAGGGGAGGGGTAAATTGGAATGGAAGGAATAAGAATGAAATATAAACAGATCAGGAAAGGTAGACAGCCAACAGGAAGCACTGTGTAAAATTTAAAATAATATCGCGTGTAAGCGGAGTGTTGTTTGCCTTACAAAGGACAGGATAGGACTCAGTATTTTTTCCTGATTTTGTAATGGAGGTCCGCGCTGAAGTGGTGTAGTGAAGCAATTAATACTCACTGGGTCATTTGTGCAGCAAACAATCGCCTGACCCCTGCCATTGCCTTTTACTTTGTTTCCCAATAATATTATTGAGAAAACCTGAGGGAAAGATAGAAGAAACAGAAACAGGGAGACAGAGAAAGAGAGTGGGAAAGGGAGGAAGGAAGAGTAAAAGTTAGTGCTGGGGGAAAGGAAAAGTGAAGGAGAGAAAAGTGAACAAAGGTGGAGAAATTTAGAAAGGAGAAAGGGAGGGAGGCAGTGAGAGAGAGTGAAAGAGATGGAGGAAGAGGGGGAGTGAGAAAGATAGCTAGAAAGAAGGAGAGCTAGAGGAAGGGGAAGTGGGTGAGTGAAGGGAGAGAGAGAGGGGAGAAAGAGAAAGCCAGAAGGAGAAAGAAAGAGGTTAGCACTGCTACCTCACAGTGCCAGGGACACGAGTTCAATTCTGGCCTCGTGTCACTGTGTGGAATTTGTACATTCTCTCCGTGTCTGTGTGGGTTTCCTCCAGGTGCTCCGGTTTCCTCCCACATTCCAAAGATGTCCAGTTGAAGTGGATTGGCCAGGGTAAATTGACCCTTCGTGTCAGGGGGATTTTTTTTGACTTGATTTATTATTGTCACGTGTATTGGGATACAGTGAAAAGTATTGTTTCTTGCGCACTATACCGGCAAAACATACCATTCATAGAGGATTTGCTGGCTAAATACGTGGGGTTATGGGGATCGGGCCTGGGTGAGAGGGTTGTGGGTGTAGGCCAATGGGTTGAATGGCCTCCTTCTGCACTTATTGGGCTTCTGCGGCCAGCGTTTTACTGGTACGGGAATCGGAGTGGGTGAGGGACGCAGCATGGGAAGGTCCGTTGACTTTGGGTGGGATCTTACAGTTTTGGGATGAGCAAGACAATAAAATTCTGCCCAGTGATTCTCGAAAGGAGGAAAGAAAGGGAGAAAGAAAGAGAAGAGAGTGGGGAGGAGAGGGAGCAAGAGAAAGGGAGGAAAAGAAGAGAGAAAGAAAGAGAATGGGAGTGAGACAGAGAGACATTGGAATTTGAGCAGCAATTATCCTAATTAATCGCCATCATCATCAAAAAGCGTTTACAGCTCAAATTTTCCATTTGTGTCATTTTTCTTGGTGTTCTGCTGATTTTCCACTGAAATGACGGCACAGAGACAGGGAACAAGAAATATAGACAGAGAATGTGAATTCATCGGAATGGTGTTGAAAGAAAGAGCGAACGAGATCATGAATGAGACAGAGCACGAGGAAGAGAGAGACAAAAACCGAGAGAGGGAGAAGCATCTCATTAAACCTCTTTCCAGGTGGAAAATAGAAGCAAACAAGATTTAATGTGGAGCAAAACACAGGGGTGGCTGAAATACTTCCGGCTCCATGTTGGAGCAGGTGATGTTTGGCATCTGTGACAACCTGAAACAATAGGCCCCTCGAAAAAAACAGGAAATGCTGAAAAATCTCAGCTGGCCTGACATCGTCCGTGGAGAGACACTACAGCCAATGTTTCGAGTCTCGGTGACCCTCAGTCATGCCCTTTGAATATGTTAATAAGGATAATGACTCCAGTTTCCGATATTTCTATAAAACTTGTCGGTTCGATTGGAATTGGAGCTGGCTCTGAGGTGCCAGCCTGGAATGCAGCCTAACCAGTGTCCTCAAAGGATCTGGGAACAGTCATCAGAATGGGGTGAGGTGAATTTTGTGCTGGGCCTGGATGTCCAGGCTCCCTCTTCCCCTCTGCACCAGGCTCATCCCTTTCACCAACTACCTTCTGATGGCTGCTGAGGCCTAATTTTGGCAGAGCTTCGGACCTACAGCTTCTGGCTCCAGTACTCCGAGCGTGCTGCCTATAATAGGCCTAAAATGGACTGAGACCAATTTCTTGACCATAGATTATCACCCCCCCTCACCATCTGCCACCCACCACCCCGCCCCCTCTGCTCCCCAGCTTTAAAACTTCAACTAATTTCAAATTATGAGCTCTTTTTTGATTCCCTCCTCCCAGTTTTCTCTGCACGTCTCAGAACAGAAAGGGGATAAGCTCAGGCTTGACTATGATACCCATTTCTGTTTGGATTTGTGTGATGAACAGCATTGGAAATGAGGTACCAGTGAAAGTTCAGTATAAGTCTCCTGATTTTGTTTTCAATGGCTCTATTTATGAAGACAAAGCCGTGTGTTTGCTAATCACTCGACCCCATAAAACACCGTCAAACCCCATCGATCACCATCAAACTCTCTGGTTGGGATTTTCCAGTCATGTTCGCACCAAGGCCAGAAAATCCCACCCGGGATCAATGGACATTTGTGTGGTCCATGCCCAGCCTGCTACAATTCCCATGGTTGGCAAGCTGGAAAATCCCACTCTCTATCTCATTAATGGGCAGTCGCCCATTGCGCAGGTTGCTGCCTTTATTTCTGCAGTTCATTTTTAAACTTTATTTCTTTCCCCTGCTGGTCGTGTTCCTTTAATTCACAAACCTGACCTTGACACATGGCCCTAAAATGCTCGCAGCCGGTCCCCACAACACAAGGAGTGGAGAAAGAATGGGGATGAGTTACTGCTGTCACTGTGGATTGATCAGAGCATGGCCACTCTTGTGCGCTACGTATGGTATGATTTGTATGGATAGCGCGCAAAGCAATACTTTTCACTGTATCTTTTACACCAACTTTTACAGATGCACCATAGAAAGCATTCTTTCTGGTTGTATCACAGCTTGGCATGGCTCCTGCTCCGTCCAAGGCTGCAAGGATCTACAAAAGGTCATGAACGTAGCCCAATCCATCACACAAACCAGCCTCCCATCCATTGACTCTGTCTACAATTCCCACTGCCTTGGCAAAGCAGCCAGCATAATTAAGGACCCCACGCACCCTGGACATTCTCTCTTCCACCTTCTTCCATTGGCAAAAAGAACAAAAGTCTGAGGTCATGTTCAAACCAACTCAAGAATAGCTTCTTCCCTGCTGCTGTCAGACTTTTGAATGGACCTACCTTACATTAAGTTGGTCTTTCTCTACAGTCTGGCTATGACTGTAACACTATGTTCTGCTCTCTCTCATTTCCTTCTCTATGAATGGTAAGCTTTGTCTGCATAGCGTGCAAAAAACAATATTTTTTACTGTATGCTAATACATGTGACAATAATAAATCAAATCAAATCAAAATCAGATTAGATCAGATCAAACACTGAATACAGGAATTGGGATGTCTTGTTGAAGTTGTACAAGACATTAGTAAGAACACATTTGGAATACTGTGTACAGTTCTGGTCACCCGATTATAGAAGGACATTATTAAACTAGCAAGAGTGCAGAAAAGATTTACTAGGATACTACTGGGACTTGACGGTTTGAGTTATAAGGAGAGACTTGATAGACTGGGACTTGGAGTGTAGAGAGATAAGGGTTGATTTTATAGAGGTCTACAAAATAATGAGGGGCATAGATCAGGTAGATAGTCATCATCTTTTCCCAAAGGTAGGGGAGTCTAAAACTAGAGGACATAGGTTTAAGGTGAAAAGGGTCCAGACAGGCAATTGTTTCACACAAAGGGTAGTGAGTGTCTGGAACAAGCTGACAGAGGTAGCAATAGAGGTGGGTACAATTTTGTCTTTTAAAAAGCATTTGGACAGTTACATGGGTGAGGTGAGTATAGAGGGATATGGGCCAAACGCGAGCAATTGGGATTAGCTTAGTGGTTAAAAAAAAGTGTGGCATGGACAAGTTGGGCCAAAGGGCCTGTTTCCATGTTGTATACCTCTATGACTCTAACCTAAATCAAATCAACTCAGATCAAAAGGAGGACATCTGCCACCCAGGGGTAGAGATCCATTAGCCTGAACCTTCCTTTCCCACAAATCACAGGTAACTAGAAGCAGCAACAATTTGCATTTATATAACGCCTTTAACATTAAGGACAAGGTATTTCACAGTACATTACCAAACAATAATTTGACATTGAACCACATAGAGATATTTGGACAGCTCACTAAATGCTGGGCCAAAGAGGTAAGGACATCTTAAAGGAAGAAAGAGAGAGAGATGGAGGGGCTTAGGGAGGTAATAAGGATGCAAGCAGCAGAAGACTCAGCCATCAATGGTACATCAGATTCAGCCCAAGAAGGGGCACACTGCCTTGTCTTGTCAGCTTGGAACTTACTTGTCTCTCTTGTGCAGACTGTGAATTGGATTCAATTGAATTTTGGGTTTGTTTTTTGGAGCAAGTGAGGGATAGATTTGGTTTTGCTGCTCCCACTCTGAGTATTGTAACTTTAAGGATGGAGTAAAAAGTTAAAAGAAAAAGAAAATTGGGGAAGTCTCAACAGTCCAGGGGAGCAGAGATTGTGGAGGATTCTAGGATGAACATGGAGGGCAGAATTCTCCACTCCTGTTTGCCCGGCCATCGCAAGGAGGGAGTATTTGGCACTCAGCCAAAACTCCATTCACAGCAGCGGGAATGGAGAATCCCAGCAGCGGGCGAGGTCGGAGAATCCCAGCCACGGGCAAGATCAAGGAGTTGCGATTGTGATGTCTTCTACTGTGAAGAGTAGACTTTCGGTAATGGGGCTGCCTCCTGGGTGAAGTTGGATGATGGGTAAGACAGTCCTTAATGTTGTAAACGACTCAACCTTTTGTGCTGGAACCGGAATAAACAGGACATCCCTGTTGACAAATATCAAATGCATCCGGAACTTGGTTCCAATGCTATAGCCTGTTTACTCCAGTGAAAATAGCAGCGGATAAATGTAGGGTCGGCGTCTGTAAATAATAAACATCCTCAGAAACAATCTGAATAATGGAAAGATAATTTTTGGGATGCCAGATGACGCAGTGTTTAGACTGTCAGTCTCTTTCTTGTTGTGCTTGGATTCAGAAACTCAGACACAGGATGAAAGTTCTCACCCATCACTCATGTTAACATTTCTACTGGTCGCAGTCCGGGGCAAGGACCTCTGGACTTCCCAAAGTAAATGGGGATCCTACTGAAAGATGGTCTTTGTTGTAATATAGAAAATGCAGCAATCAATTTGCACACAATGACTCTTGCAAGCAGCCATGAAAATAACTATGGAGTCCCTACAATGCAGAAGGAGGCCATTCAACCCATCAAGCCTGCACTGACTCAGCATCCAACCACCGCTTTCCCGATCCCTGCAACCCCCAAATCCCCCTAGCCTCCATTTCTTTTCAGCATGGCCAATCCACCTAACCAGCACATTGAGAAGCAGTGAGGAGAGGGAGGTGGCTTGGGTGCACACATTTACATGTTTCAGACAGAGTTCCTGAAACCTTTCTCCTCACCAAGCTGGCCTGGGCTTTTCCTGCCTCCATCTCCCAGGAGACCAGATGATATTGCTTAGTGTTGGGTTGGGGATCTATATTGTGATGCGCAATTGTTACTGGACAGTTGGAGCAGAGGATGTTTTCCCACAGTAGGTGCCCAGGGTCACAGGACAGCGATCAGGTGTGAGAACCCGGGAGTCAATGGCCTAGTGGTACTATCACTCAACAATTAATTCAGAAACTCAGCAAATGTTCTGGGAATGAGGGTTCGAAGCCCACCATGACAGACAGTGGGATTTGAATTCAATAAAAAGTATCGGAAATTAAGAATCTACCGATGACCATGAAACCATTGTCGGAAAAACCCATCTGGTTCACTGATGTATTTAGGGAAGGAAATCTGCTGTCCTTACCTGGTCTGGCCTACATGTGACTCCAGGACCACAGCAATGTGTTTGACTCTTTATTGCCCTCTGAAATGGCTGAGTGAGGCACTCAGTTCTAAGAGTGATTAACAATAGGCAGCCGGTGACGCCCATGTCCCATGAATGGATAAAAAAAAATTGTTTTTAAGCTCCTTGTTTCTCAAGCCCAGACGCTTTGAGATAAATTGTAGCATCTATTCCAAAAACCTGGACAGGAGACTCCACACCGTACAACTCCTGAGCATTCATTAACACGCCATTGGGGTCAATTTTAACTTAACTTACCCGTCACAAAGCTGATTGGGTTTAATTCTCTACTGAAGCCATCAGATGGAATGCAAAACCACCTGTAATGACTCAGGAGGATAACTGGGGAGGAACAACGTTTGTTCATCAAAGCAAAATTTAAGCCACATTCCTATATATGAGTCCCATCCGGGCTGATGGAACACTGTACCCGCTCAGGTTTGCTGTATCTAGGGCTCAGGGTATGAGTTCCACCTGGGGCGGCATGGTGGCCCAGTGGTTAACACTGCTGCTTCACAGCTCCAGGGACCTGCGTTCAATTCCCAGCTCAGGTCACTGTCTGTATGGAGTTTGCACATTCTCCCTGTACCTGCGTGGGTTCCCTCCGGATGCTCCAGTTTCCTTCCACAGTCCAACGATGTGCGGGTTACGTTGATTGGCCATGCTAAATTGCCCGTTAGTGTCCCAGGATGCTTAGGTTAGAGAGATTAGCGGGTAAAATATGTAGGGACAGGGCCTGGGTAGGATTATTGTCGGTGCAGACTCAATGGGCTGAATGGCCTCCTTCTGCACTGTAGGGTATCTATGGTTAGGCAATTGTCTGTTACCAGGGGAACTCATATTGAGTTCCCACAGGGAGTCAATCAGACATTCCCCATGTCAGTCACGGGGGTTATCACACCAACCAATCTGGTAGCCCTCCTGCTGGGTTAGTTATGTTAAAATTGCTCCTTAGCAACTTGTTCCCAGTGGGCCATTCACTTATTGCACCAACAGCTTCAGGTCTCCGGGGAGGCGGTGGTCTAGAGGTATTACCGCTAAGCTATTAGTCCAGAAACTCAGTTAATGTTGTGGGGACCAGGTTTGGATCCCACCACGGCAGGTAGTGAGATTCGAATTTGATTAAAAAAAAAACCTGGAACTAAGAAGTCTAATGATGATCATGAAACCATTGTCAGAAAAACCCATCTGGTTCACTTTTAGGGAAGGAAATCTGCCGTCCTTACCCGTGACTCCAGAGCCACAGCAATGTGCTTTGACTCTCTCTTACCCTCTGAGCCAAGCATGACACTCACTTTGTAAGGGCAATTAGGGATGGACAGCGAAGCCTCTGTCCCATGAATGAATAATAAAGAAATAAATCCCAAGGCTGACCAACTTGAATAAAAGGAATTTCCAGTCATTGCTTTTTGCCAGTGAGATTTGCAATGAGCACTGCTGAAGGCACTGGCGTCAGTCTGGGATTCCTGATCACTTCCATTCATTTCACTGTTTGAGCGGATAAGGATATCAGTGAAAGTGCCTGTCCAGATTGTCGAGGCACGCATGCTTAATCAGCCAGTGGAAAAAGAACAAATAAAGCCTCAGAATGCTGCTCGTTCCCCTGATGGTAAAACAGACGAGGAAATAAAGCATAAGCTGTCATCAGGACCATTTCTCCTCATCAGCCTGACAGGAACATGGCAGACGCCTCATAACAGGGCGGCTGACGCTGTACTTCAGACTTCCCCAGTGGTGGTCAGAGCCGTGCTGGCAAGCCAAGCATCCAGAGAAGGCCCCTGGAGATAACAAGAGCTAGCTTGGCTCTGAATGTACCAGTAGCAAGCTCTGCGCTGCCCCCCACCCCCCGCTCCCACTTTCCCCTTCCCCCACTCCTCCTCCCCCCCTGCACACACTCTCCCTACCCACATACACACACACACACACACACACACATACGCACACACCCCTCCACTCACCACCAACCCCCCCCCCACACACACACACACACATACACATACATACGCACACACCCCTCCACTCACCACCAACCCCCCCCCCACACACACACACACACACACACACACATACGCACACACCCCTCCACTCACCACCAACCCCCCCCAACACACACACACACACACACATACACATACATACGCACACACCCCTCCACTCACCACCAACCCCCCCCAACACACACACACACACATACACACATACACACACACACACATACGCACACACCCCTCCACTCACCACCAACCCCCCCCCCCACACACACACACATACACACACACACACACACACATATGCACACACCCCTCCACTCACCACCAACCCCCCCCCACACACACACACACACACACACACACATACGCACACACCCCTCCACTCACCACCAACCCCCCCCCCACACACACACACACACACACACACACACACACACACATATGCACACGTGCCCCCCCATTCACCACCAACTCCCCCCACTCACACACACACATATATACACACAGACACACACACATACACGCACCTACTCCCACACACACCTCTCCCCACACGCAAGCACATCCACACGCACACACACACACACACACACATACACACATCCTTCCCCACACACAGACACACACACACATACCTACGCACGTACACCCTCATTCACCTCTCTCCCCACCCCCCCCCCGACACACACACACACACACACCCATTCATGTCCCCACACACATACACACACTCATCCCCCCCACGCACAGACATACAGACATACACACACACACACACACACACACACACAGCCTTTCGTCCCCCCCACACACAGACACACAGACACACACACACACACACACATGCATACTACCTCACACCCCCACTCACCATGCTCCCATACACACACAGACACTTACCCCCATCCACACACCCATCCCCACATACGCCCCTCCCCACGCACACACACACACCCTTCCCCACACACACATACACACAGTCACACACACAGTCACACACACAGACACACACACACACACATTCACACACTCACACACCCCCCCACACACACACATACACACACACATAGATCCACTCACCATCCCCCCTCCACGCACACACACACACACACACACACACCTCTCTCCCCACACACAAGCACATATACACACACACACATGCACACACATATACACACACACCCCACTCACCCCCACACATGCACCCATCCCCACACATACCCCTCCCCTCACCCAAAGCATAATCAGCCCCTTTAATCTAAACAGAGTCTTGGGGAGTGGGGGAGGTGGGGAGGGAAACCCTTGCGTGGTGGTAGGAAAAATTGAGAGAACTATCTAATAAAAAAACCACACCTTATCCTGGACATTATAAATCAATGCAGAAAAGAAGCAAAGGAATGATAGTAAACTTTTATAAATCACAAGTTAGATGACAGCCGGATTGACTTCAGTTACCAGGCTGTGACTGTTCTCCTCAGAGCAGACAAGGTTAAAGTGAGGTTGGATGGAGGCTTTGGGGTGCAGTAAGTAAGGCGGAGCTGCTTCCAATGGCAAAGGATCAGATTGAAAGTAGGCAAAGAAAAGAGGGAGGTGGAGCAGCTGTTCCCTTAGGGTCAGCCATGAGGGGACAGAAGTTCAAGGTGTGGGGCGGGAGGTTAAGGGGGATGTGAGGAAAAACCTTTTTACCCAGACGGTGGTGAGGCTCTGGAATGATCTGCCTGGGAGGGTGGTGGAGGCGGGCTGCCTTTACAAAGTATCTGGATGAGTACTTGACACATTCAGGGCAATGGGCCAAGTGCTGGTAAATGGGATTAGGTGGGAGATCAGGCGTCTCTGTGTGTCAGTGGGGACTCGATGGGCTGAAGGACCTTTTCTGCACTGTATGATTCTATGAGATGAGAAATATTTTTATGCAGTGAGTTGTGATTCTAGAATGCACTGCCTGAAAGAGTGGTGGAAACAGCTTCAACAGTAACTCAAAAAAAATTGGATAAATACTGAAAGGGGAAAAATTTGCGGACCTATTGGGAAAGAGAAGGGGGAGTGTGTGTGCCTAATGAAATAGTTCTTTCAAAGAGCTATCACCAGCACAATGGGCTAAATGGCCTCTTCTGTGCTGTAGGGCTCTATGATTGGCTAAGTGAACTGCCTCAATTAAGCCTGTAATGAGGCCATGGTCAGGTAGGTTCCTGACGATAATGTTTTGCCAAGATGCTCAGAGGTAGCTCAGAAAGGCAAAACGATCCACAAAACTCCTACTTTTTGTTGAATGAAGACTCTTGCTCTTAAGGAGTGAGATGTTTGTTAGCAAGACTTACAAGGGGGATTCTCACCAAGTTTACTGCTATAAGGATTCAGTTGTAACTTGTTCTAAATTCACTCATTTTTTTTGAAAAAGCAATGTAAACTGTGTGAAGAGAGATGGGGGTTTATTCAACATTTAGCCATTTCTTACACCCACCATGGTTCAGTTCAGAGGGAATTAATTATTCCCTGGGTTCCATCCACCCTCCATTATCTCAACAAAGGGACCCGTTCTTCATTGGGACCCCAGTCAGTGACCAATGAAAGTTATCTAACCAGGGAGGGAGTCACAACACTGTCTTATCCTGCACTCATCTGATGTCCAGCGATGAGGAGGAATTTCTTCAGCCAGAGAGTGGTGAATCTGTGGAACTTTTTGCCGCAGAAGGCTGTGGAGGCCAGTTTGTTGAGAGTCTTTAAGACAGGGATAGATAGATTCTTGATTAATAAGGGGACTAGGGGTTATGAGGAAAAGGCAGGAGAATGGGGATGAGAAAAATATCGGCCATGATTGAATGGCGGAACAGACTCAATGGGCTGAGTGGCCTAATTCTACTCCCACGTCTTATGGTATTATGGTCCACAAGGGTCCCTGGGTAAGGTGCACACACGTGTGGATCATGGCTCCTTCTTGCTCTTACCTTCAGAATCCATAAACAAATCCAATAAGGATTCAAAAGAAACGTTTTTACCCAAAAGGAGATGGTGGCACAGTGGTTAGCACTCCTGCCTCAGCGCCAGGGGCCCAGGTTCGATTCCCAGCTTGGGTCATTGTCTGTGTGGAGTTTGCACATTCTCTCCGTGTCTGCATGGATTTCCTCCGGGTGTTCCAGTTTCCTCCCATAGTCCAAAGATGTGCTGGTTAGGTGCATTGGCCGTGTTAAATTCTCCCTCAGTGTACCCGAACAGGTGCCGGAGTCTGACAACTAGGAGATTTTTCCAGCAACTTCGTTGCAGTGTTAACATAAGCCTGCTTGTGACTAATAAATAAACTTTACTTTAGAATGTGGAGCCCACTGCCAAGGGGTGAACACTATAGATACAATTAAGGGATAGTTAGACAAACACATGAAGGAGAAAAGGAATGGAAGGATATGTTGATGGGGTGAGATGAGGAAAGATGGGAGGAGGCTGGTGTGGAGGATAAACACTGGCCTTGACCAGTCGGGCTGGATGGCCTGTTTCTGTGTTGTAGACAACATCTAATCCAAAAGATGTTAAGTATGCATAGGTATGTAAGTAGGTACATTGTCCATGCTTAATTCTCCCCCAGTGTACCCAAACAGGCGCCGGAGCATGGCGACTAGAGGATTTTCACAGTGATTTCATTGCAGTGTTAATGTAAGTCTACTTGTGACACTAATAATTAAACTTTAAACTAGATGTCTACATATTGCACTCCATAATTCATAATTAGATTACTATCATATCATAGCTGGTCAGTACCAAAATTGGATGTGGAGACAGGAACTCTAACCCACTGTTTAATTCCCAATGACTCAGGCATGTCATGCGAAGATATTGTTGGGATTACCTCGGTTTTATTACTCACATGTTTACGTCACTCCTTCCCAACGGAAAACAGTGGACCAATTCCACTGTCACCAGAATGAGGTCCTGTCCATCCAATGTCTTTGCTATCATTCTTTCTCCCTCATCTACTTATCTAGATTCACCTCAAACACATCTATACTATCCACCTCAACTAGTACATGCGATAGCCACTCTCTGGATAAATAAGTTTTTCTTGAGTTCCTTATTTGCTTTGGTAATGAGCATAAAGATATCTGTATACTCATGATCCTTCATTTTGTATCTGCTTCCATTATACATTCCTTTCTTCCCAATTAAAATGGAGACAGCCAATATTTATTTGTCACACCATAATTACACCTTCCTGCCAATTGTGGTCATATTTCAGTTTGAACGCCCAGCTCCTAGCCCAACACTGCAGAGAAACTCCTAAACAACTATCCTTCGCTCCTTCCCAAAATTACACAAGCTTGGCAATTTAACTGCAATATTACAACAAAGCATCAAATCGAAACACAATCTCAGAATGCATGGATTTAAAACTAGAACTGAATCATATCTCCAGAGTCTTATCCAGTCGCCCAAACTCTAACCCACCACTTGATGATGATATGGCTTCATTAGAGAGCAGGAAGCAATCATCCAGGGAACTTGCTCCTTCACCATTACCGAGTGACCAGAGATGGAAAACCAGGAGGATATTGGATGCTCTTTGGTCTTCCCGAAACAGATTGGTCTTCCAGCGCAAGGAGTATTCCAAAATAATGATGAGCACATTCCAAGGTCTGGGATGATGCTCGGAGAGATGCACTAAAGCTTGGAATAGCCGCTACAAAGGTTCAGTGGGGAAAGGCCAAGATCTAAGGCCCTCCCTCGGTTGTACACACAAGTCCACCACCTCTCCCCACCCCTATTTGTTTTGATACTAAACATATATTGTAAATATAATTGCAGAATAGTTGTAAGTGTAGTGAGGCACAACACACTGTTGTGAAAGAAACTGACCTGGATTGAATCATAGAATCCCTACAGTGCAGAAGAAGGCCATGTGACCTAAGACCAACAGCAACAATCTGAGGCTGGGGGGAGATCTGATAGAGGTCTACAAAATTCTGAGAGGAATCTACAGGATGGATAGTCAGAGGCTGGGAAAAAGCTTCCCAGAGTGGACCACAAGAAGGCACAGGTTTAAGGTGAGGGGGGAAAGTTTAGGGGAGACAAGCGGGAAAAGTTTTTCACACAGGGTGGTGGGTACCTGGAACGTGCTGCCAGTGAAGGTGGTGGAAGCAGGCATGTTAGCAACGTTCAAGACATGTCTTGATAGACACATGATGAGGAGGTGAACAGAGGGAGAGAAACACATATGGGCAATAAGTGGTGGATCTAAATAAGGATTAGGAATTGGCACAGGCTTCTTGAGTTGAAGGGTCTGTTCTGGTGCTGTATTGTTCTTTTTTCATCTAAGTCATTGTAAATAGCTGAGGTCCCAGCACTGATTGTTGTGGCACTCCAGTATTTCCACTACAACTTCCATGTACTGCCAGTCACTGTTTACTGTCATTTATGCAATCCTAAATCCATGCTAATATATTACTAGCAACCCTTAATCCCATGGAACAACCTTTCGTGCCTCGTCCTGTTGAATGCCTTCTGAAAATCCAAAATTTACTAGGTCATTAATTCCCCCCCAGTTATAGTTGTGAGCGGCATGGTGGCACAGTGGTTAGCACTGCTGCCTCACAGTGCCAGGGACCCTGATTCAATTCCTGACTTGGGTTATTGTCTGTACCTTCTCCCTGTGTCTGCGTGGATTTCCTCTGGGTACTCTGGTTTTCTCCCACCGTCCGAAAGACATGCTGGTTAGGTGTACTGGCCATGCTAAATTCTCCCTCAATGTACCCAAACAGGCGCCAGAATGGGGCGACGAGGGGATTTTCACAGTAACTTCATTATACTGTTAATGTGAGCTGACTTGTGACACTATTAAATAAACTTTAAACTTATATTCTTACAACTCCCCTTTCATAAATCCTTGTTGACTTTGCCGATTCATGTTGTGATTTTTACCTTTATCTTTGCCACATCCCTAATGATTTTTAATGCAAAATACATATTTTCCTCAATGCACCAACTCCTGACGTGAAATTTAATTTATTTGTCATCACTTGTTCTATTTTTCGCTTGTTCCTGAGGTGACAATTGGCTTGGTTGGAAGGGTTGTCCAAATAATCTGACTGTGAGGTCTAATTTGTCAGTCACAATCCTGTAAAACCCTCAGTAATTAATAGAATGGCTTCTTGTTGCAGATTTAGACTTCCAGGAAATGAATAATTAATCTTGATGTTTGGAGTCCGCTTCTGTTTGTTTTACCTTGGGAACAGCAATGGCACTCATTATCCCTGCCAAGTGGAAAGTGTTAATGATTTGTTGCATTGTGCACATTTCACATCTTTTAAATCATCACTATACTTGTTTTCTTAATTTTTAATGTAGTGTGCGTTTTCCACCTCCCATGTCTGGTATACGGCCTCCTGCTTCAGCTGCTTATTGAAGAATGGCTCAGGAGCGACGTGCCAGGCTTCTTCAACAGCTTGTCCAAACTCACGTCCTCTAACATTGAGAAGGATAGGGCATCGGGCACGCAAAAACACCACC
Organism: Carcharhinus amblyrhynchos; assembly: GCF_965287045.1. Taxonomy (NCBI): domain Eukaryota; kingdom Metazoa; phylum Chordata; class Chondrichthyes; order Carcharhiniformes; family Carcharhinidae; genus Carcharhinus; species Carcharhinus amblyrhynchos. The sequence goes on from NC_137351.1 coordinate 12,121,600, forward strand.
AAGTTTCCCTTCAGACAATGCGCCATCCTGACTTGGAAATATATCACCGTGCCTTCAATATCAGTGTGTGGAAATCCTGGAATTTACCCCCTAACAGCACTGAGAATGTACCTACACCACCCGGACTACAGCGGTTCAAGAAGGCCACCTTCTCAAGGGAAATTAGGGATGGGCAATAAACTGTAGCCTGCCCAGAACTACTTACTTGCCATGATTGATATTAAGAAAGGACTAAAGGTTCAGTTGGTGAAGGGAGGCATTGGTGTGTATAATACCAAACCATATGAAATGCAAGATTCTGGGGTTAACTGGATGAGTTATCCAGAAAACTGTTCTCTCAGGAGGGGGTTGCCACAGACTAACCATCCTGTGAGAGAAAAAGAATCACCTCATATCAAATGTGGAAACAATTTCTCCATAAAAACACCTCATAATTTTGAACACCTCGATTTGATCTCCTCTTAACTGTCTCAGTACTTAAGAAGAACAAGGCAATCTATACCAGTCTAGCCACATAATTGTTGTTCCCTGTGTCAGCTCCTATTCCAGTAAATTTCCTCAGCAATCTCTCCCAACATTCTCTCGTCCTTCCTAAAGCCTGCTCCCCAGTTATAGCCACGTTGCTCCCGCTGGAGCCTAAGCAGTGATCTGGAAAGGTTTAGTTTCATGCCCTTATTGCCGGATTGATTAGTTCTCCCCTTTCCTGTGTTCTTGAGTTCACTTTGAGAAACGTAAGGAGTCTCACAACACCAGGTTAAAGTCCAACAGGTTATTTGGTATCACGAGCTTTCAGAGGACCGCTCCTTCATCAGGTGAGTCTTTGTAAGAGCTCGATGTCTGTGTCGATATGCGTGACCTTCTTGGAGATTGTGTCGACTTTGAGCTGGTCATTTGCAGTGTTGGTGGCAGCCATGATGTGGAGATGCCGGCGTTGGACTGGAGTAGGCATGGTAAGAAGTCTCACAACACCAGGTCCAACAGGTTTATTTGGTATCACAAGCTTTCAGAGTGCTGCTCCTTCATCACCTGATTATTATTATTTTTATTTCTGAAAAGGTCACTTTTTAAAGATGGTGCTGGGTCTCTGCGGAGCTTATTACCGACACAAAGAGTTCCTGACGTGTAATCCACGCCCACACTTTTTTATCTTCCTGACTGAGACAGTGACTTTGACAAACTCTGATAAGATTGACCTTGGAAGATTAGCAATGATCACGTTGAAGGGTGCAGCAGGTTTGAAGGGCCGAATGGCCTATTCCTGCTCGATGTTCAATATTTCCATACCCCATTGGACCGAATGGCCTTATCTCCTTCCTGCTGTCTTATGTGCTTTTGTTTAATCCTGTCTTTTCTACATTTCTCACGTTACTGCGCACTATGAATACTTTACAGTTTATAGCACTGCTCTTCCACACACCAGTAAAAAGTTTTTTAAAGTTTGTTTATTAGTGCCACAAATAAGGCTTACATTAACACTGCAATAAAGTTACTGTGAAAATCCCCTAGTCACCACACTCCGGCACCTGCTCGGGTCAATGCACCTAACCAGTGCGTCTTTCAGACTGTGAGACGAAACCAGAGCATCTGGAGGAAACCCATGCAAACGACAGGAGAATGTGCAGACCCCACACAGACAGTGACCCAAGCCGGGAATTGAACCCAGGCCCCTAACACTGTGAGGCAGCAGTGCTAACCACTGTGTCAGCGTGCTGCCAATAGTCTATAAGTTGCCTCTTTTGGTCTCAAAGTGAATGAGGCTAAACCTTTACAGAGAGTAGCAATGGCCTCATCCTGCACTGAGGTAACCAAGATGTCATACAGAGGAGCAAAGTTAATCCTGAAAACTCTTTTAACTTAAGCTATAAGCGTAGATAAAGGGACATGTTTCTCCATGCAATGCATGATGCATGGAATCATCTTTGGGGGAGGCAAGAACAGCAGAATCTCTCACAGGGCCAATCAATGCGATGGTAAGGATGGAAGGGTGGGAGCTGGAAGTTTCTGGAACGTTGAGTTATATGGTTTGGATTTGCTGTCATCACTGCAATGTATTTAGGTGAGACCCCCATGTCCAAAATAATTTGCCCAATGGTGAAGGGTTCAAAAGCTAAAGAAAGTGTTCTAAACTCAAGAAAACTGGCAGCAAAAAATTTTTAAAACCTTCACAATTTTTGCAAAATAGCATATCATTTGTAATGCGCATTAATAACTGGATGTGCATAGTGTGTGTGTGTGTGTGTGTGTGTGTGTGTGTGTGTGTGTGTGTGTGTGTGTGTGTGTGTGTGTGTGTTTCAATACAGTCTATTATTGTGGCCAAGAAGTGTCTATTGGTGATATGAGAGGACCCACTGTTCAACTAGTTTTATGTAGTCCCATCTCTGCTATTTAGCCCAGATATTAACACAGGCGAATCACACTAGCACTGATGTGCCAATGTGCTCACTTGGAAGTACTCCCCGTCTCTCAGTTCAGAGGTTGTAGGTCAGTGGTTGGCAAGTTACACGTGTGGCCCATCTGGGCTCTGAGCGCGGCCTCACGAGACATTTTATTGACCGTTGCCCACGTTCAGAGGTGCCACCTTCCGCTGATTTCCACCCTCGTAATCTTTCTCCTACTAGTGAGACTGAGGTGATTCGCGTGTAAAGCGAGGGTGAGTGAAGTGAGGTGCATGCTGATTGCTCACAACACTGACTGTGAGAGCCGTGCGCTCCCTCTGTATCCATATTTCTTTGGCTTTTATCAGTTAAATTTGACAACAGTTCTATGAATATAAAAACAACGAAGCATTTTCTCATTTTGAAATATTCAGTGTATATTAAATGTATTTAATCTTATTCATGGGATCACAGTGAGTCAATAAGGCTGTTTTCAATCTTGCGGTCCACTCAGATGAAGGAGGGCCACTCCTGCAGTCTACATTGTCCATCAATGTTGTAGGATCAAGTCAAACTCAGGATAACTGGGCCCAGAATTTAGCTTTAGTGCAGTACTGGAGGGAGGGCTGCACGGTTAGAAGTGCAATATTTTGGGTGAGATGTTAAACTGAGAGCCTGGGCGGGATTCTCCAGCCACATGCGCCCAAAAACCGAAATTTCTACCCTAGGTTAACGGGCCTTTAGATGTGCCGTCAAATTTTATGTCCTCTACAGTTCTCGTGGTGGCCAGGGTAGGAGATTTTCGACCCATCTGTGCTCTCAGGTAACTATGGAAGATCTCAATGCGCTACATCAAAGGAGAGCCTCTGTAATATAGGAAATGTGTCAGAGAGCAGCAAATAGCAAGGCCCCATAACAGCAACGGCGAGGCAATTGGGAGCCGTGGGGGGCACAGTGGTTAGCACTGCTGCCTCACAGCAGACCTGGGTTCAATTCCCGACTGGGGTCACTGTCTGTGTGGAGTCTGCACATTCTCCCCATGTCTTCATGGGTTTCCTCTGGTTTCCTCCAACATTCTGAAAGACCTGTTGATTAGATTGACCCGAACAGGCGTCGGAGTGCGGCGACTAGGAGAATTTCACGGTAACTTCATTGCAGTTTTAATGCAAGGCTTACTTGTGACTAACGAATAAAAACTTAAATTACCTTTAGTGACGTTGGATTGAGGGATAAGTATTGGTCAGGAGGCTGGAGGTATTGGGGGACTTTCAACATCAACCTGCGAGGGTAGACAAGGGCCCAATAATATGGCACCTCTGGGCCAGCTGCACTGCCTGGGTATTGTACTAGAATTCCAGCCTAGGCTTAGTGCTCAGGTTTCCAGAGTGGAACTCAGGTCCATAGCTCTCGGGGATGGGGGACAAGAGAGCTGCAGAGATGCCAGATGTGAAGCACGTTCCCACAGTAGCAGTTTGTGAATTTGCACCTGTGAGTATTACACAGCCTCGCTTTGCTTCATTCGCCTGCAGGGACTTTGTACAATCAGATTTACCATAATCTTTATTGTGTTTTCCTGCAGTGTTGGAACATTGCCTACTCACCTGGTAGTCGCTGAAGACAGCTGTAGATTGCTGTTTATTGTCATTTATTGCTTCCTGGCACACACAAACTCAGGGAGATTAGATTTTAGGAGGTTTCTCTGTGATGGATTCTCAGGTGTAACAACATTTTGACAGCTTCAGTTTAAAAAAAAATTCACATTGCCACTGTCAGCCTTTCTAAATTTGACAGCTATTGTTGAGGACTTTGAACCCACACTTCAACTGGAACATCTCAGCCCCGCTCTCTGCAATGCCCAGTCCAAGAGGGTCATTAGGTATCTCCGATGATCTCAGCTGGGACAATGGTAGGGCCATTCCAACTGGAGTCAGCCAAAGTTCAGTAAGTGGCATCATCTCCTCTGATTCGAAAGGCCATAAGGTCAAACCCACTCTGGAGATTTGAGTGCTGCAGGCTGACATTCCTGAGGGAGCTCTGCACTGCCAGGGTTTATTAGTTTAGTTTATTTAGTCTAGTCTATTGTTGTCACAAGTAGGTTCTCATTGACAATGCAATGAAGTTACTGTGAAAATCCCCTGTTCGGTTACAATGAGGGAGAATTTACCATGGTCAATGCACCCAACCAGCACGTCATTCAGAGAAAAGCAGAGTACTTGGAGGAAACCCACGCAGACACAGGGACAACATGCAGACTCCACACAGGCAGTGACTGGAAGCAATCTACAGGGGCCAATCAATCTACTCCCACTCTGAATTCTTGGGCAGGGACCTTCCAGTCGCGCTCGCCCCAAAAACAGAAAATCCTGCCCAAGATCAAAGGATCTTTGTATGGTCCGTGTACTTTCATGAGAATTGTAGCGGGCAGGATGGGAAAACTCCCCCCCCCCCCGCCCCCCGCCTTGTGCTCTTATGTGGTTCATGGAGGAGTGTTGATAACCATGGGACCCAGGATTTTACACAGTGTACGATGATGGTCTGGAATATGCTGCCTGAAAGGATGGTGGAAACAGATTAATTAGTAACTTTCCAAAGGGGATTGGATTAATAATGACAAAGCAGAAATTTTAGGATAAAAAGAATGGAAGTGAAACAAAATGGGTAATGCTTTCAAAGAGTCTGGGGCCTAATTAGTGACCTGGAAAGGGTTAGTTTCATGTCCTTGTTGCTGGATTGATTGGTTCTCACCTTTCCTAAGATTCTGAGGCAGTTTCTTCCACAATACTCTCTTCCTGGAACCTGCTGATCCATTGCTTTGGGCAATTCTGACCTTGGCAATTGGCAGCATCGACAAGGTAGTGAACAGGAATTTGAAAAGTTTTGCTTGAATGCTCCCCGTGAGCTGTGAGATCCAATGACATTCTGGCAACACATCACAGTGATTTATCTCTGCTCCCGAGCTAACTCTGGCCATTGTTATCTGTGTAAGAAGTCTCACAACACCAGGTTAAAGGTTTAAATAGGTTTATTTGGTAGCACAAGACACAAGCTTTCAGAGCACTGCTCCTTCATCAGGTGAGGTGGAGTTCTGTTCACAAAAAAAAATACAAACTCAATTTACAAAATAATGGTTGGAATGCGAGTCTTTACAGGTAATCAAGTCTTAAAGGTACAGACAATGTGAGTGGAGAGAGGGTTAAGCGCATGTTGAAGAGATGTGTATTGTCTCCAGCCAGGATAGTTAGTGAGATTTTGTTAGCTGTGCCACACATGGGGGTCTGCAACCGGCCCCCCCATCTGTTTCCTTTGAGTGCCCCCACCCAGGGACCGGGTCCCAGGTCAAAGGTGAGGCATACTTTGACTGGCAGAGAGGGGGCGAGTAGAAATTCCACTCACCTGGCGCAGTGAAGTCTTTCTCTGCTGGCACTAGGCTGAGTATGAAACTTCAAGAGGAATAAATAAAAAGCAAAGGAGATGGAGAAAGTGACAAAAAAATGAACAAAGAGCAACATGATTGAACGAGGAATGACGGAGGGACTACACAAAGAGATCAAACCACCAGCCATATGTTCCTATTAGAGAACAAAAATAAGATTCTCTGTAACCTTTTCCCCATACCTTGGAGATAATTGAGTGAAATAATAGACAGGCTGAGGCAAGATTTGCCAACCAATTACTCGGGAGGTTTCTCTGCATTTTGCAATGATACTCCAGCCATTTTACTGAACATTCATTTGACAGTCCCTGGCTTCTCTCCAGAACATTTATTACCCTCTGTGCTCCACCGTGCCTCTGACTCAGAAGACTGGTGAGTTTAAGTCTCACTCCAGAAGTGTGAAGTATGTAACAGAGGCTGTCAGAAGTGCCATCCCTAAAATTAGAAGTTAAGCTTCAATCCCCTCCACTGGTTTAAGAACAGCATCAAAGCAGAGCATAGAACCATAGAATCCATACAGTGCAGAAGAGACCATTCAGCCCATCGAGTCAGCACCGGCTCTCTGGCAGAGCATCTTACCCAGGCTCTCTCCCCTGCCCTATCGCCGTAACCCCACACATTTCCCTGGCTAATCCAACCTAACATTTCTATATTTTTATAACTCTTGAGGCTAAAAGGATCAAGGAATATGGGGTGAAGGCAGGATCAGGATATTGTATTTGATGATCAAAATGAATGATGGAGCAGCTCAAAGGGCTGTGTTGCCTCCTCCTGCTTCTTGTTTCTATGTTACATCTCTTGGGGCATTAAGGTTTGAATTTTATCGCCCCACCTGCCACAGGAATCGGAGCAGGCAAGGGACGGACAATGGGAAGATCTGTTGACCTTGGGCAGGATTTTAGTTTCGGGATCAGCGAAGCCATAAAATCCCACCGTAAGGGGCAATTTAGCATGGCCCATCCAGCTAACCTACACATCTTTGTACTCTATGGGGCAATTTACCATGACCAATGCACTCAGCCTGCACACCTTTGGACACTAAGAGGCAATTTAGCACGGCCCATTCAGCTAACCTATACATCTTTGGACACTAAGGGGCAATTTACCATGGCCAATCCATCTAACCTGCACATCTTTCGACACTAAGGGGCAATTTAGCATGGCCCATCCAGCTAAGTTACACATTTTTGGGAGTGTAGGAAGATACTGGAGCACCAGGAGGAAATCCACACAGACATGGGGAGAATGTGCAAACACAGATTTAAGGTGCGGGGAGGAAAGTACAGAAGTGATGTTAGGGGTAAGTTTTTCACTCAGAGGGTGGTGAGTGAGTGGAATTGGCTGCCATCAGTGGTGGTGGAGGCGAACTCGCTGGGGTCTTTTAAAAGACTTCTGGATGAGTATATGGGGTTTTATGGGATTGGGGGTTATAGATAGGTGTTGATGTGATCGGCGCATCTCGTGGGCCGAAGGGCCTGTTTGTGCTGTAGTGTTCTATGTTCTATGTTCCACACAGACAGCGACCCGAGGCCGGAATTGAGCCCAGGTCCCTGGCGCTGGGAGGCAGTAGTGCTAACCACTGTGCTACTGTGCTGCAACAAGGTGGCACAGTCACCTTCCCCCAATCGATATCACTTTAGCAAGTGAACAGGTCCTTCCTGATTGCTGGTGATCTTATTGACTGCTGACAAGAATATTTCATTGTCTGAAGATCCTTGAAATGTTGATGGCAAAAAACAGAGGCAGTATAATAGCAAGGCTATCCACAATGCTAGGCAAATCAATTATTTGTTTTGCTATCTGATATCAGGGCCGGAAAATTATGAGGGGAAGAATAAGGGACATGAGGGATAAACCAGAAAAATGCTTATTTTATGAAACAAGTCAACTCTATCCACTCCTTCCCCAGTCTAGGTTTTTTGCTCCAAGTTGGGCATCAATAGACAGGTAAGTGACCTTTAAAAATGGTTTCCCACAGCTCTGATCTTGATTGTGTGTGTGTGTGTGTGTGTGTGTGTCTGCCGGGGGTGGGGGGGCGGGGGGGGGCATGATGACCTCTGCTGTAGTGAAAATTTGGCCCATTGATTCTTTAGCTCCATAGGCAGCAGCCGCTCTTTCATGCCTGTTCATTATGCATTAGTGACATAGTGGCACAGTGGTTAGCCCTGCTGCCTCACAGCGCCAGGGACCCGGGTTCCATTCCAGTCTCGGGTCACTGTCTGTGTGGAGTTTGCACCTTTTCCCCATCCATCACTTAAACCAACCTCCCATCCATTGACTCTGTCTGCACTTCCTGCTGCCTTGGAAAAGCAGCCAGCATTATTGAGGACCCCATGCACCTCGGGCATACTTTCCTTCATTGACAAAAAGATACAAAAGTCTGAGGTCACGTACCAACCGGTTCAAGAACAGCTTCTTCTCTGCTGCCATCAGACTTTTGATCAACCTTGCACTAAGTTGATCTTTCTCTATACCCTAGTTATGACTATAACACTACATTCTGCACTCTCTCCTTCTCTTCTCAATGAATGCTATGCTTTGTCTTGTGCAGCGTGCAAGAAACAATACTTTTCACTGTATACTAATACATGTGACAATAATAAATCAAGTCAAAGTATCTTTGTGGGTTTCCTCCAGGTGCTCCAGTTTTCTTCCACAGTTACAAGGTGAGCAGGTTAGGTGGATTGGCCATGCTAATTTGCCCCTTAGTGACCCAAGATGTGTAGGTTTGATGCTCTAGCCATGGTAAATGTGTGGATTTATGGGGATAGAGCAAGGAGAGAGGGGGAGCCTGGGTAAGATACTTTGTCAGAGTGCTGGTGCAGACCCGATGGGCCGAATGGCCTCTTCTGCACTGTGTGATTCTAAACAAGAAATAACAGCGAGCTGTCCTACACAGAGTGCATCACAACATGTGTATAGTCTCAGGCGTCAAGTCTCTCTCTCCATGTTATTTTGTGCGCAGGGCAGTAGCTTTGGGTGAACATTCTTTGCCGTTGCACGGTATTGAAGTTTTATTCCCTTTGCTGTCCTGTCAACATCCTGAATTGGAGCAGGGGTCGGGGGGCAGTGGGGGAGCAGTGGTGGGGTGGGGGGGGGGCTGGTGGGGGCACCGTTGGGCCTTCTCTTGGCTCATGATTGTTTATAGTTTAAGTAAGTAAATGTTTAGACTCACGTCAGCTGGGAGAAAGTCTCGAAGAAAATGAGGAAGGAAGCTTATGGGTAAAAAGAAAACACAGGAAGAGGAACGGAATCCATTCTGAAGCTGCATTAGAGCCGTTGTGTTTCTGATTACAGTCAAAGATTCCCGCAGTTTGGCGCCACCGTGCTTGGCTCTGGGCAGCTGATACCATGGCAGACATTGAGACACCAAGATTCGGAACAAAGATTCTGAGTTTTAATCTCCGAAAATTATACTGAGAGAGTCAAGTAAATATGTACTGCAAACAAGCCAGTGACTCTATAATAATCACATTAGTGTCAACTCAAAGCCAGCTCCCACAGCCCATGTGAAATTTATACATTAGCTCTCTGTGTGTGTTTAATGCTTGGGTTCGGTGCTAGGTCTGCACTGTTGTGAGGCAAGACGCATCTTTCAATAAACTCTACATCCCAGCTTTTGGGAAAGGGCAACAAAATCAGCCACGGTTCTTGCCCCCTTGATGGCAATCAGAATGAGGGCACAATCTAGATGGGTTGTGCTGTCCCTACATGGCTGGGCACTTATTTCGAATCTAAGGTAGATCCGTGGCATCAAATTACTCACGGCGAGAGGCATAATCTTCAGGAGATGGGTGTAACGCGGGTGTGGGGTGGGGGTTGTGGCGGGGGGGGGGGGGGGGGTGAGGGGGGGTGAGGGGGGGTGAAGGAGGGTGGGCAAAAGGCCATTTGGTCCATTGAATTTGCATTGGCTGTCTGACACAGTGGGTGGGATTTTCTGGCTGTGCTTGCCCCAAGACCATAAAATCTGACCTGAGGTCAACAAACCTTTGCATGGTTCCCCCCAGCCCTCTACCCCGTTACGCTTCCAGTGACGGGTGGGACGGGGAAATTCCACCCAGTATCTTACCCAAGCACTCTCTCCCCACTCCATCTCTGTAATCCCACACCTCTACCATGGCTAATCCATCTAACCTAGGTATATATATTGTATATATAGAGACATAGAGGTTTACAGCATGGAAACAGGCCCAACTTGTCCATGCCGCCTTTTTTTTTGAAACCCCTAAACTAATCCCGATTGACAGTCACACACTGTTTACAAAGCACAATTCAGGAGTGTGATGGAATACTCTCCACTTGCCTGAATGAGTGCAGCTCCAACAACATGCAAGAAGTTCAACACCATCCATGGATGCTAAGGGGCAATTTAGCACAGCCAATCCACCTAATCTTTCGGACTGTGGGAGGAAACCAGAGCACCCGGAGGAAACCCACGCAGACACAGGGAGAACGTGCAAACTCCACACAGTGACCCAAGGCCAGAATCTAACCCGGGTCCCTGGCTCAGTGAGGCAGCAGTGCTAACCACTGTGCCACCGTGCCACTCTAGGGGTGAGGGGAGAAGAATGAAGGGAATGCCCAAACATTCGTTCTTTGCTCTTCGTCTGCTGACGACTTTGACCTTCTCTGTGGTGTGGTGAGAGACATAGGCAGGAGATTCACTGTCAGATGAGTGATATCAGTCTTTCCAAACTCACGGGGCGCCTTGCAACGCAACACATTTCTGCCCTCACTCATTACACAAACAATATTCTAACATAACGTCCTGCAGTCTATTAAAATGGAATGGAGAATTATCGTATCAGAACAGTCATGATCACATTGAGTGACGGAGTAGTCTCGTTGGACAGAATGACCTACTTCTGCTCTTGTGTTTTATGGTCTTATCAGCCTGCTGTGTGCATGTTGCAATAGCATTAAACTGTTAATAAAACAACCAAGGCGCCACACTCCCTGAAAATGTAACAGGTTTATAAACAGGAAGAGTAATTTCCAGAGAATTTAACAGAGTTTGCAGAATTTTAGAAGTGGATCTAGCATTACATACAATGCAGAAGGAGGCCATTCAGCCCAAACCTGTCCATGTTATGTTCTACTTTTCCACATGGCAAAAGAGTTCCAATCGTGTTTACCCACTGTTTTGTCAGAGTGCTTCGGTGGGCTAAACCTCCTCGGGTTGCGGACAGTGTGCGGGTACTTTTATAAATCACGATTATAAAGCTTGTCTCATTAATGATGATCACAAAACCATCAGATGGTCATAAAAACCCAACTGGCTCACTGTCTTTTAGGGATGGAAATCTGTTGTCCTGATCTGGGCCATTGATCTCGGGTGGGATTTTCCAATCTTGGGGCGAGCACAGTCAGAAAACCCAACCCATAGAATCATACGCTGCAGAAAGGCCCTTCGGCCCATCAAGTCTGCACCCACAATACCATGATGTGGAGACGCTGGCGTTGGACTGGGGTAAACCAAGTAAGAAGTCTCACGACACCAGGTTAAAGTCCAACAAGCTTTCGGAGCACTGCAGTGCTGCCAAGTAAACCTGTTGGACTTTAACCTGGTGTTGTGAGACTTCTTATCAACAATATCTACCACTGAAGGCAAGTTAATCCCATTTTCCTGTGCTTGTCCCATATACTTGAATGAGGTCAATTCGCCCCACACTGGATGTGAACAAAATGAACGTGTGCCTTTGTCCTGGGTCTGTATATCTTATTTTTGCCCTGGACTGCCCATTCTGCTCCTGAACCATTGAGCACTGTCAGAATTCAACTGGCATAGTCAGTAGTTGGGGCCTCTAGCCGATGGAATGTCTCGGATGTCCTGCCGGGATCCTTGTCGCTCATCATGTTGCCCTCATGAGTGGGTTTCTGGCTCCAGTTCCCCACAGGCCGGGAACTATCGCTGTCTGTCTGCCTCAACAACCAGACCATCAGACAGTCAAGCTAACGTGCACACAAAGCACATAATAACAACTCCTATCCTCACCCAAAACCACCACGCACACAAAAATAACTCACAACGATTCCACCCTCTAACTGGCTCATTGTTTGATGTGCCACAAAACAATATATGGGCCATCAGCAAGATGAATTCTCCCCTTGAAGTGGCACTCGACAACAGAGAACCATTGCGATGGTTTTTAGAAGCCAGTGCAGCTAACGCACATCGTACTCCAATACGGTGGGACAAAAAACTCTGAGCACAAACTCATCTCACTCCAGTCGCTTTCAGAAACCCTGTCTGTTCATGAGGCCTCACAGCACCAGGTTAACCTGGTGTTATGATACTTCTTACTTGGTTTGCCCCAGTCCAACGCCAGCATCTCCACATCATGTCCATGCGGACCCTGAGGAGAAATTCCAGACCCAAAATGTTAAACAAAATTATCCGGCTATTCCTGCCAGCGAAATATTCTGGTCCCACTGATGGCGTTTCCACCCTGCTCCACCACGCTCCCCCCCACCCTGCCGCGGGTTCACCTTTGGTGGAGGTCTGAACGATGTAAAAGCCATTGACTGCAGCGGGACTGGAGAATCCTGCCACTGGCCAATGGCAGATCAGGGTAGTGGTGTGTGTGTGTGGGGGGGGGGGAGGGTAAGGGGGGAGGGGACTCTCTGGGGTGGTGGGGAGAGGGGACTCCTGACCTGTGTCTCTCCCTCTGGGGTAGAGGGGGAAGAGAAGGAGGGTATCCCACCCCACGTGACTCTCTCTAGGCTGGAAGGGAATTCCGCCCCTTTCTTTCTCTCTGGGATGCAGAGGCAATCCTGCCCTATATGTACCTCTCTCTGGGAAGGGGAAGGGGAGAACCTGGGCTGTGGAATGTCTCCCGCATTTTTAGTTTTTATTTCAGATTTCCAGCATCCGCAGGGTTTTGCTTTGTCCGCAGATGGGGAGATGTTTCTACTGACTGCACAGAAATGTACGGGCGTAAGGCTAATCCCCTATTAATCGCTGGTGAGGCCTCAGCCAGCCAGCTTACCACACCCAATTCTGGGAAACACAGCTGGGAAAAATGTCAGGGCTTTGGAGAGAGTGGACGGGAGGTTTACTGGCCCTCGGGGTGAGGGTCTTTGTGTGGGTTAGGCTGGCAAAGGTAGGCTGGTCAGCATTGGTCAAAAAGAGGTTTAATGGAACTGTTTAAAATCATGAGGGGTTTGATTGAGCGAATTGGGAGAGAAAGCTTTACTGGCAGGAAGTTCGGGAGACTAGAGCACTCAGATTTAAAGTCATTGGTAAATAAAGCAAGGGTGAGATGAGGAGAGATTTTTAACTCAGTGAATGGTTATGATCTGGGATCAACAGGAATTTCCAAAAGGGAATTGGAAAAATGTCTTTAAGGGAAGGAATTTGTAAAGTGATGTCGCAAAGGCAGGGAGTGGAATTAACGGACTGAACCAAGGGGCCTTCCTCTGCGCTCTCACTTACCCATTTATTAGTTTATTTATTAGTTTCACAAGTCGGTTTACATTAACACTGCAATGAAGTTACAGTGAAAATACCCTGCTTGTCACACACTGGCGCCTGTTCGGCTACACTGAGGGGGAATTTAGCATGGCCAACGCACCTAACTAGCGTGTCTTTCGGAGGAAACCCACGCAGACATGGGGAGAATGTGCAGTCTCTACACAAACAGTGACCCAAGCCAGGAGTCAAACCTAGGGTTCCTGACACTGGGAGGCAGCAATGCTAACCACTGTGCCATCATGCTGCCCCTGTCACTGTGCTGCCCCTGTCACTGTGCTGCCCCTGTCACTGTGCTGCCCCTGTCACTGTGCTGCCCTGATTTATAAAGTGTTGGATGCTCTTGGATTTCTCTGTTTAATTACAGCCCCACGCAGTCTCTGCCAGTGCAGAAGGTGTAGAAGGTGTTGTACCTGGGCATTGGAGTGGGAGACTATATCCCGACTCAAGTGCAGCAAAGCGGAACCCCTCTCCAAACTCCCCCATGTCCTGGTATTGAATTTGAACGTTCCAGGCACCCGGCTTCTCAGTAAGTGTGAAATGGAGTTGGGAATTTAACAGTTACCCGGCATTGTTCTGCTCTGGGGTGAACAGTGCACCTGATAGCAATAACCCAACTGTGGATAGAGACTAGGGACAACCCTGCGCACTGCAAGTTGTTATCGAGTACTCTTGGTCAGAAGTCACAATAATTGAATATAAAGTAAAGCTCTATCTATACTGTAGGAGTTTGCATTTACATAGCAACTTTTGGGACTTTAAGACATCCCAGCACTTTCCAGCCAGTGAAGTTTCTTTGAGGTGCGATTACCGCCGTAATGTAAGAAATGCGGTGGACAATTTGTGCACAGCAAGAGCCCACAAGGAGCACCAAGAGAATGACCAGGGGATCTGTTTTACTGGTGTCAGATGAGAGATAAATATTTGTCAAGACCTCTCCCCCCTCCCACAACAGGCCCCCCTCAGAGGGAGACCTCACTACTCTTCATCAGAATAGTGGCCATGGGATCTTTTTCATCCACCTCAAAGGACAATCAAGGTCTTTTCAAGTCTCTTCTGAAAGACAGCATCTCCCACAGTGCAGCACTCCCTCCACACTGCACTGCCAGCCAAGGTTGTTTGCTCAGGTCTCGGGGGTTAGGGGTTTGTGCTCACAGTCTTCTGATTTGAAGGTTGAATGCTATGTGAGGGCCACGGTACAGCACAGGGCAATTGTCTAAATGCACAATCCCCATGTTTCGACATTGTACCTGTGAGAGTGGAGTGTGGGGTGGCTGGGAGTGGAGGATGTAGTTGAAAACTAGATGAAAATGTGATAATAGGAATGACCTGCTCACTAGAGATGTGGAAAACTGCAGGAACGCTCTGAGAGACAGGGGGACAGAGATCAGATTGAGTCTTGGGAAGAGGATCAGAGAGAAGATGTGAAAATTCTGGGTGAAGATTTGGAGAAAGTGAATAGCTTCAAATTCCTGGGGTCAGTTGTGGCAAGAGACGTAAGTATAGAAATAGAAAATAACCACTTTAGTTAAGTTGGGATAATTGGACAAAACCTTCTCCTCAAGCAGTCTCTCGAGGTTGGGGGTGATTTGATTATACACTAAAAATGAGTTCTCAGGTGATGGAGGAGTTCAATGTGTGACCTCCAGTCTCTGTCACAAGTGGTTGGTGGAGCAGGAGAATGGCATGCCTGGGTGGGTGGGATGCTCGGGTGGATAAGGTGCCCTGGTGAGTGGGGTGCCCGGGTGGGTGAGATGCCCAGGTGGGGGGGGGCGAGCAGGTGAGTGGGGTACCCGGTGAGTGGGGTGCCTGGGTGAGTGGGGTCGCAGGTGAGTGGAGTGCCCGGGTGAGTGGGGTAGCCAGTGAGTGGGGTGCCCGGGTTGCCATTCACTCCTTTCGCTGTTGACGTTTAGCTTCAGCTTGCGCTAGGTGATGAAAGGTGTTCATCTCCTTCCTGGGTGCTTTTCCTTCACTTGGGATGGTCCTGAGGCCAGGGTTTGCCAGGTGTTCACCCACTAAGAGGAACAATGGACATGACCTTCACCTCATGGCAACTACAAGAGAAATCCAGGGAACCAAGGGCATCAAGGATATATAACCTTTCTGACCTCACAATGATCTTCAACACCATCAACCATGAGGGATTGTGGAACATCCTGCTCTGTTTCAGCTACCCAAAAAATGTATCACCATCCTCTGTCTGCATCACAATTTTTGTTTATTCATTTTTGGGACATGGGTGTCACTGGCTGGCCAGCATTTATTGCCCATCCTTAGTTGCCCTTGAGAAGTTGGTGGTGAGCTGCCTTCTCGAATTGCTGCAGTCTGCGTGCTGTGGGTTGATCCACAATGCCATCAGGGAGGGAATTCCAGGATTTTGAACCAGCGACTGTAAAGAAACGGCGATATATTTCCAAGTCAGGATGGTGAGTGGCTTGGAGGGGAGCTTGCAGTTGGTGGTGTTCCCATGTATCTGCTGCCAATGTCCTTCTTTTAAAGTTTAAATTTATCTATTAGTCGCAAGTAAGGCTTACATTAATGCTGCAATTAAGTTATTGCGAAATTCCCTAGTTGCCACACTCTGGCGCCTGTTCAGGTCAATGCACCTAACCAGCACATCTTTCAGATTGTGGGAGGAAACCAGAGCACCCGGAGGAAACCCACGCAGACATGGGGAGAACATGCAAACTCCACACAGAGAGTGACCCAAGCCGGAAATCAAATCCGGGTCCCTGGCACAGTGAGGCTGCAGTGCCAACCACTGTGTCACCGTGGAAATGGTTGTGGGTTTGGAAGGTGCTGTCTAAGGATCTTTGGTGAATTGCTGCAGTGCATCTTGTAGATAGTACACACTGCTGCTACTGAGCGTCAGTGGTAGAGGGAGTAGATGTTTGAGGAGGTGGTGCCAATCAAGCGGGCTGCTTTGTCCTGGATGATGTTGAGCTTCTTGAGTGTTGTTGAAGCTGCACTCATCCATGCAAGTGGGGAATGTTCCATCACACTCATAACTTATGCCTTGTAGATGGTGGCTAGGCTGAGTCCAGTTGAGTTTCCAATCAATGATAGCCCCAAGGACAATGAATTGGAAGAAGTGCGATGGAGTGTTATATGATAGAACAGATCGCTGAAACTGAAAGGATGCATCTATAAGAGAGTTTGGAACCAGCAATTATGTAGTGGAGAGAGGAACAATGACTGGATGCTAGTGAGATGCAAAGAGATTGACCTGATGGTCAGCCATTACAGAGAGAGACAGGAAATGTGGTGAAGTGAGTGATGGGGATGGGAGAATGGGAAAAGAGAGGCCTGATTCCAAATGGAAGCTTAGGGTAGTGACAGAATGGGATTGGAAAATGATTGAGTGAGGGACAAGGAGGAGATGGAAAAGGATGATCTGCCAGCAGTGTGGGGACCCGAAATAAAACCAGAGAAACAAAAAGATGATGAAGAAGAAGATAGGATTGAGTTGTTCGTGAGTTGAGGCCCATACATAATTCCATCACTGGCTAAGCCATTGGTGCTACCTCACCGCATAACTCATCACTTTCAGTTCCTACCTCTCCTGAGTGATCTACTTGGGCGAACCTCGAGACCAGTTCAGAGGTCTGCCTCTGCACGTCCACCCTGACCAACCTTACAACCATTGTTGTATGCTGAGTTCAGCCTCTACATCAAGGCTTTCCCCCAGGAACCCAGCAGCTGCAGGAGGGAAGGAAGTCTGAGGATTGAGAGGACTTCCAGCTTCAGTGCACTGGGAATGAAGAAACTGGAATAAGAGATGGTGAGGTGAGACTAGCTATGGGTGGCACAGTGGTACAGTGGTTAGCACTACTGCCTCACAACACCAGGGACCCGGGTTTGATTTCAGGCTTGGGAGGCTGTGTGGTGTTTGCACGTTCTCCCCATGTCTGCGTTGGTTTTCTTCAGGTGCCACAGTTTCCTCCCACAGTCCAAAGATGTGTGGGTTGGTGGATTGGCCATGCTAAATTGCCCCTTGTTTAGGGGAATAGTGGGGTAATAACGTAGGGTTACAGGGATAGGGCCAGGGTGGGATGCTTCATTGGAGAGTTGGTATAGACCCGATAGACCGAATGGCCTCCTTCTCTGCTGTAGGGATTCTATGTCATTGGAAGTAAAGATTTAGGAAGATTGACCTTAAACAAGAACAACAACAACTTGCATTTACATAGCACCTTTAACATAGTAAGAATTCCCAAGGTGCTATGAGGCAAATAAGGAAATATTAGGACAGGTGACCAAAAGCTCAAAGTTTAAAGTAGGATCTTAAAGGAAGAGAGAGAGGTGGAGAAGCTAAGGGTGGAGATATTGGAGATTCTGGTGAAAGAGACTGAAGGTACAACCGCCAATGATGTGGCGATGAGATTTGGTTGCGTGAGGGACTGAAGGGACATGGCAACTGGACGGGAAAGCAGAGTTATGGTGGAAGCTCAGATGTACTTTTGTTAAGTATTGTAGCAAACCCAAGAGGCTGTACAGCCCAATCCTGCCCCAATTTCTATTTCTTTTTAAGCAGCGTGTCGGAATTGGCAGAACACAGAGTGTGGTAGGACTTGAGTAAGGAAGAAGCAAGAAAAACTTCCAGGCAACAGTAAACACGATGGCACAGACAGAGTGGAGAATTGCGATTAGCAATGTCAGGAGTGGACATTTCACCTCTTTGAGGGTGAAGGGTCAAGGACAGCGGCAATGTTTTGTTGTCAATGGCCTGCTTCATGCATCAGTAATAAACACTCTGGAGTGTTCCAGATCCAAACTAGGAGCATAACACAGTGACAATTATTGCTGATATTAACTCTATAATTTTTCCAGTATTCCAAGTCTTGTTTTATTTAGCATAATTGGAAGCAGCCATGTTCCTATATCTTGGAGCAGGAATCCTGGTCTGCTCAGTTACATTGTTCTCCTTACTGATAAATATTTGATAGCAGAATGACATAATTATCTGTACGTGAGGTGTGTGGCAGTTATTGCTTTTATAGATTGCTTTCCCCTTTAATGTTGTCCTTTCAGGAACACTGCTAAGAGGCAGTTTCACAAAGACTGGCTATCCTTCAGTTCTTTGGCTAAGTTTTATTCATTCAAGGGATGTGGGCATCGGTGGCCAGGCCACCACTTATTGCCCGTCCCTAATTGCCCTTGGGAATGTGGTGGGTGAGCTGCCTTCTTGAACCACTGCAGTCCCTGTGGTGTAGGTACACCCACGGTGCTGTTAGGGAGGGAATTCCAGGATTTCGACCCAGTGACAGTAAAGGATTGGTGCTATGAGGTGGCAATGACCTAGTGGTATTATCGCTGAACTATTAATCCAGAAACTCAGCTGGTGTTCTGGGAACCTGTGGTTCAAATCCCATCACAACAGACGGTGGACTTCAAATTCAATTAAAAATATGTGGAATTAAGAATCTACTGAAACCATGATTGATTGCTGAAAAAACCCATTGGTTTCACTAATGTTCTTTAGGGAAGGAAATCTGCCGTCCTTACCTGGTCTGGCCGACATGTGACTCCAGAGCCACAGCAATGTGGTTGACTCTCAACTGCCCTCTGAAATGATGTGGAGATGTTGGCATTGGACTGGGGTGAGCGCAGTAAGAAGTCTCACAGCACCAGGTTAAAGTCCAACAGGTTTATTTGGAATCATGAGCTTTCGGAGCGCTGCCCCTTCATCAGATGAGTGCTTCCATAGTATCATAGAATCCCTACAGTGCAGAAGGAGGCCATTCAGTCCATTGAGTCTGCATCGACCACAATCCCACCCAGGCCTATCCTCCATAACCTCATGCATTTACTCTAGCTAGTTCTCCCTGATGCTAAGGGGATATTTAGCATGGCTAATCAACCTAACCCGCACATCTTTGGAGTGTGGGAGAAAACCGGAGCATCTGGAGGGAACCCATGCAGACACGGGGAGAATGTGCAAACTCCATACAGACAGTAACCCAAGCCAGGAATCGAACCCAGATCCCTGGTGCTGTGAGGCAGCGGCGCTATAGCTTCTTTCAATACCTCCGAAATGTCCCAAAACCTTTTCTAGTCTAGGATGCACTTCTACCACTGTCGCCACTATAGGAAACGGGGCAGCCAATTTGCGCACAGCAAACCAGCTAAGTAAAAGTTTATTTATTAGTCACAAGTAGGGATTGCATTAACACTGCAAAGAAATTACTGTGAAATTCCCCTAGTCACCACACTCCAGTGCCTGTTCGGAACAACGCGCCTAATCCGCACATCTTTCAGACTGTGGGAGGAAACTGCAGCACCCGGAGGAAACCCACGCAGACATGAGGAGAATGTGCAGACTCCACACAGACAGTGACCCAAGCCGGGAATTGAATGTGGGTTCCTGGCACTGTGAGGCAGCAGTGCTAACCACTGTGCCACCCTGAACATAACCCGGTGGCCCTGAGATCGATTGGAGTTTAGCCACTCTGACTGAGGTGAGCTAATTCAGTGCGGAACTGAATCAAAGCTGGAGTTCTTCTGGAGCTTGTAGCCCAGTTACTCTTTGTGTCGTCCATATGAGCTGTCAAGTGTGCCATGGTTCTTGTTTAATTCCTTCTTTAAATTTGTACAAGATAAAGGACCTTTACATTTAATCAAACAGGAAAACTGGCGGCCAATTATATTAGCCAGCCACTCACTCCCAATGATGTTTTGCTAAACTGATTGCGTGCGACAGAGGGGCTCTCTATTAGCCGTCTGCGTCACCAGACAGCCACCATATCTAATCTATGGCGAGAGGATTGGAGGCACCAGAGTGCTCATCTCCACCATGGCAGCGTCTGGCGCTTGTAAAAAGGGAAAGAAGCTGTACAGAAAAATCAGCAAATGTTATTAAACAGGAAAGGCTTGGAGACAGGAGAGACACGAGATAACAGCTTGCTGCACAAAACACACAGTGAAGCAGGCAATCTTTCCCTGGTGCAGCCTCAGTGACGCTGGGTCTGTCCAAGGATGGCAGTGAAAAGGGAACTATTCAAAAACAACTCCGTCTAAAAGTTCACCCAGAACATTTCTCAGGCTTTAAACTTCGTCCTTTGGGGAAGATAAGCAAGACCCAAGAGATTTGGACCAGCCTCTGGCTAATGTGGAGTCAATCGCAGTCGCTGTTGCTTTTTCCTGAACTGCTGAGTTACTTAAGTGCTTAATTAGAGCTCGGTGGGCACAGTTAGCAGCCCCACGTGCTCAGATCCTGCCCTGTGAAAAATTCTCATCTAGCCCTGAAATTAGCCCCTTCCTCAAGAGGAGCTCTGAAGTGGGGCCATGGAAGGACCTAAAAAAAAATTGCATTTTACCCATCCTTGCCCATGAGATTTGCCCAGATATTTTGTAAATGTTGCCATCTGAGATCGCACTTGAAACTCTTGCCCCCGCCTCACCCCTGAGAGCCTGCAAGCTCCAATTAAATCAACTTCACCTCAACAAAACAGAAACTACCAGAAATATTTGGTGGCACAGTGGTTAGCACTGCTGCCTCTCAGCGCCAGGGACCCAGGCTCAATTCCCGGCTTGGGTCACTGTCTGTGCGGAGTCTGCACGTTCTCCCCATGTCGGCGTGGGTCTCCTCCGGGTGCTCCAGTTTCCTCCCACAGTCCGAAAGATGTGTTGGTTAGGTGCATTGGCCATGCTAAATTCTCCCTCAGTGTACCCGAACATATGCCAGAGTGCAGCAATTAGGGGATGTTCACAGTAACTTCACTGCACTGTTAATGTGAGCCTACTTGTGACACAAATCAATAAACTTAATCTTAATAAAGGATGGATCCCTCAGCATCTTTAAATTGAAATGACAGGTTGGGTCTAGAATGTTTAGTTGAATTCTTAGTTCAGGTGGAGAGAATCTAACCCAAGGTGCATCTTGAGCTTTGCCTGCGTGGATGGTCATGGACTTGCTGGATTTTCAATATTTCTTATAACTTTCAGATTTTTGGCATCTGATTTCTTTCCCTCCTTTGATATCATTGCTCATTCTTCAAGTTTGTGTCCAGTCAGCTTGTGAATGTTGTCAGTATTTGATAAGTGGAGGCGTCTTATAATCACACGTTTTGTACATGACTCACTGGATATTGACTGCAACCAAGAACACTGGGCGATAACTATCTCACTCCCTCAGCCAATAGTCTGATACAGGATTACATGTTAGTGCTGGGGGCCAATAGCTCAGCCAAAGAGGTCGGTTTTAACCAACATTTTAAAGGAGAAAGAAGCGGAGAGGTTTAGGGAGGAAATTCCAGAGTTTACGTACAGTCCAGGAAACTGAAAGCATGACCGCCAATGTGGAGGGAAGGAAACTGGGATGATCCACATGCCAGAATTGTCGGAGTGAGGAGATGTTGGAAGGTTGTAGGCGTGGAGGGGATCATAGAGATAGTAGGTGGGATTTTCTCACTTTTATTTTCTATTGTCTCAAGTGGATAAAATGGAGGACAGCCCTCCAGTTGCCTTGCTGGTCTCTCCTGTCATATTTTCAGACACATAGGAAGAAAATAGTTAAGGGGCTGGTCCTACGATATCATGTTGAAGGGGTAGGCCCAAACCCGGCTGCTGAATGATCAGTATCTACTCCTCAGATAGTGAAGCAGACCGTGTGTAAATACAGCAAGTCCTGGGTAATATCCAGGCTTGGGCTGACAAGTTGCAAGTAACATTCATGCCACTCAGGTGCCAGGCAATGACCATCGCCAACAAGAGAGGATCTAATCATCTCTCCTTGGCACTCAATGGCGATACCGCCATTGAATCCCTCACATCAATGAGGGGATTACCATTGACCAGAAACCCAACTGGACTAGACAGTTGAAAAAGAGAATGACAAAGTGCTAATCCAGCATTAAAGCTCTTGATGATCAAGATTGGGTTTGTAGGACAGGTGACTCCTAGAAATGAGCTGAATTAGGGTCAAGCGGAAACATAGACCATTGCAGTTACAAAGTGAAGATGACATGTCTCAAGAACACCTCAAAGCCACAGGAATTAGCTAACCGTGAGTGGGCATAGTGGGAACGTAGAACAGAAATCAGCCCTCCATAACCAATAATTGTGGGTAATATCTTTTAAGGTTTTAAAGTTAAAGTTTATTTATTAGCAGGCTTACATTAACACTGCAATGAAATTACTGTGAAAATCCCCTAGTCACCATAATCCAGTGCCTGTTCGGGTCAATGCACCCTAACCAGCACGTCTTTCAGGCTGTGGGAGGAAACCAGAGCACCCGGAGGAAACTCACACAGACACAGGAAGCATGTGCAAACTCCACACAGACAGTGACCCAAGCTGGGAATCAAACCCAGGTCCCTGGAGCTGTGAGGCAGCAGCGCTAACCGCTGTGCTACCATATCCTCCAGAGCTTAAAGGGCTCCTATTGTACACCAGGCATGTTGGTATAGTATACTTGATTATGAATAGCTTTAAAGCTCATCCAGAGAGTGGTGAATGTGTGGAATTCACTACCACAGAAAGTAGGCGAGGCCAAAATGTTGTTTGATTTCAAGAAGAAATGAGACGTAGCTTTTGGGGCTGAGGGTGTCAAGGGATTGGGGGGGAGGCGGGGATCAGGATATTGAATTTGATGATGAGCCATGGTGAAAATGAAAGGCAGAACAGAGTCAAAGGGCTGAATGGCCTGTTCCTGCTTCTATGTTTTTATGTGAATTACTTTAAGTGAATGACGTAGTGAACCTTAAATGGTGTACTGAAATATTGTCCATTGGAAAAAAAAATCTCCCTTCACAACTCCCTGCTTTCTATTGAGTTGTATATTTTTCTCTTTAAAGTCTGCCTGAACAAGCTGCTGATGCCTCAATTCACCCTGAGTGATGGCACCTCTGACAATGCAGCACTCCCTCCGTATTGCCCCAGACTGTCAGTCTGCTTCACTTAAAGTTACAGAATCCCTACAGTGCAGACCCATCGAGTCTGCACAAAAACCCCACCTATTCCACAACCCCACATATTACCTCACTAATCCCTTGAATCTACACATCCTTGGACACTGACGGACAATTTAGCACGGCCAATCAGCCTAACCCACACATCTTTGAACCACGGGAGGAAACTGGAGCACTCGGAAGAAACCCATGCAGACACAGGGAGGATGTGCAAACTCCACACAGACAGCAACCCGAGGCCGGAATTGAACCTGGTTCCCTGATGCTGTGAGGCAGCAGTGCTAACCACTGTGCCACCGTGCCGTTCTGCACCAGGGTTATGAAGTCCCAGTTTCACGAGATGGAAGTTCTGTGAGCCCGCCTCGGAAGGCATAGCAATACCCCTTTAAATGGGCAAGCTTTTATTTAACAGCCTAATTCCATGGATTACATTTGCTATAATCAGAAGCATACATCCCGTTTTTTCCCCTCTGTTTTCTTGGCATATTTCTGAAACCAGCAAAATGCAGAAAATTGTTAAACCCAGGCCAAGGAAATACCCACGCTATATAATTTATATTGTATCAACAAAAATCTTTTCTCAGTCCTCCTTGAAAGCGATTTTCTGAGCCACAGTAAAGAAGGGCCTCCCTGACAGACTGAAGCAGGGTAACACACTGTAATCGTTACAATACAGCATGGGAATTTGGATGCGTACATTCGCAGGGACGCTACTGTCGGTTGGCGTCCCTGATTAAATCAACTGCAGCTGCAGTTAATGCAAGCCTTTTCTTTCATGACTGCTGGCACGCTATCCCTTAGCCCTTGCCTGCTTATAGAGTATGGCCTGAGCTGGTGCTGCTGTCACGCCAAGGGTGGGTGCAAGCGTCACCAACGCTTGATGCCCCCGTAGCTGATTCGAATCTCCATTTTTCTAGTGGAACCTGGTTTGAGGGTCTCAGTCATCCAACCTGGGATTTACACGTGGGTTAGAAGGAGGTTACAGAGAGCCTTGGGGGGGGGTTGGTGATGATTGTGGTGAGTCAAGACTGACAATGATCAAGATGGGTGCAAATGGACTTTGGAATGAGGAGGGATAATGTGCCCAATCCTCCCACCCTTCATGTTTTAACCCTGATGGTTTGCTCTGATACACTATGGCCCTCGATTCAATGGCAGTTTGCAGATGTTATAAAGATATGTAGACGGACAGATAATATTGAGGAAGCAGGGTGGCTGCAGAAGGATTTGGACAGGTTAGGAGAGTGGACAAAGAAGTGACAGATGGAATACAATGTGGAAAAGTGTGAGGTTATGCACTTTGGAAGAAGGAATGGAGGCATAGACTATTTTCCAAATGAGAAAATGCTGAGGAAATCAGAAACACAAAGTGTCTTGGGAGGCATTGTTCAAGATTCTCTTAACGTGCAGGTTCAGTCGGCAGTTAGGAAGGCAAATGCAATGTTAACGTTCATGTTGAGAGGGCTAGGATATAACATCAGGGATGTATTTCTGAGGATGTATAAAGACTCAGACCCCATTTGGAGTATTGTGAGCAGTTTTGGGTCCTGTATCTAAGGAAGGATATGCTGGCCTTTGTCCAGAGGAGGTTGACAAGAGTGATCCCTGGAATGAAGAGTTTGTTGTATGAGACACGGTTGAGGACTCTGGGTCTGCACTCGTTGGGGTTTAGAAGGATGAGGGGAGATCTTATTGAAACTTACAGGATACTGCGAGGCCTGAATAGAGTGAATGTGGAGGGGATGTTTCCACTAGTAGGAAAAACTAGAACCAGAGGGCACAATCTCAGGCTAAAGGGACTTCCCTTTAAAACAGAGATGAGGAGGAATTTCTTCAGCCAGAGAGTGGTGAATCTGTGGAACTCTTTGCTGCAGAAGGCTGTGGAAGCCAGGTCATTGGGCATCTTTAAGACAGAAGTTCTTGATTAATAAGGGGATCAGGGACAATGCGGAAAAGACTGGAGAATGGGAATGAGAAAAATATTAGCCATGGTTGAATGGCAGAGGAGACTTGATGGGCCGAGTGGCCTAATTCTGCTCCTACGTCTTATGGTCTTGTGGAAAATTGTCAGTCACTTCCTCCCAAGGGGATTTGTGGATCAGGATTTATTTATTACAGCCTTTCTCGCCCCGTAACTGTAAAACCCCGCCCAAGGCTGACGGACATTTGCATTGTCCGCCCCTCGCCCACTCTGATTCTATGGCAGGCGGAAAGGTAAAATCCTGGCTGTTGAACCTTCTGTTTCACTTTCTATTGGTGATGCCTTGATGGCTGAGTGCTGGATTCTTGGTTTTTCTCCTATGTTGACCTGTGAGGGCAGGCAGGACCTTGGTTTTAACATCTCATTCAAAAGTCAACACCTCCAACAGCACAGCACACCCTCAGTACCGGGAGTTGAAGCGAAAAGAGAGCCATCGACTGAGTCATCGCTGACCTACAAGAGGCAAAAGAATTGTACAGTGTGAACATGTTAAGACTGAAGGAAACAGTGTGACAGACACATACACCATAGAACAAACAAGGAGAAAGAATATAGGATTAATGGCGACCGAGGTGGTGATGGATGGAAGTGTACCAAGAGACTGAGGAAACGGGTGGCACAATGGTTAGCACTGCTGCCTCACAGTGCCAGGGACCTGGGTTCGATTCCCAGCTTGGTTCACTGTCTGTGTGGAGTTTGTACATTCTCCACGTGTCTGTGAGGGTTTTCTCCGGGTGCTCCGATTTCCTCCCACGATCCAAAAATGTGCAGGCTAGGTTGATTGGCCATGCTGAATTGCCCCTTAGAGTCAGGGATTAGCAGGGTAGATATGTGGAGTTATGGCGATGGGGCCTGGGTGGGATCGTTCTCAATGGGCCAAATGGCCCGCTTAGGTGTTCTATGATTCCAAGAAATAGGTAAGGGAAGTGGACACGGAAAAGGAAATATAGTGGATTAGAGGGAAGTAAAGGTGCTTTTACTCTACCTTTGACTAATTCCATGACATTAACCAACCGTAAAAATAAGTCCTCGAAACTACAATTTGTCAAATTTATTTGAATGGATCAAAACAGCAGAAAAAGGGGTCTTGATAATAACCACATGATAATCGGACACAAATATAATTTTCGGACAATGTCTGTTGCAGCATTGTTTAGTGAAATAAAACACATTTTTAAAAAAGTGCACCATTTATTCTCAACACACACCTAAAGATTAGTGTCTGTGACCTCTACCGCTCCACGTAAATCCTTATTGCACAGTAGTGAAAAATATGAGGCCTAGTGGTTGTATAAGCTATAATTACGCCTCCTTCATACCATACTGCTGCAGTACTCAACAATAACCCTGTAACCAGGAGACTGATTATACACAGGGTACAGCCTCCTCTGTGATTCTCAAGTCTGTACAGCCTTGTCAATTGCTATTTTTAAGTTATTATGAGGCCTTAAGGACCAATCCTACGGTATGCACCAGCTACTTATTACCAGGGCCCCTCTTAATAAGAATGTTCATTTGAGGAATCCATTCAGACGCTGAATCATTTCCCATATGCTCTTTTCCTTAAGTTTCCGTTTCCCGCTTCAGTTTTATTCCCTGTTCTCCCAAAGTATCCAGGCTCTCCTTAGACAATGGGCTTCATGTGCCCTGCATGCCAATAAGAGAGAAACCCTGCATAGTAAGTATTGCTCAGCTGTTCTGGGCTTTGGGGAGAGGGTGGCGTAGTGCTAATGTCACTGGGCTAGCAATCCAGGCCAATGCTCTGGGGCCGTGAGTACAAACTCTACCACGGCAGCTGGTGAAATTTCAATTCAATGCACAAAAGCTGGAGATACAAAGCTAGCCTCAGCAACGGTGACCATGTCACTATCATCTATTGTTATGTAAAAAAATCTGGTTCACTCATCTCTATTAGGGAAGGAAATCTGCTGTCCCTACCCAGCCTGGCCTAATTACTGAGTGGCTTGCTAGGTCATTTCAGAGTCAACCACATTGCTGTGGCTTAGGGATGGCTTACAAATGCTGATCTTGCCAATGGCACCCACATCCCATGAAAGAAAAAAGTAAGACTTTTTAAAATTTATTCATGGGACATGGGCGTCTCTGGTTGGCCAGCATTTATTGCCTAACTCTAGTTGCCCTTCAAAAAGTGGTGGTGAGCTGTCTTTTTGAATTGGTGCACTTCATGTTCTGTGGATTGATCCACAATGTCGTTAAGGGGTGAATTCCAGGATTTTGACCCAGCGACTGCGAAGGAGCAGCGATATATTTCCAAGTCAAGATGGTGAGTGGTTTGGAGGGGAACTTGCAGGACGTGGTCTTCCCATGTATCTGCTATCCTTGCCCTTCTAGATGGAAGTG
Organism: Carcharhinus amblyrhynchos; assembly: GCF_965287045.1. Classification (NCBI taxonomy): domain Eukaryota; kingdom Metazoa; phylum Chordata; class Chondrichthyes; order Carcharhiniformes; family Carcharhinidae; genus Carcharhinus; species Carcharhinus amblyrhynchos. Next base: position 12,149,129 of record NC_137351.1, read on the forward strand.
TTTGTGGGTTTGGAAGGTGCTGTCTAAGGATCTTTGGTGAATTGCTGCAGTACATCTTGTGGATAGTACACACTGCTGCTACTGTGTGTCGGTGGAAGGCAGAACAGCTAAGACACATTCTCTCCCCACCCACCATCTAGGAATGGACAATGGGAGTTGCTGGAAAGCATTTGGAAAGATGGCTGATTTTTCCATCACTCCTCATCACCTTCACCTCCTTCGTTAACCCTTAGGAGAACTGAGGTCAAGTGTAACCGCCTCCCCCCCCCCACAAACAACCTTTCTCCTGACTGAGGACAGAATCAGGCACAGTTATGATGCTGGCCAGTTAACTAGTTTAATGGCACGCCATGTCTGAAGTCAGCCATGGAGACAGACACTTAGGGACAGTCCTGTCAATGGTGATCCTCCCAATGACTCATTGCAGAGCAGGTGGAGCTCACCAGAATTTCCACCTGGGCTCATTCAACCATCAACCCCGTGGTCACCGACTTGTATTGGCTCCCGGTCCGACAATGCCTTGTGGTTGGTTCATGTGTTTAGATTCCTGAATGGCCTCATTCTATCTGCACAGGTTAAGTGGATTGTCAATGCCAAATTTCACTTTAGTGTCCAAAGATGAGCAGGTTAGGTGGATTGGCCATGCTAAATGTGTGCAGTTATGGAGATAAGGCTGATGGAGTGAGCCTGGATATGATGCTGTTTTGGAGAATCGATGCAGACCCGATGGGCCAAATGGCCTCCTTCTGCACCGTAGGGATTCTATGGATTCAATGGACATTTCTGTGAAGTGCTGTGGGATACCAAAGACACTATATAAATGCAAGCTGCTGGCTGAGATTCTCCCGTCCCGTTGCTGGTTGGGATTCTCCAATCTCGCTGGTTGCTAGGATTCTCCGGGGTTGCCGGCAGCTGGGATTCTCCAACTTCGCCGACAGCTGGGATTCTCCGACCTCGCCGATGGCTAAGATTCTCCAGTCCCGTTGCTGTGAAAGGAAATTTGACAGAGCGCTAAATTCCCCATTCTCACTTGTAGCAATGGCAAGGTGTGCGAGCCTGGAGAATTCCAGCTGCTGTCTCTGTCCAGCAGTATTTCTTCCGGGCTGAGACAGGTTGTGTATAAAAATAATTCGAGTCCAACAGAGACAAGAATTTTATTTGAAAAAAGAAGCAAATAAAAAAGAAATTTAGTGGGTTAGTGGAGACATGCTGGCATTGTCAACTTGTTCTGTTCCTTGTGGTCAACTGTTCCCCGTTATAGCTTGTCGTTAAAGCCTCAGACCTTTTCCTATTATTATTCCGAAGTAGCTCTGTTATTTTTAGAGAGAGAAAGAGCCCGAGACAGTGAAAAAATAGTGTTGCCACGGTGTCTGCCTTTGTGTGTGTGTGACAGGGTCCGATCACTGCTGTTATCAGGCTTTGCTGCTATCAGTAGGCATGTTAAACAAGACCATTGCTTATCTGAGGAGGGGCGGCTGTGGAAACTGTATTAATTACACAGTGAGATAGAGAATGGTGTAGCACCAAAATATTTCTCTTGGGAAAGTGACGCCAGTCAGCAGGCGGATGGATTCCTGGCTGGCACTGCAACAGCTTAACCCCAAGCAAGGCTGGGGGGATCTGCTACTCCAGAATCTCACTGCTGGATGGGGCTGCTGCCCCTGATCATTATACAGTGCTTTCCAGCTGCATGCAGTGTGCAACCTTCAATCATTTGTGTACCCAGCAATAGGGGGGCTCGGTGCATAGTGGTTAGCACTGATACCTCACAGCTCCAGGAACCCGGGTTCGATTCCGACCTCGGCTCACTGCCTGTGTATGGTTTGCACATTCCCTCTGTGTCTGCGTAGGTTTCCTCCCACAGGACGAAGATGTGCCGGTTAAGCCATGCTGAAATTGCCCCTTAGTGTCAGGGGGCTAGCTAGTGTAAATGCATAGGGTTATGGGGATAGAGTCTGTGTGGGATTGTGGTGCAGACTCAATGGGCTAAATGGCCTCTTTCTGCAGTGTAGAGATTCTATAATTCAACGCAGTAGTGAAGAGGGTAGCACTCTCACCTTTGAGTCAGAAGGCTTTTGAGTTCAAATAAATCAAGTCTACACCAACTCTCTGATAGAGCATCTGACCGAGGCCCTATCCCTTTAGCCCATGTATTTACCTCACTAATCCCACTAACCTACACACCTTGGGACACTAAGTAACAATTCAGCATGGCTAATCAACCTAACTTGCATAACTTTGGAGTGTGGGAGGAAACCGGAGCACCCAGAGGAAACCCGCACAGACACGGGGAGAACGGACACTTTAGGAACTTTCAAGCGGTTATTGGATAGGTACATGGAGCACACCAGAATGATAGGGAGTAGGATAGCTTGATCTTGGTTTTGGACAAAGCTCGGCACTAAAAAGGGCCAAAGGGCCTGTGCTGTACTGTTCTATGTTCTATAAATCCCAGAGACTGAAACACTTAAATTCCGGCTTGTGCTCTCACCGTGCGGCACTGAAGGAATGGTGCGTTGTCAGAGGCAATGAGATATTATACCGAGGCCCCGATTGCCCTGTCGGGTGGACGTCAAAGATCCTGTTGTACTATTTTGAAGACGAAAAGAGAATTTCTCCCCACTGCCCTGACCAATATTTATTCCTCAACAAACAACACAAAGTCAGATGTTCTGGTCATTATCACATTGCTCTCTGTGTCAGTGGTTAGCACTGCTGCCTCACAGTGCCAGGGTCTCGGCCTCAGGTGGACGTCAGTGCAGAGGTTGCGCATTCTCCCCATGTCTGTGTGGGTTTCCTCTGGGTGCTCCGGTTTCCTCCCACACTCCAAAGTTGTGCAAGTTAGGTTGATTAGCCATGCTGAATTGTTACTTAGTGCCCCAAGGTGTGTAGGTTAGTGGGATTAGTGGGATAAATACATGGGCTAAAAGGATAGGGCCTTGGCCAGATGCTCTGCCAGACAGTTGGTATACACTTGATGGGCTGAATGGTCTCCTTCTGCACTGTAGGGATTCTATAATCAGTTGTGCACAAATTGGTTGTCACATTTTATAGAATCATAGAATTCCTACTGTACAGAACGACGCCATTTGACCCATCAAGTCTGTACCAACCACAATCCCTCCCAGGTCCTATTCCCGTAACCCTTATTTACCCTTCTAATCCCCTTGATACTAAGGGGCAATTTGCCATGGCCAACTAACCTAAGCTTGGACTGTGAAAGGAAACCGGAGCACCTGGAGGAAACCCACACAGACACGAGGCGAACATGCAAACTCCACATAAACAGACACCCAAGATCGGAATCGAACCCAGATCCCTGGCGCTGTGAGGCAGCAGTGCTAACCACTGTGCCATTGTGCCAGCCCCATTTCCTACATTCCAACAGGAGCTTTCTTTTGTGCTGTCCAATTAAACAAATCTCTGCAAACAATCAATCTGTCACTGTTTACCTCTTAAAGCACTTGGTCAGTTTGAGATTATCTATTGGTTCCCATCTTAAACCATCACTAATGCAAAAGCAAAATACTACAGATGCTGGAAATCTGAAGCAAATGCTCTGAAATGTTGGCTGGGGTTTTCCAGTCCCGTCTGCGGTAGGATCTGTTGCAGCTGGGATGGGAAATTCAGGGAGGCAGCCAAATGTCCAATGACATTGGATTGGATTGGAATATCCCAGCTGCCCAACTCTGTCTCTCTCCACATATACTGCCTGAGCTGCTGAGAATTTCCAACACCTTCTGTTTTAATTCGCATTTTAAACTATTTTCTTCCACTGAAAAGAGCCCCAGAGTTTTCCATGTTTTCTTTGGAACTATACCCTTCTATTCTTGATTTCACTCCAATGAATTTTGATTGTATCTCTTCGAAGCTTTAATATCACTCTTATAATAGGGTGTGTAGGCTTAAATGCAAATTTTTGTTTTGATTTGATTTATTGTTGTCACATGTATTAACATACAATGAAAACTATTGTTTCTTGCGTGCTGTACAGACAGAGCATATTGTTCATAGACTAAGAAAGGAGAGAGTGCAGAATCTAGTGCTACAGTCATAGTTAGGGCATTGAGAAAGATCAGCTTAATGTGAGGTAAGTCCATTCAAAAGTCTGGTGGCAGCAGGGAGGAAGCTGTTCTTGAGTCAGTTGGTATGTGACCTCAGACTTTTGTATCTTTTTCCCAAAGGAGGAAGGTGGAAGAGAGAATGTCCGGGGTGCGAGGGGTCCTTAATTACGCTGGCTGCTTTGCAGAGGCAGTGGGAAGTGTAGACAGGGTCAATGGATGGGAGGCTGGTTTGCATGATAGATTGGGCTACATTCATGATCTTTTGTCATTTCTTGCAATCTTGGGCAGAGCAGGAGCCCATACCAAACTGTCATGTGATGTGTTGTATGTGTTGTACTAATTAAACATAGATTGAGAATGAAATCCATGAGAAGGGAAATGGGGAGGGGAGAAGGATATAGTTACGCTGTCGCACTGTCTGACCCTTCACTGAGATCCTATGTGGCAAGTGAGGGCTATCACCTTTAACCTCGTTTCAGCAAATGCTCACAACATACTCTTTCTAGCCAGGATTTTCAATAGTCCTTGAGGGTGGGCACGTGAGGTGGCACGCTTTAAAAATAGCACCCGTGGATGGTGTTATCAGCCTCCAGGGCATTTGAGGTTTTTAAAGTGAGGGCAAGGGTTTAGGAGCTAGGAACTTGCTCACCTAAGCTTAACAGGCTGTAAAGCTCCTTGAGGAGCTTGTTAACAGGCCAGCCAGGGCGAGAAGGTGATTCTCAATTTGTAAATCCCTGAACCCAAGCAGTCAGCTGCATGTTCTTGCCTAGCTGGCTGAAAATGAGATTTTCCCTAATGCTGGAAGATTTTGGAACTTGTGGAATCTTGCTCTGGATCAGGTGCATCATTGTTCCATTGACTGTTGGCCACAGTTTAGCACCTTGAGACTGCCAGCCCTGTAGTGTAATGTCTCCTCTCTGTCCCAAGGCAGATCCTGTCGTGGCCACTGTTCGTCTTTGACAATGCCTAATGCGACAGCTATTTGACAACTGCCTCCAACGCCACTACATCTTTCTTCAAATAAGGGGACCAAAATTGTGCGCAACACTCCAGGTGCAGCCTCACCAATGCCTTGTATAGTTTCAACAGTTGCAACCAATGGGGAGGACTGTCTATGTGCACCAGAGTTTGAATGTAACTTGTGTTGAAACCCACTGCTGATTTCACCTTGCAAACAGAGGAAACCCATCAACCATTTTATTTCAGTTGAAGTGGCCTCAGCAAGAGGCTGGATCAGAGAAGAGAGTTACTCAATTTTATATAAAAGCTGATGTTACAACAGCTTCCCTCTGATGTGGCTTGAAAGCTTGCGAGTGCCAAATTATTATGTCTGTGAATCTTCCTCAATCCATTTTGCCAAACTCACTCAACAGCTCTTGCCCAGGCTTTAACGAGCTTTTTCCGATGTTTTATAGGCAGATTGAAGTTAGCTACAGATGTAGGTCGGATTATTCTGTTGGTAATAAGCTACGGAAGGGCAATAAACTGCAGCGATGTGTGGTCAGAATAACTTATTTTCCTTTTGTTGTTTAAGTAGGGACCGTTTTAAAAATATTAAAAAATCTTCTTGCTTTTACACATCCTGCTTTTTATCTACCAGCGTCTCCCCTTTAAGTTTCATTGCATCCTCTTTGAATTTCTCAAATTAATTCATTCCAAAAATGGAAATCTTCCACGCAATTTGCCAGACAATGAAAGAGAACATTACTCATCCCCTAAAGCAGTTATTAACTTCATTTTTCAGACCATTAAGATTCCAGGGAAACTCTTCTCTCGAAAATAAAGGCAAACTGTTGTGAATGCTGGAATCTGGAACAGAAACAGAAAACGCTGGAGAAACTCAGCAGGTCTGACAGCATCTGTGGAGCGAGAATAGAGCCCAACGTTTCGAGTTGGGTTGATCCTTTCATCAGAGCTATTTTCTCTGCTGAGCATTATCATAGAATCTCTACAGTGCAGGGGGGGGGGGCGCCATTCAGCCTCTCAAACCTGCACTGACAACAATCCCACTCACCCCCATCCCCATAACCACCTCCTCCACCATCCCACCCGTAGTATTAACCTTGCTTTTTCCCCTGACATTAAAGGGCAATGTAGCATGGCCAACCAACCTAACCTGCACATCACCCATCACTGACGCTCAGTAGCAGCAGTGTGTACTATTTACAAGGTGCACTGCAGCAATTCACCAAAGATCCTTAGACAGCACCTTCCAAGCCCATGACCACTTCAATCCAGAAGGACAAGGGCAGTAGATACATGGGAACATCACACCTGCAAGTTCTCCTCCAAGCCACTCACCATCCTGACTTAGAAATATATCTCCATTCCTTTACAGTCGCTGGGTCAAAATCCTGGAATTCCCTCCTCAATGACATTGTGGGTCAACCCACAGGACATGGATTGCAGAGATTCAAGAAGGCAGCTCACCACCACCTTCTCAAGGGCAACTTGGGATGGGCAATAAATGTTGGCCAGCCAGCGACGCCCATGTCCCACAGATGAATAAAAAAAATCTTTGGACTGTGGGAGGAAATTGGAGCATCCACAAGGAGACACAGGGAGAATGCGCAAACTCCATACAGATCGGAACTCCACCTGAGGTCGGAATTGAACCCGGGTCCCTGGTGCTGTGAGGCAGCAGTGCTAACCACTCTGCTACTGTGCTGCCCACTTTATTATTGAATAGTTTTCTGTGAGACTTGGCATCTAATTTTGAGATGCCAAGTCTGCCTACCACAAAAACATCCACACCCCTCTTCCCTCAGTGCACTCCCGAAAAAGCACTGAGTGTATGGAGAATGTTGAAGGAACCACAGCTGCTGTCACAGGGAGCTCTGCTGGCTTGCAAGTAAGATCCTCCCCCTCCTGCATCACATGGAGGCCAGATGGCTTAAACTTTCCAGAAGGCAGTATCTATAGAAGCTGTGGCACACTGAAGTATTTTTTTCATTTGTTCATGGGCGTTGCTGGCTGGGCCAGCATTTATTGCCCATCCCTGAGGGCATTTGAGAGTCACATGTAGGCCAGACCAGGTCAAGACAACAGATTTCCTTCCCTAAAGGCATTAGTCAACCAAATGTGTTTGTACGACAATGGTTTCATGGTCATCATTAGACTTTTCCAGATTTTTATTGAATTCAATTTTCACAATTTGCTGTGATTGGATTTGAACCTGGGTCCTGAAAGCATTAGGATTTTTAGTCCAGCAACGATACCGCTACACCACCGCCTCCCCTTGGCCACCTGTTATAGCAATAGGAAACAAAGCAAAAATAGCAAGAGACAAACATCATGCCACAGCAAATTGCCACCTTAACCTATACACAATAAACGTCCTGCACTTTTTTGATTTGATTTAATTTATTATTTTCATATGTATTAGTATACAGAGAAAAGTATTGTTTGATTTGATTTGAATTGATTTATTATTGTCACATGTATTAACGTACAGTGAAAAGTGTTGTTTCTTGCATGTTATACAGACAAAACATACCGTTCATAGACAAGGAAAGGAGAGAGTGCAGAATGTCGTGTTACAGTCATAGCTAGGGTGTAGAGAAAGATCAACTTAATGCGAGGTAGGTCCATTCAAAAGTCTGATGGCAGCAGGGAAGAAGCTGTTCTTGAGTTGATTGGTACGTGACCTCAGACTTTTGTATATTTTTCTCAATAGAAATGGGTGGAAGACAATATGTCCGGGGAGTGTGGGGTCCTTAATTATGCTGGCTGCTTTGCCGAGGCAGGCGGAAGTGTAGACAGAGTCAATGGATGGGAGGCTAGTTTGCCTGTTGGATTGGGCTGCATTCACAACCCTTACTAGTTTCTTGTGGTCTTGGACAGAGCAGATGCCAAACCAAGCTGTGATACAACCAGAAAGAATGATTTCTATGGTGCATTGTAAAAGTTGGCTGGCATGCCAAATTTCTTTAGCCTTCTGAGAAAATAGAGGCGTTCATGAGCTTTCTTAACTATAGTGTTGGTATGGGGGTGACGAGGACAGGTTGTAGGTGATCTGGACACCTGAAAACTTGAAGCTGTTCTACTTTGTTCCCATTGATGTTCAAAGCACTTCTACTTTGCTCCCATTGATGTAGACAGGGACATGTTCTCCACGCTTCCTGAAATCGATGACTATCTCTTTCGTTGCGTTGCATGCTATGCTGAGTATAGGTCCCAATGAATAAAGAAAGTCTTACATTTATAAAGCGTCTTTCACAACCTTACATCACCACACCAATGAAGTCAATGAAGTACTTTAGAGTGTAGCCACTGTTATAATGTAGGGAAACGTGGCAGTCAAACTGCGCACAGCAAGATCCCGCAGGCAACAATGAGATGAATGAGAAAGCAATCTGTTGTGTGGTGTTTGGATATTGGCCAGAATACCGGGTAGAACTTTTCTCCTCTTCTTCATGGGCAGCATAGTGGCATGGTGGTTAGCACTGCTGTCTCACAGCGCCGGGGTCCCGGGTTCAATTCATGGCTTGGGTCACTGTCTGTGTGGAGTCTGCACATTCTCGCCATGTCTGTGTTTCCTCCAGGAGCTCCAGTTTCCTCCTACAATCTGAAAGACATGCTGGTTGAGTGCATTGGCCAGGCTAAATTCTCCCTCAGTGTACTTAAACAGGCGCCAGAATGTGGCAACTAGGGGATTTTCACAGTAACTTCATTGCAGTGTTAATGTAAGCCTACTTGTGACTAATAAATAAACTAGTGTGAAGGCAGCTTTTACATTCACAGATGGGGGTCTCCATTTTACATCTGATGTGAACAGTGGAAGTTCAATGTAAGGTGTCTGCTGTAAGTGCAGAGAAAGGTGGCATGGGCACAGTGACTTGGTAGATGGGGTTTGCCACTCTGAGCTGTGGCATTTCCTGGTTGGCATTTGAGAATTAGTATCTGGTTCTGTTAACATTCATGGTGAAGCATTGGGACACAGGATCATCCGTAAAGGAATCACACTGAGGCCCCATCGTTCCCCCCGCCCAGGGTAGCTGTGAAAGACCCTGTGGTACTATTTTGAAGAGCAGTCGGAGAGTTCCCTACAGCTTCCTGACTTATATTTAGTCCGCGTCTGTGTGGATTTCCTTCGGGTGCTCCAGTTTCCTCCCACATTCCAAAGATGTGTGGGTTAGGTTGATTGGCCATGCTAAATTGACCTCGTGTCAGGGGGATTAGCAGGGTAAATACATGGGATTATGGGAATAGGGCCTGGGTGTGACTGTGGTTGGTGCAGACTTGAGGGGCCAAATGGCCTCTTTCTGCACTGTCAGGCTTCTATGAACTGCTCCAAGCATCAATAAATGCCTACTCATTTTCACATTGCTGTCTGTGGGAGCTTGCTGTGCACAAACTAACTGCCACCTTCTCTATCCTGCAACAGCACATGATTGGTTGTGAATTGCTTTGGGACATATTGTATAGACATACAAGTACTCAACATGAATGTAAATACTTCCTTTCTTTAAGCACGTTTACATACGAAATTCCATCAAACAAAATGTACGTTGGCTCCCCCAGTGGCTCAACTGGTAGAGAGACCGGTCAGTGGTGGAATGGCTGTCCAATATCTAACTGCCAGCTGAATTTCATGAGGTTAACTCCTGTGTTCCATTCAAAAGTAAAGTTTATTTATTAGTCACAAGTAAGGCTTACATTAACACTGCAATGAAGTTGCTGTGAAATTCCCCGAGCCACCAAATTCCAGCTCCTATTCAGGTCAATACACCTAACCGGCACATCTTTCAGATTGTGGGAGGAAACCGGAGCACCCAGAGAAACCCACACAGACATGGGAAGAATGTGCAAACTCCACACAGACAGTAACCCAAGGCAGGAATTGAACCCGGGTCCCTGACACTTGATGCAGCAATGCTAACCACTGTGCCACTGTGCCGCCGTATCCTTATCCTGTAGGATAAATGACAATTCTCTATGAATTATTCCTTGTAGTTTTTTAATCCTTCCTCCTTGAGACATCTCAACAACAACTTGCATTTATTTCACACTTCTAATATAATCAAAAATCCCAAGGCTCTTCATAGGAGCAATTTATTAAACAGCAATTTGACACCGGGCTACATAAAGAAAGATAATCACAAACTTGTTCAAAGAGCTAGGTTTTAAGGAGCGCCATAAATAAGGAGAGAGGGCTTGAAAGGCTTTGGGAGGGAATTTCAGAGCTTAAAACACAATCAATTATTTCTGAAATGGAATAACCAACATTTGTATCGCGCACATCATATCCAGAAGGGTCTTTCCAATTATTCGTTGGAGTAATGCATCGCAAGTGGATCACAGTCGGGTGAGGGGGTTAAACAAAGGCAAAAACCCAGTGACAGGGGAGGGGAGGTGTCTGAAGGCAGAGGGATTTGGGAGAAAGTGTGTGAGTGAGTGAGTGAGTGAGCGGAGGATCAGTTGGAAAAGGAGAAGGCTGATCTGAGATATGCAAAAAGATGTGCATAAAGACTTGCAGAGATCACAAAGATAGAGATCAGGAATTTGGAAAGATTTAAATGTGGGAGTGAGGGTCTTCACATCAATCCTCTGGGACATGGGAAGTCACCAAAGTCCCAGAAAGTCTGAGCTGATGGGAGTATAGTCCTGCTGCTACATTATTTTGATGGCTTGTCGATTGTGCAGTGGCTGTAGTGAGGGGAGGTCTCAACCAAAGGGGTCTGAATAGAATATTGTTGTTGTTGTTTCTCTTCCTGCACCTAACGGTGGACAAGGCATAGTTCCATAATAAGGCTTTTCCCTAGAACAGGTCTGTAGTCTGTCACCAGAGGCTTATAGCATGGCTAACCAGAAGTCTCTCCCACTCTTACTTCCAGCCATTGGTGTGTTTGAAAGGATTTACAGGTTGACACTCAGCCATCAAGTCTTTGTGTGGGACTCAAACCCAGACTTTTTGTCTCAGAGGCAGGACGCTACCAACTGCACCCACAAATAGTCTCTAATAAATCCAATGATGTGTTTAGGAAAAATCTCTTTACCCAGAGTGACGAGAATGGATAACTTGCTACAACAGGTTGTTAATGACGTGGATAGATTAAGAGGAGTTTGAATAAAACACGAGGGAGAAAGGAATAGATGTGTTAGCATGAGATGCAAAGGGTAGAAGGAAGCTTGAAGCATAAGCATCACTGGAATGGTGACCTCCTGTATTGTAATCTTTATGATTTGGTTTGATTTATTATTGTCACATGCATTAGTATATACTGAAAACTATTGTTTCTTGAGTGCTATACAGCCATTCATAGAGAAAGAAAGGAGAGAGTGCAGAATGTAGTGTTACAGTCACAACTGAGATGTAGAGAAAGATCAACTTAGTATGAGATAGGTCATTTCAAAATTCTGATGGCAGCAGGGAAGAAGCTGTTCTTGAGTCAGTTGGTACGTGATCTCAGACTTTTGTATCTTTTCCCTGACGGAGAAGGTGGAAGAGAGAATGTTTGGGTTTGCGCTTGCTGCTTTTCCATGGCAGGAGGAAGTGTAGATGGAGTCAATGAATGGGAGGCTGGTTTGATTGATGGTCTGGGCTTCATTCATGATCCTTTGTAGTTTCTTGCAATCTCGGGCAGAGCAGGAGCCATTCCAAGCTGTGATACAACCAGAAAGGATGCTTTCTATGGCGTAGAAGTTGGTGAGAGTTATAGTGGACATTCTGTCATTCTGTTATTGCTTTGTAGCTATTCCACAAACAGGTGGGAAGGAAATGACTCCAGTTGGTTCCTGGTTGAGGAATGCTGTTGGCCAGCTGACTGACGAAACCTCTTCCAAAATGCCATCAAGTCATTAAACATTGAATCACGTGCCGTAACCCACATCCTCTAACCCGGAGCCGAGAATTCTACCAACTGCAGTCTGCCACCAAACCTTGGAACGCCATCAGTGGAATAACATCACAACATGAAGCCACTTTCAACCATCGATAATGAGCTGCCACTACATCCACCGGTCTAATGCCAACAATGTCCCTGGTAATGCTAGGGTATGAGTCATTGCTAGCATAACATCAAAGCACAGAATGTGAACGGACGGCGCAAGGTGACCTCACTTCAAAACATGTGAAGCTTGACTTGTCTGCCCCTCGCAGCTTGATGTCACAGTGAACTGACCAATGGAGAAAATCCCAATAAAAATCCAGAAGCTCCCAGGTATCAGCCCGTGTTTGTGCTGGTTGTGCTAGTGTTTATGCTAGTTTGTCCGTGTTAGTTGTGATCAGTCTGGGTAACAGTGGATGAATGACATTGGACCCATTAGGCCCCTTGTTGGAAGGTGATGGATGATGGATGAGGATAATATTGGAGTAAAGTGTGATGGTTAGCTGTAGATCAACTGTGTTCAATTATACACAAATGGAGGGTAATAAATGTAGTTTCACTTGAGCACATCGAGGAAGGCACTCTGAAACTGTGTGTGGTTGAGTTGAGGGATGTATGCTTGTAATGGTTCACTCTGTAAATAAATGTCATACTGAGTAAAAGATGACTTCCTAGAATTCCTACAGTACAGAAGAGGCCATTTGGCCCATCAAGCCTGCAACAGCAATAATGCCACCCAGGCCCTATCCCCTTAACCTAATGTATTTACCCTGTTAACCCCCCTGATACCAAGGAGAAATTTAGCATGGCCAATCAACCTAACCTGCACATCTTTGGAGTGTGGGAGGAAACCTGAGCACCCAATGGAAATCCACACAGACACGGGGAGAACGTGCAAACTCCACACAGACTGTGACCCGAGACTGGAATTGAACCTGGGTCCCTGGAGTTGTGTGGCAGTAGGATCATTCTTCACTAATTGGTTTTTTGGAATATAACAATAATATCCTTCATGACTGAAGTTTATTGACTCTTGGGTGCTGAAATTAGAGTAGTGGATTGCAGACAAATCCACACGGTCACAAAGCATAGATCTCATCTCACGTTACATGGATTTAGTCAGAAGTATATGTGGAGATGCAGGTGAGCTCTCCATTCCATTGAAGAAACTTTGGTTAGATCACCACAAATAACACGTGTTTATACTGCATCCTAAACATTGTAAAACCTCCCAAGATACTTCACAGGAGCATTATCAAACAAAATTTGCCCTCAAATCGAAGAGGGAAACTTAACTACAGATGACAAGAGACTCTGAGACTCAGAGACGCAGAGACGCAGAGACTCTGAGATGCAGATGTGCCTGAGATAGCCACAGGACTGCTCTCCAGCCTGAGGCAGAGCCTTCCAGACAGATGGGGCAGTAATTGGCAATGTGGAAGAGAAATGATCCAGAATTATATGGAATTTACAGCATGGGAACAGTTTATTCAGTCATTGTGCCAACATCAACGCTCCACATGAGGCAACTCCCACTCCTGACTCATCCTATCAGTATATCCCGCTAATCCTTTCTGTCTCATGTATTCATCTAGCTTCACATGAAATGCTGTCTTCACTATTTGCCTCACGGCCAAGTAGCCGAGTGGGAGCGAGTTCTACATTCTCACCATTCTCTGGGTAAAGAGCTTTCTCCTAAATTCCCGAATATTTAGTGACAATCTTATATTTATGGGCCTTATTTTTCATCTCTGGTGTGAATGTGAAGCATTTTCGTTACATCCATCCTCTCAGACATTTGCAAAACCTTAAAGGCCTCTATCAAATCACCAATCGGCCTTCTCCTTTCTTCAGACTACTTAACTTTCCCTGATAGTTAGAACCTCCCAGCCCTGGTATCACTCTTGTGAATCTTTAGTGAGAGAGAAAGAGAGAGAGGGGGAATAATTGAACAAATAAATTGAGATGTACATTCCACTCCAAACTCTTGAGCAATTAGCTAACAAAATATTTCTTGATTTAGGGAAAGATTTAATACATTCCATGTGGGAGATGCCGTAAATTTGAATGAATACTGTTCGCGGATCTGAAAACAAAGTCTTTCAAAGTTCTTTGGTAGCACATCTGGATGACAGTATGAACTAAGTATTGCTCTGAATACAGCTGAGAAATTGAGTCTATCACGCAGCAGGGCGGTTTTGGATATTATATCATATTATAGACGAGAGATACATCTGCCAGAAATATTTGTCGAGGCTTAAGCTGGTTCTGACCTCAGATTGGGCCTCATTGTTAGTATACTGAGGAGACAGGCCAGTAACACCCTCTTACGCAGAGTGAGCCCTTTTCCCTTCTTGCTCGCTATAGCTCTGAGTTAAGCTCAGAAGCTACGTTGTGGATGAGGGAAGTTATACGTTACCCGGATCTCTCCAGAAATCAGGAGCCCCAGGTGCCTGAGTTTTGGACAGAATGGGGGCAAGGCTCCCCTCTGGAGTCGGAGAATTTTTCCTATTGCATTCAGTGTCGGTGTAAAGTGTTCTCACATCCATCTGCAGGTTCCCCTCCAAGCTACATAGCATCCTGACCAGTAATATATTGGCCGTTCCTTCACTGTGACTGGGTCAAAACCCTGGAATTCCCTCACTAACAGCACTGTGGGTGTACCTACACCATCATGGACTGTAAGACCATAAGACTTCAGAACAGAACTAGGCCGCTCAGCCTGATGAGTCGGCTCCTTCATTCAATCATGACTGATATTTTTCTCATCCTCATTCTCCTGCCTTTTCCCCATAACCCCTGCTCCCCTTATCAATCAAGAATCTATCTATCTCTGCCTTAAAGACACTCAATGATCTGGCCTCCTGACTGTAGCAATTCAAGAAGTCTTCCGAAGGGAAATTAGGGATGGGCAATAAATGCTGGCATTGACACTGACAAGCTCACATGCCGCAAAAGAATAAAAAAGGGCAGAATTGGATGAGTGTGGAGATCTCAGAGAGTTACAGAGATGGGCAGAGAAGACGCTATCGTGGAATTTGAAGAGGAAGATGAGAATTTTTGAAAATAGCCACTTCTGGGCCAGGAGCTGTGGTAGGTCGTTGCTCTGCTGAGCACTGTTGTGCACTTTGAGATACTCAAAGTGACCCTAGAGGAATGTAGGAAGTAGAAGAGGGAACTTCAGAAAGCAGAGTTGTTCTGCAAACTGGTCACCCAGTCAAATGTGACTGCTTGCTAAACACCTTCGCAAGCAGGACCCAGACATTCTTGTCTCTTGCCATTTCAACACACCTCCCCGATCTCCTGTCCATGTGTCCGTCCTTGACCTTTTGCAATGTTCTAGTGAAGTCCAATGCAAATTGGAGGGACAGCATCTCATCTTCCGATTGGACACTTTAAAGCCTTCTGGACTGAACATTGAGTTCAACAACTTCAGAGCACAAACTCTCCCCTCCACTTTCGCCCCATTCCCATTCATTTTATTTCCATTCTTCTTTTCATTTCATTCATCCATTTTTACCACTTTTTATTCTTATTTTAATTTTTCCTTTTCTGAAATCTCATTCTCCGTCTTGTCTCCAAACTTCTCTCTCAGGGTCAACTGTACCTCTGTTCTGTCATTCACACATTCCAATCACTTAATGGATGCTTTTAGCACCTTTCTCAGCCTTTATCATCACTATTTATATTCCCTTTGTCCATTTACAAGCTCTCCCACCTTCGTAGTATAATACTTGTTCGATTTTCCTTCTCTTCAGCTCTGATGAAGGGTCATCTAGACTTGAAACGTTGGCGCTATTCTCTCTCCACAGATGCTGTCAGACCTGCTGAGTTACTCCAGTATTTTTCTGTTTTTGTTTCAGATTCCAGCATCCACAGTATTAGCCTTTATCTTAGAAGTTATACTGTGCTGTACAGAACGCCGGTTAAGCCACTGCTGGAGTAGTGTGCGCAGTTCTGGTCATCTCACTGTCGGAAGGATACGATTGTATCCTTGTAGAGGGGATACAGAGGAGATTCACCAGGATGTTGCCTGGGATGGAGCATTTGAGCTATAAGGAGTGATTGGATAGGCTTGGATTATCCTCTTTGGAGCAGAGAAGGCTGGGGGGAGACAAGATTGATATGTAAAATTTTGTGGGGCATGGACAGTGCGGTGATACTGTGCCTTTAAGAAATTTAATCATGTATTTTAATCATGTTTCTGTGTAGGATTTTGTCAGCACCATGCTGTCTGTAGCTGGTGTCCTCTAATTGTTACTGAAACAATATAATGGACATTGTGCTGATTTTAATCTGAGCTAATGAGGGGTCCTGTGGTTTTTAGAGTCCCTGGGGATTGGAGCTTGATTGAGGATGATTAAGAGGTTAAGTGTTAAGCCTGTGGACAGCTATTTTTTTAACAGAGCATTCCAAGTTTTTAACTTTGGTTCTTAGTTGCTGTTGGAGGCTGATGGAAGAAGGCAATGTCTCTGTCTCTCTCTCTTCAGAAGTGTGCTGAAAGTTCCAGTACTGGGGTGCCTCAGAGATTTGTTAAAACACTCAAAGGACCAATTCACAGCAAGTGTTAAAAAGCTGAAGATCCAGCATCACAGGAGCATACTTGCTTTCTGTGCTAAGTCTGAAGAAGGGTGTGTGTCTGTGGGATGGTATTTAACCTGGAACAGCAGAGATAGCTAGCTGTTAGGATTATGCTGGGTCATGTTTAAGTTTTGTAATTGGTAAAAGTTATGCTAATTCTTTTTGTTATATTTTAACTGTGCTCTTAAATAAACACTCTTTGATAAAATCTTCCTAGTGGGTCACTTGAATCATACCCAGAGTGAAATATCTTCTGCTCACCCTAATGTCAAAATCAAAGGTAAAAACTTAGGAACTTGGCTATCTTCATTAAATACCTTCCGGCCTGGGTGTTAGCAATAGGGTGAATAAGAAGCAGCTGTTCCCCTTGGTTGAGGGGGTAATTACAAGGGGGCATTGTTTCAGGGTAAGGGTCAGCAGGTTCAGAGGAAATTTGGGGAAAAAAATCCACTCAAATGATTGTGAGAATCTGGAATGTGCTGTCTGGGAAGGTGGTGGAGGCTGAAAACCTTACAGACTTTAAAAAAATTTGCATGAGCGCTTGAAAATATCATAACATTCAAGGATATGGGAAAAGTACAGGAAATTGGGACTAGTGCAAATTTAGCGATAGTTATTGTCAGTGCAGACTCGATGGGCTGAAGGGCCATTTTCTGTGCTATGTGACTTGACTCTCAGTGCTGGGGCACAGGCGCGACAGAAATGTCAGCTACTGTTCATCATTTGTGCCTGAACTTGGGGGGTGGATTTTCCCTGTTCTGCCCACCAGGGAATCAGAGAGGGCTAGGGGCAGACAACAGGCAGGTCCGTTGACCTCAGATAGGATTTTGCAATTTCGGGGGTGAATGCAGCTGGAATATCTGACCCTGCATGTTCAGAAAATATATTCTTCAAAAGGGTTGTATGTTGGCATGGTGGTTAGCACTGCTGCTTCACAGCTCCAGGGGCCTGGGTTCAATTCCCAGCTTGGGTCACTGTCTGTGTGGAGTTTTCACATTCTCTCCATGTCTGTGTGGGTTTCCTCTGGGTGCTCCGGTTTCCTCCCACAGTCCAAACATGTGTGGGTTAGGTTGATTGGCTATGCTAAAATTGCCCCTTAGTGTCCTGAAATGTGTAGATTAGAGGGATTAGTGGGTAAAATATGTAGGGATAAGGGGTTAGGGCCTGGGTGGGATTGTAGTCAGTGCAGACTTAATGGGCCAAATGGCCTCTTTCTGCACTGTAGGGTTTCTATCATTCTAAGGACAAATTAATTTTCAAATTACAACAATTAAGATGTGTATTGATTATGGAGGCAATTTTTAAAAAAAGCTTTTAGTGTAAAACCATCAGTCCAGGTTTTATACAGAATTAGTTACTATAGTGATAATAATCTGACTCTCATTTGGTCTCATTTGCCTGCCTGTCTCCCTCTCTCCCTTTATCTGTCATTATCTCTGTCTCTCTGTATGTTATTTTGTCTCTCTTTCTCTGTCAATCCCTCTATCTGATTCCTTCTGCTTCTTATTTTGTTTTCCTCTTTCTCTCTGTCTCCTGCTCTGTCACTTTTCATCTCCCTCCCTCTCCCACCTCCCTTCCTCTGCCTGTCTCTCTCTACTAACTCTTTGTTTTTCTTTCTGTCTCCGTCATCCCCCTTTGACTCCCTCTCAATCTCTCGCTCTCTTTGTCTCTCCCTTTCCCTTTTTCTCTCTGTCCCCACCCTTCCGTCAGTCTTCCCACCCTTGTCTGCCCCCCCTAGCTCCCCCCTCTCTCCATCTTCCTCCAGTAGCCAGGGGAAGTTTAGATCAGCCCTCGATGAGAGTGGGCGAGGGAGGGGGTGCAGGTGGAGGGGAATGCGAGAGTGGTGGGTGGAGGAGCTTAGCCATCTTTCTTTATCTCTGGGAGAGAGTGAAGCTTGGTTTGGGAGGTGGGGTGCATCTGTTTTTAATAAGCTAGGCTGTGCTGATTATATTCATTGGTGCTAGTGGACCAATTGGACCTGGCCTGACTTGAAAACCTAAACATGGTAAAGGAAATAAATAGCTGGGCTCTGAAAGGACTGGCTTTCTGGGGGCTAAAGGACGGTGGGTATTGAGAGTTGGGGGGGGTCGTTGTTAGTTGAAGACAGTTATTTTATGAACTCTTGTTCTACAGTCTTCGAATCAAACTGAAGGGGTTGGGTGGGGGGTGTGGCTGGGGGGGGTGTTGGTGGTTGGTGAAGGAGATCTGCGCTCAGAGTGGGAACTGTCAGTTAGAATTAACCAGATTTAAGGAGATCAAAGGGTTTCTGTCCTTCTGTTGTCAGATTCAGAGTCCCGGCTATCACTACTCACTAACCTTATAGTGCTTTTCTCTTTGAAGAATTAATATTTAAATAATAAAAAACATACCCCAGACAGGCGGGAGCAAAAGGCCACAGTGCAGTGAGAATGCTGGGGAAAACGCTGTCACTTTATCCCCCTCTCTTTGAATTGAAGAAGATGTTAAAAGTGATACAGGGTGTGTCAAAGATGTGCAGACAGTGTCCCATCCTCCTGACAGATGTGTCTGCACTCCAATGCCCACCAGAAACAATGCATCAAATCCCCAGTTCGCCTTAGACAAAAACCATCGTAGTTTAATGAGTTCATGGACTCTCCTTCAAAGACTGCAGTCAAACTGCAGCAAATGCACAGTTACACAGTGGTTAGCACTGCTGCCTTACAGCGCCAGGGATCCGGGTTCGATTCTGGCCTTGAATCATTGTCAGTATGAGATTTGCAAGTTCTCCTCTGTCTGCGTGGGTTTCCTCCAGGTACTTCGGAGATGTGCAGGCTAGGTTGATTGGTCAAGCAAAATTGCTCCTTAGTTTCCCAAGATAAGTAGATTTGGTAGATTAGTGATAAATGCGTGGGATTACGGGCAGCACAGTGGCACAGTGATTAGCACTGCTGCCTCGTAGCGCCAGGGACCTGAGCTTGATTCCTGGCTTGGGTGACTGTCTGTGTGGAGTCTGCATGTTCTCCTCGTGTCTGCATGGGTTTCTTCCTGGTGCTCCAGTTTCCTCCTGCAGTCCAAAAGATATGCAGGTTAGGTGAATTGGTCATGCTAAATTGCTCCTTAGTGTCCCAAGACATGTAAATTTGGTGGGTTAGTGGTAAATGTGTGGGGTTACTGGCGATGTGGTGGCACAGTGGTTAGCATTGCTGCCTCACAGCGCCAGGGACAACGGGTACGATTCCTGGCTTGGGTCACTGACTGTGCGGAATCTGCACATTCTCCCCGTGTCTCCGTGAGTTTCCTCTGGATGCTCCGGTTTTCTCCCACAGTTTGAAAGACGTGCTTGTTGGCCATGCTAAATTCTCCCTCAGTGCACCTGAACAAGTGCCAGAATGTGGCGATTAGAGGATTTTCACAATAACTTCATTGCGGTATTAATGTAAGCCCTCTTGTGACTAATAAATAAACTTTGCTATATTTTACAGGCTGAAGGGCTGGGTGTGGGTAAGATGCTGTCTTGGAGAGTTGGTACAGACTCAATGGGCCGAACAGTCTCGTTCAGCATTGTAGGGATTCTATATTTTCCTTTTCTGCTCTCATCTCTGAAGGAGCTTCTATCTGAGTACTTCCAGCTTCCCATGTACCACCCTGCTCACCTCCAGCACCCTCCCCAACATCCCCTCCCTCCTTCCCATTCCAATTAGGTTTATTGATTGGCGTCACAAGTAGGCTTACATTAACACTTCAATGAAATTTCTGAGAAAATCCCTCGTCATCACACTCCTGTTTGGGTACACTGAGGGAGAATTTAGCATGGCCAATGCACCTAACCAGCATTGGTTTTGGACTGTGGGAGGAAACCCACGCAGAGACAGGGAGAACATGCAATCTCCATACAGACAGTGACCCAAGCCGGGAATCGAATCCTGGTCTCTGGCATTGTGAGGCATCTCCACTTACCACCCCATCCTCCAATAACCTCCCCACTCATTTGATGTGGACACAATGTGGTGCAGACTCAATGTGGTGTAACTCTGTGCAAACTTCTTCTGAGCCTTCTCCTCTCCGACAGTAAGAGTCTCAGTAACTCACACTGGGAGGTGCTTTTACTAATTGGGTGATGTGAGGAGTTAATCCAATATCTGAACAGTTTGTTTTGAAAATCAGTTTATTTTTATTATGAGAAAGGGAATGTTAACTGTAAGCTCTTAAATCCAGAATAAAGCAAGAGAGAAAAAAATAGACCCATAAAATTCCCATCCAAACATCTGGACTCCTTTAATGACAGGGAACCTCAGTAAGAGTTTAACCAATAAATGCCATTCTTCGGACATGGTAACACAAACATGTACCGCAATTCAAAATGCCACAAACATTAAATATTTCTCGGTGACAATCATGGGATTAAAATGTTTCAGCTGTTTCAATGGGTCTTAGGCTGATAAGGAAGAACATCCAATCTATGGATAAAATTTGACCCATTCTCAAACCACCTTAAGACTTGGGGCAGAATTGTATGCTGCTCAGGTGGAGGCCTGTCTAACACGGATGTTTTTAAAGTAAAAGTTTGTTTATTAGTATCACAAGATTTTTTTCATTCATTCGTGGGACATGGGCGTCACTGGCTGCCAGCATTTACTGCCCATCCCAGGTTGTCTGAGGGCAGTTGCGAGTCAACCACATTGCTGTGGCTCTGGAGTCACGTGTAGGCCAGACCAGATAAGAACAGCAAATTTCCTTCCCTAAAGGGCACTAGTGAACCAAGTGGTGACAGTTGACAATGTTTTATGGTCATCAGCAGATTGTTAGTTCCTGTTATTTTTTATTGAATTCAAATTGCACCATTTGCCGCGGTGGGACTTAAACCTGGATCCCCAAAACATTAGCTAATTTTTTGGACTAATAGTATAGCGATAATACCATGAGGCCATTGTCTCCCCATTCACAAGTAGGCTTACATTAACATTGCAATGAAGTTACTGTAAAAATCCCCTCATCGCCACACTCCAGCACCTGTGCTGAATTTAGCATGGCCAATGCACCCTAACCAGCACATCTTTTGGACTGTGGGAGGAAACCAAGCACCTGGAGGAAACCCACGCAGGCACGGGGAGAATGTGCAGCCTCTGAACTGACAGTGATCCAAGCCGGGAATCGAACCCAGGTCCCTGTCACTGTGAGGCAGCAGTGCTAAACATTGTTTCACTAGTGCATGAAATCACACGTGAAAACATCGGGCGCTCATCCCGCTGTCATCGCACACTCCTGCAATGTTTCTGTTGGCAGATGTGGATCGACAATGTGCCCCCGACAATCACTGAGCCACTTGATGGGATCGATTCACCAAATTACCACAGTGTGACGTTGGTGCCTGGGTGCGTGGCCACTCCGTTCTTGCAGTTTTCTCATCCGTGGGAAGGGTGAAAGGAGGTTAGAGTGAAGGCGGACTGAGGAGTTTGGAGCTTTTGGGAATTTGGTGAAGGTTTGGACTTGTATACTTTGAGCATTTTCTCTGTATTCTACGGAGGGTTCAGCATATGGTCTTCGGGGCATCACTGCCCTCTGGCTTTGGAGATTTGGGTCCCTCGGTCACCTCCCGTGCACAGGTTGTTCCCATTGGTATATCAGCCAATGGGTATATTCTACTCAGCAGACAACAAAGAGGGAGAAGGCCAGGTGATCACAGGAATCACTCGCGGGCAGAGATTCCGGCACCGGGTGCTCAGGGCCAGCAGGGAGGGCAAGGAGGATGTCCCCACAGGATATGCCACTACCCGGCTGAACCAGGGTGAACCGGCAAGGAACCAGTGACCCCGAGGTCCCATGCCACAGGAGGCTCCGTCTTTCAAAAGAAGCTGTCATGGTCATCTGCCAGATGATTGGTCCAGAGATAGCCTCCAACTGTGGGGGTGGACACCCAATGCCCATGGCTGTGAGGGTCACTGTGGCTGGATTGTACCTGGGGTCAGTGGGTGACCTTTGTGAAGTCTCCTGCTGCACCAGGCTGGTGACTCAATGCTCTGTTCAGGCTGTGAAACCATTCATAAATAGCGAGCCAGAGGCTTCGCACCACCTGCAGGGTTCCCCCATACCCAGGCTGGCACTAGTTGCACCCACGTGGCCAGCAAGGTGCTAACTGGCCAGCTGGACACCTTTGTCAATAGGAAGGCTTTTCACTCCATGTTCAAATCGCTCATGACCACAAGACTCAGATTCTACAGGTGTGTACGAGATACCCGGGGAGGTTCTGTAATGCCTATATACTGCGCCACTCACAGTGCCAAGGCTGTTCGTGGTTCCATTGGTTGCTTGATTGGTTACAAGGGATATCCTTTGAAAAGGTGGCTGATGAAGCCACTCGGGCACCCAAGGACAGAGTCAGAAGAGAGATACAATCGCTGCCACCTCTCCACAAGGGCAGTGGTGCAGAGGACCATATGTCCTGCTGCAGGTGAGATCCCGATACCTGGACCTTTCCAGGAACACCCTGTAATATCCGCCAGTCGCTCTTCAGTGTTGCCCTGCTCTTCACACATTTGCTCTCTTGAGGGAGGAACCACTGGGCCAGGAGATCACTGAGGTGACAGAGATAGAGCCTGGGCAGTCAGAAGATGAAGATAAGGAACCTTCAGGGAGGCAGTAACAGCGAGGAGGCCTCGACACTGCGCTCTTTCAGCCAGACCGGCTGGGCCTGCCTCCATCTGAGTCGACCCCCACCTTCTCACCCTTAATTATTCCATGAGGCCGATGTGGCATCCCAGCCTTGGTAATGAAGTTTGATTTCCCCGAACATCCCTCATGAGGCACTGATAAGGCAGGTAGAATCCCTACAGTGCAGAAGGAGGCTTTTCGGCCCATTGAGTCTACACCGACCACAATCCCACCCAGGCCTCATCCCCACTTAGTCATCCTGCTAATTCCTGTAACCTATCACGCCCCAGATACCAATCGAATACACAGGATACTCATGGCTTGAGCAAGTAATTATTCATGGTGATAAAATTAACATTAAACAAAGCAACAGCATCCAATCAGATCATACCTAAACTCAAATGATGTGAAAAGAAAATATGTTTCCAGCACAAACACATTTCTGTGTTCACTGTGTCTTAATCTTACGGTTACTGGTGCTAGGCCTAGATGTCCCTCCTTGCTGATAACCTCATTAGAAGCAGCATGCTAACTGTCCTGTCATGTTGGTGTCGATGACCTTGGTGTCATCCTCTGGCCAAGGGGGCCTTGATGTGGAGATGCTGGCGTTGGACTGGGGTAAACACAGTAAGAGGTCTGACAACACCAGGTTTAAGTCTAACCGACTTAAAACTATCAAATAAAATGGTTGGACTTAAACCTGGTGTTGTCAGACCTCTTACTAAGGGGGCCTTAACATGTTCCACCTGAGACACTCACTTTCTCACCCTCACACATTCTCTCACTAAAATCTCACTCTGACACACTCTCACTCTCTCTCACCCTCACCCGCCCACTCTCTCACAAACTCTCACCCTCACACTGTCTCACTCTTGTTCTCTCACTGAACACTCTCACTCTCTCACACACTGTTTCACTGAAAACTTTATCTTTCGCTTCCAGACACTCTCACACTTTTTCACTCTCAAAGAACAAAGAACAAAACCAGCCCGGGAAACAGGCCCTTCGGCCCAACAAGCCTGCGCCGCCATCTCAACACCACCAGTCCCCCTCTCTACCCACGACCCCTGTCTAATGTTTTATGGCCATCCAGACTGAGGGAAACTGACTTATGGACAATTTATTCCTGCCAATCAGCCTAACAGCACATATTTGGGGTGTGGGAGGAAACCGGAGCACCCGGAGAAAACCCATGCAAGCATGGGGAGAATGTGCAAACTCCCACAGACACCGGCCCAAATCCATGTGTCTGCACAGCAAACAGTGATAGTCACTGAGCTGTTGTCTTGCCCAGTATCTGGTCCAGTTTATGCACACACTAACGACATGAAGCACTAGGCCAATCTCGAACAACCAAGAGCAGCGCCAGTACGACCCATCGCGTGTATGCCCCTCGTTGGACACAAGGCAGACTGACTTATAACCTGTGAATGAAAAGGGAAAAAAAACATTATTATTATACCATATACTCTCCACTTGCTCTCTGACTGAACACTCTCTCATTCTCTCTCACCCTCACACACACACTCACTTTTTTCTCACACACACTCACTCTTTCTCATTCTCACTCTCTCTCCCATTCTTTCACACTCAATCTTTTACTCTCAGTTTCTACTGCTTTCACTTTCTCTCTCCCACTTTCAGTCTCACTCTCTTTCTCCTTCATGCATCTTCTTCCACACTGATTCTCTCACACTCCCTCTCTCACTGTCACACACATGCACACTCGAACACAGAGACACAAACGAGAAAAGAGAAATATATGTATATGCGTATAAATAACACACAAACAAGTCCTCGATTTCCCTCAGTTGGGAAGACCCGATTGCCTACTGAAACTCAGTTTCTCTGGTTGTGCCACGGAAAGGCTCTGACAATACCACGCAGCCGCCTGGCACTAGGCCAGGTTATTTAGTTTTCCATTTAATTTTTTTCTTGGACAGAATTTATTCCAGCTGTCAATGTGTTTTCTGGATATTTAATCTATGCCGTTTATGAAGAGATCACTCACGTTATCTCTGTCTAGTTGTCTTTATCCATTCACAGGTTAGTCATAGGGTGGCCTGGTGGCACAGTGGTTGGCACTGCTGCCTCACAGCGCCAGGGACCTGGGTTTGATTCCCGGCTTGGGTCACTGAGTCTGTACGTTTCCCCGTGTTTACGTGGGTTTCCTCCGGGTGCTCCGATTGGCAATTCCATTGGCAATGGAAATCTGTGAATGCGCACACAGCCCTGTGTTTCTCCAGTGTCTGCTTGTGGGCCCTATACGGGCACTCAGTGATCGCTGTGAGATATTACAGCCAGATAATGGCAAGAAGAAGCCTCTGCAAATAAACTAGAGAGCACGGACAGAGGATGGGGTGGTGGTGAACAACTGTGGCCTCGTGTGCAGAACCAGGGTGCAGTGTTAGATAACGGCCAATGGTGAGGATGGGTAAGGAAGCCACTTTGTATGTTGAATAACTGTAAATGGATGACGGAGTTAGAAGGTGGCGCACGATCGGTTCCAGGCACAATGGGGACCTGTGCCCAGTGAGGTAGAATGGCAGGTACACAGCAGAGCACAGTTCAGCAACATGTTGGGCATATGGATCAGCGATGTTGGGGAATAGTGTGTAAAGCTCAGTTGTCTAGGATAGAGGCTGATGGAAGTGCTCCTGTCTTCACAGCAGAAGAACCCAGTGTGCTGGAACACAACTGTACAGCTGCTGGAGTTCCACATCTGGCAGGACTGATGCTGATCGAAGACATTCCAGAGTTGGAATGCGAGCAGGGAGCAAGGACTGCTGGTTAAGGGGAGGTAGGGGTTTCTGAGGTGGGAAGAGGGCAAAAACATGAAGGGTTCAGGGGCTGGGAATGTAAGGTTATGTTGACCGCTTCTCTCTATTCCTGCATTTGTATTCTTCCTAATGTGCGGGTGCGGGAAGGAGAGGCTTTGGAATCTTGCACAATTATTAAACTAGAAAGAGTGCAAAAAGGACTAACTAGGATATTACCGGGTCTTGATGGTTGAGTTATAAGGAAAGGCTAGATTGGGACTTTTTTCCCTGGAGCGTAGGAGCCTTAGGGGCAATCTTATAGAGGTCTACAAAATAATGATGGGCATAGATCAGGTAGAAAGTCAATATCTTTTCCCAAAGAAAGGGGAGTCCAAAACTAGAGGGCATAGGTTTAAGGTGAGAAGAGGGAGATACAAAAGGGTCCAGATGGACAATTTTTTCACACAGAGGGTGGTGAGCATCTGGAATGAGCTGCCAGAGGCAGTAGTCAAGGTGGGTACAATTTAGTGTTCTAAAAAGCATTTAGACAGTTCCTTGGGTAAGATGGGGTATAGAGGAATATGGGCTAAATGTGGGCAATTGGGGTTTCCTCCGGGTACTCCTCCTTGCTCCCACAGTTCGAAAGATGTGCTGGTTGGGTACATTGACCCATGCTAAATGCTCCTTCAGCGTACCAGAACAGGCACTGGAGTGTGGCAATTCGGGGATTTTCACAGTAGCATCTTTGCAATGTTAATGTAAGTCTACTTAAATATATATTTAAGACACGAAATGTGAAATATATTTAAGTCACGGGTAGATAGGTTTTTGATAGACAGGGGAATTAAGGGTTATGGGGAGAGGGCGGGAAAGTGGAACTGATCCATTTCAGATCAGCCATGATCTTACTGAATGGCGGAGCAGGCTCGAAGGGCTAGGTGGCCTACTCCTGCTCCTATTTCTTATGTACTTGTGACAAATAAATAAACTCTTTTTTAACTTTATAGCCTAGTGGTAAAAACTGAACAGCATGGACAAGTTGGGCCAAAGGGCCTGTTTCCATGCTGTAAACCTCTATGACTCTATGGAGGATCTGCTGTGGCTGATGAGTGCACACCAACTGGAGGTTCAGTGAGTGGCCACCTTTTCCATTCAGAAAGGCCCTTAGCTCTCTGGCAATGCTTCTCAGGGCAACCTGCAATCCCAGCAAATCATAGAATCCTACAGTGCAGAAGAGGTCATTTAGCCCATCGAGTCTGCACTGACCACAATCCCACCCTGGCCCTATCCTCATAACCCCATGCATTGCCCCTGACGTTAAGGGATAATTTACCTTGGCCAATCCACTGAGCCCTCACATCTTTAAACTCTGGGAGAAAACCGGAGCGCCCAGAGGAAGCCCACACAGACATGGGGAGAATGTACAGATGCCACACAGACAGTGACCCAAGCCGGGAATCGAACCCGGGTCCCTGGTGCTATGAGACAACAGTTCTAACCACTGTGCCACTGTGCTGCCCAATCCTCTCGCAAGCTCATTGTGAAGGGGAATGCTGTGTGAACAGGCAAGGCTGTTGGAGTCGGGAGATGATGGAATTAAATCTCAGGGAATAAGGGCCTGCCGAGAGCACAGATCCCCTGCCCCTATCTCAACCCCTTCTCTCGGGAGGATAGAACAGAGCTGAGTGTACTAATTCACAAACACAAATATCCTCCATCTTGACGTGGGCTAAAGGAAAGAGAAAGCTCAGTCCAGATTTAAATGTTGATAACAAAACCCAAAGAGACTTTTGAATGGGGCAGTGCGACTCTGACGGGTTATTTAATGATTGACTGAAAACAGATCCATAGTCAAATAGTGAATCATAGATGGGATCATTAAACAAGCAGCCACTGTGGCATAAATGTCCACACTCCTGACTCTGGTGACATTATTCTGTCTCTAAGTGTGAAATGGACAGAGAAAGAAAATACACGGTTTGTCATTTTTGCTAAGAAAACTCAGAATTGGTCCAAAATATTCTTCCTTCTATTTGCTTTAGTTCCTGAGGGTGTTTACATCTCGCAGCCATGAATTGACTTTAAATTACACTCCGACTCAGATCATTTTGTGTTTATGCTTCCTCCACATGCCGTGTACCTGTGTGGTCTCGGAGTTTTACCGAGAGACTTTGAACGGATGGTGAGGTAAAGACGTTTAGAAAGGGGAAACAGGGAAATCTTGGAGAGTAACAGAAAGGTGGCACCATCAAAATTTAAAAATCAGATGCCAAATTGCAGTGGTTAAATAATACCCGTGTAGGAGGGAGTAAAGTATAAGGTGGGGCAAAATTATTAATATTTTGTGTCCTGGGACAGAAGTCATCACTGCCATATTGCAATAAGTGATCATAGAAGGCCATTCAGCCCATTGAATCTGCACCAACCACAATCCCACCCAGGCCCTATCCCCATGCATTTACCCCAACCAGTCCCCCTGTCACTAAGTGACAATTGACCATGGCTAATCCACATACCTTTGGACTGCAGGAGGAAACCACAGCACTCAGAGGAAACCCACACAGACATAGGGAGAGTGTGCAAACTCCACACAGACAGTGACCCAAGCCAGGAATCGAACCGGGGTCTCCGGTACTGTGAGGCAGCAGTGCTAACTGCTGTGCCACCAATTGATTTGGAGATTCAGAGGATGTAAATAGGATAAGAATTTATGGGACATGGTCGCCGAAATTCTACCGCTCGTCCGCCATAGAATCGGAGAGTGTGAGGGGTGAACAATGGAAGAGTCTGTTGACCTCGGATGGGCATTTCTGGTCTCTCTTGAATGTCTTTAAAACTTAGGAAGAGAATGAAGAGGAATGTTTAGGCAGGGAGTGAATATCAATGGATGTATGGGAAAACCAGCATCTCTAATTTCCTTTCTGAGTCACCCACTATCCTGACTTGGAAATATATCACCGTTCCTTCACTGTCGCTGGGTCAAAACCCTGGAACTCTCTATCTAACAGCACTGTGGGTGGATCCACACCACATGAGCTGCAATGCTTTATGAAGGCAGCTCACCACCACCTTCTCAAGGGCAACTAGGGATAACATCCTGAGAATGAATAAAAATAAGTAATATAAACAAAATAGGGAAAGGCTGGTGGGAGACTGGTGTGGGGCAGGGGTGGAGGGTGAAGGTGGGAGTTGGGTGGGCGGGGGTGGGGGAGTTGTGGATGGGGTGAGGTGAAGGTGTGGGGTGGAGGTGTGGAGGTGGGATGGATGTGGTGTGGAGGTGAGGGTGGGATAGTGAGGAGAGAAAGAGAGAGGAGGAAAGGGAGAGATTGGAGATAAGAATGAAGTTTCCTTAACAGATAACCAGATTTATCTGGCTCGGCACGTGAGAATTACTTGAAATCCATCTCCACCTGAAGGATGTGATCTTTATGAAGAACTCCAGGGGTGGCACGGTGGCACAGTGGTTAGCACTGCTGCCTCACAGCGCCAGAGAGTCTGATTCGATTCCGGCCTCAGGTCACTCTCTCTGTGCGGGAGTTTGCAAATTCTCCCCATGTCTGCGTGGGTTCCTCCCACAGTCCAAAGATGTGTGGGTTTGGTGGTTTGGCCATACTAAATTGCCCCTTAGTACCAGGGGAACTAACAAGGTAACAGGTATAGAGCCTGGGTGGGATTCTTGTTGATGCAGACTTGATGGGCTGAATGGCCTCCTTCTGCAATGTAGGGATTCTATGGTTCTAACTGAGAGCTGCTGAGGGGAAAAGAGTTACAGCAAAGCTAAAATCCATGGTGAAAACTTTAGCAATTGAGATGTCAAGTGCTCTCCCTCATCGCAGAGTGGGACAGTGGAAGTGAGCTGGGTCCAGAACCCAGGGGAAGATGCATCCAAACCATCCTCTGCTAGTTACCTTTTGTGGGTGGCACAGTGGCAGTGGGTGGCACAGTGGTTAGCACTGCTGCCTTACAGTGCCAGGGAATCCGATTCGATTCCCAGCTGGGGTCACTGTCTGTGTGGAGTTTGCACATTCTCCCCATGTCTGCGTGGGTTTCCTCCCACAGCCTGAAAGATGTGCTGGTTAGGTGCATTGACCCGAACAGGCGTCAGAGTGTGGCGCCTAGGGGAATCCACAATGGCTTCATTGCAGTGTTAATGTAAGCCTCACTTGTGACTAATAAATAAACTTTACTTTTCCTGAGGTCAAAGGTGACGGTGGGGCCAATCATGTCAGTGACTGAAGAGGTAGCAAGGCTGGAAAGCATTACTGGTTAGAATTTTAAGAGACATGAAGAATTGAGAAATTTTAATTTCCCTCCATTGAAGAACATGGAGGAGACCAAGGTTAGAATATCAGGATTCTTCTGATCTGTAACTTTCTGTTAACTCGAGGGTGGATGGAGAACTCGAGAGAAATGACCGGAACAGGAGATCAGGAAAACCACTTGTGAAGATTCAGGCAATGTAGGAAGAGGAATGACACCAGAACATAGAAGGAATCAGAGAAAAAAGTAAGGCTTGAATGCACATTATATCTTATTATATTATTAACCCATCTCAAATTACTTCATATAAGTTAATTACCCTTTGGAACGCAGCAACTGTTGTTATGTAGGCAAACATCCCAACCACACAACATTAATCTTGTCCCACAAACAGACATGAGATGACCAGTTAATCGGTTCGCTGTGTGTTTGCACATTTTAATTAGGTTGTTGTTATGCTCAGAATCTCCTTCGTGTAGAAACCAGACTCAAAGATCAGCCAGTGTAATTGCCGCTAATCTCAGCAAAGACAAAGTTAATCGCTCGAGTCCTCAGTGTCTGAAAGTCACCGAGGGGTGGGATTGTGCGTTGGAAAAGCGGCCTCGGAGAACGCTCCTCATAGCCCACCGGACTCTGCGTCCAAGAGAGAAAATGCTGAAAAATCTCAGCAGGTCTGGCAGCGTCTGTAGGCATGATGTGGAGATGCCGGCGTTGGACTGGGGTAAACACAGTAAGAAGCCTGACAACACCAGGTTTAAGTCCAACCAATTTATTTGATAGTAAACTCACAAGCTTTCGAAGTTCCCCTCTTCGTCAGGTTCAGAGGTGTGAATGATAGTCCAAAGAGAGAATAGCAGGCGTGAATGGCCAACGGCAGAGAAACTGACATCAGAGGGCAAACTAGAATGGATGAAGATGTGAGTGGAGGAGAGGAGATGGGTGGGAGAGAGGTAAAATTGAGTAAAAGGGGGAGAAGGAAGCAAAAGGGGAGAAAAGGTAAGAAAAGAAGGGATAAAATAAGGGGAAAGAGTGCAGGGAAAAGAAAAAGAAAGGCAAGAAAGAAGTAAAAGGTAGAGAACAGTTAAAAATTAAATAAAATGAAAACAAGGAGGATAGAATGTTCCCCCCGCAATGTCCTTTCCTCTCACTGCCATTCTTATCCGAGAAGCTTCCATTGCTGAAAAGAAGGGAAAGGACTCCACACACTGACATTTGAGGGTTCCTTTGTCTTCAGATTCTGGAGGTTGGATAATTTACCCATCAGGTGACAAGTGTACTGTGTAATTGCCAACAATAGCACTCCACCAATGGAAAGTCACATGGATAGAATCTCTCAGTCTGGAAGGAGAATGGGTGAGAGATTTGTCTTTTGAGACAGCGACAACTTGTATTTATCTAGAGGCTGGAATTCTCTGTATAAAGCTCAGGAACATGCCTGACCCAGAAGTGAGTGAAATCACACCAGAAGACGTTGGCTCGTATCACAATGTCTTTGTGCCCTCCCACTCGCTGACAATCGAGAAGCTGGTTTCAATTAATCACCAATTGACTGCCATTTTACCCGCCTATCTTTAGATAGATGTTGCCCGTCTATCTTTACGGCTGGTGGATGGGCCCATTGGCCAAACAGCCTTTACGTTGAAGCTGCAACCTCGACCCACGGTCAGATGAACGGTCAGGGTTCAAAATAAAATTAACAGATGTGTCTGGGGATCGAGGTCTGGATACAATTGTTCTTCCCACACACTCATAGCCAAGATTTAACATCATGGAATCATAGAATCCCTACAGTACAGAAGAAGCCATTTGGCCCATCGAGCCCAACCAGGCCCCATCCTCGTAACCCCAAGTGTTCACGCTCATAGTGCCCCTAATACTAAGGACCAATTAGCATGGCCAATCCACTTAACCCTCACAAATGCCTTTGGGCCATGGGAGGAAACCGGGGCACCTGGAGGAAACCCACGCAGACATGGGGAGAATGTGCAAACTCCACACGGACATGCAGGGCACAGAACTGACCTCAAAACCCTCGGGTTCAGGTCTCACACAGACAGTCACCTATGGCTGGAATTGAACCTGGGTCCCTAGTGCTGTGAGGCAGCAGTGCTAATCACATTGATATTTATTTTTTCACTGGTGAACATCTCGTTGCGGTATCTCCACAGTGGCTGTCCCCCCTGAGGGTACGGAAACGCCTGCTTGTTCCCTTCCTTTTCCCAGTGCCCGCTATCCACCCGCCCACCCTGGCAGCCAGGGCTTCAGACCCGATGGCCGTAAATTGGCCATCCAGTGTGAGGATGCGCTATGGGGCTAATCACAGCTGGGGTGTGTTTCGCACTCACTTCTGGGCCCATCGAGTATCCGGGCCTGACGAGAGAAAAATCCGGGCTGGAGACCAACAACCAGTATCAGCTGTGTCCCAGCCAGTGTCATCTCTGATCTCAATCTCCAGGTTCAAGCCCCACTCCAGGGTTTGAGCACAAAGATCAAGGCTGACAATCAACGTCACAAACAGCAGGTTCGCTGGCCATTGCCGCAACGCTGCTTGTGGGAGCTTTCTGTGCGTAAAGCTTCCTGTACCTCACTGGATGGAAAGTGCTTTGTGAAAGGTACTATATAAATACCAACATATTTGTAGCAAAATGTCCCTATATCGAAAGCATTCCTTTTGCAGTGAAGTGGGTGTCTGGAGAAACAATAAAAATGCTTCCACATGAACGCCAGTGCCAAACAGCCTTCACACAGCGAGGGGTAACACCTCACTTAGACATATCAAGCTTCCAGTAGCATAAGCACAAGGTATAAGCATCTCAGTAATTTGGGAATGGGGGTGGGGAGGGGGAAGGGTTGAGGGTGGGGGTGGGGGTGAACTGAGTTCGTTCTGTCACCACTGGAGTGTGAAAGACTGAACAGGATTGGAAGATATTTCAGCAGATAATAGGAATAGTATTATCATTTGAATATTAATCCAGAAACCCAGCTAATGTTCTGGAGATCCGGGTTCGAATCCCGCCATGGCAGACGGTGGTATTTGAATTCAACAAGAAATATCTGGAGTCTACTGATGACCATCAAACCATTGTCAATTGTCGGAAAAACCCGTCTGGTTCACTAATGTCCTATAGGAAGGAAATCTGCCATCCTTACCTGGTCTGATCTACATGTGACTCAGAGCCACAGCAACGTGGTTGACTCTCAACTGCCCTCTGAACATGGGCAGCTAGGGATGCCCAGTAAGTGCTGGCCAGCCAGTGCTGCCCATGTCCCACGAGCAAATAAAAAGAAATGCCCATAAGCCAGGCAGTAATATGCATTGCGACAATTGACTGGAATTTCCAAGGTTCTGAGAGATGCAGTCGGCCAGAGTTCCTGATGTCACTCCAGTCAGCAGTGCTGGAAACTGGATGAGGTGGCTTGCTGGGGCGTATGGAGCAGGCTCAGTTTGACATTCCCCTCCCCAACCCACGGCCAAAGGTCAGCTCGCAGCTACGATCACCTGGGTGAGTTAGCAGATAGGGTGCTGCACCGTTGGGGGTGCTGTCTTTCAGATGAGATGTTACACTAACATGCTGTTGGTCCTATCAATGGGTGTGAAAGATTGAGTGGCATGACTTTGTGGAAGGGCTAGCAGTTGCCCTGGTGGCTTGCATAGTATTTAGCACACAACCAGGCTCGCCCAGAACAGCTCATTATTCATCATTATTTGTGGGATCTTGCTGTGCACAAATTGGTTGCCACTTTCCTGTGTTACAGCAGAGACTTAAATTAATGCATACAATCCCTGCAATGCAGAGAGAGGCAATTCTGCCCATTGACTCTCCTAAAGAGCATCCCACCTCGGCTCTCCCCTCTGCCCTATCCCTGCACCCCCACACATTTACCATGGCCAATCCTCATAACCTGGACAGCTTTGGACGCTAAGCAGCAATTTAGCACGGCCAATCCACCCAACCTGCCCATCTTTGGACTGTGGGAGGAAACCGAAGCACTTGGAGGGGGCCCTTTTGATTGGCTGTAAAGTGCTTTGGAATATCTTGAGGTTTTCAAAGACTGCAGAAGCACAAGTTTTCGTTCGATGATAGTTACAGAGCACAGCAGGAGGCCATTCAGCCCGCAACAGTTGTGTGCTGGCTCCTTCTGGGACATGGCAAAGTACAAAATTGGAAGGGAAATTACTGTTGAACCTGGTCACCCCATATCCCTCGCTAGTTTGGTATGTAACCAATTCTTCCTTCACTTTTCCCACACAATCTGCCTCTCCTGTCTCACTGAGAGACCATATTACATGTTCCCCATCCTCCCACTATG
This sequence comes from Carcharhinus amblyrhynchos, assembly GCF_965287045.1. Taxonomy (NCBI): domain Eukaryota; kingdom Metazoa; phylum Chordata; class Chondrichthyes; order Carcharhiniformes; family Carcharhinidae; genus Carcharhinus; species Carcharhinus amblyrhynchos. Next base: position 12,183,542 of record NC_137351.1, read on the forward strand.
TGAACTATCTGCGCATTTTCATCTTCAGCTTGTGCTGGCATTGCCTTGCTGTCGAGTATGGTGCAATCTTGAAGATGTTATTTGCAGCTCCATTTATCTAACTCTCTTAAGAATCCTGACTATGTGAATAATGTTTCTTCTCTAGGGTAGGTTCTCCAGACTCGTGGTTTCAGTGTCACAAGTCCTGGATCGAGTCAGAGTGATTCTTGCCGTAAAGAATGAGGTAACATGCGCCATACCAACTGGAGTGGCAGTATTGAGTGTGGAGGGTTCAGCTGCCTCCAGGAGAGACCTCATGAAGAATAAGGTGTGAGGAGCTCTCCAGCATCCAACACTTCCAGAATCCCAAGATCGAGGCATCACATTTCACCTCACGACATGTGGTTTTGCTTCAATATTAACCCCTTTCTCTCCGTTACATTCTTGCCTTTCCTTTTCACAATACAACCGTGGTCATTATCCCTTGAATACTTCCTCTCCCGTATCCCCCTACACTGCATAGCCACGCTATCCGCCTCTCTCCCAACAGTACTGAAATTGAGATTCATTGCAGCATTCCCCAACTCGCTCTTTCCCAAGACTTCAGTATCGAGGAACTTCCATCTCTCTTGATTTTCCCAGCTCAGTTCAGTTCTGGATCCTTCCGTCTCCGAAGGATAATGGACATGCAGCAGATTAGACCATAAGACGATAAGACATAGGAGCAGAATTAGGCCACTCGGCCCATTGAATCTGCTCCGTCATGGCTGATCTTTTTTCTTATCCCCAATCTGTTTCTGATAGGGCAACACACTGATGGGTGAAGAGAGAGACCAATCCTTGAGAGGCAGGTTCCGCCACAAATGCCACATATGAAGTGACGTAATGTCACTGTCTATTGCCAAGCTTCCCACTGGTGGTGGTGCTGCACACCAGCCCACAGGAGGTGTCCCTGCTTCTCCTCGTCACCATTTCCCCCCTCTGTCATCGGATGGTGACTCCCAGGTGCGACAATCCAGGACCTTCTGGTTACACTTGCGAAAACCGTTGAGGTATAGCTTTGGGTGCCCAAGATCTTCTCAACAATTCACAAGTTTGGCTTCATCATTATTTATTGACTGTTACCACCTCCTCTCTTCGATTAAGAATATAAGAAAGAGCAGAAATAGGCCATTCGGCCCATCAAACCGGCTCTCCCAGTCAATAATATAATGGCCGCTCTGACTGCAGTCTTTCCACTATCTTGCCTGCTCCAATACCTATGATTCTTTGCAAACTTTGTTGATTAGTTCATAAGATATAGGAGCAGACTTAGGCCATTTAGTCCATTGAGTCTGCTCTGCCATTTCAGCATGGCTGATATGCTCCTCATCTCCATTTTCCTGCCTTCTTGTTTTATTTATTAGTCACAAGTAGGTTTACATTGACACTGCAATGAAGTTACTGTGAAAATCCCCTAGTCACCACACTCCGGCACCTGTTTGGGTACACTGAGGAAGAATTTAGCACAGCCAATGCACCTAACCAGTACATTTTCGATTGTGGGAGGAAACTGGAGCACCCGGAGGAAACCCACGCAGACACAGGGAGAATGTGCAAACTCCACACAGACAGTGGCCCAAGCCGAGAATTGAACCTGGGTCCCTGGCACTGTGAGGCAGCAGTGCTAATTGCTGTGTCGCCAAAATGAGGAAAGTTTAACTGTTGGGCAGACGCCAGTTAGTACAGGGATCGAACCTATGACTGAGGCGTCACAAGCACCAAGCTTCAACCAGCTGAGCTAACTAGCCTCAGCTAGCCCTTTGTTGTCCTTTGTTTTGAACCTTCTACCATCTCTCCTGTCGAGGAACTATGAAAATATCTTTCATTTTTTTCCTCAGAGTTAATTAGTTGAAGTAACTGGAAATACTTTCCGGCAAGTCATTGCTTGGAGTTCAATTCCAATCTCCAAGAAAGTGCAGAGTTCCAGCACTGAGGTCGTGAGTCAGAAATTCAAAATTACCCACTTACAATCTAGGATTGAACGCAAGCCAATATCATAGTCCTGAAAGCTACGGTTGAGTGGAGTTTAGCAAAATGAGAGAGGATGTCATTGAAATATATAAAATGCTTCCAAGGTTTGGTGGGGTAGATGCTGAGAGGCTATTTCCCCAGTCTGGAGAAGTTAGAAACATGGGGTGTGGGGAGGGGAAGGAGGGGGACTCAGGGTGGGGGGCACAGCCTCAGGAAAAGGGGTCGGCTGCTCAGGACTGAGAGGAGGAGACATTTCTTCACTTAGAGGACTGTGAGTCTTTGGCATTCTCTATCCCAGAGAGCTGTGGGTGACCAGTCACTGGTGGCACAGTGGTTAGCACTGCTGTCTCACAACGCCAGGAACCCGGGTTCAATTCCGGTCTCGGGTCACTGTCTGTGTAGAGTCTACACGTTCTCCTGTGTCTGTGTGGATTTCCTCTGGTTGCTCCGGTTTCCTCCCACAATCCAAAGATGTGCAGGTTAGATGGATTGGCCACGCTAAATTGCTCCTTATTGTCCCATGATGTGCAGGTTAGTGGGATTAGCCATGGAAAATGTGTGAGTTGATGGGGATAGGCTAGGGGAAGGGGGCTGGGTAAGATGCTCTTTCAGAGAGTCAGTGCAGACTTGATGGGCTGAATGGCCTCTTCTGCACTGTAGGGATTTTATGACTCAGTATATTCAAGGTAATAGATTTTTGGATATGAAGGGAATCTTGAGACATGGGGATTGGCTGGAAAGTGGAGTTGAGATAGAAGGTAGGCCTCAATCTTATTGAATCATAGAATCCCTACAGTGCAGAAAAAGACCAATTGGCCCATTGAGCCTGCACCAACATCAGTCTCACCCAGGCTCTATCCCCATAACCCCACGTATTTACCTTGCTAGTCCCCCCGACACTAAGGGACAATTTGGCATGGTCAACCCACCTAACCCGTACATCTTAGGAATGTGGGAAAAAAACGGATCATTCAGAGGAAATCCATGCAGACACTGGAGAATGTGTAAACCCCACACAGACAGTGACCCAAGGCCGGAATTGAACCCAGGTCCCTGGCACCGTGAGGCATCAACGCAAACGACTGTGCCACTGCACCACCCATGAACAATGAAGTAGGATCAAGAGGCTTTGTGGTTGACTCCTGTTCCTATTTCTTATGTTTAATAAACATGAGGCAGGAGCAGCAGGTCTGAATGCTTATCTTATTGTGCGGTAACTAAGTGACACATGTTGATTTTGCCTCTTGCGTTTCTCTGACAGTGAATATAAACATGGGGTGGATACATTTGTAGATGTTTATTGCATGTTTACACTTTCCTGATGCTGTACCCTATGTTAATAACCACTCTCATTGACAGGGGAAATTGTCCAGGCAGCTTGTCACCCCCAAGGACTGGGAGAAGTCCCTCAATCCCAGGCACTCCCTGAGTGAGGGACTGGACATCAGGAAAGGAGGGGGTAGGCAGCTGAGAGCCACCCTCTTCTCATTGCTACTGACCCCCTATGTCCACCTTCCCATGACCCCTCGCTTTCCAGCCCCAATATTCACCCCTCATCTGACATTGCTAAAACAGACAATGTGGTAATGAACATGTTAAAGTTTATTGATTAGTATCACAAACAGGCTTACATTAACACTACAATGAAGTTACTGTGAAAATCCCCTCGTCGCCACACTCCGGTGCCTGTTCGGGTACACTGAGGGAGAATTTAGCACGGCCAATGCGCCTAACTAACACATCTTTCAGACTGTGGGAGGAAACTGGAGGAAACCCATGCAGACATGGGGAGAATGTGCAAACTCCGCACAGACAGTGACCCAAGCCGGGAATCAAACCTGGGTCCCTGGCGCTGTGAGGCAGCAGTGCTAACCATTGTGCCGCTGTGCTGCCTGCATTGTTGTTTATGGGGTCTTGTGCTCCAATACGTTAACGACAGGCCACAGAAATGCAAATCTTTTCTGTCTTTCTCACCTGCCCTAGTCCATCGGGCCTGTCTGAAGGTGCCCAGGTGACTTGACCCACCTTGCTCTCCATATTGAGGAATCACAGGCCGATCTGACCATCATCGCTACAGTAAAGGGTTTAGCACCTGACCTCACCCTCTGTACACAGATCACCCAAAAACCCTCAATTAGACTCCAACCTGTAACTCAATCGCAGGTGTTCATTATTCTATACGGGGAACCTCTGGATTAGATTGCAGGTTAGAACTCACTCCTGGCTATCCGTTGTGCTCACTTAAACACCTCGCAATTGGAATTTAAATGAGCTTGGCTCAGTGAATTTGAGTTGGGATCACGTTTGAAAAGGGTAGGGAAAATTGAGGTAGCAGGAACCAAGAGCCCAGTTGCAGCAGCTGTAACTAGAATTGGATTACAGTCACACAGATTTATGCAATTTTCATTCTTTCCCTGGTTTTGTGGCATCAACCCAGTTGAAGGTGTTTTTTGAACAGAATCGTACAATCCAATAAATTGTAGGCTGCAGGAATTGGCAGAGCTGTGGTTATCTTTGTCTTAATGATAGCCTCAACTTGCCAAGTAGCTAGCAGCGGGAGTGGAAGTGTTTGTGAGCTTAAACATGAAGTTTATAAATGGCCTGCATTCTTTTCTCAAAGATATATCATTTTGAGGTGGGGCATTTTCCACCCCCACTCCCCACAAAGGGAGGCAGACAGGATCATGATCAGAGTCTCTGCTGCGACTCACCATTCTAGCTAAGCAGCTGAACATTGCCAGCCTGTTAACTGTGGGACATTAACTAAACAAACAAACAGGGACTGTAACTTTAGATGCGGTTGTAACCGCTCGCACTGGAGATACACTAACACTGCACGATGTAGTCCATTGCTCATGCGTGGCCTGCGAGCCCTGGTTATTAGCCCATGGAGGTCAAATCAAACTCTCTCCATTCTTCCTCATGGGCTTGCTTTTATGATTTGTGTACCTGTCTTTACTTGGCTGGAACTCTGGGTGTGGAGGGATGATGCACTCTCCATTCTTTTCCATCCATTAATTTTATTTATTTATTAATTAATTAGTGTCACAGGTGGGCTTAAGAGTCAACCACATTGCTGTGAATTGGCAGGTCAATGTAATTTAATTTATTTTATTAGTGTTACAAGTAGGCTTACATTAACACTGCAGTGAAGTTACTGTGAAAATCCCCTAGTCAGCACATTCCGGTGCCTGTTCGTGTGCACTGAGGAAGAATTTAGAGCAGCCAATGTCCCTAACCAGCACGTCTTTCGGACTGTGGGAGGAAACCGGAGCACCTGGAGGAAACCCACGCAGACATGGGGAGAATGCTCGAACTCCTTGCAGACAGTGACCCAAGCTGGGAATTGAACCTGGGTCCCTGGTGCTGTGAGGCAGCAGTGCTTACCATTGTGCTGCCCATGGGGAGAACTATGCAAGAGACATGGGGTGGGATTTTCAGAATGTCCTCGCCCTAAGGCTGGAAAAGCCCATCCAAGGTCAATAGACCTTTGCACGGTCCTGCCCCACCCGCTACGATTCCCGTGGAAGGCGGGACAGGAAAATTCCGCCCATTAACCGGGACTGATGTGTGCACCCATTTGGGAAGGGTTTTTCAGTCCCGCCCACTGCCAAGATCATCCAATGCTGCCGAAATCAAAATCTCACGGCGCGAAGGAGCCAGAAAACCCAGGCCATTGAGCTTATCATTTTATTAACAGTGATAATCAGTTCCGTAGTCCTTCCATTGGTGGGTTCAATTCCCTAAGTTTCGAGGCCTCTTTCTCAGCAATCAATCTTTTGAAGCTCTTCGTGAATAATTTTCTGACATTTTTTAAGAATTTGGGGAGTTGATGAATGAAATTAAATCTCGATGCCGGTGAAGTGGACGCAGGAAGGTTGACTGTTACCTTATTATCTCATGTTTTATCCCATTGTTAACTAATGGTGGCTACGTTGCATTACATTCCAAAAGTGGCTGCATTGTCTGGGAGACACATCGAGGTGTCCAGAGGCTGGAAAAGGTGTTACATAAATGCAAGTCCCTTCTTTCCTTAGCTTGGTGGGATTGCTTTTACAATAACTTAATTGTACTAAATTGGTTCTGAATTTCACAGTGGTGCTGCAGTGCTCCGTGTTGAAATGGATTATCTGTGTCCCACCAGACTGTGGGATTCAAGGCAGTTGTGGCATTCAGATTCCAACAGGTTTGTATTCACAGGCTTTTAATTCACAGGTTTTAAGTTGGTCCGCCTTGTTATCCAACGAGGGGCATACACACGATGGGTCGTACTTGGGCTGCTCTTGAATGTTCGAGATTGGCCTAGTGCTTCATGTCGTTAGTGTGTGCTTAAACTGGACCAGATGCTGGGCAACACGACAGCTCAGTGACTATCACTGTTTGCTGTGCAGACACATGGATTTGGGCCGGTGTCTGTGGGAGTTTGCGCATTCTCCCCGTGCTTGCGTGGGTTTTCTCCGGGTGCTCCGGTTTCTTCCCACACCCCAAAGATGTGCTATTAGGCACATTTGGAAGTAATAAATTGTCCCTAAATTAGTTTCCCTCAATATGGATTGCCATAAAACAATAGATAAGGGTCATGGGTGGAGGGGGGGGACTGGTAATGTTAAAATGGTATCGTGGGCTCATTGGGCCGAAGGGCCTGTTTCCCAGGCTGTTTTTGTTCTTTGTTCTTTGTATCAGGCGAAGAGCTGAGACTGACTGAGAAGCAGAGTTGCAGTCACATCCCCCCAACACCCCTTCCACCTATCCCACCTCTGCCTCCTCACTTCCCTGATGAAGGGTCACACAGATACACAGACTCTCTCTCTCATGCTCATCATAGCACCCCCCCACCCCTTATAGCCCCCAGTCAAGCCCCATGCCAACTCAGGCTCCACTCCCACTCAGGCAGTGCCCTTGGTACCCTGAGAGTGCCCAAATGGGTCGGCCAGGGTGCCAAGTTGGCACTGTCAGGGTGCCAGGTGGGCACTGCCAGATGGGCATTGCCAGGTGGTCCCTGCCCAGCCATGTCTCCAACCACCTTGGAGTCTTTGAGCTCAGTGGCGTGGCCACCATGCCTGGTCTCTACTAGCAGAGACCTATAGTGATTCTCACTGGGCCCAAAGGTTGGAAGATCCCGGGAGCTGGGAGAATCCAGCATCAAACAGGCTAAGCAAATTTAAACGCCACTTTAAAGATGTCCTTTCTGGGTGTGATTCGGTTCGCGCCTGTACAAAGGGACCGGGACAATTGTAAACTGTTTTGCGCCGGGCGTGAAACCCGTTCTTAGGTCTGCACACAATTTTCTGGGATTGGCACAATCGGCAGCAGGCGAGGCTGGAAAATCGCCCCCTGTGAGCCAGCGAGGTCAAGTCGGGAAGGGAAAACCGGAATGGAAAAAAGAAGCTAGAAGCACGGCAAGTTTCAAATGATGATTCATGAAGCAATTCACACGATCCAGTTGGAGACGAAGAGGGCAGGAATGCTGCCGAGGTTATCAGCCCGGGCGCCGTGGGGAGCACTCAAGCCTGACTCAGAAGGTTGTGGGTTCAAGTCTGACTCCAAAGATTTCAGCAGACAAATTGGAGGCAGATACTCCCAGTGTGGAGCTGCTTCACTGACAGAGCTGCTGTCTGTTCGATCAGACATTGAGCGAAGCCTTTTTCCCTCTTTAGGTGGATATAAAAGATCCCACAGGCTATTTCAAAGAAGATTAGGAGGGTTATCCCCCACACCCTGACCAACGATTACCCCTCAACAACTATTACAGAAACCGATCACATGGTTGTAGAAATTAGAAACAAGAAGCAGGAGGAGGCTATTCGGCCCTTCGAGCTTGCTCTGCCATTTGTTTTGATCATAGCTGATCATCGAATTCAATATCCTGACCCCCCCCTCCTTCCGTTTAGCCCCAAGAGCTATATCTAATTTCCACACTGTCTGTGTGGACTTTGCACATTCTTCCCGTGTCTGTGTGGGTTTCCTCCCACAGTCCAAAGATGTACAGGTTAGGTGAATTGGCCGTGCTAAATTCTCCACAGGGTACCTGAACAGGCGCCAGAGTGTGCCGACTAGGGGATTTTCACAGTAACTTCATTGCAGTGCGAATGTAAGCCTACTTGTGACACTAATAAATAAATCAACTTTTAAAAATTTATTCTTGAAATCAGACAGCGTTTGATTTCCACACATTCACCACCCTCTGGGTGAAGAAATTTCTTCTTATCTCAGTTCTAAAATGTTTACCCCTTATCCTCAAACAATGACACCCTAGTATTGGACTCCCCCACCACCGGTAACATTCATGATCACATTGCTGATTGTGGGAGCTTGCTGTGCACAATTTGGCTGCTCCAGTTCCTACATTACAAGGGTGACTGTGTTCCAGAAGTTTCAAAACATTGTTCTATTCTCTCTCCACAGGCGCTCTCAGGCTTGTTGACAGGGGTGTAACCAGGTTCTAAAGTCAGGGGGAGCGAGCACATAAAAAAGGCGCCACGGCCCACGACGCATACCAAATAATTTTAAATTCATTGTGATTGGTGACTGTGTTACAGCAGCACGTGGCAATTGGCTGCAGCAGATGTCAATCACATTGTGGGTGGGTGTTGCGCTGAGCACGTCGCTCTACGATTGGTCTGAATTGCCACCGTCATCGTCATCGTTTTCGCTCGGTTCAGACGGATGGAGCTTACGGATTGGATAAAGCAGCTGTCACTCAATCAATGCAGAGCGACAATTGGTTAACAGATGTCTCCATTGCTGATTAGCTTAATGAACTGTCAGTCACAGGACGGAGGCTCTGATTGGACAGTAGGCCGGTAAAGAGTGCGGGGATTCCCACGGATCCATCAGACACCGGGCGGAGCGACAGCAAACGTCCGGCCTGTGGCTTCGGTCCCCACGTCCGGATCCTGAGGCAGCTGCGGGGTTCCGGATGGGGGAAGGGTTTCGGCAGCGGGAATCCCGTCCCGCTCTCAATCCGCAGCTCAGTGTTTCCAATGGTGGCTTCCTGTGTAAAACTGTCCCTCCCAGCCGAGGCGGCGCTGCAAATGTTGAAAAGGCACCACTTTTGAAGAACGTTCTCAGGGGAGCAGTCGCTCCTCCTGCTCCCCCTCGAGCTACGCCACCGCTTGCTGAGACTTTCCAGCATTTTCTGTTTTTGTTTCAGATTCCAGTATCTGCAGTGCTCAATTTTGATGACACAGGAACGAGGACTTTGTTGATCCGGCAGTAAGGTTTAATAAAGAAACTTCATTAGTCCAACACTTGGGGCCACGCCCTGGGCCAGGCAAGCTTCCCACAATCCCCATCCGCGTGCTATTGACACCCGGTCAGCTGGTCAGCTGACCACCACATCATTTTGCCATTGGTTACATTGTCCACCGGGTCAGCTGACCCTCACAGCGTGTTACCATTGGTGACGTTATAAGGTGATCCAGGGGATCAAAGCTTCTTTCTAAACCCTTCCTAAAAATGGGTTGCAGAAATTTGAAACCGCTTTCTGATATAAATTGAGGTTAACTCTGTCGTGTAAGAGTGAAGTAACTGGGTGAAAACTATTTGTACCATTTGGAGAACACTGTGAAATTTAATGCGAAAGTGCGCCTGAGTGAGAGGGAATTACAGGCATGTGTTACCCTGCTGCTCGTAAAGATATTCTCAACATTTAGCCTACGCGGTGCAGAGATTTCACAGCTAATGGTGATTGAACTCAGTGCTTGTAGACTAAAAGCTAATGTTTATTACCTGGCGTTTTGTTCTCAACGAGATGCCAGCAGCTTTTTTTCTCCCCCAGATTAACGATGAAGCAGGGAAAAAAAAATTTGTACTTTTTTTAAGGCTTCCTCAGTCAGTCTAAGCACTGGAGATTGTGGGCGGGATTCTCTGGAAACTAAGAATTCCCACTTGAATTCAGTGGGTTTTTACGCGGTCCGCACCCCTCCACCGTTCCCACCCACTAGAATTCCAGTGGCGGGCAGGATGGGAGAATTCCGTATATTTGCACAAATCCTATTGTACAGGAAAACCAGTCTATAATGGGTAAAGAAACTAAACAAGCACAGACAAAGGCCACTCAGCCCATAATGCCTGTTCTGGCCCTCAAGAATCATTTAAGAACATAAGAACATAAGAAATAGGAGCAGGAGTAGGCCATCTAGCCCTTCGAGCCTGCCCCGCCATTCAATAAGATCATGGCTGATCTGTTGTGGCTCAGTTCCACTTTCCCGCCCTCTCCCCATAACCCTTAATCCCCTCGCTTATCAAGAACCCATCAACCCGCTTCTTAAAAATATTTAGCGAGGCAGCCTCCACCACTTCAACGGGCAGAGAATTCCAGAGATTCACCACCCTTTGAGTGAAGAAGTTCCTCCTCAACTCCGTTCTAAACCGCCTCCCCTTTATCTTGAGGCTGTGCCCCCTAGTCCTACTGTCTTTTTTGAGCGGGAAGAGTCTCTCCACCTCTATCCTATCCATCCCATTCATCATCTTATACGTCTCAATGAGATCTCCCCTCATTCTTCTAAACTCTAACGAGTACAAGCCTAGTTTATTCAGCCTCTCCTCATAGCTCAATCCCCTCAACTCCGGTATCAGCCTAGTAAACCTCCTCTGCACTCCCTCCAGGGCCAAAATATCCTTGCGCAGGTGCGGCGCCCAAAACTGCACACAGTACTCCAGCTGCGGCCTCACCAATGCCCTATACAGCTGCAGCAAGACCTCCCTACTTTTATATTCAATCCCCCTCGCTATGAAGGGCAGCATCCCATTCGCCTTCCTGACCACCTGCTGCACCTGCAAGCTGGGTTTTTGCGACTCATGCACAAGGAACAAGAATAACTCCTCAAGCCCCAACAGGACCCTGGTTGGTGTACACTCCATTTATTTGCCCTTCTGCCATCCTGTTCTGCTATCTCAGAGAAGACCAAGTGAGTTCCTGGCTCAAATTTAACCCTCAACTAACAACACAAACAGATTACTTGCTCATTATCGCGTTGTTCCTTCTAGAAACTTGCAGCACAGGCATTTTCTGCCTATATTACAACAGGGGTCACACATTAAATGTACTTCATTAGGTGTAAATCCCTTTGGAGATGTCCTGAGATTGAGAAAGGCGCCAGTCAGGATTCTCCAGTCTTGTGCGCCCTGATTTCGCTGTTGGCAAGAACAGAGAATTTGCTACTCAGCCAAATTTCCGTTCACAGCTGGGGGACTGGAGAATCCAGGGGCCACAGTCTGAGGGTTCAGGGTAGACCATTTAGGGCAGCGGTGAGGAGACATTTCTTCACCCAAAGAGTGGTGAGCCTGTGGAATTCATTACCACAGGAAGGAGTTGATGCCAAAACATTGAATGTATTCAAGAGGCGGCTGGTTGGGGCGAATGGGATCAAAAGTTATGGAGAGAAAGCAGGATTAGGCTACTGAGTTGGACAATCAGCCAGGATTGTAATGATTGATGGAACAGGCTCGAAGGGCTGAATGGCCTTCTCCTGCTCCTATCTTCTACGTTTCTATTACAGTGGCAAGCAAGGTCAGAGAATTCCATTGATTTGATTTGATTTATTACTGTGACACATATTAGTAGACAGTGAAAAGTATTGTTTCTTGCATGCTATATAGGCAAAGCATACGATTCGTAGAGAATGAATGGAGAAAGTGCAGAATGTAGTTTTACTGTCATAGCTAGGGTGTAGAGAAAGATCAACTTAATATATAGGGTATGTTATATAATATATATAATTGTAGGGTGGAAAGGCCTGTTTCCTGTGCATATGGTAGGTCCATTTAAAAGTCTGACGGCAGCAGGGAAGAAGTTGTTCTTGAGTCATTTGGCCCGTGATCTCGGACTTTTGTATCCTTTTTCAAGGGAAGGAGGTGGAAGAGAGAATGTCCGGGATGCATGGGGTCCTTGATTATGCTGGCTGATTTTCCGAGGCAGCGGGAAGTGTAGACAGAGTCAGTAGGTGGGAGGCTGGTTTGCGTGATGGACTGGGCTTTGTTGAATGCAAATCCTTATTTTCTCCAACCTGTGACAGGGTCACATATTGGCAGACTGGCTCGGATTAGCACGCTGCTTTCTCTTTCAGATATTTCTGATTCACATTGCTTTTTCCAACCATCTTTCATTTCTCGTTGGAGCCCGTAATTCTCAGCTTTGTAGACGTATACTTCACATCACACCAGAGTGAGATATGAACTCTCCAAGTTACGTATTCCCCATTTCTAAGCACTAAGCTCCAGCATCTATTCAAAACAAGAGGTCTAACGGCTGCGTAGCTATCCTGAGGCGAGGAAGACTTTATGAATGGGTTGAGTGAATAAGTGTCACCTATAAATTCTGGCTTGGGAGAAGGTGAAGTTAGGAAGTAATGGATGGATAACCCAACAAGCCCATTAAACAGCCGGCAGGATGAAAGGATGACTGGATAGGAGGTGAGAGATGTCACCATTTCGGAGGCTTTGGGAAAGAAATAAGTAGGAGTCGGAGGCGGTTCAATTAGTGCGTGGAGCTGGCTTGGGAACAGGTCAGAAGAGAGATTGTTCCATTTATAAGCATGCTGCTTTAGTATTTATTTCTTTAGATCCAGCAGTTCTTTCCTAACTCACTGATCCAAATCGAAACCAGGTCCTTTCTCAGTGAATGAAACCATAACAACTCTAATGACTGAGCTGGTTATTAATGCAATGAAATAATGTAAACCAGGATGTTAATGTTGATGATATTAGCTGACGAAGCTTAGTGTGTTCTTGTGACATCTGTCTGTCTGCTATTTTAACAGAGGTGTTAACCTATTTAAATTGAATTGTCTGTGCACTAAGACAGACAGAAGAATTTTATTCTATTGCCCTAAGTGCATGTTTGGTAATATTGGCGACTGTAATTTGGGATAGGTGTGGGGATCATAGAATTCTACGGTGCAGAAGCATGCCCTTTGGCCCATTGAGTCTGCACTGACCACAATCTCACCCAGGGCCTAGCCCCATAAACCCATGCATTTACCCAAGCTAGTCCCCCTGACATCAAGGAGCAGTTTATCATGGCCAATCCGCCTAACCTACACAATTTTGGACCATGGGAGGAAACCGAAACCCCCTGGCAAACCCACGCAGACACAGGTAGAATGTGCAAGCGCCACACAGACAGTGACCGGGAATTGAACTCGGGCTCCTGGTGCTGTGAGGCAGGAGTGCCAACCACTGTGCCACCGTGCCATCCACAAGCAAGGATACAAGGATTTCATGATCAGAATAAAGATTTTAAATGTAATCTATAAGAAGCCAATGTCAGTCAGTGAGAATAGGGCTGATGGATAGAGAAGATTGAATCTGAAGTGTACTGGTTGGTGAAGAAATATCTAATTCAAGCTTGTGTGCTGCCCATGAGCTTTGGTGAAGAATTCCTCACGTGCAAGAGATCCTTCCAACTTTGGACAAGTTGAATTGGTTTGGTTGCTCTTGGTTTTAAAGAAGAACGGCCAGTCTCCAAATAATGGGTTGGATACATAGGACTGAGATGAGGGAACAATTCTTTACTCAGAGGGCTCTGACGTTCTCTATTATAGAGGAGGTTGTCCAGTTGTTGACTCTTCTTAAAGCAGAAATTGGTAGATTTTTGAACACCCAGGGAGTCAGGGAATGTGAGAACAGGGCTGAAAGGTGGGCGTGTGGTAGAAGGTCAGCCATGATCTCACTGTGTGGTAGAATGAACTCAAATGGCCAAATAACCAACCCCGGGAATCATAGAATCCCTACAATGCAGAAGGAGGCCAATCGGCCCATCAGGTACTGCACTGGAGTATCAGCCTTGATTTTTGTGCTTGAGGCCGAGGGTTGGACTAGAACCCAGAACCTTGTGATTCAGAAACAAGAGACCTACAAGCTGAATCACACACAAAACCTGAGGTGATGCAAGATTTTGAGTATTGCTGGATACAACTGCCTTTTCTGGGGCATTGTTCTAGAACCTCCTCACACATTGTTAGGCGGAAGTGTAGATAAGACAAGTTCGCATTCATACCATCCTGACTTTGAAGTATATCGGCCACATCGACTTTCCGACAGAATGCTTTTCAAAAGAAAAGTTCCTCCTTTAGCCCAGAGGCATTGAGTCCAATGGGAGTTCCCCCCCCCCCACCCCATCTCTACCCAGCCAAACTCAACAACAACAATTTGCACCTATAATGTAGTGAACTCCTGATCGATTAAAATGTTGCAGTTTGGAGGAAAGCCCAGCCCTATATCTGCAGCTCTGCATTTGTATGACACTTCTCATGACCACCGGACACCTCAAAGCCAATGACATGTTTTTTGAAGTGTAGTCACTGTTGTAATGCAGGAGATATGGTCACTGATTTATGCACAGCAAACAGTACCTTGATAATGAGCAGATGGTCTGCTTTTGTACTGTTGCCTGAGGGGTTAACACTGAGGATAATTCCCCTACTCTTTTTCGGAATTATGCAATCTTCGATGCCAACCCAGGCAAGCAAATGAAACTTGCTATAACATCTCGCCCAGAAAGCATCATCTCCCACAATGCAGTGTTCTTTCAGTACTGCAGTGGAATGTCAGCCTTGATTTTTGTGCTTGAGGCTAAGAGTTGGACTCAAACCCAGAACCTTGTGATTCAGAAGCAAGAGACCTACCAACTGAACCACACACAAAACCTGAGATGATGCAAGACTTTGCTGAATACCGCTCCCTTTTCTGGGAGACCCTTCTAGAGCCTTCTCACGCATTGTAAGGCAGAAGTGTAAACAAGGCAAGGTCACTCTGATATCAAACTGACATTGAAATATACTGGCCGTATCCTTTCATCGTTGCTGAATGAAAACTTCTCTTACTTCCTGTCTAACAGCACTGTGGATGTACCTCCAGCCAACAGACTGCTCATCATCACCTCACAAGGGCATGGGGGAATGGGTTATAAGTGTTCACCATTCACACCTGTAATGGTGACCAAGGGACCATCTGGTTCACTTAATGACCTACTGGGAAAGAAATCTGCCATGATTGCCTTGTCTGGCCTGTATCTGCTCTGGAGTGGTACAGTGGCACAGTGGTTAGCACTGCTGCCTCGCAGTGCCAGAGACCCGGGTTCTGATTCCTGGCTTGGGTCACTGTCTATGCGGAGTCTGCATGTTCTCCCCGTGTCTGCATGAGTTTCCTTCAGGTGCTCCGGTTCCCTCCCACATTCTAAAGATGTGTGGGTTAAGTGGATTGGTCATGCTAGATTGCCCCTTGGAGTCCAATGTTCCAATAGAGTTTCATGGAAAATGTGTGGGGATGGGGAGAGAGGGTCTGGGTAAGTCAGGGAGTCGCTGCAGACTTGATGGGCTGAATGGCCTCTTCTACACTGTATGGATTCTACGTTGATCTCCTTATTTTTATTCATTCATGGGACATGGGTGTCACTGGCTGGCCAGCATTTATTGCCCATCCCTAGCTGCTCTTGTTCGGAGGGCAGTTGAGAGTCAACCACATTGCTGTGGCTCTTGAGTCACAAGTATGTCAGACCAGATAAGGATGGCAGATTTCCTTCCCTGATGGACATTAGTGAACTAGATGGGTTTTTCTGACAATCGACAATGGGTTCATGGTTGTCATTAGATTCTTAATTCTAGATTTTTAAAAATGATTTTAAATTCCAGCATCTGCTGTGCTGGGATTTGAACCCGGGATCCTGGAACATTAGCTGAGTTTCTGGATTAAAAGTCTAGTGATGATACCACTAGGCCGTTGCCTCCCCTTCTAGCTTGCTACTACAGCCTGACCCCTCCCTTACTCCTCCTCCCTGGATCCAGTCATTGTTGGAAAGAAGATTCTGCCTCTGACTCTATTCTGTCAAGTCACACACTCTCTTACTTACCTCATCAGACCCCTTAAAATCTATGGGGTGTTTATTTAAAGCCCAGGCTTGCATGGGATCCTTAAAGCACTCCATTCTCACCAAACCCCCCTTCTTTCCTTTCAAAACCTGGTGGTGTGCTTCATGGCGGACTGGACCCTTCACCTTGGGGTCTCAACCCAGAGGAACAGAAACAACAGACTGACGTATGCTTAAGTCTATGGAATGTTCCGCAAATATGTTCAGGATGGTTTCCACTTGTAGAAGTGGTTATGAGGTTGCACAACACAGTAATTAGTTAAATAATGGTAGGATATGGAAGAGGATGAAAATTGTGCAATGTGATAATTAGAGAAATAGTTTTTCAGGTTTAGCAAATAGAACTGTTATTGAGTAATACCTTCACTGGAAACTTTGCCCAGAATAGCAGCAAAGTGACTCTACACATCTGGTTTCCTTTATGTGGAACCATCTCTCAAATATTATCTTCTGTCTTTTACAGTGACACTCAAATGCAGATTGCTGTTACTGATCATAGAATCATAGAATCCCTAAGTGCAGGAGGAGGCCATTCGGTCCATCAAACCTGCATTGCCAACAATCCCACTCAGGTCACAACCCCATGTAATTCCCCTGGCACTAAGGAGCAATTTAGCATGGCCAATCCACCTAACCCGCTCGTCTTAGCAGGAAACTGGAGCACCCGGAGGAAACCCACGCAGACACAGGGAGAATGTGCAAACTCCACACAGTCACCCGAGGTCAGAATTGAACCCAGGTCCCTAAGGCAGCAGCGCTAACTGCTGTGCACCGCGAACCCTACAGTTACTTATCAATCGAGGCAAAGATTACAAAAGCAGGGAAGTCATGTTGGAGTTGTATAGAACTTTGGTGAGGCCACAGCTAGCCTCACCAACTGCATGCAGTTCTGGTCACCACATCAGAGGAAGAATGTGACTGCACTGGAGGGAGTGCAGAGGAGATTCACCAGGATACTGCCTGGGATGGAACATTTAAGTTATGAAGAGAGGTTGGGACAGGCTTGGGCTGTTTTCGTTGGAGCAGAGAAAACTGAAGGGTGACCTGATTGAGATGTTCAAGTTTATGAGGGGCATGGATAGGGTGGTTAAGGACCAGCTATTCCCCTTAGTTGAAGGATCAGTCACAAGGGGCTACAGATTCAAGGTGAGGGGTAGGAGATTTAGGAGGGATGTGAGAAAAAGTCTTTTTACCCAGAGGTTGGCGACAGTCTGGAATGCGCTGCCTGGGAGGGTGGTGGAGGCGGGTTCCCTCACATCCTTTAAAAAAAGATAAGCAACTTGACACATCATAACATTCAGGGCTATGGGCCAAATGCTGGCAGATGGAATTAGGTGAGAGTTCAGCTGTTTCTAATGTGCAGACTAGATGGGCTGAAGGGCCTCTTCTGCACTGTATGATTCTATGAATATTTTGGATTCACCTCTTCTGTTCATCTTTCGCTATTTATCCCGGGTCTCTGCAGCATATCTCCATAACATTCCTCCTAATTTTCACATCTTTGTAATGTGGGAGGAAACCCATGCAGACACAGGGAGAATGTGTGTCTGTACGGAGTCTGCACATTCTCCCCTTGTCTGCGTGGTTTTCCTCCGGGTGCTCCAGTTTCCTCCCAACATCCAGAGATCTGTAGGCTAGGTGGATTAACCAGGGTAAATGAATGGGGTTATGGGGATAAGGCGTGGAAGAAGACCTAGGTGAGACACTCTGTCACAGACCCAATGGGCCGAATGGCCTCTTCTGCGCTGCAGCCTTTCTATGATTCCTTTTTCCCTCATGTTATTTATCCAGCTTCCCCTGAAATGTATCTATGCTATTTGTCTCAATAATTCCACCCAGTAAGAAGTCTCACAACACCAGGTTAAAGTCCAACAGGTTTATTTGGAATCACAAGCTTTCAGAGTGCTGCTCCTGCATCAGGTGAGTGGAGAGGTGGATTCACAAACACAGCATATATAAGCAGATTTTGCTTTTGAGTCCCTCCATATATACTGTGTTTGGGAACCCACCTCTCCACTCATCTGATGAAGGAGCAGCGCTCCGAAAGCTCATGGTTCCAAATAAACCTGTTGGACTTTAACCTGGTGTTGTAAGCCTTCTTACCATGCCCACCCCAGTCCAACGCCGGCATCTCCACATCATGGATTCCACCCAAGAAAAGAAAGAAAGAAAATTTATTTATTAGTGTCACAACTAGGTTTACATTCACGCTGCACTGTGAAAATCCCCGAGTCACCACACTGGCACCTGCTCAGGTACACTGAGGGAGAATTTAGCATGGCTTACACACCTAACCTGCACCTAGCCAGAGCACCCGGAGGAAACCCACGCAGACATGGGGAGAACATGCAGACTCTGCACAGACAGTGACCCAAGCTGGGAATCGAACCTGGCTCCCCGGCACAGGAAGGTAGCAGTGCCTTCCACTGTGCCACCGTGCCACCTATTCCCAGAGGCAAATTCTAAGTTCTCTGTGCCATGGGTAAAGTAGTTGTGCGCCACCTGAGATTGGGAACCAATCCAATGATTGGCTGTATAGGGCACTGGTGAGGCCGCAGCTGGAGTACTATGTGCAGTTTTGGGCGCCGCACTTACGCAAGGATATTTTGGCCTTGGAGGGAGTGCAGAGGAGGTTTACTAGGCTGATACCGGAGTTGAGGGGGTTGAGCTATGAGGAGAGGCTGAATAAACTAGGCTTGTACTCGTTAGAGTTTAGAAGAATGAGGGGAGATCTCATTGAGACGTATAAGATGATGAATGGGATGGATAGGATAGAGGTGGAGAGACTCTTCCCGCTCAGAAAGGACAGTAGGACTAGGGGGCACAGCCTCAAGATAAAGGTGGGGTGGTTTAGAACAGAGTTGAGGAGGAACTTCTTCACTCAAAGGGTGGTGAATCTCTGGAATTCTCTGCCCGTTGAAGTGGTGGAGGCTACCTCACTAAATATTTTTAAGACGCGGGTTGATGGGTTTTTGATAAGCGAGGGGATTAAGGGTTATGGGGAGAGGGCAGGAATGTGGAACTGAGCCACGACAGATCAGCCATGATCTTATTGAATGGTGGGGCAGGCTCGAAGGGCTAGATGGCCTACTCCTGCTCCTATTTCTTATGTTCTTCTGTTCTTATTCCCCAGTGCAAATGGTGCCCTTGCTCTAGTGTAACATGACCTTGTGTGCAACAGCACACAGGTCCGGGTGTGATACAAAACAGTAACACATTAAGCAATTAGAACATCAGAACAAGTGGGGGCCAGGAAAAGTCTCAAGAGACCCCCTCCCACTCCGAGCCTGCCCCTTTCTCGATTGTTTCCAATCCCACCTTCTATCAATCTCTCTTTCATTAATAGTTCCAAGTCCTTCCCCTGGTCACATCATCCATAGCTGTGGAGCCGTCCCCAATCTAAATAACAACAACCTATGGGATTGACAGGTCTTGAGCAAGAATATCAAGCTTCCTGCTGTAATGGGGCCTGCTTTGTCAGAGTCGCTGATTCGAGATAAACCGCCCCCCCATCAATAGTGAAAATCATTGTGAAGAATAATCTGGTCGGCACCTGGATAGCAGCAGCGTAATAAGAAACACCCAACGTGGATTTAGACTTGGAAGATACTGTCTGATAAAGCTCTTTGATTCTGTTGAGGATATTACAGATTTATAGGGGAACTTCCTGTGGGAACATTTACTTCGAGCTTCAGACAAGGGCTCGCATGAAAGGGTTGTAATAAAACTGAAAACTCTGGAAATCCAGGATAGAAGGCTGGATTAGATGAGACACTGGATAAAGAGACAAGGAAATAAAGTGTGCTTGCAATGGGAGCAGTGGCAGACTGGGATTGGACTGCAGGGATAGTGAGATGCTGGAGCCTGATTTTGATTGCAAGAGTGAGTTGCCTGTTTCCCACCTCCTGATCTTGCCTTTTCTGAAGTTAGTGTTGAAAAGACTGTTGGGTTGCTATCACACAATGGTGGTGTAGTGGTTAGTGCTGTTGTCTCACAGCGTCAGGGATCTGGATTGGGTTCCTGGTTTGGGTCCCTGTCTATGTGGAGTCTGCACATTCTCCCCGTGTCTGCATGGGTTTCCTCTGGGTGCTCTGGTTTCCTCCCACAGTCTGAAAGACGTGCTGGTTGGGTGCATTGGCCATGCTAAATTCTCCCTCAGTGTACTCAAACAGGCGCCGAAGTGTAGCGACTAATGGATTTTCACAGTAACTTCATTACAGTTAATGCAAGCCTACTTGTGTCTAATAAATAAACTTTAATTTGAAAGTCGCCATCCACCCCATTGAGGGGAATATGGCAGGCAGATATTTGTTGCAGCCTCTCTACTTAAGTGGGTGCAGAATGGTTAACTTAATAACATCACAGATGAGGCTTGAAACGTTCGTTGGTCTTGAATTGCCTGAGAGATGTGTAAATGTGGGCTTTTTCATTTGATAGGGGGCTCTGCCCACAATGAATGTGTCAAACTGGCTTGCTGTGTTTATATTGTTAAAACTGTCTGCCTTCTCCCTGGCCGCAGTACTCTAGATAATACAGATAATTGTGTTTTTATAGCAGTGCTCCAGACCCATGTTGCTGTGCGCCCACGATACCATCAGTCAGGAATCTGGGTGGTTCTTCTCCAAGGACTGTGATGAAGGCAGGCTGTTGGCTGCACTCACTCACATTGTACAAACCTTTAACAAACTGCTATTTAACAATCCCTCTCTCTGCTATTTAACATAATGGAGAGCAGGTTTAAAATTTATTTATTAGTGCCACAAGTAGGCTTACATTAACACGGCAATGAAGTTAAGTGAAAATCCCCAAGTTGCCACACTCTAGCGCCTGTTCGGGCACACTGAGGGAGGTTTTACATGGCCAGTGCATCTAACCATCACATCTTCCGGACCGTGGGATAAAACTGGAGCACCCAGAGGAAACCCACGCAGACACGAAGGGGAGAATGTGCAAACTCAGCACAGACAACGATCTGAGCTGGGAATCAAACCTGGGTCCCTGGCACCTTGAGTCTGCACTGCTAACCACTGTGCCACTATTAGCTCCTCTGTTAGAATAATAGAAAAAGAAGTTTGATCTCAGTGCATTAAAGTTTAAATTAAAAAGCCGCTTATTATACTCCTTGTACACCTATGACTGTGTGGCCAAATCCCCCTCCAACTCGATTTTCAAGTTTGCCAATGACACCACGGTAGTACGTCGGGTCTCAAACGATGACGAGACAGAGTACAGGAATGAGATAGAGAATCTGGTGAAATGGTGCGACAACAATAATCTCACCCTCAATGTCAACTAAACAAAGGAGATTGTTATCGACTTCAGGAAGTATACAGGAGAACATGTCCCTGTCTACAGCAATGGGTATGAAGTGGAAATGGTTGAAAGCTTCAGGTTTTTAGCCATCCAGATCACCAACAACATGTCCTCATTCACCCCCAGCCACCCAATCCCCAACCCCCCCACCCCCACCACCGATCTCTAGCAGAGAACCATTGGACGCTCGGCACTTACCTCCTCACTAACTGGAGCCCCTGAATCGGACTTTTATGGAGCGTGTCTGTTTCATGCTGATTCTGGATGGGCAAACGCTGTGGTAAAGAGGGAAGTGTCGGTAAGGTTGGGCATGCAGCCCATTAAGACAATTTAAATGCACGCAAATACATTTAAATGGCCATTGTGCCCGTTTTGGGTGCAGTTCTGATTGCGGCTATTTTCGGGCCTTGGTAAAGGGGGAACCGGTCCTGAGGAGGGCACAGATCACATTACTCGCCTCACGCCTGACCTTACCAAGTTTTCGTGCCTGGAAACAGGCGCAACTTGATAGTGGAATTGGGCCCATTTTGTGCGTTTTGTTTTATTAAGCTCAAGTTGAAAATATTCCACTGGACACCACTGCAGGCATCTCCATGAAAACTGTAGACCAGTTTCACTTATCCCTTTCAAAAATTACAAACTATTTCCTGCTGCACTCCATCAACAGCTTTGTAAAATATATATATATATGTTATATATCAATGGCTTTAGTGTCATTGGCTAGGCCAGCATTTATTGCACATCCCTAATTGCCCTTCAGAAGGTGGTGGTGTGCCACCTTTGGGGTTTGCTGGGTAATTTCACAGGGCAGTTGAGAGTCAACCACATTGCTGTGGTTCTGGGGTAACGTGTAGGGCAGATCAGATAAGGATGGCAGATTTCCTTCCTTAAAGGATGGTAGGGAGGTGGACAAATTTATAACAACAACCCGATAACCTCATGGTCGCCTTTATTGATACTAAGGTTTTATTTCAGATTAATCGAGTGAACTGAATTTACAAAGTGCGATGGTGGGATTTAAATTCATGTCTCCAGCCCAGTAATGTACAGCGGTGCCTACATACTCTCCTGACTTATTGTTACACACAACTTTGGTGTGAATAATAAGCTGAACACAATTACACCAGCCCCCTTGTCTTAATCATTAAATATATATGCTCTCTGCGCACAGTCCAGTGTTATAAAATTGAGGAACAGAATTGCGGCAGTGTGCCATTCCATAGGGATTTCCAACGGATTACAGGAAAAAACCTTACGCCAAAACCAAGGTCTGCTCTGAGTCTCGCAACAGTGTGGAGTGCAACAAGCTATTAGCACCATGTCACAGGCAATAAATCAGAATGAGATGACTGTGCTGGATACGGGCTGTGCACACTTCCATACTTTAGAGAGAGCTGAAAAGTTCCTTGCAGTACAAAAAATGAAATGTGATTTGAGGAACTTGGATTTTTCTTTTGTTGTGGTGGTGAGGGTGTGTGGGGCATTGGGGGGGTGGAGTTGGGGGAGCAAAAGAGTTACAACTTTCTGAGAAAGACTTTTGAACCCCAAGATTTAAGTTTGCAGTACCACAGAGAGCCAGCTCCATCCCGATCACTTTCCTCTTTAGTGGGATGTGGGAACTCACTCTGTGTTTTTACATATTTCTAAAGTTAAATTAGATCTTTCAGTTGGTATTGTTTAGCACTGCTGCCTCACAGCAGCAGGGACCTGGGTTCTATTCCCAGCGTGGGTCAGTGTCTATGTGGAGTCTGCACATTCTCCCTGTGTCTGCGTGGGTTTCCTCCCACTGTCTGAAAGACGTGCTGATTAGGTGCATTGGCCATGCTAAATTCTCCCTCAGTGTACCCGAACAGGCGCTGGAATGTGGCGACTAGGGGATTTTCACAGTAACTTCATTGCAGTGTTAACGTAAGCCTACTTGTGACACTAATAAATAAAGTTAAAAACTTTAAGAAAAAAACTGGTTTTATGAGTGAAAGCCTATTGTTTATGGACTGGGAGACAGAGGGTAAATGATTACAATGTAGGTAAACACCAACACTCCAGGCAAATTAGCTGAACTATGCATCCAATCGCTGATGAGTTAATTTGGGCAGACAGCAACAAAGTTTGATAGAATTTCCTTTCAGGTCCTCGATCAATAACATCTCCCGTTGGAAACGTGTGTGTGTCAGCATCAGGGTGAGGAGCAAGCAATTTGTGATGCCCCACAAAATCGAATAGCCTGCCAAAGCTCAATCTCAGTAAGAAGTCTCACAACACCAGGCTAAAGTCCAACAGGTTTATTTGGAAGCAAATGCCACTAGCTTTCGGAGCGCTCACTGCTCCTTCGTCAGGTGAGTGGGAGTTCTGCTCACAAACAGGGCATATAAAGACACAAACTCAGTTTACAGAATACATCAATTTACAATTAACAGTATTGTGTAAATTGAGTTTGTGTCTTTATATGCCCTGTTTGTGAACAGAACTCCCACTTAGCTGACGAAGGAACCGCGCTCTGAAAGCTAGTGTCTTTTGCTACCAAACAAACCTGTTGGACTTTAACCTGGTGTTGTGAGACTTCTTACTGTGTTTATCCCAGTCCAACGCTGGCATCTCCACATCGTAACTCTCAATCTCAACCGGCATTTGTTTGCAAGGAGAGGTGGTGGTGGGGGGGGCTGGTGAGAGTTTGAGGTGGCTGATAGAATTATGTGCCAGTTTTTGGGAGAGGGGAGGTGGAAACCAGAATGGGAAAACAAATGTGTTTTGACAATAAGGAAATTGGAGAGGGAACCAGGTTTTAAGTTAGATTTATTTTCCAAACTCAGGGTTTTGATTTGACATGTAATAAATACTCCCCCGGTAGGCTGGGTGACAATTATCAGTCACATGTTTCACTAACAGTGAGCTGCCTGAATATTTGTGTGTATGTGTGTGTGTGTCTGTCTGTCTACACTACATCCATTTTTACCTATTCATTACCTGATGAAAGGTTACTGGTACTGAGTACAAACAGTGGAATAAATCCCTCTTTGTAACCTTTCGACATTACCTCATGCATCAGACATAAAAAAAACTATTAATTCTTTATATCCTCCTCCCATTGGTTCAGGAATGTCATATGAAAGAAGTGACATTGTCCCAGGGTGCACTGCTGTACAGAAATACAACTCAGTTCACATCCGGAATAACCTCAGCCTTCCCTCACATTTTTTTTCAACTTCAGATGAGATGAGAGGAACTACATTGCTGAGCCCTTAGTAATATCCTTCAGTAAACCTGTAATTAGATAGTGAATGCTAGCAATCTCTTCTCCACTGCTTGTAGCGGCCTGCTGGCAAATTGCAAGATGCCTGTTGATAGAAAAGGATTCCAGGAACACCTATCGAAGAATTAAAATTGTGGCTTTTTTAAAATGTGTTATTCTTTTCAGCCAATTGAAAATGGAAATCTGTAAAAATTAAGCCAGTGTTCGACATTCTTGTTTCTGTTCCTCAATTCTTGTGTCGTCATCTTCTCCCCTACCCCCTCCCCAACTCTCCTTTGATTTGATTGGTTTTATTATTGTCGCATGTATTAACATACAGTGAAATTTATTGTTTCTTGCATACTACATAGACAAAGCACACTGTTCATAGAGAAGGAAAGGAGCGAGTGCAGAGTGTAGTGTTACAATATAGCTAGGATATAGAGAAAGATCAACTGAATGCAAGACAGGCCCATTCAAAAGTCTGACGACAGCAGGGAAGAAGCTGTTCTTGAGCTGGTTGGTATGTGACATAAGAACATAAGAACATAAGAAATAGGAGCAGGAGTTCGAGCCTGCCCCGCCATTCAATAAGATCATGGGTGATCTGTCACTGCTCAGTTCCACTTTCCCGCCCTCTCCCCATAACCCTTAATCCCCTCTCCTATCAAAAACCCATCAACTCGCGTCTTAAAAATATTTAGCGAGGCAGCCTCCATCACTTCAACGGGCAGAGAATTCCAGAGATTCACCACCCTTTGAGTGAAGAAGTTCCTCCTCAACTCCGTTCTAAACCGCCCCCCTTTTATCTTGAGGCTGTGCCCCCTAGTCCTACTGTCTTTTTTGAGCGGGAAGAGTCTTTCCACCTCTATCCTATCCATCCCATTCATCATCTTATACGTCTCAATGAGATCTCCTCTCATTCTTCTAAACTCTAACGAGTACAAGCCCAGTTTATTCAGTCTCTCCTCATAGCTCAACCCCCTCAACTCCGGTATCAGCCTAATAAACCTCCTCTGCACTCCCTCCAAGGCCAAAATATCTTTGTGCAGGTGCGGCGCCCAAAACTGCACACAGTACTCCAGCTGCGGCCTCACCAATGCCCTATGCAGCTGCAGCAAGACCTCCCTACTTTTATATTCAATCCCCTTCGCTATGAAGGCCAGCATCCCATTCGCCTTCCTGACCACCTGCTGCACCTGCAAGCTGGGTTTTTGCGACTCATGCACAAGGACCCCGAGGTCCCTCTGCACCGTCGCCTGCTGCAGTTTTTCGCCCCGTAAGTAATAGTCCTTCCTACCATTCTTCCTACCAAAGTGGACCACCTCACACTTGCCAACATTAAATTCCATTTGCCATTTCCTGGCCCATTCGCCCAGCCTATCTAGATCCTTCTGTAGACTCTCCACACCCTCTGCACAATTTGCCGTTCCCCCAATCTTGGTGTCATCAGCAAATTTCGACACTCTACACTCGGTTCCCTCCTCCAGATCATCTATATAAATGGTAAATAGCTGAGGCCCCAGCACCGACCCCTGGGGCACTCCACTAGTCACCATCCGCCAATCTGAATAGCACCCGTTGACCCCCACTCTCTGCCTCCTATTTGACAACCAATCCTCTATCCACGCTAACACCCTACCCCCAACTCCATGTCCCTCGACCTTCTGCAATAACCTCTTGTGAGGTACTTTGTCAAACGCCTTCTGAAAATCTAGAAAGACCACATCCACCGGCTCTCCTCTATCCACCGCCCTAGACACATCCTCATAAAACTCCAGTAAATTTGTCAGACACGACCTCCCTTTAATGAAACCGTGACCTCAGACTTTTGTATCTTTTTCCCACTGAAAGAAGGTGGAAGAGAGAATGTGTGGTGTCCTTAATTATGCTGGCTGCTTTGCAGAGGCAGTGGTAAGTGCAGACACAGTCAATGGATGGGAGGTTGGTTTGCATGATGGACTGGGCTACATTCACGACCTTTTGTAGTTCTTTGCAGTCTTGGGCAGAGCAGGAGCCATACCAAGCTGTGATACACCCAGAAAGAATGCTTTCTCTGGTGCATCTGTAAAACTTGGTGAGAGTCATAACTGACATGCCAAATTTCCTTAGTCTTCTGGGAAAATAGAGATGTTGGTGGGCTTTCTTAACTATAGTGTCGGCATGGGGGGAACCAGAACAAGTTGCTGGTGATCCTGAAGGTGCTAGTTAAAATTGTACAATTGAAACCATTCGGCCCATCATGTCCGTGCTGGCTTTCAATTCCATGACTGCCCCCTGGATCCTTCTGTGCCTGGGTCAAGGCCCAGTGTCAGGCACAGACAGAGCTGTTAATAACAAGCTGTTTGACCGTAGGCTGCATCATAGTCAAGGCCCGATTCCGACTGACCCCACTCTGTGCGGTTTCTGACAGAGCCCACCAAACAGAAGCAATTGGGTGGGAACCTTGGCTGAACTTCCTCTTTGCGTCCCCACAGGATGCTTGGATGTGTGCTGGAGGCATCGGCTGGGAATCAAATCTTCCATCTTGGTATGGTTAGAAATGCTACATTGATGGTAGCACACCGCCCTATAGAAAATGGTGTTCAATTGTTTTCAAACTGTTTTCAACTGTACAAAGCCTAAGCTGTAGTTGTACAAACCGTCTGTAACACCGCAATGGCCTAAGCTAATAATTCATAACTCTTGTTCACCCATAAACAGCACGGTAGCACAGTGGTTAGCACTGCTGCCTCACAGCACCAGGGCTCCAGGTTCGATTCCCGGCTTAGGTCACTGTCTGTGTGGAGTTTGCACATTCTCCCCATGTCTGCGTGGGTTTCCTCCATGTGCCCTGGTTTCCTTCCACACTCCAAAGCTGTGTGGGTTAGGTGGATTGGCTGTGCTAAATTGCCCGTCAGTGTCAGGAGGACTAGCTAAGGTAAATGCAGGGGTTGTGGGGATAGGGTCTGGGTGGGATTGTGGTCAGTGCAGACTTGATGGGCTGAATGGCCTCCTTCTGCACTGTAGGATTCTACAATTCTGTAATCCCTTGTGCTTGTGGACCAGCATTGGTTCTGATAAGAAGATCCATTGCACTATTTAGAAGAAAACCAAAGGGTTTCTCCCTCAAGCCCTGGGCAATATTAATTGTTCAGTTAACAGGCTGAAATAGAATGATCACATTGCCAGTTGTTGGATCTTGCTGTGTGCAAATTGGCTGCCAGACTTCCTACATTATAACAGTTATTACACTTCATTGGGTGTAAAATGTTTTCAAATGTCTTCAAAGACGTGATACAAATGCAAATTCTTCCTTTTTCTCACTGCTGTTTGGGAGATTTAAGGCCGTATTGTCCCGTCCCACCCGCCACGGGAGTCTCAGTGGGCGGAGGTGAACCATGCAAAGGTTTATTAACCTCAGATGGGAATTTCCGTCTTGGGGCGAGCTCTGCCGGGAAATCCCATTCTCATTTTATAAATTTATTCATGGGATGTGGGCATCAGTGATTGGGCCCATCCCTAATTGCCCTTGAAGTGGGTGGGTTGCCAAACCATTTCTGACTCAACCACACTACTGTGGATCTGGAGTCACAGGTAGGCCAGACCAGGTAAGGAAGGAAGATTTCCCTCCCTAAAGGACATTGGTGAACCAGATGGGGTTTTTACACAATTGACAATGGTTTCATAGTCAACGCTAAAGGAGATGGTGATGTAGTGGTATTGTCACTGGCTCAGAGACCCAGTGCAAGGACCCCGGTTCAAATCCTGCCAGGGCAGATAGTGGAATTTTAATTCAATAAAAATCTGGAACTAAAAGTCTAGTGGTGAGTGTTCCCACTCCTGGCCAATAGCCAGGGCCATTGAAAGACCATATGTGGAGAGAAGAATCAGGCGAGAGAAGATTTGTCCTCAGCTGTGATGCCTGCACAGCCGAATGGCATGTCAACACTCACTCCCTGAGGTCAGACGGATAAGAATTGCCACTTGGGTGCAGAAAGGGAGCGGGGGGTGGGGGGGGGTGGGGGGGGGAGCGGATTTGGTGGAACTGGTGGAATTACTCAGCAGCAGAAATTGGAAGGAGAAACAGGGGAAATATCCGGAGTAATAGTTGCTGTGGGATTATTAACCCATAGTGGCACCTTTCATCTGATCCCTGGCAGGAAATGATATCATCAGGCCAACCCGAGAGAACTGAATAGGTGAGCAAAAAACACCCCGATTGGAGGAGAAGTTGAGAAAAGGCCACAGTACCTCAAATGG
Source organism: Carcharhinus amblyrhynchos (assembly GCF_965287045.1). Classification (NCBI taxonomy): domain Eukaryota; kingdom Metazoa; phylum Chordata; class Chondrichthyes; order Carcharhiniformes; family Carcharhinidae; genus Carcharhinus; species Carcharhinus amblyrhynchos. The sequence continues at coordinate 12,212,188 of NC_137351.1, forward strand.
AGGAAAGAAACTGAGTAATTCCCCCCTCCCTTCCCCCTCCCGCTCTCCTTTCCCTTGCAGGGAATGACTTCACCACAGGTGTGTTTTCCTTCACAAATCGAGTCTGTGTAAAGTTATGGAGCAGACGCTAAGTTTGGTCTGGAATGGATCAGCTAAGATTTATCCGCACCTTTATTAGAGGGTTCATGAGAGGCAGATTAGCGTGTGACAAATGGACTGTTGATTTTTTTGGGAGAATTGCGCCCATGCAGGCCACGGAATAGGTTACAGTGTCTGGACGGTTTAGCAGCTTGTAAAAATGTTAATGATTTCCTTTCTCGTGTTTTTTTTTCTCTCTCCCTGGGCAACGCGACGCTAACTTTTATTCCTCCTCCCCGCGTCACCCGCACTCTGTGCTTTGTTTGTAAATAGTCCTCAAGTCACTCGCCCTTTTCTTTCCAGCTAAACTCCGAGCGTCCCTGAAGTATTTACCTCCAGACACACCAACACACAGGACTCAACTGTAGTGAGGGGGGCTTGGGTTTAATGCTATGGAAAGTCTGAGGCTGGGAAGTTTCCTGCAGACTATATCATGTTAGGACACATACAGTGTTGAAGAATTCTGAGGCAAATTAGGCTGCAGTTGGTGGCAAATTGCATTTCAGCAACAGATTGAGTCCGGTATCCAGAAGGTTATATATTACCAGGCCCAGCGCGTGTGTAGTCTCCTTTATACAGGCCTATGGATTTTACTGCCATGCCTATATATCAAATTCTCTTTGAGCTTTGAGCACTCCTGGTTGCTACCAAACACAACTTTGAAGTTTCTGCTCACAGTGTGGCCTTTTCTGAGCGTGAGGGAATGTTTCAGAGAAAATAGTTTACTAACTGTGTCAGTAGGGTGTGAAGGGAAGGCAGGCTTGGCCATTCCTTCATACCCTCCTTGGTGATTGGTCACACAGTGCCTGCTTTCTTAGCTCCCAGCTGCCCGCTGATTCAGACTCCCTGTGTGGACACAAGCTTTGATTCCTTCAGCTCCTCCTCGGTTCCAGACACGGCTACAACTCACCAGCGACAGAATATTTCAGATGAGGAACATTCTTCCATCCCCCCATATCCCCCCCCACCCATCAAGCGAGCTGACGGAACGAGCAGATACTCTCTCCAGGATGCCTCGCTTTCCTCGTGGTAGCTTACGTCCTGCGGAGAAGTTTCCTATTTTCCTATTCACAGACTCGCATTCCTGCCTAATGACCTCAGTGGTCTCCTAGTTAGTAGAAGGAGAAAAGTGGGAGGGCTCCACTGAGGGTAAGTTTATCTAAGGGCGAGCCAGCCAGGCAGCAGAGTTGGAGCCTGGTGGAGACAGCGCCTCGTCTTTTTTTCCTCTCTCCTTACCTCTCGTCACATTTCGGAAATGAGAGGGTTTTTTTAGTGGTTGAATGTGAAGATCAAAATTGACAGGCAGTTCCTCCCTCAGGCCTACCCCCTACCACTAAGGAGTACCATGACAAGACACTTCCACACGGTGGCACAATGGTTAGCACTGCTGCCTCACAGCGCCAGGGTTCGATTCCCGGCTTGGGTCACTGTCTGTGTGGAGTCTGTATGTTCTCCCCGTATCTGTGTGGGTTTTCTCGGGGTGCTCCGGTTTCCTCCCACAGTCCAAAAGACACGCTGGTTAGGTGGATTGGCCATGCTAAATTCTCCCTCAGTGTACCCGAACAGGCACCAGAGTGTGGCAACCAGGGGATCTTCACAGTAACTTCATTGCAGTGTTAATGTAAGCCTACCTGTGACACTAATAAATAAACTTTAAAACTCTTCCCCGGCTGTCCCATTCCTCTGAGAGAGGCTGAAAATCCCCAGGCCAGGAAGGGAAAAATCATTCTGGAACATTCCTCACCCAACTTCCTCAAACCAAACTCAGGTCTCACAGATGAGATTTTATTTACAAAGAGACATTCCTTTTATATAAGACCACAAGATGTAGGAGCTGAATTAGGCCACTCGGCCCATCGAGTCTGCTCTGCCATTCAATCATGGCTGATATTTGATCTGCCCCAGGAAAGAAATTGCCAGAGTTCACTCTTGGAAGCAGACAGAAAAAGAGTCAGTAATAGAGCAGTCAGCAACATATTCCAAAGGTTCATGAATCTCTGTGAAGTTTCATGCTTCCTCCCTCTGCCAAGAAAATGTAAGCATGTCAGAAATAGGGGCAGCAATTCATAGAATAGAATCTCTACAGTGCAGAAGGAGGACATTTGGCCCATCAAGCCTGCACTAACAATGATCCCACCCAGATCCTATCCCCATAATCCCATATATTTACTCTGCTAATCTCCCTGATGCTAATGGACCATAGCCAATCCACCTAACTCGCACATCTTTGGACTGTGGGAGGAAACCAGAGCACTCGGAGGAAACCCACACAGACACGGAGAGAACATGCAAACTCCACACAAACAGTGACCCAAGCCGGGAACCGAACCCGACTCCCTGGTGCTGTGAGGCAGCAGTGCTAACCACTGTGCCACTGTGCCATCCTAGTTAGCCCCTGAGCCTGCACTGCTATTTAATAAAATGGTGGTTGATCCGATAGTGACCATAACTCTAATCTCCTGTCTGCTCCCCACTGCAGCTCACCCCCCCCCCCCACTCTCTTTTCAATCAATAATCTAACTCATCCTTGATGACACTTGATCAATGTCACAAGTAGGCTTACATTAACACTGCAATGAAGTCACTGTGGGAATCCCATTGTTGCCACATTCCAGCACCTGTTCGGATACACTGAGAGAGAATTTAGCGTGGCCAATACACCTAACCAGCATGTCTTTTGGACTGTAGGAGGAAACTCACGCAGACTCGGGGAGAATGTGCAGAACCCGTGTCCCTGGTGCTGTGAGGCAGCAGTGCTAACCACTGTGCTGTTGAACTGATTCCACTGTAAGTATGTCTCTCCTTAAGTAAGGTGAGCAAAACATTACACAATACTCCAGCTAATGCTCCTACTTCCTACTTTTATACTCCATTACCCTTGTAGTAAAGTCCAAAATTCTATTTGTCTTCCTGATTACTTGCTGTACCTGGATGTTGACCTTTTGTCCTGCAAAATTCTCTTTCCGTTTAAATAACATTCTGCATTTCATTCTTCCTGTCAAAATGGGCAACCTCACATTTTCCCACATCAGGACCTTCCTGAGGCATCCAGATAAGTTCAACAGTGCAGATTTTTTATGTGTTGCTTTGCCACCTTCTGTGCTGCAAGATTCCATGAAATGATGATGACAATTGAGAGGTATGATCTGGGGACCCGCGTTCGAATCCCGCCACGGCAGATGGTGGAATTTGAATTCATAAAAAAATCAGGTATTAAGAATCTACCGATGTCCATGAAACCATTGTCGATTGTTGGAAAAACCCATCTGTTTGACTAATGTCCTTCAGGGAAGGAAATCTGCCATCCTTACCTAGTCTGGCCTACATGTGACTCCAGAGCCACAGCAATGTGGTTCATTCTCAACTGCCCTCCAAGGGAAACTAGGGATGGGCAATAAATGCTGGCCAGCCAGCAACACCCATGTCCCATGAATGATTTTTAAAAAGTCAGATAATCAGTTTCACACTCAAGCAGCAAGTTGAATGGCTGAATGGTCTGACATGCTTATTGTAAAGTGTTTACATCACACATATACAGGCCATTCAGCCCAGTAGGTCCATGCTACTGTTTATGAATGAATGTATGCTGTCACCATCAATGACTCTGTGATAGTGAGTTCCACATTTTAACCACTGGATAATGAAGTTTCACCTGAATTCCCCATTGGATTTATCAGTGATTATCTGATATTTGTCACCCCTAGGGGAGAGGCATGGTGGCACAGTGGTTAGCACTGTTGCCTCACAATGCCAGGGACCTGGGTTTGATTCCCAGCTTGGGTCATTATGTGGAGTTCGCGCATTCTCCCCGTATCTGTGTGGGTTTCCTCCGGGTGCTCCAGTTTCTTCCTGCTGTCTGAAAGATGTGCTGGTTAGGTGCATTGACCCGAACTGGCACTGGATTGTGGCGACTAGGGGAATGTCATAGTAATTTCTTTGCAGTGTTAATGTAAGCCTTACTTGTGACTAATAAATAAACTTACTTACTTAATTCTGAACTTGGTATCATCTTCTCTACATGTTAGCTAATTTTAAAGACCTCTGATAGGTCACCCCTTAGTCCTCTCTGTCGCAGAGAGAGGAGCCCCAGCCTGTTGAATCTTTTCCAATCATTATAACTGTTGTCATATGTCGTTAAGGGTTAGCAGCAGGCCATTCGCGAGAAAGGAAGTATGTCATGGATCTTGTTTTAGTTTCACTTTTGACTTTCAGCGGTGCACATGCACACAGCTCTGTGACTTCCAGGTAGGTCTGCTCCTGGGCCTAGCCAAGCTGGTCATGAAAAGGTCCAGGCCGTGGGCAATCGAGGGAATTGCCCATCCTGGCTGTCTGCCCCTTTCTGTGGCCGTGTTCACTGCCGTGTGTTCCTGGAAAAAGAGCACACGGCGTCTGCCAGCGCCATTGAGGCTTTCCATACCCGCTGGACACTGCGGGGACTGGGATTATTGATTCCTTTTAATCACATCTATTTTGATTTTTAAATTTCCTTTGAGATTCCGTTTGCTTTGATGCAGTATTACCCCTTTAAAGAGGTGCAATTTAATTTACCTGCAGTTTATTGATGAAGTTTATTTGGTTAGAACATAGAACAGGAATAGGCCTTTTAGCCCTCAATGTTGCCTTGAACATGATGCAATTAAACTAATCCCTTCTGCCTGCCTTTTGTCCATATCCCTCTATTCCTTGCATATTTACATGCTTATCTAAAAGTCCCTTAAGTGCCCCTATCATATCTGCCCCTACCAATACCCCTGGCTGTGCACTCCAAACACCTACCGCTCTCTGTGTAAAAAACTTACCCCTCGCATCTCCTTTGAACTTTCCCCCTCTCACCTTCAGTGCCCCCTAGTATTAGACATTTCAACTCTCGGAAAAAAGGTCCTGACTGTCAACCTTATCAATGCCTCTCATAATTTTAGAGACTTCTATCAGGTCTCCCCTCAGCCTCCACTGCTCCAGAGAAAACAACCCTAGTTTGTCCAGTCTCTCTTTGTAACTCATACCCTCTAAACCAAGCAGCACCACTTCTGTGCCCTCTCCAGAGCCTGAACCCCAAGGTCTCTCTGTGCATCAATGCTGTTCAGAGTCCTGCCATTAACTGGATACTTTAATGAAAAGAAGCACACAGCTCTGATGTCTTTAAGCTTTATATCTGTTCATGTGTGCTTAGTCTTAATAGATTTACCCAGTCTCTCATGGCTGATTGGTGAATTTATATCTGTATAAAAACACAATAATAATTCCTTAATTCATTCCTTTTGCAAAAAACAGACTTGCATTTATATAGCGCCTTATTTATAATAACTTCATGCTGCCCCAAATTGCTTTTTCAGCCAACCAAGAACTTTTGGAAGTTAGTTGCTGATGTAAACATATGGGGAAAGTCAAATATATTCACGGTTGACTGAGGCCCAGGCATCAGCTCAGCTTTGGCCGTTCAAATCATAACTGAAACATCGCAAAGAAATCATCTGGAAGTCACTAAACCCTCTTAGTGCCCCCATTAAGCTAAACATTTAGGTTTAGGCAGCAAGGTGGCACAGTGGTTAGCACTGCTGCCTCAGAGTGCCAGGGACCCTGGTTCAATTCAGGTCACTGTCTGTGCGGAGTTTGCACGTTCTCCCCATGTCTGTGTGAGTTGTCCTGTGGGTGCTCCGGTTTCCACCCACACTCCAAAGATGTGCAGGCTAAGTGGATTGACCATGCCCCTTAGTGTCAGGGGAATTAGCAGGGTATGTGTGGGTTTATGGGAATAAGGCCTGGGTAGGATTGTGGTCGGTACAGACTCGATGGGCCGAATGGCCTCCTTCAGTACTGTAGGGATTCTATGATTCTACGATTAACAAATAATCAATGTGTCTGATCCTTTGGTGTAAAATGTGGATGTGAGACTGACACAGCCCAGCCATAAACAGAGGAAAGACCTGCATTTCTGTAGCGCCTTTCACTATTTCAAGATGTCCAACAACACTTTACAGCCAATGAAATACTTTGGCAATGTACAAAATGTAGCAGCCAATTTGCAGACAGCATGCTCCCACAAACAATAATGACTCAATAACCTGTGTCTGTGGTCCTGGTTGAGGGATAAACATAGAAACATAGAAGATAGGAGCAGGAGGAGGCTATTGATCCTTTGAGCCTGCTCTGCCATTCATTATGATCATCACTGATCGTCCAACTCAGTAACCTAAACCTGCTTTCTTTCCAAAACCTTTGATCCCATTTGCCCCAAGTGCTATATCCAGCCATCTATTGAATACATTCAATATTTTGGCATCAACTACTTCCTGTGGTAATGAATTCCACAGGCTCACCACTCTTTGGGTGAAGAACTGTCTCCTCATCTCCGTCCTAAATGGTCTACCCTGAATCCTCATTCAGTGGTCCCTGGCTTTGGACTCCCCCACCATCAGGAACATTCTCCCTGCCAGGACACTGGGGAGGACTCTCCTGCTGCCCTGTTTTTATCTGCTATTGGAGTTACTTATTTATCCATTATACTTTTCCATTTTAAGCTGTCAACTCACAATGCACAATACAATTGGTGTGACACTAAGAACATGAGAACATAAGAAATAGGAGCAGGAGTTGGCCATCTAGCCCTTTGAGCCTGCCCCTCCATTCAATAAGATCATGGCTGATCTGAAGTGGATCAGTTCCACTTTCCCCTTGTCTATCAAAAACCTATCTACCTGTGACTTAAATATATTTAGAGAGGTAGCCTCCACCACTTCAACGGGCAGAGAATTCCAGAGATTCACCACCCTTTGAGTGAAGAATTTCCTCTCTCTGGGCAAAGGTGAAACCACCCAGTTCTTAAGTTAATTAATGCAGCTTGTATCATTCTTCTCTGAACTATTCAGATCAGCAATGCAATCAATGTCAACAAAACGAAGGAGATTGTCATTGACTTCAGGAAGCGTAAAGGAGAACATGCCATTGTCTACATCAATGGGGACAAAGTAGTAGGGGTCAAGGGCTTCAAGTTTTCAGGTGTCCAGATCAGCAACCACTTGTCCTGGTCCCCCCATGCCGACATGATAGTTAAGAAAGCCCACCAATGCCTCTACTTTCTCAGAAGACTGAAGAAATTTGGCATGTCAACTATGACTCTCACCAACTTTTACAGATGCACCTGCTCTGCCCAAGACCGCAAGGAACTACAAAAGGTCATGAACGTAGCCCAATCCATCACACAAACCAGCCTCCCATCCATTGACTCTGTTTACACTTCCTGCTGCCTTGGAAAAGCAACCAACATAATTAAAGACCCCACACATCCCGGCCATTCTCTCTTCCACCTTCTTCCGTCAGGGAAAAGATACAAAAATCTGAGGTCATGTACCAATCGACTCAAGAACAGTTTCTTCCCTGTTACCGTCAGACTTTTGAATGGACTTACCTGCCACTAAGTTGATCTTTCTCTACACCCTAGCTATGACTGTAACACTACATTCTGCACTCTCTCCTTTCCTTCTCTATAACGGTATGTTTTGTCTGTATAGCGCGCAAGAAACAATACTTTTCACTGTATGTTAATACATGTGGCAATAATAAATCAAATCCAATCAAATCAAATCAACCTACATTTTTCTTTGTTGCTGATAGATGCCTGATCGACAAATTCAAGGGATAGTGTCATTAGTGTAAAAGGGATGTCATTGTTTATCTTGGAAGTCAGAACGGTATGGTCATATTAGCTATAGAGTTCAATTGCTTTGCAAATGTAGTGATTCCTTTGTAGCCACTTTGCTTACATACAGTCAATTTCTCTGTGCTAAATTATTCTTAGAGAATCAGCACTGGGCCTCCAATTTCACCATTACTACAGTCACTCTGTACACTGTACACAGGTATGATGAAAGAAAGACAAAGGGCACAATTCTCCAGCCACGCTGGTCTAAAATCTGGAAATTCCTGCCCGACTGTCAATGGGGTTTTACATTATCCGCAAACAGCCAACTAAAATTCCAGTGGCAGGATGAGAGAATTCCGGCCAAAATCTACATTTATATAGCACCTTTCAAAATGTCTCAATTCACTTTGCAGCCAGCGCAGTGCACTTGAGTTGTAGTCACTGGTATAATGTAACAATGTTATCAAATGACGGAGCAGGCTCGAGGGGCCAAATGGTCTACTCTTGCTACAAATATGTATGTTCATGTGCCATTCTAGAGGGACGAGGTGAGCTGGGCTAGATGGTCTTTATCATCCACAATTATCTTGCAGAGTGGAATCATGGTAGGAGTTCTGTTTATTCTGTTGCCAATGGAAGTTTACTGCAAGCTGGTATTGTGGGGCGAAATTGGCAGGGCAGGAGTGCATAATGGGCTGATAGTGAATCACTAACCTGGTTCAGCCTGCCAATCATTCTCAAGACTCTCTAAAAGAACATCTGACCCAGGCCCACTCCCCTGCCCTATCCCCATAACGCTACATATTTCCAATGGCTAATCCACCTAACTTGCACAGCTTTGGACTCCAAGGGGCAACTTAGCATGAGTACCTGGAGTAACGCTGCTACAGGTTGGGCTTTGAATGTTGCACTCACCTTGAAGCCATGTGCAAAGTGAGGACTCACAGCCGCACGCCACCTATTTCCAAAGGTGATTTAGAACGGTCTAATACCCTGCTGACGCAGTGCTAGACTGAGAGGGGTCATGTAATTCCAACAAGTGGAGTATTTAATGGGCATTCGTGATAGGCTCATTCTTGCCGAGGATCAGCAGAAATGCTAACACGCCATCATCCCACCATGAATATTGGGGAAAATTCCAAACTGTTTTCCCGTCACTGGGAATCCAATTTATGGATTCTCTCCAAGTTTTCCACTCCTGCTTACCACTCAAGGGAGAGGCAATGGCCTAGTGGAATTATCGCTGGGTTACTAATTCAGAAACTCAGCTGATGTCCTGGGTTCAAATCCCGCGTCGGCAAATGGTGGAATTTGAATTCTAGAAAAGACATCTGGAATTAAGTATTTACCGATGACCGTAAAACCATTGTCGATTGTCGGAAAAACCCATCTGGTTCACTAATGTCCTTTGGGGAAGGAAATCTGCTGTCCTTGCCTGGTCTGGCCTACCTGTGACTGCAGAGGCACAGCAATGTGATTGACTCTTAACTGCCCCTGGGCAATCAGGGAAGGATAATAGCCTGTGTCCGATGAATGAATGGAAAAAAAACTCCAGGGAAGAGGAGGGGAAATTCCCATCCATGTTATCGTGAACTCCGAACTCTTGGCATTCCCGGCATTTGCCTGGATTTTTTTTTACAGTCTTGCTGGCCTCCTGCACTATGACCCTTGGCCTTTCACCTAGATTTCTGCATGTAAATAAAAGATCCCCAGTCTCGGGCCAGATTACTGAAGGTGGAACACCAGGCGATCGGCTTTCCCCAGAGCTTAAATTATTTCAAGGAAAGCTGCTCTCAGACAATGAGAATCTTGTGCTGCAAATATCGTTTGACACCGGTAATTACTGGACATGCAAAACAATTTCCTTAAAGTATTGAAAATCGGAGTTGCGAGCATTTACACAGAGTATTCCGAGGAATGTTTTAAGATATTGGAGACGGAGCGATGTTATCCGTCATAAAATGTCAGAATGTGAAATGTACTTTTGTCAATCATCTAAAAATAAACACTAGGATCGTTTACCTTTACTGCTGCATTTATTAAAAATGAGACTTCGGGGAGATTTTAGCATTTCCCCACTGGTGAGTTTGTGGCAGAGGGCGGAAATGGAGGAGGGTGAGGTGACCATCAATTATTTCAGAAGGTCTTCTCAACAGGTTCCCTTGTGTCTTGCCCTCGCTGCAGTTTTACACTGAATAGGGCAAGGCCTAGACCAGTCTGCCTGCCCTTGCCTCAACAGGAGCCAATTACTGATCACCCAAGGGCAGTTTCTTACTAATTTCTTTACAGGTTGGCTCAAGGACACTCCAGCCCCACTCTGACCACTTCCCCACCAATCCATCCTCCTTCCTTCCCCTCCCAAGGTCCCCAGACCCCCCATGTTGTATCTAGTCTTGCAGTCCCAGTCCCGTCCTCTACAGCTTCAGGGGATAGAGAGCTGCCAGCCAATCTCTTTGGACAGCAGCTCTCCAAGGTGGGATGTCCTCCCGACCTTGAGGTGGAAGCCAGCCAACCAATGCCCTTGGAACATCAGATGGTTATGGGGCAGTTGATATGAGCGAGAATGTGGTTGCCACCACCTTCCCTTATGGTGGGAAGGTAAATCCCCTGGCCTTTAACTTGGAATCATAGAATCCTACAGTGCCGAAGGAGGCCATTCGGCCCATTGAGTCTACAGTGACCACAGGACCACCCAAGCCCTATCTCCATAACCCCATGCATTTACCCTAGCTAGTCTCCCTGACATTAAGGGACAATTTAGCATAGCATCTAACTGGCATATCTTTGGACCGCAGGAGGAAGCTGGAGCACCCGGAGGAAACCCACGCAGACACAGGGAGAATGTGCAGATTCCAGACAGACTGTGACACAAGCCAGGAATCAAACCTGGGTTTCCAGCACTGTGAGGCAGCAGTGCTAACCACTGTGTCACCATGCTGTCCAGGTGACTGAGAAAAATATCAAAGTAAACAGCTTTGAAATGGAGTGCCTGATGGATAGCAGCTTTTTTTTATTGTGTACAGCAGGATCCCACACCAGTGTTGGTCGGTTAACCTACAAAATTATAAAAACTGGTGATGAAACAGAGGGAGAAGGAAGGAAACATAGACAAAGAGACAGGTTTGTAACCAGGTGCCTGCTCCTGATGTCTGTAGTTTAACCTTGTTAAGAGGTTCTGTGTGAGGAGTCAGGGAAGGCACCATCTATCCGGTTCTCCTCTGGTGTCCAGGTGACACAAGATTAGGTTGTGAAGTGACCCTAAGTGGAAGATACTTCAGGCTGATGAAACTACTTCAATGAAGGAGAGGGGGAGATGGAGGAGGGTAAAAACCGGACAATTGAATACCTGTCCTGTAAGCCTTTGGCCTAGGTTGGGCTTTTTAACTTCCTGACGGCTTTTGCTTACTCTCTGATTGTTTAAGAATTTCCACCAATAGGCAATGAGCTCGACACAATACAATTCTCGCAATACCTACAACTCAATCAACATTGAATTTAATAACGAATAACAGCCCGCAGGCCAATTCTCCGACCTTGCCCATGGCTGGGATTCTCTGGTCTCGTTGCAGTGAATAGAGGTTTGGCTGAGTGACGTATTGTCCATTCTCGTTGTTGGCAGTGGGGGCGGGGCGTACGAGACAGGAGAATCCCGGTCAATGGACCCGACCTTCTGGCCATGCTTGCCCCAAAATCCAGCCATGGTCAACGGACCTTTGCATGGTCTGTCCCCCCCTCCCCCCCGACCCGCTACAATATCTGTGGTGGGTGGAATGGGAAAAATGCCTCCCCCCCCACACCTTCCCCCCACCAACCACCACCCCCCCCAAACAATATCTTTTCTAAAGAATTACATTTTCCACTCTCCCACTTCTTTCCCTCTCTCCCTCATGTGTTTTTTATAATGCATTCTGTGCCACTCCTATTTGGAGCTCCTACCTCTCCAATCCTGATGAACAATTTCCCCTACGATTTTCATTTCTGACAAACCTCCCTTATCTGGTTCTTCACAATCTCAGCCCCTCTCCCCTCCCTTTATCTTACTCAATGCCACTGCAACCAGTAATCTTCTTAACATGCACCCAAACTGTGAGCGCACTGCTCTACCTCGAAACCTCCTTTTTGTTTTATTCTTTCATGGGACGCGGTCATCGCTGGCTAGGCCAGCATTTAGTGCTTATCCCCAATTGCCCTGGAGAAGGTGGTGGTGAGCTGTCTTCTTGAACATTGCAGTCAATATGGTGTAGGTATACCTTCAGTGCTGTTAGGCAGTGTTCCAAGATTTTGACCCAGCGACAGTGAATGATTGACAATATAGTTCCAAGTCAGGATGGTGAGTGGTTTGGAGGGGAACTTGATTGTGATGGTGTTCCCATGTATTTGCTGTCCTTGTCCTTCTAGAGATGGCAGGTTTGAAAGGTGCCTGGGTGTGTTGTATTCTTTGAATTCTGACTAGCTTGAAATTGAGATTCATCACATTGTCTTACTCAATCTCAGTCCTCTGCTGAACTTATAACTGAGATTTCTCATCAGCCTCACTCGGTGTTCCCTGGGTTCTACAATTTTTAATTCTTAGAAATTTAATTAGATTTGATTATTATTGTCACATCTATTAGTATACAGTGAAAAATATTGTTTCTTGTGCACGATGCAAAGCATACCGCTCATAGAGAAGGAAAAGGTGAGGGTGAAGAATGTAGTGTCACAGCTCAGGTGCAGAGAAAGATCAATTTAATAAAAAGTGGTGCCATTCAAAAGCCTGACAGCAGCAGGGAAGAAGCTGTTCTTGAGTCAGTCAGTACATGACCTCAGACTTCTGTAACTTTTTCCTGATGGAAGACAATCATAGAAACCCTACAGCGCAGAAAGAGGCCATTCGGCCCATCGAGTCTGCACCGACCACAATCCCACCCAGGCCCTACCCCCATATCCCTACCTATTTACCCGCTAATCCCTCTAACCTACCCATCTCAGGACACTAAGGGGCAATTTTAGTATGGCCAACCAACCTAACCCGCACATCTTTGGACTGTGGGAGGAAACTGGGGCACACGGAGGAAACCCACACAGACACGAGGAGAATGTGCAAACTCCACACAGCCTGTGACCCAAGCTGGGAATCGAACCCACGTCCCTGGAGCTGTGAAGCAGCAGTGCTAACCACTGTGCTACCGTGCCGACATTTCATAATGTCTTATGAAATATTTTACTCTAGTCAATCTTGCTGGTGTATTCTATAAGGCTTGGGTCTTTGCTGGGGTTTCTCCATTCCCCCAAACTGCCAGGCATTTGTACGCGCTAACACTAAATGCTCATTTGTCAGTGGTATTTATTCAAGGTAACCCTACTCCTTTTGAATGGAGTTCAAACTGCCTTCACTTGTTACTGCAGTTAGTGCAGTTAATATTCACATTCCAAGACTATGAATATCTCACACCTACACAACAAGCACGGCATTGCCAACTAAACCAATGTACGCTGTGCTGTGGGCATTAACACCTGACAGATTGAAGAATTACCTTTGAGATGATTGTGGTTCAGCAGACAATAAAGGGCCTATGAAACATTACAAGTTGCAAGTTTTCTTGCATCACAGGGCAAAATCCTTATTGACCTGGAAAACCAGAAACATCTAGACAAATGAACAAGTCAAAAACTGTCCTGAATATGTACTGACAGAGCAGGAGAACAACTAATTTACACCATGATGTAGTTGGACAGCGACTTGTTAAATTATGTTGTACTGTGTTTTTTTTTTATTCATTCCTGGGACATGGGTGTTGCTGGCTGGCCAGCATTTATTGCCCATCCCTAGTTGCCCTTAGAGGGCAGTTGAGAGTCAACCACATTGCTGTGCCTCTGGAGCCACATAGAGGCCAGACCAGGTAAGCATGGCAGATTTCTTTCCCTAAAGGGCATTAGTGAGCCAGATGAGTTTTTACGACAATCGACAATGGTTTCATGGTCATCAGCAGATTCTCAATTCCAAATTTGTTTTCGTTGAATTCAAATTCCACAATCTGCTGTGGCAAGATTTGAACCCGGGTCCCCAGGACATTAGCTGAGTTTCTGGATTAATAGTTTGGTGATAATACCATTAGGCCATTGCCTTCCCTTAAGGGTGGCATGGTGGCACAGTGGTTAGCACTGCTGTCTCATGGCTCCAGGGACCTGGATTTGATTCCTAATTGGGTCACTGTCTGAGCGGAGTCTGCACGTACTCTCCACGTCTGCATGGGCTTCCTCCGGTTGCTCCGGTTTTCTCCTACGGTCCGAAGGATGAATTAGTTAGGTGGATTGGCCGTGCTAAGTTCTCCCTCAGTGTACCCGAACAGGCACCAGAGTGTGGCGATGAGAGGATTTTCACAGTAACTTCACTGCCATGTTAATGTAAGCTTACTTGTGAGTAATAAATAAATTTTAAAACTTTGCTGCCTGGGTCTACATTGGCTCATGATTATACTCCTTTAAAGAGCTTTGGGATGTTTTATTACTTTAAAGGTGCTCTATAAATGAAAGTTGTTGTTTTTTGACACACACTGGGTGATTAATGACAGGGATTTCCCACTCCTGGCAGTGAGTCAGCCTGAGACAGGGCCTTAACAAGCAGCAGCCACAAACTGTTCTCATTATCTTTTCATGACATTGCTCACTGCTCTCCTGCTTTCAGGCAACATCGGATTTCATCTGAGTTCGACTCCGCCATCTTGGAACGGTTTAATCTTTGCCATTCCACCAGGAAAACTTGTCTCCATCTTGGATAACCAAGGACAGAGGCAGCTTGTTGCTTTGTCTGAGCTCGAGAAAAGCCAAGGAATGTGTCCTTATTGATGATGGCTTATGTTGCAAACAAGGACTTTCCCAATCTTGGATTAGGAAGGATTGACCTGAGATGGCATCTAGTTAACCTTTGTAGTAAAGATGTACGATACTGGGTACAATATTGTAAGAAGTCTCACAACACCAGGTTAAAGTCCAACAGGTTTATTTGGAAGCACGAGCTTTTGGAGTGCTACTCCTTCATCAGGTGAGTGATTTCTCACTGTGCCCACCACAGTCCAATGCCGGCACCTCCACCCCATGTGTAAAATGCTGTGCTCATTAGTGTATTAATTAATTGCTTCATGGGTTGTGGGTGTTGCTGGCTGGGCCACTATTCATTGTCCATCCATAATTGCCCTTGAACTGAATGGTTTGCTAGGCCATTTCAAAGGGTATTTAAGAGTCAATCACATTGCTGTGGGTCTGGAGTCACACGTAGGCCAGATCAGGTAAGGACGGCAGATTTCCTTTCCTGAATAACATTAGTGAACAATGAATTACCAATAGTTTCATGGCCATCATCGTCACACTACCAGAAGGAAATTTTGGAGAGAGTGCAAAGAAGGTTCACCAGGATGTTGCCTGGTCTCAAGGCCATTGGCTATGAGGAGAGGCTGAATAACTAGGATTGTTTTCACTGGAAAGAAGGAGGCTGAGGGGAGACCTGATAGAGGCCTACAAGATTATGAGAGGCACAGACAGGGTGGATAGTCACAGACTTTTTCCCAGGCTGGAAATGTCAATTATAAGGAGGCACAGGTTCAAGGTGAGAGGAGGAAAGTTTAAAGGAGATGTGAGGGTGAAGTTTTTCACACAGAGAGTGGTGGGTGCCTGGAACTCGCTGCCAGAGGAGGTGGTGGAAGCAGGCACATTAGCAACATTTAATTTACATCTGGTTGGGTACATGAATAGGGAGGGAATAGAGAGATACAGTCCGAGTAAGGGCAGAAGGTTTTTTTTTCAGTTTAGTTTGGGCATCGTGATCAGAACAGACTTGGAGGGCCAAAGGGCCTGTTCCTTGCTGTACTTTTCTTTGTTCTTTGACAATACCAGTACACCACCCCCTCCCCCTGTTGTATACAATACTGTGTACAATACCATGTACAGTGCTGTGTCCAATACTGTGTACAATACCATGTACAATGCTGTGTCCAATACTGTGTACAATACCATGTACAATGCTGTGTCCAATACTGTGTACAATACCGTGTACAATGCTGTGTCCAATACTGTGTACAATACCATGTACAATGCTGTGTCCAATACTGTGTACAATACCATGTACAATCCTGGCCACCATGTTACAGAAAAGGTGCACTCGCATTGAGAGAGAGAAAAGATTGGCCAGGCTGAGATTGTTTTCTTTGGAATAGAGGGGCTGAGGGGAGGTTTTATTGTGATGGTCTATATAGAGCGGATAGGAAGGATTGATTTTCTTCGGGAAAGCTATCAATAACCAGGGAGCACAGATTATTGGTCAAGTGTGGAGGGGGGAGTGGGGCGGGGTTAAGGTGTAATTTATTTTAATCCAGAGGGTGATTGGGGTCTGGAACTCACTGCCTGAGACGGTGATATAGGAAAAAAAACTCTTGTGACATTAAAAAAAGTTTGGATGAAGATGTGAGGTGGCACAATCCAGAGGGATCCAGAAAGTGGGATTAGCTCTTTTACAGCCAGTGCGGGGAGGTTGGTCCTTTTCCCCGCTGCCTTTCCGTACACTGCCAAATACAAAGGGTGGAACTTTATGTCCCTGTCACACTGGGGATGGGGTGAGAAAATTGGGCGAGCCTTCCAAAATTCCATTGGCTTCAGCAGGACCACAAGATCCCGCTGACGAGAGGTGTCACCCCACAGCCCCCAATTATCTTGCCTTTGCTGTTGTGGGGCCTTGCTACTTGCTGCTCTCTGCCACATTTCCTACATTACAGCAGCTCTTTTTTGAAATAATGCTGTGAAGCAGCAGTGATTTGAAATTATAGAATCCCTACAGTGCAGAAGGAGACCATTTGGCCCATCGAGTCTGCACTTCCCCAGCTCAGTGTCACTCAGGTTAGTGCAAAACCTTTCCTGTGTCACAATGCACAGGGCAGACGTACGGTTGGATCAGGGGGAGTGAAGTTTATTTATTAGTATCACAAGTAAGCTTATATTAACACTGCAATGAAGTTACTGTGAGAATCCTCTAGTTGACACATTCTGGTGCCTGTTTGGGAACACTGAGGGAGAATTTAGCACGGCCAATGCAGCTAACCAGCACGTCTTTCCGACTGTGGGAGGAAACCCACGCAGACATGAGGAGAATGTGCAGAATCCACATAGACACAGTAATCCAAAGCTGGAATTGAACACGTGTCCCTGGTGCTGTGCTAATCACTGCACCACCCCACAGTCCCCAATTATCTTGCCTTTGCCATTGTGGGGCCTTGCTATTTGCTGCTCTCTGCCACATGTCCTACATTAAGCAGCTCTTTCGAAATAATGCTGTGAGGCAGCAGTGATTTGTAATCATTGAATCCCTACGGTGCAGAAGGAGGCCACTCGACCCATTGAGCCTGCACTGACCAGAACCCTATCCAGGCCCTATTCCTGTAATCCCACATATTTACCCTGCTAATCTCCCTGACACTAACAGCCAATCCACCTAACCCGCGCACCTTCGGACAGTGGGAGGAAATGGGAGAACCCGGAGGAAACCCACACAGACACGGGGAGAGTGTGCAAACTCCACACAGACAATGACCCAAGCCGAGAATCGAACCCGGGTCCCTGGCGCTGTGAGGCAGCAGTGCTAACCACTGTGCCGCCTTTGGATATGCTGTCAGATTGGGAGGGAATTGCTGAAATGTGAAGTGCAACGTCCTGGGGCGAAGAATTCTTCTCGTTGCTGTGCGTTGTGTAGGTGTACGCTCGCTGGGGAAGGTTTCTGCTGTTCTGGTATTTGTCGAGAAATCATAAACATTCTCTTGGAGCGCGGTCATACTATCATTATACACGGCAATGAAAGGAATTTACACCCCTCACTTACTCACTCACTGAAATATTTTATTTCAAATTAAACCTTGGATGGAAATTAGGTGACAAACAAAGACTTGAAATACAGATTTTAACTTTCACTTCACTGAGGGATAATGTTACCCCAACAGGGAGTGTACTGGACCTATTACCCATGAGAGAAATAGTCAAGAAATATGAGTGTGTACACGGCCTTTCTCAGTACTCATAAAATTTCTACAGTGCAGAAGAGGCCATTCAGCCCATCCACCACACAAGCCAGCCTCCCACCCATTGACCCTGACTACACTTCCTGCTCCTTTGTTAAGCAGCCAGCATAATTAAGCACCCCACGCACCCCAGACATTCTCTCTTCCACCTTCTTCTGTCGGGAAAAAGAAACAAAAGTCTGAGGTCACGTACCAACCGACTCAAGAACAGCTTCTTCCCTGCTGCTGTCAGACTTTTGAATGGACTTGCCTTGCATTAAGTTGATCTTTCTCTACATCCTAGTTATGAGTGTAATACTACATTCTGCACTCTTTCATTTCCTTCTCTATGTTTTGTCTGTATGGTGCGCACACGAAACAATACTTTACACTGTATCCCAATACAAGTGACAATAATAAATCAAATCAAGTCAAGTGTGCACTGACTCTCTGACAAAGTATCTTATCCAGGCCCTCACCCCCACCTCATCCCTGTAACCGCACACATTTCCCCATAGCTAAGCCATTTAACCTACACATCTTGGGACATTAAGGGCCAATTTAGTATGGCCGATCCACCCAACCTTGACTGTGGGAGGAAACTGAAACACTCGGAAGAAACCCGCACAGACGCAGAAGTGGCCAGTTCACCTAACCAGCGTGTTTTTCGGACTGTAGGAGGAAGCTGGAGCATCTGGAGAAACCCATGCAGACACGGGGAGAACATGCAGACCCTACAGATAATGGCCCAAGCCGGGAATTGAACCCAGATCCCTGACGCTGTGAAGCAGCAGTGCTAACCAGTGTGCCACTGTGTGATGGAGCAAATTCCACAACCTAAGGCCCAGGCGGCTGAGAGCACGGCCACTGATGGTGCAGTGAGTAAAATCAGGGATGTTTGAGAGGCCAGAAGTAGAGGAGAGTATATATCATGTAGGGTTGAGTGGCTGGCCGAGGTTACAGAGGTCAGGAAGGGGTGAGGCCAGGTGGGATTTTCAAACAAGAGTGAGATTCTGAAAATGGAGTTATTGATTAACTGGGCCTAGCGTAGGTCAGTCAGCACCGGGGATTAGGTTTACAGCCCACCCTCACAGGAATTCAAAATGTGGCACAAATGGACCAGATTCTTCAATTTTGGAATGCTCAGGCAGCACGGTGGCACAGTGATTAGCACCGCTGCCTCATAGCGCCAGTGACCCGGGTTCGATTCCAACCTTGGGTCACACTCTCTGTGGAGTTTGCTCATTCTCCCCGTGTCTGCGTAGGTTTCCTCCGGATGTCCTCCCACAGTCCAAAGATACACAGGTTAGGTAGATTGGCCATGCTAAATTGCCCTTAGTGTCAGGGCGATTAACAGGGTAAATATGTGGGATTATGGGGATAGGGCCTGGGTGGGATTGTGGTTAGTGTGGGCTAGGTGGGCTGAATGCTCTCCTTCTGCACTGTAGGGAATCTATCATTCAAACGTTTGCCCTTCTCCGGTGCCAGGGGTCTCTCGCCTCAGATTCCCTCTGTTGAAGAGAGCGAGTCCATTGACATCTGTATAGTACTCAACTGGTGGCCTCTCCTGGGAAGATTATCCTATTAGTCAGCTAATTACTTGATGCGAAGACTGTCGGATCATTTACAGTGTTTCCACCTGGAGTTTATTTGTAATAAGTGAAACTTATATAAGAAAATAACCATTTGGAGATTATGGAGACTAATGGGTTTGCCTAAATGCTGAAAAGGGAGGGAAAGGTTCTCATTGCTCAGGGAAAGGCTTGTGATGCTATTGAGAAACCCCAATTTTCACTGACTGAACTGGGGATGGTAGTGTTGCCACAGTATGGAGCTCCGCACTGCTGGAGATGAACTCTTCTGGATGAGACAGCGGCCCCATCCATCTGTGCACGTAGATTCAAAAGATCCCATGGCATTATTTGACAAAGAGCAGGGATTTCTCCCCTGTGTCCTGCACCTGAATGTTTTGGATGGGATGGACTCAAACCCTCCCCCCAATCCGGAGAGTGACTGGGACAAACCTGCTGCCAGTTGGTGCTCCAATGGGAGGAAGCACTACCTTGGAGAGTTCCCGGCCAATCAGACTGGCCGGCAAGTCTCTGGTCCCTCAGCTCTGACGAAGGGTTATCCAGACTTGAAACGTTGACTCCAATCTGTCTTCAGATGCTGTCAGACCTGCTGAGATTTTCCAGCATTTTCTGTATTTTGTCTTTGGCCTCCTGTCCCTCCAGGCACAGCGCTATAGTGGCCAGAAGAGGCATTGCAATGACGTGCCTTGGACGAAATGTTGGGAGTCAGGGTGAAGTAAGTGGCAGTGGTCCCGGGGAGGGGAGGGTTGGGGGTGTGTGCCATGATTGTCCCTTTAAGTATCTCCTGGCTTGAGGGACAAATTGGGACTGAGAGCATGTAATCATCCCTGGGGATGGGTAGAAGACAGCCTGAATACATGTAGGGGGGTGGGGCAGCCAGTGGGCTGCTTCAGGGCAGCCAGGAAGGGAGAGGGAGGTACAGCTTTTCCTTGCTTTGTGTTCCTGATGAAGACTTTAAGTGTGTATTATCGCAGAATGCCCGCAAGGGACTGCAAGGGGAAAGAACAGGTTATCAGACATATTGGGGCGAATTTTCTGTCTGCTGTGCCCGCCACAGGAATCGAGTGGGCGAGGGGCGGACCAGGAAAAGTCTGATGACCTCGGGCAGGATATTCTGGTTTCGGGGTAAGCGTAGCTGGAAAATCCCGCTCTATGTCATTGTGGGAAGGTCTAGAGGTATTGGTGCTTGAGGGGAATGTGTCCCCAGTCAGAAAGGGGCTTCTGATGGATGATCCAGGTGGTGGTGTCTGCTGTCCTTATCCTTCTCAATGGTTGCATCATGTGTGTGAATGTTTGTAGATGGGGTGCCAATCAAGCGGGCTGTTTTGTGTTAGATGGTGTCAAAATTCTTCAGTACTTTTGGTCCAGGTAAATGAAGAGTATTCCACCACATTCCTGACTTGTACCTTGTAGATGGTGGATAGGCTTTGGAGTGTCAGGGGGTGAGTTACTCACTGCAGGATTCCCAGCCTCTGGCCTGCTTTTGTAACCACAGTATTTATGTGGCATGTCCAGCTCAGTTTCTGCTCAATACTGATAGCGGTAGATTCAGCAATTGTAATGCTATTGAGTGTCAAGGGGCGATGGCTAGATTCTCTCTTGTTGGAGATGGTCATTGCCTGGCACTTGTGTGACATGAATTCACTTGCCACTTGTTAGCCCAAACCTGGATTTTGACCAGATCTTTCTGCATTTGGACACAGACTGTTTCAGTATCTGAGGAGTCGCAAACGATGTTGGACATTATGCAATCATCAGAGAACACCCCCACTCCTGATCTTATGATAAAGTTTATTAATTAATCACAAATAAGGCTTACATTAACACTGCAATGAAGTTACTGTGAAATTCCCTTAGTGGCCACATCCCAGCTCCTCTTCGGGTCAACGAACCTATCCAGCACGTCTTACAGACTGTGGGAGGAAACTGGAACATCCAGAGGGAACCCATGTGGATACAGGGAGAATGTACAGACTCCACATAGACAGTGACCCAAGCCACTCAAGAACTGAACCTGGGTCCCTGGCGCTGTGAGGCAGCAGTGCTAACCACTGTGCCACCGTGCCACCCAGGAAGGATGGTCATTGATGAAGCAGATGAAGATAGTTGGGCCTAGGACAGTACTCTGAGGAACTCCTGCAGTAGTGTCCAGGAGCTGAGATTATTGACCTCCAACCACCACGACCATTTTCCTTTGTGTTAGGTATGACTCCGACCTGCGGAGAGTTTTAGCCTGATTCCCATTGACTCCAATTTTGATCACAATACTGACCACACATATTTCATTCACTGGAAAGCGCTTTGAGCCATCTGATGATCATGAAAGGTGCTATATAAATGCAAACCTTTTTTTTGAAGGTGGAACAGTCTCAAGGAGAAGTGGTGGGGGCATGGTTGGGATGGTGGGCAGTGGGAGAAATAAAAGTTTGGCGTATTTTGTGGGGTGTTTACCTTTCCTTCTCTCCTACCCTTCAGTCTGCTGAAGGGACATTGGCCCATTAGGAAAACACTCCATCTCGCGCACTAACATCCTTTGCCTCAAAAGCATTAGGGAAGTAAAAGATTCCATCCCCCTCACTGACACAGCGACAAACAAGCTGCACTGACAGGAGAAATTCTTTTGAAAAAAGAATTCTGTCATCACGTCTGGATCCCTGATTGTTCCGAAGTCTCAGATTGAAAGGATGCTCTCCAAGCCTTTTGTTTGTCCCGACAGGCAGGCTAGTGAGCTATGTAACAACAATAACACACATTTACTACGCTCCTGGCAGATTATTAGCTCAGCGTTGACATATCAGGCTACCCTAGCTGCTCACTTAATAACGGACAGGGGAACCTTGTACCTACACGGGAGGCAGTGGGAACCGATAAGACCCAACTGCTGGCAAAGTTACCTGACAGGCTTTCAAAGGCAAATTCCCCATTTATAAACGAAAGAGCATTTCATTGCTTTTACCATTGCTCATAAAGCAGGATGTTTGCTCATGGGCCACATTGATGCTACAATTCTGCACACTCCCAATCTTAGAACAGTGCAGCACAGCAGGAGGCCATTGGGCCCATCGAGTCTGCGCCGGCTGGCAAAGGTTTGGGTTACTTGTTCCCCACTGCCTGGGGCTCAAACTGCTTCAGTTCAGCAGAGGGGTGAGAACCTGTTTCAGTTCCTCTGACAGAGTGAGGACGTCCATCCGTTCTGCTGTCTGAGCAGATCTCGGGTTTAATTTAACATCCATTGACTCTGTCTACATTTCTCGCTGCCTCGGCAAAGCAGCCAGCATAATTAAGGGCCCCACGCACCCCGGATATTCTCTCTTCCACCTTCTTCCGTCGGGAAAAAGAGACAAAAGTCTGAGGACATGTACCAACTGACTCAAGAACAGCTTCTTCCCTGCTGCTGTCAGGCTTTTGAATGCACCTACCTTACATTAAGTTGTTCTTTCTCTACACCCTAGCTATGACTGTAACACTACATTCTGCACTCTCTCCTTTCCTTCTCTATGAATGGTATGTTTGGTCTGTATAGCGCGCAAAAAACAAAACTTTCCATTATGTCAATACACGTGACAATAATAAATCAAATCAAAATCAGAAAGGAATGCTGCCTCAGATGATTGCAAGTGGAGAACTGAGGACCTGTGATTTCCCAGAAGGCGGTCCCAGTAACTTAAGCTTCCCTTTGGGAGAACCAGTTACAGAATTCCATCTCCGGTGCTTTTATTCTATTGCCCAAACATCATCCCCTCCGTTTTTGTCAGATCATAGTTAAGGAAAGACTTACATTTCCGTAGCACCTTTCTTGGCCTCAGGACACCCTTTTGAATTGTAGTCACAGCTATAGTGGAGGAACCTTTTCAAACAACAACCTCCACAAATGACAAAGTGATCATGACAAGGTGATCTGTATTAATGGTGTTGGTTGAGAGATAAATATTGACCAGCTCACCGCGGACAACTCACTCTCTCTCCCCTTTCAAATTGTACTTGATGTTGGCACAGTTGCCCCACAGCACTTGGGACCTGGTTCAATCCTGGCTTCGGGTGACTGTCTGTGTGGTTTGCACATTCTCTCCGTGTTGGCGTGGGTTTCCTCCGGATGCTCCGGTTTCCTCCCACAGTCTAAAGATGTGCGGGTTAGATGGATTGGCAATGCTAAATTGCCCCTTTGTCTCAAGGTTAGGGGGATTTGTGCAGTAAATACATGAGATTACGGGGTAAACTTGGTTCAGAGATGGTGCAGATGCAATGGGCTGAATGGCCTCCTTCTGCACTGTAGGAATTTTATGTGTTCTATATTCTATTCTTCTTCTAAAAGACATCATTTACAAGCATCAGAAAGAGCAGACTTATCCTTGGTCTAATGTCTCAATCTAAGAAACAGTACCTTTGACAATGCAGCACTCCCTCAATATTGCCCTGAAATCTCTGGAACAGAACTTGACCCAACGACCTTATTGCTTAGAGGCAAGCGTGCCACCCACTGAGTCACAGCTATCATTAACCTCAGCTGTTGACGCTAAGCGCCTCTGTTTACCCAGTCTCTACGAACTACAGCAAAGAGCTCATGGCCAAAACTACAGCAATGTTTCCCGATAAAAGCAGGATTATCTCACCAGCAAAACGCAGGCAGTGGGCATTGGTTACACAATACAAACTATGCGTGGTCTGATTGACGGGGACATTACCCAATCACCTCCATTGTCAATGAAACATTGAACCATAGAATTCCCATAGTGCAGAAGGAGGCCATTCGGCCCATCAGGTCTGCACCGACCATGGTCCCATCCAGGCCCTATCCCTGTAACCCCATGCATTTACCCTTTGACACTAGGATTAATTTAGCGTGGCCAATCAACTTAACCCGTACATCTTTGGACTGTGGGAGGAAACCGGAGCACCCGGAGAAAACCCAGGCAGACACAGGGAGAATCTGCACAGTGACCCGAGGCTGGAATTGAACCCAGGTCCCTGGCGCTGTGAGCCAGCAGTGCTAACCATTGTGTCATCGTGCCGCCCATAAGAGGCATCCACATTTCTGAGAGCCTGGAGTCACTTGTAGGCCAGATTGGGTAAGGATGACAGATTTTCTTTTGACAATGGTTTTATGATCATTGTTAGACTTTTAATTCCAGATTATTTTATTAAATTCAAATTTCACCATCTGCCGTGGTGGGAATTGAACCCGGGTCGCCAGATCTTTCCCTGGGCCTCTGGATTACCAGTACCAGTGACAAGTCCACGACGCCACTGCCTGCAGCACTACTGAACACAATTGTAACATGGGGCGGCATGCTGGCACAGTGGTTAGCTCTGATGCCTCATAGTGCCGGGTCCAATTCCCGGCCTGGGTCACTGTGTGGAGTTTGCACATTCTTCCTGTCTCTGCATGGGTTTCCTCTGGGTGCTCTGGTTTCCTCCCACAGTCCAAAAATGGATTGGCCAGGCTAAATTGCCCCTTAGTGTCGGGGGGGACTAGCTAGAGTAAATACATGGGGTTATAGAGATAGGGCCTGGGTGAAATCGATGGGCTGAAAGCCTCCTTCTTCACTGTAGGATTCTATGTAACTTGCAAAGCAGGTCTCTTTGCAAACCTCTATCAATATTGAAAATATTTTGTTGGCTGGGTTATCAAAATGCAAGCCCAATCCTTCAGGCAAACCAGCCTCCCATGCATTGACTCTGTCTACATTTCCCGTTGCCTCGGCAAAGCAGCCAGCATAATTAAGCACCCTATGCACCCCGGACATTCTCTCTTTTACCTTCTTCTGTGCTTCAGTTTCCTCCTACAGGATGTGCTGGTTAGCCATACTCGGCCTGCTAAATTATCCTAGTGTCAGTGGGACGAGCAGGGTAAATATGTGGGATTATAGAAATAAGGTGTGGGTGGGGTTGTGGTTGGTCCAGGCTCGATGGGCTGAATGGCCTCCTTCTGCACTGTAGGGATTCTCTACACCCTGCTCTCTCTCCTTTCCTTCTCTATGAATGGTATGCTTTGTATAGCACTCAAGAGACAATACTTTTCACTGTATACTAATACATGTGATGATAATAAATGAAATCAAATCATTATTTTTATTAGTGACTCCGTTGCCGCCCCAACCTATCCTGCTTAATCAATGACTTGTCTGCAATGACACACAACAAGAACCATGGTCCACCCACCCCCCCCCCCGAGCTTCTGTCATAGCTGGAGTCTGCATGTGAATGGCTGCAGATTGTGATAGTCTTCAGAGTTTTAATTAAAATATCTTCTTGGAATTGTGCGGCTTGGCATGTCTATGTGAAAGGTGGGGGTGGGGAACGCGGAGGGCGGGGCTGAGCGAGGGGGTTGTGCAATAGAGGTCTCAAGGCCCTGTAAAACAGCCTTTGAAAACAAACAGAAAAGAGGGCCACGGAGCTTTTACATGAGTCTGGAGATGTGGAAGAATGTGCAAAATATGATAACAACAGATGAAATGTGGGCAAGGGGGCCAAAGAGGGAGTGCTGTAACTATGGCAACGTGGCTCTTGTTTCATTGGGAAGCTATATTGTTTGCTTTGCATTACCAACCAGTATATGCTGCCTCTTCACATTAACATTATCCTAATGAGTTCCACAAGCTGGGGAAAATGTGCAGATCAACCGTGACTTGGGTGGTTTGTTGTAGGTAATCAGGAAGGAAGACGGCAGAAGCAGAGAGAGAGAGAGAGAGAAGGAAGACGGCAGAGAGCAAGGAACCAGCCACCAAAAGTTAATCTGTGACACATAATACTGTACTGTAGCTAAAATGTGCAATCATGTCACTCCTCGCTGTAATAAGCTTTGTTGTGTAATCCTGCTTGTTACAAGTACGCAGATAACTAGCAGATGGGGTCATCCAATCACACTGGAAGGGAGAGAATTCTTCTCATTTTCTTGTTGCAAGGCCTTCAGGAAAGCAACAAGCAGCTCCTGTGTGTTCCTCACCGCAGCCGCACCCCTACCGCCACCCCCCCTACCCCCCCCACACCACCACCACCCACCCCACCCCACCCCTCCTCTCCCTCCCCCAACCAGCCATTCCTCGATTGTGTGGCAGGAATAGGACACTCCTACACAGTGTCTGGTTTGCACACTACAGCTTCGAAGAAACTAAACTAATCTCTTAAAGAGGCAGCGTTTCCAAATTAAAAGCCCAAAGTCTTTAATAAAAAAAGACCATAGAATCCCTACAGTGCAGAAAGAGGCCATTCAGCCCATCGGGTTTGCACTGACTCTCTGAAAGAACTTCTTACGAGGCCCAGCTCTCTGCCTTATCCCTATAACCCACACATTTGCCATGGCCAATCCATTTACCTCATACATCCTTGGATACTAAAGGGCAATTTAGCATCACCAATCCGCCTAACCTACACATCTTTGGACACCAAGATGCAACTTAGCATGACCAATCCACCTACCCTGCACATCTTTGGCCAGTAAGCGGCAATTTAGCACGGCCAAACTACCTACCCTGCACATCTTTGGATACTAAGCGGCAATTTAACTTGGCCAATCCACCTAACCTACACATCTTTGGATGTGGGAGGAAAGCAGAGAAAACCCATACAGACATGGGGAGAATGTGCAGACTCCATACAGACAGTCACCCAAGGCTAGAATTGAACCCAGGTCCCTGGTGTGTGAGCCAGCAGTGCTAACCATTGTGCAACCCTTGTTTGGAGAAAGGGACAGTTAAAAAAAGAACAACTTGCATTTATATAGTGCCTTTCATGGGCTCAGGATGTCCCGAAACATTTGTCATCCAAAACTCTTGTTGGTCACATCCTAACTCGACCCAGTTGCCAATGCCCCAATTTTAAAATTCATATCCTTGTTTTCAAAACCATTCCGTATCCTCACCCCACTGACATCTCTTCCGTCTCTCACGGTTCTGCTCTCTCGTACATCTCCAATTTTAATCGTGTCACCGTGCTTCACCATGACTTCAGCTACCTATGTCTTAAATTCTGGAATCCCTTTCCTAAACCCCTCAGTCTTGTCTGCTGAATCTGTATCAGCCCTCTGAGAGGCCAATCCCGTCCGTTTCTCACTCATATCCCTGCAATCTTTCTCATTCATGCGTTTATCCAGATCCCTTTCGAAGGCCCCTAATTGATTCTGTAGCCGCCGCCCTCCCAGGTTGTGTATTCCAAATCCTAACTCGATACATGAAACATGTTGTCTCTGGTTCCTTTGCCAATCACCTTAAATCTGTGCCCTCTGGTTATTTTCATCTTTAAGCTATTGGAGGGAGTTTCTGTTTATTTATACCAAAATCCTTCACAATCTTAAACACCTCTGACAGATCTCTTTACCCATTTTGGTCCAGAGGGGAATAATCTGGGTTTCTCCTGTCTAGCAACATAGTGGCGATCCCTGGAACCTTTCAAGCTAAAATCATCTGTAATTTTCCCCAAAGCCTAAACCCAGACTTGGACGTGACCCTGCAATTGGATCCTAACCATCGTTAAAATTGTACTGTTTAACAGATTATGTCCCTTTGCATTTCTCCGGCCAAAAATAAAGCCCTCACATTTTTCTGTGTGGAGTTTCTTCCATTCTATGACGTCTCCCCTCTTTCACGACACTTGGCCCTTGGGCCAAGCTGTTGGCCAGCAATCCTTACAGCTCGTCAAATAAAAACAGAAAATGTTAGAAGGATTCAGCAGGTCTGGCAGATGTTCCTCTTCAAGATTGGCACGGTGGCACAGTGGTTAGCACTACTGCCTCACAGCGCAGAGGACCTGGGTTTGATTCCTGGCTTGGGCCACTGTCTGTGCGGAGTCTGCACATTCTCATCGTGTCAGCGTGTGTTTCCTCTGAATACTCCAGTTTCCTCCCACAGCCCGAAAGACGAACTGGTTAGGTGCATTGACCATGCTAAATTTGTCCTCAGTGTACCCGAACAGGCGGCGGAAAGTGGTGCCTAGGGTATTTTTACAGTGACTTCATTGCAATGTTAATGTAAGCCTACTTGTGACTAATAAATAAACTTTAAAAAATGTCCCTCTTCTTTCAAGACATTTCTTAAAACTTGCCCCTTGGGCCAAGCTTCTGGCCGGTTATCCGAATAGCCCCTCAAATAAAAGCAGAAAGTGCCAGAAAGACTTGGCAGGTCTGGCAGCATCCGTGGAGAGAGAAACAGAGTTAACATTATGTGTCCACGTGACTTCTTCAGAGCTTCTAATATCTCCTTACGTGGCACAGTGTCATATTTTACTATTCGATGCTCCTGTGGAGCATCTTCAGACATTTCACGATTTTAATGTCACTAAATAAGAACATAAGAACACAAGAACATAAGAAATAGGAGCTGGAGTAGGCCATCTAGCCCTTCGAGCCTGCCCCGCCATTCAATAAGATCATGGCTGGTCTGAAGTGGATCAGTTCCACTTTCCTGCTTTCTCCCCATAACCCTTAATTCCCTTATCGATCAGAAATCTATCTACCCGTGACTTAAATATATTCAACGAGGTAGCCTCCACCACTTCAACGGGCAGAGAATTCCAGAGATTCACCACCCTCTGAGTGAAGAAGTTCCTCCTCAACTCTGTTCTAAACTGCCACCACCCCCCCTTATTTTGAGGCTGTGCCCTCTGCTTCTAGTTTCTAAATAAATCTAAGTTGTTGTTGTTGTCAGCAGCCAATGAAGTGAATAGAAATGCATGACCTCTTACTTGATTGTTGGATATCTTGGCTACATGTCTCATGGATGTTCCTGTACCGCTCTTCAAGAATCAATTGTAGAACCACAGAATCCTTCCAGTGCAGAAAGAGGCCATTTGGCCCATCGAGTCTGTACTGACTCTCTGAAAGAACATCCCACCCAGGCCCTCCCCTCCACCCTAATCCCTATAACCCTGCGCATTGTCACTAATCCACCTAGACTACACATCTTTGGACACTCAGAGAGTGGTGGGAATCTGGAATGCACTGCCTGGGAAGGTAGTGGAGCTGGAAACCTTACAACGTTGAAAAATATTCGGATGAGCACTTGAAATATCATAACATTCATGGATATGGAACAAGTGCTGGAAAATGGGATTAACACGACTTTAGTGGTAGGTTTTGTCGGGGCAGACGAGTTGGGTTGAAGAGCCTTTTTTACAATGTATGCCTGTATGACTCTGAGGGATGAAATAATAGGGACAATCCACCTAACCCGCACCTCTTTGGAATGTGGGAGGAAACCGGAGCACCGGGAGGAAACCCATGCAGACACAGGGAGCATGTGCAGTCTCCACACAAACAGTCACCCAAGGCCGGAATTGAAGCAGGGTTCCCTAGTGCTGTGAGGCAACAACCCCACCCCCCACTGCCCCGCTCCTCAGCTGTGGTCATGGTCTCTTCCTGGATGGGGAACTGTGAGGCAGGTGGAGTAGGTTCACAGTGAATGCGCCAAGTTGTGTTGGATTGGAGTAGTTCTGCGCAGAATATTCTACCCATCGCCACTGCGCTGGCTCGGTAATTGAATTGTTTTGGAACTGCTTTCAGAACAGGTTTCAGTGCATCATGGCACGCTGATCTGGGTCAATTAAACCAACAATTATGAGATTAATTCCTTTTGCAGCGATGAATGCTGGGGCCAGTAGATTCTTGCTTCAAGAGGAATGAGTTTGGGCAGCTCAAACCAGCTCTGGGGAGCAAAGATGCCAACACTTCCATTACTTACGCACGATCCGCAGGAACGTTTTAATGAAACCTAAACATATACCAAGCCCTACTTACATTTCCCACACAAGAAGGGGGCATCTTGGTGGAAAAACACTCTTTGCATTAATCACCTTTACTTTTTCACCATGGATTTGACCAGCTCAGAATGGATTCCTGGATTTGTGTCCTTCCCTCCTCCAATATGCACAGACTCTGCTCCCCCACCCCCGCTCCCTCCCTCCCTCCCTCCCTCCCTCCACCTCAATCAGCCAAGTGCAGTTCTGAAGCAATGACTTATTTTTCACCCAGGTGATGTAACTGGGTTGGTGAGTCTATGGTTTCCCAATGAGCAGACTGTTACAAAATAGGCTTCATCTCAATAACTCAGCACTGTGGCACAGTGGTTAGCATTGCTGCCTCACAGCGCCAAGGACACAGGGTGGCACAGTGGTTAGCACTGCTGCCTCACAGCGCCAAGCACCCAGGGTGGCACAGTGGTTAGCGCTGCTGCCTCACAGCGCCAAGCACCCAGGGTGGCACAGTGGTTAGCGCTGCTGCCTCATAGTGCCAAGGACCCAGGGTGGCACAGTGGTTAGCACTGCTGCCTCGCAGCGCCAGGGACCCAGGGTGACACAGAGGTTAGCACTGCTGCCTCGCAGCGCCAGGGACCCAGGGTGGCACAAGCGGTTAGCACTGCTGCCTCACAGCACCAGGGAACCAGGGTGGCACAGTGGTTAGCACTGCTATCTCACAGCGCCAGGGACCCAGGTGGCACAGTGGTTAGCACTGCTGCCTCGCAGTGCCAGGGACCCAGGGTGGCACAGTGGTTAGCGCTGCTGCCTCACAGCACCAGGGACCCAGGGTGGCACAGTGGTTAGCACTGCTGCCTCGCAGCACCAGGGACCCAGGGTGGCACAGTGGTTAGCGCTGCTGCCTCACAGCACCAGGGACCCAGGGTGGCACAGTGGTTAGCATTGCTGCCTCACAGCACTAGGGACCCAGGGTGGCACAGTAGTTAGTACTGCTGTCTCGCAGCACCAGGGACCTAGGGTGGCACAGTGGTTAGCACTGCTACCTTGCAGCGCCAGGGACCCAGGGTGGCACAGTGGTTAGCACTGCTGCGTCATAGCACCAGGGACCCAGGGGGGCACAGTGGTTAGCACTGCTGCCTCACAGCGCCAGGCACCCATGTTAAAGTTTAAAGTTTATCTATTAATGTCACAAGTAGGCTTACATTAACACTGCAATGTAGTTCCAGTGAAAATCCCCTACTCACCACAATCCGGTGCCTGTTCTGGTACACTGAGGTAAAATTTAGCATGGCCAATGCGCCCAACCACCACATCTTTCAGACTGTGACAGGAAACTGGAGCATCTGGAGGTAACCCATGCAGACACGGGGAGAACATGCAGACTCCACACAGATAGTCACCCAAGCCAGGAATCGAACCTAAGTCCCTGACACTGTGAGGCAGCAGTGCTAATCACTGCCACTGTGCCACCCTATCAATTGTGGCCTCAGGTCACTGTCAGTGTGGAGTTTGCACATTCTCCCTGTGTCTGCTTGGGTTTCCTCTGGTGCTCTGGTTTCCTCCCACACACCAAAGATGTGTGGGTTAGAATGATTAGCCATGATAAATTGCCCCTTAGTGTCAGGAGATAAATAATTGGCTTGATGGGCTGAATGGCCTCCTTCTGCACTGTAGATTCTATGATTTAAATGCAGTTCCTCCCTCCATGCCTCGATTGTTAAGAGCTACAAAATCCAATGTTCTGAATGAAGTTAGCATCAATTATAAAGAGAAATTAATCCAGGGCCCTCATCTGAAACTATCGAATAAACTCATTCTTCCGCCCAGGGAGAGGGTGGTGGTTTTAATCCTGAGAATCAAAAGATGAATAAAAGTACAAAGCCACCTGCTCATAACTCTTTGCCTGTTGGTGTGTGGAGGAGGGGTCAGTAATCAGGACTGGGAGGTCAGAGGGCAGGGTGCATGGAGCACTGGATTCTTCCCAGGCTCCACGTTTTAAGGAATGATATACATGCCCCAGAAGGAGTTCAATGAAGATTCATTGGGATTGAAAAGGTCAATATTTCCTAAAGTTTAGATTGAACTGGGGGAACAGAACCATTGAACCAGAGAAACCCCATTGTGCAGAAGGCCATTCAGCCCATTGAGTCTGTATCAACTCTCCAGAGGAGCAATTTACCCAGGTCTGCTCTATCCTTGTAAACTTGCACATATACCAGCACTAATCCACCTAACCTGCACATTCTTGGACACTAAGGGGCAATTTAGCATGGCCTTTAGCATGGAGGAAGCCTACACAGACACGGGGAGAACATACAAGGCTTATACTAACAGAGCAATGAAGATACTGTGAAAATCCTACAATCGGCACATTCTGGCGCTTGTTTGGGTACACTGAGCATAGCCAATGCACCTAACCAACCGTCTTTCGGAAACTGGGGCACCTGGAGGAAACCCACGCAGACACTGGGAGAACGTACAAAATCCACACAGGCAGTGACCCTTGTGGGTCACTGTTCACAGTTTCACAGTTGTGTTGTTCAGAAATTGTCATAAATGTTTAGTAAGTTATATTAATAGAGGAGCCATACAAATTTAAATGAAACCATTTGGATGATGATTTCTAGTGCGGTGGTGCCTTACAAGATGCAATTAACTTAATACAAGATGCCTTACAAGATGCAATTAACTTAAGGCCGGAATCGAACGCAGGTCCCTGACACTGTGTGGCAGCAGGGTTAACTTGGTGTGATGCTCTTTTGAAGGATTGGTGCAGACACGATAAGTGGAAGGCCTCTTTCTGTAACTAGGCATTCTATAGTTCATCTTCCCACCACTGAGTATATTTAAGAAAGCCTTGTCAACATGAGGCACTCAGTGCATGAGAACATAGAACATAGAAAAACTACAGCACAAACAGACCCTTAGGCCTACAAGTTGCACCGAACATGTCTCTACCTACTAGACTTACCTATAACCCTCAATCTTACTAAGTCCCATGTACTCATCCAGAAGTCTCTTAAAAGACCCTATCGAATCTGCCTCCATCACCACTGATGGCAGCTGATTCCTCGCACCCACCACCCTCAGTGAAAAACTTACCCCTGACATCACCTCTGTACCTGCTCCCCAGCACCCTAAACCTGTGTCCTCCCGTGGCAGCCATTTCAGCCCCAGGAAAATGGGACTGAGAATCCACCCAATCCATACCTCTCAGCATCTTATACACTTCTATTAGGTCACCTCTCACCCTTCGTCTCTCCAAGGAGAAAAGATCGAGCTGTCTCAACCTATCCTCATAAGGCATGCCACCCAATCCAGGCAACATCCTTGTAAATCTTCTCTGTACCCTTTCAATGGCTTCTACATTAGGAAGGGGGAATGCTGAGAAACACCCTTCCGTCCTTCCTACCAACCCCTCCACTGCACACATATGGCCTCCCTCCACATCACCTACCTGCATCCTGGGTTGCTCCATGTCCATTAGATGTGTGAGGTTGCAAAGACAGGCCTCTGTTGTTCTGGACTCGATGGGCCAAATGGCCTCCTCTTCTATGATTCTGGGATGCCAGTCAGTGTTTCTCCTGCAGTAGCCAGGGCCTCCCCCAGTGGCACTGCCAAGTGCAAGAACTACTGGCATCTGATTGGTTGAAAGCTCCAACTAGATGGGACTTCCGACCCCGGAGTCTTGATTCTAGGGGAGGGCGCAATGTTAGTCTTGTCACTGCCCAATTGGTTTATGGTTCAGCCTTTCCCACTCAATGGCAGGGTGAGGCTTCTTACTGCACCTCCAGTTAGCCCTCCCTGCCTTTGGAACCATCGAAAAGTTACAGCACAGAAAGAGGCCATTCAACCCATCTTGTCCATGTCAGCCCTTTCTAATCCCACCTTCCCGCACCCGGCCCATAGCCCTGTAGCTTATAGTACTTAAGGTGCAGATCCAGGTACTTTTTAAAAGATTTTAGGGTCTCTGACTCCACCACCATCTTGGATAGCGACTTCCAGTCACCCACTACCTTCTATGTAAAAAAAGTTCTTCCTCATGTCCTCTCCACACCTACTGACACACATCTTGAATCCATGTCCCCTGGTTCTTGAGTTCTAGAAACAATTCTATCCTGTCCACTTTACTTTACCTCTCATAATTTTGTACACCTCTGTCAAGTCATCCCTTAGCCTTCTTTGTTCCAAGGAAAATAACCCCAACCTATCCAATCTCTCCTCATAGCTATCTTTTCTTGGCCCCGACAACATTCTTGTAAAGCTTCTCTCCACCCTCTCCAGAGCAATTACGTCCTTCCTGTAATGTGGTGACCAGAACTGCACACAATATTCCAGTTGTGGCCTCACCAGTGTTTTATACAATTCCAACATTATATCTTTACTCTTATATTCTATACCTCTGCCAGTGTAGGAGAGCATTCAATATGCCCTATTTACAACTTTGTCTACTTGAACTGCTGCCTCTAGGAACCTGTGTACCTGTGTGCCAAGATCTCTCAGTTCGTCTACCCCTCCTAGTATATGCCCATTTATTGTGTACTCCCGACAACTGTTTGAACACTCTAAAAGCATTGCCTCACACTTCTGTATGTTAAAATCCATCTGCCACTTTACCTGCCACTCCACCAACCCATCGATATTGTTTTGGATGTTATAGCTATTCACTATACTATCTGCTATTTGGCTAATCTTTTAGTTATCTGCATATTTCCCAATTGTGCCCCCCACATTCATGTCCCAATCATTAATATATTACACAGACAGTAAGGATCAACTTCAAGCCCTGCAGAACACCACATAAAACATCTTTCCATGAGCAAGGGCATCCACCCACCATTACTGTTTGTTTCCTCAGAGAGTCATAGATGTTTACAGCATGGAAACAGGTCCTTCGGCTCAACTTGTCCATGCCACCCTTTTTTTTTAAACTCCTAAACTAATCCCAATTGTCCACATTTGGCCCACATCCCTCAATATCCAGCTTACCCATGTAACTATCCAAATGCTTTATAAAAGAAAAAAATTGTACCCGCCTCGACTACTACCTCTGGCAGCTTGTTCCAAACACTCCCCACCGTCTTTGTGAAAAAATTGCCCCTCTCGACACTTCTGTATTTCTCCCCTCTCACCTTAAACCCATGCCTTCTAATTTTAGACTCCCCTACCTCTGGGAAAAGATATTGACTATCGACCTTACCTATGCCCCTTATTATCATTCCCTCACCCTGCAGTTTAAATATCTCCCACTTTTTATGCCTTTTAGCTTTGACAAAGGGTCGTCTGGACTCAAAACGTTAGTTCTTTTCTCTCCTTCCAGATGCTGCCAGACCCGCTAAGGTTTTCAGCATCTTCTCTTTTGGTTTCAGATTCCAGCATCCGCAGTAATTTGCTTGTTTACCATTGCTATATTGGTAGCACATCTTTAATTTTTCTTCAACTTAATTTGCTAATTTTTGTTTTGTGCCCTCGCTTTGATTTCTCTGTTTCCTCTTTTACTTTGTCTCTGCATTTCCTGTATTTGTCTGGACTTTCTGCAGTGCTTAGTTCTTTGTGCCAATCATATGCTTTCTTTTTCTGTTTCATCTTTCCCATATTGCTCTGCAGCCAGAGGGGGGGTCTAGATTTGGCAGTAGCACTCTTTTTTTTGGAGAGGATATGTCTACTGTGTACATTTAAGATCTCGCTTCTTTAGTGCTCCCCACTGGTTTTCCACTGATTTATCCCCTAGCAGCGCTATCCAGCGCACCTCAGTCAAGTCCTTTTTCATTTCGGCAAAAATTGCCTTCCCCCAGTTCAAACCTTCTACTCTTGCTTCATCTATCTCTCCTTTTCCATGGAATTGCTAAACCTAATTGAATTGTGATCACTATCCCCAGTATGGTCACCAACTGTTACTTCACCCACTTGCTCCCCATGACAAGATTAAAATTGCATCTCCTTCAGTTGGGTTTGTCACTAATTGGTTGAAAATATTTTCCTGGACACACTGCACGAATGTTTCTCCCTAATAATGCTTGAATCCTATTTGATATTGGGATCGTTAAAGCTTCCTACTATTATTGCTCCCTTGTTCTTACTGATAGAAATTTGCCAACATATTTATTCTTCTATCTCCCTTGTGTAAAGTGTACTCCCAGTCGTGTGACTATCCCTTTTTTTATTCCTGAGCTCAACCCATTAAGCCTTGTTTGCTGATCTGTTTAGTATATCATCCCTTCTCATAACTGGAATTTATTCTTTAACTATTAGAGTTACTCCCACTCCTTTTTTTATCTCCCGCTCTATCATGTCCGAAGACTTTAAGACCATAAAACCATAAGACACAGGAGCTGAATTAGGCCACTCAGCTGACCGACTCTGCTCCACCATTCAATCAGGGCTGATTATTTTCTCATCCCCATTCTCCTGCCTTTTCCCCACAACCCCTGATCCTCATATTAATCAAGGACCTATCTATCTCTGTCTTAAAGACACTCAATGACCTGACCTCCACAGCCTTCTGCGGCAAAGAGTTCCACAGATTCACCACTCTCTGGCTGAAGAAATTCCTCCTCATCTCTGTTTTAAAGGATAGTCCCTTTAACCTGAAGTTGTGTCCTCTGGTTCTAGTTTTTCCAACTAGAGGAAACATCCTCTCCATATCCACTCTGTCCAGGCCTCGCAGTATCCTGTAAGTTTCAATAAGATCCCCCCTCACCCTTCTAAACTCCAATGAGTACAGACCCAGAGTCCTCAAACGTTCCTCATACGACAAGCTCCTCATTTCAGGAATCATTCTTGTGAATGATCCCTGGATGTAGAGCTGATTTTTGCTTCTCCTTCAGCCAGGTTTCCATTACTGCAATGACATCCCGCTGCCATTTGTCTATCTGTGCCCTTAACTCATCAACCTTGTCTATAATTCAATGCAACGAGTATTACAAACAGTATAACCCCATCAATTTCCCTGACTGGACACTTTTTAAACTTTATTTCTCCTGTAATTCCAAGTCTATTACTACATCTTCTACATTACTAGCCAATGTTCTACCTCCATTTTCCTGATGTAAATCTGACCTTTCTGATCCTACTCCTGTGATCCCATCCCCTGCCACAGGAATTTAAATATTCCCCAACAGAACGAGCAAAAGTCCCAGCAAGATGATTGGTTCCAGCTCTACCTGGGTGCAGCCCCTCTGGGGTTTGTATAGCTCCCACATTCCCCCCAACCGGTTCCAGTGCCTCAAGAAGCTGAATCCCTCCCAGCTGCACCATTTCTCCAGCCACGTGTTCATTTGTTCTGTCCTCTTATTGCTGCTCTTGCTAGCACTTGGAACTGGGAGTAATACGGAGATGACTATATTTGAAGTCGAGCATTTTAACTTGTCGCCTGTCAACCTGTAGTTCTCATCCCTTAGTTTACCAATGTTCACCTTCCCTTCCCGGAATGCCCTGCAGCTGCTCCGTGACACTCTGGACTCTGGCACCAGGGAGGCAACATACCATCGTTGATTCACCTTTGTGGCCACAGGAACACCTGTCTGTCCCCCTAACTATTGAATCCCTTATCACTATAGCCCTGCTGTTTATTTTCCTACTGATCCTCTGAGCAGCAGAGCCACCCACGGTGCCATGAACTGCTTTCCCCTGAGAGGTTGTTCCCTGCAACAGTATCCAAAGCGGTATATCTGTTTGAGAGGGGGACGATCACAGGGGGCTCCTGCACTTTCTTTCTGAGTCTTTTCCAATTCCTGCTGATGATTCATTCCCTTTCTGCCTGTGCAACCCTCACCTGCGCTGTGACCACCTCGCTAAGTGTGCTATCCATGACTTGCTCAGCATCGCTGATTCTCCACAGTGAATTCACCTGCAGCTCCAGCTCCAAAATCTGGTGAACTAGAAGCTACATTTGGACATACCTTCTGCACACATGGTCATCAGCGTCCCTCATTTCCCACATGGTGCAGGAGGAGCACATCACAAGCCTGTGGTCTCCTACAATGG
This sequence comes from Carcharhinus amblyrhynchos, assembly GCF_965287045.1. Lineage (NCBI taxonomy): Eukaryota > Metazoa > Chordata > Chondrichthyes > Carcharhiniformes > Carcharhinidae > Carcharhinus > Carcharhinus amblyrhynchos. Next base: position 12,250,245 of record NC_137351.1, read on the forward strand.
CGTCCTTCTCGATTAAGCTAGTTACTCCCTTAAAAAAAAACTATGTTAGCCAGCAGCCTTAATTACATTAGTTAGGAACATTGTTTCTTACCAAACAATTCCATTATAATTGTAAAGTACCGTTCTGTACTCATTTTCTTTTGGTCCCTACTTTGGTTTTAAACAATGATTTACTTTAATTGATTGAAAATACTCAGCAGGATTTACTCACAATCAGCTTTCTAAACTGACGTTTGTTGACTGCTCTTCCTCCGGTTAGTTCCTCTGGAATTCCCTCCGCGGTTATGGTGACTGAATTGAGTTTTCCCAGATGCTCCTTAGTGATTCCTCACCAACAATGCTCTCATATCCGCTCTCAGCCTCGCTCCTTCGCATTTTTCTATCTCCCCAGCTCCGCTCCAGTCCACAGTGGGTTTCGAACCTGCATTTTCCTGATCATAAGACAATTTACACCGAATTATCCCCGACGCCTCGATGCGATTCCGCCCATGGATCAGGAGGAGCACATTGGCTTGAACTGAGCCAGTGACTTATGCCTCAGGAGGCCATTTAGAGTCTGTGAAATGGGTGTTGGATAGATTAGTTTCCAGGCTGATGTGCTTTCCAAAAATAATATCTGGGGAATAAAACTTTTTACATTATTGAGTGATAACATGAAATGACTGGCATTCTGCATTCTTTCCTAACCGCTACCTCTTGATTTATCTCATCTTGCCTATTCGTTTTCTAATCTTGGCAGTATCCAGCATTATGAGACTTGGCCGTTCACCAAAGGTTTTCAGTAAAAATGCGCAACTCTGAACTGCACTGGTGCAATCTGCTTTCCAGTTTAGTCGACGCGTCAGAAATGTGAAACCCTGACAAGATTACAGTACACAACCCAGGAGTAAATCGAGAGTACTCTCTGTAGCGTGTTGCCATTGAACAATAATAATCCATTCAGTTTGTTTCTGGTGAATCTTTTCCCTTCCTCGTCCCTTGCTTTCCCCTCACTATTTTTACTCTTCCAATAACACTAATTTATTCCCAAGCTTGTCTCCACTTGTGGCATTTAACCCGTTCTTTTAATATTTCGACTGGCTGTATATTTCATTGTTATGTAGAAGCATCGAAAATAGGATTAGGCCATTTGGCCCTTCAAGCCTGCTCACCACTCACTGTCGGGAAAAAGATACAAAAGTCTGAGGACTCGTACCAACTGACTCACAAATAGCTTCTTCCTGGTTGCCATCAGAGTATTCCCCGTGTGTGTGTGTGTGTGTGTGTGAATGGATTTTATCCTTATCCACGAAGATGCCCAAATTAAGTGGACGGCATCATATCTGGGGGTGGGGGAGGTTCCTGATGTCTATTAAGGGGAAGGAGGGGGTCTTGCATTTGAATTTGAGATCAGGCACCCTTTAAAAGGGGTGTCCCAACCTCAGATCCCTGAGGTTACCGCCATGTTTAGGCCCCGCCCCTCCAGCAGGCTGCGTAATCTATGCCAGCTCTCTGAAACTGCACAGAGCTCTATTAAATCAGGTGAGCAGAGACGGCTGTGAGGCCAATGGGTGCGATCTTACCCCCCATTCACGCCACGCGCCCACTGCAGCCAGATCTCCATTCGTCACGGTGGGATGGCATGAACTGTGCTAAGATTGCGGCCAATGTGTGTTCGCATAGCTTTTCACATCTGATCCAAATTTGGGAAAATTCCATCCCTTGTGTGAGACTTTCTCAAAAACTTTCTGTAAATCCAAATACACTACATCCACAGGTTCACCCTCACCTAAAAGGAAATCCAAGATGGTGTCAGAACGAGGCAATTTCTTGTAAGGTGTGCCCTTCTAATTCTATCTTTTATTCTCATTATTTGCTTCTAAAACTTCATTCTAACTCTTTTAAACTCTCTAACAATGCTTTAATCAATTTCTTACAGATTTGGCTACACCCCAGCTATGACTGTAACTTTACATTCTGCACTCCCTCGTTTCCTTCTCTATGAGCGGTATGCTTTGTCAGTATAGTGTACAAGAAACAATACTTTTGACTGTACACTATTACATGTGACAATAATATATCAAATTAAATATTCTACTAGTTGTATCCTCAAAAAACACCAGTGGGTTTGTCAAACATGATTTGTCTTTCCTAAATCCATTTAGAATTTGTCTAATCCCATTGATATTTTCTAAGTGTCCTGTTCTTTATAATAAACTGTAACATTTTCCCTCCAACTGACATTAGGTTAACTGTAATTCCCTGTTTTCTCCCTCCCTCTTTTTTTAATTAGGGGGGTTATATTTGCACTCTCCAATCTGCCGGGACTGTTCCAGAACTTACAGAACTCTGGAAGATGATAACCGACGCATTCATTATTTCCACGGCCACTTCCTTTAATTCCCTGGGATGTAAATTATCAGCTTCTTTGGGGATTTATTAGCTCTCAGTCCTATTAATTTCTCCAACACTATTTTTCTAGTAATACTAATTTCCTTCAATTCCTCCTTCTCACTAAACCCTTGGTTCCTTAGCATTTCTGGGAAGTTATAGAGTCTTAGAGGTTTACAGCATGGAAACAGACTGGTCACAGACGTCTAGTTTGAAAAACAACTCTCCACAACCATCCTGTGGCTCCTGTCAAGAAGCCAATTTGTATCCATTTCGATACCTTACCCTGGATCCCGTGAGATTTAACCTTATGCAACAGCCTACCATGTGGTATCTTATCAAAGGCCTTGCTAAAGTCCAAGTAGACAACATCAACTGCACTGCCCTCATCTACCTTCTTGGTTACCCCTTCAAAAAACTCAATCAAATTTGTGAGACATGATTTTCATTCACAAATCCAAGCTAATCGTGTCATTCTCCGTGAAGACAGAATTAAAGCAATTGTTCTTGATATTTGAGAAAAGAAACAGGGCGGAGGTGTTGAGGAGAGAGTTCCTAAAGTATCGAGTTCTTATGATCTGGAATGTATTGCCTGGAAGGGCAATGGAACCTTTTTGTTTCTTTCAATAGGGAACGGGATGAATGCTTGAAAACCAAAATAAAAATGGGGCAATGGGGAAGGAGTGGGGGGGCAGGACTAAATAGATGTCTGTGTAAAGAGCCATCATGGACACGGCTAAATGGCCTCCTTTTATTCTGTTTAATTCCATTAGCGGAATTTGGACTAGTAGAGGAGAGGATTCAACTAGTGGCAAAATACTTGAGAGAACATGGATTTCTTAACTCTCCCCTTGGATCTTACCCTCCTCATGGATTCACCATGGAGAGCCCTTGGTGCTGGCTATTGCTCTGGCCTTGCAAAGCTTGGATAGTAATCAAATTGACCTTGTCTGCTCATGGCATGGAGACACAGTGGTTAGCATAGCTGCCTCACAACACCAGGGACTCAGGTTCAATTCCCAGCTTGGGTTACTGTGTGTGCAGAGTCTGCATGTTCTCCCCATGTCTGCATGGGTTCTTCTGGGTGCTCCGGTTTCCTCCCACAGTCCAAAAGACGTGCCGGTTAGATGCATTGGCCATGCTAAATTCTCCCATAGTGTACCCAACCAGGCACCAGAATGTGGCGACTGGGGGATTTTCACAGTAACTTCATTGCAGTGTCAATGTAAGCCTATTTGTGACATTAATAAATAAGCTTTAAATCCTTCTCACTCAGAATTAGATTTTTATTCTACTTGGGCACTTAGCCTGGATATTGGTCCCAGTTGACCTGTAATTCCAATGGCCTTTGCATCCCACTCACCATCATCGTATTGTGCACTCAAAGTTTAAGCGCAAAGGATTCACTCAGAAGTTATCTGCTACAAGTATCAAGCAGGCAGGAAATCCCACCAAGCCAAATCATACAGGATTATCAGACACAGAAAGTTGATGGATTGTACAAGAAGTTTGAGTGTATTTTCCAAGTTGCCTGGTTGTAGCAAGATGCCAATAATTAAACTACAAACCAACGCAAATATCAAGAAAATATTAACCCAAATGAGATTCAGTTATTATGAATTATATAATTGCTGCAGGACATTCAATATTAAATGTCTATTAGACAAAGCAGCTGTCTCAGGCCACACACACACGCGCACACTCAGATAGACACACGCATGCACACATACTGACACAAAGATACACACACATAGACACATACACACACACACACACACGGGAAATTGACTTCAGAACAAGGATAGTGATCAGGAGCAGGAACTCTGTTTTTTTATTCATTCATGGGACATGGGCGTCACTGGCTGGCCAGCATTTGTTGCCCATCTTTAGTTGCCCATGAGAAGGTGGTGGTGAGCCACCTTCTTGAATCGCTGCAGTCCATGTTCTGTGGGTTGACTCACAATGCCATTAGGGAGGGAATTCCAGGATTTTGACACAGCGACTGTGAAGGAACAGCGATATATTTCCAAGTCAGGATGGTGAGTGGCTTGGAGGGGAACTTGTAGGCGGTGGTGTTCCCATGCATTCTCTGCCCTTGTCCTTCAAAGTGGAAGTGGTCGTGGGTTTGGAAGGTGCTGACTAAGGATCTTTGGTGAATTGCTGCAGTGCATCGTGCAGATAGTACACACTGCTGCTACTGAGCGTCAGTGGTGGAAGGAGTGGATGTTTGTAGATGTGGGGCTGCTTTGTCCTGGATGGTGTCAAGCTTCTTGAGTGTTGTTGAAGCTGCACCCATCCAGGCAAATGAGGAGTATTCGATCACACTCCTGGTTTGTGCCTTGTAGATAGTGGACAGGCTTTGGGAAGTCAGGAGGTGAGTTACTCGCCATAGTATTCCTCAACTCTGAACTGCTTTTGTAGCCAATGTCTTTATGTGAAGAGTCCAGTTGAGTTTCTGGTCAATGGTAACTTCCAAGGATGTTGACAGTAGGGGATTCAGTGATGGTGACACCATTGAATGTCAAGGGGCAATGGTTAGAATGTCTCTTATTGCTGATGGTCATTGCCTGGCATTTGTGTGGCGTGAATGTTACTTGCCACTTGTCAGCCCAAGCCTGGATACTGTCCAGATCTTGTTACATTTGAACATGGACTGCTTCAGTATCTGAGGAGTTGCAAGTGGTGCTGAACATTGTGCGATCATCAGCAAACATCCTCACTTCTGACCTTATGATGGAGGGAAGGTCGTTGATAAAACAGCTGAAGATTGTTGGGCCCAGAACACTATCCTGAGGCACTCCTGCAGAGATGTCCAGGAGCTGAGATGACTGACCCTCCACCACCACAACCATCTTCCTTTCTACCAGGTATGACTCCAACCAGCAGAGTGTTTTGCCCCCAGATTCCAGGGTCAACATATTGTCCTTCAACTTGCCCATGAACACTGGCACCGTACTCTCAAACATCACGGTTGGGATTTTACAGCTTTGCGCGTCCTGAAACTGTAAGATCCCACCCGAGGTGAGCGGACCTTTTTAGTGTCCGCCTCTTACCTGCTTTGCGGCAGGCGGGCGGTAAAATTCCGGCCCACAGCTGAGGTGAGCTGAGGAACTGATTGGGACACAGCGTCTCTGTGTATTTATCCTGAGCCATTGTAGGAACTGAATGACTGAGGTTTAACTTTACGGTGCACTGTGCAGTTCAGCATTATTAGTGGAAATAGACCATAAGAGACTTTGATTTAATCGTTGCTCGTACCATCTGATACTGGTATTCACAATACACACCTGGCTCACCTCCAGGAATGACATTAATTCCTAGACTCCTTATTAACAAATGTGTTGAAGAAACCAGAGCACAGGGATGTAATGAGAAATGTTAACCTGGCGCCACTGCAGGAATGCAATCAAATGCTGCAGCTTGTTGTTGCAATTATTATAAAAATTATAGTGCGGAGAATTAGTTTACTGGCATGTGGTGTTTAATTAAAATATCAACACATACTTTGATCTGAGTGACTTCTGACATGTGTTTAGGAAACTCCCTGAGCTGATTTGCAAAGTCTGTAACTGTGGACATTTTGACAGGCGGTGAATAATTCATCCCGCTCTCAGCCCCGCCTAATGTTGCTTTCTGCTCTCCTCGAAACGCTGCCTTGAGCTGGGATTTATGGCTGTGTCGGCACTCACAGGCACCTCGGGGCACCCGTTGTTTGTGTTTGAGCTTGAACTGTGAGTGTTGACAGATATTCGACCCTGGAAGACCTCATAGCTCAACCTGTTCTTATCCTCACCCAACAGCCAAGTGCGCTCACTTACCAGGTGGGGTCACTGCGCAGCGATAGAGAGTGATTGACCCTGGGAGATTTCATTTTTATTTTTTATTCATCCATGGAACATGGGCGTCACTGGCTGGCCAGCATTTATTGCCCTTCCCTAGTTATCTGAGGCATTTGAGAGTCAACCACGTTGTTGTGGCTCTGGAGTCACACATAGTCATGATGTGGAGATGCCAGCGTTGGACTGGGATAAACACAGTAAGACGTTTCACAACACCAGGTTAAAGTCCAAGAGGTCTATTTGGTAATAAAACCACTAGCTTTCAGAGTGCTGCTCCTTCATCACCACTCACCTGACAAAGCAGCAGTGCTCTGAAAGCTAGTGGTGTTTGCTACCAAATAAACCTGTTGGACTTCAACCTGGTGTTGTGAGACTGCTTACTGTGTCACATGTAGGCCAGACCGGATAAGGACAGCAGATTTCCTTCCCTAAAGGACAATAGTGAACCAGACAGGTTTTTCCAATAATGGTTTCATGGTCATCAGTATATTCCTAATTCCAGATGTATTTTATTGAATTTGAATTCCACCATCTGCTGTGGTGGGATTTGAACCCTTGTTCCCAGAACATTAGCTGAGTTTCTGGATTAATATTCTAGCGATAATACCACTAGACCATCGCCATCCCATTTTATGGCTAATCTCAGAGCACTGGGGCCAATTGCGTTGCCCTCACCTACCCCTGCCCTTGTGTCCGACGCTCGCCTTTGGGTGCTGCTCACTGCCAGATGTTAATGGCAGATGTGTGATGTAATTAGCAGAAAATTATTGACTGTAAAACATTTCAATGAATGAAAACCATGAATAGATCTGCTGGGGGTAATGATGCTGATATCTGGGGGCAGCCTTTGAAACAAGTGCGATAATTTGATATCACTCTTCTCTTCCAAAATTAAGGCAGTGGGCATATAGACGAGAGAAGCTTGCAAATGTTGATTTATCGTCTTTGTTTAGTTAGCTGCACTTAGTTAGAGGATAATTGATTGACTTGCTGAAACAGTGTTAAAAATCTCTGCCATCCATATACTGGTTGCCTCCATTTAGCTACTTGTAGGAAGTGTAAGTGACCAAAGACTGGACATTGGCAGCTTCAAGGACCATGGCTATTTTACCAAGATCTACCTCAAACTTAACTGGAGAACTTTAACTTAAGCCTCTCCCATTCAAACGTTAGTGAAGTAAAAATGGAAAATGCTGGAAATACTTGACAAGTCTGGTAGCATTGGGTGATGAGAGAAAACCTCCACTCCTCTGGCAAAAATTTCCTTTGTAAAGAATTTTGAGAAATTGTAGCCTTTGCTCTTTTAGTCTCTACATTCCTCAACATGCTTGGATTAAAATCAACAGGATCTTATAATTAATTAGTTTCAGCACCTTCTCTAGATCCATTTCTCATTGTAAAAAGTCTCACAACACTAGGTTAAAGTCCAACAGGTTTATTTGGAACCATGAGCTTTAGCAGCGCTCCGAAAGCTCGTGATTCCAAATAAATCTGCTGGACTTTGATCTGGTGTTGAGAGACTTCTTATTGTGACCAACCCAGTCCAACACCGGCATCTCCACATCATTTCTCATTGAGGAGGTACCTCTATCGCTTGTCCTTCACTCACTCTGCCAGTCATTATAGCCACTTCTGTGTGAAGTTGAGATTCCCTTACTCTCCAATATAATGTTGACACCTTTATCTCATAGCAGATAGCCCATCCTCTTCCATCTAATATGAAAAGCCTTTTCATCGCCTATTTTCCTGACTGGCTGACATTGTTTATCGGTCTGACAATGCCCTGAATTGAAAATTTTCACTTTTGTTTATAATTCTCTCCGTGGTCTTGTCCATCCCAATCTCTGCAACCTCCTTGCACCCTACTTCATTGCTATTGGCCATGTTTTCAGCTGACTAGATCCTAAACTCTGGAATTCCCTCCTTAAATCTTGATGCCTCTCTCTCATCCTTGAAGACATCATCTGAAATCCCATCCCATTGACCAAGAATTTGATCACCTCTCCAAATATCTTCTTGAGTCAAATTTTGTTTGATTGCACATCAGGACATTTTACTACATTGAAGGCACTACAAATGTGCAATTTGTTGTTACAACAGTATAAATTTATTTGGGACAGAATATACAGTATTGTGAAGTTAGGTAGGGTAATTGTAGATTGGTGTTGTAGAATTGTAGAATGCAAGGTGGGAAAGTATTGCATCGATCGCCCTTTAAAAGGTGGTGCTTTTTCTGTGCTTAGAGAGTTAAAAAAATTGCTAATACGGAGAGTCCAAACTGAAACATTAGTATTGAAAGGCCAAGCAGCAGTTTTTACCAAGGCAACAGGCTTTTGAATTTAGCCAATCAATTGGTAATCAGGCACTGAGATACCAAGAACCTATTAAATTTAAATCTGATGGTTTTTGACAACCTAGGACCAATCCTACTGTGGGAAATATTGATATGTCATTACAGGTATAAAAGAAGGGGGGCAGTGAGACAAAGAAAGGTGAGCAACTGCCACCTGCTAAAGATAACAGCTCAGCTCTCAATTCTCGAGAGAAAGAGAGAATTGCTGGCTCTCATAGCTTCATCTATGTCTTAGGGAAAGCAACATCTAAATAGGAAAGGTACCAAAGAAGAAAAAAATTCCAGACAGAAGAATCAGAGAAGGCCCAGAATATTTCAGAAGCCAGAAAACCTGGTTGTAATTTAGAGAGTGACTAAACTCTATTTTTGGTAATGAGTGGAAACTGTATTTATCTGAGCTGCATTCCATTAGAACTTTGTTTTATTCAGGAATAGTTAATAGTTACCAGGGATTTATTCAGTTTGTTAATAGTTCAGTTAATTTGCTCACTGTTAGTTGGATAAATAAATTGTTTTGTGTTGATTTTAGAGTGAGCGTCCAGGATTTATTTTGTATTTAATCACTAGAAGTTGCTGAAGAGTAGATCACACCACATCACACACACTTTTTACAGATTATAGGGCGAGGTATTACTCTTTGGATGTTTCGGTGTTAGTTCTCAGAGGGGGTGATCCACCTCTGCTTTACAGCAACAGTCAGTGCACATTCCAACTGTGAGGCCCAAATGTGGCCCCAAATTGGGTGTCAGACCCAATTTCAACCCTTTAACTGAGCCTTATGGGCGACACAGTGCCACAGTGATTGGCACTGCTGCCTCATAGTGCAGGGACTCGGGATCATTTCCCGGCTTGGGTCACTGCCGTGTGGAATCTGCACATTCACCCCATTTCTGTGTGGGTTTCCTCTGGGTGCTCCGGTTTCCCCTCTCAGTCCCACAGACGTACAGGTTAGGTGCATTGGCCATGCAAAATTCTCCCTCGGTGTACCCGAACAGGCACGGGAGTGAGGTGACTCGGGGGTTTTCAGAGTAACTTCATTGCAGCGTTAATGTAAGCCTACTTGTGACTAATAAATAAACCTTAGTTAATAAAGTACACAAATGCAGACAATTGTAATGTCACAATTAAATACTTCTAACCTCAAAACACAGGAATAATTCTTTGGGGTGACTTAATTGAAAACCTGTTCCTGAAATTTACTCTGTTATTGGCCCTTCACAAACATTAGATTCATGATGCATTCTGGTGACTCCTCAATTATTTCTTGTCAAGAGTCCAAACTCCCACGGGAACAAGGAATGTGATCATGGATAACAGGAAACCACGTTATGAGGAAAGGTTAAGGAGTTTGGACCTAGTTTTTTTTTGGGAAACAGGAAAGTTTGAAATGAAGTTTGAATGAAGTTTTCGGGACTATAAAGGGACCTGATGAAGCTGACCTGTTTTATCTGTTCACCACAATGAAGAAATCAAATTTGGCAAAGACACAGATTAGAAGTTAGGAGTAAGAGGGAGAAATCCAATTAAACACTAACAGCCAAAGGGTAACAAGAATGTAAAGTCAATAAAGTAAAGACAGGACATGGTGGCAGTCAAGGTTCAAGAGTCTAGTACATGTATTTTTTTCCAGATAGAAAGATCTTATAGTGCCTTTCAGGTGCACCACAGTGCTTTATATATATTTCAAGTGTAATCACTTCATACAGCTCTAATGTAGGAAACAATAGTGCTGTGGGATTGTTTACATCTATTGTCTCTTGTAAAACACTACCCCTCCAACATTGCTGCACTCACTCGCTTCTGTCTCCTCTTAAATTTTAGGCTCAGGATTCTGTGACCTCTATCACACTGACCTCTAATAAATGTCCATCACGAGGAGGCAAGATTTTAGGATCAAGGGGCAGAACATTCAGAGGGGATTTGAGATGTTTTTTTCACTCAAAGGGTAGTGGGAATCTGGAATGTGCAGCCTGGGAAGGTAGTGAAGGCTGGAAACCTTACAGCCTTTAAAAAATGTTTGGATGAGCAATTGTAATATCCTAACATTCAAGGATATGGGACAAGTGCAGGAAAATGGGATTAGCACGCCTTTAGTGGTAGATATTATTGGTGCAGACTCGATGGGCTGAAGGGCCTTTCCTGCACTGTACGACTATATGACTTTATGACACAGTGACTTCTACCCCACCGACCTCTACTACATTGAACTCTGTCCTGCTGACCATTTCCAGTGACCTCTACCCCACTGACCTTCACCACCCTGACCTCTACCTCAGTGACCTCTACCACCCTGACCTCTACCTCAGTGATCTCTACCACCCTGACCTCTACCCCACTGACCTTCACCACCCTGACCTCTACCCCACTGACCTTCACCACCCTGACCTTTACCTCAGTGACCTTTACCACCCTGACCTCTACCTCAGTGATCTCTACCACCCTGACCTCTACTCCACTGACCTTCACCACCCTGACCTCTACCTCAGTGACCTCTACCACCCTGACCTTTACCTCAGTGACATCTGCTACCCTGACCTCTACCCCACTGACCTTCACCACCCTGACCTCTACTCCACTGACCTTTACCACCCTGACCTCTACTCCACTGACCTTTACCACCCTGACCTCTACTCCACTGACCTTTACCACCCTGACCTCTACTCCACTGACCTCTACCATCCTGACATCTACCACCCTGATCTTCACCACCCTGACCTTCGCCACCCTGACCTCTACCACCCTGACCTTCGCCACCCTGACCTCTACCACCCTGACCTTCACCACCCTGACCTCTACCCCACTGACCTTTACCACCCTGACCTCTACCTCAGTGACATCTACCACCCTGACCTCTACTCCACTGACCTTTACCACCCTGACCTCTACCTCAGTGACATCTACCACCCTGACCTCTACTCCACTGACCTTTACCACCCTGACCTCTACCTCAGTGACCATCACCCTAGTGATGAGTACCACAGAGGCCACTACCACTAATCCAAAGCTAACATGGAATGTGGTCAGAAGTTGGATGGATGTTTGGAAAGCAATGTGGCGGGTGGACAGTTGGGTCTGTTGAACACTCCCTGCTCCCACCAGCTCTTCGGTATTCAATCCATGATGTCCGCACTGCACACAGGACACATTAAAACACGAACCCTGTAAGGAGGAGGAATTCCACATCCCAGCAATGCAACAAACTGTGCCAGCTTTGATAAACATCACCACGATCATTTGAAGGGAATGAAAATGTGTAACGTGAATATCTTTGTGGAGATGCAACTGTTTTGAAATTCATCCATAGTGTTTTGGACCCACTCCTGCAACGTCCTGCCAAATTCCTTTATATTTAATGCCTAGAATATTGTATTTCCAGCACTTGGTCTTTGGCCAAAATATGTTCGGCCCAAATCACTGGCAACTAAATGTGATTAACAATGGGTTTTCTTGTTAGGGAAATTGCAAAGAAATTGTAAACACAAAGAATGATCTTCGAATAATGATCTTCAGAGAATGACCTTATAGTTTGGCATTTCTACATGTTGAATATTTGGCTGGGTTTCTTTAGTTTATAAAGGAAACTCCACAGAGATTGGGTGGTGCTGATGATTAAATTCTGACTTTTCACCTCCTCTGAATTTGACCAAATGCAGCCCAGATTGACGGGACGCAACGTTTTCCATATCGGCTGGATGAACGGTTTCGGTGTGAGACAAGATTGGACTGGCTTGTTCCAGTCCATCATGGATGGGGATGTGATTTGGCGCCAAGTTGGTCATCTCAGACGGAAATGGCAGAGGGTGGCTAGTGCGGAACATGGGAAAATGGCACAGGAGGGGCAATGATGTGGCTCATTTGTTGGACTGAGATAGAACTTGGGTGGCACAATGGTTAGCACTGCTGCCTCACAATGCCAAGGACCTGAATTCAATTCCAGGCTTGGGTCACTGTCTGTGCGGAGTTTGCATATTCTCCTCATGTCTGTGCGGGTTTCCTCCGGGTGCTCCGATTTCCTCCCACAGTCCAAAGATGTGCATGTTAGGTTGATTGGCCATGATAATTTGACCCTAATGTTAGGCGGATTAGCAGGGTAAATGTGTTGAGTTGCAGGAACAGGGCCTGGGTGGGATTGTGGTCGGTGCAGACTCGATGGGTCGAATGGCCTCCTTCTCTACTGTAGGGATTTAAATTGCAATACCCAGGCTATAAAGGACCTGGGAAAACATGAGTGTCCAAGTCAGGAAAACACTCCATTCAAAGAAGGAATTTTGGACAAGATATAAGAAAAATACTACGGTTGCTGGAATCTGAAACTAAAACAGAAAATGCTGGAAAATCTCACAGGCCTGGCAGTACCTGTGGAGAGAGAATAGAGCCAACATTTCAAGTTTGGATGACCCTCAGATGAAGGGTCAGCCCAACTCAAAACATTGGATGAATTTTGCTCACCTTGGCGAAACAGAAATAGACAATTTGAATAAAAAGTCTTTCCGATGTCAGACTCGCTGCCACCATTGCCAGTGAGAATGGAGAACTTTGCACTCAGCCAAATCTCCATTCACTGCAGCAGGGTTGGAGAATCGCAGTGGTGGGCGAGATTGGAGAATTCCAGCTCCAAACGTTGCTCCTTAAGCTGGATATAAAAAGTGAACTAGAACTCTCTTGGTGTGATCTTACCAGCTGCTCACGCCACGCTCCCGTTGCAGCGATATTAGAGAGTTTGGTGGCCAGTCATATCTCCAATCACTGCAGCGGGACAGGAAAATCCCGCCAGTGTGAACAGTGATAAGATTCCAGTCCAATCCTCTTAAGAACAAGATTGTGGTGAAATTGAGTTTTCTAAATATGATTACACAGAGAAATAATTCAAAGATGAGAGGATTATTGTGGTTCCTGAGCTATATGGATCATGGTAAAAGCATAAACTCCATGCAGACTTTCTCAGAAGTCTAAGGAAATTTGGCATGTCAGCTACGGCTCTCACCAGATTTTACAGGTGCATCACAGAAAGCATTCTTTCTGGTTGTATCACAGCTTGGTATGGCTCCTGCTCTGCCCAAGACCGCAAGGAACGACTAAAGGGTTGTGAATGTAGCCCAATATATCATCAAACTGACCTCCCATCCATTTTGACTCTATCTACATTCCCACCACCTCGGCAAAGCAGCCAGCATAATAAAGGACCCTACGCCCCCCGGACATTCTCTCTTCCTCCTCCTTCCAGCGGGAAAAGATACAAAAGTATGAGGTCATGTACTAACCGACTCAAGAACAGCTTCTTCCCTGCTGCCTTCAGACTTTCGAACGGACCTACCTTGCATTAAGTTAATCTTTCTCTACATCCTAGCTGTGACTGTAACACTACATTCTGCACTCTCTCATTTCCTTCTCTATGAATGGCATGCTTTGCCTGTATAGTGCGCAGAAAACAATATTTTTCACTGTACTCTAATACGTGTGACAATAATAAATCAAATCAAAATCAGACAGTCACCCAAGGCTAGAACCTGGGTTCCTGATGCTGCAAAGCAGCAGTGCTAACCATTGTGCCACTGTGCCATCTATAAAATAGCAAAGTGATTGTCTTATACTGGTGGCCCCCTCGTGCTGATTTCCCACAGATGGAAACATCAATTTATCTTGTCAAATTCTTTTAGAATTTTTAAGACCTCGATCAGATCACTTCTCAGTTGTCCTTTTTCTAGAGAAAAGAACCCCAGCCTGTTGGATCATTCTGGAACTTTATAACATTAATAGAAATACCATCAGATTAGGAATTTACTTTCTGTGTTTTGAAATAGAACTCAAAGGGTGGGATTTTTCCGGCTACACTTGCTCCAAGGCCAGATAGTCCCACCCGAGGTCAACAGACATTTGCACGGTCCGTGTCCCACCCACTACGATTCCTGCGGTGTGTGGGATTCTGTCCATGGTTTCTGAAATTTTTTTTTGATTGATAAAAATGGGCAGTGATTTTCCCCCAAAATACTAAGGGCGGGATTCTCTGGCCGTGTGCACTCGAAGACCAGGCACTCCCGCTCAAGCTGAACAGAATTTTGAATGGTCCGCCAAATTTTCTGTCTAGCTCGCTATGATTCTCATGGCGGACGAGATGAGAGAATTTTGGCCTAAATGTCATAATGCAGAGAAAACAGCAATGATTCACGTTGGTCTATCAGGTGCGGGCCAGACCTCATGCTTAGTCATTTTTTGGGAGAGCGTTGAGTTGCATGCTGGTTTTGGGCACTGCCAAGTGGGCACTGCCCAGTCTTCCCCCAACACCCATGGGCTTCAATGGTCACTGAGCCCCCCAGCATAGCCATGACGTCTGCTCTCCGCTGATGGAAACAGATCGCAATTCTTGCCAGTCTCGCCCCACATTCAAAGTTCGGATTGTCCCAGGAGCTGGGAGAATCCAGCGTCGGACAGGATATGTGCATTTAAGTGCTACTTCAAACATGCTGATTGGCCTCGCGCCCTTCCTTGGCACGATCTTGTTTGCACCATTAGGAAGGAACCAGGAAGATCGCAAACCATTTGGCACGGAGCACGGAACTATTTTTAGGACCGTACGCTCTTTTCCAGGATCCACGCAATATGTGACGGAAGCTAGAAAATTGGCCCCATGATTTCCACTGGCAGAAGGGTCAGTAACTAGTGAACACTCTAGACACGATGGGCTGAGTGGCCTTTTTTAAATGGTTCTATGGTTCTCCTACACAGGCTTAAGATAATTAGAAAAAGAGCCAGAGAGAAAATATGATAAAATAAATTGTTCCAATCTGGAATGCACTGGAAATGTGAGGTAGGGTGAGATTATAAAGTCACTTTCCAAAGGGAATTGGATTAAAGACTTTGAAGCAGAACATATTGCAAAACCTTGGGGAAAGGGGAGGGACTGGTTGGATCACTCTTTCAAAGAGCTAGCACAAAGATGATGGGCTGAATGCCCTCCTTTTTTTGCTGTGAGATTCTATAAAAAATATTGTTGGTGTTTGGTTTTAATTTGGGATTTTGAAACTCCGCCCTTGTGAAAATTGCCATCTACATCAACGGCACATTGCCACTGATGGAGAAATCTGATTGTGAGGGGCTCTCAACTGAAAAGTATCATGGGGAAAATGGCAATTAGCAGTTGGCAGCAGAACAGGGTAACCTTTTCCAGATTAACTCTGATTTTCTAACAGGTTTGTTGATACTTCTATTCCTACAAGGCCATGCAGCGCACTATTATACTCATACATGAAATGGAGTTAGTCGAGAAAGTAATTACAGGTATAACTCTCACTTAAGTAACATAAGACTTTTTGAGATATGAAGGATATTATGTGCAGATGTGGTTCTAATAACAGGAATCCAAATCTCATTCATTCTGCCAAAACATGCTCTGATTTTAATATAGAAACCTTGTCAAAACCCACAAATCTAACACTGATATATTTCTGATTGTTACGTACAGTGACTTTTCTCTTTGCAGTACTGAAATCTAAAGCCTGTCATCTTCTACACTCGCTTTGCCAAGACTCATCCTCTATCCACTTGCTTCTCTCTCTACCTTTCCGACCTCTCAATTTCATAACTTTACCGCCCCTTATCTTGAACTGGTCTTTTCCGATTTTCAAGAACCTGCTTAGTGGACCTTGCCCTCACCTAGCGCTGCCAAGAAAATGGCACAAAGAATAGAAACATAGAAGATAGGAGCAGGGGGAGGCCATTCAGCCCATCGAGCCTGCTCCACCATTCATCACCATCAGGGCTGATTGTCCAAATCAATAACCTAATCCTACTTCCCCCCATAACCTTTGATCCCATTCACCTCAAGTGCCATATCCAGCCGCCTCTTAAATACATTCAAGTGTTGGCCTCAACTATTTCCTGTGATAATGAATTCCACAGGCTCACCGCTCTTTGGGTGAAGAAATATCTCCTCATCTCTGTCCTAAATGGCCTACCCCATACCTTCAGACTGTGACCCCTGGTTCTGGACTCCCCCACCACCACACCAACACTCACACACACACACACACACACACACACCGACACTCACACACCCTCCCTGCATCTACCCTGTCGAGTCCTTTTAGAATTTGATAAGTCTCTATGAGATCCCCCCTCATTCATCACTTTGATATGTGGGCAAGTGCTGCTGCCTTTTTAGAAACATAGGAATTTGGAGCAGAAGTTGGCAAATTCAGCTCTTTGAGTCTGCTCCGCATTCAATCAAATCATGGCTGATCTGTCTCTGGGTCTCAAATCCACCTCCCCACCTGTTCTCCTTATCCCTCTTTTTTTAATGAGAAATATATCCATCTCCTTGAAACCATTCAATGATTCAGACTCCACCGTGCTATGGGGCAGCGAGTTCCACAAGTTCACCACCCACTGCGAGAAGTAGTTTCTCTCCATCTCAGTGTTAAATCTACTGCGTCTCAACCTATACCTGAGACCTCTTGTTCCAGCTTACCCCACAAGGGGAAACATTTGGTCTACATTTACTCTATCAATCCCTTTTAAAATTTTATATACCTCAATCAGGTCACCTCTCCTTCTAAACTCCAGCGACTACAAGCCCCAACTGTTTAATCCCTCCTCATACGTCAATCCCATCAACCCCATTTTGTACACAGCAAGATCCAATAGACCACAATGAGCTGAATGACTTGTGAACAGTTAATCCATGTTCTATGCCAAACATGAACCTATGGGGAACGTCTATTCTATTTAACTTGTTTCCTTTCCCTGAACCTGAAAAGCAAATTTGACACCTTAAATAAGCTTTTTTGCAACTTCTTAAAACAATGTAACAGCAGCTGGTTTGAGAAGTTGTGCTGTCGGGGCAAGGGGGGTATGGAGGCTACTGACTGAAAGCCAATCCCACACTCACACACGCACATATACACACACATTCTCTCACACACACACGCACAGACATGTGCACACACACACACACATGCACGCACACAAACATGCGCACACATGTGCACAGATACACACACTGCCAAACAGCGATTATCTTCAACCAGGATTTCTCTAAGCTTAAAATAAGATTTTGTTTTCTCGAATACTGGATTCAGTCGAGGCTGATTGAGATTTCAAATGGATTGATACTGATGTGAAGGGTTGACCCAGAAAGGAGGTCAGTAATGGGTTTGCTCTGTACATATTCTGCCCATCAAGTCTGCACCAAGTTTCCATCCAGGCCCCATCCCCGTACCCCAACCAACGTAATTACTCTGCTAAACCCCCTAACCTAGCATCATGGGACACTATGAGGCAATTTAGCATGGCCAATCCATCTAATCTGCATATCTTTGGAATGGTGGTGAAAGTTCAAGGGGCTGAATGGCCTCCTCCTGTTCTTTCCTTTTGAGAAAAATCAGATAAAGGATGGAGCAAGAAGCAGGGATTAGAGTAACCAACTCCAGAACAAACGCAGCAGCTGAAAGGCCTGAACTGTGGGCTGGAGATACCTTCTTCAAGATTCTATGTTTTATAGAATCCCGACAATGCAGAAGGAGGCCATACGGCCCATCAAGCCTGCAGCAACAACTATCCCACCCAGGCCCTATCCCTGTAGCCCCATGGATTTACCCTGACACAAATGGTCAATTTAGCATGGCCAACCCAGCTAACCTGCACAACTTTCAGACTGTGGGAGGAAACAGGAGCACCCAGAGGAAACCCACGCAGATATGGGGAGAACGTGCAAACTCCACACCATCACCCGAGGCCAGAATGAATCCGGGTCCCTGGCATTGCGAGGCAGCAGTGCTAACCACTGTGCCACCATGCTGTGGGGTTATGATTTACCCTGCAAATGCCCCTGACACCGTGGGGCAATTTAGCACGGCCAATCCGCCTAACTCACACACAGCAGCCCGAGAGGGACTCACCCGATTGCGAGGTGTAAGAATATCAATCCACGTTGCAGTACTTAGCCACGCAGGGCAGGAGCAGCCCAGATTTGATCTTTGCGTCTGTTGAGTTATTGGAATTCAACCAGGGAAATTGTGAAATGTTCCAATTTCCTTTTTGCAAGGTGTTTGATTGCGAGGGCATCTGAAATGTGACCACTTCCCGGACAGAGGTGAACAGTGTAACAATCAAATTACTTCAGAGTTTCATACTTTGAATGTTTCTGTGAGTTTGACCCTTTGTCTGGGTCTGACTGGATTGAAGTGTCCTGTTGTAATGGAATGCTGGCAAAGGGTCACTCAACTGCAGTTGAAAGTGAAACTATCCAATGATTAGCTAATGAGAGACTGTTTGTTTAGTCACCTCCCTGGAAATAGTGTCTCATTATTAGACAGCCAATTCAGGGCTCTGATTGACTGAGCAACAAATCATTATTAGATAAAACTGTCCGGTTCTAATTTACAGAGGCAATTTATTTTGTGTCAATTCCAACCCCCCCCCCTCCTGCCTATAACACCACCTCCCACCCATGCCCTCCCCCCCCTCCCAAACCACCTCTCCTTATTCACAAAGGGAGAGGGATATGGGTGGCATTGTTAATCTAGTCAGGACGTAGAGAGGAGGGGGTGGTGGGGGGGGGTGGTTTGGTTTGGTTTCGATGCCGTGAAGTGTAGCTGACTGTGATCGGAGGCCAAAAGGAAGGGCGGCGCATCTTTCATGAATAAAGCAGCAATAACAAACTGTACCACTTATCTGCCGATAGTTGGCCATTAACGCTCAACACTGTGGGTGGCTAATGGTCATCTGGTAGAAATAACATTCTCCTCACAGCACGTTAGCCCTCGTGTGCACACAAGCCACACAACAAATAAACCTTATGTAGACAACTCGTTTGTATCAAAACAAACATTAATTTGTTCTCATGTTTCCAAGCAAAGGGTGGCTTTCTCCGGGATCGTTTCAGAGTACGCTGGTTCCTTCCCTCCCTTGGCAAGAGCCCACTGATACACATGAGCAGTGCAGCTACACCATCAATGCAGTCTTCTGTGCATTCAAAGGCTGGAATTCTCCGGCCGTTCACGCTGACGGGATTCTCCGGCAGCCCCCACCCCCCCTACCCCAAGCAGGATTCTCCAGTCTCCAGAGCAATTCCTGTGGGCATAGGGTGGCATCAGTGGGAATTCCCATTGATCGAGACAGGACCAAAGAATCCCGGCGCTAGCAAACAATGTACCACCTCACACCAGTGACAAACACACGGCTGGGATGCCGGAGGATCTCAGCCAGATTGCTTTAAATTCAAGACTTTGTGGGGACTGAGAAAGTTGTGACCTGAGTTTACTATATAACAACAATCTGCATTTACATGGTGCCCTTAATGGAGGAGGCCATTCCAAAAGGATTTTGCAGGGTAAAAGCCACTTACTGCGGATGCTGGAATCTGAAACCAAAAGAGAAAATGCTGGAAAATCTCAGCAGGTCTGGCAGCGTCTGTAAGGGGAGAAAAAAGCCTGACATTTCGAGTCAGACGACCCTTTGTCAAAGCTAAAAGGCACAGAAGGAGGGAGATATTTATACCGCAGATGAGTCATAGCCACGGAAACCAGGGGGAAAGACTGCTAATGGCTGCCCCCAGAGAGAATAAAGGGTGTGAATGGCCAAATGGCAGAGAAAGCTAAAATGAAGATATTGCGGGGCTGGGGGGGATGGATGGGATGGATGTAAAACTTAGAACAGCGGAAGCAAAGGGGGAGAAAAGACAAGGGGAGTAAAGTAGGGGGAAAGATTGGGAAGAAAAATGAAGAAAGAGAATAAAGAAATAAAAGATAGAGAACTGTAAAAAATTAAATAAAATTCTTAGCGGAAGCCTAACAAAATAAAAACATTGGGCATAATCTTCTGGCTCTTCACGCTGGCAATGGTTTACCCCCATCGCAGATTTTCCAACGGAGTGGGGTGGAATCAATGGGAAATCCCATTGATAGTGGCGGGACCAGGAGATCCCACCACTAGCCAATGGCATCCTCCTCTTGCTGTGGACAAAATGCCACAGGGAGGCCAAGCAGTTGGCAGGGTGCAAATGGAGATATTAGGACGTGTACTGGTTAAATAAAGAAAGCCTCTCATTAATATAACACATTTTATCAGCACCAGATATCCCAAAGTGCTTTACTGCCAATGAATAAAGTTGGAAGTGTCGTCACTGCAGGAAATACAGCAGCCAGTTTACCCACAGGAAATTCCCAATAGCAACTTGATAATGATCTGCGTGTTGTTGACAATTAAATATTGGTCAGGACACAAGGGAAAACTTCCCAGCCCTTCTTCAAAAATAATGTAACTGGACCATAGAATTTCTACAGTGCAGAAGGAGGCCATTCAGCCCATCGGGTCTGCACCGACCACAATCCCATCCAGGCCCTATCCCCATACCTATTTTCCCTAGCTAGTCCTCCTGACACGAAGGGACAATTTAGCATGGCCAATCCACTGAACCCACACATCTTTGGAGTGTGGGAGGAAATCGAAGCACCCAGAGGAAACACTTGCAGACATGGGGAGAACGTGCAAACTCCACACAGACAGTGACCCAAGCCTGGAATCGAACCCAGGTCCCTGACACTGTGAGGCAGCAGTGCCATCGACTGTGTCGTCCTGGATCGTTTACATTTACCTGACAGGGCAGACAAGTGGATTTGCCATCTCATCTGGAAGGCACCATTGACAGTGCGGCACTCCTTCAGTACTGCAGTGGAGAGTCAGCTTTGATCTGTGTCCTGGAATGGCCATTTTGCCTCTATTGCCTCCTCAATCAGAGGCGAGAGCATTCCCAACAATGTCATGCCCAGTGCCTTGGTTACCAAGACAGGCTATTATGTGTTTTTTATTTTAACCAAGGATTCTCTTAGAGGCTTGTGTGAGCACCCTTTGCTTTAAAAGTCACTTGTTCATTCTTACTGCGACTTCAGGATATACAAATTTATTTGTGAGGGATGGTCACAAACCCCAGAATTTGATCGACAAATTGAGCTCAATTCATTTATTTTATGTCCAATCAAGAGGCTTTAGACTCATTCCATTTGGTCAATAGTGTGGCACAGTGGTTAACACTGCTGCCTCACAGTGCCAGGGATCCGGGTTCGATTCCTGGCTTGGATCATTGTTTGTGTGGAATTTGCATGCTCTCCCCGTGTCTGCATGGGGTTTCCTCCGTGTGCTCCAGTTTCCTCTCACAGACCAAAGATACATGGGTTGTGTGGATTGGCCATGCTAAATTATTCCTTGCAGTTAGGAGGGATTAATAAGGTAAATGCATGAGGTTATGTGAATAGATAGAGCTTGGGTGGGCTTGTGGTTGTTGCAGACCTGATGGGCTGAATGGCCTGCCTTTGCACTGTAGGACTCTATGATTCTAATGATTCCCTGACTTTAGGTGGAGGCAGGAATCAGAGTGTGCGGGGCCTGATTCTGGTGGTGATATTCAGCTTCTTTGAGCTTGCCTCCCCCCACTGCTCCCAGCCTCCCCCCCAATGCTCCCTGCCCGGTGGTTTGGGGCTCGAGGAGAATTGTAATCGCCAGGTCCTTTTTGCTGTTTGGACATGGACGCTTCTTCCTGAAGCTGACAGAAACCAATGGGGGGGGCGTTTTCCAGTCCCGCCCACCACAGGAATCATAGCAGGCAGGGGATGGGCAAGTGGTGCAAAGGTCCACTGACCTCGGCAGAAATTTTCCAGTTTTGGGATGAGTGTGGCCGGAATATCCGGCCCCAAAGCTTTGCTGGGTTGGGGGGATTGTGGGGTGGGTGAGGGTGCGGGTACTGAGTGCCACCTGACAGAAGCTGAACATAAGAACATAAGAAATAGGAGCAGGAGTAGGCCATCTAGCCCTTCGAGCCTGCCCCGCCATTCAATAAGATCATGGCTGATCTGTCATGGCTCAGTTCCACATTCCCGCCCTCTCCCCATAACCCTTAATCCCCTCTCTTATCAAAAACCCATCAACCCACGTCTTAAAAATATTTAGCGAGGTAGCCTCCACCACTCCAACGGGCAGAGACTTCCAGAGATTCACCACCCTTTGAGTGAAGAAGTTCCTCCTCAACTCCGTTCTAAACCGCCTCCCCTTTATCTTGAGGCTGTGCCCCCTAGTCCTATTATCCTTTCTGAGCGGGAAGAGTCTCTCCACCTCTATCCTATCCATCCCATTCATCATCTTATACGTTTCAATGAGATCTCCCTCTGGTGGGGCGATGGGGCGGTGGGCAGTGTTATGGTGTAGATTGGCACAGTTTATGATGCGGATGGAGATGAAAAACTGGCATCAAGACAGGTCCAAGCTGTAGTTGTGCGGCTGGCAGTATTCCCGCTCCCTCAGTCCAATTGATTCATTTTATTTAATGCATGTGTATCACCATCAATAACCTTTTCAGTAGCACAATGTAGTTAGAAGTCTCACAGCACCAGGTTAACACCAGGATGGGACGGTGCAAATCACAAGCTTTCGGAGCGCTGCTCCTTGATCAGGTTAGTGTAGTTGTTAATCCCACCTTCAAGCTTAGTCAGCTGACACTCCTCAACAATGTGAGTCATTGTTTGTACTGCACGATGCCCGCAGCCTGGATGATCTCAGGATTCCCACGATGGGGACTCAATCCATCCAGAAATGGTTTAGAAGGTCCCACTGTCGCCGTGGGAGATCCAGTTCAGTGGGCGGGCATTGCAGCCTATGCTGAGGGACTGATTTCTGCTGGATGTTTTCTCCTGCTATACATCCTCAGCTGTTTCTTTGCTTACAAAAAACTGGCGATGAGTTGGCATTTTGTTTCAATGAGAACAAAGAAGATTTGAGGGAAGAAAATTGTATGTCCTTGTACTTCGAAGGCTGGGGAAATTCAACAACAGAATTAAAGAGTGAAGTGCCAGTAAAAGGAGACAAAGTAAAATAAAAGGAAGAAAATAACTAAATATCATGTTTCTTACCAGAAAACAGTCAGTGGACTCCTCAAAAGTGTGGTGGCAGAGTGGGAGACTCATTACAGGATTGCAAAAAGATGGAAGGTCTTTATGTGGTTTTAAAAGAACGGTTTTTTCCCAATCAGTGAAGGGTGGGATTCCAGGCAGTATCTGCTGCTAGAATGTAACCAGTGACAACTTTGCATTGAATGTAATGTGACCAATGGGAAACAAGATATAAGGGTCAGCTGACCCAGTAAGCCATGGAACCAATTACAGAGTGATGTAATAGTCAGCTGACCAGCTGATTCACTATTAATAAGGAACTATGTAGAATTGTGGGGGGGCTTGGAGAGGCCCAGGGCAAGGTCCCAAGTTTGGACTAATGATGTTTCTTCATTAAACCCTTTCTTTGATTTACAAGTTGGAGTAAGTTTTGTAGTATTTTCATTAGCTGCATTTTGAAGAAACATCTGACACATTCAAAAAGAATGGATGCTATGCTGCAAGGCTGTTTGAAAAAACTAATATATTACGTCAATGGCCTCCATGGTGAAGGAGGATGCTGGGAAGAGAATAAAGATATACATGTATTTACTGAGCAGTCTCGAATCACTAGTGGGTGGTATAGTGTTACAGTGGTCAGCACTGCTGCCTCACAGATCCAGAGACCCGGGTTTGATTCCCAGCTTGAGCAGCTGTCTGTGTGGAGTTTGCACTTTCTCCCCATGTCTGGGTGCTCCGGTTTCCTCCCACAGTCCAAGGATCTGCAGGTTACATTGTTTGGCCATGCTAAATTGCCCCTTAGTCTCCCATGATGCATAAATTAGAAAGATTAGTGGGATAAATATGTGGGGTTATGGGGATAGGACTGGGGTGGGATTGTTGTCGGTGTAGGCTTGAAGGGTTGAATGGCCTCCTTCTGTGCTAATCTAATCGAGTACCTGCAAGAGAAATGGTGACTCAACTAGCATTCATGGGTCCTTCCAATGTAAAATGAATCATGGAGTTCCTACACCAGGAGGTTTCAGAGTTTTGTATAAGCAAATGTAATTGCAAACGAGTTGCTCCAATTAGCTTTTCTCAGTACAATAGGCAGTCACACCTTCAACTTGCTTCAGAACCTGGCTCATCCAGCAAAGTAAGAAGTCTTACAACACCAGATTAAAGTCCAACAGGTTGGACTTTAACCTGGTGTCGTGAGACTTCTTACTGTGTTTACCCAAGTCCAATGCTAACATCTCCACATTATCCAGCAAAGCCAAGAACCAAAATTAAGAGTGTTGGGGTGGGGTGGGGAGGGGAGGGGTGGGGAGGGGTGGGGAGGGGAGGGGTGGGGAGGGGAGGGGAGGGGTTGGGGGGGGGGCAGTATTTTCTAGCAGCACTCGCCCCAAGGCTGGAAATTCCTGCATGAGGTCAAAGGGCCTTTGCATGGTCTGTCCCTGCTTGCTACGATTCCCA
Source organism: Carcharhinus amblyrhynchos (assembly GCF_965287045.1). Lineage (NCBI taxonomy): Eukaryota > Metazoa > Chordata > Chondrichthyes > Carcharhiniformes > Carcharhinidae > Carcharhinus > Carcharhinus amblyrhynchos. Next base: position 12,275,135 of record NC_137351.1, read on the forward strand.
TGGCGGGCGGGACAGGAAAATACTGCCTACGATGTCTTGACAAAGATCAGTGAAAAGCATGTCCTTCCTGATTATCACGAAACAATGCAGATTGTGGTGTTCCCATGTGCCTGCTGCTCTTATTCTTCTAAATGTCAGAGGTCACGGGTTTGGGAGGTGCTGTCACGGAAGATGTGATGGAAGTTCCTTTCAGCGTATCAGAAAATTAAGGTGAAAGGACATTGTGATGAACACTGCGCCACTCACTCAATAGCCAATCAATTATTCCCTCTTGGCTATGTATTTTTTACAATCTAATCAATGATAGTGTACAGTCCTCACTAATGGTAAAAAGTGGCCATGTTTTTCAGCATGAATGGCCCTTCTCAAAAATGCTAAACCATTGCGGGATGATCGAATAATGCACCAACACCGATGAAAAACATTCAAAATTGAAAAGAACCAAGACCAATGGAAGGAACAGAGAATTGATTTTTTTTATTATTTGTTCGTGGGACATGGGTGTCACTGGGTGGCCAGCATTTATTGCCCATCCCTGGTTGCCTGAGAGCAGCTTAGAGTCAATTAAATTGCTGTAGCTCTGGAGACACACGTAGGCCAGACCTGGGTAAGGACGGCAGATTTTCTTCCCTAAAGGACGTTAGTGAACCAGATGGGTTTTTCCAACAATCGACAATGGTTTCACAGCCATCAGTAAATTCTTAATTCCAGATTTTTTTATTGAATTCAAACCCCACCATCTGCCGTAGCAGGATTTGAACCCAGAATCCAGATCATCAGCTCAGTTGCTGGATTCGTAGTCTATTAATTAAATCACTAGGCTGACGCCTCCCCAAACAAACAGGAAGAAACATGTGAGGGTTAGTTTTCCAGTCTAGCCTGCCACGGGAATTGTGGCGGGCGGGATGGAAAGTTTGGCAGACCATTTGAAAGAAAAGTGACCTCGGGCGGGAATTTCTGGCCTCAGAGTGGGTGCGAATGGAAAATTCTGCCCATACTCTGAAAATGATAATTCATAACATATAGAAATTAATCGCTTTTGAACCAAAAATCATCACCTGTTAAAGGCAAGACTTATTAATTCGCTAAAGGGAAAGAGATAGAATTTGAAAGAGGGGAAGAGGAAGAGAGAAAGACAAATCAAGAGAAAGAGTGTGAAAGGAAGAGAAAGAAAGAGCTAGAGACAGAAAGAGAAAGAGAAATACAGAGACGGAGAAAGAAAGAGATGAGGGATGATACTTTCTGGGATGTTCCTTGTACCATCTGTAACAAAGACCAATTGCACGGTGGCACAGTGGTTAGCACTGCTGCTTCACAGCTCTAGGGTCCTGGGTTCGATTCACGGCTTGGGTCACTGTCTGTGTGGAGTTTGCACATTCTCCTCGTGTCTGCGTGGGTTTCCTCCGGGTGCTCCGGTTTCCTCCCACAGTCCAAAGATGTGCAGGTTAGGTTGATTGGCCATGCTAAGAAATTGCCCCTTAGTGTCCAGGGATGTATAGGTTAGGATTAGTGGGTAAAATATGTAGGGATATGGGGGTGGGGCCTGGGTGGGACTGTGTTCGGTGCAGACTCGATGGGTCGAAGGGCCTCTTTCTGCACTGTAGGGTTCTATGATTCTATGAAAATACCTGTTCAATTCATTTGCTGGTTCAGGCGTGCTGGTTAGGTGCATTGACTCGAATAGGCGACTAGGAGAATTTCACAGTAACTTCATTGCAGTAAGCCTTGCTTGTGGCTAATAAATATTTTTTTTACTTTTATGCACATTTAATTAATTCTTTTTTCTTCAAAATATCTACAGAATCTCTTTCTGTCTCAATATTTCTCACTGGCTTTCTCCGAGAGTCAGATTTTTCCCTACTTATAAATCTGTTAGTCATTCTTTGCTGTTTTGTTCCTACGTCGATTGTAACAGACTTTAAACATTTTTAGCTTCATGTAACTGTCATGTAATCGTGAGGAATGTTGTCCCGTCTCCACAGGGCTTGCTCTTTTGTTCCAAAAAGACAATAAAAGTACAGAAACCAGCACTTGGCGAAGAGAGGAAATGTTACTCAGAAAATATTGCGGTCTGTCTCAACCTGTTTTACAACCAATTTCCACTGTGTAATGCAGGTAACACTTGCCCACAGCAAGGCCCCCCAAACAGCGTCGCAATAATATACCAATCTGTTAATCTGTTAGCTGAGTGATAAATATCGGTCAAGACATCAGGCAGAACTCAGTGGGAGCGTCGCTCTGGGTTTTGTGTTCACGTTGCAGGACCGTCTACAGTTAATGGGTTAACCTATTCGGAAACAAACGGAGCATCTTATCTACTGAACTTAATTAACCATTCCTGTGAAAATTAGACTCAGGTGGGGCGAGAGAAGGCAGCATCTAAGTTAATGCCTTAAGTGTAATATCTTTGAGAAACTGGAGTCATTACAGAGTTGAGACATATATTATCTTAATACTCAGAACGTGACCTTTGTTTAACAGTAAATATGACGCATTAACTGAACGTTGGACCCTTAGGCTTTTTGGTAAAGATTGATTCCATATCTATGCTCAGTGAAACTTTTTCCAATTGAAGTGATTCATGTTGCAAAAATCTGTCGCAGACGTTGAGCTTTAATATGACACTGGCACGTCTCGTGGCATTATCTGAGTTGAAGGATAAAGCTTTGGAAAATACTCCTCCTTTCGTTGCGTTACTTGAAGGCCAAGTGTTATAGACATCATGACAACATATATTACCACAACCATTCCTAGCACTGATGTGGAAATGTCGGTGTTGGACTGAGGTAAACACAATAAGAAGTCTCACAACACCAGGTTAAAGTCCAACAGGTTTATCTGGTGGAGCGCTGCACCTGAGGAAGGGATTGTGAGACTGTGTTGCGAGGCTTCTTACTATTCCTATCACTAGGTGCAGGGAATATTTGGAACCATGTGTCAAACCTGAGAAACCTGTCATGAGAGAGGGTTTAAATTAAATCTCAGAATGATGTATTAAAGGTGGGAGAAATGGAAGGAGATATGAGTCAGTGCAGTACGATGGTGCAGTGGTTAAAACTACTGCCTCATAGCAGAAGGGACCCAGGTTCAATTCCAGCCTTTGGCTGGCTGTGTGGAGTTTGCACATTCTGCCCCGTGTCCTCATGGGTTTCCTTTCATGATCCAAACTTGTGCAGGTTAGGTACGTTGGCCATGCTACATTGACCCTTTGGTCAGAATTTTAACGTCCCGCCCACCACAGGAATTAGAGCGGGGGAGGGGTGGGCCATGGAAAGGTCCTTGGGTGGGATTGGGGCTGTAAAATCCCACCCCTTAGTGTCAGGGGGATTGGCAGGCTAAGTACGTGGGATTTTGGGAATGGGACGTGGGTGGGATTATTGTCAGTGCAGACTCGATGGCCTCTCTCTACACTGTAGGGATTCTATGATTCTATATTCGATGAGTAAGGTCCTTGTAGTTATGTGGAGCAATAAGACACACAGGCCAGAGGGCTCTGAGCTCCATTAACTGACTGAGGCTTGCAGTTGGGCTTCTGAAAGTGGTCTCAGTGTTGCAAGTATATGGAGGGGAAAAGGAATCAGGCAGAGTTCCTGCCCTATCCAATATCAGTGTTGGAGAGGGCACCAAGTGAGGCCAGCATTGGACATGACACACATGGGCTGGATTCAATTCAGACAACGTGGGCCCCACGCAACCTCCTTTAGATTTTAGTGTCACTCAGACACTTGATTGGACACTGGTGGGTCATCGCCAGAGTCCAGGGCACCCAGGAGGAGGATAATTCCTATTGGCTAAGAGCTGCCAGCCAATCAGAGGTTTGCAGCTCAATTGACGAGCAGCACCAATGAAGAGATGGCAGTCATTGCTGGAATGACACCTACTTGAGGCTCACCACTGGGATGAAGACCACAAGTGAGAAGTTTATTTATTAGTGTCATAAGTAGGCTCACGTTAACACTGCAATGAAGTTATTGTGAAAATTCCCTAGTTGCCACATTTCGGCACCTGTTTTGGTACATGGAGGGAGAAGTTAGCATGGTCAATGCACCTAACCAGCACATCTTTCGGACTGTGGGAGAAAACCCTCGCAGACATGGGGAGAATGTGCAAACTCCACACAGACAGTGACCCAAGTCAGGAATCGAACCCGGGTCCCTGTCACTGTGAGGCAGCAATGCTAACCACTGTGCCACCATGCCGCCCTGGGAGGGCTCACAATGTGGTTGTGAAGAAGGAAGGTGGGGGGATGGTGGAGTTGAAGTGGGTGTTGGCTTCAAAAGGCAGGGGGTGGCTCTCGGTAAAAATGATAATCCCAGAAATCATGGACCAGCTGTTATGGGAATTGGGAAGTTGTCACACTGATGCAGGAGACAGCATTGACCTGACGTTAGGGCTGATTAATTTTGTTGGGAAGTGAAGAGGGAGTTTTACTCTGTGATCCATCCTGTGTTTGACCTGGGTGTGCTTAATGCTTAGAAGAACCTCCAAAAAGGTGAAGTTGCCATAGTTCCAGTTGACCATAGGCAGTGACTGGTGCTGATTTAACCTGAGGATCACCCACTTCAGGCAAGGGACAAGGTTGAGATGATGGGGCCTTAATGAATAACCTTAGCTGGTACGGGAATTGAACCTGTGCTGTTGCAGTTGAAGTTACTTCATTGAATGTTTTTACGTCAGGAATAGATAAATTTTTGAACAGTAAGGGAATTAAGGGTTATGGAAAATGGGAGGATAAGTGGAGCTGAGTCCACGAAAAGATGAGCCATGATCTTATTTAATGGCGGAGAGATCTAAGGGACCAGATGGCTTACTCCTGCTCGTAGTTCTTATGTTCTGTTTGCATTGCTCTGCATCGCAAAACAGCCATCCAGCCAAGTGAGCTAATTCAATGACTTGGAAGCCAATGGGAATTACTAATAAGAGAGAGAAGAGTTAGTCTGGAATGGGAAGCAGGGAAAAAAAAACCCTTCTGGGCAAGATCTCATGAGGACAGCAAGGATTGTACAGAGGAACATTGTCCTGGAGATGATCACAGAAAGCATTCTTTCTGGTTGTATCACAGCTTGGTATGGCTCCTGCTCTAACCAAGGCCACAAGAAACTACAAAGGGTTGTGAACAAAGCCCTGTCCATCACTCAAACCAGAATTCCATCCATTGACTCCATCTACATTTCCTGCTACCTTGGAAAAGCAGCCAGCATAATCAAGGACCCCACACACCCTGGACATTCACTCTTCCACCTTCTTCCATTGGGAAAAAGATACAAAAGTATGAGGTCACATACCAACCAACTCAAAAACAGTTTCTTCCCTACTGCTGTTGGACTTTTGAATGGACCTACCTCATATTAAGTTGATGTTTCTTTACACCCTAGGTATGACTGTAACACTACATTCTCCTTTCCTTCTCCCTTATAAATTCCATGAATGGTATGTTTTTTTCTGTATAGTGTGCAAAAAACAATATTTTTCACTATAGCCCAATACAGTTGACAATAATAAAACAAAGCAAATTAAATCAAAAAGCATGGTTTAGGGTTTGGGCAAAGTGTTGGGGTGGAGGTGGATGAGGTGATGGTAAAGGCAAATGATGTTGCAGAGATGGAGTTGGTGGTGAAAGGGAGTTTGGAAGCCCACATGGGGTAACGTAGAATGCCAAGACAATGTATTATGGTTCAGATCAGAAATTCCAATGCAGCCCACTTGGATCATAAACTTTGCATTTTCAATTTGGCTAGGATAAGCATGAGATGTTTCATTTCTGGCATGATACAGGTGATGATGTGGGTATGCCGGCGTTGGACTGGCGTAAACACAGTAAAAAGTCTGACAACACCAGGTTTTAGTCCAACCTATTTATTTGATAATATACTCGCAAGCTTTCGAGGGGTTACCCTCTTCGTCACCTGACGAAGAGGGTAACCCCTCGAAAGCTTGCGAGTATATTATCAAATAAATAGGTTGGACTAAAACCTGGTGTTGTCAGACTTTTTACTGATGATACAGGTGGCCCACTAGCTTTTATCAAACAAAGTTTATTGAAGAATATAGTTAACACGTATAGTAAGAAAATTAGCACAAACTTTTATCAATTACAAACAAGAAACAAAGCAACCACTATAATGAATAAGACTTAACAAAGGTATCTAATGTGTTTCAATCAAACCAAAACACTTGCTATGCACAAAAGACCCTTTTCACTGGTTTAACACAGCAAAGCCTCAAGTGATTATGGAAATTGAGTCCTTTGGTTGAAGTCTGCAGTTCTCTGGATTCACTCCGAACAGTTCAAAGACAAGGCAGCTTCCCAAAACAGCTCCTAACAACAGCAGATTTTCACCTTTGGAATTTCAATACTGTAATCAGCCTCGCGCTGCTTCCCTGAACGAGGCTGATTATGCCGTAAACAATGGCCCAGGAAAATCATGCCTGGTAATATCAAACATCTCACCATGGTCGGAGCACATGTGAGTCACTAGGACCAAAAAACAAGTCGCGGTGATTGCAGATATGCAACAAACCAGCATCAGGAATCCACACAAAATCCGAATCCTGACGGTAGGCTGCTGGACGGCACTGTAGAACATGGGAGGAAGCAATTTATTAAAAGCGTTGACACCAAATACAATGGGGTTTCCACACAAGATGTGGTCACTGCTGAAATCTATCACTGTATGTTTCAGTCTATGGTCAGTTATATAGCATCCCTGGAGACTGAAGATAAAACATCCTCATCTGTCAGCATTGCATACATATGTCCCATTCACATTAGTTCTAACGTTTGGGGAAATTATTTACAGGACTCTGGAGGCACAGCGGCGAGTGAGATTAATTGGACTACAGCTGTTCAAGAGCCAGCATAGGCCCAATAGGCCAAATGGCCTCCTTCTTAAAGTTTAAAGCTTTTTAATTAGTCACAAGTAGTCTTACATTAACATTGCAATGAAGTTACTGTGAGAATCCCCTAGTCGCCACACTCCAGCGCCTGTTTGGGTACGCTGAAGGAGAATTTAGCATGGACAACCAGCACGTCTTTCAGATTGTGGGAGGAAATCGGAGCATCTAGAGGAAACCCACGCAGACACGGGGAGAGTACACAAACTCCACTCAGACAGTGACCCAAGCCAGGAATCGAACCCGGGTTCCTGGCGTTGTAAGGCAGCAGTGCTAACCACTGTGCCTCTGCACAGGGAGAGTTAGAACATAGAACTTAAAACCCTACAGTGCAGAAAGAGGCCCTTTCGGCCCATCGAGTCTGCACCAACCACAATCCCATCCAGGCCCTACTCCCAATATCCCTAATATTTTACCCACTAATCCCTCTAACCTACACATCTCAGGACACTAAGGGGCAATTTTAATATGGCCAATCAAACTTAACTCACACATGTTTGGACTGTGGGAGGAAACAGGAGCACCCGGAGGAAACCCACACAGTCAAGAGGAGAATGTGCAAACTCCACGCAGACAGTGACCCCAGCCGGGAATCGAACCCAGGGCCCTGGAGCTGTGAAGCAGCAGTGCTAACCACTGTGCTACCGTTCCACCCTAGTTAGCCTAGATTTTGTACTCAACTCTCTTTAGTGGGGCTTAACCCACAACCTTCTAACTCAGTAGCAAAAGTGCTGCCCACTGAACCACTGTCCTGGATGCTCACACGTCTGGTGCAAGGGTATGAGTTAGCCAAGTCAATAAATGAAAGTCTCTTTTTTGCCTCAAATGCTTTCCTGCTCAAATTCACCCTTTTTCACCCGATGTATATATTTGGCAAAAAACCTGGCCATCTTCCAACAATTTTGTTCCATAGCTTATTGTGGAGTGCTTTTTCCTGTTAGTGCATTGTTTTGGAGTAGGGGCTATGTGACTCATTACGACTGCAGTGTTTATAAATGCTCAGGTTCAACATGGGGACAGGAGTTGTTAGAAATAGCATGGAGACGATGCAACAAACACGAACTAGGTGCGGAAATTCCTCGTAAGAATTCAGGACAATATGAATCAATCTTAATTTTGAACAATTCAAAAACAAGTGCATGTATTGCCATTTTTTTTAATAACCATTGCACACAACATGATATCAGAACTCCTGAATAGAATCCTTACAGGGCTCGTACTGGGTTGTTTATCCGTCAGGTTAACTTCCTGAACAATGTACTCAATTCAAATGTCACCATGTTGGTTCCTGGGTTGAGTTCATGCTTTTTGCAAATGCCAGCCTGCTATGCGCGTCAGCAGTGGCCCAGCTGGTAGCACTCCTTTCTCTGCGTCACACAGTGCTGGGTTCAAGTACCACTTAAGTACAGAATTCAAAGCTGGCACTTGAGGGCTGTGGGAGTGCTGCACTGTTGGAGAAACCTTTCAGGTATGATGCTACCTATTTGTATGGATGCAAAAAAATCCTTTTGGCACTATTTTGAAGATGTTTCTGATATTTTGACCCATATTCTTTAACCATAAGGCAATAAGATGTAGGAGCAGAATTCGGCCATTCAGTCCATTGGGTCTGCTCTGCATTCAATCATGGATGATAAGCTTCTCAATCCTCTTCTCCCACATTTTCCCTGTAATGTCTGATCCCCTTAACAATCAAGAACCTGTCTTGCTCTGTCACAGACAGAAGACTATCTGGCCATTATTACACTGCTGCTTGTTGGAGCTGATTGTATGCAATTAGCTGTTGCATTTTTTACATTGCTGTTCTTTATCATCTTTCATGGGGTGTTGGCATCACTGGCAAGGCCAGTATATGTTACCCTGCCTAATTGCCCTTGAACTGAGTCTTTTACTGGGACATTGCAGAGGGCAGTTAAGAGTCAACCATATTGTTGTGGGTCTGGGGTCACATGTAGGCCAGACCAGGTAACGACAGCAGATTTCCTTCCCTATAGGGCAATAGTGAACCAGATGGGTTTTTACATCAATTGACAATGGTTTCAAAATCATCATTACTAATAATTTTTTTTATTCAGAGTGGTGCGAATGGAGAGTTCACTACCACGGAAAGCAGTGAAGGGAAGTAGCTTAGATACTTTCAAAAGGAAACTAGCTACAACTCTCACCAACTTTTACAGATGCACCATAGGAAGCTTTCTTCCTGGTTGTATCAGGGCTTGGCATGGCACCTGCTCTGCCTAAGATCACAAGGAACTACAAAAGGTCATGAATGTAGCCCAATCCGTCATGCAAACCAGCCTCCCATCCATTGACTCTGTCTGCACTTCCTGCCACCTCAGCAAAGCAGCCAGCATAATCAAGGACCCCACAGATCCTGGACATTCTCTCTTCCACCTTCTTCCGTCAGGAAAAAGATACAAAAGTCTGAGGTCACGTACCAACCGACTCAAGAACGTTTTCTTCCCTGCTGCTGTCAGACTTCTGAATGGACCTACCTTGCATTAAGTTGATCTTTCTCTACACCCTAGCTATGACTGTAACACTATATTCTGCACTCTCTCCTTTCCTTCTCTATGAACGGTATGCTTTGTCTGTATAGTGCACAAGAAATAATACTTTTCACTGTATGTTAATGCATGTGACAATAATAAATCAAATCAAACCAAATCAAATACATGAGAGAAAAGGGAGATATTGCACTTTGGAAGAACAAACCAAGGTAGAACATACAAAGCAAATGGTAGGACACTAAAGAGTTTAGTAGAACAGGGGGATCCAGGAATACAGATACATAATTCCCTAACAGTGGCATCACAGGTCGATAGGGTCGTAAAGAGTGCTTTTGGTACATTGGCCTTTATAAATCAAAGTATTAAATATAAGAGTTAGAATGTTATGGTGAGGTTGTATAAGACATTAGTGAAGCCAAATTTAGAGTATTGTGTACAGTTTTGGTCACTTAATTACAGGAAGGATATTAATAAGGTTGAAAGAATGCAAAGAAGGTTTACAAGGATGTTGCCGAGACTTGAGAAACTGAGTTACAGAGAAAGGTTGAATAGGTTAGGACTTTATTCTTTGGAGCATAGAAGAATGAGGGGAGATTTGATAGAGGTGTATAAAATTATGATGGGTACAGATAGGGTGAATGCAAGCAGGCTTTTTCCACTGAGGCTAGGGGAGAAAAAAACTAGAGGACATGGGTTAAGGGTGAAGGGGGAAAAGTTTAAAGGGAATATTAGGGGGAATATTAAGGGGAGTGTGGAATGAGTTGTCAGATGAAGTGGTAAACGCAAGCTCACTTTTAACATTTAAGAAAAACTTGGACAGGTACATGGATGAGAGGGGTGTGGAGGGATATGGACCAGGTGCAGATCAGTAGGAGTAGGCAGAAAAATGGTTTGGCACAGCCAAGAAGGGCCAAAAGGCCTGTTTCTGTGCTGTAGTGTTCTATGGTTGTATGGATTGTTCCATAGTGAGAACAATCAGGTGAAAGATTGAGGTGAGAGAAATGGAATAGGAGAAGATTTGGGGAGAGCAGAACCATGAACGCAGATCAATGGGACTGAATGGCATTTTCCTCTACTGCATATTCTCTGTGTAAGGTATAGAATTAGATGAAACATGAAGCTTTTTTCTATAAGTCTACAACCTCCATAAACAAATACTTTATTCCCCACAGTGCAACCCGTGACATTGCTGTTAATCTGCACTGAACTCTGGTGGTTTGGTGATTGTGAGTTTTGTCTCCTCAGAATATCAGATAGCAAGCAATGTTCTGAAATGACAGTAGCAATGTTAATGCTTTGTCTTACTCATTCCCCATGTCATTATTTTTAAACAGAGGGAGTATAGTTGGATGCAGACTGAAAAATGTGAAAAAGCACCAACTAACTATGAGGGGAATACCACAGTGACCCGGATAACTGAAGCAGCCTGAGGTGTATATGAATCTCCAAACGCCTACAGTGCAGAAGGAGGCCATTCAGCCCACACTGACATCAATCCCATCTAGGTCCTATCCTCATAACCCCACATCTTTACCCTGCTAATCTCCCTGACACTAAGGGGCAATTTAGCATGGCCAATCAACCTAACATGCACATCTTTGGACTGTGGGAGGAAATCGGAGCACCCGGAGGAAACCCATGCACATGCAGGGCGAATGTGCGAACTCCACAAAGACAGTGACCCGAGGCTGGCAATCGAACCCTGATCCCTGGCGCTGTGAGGCAGCAGTGCTAACCACTGTGCCACCGTGCCGTCCACAAGGAGCTTTGGTTTCAGAGCAGTTTACATGGTTTAGAGGATGGATGTTGAGCTGGAAGGTTGCAGCTGCAGGATGTGGTGGGAATGATGGAGTTGGAAATTCTGGGGTTTTGAAGAGAGGCGGTGAGACAAAATGTGAAATGGGATGGAAACCTGGCCTCAGTAGTGAAGTGGAAAGAAAATGGAACCAATCAGAATGAGAGGGTTAAAGCTTACAATTTGGTCAGAGAGTGGGAGAAGGTTTTCCAGAGCGGCTAAATGTGGATGCAGAGGGTTTGACACAGTGAGGGCCCTGAAATTGGTTTCCTGACTTGCTGTAGAGCTTGGCTGATGGGCAAGAGGCAGTTGGAAGGGCAAAGAAGCCTTAAGCTAATGTGGTTTCCACTCTGTTATTTTGTTCAAATGCCTAACTTTATTTCTTTTTTAAGAAATGAATACATCTTGTTTTTATAAGGAATGTGATCTGCTGATGTTTTTTATTATTGATATGTGCCCCAGGGAATGTCTGACTGTGAATTGAAGTGTTTACACTGCCGTGTGTGGTAATGTTGCATTGCGTGTACAGGGCTCTGGGCTGGGCTGGGGTGTGGCTAGCAGAAGGGGCTGCTTTTAGATATCTGTGCCCGCTTGAGAGACGAGTGGAGTCAGTGTTTGACAGAGGTGATTGGACATTACAGAGCCAGTTTGTATTCCCTTCATTGAGAACCATTTTTCTGACTGGATTTAACCTTATCCCTGTGCAAAAAAAAAACTCACTCGGTGAAATTTTGGGCTCACTCCATCCTGTTTTTCCCCCACACCCCATCCGTCTGTATCCCACCCCTCCTTTTCATCCCTGACTGGGTAGCATGATGGCCAGTGGTTAGCACTGGTGTCTCACACCTGAGTTCAATTCCTGGCTTGGGTCACAGTCTAAGTGGAGTTCGCACATTCTCTGCATGGGTTTCCTTCAGGTGCTCCAGTTTCCTCCCACAGTCCAAAGATGTGCAGGTTGATGCACGTGGGCCGAATGGCCTCCTTCTACATTGTAGGGATTCTATCATTCTACCCATCCCCCGGTCGGTGGGATTTTCCAGTCCGGTTGAAGTCAATGGATTTTGAAGTGCCTGCAACATTTTTTGGCTTCACCCTCCCCAGCGCAAGGAGGCTTTAAAATTCCACCCAAGGGGTGGGTTTTTCTGGTCCCCATCCCCCGCCACTGGGGGGAAACAGCCACGGGGTTGGGGAAGGTGGGGTCATCTTCGACGCAACCGGAAGATCCTGCTGGTAGGAAGGGCTGGAAAAGTCTTTCCCATTGTAACTCAGACAATTAATGACTATGAGTAAAAACAGAAACTGCAGAAAATGCTCAGCGGGTGGTATAGTATCCGTGGGGAAAGAAACATGGAATACAATGTGAGGTTATGCACTTTGGAAAGACGAATGGAGGAATAGACTATTTTCTAAGTGGGGAAGTGCTTAGGACATCAGAAACACAAAGGGACTTGGGGCTTCTTGTTCAAGATTCTCTTAAGGTTAGTGTGCAGGTTCAGTCAATAGTTAGGAAGGCAAATGCAATGTTAGCATTCATGTCGAGAGGGCTAGAATACAAGAGCAGGGATGTACTTCTGAGGCTGTATAAGGCTTTGGTCAGACCCCTTTTGGAGTATCGTGAGCAGTTTCCGGCTCTGTATCTAAGGAAAAGATGTACTAGTTTTGGAAAGAGTCCAGAGGAGGTGCACATGAATGATCCCTGGAATGAAGAGCTTGTCGTATGAGGAACGGTTGAGGACTCTGGGTCTGTACTCATTGGAGTTTAGAAGGATGAGGGGGGACCTTATTGAAACTTACAGGATACTGCAAGTCCTGAATAGAGTGGACCTGGAGAGGATGTTTCCACTAGTAGGAAAAACTCAAACCAACCTCAGGCTAAAGGGATGATCCTTTAAAACAGAGATGAGGAGGAATTTCTTCAGCCAGAGAGTGGGTGAATCTGTGGAACTCTTTGCCACAGAAGGCTGTGGAGGCCAAGTCACTGAGTGTCTCCAAGACAGAGATAGATAGGTTCTTGATTAATAAGGGGATCAGGATTTATGGGGAAAAGGCAGGAGAATGGGGATGAGAAAACAATCAGCCATGATTGAATGGGCAGAGCAAACTCGATGGGCCAAGTGGCCTAATTCTGCTCCTCTGTCTTATGGTCTTAATGATTAAAGTTTACTTGTTAGTGTCACAAGTATACTTACATTAACACTGCAATGAAGTTACTGTGAAAACCCCCAAGCCTCCACTCTCCAGCGCCTGTTCAGGTACAATAAGGGAGAATTTAACATGGTCAATGCACCTAACCAGCACATCTTTCGGACTGTGGGAGGAAGTCCACGCAGATAAGGACAGAACATACAGATTCCACACAGTCACCCACGCTGGGAATCAAACCCGGGTCCCTGGCGCTGTGAGGGCACCAGCGCTAATCACTGTGCCAACATGACACCTACTTAATAATTTAAGTCGATGACCTTTCACTACAATGAGAAGGTTATAACGATTTAATAATGTTTAATAAAAAGCAGAAGCGAGGAAGGGGGGAGGGGATCGAAGGTCTGTGATTGGATAGTGGGAAGAAACGATCAAATGACAAAAAGTTGATAGGTGTCGAAATTCTCTGAGCTCACCCTGGGCTGGATTTCGCCAGTCCCACAAACTTTGCTGAGCGCCAAATTCTACCGACAGTGCGACGTGCGAGACCAGAGGATTCCAGCCATTGTGTAAAGGTAAAAGGAGATGGCGATGGTGATGAGACATAAAATAAACAAAAGACGGGTCCAGAGGGACTGAAAGTGGTAAAGACAGAAATACCAGCAGCTTTGACTGGAAACAGAGAAAATGAATGTGGTCGTATAGAACTTGAATCTTGCCTGAAGGGGAGACATGTTGCTGAATTGTTTCATCTTGCACTCATCGGGAAAAACACAAGAATACCAAATTTCAAATATGCACCATAGGAGAAAAGGTTGCTGGTTGGTCGACAAGTTGATTCTAGTTGGCTGGCACACTATGATGGAGAAAGAAATGGGGAACTGAAACATCCCCATACTCTCTGGTAATTCAAAAATAGCACAAGGTTTGAACATGCTCACTGTGCTTGTGGAGAGAGGCAAAGTGGCATTGTCACTGGCCTAGCAATCCGGAGACCTGCGGTAATGCTCTTGGGACCTGGGTTCAAATCTCACCTTGGCAGATGGTAAAATTTAAATAAAAATCTGTAATTAAAAATAATGACCCTGAAACGAATGTCAATTGTAAAAGCCCATCTGGTTCACTAATGTCTCTTTAGGGAAGGAAATCTGCCATCCTTACCTGGTCTGGCCTACATGTGACTCCAGAGCCACAGCAATGTGATTGACTCTGAGATTCCCTCTGAAAGGCAATTAGGGGTGGCCCAGCCAGTGACACCTACATCCCATGAAAGAATTGAGGAAAAGAGAATGGATCCCTGTGTATGAACTCTGTCCATTCTAACAGGTCACATCATGAGCTTGGGTGATTATCTTAAATTAGTAGGGGCTACACTAACAATCGAGTTGTCCCCCCTTTAAATGATAACTTTCAACTTCTATATAAAAAATAGCCATCCCTATCCACACATGCATCGCTGGAAATGATTAGAAGTTTAAGGAATAGGCTGCGGGCAAGGCTGAAATGGAAAAGAGAGCAGATGAGATAAATCAAGCGTGAAATCTTCCCAAAACGTTGGCTCAGGTGAGAAAGCCGATGTGAAGCTCGCTGGCTGTTCTCGCACTATTGAACCTCGCTCTATGCATTTTAAAAGGAGAAGTGAGATTCACAGTGACCGCTGGAGGGACGGGGCCTAAGCAAGGCCAGGGAGCCCACAGATTGAAGCACTGTTTTTAAAGGGTGCCCTGACTTCCAATTTAAATAAACCCCCTCCCCCCACCCCACCACAATGCCAAGGTTGGATCCTGTCCCCTTGGAGGCATCGGACCTCTCCCCTTTCTCCATCCCCTGCACCATCACAGACAATGGAGCTCTCCCCCCTCTATCCGTCCCCCCTATCAGGTATTGGGGTTCTCCCCCCTCTCCCCACACCCCCCCCTCCCCTCACAGGCATTGGAGCTCTCCCCACTCCCCACCCACCACCCCCCACCCCGGCCCTGGCAGATGTTGGGTCTCTCTCTTCTCCCGCACGTACCCCACCCCTCGCAGGTACAGGGTCTCCCCCCCGTCCATGCCCTTCCCCCCTCGCAGGTATTGGGGGATCCCCCCTCTGCCCGACAACCTTCCCCACCTCCTCACAGGCACAGATGCTCCCCCCCCTCCCCACTTCTCCCCCCTCACAAAATATTCAGCCTCCCCCCCTCTCTTCCCCACCACACATTAGGGGAACCCCCCCCCCATCCAGTAGGACTCCCCAAAGGGTCAGCTTTGGCACTGCCTGGTTGGCACAGTTAGAGCCAGTGGCGAGGGGATGTCAGGGTCTGAGGGCACTGCCCCCGTGTCCCTCATCATCCTGGGGGCCACACTTACCTCCACACCCCTCCCCTTCCCCGGTGTGGTCAGTATGATTTACATTTTGGATTCGGTGTGACATCACACTGAGTGGGTGTGAGGATGAGGCGTGGGCAGACATTACAGCGTCAACACCAATGAGGACAGGTTCATTCCAATAAATGGATGGGAATCAGATTGACGGCCAGCTTATGTCGCCAGTATGGCAGCGGGGAAGATCTCAAACCGAGATCTTGCTGGTGCAAATCCCATTTTGGCCTCTTGTGTGATTCAGTGGCCATCATGAGATTTGTGAATAGTGTGAATGTGGCCATGAGATTGCAGGTCAAGGGTTAATTATGTTGTACCAAGTTTAGGTTCTAAAAGACAACTGACTAAAGGAAATTGGAGTCATTGGTTTATAACATTAATGTCACAAATACTGTGATAACTGAGCACATTAGTTGTGATTAAGAGCAGTTGATACTATTTGGGGAAAGGTTAAGGCACGTTGATAAGATTTAGTTCCTTCCTTTTTTAAGGAACTATGCACGACAGGCTAAATAATCCCGAGGGAGAGGGTGGTGAACGTCACTGGCTAGTCATCCGATGACCCGGGAATCAAGTTTCAAATTCCAACCATGGCAGCTGATGGAATTTAAATGAGCTGGAATTGGAAGTTAGGCAACAGAACAGTGAGTATAAAACCGTCACTGATTCTTGTAAAAACCCATGGTGGGATGGAGCTTCGCAGCAGGGAAGATCGAGAAGCGTGTCTGTGCATTGACACAGCCTTGCGTGACCCCAGTCCGAGTGAGAGTTGAGTCTGTGTTGGATCGCTGGTCAGGATCACAGCTTGCAGATAATCATGGAGCAGGAGGAGGATGGGGACAGGATTTTGGGGGCAGCGGAAAGGGAGGCAGAGGCCCGATAATCCCTCGCAGTTAACGGTGCTGCAGTCCTTTGTGAAGACAAATAGGGCCATGAGCAAGCGTTGGTGCTGTCCCTGCATTTCCCCTGTAATTGCCGTGCAGCGAAGATAAAGTAAAGTTTATTTATTAGTCACAAGTAGGCTTACATTAACACTGCAATGAAGTTATTGTGAAAATCCCCTAATTGCTACATTCCGGCGCCTGTTCGGGTACACTGAGGGAGAATTTAGCACAGCCAATGCACCTAATCAACATGTCTTTGGAGTGTGGGAGGAAATCAGAGCACCCGGAGGAATCCCATGCAGGCATGGGGAGAACTTGCAAGCTCCACACAGACAGTGACCCAAGCCAGGAATGGAACCCGGGTCCCTGGCGCTGTGAGGCAGCAGTGCTAACCACTGTGCCACCCCTGGCCAATTATACTCCTTAGTGGGTGGAATCAGCAATAGGAGGAGCTCTTTAGCCATGGGGAGATGGTGATTCTTGCGATGACCTTCCCTGTGTCCAACAGCAGGGAGACTCGTTTCCTTTGGAGTCACACTTGTCTCCTTTATTGAAGATGGTCACGATCACAACATCTCTGAAATTTGCTGGCATGTTCCCTCCTTCCAGATAAGGGAAATGAGATCATGTATCTGCACCAATAGTGTTTCTCCACCATGGTTTAGTGTTTTGGTGAGGATTCCATCTGCTCCTGATGCCTTATTTTTTAATGTTGGATTCATAGAAACCCTACAGTGTAGAAGGAGGCCATTCCCCCCATTGAGTCTGCACCAACCACAATCCTACCCAGGCCTTATCCCAAGAACCCCATACATTTACCCTAGCTAGTCCCTCTAACACTAAGGGTTAATTTACCATGGCCAATCCACCTAACCTGCACATCTTCAGACTGTGGGAGGAAACCGGAGCACCCGGAGGAAACCCATGCAGACACAGGGAGAATGTGCAAACTCCGCACAGACAATGACCCAAGCCGGGATTGGAATCCTGGTCCCTGGCACTGTGAGGCAGCAGTGCTAACCATGTGCCACCATTGGGGTTGTGCTGTGGTGATGACGGGTAGCATGCTGTGGGATAGAGTCAAGGACACTCACCTTGAAGACAGAGTCTCTGCTAAGGAGGTCTTCGAAGTCCTCCTTCCAGCAGGCACTGACTGCCTCTCCGTCTTGGGGTGGGCCTGGATATTTGGGCTGTAGGTGGTCCTGACTATGTTAAAGAAACCTTGTGCATCATGGTTGTTGGATAACTGCTGGATCTCCTGCACTTTCTCTACCCACCGTCCGTCCTTTAGGTCACGGGCTTTTAGCTGGACTCAGCTGTCTGTAGAGCTGCTTACTTGCTCTGTACCCCCTCTATCCTGATTACCCCTCTCCAGAGGCACAGGTCCTTTCCAACTCTGGAGTTGAAGTCACCAAGGAGGATCAGCTGGGGCAGCATGCTGGCACAGTGGTTGGCACTGCTGCCTCATAGTGCCAGGGATCGGGATTCAATTCCCAGCTTGGGTCACTGTCTGTGCAGGAATCTGCACATTCCCCCCTTATCTGCATTGGTTTCCTCCGGGTGCTCCAGTTTCCTCCCACAATCTGAAAATCGTGCTAGTTAGGTGTATTGGCCATGCTAAATTCTCCCTCAGGGTACCCGAACAGGTGCAAGAGTGTGGTGCCTAGGGGATTTTCACAGTAACTTCATTGGAGTGTTAATGTAAGCCTACTTGTGACACTAATAAATAAACTTTTAAAAAAATCTTGTTGTCCATTGGGACTCTGGGCTAAGGATTATTCGAGGCTGGAAAAATTCTTTTTTGGACTTGTTTGTAGCTTCCAGTATTGAGGTGTACACACTAAGGACTTTAGTGCACTGGGACTGGGCTAGGTTGAGCCAAGGTGTCGTGACGCACTGGTCCATCCTGCAAGGAGAGTCAGAGAGCCACTTTCATTTTTAATGGCGACACCAACCCCATGGAGGAAACAATCTTCTTCGGGTTTAGCTTTCCAGAAGAAGGTGGAACCATTACCTTGTTCCTTGATAAAAGCAGATGTTGGAATCTGAAACAAAAACAGAAAATGCTGCAAAATCTCAGCAGGTCTGACAGTGTCAGTGGGGAGAGAACAGAGCTAAGGTTTCAAGCGTGGATGATTCTTTGTGGTTCCTTGAGCTGGCCTTTCCCCTTGCTTAGGGCAGGAATCTTAATGTTGAAACTTCTGAGCTCCCAGGCAATGATAGCAGTACGCCGTTCCAGTCTGTCGCTGGTGGAGCTGTCCATGAGGGTCCTGACAATCCAGGCCCCCAATTTGATCTTCAGGTGTGTTATTTTAACATGAGGTACCAGCGACCACACAGGCTTGATGGAACAAGACCTAGGTCCAGTTGCAATGGGATCAATGAAGACTGGAGAACAGGGTCTGCCGTATGGGCTGAGGACTTACAGGTGCAGCCTAACACACTAATGTCAGTCATATACTATACGTTACATCTATTAAACCTTCACATCATAAAATCCCTACAGTGTGGAAGGAGGCCATTCGGCCCATTGAGTCTGCACCGAATGCAATCCCACCCAAGCCATATCCCCGCAACCCCATGCATTTACCCTGCTAACCCCCCTGACACTATGGGGCAATTTACCATGGCCAATTCACCCAACCCGCACATCTTTGGACTTTGGATCTTTACAATTATAATGAGTGCCTAACCATCAACACCCCATGAAATCCAGACATCGCCACACTCCACTACCACCCACAACACACATCACCAGGAACAAAGAGGCGTGACCAAGTGCCCCAGCTCTGCAAGGTGCTGAAAGAGCGCGGTAAGGAATGGTTTCGCTAGCCTGAGTCTGCTTAAAGGTGTAACTCTGCTATCTTGAAGCAGAAAGTATCAGCAACTCCTGTAACCACCCATACACCGAGATCAGCTGGAATGGACTTATGTCTTTTACCAACATTTACATATCCTGCGAGCTTGGCAGGAAACTCTCGAGCAGGCTCTACCTCACCTAATTTAAGAAATAATATCTATTCCTCACTCAATATTACAGACAAAAGTTATCTGGTCATTATCGCATTGTCTTTTGTGGAAATTTACTGTTCACACAATGGCTGTGGTGTTTGCTACTTTATAGCAATGATTACACTCCAAAAGAGCTTCACTGGCTGCAAAGAGCTTTCAGAGGTGGCCGCTGGTTGTATGAGGTTCTTGACAAATACAGGCCTTGTGTTTGTTTATGTGCATCTGCCACTATTTCAGGTCTCTGTCTCCAGGACTGAAGTTTCATTTGGCGTTGGTGGCCCCAGTTACCAGCTGACGCTGGAAACAAACCTGCCTCTGTTGGCCCTGAAAGCTATTTAGTGCAGCAAGTAATCGTCTCCATTCCTCGCTCCGCTGTGCCTCTCCAGGAGGCAGGATGGCTCCCAGAGATATGACATGGAATTTTCCCTGCCACGGGAGTCATAGCGGGCAGGCACGGGCCTTGCAAAGGCCCTCTGACCTCAGGTGGGATTTTCCAGTCTCCCTTATGATGGGAAGAAGGTAATTTGCACATTCTCCTCGTGTCTGCATGGGTTTCCTCCAGTGTTCTGGTTTCGTCCCACAGTCCAAAGGTGTGCAGGTTAGGTTGTTCGGCCATGCTAAAAAAGTTGCACTTTTGTCCTGAGATGCAAGGGTTAGGGGGATTAGTGGGTAAATATGTAGGAATATGGGGGAAGGGCCTGGGTGGGATTGTGGTCGGTGCAAACTTGATGGGCCAAATGGCCTCTTTCTGTGCTGTAGGGATTTTATGATTTAAGAAGTAGCTGAAGATGGATGAGCCTAGGACACTACCCTGAGAAATTCCTACAGAGATGTCCAGGAACTGACTTGGTTGGTCTCCAAAAACCACAGTTATCTTTTTTGGTGCCAGGTTTAACTCTAACCAGTAGGGAGTCCACCCCCCCACCCCCCCGATTCTTATTGACCCCAGTTTTGCTAGGGTTCCTTCATGCCACACTCAATCAAATGCAGCCTTGATATCACGGGCAGTGACTCTCACCTCATCTCTGGCATTCAGCTCTTTTTGTCCATATTTGAACCAAGACCACCATGAGCTCAGGAGCTGAGTGACCCTGGCTGAACCCAAACTGGGCGTCACTGAGCAGGTTATTGCTGAGCAGATGTTGCTTGATTGTACTGTTGATGACCTCTTCCATCACTTTACTAATGATCAAGAGGAGACTGATGGGGCGGTAATTGGCTGGGGTGCATTTTTGTGTACAGGACACACCTGGGCAATTTTCCACATTGATGGGTAGATGCCAGTGTTGTAACTGTACTGGAAGAGCTTGGCTAGGGGTGCCGCAATTTCTGGACCGTAAGTCTTCAGTACCATTGCCAGAATATTGTCAGGACCCAAAGCCTTTGCAATATCCAGTGCCTACATTAATTTCTTGATATCACGTGAAGAGAATCAAATTGGCTAAAGATTGGCAGCTGAGAGTCTGGGGACTTCCTGAGGAAGCCTTGTCTATGCCAGCATTTATTGCCCATCCCTAATTGCCCCTTGAGAAGGTGGTGGTGAGCCGCCTCCTTCAGTCCATTGCAGTTCATGTGGTGTAGACACACCCACAGTGCTGTTAGGGAGGGAACCATCACCGTCAGACATAATGGACACCTGTATTGGCTCATTGAGCTGTAGCTGATTGGTTCCCCCAACACTGGCTGGCACGAGCAAACTCTCTCACAGAACTAAGTCTTTCTAAAATATCTGTTAGAAATGACTGAACACTATTGCAACAGATTGTAGCCACTGGGATTTGAACCCTACTGAGACAGATCTTCTGGCCACTTCCTCACTAAGATACGTGACATATTCATAGTGATTACAGGCACCATGATGCCCAGACAGACTCACTGAATATCAGCTTGGACTGTGGCCCAGATGCTATAGATGGTTGGCTCCTATGTAATCTACAGGAAGTCTATAAATTAAATATAGGTTTTAGTATTGAGCAATTCAGAGCAAGAGAATTTTAGGAACTGAGGGAGATCATTTAGCCTTTTTGTGCTGATCTGCCTTCTAAATATGTCTCGACTCACCCTAGAAATGCATTTAAAGCCTGTCTCTGTCGATCCCTTTTCCTGGTCACGCACATTTGTATGAGGCTGCGCAGTGGCACAGTGGTTAGCACTGCTGCCTCACAATGCCAGGGACCTGGGTGCAATTCTCGGTTTGTGTCACTGCGTGTAATCTGCACATTCTCCTCGTGTCTGCGTGGGTTTCCTCTGGGTCGTCTGATTTTCTCCCACAGTCCAAAAAACGTGGGTGTATTGGCCATGTTAAATTCTCTCTCAATGTATCCGAACAGGTGCCTGAGTGTGGCAACTAGGGGATTTTCATAGTAACTTCACTGCAGTGTTAATATAAGCTTATTTGTGACACTAATAATAAATAAAATGTAGAGTGAAAAAATCTTCTTGTCCTAATGTTCTGATGCTTTGTTCATCAGATTTGAGACTGTTTGAAATCATAATCCTAAAAATGTCATAGCTTCAGTCTTAACGTTAGATTAGGAAAGGAAAATCACTCAAGTGTTTTTGATGCATATATAGGCACCATTGTAATGTAGACAGCCAATTTATACACAACATGATTCCACAAACAGAAATGTGACCATCACGAGACAATCTGTCTTGTCAGTGATGTAGGTTGAGAGATAAAATTTGGCCAAAACACTGGGGGTGGGTTGGAGTGGGGGGTTGGGGGGGGTGGGGTGGGCAGCTCCCCATCCTTCTGTGAAATCCTGCCATGAGATCTATCACATCCACCTGGGAGGGCAGGCAGAGCCTTGATCTAATGTCTTAACCAGAAGATGGCACTTCCGACAATGCAGCACTCCCTCAGTACAGAGGGAGTCTCAACGCCGACTTTAGTGTTCAAACCCTGGAGAGATTCCTTACACAGTAAGAAGTCTCACAACGCCAGGTTAAAGTCCGACAGATTTATTTGGTAGTAAACGCCACTAGCTTTCGGAACGCTGTTCCTTTGCCAGGTGAGTGGGGAGTTCACCTGACGAAGGAGCAGTGCTCTGAAAGCTAGTGGATTTTGCTACCAAACAAACCTATTGGACTTTAACCTAGTGTTTTGAGACTTCTTACTGTGTTTACTCCAGTCCAATGCTGGCATCTCCACATCGTGATTCCTGTACCCAGAACCTTGTGACTTAGAGGCTAAGGAGCAGTCACAAGTGACATAATAGAACAAGAGAGAACATAGAGTGCCTCAGAAAAGGAGACAGCAATAGGAAGAAAAAGAGGGAAAGAAAAAGTGAAGGAGATGTGTACACATACACACACACACACTCTTGCACGCGCTATTGTACACACACACATGCACACACACATTTGCACGTACGCACACACACACATACATACCTTCACTCTCGAAAGCATGCACAAGCACACTCTCGCACACACACACCTGCACATGCAGATACTCTGGTACGCATGTACACAGTCGCACATGCGCACACGCACATACGCATGCACACACAGGCACTTGCACTCTCACGTGGGCTCACGCACATGTATACGTACTCTTGCATGCATGCAGACACACCCTCATGTGCACATACACACACACACACACACGCACACACACACACACACACACACACACACACAAAGATAGAGGCAGAGAGATGGGAGAAACAGAAAGTGGCAAAGTGGGAGATGAACTTCATTTATATAAAACTAAATTAAAACTAATATACTGCAGATGCTGTAAATCTGATATAAAAGCAGAAAATGCTGGAAAAACTCAGCAGATCTGGCAGTGTCCGTGGAGAGAGAAACAGGAGGGCGGGGGGGCAGTATTTCCCAAAAAGTGGCAGGACCTTCACTCCAGATATTACGACACCTTGCCAAAAAAAAAATTAAGGGCGTGTTTCACACCATCATATGGGTGGGTGGGGGAGGAGGAGCGGTGGAGGGGGGGGTGGGTGGTCCACTACACACCGACAAAACCCGGCTGCACTGACGGCTCAGAACCTGAGTAATCCTCCCCCCCAGCCCATCACGGAGGTCTCAGTGGCTCACCCCCAACCCCGTCCAATCAGAGCTTGCACTCCCCCCACCCCAACACCCCTGCCAAGATCTGCGACTTCCGAATTTTGTGCTCCTCCTGGCATTTGCACAGATGGCGAGCGTGGGCACAGGACTGCTCCCCCTCTCCCCCCCGCCTAGAGTTAATGGCGGGATTTTATGAAAAATCCCACCCAAGGTCAATGGACATTCCCGCTGTCCGCCCCTCACCCGCTCCGATTCCCGTGGCGGGAGGCGCAATAGAATTCCAGCCAATGTTTTGAGTCCATATGACTTTTCTTCATTGGCTGATCTCATCTCACTCTCAAACTGCTCTCGGAGTTTCAGGTGAGACAGCACATTCTAGCAAATTAATGCAACCTTCACTTCCTTTTACTGAACCTCTTTGAAGGTCTCATCATTGACCTCAAGCATCTTCAGCTGGAACTACAGGAGGAGGTTGGGCGAGCTCAAAGGATGGCCTTTAACTTAAAAATTGACATCTGCCAAAATAAAAAAATCGAATAATGACTGGTCTGTATTAAGTTTATTGATCAGTGTCGCAAGTAGTCTTACATTAACACTCTAATGAAGCTACTGTGAAAATCCCCTCGCCACCACACATTGGCACCTGTCTGGGTACACTGAGGGAGAATTTAAGCACGGCCAATGCACCTAAACAGCATGTCTTTCAGACTGTGGGAGGACACTGGAGCAGCCAGAGGAAACCCACGCAGACACAGGGAGAATGTGCAAACTCCACACAGACAGCGACCCAAGCCAAGAATTGAACCCAGTCCCTAGCACCGTGAGGCAGCAGTGCTAACCAATATGCTACCGTGCTGTCCTTGATCACCATGGAGTATTCGTCCTTACGATCCTTAATATTTAATACTCACTGGAGTCTGAGATGGATCTTGGTCAAAACTTAGGGTAGTCTCTTTTTGAAAAATGCCGCTGCAGAGACTGAAATGGGAGGCTTCAACCTGAGAGAGATCCCAAACAATAATTTAACTCATCAGTTCAGTAATATGTGGCTCAGCGATTGCATTTCCTCCAAAGCCATCACTCCTTTGTACCCTGTAATCTTAAAACTGTGCCATCAAAATAAGAAAAAAATAGATCATCTGTCTCACTTTACCCCCTGCGCGTTCATTGTCCGCAATCCCTGGCATCATCCCACAGATGATCTTTCTTTCTATGAGGTGGCTGAATGGAATTGGGAATGTCACCTGTGTGTTCATAGTTGTCTCGACCTCGATTGATACAGTGAGGACGTTGGTTCGGCTGGTGGAGGGGTCGATTGGTAGAGGGGTCGATTGGTAGAGAGGTCGATTGGTAGAGGGGTCAGTTGGTAGAGGGGTCAGTTGGTAGAGGGGTTGGCTGGTAGAGGGGTCAGTTGGTAAAGGGGTCAGTTGGTAAAGGGGTCAGTTGGTAGAGGGGTTGGCTGGTAGAGGGGTTGGCTGATTTCTTGTTGTTCTCTCTCATTGGCCTCCCTTGTTGAAAGGAAGGTCTTGATACCATTTTTGATAATGAGTCGCCATCTTGGTCACCATTGGCCATCACGTGCCGATGCTAATAGAACAATCATTACTGCCTTTGAAGTATTTCAAATACTCACATATACGCACACACATTTACACACTCACACATACACATACTCAAACATATACACATTTGCACATGCACACACACACGCACACATGGATATACACAGATACACACTAAAATATTCACACACACAGACACAAACAGACATACACACATTGGCATATACACACAGTCACATATACACACAGTCGCATCCACACAAGTACACCCACACACAGTCACACACATACAGGCACATGCACACTGTAACATGCACACAAAGGCACACACACAGTCACATACGCACACAGGCACACACACACACACACACGCACACATATATAGGCACATGCACACTGTAACATACACACACAGACACCCACACAGTCACATACACATACAGTCACACACATAGGCACTCACAAGTCAAAACTTGAATGTCTTCTATTTAAAAAGGGATCTAAGCACCCATAAATTGCCATTTCTATGTGTCTATTTGACCATTTCCAAACCTCTGTGGCTGATTAACACCTTTACCACTGAGTGAACTAATTTTAATTTCCGTCACCAACAACTATTTGACCGCTGTCACTGAGAAGCGAGTCTGTTCTGATCGCTAAACCCTAGGCCCAGCTCCTATAGGCCCTGCCTGATACTGCAGCACCCCCATGAGTGCAGACTTGACAGAAACATAACATTCTCGCTGTCAACTGGTGGCCAATTAATCTGCTGCAAGAAATTATTTTTCTTTCTTATTTTCTCTGCAGTGAAGAAGCCTTTTGTTTCACCAAGTTCCCTCGTAAAGCCACGATAAACCTTCTGTTTCTGTTTAGAAACTTCAAATTACTGAAGGGCTGCTAATTCTTTGCCACACTGTGACTAAGCTCAATCACTCTTCCTCCTGTGAACATTGCCACAGCATAGTGAGGTTAACTGCTTTTGGACGTTGCTCCTATGTACAAACATAGGCTCAGAATTTTGCCTCCTCGGTTTCCTGTCCGTTAAGTGGCCTTCTAAACATCAAAAACATGGTGGTCAAGAAATCCTTCATTCAAAGCAGATTTGTGCCACGTCCTATTGTAATGGTTTAGATGCAGTATGGCGTTGTCAATTACCTCAGCCATCAGGGTAAGAGTTACCTTGATGCTGGAGAAAACTCCAAATTATGTGTGGACATAATTGTGAGGGCAGAACCCTTAAAAGCATTGATATGCAGAGGGATCTGGGTGTACAGGTATACAGGTCACTGAGAGTGGCCATGCAGGTGAAGAAGGCATACGGCATGCTTGCCTTCATCGGTTAGGGCACTGAGTTTAAAAATTGGCAAGTCATTTTGCAGCTTTATAGAACTTTAGCTAGGCCGCACTTGGAATATAGTGTTCAATTCCGGTCACCACACTACCAGGAGGATGTGGAGGCTTTGGAGAGGGTACAGAAAAGATTTACCAGGATGTTGCCTGGTATGGTGGGCATTTGCTATGAGGAGAGATTAGAGAAACTTGGCTTGTTTTCACTGGAAAGACGGAGGTTGAGGGGCAACCTGATAGAAGTCTACAAGATTATGAGGGGCATGGACAGAGTGGATAGTCAGAAACTTTTTCTCAGGGTGAAAGCGTCAGTTACTAGGGGGTTTAAGGTGCAAGGGGCAATGTTTAAAGGGATGTACGAGGCAAAATGTTTACACAGAGAGTGGTGGGTGCCTGGAACTCACTGGCTGGGGGAAGCAGATACAGTAGTGACTTTTAAGGGGTGTCTTGACAAATACATGAATAGGATAGGAATACAGGGATTTGGTCTCCAGAAGAGTAGGGGGTTTTAGTTCAGTCGGGCAGCATGGTTGGTGCAGGCTTGGAGGTCCTGTTCCTGGGCTGTAATTTCCTATGTTCTTTGTTCTTTATACCTGAACTTTTAAGTCAGGCCTGTGGTTTCAAAAGTAGACATACGAACCAAAGGTGGCTGAGGATGTAAATTCACTCACAAGTTGGATTACTAATGGGTCATACTATGGAGAGTCAATGGAATCACATCTTGTCTCCAGATAAGGATAAATCAAAAGCAGGAAAGTCAGACAGAAACTAACTGTCATCTCTTGTGGAGATAATAGGAGCTGCTTATCATCTTAGCAGGAGTGGTATTCTTTGATGAATGTCCCAGATTGGTTTGTGGAGTTTCACCTTCCAGGGAAATATGTGCTACTCAACACGCGCTATTCAATTAGTTCCATTTCCTCATTCCTTCTCCAGAACCCTGTACATTTCTCCATTTCCAGTTGTGCTATATATTTAAGTGGTGGCAGGTTGCCTTAAGAGCTAATCACATGATTTGATGGTGATGTCATTAGGGTGTTGCAATGGCCGCTGCAGTTTGTCCTCTGTAAAGATAGGAGCTGTTGTTAGAAGCAAAATACAGCGGACGCTGGAATCTGAAACAAAAGCAGAAAATGCTGGAAAATCCCAGCATCTGTGGGATGCTGTCAGACTTGCTGAGATTTTCCAGCATTTTCTGTTTTAGCTCCTGTTGTTGTTAGCTTGAATCCACACATGCCAATCACATTTTTTGCTTTTGGTTTAAAACTCACAACTCCTCACATAGTTGGAAAATTACAAAATTCCCTTTTGTGATTGAATCTATTTCACTCCTCTCTGGGTGGGTGCATTTCAGATTGTAATAAATGCAATTTTAATTTTAAAGTTTCTGCTCTCTGAGCAATGTGCAGATGCACAGTTATAACTACTGGCTGCCCTGATGAAAAATATCACGTCAAACCCCTTCACTTGGCACCTTCCTGTTCAGGAGATTTCTCCTCCACTTACTACCTGCTAACTCGTGTCTGCAGCTGCTACAGATTTAAAGACATTCCAATAAGGGGAACATTTTCGTTTGGACAACTGATATTACACATTGCAGAGTCGGATTAAATAAAGGCACACTTCACACTTCCAACTGTAAATTAAATCTGATTTCAGCTGCCCCCGTGTAAATTCCTCTGCTATCCAGAGTATGTCACTGAGCTTCTGTGCCTGAATGATACACCCCAGGTGCAGGCTGTTTGGTCCATTCTGCTTGCACTGGCTCTTTGAAAGATTTATCATCTTCCAGCCTCCCCTTCCTCAACCCACACCTCCACTCCAACTTGGGGTGGCATGGTGGCACAGTGGTTAGCGCTGCTGCCTCACAGTGCCAGCGACCCAGGTTCGATTCCAGCCTCGGGTTACTGTCTGTGTGGAGTCTGCATGTTCTCCCCATGTCTATGTGGGTTTCCTCCGGGTGCTCCGGTTTCCTCCCACTGTCCAAAGATGTGTGGGTTAGGTTGATTGGCCGTGCCAAATTGGCCCTAGTGTTAGGGGGATTGGCAAGATAAATATGTGGGGTTACGGGAAATAGGGCCCTGGGTGGGATTGTGGTTGGTGCAGACTCAATGGGCCAAATGACCTCCTTTTGAATATAGAACATAGAACACTACAGCACAAACAGGCCCTTTGGCCCACTAGTTGCGCCGATCACTTCTATACCTACTAAGCCATAGACCTATCTATAACCCCAATCCCATTAGATCCCATATACTCATCCAGAAGTCTTTTAAAAGACCCCAGCGAGTTCGCCTCCACCGCCACCGACGGCAGCCGATTCCATTCACTCACCACCCTCTGAGTGAAAAACTTAACCCTAACATCTCTTCTGTACTTGCTTCCCTGCACCTTAAATCTGTGTCCTCTCGTAGCAACCGTTTCAGCCCTGGGAAATAGCCTCTGAGAATCCACCCTATCTATTCCTCTCAACATCTTATAAACCTCTATCAGGTCGCCTCTCAACCTTCGTCTCTCCAGGGAGAAGAGTCCCAGCTCGCTCAACCTACCTTCATAAGGCATGCCTCCCAATCCAGGCATCATCCTTGTAAATCTCCTCTGCATCCTTTCAATAGCTTCCACGTCCTCCCACTGTAGGGTTTCGATGATTCTATGAACTCACACCCTGGTCCCTAAAACCCTGCATCCACGATCTCCTCCACTCCCTCTGCAACCTTTCAACGCAGCCAACCCCACCCCTCTACTCCAAACCACTCCCGACCATCCGCACAAACACTTCCATATCAATCATTCCAGCCCAGCACCCCACCTGCAAATATTCCATTGACCAATTCCTACCCTCCCCCCAGTGTTCCCCAATCGACTCCACTATTCCAGCTCTCTGATCTCCATCTGTCCTCCACCCACACTCCCTCCCCTCTCCTCCCCCTTCCCTAACTTCCATCTCACAATCTCCCCTTCCCACGCAGAGCCTTAAAGCGAGGTATTCATCTCACTTGAACCCAGAGGTGAAAGGTCAGTGTCTGTGCCTAACTAACTGCAATGGAGAGCGTGCTGCTCTCCATTATATCTTATCTTACCACTATCATATCTTACCACTTCAGGAACGATTTCTGAATTGTTAAGACTACCCAGTATGATTTGCCACCCATTAAAAACAATTATTACCCAAATTATAGGGCCTTCAGAACCCTTAGCTTGTGCTCAATTAATTTTGATTGCGGGGGATGCTGGGATTAACTGCAGCATATGTTGGTCAGGGGTGGGACATGGTGAGGGCCTGGGCCTGATTTTAACCCTGTGTAAATGAGTGAGTTAAAGTCACACCCCTGTTTTCTCTCCAGAAATTCCTACCGGCTAATAGAAACATAGAAAATAGGAGCTGGAGTAGACCATTCAGCCCTTTGAACCTGCTCTGCTAGTCAATGTGACCATGGCCAATCCCCTTGCCAGAAATTTTACCGCCTCGCCCACACAAGGCTTGTAAGATCCCGCCTTAGGCCAATGGAGAATGTCTTTCTGTGAGTCTCGCCCAACCCGATTCTAGGGCGGGCGCACTGATAAAATTCCAGCCACTGTCTCATCAACTAACTCTAGTGTTCTCCCCATACCCCATGACACCTCTAGAGTCTAGAAGGCTATCCATCTCCTTCTTAAATATATACTGTGCCTTAGCCTATGGTAGAGAACTGCACAGGTTCATCCCCTCTGAGCGGAGAGGTTTCTCCTAATTTCAGACCTAAATTTCAGGTGTACCCATATCCTGAGACTGTCAGCCAGAGAGTCATAGAGGATTACAGCATGGAAATAGGCCCTTCGGCCCAACTTGTCCATGTCACCCTTATTTTTAAACCCTTAAGCTAGTCCAATTGCCCCCATTTGGTCCATATCCCTCTGTACCATCTTACCTATGTAATTGTCTAAGCGCTTTTTAATAGGCAAAATCGTACCCACCTCTATGACTACCTCTGGCAGCTCGTTCCAGACACTCACCACCCTCTGTGTGAAAAAATGGCCCCTCTGGACCCTTTTGTATCTCCCCCCTCTCACCTTAAACCATGCCCTCTAGTTTTAGACTCCCCTATCTGTGGGAAAAGATGTTGACCTTATCTATGCCCCTCATTATTTTATAGACTTCTATAAGATCACCCCTCAGCCTTCCACACCCCAGAGAAAAAAGTCCCAGTCTATCCAGCCTCTCCTTTTAACTCAAACTACCATCAAGTCTGGGGAGCATCCTAGTAAATCTTTTCTGCACCTTGTTCTAGATTCCCCCTCCCTGCACCACCTCCCTCAACCAGAGGAAACAACATTCCTGTATTCAGTCAATCCAGTCCTATCAGAATTTTTTATGTTCCAATGGGATCCCCTCTCATTCTTCTGAACTCCAGTGAATAACAGGCCCAGTCAATCCAATCTCTCCTCAAACGACAATCGTGCTGTCCCATGCACACACGAGGAGCAGTCAAAATTGGACTGGGCTATGACATCACTTCCACCTCCATGTTTATCATCTGCTGTCACTTCCTGTTCTCTAGGTACCTGTGGATTATCATAGACTCCTTACAGTGCAGAAGGAGGCCATTCAGCCCATCAAGTCTTCACAATCCCACCCAGTCCCTATTCCCGCAACCCCACACATTGACCCTGCTAATCCCCTTGACACCAGGGTCAATTTAGCATGGCCAATCGCCTGCACATTTTCTGGGAGGAAACCGGAGCGCCCAGAGGAAACCCACATAGACACGGGAGAGAATGTGCAAACTCCACTCAGACAGTGACCCGAGGCTGGAATTGAACCCGGGTCCCTGGTGCTGTGAGGCAGCAGTGCTAACATTGTGCCACCATGCTGCCCCAGTGACATAGCAATGAGTTTATGTCCTGTGGTATGTGACATGGGGGAGGAAGCATGAGTAAGGAAAAACAGGAAAATAGAAACAGGCTGAAGCCATTTACCCCGTCAAACACCTATCAGTGAGATTATGCCTGAATTGTGACCTAATTCCATAACCCCGTTTTGGCCATATCCCTTAATGTCTGCGGTGAACAAAACATCTCAGATTTAAAATGAATGGTCAATTTAGTATTAGTTGTTATTTGCAGAACAGAGTTGCAAACTGAAAGGTAGAAACCCTACAGTGCAGAAAGAGGCCATTCAGCCCATCGAGTCTGCGCTGACCACAATCTCACCCAGGCCCTATCCCCATATTTCTGCATATTTACCCACTAATCCCTCTAACTTACACATCTCGGGACACTAATATTAGCATGAGCAATCCACCTAACCCGCAGATCTTTGGACTGTGGGAGGAAACTGGAGCACCCAGAGGAGAACCACACAGACACGAGGAGAATGTGCAAACTCCACAGAGACAGTGACCCAAGCCGAGAATCGAACCCAGGTCCTTGGAGCTGTGAAGCAGCAGTGCTAACCACTGTGCTACTGGTGCCGCCCTGGGTGGAACTTTCTGGCTGTTCATACCAGTGGGATGTTCTGGCCCCACTGAGGGTGCACTCCCTCCGTGGGTTTCCCTGAGATGTAGGGTACAGTCAATGGGAACTCCCATTGACAGTGACAGGACCTGAAGATCCTGCTGCTGGCCAATGGCACACTGCCTCCTGATGTGAGAAAGGCGCCGCAGTGAGGCAGAAGAATCCCCTCCATGTTTTGTGCATGGAAATGCTTCTCAATTCCTCTCCATAAAGTGGCACAATAGTTGGCACTGATGCCTCACAGTGCCAGGGACCTGGGTCAATTCCCAGCTTTGGTCACTGTCCGTGTGAAGTCTGCATATTCTCCCCATGTCTGCATGGGTCTCCTCTGGTTTCTTCCCACAGTCCAAAGATATGTAGGTTGGGTGGATTGGTTATGCTGAGTCGCCTCTTAGAGTCCAACAATGTGTAGATTAGAGGTGTTAACAGGGTAAATGCATGGGGGTTACAGGGGTAAGGCAGGGGATGGGCCTAGGTAAGATACTCCGTTGGAGATTTGATGCAGACTTGATCGGCCAAATGGCCTCAAGCTGCACTGTAAGGATTCTATGATTCTATGAATGGTCTGCCACTTAGTCTTTTGCTAATGCCCCCTAGTCATGGACACTCCAGCCAGCGAAGACTATTCCTATTCATCTGCCCTTTCTGCTCCTCTCAACATCTTGAAAATCTTTGATCAAATCATTCCCCTAACCCCGAAACCTTTGGGACTATGAGCTCAGTTTGTGCAATCGCTCCTCATAGCTTAACCCTTGGAGTCCCAGTTTTGGTCCTAGTAAATCCACTATAAACCCCCCCAGCAAGACCAAAGCATCCTTGGTGAGATCAAATTATCTGCACGGTTAAACGTCCGGGAAAAGCAAGAGCTACATTGAAATGGTGATTAACAAGTTGTACATTTTGTTAATTTAAACACACCAGCATTGTGTTAGTCTGCTTTTTTTTTGTCCATCAGTTCCTTCACTGGCAGATTAAAAGAAGCAGGATCTGTGATGTTTGTCACTGCTGCAGCAAGTTTCCTGCAAGATAGTTCCTCAGGAAATATGGAGGTGAAGCTGTCTTATTTCTGTGTCATTGCCAGGGTCCCTCGCTCAGAGTCAAATCTTCATCCACTCGGTGCCTCTCATTCAGAAATGCTGCCCCCTGCTGATCAAAGTGACATTTCGTGTAAAGTTGGTTCGTGAATAACACAAAGTTTAAGAATCTCCGTTTAATATTATTCTTTATCATTCCCCACACCAACACTCTGAAATAGAAAATTCCTGCCAGCCATAGGAATTGGGTTGGAGATTTGATTTATTTTGTCACATAGAATCCCTACAGTGCAGAAGAAGGACATTCGGCCCATCGAGTCTGCACCGACCACAAACCCACCCTAATCCCGTAATCCCATATATTTCACTCGGCTAATCGCCTGACAGTAAGGTCAAACTAGCATGGCCAGTCAATCTAACCCACGCATGTTTGGACTGTGGGAGGAAACCAGAGCATCTGGAGGAAACTCACACAGACACGGAGAGAATGTGCAAACTCTACACAGACAGTGATCCGAGGCTGGAATTGAACCGGGTCCCTTGCGCTGTGAGACAGCAGTGCTAACCACTGTGCCGCCCCTCAAAATCCGTACAGTGCAGAAGGCAGGCATTTGGCTCATCAAATCTGCACCGACACTCCATCTTAACCAGGCCCTATCCCGGCAACCCCACATATTTACCTTATTAAAACCTCTAACCTATATATCTTGGGACACCGAGAGGCATTTTAGTAAGGCTGATCCACCCAACCCGCACATCTTTGGAGTGTGGGAGATAACCGGAGCACCTGGAAGAAACCCATGCATTCACGGGGAGAACATGCAAACTCTGCACAGGCAGTGACCCGAGGCTGGAATTGAACCTGGATCTCTGGCGCTGTGAGGCAGCAGTGCTAACCGCTGTGCCACTAAAGCTCCACCTTTGGCAGCCATGTTGTTAGCCATTTATCCCTAGGTTTAGGGATTCTCTCTCTAAACCTTTCCACTTCTTTACCCAAGAAGCCTGGATCAACAACCTGGAAACACAAATCCAAATCCCACCCTCAGAGTTCAGAAATCTAAATTTGGTTCAATAAATATATCTAGAATCACAATCCAGCCAATGTTGGTTATAGTGAGCAGTGAACTACAGGATTGTTGTAAAACCCATTGGGTTTGCTAATGTGCCTCAGGCAGGGAGGGAAATCTGCCATCCTTACCCTGTCTGGCCTATATGTGACTCCAGACCCACAGCAATGTGGTTGACTCTTAACTTCCTTCAGAATTCACCTCACTCATTGTCAAGAAGCCAGTTTCATCTCTATCCTCTCAAGAGCAATCAGGGATAGGAAATAAATACTGGCTACTCCTCCAGCCCCACAATCCCTGATGGCCCTTTCTTCCTTTCAGACACTCCTAAAACTCTACCATTTTAAGGAAGACTTTGATCATTCGGTTTTCTTAACAAGTCTGAGTGTCTTTGCTTTATAATGCTCTTGTGAAGCACTCTGTGATATTATCTGCCCTAGTATCCCTGTAATGACCTCAGCAAGGCCCTTGAGGTTGGCCTCTTGGAGTACGAGCTCCCTGATTGAGGCTGCCTCTAAAAGATGTCTCTGACTGAGGCAGTCCTAACAGGGAGTCTCACCTGATTCTATATACAAATATAGATGTTGAGGAGCGTTACAGCTACTGACACTCCAGATTCTGACTCTGAACCTGAAGCTGGAGTGGAATTGTGTTTTTAAATAAAGTTTTTTTAATTCATTTGTGGGACATGGGCATTGCTGGATGGTCAGCATTCATTAGCCATTCCTAGTTGCACCAAGACACTTTAGCAGAGCTTAACAATTGCAAGGAGTGTGAATCATGGCTGATTCTCTTCTCTTTCTAAGATTGTGAGCACTGCGACTCTCAGTTCAGGTCCTACTCAACACACGGCAGCAGGGAGGAGGAGGAGGGGGTGGGGGCTTGTGAGAAGATTGGTGCAATTGGAAAGAGCTAATAG
This sequence comes from Carcharhinus amblyrhynchos, assembly GCF_965287045.1. Lineage (NCBI taxonomy): Eukaryota > Metazoa > Chordata > Chondrichthyes > Carcharhiniformes > Carcharhinidae > Carcharhinus > Carcharhinus amblyrhynchos. Next base: position 12,310,187 of record NC_137351.1, read on the forward strand.
AGAGATTCCAAAAGCAATGAAACCCTATCCAACTCAAGTAAGTGTCATTGGGAAAGTGTGATAGCATGGCCTTTTAAGACGTAGGGGTTGGAGGGGTGCTTCCCAAAGGATCAGTGAGGACTCTATGGATTGTCCCAATGGGAAGCTGAGCCAATTGGCTGGAGGGTACGGACCATGGGTTGAGGATGGATTTGCAGTTGAAACCAGTAAGTCAAGTAGAGCAGTCACATTATAATTTAGTCGGATCTTGTGGAGATATTATACCTTATTCGGAATAAAACCTTTGTTGATTCAAGCCACATTGAGTCGCCCTCGATCTATTTCAGAGAGGATGGGGGAAAAACTGAGGAATGGAAAGAAGAAACAAGAGAAAGACTTGTAAAGTCTACGCTTTTTAATGAACAATTGCCCCTTTCAAACTTACAGCTCCCTGAATATTTATGCTGGCTAAACTGCAGTAGGCCAATGGACAATTAACTAATTGGCACCTACAATGCTGCAAACGGGGATATGGTCTACAAAACTGTACACTCGAAAGAAAATAGCTCTCATTATTCTACAGTTTTCCTTGGAAATGATTGGAAGTTTTGTATTCAGTCCAGGTCCAAATGCAGACTGGTGATCCAGTAGTACTGAAGGAGTGCTGCCCTTCTGTGATGTCTAGCGGAGGGTCTGTTTAACTGCTCGGGTAGATGCTAAAGATTCCGTGGCTCCATTGTAAGAACAACAGAGATTTCTCAGCATCCTTTAATGGTCCTTTCTCAAACCACACTCTCCAGGATATCTGCCTAGTTATCATTTGCAGTATATTGTGTAAGGTGAGAGCTCACCTTTGCTTAAGTGATGAGGCACTCAACCTTATGGTATCAATTTGAGATAAGACCCCCAAGATCATAGAATCCTTACAGTGCAGAAGGAGGCCAATTGGCTCATTGATTTGATTTATTATTGTCACATGTATTAGTGTACAGTGAAAAGCATAAAACCTGCACTGACAACAACCCATCCAGGCCCTACCCCTGTAACCCCACGACAATTTAGCAGAGCCAATCAACCTAACTTGCATTTCTTTGGACTGTGGGAGGAAACTGGAGCTCCCAGAAGAAAGCTTACACATCTTTGGACTGTGGGAGGAAACCCATGCAGACATGGGGAGAATATGCAAACTCCACACAGACAGTCACCCAAGACTGGGCTTGAACCCAGATCCCTGGCACTGTGAGGCAGCTGTGCTAACCACTGGGCCACCATACCACCCACATTATCTGGTCATCTTTCCACTGCTGTCTCTGGGAAGTTGCTGTGTGTAAATTGATTGCAATGTTTCCAATGGTGACGACACTTCAGAAGCGGCTGCAAAACATTTTGGAACGTTTTGAGGTTAGGTAGATTGATGTTCTCTCTGTGTCTGAGAGCTGTGATTAACTGCTGTAACAAATCAATGTTTCTTTAGTTTTATTACTTGTATATTTTCCCCTCCTCTGTTCGCAGTGACTCTCTGGTACAGTTACGTTTATACAGGCACTGGATGTACTTTAGCATTTCACCATGTGAATCGAGATATATTCACACATCACGGAGCTGTTGCTAGGAAAGCTAACCCTGTTCTCACTCCTTGCCAGGCACTGGTCCACCTGCCTCCCTCTTCTTTGCAAATTCACATCATTAAGACAGAGCTCGGTTGATTCTTCATTATCAAAGGGGTGATCAGGGGTCAACAGGAACGTGGGGCTGAAATCACAATCAGATCAGCCGTGATCTTATTGAATGGCGGAGCAGGTTTGAGGGGCCAGATGGTCTACTCCTGCTCCTAATTTGTGCAGTCCTGTGAAAGCTATTCGCCAGGGTGAAGGCTTCACTCGAGGACACAAGTCAATAATGTGAGTAGACGGAGAAAGTAATAAAATTGTCACCCCCCCCCCCCCCCCCACAATAGCAGTTTCAGCTAAGTTAGTAGGGTCAGGGTGTAAGGTCATTGGATGCATTTCTGGAGAGAGAAGGAATTGAGAGAAATTCTGAAAAGTATGAGTAAATGTAGTTGATGGGGTGGCGCAGTGGTTAGCACTGCTGCCTCACAGCTCCAGGGACCCGGGTTCAATTCCCGGCTTGGGTCACTGTCTGTGCGGAGTCTGCACATTCTCCCCATGTCTGCGTGGGTTTGCTCCGGTTTCCTCCCACAGTCCAAAGATGAGCAGGTTAGGTTGATTGGTCATGATAAATTGCCCGTTAGTGTCTCAGGATGCGTAGGTTTGAGGAATAAATATGTGGTGTTATGGGGATAGGGCCTGGGTGGGATTGTTGTCGGTGCAGCCTCGATGGGCTGAATGGCCTCCTTCTGCATTGTTGGGTGTCTATGATTCTCGAGCTCATTGGGCCAAATGGTTTTGTTTGTTCCAAAATTATTGCTGAAATCTTGTCGCCGTGTATTCCAGTGGGATCTTACAGTTCTGCGGATGGTGCACCCCCGCCATGGGTTCCCCGGCAGTAAGGGGTGCATCAACCGGAAAATCCTGTTGACAATGGTGGGATCATCAGATTGTGCCACCAGCGAGCAGTGTATGGCCTCCCGCTTCCGCGAAACACACCATGGGATAGAGGGAAAATCCCACCCGATTTTACTTTTTGCGTGGGATGGAACGTAACACTCCATGAATTAGCAAAAGCTCAGAATCAGAGAATTGTTACAGCATAGAAAGAGGCCATTTGGCCCTTCATGTCTATGCCAGCTCTCTGAACGATCAGTTCCCCTAGTTCTATTCCTCTGCCTTCTCCCACAAAGCTGCATGTTTTGTTTCTTTCCAGATGACAATCTAATTCCTTTTTGAGTGTCTGGATTGAATGTGTTTCTACCATATTCTCAGCAGCGCATTCTGGAATCATAGAATCTCTCCCAGTGCAGAAGGAGATCATTCGGCCCATCGAATCTGCACTGACAACAATCCACCCAGGCCCTAACCCTGTATATTTACCCCGCTAATCTACGCATCCTGGGATACGAAGGTGCAATTTAGCATGGCCAATGCACCTAATCTTTGCACCATGTGAGGAAACTGAAGCACCCGGAGGAAACCCACGCAGGCATGGGGAGAACATACAGACTCTGCGCAAACAAGCCGGGAATCGAACCCAGGCCCCTGGAGCTGTGAGGCAGCAATGCTCACCACTGTGCCAATGTGCCTGCCCCACAGAACGTCACCCCTTAAAAAGACCCACGAAACGGCAGCAGGAGTGGACCGCATGACCCCTCGACTCTGCTCTGCCAATCAATACAATCATGGCTGATCTTGGATTTTAGTTTCATTTTCCCGCCTGCTCCTCGTACCCCTTAATTCCCGGAGAAACCGAACATCTGTCTATCCCCAGTCTTGACCGTATTGAACAATGGAGCATCCACAACTCTCTGGGGGACAGAATTCCAAAGATCATGATCAAAATGGATGGCGGAGCAGGCTCAAAGGTGTAAATGGCCTCCTCCTGCTTATATTTTCACCCCTAGTTGCCTTTGAACCGAGTGGCTTGCGAGGCCATTTCAAAGGGCAGGTAAGAGTCGGCCACATTGCTGTTACTCTGGAGTCACATGTAGGCCAGACTGGGCAAGGATGGCAGATTTCCTTCCCTGAAGGACACGAGTGAACCAGATGTGTTTTTTTCTGACAATTGACAATGGTTTCATGGTCATCAGTAGATTCTTAATTCCAGATTTTATTTTCATTGAATTCAAATTCCACCATCTGCTGTGGCAGGATTCGAACCCGGGTCCCCAGGACATTAGCTGAGTTTTTGGATTAATAATCTAGTGATAAACCACTAGGCCATATTGCCATGTATCCTCCCCTCTGTCCATCCACTTACTCCTCATGGCTTCCAGTGCTTCTTTTGCCAATGGTCTCAGGTCTGTGCCCCCTTGTTCTCAGTCCTTCTGCCAGTATACACAGTTTCCAAGTCTGCTCCATCCAAACCCCTCGATCAAATTAGTCAATCTTGATTTTTCTCCAACTGGAAAGGCAGCCCCAACAACCTTTCCACCATGCCTCGTCTTAATATCCCATATTCGGGTTGAATCCAGTTGGTGAACTCTGCATCATTCTCAGAAGTAGAGCTACAAATGTGATTTCTTATGGGTTACAGAAAAGTCCTTTCATTCTTGGCCACCAGCTAGCCATCATAAGGAGAATGAATTCTCTCTGTAATCATTTGGTTGTGCAGAACCTAAGTGTTGCTGACAAAAGACACAGTTTGTCGAAGCTTTTCATCCTGCACTCATCAGGCCAATTTGCAAGAATACCAAATGTAAAGCGAACAGTAATTTATACTTCATGAGAAGAGATTGCTGACTGGTTGGCAACTGGATTCTGATTGGTAGAGGGGTTGCCATGTTGTATGTGATGCTAGGTATGTAGGCTGCATGTCCCAAAGACTGGGGGTTCATATCAAAATGCATGTCCTTTGGGCTGTTTGCAATGGGTGAGCTACTGACCAACTAGTGCTGGCAAAACTCAAAATATTACATGTGGTTTTGCAATTGGACAACATTGGCTAAACAAATTTGAAGCTAAGAATTACACTAAAAAAAATTTGAGATTGTCAGTCAGGCTCAATATGGCGCACTTACGCATGCTCGTAGCTACATGTAATCATACACAGATCTCTGTCCTTTGCAGTCAGAAAGAACATGCTTACACTGCACATTTTTCAACTGAATAAAATAGGCTACAGCTATTCTCTGGTTCATTCCCCGGGGCAGTGCTTTGACCAATCAGAGTCAACTTATCACATTATGAAGTCAAACAAAACTTGACAGTTAACTGTCAGTCATCAGTTAACTGGTACATTCTCCGTGGCGATGCCCCAATCAAGCGGAGAGTCCACTTGCTCACCAATCAGCACGGCCTCCTCATACAGCATAAATTATTGTCCATTTCAATTTAGTCAAGGCATTCGTTTCCTGAGGCTACAGATTTTAGTTTCGACAGAATAAGATAAAAACAAATACACAGAATGAGAAAACAGGAGTGCGCGGGACTGAGAAATAACTCTGGAATCCAGCTAACCAGGTCCACAGTCCAAGAACTCCCAGACTGTCTCTCAGTCTCAGCTTTGGTCTAAATTTATCCAGGTCTCTCTTGAATTTACCAATCATTTCCACTTCCAATAGCTTCTATTAGTCATCTGTTTCACACATTATCACCCTCCACGTGAAATAGTTAAAATCTAAACCGTCTGTTCTCCTTTCCCTCTTGTGAACTTGACTCCACATCCTCCTTGGTTACTGTTTGTGGTTACCTCAAACAATTTATTAGGGTTCAGTCATCTCAATGGTAATGACCTCCCCCTGAACTCAGGAAGTGGAAGTGTGGGTGTTGGGGGCAGTTGGGGGGGGGGGAAGTTTTGTGGTGTCAGTCTCTCAATGTCTGTTCGTGCGCTCCACTATTCTGCCGGAGGATCTTAATAAACTGGTTTAACTAAAGTGACAGCAACCCAACTGGGGTTCTGCCGGGGTTAAAGGACACCGTTAGGACAGAGTTGAGGAAGTTTAACCCGTCGTCGGGCTCTGGTTTGAGTTGTATATTAAAAGCGGCGCTTGCTTGTCAGGAGTGGAACTGGGAAAGAAACATTCAATTCTCAACACTTCGACTCATACGAACAGCAAATCCACCCACAGAAATCTCCAGTGTGTTAACCTTAGACATGCGTTATCATGAAATATACTAGAGGCCTAACAGTGAATGAGGTGTTGCTTACAGCCAAGTTAATAAATACTCCCAGTGGATTAAGAAGCTCCATCATGTTAAAGAATGATAGTAAATAACAGATGCGTGTTCATAGCAGGAAATAGATGATGACAGAGTTCACAATCATACAAGCGTGTATTCCATAAACTGAGAAGCAGCTGTTTTTAAACACCCAACAGCAGGGTTCAGATTGAATATTATAAACAGAGATGGGTGTACGTTTAAGGATATTCCCAATGGCCGCTACTGTTCCTTCACGCTCTCACACTTCAGAGAGAAATTTACTCTCATCCACAACAGGGACGTGTGGAAGAATTGTCTTTGCCTGTCGGTCACAGTCTCGCGAGGACGCGGGGAAATGGAACATCTACTTTCTTACTGACACCAGAGCTTCTGTCCCTCGGGAAAAAGGTCAGCTTCTTGTTTCCTCTTGAGGAGGAGAGAGGTGACCTAATTGAGATCTTTAAAGTGAAGGAGAGTTGTTGGTACAGTTGAGACAGAGGGTGGGATTTTACAGCCTCGTTCATCCCAGAACTGTAAAATCCCGCCCAAAGTCAATGGATCTTCCCGTTGTCCGCCCCTCGCCTGCTCCAATTCATGTGGCAAGCGAGGCAGCAAAATTCCAGGCCTCCAGTATATTTCATGATAAGTCATCACTAAGGTTAACACACTGGAGATTTCGGTGGGTGGATTTGCTGTAGAGGTGGAGAGATTCTTCCTGCTCAGAAAGGACAGCAGGACTAGAGGGCACAGCCTCAAGATAGAGGGGGGGCGGTTTAGAACAGAGTTGAGGAGGAACTTCTTCACTCAAAGGGTGGTGAATCTCTGGAATTCTCTGCCCGTTGAAGTGGTGGAGGCTGCCTCGCTAAATATATTTAAGACGGGGATAGATAGGTTTTTGGTAGGCAAGGGGATTAAGGGTTATGGGGAGAAAGCGGGAAAGTGGAACCGAGCCACTTCAGATCAGCCATGATCTTATTGAATGGCGGGGCAGGCTCAAAGGGCTAGATGGCCTACTCCTGCTCCTATTTCTTATGTTCTTATGTTCTGTTTGTTTGAGTCAAAGTGTTGAGAATTGAATGTTTCTTTCCCAGTTTCACTTCTGACAAGCAAGCGCTACTTCATCTCCACTTGAGGGGTGGAGGGTTGGGGATGGAGAGCAAACTAAAGATTATCAATAAGAAGTTTAAGTTTATTTACTAGTGTTACAACTAGGCTTAACACTGCAAGGAGGTAATTGTGAAAATCCCCTAGTTGTCACACTCCAGTGCCAGCTTGGGTACACTGGGGGGGAATTTAGCATGGCCAGTCCCTCTAACCAGCATGTCTTTCAGACTGTGGGAGGAAATCGGAGCACTGAGAGGAAACCCATGCAGACATGGGTAGAACATGCATACAAGATACTTAGCAAAAAATGAAAGGAGAAGTTCATAAGAGACTGCTTTGCCTGAGCTGTGTTGAGAATGAGGAACTGAGGAACACATTATTGTAGTAATTGAGGCAAATAGGGGAAGCTAAAGAGTGTTTGTTGGCTGTTTCTCAGTTGGTACCATGCTTACCTCTAAATCACAAGGTTCTAGTTCAAAACCCAGCCAGGGCTTAAGCACAAAAATCAAGGCTGATGCTTTGAAGCAGTGATGAGGGGGTACTACATGATTGGAGGTGCTATCGTTTGATCGAAACATTAAAATGAGGACCTTTCTGCCTCTTTGGGTGGATGTAAAAGATCCCATGGCAACACTTGGAAGAAAAGTAGTGGAGTTGTCTCCAATGTCCTGGCCAACATTAATCCCTCAGTCAACATCACAAATACAGATCGTCTGGTCACATTACTGTTTGTAGGAGCTTGCTGTGCTCAAATTGGCTGCTGCCTTTCCTACATTACAACAGTACCTACACTTCAAATTTACTTCATCAGCTGTAAGGTGTTGTGAGACATCTGGCAATCGTGAAAAGTTTATTTCTTTACATAAGCAAACGAGAGGGAGTGAACCGAGGGCTATGCTGACTGGGTTAGCTGAGGAAGAACGGGAGTGGCTGGATTGGAACATAAACACTGGATGGGCTGAACGGCCTACTTCTGTGCTGTACATGGCATGTAATTCTATATAATAGTTGGTCTGAGCGTTGCTCAAGTCACACAACCGAATCTCCCGGGAAAGCTAACAGTAAGTTTATGATACGTTAATAATGTGTAAATCATCCAGCAAGTTCGTGAGATTAGGAAAGATTCTGAGGATTAGTTGATCAAAGAACAATAAAGAAAATTACAGCACAAGAACTAAGCCCTTCAACCTCCAAGCTTGCACCAACCATACTGCCCAACTGAACTAAAACCCCCTACCTTTCTGGGGACCATATCCCTCTATTCCCATCCTGCTCATGTGTTTGTCCAGACGCCCCTTAAAAGTCACTATCGTATCTGCTTCCACTACCTCCCCAGGCAGCGAGTTCCAGGCACAGGTACTGGAGCTGTCAATGTGGAAATCAAAACTGAAGATACCCAAGAGGCCAGAATTCGAGTGTGCAGGTGAAGGATCAATGGGCATTGCCAAATATTAGAGAAGACCAACTTGAGTGTTTGACTTTCCATTTTTTCTTTTTTTTTAAGTGATAAAATAAAGTTATTGTTAAAGCCAGAAGCATGGTTCCCTTACTTGAATTTGGCATGAGGTCACCTGCTTGCATAGATAAACCTTACATGAAATATTCAGAGTTACAATTCAATGGCTCAATTTGTGTGCAGTGTTGGTGTTCACTATTCCAGTGTGGTTGTGTGTAGTGCTATTTACTATTCCAGTGCCAGTGCTGTTGTGTATGTGCAGTGTGGTTGTGTGTAGTGACGGTGTTCACTATTCCAGTGCGGTTGTTCATGTTTTTGTTTGAAATATATTAAACCTGGTGTTAAAACAGGTCCTAGGGAATTTTGTGTGAATATGTTAAACAGTGTGCTACGAGCAAGAAATTAAATCGTTCAAACCCTAAAGGTATTAGTCTGGTTCAATCTGTTGCCTTCTCTGCCCCTATTATTTTAACAAGGGAGTTAAATCATTTAGATTAAAGTGATTCATGCTTCTGCAAATATATTGGAGGAAACAGTGTCATAAGAAAGCATTAAGCATTTGCACTTTTCACCAACAATGATTTGTAGCCTCAGATGTTTATTCAATGCCCTTTTTAAAAGGAAATTAATTGCCTCAGGCTTCACTTCCTTTCCTCACATTACTTTGATTCGAGAATCATATCAAAACTAGCACGGTTGCTTTTTATGGTGCTGGAAATCTGGAATGTAAACTGCCTTTTGACAACATTAATCACAACATTTCACTTTGCAACCTTGTAAGCGATGCCATCACAGATGTACCGCGTGTCAGTCTTGGCGAATGCGGGGAGTATTCTTGCCTTTGAGTCAGCAGGTTTCGTGTTCAAGATCCGGAAACTTGAGCACAAAATCCAGGCTGTCGCTCCGAGTGCCAGTAGTGAGGGAGTGCTGAACTGTCAAAGGTGCCGGGCGCGATCGTCTTATTATTGCCTTCATTATCGCTGGAACTCCCTTCCCAATAACACTGTAGTTGGACTTACATCACACTGACTGCTGTGGCTCACTGCCATCAGAGAAAAATCATAGAATCCTTATATTGCAGAGGGTGGTTAGCACTGCTGCCTTACAGCATCAGGGACCTGGGTTCAGTTCTCGATTTGGATCATTGTCTGTGCGGAATTTGTACATTCTCCCCATGTTTCCTCTGGGTGCTCTGGTTTCCTCCCACAGTCAGAAAGACGTGCTGGTTAGGTGCACTTATCCAACTAGGCACCAGACTAGGGGAATTTCACAGTAACTTCATTGCAATGTTAAGGTAAGCCTACTTGTGAATAATAAATAAACTTTACTTTAAAGAGGCCATACAGACCAACAATCTCACGTCGGCCCTGTCCCCGTAACCCACGCACTTACCCTAACACTAAGGGGCAATTTATCATGGCCAATCAACCTAACCTGCACATCTTTGTTCTGTGGGGGAAATCCATGTAGGGATAGGGAGGATGTGCAAACTCCACACAGGCAGTCAGCCAACGCCAGAATTGAACCCAGATCCTTGGCGCTGTGAGGTGGAGTGTTAACCACTGTGCCACCATGCCACCCCAACTCAAGGGCAATTAGGGATGGGCTATAAATACTGGCCTAGCCAATGACATCCATAAAAAAAGGACAAAGATGGATCTTATTGTTAAATAGTAAATTGGTAAATACAGTGCCTGATAGTCATGTCACCACTGGATTTGAATACTCTAGGTATAAATACTATATTTCAAATATCTTGAATATAGACACCAGAACATGTCATATTGCCTGAATAAAATTTAATTTGGTTTATACCAAAGGTTTTGCAGTTCCGAATGACGCCAAGCCAAATTTCTAAACCAGGATGCTGCATCCCTTCTTATTAACTGGGATTAAGTCAGTCAACTCTAATTGAAGCAGACACTTAGCAACTTCCAAGGCACTGCCTCAGATTCCAACGCTGAGTTCCGATCACCGTATTCCTGTCAGAATCTATCATCTGCTTCCCAACCGGATGCCACCTCTACCCTCCCCGAGGCCACTGTTGCTTATGCACTGCCTCTGTCTTACCCCAGGCCACTTCAATTACATTCTTCACCACAGCTAGTGTTCCCAAAGCATGCACTACTGTCCAATGTCAATACACAAAATATAGCATAGATTATGGATTGCAAATCTCCAGCCTCCTTCCTCAGTGTGACTTTGCCTGTATGTTGCTCTATATTCAGAAATACTTCCCTTAATATATGATCATTCTCTTGCTCTTTCTAAGCTTTACCACCTTGACCTATGTTCCTCCTTCAAGCATCCCCACATTCTCCCATTCCAACCCAATTTGATTTGATTTGTTGTTGTCACATGGATTGAGATGCAATGGAAAGTGTTGTTTCTTTGGTGCAATATAGACAAAGCATACCGTTCATTAAGTACATAGGGGAGAAGGAAAAGATAGGGTGCAGAATATAGTGTTAGAGTCACAGTTAGGGTGTAGAGAAAGGTCAGCTTATATATGAGGTAGATCCATTCAGAAGTCTGATGGCCACAGGGAAGAACCTGTTCTTTAGTCTTTTTCCTGATGGAAGAAGGTGGAAGAGAGAATGTCCGCGGTGCATGGGGTCCTTAATTATGCTGGCTGCTTTTCTAAGGCAGCAGGAAGTGTAGATGGAGTCAATGCATGGGAGGCTGGTTTGAGTGATGGATTGGAGTATGGTCACAACCCTTTCTAATTTCCTGTTGCCTTAGTCAGTGCAGGAGCCAAACCAAGCTGTGATACATCCGGAAAGGATGCTTTCTATTGTGCATCCGTGAAAATTTGTGAGAGTCGTAGCGGACATGCCAAATTTCCTTAGTCTGCTGAGGAAGTAATGGTGTTGGTGGGTTTTCTTAAATATAGCATCAGCATGGAGGGACTAGGACAGGGTGATCTGGACACCTAGAAACTCTTGGAACCTTGCTTCCTCATTTCAGTCCATCAATCCAGCCACAAACTGTGGGCTTTAAAACCTAACCATTAATTCCACATTTATCATCCTGTCATCACCTACTTCACACAACCTTGCTCAGATCTTCCATCAATATATCGGCCTTCAACCTTCCCCTTGGTTTGTGCAACAGAAATATAACCTGCGGAATGTCCCAAAAAATTCTAAGTGTCAAATCTGCATGAAAACTGGAGTAAACTGGTTGTTTTTTACCCCCCACACATTCTGTGCACTGCAGAGATCACCAGCGCAAATATCATTAAAAACCAGGGAAAGCGGCCTATTCCCGCTGGAATCACCACACTGAGAGGGCCACTGCGCATGTGCCGATCTGTCAGTGCTGAGATTGGCGCACGTGCAGTGACCCCGGCACTGCCAGCCTCTCAATTGCTGACCAGCTCAATCGCTGGCCAGCCTCGCGACCCTGCAACACCGTCTCTCTACAACCCCCCTCCCCACTGCCCACTTACCACTCCCCTGACAATTCCTGTGCCCTCCCCCCCCCCCACCGCCTCCGCCCCATCCCCCGGCTAACCTCCAACCTGTTCTGATCACTGGCCTCCCTTCTTCCCCCACTGATCCCGATTCAGGGTGGCAATGGAGCACGCACCCCCCCCCCACAGATTGCCCATAAGCCCCACCCCTTTTGGGTACTGCCCCATGCCCCAGGGCAGTCCCAAGGTGCACCCTGGGCAGTTTGCCCCTTGGATAGTGCTGGGGACCCAGGCTGGCACTTCCAGGGTGCCAATGCCTGGGTGGCACCCTCCACCCTGACCCTCGACCCTCTAAGGGGCCCCAATTGCCCCCCCCCTTCACTCCAGCGGGGTCAGGCCGCCAGTTCCCCAGAAATGGGGAGCTAGTTTAATCCCCTTTGCAGTGAACCACTCAGCCTGGGGGGTGGGGATGGGGGTGGGGGGTGGGGGGTAGAGGGGGGGTTGGGGGTTGGGTGGGTAGGGTAGGGGGGGTGCGTTGGGGGGGTGGGGTGGGGTGGGGAGGCAGGGGTGGGGGTTGCGGTGGCAGGAGATACTAGCGGGTTCAGTTCTGAGCCTGTTAATGAAATGTAAATTATATTTAAATGATCTTTGTAACTCCCCGCCAATTTCCGGTGCGGAGCAGACATCGCCAAAAATCCGGCGCTGGGAGATGCAAGCAGGGCGCGAATTTGCACGCGAATCGGCCATTGCGACAATCTCCCGGCCTGCTAAGCTAAACAAAAATGCTCAACAGGATGGGAGCGTCAAGGCCAATACTTTTTATACATATATATATATGTACGCTTAGTGTTTCCAATTGTGGGCAACTTAATCTATCATTTCACCTTGAATCTGTGTCTGCTAACTAAGTGTTCCAATGATTGACACTTTGGGGTCTGGCAGAACTGAGATTATACATGGAGATAAATCCAAAGTGTTGCCACAACTTGCTTTTCCATCCGTTTTTTTTCATCGCCATGAGCTAAAAGCCAAGAAAAACCTGCCGTCTTGCACTGAGTATAAAGGAGTGACATCTCTTTGAAACTGACCCTGTGTTAAATTCAGTCTGACATGCCAGTAAGTCACACAGACATCAAAAAATCCTTTGCTGAACAGTATTCTTTCTTTCCACTGAGCGTCTGTGTGTGTGTGTATATATATATAAATGGACTGAAGTGATGTTACAGAACACTCGCAGAGTTCAGTTGCATTAAGTTAGTGCGGAAGATAATTAAATTCAGCATCTGGATTGGCAAACCTTGACTCTTTAGGAAAGGACTTAATAAAGGTGGCAATCCTTAAAGACTTTCACACTGGAGTCTCTCAAATAGCAGTGTTCAGTTGCTCCAGAATGGCCTGCAATGTACATGAATGACTAGCTGACTAGGCAGCACAGATTGTCTCAGGGTCAGATGGCTGTGTGCATATCGAGGACCAGCTTATAACTGATACTCTGTCGCAGCGCTGAGAGAGAGTGTGACATTGTCAGAGATGCGGGAGGTGCAATCCAGCTCAGGCAGGGGTTTTCCATTGGGACTGAATAGAGGATGGGATGTTGAGCAGGTGACAGATACAATACCATATGTTTTATGTCTATGCCCAAGACATTTGTTACCCCCAACAACCAGCCATTCCCACTCTATGGCTGATGAAATTTGGCACGTCCGCTACGACCCTCTCCAATTTTTACAGATGTACCACGGAAAGCATCCTTTCTGGATGAATCAGATCTTGGCAAGGCTTCTGCTCTGACCAAAGGGTCGTGAACGAAGCCCAGTCCATCAGGCAAACCAACCTCCCATCCATTGACTCTGTCTACACTTCCAGCTGCCTTGGAAAAGCAGTCAGCATAATTAAGGACCCCACACACCCCACACATTCTCTCTCCCACTTTCTTCCGTTGCAAAATTAATGCAAAGGTCTGAGGTCACATACCAACCAACTCAAGAAAAGCTTCTTCCCTGCGGCTGTCAGACTTTTGGATGGACCTACCTTATATTAAGTTGATCTTTCACCCTAGCTATGGCTGTAACACCGCATTCTGTACTCTCTCCATTCCTTCTTTATGAATGGTATGCTTTGTCTGTATCGCGCACAAGAAACAATACTTTCCACTGTATACTAATACATGTGACAATAATAAATCAAATCAAGATCAAATGCAGTTGTAGCAATCTACTCAATCACAGTTACAAATGAAATGGATTTCAAAGTCTTGATTGAACCTGCCTCCACCACACTTCCAGGCAGTACATCCCACACCCCAATCACCCGGTGTGAAAATGTTTTTCTCACATTGCATTTGCTTCTTTTGCAAATCACTTTAAATCTGTTCCCTCGTGGTCTTGATGCTTTGACAAGTAGGAACAGTTTCTCCCTACCTACTCTACCCAGCCCCCTCACAATTTTCAACATCTCTATCAAATCTTCCCTTAGTCTTCTTCCCTCTAAGAAGAACAGTCACAACCTCTCCAATCTGTATTCATAACCTAAGTTTCTGATCCCCAGAATCATTCTTGTAAACCTCTTCCGCACTTTCTCCAACGTGTTCACATTCTTCTTAGAACTGTACACAATATCCCAGCCGGGGCCTAACTAGTGTCTTGTATAAATTCAGCAGAACCTCCTTGCTCTTGTACTTTATGCTCCTATTAATAAAACCCAGAATATTATATGCTTAATTAACTGCTTTCTCCACATATTCTACTACCTTCAACGATTTATGCACATTTATACCCAGGTTCCTCTGCCCCTCCCCCTAAGAATTGAACCCTTTATATTTTCTCCATGTTCTTCCTACCAAAATACAACACCTCACACTTCTCCACATTCAACTTCATCTGCCACCTATCTGCCCACTTCCCCAACTTGTCTATGCCCTTTTGAAGTTCTACACTGTCCTCATTACAGTTTACAATGCTTCCAAGTTTTGTGTCATCTACAAACTTTGAAGTTGTCCCCTGCACGCCAAGATCTAGATCAATTATATATATCAAGGAAAGCAAGGGTCCCATTACTGAGCCCTGGGGGACATCACTACAAACCTTCCTCCAGCCTGAAAAATAACCATTGACCATTCTACTTTCTACTATTCAACCAATTTGTATTCATGGTTCTCCTGCCCTCTTTGCTGCATGCGATTTTTAAAAAGTCTTGCGTGGCACTTTTGAAAGTCCAAGAGCGCCATATCAACTGCATTGCCCTCATCAACGCTCTCTGTTACCTCCTCAAAAACTCCAGCAAGGTAGTTAGACTTGATTTCCCCTTTAGAAATTGGGATACGGTTAGGAATGTGATTCCTAACTGTATCCCAAATAGTTGTTCCTTGAAGCTTGTCCACTATTGAATTGTTGGACTTATCCTTACAGCCATTTTTTTGAATTAAAGTGTAATGTTTGCAGTTCTCCAGTCCTCTTCTACCTCCCCTGTATCGAGAAGAGATGGAAAGATTATGGCCAATGCCCCTGCAGTTTCCACTCTCACTTCCTTCAGTACCGAATCAATCCAAACAAACAACATAGCTGGAGTATTCGATTTTTTCCACAACCAATCCCACTGAGAAAACAGTCTCATCTGTTAAAACTAATTGAAATGTTTAAAATTATAAATTCAATTGGGTAGATACAGAAAAACTGTTTCCTCTGATGGGGAATTCTTGAACAAAAGGATAACGTGACAATAATAAATCAAACGCAGTGGATATGTATGGTCAATTGAGATGTTCAAGAGCTGAGAGATCAATAGATTTTCCTTGGGATGGCAAGTCTTCAAATGAAGAGAGATTAAGTCGTTTAGGATTATATTCAATGGAGTTCAGAAGAATAAGAGGGGATCTCATAGAAACTTATAAAATTCTGACAGGATTAGACAGGGTAGATTCAGAAAGAATGTTCCCAATGGTGGGGGAGTCCAGCACCACGGGTCATAGTTTGAGGGTAAGGGGTAAACTGAGGTGAGGAGAAATCTCTTCACCCAGAAAGTGGTGAATGTGTGGAATTCACTACCACAGAATGTAGTTGAGGCCAAAACGTCCTCTGGTTTCAAGAAGAAATTAGGCATAGCTCTTGGAGCTAATGGGATCAAGAGATATGGAGGGAAGGGGAAATCAGGATATTGAATTTGATGATCAGCCATAATCAAAATGAATGACAGAGCAGGTTCGAAGGGCCAAATGGCCTACTCCTACTTCTCGTTTCAACGTTTTTGGGTGAGAGTAACTAGTGAAGTGGAACAATGGAGGATAAGTAAGGTACGGTGGCACAGTGGTTATCACTGTTGTCTTACAGCACCAGGGACCCGGGTTCAATTCTGGCCTCGGGTGACTCCCCGTATCTGCGTGAGTTTCCTCTGGGTGCTCCGGTTTCTTCCCACACTCCAGAGATGTGCGGGTTAGGTTGATTGGCCATGGTAAATTGCCCCTTAGTGTCAGGAGGATGAGCTAGGGTAAATACGTCTGGTTATGGGGATTGTGGTCAGTGCAGATTTGATGGGCAGTTGGTCTCCTTCTGCACTGTAGGGATTCTATGATTCCAATCAGCCACTATGAGGAAACAGGCTTAGAGGGAGAGATCGGCCTACTCATGAACTTGTATTCAGGAGGGGAGAAGGGGAAGTTATGGAACATTTTTTTTTTGAAATTAAGAGATATGAAGCAGAGTGTTTTTTTGAGGAATACTGATTGACATCATCAGAATAAATAATGAGTTATGTTGAGGTGGTGTCCAATAGTTACCACATTTGACACAAGCTAGAAAATTAGGCTGATATTTATATTCGTTTGACTTTCGAAAGAGCACTGCTTTTTTCAAAGCTCACAAAATAAGGAATAATGTTAACTCTGCAAATTGATCCAACAATAACATATTTTCCAAAGACAGGAAATTCCTCTGACTCTTACGATTTTTTGATTTTTTTTTCAAGCGATATTGGATTCCATGAATCCAGCTCCTTATTATTGAGGTAATGTGACAATGTAATTTGTACATTTTACGCTTTGACAAATCTATCTTTGTTGTAACCATGGTAATGTTGCAAACAGAAGTAGCTGAGGAACTCTTGAGGCGCTAAGATGCATTCCAATTCCATATTAAACTGTGGATTAAAGCCAAGATATATTTGTTGGCCAACGTGAGGTTGGTCCTGTTACCATGGGGATTGGGGTTATATGATATCATTTCCTTTGGCCTTTTTGACAACGTGCTTCAGCAATCAATGGCATCAATCACAATGGAAAGTTTTTTGTTGTAAATAAGGGTGTCATCTCATTAAATCGAGCCACCATGGTAAGGTTCCACTCTCACCTCTGAATCAGTCGGTCATGGGTTCATAGTAACACTCTGGCGACCTGAGCACAAAGCCCAGGTTTCGCACACAATGGAGTACCGGGGGAATACCGTACATCCAGAGGTGTGCACTCTCTGTTAAATCTGTGTCCCATCTGCCCTCTCTAGTACTTTATAGAATCTTACTTAGGCTGCACTTGGAATATAGTGTTCAATTTTGGTCACCACACTATCAGAAGGATGTGGAGGCTTTGGGAAGAGTGCAGAAAAGATTCACCAGGATGTTGCCTGGTATGGAGGGCATTAGCTATGAGGAGAGGTTGGAAAACTTGGTTTGTTCTCACTGGAACGATGGATGTTGAGGAGTGACCTGATAGAAGTCTACAAGATTATGAGGGGCACGGACAGAGTGGATAGTCAGAAGCTTTTTCCCAGAGTGGAAGAGTCAATTAGTAGGGGACACGGGATTAAAGTGCAAGGGGCAAGGTTAAAAGAAGATATACAAGGCAGATTTTTTACACAGAGAGTAGTGGGTACCTGGAACTCGTTGCTGGGGGAGGCAGTCGAAGCGGATACAGTAGTGACTTATAAGGAGCATCTTGACAAATACATGAACAGGGTGGGAATGGAGGGATATGGTCCCTGGAAGGGTAGGGGGTTTTAGTTCAGTCAGGTAGCATGGTCGGTACAGGCTTGACGGACTGAAGGGCCTGTTCCTGTGCTATAATCTTCTTTGTCCTTTGTTTGTTCTGGTAGTTGTAAAAAAATCCCACGGCTACTATTTCAAAGAAAAGCAATTGTGTTATCCCTGATGTAACTTCCTGGTCAATATATGTTTTTCCTTATCCCAAAAGCTAAAATCAGACATTCGCATTGATGTTTGTGGGAATTTATGTGAGAAATTTGGTTGTTTATCCTACATTACAGCAATGACTGCGCTAAAGAAACACTTCACTGCTTTTAAAGCATTTCAGGATATCCCGAACTTGTGAATGGTGCTATATAAATGCAAGCCTTTTTTTCTCTTCTTTTTCCCAGCTCCGCTATGCTCTTGGTGGGTATCTCAGCCACACCAAACAGAACAGGTCCTGGGTTAAGGTCACACTGGAGTTGTTAATGTCACACCTTCCAGTGAGTATCAGTTCCCGCCAATTGACTTAAATGTTAATCAGTTAGGGAGGGATAAAATCAGCCAGAATTCCCAACCCCAATCATTTTCCAATGATCGCCCTTTTGCAGAATGCTGGTTTTGAGTTAACAGAACTGATTTTATCACTCGTTGTGGTTACATATCTAGTCCAGCGTCACGTATGAGGATTGATCAGTTGGGTGAGACACCAAGGGAAGTCTTGTGCTTGTGACAGTTCAAGCAAGGAGACAATGGCCCCCATTTTACTGATCCACCCCACCCATCAATGGGTGGAATGAGACGGTAAAATCGCACGAGAGCCGAGAAAATCAGGATCACGCTCAATTTCCCAGCTCTCACGATCTTACCAACACCAGATTTCTGACACAGTCAGCCTCTTGCCCATTTCCGGCGACAAGCTGAATTTATTATGTTAATTTGTTCTAATCTTCATTTACAACAGTTTAGCAATGTAAATCGCCTGGGCTCACGTGCCTTTATGGTCTCGCCAGGAGAGGTTTTTCTGGTCAGGAAAACACCTACTCCCGTGAACGGGGAACAGTCATGTTGCTCTTGCCAGCAGAACTGGAGGCCATTGAGGCCCCCAGGGAGCCTGTGGGTAAGTGGGGTACCCCTTGGACAGTGTCAGCCTGGCACCCTGGCACTGCCCAGGGGACAAAGAATGGGGCCTGAAGGGGGCAGGCCCTGAAGGGTGATGCCTGGAGGATCAGGGACAGGTCAGGGTGGCCCATCTGGGGAGGGGGGGGGGGCGGTTGCTGCACACTCTGCATTAGATCAGAATGGGGAGGGAGTGGGGGCCCACTGCTGCTCTGCAATGCAAACAGTGGGGGAGAGAGGGTGCTGCTGCTCTGCATTGGATCAGATGCAGGGGGGGGGTGGTGATCAAGGGGCCAATGGGGGCTATATTTTCGGGCAGTGTTAGACTCACAATCAGCTGTGAGCTCCCACAATTATTGAAGTGGAGAGGATTGGTAGAGTCTGGCTGCAAGATCAGAAGCCTGACAGCTCTCTCCCTCCCTCTGTGAGCCTCTGCTATTGGAATTGCGCACGTGCAGACACAGGTCTGCACATGCACAATAGCTCCCTCTGCTGCCTGAATAGGCTGCCTGGTGAGTTAAGCCCCGCACATAGCCTCTAATAGCTAGAAACAATCTATCCCATTTTTCCATGCACTGCATGTGCAAGATTGGGAGTTAAAAACAGGCCAACAAAAACAGATCTGCAACTTTCCCATTTTCATGCTATCTGGAAACTTAGAATTCTTCTCAAAAAATTCCACCCGATAACGTGAGAGAGAGGACCGGGTTGCAGGAGGTGGGCCATTTTATGGTGAAAAGAGGGGGAAAGATGTGAATGGTGGTGGTTACCATAAACATCTACAAATTGAATTCCCCCAGCACTGTTTTAAAATAATCTAGTTTAGCTCCAACTATTTTTCATCTTCATTGCAAAAGAAGGAGAATCCAAAGACAAGATCGTCACCCACAAACAAATAGGGAAATTGAGATTTCTTTCCTCAGAGAATTGTTGGAATGTTGAGCTCACTCATAGAAACATAAAAGATAGGAGCAGGAGGAGGCCATTTGGCCCTTCGAGACTTCTCTGCCATTCATCACGATCATTGCTGATCATCCAACTCAATAGCCTAATCCTCCTCCTTTCTCCCCATAACCTTTGATCCTTTTCACCCAAGAGGCACTAGTTTAGATACTTCCAATAGCAAATAAAAAGTTCAGAAAGGGAATAGAAAGATGTCAGGCGGCATTTTACGGCCTTATTCGTCTTGAAATCCAGCCCGAGTTTAATGAACGTTCCTGTGGTTGGCCCCTTGCCCACTCCAATTGCTTTGGCAGGCGAGGCAGTAAACTTACACAGCCGGGGTGAAAGGCTCAGATGAGGCAGGTGGAATGGGTGGAACCAAACATGGAGGATCAGCTACAAAATTACAAATGACTATTCCTGTGCTGGATATCCCATGTGAATTTACCTTCATCAGCATCATCTTTGGATGGATCCCAATGAAGATTACCGGATACATCACAAATATCAACATAGGAAGAACTATGCTCCAATTTCATTGGGTGAAATGCATTAATATCTAATAATATCTGGGGTGGTATGGTAGCACAGTGGTTAATACTGCTGCCTCACAGCGTCAAGAACTGTGTTCAATTCCGGCCTTGGGTAACTGTCTGTGGAGTCGGCATGTACTTCCCATGACTGCGTTTCCTCCGGGTGCCCCAGTTTCCTCCCACAATCCAAAGGTGTATAAATAAGGTGTATTGGCCATGCTATGTTGCCCCTTAGTTTCCCAAGATGTGTAGGTCAGACAGATTAGCCATGAGATAGAATCGGCCTGGATTCTGTGTCAACTGCGAACATAGAATCAGTGCAGAATGAGGCCATTTGGCCCATCGAGTGTGCACCGATCACAATCCCACCCAGACTCTATCCGCATAACTCCATACATTTACTCTAGCTAATTCCCCTGACACTAAGGGGAAATTTAACATGGCCAGTCCACTCAATCCACACATCTTTGGACAGGGGGAGGAAACTGGAGCACCTGAAGGAAATCCATGCAGACGTAGGGAGAATATGCAAACTCTACACAAAGTGACCCAAGCCAGGAATTGAGCGCAGGTCTCTGTGAGGCAGCAGTGCTCTGTGATAAAGAACAATGGTTTCATGTTCATCAGTAGATCCTTAATTCCAGCTAATTTTTATTGAATTCAAATTCCACCATCTGCCGTGGTGGGATTTGAACCTGGAACATTAGTTTCTGGATTAATAGTCAATCACTAAGACCACTCGGCCATCACTTCCTTCTGTTTCATTCTGGGTTTTCTTCCGCAAACACTTGAGTATTGCTGCCTCCTGTTTCTGTGATCTTGGAGAACTTCTTGTGTCCAACGTTGCTGTTGCATCTCTCCCACCCGGACACGAACGTACAACTCTCGGTGACGGAAATTGTGGAAGGGTCATCGTCTTTCCAATTCCAGTGATGAGGACCTGACGCACTGAAATTTTGGAATCAGCAGCTCCAGGACCTTTAGCTGACATTTGCATTGATCGCATTATGAAGGGAAAAGTATATTCATTATGCGGGATCTCTGAGGGCTGCAAGATTTCTAATATTTGGGCTGGGGCCCAGGTTTCTGATTATTTACATCATTCAGTTTCAGAATATGGCTTAAATCCCGCAAGCTGACATCACTCAAAACAGAAGAAAAGTTTTCATTTTGCATTCATTGCTGCATTGATGAAGGTTTTGGGAAAATTGAAATGTTAAACTCTTGAAATTCAGTAGCTTTCTCCTACATCAGTCTAGGGCTTGTAAATCTTTGTTTAGATTTGCCTTTCCTTTGGCTGAATGGTTTTGATGTCCTTGACTCGAACACTTGGAAATACAAGGGCAGCAGGGACATCACCAACAGCAAGTTCCCTCCAAGCCACTCACCATCCCGACTTGGAAATATATCGGCCGTTCCTTCACAGTCGCTGGGTCAAAATCCTGGAACTCCCTCCCTAACAGCACTGTAGGTGCACTTACACCACAGGGAGTGCAGAGGTTCAAGAAGGCGACTCACCACCACCTTCTCAGGGATGTGCCCTTCCCTGATCTTACCATGCCTATCCCAGTCCAATACTGGCATCCCCACATCATGGCTTCTCAAGGATGGGCACATTCAGAAGTCTCACAACACCAGGTTAAAGTCCAACGGCTTTCTTTGATATTACAAGCTGTCGGAGCGCTGCTCCTTCATCAGGTAAGTGGAGAGGTAGGTTTCACAAACAGGGTGTGTATAGACAGAGACACAACTGTAAGATAATGGTTGGAATGCAAGGTAATCAAGTCTTAAAGGTACAGACAATGTGAGTGGAGAGAGGGATAATCACAGGTTAAAGAGCTGTGAATTGTCTCAAGCCAGGACAGTTAGTAGAATGTTGCAAGCCCAGGTCAAGTTCCACACACAAGAGGATGACCTCAACCGGGATCTTGGGTTCATTTCACACTACACGTAACCCCCACCATTTGACCTGGGCTTGCAATGTCCTAACTGTCCCAGCTTAAGACAATTCACACCCCTTTAACCTGTGCTTAACCCTCTCTCACTCGTATTGTCTGTACCTGTGAACACTTGATTATCTGTGAAGACTGACATTCCGACCATTATTTTGCAGCTGAGTCTCTGTCTAATTTATGCCATGATTTGGTGGTGCTGGCGTTGGACTGGGGTGGGCACAATAAGAAGTCTCACAACACCAGGTTAAAGTCCAACAGGTTTATTTGGTATCACGAGCTTTCGGAGCACTGCTCCTTCATCCGGTGAGTGATGAGTCCTCACTCACCTAATGTAGGGGCAGCGCTCCGAAAGCTTGTGAGACATCCTGCTGTGCCCATCCCAGTCCAACGCCGGCATCTCCACATTATGGCTTCTCAAGGATAGCAGAGTTGGGAGACAAATTCTTACCAAATCTGCGACAGTCTCATCTTGTGAACTAGTAAGATAGAAAAGGTGACAGAGAGCAATTTTTGAGGATAAGAGATTGAAAATGCTGGGGAAACAAGTAGTTGACTTATTTAAGTCAATTAGTTTGGACCACTGATCTGAGGAAGCGTGGTATATTCTTTATTTGATGTTATTACCCAAGTGCAAATCTCAATTCCACGCATCCAGTTAATGATTGATGT
Source organism: Carcharhinus amblyrhynchos (assembly GCF_965287045.1). Classification (NCBI taxonomy): domain Eukaryota; kingdom Metazoa; phylum Chordata; class Chondrichthyes; order Carcharhiniformes; family Carcharhinidae; genus Carcharhinus; species Carcharhinus amblyrhynchos. Next base: position 12,333,064 of record NC_137351.1, read on the forward strand.
TCTGTATGTTCATTTCACTGTGAAATAATGCAGATTCCCCAGACCCCCACAATCTCCTGACATTGAAGAGCTTTCAGAAATACAAGTGTGAAAGGTTACCAGGAGGTGCTCTGTTTTATTATCCACACTACATTACCAGGCAAAGAGGAAAGGTGCAGTGTGTGCCAACCTGGGTGAAGGTAGGACCTTCTGATGGGAGCAAGTGAACCCAAGAATGAAATCTACACCAAATTAATTTGTGACGAGTATACTGCCATTAGCTGCGTGAGCCACACTCTGGCAGCTGAATTCTCCGATCTTGCCCGCGGCTGGGATTCTTCGCTCCCGCTGCAGGGAATGGAGATTTGGCTGAGCGCCAAATTCTCCATTCTCGCTGGGAAGTGGGGGGCGAGTCCCACCCAGTATCGTTAATAGAACGGGCTGGTGTGGGGAGAATGGGACGGAAGAATTCACTTGTATTTTATCGGGAAACATCTCTCAAACAGGAGGCAGGGTGTGGGTATGCCTCCAACCCTCACTGAGGGAAGGGGGTGGGTGGTTTAATTAACCTCACCGAGCTGAACACCGGATGATAAAGGATTGGGTAGTGCGCGGATCAGAGAGCTGGCCTCCCAGCCCCGCCTGGCACGATGTGGACTTTGCAACGTGAACGTGGAAAGCTGCCAGAACAATGACAGGAACGCCGCTGTTACAGAAATACAGGCCTGTCCTGCGCTCTACGCTGGACATTTGGGTTAACCACTGGTGGACCTGAAGGTGTCTGTTCCACATTGCAATCCCTAAGCGGAGGTGACAAGCTTGCCGGAGCTGTCGGGATAGAGCAGACATCCAGAGGCCACCTGCGCTGCAAGGGCTATTAGAACATTTCATGTCAAGCTGTTGGCAATATTGAAGCAAAAGGACCCAATTAGTGAGGACGAAAGATCTAAGTCAGTCATCCATCACTAACGCTCGGGAGAAAATTTGACAGCGTGTTTTTATTCTACGCCTTATTAATTGCAATGGCTCTACCCGGAGGTTGCGGAAGATCCTTTTTATTAATGAATCAGTTGAGCATTGATTGTGTTTCTGACCTTTAACTGCACAGTTGCTCTAAGAAGAGCAAATCACTCATCGGGAGAGCCGGAATTATTAAAGAAAAATCACAATTGACTCATTTTACCAGTTGCTTCCTGATCCAATCTCGCCTCCCCAACTCTCGTTGGGGTTAGGCATTCACAAGTGCTTCCCACATCAGCGAGCGTAATGAGTGACAACAAGTTATTCCCCTGTGGAAGACCGCAGCTGAGTGGGGTCCTTTTCTCAGTCAAGCCTCAACGGCAGAGCACATTCGACAAATACATGTGAGGAGTGTGAAACCAACTCAATTCCTTTAAATTAATCTGGGGGATGTTGGCACTGCTGGCAAGGCTGGCATCTATTGTCCATCCTGAATAACCCTATAGAACTGGATGGCTCACTGGGCTCCTTCTAAGGGCAGTTAAGAACCAATTATAATGGTGGGCATCTGGCATCATATACATGGAGATGCAATGACCTAAAGGTATTATTACGAGATTATCAACCCAGAAACACAGCTAATGTTCCCGGAGCCTGGGTTTGAATCCCACCACGGCAGATGGTGGAATTTTAATTCATTAAAAAAAATCCGGAATTAAGGATCTACTGATGACCATGAAACCATTGTCGATTATCGGAAAAACCCATCTCGTTCACTAATGTCCCTTAGGGAAGGAAATCTGCCATCCTTACCTGGTCTGGCCTACATGTGACTCCAAAGCCATAGCAATATGGTTGACTCTTAACTGCCCTCGGGCAACTAGGATGGGCAACAAATGCTGGCCAACCAACAACACCCATGTCCCATGAATGAATAAAAAAAACAAATGAAATTGGAGCAGAAATAGGTCATTTGACCCCTCGAGATACCCCCCCCCATTCAATAAGATCATGACTGATCTGTTTCTGATAAGTTCTACATTCTCCATCTACCCCCAATAACCTCTGATTCCCTTCCCCAACAAGAATCTATCCATCTCCACCTTAAAAATATTCAGTGACCCCACTTCCACTGTCTTCTGAGGCAGAGAGTTCCAAAGTGGGGCAGCACAGTGGTGCAGTGGTTCGCATTGCTGTCCCACAGTGCTAGGGACCCAGGTTTAATTTGCAGCTTGGGTCACTGTGTGGAATCTACACGATCTCCCTGTGTCTGTGTGTATTTCCTCTGGCTGCTGCAGTTTCCTCCCATAGTCCAAAGATGTTCAGGTTGGGTTGATTGACCATGTTAAATTGCGTCTTAATGTCAGGTGATAAGGAAGGTTATGGAGATAGGGCCTGGGTGAGATTACAGGCAGTGCAGACTTCTGCATTGTAGAGATTACATCATTCTAACCCACTAAGAGAAAAAATTTCTCCTCATTTCTGTCCTAAAATGGGTGACCTATGATTTTAAAATAGAACCCACTAGTTTTAGACTCACCTACAAATTGGAATATTCTTTCCTTGTCCACCTTATCAAGCCAATTCAGGATTTTTTCTATCTCAATCAAGTCACCCCTCATTCTTTTAGACTCCAGCGGAAACAAGCCCAATCTTTCCAGCCTACCTTCATAAGAAAACCCGTTTATTTCAGGTTTCAATCTAGTAAACCTCCTCTGAACCACCTTCAACACATTCACATCCTTCCCTAAATAAGGCAACCAACACTGCATGTAAATTCTAAATGGGATCTGCCCAGTGCTCTGTAGAACTGGATCAGCCTGGGTAAGAACAGACAGATTCCTTCCCTAAGGGACATCAGTGAACCTGTTGGGTTTTACAACAAATCAGGCAGTTTCATAGACACTTTGACTGATTCAGATTTTATACTCCTAAATTTCCAAACTGAATTCAAATTCTTTGGTGACCATGGTGTGATTTGAACTCGTGTGCTGAATTTCACAGGGCAGGCCAGGGGAGAATACACTGTACCCCTACCCCCCAACCCATCCATTGCAAAAGTCTGATGCCGAGTGATCGACTTATGCAGCAGTTAGACAGGCTGAGAGGGGGAATTCTGCTCCTCATTGAGAGGAAGGCCCATCCTTGGATTGTGGGAAACACGGGGACTGCAAATTGGATACGGATAGCTACAGGATCAGGAATCGGCTAGGTCATGCAGGGATCAAGGAGAGCAGGGAGTGGGATGGGAAGACGAGGGCGGGTTTTGATGGCATTTTGGGGAGGAACAGGAGGAGAAGTAACTTCATAGTTTACAAAGATACTGTTAGCACAGGAGTACACATAACCACTATTAGAAAATGTAGACATGTATTTTTAAAAAACATATTCTGTATTAAAAGCACCCCCCCCTCCTGTTGGCTGTTGGTTCAGTGGTCTTTTCCCAATAATTCAAGAGGGCAAAAGCTCATCTTAGCCATCCTCACTCACCCTTGATAAGGTCACAAGGGATGGGGATTGATCTTTGGAGAGTACTGGGAGAACTTGGTATTGGACTGAGGATCAGTCATTATCTCAGCGAATGGCAGAGAAGGTCCAAAGAGCAAAATTGCCAACTCCTATTTCTATCATTATGAAGATAGGCTGGAGAGATTGGGCTTGTTTCCAATGGAGTCTAAAAAAATGGGGAGTGACTTGACTGAGATATAAAAAACCCTGAATTGGCTCGATAAGGTAAAACTGGATGTTATCCAAAACCTAGCTGCCTGTGCCTTAACCCTCAACCAGTTCCATTCCTCCATCATTGTTGACCTGTGTTAGCTTCAGAGCAAACAATGCCTCAATTTTAAAATTCTCCACCTTGTTTGAAAATCTCTCCATGCCCCTCCCTGTCCCTATACCCTGCCTCAGCAACACAAGCCTCAGAGAGCTCTGCGTTCCTCCAATTCTGACCTCTAGAGCACCTCCGATTCTTAGCTGACAATCATGGATGGCCATAACTTCAATTGCCAACTCACCTGCGGAAGGAGCGGTGCTCCGAAAGTTCATGATTCCAAATGAACCTGTTGGACTTTAACCTGGCGTTGTGAGACTTCTCACTGTGCCCACCCCAGTCCAACGCCAGCACCTCCACTTCATGGCTTCAATTGCCAACGTCTTAAGCTCTGGAATTCCCTCCTTAAACCTCTCCATCTCTCTTGCTTTCCTCCTTTAAGATGCTTCTTAAAATGTATCGCCTTGACCAAGCTTGACTTAATACCTCCCTCTGTGACTTGGTGACAAATTTTGGTTTGTAATATTCCAGTGAAGCACCTTGGGATTTACGTTGTATTAAAGGTGCTATATGAGTATAAGTTGTTGTTGATAATGCAGAAGAAGCTCGAATTGAAGGAGTGCAGAGATCTTGGAGGGTTGTGGAGGTGGAGGAGGCGACAGATTTGAACACAAAATAGGTTGGCAGTTGGAGGCGAGTCATTAAGTTGAAGCATGGTTTGAGCTCACAAGTAGCTGTGAAATTACTCCATGCTACTATTTTGAAACAGGAGCAGTTGGAGATCTCCCCAATATCCTGACCACTATTAATCCTGCCAACCAGCGTAACTTAAACAAAAAGCAGATTACCTGATTGTTGTCACATTGCTGTTAGTGGGATCTTGCTGTGTACAAACTTTCTATAACATTTCCTACACCAGAACAGTGACCATACTTCAAAAACACTGGCTCTAAATCATTTGGGACATCTAATGGCCATTCAAGTTGCTGTATCAATTCAAGTTCTTTCTCCTTTCCAATAAGGGGTACAGTGGCATGATGGGATTGTCACTTGACTACAGACTGAGGGTGATGCTTTGGGATTCTGGGTTCAAATCCCACCACAACAGGTGGCGAAATTTGAAATCAATAGAAATTTTGAATTAAAAAGCCTAATGATGACCATGAAAAAATTGTCGTGAAAACCCTTCTGGTTCCTTTAGGGAAGGAAATCTGCCATCTTCACCTGGTCTGTCTGACATGTGACTCCACATAATGTGGTTGACTTTTAAATACCCTCTGAAATGACCTTGCAAACCATTCAGTTCAAGTGCAATTAGGGATGGACAACAAATACTGGCCCAGCCAGCGACACCCATAATCCCAAGATTAAAGGGAAATGCATTAAGTGTTTAGGGGAGTTCTTTGCCAGCCACTTGATAATGAGCATCTCATCTCAGATAAAGTAGGATTCTACTTTCCTAGGAGGCTAAGGAAATATGGAATGTCCATTACAACTCTTGCCAATTTTTTAGATGCACCGTAGAAAGCATTCTTTCTGGATGTATCATAGCTTGGTATGGCTCCTGCTCTGACCAAGACTGCAAGAAATTACATAGGATTGTGAATGTAGCCTAGTCCATCTGACTCTGTCTACACTTCCCGCTATCTCGGCAAAGCAGCCAGCATAATTAAGGATCCCACATACCCCGGACATTCTCTCTTCCACCTTCTTCTGTCAGGAAAAAGATACATAAGCCTGAGGTCATGTACCAACCGACTCAAGAACAGCTTCTTCCCTGCTGCCATCAGACTTTTGAATGGATCTATCTTTATATTAAGTTAATCTTTCTCTACGCCTTAGCTATGACTATGACCTTATATACTGCACTCTCTCCTTCTCCCCGATGCACACCATGAACGGTATGTTTTGTCTGTATAGAAACTTGGAACATAGAAGATAGGAGCAGGAGGAGACCATTTGGCCCTTCGAGCCTACTTCACCATTTATTACAATCATGGCTGATCGTCCAACTCAATAGCCTAATCTTGCTTTCTCCCCATAACTTTTGACCCTGTTCACCCCAAGTACTATATTTAGCCACCTCTTGAATACATAAGGTGCAAGAAACAATACTTTTCCCTGTATCCCTTTAATGTGATGCATGGTGAAACAGTGGTTAGCACTGCTGCCTCATAGTGCCAGGGACTCAGGTTCCAGGCTTGGGTCACTGTCTGTGTGAGTTTGCACATTCTCCCCACATTTGCGTGGGTTTCCTCCAGATGCTCCGGTTTCCCCCCAGATGCTGGTTAGATGCCTTGGCCACGCTGAATTCTCCCTGAGTGTACCTGAGCAGGTGCCGCAATGTGGCGACTAGGGGATTTTCACAGTAACTTCATTGCAGTGTTAATATAAGCCTACTGGTGACAATAATAAATAAACTTTACTTTTAATAAATCAACTCAAAACAAATCAAAGAATCACATGTACCTTCACAAGGTAATTACACCAGAATAACTATAACAGTTTTTTGCACACTGACAGTTAGACATGACAAAACTCATTGAAAAAATGTTCATTTTCGTGATATTTATTTTGGACTCTTCATACCCAAGGACTGTTGGTTTTGCCCAAGTCATCCACACGCAATTCAGCACTGACCCAACTGCCTGCCAGTCACACAGCTCACCATCCCAGATACTTTCACAAACATTTCGTTACACTCACCGCCTCTGCCAAAATACACTTTCGATTCCCGGCAGTCCCTCAATTATTCTGTAAAATAAATGTAAATTCTTCAGGATTAGGAACCAGAATTATAAGCTCCTTACTCACTTTTCTTTTTCAGAACTATTTGTAATTCAAATAGGGAAAATGTGTAATTGCAAGGCACTGCTTAAAATAAATTTTGTCTGGATTTAGTTTCCCTGAGTCAAAAAAGATTTGAGTATTCCAATTTCTGTCCTCATTTTAACTGGGTTGCAGATACAGAAGGTTTCTGTGAGTTTAGGAAATACTCTTCGAAAAAACGTGATTCTTTTTTCCTGTTTTCAGTCAGTCTATCTGTAATACTTACCCACCCCAATCTTGGGTAGTCCATCCTTTTAAAGTGAGGCGGGTATCAAAAGCCTCTGTATTCTGCTGTCATTTTTTAAAATTAATTAAGGGGATGTGGGCGTCTTCAGCAAGACCACCATTTGTTGCCCAACCCTAATTGCCCTTGAACTGAGAGGCAGTTAAAAGTCAACCACATTGCAGGGAGTCTGGATTCAAATGTAGGCCAGACTAGACAAGGATGGCAGATTCTTTCTCTGAAGGGCATTACCAGATAGAATCTGACAACAATCATTTCATGGTCATCATTAAGGTTTCTATTGAATTCAAAGTTCACCACTGCCATAGTCTCATTACTCTGCATCCCCAGGGTAGCAAGGGCATGGAATGCCCTGCCTGCAGCAGTAGTGGACTTGCCAACTTTAAGGGCATTCAAATGGTCATTGGATAGACATATGGATAATATTGGAATAGTTTAGGTTAGAGGGTCATTAGATTGGTTTCACAGGTCGGCACAACATCGAGGGCCAAAGGGCCTGTACTGCGCTGTTCTATGCTCTGGATTAATAGCCCAGTGACAATACCACTACACTGGGCAAATTGTGTCACCTGCCAAGGAGGGATTTGAAACCTGGTTCCCAGAGCATTAGAATCACAGAATCCCTACAGTTCAGAAGGAGGCCATTCAGCCCAATGAGTCTGCGCTGACCACAATCCCAACCAGGCCCTATCTCCATGACCCCATGCATTTACCCTGCTAGTGCCCCTGACAATAAGGGGCAATTTGCCATGGCCAATCCACCTAACCCGCAATTCTTTGGTGGGAGGAAAACGGAGCACACCCACGCAGACACGGGGAGAATGTGCAAACTTCACACAGACAGTGACCAAAGCCAGGAAGCCAACCTGGGTCCCTGGCTCTGGGAAGCAGCAGTGTGAACCACTGTGCCACTTGGGTCTCTGGATTACTAGTCCAATGGCAATATTACTACACCGGGCAAATTGTGTTACCTGCCAAGGAGGGATTCGAACCCTAGTCCCCAGAACATTATCCTGGGCCTCTGGATTGCTAGTCCAGTGATAATACCATTACACCTCTGCCTTCCCAATAATGTGAATGTTTCCTAGAGGAAGGGGCTCCACCATATTTGCAAAGCTTAAGAGAGTAATAAGATACGTAGAAAATACAACATGGTAACAGGTCTTTCAGCCCAATCCATCCTATCCCTATTTATCCTTCACACAAGCATATTTACTTGTCTATTCTCCACATATCTTTAACCACTTTCCCTTTCGCTTTCACCCACCTTTTCCAACATAGTTATGATTAAATATCATATATGATGAAATATTATTCATATTTTTTGTGTACAAATCAAAGGAAAGGATATTGGACTCAAGCATGAGATCTAGGTTGGTGCAATGGTGCAGTAATAAGTGTAGCCCAGTGGTGATGGGGTGGGGGGCAGGGGGGAGGGGGGTGGTGGTGGAATATGAGTGTAGCTCTGTGCCAGTGTAACCCAGTGTGGGTGTGTGAGGGGCTGCCTTGTGCCAGTGTAACCCAGGGGGATGAGGGGAAGAGGAGGGGGGTGTGGTTGTGCGGGACTGCACTGTGCCAATGTAACCTGGAGGTTGGGGGGGAGGGACTGCACTGTAACCCAATGGGGAGGTGTAGCCCTGTGCCAATTCTTGTTTGCACTCGACGATCTCGCCTTGAGAGCAGAGGGAACCCTGAGTCAATCTCTGCTTCCTTTTGGCTAACGCAGTGTGGGAGGGAGTTACAAGCATGGAGGAAGACCCTCGGTGGGTTCTGGGAGAGATAGTTTTGTTCTCTGAGAGGATTGGTGGGCACGGTGCTGGGTCAGGACGGATGAGGCAGCGATAATGGCAAATGCCCCCTAAACCTGGGCAGAGAGCCAGCGCCTGACTATGGGGCGAGAAATGCCAGCCTCCTGCAGCCTGAACTTTCCCTCCCCTGGGAGCTGGATGGGCCAGAGTTTGGATCCGAGTGTGCCAGTTTGATATGCAGACCTGGCTGCAGGATTTAGAATTCACCTGAGACTGGGAGAATCTGACATTGAGGGAACCTCCAGTGTTTTGTTACACAGGAATGAGATTGGTTTGTGTTAGCTGCCTGCAGAAATTGGGAGAGGTCACCGTCCCACTGCCTGGCGCCACCTCCAAAGGTCAGGATGGAGGCCGCCAGTGACACTGGATCCTGGAACACCGCAGCAGTGGGTGGGCGGAATATAGCCAGGTGGATCTTCCAGATTCAGCATCTTTGAGGAGGTCAATCTTCCAGTCTCCAATGTTCCTGGAGATCCAGCCTCTTTTTCTTCATTCCTTCATGGTGGGCCAATGATGTTGGGCAACTTTTCAGTATGAGACTTGGGCCATCATGCCACCATGCCACGGAATATTGTGCAAAACCCCTGGATTCATAATTAATGAAGTAGGGGCTGGCATATCATGAAACACTTCACATTCCCACTGCCCCCTAACCCCACACCCCCCACCCCCCTCCACCCCCACCAAGGGTCTTAGTCCCACATAATTCCAATTCCATCCTTGGGTTGGGATTTCCCAGTCCTTCATACCTGGAGGATCTCCCAGTCCTGCCCAAGTCAACCAGGATTTGAATGATTCATCGCGTCGCGCTGTGGAGAAACCCATTTTGGGGAGAGGAGACTGAGTTTAAGTGGGGAGGGGGCAGGAAAATTAGTACATCAGCAGTAGCCCCCTCACTGTAGAGTGGCTGTCTCTGCATGTACATGAAATAGAAGCGCAGACAAAGGGAGACGTTTCACTATATCTATCGACAGGACATAGCTGAATGTCCTTGCTAACAGCACCAAAACTGTAATAAAGACATGATTAGGTAATCATTGTCTGAGCGGACGTTCTATCTGTCTACCACTCAGGATTATGATATTACTGATACAACGTGATGTAACAGCTATTTTCTCAGCCCTACCTTTTTGTATCATATATGTATCACTGGTGTGCATGACAAGAAAGAATTATCTTTACTAGAAGTTTTGCCCTCTAAAAAAAGGCAAATTGACCAGTTGAGCAGAGCAGACTGAAGAAGACTTAAGGATTCTCCAGTTCTTTCCCAATTGATAAGAAGGCAATAAAGGATCCACCACTCGAGGACGCTGCGTCTGAATATCTTTTGAGCACCGACACTGTCACAGCGGGTCCAGAAGGTCTCGATATTAGAGTGACAAGATCCTTATTCCATCTCCGCAAAGCATTCCAAAATGCTGAACACACAGTGAAATACTTCAAGGTGCAGTTCATGTTGGTATGTGGGCAAATGCACCAACCATTGTTCGTACAGTAAGATCCCAGCTTTGCTTAGGAAGAAATATCAGCAGACACACCAAGAAAATCCTTAAACTAAAACCGAATTGATTGACATTTGAAACGGGGTTGGGGGGGGAGGTGAGGAGAAGTCTCCCTCTGACCTTGCCCAGAGATTGGCCAGGACTAGACGTACGCTTACAGACCTGTTCATTACTATTTGATCCAACTTTTAAAAAGAAATATTTACCATAGCAACAGAGCAGAACATTACCCAAAATATGAGCTAAGTGCAGTAATCACACACAAGAATGTCATCTGGGTAGCTAAAAATATTCGGTTAGCCTGAAGGAGTGCAATGTGTAAATGGACTTGGTTTAACTTGTAGACACTTTGTTCATTTCCCATTCAACACAAAACCTGGATTATTGTGATGTCAGTAACACTGGTCGGAGGAGCTTTCTTTCAGGTTGTTCTACATTCTCCAGCTGTCTTCACCAGATGGCAAATTGCAAAGTTGCCCAGCTTCACGGGTGATGATTTGGGTTTCCACTGGATTGAAGCTTCTGACCCCTTGCTTACTTGGGCAAGAAAAACATTTCCTGCAGAGTCAAGAATCACCAATTCAGCCAATAATTAGGTGACGACATGTATTTAAAATAATTTTGCAATTTCCACTGCGACAAAAGCTTTCTGCCACGTGTGGAATTAAGACCTCCTTGGTCTATATCTAAGATCCGAAGGAGGAAAGGAAAATCTTTCACATTTTTATGATTTGTTTGGTGAATGAGGTTCCTGGAGGAATTGATGTTAATCAGTAGAGGGCATCACAGAGGTTGGAGAGCTTTTGAAGAGTACAGGAGGTTAATTAAGAATTACAGCAATTAAATCATGTTTTTAATTTTAAATGCCAGTGAACTGCAGAGAGAATGGGAAACTGAGGGAAATAAGAGGTTCCACACTATTGTTACATACAGGAGGGGGTTTAATTTAAAACAGCCCCAATTTCTCCCACAGCATAATAGCACAGTGGTTAGCACTGTTGTTTCACAGCTCCAGTGACCTGGATTTGGTTCCCAGCTTGGGTCACTGTCTGTGCAGAGTTTGCACATTTGCCTCGTGTCTGCATGGGTTTCCTCTGTGTTGCCTGGTTTCCTGGCATAGTCCAAATATGTGCAGATTAAGCTGACGGGCCATGCTAAAATTGCCCCTTAGTGTCCTGAGATGTGTAGGTTAGTGGGGGAAAATGGGGGTAGGTCCTGGGTGGGATTGTGGTTAGTGCTCGATGGGCTAAATGGCCTTTATCTGCACTGTAGGGATTCTATGATTCTCCCCACAACATCTATCCGCAAACCAAAAGGTGTTTTTTGATTTTAATTTCTCTCCTTATAAACGTGTTGTCCTCAACCTTTCCATTTTGGAATGGTTTAATCCTCTACTAATAATCCGGAAGCAAACTTGAGGTAGGGTAAACTTAGAGGGTTAGTTTAATTTACACACACAATGTGTAAGAAGAGGGTTTGCAATGCCTCCCACCCACCCACTGTACCCTTCCCAACCATTTTTATTTGCATTCATACATAAAAAAGGCATGTAGAAGAGGGAGATTCAGGAAAAAGAGCACCAGCAGAATAAGAGTGATTGTTTCATGTTGGTCCAGGGTCCAGAATCAAAAGTCGAATGGTGTTGTCCTACAGAGAGGTTAGGAGGATGATCTGATGCAGGACAGAGATGAATGGTCCACGCAGTAGGCACTGGTTCAGAAATTCATATGTTCCAGTGCAAACGGCATAGAAGGAGGTCAGGCAATTTATATCTGGACAAATTTCCAGTTCTCCTGCTGTTTGTTGGTGGAAGATTGCAGATTCACTCCTTTAATCAAGGGTACAAGGAGATATTGAATTTGATAAACAGCCATGATCAAGATGAATGGTAGAGCAGATTCAAAGGGCTGAATGGCCTATTTCTGCTTTATCTATGTTTAGCTTCACAAGACAATATTACAGGTTCCAGCAGCTTGGAAGGGGCATAACTCCCACTTCTTCCCCTTGGTTTGGGCAAAGGGTATACATTTCTGGTCTAGATTCTTGAGACAGTTAATGTTTCATCTGTTATATATGGTAGATCCACTCAAAAGTCTGATGACAGCAGGGAAGAAGCTGCTCTTGAATCAGCTGGTGCGTAATCTCAGACTTTTATATCTTTATGCTGATGGAAGAAGGTGGAAGAGAGGATGTCTGGGGTGCGTGAGGTCCTTGAGTATGCTACCTGCTTTTTTGAGGCTGTGAGAAGTGTAGACAGGGTCAATGGAGTCTGGTCTGTGTGATGGACTGGGCTATGTTCACAATCCTATGTGGTTTCTTGCGTCTTGGGCAGAGCAGGAGCATACCAAGCTGAGATACAACCAGAAAGGATGCTTTCTATGATGCATCCGGAGGAAACCAGAGGACCCAAAAGAAACGCATGCACACATGGGAAGAACATGCAGGCTCCACACAGACAGTGACCCAAGCCAGGAATTGAACCCAGGTCCCTAGCACTGTGAGGCAGCAGTGCTAACCATTGTGCCACTGGGCCTAATTGTTAGTTCATGCCGTATCCTGGTTTCTCTCCCAGCCGATGTCCTGCACCTCTCGGTCTCAGTTTCCCCAATGCAGAACAAAAGCTGAGAGACCCACGCCTAAAACCTTCACAGCACCATCCTATCCTTTCAGTATTAAAGCACAGACACGGCACACGAGAATTGCTGTGTGGAACAGAGATGAATGACTGGGGTGAATGAGGTTATTCATCTCAAAATTCCTGCACACAGAAATGGAAGTGATAGAAACATGTGAATAATTTGCATTGTTAACCCTCAGGACTACGATATAGTGTCCCGTTCTACCCCATTCCTGCAAGTTGGAATTAAAGCTGGGAACCAAATCAGTAGGAAGATAGTTTGAGTGGGGAAAAAGAGAAAGACAAAGAATATGATACTGCAATCACAACACAAGGTTAAAGTCCAATAGGTTTATTTGATAGCGTGAGCTTTCAGAGCACTGCTCCTTCATCAAAGCAATCATAATCAGTAACAAATTAACTGTGTAGGTAAAGTGCAGGCTAAATCTTGCAGCAAACTCAATGTTTTGTTTCAGTTTTTTTGGGGCTGTTAAAGGGACATTTCCCTCTGGACAAAATATGGGGCAAATCTTTCTCTTGATTGGGAGAAAGTGGACAGTGGTATCCGTAAACAAACAGGAAGAAATAAAGCCCATGGCTGACTCTGCAGCAAGGCTGGAGATTCTGAGGCTGTACTGTACTCAGTTGACCTATCTCGGCTGGATTCATGGTTGGATTTGAGTTCCTCACCATTGGGTTAGGCAGGACCAGTCCTGAGTTCCGCACTGTGTTAATGTTAGATGAGAAGAGGTCCACACCAATTGCATTGCTCCCCTGTTCTAGCCATTTGCAGACCCTCATTCATTGCTGTATTTGGGCCATTTAGGTGAGATTCTCAAGGATGACATGACATCTTTTCCTAGTTATTTCCTGCCTTCCAATTTTGTCTGTTCTACATGGCCACTTCTGCCAAGAGTTCGAGAAAGTGAAGCAGCTAAACATGCTTCATTGAATGTACTTACTAGATTTACGATAAAGTTTTTAAAATGGTAATGGAGAAAATAACGGGACTGAAGAGGTACAGCTTGCTGAAACCTTATTGTTTTCACCGCAGGGTAATAAAAGGAAATTGCAAATGCTCCAATCATAATCCTCCATCACCCTCTTTAATCTTAAATTAGCCTTCTAAATTGGAAAATTGCTCAATTTTTCTGAGAATAAAGGGAAAGAGAAATGAGAAAGTTATAAAACTATTAGTCTAATGACTGTTGTGGTAAGTCATTAGCGACAGAGTGACTGGGCGTTTAGAATGAGGTTTCGTAAACTTGTGTCAGCTAAGAGTTACTGTTTCTTCTGAGTTGTGTGTGTGATCCTGTAGTAGATGGGAAGGTAAAGCACGCAGCTCATTACGTACACATAAAATCAGTGTCACACATTGAAAATACTGGCCAGACACAATAACGGAGGTTTACAGGGAATATTAGTAACAGTTGATGTAGAAGCAATGGAGTTAAAACAAAGACAGCGCGATGACATAGAGGTTATGTTACCCTGGTAACCCAGAGTCCTGGATTAATGATTCAGAGACATGACGTGGAATTCTCCAGACGCACTGGTCTAAAAGCCAGAAATTCCCACCCCGACTGTCAACGGGCCTTCACATTGTCTACAATCCACACACTACTAATGCAGCGGCGGGTGGGGTGAGAGAATTCTAGCCATGAGTTCAAATCCTACCACAGCGACTGTGAAATTTATATTCAGTTAATTAAATAAATCTGGAATAAAAAGCTAGGCTGGAATTCTCCAGCTGTTCATGCTGACGGGATTCTCCGATCCTGCCCACAGCACCCCCCCAACCTGTGGGTTTGTCGCTGGCATGGGGTGACATCAATGGAAATTCCCATTGAGAGAGGCAGGAACCAGAGAATCCCGCCACTAGCAAACAACATGCCACTCTTGCCACAGGAAACACATGGCTAGGAGGTGGGAAAATCTCACCTTTAGTGTCTGTAATGATGGCTATGTAATTACTCGATTGTCAACAAAGACCCATCTGGTTCACTAATGGCCCTTAGGGAAGGAAATCTGCTGTCATTAACCAGTCAGGCTGATTGTTAGGAAGAATAGAGGTGTCGACTATTTTTCAAATGGGAAAATGCTTTGGAAACCTGAAACACTAAGAGACTTGGGAGTCCTGGTTCAGAATTCTCTTAAGGTTAACATACAGGTTCAGTTGAAAGGCAAATTCAATGTTAGCATTCATTTCTAGAGAGCAGGGATGTACTTCTGAGGCTGTTTCATAATCTGGTCAGACCCCATTGGAATATTGTGAGCAGTACTGGGGCCCGTATCTAAGGAAGGATGTGCTGTCCTTGGCAAGGGTCCAGAGGAGGTTCACAAGAATGATCCCAGGAATGAAGGGTTTGTCAGACGAGAAGTGGTTGAAAAGTCTGGGTCTATACTCGATGGAGTTTAGAAGGATGAGGGGGGATCTAATTAAAACTTACAGAATACCGAAAGGCCTAGACAGAGTGGACATGGAGAGGATGTTTCCACTAGTGGGAGAGATTAGACTTTGAGGGCTCAGAATGAAGGGACGCTCCTTTAAAACTGAGATGAGGAGGAATTTCTTCAGCCAGAGGGTGGTGAACCTGTGGAACTCATTACCACAGAAAGCCTGGAGCATTTTAAGACAGAGATGGATAGGTTCTTGATCAATAAGGGAATCAAGGGTTGCAGGGTGAAAGCTGGAGAATGGGACTGAGAATCATATCAGCCATGATTGAATGGCAGAACAGACTCAATGGACCAAAAGGCCTAATTCTGCTTCTATATCTAATGGTCTTATGGTCTTATAGGTTGTGCACAGGCACAGAGCAATGTGGTTGACTCTTAACAACACTAGCAAGTCACTCAGTTGTATTCAAGAAGACAGCTCACCACCACCTTCTCAAGAGCAAGTAGGGATGGGCAGTAAATACTGACGTTGCCAGCAATGCCAACATCCCATGGATGATTTACAGAAAAATGAACGGCCAAACTGAACGTTGGTACAGGTTCAAGGGGCTGAAAGGCCTCCTCCTGGTACCGTGTTCCATTGGGTTGAGCAAGAACCAGTTTGGCACCACAACAGACAAGGCCTACGCAAACAACTAATCAGAGATGTAAGATTGTTACGGCTGCTGTGTATGTCGCAGGAAGCAATGATTATTTTCACTTGTACAACAACAATACATATGTTTTTACAAGATATCACTGGGGGAAGAATAAGAACATTGTGAGCCTTGCACTCTTTTAATTCATTCTAGTTACCAATCTCTAGCCAACATCAGCAGTTACTTTATTCCCTTTGTTGTTTTTAATCAATATCTCATTTTTTTAATGCTTCCACCCACTCCTAATGCACAATTGCAGAAAAACAAATTTATACGTCTTTCTTCCAGTGCAACAATTCAATGAGAAAGGCAAACTCTGACAATAATCCACATTTCTGCAAAGCCTGGTATTTTAAGGTGGAGAAAGTCAAGCACAGGGTTTAGACCCACGTACAGGATACCATCAAAGCTTCGAAACCTTAGAAGGGAGCAAAAAAAACACACGGGGTTCTGGTCTGCCTGGGGTAGAAAGGCGAGGAAGTTATGCTAAATGTTTGTGAATCACGGCCTAGGCCTTATTTGGTGTGTTGTGACCAATTCTGCAATTTAGAAACAACATCAAGGCTCTAGAGAAAGTGTATTGGGATAGCGTGAGGGGCTTCAGCTCTGTGGAGAGACCAGAAAAGTTGGGATTATTCTCTTTGGAGTCAAGAAGGATATTTAACGCAGGGGTTCAGAATTACATGGGTTTTTTATAGAGTAAATAAAAATGAACTGTTTCCACTGAGGTGGCCCATTGAGGTACTGCTGCCTCACAGCGCCAGGTTCAAATCTGGCCTTGGGTGACTGTGTGGAGTTCGCATGTGCCCCCCATGCCCGAGTGGGTTGCCTCCAAGTGCTCTGATTTCCACTCAAAGACCAAAAATGTGCAGGTTAGATTGATTGACCGTGATAAATTGTCACTTAGTGTTGGGAGACTAGCAGGGCAAATGTGTGGGGTTATGGGGATAGGGCCTGGGAGGGATTGTTGTGGACTCAATGGATCAAACGCCCTCCTTCTGTACTGCAGGGATTCTATGGATTCTATATAGGTTGGTAACCAAAGGACAAAGATTTCATAAAATCCCTACAGTGCAGAAGGAGACCAAACAGCCCATCGAACCCTACACCCAGGCCCTGTGGTGATGTTACCGAAACCCAAGCAGCGAGTTGAAGAGCCTGGGGTGGGTAACAAAACTAAGGGCATTCCACAGAGTGAAAGCAGGAGATGGTGCAACCGATGCAGGGATATCAAACCCTGAGAAATTGTTGGAAGCAGGTCAGAATTCTCCGACCCCGCCTGCGGCTGGGATTCTCCGGTCCCGCTGCAGTGTGTGAGGGCCAAGTTCTCAGCGACGACTGGGCGGACGACATTGGAGAATCCCAGCCTTAATTGCAAACCATGAAATCGATGAGTTAGGGACCAGCGAGCTGGCTTTTTTTAACATCACACAGAGAGCGTCAAGGATGTGGAACAGACAATGTAAAATGGGCTGTCTCAGCAAATTCAAGGAGGAGCTGGAGGTGTTTGTTTCACAAAGAAAACAATTGAAGAATCGAGGTGCAATATTTCTAAATGGGTTCCAATGGCCTCCCCTAATCTTGTGTGACCCCGTGCTCCAAACAGGGATTTGTAAATTGTTGACTACAGCTTTTAGTTCCTAATAATCTCTATGTCTCACAGATCCTGGCTTTACAAAGACTGGATGAATATTTCTGAGGAAAGTAACTAACAGACCTATAAGCAATGAGTGCGACTTGGGACTACCTGGAGTGCTCTTGCAGAGAGCCAGTTTGGATTCGATGGGCTGAATAACCTTTTGCGCTGTAGCCATTCTATGATTCTTGCCACACTCAAGGTTATCTTTATAGAAACTCCAGAGCTTGTCTCATTCAGTCATTTCAACACTTGGAAACGTTTTTCAACTGAAAATAAATTGAATTGAAGGAAAACTGTGCTAGTGATTAAACTAAATCTCTGCTGCATCCAAATTCCAAACGTAATTGACCCAGACCTGAAATCTGGGTTCTGTGTGCAATGGCAACCTCACTATCAAATGCCCTGACATGCATCCTTTGCTCGAATGATCATCACTTATGTTCCCCTCAGGAGCAGGGAATGCTCTCTCTACAACACTGCTCACTGCTTTAACAATGCTGCTGATATATCCTTCAGGGGCAACACAGTGGGAGAAAGCATGACATATATTCCAAATGACAGTAACTGCACACATCTGCTTTACTTTCTCCAGATGGTCAAATGTTACAGATTCCTGCAGATGTTTTTAACAAGGGGAGAGGAGCGAGCGAGAAGAAGATCGCACTGTGACGAATGACCTTGGATATCCCAGTTGACAAATGACTTTGCAATGTTGCAGTGAGCTTTATATTTTGGACACTTCAGGGTCAGCGATTCTTAAATATCAACTCTGGCTGACAAAAACCCCAACACAGAAACTAAATAGTCAATCAAATACCTGAAACTGCTCTGTGGCTTGTGACATGATCCACAGCCCACAGATAAGTTCCACAGCCCACAGGTAAACTCCATAACCCTTAGGTAAATTCCATAGCCCACAGGTAAACTCCTAGCCCACAGGTAAACTCCATAGCCCACAGGTAAACTCCATAGCCCACAGGTAAGCTCCATAATCCACAGGTAAAATCCATAGTCCACACATAAGTTCCATAGCCCACAGGTAAACTCCAAACCCACAGGTAAGATCCATAGCCCACATATAGAATTTACTTGTGTCTCTGGATGTTCTTACTTTAAAGTTACAGAATTTGCCTCTAAGCTGGGTATCTCACTGCCTGCCTTAATGTCAGTATGAAATGTCACAACATCAGAGACTTCTTACTACGCTTACCTCAGTCCAATGCCGGCATCTCCACATCATACCTTAACGTCCTCAGTCTTTGCCTCCTGTGACAATCCACAGGCTGCTGGACCTCATACTTAGTGTCGCCAACTTGAAGAAAGGAATAAGTTGCATTTAAAAGCTTCATTCATAGCCTCATATTCCAGCCACAAAATTGTTTTGGGAGAGGAGTTACTGCTGTACGCTGCAAGGGAACATGGCTGAAAAATGGGCTCACAACAATATCACACAAACACAGCAACAAGATAACGATCAACACATTTCCTATGTTGCTGTTGGTTAAGAGATAAATATTGATCAGGGCTCCAGGGAGAATGTTCTCCCTGTTCTGAATATTGGCTGTGTGCCATTTAACATCCACCTGACTGAAGATTTGGTTTAACATCTCATCTGAAAGGCGTCACCCTCAATCACTTCCCCATAATACACTGGGAGCGCCAGGTTCATTCCTCACATCTTCTGTCCCCAGCTTTTCAATTCTGTTGGTAATATTCCACTGCAGGTCTTCAACCTTCTGTCTCGTTTTCTCTTTATAAACAGCAACCATTGAAGTAGAAGCGGACAAACGTTTGAACGGAGAAAAATCGCAGGGCAGTGGACAAAGAGAAGGGGAATTTGGGCTAACTGGATTAGTTCAAATGATGACGAGACGGAGTACAGGGATGGGATAGAGAAGCTGGTGAACTGATGCAGCAACAATAATCTCTCCCTCAAAGTCAACAAAACTAAGAAGTTTGTCATCGACTTTAGAAGGGGTGGTGAAGAACATGCCTCTGTCTACGTCAGTGGGGATGAAGTACAAATTGTTGACAGCTTTGGGTTTCTATGTGTCCAGATCACCACCAACCTGCCCTGGTCCCCCCGTGTGGATGCTATAGTTAAGAAAGCCCACCAATGCCTCTACTTTCTCAGGAGACTAAGGAAATTTGATATGTCCTATACGACTCTCACCAACTTCTACAGATGCACCATAGAAAGCATTTTTTCTTGTATCACAGCTTGACATGGCTCCTGCTCTGTCCAAGACCTCAAGAAACAACAAAGGATTGTGAATGAAGCCCAGTCCAGCACTCAAACCAGCCTCCCATTCATTGACACTGTCTACACTTTCCGCTGTCTTGAAAAAGCTGCCAGCATAATTGAGGACCCCATACACCCCGGACATTCTCTCTTCCACCTTCTTCCATCAGGAAAAAGATACAAAAGTCTGAGGTCACATACCAACTGAGTCAAGAACAGCTTCTTCCCTGCTTCTGTCAGACATTTGAATGGACCTCCCTTGCATTAAATTTGATCTTTCTCTACACCCTAGCTATGACTGTAACATTAGATTCTGCATTCTCTCTATTCCTTCTCTATGAACAGTATATTTTGCGTTTATAGCATGCAAGAAGCAATATTTTTCGCTGTAATACATGTGAAAATAATAAATCAAATCAAATCTCTTTTAAAAAGCCAGCGCAGACACAATGGGCTGAATGGCCTCATTCTGTGCTGTAAGACTCTAAGGAAGAAAATCTGGATGTTGTTCAGACTTGAGGCACAATTGTGTGTTTCAGTTCAGGGCACCAATTGCTTCTTGCTTCTTCCACCAATTGTGTAGAAGGCATTTGAACGAGGAAAGCAGTTTGCCAATTGCTGCTCTCTTGTGGCAGAATCTCAAGCTGCCTATTGTTCAATGTCAGCAGAAAGGAGAACAGAAAACAAGCTGCATGGCACCGCAGTCTTCCTATTTCCTCCTGAAAGTAAGGAGTTTCTAAGGGTACAATTGCAAAGAATTCGACAAGCTATCCCCTGTGTCTCTCTAAGTCTTCATTCTGGCACAATGAAAGGAACGGGTGGCGTGTGGAGCCTACATCTTTCAAATCCAACCCAACTCCCCATCTCCGGCATTTTGTTAAGGGGAGCGGGGGCGCTAGGCTTCAAAAGTGGTTTTTAATGTAAAATGTACGGTTCTCCACAAGCTCCCCAGCCCCGTCATTTGACATTCTCTGAGCTTTTGTGGGTTGCCATGGAATGGCTGAAAAAAATCCCCTGCCCATCTAGTCACAGTGGCACAGTGGTTAGGGACCAGGGTTCGATTCCTGGCCTATGCGGAGTCTGCACCTTCTCCTCGTGTCTACGTGGGTTTCCTCCGGGTCCTCCGGTTTCCTCCCGCAGTCCGAAAGACGTGCTGGTTAGCTGCATCGGCTGTGCTAGATCCTCCCTCTGTGTACCCAAACAGGCGCGGGAGTGTGGCGACTAGGGGATTTTCACAGTCACTTCATTGCAGTGTTAACGTAAGCCTGCATGTGACACTAATAAATAAACTTAAACTGTCCTGTTTTTTGTAAATCTCTATCAAGAAAGAAAAGAGAGTCAAGCGAGAAATCGGGGGCCTCTCTCTTTCCTGAAACCATCCCCCCCCCGCCCGCCAACTGCCCCCCCCCTCCCCCCCACCCCGCCATTCCTGCCCTTGCGATAGACTGAATCTTGAGGGGTCTATGACGCTCTTGATAAGGTCAGTGTGTCATTGAGCTGGTATGCATTTTGGCAAGCATGTGAGATCAAATACTGAATAGGGAGGATGGATATTTCTGTATCTCACTGAAAGGACCTCCAGTACTGCAGAAAATCAAACTGACAGGACAAAGGCTAAAAGCTTGACGAGAGCGAATTTAATAAGAATCCAGGCATGTCCTTTAACCTTCTCTGATTCTGTTGTAACATTCCAGCATAACGTCAAAAAGATACGAAACTTGGCAAGTTTTCTCATGCCCTTGGCTTAGTTTCTGGACGCTACTTTTTACAAAATATTCAACCGAGTTTTTCTTTTGTATATAATTCAGCAATTGCTTTGAATGACAATTGGTTGCAAATAAATAATTTAAAGGGCGTATACTTTCCATTCTGCCTTTTGCCAGGATCTGGCCCACAGTCTCAGCTCATCCTCACACTGACTGGCTGTTCGGTTTCAGTTTTCTGCCTGTGAGTTTGCAATGCCGCTTTTATTGTCCATTCCAGGTGGCAATGGCTTTTCACAAATAAATTTAACAGCGCAGAAAGAGGCCATTCGGCCCATCATGTCTGCGCAGCCATTTTTTCTAATCCCTTTTTTAAGTTCATTTATTATTGTCACGAGTAGGTTTACATTAACACTGCAATGAAGTTACTGTGAAAATCCCTTAATCGCTGCACTCTGGCACCTGATCTGGTAGTCTGAGAAAGAATTTAACATAGCCAATGCGCCTAACCAGCATGTCTCTCGGACTGCGGGAGGAAATCAGAGCACCTGGAGGAAACCCACGCAGACCCTTGTCAGACCCCACTTGGAGTACTGTGCGCAATTCTGGTCGCCTCACTACAGGAAGGATGTGGAAGCTATTGAGAGGGTGCAGAGGAGATTTACAAGGATGTTGCCTGGATTGGGAGGCATGCCTTATAAAGATAGATTGAGGGAGCTAGGTCTCTTCTCCCTGGAGAGACGAAGGTTGAGAGGCGACCTGATAGAGGTTTATAAGATGTTGAGAGGTATAGATAGGGTGGATTCTCGGAGGCTATTTCCCAGGGCTGAAATGGTTGCTATGAGGGGACACAGGTTTAAAGTGCTCGGGAGCAGGTACAGAGGAGATGTCAGGGGTAAGTTTTTCACTCAGAGGGTGGTGAATGAGTGGAATCAGCTGCCGTCGGTGGTGGTGGAGGCGAACTCGCTGGGGTCTTTTAAAAGACTTCTGGATGAGTACATGGGATTTAATGGGATTGAGAGTAATTGATTGTTCTATGGTCTGGTAGGTATGGATATGATCGGTGCAACTTGTGGGCCGAAGGGCCTGTTTGTGCTGTAGTTCTATGTTCTATGCGCTTAGTCCTTGAACAGTGCTGGATCAGATGCATTAATGTCCTCCTTAACAGCACTGCAGAAGCAACTTTATGATATGAATTGCAGCAGTTCAGGAAGAATGTCCACCACCATCTTCTCAAGGGACAACTCGGAATGTGCAATGAATATAAACATTGCCAGTGATGCCCACATCCTGAGAATAGGTTTAAAAAAACTACCCTCTTACCCTCACTATCTAAATTGACTGGTGAAGAATGGTCATTGGATGAAAATACTGGAGTATTGCTGTTAATGGTGACACCATTGTATCTAAATCGCCCCTTAGTGCCCGGAGATGTGTAGGTTAGAGGGATTAGCAGGATAAATACGTAGGGTTACAGGGATAAAAAGCTGGGTAGGATTGTTGTCGGTACAGGCTCGATGGGCCAAATGGCCTAGTTCTGCACTGTAGGGAATCTATGATATCATTTCCCAACAAGAGATTGGAAAGCAGGGAGGAAGGAGAATGTGTTATATAACCAAGCTGAAAGTCTCACCGTGAAAGTCATTTTTAGTTCCACTTATGAAGATGATAAGTTATTTTGCTGCCACTGGGATCTTCTGTCAGCCTCACTCAACACTCAGTGTCCTTGTGCTCCTGGTGAGCAGGACATGGGCAATGTTCTTGGTATCTACTGCCCACTCAAACAAGCAGCCGTGTCTGGCGACATCACAGACTAACATCAATATTTACCAATGGTTGGAACACGTATTTCACTATGGTATTTTTGGGAGAATATGAATGGGACGGTTTATGTGTAGAAAACATTACACAGAATTAGTTGGAATATACACCAAAGACAAAGGCCCTTTGGCCCACGTTGACCAGGCTGGTATTTATGCTCCACATCAGCTTCCTCCACCGTTCTTCAGTTCACCTCGTCAACACAACTCTTCCTTCATCCTGTGTTTATCCAGCTTCTCCTTAAACCCTTTTCATCTCAGTCACTCCCCTGTGGCAGCAAATTCCACATTCTCACCACGCTCCAGGGAAAGAAATTTCGCCCGGATTTGATTTGATTTGTTTTCTTGGTGACTATCTTTTATCAATGGCCTGGCCTCTCCTAAATCAAAAACATTATCTTTAAGGCCACCTTTGATAACTTGAAGACCTTCATTAAATCACCCCTTTGGGGAACTCCTCCTAAGAGATAAATGACTCCCCGGACTGTTCACTGGCCATGTTAACTCAATTTACTCTCTACATAGCTCAGAGCATTTTTAACTCCTCTTCTTGTGATACAGGATTAAAGTCTCGGTTTTATATAAGTAACTAAGCAAGACAAGTCTCCTGAGAAGGCAGGAGCTGCCCTGTATAGTTATCTCCAGGTTCTACTCTGGCAACTCGAACTGCACAAGGGCTGTGATATGCCATGTGATAATGGACTTCGATCATTACCTGTCCAGGTGTAGAAAGTTAACTAGATATGAGTTCAATGTTCATGCTCCACCTTTCTCATCAACTGGAGAAGGTAAAGTGGGAGTTGAGATTATTCCAGTTGCCACATTGCAAGTGACAGAACCAAGACCATAAGAATGTAGGAAGTAAGAGCAGGAAAAGAACATTCGGCCCATTGAGCCTGCTTCACCAGTAAATATGATCATGGCTAATTGGGCTTCAATTCAACTTTCCCACCTGCTCCCCACATCTCTTCATTCCTTGAAGGACCGATAATCAGTCTATCTCAACATGAAACATATGATGGAGCATCCACAATCCTATGGGATTGAAAATTCCAAAGGTTCACAGTCTTTTCAACAAAGAAATTTCTCCTCATCTCAGTCCTCAATAATTGGCCCCTTGGCCTGAAACCATGGCCCTGTGTTTTAGATTCCCTGACCAGCGGAAAGAACCTCTCATTGTCTACCCTGTCAAACCCCTTCAGAGTGTTTCAGTGAGATCACCTCTCATTTTTATAATCTCCAAAGTATGTACACCCAGTTTGCTCAGCCTCTCATCACAGGACAACCATCTCATCCCAGGGACAAATTAAGTGAACCTTCGCTGTACCCCCTCCAATACAAGTCCACCCTTCTTTAAGTATGGAGGTCACACAGCACTCCAGATGTGGTCTCACCAAAGCTCTGTGTAATTGTAGCAATTCTTCTTCATTCCTGTACTTTAATCCCCTTGTAACAAAAGCCAACGTGCCATTTGCTTTTGATTTGCTTGCTGTACCTGTGTGCTAACCTTTTGGGTTTCTTGTATGAATATGCCCAAGTCTATCTCAGCACCAATCTTAATATGTTTAATAAATACTTTGCTTTTCTATTCTTAAGACCCAAGTAGCCTCACACTTCCCCACATTATATTCCATCTGCCACCTTACTGTGCAATCACTTAGCCTGTCTGTGGTTGGAATTTTACCATTCCGTTCCACCTGCCACGGGAATCGGAGCGAGCAAGGGACAGAACATAGGGAAGGTACGCTGACCTCGGGTGGGGTTTTACAGTTTCAGGATTTGTAAGGCTGTAAAATCCCGCCCTATATCTCTTTGAGCCTCTTTATGTCCTCCTCAGAGCTCGCCTATCCCAGAGGATTGTGGGTGATCCGACATCACATATCAATCTAGCCATATTTGCTCTCTTAGAATGGACAATTTTAATAAAATTATTGGGCCTACAATTTACTTATTTTCTTTCTTTTCCAGAGTGGTAATATTCTGAGATCCAGTCCAAGCAAAGCTGAAATTGTGAGTGGGCCATTGTTGGGGTGAATCACAAATACTCTGATCTTTCCATGGAGCAGCATTCTTAACCAAGAGTGGCCTTTAACTCAAATTTTGGTTTGGTAACACTGAGAAACCCCTGAGCAGGTTTCCCATGTTTAAACTGTGACTATCAACATCCATTGAGCAGAAACTGAACTGGACCAGACATATAAATACTGGGTCGGCCAGAAACTGGGAATCCTATGGATTCCCAGTTTCCAGGAGGGTGATGGAATAGTCTCCATTTGCCTGGATGGGTGCAGCTCCAACAACACTCAAGAAGCTCAACACCACCCAAGACAAAGCAGCTCACTTGATCCATCCATAAGCATTCATTCCCTCCACCACTGATGCTCAGTGACAGCCGTGTGTACCATCTACAAGATGCACTGCAGCAACTCATTAAGGCTCCTTAGGCAGCACCTTCCAAGCCCATGACCACTTCCATCCAGATACCTGGGAACATCAGATTCCCCTCTAAGTTACTCAGCAAGCCCATTATCAAATATATTGCTGCTCCCTCACCGACGCTGGGTCAAAATCCTAGAATTTCCACCCCTCCCCCCCCACCCCCCACCCCCCGCAACAGCCCCATGGGTGCTCCTAGGCCATACAGACTGCAGTGGTTCAAAAACGCAGCTCACTACCACCGTCTCAAGGGTAATTAGGGATGGGCAATAAATGCTGGCCAAACCAGCGATGCCCACATCACATTTTTAGATGTCCTGAGATTGTGAAAGTTGCAATATAAATGCAGGTTCTTGTCTTTCTTTTACATTATGTCAGATGTGTCAGTCTGTTTCCTGTATCAACGTAACTCTATCACAGAGGACTACTGTGCAGATGTTCCCTGTTGACTTTCCTTCCAGTGAGTGAATGCTCGATTCGGTCAGCGTGTAATGAAAGATCTGTTTCGGTGTCTGAAAGCAGTTTGATGTATCACAGATGCTTCAACATCAGAGCTTTTTGGGGATTTCAAAAGGCCTGTTCCTGTCAACTTCAACTTAAAGCAGCCGCACAAAACCACACTATCACAGGGAGCGTTTACATCCGTCCCCATTCAATCACCTCGCTCACTCATTCACTCACTCACTAAACATTCACTCACTCACTCATTCACTCACTCCCTCACTCACTCACTCACTTACGCAATCACTCACTCACTCACTCAGACTCACTCACTCACTCGCTCGCTCACTCACTCCCTCCCTCATTCACTCCCTCACTTGCTCACTCACTCATGCACTCACTCACACATTCACTCACTCACTCACTCATGCAATCACTCACTCACTCAGACTCACTCACTCACTCACTCGCTCACTCACTCCCTCACTTGCTCACTCACTCACACATTCACTCACTCATTCACGCATTCACTCAGTCACTCCCTCACTCACTCATTCACTCATGCACTCAGTCACTCACTCATTCACTCCTTTACTCACTCATTCACTCACTCATTCATGCATTCACTCACTCATTCCTTCACTCACTCATTCACTCACGCACTCACTCTTTCTTTCTTCTTTTCTTTATCTCTGACTTTCTTTCTTTTCTTCCTTTTTTCCACTCCGAGTTCAGAGTTCAGATGATCAAAATGAGTTAAATCATCCCAACTGAAAAATAAAGATTACAATTATTTGATTATGTGACATCTGGTTGCGGGGGTGGGGGGTTGGGGTGCAGGGTGGGGGGAGGTTAGGCGGTGGTGTGAGTTGCACTCTGCTTCTGAGTCAGTAGGTTGTGGGTTTGAGTTTAAGGCTGGGGTTCAGTGCAGTACCGAGGGTGTGCTACAGTTTTGAAGCTTTCACAGTTTAGATGAGACACAAACTCAGGCCCTCGCTTCTGGTTAAGATCCTGTGATATTCAGGGTGTAGCTGGAGGGAATATGATCATGGCTAGCATTGATTCGGGAGATGGAGAGATCTGACTGAAGCTCAGTGATATATTCTTGTGTAAATGTGTACCCATCAATGATAAAGATCGCGGTCCCAAATTTTCATAGAGTCATAGAACCCTACAGTGCAGAAAGAGGCCCTTTGGCCCATCGAGTCTGCACTGAACACAATCCCACTCAGGCTCTACCCCCATATCCCTACATATTATACCCACTAATCCCTCTAACCTACGCACCCCTGGACACTAAGGGGCAATTTTAGCATGGCCAATCGAACTAGCCCTCACATCTTTGGACTGTGGGAGGAAACCGGAGTACCCGGAGGAAACCCACGCAGACATGAGGAGAATGTGCAAACTCCACACAAACAGTGACCCGAGCTGGGAATTGAACCCAGGACCCTGGAGCTGTGAAGCAGTAGCATTAACCACTGTGCCGCGACACTGAGCTTCCCCATCCAGGCAAAAATCCCAGGAGTGGCCAGGAACTCTAAATCCATCCCTTGAGCATGGCGCATTCCATTTTCACCAGGCTGGAAGTGGGATCAGCCATGGTTCATGCATACACAGTTTATGGAGGTAGCTGGCCATTTAATTCACCAGCTTCCTCCATGGCAGTCGGACTTCTTTAGGCCAGGATTGTGAAACTCAGACTAGGCCTTGGACTTGAATTCATTTGGATAGCCAGGATACCATTTTGGAGAGGTGTGCGGTACCCTCCAGATATGGTCCCCAGACACCTCTGGGTGAGATAAGGCACCCTCTGCAATTGCTACAGGTAATCACGATTCTGTGAAAAAGTGCATAAACTCAAGTTGCCCTGCTGTCAAAGAACTAGGTGAGTTAGCATGGAGTGTCAGAGTGTAACCAATGATAACATTGGATCTGTCATAATGTAGCCAATGGTAACATGCTGACCAGCTGACCCAGTAGGCAATGTAACCAATCACAAAATGATGTGGTGGTCAGATGACCATCTGGCCCAGTATAAATAAGAAGCAGATGGGAATGGTGGGGAGCTTGTATGGCTCAGGGGGAGGCCTTAAGAGTTTGAGTAATTAAGTTTCTTTATTAAACCTTTTTCTTTGATTTACTTTCTGAAGTAAGTTTTTTTATTGCTTGCAGCTAAAGAATTCCTTCTGCTGGATAAACATGGAGGGAGTAAGGACAAAGGGTTTTGGGTGGGAGGGTGGGGGGTGGTGCATGTGCTGGCATGAGTTGGCACTAAGTTTGTATAAGGGCTATAAAAGGCCATGCAGATGTGGGAGGCATAATGGGTATGTGGGGCCATAGAGTGTGGGTGGGGGGCATGAGGTGGCAGAACTTAAAATGGATGAGGTATGGGGACTGTGTGGGGGGAGTGGTGACAGGGTGAGTGGTGAAGGTTGGCAGGTTGTTTTGTTTTACCCTTTTTTAAATTTAACTCCACAGTGCTAGAGCTCAGAGGCAGACATTCTGCCCAGTCAACCTCTGGCAGTCTCTGTGCTCGTTCCAGGAGTGGTGGGCCCAACTTTCAGTCCTGTCTGTTCCCCTCCCCCACCACTGAAAACAAAACTCTGGCCTGCTGGTGGCCATTTTTGAAGATCAGGTTTGCTGAACTGTCTCTGTGCCCTGGGTCTGGGAGTGTGTCTGAAGTGTGTTCCCTTTAAATGTTTCAAGAAAAATGGGTGACAGGAGGTGCTTTTTGCTGACACCAAAAAAAACATGCAAAGAACAAACTGAAATTGAAATGCTTTTATATAACAATGATTGTCACATGGGTCATATGTTCTGTTCTGCTCACTGGATATTACTTCAAGTAAGTAAAATAAAATTCCAACAGGGTAGATTCAGAAAGAATGTTCCTGATACTGGGGGAGTCCAAACTAGGGGTCATAGTTTGAGGATAAGGGGTAAATCTTTTAGAACTGAGGTGAGGAGATATTTCTTCACCCAGAGGGTGGTGAATGTGTGGGATTCACTCCCACAGAAAGTAGTTGAGGCCAAAATGTTGGCTGATTTCAAGGAAGAAATTAGATATAACTCTTGGCAGTATAGGGATCAAGGGCTATAGGGGGAGGGGGGAATTGAGATCTTGAATTTCAAGTCAATCCTTACACTCTGCTTCTCAATGAATTACAAACAACAAGCTGTGAATGGTGATGCTAAGCCTGTTTTTAAAAATATGAGGATATTGGAAAGAAAGCCCTTACACAAGCTCCTTCAGGTGAAGCTACCAGCTGGGAGCCCTCTGGGTTCAGTTTCCACTCCAGAGCTTGAACACTAACATTGGGGCTGGCCTGGGGATGTCCTGTAGGCCAGTGATCAGGGTCATTGTGGGGCTGGCCAGCAATCAGGGATGTGGAAGGCCAGTGATTGGAGTGGGTTGGCAGGGGCACTGTGCACGCACCAATCTCCACACTGACAGATTGGTACATGCACAGTGGCACACTCAGCACTATGCTGGCAACGTATTGGGCAGGAATCAACCTCATCACCTATTAACCAAAGGGAATCATGCTGAGGCACTCTGCAATGGTCAGTGCCAGAGATCTGCTCTGGGAGGTACACCCAAAAATTAGGTGGGAATTATTCCCATTTTCCCACACATTGGGCACTTAGTTTGTTTCTGGGGAAATCCTAGTCATGGACTTCCAAATGAGACATTAAACTGAAGCTCTGTCTATCTGCCTGCATGAATTGAAAAGACATGTGGCATTGTTTTAAGAGGAGAGTTATTAGCAGTATCCTGGCCAATGTTTATCACTCAGTCAATATCACATGCACAGATTATCTGGTCATTGTTATCTGTAGCAGTTTGCTGTGCACACGTTGGCTGATGTGTTTCTTATACTGTTACATTTCAGAAGTATTTAATAGCCTGAGACATCCATTGGTTGTAAGAAATGCTGGATGAATGCAAGTCTTTACTCAGTGTTATGAAGGAGAACTTGATCATCTTCTTACTGAGAACAAGGGCTCAACCACTCAGGAGTACCTCCCTTCATAATCTGTTAGTGTGTGAGAAGGGGGATTCTCTATCCTTTAACAGCTTTTAGTGGTCAAATCTGAGTTACAGAACAAAGATCTAGGGGTACATGTTCATAGCTCCTTGAAAGTGGAGTCACAGGTGGACAGAATAGTGAAGAAGGCATTCAGCATGCTTGGTTTCATTGGTCAGAACATTGAATACAAGGGTAGGAATTTGTACAAGACATTGGTAAGGCCACACTTGGAATACTGTATGCAATTCTGGCCACCCTATTATAGAGAGGATATTATTAATCTAGAAAGACTGCAGGAAAGATTTATTAGGATGCTATCAGGACTTGATAGATTGAGTTATGAGAGAGACTGGATAGTCTGGGACTTTTTTCTCTGGAGCATAGGAGGCTGAGAGGTGATCTTATAGAGGTCTATAAAATAATGAGGGACATAGATCAGAGAGATAGTTGTTATCTTTGCCCAAACGTAGAGGAGCCTAAAACTAGAGGGCATAAGTTTAAGGTGAGAGGGGGTGTCCAGAAGAGCAATTTTTTCAGAGGATGGTGATTGTCTGGAACAAGCTGCCAGAGGTAGTAGTAGAGGTGGGTATAATTTTGTCTTTTAAAAATCATTTGGATAGTTACATGGGTATGAAGGGGAAAGAGGGATATGCCAAATGTGGGTAATTGGGATTAGTTTAGGGATTTTAAAAAAAAAGGCGGCATGGACAAGTTGGACCGAAGGGCCTGTTTCCATGCTGTAAACATCTATGATTCTATGAAATCAAAATAACTACCCGAGGCTCTCTCTGTAAAATCAACAAATAACAGTTTAATCTTCTAACCAATGGTGAACAAAACTATTAACAAACTGAATAAAACTCTATTCTAATGGAAGGCTGTTTATCTAATGATATTTCCCACTTCTTAACAGCAAAAAATAAAACCTTTATTTGCAGTCAGGTTTGTCATCTTTGCTAATTTCTTCTGTTCTGTTGGCACCTTTACAAATGAGATAACGGTTTCTCTTAAGACATTAGTGTGCGTGTGTCCAATGGATTGGTTGACAATTTGAAAATAGCCTGTCGTTGTGGCAGCAGCACTGCCTAGGCTGGCAAAGTTTCACTTCCTGCTCGCTGTGTACTGCACAGCTGCATATTTTTAAAAACTCTGAAATGGTGTGTTTAAGAGACGGTTTGCTGTACAAACTTTTTTAATCACAAGTAAGGCTTACATTAACACTAAAGAAGTTACTGTGAAATTCCCCTAGTTGCCACACTCCGGCGTCTGTTTGGGTACACTGAGGGAGAATTTAGCATGGCCAATGCATCTAACTGGCATGTCTTTCAGACTTTGGGAGGAAACCAGAGCACTTGGAGGAAACCGTCACAGACATGGCAAGAACGTACAGACACTGACGCAGGCCACAAATCAAACTCAGGTCCCTGGTGCCGTGAGGCAGCAGTGCTAACCACTGTGCCACCTCACTTAACAATTGTATAATTTTATAAACACTAACTTCACAACAAGAGGAATGAATAAAACAAGACCTGTATTCATTGAGTGTGGTGATTAAAGAGTGATCTTGCTGCTATCATTAAAGCAGCAGATAGAGGGGAAACTCTGTACTCTGGTGGAGAATTCCGAATGTGGGCAAGTATCCCTAAAATTGGAGCCAATCCATTCTCGGTTTATATCAGGACCATTTCATACAAAGGACTGGGGGGACCTGGAACACAACCCCCACTCCCCCCCCCCAAAAAAAATCTGAGTCTCAAAATTGAGATAGCACGTCTTTGTTGCGAAAAGAATATTAATGGTTATAGATGGATAACAGTGGAAAGATAGAAGTTCTAAAGAGTCATTTAGATCCAAAGTGTCAGGCCTGTTTCTCTCTCCTCTGAAGCTGCCAGGCCTGTTGAGTTTTTC
The DNA here is from genome assembly GCF_965287045.1 of Carcharhinus amblyrhynchos. Classification (NCBI taxonomy): domain Eukaryota; kingdom Metazoa; phylum Chordata; class Chondrichthyes; order Carcharhiniformes; family Carcharhinidae; genus Carcharhinus; species Carcharhinus amblyrhynchos. Next base: position 12,365,097 of record NC_137351.1, read on the forward strand.
CAGCATTTTATTTCAGATTTCCAGTATCTGCAGTATTTTACTTTTAGATGGAATTAAGAGGCACCAATGGCCTAGAGATGTAATCACTAGACTATTAGTACAGAGACTCAGCTAATGTTTTGGGGCCTGGGTTCGAATCCCACCACAACAGATGCTGCAATAAAAAATATCTGGAATTAAAAGGCTAATGATGACCATTGTCGGAAAAACCCATCTTGTTCACTAATGTCTGTTAGGGGAAAAAAATCTGCCATCCTTAGCAGGGCTGGCCAACATGTGACTCCAGAGCTACAGCAATGTGGTTGACTCTGAATTGACACTCAAATGGCCTAACAGGCCACTTGTTCAAGGGCAACTAAGGATGGGCACCAAATGCTGGCCAGTCAGTGACGTCCATGGCCCATAAATGTATAAAAAGAAGGTACAGATGAGCTGTGATCTAATTAAATGGTGATGGAACAGGCTCAAGGGGCTGAATGGCCTCTATGTTTCTGAGTTACAGTAGGAAATTGCATGTAGGTTCATGGTTTAAGGACAGAGGGGTGGGTAAGGTTGTGCGGGAAATTGGAATGATGGTACTTTCCATTTGGAATAGAGACCATCCCACAGCACCATGCACAACACAGCCGTAATGTTGCCTCAACCCAGCCACCTCCATGGAATCCTTCACACCATTCCCATTTATCCTTCACACTGTTGTCGCTCCAAGTTACTAGGTAATAAAAGACACATCGCCGTCTTGTAAAGTCCACAAGGAATTCCTATGTTTCAAGCACTATTTCAATGGCATTGCTCGGAGGAAACCTCATTATTATTTAATCTGCAGCCAAATGTTCGTAAAAGCTGGAGCAATTGAGTGCCAAATGAAAAATAGCATTCGAAACAAGAAGGTGTGAAATAGTTCTGAATATTTGCACTTAACACTCAACGACTTGTGATTACCTCTGGGGATCCCTTTCTAAAATTCCTTGGGTCTGTTGGGAATGTGAGGAATGCACCTATCACCTCAGCCAATATTTGACTTAGATGCAGTGATAGGCACAAGCTAGCTATCTGCTATGAACAAATGCCAGGACACAAGCAGTAAGTTGACACCCACTCCAGTTTACCACTGACATACCAAAGTGCGCAGAGTAGGAATGTAATGGACATTGAAATACTTTAACAATGGGGCAGCGAATATACTAAAAGAAATGGACCTGTAGGAAAAACAGTGGCTTTGTAGAATCCTAGGTTCCAATATATACAGGTTTCAGATACAGCCAAGGTCAGCCTGGCTCAGTTGGAAGTGCTCATATCGGAGTCAGTGACTGGATTTTAGATCCAACAGGGACTCCGGGTGATGGAGCTGTATTTGTTTGTGCAGTTCTTACTTTCTCAAGCTGCCTACCCCTGGAGGATTAATGCGAATCTGCTTAATACCAGCAGAGGTTTGTTTTAATTCATTCGTGGGACATGGGCATTGCTGACTGGCCAGCATTTTCATAGAATTCTCCAATGCAGAAGGAGGCCATTCGCCCCATCGTGTCTGCACCAACTACAATCCCACCCAGGCCCTATCCCCATAACCCCACATCATTTACCCTAGCCAGTCCCCCTGACAGTAAGGGACAACTTAGCATGGCCGATCCACCTAACCTGCACCTTTGGACTGTGGGAGGAAACCCATGCAGACACAGGGAGAATGTGCAAACTCCACACACAGACAGTGACCCAAGCCGGGAATCGAACCCTGATCCCTGGTGTTGTGAGACTGCGTAACTAACCGCTGTGCCACCATGCTGCCCACAATAAATCCAATCAAACTCCACAAAGATAGTGACCCAAGCTGGGAATTGAACCCAAGTCCCTGGCACTGTGAGGCAGCAGTGCTAACCATTGTGCAAATCTGTTTATTGCCCATGGGTAGTTGAGAGTCAACCACATTGCTGTGGATCTGGAGTCACATGTAGACCAGACCAGGTAAGGACGGCAGATTTCCTTCCTGATAGGACACTAACGAACCAGTTGGGTTTTTTGACAACAGTTTCATGGTCGTCAGCAAATTCTTAATTCCAGATATCCTTTATTGAATTTAAATTCCACCATCTGCTGTGGTGGGATTCGAACCCAGGTCCCCCGAGCATTAGCTGAGTCTCTGGATTAATAGTCTAGTGATAATGCCACTAGGCCATCAGCTCCCCAGTACACAAGCACCTTTCTTCCCTATCATCTAGATTCTGCTCCCAGAAGGAAAAAACTGTAAAATGGAGAAATTAATATGCTGCCCAAACTGTGTTTTTCCTTCTGGGTTCTAGGGACAAGGATCCAAGGGCACAGCCTCAGAGTAAAGGGTCAACCCTTTCAAACCAAGGTGAGGAGGAATTTTTTCAGCCAGAGGGTGATGAATCTGTGGAATTCATTGCCACAGAATATTGTGGAGGCCAAGTCTTTGAGTGTATTTAAGACAGGGATAAATAGGTTGTGAATTGGTAAGGATATCTCAAGTTATGTGGAAAAGGCAGAAGAATAGGGTTGAGAAACTTATCAACCATGATTGAATGGCAAAGCAGACTCAATGGGCCAAACAGCCTAATTCCACTCATACCTTACGGTACTGAGGCAGTGCCACATTGCTGGAAATGCTTTATTTTCAGAACATGAGGCTTCATCTATCCGCTAAAGTGCACCTTAAGGATCAAATGGCAACCTTAAAGAAGCAAGGAAGTTTCTCCCAGTACCCTGACCAACATTCACCCTTCAATCTGCACCTCCAAATATAAATGAATTGGCCACTGCTGCTTGTATGTACTCAGTAGGTATATGCCTGTATACTGGAGTGATAACTGGATTTCAAAATAATTCATATCACATGTGAAGTGCTTTTCATAGATACCCTACAGTGTAGAAGGAGGCCATTTGGCCCATCGAGCTTGCATCGACAACAGTCCCATCCAAGCCCTATCCCTGTAATCCTACATACTTACATCACTAAACCCTTTAATCTACACATCCCAGGACACTAAGGCACAATTTAACATGGCCAATGCACCTAACCCTCACATCTTTGGACTGTGGGAGGAAATTGGGGCACCCGGAGAAAATCCACACAGACAAGGGAAGAATGTGCAAACTCCACGCAGGCAGTGATCCAAGCTGGGAATCAAACCCACATCCCTGCTTTTGAAATGCATTGAACACAACAAAGTGCTGCAGAAGGTTAAGGGTGCAGGTTGAGGGGATCAGCCGCATTAAATTGCCCCTTAGTGCCCAAAGATGTGGACTAAGGGGATTAGCGGGATAAATACATGGCGTTACATGGATCAGAGCTGGGCGGAGAGTCAGTGTGGACTTGATGGGCTGAACGGTCGTCTTCTGCGCTGTAGAGATTCTAGCAAGTTTTGATGAATGGCAGTAAAGTCAGTCCTCAGAACAACTCATACAAGTTTGGTCATTGGGGAAAGTTGAATTTGGGTGGGGATAGCTCCTATGGTCTGACACTTGCTAACAATTTGCATCTGGGGCTTGTGTGAATAGATGACACAACAAATAAAAATATCAGACTGTTTTATATATAGCATTGAATAAATTCTCAGTTAAAACATTAGGTGTAGTTTCCTCTGCTGACTGGGATGAATGGAAAAGCCAGCATATGCTTTGAGCACTTGCTTGGACATTATTTTAACACAGAAGCTTTTTTCTCTCTGGAACTTGAGTTTCCATTTGACCCCATGTTATAACTTTCGGTGGGGGTGGGGGGGGCTGTGTGAAAAGAGTTTTCACAGTCTCAACCCAGTCCATGTGGACATGGCACAAGACAGAATTATCCACGTCTGTCACCAATCAAATCAAAAGGGAGTGTTACTATTCAACCTACCATGCGGTGTCTAACCTGGGAATGTTTGAGGTTAACAGCAAGTATCTAATATGGGAAGATGTTACAGGGGTGACTCTCCCATCACGACCCACAAATTTTCTGGTGCGTGTTGGCCATTTTGCGGGATTCGCGCGTGCCCATCTCCCAGAACCGGAGAACAGAGCTGGAGGGGCAGCAGTGTGGTGGTTCCAGGCTAGCCAGTGATTGAGCTGGCCAGCAAAAGGGAAGTCTGACAGATCGGGATCACTGGGTGTGTGCAGAGTTCCTGAACCCCACTGGGTTTTTAATAATATTCATAATTGTGACCTCTGCATTGAAGTGTGGGAGATTCAGGTCTGAAATTGCACTGCAAAAATAGTGATGATATAGACCGGTTTTCTCGCCAATTCAGCATCTTTGGGAGAATTCTTGCGCTGATATTTCTTGTTTAGCGCTGCTGCCTCACAGTGCCGGGGACCTGAGTTCAATTCCTGGCTTGGGTCACTGTATGTGCGGAGTCTGCATGTTCTGCCTGTGCCTGCGTGGGTTTCCTCCAGATGCTCCGGTTTCCTCCCAGAGTCCAAAGGACATGCTGGTTAAATGCATTAGTCATGTTAAATTCTCCTTCAGTGTACCCGAACAGACGCCAGAGTGTGACGACTAGGGGATTTTCACAGTAACTTCGCTGCGCTGTTAATGTATTAACTTGTATTTATATTGTATATTTAACATAATGAAACTTTTAAAAATTAATTTATGGGTGCATCACAGACTAGGCCAGCATTTGTTGTTCATTCCTAATTACCCTTGTGTGGTGATGAGCTGCCTCCTTGAACCTCTGCAGTCTTTCAGGTGTAGGTAGGGAGAGAATTCCCGTATATCGACCCAGTGACAAGGAAGGAATAGCCGATATATTTCGAAGGCAGGGTGATGAGACTCAAGGTGCTTCAAGGGAGCATTCTCAAATGATGTGCCACTTAAGGAAATGTTCATCTTGGAGTAGTACAGTAGTCAGCACTGCTGCCTCACAGTGCCAGGGACCCAGGTTCGATTCCTGGCTTGGGTAACTGTCTGCACGTTCTCCCCATGTCTGTGTGGGTTTCCTTCGGGTGCTCCGGTTTCCTCCCACAGTCCAAAGATGTACGGGTTAGGTTGATTGGTCAATTTAACATGGCCATAGTGTCAGGGGATCAGCAGGGTAAATATGTAGGGTTACAGGAATAGTTCATCCCTCAATAAACATCACACTGCCATTTGTGGGATCTTGCTGTGCACAAATTAGCTGTAGTGTTTCCTGCATTGCGAAAGGCAATTATACTTCAGAAACACCTTCATCAGACCCATATCCGAGCACTGGGTAAGAAGTCTGCAGCCTCAGGTTGAAGTTAGCGAAAAGTACAACGGTAACCAAGTGGAATTTGCTGAAAAACACTTCAAAATGTCCCGAGGTGCTATATAAATGAAAGTCCTTTCTTTTCCCTTTTAAATTATTTCACATTTCAGAAAGTGAGTATATATATTTGATATTGTTGTTTAAATACCATTATCCAGCCTCCAGGCCACTATGGACTGCACAGGGCAGAGGAAAGCAGTCACAGTGATTAGCACTGCTGCCTCACAGTGCCAGGGATCCAGATTTGATTCCTGGCTTGGGTCACCGTCTGTGTGGAGTTTCCACGTTCTCCCCATGTCTGCATGGGTTTCTTCCAGGTTCTCCGATTTCTTCCCACACTCCAAAGATGTGCCATGGTAAGGTGAATTGGCCATCCTAAATTGCCCCTTTGTGTCAGAAGATGTGCAGGTTACGTATTGGCCATGCTAAATTGCCACTTAATACCCCAAGGTATGAAGGTTAGTTGGATTGGCCATGCTAAATTGCCCCTTTGTGTCCAGAGATGTGTAGGTTAGGCAGATTAGCCAGAGATAGGAGGAGGAGAGGGAGTTCTGGGTGGGATCCTCCTTGGGATAGTTGGTGCCGACTCAATGGGCTGAATGGCCTTCTGTTGCACTGCAGGGATTCCATTGATTTTATGATTCTATGGGACGGAAGCTGGGAGTCAGGGTGAATTCCTGTCTCCTTGATTACATTGAATAGGCAGTCGTGAAAAACCCTGAATAAATGTATGTTTATTCAACTGATGTAGAAAGCAATCTGCATGAATCTAATGATCAGAATGGGCGTTCTCATCTGAATAGGAAACACAGACATTGCTTCTGGATCTAATTGTACAACACTGAGGTATTTCAGTTAATCAGTCTTCTAAAACCCAGATGAAGAGAGCCACAAAAATGTCAACATGTCTTATCACTCCAATCTTTTTAATGGGGATAATAACAAGGCATATCTCTGTACTCTGACATATAGACTGTGGCTGGCAAAATAAGGGCTTTAAGTGAGTCTTTCTCAGTTAAAAAGCTACTTGCGATGAACAAGCTTTGATTGGAGACTCGATGTTGATTCTGATAAGTGTTTGATGTGGAGTTTATTATTGAGTCAGAAGTTATCAGCAATGACTGGGGAAGCCCCAGGAAAATGCCACGCTGCACTCTGTAAACGTCTGTGATTTCAACCACATTACCTTACTGAGAGGTCATTATTTTGTACAATTGTACATGGTGAGTATCGGCAAGCTGTTCTACCATGGGAACCCAGTCTTGCTGGAACCCGGTCTTCCAACATGCTGGAATTCCTGAAGGTTACTTGCTTAAAAATGACCCCCATATGTGCCTTTAATAGCTTTTTTAAAGAGGACACGGATTTAATATAAATGCCAAAAAAAACAGGCCGGGGCGAGACAAGTTGTATTTCTCGTGTTGCTGTGATCTGGAAGGGTGGTGGAAGCAGATTCAATTGTAACTTTGGAATGGAATTGGATAAGTACTTGCAAAGGACAAACTTTTACAAGGCTATGGGGAAAAGAGTAGGGGAGTGGGAGCAAGTCCTCTCTGCCTCTCTCCCACCCCCTCACCACTGCTAAAACCAAATCTTTGGTTATTTGACCTGAAGTGTCCCCCTGTGACCCAGCATTGAGTTGTTTGCTAATGCTCTTGTGAAATGCCTTGGGATAGTTCACTACATTGAACAAACTACGCCAACGTAAGTTATACTGTTAACGTTGTTGAGAGATTGGCTGGTTGTGTTCCCAGGTTCCCATTAGATTGTCAGCAGTGAAGGACTGGCCCGCACTGTGTCCCTCTGGAGATGATAAGCTGGCTAGGAAAGCAATCCTGGGGTCAGAGAGTGTAGGGTCATGAATCACATGTGTCCTTACCAAAGCTGCACGTTCAAAGCCAGCTCTTAAACCTGAGTAAATATTTTATGCAGCTTGAAACAATGAATGAATAAATGAGAGGAACTTAAGCTGGTGAAACTGTGCGTTGGTAATCAGTTACTTTTCAGTTTACAAAATGAACCTGCCCTTTTATTAGTTTGACTTTCTTTAATCTTTCATGCGATGTGGGCATCACTGGCAAAGCCAGTATTTGTTGTCTGTCCCTAATTGTCCTTGAACTTAATGGCTCGCTTGGCCAATTAAGAGTCAACCACATGGCTGTGGCTCTGGAGTCACATGGGCCAGGTCAGGTAAAGATAGCAGATTTCCTTCCCTAAATGGGCATTAATGAATCAAATGGGTTTTCTACAAGAATCGATGATTATTTTATGGACACAATTACTGAGACTAGCTTTATAATTCCAGATTTAATTTGGGGTGGCAGGGTAGCTCAGTGGTTGGCACTGCTAACTCACTGCATCGGGGATCCAGATTCATGTCCAGCCTCGGGTCAGTGTCTGTGTGGAGTTTGTATGTTCTCTGCATGTCTGCATGGGTTTGTATGCCTCACCACCCTGCTAGCGAGAATGGACTAAGCGTTAAATTACCCAATCTCCATTCACAGCAGTGGGACTGGAGGATCCCAGCCATGGGTGAGGTCTGAGAATTCCGGCCTGTCTTTTGGATGGGACGGTGAACTCCCCCCCGTCTCAGAGACATGGAAGGTCACATGGTGCTCATTCAAATAAGGGAAAGGAAGTCCTGCCTGGTGTCATCTTCTGTCAGCTAGTGTCAGTAAACCAGACATTTAGTCCTGTGTTTCATAGAATCCAACAATGCAGGAGTCTGCATCAACCACAATCCTAACCAGATCCTATCCCCTCAGCCCCACCTACTTATCATGCTAGTCCCCCCCATCACTAAGGGACAATTTACCATGGTCAATCAACCTAACCTGCACATCTTTGGTTCCTTTGCTGTTTGTGGGATCTTGCTGTGTAAACTAGCTGCTGTCATTCCTCCCTAACAGCAGTGGCTATGCTTCAGATCAAGCCCAAGATGGGGTGGCAATGCCTCACCTTGTCAGCTTGGATCTCGTTTGTCTCTATTGTGGGGTCCATTAAGTGGGTTCAATTGGATTTTGTTTTTTTTTGGACGAAGAGAGGAATGGATTTGGGTTTCCGTGCTCCACTCTGAGCATTGGCTTCGTAACTTTAAGGATGGAGCAAAAAATTGACTGACTGGGCTTCAAAAATGAATGTGCAGTGATGCACGTTGTGCATCCTACGGTTGTAGGAGATGCAATTACAAGTGCATTTATTGTGATTTTGGCAGCAATTTGCCTAATGGTACTGAGACTGTGTATGTGCACACCAACACCTATACAACTAAACACAAAGGGGAGAGGGGGGGTCCCTTTCTAAAGTTACATTTAGAAACCCATTTTCCCCCTCCCCCAGGGGTTCAGGATCCAGCATGGAGATCGGAGCATCCCCCCGCATCCAGGCATCAGAGATCCCCCCCACCCCCAAACAACACCAACATTGGGGCACCCGCACCTCTCAGGCACCTGGTCCCTTCCCTCTCCTTACTGCATACAAAAGGTGACCCCCCCAAAATGGAAGATGGCTAACCCCCCCTTTGGCAGCATTGCCAGGAGGCACTGCCATTGTGCCAGGGGGCAGTGTCTAGTCTTGTCCCACAACCCCTGGGACTGGCAGGCACCTCCGTGCCGCAGCACAGTTATCACTTTTGAAAATCAGTAATAATTCATGCCAGCATGACGTCATGCTGCTGGTGGGAGTGGGGGGAGGGGGGGATATGTCATGGGCAGGTGTTACAGTTTCAAGCCCATTAATTAAATTATATGTAAATCTCTGGAAGTCATGCTTGGGGTGAACCTGATTATGTCATCAGCAGGGGGCATGGCGGAGAGATCTTAAACCGGGATCTCGCTGGTGGAAGTCCCGTTTTTGGTCTCTTGTGAGATTTAGTGGCCATTACTGGATTTGTGCCCATGGCTAACAGGGCCATTAGATCACACCCCTAAAGCTTTCTCCCCCGAAAGGGTGTGGATGCTGACAATCAATTGCAATTTTCAAGAAATAGATTTAAGTGTAAGTTTGTTTATGAGTGTCACAAGTAGACTTACCTTAACATTGCCATGAAGTTACTGTGAGATTCTCCCGTCCTTCCTCCACCTCCATTCTCTGTTTCTCTCCAGTCTCATTGCTGCATCTTTGTTAAGTTTAAAAAGTTAAAAGTTTATTAGTGTCACAAGTAGACTTACCTTAATACTGTAATGAATTTACTGTGAAAATCTCCTAATCGCCACACTCCGGCATCTGTTCGGGTACACTTTGGGAGAATTTAGCACGGCCAATGCACCTAACCAGCACCTCTTTCAGACTGTGGGAGGAACCCAGAGGATACATGGGGAGAATGTGCATACTCCACACAGACAGTGACCCAAGCCGGGAATCAAACCTGGATCCCTTGCACTGTGAGGCAGCAGTGCTAACCACTGCCACCCCAAAAGTAAATGGAGTTAAGCCAGAGATTAGCTGTGATCTAAATAAATGGCCTCCTGATCACAGTGTGAGACTGAGCTGTAAAATTCCAGAAGGTTCCAGCTTCAGTACTTGAACAACGTTGAGTTTGTTGATCTCAACAGGAATAGTGTTGCGTCATTATTGCCCATCTCAGGCAGCTGAGACAACTCGGATTGTTTTATAATCCTGTGTGAATGTACGCAAGATTGCCAGTCAACTACATATCGTGAGACTGGGGACCAGGAAGAGCAATAGTGCATCAATCTGTAACAATGGTCAATGCTTTAGGTTAAGGCACATAGAAAAGTATTCCACTTGGCAATGCTCACTGTCTAAGCTCGCAAATAGAGGTTTATGACCTTGTTTTATGACCTTGCTCAGGCGAGGCTCCTAAAATCCGGCCTGAGGCCAACAGAATTCCGTTCTGGAAATCTCGCTGGAATCGGGGTGGCAAAATTATGGCCATAGAATGGTCAGTTGGGTAAGGTAGCTGAGAATTGCCAGTGTCCATGGAACCATCGGAATGTAAACTGGGGACAGGATTAAAGGGGAGAGAAGTTTTGCAAATTCATTTACAGGATGTGGGAGTTGTTGGCTAGGTCAGCATTTACTGTCCATCCCTAAAAACACAGAACCCAATACTGTGAATCAGTGAATCACAAAACCAGACACACGGCCCGGGGATACAAGGCTGCCATGGTCAGCTTTTAAATTCAACACATCAGGTAATTTTGTGGCTGGCACAGGAATAATATAGTCATAGAGGGAGCCACCAGTTTATTATGGGGATCCAACTGGCTCTCTCGGAGGTCTTGTGGCACAGTGGGTGGCATCTCTACCTCTGAGTCAGAAGCTCTGGGTTTGAGTCCCATCCCAGGGCACCATGACCGAGGAAAGTGCATTCATAACGCAGTTAGATAGGTTGAGTGTCAACCTACAAAATCCTTCCAAACATGCCAATGGCTGGTGGTAGGAGCAGGAGAAATTCCTGGTCAGTAATGGCATCCCTCAACTACAAGCCCCTAGTGACAGACTCGGGACCTGTGCTGTGAATAACTAGCTATGGAAACAGACAAAAGTCTGCCTTGGTTCACCACTAAGTGCAGGAAGAGAATTGGAACTGGCTCTTCCTGATAATTCCCTACACGTGACTCCAGTCTCACAGTTGACTCAGTGTCCCCATTCGTGGTCTGGCATTCCACTTGGATGTAAAGGCAGTTGCTCAGAGCAGCCAAAGATGGGAAATAATAAATGTGGTTTCACCAGCGTCACCTGCGCTTTGTGACTGAAAATGCTAAAATAAGCACATGAGGCTGAATTTTGGAAATAGGCTGGTTCTCCAGGAGTTAATCTTTCTGGAATTATGTCAATGGGACACTGCCCCACTGTTGACCAGTTAATATTTGGATATGAACTGCTTGAACAAAACAGTGTTAAACTCTTGAAACATGCTTTTTATTGGGCCAAACAATGTCTCCATGCCATCAACACCCAAATGCTTTGACTCCACTTAGTGTTGAGTTTGAGAAATCACAGCTGGTTCCTATTTTCTCCTTTGGTGGCTCTGCCTGAAATGTATGTATTAGATTGTGCTCAAGCCTGTACACTGCTAACAAAGAGCAGCCTGAATCCTTGGTGTACTGCACTTTATCGCTCATATCACATGAAGAGATTTTCCATTACAGATTTTCTTTTTAATTCATATCCTGTAAAAAAAAAATCAGCATCACAAGAGAGGAATTAACTCTTTGTGGTCCTGAATTTTCCTTTGAGGTCTCCTGTCTGGCAGTGCCAGGGGCCCAGGTTCGATTCCAGCTTCGGGTCACTGTTGGTGTGGAGTTTCGGCGTGGGTTTCCTCCGGGTGCTCTGGTTTCCTCCAACACTCCAAAGATGTACGGGTTAGGTTGATTGACCATGCTAAATTGCCCTGTAGGGGAGGCTACCGTGGTAAATACATGGGATTATGCGGATAGGGCCTTGGCGGGATTGTTGTCAATGCAGGCTCGATGGGCTGATTGGCCTCCTTCTGCATTGTAGGGATTCTATGATTCTGTCGCAGGTTGTGTGGTCTGTATTAGAACATCATTGCCCCTTCATGTCAGGAGTACTAGCTCAGGTAAATGCATGGGGTTATGGAAATAGGGCCTGGATGGTTCAGACTCAATGGGCTGAATAGCCTCCTTCTGCACTGTAGGATTCAATAATCAGAAATAGGGGCAGGAGTAAATTGTACCACCCTTTGAGTCTCCTCCATCATATAAGATGATGGCCGATCTTCTTCTCTCTGAACTGCAAGTTCCTGCCCTATCTCCATATTCATCAATTTCCTTACTATCCAGAAGTATTGAATATACCTTAAGGGGAGAGGTGATGGTGGCATTCTGGTATTTTCACTGGTTTACAAATCCAGAGATTCAGGGTAATGTTGGGTTCGAATCCCACCACAGCAGATGATGAACTTTGAATTCAATAAAAAATCTGGGATTCCCAGTCTAATGATGACGATCAAACCATCGTCAATTGTTGTAAAAACCAATCTGCTTCAGTGAAGGAAATCTGCTTCCCTTATTCAGTCTGGACTCCAGACCTACAGTAATGTGGTTGACTCTGAAATGTTTGCTGAAGTGGACTTCTAAGCCACTCCGATCAATAGAAATCAGAGATTGGCAATGAACACTGGGCCAGCCAGCGATGCCCATGAATGAAAGACAGCTGAGCATTCACAATCCTTTTGAGTGAAGTAATTTCTCCTCCTCTCAATTCTAAATACCTTACCCTGAGACTATGATGCCTAGTTCTACATTCTCAAGTCAGTGGCACAGTGGTTAGCACTGCTGCCTCACAGCTCCAGGGTCTCCGGTTCGATTCCTGGCTTGGGTCAGTGTCTGTGTGGAGTCTGTATGTTTTCCCCATGCCTGTGTATGTTTCCTCCCAAAATCCGAAAGACGCGCTGGTTAGATGCGTTGGCCATGCTAAATTCTCCCTCATTGTTCTCGAACAGGCACTGGAGTGTGGTGGCTAGGGGATTTTCACTGTAACTTCATTGCAGTGTTAATGTAAGCTTACTTGTGACCCATAAATAAACTTTAAATTTAGTTGCCATGCTCCAGCGCCTGTTTGGGTACACTGAGGGAGAACTTAGCATGGCCAACGCAGCTAACCAGAGAGCCTTTCAAATGGTGAGAGGAAACTGGAGCATCCGGAGGAAAGCCGTGAAGCCATGGGGAGAACATACAGATTATCAGGGTAAATACGTGGGATAGGCCTGGGTGGGAGTGTCAGTGCAGGCTCGAAGGACTGAATGGCCTCTTTCTGCACTATAGGGATTCTATTCTGATTAATGTAACAGGAGTACATTAGGAACAGGAATAGGCCATTCAGCGCCTCGAGCCTGCTCTGCCATTCAATAAAATCATGGCTGATCTGTCGCCTAATTCTAGGTACCTGCCCTAAACCCATATCCCAGCTCAGTAACAATATGTCTATCTCAGACTTAAACCTAACAATTGAACTAGCATTCACCGCTGTCTGAGGAAGAGATTCCCAAACCTCCTCCACTCTCTACATGTTTTCTAACATTTTCCACTGGGGTAGAAGCAGTCAGGCCGGTTCCAGGTACCTTGGTTAACACAAAGCAATGTCCTTAAAGATTAGCAACTTCAGACTGTTTGGTAGCAATGTCAGGCTTGGCTTGGAATAATTAATGCTTTTGATAAAATATTAGGCCACAGAATTTTGCATGAACAAGTTAACACGCAAGTTAACATTATATCCTGTGACATGGTTAGCACCTGTGCTAACCTATACATTAACCAAACAACTACCCAACAGTTGGATGATATCAAGATGGGGAGGCTGAATGTGGAGATCTTTGTGTCAGCCTACAAATATTTCTGGTAGATGCAGGATACTGCGGAACACCATGTTCCAAAGATGTTTCCAGTATCAAAATCACATCTCTGCTGACCATATGTGGCAGGGCAGTGGAATGATATCATCATTGATGGATGTTTGTTTTCACACTGGGAAATTGAGGGTGAAAGCGAGAGTCCGATATCAGACTCTGGAACTGGGAGTTGGTGACTTCAGTGCAAGAGGGCAGAAGTCTGTCATTATCGCCATTAATAAACTCAAGCTGATAGAGTGTAAGGGCTCTGTCTGTGTGCCCTGGCCAACACTCATCCCTTGAATAACACTTCAAAAAAAGCAGCATGTCTGCTCATTATCACATTGCTGTGCATAAATTGGCTGCTGCAATTCTAACAGTGACCAGAGTGCCCCACATTGGAGGTAAAGCACTCTGGGAGTAGCTGATGTCATAGGAGGCGCTACATAAAAGCAAGCACCTTCTTTATTGGGTCAACTTTTTCTGTTCCCCTTCTCAATTAAAGTTTAAAGTTTATTTATTGGCAGCACAAGTAGGCTTACATTACAATGAAATTACTGTGAGAATCCCTGAGTTGCCACACTCTGGCACCTGTTCGGGGACACTGAGGGAGAATTTAGCACAGCCAATGCACCTGACCAGCACGTCTTTTGGGCTGGGGAGGAAAACCAGAGCACCCAGAGGGAACTCACGCAGACACAGGGAGAACATGCAAACTCCACACAGACAGTGATCCGAGCCGGGAATTGAACCCAGGTCCCTAGCACTGAAGCAGCAATGCTACCTATTGTGTCACTGTGCCACCTCAGGTAAGTTGCAGAGAAAGCTAAAGATTTTTTCTATTCGTCTGTGGGACATGGGTGTTGCTGGCTGTCCAGCATTTATTGCCCATCCCTAGTTCCCTTGATCTGTGTGGCTTGCAGGGCCATTTCAGAAAGTAGTTGAGAGTCAACCACATTGCTCTAGAGTCACATGTAGGCCAGACCAGGTAAGAACAGCAGATTTCCTTCCCTAAAGGACATTAGTGAACCAGATGGGATTTTCCGACAATCGACAATGGTGTCAAGGTCATCAGTAGATACTTAATTCCATCATCTGCCGTGGAACCCAAGTCCCCAGAACATTAGCTGAGTTTCTGGATTAATAGTCTAGCGATAATACCACAAGGTCAACACATCTCCCAAATTGCCTTCAACTCTGCATCAACATACAGCACTCAAGATTGTGATGGTACAATATATAAGTACGTTACTCAAATAGCTCATTTTCAATCGAGAGTGTTTAAGAGGGTTTGGGATGAATTTACTAGGATAAATTAATGAAAACAAGAAATAGAAGCAGGAACAGACAATTTGGCCCTTCAAGCCTGCCCCGCCATTCAATATAGTCATTGCTGAACTATGCCGCCCTCAACTCCTTTTCTGTGCTGTTTTCCCCATAGCCCTCTATTCCCTGATCTATCAAATATTTATCCCCCTCCACGTTAAATACTTCCAATGGTCCAGCATCCACCACCATTTGGGGCAAGGAATTAAGTATAATGAGCACTAATTACTAACTCTTGTGTAAGATTATTCCAGGCCATAACTGAAGGTTACGTCCAGTTTTGGTTCCCTCGTGTTGTAGGGTGGGGGTGATGTCGAGGTCCTGGGGAGAGTTCAGAGGCGATGCACAAGTTTTAGCAGATGCCAGGATTTTGTGCTCAAGTCAAGACTGGCACTTAAACCCATGACCTTTTGACTCAGGGATCAGAGTGCTATCCACTGAACCAACACCACAGTAGAAAAATGTGCAAGAAATCTAGAGTAAACAGACCACAAAATAGTGGCTAGGTGATGCCAGAAGCATGTAAATTGTTGGTGGAATGGTGGGCCACAGGAATGGACCACAAGGAGAAGGAGCTGAGAAAGGATACGTGACTTGGATTAATCTTGAACACTGCTGTTGCAGCCAACTTAATGCAGAGTGCTGGGATGAAGCCGTGCAGTTTGTTAGCAACAGACAGTTCACAGCCTGAGAGAATTAAGCAAAACATTGAAGGGATTCACATCTCCAAGCAAAAACAGAAGAAAAAAGAAATGAGGACTGCACCATGTGGATCACATGGATGGGGACAGCACAGGGGTTAGCCCTGCTGCCTCACAGCGCCAGGGATCTGGGTTCATTTCTGGCCTTGGGTCACTGTCTTGTGCAGAGTCTATGCACATTCTCTCCGTGTCTCTGCGGGATTCCTCTGGGTTTTTCAGTTTCCTCCCACACCACAAAGATATGGAGGTTAGTTTGATTGGCCGTGCTCAATTGCCCCTTAGTATTAGGGATATTAGCAGGGTATATATGTGGGTTATGAGGATAGGGCTGAGGTGGGCCCGGGAAACATGTTTCAAACACTCCGGTTTCCCTCAAAGATGTGCGGGTTAGGTGAATTGGTCACGGTAAATTGCTTCTTGGTGTCCCACGATGTGTAGGTTAGGGGGATTAGTGGGCTAAATGCATGGGGTTACAGAGATAGGGTGGGAGTGGGCTGGGATGAATGCTCTGTCAGAGAGTTGGTGCAGATCCGATGGGCCAAACGATTTTCTTCTGCTCTGCTGGGATTCTATTCTATGACCTCAAAAAATGAGGGAAGCCATTTGGTCCATCTTTGGCTCATTCTTCCATTAGAACTGAGTCTCCCCTATCAATATCCTACTGCCTTATGAATAACCCCAGAAATTTTGGCCTGGATTTTCACAATGACTAAGAGCCTCTTCATCATTGAAAATTGCAGGAGAGAGCAAATCCCGGAATTCCCACTTCTGAACATAACATTTCAGCAAGGCAGGGATGTATCCAGGTTGAAATTTGTGCATACGCACCTTACAGTAACATCTTCCCATCTCAATCAGCAGCCACCTCCTCTCACGGCTAATTTTGGTGATCATGATGTGGAGATGCTGGTGTTGGACTGGAGTAAGCATGGTAAGAAGTCTCTCAACATCAGGTTAAAGGTTTACTTGGCAGCACAAGCTTTCAGAGTCTCGCTCCTTCTTCAGGTGAGTGAGGAGTTGTGTTCACAAACAGGGCATATATAGACACAAACTCAATTTACAAGGTAATGGTTGACTCAGCCAATGCTGTCTACCTGATACGCTGCTGGAAAGGATGTCCCGAAGCATGGTACATTGGGGAGACCATGCAGAGGCTATGACAATGGACGAATGAACACCCTCGACAATCACCAGGCAGGAGTGTTCTCTTCGTGTTGGGGAACACTTCAGCAGTCATGGGCATTCAGCCTCTGATCTTCAGGTAAGTGTTCTTCAGGGCGGCCTTCACGACATACGACAACGCAGAATTGCTGAGCAGAAACTGATAGCCAAGTTCCACATACATGAGGACGGCCTCAACTGGGATCTTGGGTTCATGTCACCCTAGCTCTAACCCCCACAACTTACCTGGGCTTGCAAAATCTCACTAACTGTCCTGGCTGGAGACAATACACACCTCTTTAAACTGTACTTGGCTCTCTTTCCACTCACATTGTTTACCTTTAAGGCTTGATTACCTGTAAAGGCTCACATTCCAATCATGATCTTGTAAATTGAGTTTGTTTCTGTATAATGCCCTATTTGTGAACACAACTGCTCACTCACCTGAAGAAGGAGCGAGACTCAAAGTTTGTGTTGCCAATTGCAAATAGACCTATTGGACTTTAACCTGGCGTTGTGAGACTTATTACTAATTTTGGTGACCCAGGTGTGTGAGATTCTACCTGAGAGCAGGTCTGAACATTGTGGAGTCCTTTGGAGAGATGGGATACCCTTTTGACAAAGCAGGTAGCTCTTTAGGTATGGTCTCAGCTCAGCTTAAGGGGAGATCAGGTGCCCTATGGTGGAGTGTTGTGCCCCTTGTGAGAGGTTGTTGCTGTTGTTAGTGTATCTTCACACCAGTTTTATAATAGTTGTGGGGGGGGAAGCGGTGGAAGGATTTCTGAATTGATTATCAACCCATTGAACAGCTTTAATGCTCCTTCCATGGCCAATAATTACTGGCATTGGACTTGAGGCTTGTGGTCCAGTGGTGCTACCACTGCACCACAAAGCTTCCCTTTCAGAGAGGTAAGGTGCTCCATGGGATTATTAAAAGTATGTATAAATGTGCATAAAGTCTTTAACTGACCAGTTTATTGGAATTGTCAAAATGAACTGTCAAACTATCAAAGCGTTTGGAACTCCAGACCTTTAAATCTTTGAAAAAAAGGTGTCTGGAATGTCAAAAAAAATCATTGCTCGCTATTTCACTCTATTCCTTGACTGAGAGCTATCATTAGTGGATTAGTGCTACACGACAGATTTTAAAAACTATCATTATTATGGGAGGTGGAATTGGGTAAAGGTGCATGAAGTGGCATGGATTGGGCATAGGGAGTTTGTGAGGGTTGAGGGCTTGATTTATCGCTTTATTTCTTTTTTAAAAACCTCAGAGGTGGTGCCAGAGCACCAAGACAGGCCTTCCATCAGGCTCACCCTCGCACTGGGCAACTTCCGCACTCATTCCCAGGGTCAACGGGCCTGACTCCTGGTGAACTCTGACAATCCCATCTTCAGGTAGCACTTAGTCCTGTGTTGGGTGTGCGGAGTGTGAGAGTTTTAAAGCTGAAACATCATCAAATTGGGAGCTTTCAGTGGTCAACAAGCACAGGGGTGGTGGCACTTGAAGCAAGTCAGGAAAGGGACAGCAGGGTTTCGGTAGGGAGTCTGACCAGGAAAGCATTGGGATAGTCAGGTTTGGAAGTAATGTGGGCACGGCCAAAGGTTGCAGCAGCAGATGATCTGAGGCAAGATGAGAATACAATGAAGGAAATGAGATGATCTTGCTGATGGAGCAATCATGTGATTAAAAAATCATCAGGGTCCTGCATGTAGTGATCGATCAGTTGACAAGCTGAATGCAGACCAATTCTATTGAAATGACTTTTTAAAAAAAAAATTGACTTGATTTATTATTATCACATGTATTAACATACAATGAAAAGTATTGTTTCTTGCATGCTATACAGACAAAACATACCATTCATAGAGAAGGAAATGAGAGAATGTACTGTCACGGTGTAGAGAAAGATCAACTTAGTGCAAGGTAGGTCCATTCAAAAGTCTGATGGCAGCAGGGAAGAAACTGTTCTTGAGTCAGTTGGTAGGTGACCCCAGACTTTTGTATCTTTTTCCCGCTGGAAGGAGGTGGAAGAGAGAATGTCTGGGGTGCGTGAGGTCCTTAATTATGCTGGCTGCTTTTCTGAGGCAGTGGTAAGTGTCAATGGGTGGGAGGCTAGTTTGCATGGTGGATTGGGCTACATTCATGACCTCTTATACTTTCTTGTGGTCTTGGACAAAGCAGGAGCCATACCAAGCTGTGATACCACCAGAAAGAATGCCTTCTATGGTGCATCTGTAGGAGTTGGTGAGGGTTGTAGCTGACATGACATCCTTAGTCTTCTGAGAAAGTAGAGGCGTTAGTGGGCTTTCTTAACTATAGTGTCAGCATGGAGGGAGCAGGACGGGCTGTCGGTGATCTGGACACCTAAAAACCTGAAGCTCTCGACCATTTCTTCTTCACCCCCATTGATGTAGACAGGAACATGCTGAAGTCGATGACTATCTCCTTCGTTTTGTTGATAGTGGCTATTGTTATGTAGGAAATCACAGCAATGACCATGCACATGCTAGTGTGGGAATGACTAAAATGTGAAGTTTTCTTTAAGAATTGTGTCAACTAAGGAAAGACTTCTGGCTGGAAAGTGAACCATGTTCCATTTCCAATGGTTTGAATGAGATTGTTAGGGAGTCTGCTGAACAGGCAGATAGCAGTTTTGTTTGATGGGGCACAGTGTCCCCTCTGAACTCAAGGCCACATTAGCTTCCAGATCAAGATCCTGCAAAATCAGCAGCTCAAATCGCCAACTACAGCCCAAAACAATTAAACCCAGCTGCATGACGGCACTTTTCTCAACAATCAGGTTCCACTACCTTGGTCATTAAAAACTGTTATCAAATGGTGTTTTTATAAAGACCCCCATTTAAACAATGGGCTCCAGAAAGCATAAGTTAAGGCTTCATTGCAATTCAACCCAGGTGATGACGTCCTTCATTCCTACGGCAGAGTTATTAAAGTGGACTGCTAGCTTTTAAAGTCTGCAGCTGACGGTGGTCCAGGCTTTGAGTGTGGTTAACCCTTCTCTCTTTCCCACCCAAAACTTCTGGATTACTTGTTTTTGTTCCCCAACAGAAATTATTGTCAGCCATCAATTTAATATTAAGTTAAAGAATCAGTTTTCATTTGTTCATTCAAATGAATTACCAGTCAGGTAGCTGAATCTGAGTAACAGCAGAATGGGGGAGAATAGACACAGAAGGTGCAGAAAGACCTTCGATGGTTTGGCAAACGGCAGAGATAGTAGTGTCAAGGTTTGCAGTTTATCCGTCTGCTGCCTCAGTTCAAATGGGTTTCATATGAGTTTAATATATTAAAGTGGCCATGTCTGAATTGCTATATTGGTGGTCTTCAGTGTCTGTCTCAGAGTTAAACATGACACTAACTCCTTTGAGTGTTTTCCTTTCCATTCCCCAGGCCCCTGTCTCCAGAGCTTACACTTGATGTGCATAACTATCTTGCAGGATTCAAAGGTCAAACTGTGCCCACTTCATTCTAAATCTTTCCATCAGCTGTTGTTCTACCTCTCTGCTCCTTTCAAAAAAAACACACACACACACTCTTCCGCAATGAGCTTGCTGCTTTGTGAAGATGTGCTCGGGAGAACTCTGAGTGGTTCCATTCGGCAGATAGGAAACTGTGAGGGCAGTGTGACTCATGGACTGAAGGGAATGGCCACCGTGGGAGTTTGTGACTTCCCTGAACTGAAGCCAGGTCATCAAAGCAGAGGCATGAAACACCACACAAGAACACAAGAAATCGAAACAGGAGTGGGCCCCAGGATCTTCAAGCCTGCCCTGCCATTCAATTTGATTTTGACTGATGTTGAGTTGATTTCAATTGGATTTATTATTGTCACATTTATTGGGATACAGTGAAAAGTGTTGTTTCTTGCACGCTGTACAAATGGAGTTCATAGAATACATAGGGAAGGAGGAAAAGAGAGGATGCAGAATATAGTATTTCATGTACAGAGAGGGTGAAGAGAAAGGTCAGCTTAATATATGATAGGATCATTCAAAAGTCTGATGGCAGCAAGGATAAAACTGTTCTTGAGTCGTTTGGTACATACCCTCAGACTTTTGTATCTTTTTCCCAAGGGGGGGCCAGCACAGTGGTTAGCACTGCTGCCTCACAGTGTCAGGGACCCCCAAATTCAATTCCCAGCTTGGGTCACTGTCTGTGCGGAGTCTGCATGTTCTCCCCGTGTCTACATGGGTTTCCTCTAGATGCTCTGGTTTCTCCCCACAGTCTGAAAGATGTGCTGGTTAGGGTGCACTGGCCATGCTAAATTCTCCCTCAGTGTACCCGAACAGGTGCTGGAATGTGGCGACTAGGGGATTTTCACAGTAACTTAATTGCAGTGTCAATGTAAGCCTACTTGCAACTAATAAATAAACTTTAACTTTGAAGGTGGAAGAGAGAATGTCTGGGGTGCGTGAGGTCCTTAGTTATGCTGGCTGCTTTTCCCAAGGCAGCGGGAAGTGTAGACAGAATCAATGGATGGGAGGCTGGTTTTCGTGATGGATTGGGCTATGTTCACAGTCCTATGTAGTTTCTTGCAGTCTTGGTCAGCACAGGGGCCATACCAAGTTGTGATAGATCCGGAAAGGATGTTTTCTATGGGGCATCTGTAAAAATTGATGAGAGTTGTAGTGGGCATACTGAATTTGATCAATGCCGGCCTCAGCTCCTTTCTGTGCCATTTCCCCAGAGTCCTCTATTCCTCAATCTGTCAAATATTAATCCACCTCCACTTTGAATAATTCTAATGATTCAGCCTCCATCACCCTTTGGGGCAGAGAATTCCAGAGATTCACCACTCTCTTTGGGAAGAAATTTCTATGCATCTCAGTTTTAAACGATCGGCCCTTTTATCTTGTAGCTGTGTCCGCTTGTTTGAGAACATCTCACCATCTACCCTATCGAGCTCCCTCAGAATCCGACATGTTTAAATAAGGTCACCCCGCTTTCTTCTAAACTCCAAAAAATACAGAGCCAGGCTAATCTCTCTTGATTGATTGAGAAATTAGACTTAAATTAGGTCTTTTTCTCCCTCAGATGACGGTCTTTTTATATTGAAAGAAAATAATGACTAAAAGTTGGCAGAGTGAAACAGAAGCAAGAGGAAATGTGACATTGCGGCAAAAGTTGCACTTTAGATCAACAATGAAGGGAACTAAACGTTATCTCGAACTGGAGATTTTAATTTCCAGTTGGAAAAAGAGGCCCATACTAGTGGAGTTTCCTCAACACATCACCACTCAGGCAGACTAATGATTGGCACCAAGGCACAAATGAGTCAAAGATTAGAATCGATGTTGCGTATTCAATGTTTGTGGAACAATATGAATGAATGTTCTTTGCCAGCAACAAACCCTTACTTCATTCCTTCACGGGAGGTGGGCTTCACTGGCAAGATCAACGTTTGTTGCTCATTCCTAATTGCTCTTGAACTGACTGGCTCGCTCGGCCATTTCAGAAGGCAGTTAAGAGTCAACCACATTGCTGTGGCTCTGGAGTCACATGTAGACCAAAAGATAAGGATGGCAGGTTTCCTTCCCTAAAGGACGCTAGCCAACCAAATGGGTTTTTACAACAATCTAAGATAGTTGTCATGGTCACCATGAGCTTTATATTCCAGATTTATTAATTGAATTTAGTCTTAGAGCATTAGCTTGGATCTCTGGATTACTAAGCCAATAGCATTACCACAACACCATTCCCACTGCCCACTCCTCCTGCCAATGATTCTATTCACAATCATTCTTTGGTGGCCTCTGTGACCTTGAGGTCAACTAAAAGAGTGCTGCCCAGTCCTAACTTGTTCCAAGTCCTATTCACTCATCACCCTTGCACTCACTAACCTACATTGATTCCTAGTCAAGAAACAAGTCCATCTTAAGTGTTAGAAGTGAAAGAGAACTATAAACATGAGGCAATAAGGTGTAAACACTGAGTTCAACAACTTCAGAGCATGAAGTCCCTCTTCCACCTTCACCTCATTTCCATTTATTTTATTTCATTTCTTCTTTTTCTCTTATTCATCCATTTTTATTACTTCATATTCTTATTTTTAGTTTTCCACTTCTAATATCTTGCTTTCCATCTTGTTTCCCACCACCTCACCCTGGTAGCATAAATCTTGTCTGATTTTCCTTCTCTTCAGCTCTGAAGGGTCATCCTGACTCAAAACATTGGCTCTATTCTCTCTCCACAGATGCTGTCAGACCTGCTGAGATTTTTCAACATTTTCTGTTTTTGTTTCAAATTCCAGCATCCACAGTAATTTGACTTTAATTCAATTTTAACAGTTTCTATGTGTTCAAATCCCCTCCACATCCCTGCTCATCCCTATTTCTGTAACCTCGTCCAGGCCTACTCTCGTCCGAGATCTCTGCACTCTTTCGATTCTAGCCTTTTTGCCTTGCTGACTCTAATCATGCCACCATTGGCAGCTATGCCTTCCAGTGCCGAGGTTCTAAGCACTGGAATTTCCACTGTTAGCCTGTCTGTCTCTATGCCCCTATACCTTGCTTGTAGTTGTTACACTTACTTCTGTTGTGGCTTTTGGTCACCTGTCCCACATCTCCATACGTAGTTCCATCTCAGCTTTGGACTTGATTTTACATGCCAAGGGTGTTTTTGACGGGGTGGGGGGTCACATTGCCTAGCCAACAATCATCCTGCCCACCCTTCTCTCTCATGTGCTTATCTGACTTCCCTTTAAATGCCTGCATGCTAGTCTTCCCAACTATTCCCTGTTGAGGCGAACTTCACATCACTTTCCGGATGAAGATGTTTTTCCTGAATTCGTAATATTTGTGACTGGAAACATCTTACCCACAACAAATCTATTAAACCCTCTTGTTATTTAAAGGACCTCGCCACCCTGCCTTCTCTTTTCGAGAGGAAACTGTGTTTATAAATGCGAGTTCTTTCTGTTTCCTTTAACCAAAAGGGGAAAAAAGACCCAAGGCACTTTCTGGCTCTAAATGGACTCAGCCTTGCGTTTCAGAAAACACAGGCTTGAAAGGTGACAGAATTTCCTTATACAAGCTGAGCACATTTTCTGGCTTAATACATGGCATAGGTTGGGCACCTGCCAACAAGATGTTGTCAACACATCCATCAACATTTCCCCCGTTGAAAACATGAAGACTGGGGAAGGTCAGCCCATTTCCAAACTGTCTCATGTTTATAGCTCTCCCGCACTTCCAACACTTTCAGTTGCAGTAAACCTTTGAGTGAAATGGTGGTGATGTCAAGCTTTCCTCATGTAGAGCAACAGGCTTTACCCCCCTAGCGGTCCAAACCAAACTTTAACGATGTGTCGCTGGCAAATTCTTAAATATCAAAGTGAATATTTTTTTCTTAAATGTCAACGGTCCTTCCTACAAGCAAATCCTGGAATCTCGCTCAGACTGATGATAGAAACTTGAGGAAGCCATGAAGGGTCTTGTACACAGACATCAATAAGATATTGAATGATATGAAAAGGCAGGTTTAGAATTACTTGAAACTGTGTATTATGAGAAAGGAAAAAGGGGGGACAGATTCAAATTAGTCAGCAGTAGATTTAGGAATAATGTCAGAAAGGACGCACATTCTTAAGAACATAAGAACATAAGAAATAGGAGCAGGAGTAGGCCATCTAGCCCTTCGAGCCTGCCCCGCCATTCAATAAGATCATGGCTGATCTGTCGTGGCTCAGTTCCACTTTCCCGCCCTCTCCCCATAACCCTTAATCCGCTCTCTTATCAAGAACCCATCAACCCGCTTCTTAAAAATATTTAGCGAGGCAGCCTCCACCACTTCAACGGGCAGAGAATTCCAGAGATTCATCACCCTTTGAGTGAAGAAGTTCCTCCTCAACTCCGTTCTAAACCGCCTCCCCTTTATCTTGAGGCTGTGCCCCCTAGTCCTATTGTCTTTTTTGAGCGGGAAGAGTCTCTCCACCTCTATCCTATCCATCCCATTCATCATCTTATACGTCTCAATGAGATCTCCCCTCATTCTTCTAAACTCTAACGAGTACAAGCCTAGTTTATTCAGCCTCTCCTCATAGCTCAACCCCCTCAACTCCGGTATCAGCCTAGTAAACCTCCTCTGCACTCCCTCCAAGGCCAAAATATCCTTGCGCAGGTGCGGCGCCCAAAACTGCACACAGTACTCCAGCTGCGGCCTCACCAATGCCCTATACAGCTGCAGCAAGACCTCCCTACTTTTATATTCAATCCCCCTCGCTATGAAGGCCAGCATCCCATTCGCCTTCCTGACCACCTGCTGCACCTGCAAGCTGGGTTTTTGCGACTCATGCACAAGGACCCCGAGGTCCCTCTGCACCGTCGCCTGCTGCAGTTTTTCGCCCCGTAATTAATAGTCCTTCCTACCATTCTTCCTACCAAAGTGGACCACCTCGCACTTGCCAACATTAAATTCCATTTGCCATTTCCTGGCCCATTCGCCCAGCCCATTCTTATAAAGAACCAACTTCCATTTTTAATTCGTTTACAGGATTAGCACATCACTGGCAAGGCATTTATTGCCCATCCCTAACTGCTCTTGGGAAGATGGTAGAAAGCTGCCTTCTTGAACCATTGCAGCCCCCGTGGTGTAGGGAGGGAATCCCAGGATTTTGACTGAAATAACACTGAAGAAATGGAGATTTAATTCTGAGTCAGGATGGTGAGCAACTTTTAGAGGAAATCACAAGCGGTGATGTTCCCATTTATCTCCTGCCTTCGTCCTTTTAGTGGTAGAGTTTGCTGGTTTGGAAGGTGCTGTTGAAGGAACCCTCGCTGAGTTGCTGCAATGCATCTTGTAGATGGTCCACCCTGCTGCCATTGTGTATTAGTGGTGGAGGGAGGAAATATTGAAGGGTGCCAATCAAGCCCATTGCTTTGTCCTGGATGGTGTCCCACCTTTGAGCATTGTTGGAGCTGCACTCATCCAGGCAAGTGAACAGTATTCCATCACAGTCCTAACTTATGCTCTTGTAGATGGTAGTCAAGCTTTGGGAAGTCAGGAGGTGGGTTGCTTTCTGAAGAATTCCCAGCCTCTGACTGTTCTTGGAGTCATTGTATTTATATGGCTGGGTCCAGTTCAGTTTCTGGTCAATGGTAACCGCCAGAACGTGGTTGATGGGAGATTCTGCAAACATATAGCCATTGCATGTCAAGGATACATGGCTAGATCTTCTCTTGTTGGGGGTTGCCTGGCACTTGTACAGCACAGTGGTTATCACTGCTGCCTCACAATGCCAGGGACCCGGGTTCAATTCCAGCCTTGGGTGACTGTGTGGAGTTTGCACATTCTCCCTGTGTATGTGTGTGTGAGTTGCCTCCGGGTGCTCTGGTTTCCTCCCACGTTCCAAAGAAATGTAGGTTAGGTTGATTGGCCATGCTAAATTGCCCCTTAGCGTCGGAGGATTAGCAGGATAAATATGTGGGGTTACGGGGATAGGGCCTGGGTTCGATGGGCTGAATGGCCTCCTGCACTGTAGGGATTCCATGAATTTTACTTAAACTTACTTGCCCAGGCCTGATTGTTGTCCAGGTCTTGCTCCATATTGAGATGGGCTGCTTCAGTACCTGAGGAGTTACAAATGGTGTTGGACATTGTGCAATCACCAGTGAACATCTCCGTTTCTGACCTTAGGAAGGAAGGCCATTGATAAAACAGCTGAAGATGGTTCTGATTCGGACATGACCCTGAATAAATCTTGCAGCGATGTCTCAGGACTGTGAACAAATAATCATTTGTTCCGTGTGCTCTCTTTAGTGGCACACCCCATAATTCAGACACTCCGAAAACCAATGACTCATTTCAGAGTGTTCTCTCTGACACTTGTGCACACCATACACTGGAAGAAAGTGACAACTGGTTGCTTCAGGCTTGTCCTCTGATCTTTCCACTTCTGACTGGCTCCAGGCCCACTTTCCTGAATGATCTGATGGTTTGGTTGATGCCAGCAAGCCCCAACGCCAATGGAAAAGCATTGGAAAATGCTGACTCATGGGTTGAAACTTGCCAGTGAACTGACAACTTATGTGAACTTCCCCTCAGCACGTATCCAGACTTTGGAACTCTGTGCTCATCGAGGCAGAAGGTGAAAATCAAAATGAACCATCGCTGGCTGAATTCAGAGCAAGCGCATTGCACCATGTTCATCCATCCTTTCGGGAACCGTGAAGTCAAATTTGTAACATCAGGGCAGATTTTCTGAATCCTCACTTACCACTAAGCTGGTTCTGGGTTCAAGTTCAACTCCAGGACTGGATAGCTACTTAAGGATTTCACAACACAGTTCAACTTTCAAGTCCAAACACCCACACCATTTTCTAAGGAAAACCTACCAGTCTAAAGATGTGCAGGTTAGGTGGATTGGCCGTGCTAAATTACCCTTTAGTCTTGGGATCAGCTAGGGCAAATGCATGGGGTAATGGGGATAGGGCCTGGGTTGGCCTGTGATCGGTACAGACTCAATGGACCAAATGGCCTCTTTCTGCACTGTAAGATTCTATGAACTGTGAACTTCCAACATGGATCAGAAGCAGCAGATTTGATCTTGTCTTACAATTTTTAGTTTAATGGTTTCTGGCGGCAAAGAGAAGTTGACCTTTGACATTTTTAGTTAGGTCACTGTTCCAATGCCCCAGTGCTGAATCCACAAGTTTAACCCCCGTGTGAAAAATTCCTCTATGACACGGGCAGCACGGTGGCACAGTGGTTAGCACTGCTGCCTCACCGTGCCAAGCTCGATTCCCAGCTTGGGTCACTGTCTGTGTGGAGTCTGCACATTCTCCTTGTGCTTGTGCGGGTTTCCTCCCACAGTCTGAAAGACGTGCTGATAAGGTGCTAAATTCTTCTCAGTGTACCCGAACAGGCACCAGAGTGTGGCAACTAGGGGATTTTCAGAGTAACTTCATTGCAGTGTTAATGTAAGCCTACTTGTGATGCGAAAAAATAAACTAAAACTTTAAACATTTTGTTATTGGTTGAGTTTAACTTTGATTTTGATTTGATTTATTATTGTCACATGTATTAGCACACAGGAAAAAGTATTGTTCCTTGCGCGCTCTACAGACAGGGCACACTTTTCATAGAGAAGGAAACAAGAGTGCAGAAACCATTTCATAGTTTTGGAAATCTCTATCAGACTCTTTCTCTTTGACTTGTTGCAAATGATTCCAGCAATACCTGGTTGTATTACTATCTCGTCGATGTAACATTGGGATCCTCTTTATGCCCTATAAGGATTGGCTATGTAACAGCAGTCAATACATTATTCACAATGGGTGCTCTTTCTATCTTGGATTAACCAGCACTATGGGTACGTAAGTATCACAGAAGCAATATGGAATGGTGCCACAAGTAGCATTATGTGGTGACTTCAGGCAGGCTAATGAAGTTGGTTTGCTGGAGTATGAACTATCTGTGTCCTAATTAATGGTTAAATCAGGAAGCCTCATGCTCCCTATTTAAAGCAGGTGTGTCAGACTCCTTGCCTGCGTTCAGCAAGAGCAACTGGAGAGCTGGCTGTGTACAGATGTGTGGTGTAAATAAAGTAAACTGGTGAAGGGACTTCCACCTCCATGGAGTTATTACACATTATTATAGGGAATTTGCATAGAATTATATCAAATTCACAGTCCAGAATCAGGTTGTTCAACCGAATTAGCCCCTGTTGGTATTCCTGCACCTCACTCCCCAGCATCGTGCCATTGGCAATACCTTCCAGAACTGTGACCTCTCCCAAAGGACAGCAGACCATAAGAACAGCATCAACATCTGCAAGTTCCCCTCCAGGTTGCTCATCATCCTGACTTGTGACTATGCCGTCATTCCTTCATTGTCACTGGGTCAAAATTCTGCAACTTCCTCCCTAACAGCGCTGTAGGTGTACCTATATCACATGGACTGCGGCAGCTTAAAAAGACAGGTTTCTCCCACCTTCTCAAGGGCAATTAAGGATGGGCAATAAATGCTGGCATTGTTCAAATCCTAAGAACAATTGAAAAAAAAACTTCTTGCCATCATACTTCATCTCCACATAACTGATTCATATTTTTTCTTCACGTATTTACCCAGTTTCCCTCTTTTAATGCAGTAATATGTTTGTAATATGCTTTGACAAAGGGTCATCTGGACTCGAAACGTCAGCTCTTTTCTCTCCTTACAGATGCTGCTAGACCTGCTGAGATTTTCCAGCATTTTCTCTTCTGGTAAAATGCAATTCCTAATGCAACCGTGCAAATGGGGAGACTCGAAGAAGAGTGGAGTACAGAACCGATCCTATCGTGTCCCTTCTCCCAGTAGTTCACTTTAGTGAGATCACTGCCCAAAGTGGTAGGACTTACTCAGTTAATGGCAGGGCACTGGGGAGAGTTACAGAGATCTAGGTCCATGGCTCCTTGAAAGTGGAGTCACAGATGGACAGAGTGGTGAAGAAGGCATTCAGCATGCTTTGTTTCATTGGTCAGAACATTGAATACAGGAATTGGCTCATCTTGTTGAAGTTGTACAAGACATTGGTGAGACCATACTTAGAATACAGTTTACAGATCTGATCACTATTATAGAAAAGGTATTTTTAAACTAGAAAGAGTGCCAAAAAAAGTTACTAGGATGCTACTGGGACTTGATGGTTTGAGTTATAAGGAGAGGCTGGATAGACTGGAACATTTTTCCCTGGACTGTTGGAGGCTTGGGGGTGATTTGATAGAGACTATAAAATAATGAGGGGCATAGATCAGCCAAACATCTTTTCCCAAAGGTAGGGGACTGTAAAACAAGAGGGCAGAGGTTTAAGGGGAAAGGTACAAAAGGATCCAGAAGGGCAATTTTTTCAGAAAGGCTGGTGAGTGTCTGGAATGAGCTGCCAGAAGCAATGGTAGAATTTTGTCATTTAAAAAGTATTTAGTAAGTTACATGGGTAAGATGGGTATAGAGATTTGTGGGGCCAAATGGAGGCAATTGGGAGTAGCTTAGTGGTTAAAAAAATTGGGGCTGCGTGGACAAGTTGGACCGAAGGGCCTGTTTCCATGCTGTAAACATCTATGACTCTATCTATGACTTGATGGGCCAAAGGGACCGCTTTTGCGCTGTATGATTCTGTGATTCCATGACTCCTCCTAGGGAAAGGAAGATCAGCCTGGTCCTCTGTTTTTGATCATTATCCAGTAACTGTGTGAGATTAGATTGGATGTGATGTATACTGTGGTCAAACAGCTTTCACACTGTCCAGGCTGATAAATGAAGACTGGCCACTTGGCTGAGAGAAGGTAACCAACACCAGTGAAGCTGTACCCCAACAAGAGGTAGTTCCTATCTTGTCAGCCTTGTCTTAGTGGGCAGCGCCCTCTACGAGTTAGAAGGTTATAAGAGTGACTATGTGCATTCCATAGACTGTGCCCAACTCCCAGGCCAATACTCACGGTAACAGCGAGGAGGGTGTACTGCAGTGTAGGAGGTGCACTTTTCTGACGAGACTTTAAACTGAGGCCCAGTTCGCCCCTCAGGTTGTTGTAAATCATCCTGTAGCACTCACTCGGAGTGCTCTTCCTGTGCCCCTGCCAATATTTATCTCTCAACCCAATGTGTAGAAACACAGGCAGCCTGATGATTTATTTCATTGCTGTTTGTGATAGCGTGCTGTGCCCAAACTGAATGCCACAATTACCATGGTGAAACGGTGACTACACTGCAAAAGTATTTCATTAGCTTCAAAGCACTTTTGGATGGCCTGGGGTGCTATATAAATGCAAGTCTTTCATTCTTTTAGCAGAGAAGGAGTGGGTGGGGGGAAATTGGATATACTTGGAGCCCAGGTTAACTTTGGATTGAACTAAAACCAAACCTTCTAGGATGGAAGTTACCAAAGAAATGTTAAAAATGCTCGCATCGACTTTCTTTCCACACTGTTTTAACAGAGGAATTAATTTAGGTTTTAATTGGGGCAATGCCCCCACCAGGCAGGGATTTAATAGGGAAGTGCTGAACATTTGTAAGATATCATCACTGATAGTGATTTAATGTCTTATGCAACAACATGTATTAAACAAAATAATTATGGAGAACATATTATTAACTGGGGCCTGTCTCTAACAAAGATGTCTCAGAATTAGAAAGGAAAGGGTTCCAGAAAAATTGATTCAATTCTTGTACAATCAGATGAGAGTGTCAAGACAAATTTAAAAATCGTTTTCAGCCACTCACGCGTACACGCACACCTCATACAAGCTAAAAAATGTGCTTTTTTCTTTCAAACAGTGTGAGGCAACTGGTATGAGAACATTAATCCAATGATCTCAGCCTCAAAGGTATTTGCTACTGTGTATGTGCCAGATTGGAAAGCCCAAATGGAAAGGAAGCTTTGTGCCTTGTCCAAGACTCAGTCATCACTTAACAGATATGTCCAAATACAACCATTCATCTTTTTTATGCAAGTTAGAGGAGAAGGGATTGCTCTCTGCAGCTAAGTTGGACTTTGTTTTATTCGCAAATGTTGTGTGGCGAGGAAAGTCAGGGCTTGGGGATGGGTGTGAATACTAAGCATTCCCGGCCCACTGATTAAAGTTTATTTTATAGTCACAAGTAGGCTTACATTAACACTGCAATGAAGCTACTGTGAAAATTTCCTGATAGATTATAGAATGATACAACGCAGAGGAAAGCCATTTGGCCAACTGTACCTTTGAAAGGACAATATATCTCACTCCTCTGCTTTTCAATGATGTTGTTTATTGGCATTACAAATAGTGTGAAGATTCCCCAATTGCCACACTCCAGTGCCTGTTCGGGTACACTAAGGGAGAATTTAGCATGGCCAATGCACCTAACCAGACTGTGGGAGGAAAGCAGAGCACCCGGAGGAAACCATGCAGACATGGGGAGAACATGCAATCTCCACTTATTCAGTGACCGGAGCCGGGAATTGAAACCGTGTTCTTAGTGCTGAGAGGCTGCACTATTAGCCACTGTGCAACCGTGCTGCCATTTCCCTGTGAACTTTGTTTTTCAAGTATTTAACCAACTGCCTTTTGAAAGTTACCAATGAACCTGATTCACAGCATCACGCTTCTGCTATCCATTCCGGCAACGTGTTCCTCATCACCACAACTCGCCACATCAATGTCTTGATTCTCATGTCGCCTCTGTGGCCAACCACTTTCAACCTGTGTCCTCTGGTGACCAACCCTTCAACCACTGGAATCACTTCCTCCTTATTTACTCTATCTAGAGCCTTCAAGATTTTGAACATCCTATCCAATTGCTCCTTGATCTCGGCTTGAAGGAGGATAATTCTCTCACCAACTTTTACAGATGCACCATAGAAAACATCCTTTCTGGTTGTGTCACAGCTCGGTATGGCTCCTGCTCCGTCCAAAATCACAAGAAACTACAAAGGATCATGAATGTAGCCCAATCCATCACACGAACCAGCCTCCCATCCATTGACATTGACTCCGTCTATGCTCCCTACTGCCTTGGCAAAGCAGCCAGCGTAATTAAGGACCCCACACACCCTGGACATTCTCTCTTCCATCAGGGAAAAAGATACAACAGTCTAAGGATGCATACCAGCCAACTCAAGAACAGCTTCTTCCCTGCTGCTGTCAGACCTTTGAATGGACCTACCTTGCATTAAGTTGATCTTTCTAGCTATGACTAACATTCTGTACTCTCTCCTTCTCTATGTACAGTATGCTTTGTCTGTATAGCGTGCAAGAAACAATACTTTTCACTAATACATGTGACAATAATAAATCAAATCAAAGAAAATCAGCCCATGTATCCCCAAGAACTAAGCTCATTCATTTCCCCTGGTAACAACAATGTTTACATGGGCAGCTCCACACCAGGATTGCAGTCACCACACCAACCCAGTTGTGGTCATTTTGACTGAGGGATCGTTAATTTGATATCTACTTCTGAGGATTTAAGCTGCGCAAAACCCGTTTTAAATTGAACAACGAGCGATAGAATTTTGTGAGGAATGCAGGAGCCATTTGCTCCTTTATTCCAGGCCGTAATTTCCAAACTTTCGGGAACTGCTGCGAGGGTTTGATTGACACATAGACAGAAGCAGATGACTTGAATGCAGAGCTATAAGACACATACGGATACAGAAAAAGCCACTACTGAGACTGGGGATTAGAAGAATGCATCCCCCCCTCCACCCCCGTTCTCCCTCCCAAGAGGTCGTGGATCAGTGGAATAGAATCCCAGCACAGAGGCAATGCTGTGTTGTTTAATTCTTCTGGTAAGGCGCTGGGTGAGTATTTGGAATGAAACTAAAGATCGCTGCAATGTGGAGGCCTGAGGACATGATCTTCATGCTTTTGAGAGGTGGAGGAAGGGCAGTATCATTTGTGGAGGAATGCATGGTGGGGATGAGTAATTGAGAAGTGGTGATGGATTGATATTTTGGAATTCTGATGTGTTACCCCTGGGGATCAAGGAGTATATTTGTACGGAATGTTTCCTTGGAGATTAGAAGAGACAGGTTGAGCTTGTGAGAAGCTCAATTGCTTGTGGACTAGGAAGGGAACGAGCTTGATATGGCAAATCTTTTACTCATTGTATGTTTCATGTTCTTGTACGACAATTTGACGATGCAACTTGGACTGGGGCTAACCTTCCAAAGGTTGAAAAGTTAGTGTCTAACCTATTGCAGAGTCTGGTCCCACGTTTCCCAAACTGGCGTCCCTAGACCCTCTGGATGAACTTTCAGGAGATAGTCAAGCTTTCAGGCCATCGATATGCTGTTGCTGGAGGTGGACTTGGTGTGAACTATGAAGCAGGGGTGAGTGCAACGAGTTAGCTGCCTCACCTCAAAGAGCTGTGAGTATGGGCAAGTACGGAGTTTGTCAGGAAGATTATCGGATTGACTGGTGGTGGACATTAGGGTGGCACAGTGGTTAGCGCTGCTGCCTCACAGCGCCAGGGACCCAGGTTCGATTCCTGGCTTGGATTATTGTCTGTGTGGAGTTTGCACGTTCTCCCTGTGTCTGCGTGTGTTTCCTCTGGGTACTCCGGTTTCCTCCCACAGTCCAAAAGGTGTGTGGATTAGGTGGCTTGGCAATGCTAAATTGCCCCTTAGTGTCAAGGGGACTAGTAGGGTAAATGCATGGAGTTATGGGGATTGGGCATGGGTGGGATTGTGGTCAGTGCGGACTTGATGGGCCGAATGCCCTCCTTCTGCACTGTAGGGATTCTAGACCAGTGATGGGCAAACTAGGCTAGTGAGTGGGCCATATGAGTGGTCCTCCTTCATCTCAGTGGGCCGCAAGATTGAAATCAGGCTTGTTCACTGACTTGAATAACTTTAAGTATATGTAACATGCTCCGAATATTTCATAATGAGTGACAGAAATTACTCAACCATTCACATATTAATAGAACATTCATCAACTTCAAATGGTAAGTAAAAGCAGGAGAAATATTGCCACTTTGGGCACAGAGGGGGCGCACGGCTCTCACACTCAATGTTGTGAGCAATCAGCATGCACCTCATTTCACTTGCCCTCGCTTTACATATGAATCTCTTCAATCACACCGTAGGAAAAAGACTACATGGATGGAATCAGCAGAATGTGGCAACCCCGTGCATGAGTAACGTTAATGAACTGCCTGTGGGGCCACACTCAAAGAACAAAGAACAAAGAACAAAGAACAAAAACAGCCCGGGAAACAGGCCCTTCGGCCCAACGAGCCCGCGCCGCCATTTTAACATTACCAGTCCCCCCTCCACCCATGACCCTTATCTATGCTTATGGCATTCCACATTGAGGGAAACTAATTTAGGGACAATTTATTACCTCCAATCAGCCTAATAGCACATCTTTGGGGTGTGGGAGGAAACCGGAGCACCCGGAGAAAACCCACGCAAGCACGGGGAGAATGCGCAAACTCCCACAGACACCGGCCCACATCCATGTGTCTGCACAGCAAACAGTGATAGTCACTGAGCTGTCGTGTTGCCCAGCATCTGGTCCAGTTTAAGCACACACTAACGACATGTAACACTAGGCTACTCTCGAACATCCAAGAGCAGCCCTAGTACGACCCATCGCGCGTATGCTCCTCGTTGGACAACAAGGTGGACCGACTTAAAACCTGTGAATTAAAAGAGAAAAGCGTTAGTATCATTCCACATCCTTATACATCACCAGGGACGTCCCAATGCTAATGAACCTTATTTAAAACAATCTCCTATATCCTCCCATCTCCAACCCACTGATGTGCCTGTCTAAGTAACTCTTAAACAACTCCAGCGTGCCTGCCTCCACCACCTTGCTTGGCAGAGCATTCCACTCAGAACCCTGATTGTCCGCATTAAGGCTGAGGGTTGCCCCCTCCTGGGTAATCCACAGTGGCCATGGCTGGTGGTGGACATCAAGTGAGTTTAACCTTTCTCAACAGAGGAGGGATTTTTAGATAAATCAAAAATGGGGCACCAAAATACTGGCTCCCCAGGTATCATGGGTAACAGACTGTATAATAATTCAGATAGACTGTGATTACTGATCCATTTGAAAGGGAGTTCTTCAACTAAAGTTTGAGAAGCACTGGCCTGGTCCACTAAGGTTACTTTAGAAAAAGCACATCTCAGTCATTCCACATCCATATTTTTGTGTTCTGCAGTGAACAAAGGTAATTCCATGAATCCTTCCATGAATAAAAGCAAGTTACTGCGGATGCTGGAGTCTGAAACCAAAAGACAAAATGCTGAAAAATCTCAGCAGGTCTGGCAGCATCTGGAAGGAGAGAAAAGAGCTGATGTTTGGAGTCCAGATGACCCTTTGTCAAAGATAAAGCGCATAGAAAATGGGAGATATTTATACTGTAGCCACAAAACCCAGGGGAAAGGTTGCTCATGGAAAGGTGGATGGGGGGGGTGGGCTGGGGTGGTAGGGTGGGGAGGAGAGGGGAGAGACATGCGGAAATCCTGTCGGAGGGAAGAGCAGTACTTCTTCAGGGTAGACATTTGCGGAAGAGGCATAACAGTGAGTTAAACACTGGATAAAAGCAAATTACTGTGGATGCTGGAATCAATCCTTCCATGGATAAACATCTGAGGGAGAAAGGAATAGAGAAATATGTTGATAGGTTGAGATGAAGATTGGGAGAAGAGGCTCATGTGGTGCATAAACACTGGCATGGACCAACTGGATTGAATGACCCATTTCTGCAGCATAACTTCTATAAAGTTCCTTGTACCTGTTGGATGTTGGAAAGTCCCCCTGTGCAGCTATGGGTGACACCAGGATCGAACTCAGCTTTCATTCTCAAATGACTACAGTCGAATGTCTTGCTAACTCACACAACCTAGTCTCTTAAGAGGCATTGGCTGAGGTAAGGGTGAGCTTCTGGCAACTGTGGGACAACAAGTGTGGTCGAGAACAAAGACGGTTGTACTTGTACCGCTTTCTGGGAAATGTGAGTTACGTTTGTTAAATCTTGCCTTTCAGACTTGCTGAGTTATCCCAATTTTGACAAGCGTCTGGAAGACGCTGGGAGAAATGTCCAGAGGAGAAGGTCTAACATTTCATTCAGGAAATGAAGTTCTTGGCATCATGTGTTTGTGTACCGAGCTAGGAAAACAGCAAATACCAAAGAGAAACCCTGGAGGCAACACATACACACGTACTAGTTACTGGAACATTACAGCTTCAAAGAGATGAATTGGTGCCGGTGGCCGGTGCAGTGGAAATGTCTGAGAGCTCTTCAAAAAAATGACCCTTTGGAACAAAAATCCATAACTTTATTTTTCCAACGTTTGCTAAACAGCCAACCATTAATGGCAAAAGCAGAAGGAACTCACTCCAATTCCTGATCTCTGACAGGTTATTCTGAAGGATGTATGTCAGCCATTTCACTTTCATGTCCAATGGAAGCCAACTGTTTCCTCAGATGTAGTCAGAAAACGTGAAGCCATGCCAGCAAGGCTCTACATCAATACAATTGTAGGATCCAGCAAGCAGGACAAGTAGCCTATAAGATATGGGAGCAGAATTAGGCCGTTTGGCCCATCGGGTCTGCTCTGCCATTCGGTCATGGCTGATAAGTTTCTTAACCCCATTCTCCTGCCTTTTCCCTGTAAAATTTGATCCCTTTACCATTCAGGAACCTTTGTATCTTTGTCTTAAATAGACTCAGTAACCTGGCTTCCACAGCCTTCTGTGGTAATGGATTCCACCACACTCTGGCTGAAGAAATTCATCCTCATCTCAGTTCTAAAGAGTTGTCCCTTTACTCTGAAGTTCCTAATTACCAGTGGATCCTACTTTCTCTACTAATGGAAGCATCTTCTCCACGTCCACTCTATCCACGTTTTGGAGTAATCTTTTCTCTTGATTTGTATGCTTTGTTGGATTTTCTTCTGCACCCTTTTTCTGAGAGTACTGAGTTCTGCTGTAGCTTGATTTAACCAGGGTGAATGTTATCTCAGGAGCAGATGGGGGAGTAGGTCAATCTTTGAAACTGTTCCATCGCTCATGCGCATCACAGCTGATCCATACTTAAACTCCCCTGCCTCATAACTTATCTAACAACCAGCCTCCCTCTTGCAAACCCCAATTGTCTCCCAGTATCCTTTGATATTTGATTTATTATTGTCACACATATTGATACAGTGAGAAGTATTGTTTCTCATGCGTGATGCTGACAAAGCATACCCTTCATAGAGAAAGAAAGGAGACAGTGCAGAATGTAGTGTTACAGTTGTGCTAGGGTGTAAAGAAAGATTAACTTAATGCAAGGTAGGTCCATTCAAAAGTCTGATGGCAGCAGGGATGAAGCTGTTCTTGAGTTGGTTGGTACTTGACCTCAGACTTTTGTATCTTTTTCCTGATGGAAGAAGGTGGAAGAGAGAATGTCCGGGTTGCCTGGGGTCCTTAATTATGCTGGCTGCTTTGCCGAGGCAGTAGGAAATGTCAACAAAATCAATAGACGGGAAGCTGGTTTGTATGATGGATTGGGCTACATTCATGACATTTTGTAGTTCCTTGCGATCTTGGGCTGAGCAGGAACTATACCAAGCAGTGATACAACCAGAAAGAAGGCTCTCGATGGTGCATCTGTAACAGTTGGTGAGAGTTGTAGCTAACATGCCAAATTTCCTTAGTCTCCTGAGAAAGTAGGGGCATTGGTGGGCTTTCTTAACTATAGTATCAGCATGAGGGGACCAGGACAGGTTGTTATGACTTGGACTCCTAAAAACCTGAAGCTCTCGACTCTTTCTACTTCATCTCTGTTGATGTAGACGGGGGCATGCTCTCCTTCACGCTTCCTGAAGTCGATGACAATCTCCTTCGTTTTATTGACATTGAGGGAGAGATTACTGTCGTCGCACCAGTTCACCAGATCCTCTATCTTAGTCCCCGGCCAGCTTTGGTTTCTGTGTCTGACTGATGAGGATGGGCTGCTGGCGACACTGTGGCCGGAATTCTCCGACCGTTCACGCCACCGGATTCTCCGGTCCTGCCAGCAGTGCAATCCTCGCCCGTGGGTTTTCCTCCGGCATGGGGTGACTTCAATGGGAGTTCCCATTGACAGTGGCGCTACCGGAGAATCCCGCCACTAACAAACAATGCGACACCTCCCTCTGGTGGTGAACTAGTGGCTTGGACACTGGAGAATTTTGCCCCATACCTGATCTGTTTTGCTTGACAGACATATACACGCAATGTAAAGACAGTTCTTAGTTGTATAGACTAAAGTTACATGGAGACAATCACTGGGTGATTATTTGCACACACACAAAGAGACATCATTGACTCTGGCAGTGGATTGTAGATTCAGGTACATGTTTGAAACTTCTCATTGTGAATAAATCAGAAACTGAGAAAAGACTGACTTTTTCTGGCCTCTTCCTTTGCCAACTGGTTTTAAGAAGTTTGCTTGTTTTGTAGTATTTGGTAATGTTTCTGTCCATAGTTTCCACTCAGGAATTTCCTCAGGAGGTGAGTAATGAGTGCAGTAGATGGTCAGTCACATTCATTTTAAAAAAGTCAACAGATTTTCCTCAAACAAGTCCTTAGAGGGGATGGAGATTAAGGTTTGTGGGACATTGTTTCAATCCTTAATTGTTCTTGGCCAACAAGGATTGAGCAAAGGAAGCACGTTGGGATTTGTACAATTTGAGCTGTTGGTTGTGAACACTTCAAGCTCCGTCACTTTTGGGCTGAGGGGCAAAGAGTTTTACAGCACAGCAAGAGGCCCTTTGTCCCATCATGTCTGTGCTAGCCATCAAGCAACTATGTATTCTAATCCCATTTTCCAGCACTTGGTCCATAGCCTTGTATGTTGTAACGTTTCAGGTGCCCATCTAAATGCTCCTTAAATGTTGTGACGGTTCTCACTTTCACCACCCTTTCAGGCAGTGAGTTCTAGATTCCCAACACCCTCTGGCTTTTCCTTAAATCCCTTCTAAATCTCCTGCCCTGACCTTAAATCCCCTTGGTTTTTGTCTGTTCTACCCAGGGGAATGTTTCTCCTTATCTACCCTCCCTATGTCCTGCATAATTCTGTACACCTTGATCAGATCCCCCCCCTCAGCTCTCTCTGCTCTAAGGAAACAAATCGAGCCTATTGCTTTGACATATTTAATAATCCATCCATTTACTTTTAAGGGCATGGACAACTTGTGGACCTTTCTTCTGTAGAAGCATGTGTTACCATCGTTACTACCAAATTCAGAATTTGTCATTCTAAACCAGAACCCAATGTTCACATCGTGACATTGCTCTGGGTGAGAAAACCAACTCAGCACAGAGCAGAGAAGGCCAGTGTTTAAATCACACAGCTACTCAAACACAGCATAGACTGGAGGACTTGCATGGTCCAAATGTTAGTGAGGGAGTAGCTCTTCTCAACAGCGACATGCACACAGTCCATTAGGATCAGAACTCCCTTGAACAAAGATGGTAATCAGACTGATAGGAAAAAAATATTGACCCTCCCTGTTGCTCAGCTACACAGGGAAAGTCAAGAGCATAATCTGACCAGCCGTGATCTTATTGAAGGGGGCAGTAAGCTCGGTGTTCTTATTCCAAGTTCTACGTTTCTATGTTTGAGATCTGCACTGCGGCCCAAAGCTCATGGAAACGTGGGCCGGGATTTTACCAGCTTGCCACTAACATGGATGGGCGGAGTGAGCCGGTAAAATCATGCAGGAGGTGGGAAATCAGGATCACGCCGATATCTCAGGCTATCACAATTCTATAAGAGCCGGATTTCCGGATTTTGTTCAAAGATGCTTAAATGCTTATTTGCATCTGATACGTGAGCCTGGCACTGAATCGTCTGGGCTCACTGTTCTTTGCCGCCTCGCCAGGAGAGGTTCTCTCCAGCAAGGAAAATATCTGCTTCCCTTGAATGGGGAACAGTAGTGTTGGTCTCGCCGGTGGAACCAGAGGCCATTGAGGTTCCCCAGGGAGGCCGAGGGTAAGGAGGAATGTCCCTTGGGCAGTACCAGTCTAGTGGTGGCACCTTGGCACTGTCAGCCTGGCACCTGGGCAATACCCAGAGGGCTCCTTGGCAATGCCCACCGGACTAGATGTCCGTGCCTAGTGGGGTCACAATCGGCTGGAGCCTCCCATGATTGCGAGGGACTGTAAGAGTTTGTTCAGGCCGGCTCCTCCAGTCAGGGGCTTGACAGCTCTCTCTCTCTCTCTCTCTCTCTCTGTCTGTCAGACCCCTGCTGCTGAAATTGCGCATGTGCAGCATCAGAGATCTGCACATGCGCAGTAGTTCCCTGTGCAGGCTGGCTGATGAATTAAGCCCTACCCACTGCCCGCAGCAACTAGAAACCATCTGTTTTTCAGTGACTAAGTGACATTGGGTGTGAAACTTCACCCAAAAAACAGGTCAGGAACTCTCCCATTTTCACACCAACAGGACACTTAGAATCAATCTCGTAAAATTCCGTCCATGGTTTGAATTCAGCTAGAGGTGCTGGATGGGGGCTAGGGTGTGGGGGAGGATGGGGGGAGAGATGTGGGAGGGGGCATAGATGACCCAAGGACAAAACTGGACGGAGAACAGGATAGGGTAAGGGAGTTGTTTGGATCTAACATCAGGTTTTGATGTATCCTTTGACGCCAATGATGTTTAATTGACATCCTTAGACCTTCCCAAAGTTCTTGACAATCAGCTATGATTGCAGTTTAGTCATTGCTGTTATCACAAGAAAACAATGCTTTTAATTTTCGATACGACGAGGTCCCACACAATGAGAACAAGATGAATGGCCAATTTTCTGGTCTCAGTTGAGGGGTGAATATTGAACCCAACACCAAGAGAACTCTCTGATTTCCTTTGAAACAATGCCACAGGATCTTTTACATCCAAATGGATAGGACGAAGGTTCAACGTGTCATTGTAAAGGTTTGTGAGAATGCGACACTCTATGCGATGCTGAATTGGCAGCCGGCTAGATTGTGGGCTCGAATCTATGAAGTGAAGTTACAATCTGCACCCTTTTGCAGTTCTGTGCTTAGCTAAACATTAGAACAGCGAATAATGTCTAACAAAGGAATCTTTTTAAATATATTCTGACTTAAATGGAATTCTGATGGAAATCAGTTGCCCAATCCAAAAGCACTCTGATGACAAGGTTAGGGAGGTAGGTCCAGGGCAGGTATTTCTAGAGGCAATAACTTTGCTCTGAATCTATATTGATGTCTCGGACATCACAGTCTGGAAAGTCTGCTCCTTCTATTGTTAACCCAAATAGCACGAACCAAAGTAGGGGCTGTTGCAATTGGTCTAATTTTCCCCCTTCTCTTCTCTCCTGTCCTTAACATCAGAATATCTCTCCACCAGGTATCTTAGAACATGTTAACTGAGAAAGTTATGAATAATAATAGAATCCCTACAATGCAGAAGGAGGACATTTGGCCCATCAAGGCTGCACCAACCACAATTTCACCCAGCCCCTATCCCCATAACCCTACCTATTAATCCTCACTAACACTAAAGGGCAATTTAGCACAGCCAATCAACCTAATCTGCACATCTTTGGACTGTGGGAGGAAACCAGAGCACCCGGAGGAAACCCACGCAGACCCAAGGAGAACATGCAAACTCCACACAGACAGTGACCCAAGCTGGGAATCAAACCTGGGTCACAGATGCTGTAAGGCAGCAGTGCTAACCACTGTGCCACCGTGCTGCCCATTATCTTCTTGTTAAATTCATTCCTTTCATTAAATCCACTGTGATGACTTTAACACGCTTGTAATGATTTTAATCAGGCAATTGAGGTTGGCCTGCTTGAATTCAACCTCCCTGTTTAAGGAGCTAACTGATGGTCTAATCAGGGAGCCCCATACTCCGTACTTAAACTGGACTGTCAGTTCCTCTCGGAGTCTGGATGGAGACTGAGAGCTTTCTGTTGGCTCTTGTAAATAAAGGAATTTTGATGAAGGGACTTCCATCTCTTCCATGTGGACTTATTATCCACAAGGTTAGGGGGATTAGCAGGGTAAATAAGGGGGATTATAGGGATAGGGCCTAGCTCGGATTGTGGTTGGTGTAAACTCGATGGGCCGAATAGCCTCCTTCTGCACTGTAGGGATTCTATGAAGGTGGACCTGTTAGAATATGAGCTCCCTGATTGAGGCAGCTAATGCTGTCTAATCTGAGAGTCCTGCAGAGGGATATGATGTAGATTGTCCAGGTTACCAGCACCCAGGGAGTACGCTCTGTATGGGAAGTACCTGTCCGAGTTTTACTAACTATTGTAAATAAATCTGGACTTGGTGAAGGGACACCGGCCTCACGAAAATTATTTCCGTACCTTCTAGTCCATATTGATAGACCTCAGACATCTTCTCATCCTATCAGACTAATGCAGTTTTGTCCCTCAACCTCACCCAACCATTTTGTGGGAAGTGATCAGAAATATGAACCTATCTGATATTCTTCTTGGTTAGATCAGAAACCAATAGCAGCCTCTATACTTAAGATTGCCAACTCTGATTGGCCACATTCCTGGAGACTTCATAATGTGACCTCCTATCACCCAATGTCCTCCCCTCTAGGCTCCCACTATTGGTCATCCTCATGGAGCCTTACCTTCCCTTGGCCAATTGGAAGGCGAACACTCTTCATTATCCAGTGGGGTGATTCTTGACTTTAAGTTAACAGGACTTTTTTATCCACCCCCAATATTTATACAGCTCATTTAAAAATCCTAAAGCCCCCTCGACTTATTGCCCACATTTGCCAAGAGCAAGATTAACCTTTAGAGGTGGCACAGTGGTTAGCACTGCTGCCTCACAGCGGCAGGGGCCCAAGTTCAATTCTGGCTTTGGTTGACTGAACAGAATTTGTATGTTCTCCCTGTATCTGCATGGGTTTCTTCCAGGTCCTCTAGTTTCCTCCCTAGTCCAAAGATGTGCTGGTTTGGTTGATTGGCCATGCTAAATTGACTCTAGTGTCAGGGGGTTAGCAGATAAATGTGTGGGGTTACAGGAATAGGACTTGGGTGGGATTGTGGTCGATACTGACTCGATAGGTCGAATGGCCTCTTACTGCACTGTAGGATTCTATGGTCCTAGATGGTCTGGATGGGGTTTTCCCTGTGTCTGCATGGGTTCCTCCCACAATCCAAAGATGTGCAGGGTAAGTGAATAAGTCATGCTAAACCATCCCTTCGTGTCAGGGAATTGGCAGGGTAAATACATGGGGTTACGGGGATAGGACCTGGGTGGGATTGTGGTTGGTGCAGACTCAATGGGCCAAATGGCCTCCTTTTGCACTGTAGATTCTATGATATCGTGACTCCACTTCAATCCTGGAGGGTTGGCAAAACGTACCAGCATTGTCTGTGCCCACCCTGGGCTGGGAGCATCTAACTGAGCAAAGATGTAGCAATGAGGCCAGAGAGAATGTGATATTTTCCAGGAGGTGGGGGAAGGGCGGGCGATTATCACTCCAAATAGAATCAGGATCTCTGGGTGCCCAGAACGATGAGATCTCACTTCAGATTCAGCCATTTCCAAAGTGTTCAGTGCCACCTGCTGTTCGGAATGATTGAAAGCATCGATTATCCCTTTCATTTCCCAAAAAAACCAGAAACACTTCCAGATATTTCTACACTTCTTAACACTCTCAAGGGCACATGGCAATACCAGCATAGCTTGGAATTCCCACTCACACAGAAACGCTTTTACTGTAACTTAAACTACAGGCACAGCATTGATCCTTATTAGCCAGTGTACTCATCAGGGAGGGAAATGGGAGAGATGTTGGTGCAGCAGCGTGGGTGATGTTAATGCCAAGGAATAGCACATTTCTTATTCAATTCTAGGCCTCAAAATGTCCCTTTCTTTGCAAGAGTGACTACACTGTAAAGACGTCTCATTGGCTCTTGTGCACTTAGGGATGTCCTGAGGTTCTGAAAGGTGCTATAGAAATGCAAGGGGGACAGTTTTGTGCCCGTGTTCGCCATCAGAGAGAAAATGCCATGGAGGCTGACAATCTGTAGTAAATTGGGAAATGTGATTCTCTCCGAAGAGATCCCCTTCTGTGATTTTCCCCACTCCCTGTCCTGTCCTGGTCCCCCCCATGCTGACACTATAGTTAAGAAATCTCACCAACATCTCTGCTTTCTCAGAAGACTAAGGAAATTTGGCATGTCAGCTACCACTCTCACCAACTTTTACAGACGCACCACAGAAAGCATTCTTTCTGGTTGTATCACAGCTTGGTATGGCTCCTGCTCTGCTCTGCCCAAAACCTTAAGGAACTACACAAGGTACTGAATGTAGCCTAAACGCAAACCAGTCTCCTGTCCATTGACTCTGTCTGGACTTCCCGCTGCCTCAGCAAAGCAGCCAGCATAATTAA
Source organism: Carcharhinus amblyrhynchos (assembly GCF_965287045.1). Taxonomy (NCBI): domain Eukaryota; kingdom Metazoa; phylum Chordata; class Chondrichthyes; order Carcharhiniformes; family Carcharhinidae; genus Carcharhinus; species Carcharhinus amblyrhynchos. The sequence goes on from NC_137351.1 coordinate 12,409,692, forward strand.
GGACCCCATTCAGCCCAGACATTCTCTCTTCCACCTTCTTCCTTCAGGAAAAAGATACAAAACTCTGAGATCACGTATCAACCGACTCAAGGACAGCTTCTTCCCTGCTGCCATCAGATTGTTGAATGGACTTATCTTGCATTAAGTTGACCTTTCTCTACACCCTAGCTATGACTGTAATACTACTGGGTGGCACAGTGGTTAGCACTGTTGCCTCACAGTGCCAGGGTCCCAAGTTTGATTCCTGGCTTGGGTCACTGTCTGTGTAGAGTCTCCCTGTGTCTGCGTGGGTTTCCTCCTACAGGTCAAAGATGTGTGGGTTAGGTTGATTGGCCATGCTAAATTGGCCCTAGTTTCAGGGGGATTAGCAGCGTGAATATGAGGGATTATGGAGATAGGGTGAGATTGTTGTCAGTGCAGACTCAATGGGCCAAATGGCCTTCTTCTGTATTATAGGGATTCTATGACTACATTTCTGCACTCTCTCATTTCCTTCTCTATGAACGGTATACTTTGTATAGCGCACAAGAAACGATCCTTTTCATTGTATGTTAATACATGTGGCAATAATAAATCAGATCAAATCCCCCCGCTCTTGCCAGTGACACCACAAGGTTCACACCCACAACAAGAACATCATTTTAATGTGATGGGTGGGTTGGCGGGGTGATGGCTAGAGAGATTCTTCCAAAGAGACATCGAAAGCACAACGGGCTAAATGGCCTCTTTCTGTGCTGTATCATTCTATGACCTTCCTACGCTGGGATTTGGAAGTCACAACCTCTGGATGGCTGAGGAAAGAAAAAGAACTTGCATTTATCTAGCACCTTTCCCAACCGCAAGACATTTCAAAGCACTTTCTAGCCAATCAAGATCTTTCAAAGTGTAGTCACTGCTGCAGCGTGGGAAATGTGGCGGTTAATTTACGCACAGCAAGCTCTCACAAACAGCAGTGTGAGAATGACCAGAACAAGTATTTTCAGGTGCTGAGACCAGAGAACTGTTGGCCAATCAGGTTGACTAGAAGCTCGAGTGTGGACAGAAGTCCCGCCTCAAGTCGGTCAATGTTCATCAGAGTATGAAATGGCTGGACGACAACATGTTCGCTACCCACTTCTTGGTAGGTGAGAGGGGAAACTCCAAAGGGTGGCACGGTGGCACAGTGGTTAGCACTGCTGCCTCACAATGCCAGGGACCCAGGTTAAATTCCTAGCTTGGGTCACTGTCTGTGCAAAGTCTGCACATTCTCCTCCTGTCTGCGTGGGTTTCCTCTGGGTGCTCCGGTTCCTCCCGCTGTCCGTAAGATGTATAGGTTAGGTGGATTGACCATGCTAAATTGTTCCTTAGTATTCCAATATGTGTAGGTTAGATGGATTGGCCATGGTAAATGTGTGGGGTGGGATGGGGTGGATAGGGCATGACTAAGATACTCTGTCAGAGAGTTAGTGCAGACTTGATGGGCCGAATGGCCTCTTCTGCACTGTGGTGAATCTACTCTATGATATGAAACATCATGGCCCAGTGTTTAAGGGATTAAATTATGAGGATGGGTTCTACAAACTTTCACTTGAATTCCTGATAGTTTAAGAAGTTCAGCAGAAATGCAAGGATGTTGTTTATACTGATAAAGGGTTCGAAAGGATAGATACAGAGAGATCACCTTCTCTGGTTGAAGAATCAATAACATTGGGTGCCATCACTTGAAAATTACAGCAAGACTATTTTGATTTGGTTTGATTTATTGTCACATGTATTAGCATACAATGAAAAATATTGTTTCTTGCGCACTACGTAGACAAAGCATGCTATTCATAGAGAAGGAAAGGAGAGAGTGCAGAGTGTAATGTTACTGTCATAGGTAGGGTGTAGAGAAAGATCAACTTAATGCAAGGTAGGTTCATTCAAAAGTTTGATGGCAGCGGGGAAGAAGCTGTTCTTGAGTTGGTTGGTACGTGTTCTCAGACTTTTGTATCTTTTTCCCTGATGGAAGAAGGTGGAAGAGAGAATGTCCAAAGTGCACGGGATCCTTGATTATGCTGGCTGCTTTTCTGAGGCAGCAGGAAGCGTAGACAGAATCAATGGATGGGAGACTGGTTTGCATGATGGATTGGGCTTTTTTCACGAGCATTTGTAGTTGACTTTTGAAAAGACTGCCGGACATCGGCAATGGTGATCTTGGACACAGGTTCTTCCAAAGCTTTATAGCTTCTTGTGGTCTTGGACAGAGCAGGAACCATACTAAGCTGTGATACAACCAGAAAGAATGCTTTCTATGGTAAATCTGTAGAAGTTGGTGAGAGTTGTAGCGGACATGCCAAAGCTCCTTAGGCTCCTGAGAAAATAGAGGCGTGATGGTCCATCTTAACTATAGCATCCGCACAGAGGGACCAGGTCAGGTTGTTGGTGATCTGGACACCTAAGAACACAGAGTGGATAGTCAGGAGCTTTTTCCCAGGGTGGAAGAATCAATTACTAGGGGGCATGGGTTTAAGGTGCGAGGGGCATGTTTAAAGGAGATATACAAGGCAGATTTTTTTACACAGTGTAATGCATGCCTAGAACTCGCTGTCAGGGGAGGTAGTGGAAGCGGATACGGGAGTGACTTTTAAGCAGCGTCTTGACAAATACATGAAAAGGATGGGAATAGAGGGTATGTCTCCTGAAGGGTAGGGGGTTTTAATTAAGTGGGTCAGCATGGTTGGTGCAGGCTTGGGGGGCCGAAGGGCCTGTTCTTGTGCTGTAATTTTCTTTGTTCATTGTTCTCACTGACCTTTTGCTCAAAGTGGGCATAGAATGCATTGAGCTCATCGAGGAGGGGTGCATTGGTGCCAGCGATTTTACATGCCTTCATCTTGTTTTAAAGTTTTAAAGTTTAAAGTTTATTTATATTTTCATAAGGAGGCTGACATTAACACTGCAATGAAGTTTCTGTGAAAATCCCCTAGTCGCCATACTCTAGCATTGATTCGGGTAGTCATGATGTGGAGATGCCAGCGTTGAACACAGTAAGAAGTCTCAGAACACCAGGTTAAAGTCCTACAGGTTTATTTGTTGCAATCGCCACTAGCTTTCAGAATTGGCTGTTCCGAAAATCTGTTGGGTGGGATATAGAGAGGGAGCACCTCACCAGCATGTCATTCAGATTGTGGGAGGAAACCGGAGCATCCGGAGGAAGCCCACTGAGAGCGTGCAAACTCCACACAGGCAGTGACCCAGGCCGGGAATTGAACCTGGGTTCCTAGTGCTGAGGCAGCAGTGCTAACCACTGTACCACCGTGGCTTGTTATGTCTTACAGACATTGCCATAGTCAGCAGGGGTCCATGTGGCTCACCTGGAGGGAAATTGAGAAGCACTTTTATACACAATGGATAATGGAAAAGTGAAATTCTCTTCAGCAAAAAGCTGGAGACTTTGGGGTGTCAGCAGACACTTTGATGATAGATTTTTATTTGTATTTGAAGAGATTATGGAGTTAATGTGGTAAACAGAGTTAAGATACAGTTCTGCAATGGTGTAAGTGGATTGTTGAACATACTTGAGGGGCTGAATGGCCTCCTCCCGATCCAAACAAATCTTCTATTACTGAGTTGTTTTTGGTCCGCTCCATGGTCAGATGATGCCGGTAGCCTTGGCTGATGACTCCACTGTGGAAATATAATTATTTTTTCATTCCTACATCTGTCAGACCACACAAGCCTCACAATAAAACCAAACAAAGACACACTACTGCACACACGCATCAAAGACTTATTAATATTTCGAGCCTAGTTTGCCTTAGTCCAAAAGCACTAAGTGAAGGGCGCGTCCTGCTAATGACTAACAAAAGTCTCCCTGTGAATTATCGCAGCTTTCATTAAGATGCCAGGTCAACAAAGTGAAATCCTGAGCGATTTCATAACCAGCTAATGTGGGAGGTAAAGGAAAATGAACCAACACATCAGAAGCAGATAAAGCTCGCACACTCTTAGTACTGACACCAATTAGAACTTGTGTGTCCAAAGCTTTAATAATTAGTAGGTTTAAAGAAATCAATTTTTACCATTTAAAGTATCTCAGCCACATGATAAAATCATACAGAACACAATGAGGCTATACTGCCACTTTGAAGGAATTAGCGAATTGAACACCAATCATTGAATCCTTACAGCGCAGAAGAGGCCATTCGGCCCATTGACTCTGCGCTGACTCTCTGACAGAGTATCTTACTGTGCCAGGGACGTGGGTTCGATTCTCGGCTTGGATCACTGCCTCACTGCCTTTGTGGAGTTTGCATGTTCTCCCTGTGTCTGTATGGGTTTCCTCCAGGTGCCCCAGTTTCCTCCCATGGTCCAAACGATGTGCTGGCAAGATGTATTGGCCACACAAAATTCTTCCTCAGTGTATCCGAACACTTGCTGGAGTGTAGCGACTAGAGGATTTTCACATTAACTTCATTGCAGTGTTAATACTTGAGGCACTAAAAAATAAACTTTAAACTTTACTTCGCCCTATCACCATAACCCCACACATTTCCCATGACTAATCCCCCTAACCTACCCATCTTGGGACACTAAGGGCCAATTTAGCATGGCCAATACAGCCTAACCTACACATCTTTGGACTCCTCAGCTCTTTCCTCATACACCTCCAATTTAAAAAGTATTCTAGCAAGATGTTCTACCCTGGTTCATGGTGAGTGAGCTGATCTCAGCTACAAAGCTCTTGTGGCTCTTTGCTGGTTTGTCCCTCCCTCTACACAACCTCCACTGTGTCTCGTGACCAAAACCACTCCAAGTACTGCAACTAGTTCCAGCTGCCAAGAAGACACAAAGGTGACGAGGCATTGCTGAGAGGAGCCACGAGGCTGATCACCTCCTCCACCCCTCCCCCTCCCCCCGCCCACTTGTTGGAGATCTGTACTAAGAGGAAAGACAAAAGAATCTAAGACTTGTCAGCTTTAGGAAGTAGGGTCTGAGTGGTGACTTCATTGAGGTATGCTAAATATTTTACGCATTGGTATCTCTTATATATAAATAGTTTACGTATGGTGGCATGGCGGTACAGTGGCTAGCACTGCTGCCTCACAGCACCAGAGACCTGCGTTCAATCCCCAGTTTGGGTCACTGCCTGTGTGGAGTCTGCACGTTCTCTCTGTGTCTGCATGAGTTTCCTCCGGGTGCTCTGGTTTCTTCCAACAGTCCAAAAGGGGTGTTGGTTAGATGTGTTGGCTATTCTAAATTCTCCCTCAGTGTACCTGAACAGGCACCAGAGGGTGGGAATTTTCACAATAATTTCATTGCAATGTAAGCCTACTTGTGCCACTAATAAATAAACTGTAAAACTTTTAACTTGTTTTCTGTTAAGGAATCCTATAACATATTGTGAAATTCTGTGGAACCCCCAACTCTCTCACATTCCTCCCCTCCCACATTATATAAAATTTTTAAATAATATATTATTTGTTAGCACTAGCTATGGTTCCTGGCCTCCTGCATGCATCAGAAACATGGACAATATATAGCAGACACCTCAAATCCCTGAGAGATATCAACAATGTTACCTCTGCAAAATCCTGCAAATCCACAGGCAGGATGAGTGTACCTAATGTCTCTTAGGGAAGGAAATCTGCCATCCTTATCTGGTCTGGCCTGCATGAGACTCCAGTGCCACAGCAATGTGGTTGACACTCAAATGCCCTCTGAACAAGATAAGTGAGGTTTGGGCAATAAATGCTGGTCAGTCAGCAACACTCATACCCAAGAATAATTTTTTAAAAATCAGTGTGAGTGGTCTCTCCGAGGCCAATATCCCCAGCATCGAGGCACAGGTTACACTCAGCCAGCTGCGTTGGATGGCCACACGTTCGATGCAAGACTCCCAAAACAAAGAGCTCTACTCCGAACTCTGCAAAGACAAGCCTCCACTAGGTGGACAGAGGAAATGATACAAGGGCACCCTGAAAGCCTCCCTCAATAAATGCAACATCCCCATCGACGCATGGGCAGAAATAACTCGAAGAGACCAAGCATCGCAAGAAGACTTGTGTCCTGAAGGATGCTTCAGAGAAGGAGAAGATAGATTCTACATTGAGGATATTCCTTGACCAAGGTTTTCTGAAGCTTAGTAATATCTATTTTCAGTTAAATAGTTAAAATTGTTGTTTAGTTAAAGTGCAGTTTAAGAGTCAAAGTTCGGTGAAAAATGAACATTCAGTTGGTGTTCAAGTTCAATAAAGAGCTAATGAGTTGCAACTGTTTCTCTTTGAGTTGCTACTAGAAGTGTTCAATGAAGAAATAATTGAATTACTGTCCTTGTTTGTCTCATTAAACTGAAGTGTTAGGAAGATGTTTGAATTAAAGGTGTATAACAGAGGATACGAGGTAAACCATTTAGGACTGAGTTGAGGAGAAATGTCTTCACCTCGAGAGTGCTAAGCCTACTACAGAAGGTAGTTGAGGCCAAAGGATTGTCTGTTTTTAAGAAGAAGTTCGATCTACTCTTGGGGCTAAAATGATCAAAGGATGTGGGGGGAAATAGGGTTACTGAGTTAGTTAGTCAGCCATTATAATGAATGGCGGAGAAGGTTCAAAGGGCTGAATGGGTTACTCCCACTCTCATTTTCTATGATATGTCTATGAGGCCTGTTCTCTCTCCAATGCCTCAACTGTGCCTTGTACCTTCTCAGGAGATCCACTGGTGGTGTGTAAGAATTACACTCAAAATGATTTTCCCATTGTCAAACTATCCTCAGCTGTGACGAATCCATTCTGGTTAATAGTCTTCCTTGAAAGCAAGTTCCAGAACATTCTGTACAGATCAACCAAGAGTTAATAAAATGAGATTGTTAGTGCCTTAGAGAAGTAATGTCCCTTGAGAATCTTTTCACCATCCTGACTTGGAAATATGTCCCCAATCCTTCATTGTTGCTGGATCAAAATCCTGGAACTTCCTTCCTAAAAGCACTGTGGGTGTACCTACATCACAGGGATTGCAGCAGTTCAAGAAACCAGCTCACAACCACCTTCTCAAGGGACAACTAGGGCTGGGCATTAAATAATGGCCTAGCCAGTGACGCCCACATCCCACAAATGACCATATTAAAAGAAGTAAATTACTACCATATGCTGTACATAGGGAGAGAATTCCAGTCCTATCACTGATTTGGATGGACTTGGCTGTCTTGAGAGGAAACAGGATCGGTGATCCAATTCCCACTTTTCCTTTGGGAACAACACAAAAAAACTAAATAATTCATTGCTTTTAGTGAACGGGAGTCCTGGAACTCAAAACTAAAATGCGGGAAATGTATGATTTGTCCATCAATATCAACATCAGCACAGTAACAGACATGGTTCAGGGAGAAGCCCATGGGTTTAAAGTCTGCTACAGAGATCTGAGCACTAACATCGAGGCTGAGACACCCAGTGCAGGGAGGGAGTGCAACACTGCCAGCAATGCCACTTACAGGATGAGAGATTAAACCAATGAGAGTAGTAAGGGCATGGAATGCCCTGCCTGCAACAGTAGTGGACTCGTCAACATTAAGGGCATTTAAATGGTCATTGGATAAACATATGGATGATATTGGAATAGTGTAGATTAGATGGGCTTTAGATTGGTTTCACAGGTCGGTACAACATCAAGGTCTGACGGGCCTGTACTGCGCTGTAATGTTCTATGTTCTATGTTCAATGCCCAGTCTGCCCTCTCTGTTGCTGAGAAAGATCCCATGCAAGGAAGAGCAAAGAAGTCTCCCCCAGTGCTCTGGCCAATATTAGTTGCTGTACCTCCTATGTCACAGCAGTGACTCTCTCTTTCCCTGCAGATGTCATGCACTGAGAGGATGTTCATTCAAGTGGACTTGAATGTGTTGCTTCGCTGTGTGTCTTCTGACCAGAAAACTCTCCGGCTCTTATCGCTGGCCCCTGGCATTTGCAGGTTCATAATCAACCCAATAACCACATGATGAGCACACCTTCCATGACCAATGGAACTTGAACCTGCAGCTCCTGGGTCAGAGGTACAGATACTCTCCACTGTGTCACAGGACACCCACACAGCAGTGACTTTTTTTTATTCATTCGTGGGAAATGGGCGTCGCTGGCTGGCCAACATTTATTGCCCATCCCTAGTTGCCTAAGGGCTGTTGAGAGTCAACCACATTGCTGTGACTCTGGAGTCACACATAGGCCAGACCGGGTAAGGACGGTAGATTTCCTTCCCTAAGGAATGTTAGTGAACCAGATGGATTTTTCCCAACGATCAACAATGGTCATCAGTAGATTCCTAATTCCAGATTTTTTTTATTGAACTCGAATTTCACCATTTGAACCCAGGTCCCCAGAATTTTAGCTGAGTTTCTGGGTTTATAGTCTAACAATAATATCACAAGGCCATCACTTTCCCAAGCATTGCATTGCTGTAAAGCACTTTGAGATATGCTGGGGTTATGAAAGGTGCTATATAAATGCAATTCTTTCTTCCTTAAGATAGTTGGGGGTCAGATAACCATCAAAGCAATGACCAAAACATTTCTTCCTAACATTTGTTGTGATTATTTTTGCTAGCTGGTGTTTTGTAAGATGGGTTTGGGAAGAGCATTTTGTTAAGTCTTTAGGGCCTGTTTATTTGATGTTAATTCTCGAGATGTGGCCATTCTGGTGAAGCCAGCATTCACTGTCCGTCCCCCTTTGGGCTCAGGAAAATGTAATGGTGGGCTGCCTTCTTCCTCAAGCTCTGCAGTCCATGTGGTTGTTGGGAGGGAAATAAATGATCTTATTCATAATTAACTCCTCCGATGAATAGGATTCGCAACATTGAACGTCAGATATCACAGCTTGAGTAAGTGGATGATTAAAAAGGATTTGCATTTATACAGCATCCCAACGAGTCCAGGACATTCCAAAGTGCTCTGCAGCCAATGAAACATCACTGAAACATAATCACTAGAATCATAGAATTCCTATAGAAGAAGCCATTCGGCCCATCAAGCCTGCGCCAACTCACTGACAGAGTATCTTACACAGGCCCCTTCTCTATCAAAGAACAAAGAGCAAAGAAAAGTATAGCACAGGAACAGGCCCCTACGACCTACAAGCCTGTGCTAATCATGATGCCTGGCTGAACTAAAACCGTATGCACTTACAGACTCCGTATCCTTCCATTCCTGTCCTATTCATATAATCATCTAGTTGCCCCTTAACTCCCTGTAACTCCATTCATGTACCCCGCTAGTCCCCCTAGCCTACATATCTTGGGACACTAAGTTGCAATTTACCGTGATCCACCCACCTAACCCGCACATCTTTTGACTGTGAGAGGAAACCGGAGCACCCGAAGGAAACCCACGCAAACACAGGGAAACACGCAATGCCGTCATGAATGAGATGTCGATCATTAAACATACACTCAATCAAGGCACTTGCAGCAACTGCTTATGAGATTCAGCAGGAGAATTCAAACTTATTGTCAGTTTGAGCTCTGCTTAGTAGTTGATCAGACCTTAATTGCATTTATACTTCACATTCTAGCCTCTTCTTTATTAATATAAAGAGAGAAATAACTTGCATTTCTATAGCACCTCTCACAATCTCAAGATATTGAGAAGTGCTTTATAGTCAATGAAGTACTTTTGAAACGTAGCAGCCAATTTATGCATAGAAAGCTCCCATAAACAGCAATGTGACAATGATCAATCTGTTTTTTTAATGCTGACCAAGAGATAAATACTGGCCAGGACTCTGGGGATAACTCCCCTACTCTGCTTCCAAATGCTGCCCTGGGATTTGCCCAGAAGGGCATTCTAGATTGTGCATTCACATTGCATCCAAAAGTTGACAGCTCTGACAGTGCGGCACTCCCTCAGTACCGGCCCACTGACAGTGCGGCACTCCCTCGATACTGGCCCACTGACAGTGCAGCACTCCCGCAGTACTGGCCCACTGACAGTGCGGCACTCCCTCGATACTGGCCCACTGACAGTGCAGCACTCCCTCAGTACCGGCCCACTGACAGTGCAGCATGCCCACAGTACTGGCCCACTGACAGTGCGGCACTCCCTCGATACTGGCCCACTGACAGTGCAGTACTCCCTCAGTACCGGCCCACTGACAGTGCAGCATGCCCACAGTACCGGCCCACTGACAGTGCGGCACTCCCTCGATACTGGCCCACTGACAGTGCAGCACTCCCTCAGTACCAGCCCACTGACAGTGCAGCACTCCCTCAGTACTGACTCCCTGACAGTGCAGCACTCCTTCAGTACTGACTCTCTGACAGTGCAGCACTTCCTCAGCACTGACCCTCTGACAGTGCAGCACTCCCTCAGCACTGACCCTCTGACAGTGCAGCACTCCCTCAGCACTGACCCCCTGACAGTGCAGCATTCCCTCAGCACTGACCCTCTGGCAGTGCAGCGCTTCCTCAGCACTGACCCCCTGACAGTGCAGCATTCCCTCAGCACTGACCCTCTGGCAGTGCAGCACTTCCTCAGCACTGACCCTTTGACAGTGCAGCACTTCCTCAGCACTGACCCTTTGACAGAGTAACACTCCCTCAGTACTGACCCTCTGACAGTGCGACACTTCCTAGGTACTGACCCTCTGGCAGTGCGGCACTCCCTATGTACTGACCCTCTGGCAGTGCAGCACTCCCTCAGTACTGACCCTCTGACAGTGCAACACTTCCTAGGTACTGACCCTCTGGCAGTGCAGCACTCCCTCAGTACTGACCCTCTGGCAGTGCAGCACTCCCTCAGTACTGACCCTCTCGCAGTGCAGCACTCCCTCAGTACTGACCCTGGAGTGTCAACCTAACGTTTTAATTTTCAAGTCTCTTTAAAACTTTTAACCAAGTCATTGGCTCACAATCAAGAGATGATGGGAGACAGGTCCCATCATGTTGGGACAATGGTACAGTGATTAGCACTGCTGCCTCACAGTGCCAGGGCTCAATTCCGGCCTCATCACTGTGTGGAGTCTGCACGTTCTCCCCATGTCTGGGCGGGTTTGTTCCGGTTTCTTCCCAAGATGTGTGGGTTAGATGGATTAGCCAGGCTAAATTGCTCCTTTACGTCAGGGGGACTAGCCAGGGTAAATATGAGGTTACAAGAGCTGGGTATGATTGTTGTTGGTGCAAGCTTGGTGGCCGAATGGCCTCCTTCCTTCTATGCTGCAGGGATTCTATGTTTGGGAAAAGGGATTGGGAATATGTTTTATTCGCAGTTTGAGTGACCCTGAAAGCCATTTGACATTTACACTCAATTATAAAAGCGTTTGATTGGGTAGATGTGGAGAAGTTGTGGGCAAGACCAGAGGTGGTGGCTATGGGTGAAATTTTACTGATACGTCCAACCGAGGTTCATACGATCCTGCCTGAGGCCAACGGAGAATGCTGTTCTCCGAGCCTCGCCCACCCCCGGAATCAGGGTGGGCATGCTGGTAAAATTCCAGCCTGTAGGTAGTCGCTAATAAATCCAATGGGGAGTTCAGGAGAAACTGCTTTACCCAAAGAGTTAGAATGTAGAATTCAATACTTCATGAACTTTAAGGAGGAGCTTGATAAGTACATGTTGGTGGAAGGTATCGAAGATCCTTGCGCTAGAGGATTAGATGAAAGTGGGTGGGAGGAGGCTTGTGTGGAACATAAGGGCTGCCACAAAGCTGCTGGGTTGAATGGCCTTGTTCGGTACTACAAAGACTAAAGTGTCAGATTCACTACAGCCTTGACACTTGCCAAGCTTGGTCACTTCTGGTTCTGTCACCAGACAGAATCCGCCAAGGCAGGTTGAGGATTAGAGATGGGAGCTCTCTACACTACATGGCAGTGCAAAATAAACTGGTACCCGTGCCCATTGAGGCTCAGGAAGGAACTGAATACATTAGAGTCATGTGAGCTCTGCAGATAGCAAAAGTTAATGGAGTGGAGCCCTATTCAGGAGCATTAGTAACTCTGCAAGGTTCCTGCCTCCATATTATAAAAAGAATATAGAGACATAGGAGCAAGAATGCAAAGAAGATTCAAAGGGATGATATCAGAAATGAAAGATTATCAGGGAAGTTTGAGGAGGCAAGGGCTTCTTCTCTTTGGAACAGAGAAGACTGAGAGGCTAATGGAGGTTTTTAAAATGATGGGGGTGTTTGGTATGATAGGGCAAAAAGACAGAGGACGGGACTTCACAGCCTCACTCATCTTGAAACGGTACAATCCCACTCAAGGTTCATGGCCCGCCAATCGCCCGCTCCGAATCCCATGATGGGTGGGATGGTAAAATTCGGCCAATGTTTTCACTTCTGGGAGAGTCACTAAACCTGGAGCCATACATGTAAGGTAGAGACCAATAACTTCATTGGGGAAATCAAGAGAATTCTTCACCGATAGAGTGATGAGAATGTGGAACTTGCTACGTCCTGGAGCAGCTGAGGTTCATAGCAAAGATGTATTGAAGAGGAAACTAGAGAAACACACCAGGGACAAAGGGAACACGAGGACAGTGTGACTGAGTGAGGTGGGCAGGTGAAAGGAGTTGTGTGAGGAATGTAAACACTGGCAAATGGCTGTAAATTCTATGTAGCTTACTGGCAGCTATTACCAATCCAATTAGAATGGGCCCTCCCTTTAGATTGAGAAAAGTGACACAGGAAAAGGAGCATTAGGAGGTCTTGGTTCTCTTAAATGGAGAGTTTTGATTGCAATTAGTAAATAAACAAAAGAGGTGGCAACCAAAGAAATCTAACACCAAAACTGACACTGTACATTTGACAGAAACAGCTCCTGACATCACTTGTACAGCACTGAAGAGACTGCCTTTATTTTCATTTATTCCAAGTTATTTGCATCATTTGCCCCCTGAGATGTCTGCGTTTCTAATAGAACAGTACAGCACAGTACAGGCCCTTCGGCCCTCGATGTTGTGCCAAGCTTTGTCCAAACCCAAGATCAAGCTATTCACTCCCAATTTTCTCTTGACTCATTGAGGCTTCCCTGAAGACATTGACCTTTTCATCAAACTTGGCTTAAGGAGACGTCAGAAATCGATGCAAATATATTTAAATGGCCGTCGCGCCCGTTTTTGGTGGGTTCCCGATTGCGGCCATTTTCAGGCCTTGGTCAAGTGTGAACCAGCGCAGAAGTAAATGCAGATCACTCTACTAGCCTCCCACCCAACTTTACCAAATTTTTAAGTCTGAAAACAGGTGCAACTCTATGGTAAAATGGCCCTCTCATTGTCTTTCTTTCTTCAATTGCGACGAAAAGGATATTGTCACTTTTTAAAAAAATATTCATTCAAGGGATGTGGACGTCACTGGCTGGCCAGCATTTGAGAAGGTGGTGGTGAGCTGCCTTCTTGAAATGCTGCAGTCCATGTGGTATCGGTACATCCTCAGTAGCATTCAGGAAAGAGTTCCAGGATTTTGACCTGTGACAGTGAAGGAATGGTGGCATATTTCCAAGTCAGGCTGGTGAAAGCTTTGTGTTTTTCATTTGGTTAATCAGGAAGCTTAGGTTCAGTCTAAGACCAGTGCCTTCAAGATCAGATGACCAAAAGCTCGGTCAATGAAGAAGGTTTTAAGCAGCATCTTAAAGGAGGAAAGTGAAGTGGGGGGCGGAGGGGTGTGGGGTGGTAGGTAAGAACATAAGAACATAAGAAATAGGAGCGGGAGTAGGCCATCTAGCCCTTCGAGCCTGCCCCGCCATTCAATAAGATCATGGCTGATCTGTCGCTGCTCAGTTCCACTTTCCCGCTTTCTCCCCATAGCCCTTAATCCCCTCTCTTATCAAAAACCCATCAACCCGCGTCTTAAAAATATTTAGCGAGGCAGCCTCCACCACTTCAACGGGCAGAGAATTCCAGAGATTCACCACCCTTTGAGTGAAGAAGTTCCTCCTCAACTCCGTTCTAAACCGCCCCCCCTTTATCTTGAGGCTGTGCCCCCTAGTCCTACTGTCTTTTTTGAGCGGGAAGAGTCTCTCCACCTCTATCCTATCCATCCCATTCATCATCTTATACGTCTCAATGAGATCTCCCCTCATTCTTCTAAACTCTAACGAGTACAAGCCCAGTTTATTCAGCCTCTCCTCATAGCTCAACCCCCTCAACTCCGGTATCAGCCTAGTAAACCTCCTCTGCAGTCCCTCCAAGGCCAAAATATCTTTGCGCAGGTGCGGCGCCCAAAACTGCACACAGTACTCCAGCTGCGGCCTCACCAATGCCCTATACAGCTGCAGCAAGACCTCCCTACTTTTATATTCAATCCCCCTCGCTATGAAGGCCAGCATCCCCTTCGCCTTCCTGACCACCTGCTGCACCTGCAAGCTGGGTTTTTGCGGCTCATGCACAAGGACCCTGAGGTCCCTCTGCACCGTCGCCTGCTGCAGTTTTTCGCCCTGTAAGTAATAGTCCTTCCTACCATTCTTCCTACCAAAGTGGACCACCTCACACTTGCCAACATTAAATTCCATTTGCCATTTCCTGGCCCATTCGCCCAGCCTATCTAGATCCTTCTGCAGACTCTCCACACCCTCCGCACAATTTGCCGTTCCCCCAATCTTGGTGTCATCAGCAAATTTCGACACCCTACACTCGGTTCCCTCCTCCAGATCATCTATATAAATGGTAAAAAGCTGAGGCCCCAGCACCGACCCCTGGGGCACTCCACTAGTCACCATCCGCCAATCCGAATAGCACCCATTGACCCCCACTCTCTGCCTCCTATTTGACAACCAATCCTCTATCCACACTAACACCCTACTCCCAACTCCATGTCCCTCGACCTTCTGCAATAACCTCTTGTGAGGTACTTTGTCAAACGCCTTCTGAAAATCTAGGAAGACCACATCCACCGGCTCTCCTCTATCCACCGCCCTAGACACATCCTCATAGAACTCCAGTAAATTTGTATGCATAGGGAATGTTTGGGGTCCATCCAAATGAAGCACAGACACCGATGGTGGAACAATTAAAATTGGTTATGCGCAAGAGGCTAGAATTAGAGGACTACAGAGATCTAAGAGGTCTGTGGTGCTGGATGAAATTACAGAGATAAAGAGGAGCAATATGGAGGGATTTGAAAACAAGGATGAGAATTTTGAAATGAAGATGTTGCTTGATTGGGAGCCAGCGTAGGTCAGTGAGCACAGGGGCTAAATGAGAATGGGACTTGCTGTGAGCTAGGGCAATGGGCAAGGAGCTATGGATGATGAGTTTATAGAAGGTAGAATGTGAAAGGCAAGCTTGGAGTGCAATCGAGTCTAGATGGAACAAAGGCAAGAGGGGATGATCTGAGACAGGAACAACACATCGATGAAAACAG
Organism: Carcharhinus amblyrhynchos; assembly: GCF_965287045.1. Taxonomy (NCBI): domain Eukaryota; kingdom Metazoa; phylum Chordata; class Chondrichthyes; order Carcharhiniformes; family Carcharhinidae; genus Carcharhinus; species Carcharhinus amblyrhynchos. The sequence continues at coordinate 12,424,983 of NC_137351.1, forward strand.
GCCCTTTTAGAAATGGCCTGAATGCAAGGCCGAAAGCTTATCTCGGGGTCAAATGTGACACCAAGACTGTGAACAAACTGGCTTAATCCCAGATTGTTGCCAGGAAGAAGCCTGGCGTCATTGGTTAGGGAATGGAGTTTGGAACAGAGAGCAAAAACATTAAACTTTCCAGTTCAGCAGAGGCTCCACTTGACAATCCACTTGGCTTCTGCAGAGACACTTAGATCTGATACAAGGGAAATATTTGGAAGTGGTGGCCAATACTTTTTTATAAGTTCCTGGAAGGATGGGATATATTGGTCATGTTGAGCTCTGTGAAAGGATTAGACCACCCTCACTCCTCCAACTCTCAGAGCGCCCAGAATATTCCAGTAAATTGTTTAGCTGTTTACTTTTCTGATTTGTATTTCTGTTACATTGCTTTTCCTAAACCCCATGAGGAACAAAAAAAATCTCATGTTTCATCACATGAAAATGTCTTGCATGTGTGGGGCTTTGATGAGCACGGATTTTGTTTTGGATTGGTTTCGGGTTCAACTTTTCAAAAAAAATAGTCTTTCAGGGAAAGATGAAAGATAAGCGATTGCAGGAGTCCACGGGCCTTCAGCAGCGAGGGCACGATTCTACTCCCTCCACTCGCCTAATGTCCCTAGACAAGATTTGGCATTTCATTCCTCATTGTGATTGAAGGGTTAAAGGTAGGGCACTCCCAAAATTGCAAGGAGCAAAAGGGGAAAATTAGGCACATGAAGAAAAAGTGATGAATTAAATCTTGGTTTGATTTTTAAAATTTATAGATGAAGAGAGTTTGAAAGTCCTAGAACATCAAACACATTTTTATTTCCTTTGTTCATTCATGGGATTTGGGCACCACTGGCTAGTCTGCATTAATTGTCCTTGAGAAGGTGGTGATTGTGAGATGCTTTCTAGAACCACTGCAGTTCCTATGGTGTAGGTATACCCACGATGCTGCTAAGGTGGGAGTCCCAGAATTTTGACTCAGTGATAGTGAAAGAACGGCCGATATTTTTGCAAATTGGCAGCTCTGTGGCACAGTGGTTAGCACTGCTGCCTCTCAGTGCCAGAAACCTGGGTTCAATTTCTGGCTTGGGTCACTGTCTGTGCGGAGACTTCACATTCTCCCCGTGTCTGCATGAATTTCCTCCAGGTGTTCCAATTTCCTCCCACAGTCCGAAACACGTGCAACTTAGGTGGATTGGCCATGCTAAATTGCCCCTTGGTGTCCAACGATGTGCAGGTTAGGTGGATTGGCCATGCTAAATTCTCCCTCAGTGTACCCAAACAGGCGCTGGGCTGTGGCGACTAGATTTTCATAGTAGTTCAGTGTGGTGTTAATGTAAGCTGACTTGTGACACTAATAAACTTTAAACTTAGAAACTTTAAGATCATTTGACTTCGAGGGAATTTGGGGGTAGTGGTTTTCCATGCATCTGCTGCCCTTGTCCTTCAGGTGGGAAGGTGCCGGTGAAGGAATCTTGACAAGGTATTGCAGTGCATGTTGTAGACGGCACACCTTACTGTCATGGTGCACTAATATTGGAGGGAGTAAATGTTGAAGATGGTGCATGAGATGCTGCACAAGAAAAGTTAGAGTAGAAGATACAATCAGTCTGTATTTCAAGATCGCGAAATGACAAGGATGTGAAAGAGAGAAAGAATTGTCATAACTTGAACGTAGGAAATGTGGGGAGTGACAATCCAAGGTAGATTGGTCCACAGCACAAAAATATTGAGACAAGAAGGGTTATGACTGATATTGGGTAGCTGAAAAGCATTTTAGAGATTGTCTATCAGATGTCAGGGTCTCACACTCTGTCTGGGAAAGGGCCAAATGGATTAGAAAATATCCCCAGATAAGGCAGCAAGATTTAACAACAATATCTAATGAATGAAACAGGTGGATGCACATTCTGAGTACCAAGGTTAGCTTCTTAAAAACAGCAATGAGGCATCGCCAGTGAAAACACTACCCAAATTGCCAGAAACATCTTCCCAATTCCTCTGATTTCCTTTCAGGGCATCCCTAAATAGTTCTAGAACAATTCTGATGATGGGTCATTGCAATGCATGCTTTCTGTTAACCCATCAAATTCACCTGTCATCTTCACTCTGTTAGTCTCAGTATTGTCATATTCCATACAGTTCCAAAATGCCATCAGAATTACACCAATTATTTAATTGATTAACGAAAAGTTAAATTATTTGAAACAAACTCCTGCTGTCAGCCATTCTAGAATTGTTTCCTTCACCCAAGATTCGGGACATAAGAAATATGAGCAGGACCAGCCAGTCAACCTTCGAACCTGCTCCATCTATAAGATCACAGCTGATTTAGAATCTCAATTCCACCTTCCACCTATGTTCCTTGATTTCCTTAGTGACTGATTGTTGAATGAAGAGCAGTTTAAAATAATTAGGACTGGTCATCCAAAACCTCTCAAAGTGAGGTTATGAACCCTGCCTAGGACATGCCTTCATTGAGGAGATTTTTACTTTGCTTGAGCTTGTTGGCAAGGAAGTCTAGCCAAAATGAAGATTCCTCATCCCAGAGGTTTTACTTTGTGCAGGATTCTTCCCCCACAACTATTAAATTACATGAGGATTCTTGGGCACACCAAAACTGTGTGAGTTAGGTGGACTGTCCATGCTAAATTTCCCCTTAGTGCCAGGGGACTAGCTAGGGTAAATGCATGAGATTGTGGAGATAGGGCCTGGCTGGGACTGTGATCAGTGCAGACTTGATGGGCTGAATGGTCTCCTGCTGCACTGTAGGATTTTATGATTCTATAACACTTCAGAGCCCGCACAGATGGCCACTCAGCTTCAGGCTTCATTACAGCCATGGTCCAAACATGGACAAAGGAGCTGAATTCCAGAGGTGAGGTGACACCAAAGAAGCAATGAAGTCTGAGTGCACTAGCTCAGGAATACTTAAATTTCCCAGCAAGAGGTTAAGTGTCAACATTACATTAAATAAACAGTTCCATTTTGATCCTACATCTTCTCGTATTTGTTAATGGGATGTGGGCATCTCTGGGAAGGACAGCATTTGTTGCCCATCTCTAATTGCCTTTGAACTGAGTAGATGCATATGAGCCAGTCTAGGTAAGGTGGCAGATTTCCCTCTCTGAAAGGCCTAATGAATCAGATGTGTTTTTTATGATGGCTTCAATGGTGGTTTCAAGGTCATCATTAGTGAGACTAGCTTGTAATTCCAGATTCATTCACTGAATTTAAATTGCACCAGCTGCCGTGGTGGGATTTGAACTCAGATCCCCCAGAGCATTAGCCTGGAATACTTGTTCAATGACAGTGGAGTTTAGAAGAATGCAAAGCAACCTTATTGAGACATATAGGATCCTCAGGGTAGATGTTAAGTTGTTTCCCCCTGTGTGAGAGTTCAGGCCCAGGGACATAATTTCAGAGTAAGGGGTCATCCACTTAAGACAGAGAAGGAATTTCTTCTCTCAGAGGGTAGTGAAACTGTGAAATCCTTTACCAGTGAGGGCTGTAAAGGCTGGGTCATTAACTATATTCAAGGCTGAGATAGATAGATTTTTAATTGGTAAGGAAATCAAGAATTATAGGAATAAGGTGGGAAAGTGGAGTTGAGGATTATCAAATCAATCATGATCTCATTGAATGGCAGAACAGACTTGATGGGTTGAATGGCCGACTTCTGCTCCTATGTTCTTATGGATTATGGTCATTACCACCAAGCTACAACTCTACTACCCCCAGGTACCTGGTTAAAACAATACTCGAGGTCTCTTCGTTGTAGTTCTTTTTAATTGTTAAAATTAAAACCCATTGTAGTGTCCTCTTATCAGTGGGTGACCATCAAATAGATGAGTAGATCTGACAGCTGGAAAAGCAGCCTCGACCCAAGTGATTAATTATACAGAACATACAGAACAAATGGAACCTCCCTCTGCCCACACGGTGGTGTCTCCACGGATCGTCCTGACTTTCTGCAGGAACAGGCAAACAATGACTTGTTTTGTTTCCTTGACCTTCCACAGCTGTTGCGGACCTGGATAGGATGTGAAATAAGCCCCAAGTTTCAGACATGGCGTCGCAGTGTCCAATATTCAACTGTCAACAAGATTGTTCATCCTATTGACCAGAAGAGTCAGAGACAGCATGTCTGGAGATGACTCACTCTTCATTGCATACGTGGCCTCGGTTGAGGTTGGCTACACTGGGGAGTTGAACACTGTTTGGTTGCATAATCTTTACATCCCAGTTTGAATGAATTACAGATCAGTGGTAACAGAAAAGCTCTTCATAGAATCCCTACAATGCAGAGGAAGCCATTTGGCCCATCAGGTCTGTACCGACTCTCTGACAGAGTGTCTTCCCCAGGCCCTCTCCCTCACCCTATCCCCATAACCCCACATATTTCCCATGGCTAATCCATCTAACCTGCACATCTTGGGACACTAAGGGACAATTCGGCATGGACAATCCACCTAACCTGCACGTTTAGATTGTAGGAGGAAACCTGAGCACCCAAATGAAACCCACACAGACGCGGGGAGAATGTGCAAACTCCACACAGTGACCCAAGGCTGCAATCGCGTCCTTTACATGTTGACCCAATTTAGACCATGTTTCTTTTAGTTCAAAGGTTGGAATTATTGGAAACACAGTGACTCGGTGGGATAATTGCACCATATTGTGCAATGCTAAAGCCACATAGGGTTAGGAGGGGGCGGTTCCTGAATGAGTTGATGTGATTACTGGGGTACTCCAGGTTACAATACAGTTACAGTGTTCTGGGTTCTGACAGACCTTTACCCTGGAGATATCATCACTCAGGTCCCTCCTTCAACTGCCCACCACCCAGCGCTCACCATTGGTCAACTGGTTGGCCAACATGTCCCTTCTCAGGGAACCTTGATTTCCAACAGCCAACTGGGAAATGATTTGAGCCAAGTGAATGTTCCTGCAATTGTCAGTCCAACAGCCTATTCTCTCCATCTCCAATACTTTAGCAACTAAAATGTTCAAAGAAAATCATAAAACAATTTTATTAATATCTCTGTTAAGAACCCCTCTGATGTAAAGGCAAGAATATTCCAAAACTCAGAAGGGTAACTTGGAACAAAGGTTTGTAGTGGTATATATTTTCAATTTGGTGCAATGCGAAGAAAGATATGCAAGCCAGTGAGGTACAGTCAGTCTTGTCGTAATCAATTAATAAAGAATATTTATTAACTTAAATGGAACATAAAACAAGAAAGACTACAATGCACTGCAACAGTACACTTAACTACATTAATCACATACAATATCTCATGAAGTTAACCCCTGTTATAAAGCAAAATTACTGCAGATGCTGGAATTTGAAGCAAAAACATGTTGGTAATGCTCAGCAAATCTGACAGCATCTGTGGAGAGAGAATAGAGCCAACATTTTGAGTTTGGATGACCCTTCACTGGAGCTGAGCCCCTGTTCCCAACTATCTATGTTCCTGAACTCTGAAGAATGCCCCTTTTCCCAAATAGGGAAGAGAGAACGTCCGGGATGCGTGGGGTCCATGATTATGCTGGCTGCTTTGCCGAGGCAGTGGGAAGTGTAGACAGAGTCAATGGATGGGAAGCTGGTTTGCATGATGGATTGGGCTTCATTCACGACGCTTTGTCGTTTCCTGCGGTCTTGGGCAGAGCAGGAGCTGTGATACAACCAGAAAGAATGCTTTCTAGGGTGCATTTGTAAAAGTTGGTGAGAGTCTTGGAGGACATGCCAAATTTGCTTGGTCTCCTGAGAAAGTAGAGGTGTCGGCGTTGCTTAATCCTTTCTAATTTCCAGGTCTATCTGATCAGGCCGTTTCCTGTGGGTACAGAATTTCTGATTATATACCTCTGGCACTAACTGGTACGATCTTAAAACAGCTTGCTTGGCTGCCTCATAGTCAGCGATGTGTTTGTCGGGCTAGAGGAGTAAAGCTCTCAAAATTTCCCTGAAAGTTTACTCTGCAGTAACTGGGACCGCTGTTGCAGCGTTCACTTTACCTGCAGTGCGAGTCGCTCTAAAGACAAAACGACATGCCATCTCTGCTTTATCAAGCTTAAGGATTAAACGAACGAAGCAGTTAGCCTCAACCCTTACGTCTGAGCTATTGGGGTCCTCAAGTGACACGGAAAAGGGAGCATTTTTAGATTAAGTGTCATAGCGACTATCAGGGGGTGTTGAATAAAGACAGGAAGCCAGTTCATCCCTCCTCACCTGGGGTGTTACAGTGGGGGAGGGGGTATCTCATCTGGCTGGTGACAAATTGAGGGGTCTCATACAGACTAACACTTTGAGGAACCTCACCATTCTAATTCACAACTATGTGGATCAAACTGCTATATTGTCACTGTCCACTTGGGGGTAGGCATGAGCACAGACAACAAAATGACGATGAATGGAATGGTCTTTAAGGCCAGTGAGTAAGATCAGAAACTTCATTGCCCTGGAGTCAGAAGCCACACAAACATAGTGCAAATCTGGGTAAAGTATACAAGTATAAAGTACAGAAATAATGACAGATACATGTCAGTCAACTCTTTAAATTCGTCAGTAAGGTGATTAGGGGCACAAATTATTCAGTGTCCCCCGAGTGGGAACAATTAGTTTCAAACTGAGACAGAACTAAGGTAAATACAAACCTGCCAAATTATAATTGCTCCCTTTATCTGCAGTAAGTTCCAGCCCTGTGTACACAGTTGTGGAGGCAAGGTTAAAGTTTATTTATTAGAATCATAGAATCCCTACAGTGCAGAAGGAGGCCATTCGAGTCTGCACTGACCACAATCCCACCAAGCCCCTATTCCCATAAACCCACATATTTACTCTGCCATTCCCCCGACACTAAGTAGCAACGTAGCAGAAAGAGGCCATTCAGCTCATTGGGTTTGCACCAACCACAATCCCACCCAGGCCCTATCTCCATATCCCTAAATATTTATCCACTAATCCCTCTAACCTTTGCATCCCAGGACACTAAGGGGCAATTTACAATGGCCAATCAACCTAGCCCGCACATCTTTGAACTGTGAGAGGAAACCTCTCCAGTCTATCCTCGTAACTGAAGTTTCTCAACTCTGGAACCATTCCTGTAAACAGCTTCTGCACTTTTTCCAATGTATTCACATCCTTCTGATAATGCAGTGCCCAAAGGTTGTCCGTTGACAATCCCTGCCTTTATTCTGCCATTCATATCTCTTAATGGATGCTATTAGCACCATTCTCAGCCTCTATCATCACCATTTATATTTCCTTTGTCTTTTTGTCCATGATGTTTTTCTGGGTTACACGCCCCTCCACCCTCACAGTATAAATCTCATCTGATTTTATTTCTCTAGAGCTCTATCGAAGGGTCATCCAGACTCCAAATGGTGGCTCTATTCTCTCTCTACACAGGCTGCCAGGCCTGCTGAGGTTTTTCCAGCATTTTCTGTGTTCGTTTCAGATTTCAGCAGTATTTTGCCTGTATCCATATTATGCAGTTTAGTGTCAAATTCTGCTGGAAATTGATCCTACAGAGCCATTCTTTGTGATGATCTGAGAGGCGCTACATAAATGCAGGTTGTTGTTATTGTTGTCTGATGTCATTTCCGCCGGACGTTGTCCGCCGTGCTTTCCAGTGATCCAAATCCCTCAGTTTGTAAAGATTCCTCGCGCCGTGCCCGGAGGGAGATTCAGCTTCACCTTCCCGGGAGAACAGAAAACCCTCGCCGCCATTCAGTGCCAAACTCCACTCCGGCGGCAGCGAGCACCGTCAGAGCAATCTAACCAATCAAAACCGGACCCCTCTGATTGATAGTAAGGTTATCCAATCGGACTATGAAGGGGGCGGGTAACGGTACACCTCACTGTGATTGACAGCGCCCTAAGCCAATCATACGACAGACACCGATTGTGGGCCAACATCCCCCATTCTCATTGACGGAAGGAATTGTCCAATCACACAGCATGAAAAGCTGCGGATGGTTCGCTTGACCGCAAATCGATCAATCAGGTGAGAGAACGAGTTGATCGACAGCGCTATTACCCAATCATATGAAAGGGGCGTTCCATTGTGAACGAGTCGTTATGATTGACATGAATTACCCAATCAGAGACGAGGACGGTCTGTGGCCCGTCTTGATTGACAGGAAGGGGACCAATCAAATGGTGTACACGATTGATGGACTGGCCGAGTATCCAATTGACTGAAAGGGGCGTTCGTTGGGGAAACGGTCCCCCACCTATGACTGATAGGAAACAACGTAAGAAGTCTCACAACACTCGATTAAAGGCCAACAAATTTATTTGGTGAGCCTCACCTGACGAAGGGACAAACCCCGAAAGCCTGTGAGTTTACTATCAAATAAATCGGGGACTTAAACCTGGTGTTTACCGTGTTTACCCCAGTCCAATGCCGGCTTCTCCACGTCAGGAAACAATCCAATCAGGCGATGGAGCAAACTGATGGGCAGCGCTGATTAACCGATCAAATTAAATGGGCGTTGTATTGGGGGTTCAGCCCCAGGGAGGAATTCATCCAATAAAGTGGAACAGGAAGGTCTGATTGACAGGAACAAACCCAATTATAGACGGGAAAGGCTGATGGACAACCAGACTATCCAATCAAATGAAAGGAGCGTTGTATTGCGGCCCAGTCCCAGGGAGGGAACCATCTGATAACATAAAGAAGGGGCTGGTCCTAGTCTGATTGACAGAGCAACATCCAATCATAGCGGGGAAAGAGTCATCGACAGGGCAATTAACCAATCAAACGAAAGAGGCGTCGTGCTAAGGCAAAGAATCGTTCAAAAAATAGGAAGGGGCGGGTCTAGTCTGCTTGATTGGAAACAACCCAATCAGATGCGGGAACCGGATGTTTGACAGGACATGTATCCAATCAGAGGGGAGTAAGGCGGGTTGGCCGGCGGGGGCAGGGATAAGGGACGGACTAATCAGAGGGCCGGTGGGTGGGGCTCGGTGTTAGGGGCCGGGCCAATGGGGAGGCGGGCCAGGTGGCGCGAGGCGCCAATGGGAGGCGCGGGATTTGAACTGGCGGGCGGTTGGCAGGTGGCGGCTAGTCGGGGCAGAGACAGGCGCCGGGGCTGAAGAGAGCTGTGGCTCAGCATCGGTACAGCAGGATGAAAGCAGCGTGAGTACAAACACAGGGACCAAATAAACCCCTTTTCCCCCACCCTATCTCCTCGGGGCCTCGTTTATTTTCGGTTTGTGGCCGTTGGCAGCAGTTTAATTTTTCAAAATTTAAATTTTTCAACAATGTTAATTTTTCAAAAATTTTAATTAATTTTTTTGCCTCCCCAGAAATCAATAGAGAACAGATCTCTGACTTTATTAATAGCCTCTTTTTTTCTCAAAAGCTTTACAAAGTGACGCCAGTTCTTACAGTGTAATTTTATTTGTTATTGGTCTTTTAAACATTTTTTAAAAAATGCTTCTGGGTGTTTGATAAATTCTCTGATATTTGTGCTGTGGTTGTCTTTCTTCTTCCCCCCCCCCCCCCCAATCTTCCTCCCCCACCGTGCCCCCCCAGTCTCGTTGCACTTTGCTGGTCACCAACTTGGGGAATGGTGACTTCAACAACAATTTACACCTCTAGGTAGGAGCAGGCGTGGGCCTTTTGTATACTGGAGCTTGTGTCGCTCACTGAGATCATTGATGGACAATCTGCCACCTATGTGAATCATCACAGAAACTGTAGTGCAGAAAGAATAGAAAGAAATGGGCGGCAAGGTGCCACAATAGTTAGCACTGCTGTCTCACAGTGCCAGGGACTTGGAGTTTGATTCCTGGCTTGGGTCACTGTCTGTGTGGAGTTTGCATGTTCTCCCTGTGTCTCTGAGGGTTTTCTCTGGCTGATCCGGTTTCCTGCCACAGACCAAAGGTGTGCAGGTAGAGTGCATTGGCTGTGTGAAGCTCTCCCTCCGTATTCCCGAACAGGTGCCAGAGTGTGGTGATGAGGGGATTTTCTCAGTAACTTCATTGCAGTGTTAATGTAAGTCTACTTGTGACTAATAAATAAATAAAGTTTGAGGCCATTTAGCCCATCAAGCCTGCACTGACAATCCCACCCAGGCACTGTCCCCATAACCCATGACTCTAGGGAAATTTAACAGTCAATCCACCTAACCTATGCAGCTCTGGACTGTGGGAGGAAACCGGACCACCTGGAGGAAATCCATGCAGACATGGGAAGAACATGCAAACTCCACATGGGTAGTCACATGAGGCTGGAATTGAACTTGGATCTCTGGTGCTGTGAATCAGCAGTGCTAACCACTGCCAATATGTGCTGCCCTTGAGTTATGATTGCAACCCAGGAGACATTTTGTTGACTGTTGCCCCATTCTGCCAATTTCTATCCAAGTTTTTTTTACCTTCCTGTATGACTGAAGTGATTTGCACATAAAGCAAGTGCAAGTGAAGTGCGGTGTGTACTGATTGTTCACAGCATTAACCAGGTGCTCCCTGTGTCCAAAGTGTAAACGTTTATTTTGATTTACCATTTGAAGATGATAGTAGTTCTATTAATGTATAAATGATTAAGCATTTTTTTTTGTACCCCATGAAATATTTGATGTGCATAAGAACATAAGAAATAGGAGCAGGAGTAGGCCACCTAGCCCTTCGAGCCTGCCCCGCCATTCAATAAGATCATGGCTGATCTGTCGTGGCTCAGTTCCACATTCCCGCCCTCTCCTCATAACCCTTAATCCCCTCTCTTATCAAAAACCCATCAACCCACGTCTTAAAAATATTTAGCGAGGTAGCCTCCACCACTTCAACGGGCAGAGAATTCCAGAGATTCACCACTCTTTGAGTGAAGAAGTTCCTCCTCAACTCCGTTCTAAACCCCCCCCCCCCCCCCTTTATCTTGAGGCTGTGCCCCCTAGTCCTACTGTCCTTTCTGAGCGGGAAGAGTCTCTCCACCTCTATCCTATCCATCCCATTCATCATCTTCTACATCTCAATGAGATCTCCCCTCATTCTTCTAAACTCTAACGAGTACAAGCCTAGTTTATTCAGCCTCTCCTCATAGCTCAACCCCTTCAACTCTGGCATCAGCCTAGTAAACCTCCTCTGCACTCCCTCCAAGGCCAAAATATCCTTGCGTAAGTACGGCGCCCAAAACTGCACACAGTACTCCAGCTGCGGCCTCACCAATGGCCTGTACAGCCGCAGCAAGACCTCCCTACTTTTATATTCAATCCCCCTCATTAAATGTATTAATTTTGTTTATGGAGTCACGGTTAGTGAACAAGCCCGAGTTCAATCTTGCGAACCACTGAGATGGAGAGTCACTCATGCAGCCCGCTCATTAGGCCAAGTTGCCCATCACTGATCTAGATCTTGGCTGGTTTTCCACCGCCATGTCATGTTGTCCCCATGTCCCTTGATATATTCACTCCCTGAAAGTTGCTGATTGAGCCTCTGCAGTAAACAATTGTAAAGACTCATTGTCCTCCAAGTGAAGGAATTCTTCCTGTTCTCAGTCCTAAATAGTCTGCCTTCATTCTGACATGCTGTCCTCTGGTTCTAGAATGTCCCCATCCCCTCTCAGTTAAAGGAAGCAAACATCCTTCCTGCATCTACTCTGTAAGAATTTCACAAACTTCAATGAGATCAACCATCATTCTTTAAAATTCTGGGGGCTACAAGCTCAATCTCATCCTCCCATCCCAGGGTACAGACTGGTGAACCTTTATTGGACTCCGTCAATGGCAAGTATATCCTTGGGTAAAGGAAGCTAAACTGCACAATACTTCAAGTATGTTCTCAAAGCTCTGTACAATTGAAGTAAAACAATTCTGTTCCTGTATGCCTATCCTCTTGCAATCAAAATCAATATACCATTTGCTTTGGTGGGACCTGCACCTGCACGTTAGCTTTCAGTGACTTGTGAACAAGAACACCCAGGTCTCTTTGGACATCTGCATGTCTCCATCTTGATTGAAGAAATATTCTATATGCCTTTTTTTCCTGCCAACAAATGAATTTCACACTTTTCCACATTATATTCCATCTATTGTGTTCTTGCCTACTCGTTTAGCCTGTCTCGACCCTCTTGAAACCTCTTTGCGTCTTTAGTACTTTTAATGTGCTGAAATGTCCCACAGTGCTTCAGGGGACTGTTTCAACACAGTGTCTCGTGGTGTGAATTACAGCTGAGCATTTAACTGCCTCCTATTGAAAACTTTCTTGCTAGTTCCCCTTTTTAGGATAAAAATAAAGAACAATTTCTAGTTTATCAGCATTCATTTGTGTAACACTTTTCATGTAATAACATTTCAAGGTGTTTCACGGGAGCTTTTGCTAGAAAACAAAATCTGACACCCAGACATGTGGCATACTGGGGCAGGTGACCAAATACACAATCAAGGAGTGGTAGAGAGGTTTAGGGAGGAAATTCATTTGATTTTAAAATGAAAAGAGTGAAATAATTGACTGGTATAAAAATGGCTGGGGTATTGTTTAATTCTGGACAGCATACTTCAGGAAAGGTGTCAGGGCCTCACGAGAGGATGCAAAGGAGATTTGTGACTTATACCAGAGTGGAGGGTCATCAGTTATGTGGCGAAGTTGGAGGTTGTTCTCATTGTAGCAGAGAAAGTTGAGGAGTGATTTGACAGACATGTCCAAAGTTGAGGGATTTTGAAAGATTAATGAGGAGAAACTGTTTCCAGAGGATACATCTAAGGTCATTGGCAAAAGAGTTGGAGGAGAAATGAAATAATCTATAGTTTCATCAGATTCTAGACATTTCCTGCCACAATTTGTGACTAGTTGGGTTTTGTCAATGGCACTCTTTGTCTCTGGGTGGCCGATTCTGTTTTTTGGAAGTTGGGGTGGGGGGGAGGAGGCTAAGTAGGTTCCACTCTTAAGTTGGAAGTGATCTGTCATAAGAAAGATTCATTTGCATTAATATGACATTTTTCACAATCAGACATCTCAAATTGCTTTATTGCTACTGAAATACTTTGGAAGAGTATTCACTGTAGGAAACGTGGTACTTAATTTGTGCACAGCAAACTTCCACTGATATCAATGTGATAATGACTAATTTATCCTCAGTGATTTTGATTGAGGGATAAATATTAGCCAGGACTTTGGGGAAAGCTTGACTGATCTTTTTTGCAATAGTGAGGGCAGATAGGACCAAAGTTTAATATCGCATCAAAAATCCAGCGCCTTCACCAGAGAGAACTGCGCTGGTGTCAATCATGATTGACAAAATAAAGGAACACATGGTGAAGAGAGCATTAAATTTGAATGTGGACAGTTAGCATAGCTGAGTTTGGTTCAGTTGGGTTGTCAGTGCAGAGGGCAAAGACGTGCTTCTTTTCTACTTCAGCCTCCAATATTTGGTGAGTTTTCTTTGTCTCTAAGCAAGGTGAATGTGACTTTCCATTTATCTGTTATATTAATTGACTAATTAAATGTATAATGTTGACAAAAATGTCAAGGCTGAAGATTTGCTATGACTACAACATGTGGGAATGTATGGAATGCACTGCAAACACACAGCCGTACCTACAGAATGTGTCTGCAGCTTGCTAGATTTTAGCTAAAGGGTTGCTGAGCTGGAGTCTGAGTTGCAGACATTGCAGGCCATCAGGGAGGATGAGTTATGTGAGCAGTTTGTTCCAGGAGGCAGTCACACCCATTATGTTTGGCAGGATATGAGTTGGTCAATGGTCAGGGACAGGAGGGCATGATTATGAGTCAGGCATGATTGTGAATCTGGCAGCTAAGAGGAATCAACATGTTGTGATTGCGGACCCTCAGCCCCTATCTTTGTCCAACAAGCATTGGTGCTTGGTACACGTGGATGAGGAAAAGCAGTGCAAAGTGAATGAATTACTATAACACCATTGACTTCCATGCTAAGTTTGAAAGTGACATTCTCCAATTGGAAGAATCTTAAAACTTAAAACCAAGGCATGGTGTGACAGGGTAAATAGTCTAAATAGTATGGTGGCAAACATTTGCAATTCCAAACTTTCAACAAAAATTCAATCCATTGAAAAACAAAAAAAAGATAAAAAGGGAAGAAATAAAATTGAGAAGAATGCAACCAGCAACAAGACAGCAGACTATATGAAAGGAAGAGAGCAGCCAAAATAACATCAGTCCCTGAGAAGGGGACTGAGGAAATGTTTAAAGTTTATTTATTAGTGTCACAAGTAGGCTCACGTTAACATTGAAATGAAGTTACTGTTGAAATTCTCTAGTCACCACACTCCAGCGCCTGTTTGGTGCTGAGGGAGAATTTAGCATGGCCAAGGCACTGAACCGGCATGTCTTTTGGACTAGGAGGAAACCAGAGCGTCTGGAGGAAACCCATGTGGACACAGGGAGAACATGCAGACTGTGACCCAAGCCGGAATCGAACCCATGCTCCTGGTGTGAGGCAGCAGTGCTAACTACTGTGCCGCCCCACCATGGCAGAGACGTTAAACAAATATTTTGCCTATATCCACAGTAAAGGCACAAAGCTTCGTACCAGAAGTATATGGTAACCAAGGGGCTAAAAAGAGTGAGGATATTAAGAAAATTAATACCAACTGAGAAACCTAGGGACTGAAGTACTAATGAACCTGAAGGCTAATACCCAAGGGTTCTAACAGAGAGCTGCAGAGATAGTGGACGTGCTAGCTATGATTTTCCAAAATTTCTTAGATTGGCATCCATAGACTCTGTCTACACTTTCTGTTGCCTCAGAAAAACAGCCGATGTGATTAAGGACTCCAGGCACCCTGGATGTTCTGTTTTCCATCATCTTCCATCAGGAAAAAGATACAGAAGTCTGAGATCACGTACCAACTGACTCAAGAACAGCTTTTTCCCTGCTGCTGTCAGACTTTGAATGGACCTACCTTATTAAGTTGATCTTTCACTACACCCTAGCTATGACTGTAACACATTCTGCACCCTCTCCTTTCCTTCTCTCTGAACGGTATGCTTTGTATAGCACTCAAGAAACAATACTTTTCACTGAATACTAATACATGTGACAATAAATCAAATCAAAAATGGTTCCATCAGATTGGAAATTGGTAAATGTTAGACTACTTTCTAAGAAAGGAGGAAGACAAAAACAGTTTGTCTATCATTTGCTGGGAAAATACAGAATTCTATTATTAAGGAAGTCTTAACAGTGCACTTTAAAAACATTGTTTCATTTGAACAAGTCAACATTATTTTACTACAAGGGACATCCTGTTCGACATCTTAGAACTTTTTTGAGGATGTAACTAGTAAGGCTGATGTAGGGGAACCAGTAGATGTGGTATACTTGGAGTTGAACAAAGCTAATAAGATGCCACACTAAAGGTGTCAAGATAAGGTCCCGTGCAGTTGAGGTAGTAGCATGGATAGAGGATTGGTTAACAGCAGAGATTGGGCATAAACTGTTCATCTTGATAGAGGGGAGAACCCAACCAGCAACAAGACAGCAAATTGTAAGGACCTTATACAACTATATGAAAGGAAGAGAGCAGCCAGAATAACATCAGTCTGTTAGAAGGAGCGAAGGGGAATGAGAAAATGTTTTAAATTTATTTATTAGTGTTACAAGTAGGCTTACATTAACACTGAAATGAAGTTACAGTTTAAATCCCCTAGTCTCCTGTTTGGGCACGCTGAAGGAGAATACTGTTTGGACTGTTTACCCAGTCACCCCATGCTTTAGTTTTAGTGGGAGTGCTGCAAGGATCATTGTTGGGTCTTTGGCAATTTGCAGTCTGTATTGGTGACTTGGATGAAGAGACAGTGGGTAATGTATCCAAATTTGATGCCAAGCTAGGTGGGATGGTAAGCTGTGAGAAGCTGCAAAGATATATCAGTGGGTTATGTGAATGGGCAACAAAATGGCAGATGGGGCATAATGTAGGGTAGTGTGAAGTTATTCATTTTGTAAGAATAAAAAAGCAGAATATTTTAAATATATGAAACTTGTACGTACTTAGGTCAAAGAAACTGGTGTGCTCATATGCGGATCACTGAAAATTAGCATGCAGTTGCAGCAAACAATTCAGAAGCAAATGGCATGTTTGCCTTTATTGCAAGCGGATTAGAGTAGTGGAATAAAGAAACTTTGCTACAATTGGACAGGGTTTCCACATCTGGGATATTGTATGCAGTTTTCAAGATATAATTGCATTGGAAATGATTTGGTGTCGGTTCACTAGATTGTTTCCTGAGATCAGGATATTGCCTTATGATGAGCAATTGAATGAATTGGGCTTGTTGTATTCACTGAGTTTGGAGGAATGAGAGATGATCACATTCGGAGTTTCAGAATTTTGTAGGTTTCATAGATTTGTTTCTGTTGATCAGGGAATTTAAAACATGGGGGCACAGGTTCATTGTAACAGGTCGCTCATTAGGGCTGGGATGTGGAAAGATCACATCGATAAAAGGGTACTGAATATTTGGAATTCTCTACCTGAGGATTGTGGATGCTACATTACAGAATATTTTTTCTCTTGGGGACTTAAGGGGTATTGGGAGTGGGCAGGGCAATGAAGTTGAAACCAAGATCAGCTGTGATCGTATTAAATACTGGAGGAAGCTTGATGGGCTGTATGGTCTACTCGTGCTCTTATGTCTTCTAGTCTTCTGATTTTGGTGTGAGAATTTTTGAGTGGAGATTTGAACCTGTAACCTTTTTACTTGGGATCGAGCATGCTTCCAGCGGGGCCAAAACAGCATTTCTGATGGTTTCGTACATCAGTGCTGTGTTCTATATGTCCTCTGTACTCTGCAATGCAACAAAAGCCGGTACTAGGATTCACTAAGAGGGTTGTTCTTCCGCTGAAGGCCTGAGCAGTAAATATGAGCTCACTGGGGAAGTAGCCACTTGTGCTGAGATCATTCCCACATCTTCCAATTGGCCTAGGGTGGTGTTTCTGGATTGTTGGGACCCAGATATAGTCAAAAGGTAAGATGTGAATGTATGTGCCTTGTGAACAGTTGCATGTGAATATGGTTTGTTCCTCTGGAATCCCTGACCTTTGAAAGTGCTAGTTTTAGCAGTACCAACAATCCAGGGTCTTATTATTTTTAAAAAATTCTTAATGCTACAAAGCCAATATACAAAGCAAACCAGGCGAACCCTTAATCCATTTCCTTGCTTGCTCCAAAAACAAATTCAAATTCAATTCCTTTTGGAGTGCCCAAAAGAGGGACATGCAAGATCCAAGCTGACAAGAAAAAACATCGCACCCGAGCTTGGGCTTCATCTGACACTTGGCTTTGCCAGGGTGTTGCATAAATGGATGTCACTAAAAATCAAGGCCTTCTCTTTCCCAGGGTTTGATCTCTTGAGTGTTTTTCCTTCAGTGTCATGAGGGTTGTGTTTCCCATTCTGTCCCTTTCTCCCTTTGATGTATTCAGTTTCATTAGAAAAATAATGAATATAAAAGAGAATTTATAGCTTTTTGATTTTGAAAGCACGCTAAAAACTCATGAAAATTACTCTATCTCTGTCATTTGCATTGTGTACAAAGTGAAAGTTAATGCTTTGACACCCCACCACCACCATCCACCCCAAAACATCATCTACATGACAGAGATGTGTTGAGGCCGTGCTGTTAGTAGAATATAGAAATAGATGTGACAATGCTTTATTAACAGTCTGGGAGCAGGTATTGGGATACACAAATAATTGTCTGAGATGAACTTGTATTTGTTGTCAAATTCAGTTACAGACTTTTGCTGGTATCCTATGATATGCTGAGGGAGTTGGAAGTTATTTCATTTTAGCATGCCATTGAGCCCTCCATAAAAATGATTTGTATTTAGGCATGTAATACGTTATGGAATTTACGATGACATTGGGATTAAAACTTAGTCAGGTAATTTAATATATCATCTGAATCTATGATACGGCCTTGCAACGATCTCTAACTTAGAAATTGCAATGACAAATAATTGAAATTTCCTATTCCTGTGGGTGATTGGCTTTTGTTTGTGGCTTCATGCTAAGTAAACATTTTACTTGGGTAGCTTCCTGTTATAATGGTGCCTTTGTGTCAGATCAGCTAAAACATTTGACTTGGTGATTTTGAACACAATAAAATATGAGGGCTATTAACTTGCCCATTGAGGGTTAGCTCTTAATAACTTCCTCGTTTTAGCATTCACTTTTAACTTGATTACTGTTTTATTTTACTATGCTGTCTGGTAAATGATTACAGAGTTTAAATGTCCGACAAGTAAATGAAATTTTGATGTTTTCGCTTTTCATTCTTTGGTCCTACTTTCAATGTTTACTTTGAAGCTGCTTTAATAACTTCAGACCATGAACGCGCTCCTCTATTTGGATCGTTTTTAATTTTTTTTCCTTAACGCCCTCACCCCAGAGAGCCATCTATAAGTTGTTCTTGTGTTTTGCTTTCACTGAGCTCTGTTCCTTGTTTTGTTATTACTTTGGTCTGTTATCTTGTATTTATGCCAGTATTAGTGCCTTCCTTTAATCTTTAACACTCCCATTGTCACTTGATCGTGACAAATCTCTCTGGAACTCCCACCTATCCCTGACCTTTTTATTTCTACCTACTCCACTCCACTCCACTTGAACAGTATAAAATCCCAACATATTTCAAACTGTCTTCAGCTCTGAGTCATAGAAGCTTGAAGCATTAACTTTGTTTCTCTTTCCTGAATGCTGTCAGACTAATACTTTTTTTAATACTGACAGGCGGATCCAGACGCCCAGAAGACCATTAAAGAAACCATCAAATAACCTCAAAGACCCAGTTGGTGTAAGTATCAACAAAGCTTTTGTTTCAAGGGTCTAGTTAGGGAATATTTCATGCAATGTGCTTGTTTTGAAATGAATGCTACCTATAGTAGTGAAGGGTTTTAACGAAAGGCTTTTGAGTTAATGTGTCATAAGAACTTAAGAAATAGGAGTAGGCCATCCAGCCCTTCGAGCCTGCCCTGCCATTCAATAAGATTATGGCTGATCTGAAGTGGATCAGTTCCACTTTCCTGCTTTCTCCCCATAACCCTTAATTCCCTTGTCTATCAGAAACCTATCTATCCGTGACTTAAATATATTCAGCGAGGTAGCCTCCATCACTTCAACGGGCAGAGAATTCCAGAGATTCACCACCCTTTGAGTGAAGAAGTTCCTCCTCAACTCCGATCTAAACTGCCCCCCGCTTATTTTGAGGCTGTGCCCTCTAGTCCTGCTATCTTTTCTAAGCGGGAAGAATTCCCGCTCTACCTTCTCTACCTCTACCCTATCTATCCCCTTCATCGCAATATATTTTCCAATGTCACACAAGTCTCCATTTAAACCAATGCATTTTTTTAACTTATTTTGACATTTCACTAGTTTGTGTGATTGGCAATTCATGGAATTCTGAATTGCTACAACTGTTTTGGGGATCGCATTTCACAATTCAGTTTGTTTTTTTTTTAGTCTCTTGATTGTGTTGGGTGTGATTTCAGTTTGACAATATGCTGGATTTCAAAACTTTGCTTTGAGGGAAAAACACTGATTCTCACCATTTACGTTGGTTGCCAGGTTTATTGTCGAGTCAGACCACTGACCGTAGAAGATACAGAATGTTGTGTTGAACTTATCAGTAATACCACAATACAGCTTCATCCTCCGGATGGGATTCGAGTCAACAGGAATGGCGAGTTCAAAGAGGTGAAGTGGAATATTAAATACTCATTCATTTTTATTTGTAAAACTGATGTCTGTGATGCTAAACGCACTAATTTGGGTTTCTTTAGATGCAGTATTCTTTTAAAGAAGTGTTTGGAGCCTTTACAACCCAGAAAGAACTATTCAATGTCGTTGCACGACCCCTTGTGGAAGATCTGATTCATGGCAAAAATGGTATGTAAGTGTTTTTTCCAGTGGGAAAAACGATAAGCTTCCTGCTGGGAGGATCGGTGTGATTCAACTTGCCAGTTTCACACCAAATGCTCTCCCCTTAAGTCCTGGCATTGCCAAGTTGATACTGCTAGGATGCCAGCAGGTGGTGCCAGGGCGTGACTCAACCATTTCCCTGCCCACGTGGGGGCATCAATGGCCTCTCAGCCCTTGACACAGCCATCATGACTGAGGGGAAAACACTGATTTTCTGCATTTGGAAAGCAGTAATGATTGGCGCTGGGTTCTCAGTGCCTCAAGTCTCAGAGAATCTCAGGAGCAGGGAGAATCTTGTTTAAGCTGACACATTGTATTTAGATAATTATTTAAATAGGCAAATCTGGTGCCCACCAGATTTTGTCGGTGCTCTGATGCAGGGATAATCCCAAAGGAGTTTCTCCCCAGCACTGTGCAGTAGCCCCTCCCCTGTGATTCTCCAGCCCCAGCACAATCTGCAAATGGGCATTTGGGGCTGGAACATTGTCTCCCTTGACTCCAGGAACAAAGCAAGGTCTTGGTGTAGAAAGCAGTTAACACAATTTACCGTTGTAATTGTATCAAAAGCCATTCCAGCGTTAAGCTGTCTAAATTAAAGTTCTGGTATGCTCATATGTGATTTAACTCAACATTGGAAATGAATCATCTAATACACTGAACCAGACTTCAAACTTTTTAGACTGAATGGAATGGGTATTTGGTGAGAGTGAGTGATAACTGTTTACAGCTTTACTATGCCACGTCAACAAATAGAGCAATGAGTTTTATTACTGACACCAGAATGTGGGGGTATTATCTGTCCCGTGTGAGTGGGAGGCAAAAGTGTTGCTGTGCCTGAAGTCAATTTTTGCTGTCTGTCAGGTTTGCTGTTTACTTACGGTGTTACCGGAAGTGGGAAAACGCACACAATGACTGGATCTCCTGGAGACGGTGGCCTTCTGCCCCGTTGCTTGGACATGATTTTTTGTAGCATTGGACCATTCCAAGCGAAGCGATACGTAAGTATTAATAGTGTTGACATGATTCATAACATCATGCTCAGCAAAATTAAATATAATAAGTTAATGTAAGGCTGTATTTCCTTGAAAGACAAGTCTTACTAATTTTAATTCATCTTGCGAAATGTTTGGTTTTTTGACAGGTGGCTGCCTTCAAATTGAAATGTTTGCACTCTTGGGATTGAAATACTGTCCACTTGCTATTAATTATGCTTTGTTTAAATCGAGCACAGCCAGTTGTACAAGGTTTCTACTGCTCAACACAATCAGCTGCTACATCAGTGTAAACTCTTGCCATTCTAGCCTTGCTTTCATGAGACGTAGTCGCCTGGCTCACACCCACTGGCATTAGTTTGCAAAATACCGCATTCCATTCAATAAGAAGTGCCTAAAAATCATGGAAAGTGAATTGGATACGAAATGCATATATGGCCATTGATTTGTTAATTACTGAGTTGCTCATCTAATCCCCTCTTAAACGCAATGATTGTGTGCTGGGATGCACGGACATGAAGATGGGATTTGAACAGATTTATCCGATGCCAAACTAGATATAAATGATAGACTGAAATGTCTCCACTGAAATTCAACATTGACAAAGCAGTGCTAAATCTGAATTCAATTGCAGGGGCCAAAGTTCTCTGTACTCACTCTCTAAGCTCCCTTTTATGTGTTAGTTTCCTTTTGTATGTAACCTATCTGTCGGGTTATTGTTCCTGGCTGTCTTCACAAATTGGTGTTTGTATCTTTACACTGCCATCTGGGCCTCTTGTGATAAGAGGATCAACGTCTATTGGTGATTCTTGTTTCACCTAGAACCGCTTGCTGTGTCTCCTGACCTTGCCAAGTAGATGTATGACTTAGGTTCAGCACCTGAATTACATATTTTGATGTTGGAACAACTTGTTAGGTGCTTTTACTTAAGAGGTGATCCCACCAAAAATCATGTCCCTGTGTAAAAGAATAAAAAGCTTTAAATGACTTTGGAATTGTGTCTGCCACCTGCAGGTTTTCAAACCAGATGATAAGAATACAATGGAGGTGCAGGGAGATGTTGATGCCCTGTTGGAGCGTCAGAAGAGAGATGCCCAGATTTCTGCAACTCCAAAGAACCTGCCCTCCAGGTAGGTGCCTAACATGGAAGAATTGATGGGTGAAATATGATGAGTTGCTGGATGTGATTTTTCCCTTTGGCAAGTGGGATTTTTAGCTCTGAGAGCAACTTTGTAAAATTTAAATTCTGCTGAGCACTGTCTTCTGCAAAGTCT
Source organism: Carcharhinus amblyrhynchos (assembly GCF_965287045.1). Taxonomy (NCBI): domain Eukaryota; kingdom Metazoa; phylum Chordata; class Chondrichthyes; order Carcharhiniformes; family Carcharhinidae; genus Carcharhinus; species Carcharhinus amblyrhynchos. The sequence continues at coordinate 12,447,174 of NC_137351.1, forward strand.
GTATAAAATTTCAAATAACCATTAATTCAATATACATGATTTGAATGAAAAGTAACTGTATAAGGCTGGGGAATTATTTGATTATTTTACCAGGTGCTTTTCCAGATCCAGGAAGAAACCTTTGGGCCTATTCTTTCCTGACTTCCCAATCCCTTCTCAAACCATGATTATCTCCAAGCCCCTGTTCTCCACTTGCCTTAAGCAGGGGAACATTCCCTTGGACACCCAGAGGCCAAAATCCCAACCCTATCAAATGGCACATACCGATTCCTGCTGTGATCGGGCAGGGATCCCGCTGGGATTGAGCAATGAAATTAATCCTGGCAGTTAAAATCTCCTGGGTTGCACAATGGGGATGGATGTTTCCTGCTTTCTGCCTTTAGTTAATATCTAGGCTTCAGCGTGTGCTTAAAGTTCAGGTTTTTTATTTTTAGTACGTGGGAAGTTAATTTTACTGCAGTTGGGGATGTGGTGGAAATGGGAAGGAATCCATCAGAATAACTTAACCTTTCTAGCATTGTGGCCTTTTGTATTCCAGGATTTAATCATAGGAATGTGTGGCTTTGCCTCAATCATTTTATTGCTTTTTGGAAATCTAAATACCCCAACTCCCTGATGCAGCAGAAGTAGCTCAGATTTGATATATTTTCTGCTGTGTTAGTTGATTTCAATCAAGACACTGTTAGGGTTTTTATACTATCACCCTCAGTTGAATGCTTGCTGCAATGAAGACGTCTAGCAAAGATCAGATCAGGTTTAGGTGCAACTATTGAGTAAGTTAGTCAACTCATTCATCTTGGTTCGCAGACATGATGTCCACCTGGGTGATGCATTAAGAGGGAATCCATAACACCAGCACTGTTAGAAGTCCAGTCCAATGCCAGCATCTCCACGTCATGACCAGCACTGTTGCTTAACTCTGTTATATTATAGCCAAATTTATTTAAGACATTCTTACTTAAGGGTTTAAAAAAAGGGGGGTCTTGGACAAGTTGGGCCAAAGGGCCTGTTTCCATACTGTAAACCTCTATGACTCTACTTTTGAAAAAAGCATATAAATCTTGCATAAATGTTTAATAGTCATTTTAAAAAATGCTGGTATACATTTTTAATGATCCCAGTAGCTGTATCGAGTGTGTAGTTAAGTTGTTGGAACAATTCATTTACACAGGCACAGAATGGATCCAGAGTTTGCTGATATGATCACAGTGCCTGAGCACTGCAAAGCTGAGGGAGTGGACGAAGACAGTGTCTATAGCCTGTTTGTTTCTTATATTGAAATCTACAACAATTACCTTTATGATCTTCTTGAAGAAATTCCACCAGATCCAATTAAACCAAAGTAGGTTGCCTTAAGATTTTTTGCAAGTGCTGTTGATGTTTCGCTTGTTTCTGGCTGCATGTTTCCTGAATCTGCTGTGTTTAATAAAATTGAGTGATATGTTATCAAATTAATATAGTGGGGTGGAGGGATGGACTGGAAACAAGCTGTTTTCCCAACAAGAAAAAGGGAAGGGAGTGTTTCATCCAAGGTTGTTAAATGTGTCGTAGCGTCGGTTTTTCTAAGCACTGCCAACAGGAGTGAGAAGCAATCTGCTTGCCCTGCAGGATGCAAACGTTACAGAGGGATCCAAGAAATGATGGAAGGTAAGTAATTTTTTTCTTGTCTAATACTGAAATGTGAGAATCCATAACCAACGTTGCCTTAAATCTGAAATGGTCCTCAAATTAATATCAGAATTTAATATCAAAAATGTGTGATGTCTGAGGCTTGGTGTGAATTTTGACCAGCTGGCCAGTTAGTGGCCTAAGAGTCAATTAAGAATAGTGGGCAGGTTGCAGAGGTTGGAGGGTCACGGGGAGGCCATACAGCAATGAAAGGTCAGCAGCCCATCTGTCAGTGGTGGGAGCTACCAATATACATAGGAGACATGCCCTGACTTTTGAACCACAGCTGCTATTAAGAAGAAGGAAGCCCTTCAGAAGGGGCCTGATCCATTTTGCAATTGAGATTTGGGGTGTTAGTATTGGTTCCTCTGCTCCACAAAGTTTGACACCAGGAGGCTGCCTCTCTTGGGCATGATTCTGTGTTGGGGGAGGGTGTTGTTGATGACGATGACCTTAAATTCCAGTCAGTGTCTGCACCATGCCCCTTTTCTTAAACATATAGGTCCTTTTTGGGGCTTTAACTGACTACTCACCATTTGCAGACAGGTAGCTGTCAACCTCCACACCAAGGTTCAATTCCTGGCTTGGGTCACTGTCTGTGCAGAGTCTGCACGTTCTCCCATGTATGTGTGAGCTTCCTCAGAATGCTCTAGTTTCCTCCCACAGTCCTAAGATGTGCTGGTTAGGTGAATTGGCTGTGCTAAATTCTCCTTCAGTGTACCTGAACAGGCGCCAGAGTATGGCGACTAGGGGATTTTTACAGTAACTTTGTTGCACTCCGAATGTAAGCCTACTTGTGACTAATAAATAAACTTTACGTTAAAAAACTTGCAGCTAGGGTTGAACATTTGACATTTGGTTTCTGGACTTGTGTTGGAGTTTAATTGCATTGATATGTTCTTGCAAATTTCACTTGTGTGCTTTCACGCATACTTTGGCTTGTCTTCTAAAGGGATTAACATTTAAATTTTGCAGAGGGAGTTGGGATGAGCATGTTAAGACCATATGTTGTAGAGGCTGAAATGGGTCATTCAGCCCATTGAGCCTGCTTTGCCATCCAATGATACCATGACTAATTTGAAATTATAATCCTCAACTCCATTTTCCAGCCTTATCCCTATAACCCTTAATTCCCTTACTGATTAAAAACCTGCCTATTTCAGGCTTGAACATACTTAAAAACCCCACTTCCACAGACCTCTGCGGTAAGTAACTCCACAGATTCGCAATCTTCTGAGATAAATTGATGGCACAGTCGTTAACACTGCTGTCTCACAGCACCAGGGACCCGGGGTCAATTCCCAACTTGGGTCACTGTCTGTGCGGTGTCTGCATGTTCTCCCTGTGTCTGTGTGGGTATCCTCCAGGTGCTCCGGGTTTCTTCTCACGGTCGAAGGAGTGTTGGTTAGATGCATTGACCAGAACAGGCGCCAGAGTGTGGTGATAAGGGGAATTTCATAGTAACTTCATTGCTGTATTAATGTAAACTTTACTTGTGACTAATAAATGTTAACTTTAGAAATTAATTGCAACAATATGCATTGGGAAGCAGATACATTGATACATCGTTCCTGCCCCTGGTCACTATCCAGTGGTAGTGCCCAAGGTGTATATATGGATATCAGATATTGTCAGATTCAATCTGAGCTGCATTGCCCAATAAGAAAGATTAGTGACCTGTACCATTTTATCTTTTTAATAAAACCTCAGTACAAAGCCTTTATGATATGTCTGTTTCAAATGAATAATGTTAGTCCTACTGAAGACCTTACAGAAATAATAATGTATATCTGTTCTGATTGAACCTAATTGTGTTTGAAGGCATTGAATTCCTTTCTACACACACTTTAGGTGATTTTTTTTTCCCCAGGGTCCTTTTGGAAATGTTTCTCACTCTTCCCTCACTCCTGCAAATAAAATTGCATAATTGTGTTGAAATGACAGGGAAGAAAGAGAATTGATGGGGCCATTGTCTGAATAAATTGAGAGCAGTTGCACTGTTTTTGGTCATTTTCTCTTCCCCCTCCTCCCAACCTCCACTTCTCCCCCCAACCCCGCCTCCCCAATCAAACTGGTACCATATAAATTTGTTCTTCTGATGGAATCCGTGTGCTCAAACAATATTGGAACATGCCTTAAATTGCATTTTATTGGCCGTGTAGATTTCAGAATATTACAAAATAGTTTTGAATATTTTGCATATAATCTATTCTGCTATCATTAAATATTTCTGAATCAAAAAGGGAGAAAAGTAGTGAGCTGTAGGCCAGTTAGTTTAACAGCTACGATTGGGAGATTTGGAATATGTTAGTAAGGAAGTAGCAACAAGACATTTGGAAAGTCAGAACATTTTCAGCAGAGTCAGCGTGATTTTCTGACTGCTAAATCGTGTTTGATTTGCTGGAGTGTTTCAAAGGGGTATCAAGTAAAGTGAATAATGGGGGTCTTGTAAATGTTGTGGGGTTGGGGGTAACACAGTGGATTGGATTAGTAAACAACAGAAAGCAGAGTGGGGATAAATGGATCGTTTTTGGCAATCTATAACTGGTGGCATGCTACTGGGTTCCATTCTTGGGGTTCCAACTATTTACAATTTGTGTTAATGAATTGGATGCAGAGTTAGAATGTACTATAGCCAGATTTACAGATGACATTAAAATAGGTGAGAAAGCAAGTTGCAATGTGAAAATAAGACATTCACAAATGGTTATCATGAGGAGAATGGGCCAAAATTTGGCATTTGGAATTTGATTTGGATAAATGTGAGATTACCTGTTTTGGTTGGAGGAATAAAAATGCAACTTATTCTCTAAATGTAGAGAAACATCAAAACGTTTCAGTACAGAGGGATCTGGGTGTCCTTGTGCTCGAATCGCAGCAAGTTAGTATGTAGGTGGAGCAGGTAATTAAGACAAATAGAATTTTTCATTACAAATATACAGGGTATTGGCGAGACTGCGTCTGTAATACTATATACAGTTTTGATCCCAATGTACGCATTAGAGACGGTTCACCAGATTGATTCTAGGAATGAAGGACTTTAGGAAGAGAGGTTGAACAGTTTAGGCCTATACTGGGTGGAGTATGAGGAAGAGGAGATCGAATTGAGGTACATAAGATGCTAAAGGGGATGCACGGGGTGGGTGTAAAGAGGATGTTACCTGTTGGACATTCTAGAACACGAGGCACTTAGTTTTAGGCTAAGGGGTGGCTGATTTAAAACAGAAATGAGGAATTATTTAATTTAAAGGGTCATGAATCTAGAATTCTCTACCCTAGAATACAGTGGATGCCAGAACACTAAACAAATTTGAGGAGATAATTGGGTTATAGGAAGTGGGGCAGGAGGGTGGATTTGAGATGAGATCAACCCTGATTGTATTGAATGGTGCAGCAGGTTCAAGGGGCTGGATAGCCTATTTCTGCTCCTAGTTCTTGTATTGTTAAGAATGCAATATCCGGTGTTTCCAGGCGAATGTTATAACCTCCCAAAGTCTTTTCTCCCTTGCAGCATAACAAACTTTGATTTTTAATACTTGAATGCATTTTATAATTTGCTCATTGTTCATTATTTCCTCCATTGTACACCACATAAACATTTTTGAGCATAAGCTAATGAGCTTTATACTGGATTTCTTTGACTGTTGCCATGTTTCTTTATTAGGTGGAACTGTAACAGCACTCCTGTGCGGAACATTGATTTCATGTACGTCTCTGTAATATACAAGTTATCAGGGGTAATCGTTGTAACTGATAGAGTAGTTGGGTAACATTTAGCTGGTTGATGTTTGTTCTAGCTAATATTGTCCTTTTTCAGCTAACTGACCCATCCTGTCCCCATGGCTTCCTCGTTGTTGTAACCAGTAGTGGCCCCAAGCATGTATAGAGGCTTTCACTCCTTGCACTTGTGCTTAGTTTCAAACACAAAACAAAATGATGCTAGCACAACAAATGCTTGAATGTTAGCTTGCTTTTTGTAAAAGTATTTATTTTAAATCTGAGCAAATATATTTGATTGTGACATTCCAGGTAAACAATTGTGAGCTCTGCTTCCCTTCCTCCCCAATAATACATTCTGGTTATACCAAGCTGTTTTTGTATCACATAAATGATACCAAGGACTCAGTTTCATCCTTCTTGTGGTAGACAAATTAGTCTTCACCTAATGTGTCAGTACCATTCCTGCTGTTCTTTGGGTTGGAGGGTGGTGGGAGAGAGAGGCACACGACCTGCATTTATTCATATAGTGCTATTCGTGATTGCTGACTTCTCAAAGTGCTTTACAGCCAGTGAAGTACTTTTTGAAGTATTGTTGTTGTAATGGAGAAAATATGGCACCCAGTATATGTTCAGCAAGCTCCCACAAAGAGCAATATGATAATGACCAGATCATATGTTCTGTTATGTTGATTTGAGATTAATATTGGCCAAGACGAAGTGGACAACTGAGTAATATTTGCCAACCACAAAATCTGATCAATAAGTAAAGGGGATAATTTATTAAGCTAAGATGACTTATTAAGTGTGTGCCTTTCATGGCTTCAAGATGTTTCAAAGGTGCCTATAGCCAATGGAGTAAGTATAATCACTTTTATAAAGTAGGTGGCAGGGAGGAATGGTGACACCAGTTTGTCTCCAGCAGGGTTTCAAACAGTGAGATACATGGCCAAGGAATCTGTTTGTGATACTGTTCGTGGGATAAATATTCACCATAGCACGAGGAGAGAAGCATGTTGAACAAACTTTAGGATCATAGAAAAATCCAGCAGACTGGTTTACACGTTATTTTTGCTGCTTTATATTTGTAATCCTCAGATGCAATTGAAGTATGTCTGAACTTGTCTTTTCAGAAGAACCTATTGCATGTAGGATTTTCACAGTAACTTCATTGCAGCATTAATGTGAGCCTACTTGTGACTAGTAAATAAAAATGTAGTTTCTCTATTTTGTTTATTTAAAAAGAAAATGCTGCTTTTTAAACTTCATTTAATGAGCTGCATTTGAGATCAGCTATGAGAAGAGGGTTACGATCTAGGCAAACTGTAATCTTGACTTGTAAACTGTGGTTTTGGTTTAAAATAGCAGTTTTCAATGGTCTGTACAAGCAATTCAAATTCTATACTTTGGAATTGGAATAAATGGCAGGCAATCTCTCCTTCCTGGGTTGATCAGGGCTGCTCTTAGAAAATGGGATAATGAATTTGAAATACAGCATAAGTTGCATGCATAAACTTCACAGTAGTTTGCAGTTCTGCTTTGCTGCTTAAGGTAACTCCTGGGCTTGTTTCTCATAAACAAGGATCACTTCTGTAAATTTAACAGGCAGAATGGTGCTGCTGAAATCTGTTTAAATTCTATGCTTGCATGCATTTGCAATGATTTGAAACTTGGCAATCCCACTTAATACTGACTTCCTTGGAATAATCTTGCTTAGAAAGAAATGTCACAGATAATTTAGAATTAATAACATTTCAGTCCATTAAACATTTATATCTTGAGATTCAGCAAAATTAAACTGTAATTAAAATTTTTGAGTTGACTCTACCAAATGGGTTGAAGAACAAACATTGTTAACCCTTTCCTGGAAAGTGAAATGTATCCTATAGGTAAGCTGTAAATGATGTATATATTTACATAAATTTGCCGTATGTCTTCATTAGAGGGGTTGTGAGGGAAAACATTTTCACCCAGAGGGTGGTGGGCATCTGGAATTCACTGCTTAAGTTCGTAGTTAGGCTAAAATGCTCAAATCATTTGAAAGGTGTTTGGATCTGCATCTGAAATGCTGTAGCCGGCAAAGCTATGGGCCAGATGCTGGAAAATGGGCAGCTGGTTTTCTTTTTGGCCAGACAGACAAAACAGGCTGAATGGCCTGTTTCTGCACAAAGTTATCTATTGTTCTATATGTCAATGAAAGTAATAGCTTATGGTAAAGTTTTGGGCTGTTCGTTTCATCTCTTCACGGGTTGCCCAAATATGCATGTAAATATTTTAGACAAACTTTGATTCGAATTATATTCATGTCCTAACTCATGAAATAATGAGCCAGTTACATGTTTCTGATCAGTCCTAGCTGAATAGTATTTTCTGTGGCATGAAGATTTTTTTCTATATTGTCAATTTGAGAATTAAACAGACTGTTTGTTTATAGACCTCCACAATCCAAAATTCTTCGAGAAGATTCTAATCATAATATGTATGTGGCTGGTTGCACTGAGGTGGAGGTGAAGTCAACAGAAGAAGCTTTTGAAGTATTTTGGAAAGGTGAGTTGCACTTGATTGCAGTTATTTTCTATCTTTATTTTCCATCTGTAAGATTAGTTCTTGCATCCCCTGTAGATCGAGAGACGAATAACACCGTGTCCAAATGTTTGACATTTTTATGGATATCCTCAAGCATATGGTCTTCGATAACACCTCTTAGAGACCAGGACTATTGATACCAATTCATAGATAACTCACTATATGTCCTCAGTCATTGAATGGAAATCCAGTTCTCTGCCAAATTCCTTACCCACCTTGCAATTGCTAAACCACTTCAGGGCACTCTTTTTCTTTGCAGGCCAGAAGAAGCGACGTATTGCTAACACAACGTTAAATCGAGAATCCAGCCGTTCACATAGTGTTTTCATCATCAAGTTGGCTCAGGCTCCATTAGATGCTGATGGGGACAATGTCCTTCAGGTAAATGAGGCTATGGAAGATGTTTAATTTTCTTTTATTTGGAAGTTGCTGATATTAGCATTGCAAATAATCTGAACACTAGACAACATTGCATTACCAGGTGCATGCCAGCTCCCGAAAGTTGCACGTGTTTTGTTTAATAACATTTAAGAAAGTTTTTTTTTTATTGTCCTCTAATAACATGGGAATTTTTCCACCATTTTTACCATACCTTGGTAGCTGAGACTTCTACCTTGTTGGATGGAACTTTCCATCTAAAACTCTACATCCCTACTTTTCCCTCCACTTATAAAGAAAAGTATTGGAGCCGTTGCCCATCTACTTGGACAAGACTTTGGGATTTGTCTTGTACCTCTTCCACTTCTATTCTCTGCATCCATTTCCTTATCGCCTCGCTCTCAAATATCTTGAGATGTTTTCTCTGCATACGTTTATTTCTTCCTTTGCCGAAACCTGTAAAAGCACTGTTGGGTGCACCAATCATTAGTATTAAGCTAGCACCATCCTTGTCTATTCATTCCAGTCTGGGAATATCAGTTATTGTTGTAATTAACATGTTAAAATAGTTTCACATGAGCAAGCATTCCAGAACAGCAGAGAATGACGGACTGCACAATGGTAATGTAAGTTCACCAGCACACCAACTAAAGATATGTCTATGCTACTGTTGCATTGTAATGCAGTGTTAGTTTTACAAGTGGTTTGTCGAGTTTTTTTCATCCTGGAATCCATCATTTGTTTTTAAAATAGGAAACTAGAGAACGTTCTGGAAATCCATGGAAAGATTTCTGAGATGTCCTCAGCTACATTATAGCTTAAGTGAATATTTCTGTATTTTTACTGTGTGTGTCACTCAGTTATTTCTTTTATCTTAGACCAAGGATCAGACAATAGTGAGCCAACTGTCCCTGGTGGACCTGGCAGGAAGCGAGAGAACAAACAGGACAAAAGCTGAAGGCAGTAGGTTGCGAGAGGCAGGTAAGGATTTTAACAAAGCAAAGTCTTGTTTGTGAATTGTGTTGTGCGCCTGCTATATTTAACACTGTGCTGAGATTAGAGGTAAGGCTTTTCTACAAAAGTGTCATTGCCTGAAGTTGATTACTGTGTAAGGAGTTCTGAACTTGTTTCTGAGTGAAGAAATTGTCTCTTTGCTCACAGCGTGGACTTGGGGGAAAAGGTATTTGTGTAGCAGCATTGTGTGAGATTAAGATGTGTTGAGGCAAAGCTTTGAATTTGAAGACCTCTCCATGCCCACCATTTTGTGCTGGCTTTCTGGATTCCTCATGTCTACAAAGGTCTGAGCTCTAAATGTAGAATTATTTTCCTTCTCTTGGGCAGTTTCTATTTGCAAGAGTTACAAAAGCAGACCAAAAATATTCTTTATACTGTAGGTCATAAAGCAAGTGTGCTTTTAAGTCTCTCTTTAACATCTTGCTGGCCACAGCTTTTCAGCACAAACTAATTTCCAAGTAGAATTTGGCTGTTGTTCTAAAAACGAAAAATTTGGCCATTTTCCTGAGAAGGATTTTATTTTACTTGTTATTTATTTGTGTATCGTGAAAGTTTGTCCAGCCGTGCCATAGCTCTGTTTGACTTCTAACCTGCATCTCACACATCCTTCTGCTGGTTGATGTGGTTAGATTTTCACCAAAAATGACCATATTTGAAAATGGTTCATGTTAATGAGCAAAAATACTGTTTGAGCACTAGCATCAATATAACTAAAATAACTTTCTCATGCAGGTAACATTAATCAATCGTTGATGACACTAAGAACATGTATTGAAGTACTAAGGGAAAACCAAATATATGGAACAAATAAGGTAATGTTTGAATTTCAAAAGTAGCTGTATTCAAGCAAGTTAAAAATTTTAAAGTTTATTTATTTATTAGAGTCAGAGGTTTACAGCATGGAAACAAGCTCTTCGGCCCAACTTGTCCATGCTGCTTTTTTTTAAACCCCTAAGCTAGTCCCAATTGCCCGCATTTGGCCTGTATCCCTCTATACCCAAGTTACCCATGTAACTGTCTAAACGCTTCTGAAAAAGACAAAGTTGTACCCACCTCGACTACTACCCCTGGCAGCTTGTTCCAGATACTCACCTCCCTCTGAAAAAATTACCCTTTGGGACACTTTTGTATCTCTCACCTCGCACCTTAAACCTATGCCCTCTAGTTTTAGACTCTCTTACCTTTGAAAAGGTATTGACTTTCTAGCAGATCTATGCTCCTCATTATTTTATAGACCTTTTTAAGATCACCCCTCGGCCTTCTACGCTCCAGAGAAAAAAGTCCCAATCTATCAAGTCTCTCCTTATAACTCTAACCATCAAATCCTGGTAATCCTAGTAAATCTCTTCTGCACTCTTTCTAGTTTAATAATATCCTCCCTATAATAGGGTGACCAGAACTGTGCACAGTATTCCAAGAGTGGCCTTACCAATGTCTTTACAACTTCAACAAGGCATCCCAACTCCTGTATTCAGTGTTCTGACCAATGAAACCAAGCATGCTTGAATGCCTTTTTCATCACTCTGTCTACCTGTGACTCCACTTTCAAGGAGATATAAATGTGTACTCCTTGATCTTTATTCTGTAACTCTGCCCAATGCCCTACCATTAACTGAGTAAGTCCTGCCCTGGTTCAGTCTACCAAAATGCATCACCTCACATTTCTCTAAATTAAACTCCGTCTGCCATTCATCAGCCGCTGGCCAATTGATCAAGATCCCAATGCAATCCGAGATAACCTTCTTCACTGTCCACTATGCTACCAATCTTGGTGTCATCTGCAAACTTACTAACCATGCCTCCTATATTTTAATACAAATGACAAATAACAGTGGGCCCAGCACCGATCCCTGAGGTACACCGCTGGTCACAGGTCTCCAGTTTGAAAAATAACCCTCTACAATCACCCTCTGGCTTCTGTCATCAAGCCAGTTCTTTATCCATTTAGCTACCTCACTCTGGATTCCGTGAGATTTAACCTCTTGCAACAACCTACAACGCGGTACCTTGTCAAAGAACATAAGAAATAGGAGCAGGAGTAGGCCAACTAGCCCTTCGAGCCTGCCCCACCATTCAGTAAGATCATGGCTGATCTGTTGTGGCTCAGTTCCACATTCCCGCCCTCTCCCCATAACCCTTAATCCCCTCTCTCATCAAAAACCCATCAACCCGCGTCTTAAAAATATTTAGCGAGGCAGCCTCCACCACTTCAACGGGCAGAGAATTCCAGAGATTCACCACCCTTTGAGTGAAGAAGTTCCTCCTCAACTCTGTTCTAAACCGCCCCCCCTTTATCTTGAGGCTATGCCCCCTAGTCCTACTATCCTTTCTGAGCGGGAAGAGTCTCTCCACCTCTATCCCATTCATCATCTTATACGTCTCAATGAGATCTCCCCTCATTCTTCTAAACTATAACGAGTACAAGCCTAATCTATTCAGCCTCTCCTCATAGCTCAACCCCCCTCAACTCCGGCATCAGCCTAGTAAACCTCCTCTGCACTCCCTCCAAGGCTAAAATATCCTTGCGTAAGCCTTGCTAAAGTCCATGTAAACAACATCAACTGCATTGCCCTCATCTACCTTCTCAGTTACCCCTTCAAAAAACTCAATCAAATTTATGAAACTTGATTTTCCACTCTCAAAGCCATGCTGACTCTCCCTAACCAGTTCTTGCGCCTCTAAATATCTGTAGATCCTGTTTCTCAAAATACCTTCCAACAATTTACCCACCACATGTGGGGCTCACCGGCCTGTAGTTCCCAGGCTTTTCCCTGGGAAACTACAGACCGGTCACAAGTTGGCTTATTAGTCACAAGTAGGCTTGCATTCATACTGCCATGAAGTTACTGTGAAAATTATCTAGTTGCCATACTCCGGCGCCTGTTCAGAAACACTGAAGGAGAATTTAGCACGGCCAATGCATCTAACCAGTACATCTTTTGCAATGTGGGAGTAAACCAGGGCATCCAGAGGAAACCTACGCGGACATGGGGAGAATGTGCAAACTCCACACAGGCAGTGACCCATGCCAGAAATCGAACCTGGGTCCCTGGTGCTGTGAGGTAGCAGTGATAACCACTGTGCTGCCCCAGTTTTACATATTAAGAGTAAAATTTCAAAGAAATATTCTTGTTCCTCTTGTGCTTTTGACAGTTGTTTATTATTGCCCTTTTTAAAATCAGTTTCAACATAATCTTGTGACATGGTAGTGTTTTTTTTTCCCAGATGGTTCCATACAGAGATTCAAAGCTTACTCACCTTTTTAAAAACTATTTTGATGGTGAGGGGAAGGTTCGGATGATTGTGTGTGTCAATCCCAAAGCAGATGACTATGAGGAAACCCTGGTGAGTGTCATAGAAAGAATGGAGTAGATTGTCCTAGCATTCAATTTGGAACATCTTCAGCCTTTTGGCAATACAAAAGTGAACTGTTAATACCTTGGTGAATATCTGAGGGGGTTTGGGGGACACCCCTTTTTACATCACTAGCTACTGTCAACTGGTTAAAGTTTTTAAAGCTCTATATCTGTTCATGAATGTGTGGATTAGAGATGGGTTGATGGGATAGGGTGGCGGAGTTGGTGGGGAATTAGTTGAGCTGGAGTGAGGGTTGATTACCCAGCAGTTGGGCAGTTTAAAGCTGATCTGACTTGACCAGGATGAGTCCCACATTCTAATCCAAATTTCCATTCCAAGCTCTGCCTCGGAGATGTTGGCAGGGGGTCCCAGCAGCAGGGATCAACCCATCAGAAGTTTAATTGTCACAGGCAATTACCGCATGTTAGGATGACATACATCCCGTCTCCAATTCAGCAACAGGAAGCTTTAGACTATGGTTTCTTTAAGACAAAGTTTGTATTGTGTTCCAGACATTTCTTGTAAATCACGATCTTAACTTACATTTTAAATTCATATATCTAATTTGAACTGTTTTACATATGCTGCAGCTGGTTATGAGGTTTGCTGAAATGACTCAAGAAGTGGAAGTAGCCAGACCTGTAGATAAACCAATCTGTGGCCTCACTCCAGGCCGTAGATACAGGAATCAGGCTTTCAAAGACGAATTGACAAAGAAGCTAGAACTACGAGGAGGCCCCATTGATGGAGGTATTGTATTGCATAGAGAAGAAAGTTTGCTAGTCTGTAATTTGCACATGTTCTATAGGCCAAGCAAAATGTATTCCTTCATTCTCGGCCTTTTGGCTAAGATCAAGTGTAGTATCAACATGCTGTACTTGGTTGAAGCCATTAGGTTACATTTTAGCTTCGTTTGAAGCAATTTTTTAAAGCGGCATCTCAGCCTTTTGGCTAAGATGCAAATGAGATCAAGCCTTGGAGGTGGAGCTACACCTACTCTAATCAGCTTGGGTTATGTAGATCAAGCCCAAGACAGGAGGTGAGAGCCCTGTCTTGTCAGCTTGGATCGGGAATGTCCCAACTTGTTAGGACTCTGAATTGAATTTGATTTGATTGGATTGGAATAGTTTTAGAAAAAACGTATTCCTTCAACCCTTCAACAACTTCCCAAGCACGTCATTTAAAAAAATAAAGGATATGACCATGGTTTGTATTTAAAGTGGACACCATCCTGTTTGAAATCAATCCCCCAAAATTTAAGTTACTAATGTAGTATCATCAACTCAAGGATGACTCAGTCCCACTCTGCTCCTCATATTAATTTAAGCAGTTTGTCATGTATTTAAATTTGATGTTTCAGTTGATCTGTGTTTTAGTGTCCTTCATTCCTTGTTTTTTTCTTGTTGGAATTGGCATATTTCAAGACAGAGGCAGTAAATTATTAAAGGGAAAAGGTGATGTGCATTTACGCAGCACCTTTCACAATCTCTGGACATATCAAAGTACATTACACATAAACTTAGTTATTGCTGTAACATAGGAAATATAGTGTCAGTATATGCACAGCAATTACCACAGACAGCAATGTAATATTGACCAGATAATTTCATGTGATTTTGGTTTGTAGGATAATTATTGATCCAGAGCACTGAGGATAACTTCCCTGCTCTTTGCATTAGTGCTGAGATATTTTATATCCACCTGAGGAAGGCAGACCCAGCCTTAATATTCATGTCTTGTCTGAAGCTGGAGTTTCCAACAGTACAGCACACTCTCTGTACTGTACTGGAGTTTGGCTCAAGTATATGGAGGGATACGTGTACCCATGCTGTACTGGCTTGGCTGTGCTATCGACTGAGCTGTGGCTCACTTATTGAAAGCCAAATTTAGCACATTGCTCGATCAGATTTCTTACAATATATTTAAATTTAGAATTAATGGAATTTCATTTCTTTCCTAAATAATCAAGTGTTTTTTGTTTTGCTTGGATAAAACTTTTCCTTTGGCACGTTAGCTCTTGCTTTGAGATTTAAAAAAAAAACTTGTCAAAATTAATCCTTGTTGCACGTCAACTATACAAGCTCTATTTGCTTATTAAACTCCATAGCGCATAAATTGTCTAGCAAACTGAAGAAAAATTAGTTAAGCCTTTTATATAAATTTTCCTTGCATAAAGATATTGTTTAATATGCTTTCTCTTTCCATGTTAAAGGTTTTTTGCATTGGGGAAGGAAGAGCATTTTTAAATATTAAAACGGAACTCCAGCAAAGGTGGACAGATGAGGGGGAGAAAGGCTTTTTGAAGACAGATGTTTAATTTACAATAACTAGGGTTATGGGAATAGGGCCTGGGTGGGATTGTGGTCAGTGCAGACTCGATGGGCCAAATGGCCTCCTGCACTGTAGGAATTCTTTGATTCTATGAACTAATTCCATTCCTTTTTGCTTACGTGTCATTCCAGAA
Source organism: Carcharhinus amblyrhynchos (assembly GCF_965287045.1). NCBI lineage: Eukaryota > Metazoa > Chordata > Chondrichthyes > Carcharhiniformes > Carcharhinidae > Carcharhinus > Carcharhinus amblyrhynchos. The sequence continues at coordinate 12,462,358 of NC_137351.1, forward strand.
GACCCATCCATTGCAGAAGCGCTTCTGCAAAGTTTGACCCCATTGCCTTCAGTGGAAGTAACAGATGCCAATGATGAGCAAACATTGCCACGTCTTATTGAATGTTTGGAGCAACGGAATAAAATACGCCACCTGGCAGCTGAGGAGCTGAAGAAAACTGGTACGTTATGGACAAAATGCAACAAGTTTCTTTTGTTTCATTGTGTGCCATACTGTTAACATTGCCTCGGTTCTGAGTTGGGAGAAAATTGTATATAAATTTCTTTGCTCTAACGTTGATCAGTAAACTCTATCAGAGGGATGCTCCATGACTGGGACAGTAAGTTCACAGCAAAAGAGAACTACATACAGGATCAGCAAGAAAAACTGCTGGAAAAGGACCGGTTTATAAATGGACAGAAAGCAGAGACTGAACGGCTGGAGAAAAAAATCAAAACCTTGGAATACAAGGTGATTCTTTTGTGTTTCTTTTATCTCGTGCCACCTTTTACTTGCCTCTGAATAGTGAGTGAACAGTGCTAAGGCTCATTACTCTTCCTCTAGTCAGGGAAGGTGACTAGACCTTTGCATTTGGGCCATTAGCTCAGCCAAATGGTATGGATTGCAATTGGTGGAAGCAACAACCTCTGGCTTATATTTCAAGCATTGTGTGATCTAATGAGTCTGTGGGAATGTCAACTACTGAACTAACCCTAGTACAAACAGCAAGCTTTTGAATGTGAAAGCATTGGAGCTAATTTTAAGTTTCTGCTCCTAGATTGAGATATTGCAAAAAACAGCAAACATCTATGAAGAAGACAAGCGGACCTTGCAGCATGAGTTGGATGAGAGAGACCAAAAGTTACACCGAGAGCTGTCGGACAAACGGCGCTTGGAGCAGAGAATGCAAGGGGTGATGACTGACACAAAGATGAAATGGGAGAAGGAATGCGTGAGTAATCCTAGGTTTTGGATGCTGTGAACTTCACAGGGTTATAACCTAATTTTCTCGAATCTTAGTTTCAGTGAAGTTTTTTTTTTGTTGAAAATTGTCTTCAGGTTACAAATATTGATTAACAGAATATCTTCGCATCCCAGTTGTTTATGTAAAATATTCCCCAATTCCAGCAGCAAGTATAATATGTACTGCTTTGGGAGTCTAGCCTTGTTTTTCAAACATGGCAGCTCCAATTTGCACACTATTTACATGCTAAGCTTTTTAAACTTCTGAATAGCCATATTTTTATTAAGATAATTTTTTCCAGAATTTTCAGGGAATTTCTTCAAGTTTTTGTTTACTTGTTTGTTTTATTTTATACCATGGAGCCTCTTAAGGTCACTATTCCAGCTCAGCATATAACACTGTTTTGGCTAAATTGTCTTGATATTCTGATTTAGCTAACAATGAGGCAAGAGCCTGCTTCACACCTTCAGGCCAAAATTGAAACCAAGCAATAGTGAAGTATAAATGAGAACAGAGCAGAGTTTTATGGACCGCATGGCGAGAGCTCATGGCCTAACACTCCAGAATAACAAATAAAACCAAGCACAATAAATTCCCTCAAGTGAGGTATTGAACTTTGGAAGGACAAACCAAAGTAGAACGTACAGGGTAAATGGTAGGACTCTGAAGAGTGCAGTTGAACAGAGGGACCTGGGAATACAGGTACAGAATTCCCTAAAAGTGACGTCACAGGTGGATAGGGTCATAAAGAGTGCTTTTGATACATTGACCTTTATAAATCAGAGTATCGAGTATAAAAGTTGGAGTGTTATAGTAAGGTTATATAAGGCGTTGGTGAGGCCAAATTTAGAGTATTGTGTACAGTTTTGGTCACCTAGTTACAGGAAGGATGTAGATCAGTTCGAAAGAGTGCAGAGAAGGTTCATGAGGATGTTGCCGGGACTTGAGAAGCTGAGTTACAGAGAGAGATTGAATAGGTTAGGACTTTATTCCCTGGAGCGTAGAAGAATGAGGGGAGATTTGATAGAGGTGTATAAGATTTTGATGGGTATAGATAGCGTGAATGCAAGCAGGCTTTTTCCACTGAGGCTAGGGGAGAAAAAAAACCAGAGGGCATGGGTTAAGGGTGAAAGGAGAAAGGTTTAAAGGGAATATTAGGGGGCGGGGGCTTCTTCACGCAGAGAGTGGTGGGAGTGTGGAATGAGCTACCGGACAAAGTGGTAAATGCGTAGTCACTTTTAACATTTTAAGAAAAACTTGGACAGATACGTGAATGAGAGGGGTGTGGAGGGATATGGCCTAAGTGCAGGTCAGTGGAACTAGGCAAAAAATGGATTGGCACAGACAAGAAGGGCCAAAAGGCCTGTTTCTGAGCTGTAAATATTCTATGGTTCCTTGCAAGATGGATCAAATTTTTTTCTGTGTCTACAGGAACGCCGTGTCCAAGCGAAGCAGCTGGAGATGCAAAATAAGCTTTGGGTGAAAGATGAAAAACTTAAACAACTCAAAGCAATCGTTACTGAGACAAAAACTGAAAAGCCTGAAAAACCAGCGCGGACACCAAGGGCAAGAGACAAAGTACATGTCCGATCAGCATCTCCACCTTCAGTTCCTGTATGTACAGTAACACTAAATTTACTTTACACAACAGTCAATTGATGTGCTTTTGAAAACAAGAGCTTAAACAGGGGGGCTATTTCAGTTTTGGGGTATTTGGTTATGTCAAATTTAAAGAAACTATTAGCTTTTTTTTTGGTGGGGCACATTGTTAACATGTTTCATCAAAATATTACTCTGTCCTGCCTTTTAGGTTCCTATATGCAATTCAGATGGTTTACGCCTTCCTTCTGCTGCAGAATTTATTTTAAAATTGCATTTTGTATTATGTTGTTGTAGAGTCATGTTTCATGGAGTAGATGAGGGTTGGTAGTATATTCTGGTAACTGACCTGGTGACTAACTGTTCAAATTAAATACCTGTGTACCAGAAAGTATTCAGTACACAACACAATTTCTGAAATTCTGTACATTTTCTAAAACTAATATTTTAGTATTTTTGGTTTTGAGCAGTGGTTTAGTGTACCTCCATGATTCATTCTGTTTCTCCCAGACAGCTAAACTTTCCTCTCTTACTCTTCCACAAGAAATATTTTGAATGCCACGGTTTCTTTTCCTTTTTCCTGTCAAAGTAGAAATACAACTAACCACGTATGTCCTTCACATTGTATACTTGAGAGGAAAGTACACAGCTTTAGAAATATTTACAACTACCTGCAAGATATAATGCGTATATGTGGCTGCATTTGGTGCTTGTGTAGCGGGATTTTTTCAATTCTTTCCAGAGGGATGTTATTGGGGATGTGCCATATAGCTCCTCCCTTTGTGATCTATTCTGTGAATCCACACCTTTATTACTTTTGATTATTTTGGGAAGAGTTGTTTTATTTAATTCTTGGCTTTGTTACAAATACTGTATTTGTTTAAATTTGCGGCATGTAATTTTATAGCAGTTACTTGTTTTTGTAAACTTCATTTTCTTACTGGCAAGGAACATTTGTGATTCTGTAAGATAAATGCACAGATCCAGTTTGCTAGCATATTTTCTGTATTAAGGACAATCACTGCCATGTTTTATTGCTTCTAACAGTTATTAGTTGTCTTGCAGACTTCACAGTCGAGGTTTTGAAGGAATCCAAACTTAGTTTAAAATTGCCTTAATGCTGCAATAATTACCAGCCTGTGTCTACCACAGTCTTGTTAATAATCCTGGTAGCTACGTTTGTACATGTCTCTGCAGCACTCAACTTATACTTTACAATGGAAGTAAGGTTCTGCCTGAGGTCTCTTTGAGCGGATGAATTCCTGGACCACTTGTACACAAGTAGAAATAATTTCAGGAAAACTTGTGCATTAAAATCTAATAAGGCAAATGGTAGCTTTAGAAAAATCATCACACCATACCCATCCATCATATCAGCACAACAGGAAGCATGCAAATGGATTATTTCCATCTTCATTTGCAGGCTTACTAACCTGGAGTTGTCAGATACAAAGTCAGTGGTGTTTAGCAAACAGCATCTGACTTCTAAGTGGTGAAGAGAAACTCCAGTGACTGCTGAAAAATGCACATCTGGCTGTCTCTGGTTAGAGGCCAAGGTTTGGCAGCGATGCTTTGCACTGTCAAATAACCTGACCCTTTCATCAAATGAAGAATGGTGCTTTGACGTACCAGAGGGTGGCTGATTCTGTTCAAGCTGCAACTCTACAAGAATGCATTCTAGCAGAACTGGAAGAGAAAATAGACAGGGATCATTGTTAGTAACTATTACATAGTGGGAGGGAAATGTTTTTTTTTAATGCTTTAGATATTGCATGCTTTTTTTCCTAATTTTTCATCCTGTTTCTGTAGTTTCCTGGTAACAATATAGCATCCATGCCCATTAGCCAGCACTGCCTAGTATCTGGGCCACAGCTGCATAGGCGCTCTAACTCCTGCAGCACCATCTCTGTGGCCTCTTGCATCTCCGAATGGGAGCAGAAAACTCCAGAATGGAACAAAAACAGTAGTGCATTGCCCAAGAATAAGCATAGACTGCTGGACGCTCCAAAAGTTAGGGATACCAATTTCCGAGAGAGAAGGCAGGGAGTGAACAAGTTGGGCGGCTGCAAAATCGACGGCTATAGAAGAGAAGCTGGAGTGGACCAGGATGGACCCCAGCGGGTTAGTGAAGCACTTTGCAATGGGCAAGAGAGATCATACACTTTAAGACAAAAAGAATACTTGCACATAGCACACACTTCCTCTAAGTGTCACACTTGTTTCCCATCACACATTGGTGATACTCCCTACCATTATAAAAATGCCATGGGAAGCCCTACAGCATTGTCTTTATCTATTCTGTATTTAAAATATAGAAAATGTAATAATATTAAATAGATACAGATATGTGGATATTTCCCATGTTTCTAGGGGATGAAAATGACATGTTAGTTAGTAACTTGTCTCAAAGTAGGTGGAACTTAGCAAAAGCAGATCATGATTTGTTTAACTGGTGAGAATATTGTATTTTTCTCTTAACCCACAGAAATGCAACACTCTGCTGGTAACTGTACCATCAGTACAGTTTTGAGAATTGGTACATTTAATGTGTGATATTTACTGAAAGTGTGTGCAATGTATTAAACCAGTTATTTGCTGGTTGTTTACCCAGGTATATAATGAGAGTTATGGGTTAACACTGCAGCCATCTAAAATGCTTTATGGGAGTGGAAAGGAATATGTCTCTAGCAGAACGAAGTCGATTTCATTACTGACCAGTACAATCTAAGGATACAATATATTTTGCATGTCCTGCAATCTTGCTGTTTTGCTACTTGCTGGAGAGAGCTGTATCTAACTGGTTGCTTGTTATGACCGCCAATCAAGAGTGTTCATTGTTGAAAATGATTTACAAGGAACAAATATATCTAATGAGCGCTTTCTGGAAAATCACAGTTTTTAAGTGCCCTTGATTTCCCAACCTTTTGTAAGTTTGACTTGTGACTTCCACTTTCCTCTCTAGTGAATCATATAATTTGAGTGGTTAAGTCCAGCTCAACCTATTGAATCAAATGAGTCTCTTGACTGTATTTGGGATATTTTGCAGTCATGTTAAATAAAGTATGTCACTTGTGCTAAGGTTTCTGTAGCTGCTGCTGACTGACTTGGAGTCATAGAGGTTTACAGCATTGAAACATGCCCTTCGGCCCAACTTGTCCATGCCGCCCGGTTTCTTCCACTAAGTTAGTCACAATTGCTTGTGTTTGGCCCATATCTCCTTTATACCCATCTTACCCATGTAACTATCTAAATACTTTTTAAAAGCCAAAATCGTGCCTGCTGTTCCTACTGCCTCTAGCAGCTTGTTCCAGACACTCACCCCCTCTGTGAAAAAATTGCCCCTCTGGAGCCTTTTGTACCTCTCCTCTCCCACCTTAAATCTATGCCCTCTGGTTTTAAACTCCCCTACCTTTGGGAAAAGATTTTTTTTTTCCAAAATCATTTTTCTGATCTATGCCCTCATTATTTTATAGACCTCTATAAGATCACCTCACAGCCTCTTATGCTCCAGGGGAAAAGTCCCAGTCTATCCAGCCTCACCTTATAACTCAAACCATCAAGTCTTGGTAACATCCTAGTAAATCTTTCTTTGAACAGTATCATTGCATCTCTATGTTGGGACACTTTTTTCTCACCACCATTGCCCCTATAGGTATTAAGATATCTTGGGGTTCTTTGCTATAGACTCCAGCCAACCTCTTCACCAGTGATCCTGAGTTGTGAATATCAGCAAAATAACATGCGGGATAACCTTGTCCGTATGGTGCTCGCACAATGTCCACTTACACTTTCTAGGAGAGGTCACCACCTGTATAGTAGTCAATGGGTGGAAACCTGACAAGTTCTACCTTCTCCAACTCTGAGATGCCAAAAGCAGATTTAAGCATCCCTTCAGTCAAGACCAACAAACTTAGGTATTTCTGGAAACCAAATCTAGGTCCATTCTCAAACCCATAGACAGAAACACTCACATCTACACAGTGGCTTGCACAAAATTAAGAAGTTCCAAAATGTTTCGCAGCCAATGAAACACTTTTTTCAACTAGGTTGTCAGTGTTGTATCGTATGAAATTTGTCAGCCAATTTGCACAGAATACGATCTGACAAACAACAGTGAAATAAGTGACTGGATTATTTGCTTTAGATGTGGTGATATCCTTGAAGACGAAGGTCTGTTTTTTAAAGCATATCATAAATTAAACTTTTGAGTTGCAATAAAGGCAAAATATTGATGCTGGAAAAACTCAGCAGGTCCCGCAGCATCTGTGAAGAGAAATATTTTGTGCCAATATTCCTCTTCATTCTGAAAAAGTCATATTGGATGTGAAATGCTAAGTCTGCTCCTCCCCCCCATCGATGCTGCCAGACCTCCAGAGATTTTCCCGCACTTTGTTTTTTATTGAACCTTTTGAACTCACTGGGTTTCAAAAGTTTGTTTTTTTTTAAACTCCTGTTTCTATCATCTCTTGGTTAAGGCCAAGTAATCTTTCTCATTAAAAATCAACTCTTGTTTCTCCTTGTGGTGTGGCTTACCTATCAGCTACGGCCAATGCACACTTTAATGTTGTTCTGATTTGGCATTTAGAAAAATATGAAAGCTGTGGAGGGTACAGTGCTCCTATTTGTCCTCCCTGCCATCCCCATGCAATTTGAGTGAGTGCCTGACTTCTTAGTATGGACCTCCGCCTCCAACAAATTTGTCAATAATTGGCTGCCTCTTGCATTGTTTGACGACTGTCTTGTGTGATCCAAATTGGCTTATAAAGTGACCAGCATTCAAAGCAAATGGGAGTGCGTTCTCTACAGAAATAAATCCGTCAATTTACTGGTAGGTTTGCACAAGGATATTGCTGTAACTTTAAAAAAGGTTACAATGAACTTAAAGTACACCCAGGAATAGTACGTTAGAAATTTTTGAAGCCACTAAATGTGAGGCAAATGCTAAATCCAAGTTATTGGTGTAGAGGACAAGCAACCTGTGGTGCTGCTGCTTGTAATTTTGTTTGTTTCATGCTTGCAGCTTTAATCGCCAAGCTTATAAGATTCTCAGTTCACAATCTTGGCTGTGCAGCTGGATAAAAGCTCCAAGGCACAGATGATGTAAAAGAGCCACAACGATCTCTAATTTCAATCTAAGTTGTTTACTGTGTTAGATTGAAAAATGCCTTTTACAGTTTTGGGGGTTTTGGCGTGCAGTAAAACTACTGAAGGAGTAGAAAGCTGCATTGGCATTCTCTGAAACACCTGTATATTTGTATAGATTTACCTTGAAGCTTGTTCACAGCAGTGCTGAGTAGATTCTAACTACTGTAGTTGTTGTTAAGAAAACATTTCTCTCATTTACAATTCTTGTATAGCCACACATATTTTATTAATATTTCAGTTTTATAAACAAGGTTGAGTTTGACATTTGGCAGTTTAGAAATAGCCTCTGCACACTAGTAAATATTTCTTGGTTGGCTAGACTACAGTAAGGGCAACGTTCAAAGCTCCAAGTCAACAAATGCTACGGGAGTTCCGGTTCTCTTGTGGTAGCACTGCTGCCTCTGAACTATAAAACTCAAAAGTTCCACTCCAGGATGTGATTGCCACGGAAGGAGTGTTCATGATGTGGTCTAACTTGTTAATCAGTCTGCAAATCCTTTGAATACTTCACACTATTCTCCAAGGGGAAGCATGTATAGATATGAAACAAAGCTACCACCATTCTCCCCAAAATCTGGGGATTAATTTATTCTTCTGTCGCAACAATTAATTGTGGAAAAGTAATTCAAAATCCTTCTGACTCCTCCTGCTCCTGCGGAGGGAAAAGGTGGCCGATGAAACATCAAATATTGCAGTGGAAGATAGGAGACAAGTTGTGAGAAAGAAAATGCTATTGGGTATTCAGGCTTGTGTCGCAGTTACTGTTTAATGATGCACAGTTCCACACCTGGAGCCTTTTCCCTTGTGTGATAAGACACTACATCAGATAACAATCCAATTTTACAAGTTTTCAAGCCATCTGTTTTGTGGTGATTTTGATCATATTTGGCAATGTTAGCTCCATCTGAATAATGGCATGTCTCCCTTTCTCAAACTGTGTGCATTTTTGGGCGCCGCACCTGCGCAAAGATATTTTGGCCTTGGAGGGAGTGCAGAGGAGGTTTACTAGGCTGATACCGGAGTTGAGGGGGTTGAGCTATGAGGAGAGGCTGAATAAACTGGGCTTGTACTCGTTAGAGTTTAGAAGAATGAGAGGAGATCTCATTGAGACGTATAAGATGATGAATGGGATGGATAGGATAGAGGTGGAAAGACTCTTCCCGCTCAAAAAAGACAATAGGACTAGGGGGCACAGCCTCAAGATAAAAGGGGGGCGGTTTAGAACGGAGTTGAGGAGGAACTTCTTCACTCAAAGGGTGGTGAATCTCTGGAATTCCCTGCCCGTTGAAGTGGTGGAGGCTGCCTCGCTAAATATTTTTAAGACGCGGGTTGATGGGTTTTTGATAGGAGAGGGGATTAAGAGTTATGGGGAGAGGGCGGGAAAGTGGAACTGAGCAGCGACAGACCAGCCATGATCTTGTTGAATGGCGGGGCAGGCTCGAAGGGCTGGATGGCCTACTCCTGCTCCTATTTCTTATGTTCTTATGTTCTTATTGGCCTTAGTAAATGCAAGGTGCAGTTTTCAGCCATGCAGAGTAGATGGTGTTGACACTCTAATAGCTGAAGTCAACATTGTCCTTGATAGAGAAAAATCATGAGAGGGGGTGGACGGGTGTTCCCATTCCTGGTTACTATCCAGTGACCTCAGTTGGAAAAGTAAGTGCAATATTCTGGATTCCACCATAGTAGAATTTGCTGATGGACCATATCCAGCAAGGAGTAATGTTTTATGAGAAGGAATTGGGAGTGAGGGGTTTTCTGTAAAGGGAAGGAAATGTTGGAGCTATACTTGAGCACATAGGCAATCCTTTATTGTGCTAATTGCAGCAGAAAACCCCATTAATTTGTTGAAATATGGTGCCTGTCCAAAGATGTGTGGGTATATAGTTAGAGTTAACATGTTTCAGCTTTTAAATATGTCTGAATAGCAATCAGTTAAATGTTTCCTTTCAAAAATAACTAACCTTAGCCTGCCTATAAGTGCTATTTTGGCATCAGTGTTTTGTTTAATTTGCTGTGTAACTTTTCAGTTTTACTCATTTTTGGCCAAGAAGCTGCAGTGGTCATACTCTTATCCAAATACTCTAGCATCTAATGCCAAGATAGCCATATGAATTTTATATGTAATTCCTTGAATAAACTTCCATGCTGGTGACCAGTCACTTTTCAGAACTGGACAGTTGCTCATCAAAATTTTTTACTAACTTGTGTGCATGTTGTAATCAAGAGCATGTTAAAACAAAAGTCAATGGAACAGTTTTCCCTTTTTGAATAACACTTTAGTGATTTAACTAACCCATTTGAGCTAAAGCTCCTATTTTTTAACTCTCCAGTGCATGTTTATACACTTTGTTACATGGTGGCTGAATCTAAAAGGAGTAAAATTAGTTTGTATGCCTGCTGTTCCTCCTCTATATTTTGCTTTACACAGAAGCAAGCGCTCATAGGCCAGACATAACAGACATGGGGGTTTGGGAGTTTCATAGTACGTTGAGCGTAATTCTTGGCTTGCACTGTTAACCTAACCTGCTTTCATCTTGCTCCCTGTTTATCTATAAATTCTGTTCTCACCATTGCAGATGTGCATGTTTTAGTTTTTTCTAAATATGTACTTTGGCACAAACACAATTGGAGATGTAAAGTTGAGTAATGGATGCTGTCTGTGTATGAAGCTACTAAATGTCTTACGGTCTTGTAGCATGGTTCCTTTGCTTGTATTCTGAGAATTGCTCTCGTATGTGGTCGCATTACTATGTTTGAGTGCCTTGTTCTGCTTTTTCTGCATGGTGGCTTGCTTGCATAACTGCAAAGGGTCATTTTCTGAACTTACACTTGGCTATTAACATAAGTCTTTTCAAGCTGGCCAGCTAAATCAGTTTGGGATGACAGTTTATTTTTAATTCATTTTATGTTGAAGTCTTACTGTGGTATTTGCAATTTCTAAGTTAAATCAGAAAACTGCTTTAAAAAAAATCATTCTGCCTCTCAATCTATTATAATGGAGCTTTGCCATTCTGGTTCTTGCCAGGTTATTTTCCAGCAAAGCATGGGTTTAAATTCAAATGTTGAATTTGTTCTTCCTATTAGTAAGAACAATGTAATTTGGCAGAAAAGAATACTGCTGATAAGCTGTTTTCCTTTTTTGATTTTTTTTTTTGCTCAATCAAATCTGTTTTTAAGGGATCCTCTAATTAGGAATCTCTGATTACAATTTCTGTTGATTACTCTTTCAATCTGCTTAGAATGCACCACCTGTTCGCCTACGCCACAGACGGTCACGCTCAGCGGGTGGGGAACGATGGGTAGACCATAAGCCAGTTGGTAGCGTGGAAACAGACACTGTCCTACAGCCACACATTCCCAATGCCATCACAGTGGCAGTGCCAAATGAAAAAGCTCTGGCTAAGTGTGACAAGTACATTTTGACACACCAGGAGCTTGCATCGGATGGGGAGATTGAGACCAAGCTCATCAAGGTAATGAACAGCATTGCAGAAAAATCCAAGTAAACCAATAAAGCTTAATATGCCATAACTCTAGATTTCGAATGCTTACTTAGTAAATTTTTTAGTTTTTACTTCAAATATGTTTGAAGGTAAAAGTGATAATTTCAGTGTGAGATTGCCAATTGTTTTGGATCCAATTTTCTTGATCCATTTTCTTGTAAATAGTAAGGTGTGCGGTATTTATTTTTTAAATATTTGAAGTTTTGCTGTGTTGATGGTGATTAGTATTCTGATTTTTTTTTGCATTTCAAGGGAGAAGTGTTCAAGACCCGGGGTGGTGGACAAGCTGTCCAGTTCACGGACATTGAAAAACTGAAACAAGAGACGCCCACTGGTACAAGGTATTTATTGTGGAGCAGAATTTAATTTTCAAGTTCAAAATGAGTTTTGGGAGGTGAGCTTGAATTTGCAAGCACAGGTTTAATGGAGGGAGTGAGTTAAATTTAGCATTTTAAACATTAAGGCCCCTTTGGTTTTTCAATTTTTTGTTATAAACTTTTTTGTTATAGTGGTTGATTTTGAGGGAGAAACTAACTAGAAGAGCAGAGATACTGGGTGAATAATTTAATATGGTTATAGATTAAATTGGCTTCTTGTACTGTTGAACTCCAATGGCTCTTTGGAAAAGGAAATCACTTTCAAAACCTATGTGACTGCCTTCACCTGCCCTCTGGAAAATCTTTCCCACTGGTAATTGGCTAAATTGGTAATTGTGGTTTCAGGCGACTCTTTGCCCTTTTGAAAACAGTCTATTCTGTTGACTTTTATTAAAATATTCTACTTGGTTTTGGGTGCATCAAGTATATTAGTCGTTGCCAAAGAGTGTCTTCAGTACCTCCCCTTTCAGTCAGTCAGTATAAAGATTTAGATTATCTTGGTGCATGAGGTAATTAACCTAATTAGTTTCGTAGATATTTCACATTACATGCTACTGTGATTGTAAAATGTAGCACATTTCTAGTGGGAACTTGAGCTCTGTGGTATCTTGGGGTCTACAACTCTCTGCACTGGCAGTAATAGACTCTTAATCTTGGAGAATATGTAACTAATGTGTTCACCTTAATATTTTTAATCTCCATTTATCAGAAAACGTAGATCATCACAATCAGCAGCCCCACAACAGGAGGAGACTACAGAATCTGAATGGACAGATGTAGAGACGAGGGTAAAGACCTGTATTTTTAGTGTTTTAAAGATTTAAACTTCCTAATTTTTGTTTTCTCCTCCATTGTTAATGGCTTGTTATCAATGCTAATATACACAACCCCTTTCACTGCTTTTTCAGCTTGTTACCCTCTGTTTTTCAGTGTTCTGTTGCTGTAGAGATGAAGGCAGGAAGCAACCTTGGACCTGGATATCAGCATCATGCTCAACCCAAGTATGCCCTTTGATCTGCTTTAGGTTTTATTTCCTGTGATTTTTATTTAGATTGTCTCAGAACTTGACAGCAGTCCCAAATTGTATGTTGCAACACCAGTTAGAGACGGTCAGCAAATTACCCCAGTGGCTGGAGTTCTTGTTCTTCATTCGCCTGCACAATGGCCTGTTAGAATGTAACTGGTAACAACTTTGTATTGGATATAATGTGACCAATGGGAACAAGATGTAAAGGTCAGCTGACCAGTCAATCATGGAACCAATTACAGAGGGATGTAATAGTCAGCTGATTCACTGTCAATAAGGAACTGTGTAGAGTTGTGGTAAGCTTGGAGTGGCCCAGGGCAAGGCCCAAAGTTTGAAGAAATGATGTTTCTTTATTAAACTGTTTTTTGATTTATAAATTAGAGTAAGTTTTTTGTCATATTTTCATTAGCTGCAATTTGAAGAGTTCCTTTTGAAGAGACACGCCCACAATGTCTCTGAACAATCTCTGTGGAAGCTTCCATTTCTTTCGCTGATGGACACAGCATGCACCCTGCTCAGGCAGCAGTGTGAATTCTGCCAACTGGGCTAGCTTATTGCTGGCCAATGGTGCCAGTAACCAGGCCTGGAAAGAGCCACGGAGGGTAGATGGAACATATAGACTCCCTACAATATAGCAGGGGCCATTCGGTGCACCAAGCAAACTCCACATAGTCACCCAAAGCTGGAATTGAATTCTGGCCCTGATACTGAGGCAGCAATCCTAACCATGTGCCACCATGCCACCCTTTTGAAAAAAAGGTTATTTCTATTAGATTGTGGTACAAGGACTAAAGGGTATAGATTTATGGTTTTGAGCAAGAAGAGAGGGTGTTGGACGGAGAGAGTGAAGAGGAACTTTTGAATGCAGCATGTGGTAATGAATCTAGAACTTGCCATGAGTCTCTGGAATGCTCTTGCTCAAATGATAGTGGAAGCAGAGCCTTTGAATATTCTTACAGCACAGCTAGATAGATCTTGAACGGGGGAGTGAAAGGAATGTGGGGTTGAGGTTACAGTCGGATTTGCCGTGATCTCATTGGATGGTGGAGCAGTCTAAAGGGGCTGAAAGGCCTACTTCTCCTCATTTGTATATTGTCTATGCAGATGAGGGGAGTGGAAATAACTAATGAGTTTAAAAGTGTGTTTGGGAGAAATAAATGTGCAGGGCTACAGGGATAGGCCAGGGGAGCAGGACTGAGCAAGTTACTCCAGAGAGTCGGATGGCCTTGATTGCCTCTTCCTGAACCATAGCAACACTGTTTGTTTTGCTCTTGATTGATTTACTCAATGATATCTTAGTTTTTCTCTCTTTTGTTTTCAGGCGCAGAAAACCATAAATGCCAAATACCCATGTTCAAACTTCCTTCAAAGGAGTGATTTCCAGCAATATTAGACAATTGTTAAAACTCCAGGGAAAATGATGCTATGCAAAATTAGGAAGAACACTATTATCATCAATGCTGTAAAACTTATGAATTGGGATAGTAGTACTTAGTTGGCTTGTTATGTATATATTTGATATTTGGGTGCCTTTTCATTACGCCCGACAGATTATGTATTTTTTCAGAATGGGCATTGTGCTCCTTTTACATATGGATATAAATTTATACCTTTCCTATGTAGATTAATCATGATCTTTTGTTTTGCGATTTTTGTTAAACAAATGGTCAGTATCACTGATGGAAAGAACTTGTGTTCGTAGATTGGGCTGTGGTTTTTGTAACAGCATTTAGAAAATCTGACTTTTATATTGCAGCGTCCAATTTGAGACTCTTTTTCTAGTTGTCTTTTTAAAGAAAAGAAAATAGGATAATGCCTTCCATATGTAATTTTAAGAAAGCGATTAAAACATTGATCATCAAGCCCCATATAAACCCTGGCATCCCATGTGTTTTGAGCTGCTGCTATTATTCAGTTGACACAATGCACTTTAGAACAACCCTGTTTTTTTGTATGTGTATACGCATGTCATACATCACGGCAATACCTTCTGCACTCTTGTACCATTTGCTTTACATATGAGATAATAATTTTGTTATAATTATTTTGACTAAGCCTCCTAAACAGTTAAACTAATAATAGATTTTTGCTTAACATGTTTTCCTCGGAAATGACCCATTTGTAAGCGATGTATGCTTTCTAGCATCTAAAATGAATGGTCAATTCATTTTGATTAAATTGTTCATAAATAATGTCTGGAGTTTTGTGTGCATTTTTCCTCTACATCAAAATGGGCAGAATAAAGATGTTGTCTGGAACTTGAAAAATTGATCAATTTCATCTTCAGTTTCCACCTCTCTATCACCTTCATGTGGTTTAGTTCTGGTACATCTCTCCCCTTCCTTTACCCCTCTGTCTCCATTTCTGGTAAGAAATCTGACAACACCAGATTAAAGTCCAACAAATTTATTTGGTAACACAAGCCACAAGCTTTTGGAGCACTGCCCCTTCATCAGTGGAAGTTGTGTTCACAAATGGCATATAAAGACACAAACTCAAACTACAAGATAATGGTTGGAATGCAAGTCTTTACAGATAATCAAGTCTTAAAGGTATAGATGATGTGAGTTCCAAATTTTCCAAAATGGCGCTACTACAATGTATTCCTTCTTCGTAAATCATGGTTTTTCCATCCAATGTGGTTGACAGGACTCAACCATGTTAGACCCACCTCCCGGGCAACTCCCAGAACTACTTTTCACCCCACCAACCTCTGCATTCAAAGAATCATCTGCCAACTTCAGCATGATGTCACTTCTACACACATAGTGTGTAGTACAATACAAGTCATTTATTAGAGGGAGAACATAAGAAATAGGAGCAGGAGTAGGCCATCTAGCCCTTCGAGCCTGCCCTGCCATTCCACTTCGCGAGGCTCTTCCTGCTCAGAAAGGATAATAGGACTAGGGGGCACAGCCTCAAGATAAAGGGGGGGCGGTTTAGAACGGAGTTGAGGAGGAACTTCTCCCAAAGGGTGGTGAATCTCTGGAATTCTCTGCCCGTTGAAGTGGTGGAGGCTACCTCGCTAAATATTTTTAAGACGCGGGTTGATGGGTTTTTGATAAGAGAGGGGATTAAGGGTTATGGGGAGAGGGCGGGAATGTGGAACTGAGCCACGACAGATCAGCCATGATCTTATTGAATGGCGGGGCAGGCTCGAGGGGCTAGATGGCCTATTCCTGCTCCTATTTCTTATGTTCTCCCCATCACCCTTAATCCCCTTGCCTATCAAAAACCTATCAACCTGCGTCTTAAATATATTTAGCGAGGCAGCCTCCACCACTTCAATGGGCAGAGAATTCCAGAGATTCACCACCCTTTGAGTGAAGAACTTCCTCCTCAACTCCATTCTAAACTGTCCCCCCCTTGAGGCTGTGCCCTCTAGTCCTACTGTCCTTTGAGTGGGAAGAGCCTCGCCACCTCTATCCTATCCATCCCATTCATCATCTTATACGTCTCAATGAGATCTCCCCTCATTCTTCTAAACTCTAACGAGTACAAGCCTAGTTTATTCAGCCTCTCCTCATAGCTCAACTCCGGTATCAGCCTAGTGAACCTCCTCTGCACTCCCTCCAAGGCCAAAATATCCTTACGTAAATGCGGCGACCAAAACTGCACACAGTACTCCAGCTGCGGCCTCACCAGTGCCCTGTACAGTTGCAAGACCTCCCTACTTTTATATTCAATCCCCCTCGCTATGAAGGCCAGCATCCCATTAGCCTTCCTGACCACCTGCTGCACCTGCAGGCTGGGTTTTTGTGACTCATGCACAAGGACCCCGAGGTCCCTCTACACCGTAGCATGCTGCGGTTTTTCGCCATGTAAGTAGTAGTAGTAGTAGGGGGAGAAAAAGAAATGAGCAATAGCTTGTCAGACATGTTGGAGCTGAGGATAGCCTGAGCTGCTTCAAGAACAAGTGGCTGAAATTTTACGATTGGAGCAAAAAACATATTCAATAAACTCCTATTGGCCCACATGAGCTGACCTCAGAACTACAGCAGTGGCTTTGCAACTTTTGTTTGTGGTGACAGGACTTTGCAAAACCACATGAGGTCTCTTCTGACATCTTAAGGGTGTTATGTTGCTTTACAAAACAGAGTACTTTTTATTTAATAAAATGTGAGTACATCAACAAATACAAAAACCTTACTCCCCATCCCTCCAGCATCTAAGCATCATTTTTGAAGACTAAAATGACCTTTCCCAATGCCCCATGTTGGAATATGGAATGGTGTGCAAAGTCTGTTTGCTTGTTTTCCTCTTCCCAAGGTCAGACAGATTCTTGAATGGTCCTATCAGTACCCAGAGTGAGAGAAGCTCTGGGTTTCCTTCTTTTGGTCTAATTTGCTGCCAATGCGTGGCTAGCTAACGTTTCTATTTTGGGGTACATTAACCTCACTGCAGATAGCTGTTCCTTCACTCTGCTCTGTTTATTTTGCCACACTGAGTCATCGCTGATTACAGAAAAAGGATCATTGGAGGTTTTTTGAGCGCTGTTTATTAAACCAGTAACTCTCTGGCACTTTTGTAGGAGTGATGCCATTTACTGTACTTTTTTTTTATTCATGCCTTTTGCCAGTTGACAAATGTCAACACAAATGGGTATGACAAACTGAAGCACACATTCACATGTACTTTCTGCTTCCACTGAACTCTGCCAAGTTTCATGTATCAGATCTTCTCAATGCCTTTGCCTCTCACTGGATGTTATTGGCATATAGAGATTG
The DNA here is from genome assembly GCF_965287045.1 of Carcharhinus amblyrhynchos. Taxonomy (NCBI): domain Eukaryota; kingdom Metazoa; phylum Chordata; class Chondrichthyes; order Carcharhiniformes; family Carcharhinidae; genus Carcharhinus; species Carcharhinus amblyrhynchos. The sequence goes on from NC_137351.1 coordinate 12,479,682, forward strand.
TTCTTTAGGGGATGGGAATAAGTGTGAATTTGTGAGGATTATTTGGGGTGGTACAGAGAGGTTGGCGCATCACTGCATCTCAACACCAGGGACCCAGGTTCGATTCCTGGCTTGGATCACTGTCTGTGTGGAGTCTGCATGTTCTCCCCGTATCCTCCAGATGCTCTGGTTTTCTCCCACAGCCCAAAAGACATGCTGGTTAGGTGCATTGGCCACGCTAAATTCTCCCTCAGTGTACCCAAACGGGTGCTGGAGTGTAGCGACAAGGGGATTTTCACAGTAACTTAATTGCAGTGTTATTTAATTTATTTATTAGTAATAAGTAGGCTTACACTCTCAATATAATGAAGTTAATGTGAAAATCCACTATTTGCCACACTTTAACACCTGTTCGGGTACACTGAGGGAGAATTTAGCACGACCAATGCACCCAACCAGCACGTCTTTGGGAGGAAAGTGGAGCACCCGGAGGAAACCCATGCAGCATAGGGGAGAATGTGATTACTTGCATAGACGGTGAGCCAAGCCGGCAATCAAACCCAGGTCCCTGGCACTGTGAAGCAGCCATGCTAGCCTCCATGATGGTCAGTTAATGTAAACCTAATTGTTACACAAATAAATGTAAACTGATAAAACTGGTGATGACGTAGAGAAAGTGATGTTAGCCTCCACCAAGCTGTCCTATGAGTGAAAACTGAAGAAAGAAAAGGCTTCCATTTACGTTACACTTTCAGGACATTCTGTAGTGTTTTACAGCCAATTATTAGAAATAGAAACCTTACAGTGCAGAAAGAGGCCATTCGGCCCATCAAGTCTGCAGCGACAACAATTCCACCCAGGCCGTACACCCCATATCCCTACATATTTACCCACTAATCCCGTTAACCTACCCATCTCAGGGCACTAAGGGCAATTTTAGCATAGCCAATCAACCTAACCCACACATCTTTGGACTGTGGGAGGAAACTGGAGCACCTGGAGAGAACCCACGCAATTCAAGGAGAATGTACAAACTCCACTCAGACAGTGACCCAAGCCAGGAATTGAACTCAGGTCCCTGGAGCTGCAAAGCAGCAGTGCTAATCATTGTGCTACCGTGCTGTCCTTATTATGTATCTTTTTTTAAAGTATAGTTGTTTGTCATGCAGGAAACACCACTTCGTTCACAGCTATCTCTGGTTAGCAGCGATATGTTGATCTGTTTTCGCTGATTATGATAACTGAGGGATAAATGTTGGCCAAGACTATGGGCGCAAGAAGTTGCTCCCCTACCATGAGGAGGGATTGAATAAACTGGGATTGTTCTCCCTGGAAAGATGCAGGCTGAGGGCTACCCTGATAGAAATTTATAAAATTATGAGATATAAATAGGGTGAACAATTGGAAGCTTTTTTCCCAAGGTAGAAATGACAATTATAAGGGGGCACAAGTTCAAGGTAAGGGGGGAAGGTTCATTGGAGATGTGCAGAGTGAGTTTTTTACACAGAGGGTGGTGGGGACCTGGAATGCCCTGCCAAGTCAGGTTGTTGAGGCAGATACGTTAGCCACATTTAAGACTTATCTGGATAGACACGTAGACAGAATGGGAATAGAGGGATACAGGTGGTTGGTCTAGATAGGACAATGTGATCGGAGCAGGCTTGGAGGGGCCAAAGGGCCTGTTCCTGTGCTGTATTGTTCTTCTTTGCAGCTTGAATTCAGGTTACAGGAACTCTTACGTTTACCTGGGATGGTAAATAGGGATGTAGCTTAACACCTCACTCAAAATTCAGCCCTTTTGATTTGAATGTTTTACTTTTTGGAAAGGAAATAGCTGATTTTGAATGGATATGCAAGCTTGTTAATGACTTAACTTGGAATTGTTCAAATTATACCTCGGGTCAGAGACTCAAACTGGCAACACATTCTTACAAAGAATAATGAAGGTATTTGTTTCATCATTTTGTGTTTAGTTTTGGTCTTCACTCCAAACTATTGGAGCAGTCCACTCTGCACCTGAGACAACCATCACTGTCTGACACTAAACACTCTGTTCACACCCTCGGTATCATATTTGACCCAGGATGAGTTTCTGATCTCCCATCACTAAGATCGCCTATTTCCACCTCTGCAGCATCTGGACTTTGCCGCTATCTCGGCTCAGCTGCTAAAACCCTCATCCATCTGTTGTCATCTCTCAACTATTTCAATAGCGTCCAGACTGGTCCCTGACATTCTCCCTCCAAACCGGAGGTCATCCAGAATTCTGTCTTAACTCGTAGCAAATCTTGTTCCCTGATCGCCCCCCCCCCCCGACTGCTCACTAACCTACGCTGAGACCCAGTCAGAAACAACAACTCGATTTTAAAATTCTTATTCCTGTTTTCCAATCTCTCTGTGCCCTCACCTCTTCCCAGCTAGGGAGCGTCCTTCAGCCCTCAAATTCCTAAATCCTCAGATTCCTCAGCCCTCTTCCACGTCCTCATTGCTCCACCATTAGTGACCATATCTTTAGCTGCTCGAGTCCCAAGCCCCCCTCCCCACCTCCGCTGCTGTCCTATTCATAAAACCTACTGGTACAGTGGTTCGCACTGCTGTCTTGCACCACCAGGGACCTGGGTTCCATTCCTGGCTTGGGATGCCGTCTGCGCGGAGTCTGCATATTCTCCCAGTGTCTGTGCGTGTTTCCTCCAGATGCTCCAGTTTACTCCCACGCTCCAAAGATGTGCGGATTAGGTGGATTGGCAAGGCTCAATTGCCCCCTCAGTGTCAGGAGGATCGTTAGGGTAAATGCATGAGATTATGGGGGCAGAGCTGAGGTGGGATTATGGTCGGTGCAGACTTGATGGACTGAATGGCCTCCTGCACTGTAGGGATTCTATGATTCTACTACTTTGACCAAATTAGGACAGGTGATTGAAAATATCTCCTTATGTAGCTCGGAGTCAGGTTTTGTTTGCGAAGCAGTTTGAGGTGTTTTTCAGCACGAGAGGTGCTATATAAATTGGAGGAGATGGTTGTGGAGTGGTAATGTCACTGGACTAGTAATCCAGAGACCCAGGCTAATACTTTGGCGACCTGAGTTCAAATCTCAGGTTCAGTAAATAGTGACAACAAAACTATTACCAGTTGCTATTTAAAAACCCATCTGGTTCTCTGATGTCCTTCAGAGAAGAAAATCTGCCGTGTTTATCCGGTCTGACCTACATGTGACTCCACACCCACAGCAATGTGGTTGATTCTTAACTACGCTCTGAAATGGCCTAGCGACCTATTCAATTCAAGGATGGGAGCAGCATGGTGGCACAGTGGTTAGCACTGCTGCTTCACAGAGCCATGGAGCTGGGTTCGATTCCCGGCTTGGGTCACCAGCCAGTTTGCACATTCTCCCTGTGTCTGCATGGGTTTCCTCTGGGTGCTCTGCTTTCCTCCCTCCCTTCCTCCAAAGATGTGTGGGTGAGGTGGATTGGCCATGCTGAAGTTGCCCCTTTGTGTTAGGGGGACTAAGTAGGATAAATACATGGGGTTATAGGGATAGGGCCTGGGTGGGAATGCGGTCAGTTCATACTTGATGGACCGAATGTCCTCCTCCTGCACTAAAGATTAAAGACAGGCAACAAATACTGTCCTTGTCAGTAACATCCTATGGAAGAGTTTATTTTAAAAGTTGACATGACCAAAACCTTTTTCTGTATTGTGTGCTGGAGGTTAAAATCAAATGCGGGGGTGGGGGGGGCGGTGGTTGAAGGGAAGGCATCAGTCATCCTTTGTGACAGGGCCATGGTGGGACTTTCTTTACCCTTGCCTATATATAGACATGTTCTCGCTCATTTGGGAGGTGAGGCCAAGGAGTGTTCATCACTGCTGCCTTGTGCAAAGCAGTAAATGTGCAGCAGGTGGCACTAGCGTGCTGTTGAGCATAGACACTTCTACAAGGCCCCTCAGCTGTTCCTCCGGCTGAGGTTTCACCTTCCCAAGGTATCTTCCATCTCCCAAAAAAGATCAAGCTGGAACACTTTGTGTAGAAAAACACCACGGTGGCACGGTGGTTAGCACCGCTGCCTCACAGCGCCAGGGACTCGGGTTTGATTCCCGGCTTGGATCACTGTCTGTGCGGAGTCTGCATGTTCTCCTCGCGTCTGTGTGTGTTTCCTTTGGGTGCTCCGGTTTCCTCCCATACGCCAAAGAAGTGCAGATTAGGTGGATTGGCCATGCTAAATTGTCTCTCTGTGTCAGGGGGACTAGCTAGGGTAAATACATGGGGTTACGGGGATAGGGCCTGGGTGGGATTGTTGTCAGCGCAGACTCGATGGACTGAATGGCCTCCTTCTGCACTGTAAGGATTTTAGAATTACCTTCTGTGTCTCAGGATGTGATACAAAGAACAAAAGAACAAAGAACAAAACAGCCCGGGAAACAGGCCCTTCGGCCCAACGAGCCCGCACCGCCATTTTAACATTACAAGTCCCCCCATGACCCTTATCTATGCTTATGGCATTCCACATTGAGGGAAAACTAATTTAGGGACAATTTATTACACTACTCAGCCTAATAGCACATCTTTGGGGTGTGGGAGGAAACCGGAGCACCTGGAGAAAACCCACGCAAGCACGGGGAGAATGCGCAAACTCCCACAGACACTGGCCCAAATCCATGTATCTGCACAGCAAACAGTGATAGTCACTGAGCTGTGGTGTTGCCCAGCACCTGGTCCAGTTCAAGCATACACTTAATGTGATGTTTGATTGGTGGGGCTGTTTCTGCATCTTAACACAGAAGTGCCAATATTAATGAACAGTTAACCTGATTTCTGTAGGTACACTTCTCAGCTTTAGAAACAAGAGTCAGCTCTTTTGTATTGACCTGAAAACAGAATACTGCAGATGTTGGTGTCCAAATTGAATGTTTCCAGAATTTTCTGTTTTTATTTCCTCCATTGCTGAGGACAACAGACCTACAAGAGGTGAGGGTGTGCTATCTCCATCCAGCTCCCACATGTACAGCCTCACCACACTCCGGGTGCTCTGGTTTCCTCTCACAGTCCAAAAGATGTGCTGGTTAGGGTGCATCGACCATGCTAAAATTGTCCCTCAGTGTACCCGAACAGGCGCCGGGATTTGGCGACTAGGGGATTTTCACAGTAACTTGATTGCAGGGTTAACGTAAGCCTACTTTTGACTAATAAGTAAACTTTCAATTTACATGGCAAGATCCTGCAGAGTAATGAGATATAACTTTTAGTGTGCTGCTGGGAAAGTTTGGCGCAATGGTTAGCACTGCTGCCTCACAGCGCCAGGGAGCCGGGTTCGATTCCAGCCTCGGGTCACTGTGTGGATTTTGTACATTCTCCCCGTGCCTGCGTGGGGTTGCCTCTGGACGCTCCAGTTTCCTCCCACAGTCCAAAGATGTTAGGTGGATTGGCCATGCTCAATTGTTCCATTGTGTAAGGGGGGGATGGTGGTTAGCAGGGTGAATATGTGGGGTTACAGGGACAGGACGTGGGTGGGATTGTTGTCAGTGCAGGATCGATGGGCCGAATGGATCGGTAACTGTGATTGCAAACTGTTCAAACATATCATTTTGAACGGTCCCGCAGGTATCATTCACCCCTTACAGTTTGTTTGGCTTCTCTGGTGGCCGATGTAAATTCTGGGGTGTGTAAGTCTGTGACTTCTTAATAACTTTGGATTACTTTCCATGATCAGGAAATGATTTAAAACATAATTCAGAAGGTGTTGTAAGTGTTGAAAGTGGAAGGAAAAGTGGTTTGTTGGTAAATCTGAACGATGTCTCAGTTATGCTGTGGCCTGGAGATTTGAGCTGGATTACGCTGCTTCATATTATTAAAGTTTGAAGTTTCTGAACCGTGTTATAAATTCCTGGTTCAGTCACTGGGGGGTGCTGTTGTTCAACGTCCAGCAAACACCAGCTCCGGGTAAAGTGTGGCTGGTGTTGACAAGTACTCCCAGATGTTCGGAGTTAACTCTGCTTTCACACATACACACACACACACACACACACAAAGCCACATGTTATCAACCAGAGTAGAACAAGAAACAAACTCTGGCTGGTGCAACTTGAGAAGGTTCTGATCGATTCCAACAGACACAACTCAATGTGGCGGAGGGAGGTCCCTCCCCTGCCCCCTGGGAGTAGCGCACGGGCTAAAAGGCCAAGCTTCATCCCCAAGGCCCAGGCGGGTTAACCATGGAATCCCTCAAAGACTCTCGTGTATCCCTGGGCTGCTCAACTTTAGGAGGAAGCTTTATGATCGAGGGATAAAAGCAAAATGTGGCGGGTGCTGGAATCTGAAACAGCTCTGACGAAAGGTCATCCAGACTCGAAACGTTGGTTCTGTTCTCTCCACTCCGATGCTGTCGGACCTGCTGAGATTTTCCAGCATTTTCTGTTTTTGTTATGATCAAAGGATACGGTGGGATGGGGGGGTGGGGGGGGTGGTGGGGTGGGGGGAAAGATGGGATCAGGATATTGAATATGACCAGCCATCGTCAAAATGAATGGTGGAGCAGGCTCGAAGGGCCAAATGGCCTCCTCCTGCTTCTAGTCTCTATGTAACTTAATCTTATTCTCTGCTCTCTTTACAGCTGCGAACTTGCACAACTGTGTTTATATAGCATCTTAAGCGTAGTCCAAAGTGCTTCCCATAAGTGCTTATGAAACAATGGGTCCAAAACTTCGGGAAGGGGATGGGGTGGGATGTATGCCAGAGATGTGCTGGCAAACCCACCCCCAGACGTTTCCATGTAAGTTGCTCAGGAAGTGCGAACATCTGGTGGGCGATTGCCCAGCCCTGGGAACCATCTTCCACCAACAGTTACCCAGAAAATGTTGGAAGGATTAAAAACTCTAGCTCCTGGATAGAATCCCTACAGTACAGAAGGAGACCATTCAGCCCATTGAGTCTTGCTGACCATAATCCCACCCAGGCCCTATTCCCGTAACCCATTTACCCTGCTGGTCCCCCTAACTAGGGTCAATTCAGCATGGCCAGTCCATCTAACCCGTACATCTTTGGAGTGTGGGAGGAAGCCGGAGCACCTGGAGGAAACCCACGCAGACACGGCGAGAACATGCAAACTCCACACAGACAGTGACCCGAGGCCAGAATTGAACCTGGGTCCCTGGCGCTGTGAGGCAGCACTGCTAACCACTGTGCCACTGTACCACCCCACAACTGGATAGTTGTTGTACAGACCCTCACCAAGCTCCCGCCAGACTCCCCTGAACTCTCACAGGGGCTATCCCCAAACTCCCACCCCACTTCCTTCCTACTTGCTGGGTATTTAAACCCACCTGATTTACAGAGCTGCTGCTCTATGAAGGGTGGGGTTGGCTGTGGGCAGTGGGGGGAGGGGCCAGGGGGGGCTTAGCCTCTGTTTCTGCAGTGCTCGGCTGACTCCCTCCATCCCCTACACTACAGGGGCCCAGCCTGGTGTGGGGTGTAAGGTCTGGTGAGACAGGATTCTAAAGATCACAAGGTGCCACTCCACGGGGGTTCAGGCCCAATATTTGACAACTAAGAAAGGGGCCAGCAAGAGGTTTTGTCCAGGCGGGAGGTTTGACAGTGTCTTGAGGGAGGAGAGAGAGGGAGGGAGGGTATTCCAGAGCTTAGGGTTCACGTCGCTGTGGGTCTTCAGTTCGGATTGATAGAGATGGAAATAAGGCTTGGTGTAATCTTTTTATTGAACATTTTTATAACTATGTATAAGGACAAGATGCGGCGTTGGGCTAGGGTTGGCACAGCAAGAGGTTTCACAAACACCAGGTTAAAGTCCAACAGGTTTATTTGGTAGCACAAGCTTTCGGAGAGCTGCCCCTTCATCAGGTGAGTCAAGGACAAACCTTTGAACAGAATCATCTTTCAGACTCTTGTGTGATATTACACTGCTGATGATGTGATTATTTACACGTGACACACTAACCCTTTATGCTGCTAGTGATAGTGTGGTTAAAATTGGGAATAGTTGAGCACAGCCAGAATCGGCGGAGTGCAGAGATCTCAGGACTGTAGGTCTGGAGGAAGTTACAAAGTTAGGGAGCGGTGAGACCATGGAGGAATTGAAAATGAAGATGGAGATTTTAATTATTAACGTTTAAAATCCTGAGACCAAATATGAACAGATTATTTTTTCTGACACGCCGTTAATTTTATTGGAGGTAAATTCAGTGACTCAAGCCTTGTGTTTTGCTCCACAATTCTTTTTAAATCCAATACCGAGAATGTTCTGGCAGTGAAGATAGTGCAATCCATCCCCATGTCATCCGACAAGCCTGAAAAATGTTTTAAATAAACCTTTACTTCGCGTAAATCATTCTTGTTTTAAACAAGGCCTATTTTTGTGCAGAAACTGAACATGAAGCTATAAGTATCTCTGATAAATGCTGAGAAACTCCATCTCCCTGAGTTTCCTGAAAAACACTTCAAATTAACCCACTTTAAGTACTTGTCCAATTGCCTTTTGGAACTTCCAGTGGAATCTGCTTCCTTTTAGCATGTGTAGTCTAAATCTTTAACAAGCCTGTGTGTGCAGAACATTCTCCCTTTAGTTCCATTACCAACTGTCTTCAAGCTGTGGCCCCTGGTTACTGACCCACTTGGCAGAGGAAATAATTACTCTCCTATGTGCTTTATTAAAGCGCCTCGTGAATTTGAACACTTTTGTGAAACCTCCCTTTAATCTTCTCAGCTTTACGGAGATCACCAGTCTCTCCACATTATCTGCATCAGGGTGGCCACAGTGGTGAGAACTGCTGCCTCGCAGCACCAGGAACCCGGGTTCAATTCCGACCTCGGTTGACTGCGTGGAGTTTGCACGTTCTCCCCCATGTCTGCCTGGGTTTCTTCCAGATGCTCCGGTTTCCTCCCACGGTCCAAGGATGTACGGGTTAGGTGGATTGGCCATGCTAAATTGCCCCTTGGTGTCCCAGGATGTGTTGATTAGGTGGATAAGGTAAATAGGTAGGCTTATGGAATGGAGGGGTGGAGTACTTGGCTTGGGTAAGATACTCTGTTGGTGAGTTGGTGCAGATTTGATGGACCGAATAGCCTCTTTCTGTGCGGCAGGGATTCAATATTCCCTCCTGCCTGGTATCTGTTAAACCTCAGCACCATCTCCAAAGAGTATTAGTGATTTTTACATGAATCAGGTATGAAGGTGAACAAGCGCCCCTTCAAAATCTGAAGGCCAACAGGTTCAAACAGCACAGTAGAGGCGCCAAGGAAACTGTAAGAGGGTGAGCCTTTATCAAGCTGCTGTGTAACAGACATTCAGAACCTGGACAATTGTGCACAAAAGCTTCATTTCTTCAACAGATACAAGCCCAGTCCATCACGCAAGCCAGCTTCCCATCCATTAACTCTGTCTACACTTCCCACTGCCTCTGTAAAGCAGCCAGCGTAATCAAGAACCTCATGCACCCTGAACAATCTCTCTTCCACCCTCTTCCATCGGGAAAAAAATGCAAAAGCGTGAAGACATGTACCAACCGGCTCAAGAACAGCTTCCTCCCTGCTGCCATCAGGCTTTTGAATGGACCTACCTTGCATGAAGTTGATCTTTCTCTACACCTGAGCTATGACTGTAACACTACATTCTGCACCTTCTCATTTCCTCCTCTATGAATGGTATGCTTTGTCTATATAGTGCGCAAGAAACAATACTTTTCACTGTGTGCGAATACATTTGACAATAATAAATCAAATCAAATTATCTTAGTGTGGACAAAGAGCAAAAGGAAAGGCAGTCTGACCAAAGTTAAAGTTTATTTATTGGTCACAAGTCAGTTTATATGAACACTACAATGAGGCTACTGTGAAATTCCCCTAGTCGCTGAAGTCCAGTGCCTTTTCGGGTCAATGCACCTAACCAGCACCTCTTTCGGACTGTGGGAGAAAACCAGAGCACCTGGAGGAAACCCAGGCAGACACAGGGAGAATGTGCAGATTTCACACAGAGAATTGAACCCGGGTCCCTGGCACAATGAGGCAGCAGCGCTAACCACTGTGTCACCGTGTTTGTTAGTTAGAAAGTTATTGTAGGTGGGGCAGGCTGATGGACAGTCAAAGGACGATGAAAAACAACTCGAGAATAGACAAGTGGGGTGACTCATGGCAGGACTGTAAGGGATAGGGTATGGGAAATGAGAGGCCGTGCAATGAAATCTGTATGAATCCGTCCAGTCAGAGTTGGCAATCCAGATTCGAGGAGGTGTACTGTGTTTTGGGTGACGGGATTCTCTCCCACCACCTCCCCCCCCCCCCCCCCAGCCTCCACAGAGTTACCTGTTTCCCCAATGAGATTTATATTAACAGAGTTACTAACACAGGTGCGGCTCCAACTCAGGACTCTGGCTATCTACAATATTTGCTAAGAACAAAAGGCTTCTTTAAACTCTCAAGTAGACTGATATCCTCAAAGGGAAAAAGATAAGGATATTGTGCGTTTTACAGAAGGTCATCTTGCGTACAATCAGAGTCACGCTAACGCTGTCAACACAAAGCCTATCTTTTCCTTTGTGTCATGTGATTCTCCACCTTACACCTCACCACAAACTTCTCACATCTCCTGTTTACTCTGCAAGATGTTGCGATCCAATGGGTTCAGCTTGTGAGGGTTGCTTTTCTGGGAAGGGGCCGCAACTCCAGAGACTGAGCTAAACTCAGTCATGCTCCTATATTTGCTTTTGTAATGTGTAACTGATATCCCCATGGAAAATCGTTTATGTCTGGCTGAGAGGGAGGTGAGAGCCTCACCTTAACATCTCATCCGAAAGAGAGCGCCACCAGCAGAGCAGCACTCTCTCCGTATTGCACTGGAGATTTAGCCAACATCCTTGTGCTCCAAGTCTCCGGAGTCAGTCTGGAGACCCCGAGAGTCTGACCCCGAGGGAAATGTGTTACCCCCCCCCGCCTTGCCACAGCGAACATCATCATTCCCAGATTCAGCCATATTAAAACATTTGTGATTAGCTGCCAAGTATGGGTGGCACGGTGGTACAATGGTTAGTACTGCTGCCTCACAGTGCCAGAGACCCAGGCTCGATTCCCAGCTTGGGTCTGCCTGAGTCAGCACATTCTCCCCGTGTCTGCGTGGGTTTCCTCAGGGTGCTCCGGTTTTCTCCCACACTACAAAGATGTGCGGGTTAGGTTGATTAGCCATGCTACATTGACCCTGGTGTTAGCAGGGTAAATATATGGGGTTATGGGAATAGGGCCTGGGTGGGACTGTGTTCAGTACAGACTCAATGGGCCAAAAGGCCTTCTTCTGTATTATAGGAATTCTATTTTATTCCAATTGAGATTAAGGACTGGGTGGCATATAGAAGCAGAAATAGGCCATTCAGCCTTTCAAGCCTGCCCCACCATTTAACACGATGATGGATGATCAATGTCAGCCTTACCCAGCTTTGTCCCACCCTGACAGCCTTTCTCCCCCAAACCGCCTCCACCCGTTTCACTCCCTGCCCGAATATATTGACTTTCCGACAGAATAGGTTGGGGCTTTTTCTCAAGGAGAGAGGAGATTGAGCTTGGATCCGAGAGAGGGTCTTTAAAATGACAAAAGTAGTTTCGTTCGGGTAGATAGAGAGAAGATGTCTCCCCATTTGAAGGAAGTATAGCCTCTGTAGGGATTCTATGATTCTATGTAGAATCAGTGCATTTACACAAACGTGAAGCAGAAGGGAGGGGTGAGAGGGGGCTCATATAAAACTCATAAAATCGCGAGATGGATCTGATAAGTTCATAAGATACAGGAGCAGAATTAAGTGGTCGGTCCATGGTGAGCCAAATGGCCTGTCCCTGCGCTGTGAATACCATGTATAACGTCACTAACTCAATCTTCTCCCTTCTTTTCTTAAGTATATTGATTCCCTTTCAATCTCTCTGAAAACCTCTTTTTAATGACATTCTCAGTTTGATGCCCAACTCTTCCTACAAAGGCTCACTGCCCATGTTGACCTTCCTTTTGCAAAGGTTTTCCTATAAAAAGTTTATTTATTAGTGTAACAGGTAGGCTTACATTAACACTCCAATGAAGTTTCTGTGAAAATCCCCTAGTCACCACATTCTGGTGTCTGTTCGGGTACACTGAGGGAGAGTTTAGCATGGCCAATGTACCCAACCAGAACATCTTTTGGATTGTGGGGGGAAACTGAAGCACCCGGAGGAAACCCACACAGATATGGGGAGAACGTGCACACTCTGCACCAACAGAGATCCATGCCGGGAAACAAGCCCAGATCCATGGTGCTGTGAGGCAGCAATGCATACCACTGTGCCTCCGTACTGTCACTTTTTAATGCAGGCGCCATATCAAAGCAGCTTGACTTGGCGGAGGACAACAGGGCCTAGGGAGGGTCACCTTTTGCTTTCAGGACAGTAAACAAAGCAGGAATCTGTTGCTATATTTATACAGGGCCTTTGGGAAGCCACACCTAGGGATTTTCACAGTAACTTCATTGCAGTGTTAATCTAAACCGACTTGTGACTGATAAATAAATTTTAACTTTAACTTTAAATATCGTGCGCAGTTTAGGTCTCCTTTTCTGAGGAAGGATGTTCTTGCTCTTAAGGGAGTGCAGTGAAGGATGATTCTGGGGATGGCAGCATGGTATGAGGAGAGATTGACTAGGTTAGGATTGTTTTCCCTGGAGTTCAGATGAATGAGGTGGGGGATCTCACAGAGACTTATAAAATTCTAACAGGACTAGACAGGGTAGATGCAGAGAGGATGTTCCTGAGGGTGGGGGAGTCCAGAACCAACGTTCACAGTCTGAGGGATCAGGGTAGACCATTTAGGATGGAGATGGGGAGACATTTCTTCACCCAAGGAGTGGTGAGCCTGTGGAATTTATTATCACAGGAAGTAGTTGATGCCAAAACATTGAATGTATTCAAGAGGTGGCTGGATATAGCACTTGGGGCGAATGGGATCAAAGGTTATGGGGAGAAAATAGGATTAGGCTATTGAGTTGGATGATCAGCCATGATTGTGATGAATGGCGGAGCAGGCTCGAAGGGCCGAATGGCCTCCTCCTACTCCTATCTTCTATATTTCTATGTAAAGCGAAGAGATTATGAGGTGAGTGGGAGGGTGGTGGTGGGGGGGGGGAGGCGGTTGAAGGAGTGGGGGTGGGCTGTGGGAGAATGAATCTGAATAAAAATGTGAATGAGGTTTCACTCCGTGTTCTGAAATTTCCAGAGCTTCTTACTAAAGCGCTAATACAAACAGCGAGGAGCTTAACAGGTGCTGCGGCTGTTCACTGTGCTGTGAGAATGAGCCGAGAATTTAATCAGCGATTAATTTTATCATATTGACTTTGCAGTTTGCGACAAAATGTCAACATTAGCTCTGTCAACAATGAAAGAGTTGCTATTTACACAACCAACAGTGAGATGCCAATGACACAGAGAATACTGGAGGTCACAAGGAAAGGAGGGGGGGGGGGGGTGAAGTTTATGACAGTATTTCTGGGAGAACATAAAGGGGTGCAGTTCGAGCTGTGGGTCCATCATTGTCCAACTGTGAAGAAATATGAAGTAACAGGTGTAACAAATGTACTGGATGGCGTGTAATTAGACTGAGTAACTCTGCTCCCACTGTGTTTGTTCAGTGGGTGGGAGGATCTCTCTGCCTGTAAAAATATTGACCATGAGTACCTACACTTTGTTCCCCGGCTAGCATAACAACTGTCAAGTGTTTGTTGGCCAAATATCACATGGCTTTGCAGCCTTGCCAATGGAACACACACTAATGAGAGATTAACTGCTTCCTTATCAGCTTGTCCTTATTGCTCACTGAAGGAGATCATTTTCCCAGCTCCTGGAACTTTTCTAATTGAGGCCCAGCCATGAAGGCTTCTTTCTCCAGAGCTCCCTGTTTCTCAGGCGCTGCGTTGACTGCGGCCCCCCCACAAGGTTTGCTGATGCAAAGCTAAAGGGACGACTCCTTTTATTTCTTTCCCTTGTGCCTCTGAGTCGGGGGGGTCGTGCTCTCTGGACTGGTCTCCAGATTAAGACACTCTTGCGGGTAATCTGGGCCAACGCTACCAGCGCAGAACTGAGGGAGAGCTGCACTGCCGGAAGTGCCACGGTTCAGAACCGAAACCCCTTTCAGGTCAATATTAAAGATCCCATGAAGTTTCATATCATAGATTCACTTCAGTGCAGAAGGAGGCTATTTGGCCCATCGAGTCTGCACCGACCACAATCTCACCCAGGCCCTATCCCCATAACTCCGTATATTTACCATGCTAATCCCCTGACACTGAGGGACAATTTAGCATGGTCAATCAACCTAGCCTGCACACCTTTGGGCTGTGGGAAGAAACCAGAGACCTGGAGGAAACGCTTGCAGACACGGGGAGAATGTGCAGAATCCACACAGTCACCCGAGGCCAGAGTTGAATCCAGCCACCCTGCCACCCCTTTTGAAGCAAAGCAGTAGAGCTCTCTCTGGTGCCCCGGCCAATGTTTATCCCTCAACCCAACGGATTGTCTGGCCATTTATCACATTGCTACTTGTGACATGTTTCTGGCTACAGACCAGCGGCCGTGTTTTCTACATTGCGGCATTGGCTATACTTCAAAAGGCATTGCAAAGCACTTTGTGATATTTGGAAGTTGTGAAAGAATCATAGGATCCCTACAGTGCAAATCCCACTTGGCTCATCGAATCTGTACTGACTCTCCAACAGAGCATCTTCCTCAGGTCCTATCCCCGTAACCCCACATACTTACCCGACTAATCCCCCTAACCTATACATGTTGACACACTAAGGAAAACTGTAACATGGTCAATCTCCCTAACCTGCACATTGTGTTCATTGGTGGTTCAGTGGTAGAATTCTCGCCTGCCACGCCACAGGCTTGGGTTTGATTCACAGCCAATACAAAGCCCCTTCTTTGGGGCGGCACGGTGGCACAGTGGTTAGCACTGCTGCCTCACAGCGCCAGGGACCCGGGTTCGATTCTGACCTCGGGTGACTGTCTGTGTGGAGACTGCACATTTTCCTGGTGTCTGCATGGGTTTCCTCTGAGTGCTCCGATTTCCTCCCACACTCCAAAGATGAGCAGGTTAGGTGAATTGGTCACCCTAAATTGCCCCTTAGTTTCAGGGTATTAGCAGAGTTATGGGGACAGAGCCTGGTCATTGCAATGGGCCAAATGACTTCTTTCTGCACTGTACAGAGTCTATGCTCTTTGGACTGTGGAGAAAACTGGAGTATCTGGAGGAAACCCATGCAGATATGGGGAGAATGTACAAACTCTATACAGTGGCTCAAGGCAGGTAGAAATAATTATCCATTGTCAGTGAGGGACCTTTGTCTATTAGGGAGAGGTAAGTGCTTATATATCCTGATGGATGCTATACCTAGCATGGGGTAAGGCAAGCTTCCATGAACTCCCACTGCTGGGATGGGGATGAAATCCATGCTGTAGTGTCATCCTGCCTCACACTCTGGGATATGCAGCCACCATTTAGGGAGTGAACCCCAGAGCACAGAACCTCAGTAGAGGCACGACCGTCAAAAAGACTAAACCCAGGGATGTACAAGAAGTCAAAATTGCATGGGTGCAAATACCCCAGAGAGTTAGAGGTTAGAAAGATAAGGGACGGAATTTTTTGGCCACGCTCGCCCTGATACCGGAAAATCCCACCCTAGGTCAACGGACCTTTCCATAGTCCACCCCTTGCTCGCTCCTATTCCTGTAGCAGGTGGAACAGGAAAATTTGCCCCAAGGACTGTAGGTTTGATGAAGTCTCTGTAATCATTTGCAGGTTAGCTGTAAGTCTTCATTGACTAGTCGAAGTGTTTGCAAATATACAATAAAGGGTACAGCCTCGGAGCTGTCTCCACACTGTCCTCTCGGCATGGGTCATTTGTTCCCTTCCATCACTGTGTGGCCAGAACAATTTTCAGTCCCACATTAACCCTATGTGTGCCAGACTGTCCTACTACAGCGAGAAGTAAGACTATGGAGGGACTTGATAATAAGGATGAGAATTTTAACACTGAGGCTAATGTATATCAGTGGACAGGGTGACACCTGAACTGGGCACCAGTGTTTGATTTTTGTTTAATTTTGATTTTGATTTTGATTTATTATTGTCACATATATTAACATCTAATGAAAAGTGTTGTTTCTTATGCCTGTTGCATCTGCACCAACTCTCCAAAGGATCTACCTAGGATCACTCCCCCCGCTTTATCCCCATAACCCCATTTTGATTTGATTTATTATTGTCACATTAGCATACAGTGAAAAGTAATGTTTCTTGCGTGCTATACAGACAAAGCATACCATTCGTAGAGAAGGAAATGAGACAGTGCAGAGTGTGATGTTACAGTTATGGCTAGGGTGCAGAGAAAGATCAACTTAATGCGAGGTAGGTCCATTCAAAAGTCTGACAGCAGCAGGGAAGAAGCTGTTCTTGAGTCGGTTAGTATGCAACCTCAGACTTTTGTATCTTTTTCCCGACGGAAGAAGATGGAGGAGAGAACGTCCGAGGTGCGTGGGGTCCTTAATTATGTTGGCTGCTTTTCTGAGGCAGTGGGAAGTATAGACAGAATCAATGGATGGGAGGCAGGTTTGCGTGATGGATTGGGCTCCATTCATGAACTTTTGTAGTTCCTTGTGGTCTTGGGCAGAGCAGGAGCCATACCAAGCTGTGATACAATCAGAAAGAATGCTTTCTATGGTGTTTGAGATGTGCTTAAAGGAGGGATGTCAGTTCCTTGGTTGGAGTCTTCAAGCTGTAGGTCAGAGAGCACAGGCCTTCATTTCACCCCCGCAAAACACGGAGCAGGAAAACTGTCAAGAAAATATTCAATAGCAACGCGTACAAACGAAACCCCCCTGACTGTTAGAGGAGAATATCCATTACTGGGATTGTTTTCAATGAATCAGACATTATGTGAGTACGGCAAAATACTGCTGTAAATCTGAAATGTTAGAACGGCTCAATGGGTCAGACAGGATCTGTGGGGAGAGTTAATGCTTCAGGTCTGAGATCTTTCATCAACAGGTCGTTGTTGAGAAAGGTTTTATTGATGGTGAATCAGAACAAAGCTCCGTTGGATCTGAGTGACGTTAAATGTCCACAAGCCAAGTGAGTTCTACATTGCTGTAAAGCTTTCTTGGCTCAGTGGTTATTTTGGACTTGGCCAGGCTGTTGATTGAATCCCTTGAGTAATGAACAATTTCTCTAGTTTCTCATAGCGCCCTAACCCTATTCTAGAGAAAAATGAACCTGCATTTGTGTTTTTCTTTCCTTTCCTAACTGCTTTCCCTCCTCCCTCCAGCTTCTCCCGACGGACAGAAGCTTGTCTTCAGCCCAGTTCATTCCAGTGTCTTCGCTGGAGAGCTAAGGTACCGAGAGTTGGCAATTGATCTGATTATGGGTGCGGAACCAGGTCACAGTTGAACTCAGTCATGCCCTCCCCTCTCCCACCCCACAGCTATAGACAATTCCCAACATGGTTCTCTCTGGGTGGTCAGGAGCATTCGCTTATTATCCATTCCCCTAACCCAGAGACCTAAAGTTTAAAATTTATTTATTAGTGCCTCAAGTCTGCTTACATTAACACTGCAATGAGGTTACTGTGGAAATCCCTTAGTCACCACACTCTGGTACCTGTTTGGGTACACTGAGAGAGAATTTAGCATGGCCAATGATCAATTTTTGAACAATAAAGGAATTAAGGGTTATGTTGAGCGGGCGAGTAAGTGGAACTGAGTCCACAAAAAGATCAGCCGTGATCTTATTGAATGGCGGAGCAGGCTCGAGGGGCCAGATGGCCTACTCCTGCCCCTCATTCTTATGCTCAATGCACCTAACCAATGCGTCTTTTGGACTGTGGGAGGAAACCAGAGCATCGGGAAGAAACCCACACAGACACAGGGAGAACATGTAAATTCTTCACAGAGAGTAACCCAAGCCAGGGACGAAACCCGGGTCCCTGGCACTGCCAGGTAGCAGTGCTAACCACTGTGCCACCGTGCCGCCATTAACGTAACTATAAGATTCTCACTGCTCACATCGCATTCGCCAATGACACAGACCAAAGAGTCAAACCTTTTGGCTGAAGCTCAGTCGTAGGAAACAACAGCCTGCATTTATGTGGCACCTTTAATGTTGTAAAGCGTCAGGAGACGCTTCGCCAGAATGTAATCAAACAGCATTTGGTGCATGAAGAGATATTGGGACAGGTGACCAAAATCTTGGTCAAAGGGGCTGATGTGAAGGCACAACTGAGGGAGGTTGGAGTGTGCATTCCAGAGTCTCAGGCTCAGGCAGCTGGAGGCACAGCGGCCAGTAACAGTTGTTTTCAAGTGAGTGAGTGTGCTGGAACCTGAAGATCTGTTACAGTGTGGCATCAATTAGAGTAAAATTACTAACAGAGCCATAACCAAGCCTGGTTTAGATTCCCAGAGCCAAATAGTTTACAGTTACAGTCGAGTTTTGCTTTGAGTTGCTTAGAGTCGTAACTGTGTTGGCCAGATTGTTAACTCAATCAATCAGTAACGCTGCCAAAGCCCCCCTCTCAACAAGAAATGTTAAACAGCCTTTCCGCGTAAATTAAGGTTCCTTGATGTGTAATCGCTGAACATTTGCCATACGCTCCAGTGGTTCTGAGGTTACAGCCATTATCCTTGGTAACCCCCTTGGTTTCTCCTTCCTGAATCATTGACCTTTATAACAGGATATTATGAATTTAATTTAATGACCGGTAATGTGTAGAAAGAAGCCAAAACTATTTAAATAAACCCGCAATGCTGCTTTATAATTTCCTCACAGCTTCCTACGGAGTCTATCACTGTCAGGTCCAAACCCAGACTGGGATTTGATAAGACGTTGGCAGGATTCATGTTGTGGCTTTGAGTTTGTTAACGTTAGTCTCACTGATGTCACTTTTAGAAATAATGTTTTTGCATCATGAGGAAACAAGAATTTGGTTTCTCTATTCTTCCAGGGGATTTGGTCACTGCTGGCTGGGGCAGTATTTATTGCCCATCCCTAATTGCCCTTGTGCTTGTGAGGCCAGTTCAGAGGAAGTCAACCACATTACTGTGGCTCTGGGGTCACATGTAGGCCAGATCGGGTAAGGATGGCAGATTTCCTTCCCTAAAAGGGCATTAGTGAACCAGATGGGTTTCTACAACAACTGATGACAGTTTCACAGGCCAGATTTCTCCTCAAAAAGTTCCAAGGGTCGAATTTGTGTAAAAACTGGAGTAAATAACATTAGTTTTTTCAGCGGAAGTTTCAAAATGAATCTCCCACACTGCAGAGAGCACTAGCGTGATTCAATCCAGAAACCGGGGGCCTATTCCCGCTGAAGAGGCTGACAGCATAGTGTCGAGTGGGCCATTGCGCATGTGCTGATCTATCAGTGCCATGATCGACACATACCCATTGGCCCCACACTGCCAGCCTCCTGACTGCTGGCTAGTCTTGCGACCTCTGCAATGCCAGCCATTTACCCACCCACGACCCGATCACTAGCCCCCCTGACTGTGATCGGCCACACCTCCCCAGCAGCCCCGATCTTCAACCCCTCTCGATACCTGTGCAGGTTTGCAACAGGATCCCCATCCCCACCAATTGCCCCAGCAGGCCCTGCCCTGGGGCCCCTCCTCCTAATGGGCATGCCAAAGTGCACCCTGGGGCCATGCCAGGGGGCCCAAGCTGGCACTGCCAAGGTGCCAATGCCCGGGGGGCACCACCGCCTCACCCTCTTAGGGGGCCCCGATTACCCCTTCGCTCCAGCTGCTAATCCCCCGAAAGTGGGGAGCTGCTGTAAATCCCGCTGGAGTGAAATACTCCTGGCTGGGGCAGGAGGGGGGATGCCAACAGGCCCGGAGATTTCAGTTCCGAGCCCGCTAATCACATTTAAAAGATATGGTAATGCTAATGACCTCATTTATACACCTCCCCACCGATTTCTGGCACGGATGTGATGCTGCCGGAAATCCGGCGCTGGGGGGGCTAGGATGCCCAGTGTGGATCCCGCGCATCGGGCACGGCTGGAATCCCCCTGTCGGCTGCACTAAAAAATTAACATGGTCATCCTGTGAAACCAGAGTGAAAAGTCCTGGGGGCGAGTCTCCGGTCTCACCGTGCCTGGAGCAGATCGCAATCCCAGAGAATCGTGGCAGGCCTAAAAATCCACTTCATTCCCGGCGCCAAACAGTTTACGATCCTCTTGTCCCCTCTCTAATGGTGCGAACGCATAGTGCCCAGAAAGGGGGTGAGGCCAATTAGCATATTTAAAGTAGCATTTAAATATGCAAAGCTCATTCAACTCACAGCGCATGGAATTTGGTCACGGCGCGATAAAGGCGAGAATTACTACTGGTCTCCACTAGCCTGGCACAATGATCACACTGCGGGTGGGAGGGAGGCTCAGAGGTCATTGAAGCCCCCAGGTGGTCAGCTTGGAGATGCCCATCAGGCAGTGCCCACCAGGAAGTACCTACCTGGCACTGCCCACCTGTCACACTGGCAGTGCCCAGCAGCAGCCACCAGACAGACTGGCAGTGCCAGTTGGGTACCACCAGTGTGCCAGGGAAAGTGCCAAGGGGCTGAGGCCTGAGTGGGGGCCATGACTAGGAGGCTATGGGGGGAGGTGTTTGTGCAGGGATGGAACGTGAAGACAGTCTTGAAGGAGGAACATGTCAGAGATCCTGCTGGGGGGACATGTTGGGCAGGGGGATGCAGAACAGGTCTCCAATCCGTGTCAGGGAGTGAATGGGAGAACATATCATCGTCGGGGGTGAGGGTGGAGGGTCCCCCCAGTGCGCTGTGTGATTGGGCTGCCATCTCGGAACGATGCCCGAGTGCTCTGAATTCAGGGTCACCACGTGTTTAGGCCCCTCCCCTGGTATCGGTGCAAAACTCCCAACTCTCCAAAAAAGTGACAGGTTGTGGGAGGATTCCAGCACGGAGCATACCTGAGAATCCGGGCATGGATCACTCCATTATTCTCGCTGTGTGCTTTGATTTTGATTTATCATTGTCACATGTATTAACATGCAGTGAAAAGTTTTGTTTCTTGCGCATTATACTGACAAAACATACCGTTCATAGAGAAGGAAAGGAGACAGTGCAGAATGTAGTGTTACAGTCGTAGCTAGGGTGTAGAGAAAGATCAACTTAATGCAAGGTTCGTCCATTCAAAAGTCTGATGGCAGCAGGGAAGAAGCTGTCCTTGAGTTGGTTGGTACTTGACCTCAGACTTTTGTATCTTTCTCCCAATGGAAGAAGGTGAAGAGAGAACGTCCAGGGTGTGTGGGGTCCTTAATTATGCTGGCTACTTTGCTGAGACAGGGGGAAGTGTAGACAGAGTCAATGGATGGGAGGTTGGTTTCCGTGATGGATTGGGCTACATTCACGACCTTTTATAGTTCCTTGCAGCCTTGGGCAGAGCGGGAGCCATACCAAGCTGTGATACAATGAGAAAGAATGCTTTCTATGTTGTGATACTTAGAGATTTCTGGAGAGAATTCCGCCCTCTATTTCTGTGCAGACAGGTGACTGCAGGACCCAACTGTGTAACTGAGACAGAGACATTTGAATTTCATCTTGCTCTGGGAATCTTAATGTTCCCATGATGCCTCATTAGTCAATTTCTCTCTCCCAATTTCACATGGCTTTGACTTGTGACCAAAATGGCCACGTTTATGCAACCTTGAACAGCTAATGCACATTCCCCCACCCCTCCACCACCTCATCTGCACCCCCCCCCCTTCCCACGCCGATCCACCCTTTCCTCATTTGAGGGCGGACTCAGTTCTAAGGTTTAACCGTGTCAATATGAAAACGTAGCTTGAGTTTCCTACTGGTGCGCTGTTTACCGAACGTAATTACCTCGGGCTCAACAATCAAAAGGCATTTATAAAAATTGTTTGCTTTGTACTGAATTACTTGCCTGTCTGCCAAGCAGTTCTATACCAGTTATTAATTGCTGTTTTGCTATTATAACTAAAAGCCTGTGCAGCGATATGGATGATATGAGGGCCATAAGTTACAAACCGTGTACACAATGCCAGATACTGTCCTCCACAGTAACTCTATTAAACGATAGTGATAGGGAGCAACAGAAAATAAATGGCAGCTCTGTGTATTTGCCCAACCTCAAGCCTGTGGGAATACACAGTAGTCTCACGATGTGCTGTTGAAACATGGGAATGGTCTTTGCAATTTCCCTTTTGACAACATCCTCAATGTTCCAGGATCTCGGGTAGTTGAAGTGGACGTTATCATTTAGCCCAGAAACAACCCTGCTCCACTACTTGTCCCGAATGATTAGTGACTCCCCCCTAAAACAGGTAGTCTTGTGCATCAGTCTCTGAAAGTAAGTGTGCAGGTACAGCAGGCAGTCAAGATGGTATAATGGCCTTCATAGCGAGAGAACTTGAGTATAGAGATGAGAATGCCTTACTGCCACTGTACAGGGCATTGGTGAGGCCACAGCTGGAGTATTGTGTGCAGTTTGGGTGTCCTTATCTTGCTAAAGAGGGAGTACAGCAAAGGTTTACCAGGCTGATTCCTGGGATGGTAGGTCTGTCATATAAGAACATAAGAAATAGGAGCAGGAGTAGGCCATCTAGCCCTTCGAGCCTGCCCCGCCATTCAATAAGATCATGGCTGATCTGTCGTGGCTCAGTTCCACATTCCCGCCCTCTCCCCATAATCCTTAATCCCCTCTCTTATCAAAAATGAGGAGAGACTAAATCGTTTAAGATTGTATTCATAGAATCACAGAATAATATAGTGCAGAAGAGGCTTTTCAGCCCATTGAGTTTGCAGCAGCACGTGAGAAACACCTGAACCCTCATCTATCCCATCTGCCAGTACTTGGCCCACAGCCCTGAATGTGCCAAGTGCTTATCTAGATACTTTCTAAAGGACATGAGGCTACCCACCTCCACCACCCTCCCAGACCGTCACCACCCTCTGGGTAAAAAAGTTTTTCCCTCACATCCTCCTGTCCCTCACCTTGAACCTATGTCCTTCGTGACTGACCCTTCAACTGTGGAGAACAGCTGTTCTTTATCCACCCTGTCTCTGTCTCTCACAGTCTTGCACACCTCAATCAGGTCACCCTCAGTCTTCTCTGCTCACTGGAGTTTATAAAAGTCAGAGGGGATCTCATAGAAATTTATAAAATTCTAACAGGGTTAGACAGGGTGGATACAGCAAAAATGTGCCTGATGGTGGGGGGAGTCCAGAACTAGGAGGTCATAGTTTGAGGATAAGGGGTAAATCTTTTAGGACTGAGGTGAGGAGAAATTTCTTTACCCAGAGAGTGTTGAATGTGTGGAATTCACTACCATGGAAAGTAGTTGAGGCCAAAACGTTGTCCGATTTCAAGAAAAATTTAGACCTAGCTCTTGGGGCTAAAGGGGTTAAGTGATATAGGAGCAAGGGGGGGATCAGGATATTGAATTTGATGATCAGCGATGATCATAATGAATGGTGGAGCCGGTTCGAAGGGCCAAATGGCCTATTCCTGCTTCTTGTTTCTACGTGCGTAACGTCCAGGGTCAGTGTTTGAGATAATCAGTCAAAGGTGCAGAGCAGAAGACAAAAATAATTTTTTAATGAAATGACTTGTGAAAAGGAAGAGGAGACAGATCCAATAATAACATTCAAAAATGAGACTGGACAAATGGGGAAAGAGTAGGGGCAGTGGGACTAATCAGGGAATTCTTTGAAGAGCTGGCACAGTAAGGATGGGCTGAGTGGCCTCTATCCACTCTATATCATTCAATACGACTCAACACTGTTTTCAGTACATTTACTTCCCCCACCAGCAAGAGTAGCAAGGTGGACACAAGATGGGCGACATGGTGGCACAGTGGTTAGCACTGCTGCCTCACAGCGCCAGGGGTCCAGGTTCGATTCCAGCCTCAGGTCACTGTCTGTTTGCACATTCTCCCCGTGTCTGCGTGGGTTTCCTTCGGGTGCTCCGGTTTCCTCCCATAGATGCGCAGATTAGGTGGATTGACCACGGTGCAGGGTTACAGGGATAGGGCAGGGAGTGAGCCTGGGTAAGATTCTTGATTGGAAAGCCAGTGAAGACCCAATGGGCTGAGTGGCCTCTCTCTCTACACTGTAGGGATTCTATGATTCCAAAATGATAAAGCATCACATGCTCCAAAGTGCTGGAAATCTGAGAGTTAAAGAGAAACAGTACAGCAGCTCAGACAAAGTTCACCTGCCTGAAATAGTAACCTGTCCTTCCCCACAGAGACTGTCTGACCAATAGCAACATCAGCTCTCAGATATAGAGCACCTTAAAACAGTGCAATGATTCACAGGGGCAGTTTCAAACAAAATGCAATACTGAGCTAAATAAGGAGATGTAAAGACAGGTGGTCAAAGGTTTGGTCAAAGGGATAGATTTTAAGAAGCGTTTTAAAGGTGGAAAGAACTCAGGGCCTTGGCAGTTGACAGCAGGGCTGCCAGTGGCAGAATGATTAAAGCTGATGATGTATAAGAGGCAAGAATTGGAAGAACACAGGGATCTTGGAGGGTTGTATGGATCCGAAGGTGGTAACAGAGATAGGGAGGGACAAGGCCATGGAGGGATTTGAAGACAAGAATGTGAATTTTAAAATCAAGGCATTGCCAGATCGAGAGCAGGTCAGTGGGTGCAGCGGGTAATGGGTGAATGGAACTTGGTGTGAGTTTTGACACAGGTGGGAGAATTACAATGCGCCTGTGTGGCACATGACAATTGCATGAGATTTCATCTACTCTTCTCCTTGCTACTGTTCTCCTGAAGACAGCAGCTCGTCCTTGATCTGGTTCCATAGGAACAGGGGGTAAAGTAACCTGGATAGTGCATCAACCTGGCTGCCATGTAAACCAAACTGAGTGTGTTTCCTTCCTCCTGCACAGTCTCTGTCAATGGGAGCCAGTGGGCAGTGAGTCAAAATGGGAACCAGATAGTCAGCAAAACCAACTAGATTTTTTGACAGAGTAAATTGGTAGCAAGGTGTGGTTCCTGGTTTTAATTCATGCACCAACTGTAATCAACAGGGTTTCTTAATTCCTGACTCAAACTACAGCAAAATCTCCAGCAAATACAGTCAGTGGAGGATAATTGCATAATGTAAGTTTTTCGAGTACAATCAATCCCAGTCCTTTGTAGCTGTGTGGTCTGACAGGGGAATTAAATAATCAACTTCATTCTCATCAAAGTTTGTTTTTGATTTGATTTGATTTATTATTGTCACATGTATTAGTATACAGTGAAAAGTATTGTTTCTTGCACGCTATACAGACAAAACATATTGTTCATAGAGAAGGAAAGGAGAGAGTGCAGACTGTAGTGCTACAGTCATAGCTAGGGTGTTGAGAAAGATCAACTTAGTGCGAAGTAGATCTATTCAAAAGCCTGACAGCAGCAGGGAAGAAGCTGTTCTTGAGTCAGTTGGTACGCGATCTCAGACATTTGTATCTTTGGAAGAAAGTTTGTCCGGGGTGCGTGGGGTCCTTGATTATGCTGGCTGCGCAGAGTCGCTGAGCAGAAACTGATAGCCAAGTTCCGCACACATGAGGACAGCCTCAACTGGGATCTTGGGTTCATTTCACACTATCTGTAATCCCCATGACTTGCCTAAACTTGTGACATCTCACTTACTGTCCTGTCTGGAGACAATACACATCTCTTTAACGTATGCTTAATGCTATCTCCACTCACATTGTCTGCACCTTTAAGACTTGAATAGCAGATTAGCCTTAAAGACTCATGTTCTAATCAGTATTCTGTAAACTGTGCGTGCTTTGATACACCCTGTTCGTGATCAAAACTCTCCATTCACCTGAAGGAACAGCATTCTGAAAGGGGTGGTTACTACCAAATAAACCTATTGGATTTTAAGCTGGTGTTGTGAGAGTTCTTTCTCCCACGGCAACAGGAAGTGTATCATAGAATCCCTACAGTGCAGGAGGCCATTTGGCCCATCAAGTCTGCACCGACTACAAACCCACCCAGGCCCTATTCCTGTAACCCCACTTATTTACTCTACCAGTCCCCCTGACACTAGGGTTAATTTATCATGGCCAATCAACCTAACCTGCACGTCTTTGGGCTGTGGGAGGAAACTGCAGCACCCGGAGGAAACCCACGCAGACATGGGGAGAATGTGCAATCTCCGCACAGACAGTGACCCGAGGCTGGAATTGAACCTAGATCCCTAGCATTGTGAGGCAGTAGTGCTAACCACTGTGCCACCATAGCGTAGACGGAATTTACACACCGCAATCTACCCTGTGAGATTGTTATATCCATTTTGGGGATTCAATTGTAGAAAGCTGGGCAGGATTCTCCAGTTCTGCCCATCCCGTCAATGGGCTTTTCAACAGTCCATTAAATTGCTTATCCTGCCTGTGGCTAATCCCCTGATGTGTGGCACTGGAGCTTCTGGGCACGTGTGTTATTTCTCCAGGATGGCCATCATCCTCTCTAACCTCTTCTGAAATTCTGTCACTTTGCTATCCCTTGCTAATTTTTAAAAACAGGGGTTTTTTTTGGTCACCTCTTCTCTTGCGCAATCTGTTCTCTTCCCTTTGAGGCACTTTGGTAAACTTATTACATTAAAGCCACTGTATAAATATACAATCTGGAGTCCTTATCTCACAGTACACAGAATTCACAAAATCAACACATTAAATGTCTGCAAGCAAAGTTACAAATGTCAATTAAATGGAGCGTGTGGGAATATATCTGTATATTGGTTAGTACACAGGACTGGCACTGAGTAATGAAGATGTAGTTTAGTTGCCAACAACAGAAAATGGTGGAAGGTCTCGGCAGATCTGACAGCAAGTGTGGAGAGAGAACAAATCCAACGTTTCGAGGCTGGATGATCATAGAATCCCTACAGTGCAGAAGGAGGCCATTCGGCCCATCAAATCTGTACCGACCACATCCCATTTAGGCCCTATCCCCATAATCCCATGCATTTACCCTGCTAGTTCCCCGACACCAATCATGGCCAATCCACCTAACCTGAACATCTTTGGACTGTGGGAGGAAACCCATGCAGACAAAGGGAGAAAGTGCAAACTCCACTCAGACAGACACCCAAGGCAGGAACCAAATCTGGGTCTCAGGCAATGTGAAGCAGCAGTGCTAACCACTGTGCCAACCGTGCAGCCCTTGGCCAATGCTGGATTGACTAAAATTGGGATTCACAAGATGTCAGAATGACTTCCTTGGGTCATCCAGACTCGAAACGTTGGCTCTATTCTCTCTCCACAGATGCTGTCAGACCAGCTGAGATTTTCCAGTTTTTGTTTCAGATTCCAGCATCTGCAATAATTTGCCTTGACTTCAGTTTGTAATTTATTCGAGAGTTTTAGCTGAGTTTCATCCTTAGTTTATCAACACTGGGTGAAGCCTGAGATTAAATTAAAACCTTCCATCAGGATACTGAGAGGCCTGGATAGAGTGGACATGGAGAGGATGTTTCCACTAGTAGGAAAAACTAGAAGCAGAGGACACAGCCTCAGGCTAAAGGGATGATCCTTTAAAAACAGAGATGAGGAGGAATTTCTTCAGCCAGAGAGTGGCGAATCTGTGGAACTCTTTGCTGCAGAAGGCTGTGGTGGCCAGGTCATTGAGTGTCTTTAAGACAGAAATAGATAGGTTCTTGTTTAATAAGGGGATCAAGGGTTACGGGGAAAAGACAGGAGAATGGGTATGAGAAAAATATCAGCCATGATTGAATGGCAGAGCAGACCCGATGGGCCGAGTGGCCTAATTCTGCTCCTATGTCCTATGGTTTTATGATCTTCCTGTATAAAACTGACAGCAATGCTAATATCAGATTAAAGCAGGAGTCGCAAAGGCAGTAATGAAAGTTTGAATTGTATGTGTGGGGTCCAGACAGCAGAAACATGTAACTCACAGGAAGGTGTAAATCGGAATTATTTGTAACTGGAAGGAAAAGTGGTGGGGAGGATTTTTCAAATAGTTGTTGAGTGGGTAAATATCTTTTCCCATGTTGATGTAGTAAAGAGACCAGTCTTCTCATTAGCTGGCAGAGAGGAATCCTTGCATATATTTGATTGAAATATCCAGGTTGTCACCAACTGTGTGTGCAAACAGCGTCATAGCAATTATAACAGCACATCCAACCAGCAGGAGGCCATTTGGCCCCTCGAGCCTGCTCCACCATTCAGTAAAATCACAGCTAATCTTCCACATTTTCCCCATTTCCATATTTCTAACCACCATCCCTTGATATTCAATGGTGTCACTATCACTGAATCCCACACTGTCAACATCCTTGGGGTGACCATTGACCAGAAACTCAACTGGACTCGCCACATAAACACAGTGGCTACAGCAGCAGGTCAGGGGCTAGGAATACTGTGGCGAGTAACTCACCTCCTGACTCCCCAGAGCCTATCCATCATCTACAAGGCACAAGACAGGAGTGTGATGGAATACTCCCCATTTACCTGGATGGGAGCAGCTGTAATGACACTCAAGAAGCTTGACACCATTCAGGACAAAGCAGCCCACTTGATTGGCACCACATCTACAAACATTCAATCCCTCCACCACCGACGCTCAGTAGCAGCAGTGTGTACCCTCTACAAGACACACTGCAGCAATTCACCAAAGATCCTTGGGCAGCACCTTCCAAACCCATGACCACTTCCATCTAGAAGGAGAAGGGCAGCAGGTAAATGGGAATGCTACCGCTTGCAAGTTCCCTCCAAGCCACTCACCATCCTGACTTGGAAATATATTGGCCTTAACGGCATTGTGAGTCAACCCACAGCACATGGACTGCAGCGATTCAAGAAGGCAGCTCATCACCACCTTCTCAAGGACAAGTAGGGATGGGCAATAAATGCTGGCCAGCCAGTGACGTCCAAGTCCCACAAATAAACAAAAAAAATTCCATATCCCCTAATTCTCTTCATACCCAAAAATTGGTCTTCATTGTGCTGAGAGACTGAGCTTCCACCGGTCTCTGGGGCAAAGAATTCCAAAGGTTCATAAACTCTGCGAGTGAAGACATTTCTCCTCCTCTCATGTCCTAAGTGGCTGCTCTTTATCCAAGCTCGTCACCTGTATTTTCTATGGTCAGGGAAATGGACCCTGGGGCTGGAATTCTCTGACCTCGCCCACAACTGGGATTATCCAGTCCCACTGCAGTGAACGGAGATTTGACTGGGCGTCAAATTCTCATTGGCAGTGGTTGGCGTGACATGCCAGACAGGAGAATCCCAGCCAAGGGGATTAGTGCTCTGCTGTGTCTAAGCGGAACTCCAATCCAGGGATCCGGGCAGGCATTCCAGTTCAGTGCTACAGTGTCAGCGGTGCCGTCTGACGGATGAAGCATGTGGCGAATGTAAATGATCCCACAGCCACTAATTTTTAAGGAACAGCAAGGTGAGTTCTCCCCAGTGTCCTGGCTAATATTTACCCTCAAACATTGTCAGGGGGTGGCACAATGGCGCAGTGGTTAGCACTGCTGCCTCGTAGTGCCAGGGACCCAGGTTCGATTCCCGGCTTGGGTCACTGTCTGTGTGGAGTCTTCACATTCTCCCTGTGTCTGCGTGGGTTTCCTCTGGGTGCTCTGGTTTTCTCCCACAGTCCAAAAGATGTGCTGGTCAGGTGCACTGTCTGTGCTAAATTCTCTCTCAGTGTACCCGAACAGGCGTCAGAGTGTGGCGACCAGGGGATTTTCACAATAACTTCATTGCAGTGCTAATGAAAGCCTAAAAAAAAAGATTATTTGGCCTTTGTCACGATGTTTATAGGGAATTGTTGTGTGTAAATTACCTGCTGGCTTTCTAACATTGTAACAGTGAGTACACTTATAGGGTTGGCTGCCAGCGCTTTGCAGTAGTCAAAGGCCGTGAAAGGTGCTATGCAAATGCAAGTTTTTTTAATATTTGCTTTTGAGTGGTTAAGGAAGGTTTTACCCGTTTGTTGGTAATATAGTGAAAGAACAAACAAAGCGTGCGAATGGTGTTTGATTGTTCAGATTGCTTTACTTCCTTAGTTACTGAGTGATGGTAATGTTGATCAACTCTTTATACATGTGATGTACATTCACCTGTCTCGTGTTGAAGGCTTTTTCTGTAAAATTAGTGGCTACGATGGTCTCACCTGGCCAATCAGTGAGCTCCATTGGACCACAGAAGTGTCGATGATGAGGTACGGCAAAACCTACATTTATATAGCACCTTAGCCGTAGTAAAAGGCCCTTCACAGGAACATTATCAAATACATAAGAACATAAGAAATAGGAGCAGGAGTAGGCCATCTAGCCCTTCGAGCCTGCCCCGCCATTCAATAAGATCATGGCTGATCTGAAGTGGATCAGTTCCACTTTCCCACTTTCTCCCCATAACCCTTAATTCCCCTGCCTATCAGAAATCTATCTGCCCGTGACTTAAATATATTCAACGAGGTAGCCTCCACCACTTCAACGGGTAGAGAATTCCAGAGATTCACCATCCTTTGAGTGAAGAAGTTCCTCCTCAACTCTGTTCTAAACTGTACCCCCCCCCTTATTTTGAGGCTGTGCCCTCTAGTCCTGTTTTCCTTTCTAAACGGGAAAAATCTCTCTACCTCTACCCTATCCATCCCCTTCATTATCTTATATGTCTCTATAAGATCCCCTCTCAGCCTTCTAAACTCTAACAAGTCTATTTAATCTCTTTTCATAAGCTAATACAATTTGACACCAAGCAGGGAGAGATGATATTAGGGTGGGTCTGGTTGGTTTAAGGACTCAAAGGAAGGGAGAGAGGTGGAGTTCTCCATCTGTGCCTCCAACCAACTTGCAGTTAACTATGCTCATCATAAGTAAAGTTACTTTATTCGTATCACAAGTAGGCTTACATTAACATTGCAATGAAATTACTGTGAAATTCCCTTAGTTGTCACACTTTGGCGCTTGTTTGGGACAGTGCATCTAACCAGCACGTGTGGGAGGAAACCAGAGCACCTGGAGGAAACCCACGCAGACACGGGGAGAATGTGCAGACTCCGCATAGACAGTGACTGAAGCTGGTAATTGAATCCGTGTCCCTGGCACTCTGAGGCAGTAGTGCTAACCACTGTGCCACCGTGCTGCCCATGGGCCACTGCATGTAGAGTGAGAAGGATTAAATGAAGGGAGTCAAACAATCGTGCCAAGAGAGCTTTTAGTTTAACAAAAATATATAATATTAAGAAAGACCATTGTAGTTAACCACTTACAGAATGACACTGATACTGTCTGACACATCTTATCCTTGAGAAAGCTTCTACTAAAGAGGCAGCATTTAATATTCATTCTTAAATACTTCTGACTTCTCACTCTGTGGCTCTTAACTACCAGTTTGGGGACAAGTGAATTTGACACCGCAAGAACTGTACACAGGTGAGGCAGTGTGTAATGTTATTTTTACTGGAATAGTAATCCAGAGACCCAGGATGGCATAGTGGGTGGGTTTCCTCCGGGTGCTCCGGTTTCCTCCCACAGTCTGAAAGATGTGCTGGTTAGGTGCATTGGCCATGTTAAATTCTCCATCAAGTGTACCTGAACAGGCATTGGAATGTGGTGACTAGGGGATTTTCACAGTAACTTCATTGCAGTGTTAATATGAGCCTACTTGTGGCACTAATAAATAAACTTTAAAACTCAGGGTGATGCTCTGGGAACTTAAGGGCTTGAATCCCATCATGGCAGATGATAAAATTTGAATTCAATAAAAAGTCTAATGATGTAAAAACCCATCTGGTTCATTAATGTTCTTCAGGAAAGGAAATGACAGTGCAGCACTCCCTCGGTACTGTACTGGAGTGGAGCTCTGACAGTGTAGCACTCCCTCAGTACTGTACTAGAGCGGAGCTCTGACAGTGCAGCACTCCCTCGGTACTGTACTGGAGTGGAGCTCTGACAGTGTAGCACTCCCTCAGTACTGTACTGGAGCGGAGCTCTGACAGTGCAGCACTCCCTCGGTACTGTACTGGAGCGGAGCTCTGACAGTGCAGCACTCCCTCGGTACTGTACTGGAGCGGAGCTCTGACAGTGCAGCACTCCCTCGGTACTGTACTGGAGCGGAGCTCTGACAGTGCAGCACTCCCTCGGTACTGTACTGGAGCGGAGCTCTGACAGTGCAGCACTCCCTCGGTACTGTACTGGAGCGGAGCTCTGACAGTGCAGCACTCCCTCGGTACTGTACTGGAGCGGAGCTCTGACAGTGCAGCACTCCCTCGGTACTGTACTGGAGCGGAGCTCTGACAGTGCAGCACTCCCTCGGTACTGTACTGGAGCGGAGCTCTGACAGTGCAGCACTCCCTCGGTACTGTACTGGAGTGGAGCTCTGACAGTGCAGCACTCCGTCGGTACTGTACTGGAGCGGAGGTGTGACAGTGCAGCACTCCCTCGGTACTGTACTGGAGAGGAGCTCTGACAGTGCAGCACTCCCTCGGTACTG
Organism: Carcharhinus amblyrhynchos; assembly: GCF_965287045.1. NCBI lineage: Eukaryota > Metazoa > Chordata > Chondrichthyes > Carcharhiniformes > Carcharhinidae > Carcharhinus > Carcharhinus amblyrhynchos. The sequence goes on from NC_137351.1 coordinate 12,512,156, forward strand.
TACTGGAGCGGAGCTCTGACAGTGCAGCACTCCCTCGGTACTGTACTGGAGCGGAGGTGTGACAGTGCAGCACTCCCTCGGTACTGTACTGGAGCGGAGGTGTGACAGTGCAGCACTCCCTCGGTACTGTACTGGAGAGGAGCTCTGACAGTGCAGCACTCCCTCAGTACTGTACTGGAGTGGAGGTGTGACAGTGCAGCACTCCCTCGGTACTGTACTGGAGTGGAGGTGTGACAGTGCAGCACTCCCTCGGTACTGTACTGGAGCGGAGCTCTGACAGTGCAGCACTCCCTCGGTACTGTACTGGAGTGGAGCTCTGACAGTGCAGCACTCCCTCGGTACTGTACTGGAGCGGAGGTGTGACAGTGCAGCACTCCCTCGGTACTGTACTGGAGTGGAGCTCTGACAGTGCAGCACTCCCTCGGTACTGTACTGGAGCAGAGGTGTGACAGTGCAGCACTCCCTCAGTACTGTACTGGAGTGGAGCTCTGACAGTGCAGCACTCCCTCGGTACTGTACTGGAGTGGAGCTCTGACAGTGCAGCACTCCCTCGGTACTGTACTGGAGCGGAGGTGTGACAGTGCAGCACTCCCTCGGTACTGTACTGGAGCGGAGCTCTGACAGTGCAGCACTCCCTCGGTACTGTACTGGAGTGGAGCTCTGACAGTGCAGCACTCCCTCGGTACTGTACTGGAGCGGAGCTCTGACAGTGCAGCACTCCCTCGGTACTGTACTGGAGCGGAGCTCTGACAGTGTAGCACTCCCTCAGTACTGTACTGGAGTGGAGCTCTGACAGTGCAGCACTTCCTCAGTACTGTACTGGAGTGGAGGTGTGACAGTGCAGCACTCCCTCAGTACTGTACTGGAGCGGAGCTCTGACAGTGCAGCACTCCCTTGGTACTGTACTGGAGCGGAGGTGTGACAGTGCAGCACTCCCTCAGTACTGTACTGGAGCGGAGGTGTGACAGTGCAGCACTTCCTCGGTACTGTACTGGAGCGGAGGTGTGACAGTGCAGCACTCCCTCAGTACTGTACTGGAGCGGAGGTGTGACAGTGCAGCACTCCCTCAGTACTGTACTGGAGCGGAGGTGTGACAGTGCAGCACTCCCTCAGTACTGTACTGGAGCGGAGCTCTGACAGTGCAGCACTCCCTCAGTATTGTACTGGAGCGGAGCTCTGACAGTGCAGCACTCCCTCGGTACTGTACTGCAGCGGAGGTGTGACAGTGCAGCACTCCCTCAGTACTGTACTGGAGCGGAGCTCTGACAGTGCAGCACTCCCTCGGTACTGTACTGGAGTGGAGCTCTGACAGTGCAGCACTCCCTCAGTACTGTACTGGAGTGGAGCTCTGACAGTGCAGCACTCCATCGGTACTGTACTGCAGCGGAGGTGTGACAGTGCAGCACTCCCTTGCTACTGTACTGGAATGTCAGCCTAGTTCTTACGTCCAAATCTCTGCAAAGGGGCTTAAATCCACAAGCTTCTGACTCAGAGGCAACACTGCTACTCAATGAAGCAAGGCTGACACATTAACCATTATGTTTAAGATCCAAGGTATCGCATAATTCTGGGGCATCAAACTGATCTACAAATTGGACACAGTCCCAGTGAAGCTGGTGAAATGTGTTAATGCAAAACATCTCAATCTTCAGCAACCTCCTTGTTGTGTTGTACCCACGTATCCTTTAATTCCTTGAACGTTGATGCTATGTGTAACATGAAAATATCCCAATGGTCTTCGGGGAATATAGCATGTTATTACTGGACTAGCACGCCAGAGGCTGTACAACTGATCAGAAGATGTGTGTTTAAATCCCACCGTGGCAACCAAAGGATTTAAATTCAATGACAGAAACTAGAATCATTGATGGTGACCTGGGATTTACTGGATTGTGGTGAGGACCTGATGCGTTGTAGGGAAGGAAATCTGCCATCCTTACCCGAACTCAGAAATGTCCTGGCGAGCAGCTCAGTGAAGGGGAGTTGTGTGTGGGTAATAGACACTGATCTAGTCAGTGATATCCACATCCCATTGCTGTGAAGTTGGGGAGAGTAGTTGTAGATTGGGAGGCAGGAAGTTAGAATTTGGTATTTATAAAATTGTAAAATTCTCGTACACAGAGAACCCAAATTGAAACATCAGTATCAAACAGCCAAGCAGCAGTGTTACCAAGATAACAGGCTTTTGAATTTAGCCAGTCAATTTGATTCAGACACTTAGATACCAAAAACATTTTAAATTTAAACCGGATGGTTTTGATAACCTAGGATGAAGCCTTTTGTGGGAAATATTGATGTGTCGTCATGGGTATAAAAGAAAGGGGCAGTGGGACAAAGCCATTTGCAGAGCTATCATTCTCTCAGCTCTCAGCCCTCAGGAGAGAGAGAATTGCTGGCTCTCATAGCTTCATCTATGTCTTAGGGAAAGCACAATCTAGATAGTAAAGATACCAAAGAAGAAAGAAGTTCCAGACAGACGAATCAAGAGAGAAAGTCCTGAATATTCTGGAAGACACAAAACCTGGTTGCAATTTAGAGAGTGACTAAATTGTATTTTGTTAATGAGTGGGAATTGTATTTATTTAACAGCAGACCATTAGAACGTTGTTTTATTCGGGAATAGTTAATAGAAGGAACTTATTTTGTTTGTTAATAGTTCAGTTAATTTGTTTACTATTAGTTAGATGAATAAATTGTTATGTGTTGTTGTTAGAGTGAGTGTCCAGGATTTATTTTGTATTTAATCATTATGAGTTGCTGAAGAACAGGGCACACCTTGTCACACGCACTTTTTACAGATCAGAAAGTGAAATATTCCTCTTTGGGTGTTTCAGTGTTAGTTCTCAGAAGGGGGAATCCACTTTACAACCACACGGATGAAGCTTTTTAAATGGGTGGGAAATGGATCGAACGCAGCCACTAAGATGAGAAACAATACACGTAAGAAACAACTACAATAAGAAAGGAATTCTAAGCTAATGTCACATTTGTGTTTTCAGACCCTGAAGTTTGAAATAGAAGGAAAGTATGAGGCTAAGGGGAGTTCCCCAATTCTGAGAAAGAATTGGGGATAATGCAAGTTTTTATTTCACTTACTATAATTAAATTGGGATTATCCTCAGGAAAAACCCAATCAAATCAAAGTAAGAAATACAAACATCCGCTTTTATTTGGAATGCAAGAATCACTTTTGCTGCTCTCCATGGGTTTCCATCTGTTTGATCTCCACCAGGAAATGCTACAGATATTTGTCCTCCAAAAGTTCCATTGAGTTCAAACTCATCCCTTGTAGAGTTTCTTCCTACCATCAGTTACAGCCCATTGTCTGCACTGGCTCAGAAGGCCATGGGCTCCAAAGTCCCATTCTGGAAATTTGAGTGTAAAATCACACGCTGAAACACCCAGTGCAGTGCTGAGGGAGTGCCACACAGCTGGAGGCTCCATCTTTCACACTGAGATGTTAAATTACAGCCTGGTTTCCTCTCTCAGGTGGATTTGCAAGATCCCCCATGACACTATTTTGAAGAGGAACAGGGGGGTTTTTCCCAGTGTCCTTGCCTTAACTGACATCATTTTAAAAAAAGATTATCCGTTCCATTATCAGATTGCTGTTTGTGGGATCTTGCTGTTCACAAACTGACTGCTGTGTTTCCGACATCACAACAGCAACTGCCCTTCAAAAGTACCTCTTTGGATGTAACATTCTCAGGGATGGTGTGCGAGTGGGAAGGGTGCCATACTGTGCCGACAAGAAACAGAGGGTGTGCGATACTCTGCCTACAAGAAATATAATCCAACCATGTTTCTCTACAGGATGTTTCTAGCAGTCCCCGACATTTTACCGGAGCTGTTTTGCCTACAATCGGTTTCCTCTATTGTTAACAAGGCAGTATAATTGGTACAATGTTTGTTTAATCTGAACTAATGCAGTGTTCTGTTGTTCTAGTGTTCCCATGGGATTGCAGATTAGCTTGATTGGGATGACTGACAGCTCAGGTCATATGACTGGGAACAGCAAGACTTTCATAGAGAATCCCAGCCTTAGTTAATGTTTCAGATGCTGTTTGAAGTTGAGACAGAGAGAGCAGTGTCTCTTTTTCCCCTCTCTGTAGTTGGAGATTTAGTTGTCTGAGTGTCACTGTTTTGGAAGGTGCAGGGAGAGAGCGTTGTATTCTTTTTTGTCTCTGAAGTTTGAAGACTGAAAGCTTCCAGAGACTAGGTTTACTTCTCTATTTTGCTGTCATGAATATATAGCTTTCTCTGAAAACTGTTGCCAGAAAGAGAAGGTTCTCTTTTTAATCCCACCTTCCTGCACCCAGCCCAGAGCCCTGCAGCTTACAGTACTCAAGGTGCAGATCCAGGTGCTTAGGGTCTCTGCCTCCACCATTAACTCAGGTAGCGAATTCCAGACACCCACCACCCTCTGTGTAAGGAGGTTCTTCCTCATGTCCCCTCTACACCTACTGCCGCTAATCTTGAATCCATGTCCCCTGGTTCTAGAATTCTCCACCAAGGGAAATGATTTTACCCTGTCCACTCTATCTCTCATAATCTTGCACACAAAATGAGGAAGATTTTCTTTAGAAACAGGACCTGGGATTCACTACAAAAACAGGAAATGCTGGAAAATCTCGGTAGGTCTGACAGCTTCTGTAGAGAGAGAATAGAGCCAATGTTTCGAGTCTGAGATGGCCTTCATCTAGATTCGAAATGTTGGCTCCATTCTCTCTCCACAGACGCTGTCCGACCTGCTGAGATCTTCTAACGTTTTCTGTTTTTGTTTCAGATTCCAGCATCCACAGTGGATGCACTACCTGGGAATCTGGTGGGGGCAGAATCAATTGTGGCTATCTAAAGGGAATTTTTTTTTATCTATTAGTGTCACAAGTCGGCTTACATTAGTACTGCAATGAAGTTACTGTGAAAATCCCCTAGTTGCCACTTTCCAGCGCCTGTTTGGGTAAACTGAGGGAGAATTTAGCAATGCACCCAACCAGCACATCTTTCAGACTGTGGGAGGAAACTGGAGCACCCAGAGGAAACTCGCGCAAACATGGGGAAAACATACAAACTCCACATAGACAGTCACCCAAGCCGGGAATCGAACCCGGGTCCCTGGCGCCATGATGCAGCAGTGAGGAAATTATCTGAAGAGAAATGATTTACAGGGAAAGGGTGGCAGAAGCGGGACTAACTGAGTTGCTGCTGCAGAGACCCAGAATGGGCACGATGGTCTGAATGGCCTCCTTCTGTGCTGTAACCATTCTATGATAACCTAATTATTAGAGGGAGCAAAAATAGCAATACGGTGTCAGAAAGGGTAAAAGCAGAACTGACTCATTTCCCTGGCTTCACACAGGCTCACTCCATGAATATCAATCCAAATACTCCTGCAGTTAAAACTCCATCGAGATGTCCTCCAGCAAAGAAAGCAATCAACAGCCTTGTTTCAATGACATCTCAGACTTTTTGTTTCATTATAAAAAGCCAGAGCCAATTCTTGTTTAAGGACATTTGCCAATTATGTTACTTCAGCTCTCCACTTCAAGGCCGCTTTCTGTAATGAGAAGCAGTTGACAGAGAGACACCAAAGCACAGCAATAGATCGGTTCCAAACTACTTCCTGTGGGGGCGGGGGTTAGGTCCTTCTGGCACTTTCTCCAAATCTATTCAGCAAAAAGGTCTCTTTTGCACTTTCCTAAGGAGAGGCCTGCAAGTCCGTCAGTCAAAAGAAGACAAGGAGGTTGAAGCCAGGAGGGGAAATGGGAATCAGGAGGACTAAAAGTCTGGAATTCTCAGGATGGGGAGGAGTCCTCACTGGTTGGTGTAGAATTAGAGGAAAAGTAAATTTTCTCGTTGGTTGTCGTTATTATAGGATGTGGAGATGCCGGTGTTGGTCTGGGGTGAGCACAGTACGAATTCTCACAGGTTAAAGTCTAACAGGTTTATTTGGAGTCACGAACTTTCGGCTGCTTCTTCATCCGAAGAGGTAGGTTGGACTTTAACCTGGTGTTGTGAGACTTTGTATCATTATAAGAGGCACTAATTCAGTAAGTAACGCACATCATATTTGACTTCTAACTAATAGCGATGCCAGGTGTAGTGCAGTTTCAGTTTATTTATTACCGTCACAAGTAGGCTTACATTAACACTGCGCTGAAGTTACTGTGAAAACCCCCTAGGGGTGCTCAGGTTAAATTGTACAGAATGAAACTAGTGTTCATCATTAGTGAAGCCATAAAATGTGGCCCAACGTGTTAGTCAGCTCATGGGACTGACACAAGAGAATGGTGAACACAAGTTTCATTCTGTGCACTTTAATCTGAGCACCACAGTCACTGAAAGAAATTAGAACAACAGAACACTGCATTAGTTCAGATTAAACAAACATTGTACCAATTATACTGCCTTGTTAGCAATAGAGGAAACCGATTGTAGGCAAAAGCCGGTAAAGCATCCTGTACAGAAACATGGTTGGATTATATTTCTTGTAGGCACAGTATCGTCACACTTTATTTACTGTGCCACAGAGCTGGGGGTCTAGGATCAGATGAAGAGTTTTGTTGTTAAGTACAAAACTTTTGGCAGGCTGTTGTCAGCAGTAAGCATGGGTTTGATTCCATCATCATTGTTCTCTCAGCTTCAGCAACATTTTGCGAAAGCCTTCAGAATGCATACCGGCACCTCTCGGAGCAGCAATGAATCAACAGTTTCAGCCTGAGAAAATACATTGCACCGCACCCCCATTCTCCTTTCCGCAAGATAGTGATATATAAACTAATCTCTTACTGCCCCTGAAACACATATACTGTTCACTTACTGCTATCTTGATTAATGAAGGTCAGAAAGATGTCTAAGGTTGGTTGAAGTTCTCTTCCGCCAGCAGCAATTGATGCTGGATCAATTGCTGATTCTAAATCGGAGATTGAGAGATTTTTATTATTGGCCAAAATATGAATGGACAAGAGACAAAGGGTACATAGGGCTGGGTCATAGGTCAGTCATCATCTCATTGTTTGACGGAACAGACTTGAGAGTTCAAATTGTCTGTCCCTATTTTTATAGTCCGAGACAGAGAGGAAGCAAGGGAGAACGAGAGACAAGGACGGAAAGAGAGATATTTACAGAGATAGAGACTGAGAGACATTGCAGAAGGATAGACATAGAGTGGGATTTTTAAGCCCTTCCACTGATGGGATCTTCTTGCGTCCTGGTTGTGTACCTCCATTGGTGCAATGGAGGTATGCATGCAATGCAAAATTCAAGTTTAAAGTTTTGAAGTTTCAAGTTTATTTATTAGTGTCACAAGTAGGCTTACATTAACGCTGCAATGAAGTTACTGTGAAAATCCCCTGGTCACCACACTCCAGTGCCTGTTCAGGTCAATGCACCTAACCAGTACGTCTTTTGGACTGTGGGAGGGAACCGGAGCACCTGGACGAAACCCACAAGGATGTGCAAACCCCACACATTCACCCAAGGCCGGAATCTAACCCGGGTCCCTGGTTAACCACTGTCCCACCATTTTTTTTTTATAATTATCACATTGTTATCTGTGGGAGCTTCCTATGCCCAAATTGACTGCTGTGGTTCTTACACTACAAATGTATAAAGTACTTTGGGATATTCTGATGGCATAAAAAGTGCTATATAAATGAAAGTTATTCCTTTCTTTCTTTAAACCATGATGTTCAGCCAAAGAAGTACTGGTCAAATGAGCAAACAGTAAATTTAGGATTGACATCCAGAATATTTTTATTTATTTGAAGTGCAGCTAATGCTTGGATCTGTGGGGCGGGAGAAACCCTGATATCAGTAGAAAGCCCTAACTGAGAGGTGGGAGCTTGGAGCGAAATACACCCATTGTGACTCTCTGAAAGCCTCTACGGCTCTGGATAATTTACTTCAAGGTGAGTTTATAAATTTAAAAACTGTCTCTTTCCCAAGACCTCCTGACCCTGTCACAAGTTACATTTCCTCCAAGGTCCCAGATGTTAAGAAGAGTTAAATGGATTTGGCCTTTAGCCATCTGTTCTGATGTGGGCTGGTGTCAGTGTTTCCTAGCTAGTCCCTTCTTTATTTATTATTATTAGCGTCACAAATAGGCTTACATTAACTCTGCAATGAAGTTACTGTGAAAATCCACTAGTCGCCACACTCCGGCACTTGTTTAGGGATGCTGAGGGAGAATTTAGCACAGCCAATGTGCCTAACCAGCACGTCTTTCAGACTGTGAGAGGAAACCAGAGCACCCGGAGTAAACCCATGCAGACGCGGGGAGAACATGCAGATTCCACCCAGTCAGTGATCCAAGCCAGGAATTGAACCCGGGTTCCTGGTGCTATCAGGCAGCAGTGTTAACCACTGTGCCACCATGCTATCCCTGCTCAGCACCTTGGAAGATTTTACTCAGCTAAAAGTTCTGTAGGAATGTTGCTGTGTTATCTTGCAGCCTTAGCATGAAGAAATGACCATCTCGATGTTGTTTATCTGGTGAGAATTTGTGGTGAATTCCATCAGTGCGTAGCAGATGGATCCTCTCACTTTGTCCTCGTGTTCCTTCCAGCTGGTCACACTAAGGCATGACAGCAATCTGTCTTTCTGATTCTGAGGAATGTACCCCAGAAACTAATCTTACACTGACACTGGATAAAGCTGCATGTTTTGTTCCCTGTCCCGCTGTGTCACTGCGTCTGTGTAGTTCCGATAAGAAGTCTCACAGCACGAGGTTAAATTCCAACAGATATAATTGGAATCACAAGGTTTTGGAGCGCTGCTCCTTCATCAATATCCACTCACCTGATGAAGGAGCAGCGTTACGAAAGCTCGTGATTCCAAATAAACCTGTTGGACTTTAACTTGGTGTTGTGAAACTTCTTACCGTGTCCACCCCTCTCCAACACCGGCAACTCCACATCTGTGTAGTTGGTACTGCAGTTCTCCTGTTGCTCTTTTTCTCCTGTGTATCTCTATCTCTGCTTTGTCTTGCTCCTTTCTGGTGACTGCACCAGTTTCTAAACCTGGTTGGTGATCTTTGGACTCTATCACATAGCTTCTTTACTCCTCTCCCTACGGACAGGATTTTCCAGCTCCTACCCTGCGATATGTTTTCCAGTGATGGGGACAGATTGACACAGGCCGCTGGCAGGATTTTCCAGTCCTGCTGATGCCTGCAGTATTTTGCGTGGCTTGCCTGTTCCATCAATGAGGAACCCTCTTGGGAGGCAAGAAGATGCCACCAGTGGGAAGAGCTTAAAAAATCCCATCCTATATCTATTCCTCGGCACGTGTCTCTGTCTCTCAGTCGCTATCTCTGTAAATGTCTCTTTCTCTTTTGTCCATGTCTCTCCCTTTCTGCCTAGGGCCCATAAAAATAGGGAGAGACAATTTGAACCCTCAAGTCTGTTCACAGAATCTCTGCAGTGCAGAAGGAGGCAATTCAGCCCATCCAGTCTGCACTGATAACAATTCTGTCCAGGCCCTATCCCTGTAACCCCACATATTTATCCCACTAATTCCTCTAACCTACGCATCCTGGGACAGTAAGGGGCAATTTAGCCTGGCAAATGCACCTAACGCGCACATCTTTTATCTATGGGAGGAACTCAGAGGAAATCCACACAGACATGGGGAGAACATGCAACTTCACACAGACAGTGACTCAAGCCGGGAATCGAACCCAGGTCCCTGGAGCTGTGAGGCAGCAGTGCTAACCACTGTGCCACCCTGTGCTGTTCTGTCAATCAGTGAGACGGTGGCTGACCTGTGACCCAGCTCCATGTATCCTTTGTCCCTTTTCTATTCATATCTTTGACCAATAAAACAAAATCTCAATCAAAAAAAATTTTGAAGTTGTAAAAGGCATTGGTAAGGCCACACATGGAATACTGTGTGCAATTCTGGTCACCCTATTATAGAACGGATGTTATTAAACTAGAAAGAGTGCAGAAAAGATTTACTAGGGTGCCACCAGGACTTGATGGATTGAATTATAAAGAGAGGCTGAATAGACTGGGACTTTTTTCTCTGGAGCATAGGGGGCTGAGGGGTGACCTTATAGAGATCTATAAAATAATGAGGGGCATAGACGAGATAGATAGTCAATATCTTTTCCCAAAGGTAGGGGAGTCTAAAACTAGACAGCATAGGTTTAAGGTGAGAGGGGAGAGATACAAAAGTGTCCAGAGGGGCAATTTTTTCAGAGGATGGTGACTGTCTGGAACAAGCTGCCAGAGGTAGTAGAGGTGGGTACAATTTTATCTTTTAAAAGATAGTTTTTCATTTAAATAGTTACACAGGTACGATGGATATAGAGGGATATGGGCCAAATGTGGGCAATTGGGATTAGCTTAGGGGTTTAAAAAAAAAGGCTGCATGGACAAGTTGGGCCGAAGGGCTTGGTTTCCATGCTGTAAACCTCTAATCTCCGATTTGGAATTAACAATTGATCCAGCATCAATTGCTGTTTGTGGAAGAGAATTTCCAGCTGCGTGTGTGGACTTGTCTCCAAATTTCACTCCTGGAAGGTCTGACTCTAATTTTTAGACTCTGCCCTCGAGTCTTAGACTTTTCATCCAGCTGAAATGGTTTCTCTCTACCCACCCTATTCATTCCCATTAGTGTTGTAAGGTGCTGACTGTAGTTGTGTGTCTCATTAAGCTGTTTCATAGCCTTAGACAGTTCAACAGTAAATATTTATTAACTACTAGAAACATGGCTACAGTAGAAGTCCAAGCTTGGAGCTGTCTCTGTTCTTAAAGTAGTTAAAGTTTATTTATTAGTCACAAGTAAGGCTTACATTAACACTGCAATGAATTTACTGTGAAATTCCCCTAGTCGCCACACTTCAGCGCCTGTTCAGGTCAATGCACCTAACCTGCACGTCTTTCAGACTGTGGGAGGAAACCCACACAGACACAGGGAGAACATGAAAACTCCACACAGTCAGTGACCCGAGACTGGGAATTGAACCGCGGTCCCTGGCGCTGTGAGGCAGCAGTGCTAACCACTATGCACCATGCTGCACCTAATTGCTGCTTGCTTCTACACACGGCTCTATCCAACAATACACTGACCCCAAAGTGCGGGTTATGTGTTCTCTTACATCTCTGTGTGGGCAGTACTGTGCTCAGTTGCACATTAACCCTTTATGTTCTTACAATTTAAACCTTGAAAACTTTGATCAAATCACTCCTCAGCTTTCTAAATTCTACAATCCTAAATTGTGTAATCTCTTCTCAAAATTTACCTCCAGGAATACAACAGACATTCTTGCAACTAATCTTTCAATCTCTGTTTGTATCTCTCTGCCTTTGTATATGTGTTGCATTTCTGTGTATATACTACTGTCTTTCTATTCCTGTGTGTGTGTGTGTGTGTGTATATATGTGTGAGTGCATGTGTGAGTGTGTTTGTGTATCTGTCTGTATGTATTTGTGTATGCATGTGTATGTATGTATGCATGTGTGTGTGTGTATGAGTGTGTGTGTCTGTATGTATATGTATTTGCGTGTGTGTGTGTGGTGTGTGTATGAGTGTGTGTATGTGAGTATGTGTGTGAGTGTGTGTCTCTGTATGTATATGTGTTTACGTGTGTGTGTGTGTTGTGTATGTGTGAGTATTTGTGTCTGTATGTATGTGTTTACATGTGTGTATGTTGTGTGTGTGTGTCTGTATGTATATGTGTTTGAGTGTGTGTGTGTGTGTTTCACTTTGTGGTTTTGTGTTTCTTTTTGTTTCTTGTTGTCTGTAAACACCTATCTTGACAAAATAACCGTTGCTATATTTATGCGTTTTGTGGTTGCCACACCCTTGACAGGCGCCTAGCTTCGGGGAGAGGTTGTGTAGTAACCACAGCAAATGATGCACTGGGAACCTTTCCTGATCACCTGCGCTGGTCACAGCAGTTTGCCTATATGACTGAGCCCAGGCTGAGGATCACAAAAGCTTTGTTTCTTTCTTGCCAGTAGTGACTGTGCCATCCTTGCTGGTGTTCTGCTGCCCAAACTATTAGAATGAGAAGCTCGAAGTAATTAATTGACCTCTTGGGCCCAATTAATATTTGTGAGATTGAAGTCTTTGCTTAGCTAGCACACTGATTGCATAGGGATTTATGACGCTCTCACACCTATGACGCCTATTTTATTCTAATCTTAATATTGCAGACGCATTTAATGGCACATCCATTTCCATTTTTTTGTGTAATTCTGTGATCCGGTGAGTCGAGGTGAGACGTCTTGGCCATGGATTTTCAGGATAGAATCCCAGGGTTCGGCTACAGTGACTTTGACAAAGTGAGAACAGGAAGCTCAATCAACTAGCTGCCTCAACAACTGCATTTACATAGAATCTTAAATCCCCCAAGGTGTTCCACAGGAACATTATCAACCAAATCTGACACTGAGCCACAGGAGGAGAGAATATGATTACAGATGCACCACAGAAAACATTCTTCCTGGATGTATCACTGCTTGGTATGGCTCCTGCTCTAACCAAGACCCCAAGAAACTGCATAGGGTCATAAATGAAGCCTAGTTCCTCACACAAACCAGCCTCCCATCCACTGACTCCTCCTACACTTCCTGCTCCCTCTGTAAAGCAGCCAGCATAATCAAGGACCCCCACCCATGCACACTCTCTTCCATCCTCTCCCATCTGAAATCATAGAAACCCTACAGTACGGAAAGAGGCCATTCGGCCCATTGAGTCTGCACCAACCACAATCCCACCCAGGCCCTACCCCCTCATTTTTACCCACTAATCCCTATAACCTACGCACCTCAGGACACTAAGGGCAATTTTTAGCACGGCCAGTCAACCTAACCCGCACGTCTCTGGACTGTGGGGGGAAACTGGAGCAAACCCACACAGATACGAGGAGAATGTGAAAACTCCACTCAGACAGTGACCCAAGCCAGGAATCGAACTCAGATCCCTGGAGCTGTGAAGCAGCAGTGCTAACCACCATGCTACCATGCCACCCAAATGTACCAACCGACTCAAGAACATCTTCCCTGCTGCCATCAGACTTTGAACAGACGTACCATATAATAAGCTGATCTTTCTCTATGCCCTAGCCATGATTGCAACACTACCTTCCGCACCCTCTCCTTTCTTCTCTATGAACGGTATGTTTTGTCTGTATAGTGCGCAAGAAACAATACTTTTCACTATATACTAATACATGTGACAATAATAAATCAAATCAAATCAAATAATAAATCAAATCAAAAGTAGGTTTGGAGAAATGTCTTAACTTTGCCAGACAAGGAGCAGTGGGGATGGAGGATGCGCAAAATCTGGTTTGAGAGATTGTTTATATTCATTTATGATTTGGGAGCATTGGTGTACGTGTCAGTATTTACTGCCCATCCCTTCTTAAGGGTAAATGGGATGGGCAATAAATGCTGACCTAGCCAGCGACGCCCACATCCCATAAATGATTTTTCAAAAAGCCTGCAAAGAAATGATAAGTGAAATTTAACACTGATAAGAGTGAGGTAATAAACATTGGTTCAGTTTCATTGTGTTTGGGGATCCTTGGAGACACTTGAGGCAATGTAGGAACCCCTCTGGACTGCACTGGATTACGTGCTCCAGACTCTGAAGTGGGTTTTGACATCCACAACCTCCTGGGTCAGGTGTGAGTGCAGGCCAACACCGACATGGGTAGGGGGTGGGGAAGGTATCAGCAGACAGGAAGCTATGATGACCGCGTTAGATTTGTTCTTACTGTTGGCTAGACTGAGAGGCTAGCAGAAGGTGAGGAAGGTCAACAACCACAACTTCTAATTATATAACACCTTGGACACGATGAAACTTCTCAAGGCGCTTCACACATCTCTGGTACTTGGTGGTTTTCGAGGAACAGGGGTACGGTGTGGTGGCAGGGAGGACTCACTGTATGCCTGCGATGGGGAAGAGACATTGCCAGGAAGCTGGATTGCGGTGGGGGCAAGGGAGGGATTGCCAGTCTGGCAGAAAGTGAGTGGGCAAAGGTCATTGGGGTGGAGACCAAGGGATAAACCACAGAAAGTCTTTGAGAGAGGACAGGGAAAAGGTCCAGCTACTCTTGACCCACAAGCAGCGCTGTAAATGTACTTACCTGCAGATTGTAACATCTCCATTTTCCCTCAGCTGCCTGGTTCCCTGAGTGCACTATCCCACATCTACACAGTTCAGGATGACTCCCAAAATGTGAGGAATGAAGCTTCATTCAAATGCTATAATCACTGACCAGCCTCTCCTGAGGGGGAAGGTGCAGGGGAAATGGTTGGGTGGGGTGGGAGGGGACACGCAGAGTTGGGGAGGTTATTTGCCTGTCCCAAAACCCCAAAGCAGGCACAACCATGGCAGATTAGGATATAGCTCCACATTTTTATCAATGTAAATTTGACACCCCCTCCCCACCCCCCCCACTTGTAAATTTCACCCCTCCCCAGATATGTTAATTTCAATACAGTGAGGGGGAGATGAGTGATCAGAACTGGGTGATTACAGTACAGGAGGGAGGGAGAGACAAAAGAGAGGAGGATTCAGGGAAGCACTGGAGGGTGAGTAACATTGTGAAACTGAACCTTCAGCAGCGAGACCTGGTGGGTGAGAATTGTATGCGTCGTCCTCCAGACACAACACCTCCAGCCTGCTTCGCTAACCTAAGGAACGCTTCCACCTGCGGAGCAGACGGCCAGCGTGTAAAGAGGAACATGGCTGTAATGTAGGGCAGGAATTTGCACTTGAGATCTAACAGTCCTGAGGCTGTGAACTGATTCCATTTGTTTAAGTTGGCCCTGGCTGTTTAGGGGGCTCAAAGCAGGCTGTTCTAAATCAGAGAATTTGCAGTTCCCAGTTTCTGCGTGTGAAAGAAACAGAGGGAAGAAATAATTTAAACAGGAACACAGAGGATCAAGTGCTGCAGGATAGTATTGCTGCTTTTTACCTTTTTTGTACCTTTTGCAGATGTTAGACGTAAATCCACTATTTTTGTTCCCAGAGTTTATTTTTAATTTGCTTATATTCACTTCTGAAAAAAGTCCCAGATGACATAATTCCTGTTGGATTCTACGGCTGATTTCTTGGTTTGATACTGAGTCTTTAAGGTTTTAAATACAAACCAAGACTCAAAATGAGAGCCAAGTTCCCCATTCTCAACCTACATCTCCAACTTGGGGCCATTTAACTAGAGAAACATGTAAACTATTCTCCTCAACTCTTCATTGTCTACCCAGGCTCAATGGTTAGCACTCAGGCTCCAGTCCAGAGCCCCACTCCAGAGGGCCGTGTACAAAAGTCTAGGCTGGATGTTCTATGTTCCAGATCAGATGAATTGCCCAGGCCTTTTTCTTCCAGGGTAGGGGGAGTCCAAAACTAGATGGCATTAGGTTTAAGGTGAGAGGGGAAAGATTTAAAAGGGACCCCCTTTTCACACAGAGGGTGGTGCATAGACTGAATGAGTTGCCAGAGGAGGCAGTAGAGGTGGGTACAATTACAACATTTAAAAGGCATTTGGACAGGTATACGGATGGCAAAGGTTTAGAGAGATATGGGCCAAATGCAAGCAAATGGGACGAGTTCAATTTAGGAGACCTGGTCAGCATGAATGAGTTAGGCCGAAGAGCCTGTTTCTGTGCTGGATATCTCCATGACTCTGTGCTAAAGTTAGGCCCCCGTCTGCTGAAGGGATCCTGCGGCATGATTCAGAAAAAGCATTCTCTTCACAATTCTGGCTAATGTTGATCCCCCAGTGGAATATCACTGAAACATTGGAGATTATGAAGAAAGTAAAATCACATGGGATACAGAATAATTTGTCAAAGTGGATTCAAAATTGGCTCAGTTTTTAGAGACAGAGGGTGATGGAAGAAGACTGCTTTGGTGACTGGAGGCCAATGTCCGGAAGCGTACCACAGGGATTTGTGTTAGGCCCCCTGTTATTCGTCATTTATATAAATGACATGGATGACTATGTGGGGGATAGGATTAGCAAGTTTGTGGAAGACACAAAGATTGGCCGAGTGGTTAACAGCGAGGCAAAGTGTCGTGGGCTATAAGAAAATATAGACAGAATGGTCAAAAGGGCAGATGAGTGACAGATGGAAGTTAACCCTGAAAAGTATGAAGAGTAGTTTGACAAGGAAGTTCTCAATGAATGGTAGGACACCAGGAAGTTCTGTGGAACAAAGGGACTTTGGCATATTTGTCCACAGATCTCTGAAAGTGGAAGGTCATGTCAGTAGGTTGGTGGAAAAGGCATGTGGGATACTTGCCTTTATCAATCGAGGCATAGATTACAAAAGCAGGAAGGTCGTGTTGGAGTTGTATAGAACTTTTGGTGAGGCCACAGCTGGAGTACTGTGCACCGTTCTGGTTGCCACATCATAGGAAGGATGTGATTGCGCTGGAGGGAGTGCAGAGGAGATTCACCGGGATACTGCCTGGGATGGAACATTTAAGTTATGAAGAGAGATTGGGATGGGCTTGGGTTGTTCTCGTTGGAGCAGAGAAAACTGAGGGGCGACCTGATTGAGGTGTACAAGGTTATGAGAGACATAGACAAAGTGGATAAGGAGCAGCTGTTCCCCTGAGTTGAAGGGTCGGTCATGAGGGGACATAGGTTCAAGGTGAGGGTGGTGAGGGTCTGGAATGCGCTGCCTGGGAGGGTGGTGGAGGCGGGTTGCCTCACATCCTTTTAAAAGTACCTGGATGAGCACTTGGCACGTCATAACATTTAAGACTATGGGCCAAGTGCTGGCAGATGGGATTAGGTGGGAGTTCAGGTGTTTCTAATATGTTGGTGCGGACTTGATGGGCCAAAGGGTGTATTTGCGTTGTATGATTCCAAACAGATTGTCTAATATTTCAGTGCTGTTTGTGGGAGCTTGTTGTGCACAAATTGACTGCCAATTTCCTGCATCACAGCAGAGGCTATACTTCCAAAAGTATTTGATTGGTTGTAAGATGCTCTGGGATGTCCTGAAGTTGGAAAACATACGGTGTAAATGCAAACCTTTCTTTCTAACTTAGTGCCTTGTCACATTTCTTGCTATCCAATCCTATCCAATTGGTCTATTGCGAAAAACACTTTTGTTACGTTTTGGTTTCGTACTAACTCTTTGCTTATCAGACTTTTATATTGCCTCTTTTTAACCACAAGACTTCCTTGTGTGGGCACCATCTGTGGGCGTAGTTTACCAGGGATAGTAACTGCTGAATCTAATAACCATTACACTAACCGTGTGGACTTTCTGGCTTAGCCAATAAATGCTCACATAAAAACTCTCAATGTCAAGAATAGAACCCTCAGTGCTTTTGTAAAAAAATATAATCTGTTTTATTTTAATTGGTTAGCAATAAAATTTAATCTGCAGTTTTTTCTGGAACCCAGTTTGCCAACGCCCATTTGTTATCTCCTCACTTAACCTTCCCTGAGAGCCCTCGTGACAGTAGCTCTGAGTTAATCTGTTTAAAGCAGAGGAACTAACCCTTCTGTCCAGGAAAGATTTGTATTTATATAGTGCCTTTTGTGATCTCAGGATCTCCTAAACCTCTTAGCAGCTAATGAAATCCTTTGACAGTGGGGTCACTGTTATAACGTAGGAAAAGTGTTTGAACACAGCAAGATCCCACAACAGCAATGGGATAATGTTCAAATCATCTCTTTTTCTTGTCACATTGGCCGAGGGATTAAATATTGGCCAGGATGCCGAATCACCATTCACTGCAGCGGGACTGGAAAATCCCAGCCGCGGGCGAGGACGGAGAATCCCAGCCGCAGGCGAGGATGGAGAATCCCAGCCCTGGGCGAGGACGGAGAATCCCAGTTGGGGGCAGAATTGTCCGGCCTCCCAGCCATGTGTTTCTCGGTGATGGGAGACAGCGTTTGCTGGTGGCAGGATTCTCCGTTCCCGCTGCTGTCAATGAGATTTCCCATTAACATCGCCCCCATGCTGCCGGGAAACCCATGGATTGGGGGTGGGAAGCCGGCGGGATGAGAGAATTCTGCCGGCGCGAAGGCCGGAAAATTCCAGCCGCTATCTTTTGGATCAGACATTTAACCAAAATTGTTGGAAGAAGATGCATCATCTGTTAGACGGGGGAATATCCAGTGGAAGAAGAAGCTTTGATAATTCACCGCTGTTTTATTGCGATGACTATAGTTCAGCACAAACACTAGCTTCCACATCTTCCATTGGATCCTCCCCACCCATTCTCCCGCACCACCTCCCCCCACAACATTCCCCCCCACCCCTATTCCCCCACAACTCCCAACTGGGGATAAAGCCAGTTCCTAAGTACAAACTTCAAGGAGCATCGCTGCTCGTAATTCACCCTGAGGCAAGACCTGGTTTAGTGTTAAAGCGATCTGTTACTTTAACATTGTCATCCCTCAGGGGCAACGCAGCCAGTCCAGATGATCCGGTCCCTCCCGTTGGTACATGTGGGATCTTCCTGTGCACTCATTGGATGCTGCATAATTAGAGTTGCTTGCACCACGAGAGGGGACAGGGAAAGCTTTGGTGGGGGGGGGGCGGTGTCTTGAGAACATGGAAGGCGCTACATAAATGCAAATTCTTAAAAGCATTTATTCCTCATCGGTAATCTCCAGTTGGAAATGAGCTGGGCCGTTTCTCAGCTCAGCTGAGAGTCCAGTTCAGTCTGGAAGGGGAGGGCGGGTGTTTTATTTCCTGCTAGCGCTTCCCGATTGAGCAGACTCCGGGTACACTCAGAGAGGTGGGCGTGTGGGGAAGCTGCAGTGTTTGAGTCAGCCATGAGATGCTGCTGTTGCTCCGTGCCAGATGCAGACACGGAGCAGCGTGACGGCCTAACCTGACAGATAAGCAGCTGCTCGACTGTCCTCTGGGCTCTCACTCGAGACTGTAGCACATTTCCAGTGCGCTGTCTGTAATTGGAGAAGTTTATTTTCAAAATCCATACACTGAAATTGGCTTCTGAAAAGTGTAAACTGGCAGTGAAAGCAGTGGCTGGCTTTGCTGCTAATCTCTGCTTGTAATTTCAATAATGATTACAATACTCCACACTTTGCTGTCAAACCACACTGAAGCAGACAACAACACCAATGGGGGCACAATCCAGCAAAAAGCTTTTCAGGAATTTATTTTTTAACCGCTTCAAAACCAGCCACCGCGAACTGTTCTTTCGCCCTTGCTGGAACTTTCTAGAAATGCATCGAGGGTGATGGGAATTGCTGGAATGTTTTACCCAGGAAGAGGCAACCAGCTGCTTTTTAAACAAAGTCAATCCCCAGAAACAACAGTAGGAGTAATCCGTGACCGACAGAATCCGTGCTGACACGCACCGTTCAGTACTGGTGGAATGCTGCACTGTCAGAGGCGCTGTGTTTCAGCTGGACTCTAAACCGATACCCACCTGACCTCGCAGCTATATGTAAAAGACCCCATGGTACATTGGAGAGAGCAAGTGAGTTCTCTCCAGCGTCCCAACCAATAATTACTGTCTGAATAACATTATTGAGGAACGCATTTTAACTGGCTGAATATGTGCTGTACAAATTAACTTTTTGTTTCATTTGTTTTATTTATCTTGGACTTTGTGATGAGATACTTTGACTTGAGAAAGCTTCTTTTTTTTGTATAGTCGGTTTATTACTGCCTGTTTTTAGTTAACAAGGGGATTTTCACAGTAACTTCATTGCAGTGTTAATGTAAGCCTACTTGTGACTAATAAGTAAACTTTAACTTTAAAATTTTGTTGTTACTTAACAGTGTGAACATTGCTATTCCTGGGAGCTTGCTGTGCCCAATCTGGCTGCTGTGTTTCCTACGTTACAATAATGTTGACACTTCAAAAGCTCTCCATTGGCTATGAATGGTTTTGGGAATTCTCAAAGCACCCTGTCCTACTTGCCCGTCCCCTCTGTGTTCACTGACCTAAGTTGCTTCCCAGCCACTCCTTTGCTCCCTCCATTGTACCCACAACAACAACCTTCCCCTCCGTGCACCCCCCCTAAACCAATTCTCCACTCCCCAACCATGCCACTGTTTCACATTTAAAATCTAATTGTTCCGCTGTTTAAAATCCCTTTGCGCCCTCCTGCACTCCCTAGCCCACACCCTGACCCATGTCTGTGTAGTTATTCCCTGAGAGCAAGTTACATCATTACTCTCTCCATGGGGATGCCTTGTGCCACAGAACAGGAGGCAAAAAAAGCAGGTTCCTTCAATCTTGGTGTCAAGCTGCAGATTTTTCTAGACTGCTCCAACCTTCTCTCATTCCTCTCCTGAAGGCTAGGAGCGCCTTCTGCGTTGTATCCACGGCACATCCTCCATAAAGCATGGATAGAGCAGTTTCTGTAGCTCAGAGGACAGTGGGTATTGTGGCTGCCATTGCTGATTGGCAAACGCGACAACCAATCTGTCAGCCACCCACCAGCCCCACAACAACTATTGGCTACAACTAAAAATCAACAGCACCCACTCTTTGACAATCAATGGCATTATCATCGGCAATTTCCATAGAAACATAGGAGCAAGAGTAGGCCATTTGGTCCTTCGAGACTGCTTCACCATACATTATTATTCCCCAACTCAGTAACCTCTTCCCACTTTCCTTTGACTCCTTTTGCCCCAACAGCTATATCTAACTCCTATGTCTTGGTTGCAGCTGCTTTCTGTGGTGGTGAATTCCATAGGCTCACCACACTCTGGGTGAAGAAATTTCTCCTCAGTTCAGACCTAAATGGTTTACCCCGTATCCTCAGACTGTGACCCCTGATTCTGGACTTAGGTGCATTAGGAACATCCCCACAATCAACATCCAAAGGGTTGCCATTGACCAGAAAATGAACTGGAACAGCCGCATAAATATTTTGGCTACTAGGGTAGGTCAGAGGCTGGGAATTCTGTGGAGAGTGATTCACCGTCCTGACTCTTCAAATCCTGTTCACCACCTGTGAGGTGCAAGAGACAAGTCAGGAATGTGATGGAATACTCTCTCTTGCCTGGACGAGTGCAGTTCCAGCAAGACTCCAGGCGATCTACACCATCCAGGACAAAGCAGCCCACTTGATTACCTTAAACATCCACTTCCTCCATCGCTGGGGCACTGTGTGTGGACTGTCCATGGGATGCCGACGCATCAAGGCTTAGTCAGCCACAGCTCTGTCCCCCCCCCATTCCCTCAAAGAACAAGGGCTGTAGCCACATGGGAACCACGTACCCTCCGAGTCATACACCGTCCTCACTTGGAATGATATTCCTTTGTTGTTACCGGGTGCAGATTCCTCCCTTAGAGCATTGTCGGTGTATCTACACCACAAAGAGGTGGCTCACCAGCACCTGCTTAATGGCCAACAATGCCCCTTATCAAGAGAAATGGATTCTTAAAAACCACAGCCAAGGCCATCCATACACTTTGAAAGACAGCGAATAATATAAAGGAGCTAATTCAGATTGGGGAAGAGCTCAGGTCTAGTATTCAGCAGAAGGACCATATGGTTCAGTACCACACCTGGCACTAAAACTCCCCAGACTGCTACATGGGTAGTCAAATCTCTGCCAGTTCTATTCATACATTCAAATCCTGGGATTAATGAATTAAATCTTAATATAGTCTCTTGTTGAGGTCTCTTGGAGCGGGTCTCAATATTGCTTGAACTGTGTACAACATTCATCACTTCACGGGAAACGCAAAGCCTTTAAAACTGTTCCTCTGCGCTCTCGTGTTTAACATTGACGAATTCCTGTTTATCCAGCAGGGTGGGTACTTAAGACAGCGCCGATCTCTCTGCGTTTCGCCAAGTGTACTCGACTCCTTGAAGGGAGGAAGTTGGCAGTTATCGAAAGGGACGACTAGCGTCTAAGGTCTCTCTCCCCAGTTCCTCAGACAGATTGCATGGTGAGATACAAGCGAGACGCAGACTGGCGCTGGTACAGAACGTGGTGTTATAGCAGCATGGGGCCCATCTGTTTCAGCTCAGCACTTATGTGCAGCAACACACGTTGGATCAAGTCTTCTGGGAGCTTCAAATAAATGGAGAGAAATTGGAAGCGTATTTTCAGGAAAAAATGTTTTTTTTTAAAAGGTAATTATAGAGCTTGGAATACAGGGTCAATAGTTCAGCCCAATTTTGCAATAAACAACAGTCTGTTTCCAATTACTATGCCAAATTCCTTTCTGTTTGATCCTTGCCTGATTAAAAACTTTCGTTATGTATCAGCCAACACAATGCTTTTATATAAATACTGGTGAATTTAACCTGGCACCCTTCCTGCAACCACTTCAAACAAATTCTTTTTATAACACTGCGGCTTCTATGCATTTCTGCACTTTCCTCCCTGGCTAATTCCTCCCCCCCCCCCCCACCACCCACTCCCCCTCTTCCTATGTAAGCAGAGGCCTGCTACACATGCTGTTCCCTAGCTGCCGAGGTGCAGGAACACACATGGAACCTTTTACAAGGGGAAATGTCAGAAGCCGCCACAGGCTCGCTGGCTTAAGGGCGGCTGAGACGGGGGGGAAATAAAACAAGCAGTCGGGTCATCGGAGTGCGGAACAAGACAAGACTTGGGCCCGGCTTTACTCTTCACTGAACGTTTGCCAAAAAGTTCCATCCTGGCAAAGACAATCAGCGAGACGAAGGAGGAAAAAAAATAAAGTGCCTCTTTGAAGTAAAACTTCTTTCGTCACCTTCAATAATTTTTAACAGATCATTTTTACAAGCTAATATTTATTTTTTTAAAACTTGCAAAAATCCTTCAGGGGGATTAAAGACTGATTTTAATTGTAAATCCCTTCCTCGAGTTGATAATTATAAGCTTTCGATAATGCGTTTACTGATATTCGGAGCAAAGAGCAATAATGTATTTAATTATTGACTTAAGAATTCGTTCTTAGCAATTCGCCAGAGATAGAAAGAGAGGGAGGGGGCAGGGTGGCCTTAAGGCAGCTCGTGGTTCTGAAGCAGCGCGGATTCAGAGTTTTTCTTCAGGGCCTCAGTTGTAACCACTGTCTTGCTGAGAAAGGAAGCTCTATGTAACATGTGACCTCCTTCCACCTTGTGGTCCGAATGAAGCCCAAGGGGCATTGAGTATAAACATTGGCAGGTATGCTGCAGCTGTACAGAACCTTAGTTAGGCCTCGTTTAGAATATCGTGTCCGATTCTAATCACCGCACTACTAGGATGTGGATGGTTTGGAGAGGGCACAGAAGAGGTTTACCAGGGTATCGCCTGGTCTGGAGCATATTAGCTATGAAGAGAGGGAGGATAAACTCAGCTTGTTCTCACTGGAATGACAGGTTGAAGGGTGACCTGTTAGAGGTTTACAAGATTTTGAGGGGCATGGACAGAGTGGATAGTCAGGTGCTCTTTCCTAGGGTAGAAAAGTCAAGTACCCGGGGACACAGGTTTAAGGTGCAATGGGGAAATGTTTAGAGGTGATGTGCGAGGTAAGTTCTTTTGCACAAAGGGTGTGAATAAAAGAACAAAAAATTATAGCACAGGAACAGGCCCTTCAGCCCTCCAAGCCTGCGCTGACCATGATGCCCGACTTAACTAAAACCCTCTACTCTTCCGAGGACCATATCCCTCTATTCCCATCCTATTCATGTACAAGTCAAGACGCCCTTTAAAAGTCACTGCCGTATCCGCTTCCACTACCTCCCCTGGCAACAAGTTCCAGGCACCCACTACTCTCTGTGTAAAAAATCTGCCTCATACATCTCCTGTAAATCTTGCCTCTCGCAACTTAAGCCTAGTAATTGACTCTTCCATCCTGGGAAAAAGCTTTTGACTATCCACTCAGTCCATGCCTCTCATAATCTTGTAGACTTCTATCAGGTCTCCCCTCAACCTCCATTGCTCCAGTGAGAACAAACCAAGTTTCTCCAACCTTTCCTCATAGCTAATGCCCTCCATACCAGGCAACATCCTGGTAAATCTTTTCTGTACCCTCTCCAAAGCCTCCACATCCTTCTGATAGTGTGGCGACCAGAATTGAACACTATGTTCCAAGTGCGCCCTAGGTTCTTTAAAGCTGCAACATGACTTGCCAATTTTTAAACTCAGTACCCTGGCTGATGAAGGCAAGCATGCCATATGCCTTCTTGCCAACTTTCTCCACCTGCATTGCCACTTTCAGTGACCTGTGTACCTGTACATCCAGATCCCTTTGCCTATCAATACTCCTAAGGACCCTGCCATTTACTGTGTATTTCCTATCTGTGTTAGATCTTCCAAAATGTATTACCTCACATTTGTCCAGATTAAACTCCATCTGCCATCTCTCCGTCCAAGTCTCCAACTGATCTATATCCTGCTGTATCCTCTGATGGTCCTCATCGCTATCCGCAAATCCATCAACCTTTGTGCCATCCGCAAACTTACTAATCAATCCAGTTACATTCTCCTCCAACTCATTTATATATATTACAAACAGCAAAGGTCCCAGCACTGATCCCTAAGGAACAGTACCTCTCATTATCCAAGGTTCCCAAAACTTGCCATACTTATCCTTCATCCTTATAGGAATGTGTGGGTCCTGAACCCCTATCAACTTACACTTGAAAGCCTTCTACATGCCAGATGTTGATTTGCCCTCAAACATTTGCCCCTAATCTACATTCTTCAGTTTCTGCCTAATATTGTTGTAATTAGCCTTCCCCCAATTTAACATCTTAACTTGAGGACTACACTTACCTTTACCCATCAGTACCATAAAGCTTACTGAATTGTGATCACTGTTCCCAAACTGCTCCCTTACTGAAACATCGACCACCCGGCTGGGCTCATTCCCCAATACCAGGTCCAGTATGGCCTCTTCCCTAAGTTGGACTATCTACATACTGTTTCAGGAAGCTCTCCTAGATGTTCCTTACAAACTGCCCCATCCATCCCCTAGCACTAAGTGAATCCCAGTCAATATAGGGAAATTAAAATCTTCTACCACAACAACCCTGTTACTTTTACACTTTGCCAAAATTTGCCTACATATCTGTTCCTCAATCTCCCACTGGCGGTTAGGTGGCCTATAGAAAATCCCCAACATTGTGACTACACCTTTCCTGTTCCTGAGTTCTACCCATATTGCCTTGTTGTATGAGCCCTCTGAGGTGTCCTCCCAGAGTATAGCTATGATATTCTCCTTAACCAGCAGTGCAACTCCCCTACCCCTTTTACATCCCCCTCTACCCCGCCTGAAACATCTGTATCCTGGAATGTTAAGCTGCCAAGTTTTTCCTTCCCTTGACCAAGTCTCTGCAATGGCAAAAACATTGTTGCTCCTAGTACTAATCCAAGCTCTAAATTTATCTGCCTTACCTGTTACACTTCTCGCATTGAAACAAATGCACTTCAGTTCATCACACCCTCAAGTGATTAGCAATCCCACCCTGCCTACTGTTCCTCTGAGTCTTACTGGCCCAACTGTCTGGTTCCCCTTTGCTTTGGTTCCCACTGCCCTTGCTGAAACTAGTTTAAATCCTCATGCGTGACACTAGCAAATGTCCCAATCATACTTGTACACTTCCAGTTTAGATGCAACCTATCCTTCTTGTGCAGGTCCCATCTGCCCCGGAAGAGACCCCAATGGTCCAGATATCTGAAACCCTCCCTCCTACACCAGCTGTTTAGCCATGTGTTGAGTTGCACAATCTTCCTATTCCTAGCCTCACTAGCACATGGCACAGGGAATAATCCTGAGATTACAACACTAGAGGTCTTGCTTTTTAACTTTCAACCTAACTCCCTAAACTGTTGCTGCAGGACCTCATCACTCTTCCTGCCACGGTGGCACACTGCTGCCTCACAGAGCCGGGGCTCTGGGTTCAATTCCTGGCTTGGGTCACTGTCAATGTGGAGTTTGCACATTCTCCCTGTGTTTGCGTGGGTTTCCTCCGGGTGCTCCGGTTTCCTCCCACAGCCCAAAGATGTGCAGGTTAGGTGGCCATGCTAAATTGCCCTTTGGTGTCTGGGGGACTAGTTAGGGTAAATGCATGTGGTTATAGGGATAGGGCTTGAGTGGCATTGTGGTCGGTGCAGACTCAATGGGCCGAATGGCCTCCTTCTGCACTGTAGAGATTCTATGATGTTGTTAGTGCCAATATGTACCACGACCTCTGGCTGTTCACCCTCTCCCTTTAGAATGCTTTCTGCCTGTTCAGAGACACCCTGGACCCTGGCACCAGGAAGGCAACATACCATCCTGCATCTCTTTCACCTCCACAGAAACGCCTATCTGTACCCCTAACTATAGAATTCCCTATAACTATTGCTCTAGCCCTCTTTGTCCCTTCCTGCTTAACAACAGAGCCCGCTGTGGTACCACTGCTACTGCTGGCATCCTCTGAATGTCTGGAATGCACTGCCTGGGGAGGTGGTGGGAGCAGGAATGATAGCAACATTTAAGAGGCAACTGGACAAATACATGAATAGGATGGAAATGGAACTCTATAAGTGCGCACAGTTTTAGTTCAGGCAGACATCATGATCAGCTCAGGCTTCGAGGGCTGAAGAGCCTGTTCCTGTGCTGCACTTTTCTTTGTTCTTTGTTTCTTCAAGTGTAAATCAGCTCTAGTTTCCAGGCTGGACTCCCATGTTTGGGGAGGCACAGGCCTAGTGGAATTATGGCTGGGCTATTAATCCAGAAACTCAATGAATGTTCTGGGAACCTGGGTTCGAATCCTGCAGATGGTGGAATTTAAATTCAATGAAAAAAATCTGGAATTAGGAATCTACTGATGACCATGAAACCATTGTCGATTGTCGTAAAAACCCATCTGGTTCACTAATGTCCTTTAGGGAAGGAAATCTGCTGTTCTTACCTGGTCTGGCCTATTCGTGAGTCCAGAGCCACAGCAATGTGGTTGACTCTCAACTGCCCTCCAAGGGCAACTAGGGATGGGCAATAAATGCTGGCCAGCCGGTGACGCCCATGTCCCAAGGATGAAGAAAAAAATGAGGTGGACTTTTCATACACCTGTACAGCACAGAAGGAGGCCATTAGGTCCATTGTTCCCATTCTAACCCATTTAAAGAGCAGGTCCTCATAACCCTACAAAATATAACCCTTTCAGCGTTTATCCAATACCCTATTGAATCTACTTGCGCCCCCCTTTCAGGCTGTGCATGTTAATGGTGTGTCAATTTTATTGCTAAGACACACAAGTAAAAGGCATTGTTTCGTTAAAAGAAAATCATAAAGATAAATGCTTTTGCGATCGGTGGGAGTTACAGTGCCGCACCAAAGGCTGTCACCCCCTCTCGTTAGTCTATTTTAATGAAATTTTGTTCATTAAAAGGGCAAAAAGTGAAATCTCATATCCAGTGGGCCCCACAGGGGTTGCAGTGCAGCACCGGACCCCAATTTCAAATGTGAAAAGGTTCCTTAAATTTGTTTTTTTGGTACTGTGCCCCCTGTAAGGGGGCTGCCAATTTACTAATTTGTTAATTTGTTTGTTTATTGGTATACTTGGCAGAGTATAAAGAGAAACTGGCCACTCCTGGGCTTGGCCAAGACTGCCATTAACACATCTAGCAAACAGAGGACTGTCAGAGAATCATAGAATGCCTACAGAGCAGGTGAAGGCCCTTTGGCCCATTGGGTCTGTACTGGTCCACCTTTCATTTATCTTACTCAGGCCCTATCCACACAACTCCACGCATTTACCCCGCTAATCCCCCTACCCTACACACCTTGGGACACTAAAGGGCAATTCAGCATGGCCCAATCCATCCTAACGTGCACATCTGTGGTCTGTGGGATAAACCGGAGCACCTGGAAGAAACCCATGCTGATACTGGGAGGACATGCAGACTCCGCATAGACTGACACCCAAGGCCAGAATTGAACCCTTATCCCTGGTGCTGTGAGGCAGCAGTGTCACCGTTGTGGGGATCTCAGCCTGACTACTTGACTCTCTTTTGTGATTACATCCACACCCTGGAGAGGGGACATGCAGTGCCTGCCAGTACATTTGAAACCTTCTGCAGCCAGTGAGCGCTGTAGAGACTGAAGTGTATCATCTCTCCCCAAAATGACATTTTAATTTAGTTTACTAAATTTCTTTAAAGGTTTGCTGAGGTTACAATGCTTCTTTAAGGGGCGTTTCATCAGTTAATTAGTTTATTTGGGGGTCATTTGGAGTACGCAGGAGTTTGTAAAGAGGAACTAATCTGTTCCTGGGCCTGCGAAGGTGGTCTTTCACAGATCCAGGCAGTGGGTGATTAAGGAGTTTGTTCAACCCCGCCGTCTGCCATGTTTCCATGGTTACACCTGCGCTTGGATGGCCTAGGAGAGAGAGCTGGCGATGTCCATTGGCACACTCAATGTCTCCCATGAGTGGTGAACTCTGCAGGTGCAGGAGTGTCAACCTCAGAAACATCATCTGAATTTGATAAGTTTTCTTTGCAAGTTTTGTTCTCTTGTTTCCGTGCCCCTTTAAGTTAATTAGATTAATTGTTTTTCAGTTTGCCCAAAAGGATATAAAGAGGAATTGCTGACACACACTGGTGATAGGTAGAAGACAGATCATATCATAGAATCCCTACAGTGCAGAAGGAGGTCTGTGCCAATCACAATCCCACCACAGCCCTGTCCCCATAACTTCATGTATTTAACCTGCTAGTCCCCCTGCTAGACTAAGGGACAACTTGTCACAGCCAATCCAGCTAACCAGCCCATCTTTGAACTGTGGGAGGAAACCGGAGCACTCGGAGGAAACCTACGCAGACACAGGAAGAATGTGCAAATTCCACACAGACAGTGACCCAAGCCAGGAATCAAATCCGAGGCCCTGGCGCTGTGAGGTAGCAATGCTAACCATTGTGTCAGCATGCTGTCCGTATGTCACGCTGTGTTCTGTAAATAGACTTAAGAACAGCTTATTCCCTGCTGTCATCAGACATATATGAATGTATATTGATATATTAAGTTGATCTTTCTCTAGAGCCTAATTATGAATGTAAACACTACATTCTGCACCCCCTCCTTTCCTTCTCCCCTATGTACTCCATGAATGGTATGTTTTCTCAGTGCAGTGTGCACAAAACAATATTTTTCACTGTATCCCAATACAGATGACAATAATAAATCAAATCAAATTAGACCAATCATCAAGAAATGGATTAGTATTTACTGTCACACTTCACGATTTAGTTTGGGATCCCATTACCATTTCATTCTAGATCAAATTAACTCAAAGTGTGAAACATTTCTCATCTCCCACCACCTCTAGTTATTTTGCCAATGATTTTGATATGATTTGATTTATTATTCACATATATTAACATACAGTGAAAAGTGTTGTTTCTTGCATACTATACAGACAAAACATACCATTCATAGTGAAGGAAACAAGAGAGTGCAGAATGTAGTGTTACAGCCATAGCTAGAGTGTGGAGAAAGATCAACTTAATACAAAGTAGGTCCATTCAAAGTCTGACAGCAGCAGGGAAGAAGCTGTTCTTGAGTCGGTTGGCACGTGACCTCAGACTTTTGTACCTTCTTCCCAATGGAAGAAGGCAGAAGAGAGAATGTCCGGGGTGCTTAGCGTCCTTGATTATGCTGGCTGCTTTCCTGAGGCAGCGGGAAGTGTAGACAGAGTCAACGGATGGGAGCCTGATTTGCGCGATGATCTTAATTCTGCGTCCTCTGGTTAATGACGGCCTCCCAACAGCAGAACAGTTTCTCCTTAATTACATGATCAAATTCACTCAGAATTTTAAGCACCCGTATTAAACCTCTCCTTCAGCTTCCCTGCTCTGAGGAGAACAATCCCAGCTTCTCCACATCTCTGAAGCAATTGAATTTAGACTATGCAGACGCAACTTGGATAGAACTTTTAATACGCAGCAGAGTGAGGGAATTTTGACTTTTATTCTGTCAGTCTGAATTGAATTGGAGTTGGATGATGAAAGATCACTTGCTCACTTGCTTCTTTTCTTTTGTTTTAGTAGGTTAAGCCGACCTTTGGTTTTCTGCTGCGATAACTCTCAAATAAAAGCACAGGTGTAGTGTCTCAAATCCTTTTATCCGAAAGGTGGACATTGCCTTGCATTAATTTTAATTCATATTGAATAATTAAACTAACTTGCCAGCTTGCTCGATTAGGTCCCCCACAGACACAGTGGTGTGCCAGACTTGTACTCAGGTTCATGTGTTGATCTTCTCCTGTTCTCCAAGAAGTCTGAGTGACACTTCACCGTACCTGAACTGGCTCAACCTGATCCGACTCAACTCCCCACAGGCCTGCCCAATGCAAAGACCGGCAAGTTCGGAAATCTGGCACAGACTGGATCCCGGGATTTGAGATATCGTACCTGTATTTCAATGTCATCCAACACTAGCGGCACAGTGGTTAGCACAGCTGCCCCACAGCAACAGGGAGCCAGGTTTGATTTCCCAGCTTAGGTCACTGCCTGTGTGGAATTTGCACATTCCCCCCAGATCTGCGTGGGTTTCCTCCGAGTGCTTCGGTTTCCTCCCACAGTCCAGAGCTGTGTGGGTTAGATGAATTAACACTTAGTATCAGGGTAAGTGTGTGGGGTTACTGGGATTGGACCTGGCTGGGATTGTTGTTGGTGCAAGCTCAACGACTGACTGGCCTCCTTTTGCACTGTAAGGATTCTATGACTAATTGTTGGATTTCCCCTCAGTGTGGGGTGCAGGCAGTGAAAGGTCTTGTGATACTACTTCAGAGAAGAGCAGAGGAGCTTTTCCTTGTGTCCTAGAACAGAACAGAATAGAATGGAATTATCACAGCAAGGAGAAGGCCATTTGGTCGATTGCATCCCTGCTGGTTCTGAACCAGCGCTGAAGTACTGTCTCGCTGGGATGGGGAGCTCCATGTTACATGAACCCCCTCCTTCCACCATGTGGTCTGAATGAAGCCTGAAGTGTAACTCAGCTCCAGTTTCTGGGCTGGGCTTCCATATTAGACGAGGTGATGGCCGAATGGTATTATCTCTGGACTGTTAATCCAGAAACTCAGCCAATGTTCTGGGGGCCTGGGCTCGAATCCTGCCGTAGCAGATGGTGGAATTTTAATTCAATAAAAATGCATCTGGAATTAACAATCTGCCGATGAGAGTGGGGTTTTTGGTTCCCTTTTTCAGTTATTCAGATAACATAGAAATGTTTCTGTCCCAGGAGGAGACCACTCTACCCATTGTTGTCCATACTGGCCTATAAACAGCACATGGCTGTACATTGGCTTTGGAAGTGCCGATTCATCAGAATGATACGAGAGCTAACAAGATTATGTTATAATGACTGGTTGCATAGGCTAGGCCTGCATTCGTTCAGGGAGAGGGGATTAGGGGTTAAATCCATTAAGATAATTAGAGGATTGGATCAAAGATTTCAAGATATTAGCTTCAACCTTCTAAGTGTCCAGATCACGAACAACCTGTCCTGGCACCCCCCATGCTGACTATGGTTAAGAAAGCCCACCAACGCCTGTACTTTCTCAGGAGACTAAGGAAACTTGGCATGTCTGCTACAACTCTCAGCAACTTCTAAAGATGAACCATAGAAAGTATTCTTTCTGGTTGTATCACAGCTTGATATGGCTCCTGCTCTGCCCAAGACTGCAAGAAGTTACAAAATGTCGTGAAGGAAGCCCAGTCCATCACTCAAACCAGCCTTCCATCCATTAACACTGTCTACACTTCCCACTGCTGCAGAAAAGCAGCCAGTGTAATCAAGGACCCCACACACCCAGGACATTCTCTCTTCCACCTTCTTCCGTCGGGAAAAAGATACAAAAGTCTGAGATCACGTACCAACTAACTCCAAAACAGCTTTTTCCCTGCTGCTATCAGACCTTTGAACAGGCCTACCTCACATTAAGTTGATCTCTCTCTACACCCTAGCTATGACCGTAACACTACGTTCTGCACTCTCTCCTTTCCTTCTGTATGGATGGAATGCTTTATCTGTATAGTGTGCAAGAAACATTACTTTTTACTGTATACCAATACACGTGACAATAATAAATCAAATCAAAATCAATATTAAGGGCAACAAGTGGGGTCAATAGGGAACTATCTCCACTTGTTTGGGAATCTAGGTTTGGGACATAGACTGAAAATGACCAATTCTGATCCCTCAGCAACCAACATTACTTCAATAAAAGTAGATATTTGTTTTATTGCAGTTGGTGGGATCTTGCTGTGCACATCCCTTTTCCTGCATTGTAACAGTGACCACGCTGGGATAAAAGTCTTTCACTGGCTGTGAAGCACTTCTGGACTTCCTGAGGTTTGTGAAAGATATTAGGAAAATATTATCGGGGGACAGTAACCCTCCCGTCTCAGTCACCGAAGGGTGTGGGCACCGAGGAGCTGACACTCTCTACTTTTCTCTTCTCCAAGCGAGGCGTTGGCGTAATCCCCATCTGGGGATGTGCCTGGACACATCTAACCCTGATTTATCCACGGGGGGGGGGGGGGGGGGGGGGGGTTTGTTTGCTCAGAAAACAAACTTGTAACAAGAGAGAACATTTAATAAAGCACAGCCTCCCCCCTTTCCCCCATCCCCATAGCAGAAAGTTAACAAGACCTTGTTTTTTTTGCAGGACAGCAGAAATAAAAGGAATAATTAGATCAAAAGCCATGTCCTTTCTTGCCCTTAGAAACAGGGGCAGAAACTGAACGAGTCATATATGTTTCTCATGATCTTATGGACCGTCAACCTGTTCCAGTCAGTATGTGGTCTGTCCAATATTTACACTGCAGTTGCCGATAGGTAGGGTTTCACTTGGTGAAACCTGATGCAATGTTAAATGCCTCCAGTCAGGCTACCAGTGCGCGGCAGATGGGCTTAATCAGACTCACTTTCAAGCACAACGACAGGAACGAAGAAACAAAAGGCATTTATTTTCTTTGCGATCCCATACAGGAAGAGCATTAATGAGAAAATGAAAACCATAATGTTTCTACATCCTCTGAAGTGGCGACCATTTGTTTTTTACCCCAGGGGGGTGAATAACTCAGACCAAAGCCATTTCTTGTTACAGTAAAATGATTCATATCCTCTTCTTGGAAGGAAAATGCAAGGGGATTGAAACTGATTGAAGCACTTTGGATACGGCCTTGGGACAAAAGTAAAGGTCACCGCTCAGTGATGGTTAGCAAAGGTCACACGAGAAATGGGTCCAAGTTGAATTCCCAAAGGTCGCGTCCGCTGCAAAACCGCGACTGATTTAACATTCTCTCCGAATCAGGCCGTGTTGGAAATCAGAAACAGTTCAGGAAAATCAGACATTCGCAAAACCTTAGAGCAGAGAAGGTGGCCATTTGTCCTATCGAACCTGCGCTGGCTCTCCGAAAGAGCCTTTCCCATTCACCCCCTTCCCTGCCTGCGAATGTCTCCTTCTGAGTATCTCTCCAATTCCCCTTTGGCAGTGATTATTGCACCTGCTTCCACCACCATCCCAGTCAACGCATTCCTGATTGTAGCCCTGTGCTGTGTATGTAAGGGCTTAGAGCATTGGGAGGGTAAGGGTGGGTTGAACTGGCCAGTACGTACGCAGGAGCGAGCTGAGGAATAGGATTTCAAAATCAACATGATGGAGAGGAATAAGAACAGAGAGTGTGAGAACTGTTCAATGTCAGTGGAGAAACTGAGTTAATGGGAGGGATTTTCTAAAGTGGCCCACCGTGGAAATCGTCACAGGCAGGAGGGAAAGTTTGACAGATCGGCAAAACGTCTGCTGACTTTGGATGGGGGCAGAATCTTTAGCCCCCCTGGCAGACGGGGCAGGAATTTCCAATCCTGTGGTAGGTGTCACAGTGGCAGAGTGGTTAGTGCTGCTGCCTCACAGTGCCAGAGACCCAGGTTCGATTCCTGGCTTGGGTCACTGCCTGTGTGGAACTTGCACATTCTCCCCGTGTCTCCATGGGTTTCCTCTGGGTGCTCTGGTTTCCTCCCACATTCTGAAAGACGAGCATGTTAGGTGCATTGGCCATGCTAAATTCTCCCTCAGTGTACCCGAGCAGGCGCTGGAGTGTGGCGACCAGGAGATTTTCACAATAACTTCATTACAGTGTTAATGTAAGTCTACTTGTGACCCTAGTAAATAAACGTAGATGGGGCAGGCATTTTCAATTCCGTGGTAAATGGGGCAGGAGTTTCTGGTTCCGCAGTAAGTGGGTGTTGGGGGGGGGGGAGCGAATCTTCAAACTGGAAAACACCGTTTAACATTTCAGGTCAGTGAGTTTCATAAGAATTGAGAAAAGTTAGAGGTGGAATGGTTTTAAACCAGGGAAACATAAAAATTGTAAGGAATTTGAACAGAGGTGGACCATACAGCCCACTGAGACTGCTCCATCCTAACAAGTGAATACAAGCTGCATAAAGCAGCAGAATAAAGGAACATAGGGAATGTTTGTGATGGTTGGTTTGGAGGAGAGATTAAATAACTCCTTGTTACAGCACCAAATCTTTTGGCACGGTGGTTAGCCCTGCTGCCTTACAGTGCCAGGGACCCAGGTTCAATTGCCTGCTTGGGTCACTGTCTGTGAAGAGTCCGCACGTTCTCCCCATGTCTGTGTGGGTTTCCTTCAAATGCTCAAGCTCCCTCCCACAGTCTGAAAGACGTGCTGGTTAGGTGCACTGGCTGTGCTAAATTCTCCCTCAGTGTACCCGAACAGGTGCTGGAGTTAAGGTAAGCCTACTTGTGACACCAATAAATAAATGTTATTATCTAATCACCTATCCAACTCAACGCATCTTCATTTCAACGCATTCTTTCTGGTTGTATCACAGCTTGGTATCACTCCTGCTCTGCCCAAGACTGCTAGGAATGTGAATGTAGCCCAGTCCATCACGCAAACTAGCCTCCCATCCATTGACTCTGTCTACACTTCCCGCTGCCTCAGCAAAGCAGCCAACTTAAATAAGGACCCCACACACCCTGGACATTCTCTTTTCCACCTTCTTCCATCGGAAAAAGACACAAAATTCTGAAATCACGTACCAACCGACTCAAGGACAGCTTCTTCCCTGCTGCTGTCAGACTTTTGAATGGGCCTTTCTTGCATTAAGTTGATCTTTCTCTACACCCTAGCTGTAACACTACATTCTGCACTTGCTCCTTTCCTTCTCTATGAACGGTATGCTTTGTCTATATAGTGCGCAAGAAACAATACTTTTCACTATGTTAATACATGTGACAATAATAAATCAAATCAAAATCAAATGAAAATGCGTTGACTTGGATAAGTGATTAGATAATACATTTATTTATTGGTGTCACAAGTAGGCTTACCTTAACACTGCAATGAAGTTACTGTGAAAATGCCCTAGTTGCCACACTCCGGCGCATGTTTGGGTACACCAAGGGAGAGTTTAGCATGGCCAATGCACCCTAATCAGCACGTCTTTCAGACTGTGGGCAGCAACAGGAGCACCCGGAGGAAACACACGCAGACATGGGGAGAACGTGCAGACTCAAGCCGGGAATTGAATCCATAAGTACTAGTAGAGGCAGCTACAATTTTATCTTTTAAAAAGCATTTAGACAGTTACATGGCTAAGACGGATATAGAGGGACATGGGCCCAATTGAGCAATTAGGACTAGCTTAATGGTTAAATAAAAAGTGCAGCAAGGACAGGATGGGCCAAAGGGTCAGTTTCCATGCTGTAAACCTCTATGAATCTGGGTCCCTGGTGCTGTGAGGCAGCAATGCTAACCACTGTGCCACCATGCTGCCCCATGCAGGGCTGGAGAGACAGAGAGAGGGAGGGAGTGGGAACCACAGCAAACTCCAACTACCACAGAACAATGCAGAAGCAACATGTCTGAATTAAAGAAAAACAAATAGCTGGCAATGGAATTAAAAACCTGCAGAGTTAATAAACAGATAAAGTCAGAGGTCAGTGGGCTGGCATCTGTGGAATGAAAGAATTACATAAATATAATTATAACCCAGAGGCCAAACTATGGTCTTCTTCCCAGAGGATGGAGAGAGATTTCATCTGAATGATGCAAGGGGAATTCTTGTCTAACCACAAGCTTAAAGCCGTGAGCTGGGAGGGCATTTACAAACTTAAAAAGAAACAAACACTACAGAGGCGATTCAGCAATTACTTTAAAGAGACCAAATTAAAGTTCTGTTTCTCTGCAGAGAAACAGATGCCCAAAAATTGGACAAAAGCCAAAATGGCCGTGGATTTTGGCAACTCTCACCACAGCACCGCCTGGTGGCAGGAGTCTGGCAATTACAACGTGACGGGTAAATGTTGACATGCTCAGATAAGGTTTCTCTGTGGGAAATGTTATGGTGCAAACCATTTCAGTCAAAGTACAGGCAAAACTCTTCATGTATTACCAATTAAAACCCCTTGGTATAGTATGAGGGAATGAAAAATTAAATATTGTCTTCAGATGTGACAAGATAAGAACATAAGAAATAGGAGCAGGAGTAGGCTATCTAGCCCTTCGAGCCTGCCCCGCCATTCAATAAGATCATGGCTGATCTGCCATGGCTCAGTTCCACATTCCCGCCCTCTCCCCATAACCCTTAATCCCCTCGCTTATCAAAAACCCATCAACCCACGTCTTAAAAATATTTAGTGAGGCAGCCTCCACCACCTCATCGGGCAGAGAATTCCAGAGATTCACCACCCTTTGAGTGAAGAAGTTCCTCCTCAACTCCATTCTAAACTGCCCCCCCTTTATCTTGAGGCTGTGCCCCCTAGTCCTAAGAAGGTGTGAATAACTGAAGGAAAGAGTGCCATTATATTCAGCGTCCTTTTCAAACAGTTCGATTCATAGCAACTTATGCAACAGTAAAATTCATTGCATCCATGCTGGTTGAAAAAAATCTATCCAGCCCAACCCTAGTTTTCAGTTCCTTGCCATTAGTCCTGTAGGTTACAACATCTCTTGTGCTTATCTGAGTGTTTTTCTCTAATATGATGAAGATTCCCACCTCTGCCACCCTCTCAGACAGTCAGTTCCAGACACTCAACATCTTCTGGGTGGAAAAACAGCTCCTCAAGTCCTCATTTTTTAAAAAATTCATTTGTGGGACTTGGGTGTCACTGGCTGGCCAGCATTTATTGCCCATCCCTAGTTGCCCTTGAAAAGATGGTGGTGAACTGCCTTCTTAAACCTTGTTCTTATCTGATCCTTAAATTGCTATCCAACATGGAGGCCTGTTACCTTTAGTTACTCCAAAAAGGTTGTTTTAATTATTCACTAATCAAATATGACAGTTGCTGGCTAGGCCAGCATTTATTGCCCATCCCTAATTGCTCTTGAGATGGTACTGAGGAGCTGCCTTCCTGAACTGCTGTAGTCCTTGTTGTGTAGATGCACCCACAGTGCTGTTAGGGAGGGAGTTCCAGGATTTTGACCCAGTGACAGTGAAAGAACGGCTGATATATTTCCAAGTTGGGATCGTGAGTGGTTTGGAGGTGGATGGTGTTTCTGCTGCCCTTGTCCTCCCAGAAGATCTTGGGATTGGAAGATGCAGCCAGAAGTATCTTGGTGTGTTGGAACTGTTGGTGGCACTCCACCTGAGGCTGGAATTGAACACGGGTACCTGGCGCTATAAGGCAAAAATGCTAACCACTGTGCCACCCATGTATTACTCGGTGGATGGGTTTCTCCTTGAGTTTTAGTGGAGCTGCACTCAAGTCATTGTGGAAACAGAGTCATTTACAAAATAAAATGACATGACAAAAAGGGGTTAAAAGCATTCGACTAAAATCTTGAGCAATACCCAAGATTCACTAAGTTCACAAGCTCACTGTTCCATTATCTGCATTAATCTAATCGCGGTGATGACTAAGTTGCATTAATGGTACTTGAACAGCCAATTTTCTAAATTGATCTATTTACAGAATCTAAAAACGTTCATTCATCTTGAGTGCATCCCTTCCCAGCATGCCCCAGTTAACACGCACCTTCTAACCTACTTATATCAAGGAAAACTTGATTTTTGAAGGATTCCTGTTAATGCAGCGTAAGATACAAATGGAAAGTAACATCAAAATGTCACCAGATAAGAGAGTGGAATTAGACCATAAGACCATTAGG
Source organism: Carcharhinus amblyrhynchos (assembly GCF_965287045.1). Taxonomy (NCBI): domain Eukaryota; kingdom Metazoa; phylum Chordata; class Chondrichthyes; order Carcharhiniformes; family Carcharhinidae; genus Carcharhinus; species Carcharhinus amblyrhynchos. Next base: position 12,550,180 of record NC_137351.1, read on the forward strand.
TTGAGGAGCAGAATTAGGCCATTTGGCCTATTCTTCCCATCCCCATTCTCCTGCCTTCTCCCTGTAACCCTTGGTCCCCTTCTTGATCAAGAACCTATCCCTGTCTTAAAGACACTCAGTAACCTGGCAGGGATCATTTGCAGCAGGGCAAAGATCTCAGAGCTCTGTAGAGGCTGGAGGAGGTTACAGTGATGAGAAGGAATGAGACCCTGCAGGGTTTTGAAAACAAGGCGTTGAGGCATTGCTGGATCAAGAGCTGGTGTAGGTTATTAAGCACAGGAATGATGGGTATAAGGTAGGAATTTGGAGCACTAGACTTCTGGGTAGGCTTAAGTCTGGTGGAAGGCAGAAGGTGGGAGGTCAACAGGGAGTGCTTTGGAACAGTCAGGTTTAGAGGTCACAAAAGGGATGAATGAAACTTTCAGCATCAAATGAGCCGAGACAGAGTGCAGACAGGTGACATTCCAGGAATCGAAGCAGAAGGTCTTGGTGATGGAACGTTACATGGTTATCAGTGAATCCCTACAGTGCAAAAGGAGGCCATTCAGCCCATCAAGTCTGCACTCACTCTCTGACAGACTGTCTTACCCAGGCCCTCTCCCGCACCCTATCCCCTTAACCCCATACGTTTCCCATGGTGAATGCATATTGGGATACTAAGGGGCAATTTAGCATGGCTAATTCAGTTAACCTTTGGGCTGTGGGAGGAAACCGGAGCACCCGGAGGATACCCACGCAGACACAGGAAGAACATGCAGACTTCACACAGACAGTCACAGGAGGCTGGAATTGAACCTAGGTCCCTGGCACTATGAGGCAACAGTGCTAACCACTGTGCCACCTTAATAGTAAGGTTATGAACAGTCTGGTTCAGTCCCTGACCACTGTCAGTGAGAGGGATGAAGGCAGCGGCTAGGGAGTGGACCTTGTGCTGGAATCCAGAAGCAATGGCTTCACCTTCCCAGCATTTTAGCTGGAGAACATTTTTGCTGATTCAATGTCACATATTGGAGAAGGTGCATGGCAAACCAGAGACGCTGGTGGAGTTTGAGAGAGAAGTGATGATGAGGTGGATCTGGGGAATGTCAGCGTATACATGACATTGTGCTCAGGTAAGAAACGTGAAGGGTTCAAGGGCGGATCCATGGGGGAGGGGATGGGTCTCCGGAGATCAGGGTCTGAATGGGAATAGGACCCATTGTAAACAATCCTGTGATCCCACCAGCTGGGTAATGATGGAAAAGCATCGGAAGGGGACAGTGCAGTCAAACAGGTCAAAAGCCTTTGGACAGATCGATAAGGGTGAGGAAAGGTAGCTTACCACAGCCACGGTTATACAGCGTGTCACTTGTGACACTAATGAACATTCTGGTGCAGTGGCAGGGGTGAGAAATTGACCGGAGGCAGTTTTATGTTCCCATGCTGGCATGTTTGTTGACACGGGTGAGTGAACCAGGTTAAACAAGTGAAAAACCGTTGACTGAATCAGGCAGCTGAAGGCACTCTGATCATTCACCATGCTTTACGAGTGTTCAATACCAACACTGGATCTTCCATTCTGGCTCCCCTCTCCCTGTCCAGAAGCAACCCCACAGCTAGGAAATAAATCAATTCTTAAAGATAAGCTTCAGTGAGCATCATTTGCTCCCAGCTCACTCCAAAACTTGTCCTGGTTTACTCTTAAAGGAACCAACGTTTTGAACATGATTTTTTTTTTAATTCATTTATGGGACATGGGGGTCGCTGTCTGGCCAGCATTCATTGCCCATCCCTTGGAGGGCAATCGAGAGTCAACCACATTGCTGTGGCTCTGGAATCACATGTAGGCCAGGCCAGATAAGGACGGCAGATTTACTTCTCTAAAGGACATGAATAAACCAGATGAGTTTTTCTGACAATTGACAATGGTTTCTTGGTCATCAGTACATTCTTACTTCCAGGTAATTTTTTTTAATCGAGTTTGAATTCCGCCATCTGCCATGGTGGGATTTGAACCCTGGTCCCCAGAACATTAGCTAAGTTTCTGGATTAATATTCTAGCGATAACACCACTAGCCTCCCCATATTCACTCCAGCTGAGGCCTTTAAGTGACAAATTATTGACCACTAATGGCCTGTTTCTCAATTTTCAACTGGCGGGAGGAGGTCAGGGGTGGGGCAGGAGGGATGTCAGATGTTCAGACTTCTGTCAGGAAAGAACCTCCATCAGCAGCCTCCTTTTAACATGTTTGCTCCCTCTTAGAAGTTCCAGAATGTTCTGAGGCAGCACCTTCTCCTGAGTAAGGGGGCAGAAGTTCCAGCTCCAGCCAACTGAGCGGCGAAGGCATGTTGAGAAACCAAACCCCGCAATCTGGAATATTCCAGCATGGCAGTGGTGGGAAATGCGGGCATGGATTTGGGAGATGATGGAAAGTTGAACTCACTCTTCGCCTTGTTATGTAGCAACCATCTTCAGATGGTTGGAGCTGGTACATTATTGCGAAGGGGCTCAGGGCAGAACTTGCTTCAGGAACGGAATCATCTCCACTCCAGCCAGTGAGCTTTTGAATCCATTGGAAAAATTAGAGCGTTAATTGTCAAGGCAAACAGTGCTTGTATTAGGATTTATTGTGGATCCCAACTTTGCAAGTGATGAATTCCTTCATGATAGCGCTCCGAAAGCTCGTGCTACCAAATAAACTTATTGGACTTTAACCCGGTGTTGCGAGACTACTGACTGTGCCTACCCCAGTCCAATGCTGGCAAGTCCTTCATGTCAAATTAACATTAAAATACATTGCCACAGTGTGAAGAAGAATTGCAGGAAAAAGATGTTAACCTTTTGTGACACAGAGACTAACCTTCTGGCTTCCTTATTAAGAAGGCTAGGTTTGTGTCACAAAATGTTTCTATAGCAATGGTGCTAGGCAGTTCAACACTTAACTCAGGCACTCTGTACTTTTGGTTTAACAACACAAATTACGGCATATAATTCCAGAACCACACTTTGCAAATTATCCATCGTCATAAAGTTTTGAGAGTGTCTATCGCACTTTGAACGTCGCGTTGCTGATACCACCTCTCAAAGAAGTATCAGACGCACGTAGAATCATAGAATCGTACAGCCCAGAAGAGGCCCTTCAACCCATCGAGTCTGCACTGGCACGTGAGAAACACCTAATGTCCCACCCAATCCCATAAAGAACAAAGAAAATTATAATGCTGGAATAGGCCCTTCGGCCCTCCAAGCCTGCCCCGACCATGCTGCCTCAACTGAACTAAAGCTCCCACCTTCATCTCTATTCCCATCCTATTCATGCATTTGTGAAGATACCTCTTAAAAGTCACCATCATAAATACTTCCACCACCTCCCTCAGTAGCAACCACCCATCACCCTCTGTGTAAAAAACTTGCCTCGTACATCTCTAAACCTTGCCCCTCGCACCTTGAACCTATGCCCCCCCCCCCCCACCCTTAGTAATTGACTCTTCTGCCCTGGGAGAAAACTTCTGCCTTCTGCCAGCACTTGGCCCATAGCCCTGAATGTTACGGTGTGCCAAGTGCTCATCCAGGTACCTTTTAAAGGATGTGGGGCATCCCGCCTCCACCACCCTCCCAAGGCAGCGCATTCCAGACCGTCACCACCCTCTGGGTAAAAACACTTTTCCTCACACCTCCCCTAAACCTCCCACCTTGAACCCCTCGTGGCTACGTAGACATAATTTATTTTCTCCTGACTCGGAATTTGAAGTTTACGAGCACTTTCTCAGCTCTCGAGACCTCCCTCCCCAACTCTGCGACCTCATGCTGTGTTTACCTACACCAATTAGACCGGGAGGCCTTAAAGGCATTAACCACTTTGGCCGCAGAATGTTAATTGTGTGTCGCATGGTCCAGTGCTCCTCCTGTATCAGCTGATTTGCTACAGCAATATCCCAGGAGATCTATTAATATATAGACGGACTACCACAGTGTGAAAATCTTTCGAGCAACATCACTATAGTAACATAAAATATTCATGATTTTCTGTTCTTGATGCATTAACAATCATTTCTATTTTTTTTCCAAAAAAAATTGCAAAATAAACGTTCAATCTGTCACCTCAAATGTGTCCCTGAGAGATGAATAATTTAATGCAAACATTAATATCCACCAAACATGGGAAATAGGAAGCAGGCCATTCAGCCCTTCAAGCTAAAGCTTGTCATTCCTCTGACTGATAGCGGTCAGGGACTGAACCGGACTATTCATAACCTTGCTGTTAAGATGGCATGGTGGCACAGTGGTTAGCACTGCTGCCTCACAGCATCAGGGACCTGGGTTCGATTTCTGGCTTGTTCTCCTTGTGTCTGCACTGTTTTGTTCCAGTTTACTCCCACAGTCCGAAAGACGTACTTGTTTAGCCTCATTGGCCGTGCTAAATTCTCCCTCAGTGTACCCGAACAGGTGCCAGAGTGTGGCAACTCAGGGGATTTTCACAGTAACTTCATTGCAGCGTTAACATAAGCCTGCTTGTGACAATAATAAAATAAACTTTAAATCCCCTGGTTGCCGCACTCTGTTCAGGGAAGGAGAATTTAGCATGGCCAATGCACCTAAGGAGCACATCTTTTGGAGGATGGATGGAAACCGGAGCACTCGGAGGAAACCAGCACAGATCTGGGGAGAACGTGCAGACTCCACACAGACTGTGACCCGAGCTGGGAATTGAACCTGGGTCCCTGGCGCTGTGATGCAGCAGTGCTAACCACTGTGCCACCGTGCTGCCCCATTATTAAAGGAGATCATGGTGGATCTTCTACCTTAACTGCCTGTGGCCTGTCCTATCCCCGTATCCCTCATCAATCTCAGCCTTCAACTTGGCACGGTACCATTTTGAATTTGGGGTCAAATGAATCAGAAAATCAGAGAATCCCTGCAATGCAGAAGGAGGCCATTTGGCCCATCAAGCCTGCACCGACCACAATCCCACTGAGGCCCTATCCCCATTAACCCATGCATTTACCCTAACTAGTCCCCCTGACATTAAGGGGCAATTTAGCATGGCCCATCCACCCAATCCACACATCTTTGGACTGTAGGAGGAAACCGGAGCACCCGGAGGAAACCCACGCAGACACGGGAAGAATTCGCAAACTCCACACTGCTGGGAATCGAAGCCAGGTCCTTGGCACCGTGAGGCAGCAGTGCTAACCACTGGGTCACCGTGCTGTAACAACATAAGCAACGAGCAATAAATCCGCCACAAGTTAATTAAGGGGCAAAAACCAAACAGCAATAATGAAGATACCGTGATTGAAGAAAGCAAAATGCTGGAAGTGATGGCTTGCAGTTGCAATTCTGCCAGAATCAGCAGACAAGTAGACAGACCTGTTGGCTGCGCTATTAGTTTACTGGCTTCAGCTTCAAAGAAACTGAACCACAGTCAAAGGACATCCACATATTGTTGATGGAGCAGCAGACAATAAGCAGTAATGCTGCCAAGTGCTCAAACAGGGACACAATGGTATCTCGTTGAATGTTTCATTGAACGCTTTTCCTTCCCATAATAACTTCCATGTGTTTAATTATTTGTTTTTGTCCAACTGGCCACTGCCAATTCTCCACAGAGGGAATCTGTCCTTATTAGTTTTTACAAGCAGAATTTCCTTTCAAGCCTTTCCAAATTGACGGCGGAACACACATGGAACAAGATCAGTTCGTTCCTGATGGGAGGGACGAAATCTGGTGGGACTCGAGGATGAAATCAGTTGATGAGTTAGCAGTAACTCGACACCTTGCCACATTTCCTTCCTTGCCAGGCACTATCAGTACCATTGATCAGTCGCGACAACAGCTTGTACTGATGCTGAATCTTTACCAGAGCAAAATACGAACACACAAACGGATGAGCAAGGGACAAGAGTAGGCCATTCAGCCCATCAAACCTGCTCTGCTATTCAAATAGATCGTGACTGATCTGACAGAACAGATAAATCTGATAAATCCACATCCTGCTGACAGAGTACAGGAATGTGATAGAGAATCTGGTGAACTGGTGTGATAACAATAATCTCTCCTTCAATGTCAAGATAACAAAGGAGATTGTCATCGACTTCAGGAAACGTAAAGGGGAACATGCCCCTGTCTACATCAACAGAGATGAAGTGGAAAAGATCGAGAGCTTCAAGTTTCTAGATGTCCAGGTCACCAACATCCTGTCCTGGTCCCTCCATGCTGACGCTATAGTTAAGAAAGCCCATCAATGCCTCTACTTTCTCAGGAGGCTAAGGAAATTCAGCATATGCGCTACGACTTTCACCAACTTTTACAGATTCACCTTTCTGGTTGGCATGGCTCCTGCTCTGTCTAATACTGCAAGAATCTACAAAGGGTTGTGAACAAAGCCCTGTCCATCACTCAAACCAGCCTTCCGTTCATTGACATGGTCTACACTTCCAGCTGACTCAGAAAAGCAGCCAGCATAATCAAGAACCCCCAGGCACCCAGACATAAGAACATAAGAAATAGGAGCAGGAGTCGGCCATCTAGCACTTCAAGGCTGCCATTCAATAAGATCATGGCTGATCTGAAGTGGATCAGTTCCACTTTCCCGCTTTCTCCCCATAACCCTTAATTCTCTTGTCTGTCAAAAACCTATCTACCCGTGACCTAAATATATTTAGCGAGGCAGCCTCCACCACTTCAACGGGCAGAGAATTCCAGAGATTCACCACCCTTTGAGTGAAGAAGTTCCTCCTCAACTCTGATCTAAACTGCACCCCCCCCTTATCTTGAGGCTGTGCCCTCTAGTCCAGCTATCCTTTGTAAGCGGGAAGAATCTCTCTACCTCTACCCTATCCATCCCCCTCATTATCTTGTACGTCTCTATAAGATCCCCCCTCAGCCTTCTAAACTCCAACGAGTACAGACCCAGTCTATTTAGTCTCTCTTCCACTCTCTTCCACCTTCTTCCATCAAAAAAGATACAAAAGTCTGAAGTCACATACCAACCAACATAAGAATAGCTTCTTCCCTGTTGCTATAAGACTTTTGAATGGACCGATCACATATTAAGCTGATCTTTCTCTGCACCCTAGTTATGTCTCTAACACTACATTCTGCACCTTCTCCTTTCCTTCTCTATGAACAGTATGTTTTATCTGTAAAAGGCACAAGAATCAATGCTTTTCACTGTATACTAATACATGGGACAATAATAAATCAAATCAAATCAAGGTGGGATGGAGAATTCACTTGGAGGGAATGGGATTCAGTCTGGGAACACGGCTTGGTTACAATCACTTTATAACCTGTTGAAGATCAATAAGAGGGAGTGTGGAAAGAGGGGTTTGGAAGGTGCTTGTTGGCTTCATAGGAAGATCCATACCCTCAATATTGGAAATCTCTCCCTCTTCATTTTCCATTTCACTTAAAGGTCCTGAGCACAAAATCCAACTCATGCCAACTTCCTCAGAACAATATTGACCAATTTGTTCCAGCCTGTCGGCTGTTCATAATGTGACGTTAGTGTACCTTTAAGAATTTAAAATCATGTTCTCTTTCGCTATAACAGCTCTGGTTTTTCATTGTTGCCAGGCTGGCTGCTAGAAGTCCTTTTATTACTGCTTCAATGGCTCAAATGTGTTTTTGTTTATTTTTACCCTGAGCCTCCGGTACTTTCTAGGATTTGTTTTATGATCCTGTATTGTTAGGAGGAAGACTGGTTCATAGGGCAGGTGACAGGAGCTATTTCATTTTCAGTTTTGAGTTGTTGTTTTAGTTTACAAGGGGGCGGACTTCAGGCTGGAAGCAGTGTTTCCGACTCTCTCTCCCTGACATTGGAAGTTCTACTGGCTGCCTGGAAGCAAGGCTTTTGCCATCTTGGAGTGGCAAAAAAGACTGCTGTTGGTTGGCTTGCCTCGAGTCTCTATCTCTCCCTCATGTTTTGGGAAGCTGCTCTGATTCCAAGCTTGCCTGTGTGTGCATCAAGAGAGTTGCCGCATTCAACCAAAGAACCAAGTTCCAGCATCATGTGAGCATTTGTATTTTCTGTGCTAAGCCTGTGGCAAGGGTTTTGTGTAGGGAAGTTTATTTGATTGGAACATTTCATATTCTTGTTAAGGGCTACACAATATCATGATTATTTTTTCTTGTTTGCAGCTGGTAAAGATTATTGCTAATTTTCTTCCTGTATATGTTAGCTTTATTCTTAAATAAACTTTAAAAGCTCCCTAGTGAGTCATTTGGATCATACCCAAATTGAAACATCTCATGTTTACCCTAGTCAAGTCCAAAGTGCAAGACTTATGATCCAGGCAGACTTCATAAAACACTTTAGAGTTTCTGACCTGAATTACAACAATGGGAGCAGAAGACTTACCGGGTGAAAGAAGACCCATGTCGCTCCCAATAATACCATGATATAGCAATAATGGAGATTTGGCTAATCACAACATTCATTCTTTATCAGTGAGTCTGTCAGGTGAGAAACTCACCCAGTGGTGGAGAACTTAAGAATCATTTGTCCAAAGTCAGCTGTTCCTCCTGAGCACACTCCAGTTAGCACCTGTTATTTCCTACACAGTAAAAAGTCCTTCATTGACCATAAAACCTTCTGCGTCCTGAAGCTGTGAACATTTATTTTTTTCTCCCTTCCTTTCTCAAGGCCCTCATATTTTTATACACTCCTACAGTGCAGAAGGAGGCCATTTGGCCCATCGAGTCCACACCAACCACAATCCCATCCTGGCCCTATCCCCATAACCCCATGCATTTACCCTAGCTAGTCCCCCGACACTAAAGGGCAATTTAGCATGGCCAACCCACCGAACCTGCACATATTGTGGACCCGATTCTCCCATCGCAATGCGCCAGTTTTTTGGCGTGTCGGGTTAGGAAATGCACGTGTTGGCCATTTTGTTGGATTCGCTCATGCGTTCCTGATGGATGTGCATCTCCCAGCGCCAGAGGGCAGGCACAGCTGAGACCACGCTGTAAACCACTGGAAAACCAAGTAACTGATTATAATCTATTTTTCATGCAATTTAAATGTTATTATCAGGCCCGGGACTGAATTCTTCGAGCCCAATAGCATTTGCCACCCTGCCAGAAATATTTCATTTTGGCGGGATTTAGAGTAGACCCCAGGGGACTAGCGGGAGACCTCACTGGAATAAAGGGTGTGATAACTGGGGTCCCCTGAGGGGTCAGGCGACAGAGGAGTGGTGTCCGCTGGGCATGGACATCCTGGAATCAATTTATACACAGCAAGATCCACAAACAGTAGACAAGATAGACTGTAGAAACCCTACAGTGCAGAAGGAGGCCATTCAGCCCATTGGTTCTGCATGGACTCTCCGACAGAATCTCTCCCACCTTATCCCTGTAATCCTGCACATTTTACCATGGCCAATCCATCTGATTACACATCATTTAGACACTAAGAGGCAATTTAGCATGGCCAATCCATCTAACCAGTTAATCTGTTGCATTGAGGAATGAACCCATGTCAGAACCCTGGAAAAATCCTTCCTGCTCCCTTTGCGATGGCATCAATGATAAACATCATTGACCCAGTCTGTGTGTATAGGAAAGAAGGTTCCACCACCACCTTCCCAAGGACCACTGGAGACAGTCATACATGGCCAACTAGTTGATGGAGTTGCCAACTCTGCAAGTTTCATCATGTCACTTCCCACAGCCAACCACCCAGCACACCCCATGTTCCTTGGTCAACCAGCATGGTCACCCTCATGACAGATAACCTTCCCATCACCAATTGGAAAACAAAAAGGCCCCTTTACACAGATTGAATAGAAACAGGAGAAGGCCATTCGGCCCTTTGAGTTTGCTCTGTCATTCACAGTAGTCATGACTGATTCAGCCTGGCAGAGCTCTCCCTATTTCCAATAATTTAAGAATGAATGAGTGAAAATGTTCAAAGAAAAATTAAGCAAATATATAATTTTCAAATTCTGCCGTGAACTTTACTCCTGGGTTTTTGCTGTGAGAATGATCTCAAATTATCCAGAGAATTATTTGATTTGATTTATTATTGTCACAAGTATTAACATAGTGAAAAGTATTGTTTCTTGCGTGCTATAGGGATGGAGCATACCGTTCATAGAGAAGGAAAAGAGAGAGTGCAGAATGTAGTCTTGCAGTCACAGCTAGGGTGTAGAAAAAGATCAACTTAATGCAAGGTAGGTCCATTCAAAAGTCTGATGGCAGCAGGGAAGAAACTGTTCTCAAGTCGGTTGGTACATGACGTCAGATTTTCGTATCTTTTTCCCAACGGAAGAAGGTGGAAGAGGGAGTGTCCAGGGTGCGTGGAATCCTTAATTATGCTGGCTGCTTTGCCGAGGCATCGGGAAGTGTAGACAGAATCAATGGGTGGGAAGCTGGTTTGCGTGATGGATTGGACTAAATTCATAACCTTTTGTAGTTCCTTGCAGTCTTGGGCAGAGCAGGAGACACACCAAGCTGCGATACAACCAGAAAGAATGCATTCTATGATGCATCCGTAAAAGTTGGTGAGAGTCATAGCTGACATGCCAAATTTCCTTAATCTTCTGAGAAAGTAGAGGGATGGGTGGGCTTTCTTAACTATAGTATTGGCATGGGGAGACCGGGACAAGTTATTCCAAATTATTGAAGATTCCAGGGCCATTAGGGGAGGGGTCGGCAACCCTATTTGCCAACAATGCTCACGTCAAGAATCAATGAAATTGGGACTGATCCACCAGCCAGGTCATTGGAGGGTGCCACCCATAAAATTCACAGGTCAGCGCAGGAGAATCTTATCATTGACTCTGCCTTCCTCCCCTCCCTGCCCCGTCAAGTCCCGAAGTCCCACAAACGATCCCCCTTGCAGCCCCCCACAAGTATTTGAGCCCAACAGAATAAGTTCACGGAAAATTCGACACTCCGAGGCGGCTGAGTACTCCGAGCTGTCGGAAACCCCTCGTGTGCCCATCTCCGCCTGCTCTCCACATAATCTTCGCATAGTTACAACCTCAGAGTTATAAAACAGTTGAGCCTTTTCCGACTCAAAGGACGGCTCAGCCTCATTAACCAGGGGCACCGAGGATGAGTCTAAGTGCATTGTATAATTTAACACCAGTAGGAGTACATAAAAAATAAAATGAAGCCTGATTATGTACGAACAGTGACCCATTTGATCAAAGTTGTGAAATAGGGAGAGTCAGCTTCCATTGGGCCTGGTGTAATCTGCTACTGACTGCCAGCAAGGTGTCTTACCTCAATGCAATTAAACTTGTTTGACGAACGCTGCTTTCTTTTGCTTGGATTCACAATGCTAATTAGTGCGTCTAGTTTTAAAAGTGAATTACAGTCGGATTGGACGAGCAGGTCCTGTTATTAAAAAAAATGCTTCCAAACTAATATCAGGGGATTTCCAGTAGAAAATAAATGCTTTGATTGACCGCATATTTAATGAGGCCACACAGGATTGAACTTGTGCAGAAATTTCATTGCGCTTCATTAACTTCCCTGCGCTGACTCCACTTTGAGCTAAATATGTCAAATAGGAAGCCCATGGTGCCTGTTAGAGATAACTCTCGATGCTGCCCCCTCATTGGTCATGCGTGTCTCTCTTTCTCTCTCTCTCTCTTCTCCTCATTGGATGAGCCAAGGTGTTTCTCTCCTTTCTAATTGGTCATCATCTCCTTTCGCAACTCACCAATCAGCTAGCACAACTTACTACCCGCCAAACAGTTTGTGGGGTTGACGGGGGGGGCGGGGGGTGGGTGGGGGGGGGGGGGGGGTGGATTTTACCTGCTCTGCCTTTCATTGTAGTCATGAATGATTCAGCCTGGCAAAATTCTCTCTATTTCCAATAATTTAAGAGTGAACGAGTGAAAATGTTCAAAAGAAAAATTAAGCAAATGTATAATTTTCTTACAAAGAAATAACGGGATTTTACCAAAAAAATTCAAAGTCCAGAACGAGCATGAAAACAGGAGAGTTTCAGATCCATTACTTCAGCCAGGCCACTAGTCAAATCTCATGCATTCAATGACACTCTCATTAGCCATCTTTTCAGTGGACAGCCCTTATCACTTAGTAACCCATCCTCCAAAGCATCTGGGCCGGTGAAATGATCTGGAAGATGAGAATTTCTAATGATGTCTGAGTGGTAACTTCTGCCTGGGTACCTGGCACACAGCTGTGTGACCCATCAGTTATGATCACACACACCGGCTACGCATTTATCGAGTGGAACCCATCCTCTGTTAATGAGCTGCCTTGGGATCGATTCCTGGCTTGGGTCACTGTCTGTGTGGTGCATGCATGTTCTTCCTGTGTCTCCATGGGTTTCCTCTGGGTGCCCTGGTTTCTTCCCACAGTCTGAAAAACATGCTGATTAGGTGCAATGGCCATGCTAAATTCTCCCTCAGTGTACCCGAACAGGCACCGGAGTGTGGCAACTAGGGGATTTTCACAGTGATTTCATTGCAGCGTAAGCCTACTTGTTACTAATAAATAAACTTTAACTTTGTTCAGCATGAACCTTAATGCCTAGTCCATGCAGTCAATGGCGCCCTAAGCCCTGTGGTAAATGGCAATTGCTGTTAATCTTCTGTCTCTATGCTTTGATTTTGGACATCCTGTAATTCCTAACTCTTTGAAGCGTTTTATCTGTGATAACAGTGGTTCACACTGCAGCCTCGCAGTGCCAGGGATTCCCAGCTTGGGTCACTGTGTGTGTGGAGTCTGCACATTCTCCCCGTGTCTGCATGGTCTGGATGCTCCGGTTTCCTCCCACACTCAAAAGATGAGTGGGTTAGCTGGATTGACCATGCTAAATTGCCGCTAAGTGTCCTACAAGGTGTAAACTAGGGGAGTTATTGGAGTAACTGCTTGGGGTTGCAGGATTGAGCAGGGGGTGAGAAGGCCAGGGTGAAATGATCTGTCGGAGAGTCAGTGCAGCCACATTGAGCCAAACATTCTCGTTCAGCACTGTAGTGATCCTATAAACACCTCGATGCAACAGTGTGGAGCAGGCTGTATTGTCAGACTGAAGTTTCTATAAGCTATCTCTAATGACGAAGTGAAGGGCCCCTATCACGTTCAATGTGAAAGGCATTGGGTGGGCTCCTGTGCCATTGGGATGAGAATTCCCCAGCGGGCATCTCACACAGTGATGCCACCTCACAAGACTGAATCATCTTCTGCACTGAGTCTAAGTTTCAGGTCACTAAATCACTGCCTTTAAGTTTATTTATTAGTGTCACAAGTAGGCTTACATTAACACTGCAATGAAGTTATCGTGAAAACCCCTTAGTTTCCACACCTCTGTACCTGTTTGGGTCAATGCACCTAACCACCTAACCCCAACTTTTGGGGTGCCAAAGTTTGCCTGCTCCTCCATTCAGAGTTTCTAGGATATTCCTGGGTTTTTGGGGTCTGTTGCTGCTCTGTCCCATTTCTGAATCTCCCCTCATTCCTCTTCCCCTTCTCCTCCTCCCCCTCCCCCTCCTCCTAATCCAACTCTCCCCTTCAATTGAGACTGCAATTCCCACCTGTATCAAACACCTTTCACCCCTTACTCCTGGCTAATGGACAGGAAAATATTCTATCAAAACAGCAGCTCTCTGAGTCAGGGATCTCCGCATGAAACATATTCAGGAGGTTCCTCTCTCCACGTGGATGTGCAGCTCTTGTTATCCATGAAGTTTGAGCAGCAAAGCTGAGACCCTTAATCAGCCCTGGAAAGAAAGGATTGCCATCTGCGGTAAATTTTGCCAGTGTCTTATTCCGTATTGCTGTGACATAGGGAATGAATTAGAAACCATTGACCTATGGAGAAGTTACAGCACACAAAAAAGCCTTCTCCATGCTAGGTTGCCTTTTAAATTGACTTCTAAATCTCAGTTGGGTTCCCAATTTTTTGACTCACCCACCAGTCGAACCCTGGACCTTTGGCGTGGTGAGGCAGCAGCACTCATAGACAGGTGTATTTCAAATTCTGGAAACCAAGTTTATTTGAGTCGCAAGTAAAGCTTACATTAACACCGCAGTGAAGTTGCTGTGAAATTCCCATAGTCATCACAGTCTGGTGCCTCTTCGGGTCAATTCACCTAACCAGCTTGTCTTTCAGAATGTGGGAGAAAACCGGAGTATCCGGAGCAAACCCATGCAGACACGGGGAGAATGTGCAAACTCCACACGGGCAGTGACCCAAGCCGGGAATCGAACCTGGGTCTTTAGTGCTGTACCACCGTGCTGCCCCAGCGTGATGACGTGGTGAATGGTGGCCAGCACTTTCATGCTCCATAATGAGCTCCACAGTATGGGAAACACTCCGGAACTCGGAGCGTAAAATGCTGCCCGCGGTGCTTGGTTGGAAAATGGAATGGGAAGTCCAGGATCAAACATGTTTGTATTGAATGGCAGAACAGACTCGATGGGCTGAATGGTCTACTCCTCCTCCTAATTCTTGTGTTCTTGGCTGTTTGTCAAAGAGCCAATTTTCCTCTCTCTGGTAATTTTAGCACTCGTAAATGAAAGTGTGCAAAGTAAATTAGTACACCACACAACTTAAATTCCGTCTTGTGATTTTTCTCCGAGGTTATTGATTGCGGCGGTGTCTTGGTGAATTATCTACGGTTCCTGGAAACTCCAGGGCAATCCTTGAGGGTTGGCGACTCTAACCTGATATGATGAATGTATGTGTGGATGCTGATGGGACTCTCGCCTCAGGTCCGCACCAAGTCACTCACAGAGAAAAGTGAACGGGAGTCATTTCTCAGGGAGATTGTGATCGACTGGAGCCAGAGGAAAGGCTCTGGCTGGGAGATTTTCCTTTGCGCATTCTGCTTTGGACATGTATAGGTCTTCAGTGACCAAACCACCCGTCTGAATATATGAGGCCAGAAGGCACTGCTGAGATTGGCCTTCAGGTCTCAGCTCCATAGAGTTGGGGATCTGTAAAGCGCTCAGGTGGGATTCCCCGGCCACACTCGCCCCAAAATTCTATGGTTCTAAAACCGGAGAATCCTGGCCAAGGACACTGGGCCTATACATAGTCCATTCCTCCTGCCCATCCTGATTCCCGTGACATGCTGGATGGGAGAATTACACCCTCCCCACCCCCCAGTTTTCATCTCCCCTATAAATGGAAACATCTCTACGCCTATCCTATGGCACCCTTCCAGAATTTGCAATACATCTAACTATGAGCACTGCTGCCTCACAGTGCCAGAGGCCCAGGTTTTGATTCCAGCCTTGGGTAACTGAACGTGTGGAGCACATTCTCCCCTTGTCTGGGTGGGTTTCCTCCGGGTGCTCCGGTTTCCTCCCAAAGATGTGCAGGTTAGGTTGATTGGTCATGCTGAATTGCCTCTTAGGGGGATTAGCAAGGTAAATATGTGGGGATATTACAGGGATAGGATCTGTTGGAGAGTTAATGTAGACTCAATGGGCTGAATGGCCTCCTTCTGCACTGTAGGGATTCTACGACATAATATCAATCCTCATCCTCCTCTTTTCAGGAGAAAAGTGCCTCAGCCTGTTTCACCAGTCTTGCTTTCTGCCTGGCGGCCAGAGTATTGTTTGACAGGTCTGAGAAAAATCAGTTGTAGGGTTGGTGAAAATGTGTGGAGTTTTGTTTGCAATCTGAGAACGTCTTTCCGTCACCTCCGCTGATGATTCTATAACCATCCTGGAGTAGGAACTTTAGTGGCTCTTCCAAGATCATTTCCTGCAGGAATTATTGGTGCTTCTTAAAGTGTCTCACTCACTACAGCAGGTATGCAGCCAAGAGGATGATGTTGCGGGGAAGACACATGTAATTAGGATAACGGAAGTATTTTCAATGCCAGCTGCCAATCATTGGCCCAAAAAATGGCTCTAAAACATCTGGACTTTAATTGGTGAAATTACTGATTGTTGCTCTACTCAGAAGTTAAAGTTTATTTATTAGTCACAAATAGGCTTACCTTAACACTGCAATGAAGTTACTATGAAAATCCCCTAGTCACCATACACTGCCACCTACTTGGGTACACTGAGGGAGAATTTAGCCAATGCTCCCAACCAGCAAGTTTTTCAGATTGTGGGAGAAAAACCAGAGCAGTCGGAGGAAACCCAAACAGACACAGGGAGAACGTGCAAACTCCACACAATGACACAAGCCAGGGATTGAACCTGGGTCCCTAGCACTGTGAGGCAGCAGTGCTACCCATGGTGCCACCACGCTATCCATGGGAGGCTATCAGATTGAATAACTTGGACCACTAAAATAAAGCAGCAGCAGCTATATCAAAAATAACTTCTGAAAGTCCAGTTAGAGACTAATACTGCAGAGTCTCAGCTCTGCAATTTTATTTCCTCTTCTTTGTTCTTTTTGGAGTCGTTGTCCAATTATAATGAGCAGCACGGTGGCACAGTGGTTAGCACTGCTGCCTCACCATGGCAGGGACCTAGGTTCCATTCCCGGCTTGGGTCACTGTCTGTGCAGAGTCCGCACATTCTCCCCATGTCTACTCCGATTTCCACGCACAGTCCAAAAGCCGTGCTGGTTCGGTGTATTGACCATGCTAAATTCTCCCTCAGTGTACCCCAACAAATGCTGGAATGTGTCGACTAGGGGATTTTCACAGTACCTTCATTGCAGTGTTAACGTTAGCCTACTTGTGATACTAATAAATAAACTTTAAACAATTTCCTTTTGAAAGTTACTATTGAATCAGTTTCCATTGCACTTTCAGGCAGTATCTTCCAGATCACGACAACTCTCTGCAGTTAAAAAAAAATCACCTCGTTCCTCCCTCATAGCATTAAGTTGATCTTTCTCTACACCCTAGCTATGACTGTAACACTATATTCTGCATTCTCTTGTTTCTTTCTCTGTGAAAGGTATGCATTGTCTGTATAGCGTGCAAGAAACAATACTTTTCACTGTATGCATTGTGGGATCTTGTTGTGTGAGAATTGACTTGCTTTTATGACGGCGCTTCCAATGTTCTTCATTGCAGAGGATTGGGATGTCTTGAGGCATGATACTAATACAACTTATGTCTTTCCACACTTTGCTTGTATTGTTGCAACTGGGACTTGCACTCACTGCATCCTAATGATTTTTAAATGACTCTTGCTGATAGGAGCTTCCACTTTAAGAGAAAGTTATGTTTTCCAGGAACTTTGTTCTTAATTAAAATGACTCTTATCTCAAGTCACCTTTAACTTGTTACTAATTAATCCCCAATGAAGTGTACTAGGTTTAAATCACTTTTAAAGCACACATTTTTAAGTGAAGTTGACTGTGAAACACTTGGGTATATTTCTAAAAGCCAGCATGGAATGTATTAGTTAGAGGCAGCGTTCATTTTGTACTGTAGCTATGGGTCATTTACTTTCTCTTAATGGGGCAGAAGGCTGGGTGGAGGCGTTGCAACATTACCAAAATCACTGGTGTGTGCTGGAGCTGTAACCCTTGCATTTTATGACAGATTTTAGTCAGATTCAGATTAGATGCATTCTCACTGAATGGAAACATTGAGATTCTCATTTTTCAATCAATCCCCATCTTAAATTGTACTCTGAACATTTGCCACAATGTCAACTTTCCCAACACGCTTGTTTTGGCACTGCCACACAGCTAATCATTCTGGCACGGCGGCACAGTGGTTAACACTGCTGCCTCACAGGAGCCAGAGATCCGGGGTCGATTCCTGGCTTGGGTCACTCTGTGCACGATCTGTACGCTTTCTCCGCCTGTGTGTGTGTTCCCTCCGGGTGCTCTGGTTTCCTTCCACAGTCCTAAAGACATGCTGGATGCATTGGCCGTGCTAAATTCTCCCTCAGTGTATCCAATCAGGTACCAGAGTGTGGCAACTAGGGAATTCTCACAATAACTTAATTGCAAGGTTAATGTAAGCCTACTTGAGACACGAAGAAATAAATCAACTTTGAATTTTTCCCCCAGTGTCATCCAGCACCACGGGTTTAAGTCCTGGGCTAGAATTTTCTCACCCTAATGGAGGCAAGAAAGGAGTTGGGCGGGTCCTGGGAATTTGGCAGGTTGGCTTTGGAACTGATAGCTGATGTCCCCCACCACCCTTCCTCGCTCCTGAAATAAGTTCTGGGTGGGAAAATCCACAGTTGATCTTCCCTCCCTGTCCCCACTTGAGTCCTTTAAGGCTACAAAAGTTTGCGAATGTAACCCAATCCAACACGCAAACCAGCTTCCCATCCATTGACTCTGACTACACTTCCCGCTGCCTCGGCAAAGCAGCCAGCATAATTAAGGACCCCACACACCCCGGACATTCTCTCTTCCACCTTCTTCAGTCGGGAAAAAGATATGAAAGTCTGACGTCACGTACCTGCCGCACCTGCGCAAGGATATTTTGGCCTTGGAGGGAGTGCAGAGGAGGTTTACTAGGCTGATACCGGAGTTGAGGGGGTTGAGCTATGAGGAGAGGCTGAATAAACTAGGCTTGTACTCATTAGAGTTTAGAAGAATGAGGGGAGATCTCATTGAGACGTATAAGATGATGAATGGGATGGATAGGATAGAGGTGGAAAGACTCTTCCCGCTCAAAAAAGACAGTAGGACTAGGGGGCACAGCCTCAAGATAAAGGGGGGGCGGTTCAGAACGGAGTTGAGGAGGAACTTCTTCACTCAAAGGGTGGTGAATCTCTGGAATTCTCTGCCCGTTGAAGTGGTGGAGGCTGCCTCGCTAAATATTTTTAAGAAGCGGGTTGATGGGTTTTTGATAAGAGAGGGGATTAAGGGTTATGGGGAGAGGGCGGGAAAGTGGAACTGAGCCACGACAGATCAGCCATGATCTTATTGAATGGCAGGGCAGGCTCGAAGGGCCAGATGGCCTACTCCTGCTCCTATTTCTTATGTTCTTATGTTCTTATGTACCAACTGACTCAACAGCTTCTTCCCTGCTGCTGTCAGACTTTTGAATGGACTTACCTTGCATTAAGTTGATCTTTCTCTACACCTTAGCTATGACTGTAACACCACATTCTACATTGTCTCTCCTTTCCTTCTCTATGAGTGATATGCTTTGTCTGTATAGCGCACAAGAAACGATACCTTTTATTGTATGCTAAAACACGTGACAATAATAAATCAAATCAAATTAACTGGGCAATTAACAACCTCTTAACGGCATCTTCCTGTCTCCCACTTGAATCTTCCCAGCTCCATGGGGGCCTCCTGAACACACTCTGCATGACTATTAGAACTAGGGCAGGTACCCTTGATATAAGATGTAGAAGCAGAATCAGGCCACTCAGCCCATCGAGTCTGCTCCGCCATTCTGATTTTTCTTTCTCATCCCCATTCTCCAGCCTTTTCCCCATAACCTCCGATCCCCTTATTAATCAAGAACCTATCTAGCTCTGTCTCGCACCCATCCATGCATGATCGAGGGTTTGGATTTGGGACGGTAGGTGGGAGGTGACTGCTGGCTTGCAGTCGGCCGTGTAACACGATTCATGTGGTCGGATTGCTGCGGTGTCTAAGTGCAGTGTCCACAGGGAACACCTTGCTCGAACATCCACAGAAATCCTTGAGTGGCTTCTTGGAATTATTTTGCCAAAGATTCGACGAGCAACTGGGAGAACCCATCCCAGAAATTCCGATCTGCCTCCTTTTGTAATCCTGCTGCTGAGGCTGTGACGTAGTAATGTAATCACGACTGAGACTATTGTGTTTGTTGTTTAACAGAGAACTGTTTGTGACATTTAAGACATGATTAGTGGATTACTCAGTAATTCATATTTGCATATTAAGTGCACTACAAGCGCTGTAAGGGCCCTCTGTTGTATCATTATTTAATCTGCATATCAATAGGTCAATTCTGCCGTTTTAGTTAAATTTAATTGATAATGTTTGGCACAGAATTTACACAGTAATGATAGTTAGGCACAGACCAAGGAATAGGTTTCAGAGCAGAGATTGTTGGTATCTCCAGTACACCTGTCCCCATGCAACTTACTGCATCTATTAATAACCCACCCATGCAGCGCTTCCCCAGTGCAAGCTCACAGAATGCAAACCCTTTACTGAAACCTCTTATTCCCTGTGCAGGCAGGGTAAATGCCAAACAAAATGGCAAACCTGGCACCCCTCCAATGCCAGCTAGACTCAGTCGATTGAACCCTCACCTCTGGCTCAGCAGGTTGGCAGGTTTAGGTCTCACTGCAGGGTTTGAGCACACAAGCCAGGCCAGACTGACACTCCAACGCAGTGCTGAGGGAGCCCTGCCATTGTCGGGGGTGTGGGCCTTTGGAAAGAGATGTTAAAATTTCTGTGCCACTCTCCAAGGGTGAGCAGAAAGCCCAATCCCATTAGTAGAACAGATGGAAGCTTGGCTACTTAGCTTTATCCACAGTAAACATCCATTTGGTTAGCACTTTAATGCCTCGTTCAGATTGGTCAACATTAAGACGATCGAAATCTCAACTATGGCATTCCACCAGATGGAGAAGTAACAAAAACAATAACTTGCATTTAATTGGCACCCTTAATGTAGTGGAACTATGTCCCAAGACATTTTAGACATGAACAGCTAAATGGCCTCCATCTGTGCAGTAAGATTTTATGATTCTATAATTCACTGGAGTCTTTGACATTGAGCCACAGAATAGGTATTAGGACAACTAACCAAAAGCTCAGTCAAAGTATTCTGTTGCTTTATTTATTATTGTCACAAGTAGGCATATATTAACACCGCAGTAAAGTTGCTGTGAAAATTCTCCAGTCGCCACATTCCGGCACCTGTTCGGGAGAATTTAGCATGGACAATGCATGCTAACCAGCATGTCTTTCAGACTGTGGGAGGAAACCGGAGCACCCAGAGGAAACCCACACAGACACAAGGAGAACATGTGGACTCCGCACAGAGAGTGACCCAAACCAGGAATTGAACCCGGATCCCTGGTACTGTGAGGCAGCAGTGCTAATCACTGTGCCACCCGTAACAATAAGCCATAGAGACATAAAGTTATAAGGAGCTTCTTAAAGTAGAGATGGAGAGGGTTTGATGGACTTAAGGAAGGAATTGCAGAGTTTAACATCTGCTCTTCTGAGGAAAATTGGGGATGCAGAAGGGGCTAGAACTAGGACAGAGCAGAGGTCACGGAGGGTGTTATATATTTAAAAGGGTTGCAGATTCCTTTAAGAACTGATCATATGATTTGATGGTGATGTCATTAGGATGTTGCCACAGGCTGCTGTTTCACTTTCAATTTTGTACTCTGTGCTGTGCAGAGAACAGCTCTTCAATAAATCTGTTGTTGTTCCTTTGAATCTATGTGTGCAAACTACGGAGGCAATTCTCCCGCCCCACTGCACTGAATTTTTAGTACAGTGAGCTGGGCGATTCAAGCGATGCCCGATTAGTGTGATCTGCATTGAGTTGCCAGGAGTGCTTCACTGCAGTGGGGTTTACTTATGGGGAACTGTCAGCCTGGCCCCGCTAGAGTGAAGGGGGGGGGGGGCAAACGTGGCCCCCCCCGGAGGGACCGGCAGCGGGGGGAGAGCCACCTGAGCATTGACACCTTGGCAGTGCCAGCCTGGGCCCATTGGCATTGCCCGAGGGGTAAAGTGCAAATGCCCAGCAGGCACCTTGGCAATGCTCACCTAGCATGGAGCAGTGGCAAGGGGGTGGGGCCTAATGGGACAGGGCGTGGGGGCCAACTGGAGAGAGCGGAGGGAATCCTATTGCCACTCTGCAGTCAGGATCGGTGGAGGAGGGAGGGAAGGCAGCGATCGGGGCTGGCTATCCAGGTGGGGGGCAGTGGGGGGCGGGGGGGTGTGAGGAGGCAGTCTGCTGACGGGGGGGGGGGGGGGGGGCGGTGTTGGAACTGTAGAGGAGGAAAATAGGGCAGGGGAGCTGGGAGATTGAGGCGGGATGGGGGCGGGGAGGCCAGCGATCAAGCTGTGGGGGGAAGGATTCAGAGGGGCAGCGTTGTCGGGGGGTTCACGGGACTGGCTGGCTATTGAGCTGGCCAGCAATTATGGAGGCCGGCAGTGCAGGGCAGTGGGCATGGGTGGATCTCGGTGCTTGCGCAGTGCTATTCTGCCCACCTCTCCAGCGGGAATAGGCCCTGCCCACAGCATTTTAACACGATTCATGCTAGTGTACTCTGCAGTGCCCAGTGTGGGGGATTCATTTTGAAATCAACATGATTTACTCCAGTTTTTATGTGAACTCAACACTTTGAATTTCTGGGGGGGGGGAGAACGGACCCCTAATCTTTCCTTTTAGCACAAAAACCCATATCCCGAACATAGAACATTCAGGAAAGAAAATTGGCGATGAGGCAGGATTTTGCTTTATCGAGACTATTGAGAAAAGATTGAAATAGATGGAACATTGTGGATCCTCACACTTTGAATATTAGCAGGCTGGGCAGGCTAATCAGCAAGGTTAAAGATGGACCTGTCAGTGCAAGGAGACAAGATTCCAGTCAGAGCAGAATGAGAATCTAGGCTGTACCTGGCACACTTGAAAATAAGGGGAGCTTTACGGCACAGCCGGGGTAGTTTGATGCAAAAGCACTTCAAGTCACTGGTCTCAAGGGTAGAAAGGGGAGAACTGGGAGTACAGTAAAAAAAAATTAAAAATATATACAGCACTGTCTTGAGTCATCAGTGTCTGCAAGAAAAATATTGGATCCACGGGTTCTATGAAGAAAATGAATCATGGAGTTCTAATGCAGAGCATTTTCAGTACTGATTTGATTTGATTTATTATTGTTACATGTATTAGCACACAGTGAAAAGTACTGTTTCTTGCACACTATACAGACAATGCATGCCATTCATAGAGAAGGAAATGAGGGAATGCAGAAAATAGTGTTACAGTCATAGCTAGGGTGTAGAGGAAGATCAACTTAATGCAAGGTAGGTCCATTCAAACGTCTGATGGCAGCAGAGAAGAAGCTGTTCTTGAATCGGTTGGGGTTATGTGAGCTCAGACTTTTGTATCTTTTTCCCAACAGAAGAAGGCGGAAGAGAGAATGTCCAGGGTGCATGGTTATTATGCTGGCTGCTTTGCCGAGGCAGCGGGGAGGGTAGACAGAATCAATGGATGGGAGGCTGGTTTGTGTGATGGATTAGGCTACATTCAGGACCTTTTGCAGTTCCTTGCAGTCTTGGGCACAGCAGGAGCCATACCAAGCTGTGATACAACCAGAAAGAATGCTTTCTGTGATGCACCTGTAAAATTTGGTGGGAGTTGTAGCTGACATGTCATATTTCCTTAGTCTTCTGAGAAAGCAGAGGTGTTGGTGGGCTTTCTTAACTATAGTATTGGTATGGGGGTGACCAGGACAGGTTGTTGGTGATCTGGACACCTAAAAACTTGAAGTTCTCGACACTTTCTACTTTGTCCTCATTGATGTACTTTGTACCACTGAATAAAATTGCAAACAAGTTGCTTATACCAGCTTTTCTCAGTACAGTCAGAAGTATAACCTTCAATTCAGCGGAGTTTTAGATGGGTTCACATTTGTGCAAAATCTGTGTGGTGTCTAATTGTTTCTGTATTGTAAAGCTGTTCCGATTTTAAGAAAATAAACCTTCTCAAGCCTACTCTCAAAGAGTATTTAACTAGGAAAGCACAAAACATTGGCCAGAATTTTACTGCCCAACTCACCATGGGAATCAAAGCAAGTGAGGTGTGGACAATGGAAAGGTCCTTTAACCTCAGGCAGGGTTTTACGCTTTCAGAACGAGCGAGGCAGGAAAATCCCACTTTAATCCTTGTCTTTAAACTTGTCGTCATGGAGAAGGATGGGTAATAGGTGAATAACAATGCGAAACACAAATATTTTACTTTTTCTCTCAATCTCAACTTGTGTTGGCTCAAGAGTTTGGAGGGGGCAATCCATTATCAGTTAAAGCAAATTACTGCAGATGCTGGAATCTGAAACCAAAAGAGAAAATGCTGGAATATCTCAGCAGGTCTGGCAGCATCTGTAAGGAGAGAAAAGAGCTGATGTTTCGAGTCCAGATAACCCTTTGTCAAAGCTGGGCATTGCCTCCGCATGCAAAGCATAATCCTCCGCCATTTTCGCCAACCCCAGCATGATGCCACCACTAGACACATCTTCCCTTCACTCCCTCTGTCAGCATTCCGCAGAGACCGTTCCCTCTGGGATAAACTGGTCCACTCCTCCACTGTACCCAACACCTCTCCCGGCACTCATGGCATCTTCCCATGCAATCGCAGAAGGTGTAACATCTGTCCCTTTACCTCTTCCATGCTCACCATCCAAGGTCCAAAGTATCCCAGGTTAAGCAGCATTTCACTTGCACCTCTTTCAATATGGTCCATTGCAAATCATTATTGGTGCTTGAGTCAGTTTGTGAGGCTGGGAAATCTTTGCTTTTCTCTGTGCACAGTGTGAAATGTATCCGGCTTGTCACAGCTGCTGCTCTGTCCTCCACCCTTTGCAGAACTCTTGCCAAATTGCCAGGCATCGGCTGACAGAGGGGCTCAATTGTCGGGCAGTCTACAGAAGCCGTGACTCCTTTGATCGCCTCTCAACTCGCTGCTGAGCAAATGCCAGCTCCAGTTCACCGAGGATTTCACCGACCCCAAACCTCTCTTCATCCTGACATCAGCTCCCAGGATATTGCACTCTGCTTCCTCATTAGTGAGTTGTACTCCTACTCGTTCCACCAGGAGTCCGTCAATGACAGCACGGGGCTGCCAACAGAGAATTAGTGCCAGTGTTGTTGCAATTGTGTTCGCTCAGTGTCATTGGTTAGAACCTTTAATGACAGCTGTTGGAGGCAGGTGCTCAGATATTGTGTTTAAGCACCAGGTTTACAGTGCCCGAGAGATGGGAGTCCCTTGTTAGCTGGCACGGGCACAGATGCATTGAAAAGATGGTAATGCATTACTTTAGACTCGACATCTCACTTGTCCCTCAATGAGTATAAGGCTGAGGTCTGTGCTTATTCTTTGTATGACTCGACTAATTGGGTCACCCAGGAATGATCCTGGCAGGACTAGAAATGCCATATGTTTAACTTTATTCACCGTCCCCTAATTTTCTAACCCCTCTCTACACCCCTCCCATTTCCCCCGTGGTGCTGAGTCACTGTGCAGACCTCTGACCTGCATTTGTGACCAACATTTGGGTGGCACAGTGGTTAACACTGCTGCTTCACAGCACCAGGGGCCCAAGGTTCAATTCTTGGCTTGGGTCACTGTCAGTGCGGATTCTGCACATTCTCCCCAAGTCTGCGTGGGTTTCCTCCAAACGTTTCGATGGTTTTCCCCCCCCCAGACTCGGGACCTTGGCGCTGTGAGGCAGCAACACTAATCGTGTCTTCCTGTGACTGGTGTTTTTGTTGACTGTTGGGCTTTGCTGTTGAAAGCTGACTCAAGATTAATGAGTGTTGGAACGATGCCTTGGCATTCATTAATACCCTAAAGGTTAGCCCAGCTGTAACATTGCATTGGGCATTGTAGCCAAACAGGTAGTGTAGAAATCACTTTGACAGCATTGATTTTGTTTGCGTGTGTCAGGTGTGGCTTAGTGGACATCGTTCTCGGTTCTGTATCAGCCAGCCGCAGATTTTATTACCTCAGCTGAGGTGCTCCAAATTTATTAACCCGGGTGAGATCCCTCAATTTGTTACATTCTGGCTGGGATATTCTAAACTGTTACGTCCCAGGTCGGGAGGAACAAACTAGTTCCTATTCTTTACCCAACCCCCTCTGCTAGTGGCGTCAAAATTAATCTACAAAAGGACCTTTCCCTTTGCAGATACCCCTTCCCTGACCCGATAGTTATGTTTCAAAAGCAGCCAACTTATCCAGGCTTTCTTGAGATAAAGATAGAGCGAGTTTATTAATTACCAAAGTTAAGAAAATGATAAAACACGTGCATATATGTTCATAGAGATTAGAGGTGAGAATTGAGTCCAAAGTAAATTTTTTAAAGAAGTATACTTAAACAGTCCTTACCTCCTGAAGAGTAGATGATTGAGGATTGTGGCTGTTGCAATTCCAGATTCCAGTAATGGTGACCTCAGTGAGTGAATAGCCTGCTCCACGATTCCAGTGTTCTGGAGTTTGATGAAGATTCCCAGTCTCCGTTTCAGCTGTGGTCTTTGCTGACTTTATTGACTTTGACCATCAGAGAGCTGGAGAAATATATACCTGCAAAAATATTTTGCAGGGGTGCTGCTGCTGGTTTCTTCTTTGGTGACACACATCTTCCAACACCCCAGCACTGGTTCACACACACACTCAAGAAACCATGCACGCACACGGGGCGGCTGCTTAGTTGGCTTTTATCCCAGTCTGTGTATATTCCTGGAAAGCAGAATCCACAAATCTACTGGCATTCGTGTACAGTACATTTCCTGATGAGATGATACTCATTTCCCATTATGTCCCATTGTCTCCACTGGGGATAGCAATTCATTTCTGAATGTTTTCGAAGTACATTTGTGTGGAAACAGGGCTCTGTTCCATTGTCTCTCAGAATGTTACCCACCCCTCCCCACCCCACCCCAACAGTTCATTCAGTGACTGCTTTTACATCCTCAACAGGATTCATATGTGCATTTTAAAAAACGTATTCAAAGTTTACTATTTCTGGAAGTAATTCATGATTATGACAATTCTGAACATATTATTCAGGTTGACATTTTGCTATAACATTATTGTAGGTTTGGTTAAGAAACTAGAACGCCTGCCCTCAGTTCAATGTAAGAGATCGTACAGCCACTATTTGTTCTCCCTGGTACCCTGGACCAATATTTCTCCCTCAGTCAGCATCACTGAAACAGATTGTCACTTTGCTGTTTTTGGGAGCTTGCTATGAGCAAATTGGCTGCATTGCCACTTTGACTATATTTCAAATGTAAAAGGTAAAGAACAAAGAACTGTACAGCACAGGAACAGGCCGTTTGGCCCATCAAGCCAGTGCCAATCACGTTATCCTATCTAGACAAACTGCCTGTATCCCTGTATTCCCTGTCTGTTCATGCATCGATCCAGTTAAGTCTTAAATGTCACTAACATGTCTGTCTCAACCACCTCAGGCAACAGACAAGGCTGAGAAGACCCGAGGAGACCCTCAAGAGTAACCTCGATGGGTATAGGAATTGAACCCTGCTGTTGGTATCACTCTGAATCACTAACTGGTTGGCCAGCGAGTGGAGCTAACCAAATCCAATTCAAGTGCACTTTATTGGTTGTAATATATTGGATGTAACTTATGTGACATCCTGCGGTTGTGAGTTTGGGGATTGCCTTGGTTTGTAGGACACAGTTATACAATCTCCTAACCTAGCACCAGTGCAACTTGGAGCCAGTGGTGATGTGTCCTCCCCGCTATTTGATTTACATGAAGCAACAAAGAAAGAAAGGAAATTGTGTCCATTGAGTTTACTGCAGGGTCAAAGTGCAAGTAGCTGCAATCAGCTACATTAATGATGGGAAACTTTGTTAGGTGGTTAAGAAGGTGTGTAAATGTGCTAAGGAAGCCAGGAAGGTTCTAAATTCAAAGCAAGTTCCCAGTCAATGTTGAGTTAGCTTCTTGTAATGCTCAATCAATGGATCAGAGACAACCCCATGCCTAAGAATTTCAATCACATTAACGCAAAACATCAACCCACAACTACTCTCCTCTGTCTTGCTGAACTCATTCTCTGTTCTGCAGAAGGGTCAAGGGAGTCACAATTTTAACTCTGTTTCTCTCTCCACAGGTGCTGCCAGACCTGTTGGGTTTTTCCAGCATTGTCAATTTTTATTTCATGTTTCCAGCATCTGCGGTATTTTGCTTTTATGACAAAGATTTTTTGAACAGGTTGTGAAATGGGGCAGTTGATAAGCCTATCACAGAGTGCTTTGCTGCTATATACAAGCCAGAGAGATCCCTGCCTCAGTCCCGAGGGGAGTGCAGGCGTAGCGCTAATATCATTGACCTAATAATCTAGGTGCCCAGACTGAGGTCGTGGGTTCAAGTCCCACCACAGCAGCTGGTAAGGTTTAAGTTGGTATGAAAAGCTAGCCTGATATCATTCATTACATTTCTACTGCTCTTCAGTTCTGTAGGAGAATCATAGGGAGGCAAATTTTCCTGTTCCGCTTGCCATGAGAATCATAGTGGGTGAGGGGTGGAGCATGGAAAGGTCTGTTGTCCTTGGGCACAATTTTACGGTTTTGGGGAGACCAAGCTGGAAAATTCTGCCCATAGCATTGAAACATTAGCTCTGTTTTCCCTCTGCACAGATTCCACCAGAACTGCTGAGTTTATCCAGAATTTTCTCTTTTTATTTCAGATTTCCTGTATCTGCAGTATTTTGCTTATACCTCAGTAATAGTGACCATGAAACTGTTGGCTATCATTGAAAATCCATCTTAATGCCCTTTAGAGTCATAGAATCCCTACAGTGCAGAAGGAGGCCATTTGACTCATCAAACCTACACCAACAACAACCCCACCTAGGCGCTTTCCCCACTTAATTACCCTGCTAATCCCTCTAATCTATCACATCCCAGGACACTAAGGGTTAATTTAGCATGGCCAACTAACCTAACCCACAAATCTTTGGACTATGGGAGGAAACCAGAGGACCCAGAGGAAACCCATGCAGACACGGGGAGAATGTGCAAACTCCACACAGACAGTGACCCAACTCAGGAATCGAACCCAGGTCCCCGGAGCTGTGAGACAACAGTGCTAACCTCTACGCCACCGTGCTGCTTAGGGAAGGGAATCAGCCGTCGTTACCACACGTGGTTCCGGATCCACAGCGATGTGGTTGACTCTTATTTGCCCCTCTGAAATGATGTGGCAAGCCCCTCAGGCCAAGGGCATTTAGGGATGAGCAATGAATTCTGGCAGCCCACATCCCATGAAAGAATTTTTTAAAAATGGAACTCAGTCAAGGTTAGGCTGACAGCATCAAGTGACTGCGGTGGAAAATGAAATCAGACAGAGTTCCCACGCACTGCAGTGACTTCTGCCAACAGCTAAAGTTAAAGTTAAAGTTTATTTATTAGACACAAGTAGGTTTACATTAATACTGCAATGAACTTACTGTGAAATTCCCCTAGCCATCACAGTCCGGCGCCTGTTTGGGTCAATGCACCTAACCATCACGTCTATCAACAGGGTGTGTACAGTTCTGGTCACCCTATTATAGAAAGGATATTATTAAACTAGAAAGAGTGCAGAAAAGATTTACTAGGATGCCACCGGGACTTGATGGATTGAGATATAAGGAGAGGCTGGATAGACTGGGACTTTTTCTCTGGAGCGTGGGAGGCTAAGGGGTGATCTTATAGAGATGCATAAAATAACGAGGGGCATAGATCAGCTAGATAGTCAAAATCTTTTCCCAAAGATAGGGGGGTCTAAAACTAGAGGAGATAGGTTTAAGATGAGGGGGAAGAGATACAAAAGGGTCCAGAGGGGCAATTTTTTCACACAGAGGGTGGTGAGTGTCTGGAACAAGCTGCCAGAGGTAGTAGTAGAGGCGGGTACAATTTTGTCTTTTAAAAAGTATTTAGAGAGCTGCGAGGATAAGATGGATATAGACTAAACACGGGCAATTGGCTTAGGAGTTAAAAAGAAGGGGTGGCATGGACAAGTTGGGCCAAAAGGCCTTCTTCCATGCTGTAAACCTCTATGACTCTTTGACTCTGTAACAGCACAGCTACTAATAGGGGTGTTCAGGATCCTGACAGGTACAGACAGGATAAATAGTGAAAAACTGTTCCCACTCATGGTGGCGCAGTGGTTAGCACTACTATCTTACAGCGCCAGAAACCTGGGTTTGATTCCCGCCTTGGGTCACTGTCTGTGCGGATCTGCATGTTCTTCCCATGTCTGCATGGGTTTCCGCCAAGTGCTCTGGTTTCCTCCCACAGTCCAGAAGATGTGCTGGTTAGGTGCATTGGCCGTGCTAATTTGTCCCTCAATGTACCCGAACAGGCGTCAGACTGTGACGATGAGGTGATTTTCACACTAACTTCATTGCGCTGTTACTGTAAGCCTACTTGTGACACTACTAAATAAACTTTAAAACTCAAGCACCAAGAACTGGAGGGCACAAATTCAAAATAATTGGTGGATTGAGTAAAAGTGATATGAGGAAAACATTAATTACGCAGAGAGTTGTTGGAGACCGGAATAAACTTCCTGAGAGTGTAGGGGAGGCAGGTTCAATTGAGAAATTCCAAAGGGGAATTGGATTGCAATCTGTAAAGAAAAAATGTGCAAGGTTAGGGGAAAAGGCAGGCGAGTGGGACTGGGTAGAATGTTCTTTCAGAGAACCATGATGGGCTGAATGGCCTCCCTCTGCACAGTAAATATTCTGTGATTCTGTGACAGTAGGTAGCCTGTCCCACTGAACCAAACCCCGGAGAAAGATTAACACCTTTCAGGGGAGGGAAAACCGATACTGCAAACAGTCACAGTTACCAAGATCATCTGATCGTCTATATTTATCTGCAGTTTATAGATACAGGGTTAATCCTGATCCAAGCATAACATTCCCTGGCAAAGGAACAGTGTGGTTAGCAGAATCCTGCAATACTAGCAAAGTGTTAAGAGGGAATGATGGAAATATCGGCAGTGTACAGAGGCATTAATTTGGAAACACTATCCAACGCTTGTTAACAGATGCGCCAATGAAAAGAGATAACTGCATTAAAACTGTTGCCTTCATTTTGAGTCTCACTTATTTATAAAGTGGACGTACACACTAAGTGTTTTCAAACACTCAGAGATCTATCTTTCCAGCGATAACAGTATCAGGTATTCCTATCAATCAAAATGTCAAAACTGCAGTCAGTTGGAGGAAGCATCCAGTTCTTATTTTTAATCTGTTCTTGGTATTTCTACATTTATCTCATTGCTCCTAACACGATCTTGCTCTGTGTAAATTGGCTGCTGCATATCCCACATTACAATAATTAATTCCCATTTCCTGCATGTTCTTTTATTCATTCATGGCACATGGGTGTCGCTGGCGGGGCCAACATTTGTTGCCCCCCCCAATTGCCCTTGAACTGAGTGTCTCTCACTTAACCATTTCACAGGGCAGTTGAGTCAACCACATTGCTGTGGCTCTGAAGTCACATGTAGGCCAGACCGGGTAAGGACAGCAGATTCCCTTCCCTAAAGGACATTAGTCAACCAGGTGGGTTTTTCCAACAATGGTCATCAGTAGATTCTTAAATCCAGATTTTTTTAAATTGAATACAAATTCCACCAAAAGCCGTGGCGAGATTCGAACCCAGGTCCCCAGAACGTTAATGCAGTGTATCCCACCTTTAAATAATGAATACACATTGGCTCCAAAGTGCTTTGGGACAGCCTGAAATCTCAAAATGAGTTTTATAAATTCAATCTATTCCTTTTCTTTTCCCATTACTATTTCTTTCTTTCCATCCTTAGGTCCTTTCCGTGTCTCTTTCACACTTTTTCACTCATTTGTCTTTCTTTCTCTTCTTGGTCTTTCTTTTCATCTTGTCTTCCTGTTATAGAATAGAAGAGACCATTCAGTCCATCGAGTCCGCACTGACTCTCCGAAAGAACATCTTACCAAGATCCTCCCCTTCGCCCTATCCCTGCAGACCCCACATATTTACCATGGCTAATCCCCACCTAACCTACACATCTTGGGGGACACTAAAGGGTAATTTAGCATGGCCAATCCACCTAACGAGCACGTCTTTCAGATTATCTGGAAAAACCCACATAGACATGGGGAGAACATGTAAACTCCACACAGATACCTGTAATAACTTTAATAAGGCACACAGTGTGGATCTCTTAGAATATGAGCTCTCTGATTCAGGCACCAATGACTTGTCCATTCAGGGAAGTTTACTTGTGTACATCATGCGGAGTGCCAGGCTTCATATTCTGTATGAGGAAGTACTTGTCTATGGAAATAAATTCAAGTCTGGTGAAGGGGTACCTTCAGTTATTTGAAAAGTTATTTCAACACCCAAGGGCGGAATGGAACCCAAGTCACTGGAGCTGTGAGGCAACCATGCTAACCATTGGGCCACCATGCTTTCTCTCATTTTCTTTCTTTTCTTCTGTCAGTTTTCTTTACTGACTTCACCTCAGAACCTAACAATTATGCAATAAGGAATCCTATTTATCCTTCCTTTTTAACTCAGAGTGTTGAGGCCTGACATTGAGGCCTGACGTTGAGGCCTGACGTTGAGGCCTGACGTTGAGGCCTGACGTTGAGGCCTGACCTTCTTTACAACAGTTTCTGGATCCATCTGAGATTCTCCATGCGCAGCCTAATTGGTGCTACGCATCGATTGAGCCAATAGGAATACAGATTACACTGCACATTCTTAAAGCAACAAAAATCTGAATTTAAAAATAAAAATGAAACAACAGCCACCAACTAAAAAGTGGAATTATCTTTGACGTTGCAAATGTGGCTCGGTTGTCAAAAGAGTTTGATACAGTATTTAGATGGACAGCAGGGAACACTGTGACAGGCCTCTTCCCTCCCTCAGTTTAGGGAGGGACTCGACTGAGTGTGAAACTGAGCTGGGGCGTGATTCTCCCTTTCTCAGTACACAATCAGCTGATCCCACACAAGGCGGTAAATTAGAGATGCTAGAAGTAGTCCCAGCACCTGTGGGCTAACGAAAGGCAAAGACAAAATGAAGCCAGTGGAGATGAGGGAAAAGATTAAGGATAATTACTGGGCAGAGCAGAGGACATATACAGTGAGGGCGACCTTCCCAGAAAATTCTAAATGCCGAATGAGCATGAAAACGGGACAGAGCCTATTCTTGGCGGAAAGCCGGCTGCTCACACTAGAGGGCACTATGCAACTGAACACAGCAAGATTTGTCAGCACTCCTCTGCGCAGCCCCCCCCCCCCCTCCACCCCCTTGCTGGATATCTCTCCTCCCCCCCCATTGCTGACGTGCCAACCCGATTGCCCCACTACCCCCTGGATACTGCCCTTATTTACTAGTCCAGTGACAATATCACTGCGCCATTGCCTCCCTTTGTAGCCAATGGAGCTGTCTGGCAATGTGGAAAAAATTTATCAGTGTCAGTCACATTGGAATCAGTATACTCCCACTCCAGATTTTTGGTCGGAATGTGTGTTGAGTTATGGGACGGGAAAAGGGATTTAATCTGATGTAGCAGGTGCTCACAGCTGCCACCCAGCAAGTTCACTCACCCTGTGAGACGGCTGATCAGATAACCACCACTCTGATGGCTTGTACCTTCCCTCTTCCCTGGTTCCTGAAGGCCCAATAAACAATCCCATTGGAGTGGAGGGGTGGGTGGGCTGGGGTGTCGGGGTGGTGGGAGGGGGGGGGAAGGGGCAGGGGTGGGTTAGGGGGCACGGTGCATGATGGGGATCCCGGAGAGAATGGTTGAAGTAAAGTTTATTTATTTACTAGCGTCACAAGTAGGCTTACATTAACACTGCAATGAAGTTACTGTGAAAATCCCCTAAGGGAAGAGGAGAGAGAGGTTAAATCACCCACACAGCAGCTTGAGGAGAAAGTTTACAAAGAAACTTGCAGAATAATTATTTCTTTTTTAAAAAAATCAGATGCCATCTTTTTAAACTCGACTCCACGCGCTTTGATACGGATAAACGGTCTGCGTATGCACACTCGCAAATCACAAGGTCAAACCACTGCTGTGACTCCTTCAAAATTTAAGAGATTAACCATCAATTTATACCCACTCAACCCTCAAAAGTAAAACCCTGCCAAAAGTCAAATGTCCCCGTTGACTGTTAAGTTGCTTTAAAACCCAACGCAAATCCAACCTCTTTTTTTGCTAATTACTGTGTAACTAAAACCCACAAGAACCTTCATCGTAAAAAAAACACTACATTTCCTTTCTTGATCCTTTGCCAAGGTTACTTACACAAGGAGCAGTTTATTCTGGTTTCAAGCTCAGTGCCAGCTGAGAGTTGGCTGCACAGACTGTTTGGAACTCAGTCTGATATGGTTGCACAAGTCACTGATTTATCTTATTGTTGGAATAAGAAATCATCATCTCACGCCCCTCCCCCTTGCCTTCTCCCTTCCAAGCCTTGAGACATTGTTCCGAGATAATCTGGTCAGGAATGTGGAAGACACGGTGATTAATGACTGCATTTATGAGATTATAACTTTGTTGATTGTTAAAGAGCAGGTGTTGCTGCAAACAACTGGTGATCTCTGAGTCCTGCTGTACATAATTGTATCTTTCTTTTGGCCAAACAAATAGAGCGTAAATATCAGAGACTAAGCATGGTGGCACAGTGGTTGGCACTGCTGCCTCTCAGCACCAACGACCTGGGTTTACTGTTTGTGGATCTTGCTGTGTAGAAATTGACTCCTCCACTGGCCTGCTCTACAGATGTAGATTTATTGGTTACAAGATGCTTTCAGACATGGCAAAGTCATAAAAGATGTGCAGATGATTTCTCATTGGACATTAGAACCATGTCAATTGAAGTCATTGGGTGGTAGACTGCTGCCTCACAGCGCCAGGGACCTGGGTTCAATTCCAGCCTTGGGTCACTGTGTGGAATTTGCACATTCTCTCCGTGTCTGTGTAGGTTTGCTCTGGTTTCCTCCTACAATCCAAGGTTGTGAGAGTTAGGTTGATTGGCCATGCTAAATTGACCCTTAGAGCTGGATTTTTCCGCCGTGTTCGCCCCAAGGCCAGAAATTCCTGAGCAGAGTTAATGGACCTTCCCACGGTCCGTTCACACCCACTACAATTCCCATGGCAGGAGGGATGAGAAAATCCTGCCCTTAGCATCAGAGGGATTAGCAGGTTAAAACATGTGGTTACAGCGATAGGGCCAGGGTGGGGATTGTTGTTAGTGCAGACTTGATGCACTGTAGGGATTCTATCCTAGCTACTGACATCCTAAACTTTAGAATTTACTTTCTAAACATCTCCGTCCCTGCCTTCCATAAATCTAAAGCTTTTTATTACCTGGCTTAACATCTCCTAGCCTGAAACAGTGCCAATTTCTGTTGCTGGGACATTTTTACTGTATTAAAGGTGCTATATAACTGCAAGTTAGCATTGATAATGGGCACAAGGCCAATTATTGTACCATTCTCAGAGTGAAACTGGTTGAATGTTAAAGTTTGAGTCACTGGAATAAGTGGCTTAGGTGGAGCTTGCAAAATGAATCGAATTGTGCTCTTTCTATTTCCCTCTTTTGATTCCCTGGGCATTCATGTGACCATTTTTAGGTGTCCATCATCTGTTACTATTGGCTCGGCTGGTTTTGATTTCCCCTTACTCATCTTTGAAGTTATTGAAGCTGAAGAATAAATCGAGCTCCCGGCAAAGGGGAGACACATCAGAAAATTAGCACCAAGACTGCATGCTCCGTGTAAATGGCTTCAACACCAAGCTGAATATGAATTCAGTTTTCTTCGATTTGATTTGATTTAT
Organism: Carcharhinus amblyrhynchos; assembly: GCF_965287045.1. Lineage (NCBI taxonomy): Eukaryota > Metazoa > Chordata > Chondrichthyes > Carcharhiniformes > Carcharhinidae > Carcharhinus > Carcharhinus amblyrhynchos. The sequence goes on from NC_137351.1 coordinate 12,585,578, forward strand.
TATTGTCACATGTATTAGCACGCAGTGAAAAGTATTGTTCCTTGCGCGCTATACAGAAAACGCATACTGTTCATAGAGAAGGAAAGGAGAGAGTGCAGAATGTAGTGTTACAGTCATAGATAGGGTGTAGAGAAAGATCAACTTAGTGTGAGGTAGATCCATTCAAAAGTCTGACACAGCAGCAGGGAAGAAGCTGTTCTTGACTCGGTTGGGACATGACCTCAGACTTTTGTACCTTTTCCCAATGGAAGAGAGAATGTCTGGGGTGCGTGGGGTCCTTAATTATGCTGGCTGCTTTTCCAAGGGAGCAGGAAGTGTAGTCAGAGTCAGTGGATGGGATGCTGGTTTGCCCGATGGATTGGGCTACATTCAATATCTTGGGTGGGATTTTACAGCCTCATTTGTTCCAAAACCATAAAATCCCACCTGGGGTCATTGGACCTTCCCATGTCCACCCCTCACCCACTCTGATTCCCGTGGCAGGCGGGGCAGTAAAAGTCCGGCCAATGTCTTCGTCTTGCTGACTTGCAAGCAATTTCTCAATTGGCTACCAGAGTGGACAGGTCATCCTTCTCAAGAAATATTCCCTGGGAGAGCCTGAGGCAGGGCATCTAATTCTTAGCTCCATCATTGGGTGATTCCTACCTCAGAGCATCCAATGGCTCCAAAGGTTTTGCTTCCAATACCGTCACTGTGTCCATTTCTTTGGTTAATTACCTTCAGCTTCTTGTCAGATTCTAGGAGAATTTCACAGTAACTTCACTGCAGTGTTAATGTAAGTGTTACTTGTGACTAGTATAAACTTTAACTTCTTACTATTTTGTCAGTGATGCTAATTTAACTGGATAAAAGCAAGTATGCCACATTTGTGTGTGTCACACACGATCCTGCTCCCATGCCCACGTCTGTCCTTGGCCTGCTGCAAGGTTCCAGTGAAGCTCAACACAGACTAGAGGAACAGCATCTCATCTTCCGGTCTCAACATCAAATTCAAAAACTTCAGATAATTTGCTCCGTACCACCTCCACACCTTTGTTTTCATTCTATTTTATTTTGTTCTACTGTTCTCTACCTTTTATTTCTTTATTGTCTTCATTTTTCTTCCCCCACCCCCACACTTTCTCTCCACTTCAAGCCCCTTCCCTTGCCTTTTCTCCCCCGCTTCCCCTTTTCTACATTCTACCTCTGTCCCATTCCCCCCCCCTTCCCCAACACCTCCCTCTGCCACAGCTTACAGCTTCTCTACCGTTTGGCCATTCATATTCTTTATTCTGTCTGTGGATGGCCATCAGCAGTCTTTTTCCCTGGTTTCTGTGGCTAAGACTCATCTTCCATTCCCTCACACTGCGGTATAAATATCTTCCACTTTCTCTGCCTTTTAGCTTTGGCAAAGGGTCATCTGGACGCAAAACTTCAGCTCTTTTCTCTCCTTACAGATGCTGCCAAGCCTGCCGAGATTTTCCAGGATTTTCTCTTTTGGATGCTAATTTAACTTCCGTGTTTTCTCCTTGTTTCCTTTTCCTTCTTTGCTTCTTCCCAGTGGCCACACTTCCAGTCAGTCTGCCAGACCATTCCTGGAGCTGTCTAAACCCAGTGAAGGTTCGCCTTCCCAAGCTCCGATAATAGCCTCAGCCCAAGCATGAGTGTTCGGGTCCCAACTCACCATGACCCCTGGAGAGAAAGGAGTCTGTTTACCCAAAAGATGTTTACTGACCTGACAGAAGTCCTGGAATCCCTTACAATAGGTCACTCTTCAATATCACGGGTCAACGTGACCCAGAAACTACCTCCTCCTGCTCATTCAGAGCACGGCTGGTTGGCCTGCCCGAGCTTTGAACCGTGGCACAGCAGAAAGCTGATTGCTGCTGATAATATTAACATGTGAGTGTTTAAAACCTTCAACTCTTGTTCCTTTATTAAGTATTTTAACAGGTATATTAAAATGAATAAGGTTTATTCATTTAATCTAGCAGAGGTTAAAATGTCAGTCAAACACATTAGCTGGGGGGTGCGGGGAGTGGGTGGGGGTCTGAGGGGGACGGGGGCAGAACGCAGTGAAGCGCTCAGAAGTCCACTGACTACAGAAAATCCCATCGATGGGAGGTGCCGGATAAATCTTCCCATTAACTGCTCATAGGCTCCAGAACGTTCGCTCTCTTGTCTTTTCTTCCTGTTCAGGCACTTCCAGTGGAACATAGGAATTGGAGCAGAAGTAGGCAGGTTCAGCTCTTTGAGCCTGTTCTGCCATTCAATCAGATCATGCCTGATCTCTCCCTGGACTGAAATCCACTTCCCCACCTTCCCTGTATCCCCTTTTTTTTATTAAAATGTTATTATATTTTTCAATCTACCTTTTCGACCAAGCTTCCGGTCACCTGTCCAAATACCTCCTTGCGTGCCTGGGTGCCAAATTTTGACCAATTACCCTGCACCCCAGGCCTTTTGTCCCACATTAAAGACACAATATCAATGGCAACCTTTCCTTTCCTTTTCTTCTTTATCTGTCTAAGCTAGCACTGAGCACCTGGATGAGATAGTTACTGACTCTGTGCGCAGTGTGTGACTGCATCTCAACAAGATAGAAGTGGAGAACGTTAAAACAATGAAATCGATGTGCTTAATGTGAAAATTTTAATTTGCTGCAGGAGATTCTGATGCTTTCCTTTTTAATATAAGCAGTGCAGCGAGAGCCCCATTGAGTCGAAACAATACCATCTCACCACTTGTGATGTCAGTTGAAGCAGAGTCCCAGTGGGGAAGATGACAGTTTCCTGCCTCTGACAGATATTATTATTCACCGTAAATCCACTTCTCAGTGACGCTGCCTTTATGACATAACATTGCTTTGGATGTGGCACTAATTGGACATTTTCACTCCAAGAGGTCATCACACAAATACTTCCTCTGGAGAGTGCAGTAATTCTTTTCTTTCCCTCCCAGTTCCCTCATGGTGAAGCCGCTGACTCTCCATAACCCATGGATAAAAGTAACTGCACATGAAACATTTGAAAACCGTCTCTTCTTGCCGGTGACGTCCCTTTTCCTTTCTCTCGCCGCACACCACCCCCCACCGCACCCCCCCCCCCCCCCGAATCTGTTGAGTCCTTTCTGGAAGCAGAATGGTTAACACTGCTGCCTCACAGCGCCAGGGATCCGGGTTCGACTCCTGGCTTGGGTCACTGTCTGTGTGGACTCCACATGCTCTCTGTGGGTTTCCTCTGGGCGCACCGGTTTCCTCCCACTTTCCGAGAGACGTGCTGATTAGGTGCATTGGCCGTGCTAAATTCTCCCTCCCACGTACCCAAACAGGCGCCGGACTGTGGCGACTCGGGGATTTTCGCAGTGACTTCATTGCAGCGTTCATGAAAGCCTACTTGTGACACTAATAAATAAACTTTAAAAAGATGGATGCGCTCCTGCTGTACTTGATACATGCTTGTGGGCACCAATGTACATGGATGCTTTAGCAAACCTCATCCCTGATCAACATTGAGGATCTTGTATGGATTGTGAGAGAAAGAAAAGGTTCCCAGAAATTTGGGTAACAATGACTAAGCATTCAGATGCGACTGCCTTTGCCAATACTGGTTTCTTGTCCTGTTTGGACAGTCCACGGTGAAAACCACAGCCTACAGATAGTGGGGATTGAGCGAAACAGCTATTAAAGGTTATGTAAAGGTGGCCGTGTTCTTTAGCAGATGCTTGTTCAGGGCCTTTGTTGACTGCTAACATCAGTTAGTGTTTTTTTTCCCAATAGCCTTGTTTGTTCAGTTTTAGATCTATTTGTCAAAACACCCAGAAGAATTCAATAGTGCAGTAGACTTTCCAAACAGTGGAGAACATGTCCTGATCAATAGTGCCTATCACTTTGCTGATAAGTGAAGCAGATTCTGCCAAGTCCAATATTTATCCAGGCTGCTATTGGATACTCCTGCTTTAAAACAGTAAAATACGTTGCTTGTAGACACAAAGGTATAAAGGTTGTCCAAATTTAATACCTTACTAAGAGCAAACAAGGAATATAGACATTTTAACTGACGAAATGTGTAATAGCAAATAGTGCGCTTGTTGGTGTAACTTTATTGGAGGTCATTTACTGCAGAGGGTCACAGTTGCCTCTGCTAACGCATGCGGGGCACTATTGTGAGTATAAACACTCTGCAGATACGGCACGCTGGAGCTGGATTCTACCATTTGAACTTTGCACCTGAATGTGGAACTTGTTTATGTAATTGTTACGGACTGATGCAATTGAAGGGTTGTCAGCATAGGTACAAAACCTACCTTTTCACCATGACCTCTTTGTCAATGTCGAGTCAATTTCAGATATTTGGGCTCCATCTGGGTGGGTGCTGCCAACGCTGGCCAGACTGTTCCTGAGAGTTTTGTGACATGACCTGTCGCCCAATCCATTCTGACGTCACGGCTCCCTGGCTAAATAACAGAATCACAGAATTGTTAGAGCGTCGAAGGAGGCCATTCGGCCCATCGTGTCCGCACCAGCTCTCCGAACGAGCAACTCATTTAACGCCATTCTCCTGCCATCTCCCTGTAACCCTGCACATTCTTTTTTTTCAGATAACTGTCTAATTCCCTTCTTAAATCTCCCGTTGATTCTGCCTCCACAACACTCTCGGCACTGACCCTAAACTTATGCCCCAGGAAGCTTTTCCTTCTTTTGTCAATTACTTTAAATCTGTGCCCTCTCATTCTCAATCCTTTCACGAGCGGGGGAACAGTTTCTCCCTTTCTAAACCTCTGTCCAAACCTCTTATGATTTTGAACATCTCTATCAAATCTCCTCTCAGCCTTCTTTTCTCCAAGGAGAATCGAGCTTTTCCAATCCAGGTTCAGAACTGAATTTCCACATCTCTGGAAGAATTGGCATGAATCTTTTCTCCCTGAGGTCTTCACAGCTTTCTTAAAGCGCGGTGCCCGGAATTGGACACCGGCTGATGACAAACTAATGTCTTATAAAAGTTCAACATAATGGGGGCGACTTCCCCAAAACAAAACTAAGCACCCCAAGGGTGGGAAAATGAGAAACTTTCCCATCTATTTTTTTTTGCACACACTTAGTCAGGTGACTACTCAAGCAATGCAGCGGAGCAGGCTGGGAAAATTGTACTCTAATAAAGCTTGGAAGCTGTAAGTTTTCATTAACCCTTGCATCCACCTTCAATGATTTAAGCACATATACTGCTCTTCAGACTTGTCTCCCAATGTTCTTCCTCCCAAACTAAATCACTTCACCTTTCTCTGCAATGAACTTTATCTGTCACATCTCTGGCCACTCCGCCGACTTGTCTATGTCCTTTTGAAGTTCTACGCTCTCCACTGCACAGTTCAAAATGCTTCCAAGTTTTGCATCATCTGCAAATTTACTCCAGTGTAATATATTTTGGGCAGCATGGTGGCACGGTGATTAGCACTGCTGCCTCACAGCACCACGGACCCGGGCTCCATTCAGGCCTCAGGTGACTGTCTGTGTGGAGTTTACACATTCTCCCCACATCTGCGTAGGTTTCCTCTGGGTGATCCCATTTCTTCCCACAGCCCAAGATGGATGGGTTAGGTGTGTTGGTCATGTTAAAGTGACCCTTAGTGTCCACAGCTGTGTAGGTTAGTGGATCAGCCATGGTAATTGCATGGGTATAGAACAGATGGGTGGGCCTGGGTCAAATGTACTTTTGACGTGTTGGTGCAAACTTGATGGGCTGAATGGCCTCCTTCTGCACTGAAAAGTTCTATATTATTCTCTTAGTTAAATTAACATATATCTGAAAATACTGACCCTTGGGGAACTCCAGTACAATCTTTTCTCCAGCCCAAAAAACATGTATTAGCCAATGCCCTCTGTTTCTTGTCACTCTGACGATTCTGTACCCATGTTGCTACTGTTCTTTTATCCCATGAACAATAACTTTATTCACATCGCTACTTTGTGGCACTGTGTCTAATACAATTTGGAAGTCTAGGTATGCCACATCAACAGCATTACCCTCATCTACCCTCTCTGTTAACTCTTCAAAAATCTCCAGTAACTTAGATAAATACAATTTATCCATAACAAATCAATGCTGGCTTTCTCAATGAATCTCCTTTTGTCTATGTGACTATTAATTTTGTCCTGGATAATTATTTCTAGAAATGTCCCTACCATTAAGTAAATCTGACTGGTTTGAGGTAGCTGAGCTTATTTTTAGACCTTTTTTTTGAAAAAGTGTGTAACATTTGCAATGCTCCAGTCCTCTGGCACCACCCCGACCCTCAAAAGAATGAAAAATTATAGCCAGTGTCTCCACAATGTCCACTCTCACTTCCCTCAGTATCATTGGATGCATCACACCCCCTTTAAGTACAAACAGCTCCTGGTATTTTACGACCTCACTCGGGCAAGGCTTGTAAAATCCCACCCGAGGCGAAGGGAGAATTCCATTCTGCAAGCCATGACTGCCCCAATTCTGGGGCAGAAGTGTTGGTAAAATTCCAGCAAGCATCTCAGCAAAGAACAAAGAAAATTACAGCACAGGAACAGGCCCTTTGGCCCTCCAAGCCTGCACTGACCATGCTGCCTGACTTAACTAAAGCCCCCTACTCTTCCGGGGACCATATCCCTCTATTCCCATCCTATTAATGTATTTGTCAAGATGCCCCTTAAAAGTCACTACCATATCCGCTTCCACTACCTCCCCCGGCAGTGAGTTCCAGGCACCCACTACTCTCTGTGTAAAAAATCTGCCTCGCATGTCTCCTTTGAATTTTGCCCCTGGCACCTTAAGCCTGTGCTCCCTAGTAAGTAACTCTTCCACCTCTAATACCTCATCCTTATCTATTTTAAACCCTTCTAGTATCTGAGTTACCTCCTCTTTCATCATGGCCTGGGTAACATCTCCTTCTTTGTAAAGATAGATGTGTAATCTTGATTTAATATTTCAGCTATGGCAGCTGCTTCCATACATTAATCCACTTTCACTGTTTATGACTCATAGAAGACTTGCCAATCTCTTTACATAGTCCGTATTTGCTTTTTCACCTCTCCTTTGAATCTCCAGCACCCAACCTGGTTCTACCTGACATCTATCATAAGCAAAAGAGAAAATGCTGGAAAATCTCAGCAAGTCTGGCAGCATCTGTAAGGAGAGAAAAGAACTGACGTTTGGAGACCAGATGACCTCTTGTCAAAGCCAGCACCACTTAAGCTTTGGCAAAGAATCATCTGGACTCGAACTTCAGCTCATCTCTCTCCTTACAGTTGCTGCCAGACCTGTTGAGATTTTCCAGCGTTTTCTTTTTTGTTTTCAGATTCCAGCACCTGCAGTAATTTGCTTTTATTTATCATAAGCACTCTTTTTCCTCCTTTATCTTAATTTCTATCTCTCGTCTACAGTAACATGGGATCTCTTACCCAAGAAGGCAGGTGGTGCCTCAGTTTAACATCTCATTTCATTGGAAAGACAGCACTTCTGACAGTATAACACTCTCTTGGTGCTAAACTGGAGCATCAGCCTTGAGATTTGTACTCACACCGGGAATGGGATTTGAACTTTAAGAGGTGAATGTGCTCTCCACTGAGCCACTGTTGACACAATGGTGACATTAGGGTTAGGCTCAGGTAGAACTCAAAATGGCCATGCGATGAAGGATTGAAGAGTGGTTGGTGTCTCTGGGACAAATCCCAGTAACATCAACTGGAAAGAAATAGATTATAAGTAATAAATGGAATATTGCTCTATATACCTCCCAACTTACTATCCAGCATGGCAGCGCAGTGGTTAGCACTGCTGCCTCACAGCAGTAACACTAATAAATAAACTAAACTAAAAGGGAGTGCAGTGTTAATTTTGAAAATTCTCTGCTGTTTTTAAGAGGCACTAAATACTGAATTAGGGCGGAATGGTGGTACAGTGGTTAGCAGTGCAGCCTCACAGCACTAGGAACTGGGGTTCAATTCCTGGCCTGTCTGTCTGGAGTTTGCACGTTCTCCCTGTGTCTATGTGGGTTTCGTCCAGGTGCTCTGGTTTGCTCCCACAGACCAAAGATGTGTAGGTTAGGTGGATTAGCCATGGTAAATGTGTTTGGTCAGTAAAAAGTCTGACAACACCAGGTTTTAGTCCAACCGATTTATTTGATAATACTCACAAGCTTTCGAGGGGACTGCCTCTTCGTCAGGTGAATGTGTTTGGTCACAGGGGTAGGGAGAGGGCCTGGGTAAAATGCTCAGTCAGAGAGTCAGTGCAGACTCGATGGGCCGAATGACTTCTTCTGCACTGCAGGGATTCTACAATTCTATGAACTGACTGAAAAGTATTGCCACAAATTCCTCCGAAAATTCACAATTTGCCAATGTTTGAATGAGACCACCTTCATTTCTGAACTACTTCTTCCCGATTCCAGGAGAGAAAATTGAGATGTCTTGTGCCCAGAACATTTTTATCAAATCTCTCTTGAGCTCTCATCTACCCCTGACTTTCTCTTCAGGTCCACCTGCTCCAATCCCTTCCCCTTCCCCCAACAGTCTAAAATCCCACCACATTTCTCCCTCTCTTCAGCTCTGAGGAAGAGTCACACAAACTCAAAACGTGCACTTTTGCTGCCAGACCTGCTGAGTTTTTCCAACACTTCCTGTTTTTACCGCCTCTGCGCTAGTTGTTCTCAAACTGGATTCCATGGATCCCTCAGGATCAGTTTAGACTTTCCAGTGGATCCGTGATATCATGTGAAATGAGAAGCAGGAATAGAGTGCAGCTATCATATAGCTTGTATTTCCCTGTTGGGCAGAACACAAGGATGGACAGATTCTGTATTGAGAAGCAGGCACATGGACTAATGTCCACGAGTTAATACTTGTTTTATAGAGTCATAGAGGTTTACAGCATGGAAACAGACCCTTCCGCCCAACTTGTCCATGTCACTCTTTTTTTAAAACTCCGAAACTGGTCCCAATTGCCCGCATTTGGCCCATATCCCTCTATACCCATCTTACCCATGCAACTGTCTAAATGCTCTTTAAAAGACAACATCGTACCCCCCTCTTTTCTTAAATACATTATTAGAATGGGCGGCACGGTAGCAGAGTGGTTAGCCCTGTTGCCTCTCAGTGCTAGAGACCTGGGTTTGATTCCCAGCTTGGGTCACTGTCTGGGTGGAGTTTGCATGTTCTCTGCGTGTCTGTAAGAGTTTCCTCTGGATGCTCCAGCCTCTTCCCACAGTCCAAAGATGTGCGGGTTAGGTGGATCGACCATGCCTGTTCATGTCAGGGGGACTAGCTGGGGTAAGCGCATGGGGTTGTGGAAATAGGGCCTGGGTGCGATTGCGGTCGGTGGGATGAATGGTTTCCTTGTGCACTGTAGGATTTTATGGTTCAATGAGAACACAGCAGCACTTTCACAAACTGAGTATGACATCGTATAGTTAAGATGCGGGGGATAATGGCTTGTCATTACTGATCCATTTCAGATAGAGTTTGCGTGCTCTAGCACTTGCTAATGAAAGGCAATGACCGTTATATTCGGAGGCAATTAATCAAAGGAAACTGACAGTTTATTTGCTAATTAACTGGTCCTAGTACCTGAACATTGTGTGTCTCAGTTGACAAACATTCTGACCTGACCCACAAACATCTCTCATGAGATTTCCAAGCAACCTGGTGGATCCTGGCATGCTACTGGCAGCTATAGCTTAGTGGGTAGTGCTCCTGCCTCTGAGTCCAAAGGTTGTGAGTTCAAGTCTCACCTCAGGGGTCTGTGCACTGCAAACCAGAATGGCGTTCCCAGTACTGAGGGAACTGCATTGTCACAGGTATGGTCTTTTGGGAGAGATGTCAAACAAGGAACTTGTTGACTGTCTCATAGTGTACTGCAGAAGGAGGCCATTCAGCCCATCCTGTCTGCCCCAACTCTTCGACAAAGCATCTTACCCAGGCCCTATCCTGTAAGCCCATATATTTGCCCATAACCGACATAGCTTGGGACACTAAGGGGCAATTTAGCATGGCTAAACTACCTAACCTACGCATCTTTGGGCTGTGGGAGGAAGCTGGAGCACCCGAAGGAAACCCATGCAGAGATGGGGAGAATATGCAGACTCCACACAGACAGTGGGGGGAGGGGAGTCTGGAATTCAATGCCTGAGATAGTAATGGAGGCAAATTCCTCAGCTTGTGTAAATGGTGTCTGGATATTCACCTCAAGGGGGGAAGGTGGGATCAGGCTGTGGAGTTGGATAATCAGCCATGATCGTGATGAATGGCAGAGCAGGTTCGAAGGGCCGAATGGCCTCTCCCTGCTCCTATTTCCTATGTTTATGTTCAACCTCGCGAATCCAAAGTGTTGCTTCCAAATTTCCTTCCAGCCACTTTCCTCCATTCAGGGATCTCCTTTCCCAGAAATATCAGCAGATGCGTCACCCAGCAAGCATCACCCGCAACACATTACTCAACCGCATTTACTGGTGAAATTCACTGAAGATTACTTTGGCCTCATTTACTGCCTGAAGTATTGGATAGTCCAATGTTAGTGAAACTTGTTATGCTTGGACGGGAATGTTGTACTTTGGTGTTGTGTTTGGATCAACTATTTTAGGAGTGAAAGGGGAGCTGTTTTGAGAAGATGTAATGTTAGCCATCGATTAGAGATGTCTAACACCTGCCTCTGCTTATGGGGGTTGATTCTAAGTGTACAGCTCGTGTGAAAATGGGAAGAGTTCCTGATCCATTTTTTGGGCAAGTTTTCACGGCCAATTTTATGCACTGTCATTGAAAAAATGGTGCGGACTGTTCCTAGCTGCTACAGGCAGTAGGCGGGGCTTAATTTGCCAACCCTCCGGCAGGGGGAGCTACTGCACATGTGTAAACCTCTGATTCTGCACATGGTCAATAGCAGCATCGGGGTCTAACAGAGGGAAAGCTGTCAGGCTCCTGCTGCTGCACGCAGCCTGAACCAAACCACACACCCTCCCCACAATTGCAGAGGCCCACAGCCAATCATGAGCCTCATGACACATGGGCGTCTAAACCCCTGCTACCTCTCCACCCTGCTGCCGAGACCGATTGGGTCCCCCTCCAATCTGATCGCAACTGCAGAGTGGCAGGGGGCCCTCTTCCCCGATCCGATTCTGTTGTTGCGTCCGCTGTTGACACTCCTCCTCCCCAATCAGGCCACCCCTGCATGCCCCGCCTCCCCCTCATTAGCCATGCTTATCGTCGGCCTTGCCCTCTCATAAATCTACCCTATACCCTCCTCATTGGCCCGCCCCCAGCACTACCCAGTGGGCATTGCTCAGGTGACAGGCTGGCAGTGCCAAGGTGACAGGCTGGCAGTGCCAGGCTGGCACTAGCCAAGCGGCAACCCCCTTGCTTTTGACCTCCCCAGAGGGCCTTAAAGGCCTCCTGTTCTACTTACAACAGGACTGTTCCCCATTTGTGGAGATCATGTGTTTTCCTCACCAGAGAGCGCCTCTCCCAACGAGGCCGTAAAGGCAAGTTGAGTGCCAACCTCACAAAACAGATGCAAATAAGCATTTCAATATATTTACATAAATTATTCAGCCTCTCACCCATTTCCGGCAATAGGTTGACCTTGCCGGAAATACAATTTGCGTAAAATCGCGAGAAATTTTGATTTATTATTGCCACAAGTATTAACATACGGTGAAAAGTATTGTTTCTTGTGCGTTAGGCAGACAAAACATACTGTTCATAGAGAAGGAAATGAGAGAGTGCAAATGTAGTATTACAGTCAAAGCCATGGTGTAGAGAAAGATCAACTTAATACAAGGTAGGTCCACTCCAAAGTCCGACAGCAGCAGGGAAGAAGCTGTTCTTGAATCGGTTGGTACGTGACCTCAGACTTTTGTACCTTTTTCCTGAAGGAAGAAAGTGGAAAAGAGAATGTTTGGGGTGCGTGGGGTCCTTAGTTATGCTGGCTGCTTTGCTGAGGCGGCAGAAAATGTAGAAAGAGTCAATGGATGAGAGACTGGTTTGAGTGGTGACTGGGTTATATTCATGACCTTTTGTAGCTGCTTGTGGTCTTGGGCAGAGCAGGAGCCCATACCAAGTTGCCATACAACCAGAAAGAATGCTTCCTATGATGCATCTGGAAAAGTTGGTGACTGTCGTAGCTGACATGCCAAATTTCCTTAATCTTCTGAGAAAGTAGAGGTGTTGGTGGGCTTTCTTAACTATAGTATCAGCAAGGGGGAATTGGGCATGATACTGAATTCTTGGCTCTTGCACTATTTCACGGGCCTTCTCCACTCCATCGATGGGTGGGCAAGTGAGTAAAATTCTACCTACAGTGTATACACTGAAATGTTGTCCCTTGGGTTTACAATGTGTATATTGCACCCCCATGCATCTGTATGCACATAGCTCTGCACCTCTTCCCTATGCGTTCATGGCCCTGTTATCTGCACACCCATAACTGTGTGCCCAGGTGTCTGCTATCTTTCCGACCCTCTATCTTTGCAACCAGCTGGAATAGCATCTCAATCCCATCCTTGACAGGAGTTTTTATCTTATTAAGTACCAGCCATGGCACTCAGTGATGAATTTAATGGGTAATTAATGATATTCAGCAAGGCATTGAGATCCATCAAGAGGCCAAAGGGAAAGTTACTGTCACCATGAGGCAAATGGCAATTGCCACCATATCTTTCCCAACACAATTGGCAGGACTATTTCTACACGGGTAACAGTCAGACCCATGCTCACCATCACCAGCTGCTCCTGAGCCAATGTCCGCACTACACGCTGGATTTTCCCTGCCCTGCGGAGTTAGGCTTAGAAGTTGGGAAGCTGCGAAAATACCAGCTGCACATCACCATTCCAAAGACATGTGTGGCCATACTAAGTTGCCCCTTGGTGTCAGGGGGATTAGCAGGGTAGATATGTAGGGTTATGGGGATAAGGCCTGGGTGGGATTGTTAATTTCAATGGGCCGAATGGCCTCCTTCTGCATTGTAGGGACTCTATGATTCCCATCTCTTGCAGACCTTCCCAGGGCCGGATTGGGAAGTGGGTTGGCTGCCATCTGGGGCCTTTCAATCCACCCAAGAAAGCCACATGGAATATCTCACTCGGACAATGCCTTCCTCAGGAGGTGCCAGCGGACATATCAGACCGATATTTTTACTCAAATCAGATTAGGATCCACTTACCCTGTGATCCAGAGGTGCAGCCTGTCTTATGGCTGGAGGTGAGCAGTCAATTAAAATCTCGCTTGAGGACCATTTGGCCTATTTGTGCTGGGGTTCACGTATTGATCCCATGTTGGTGCAGATACTTGGCACATCCTGCGGCAGATGGCTTAATTGAAGCAAAATCCAATTCAGGGGGCAATTGGAGTCACAGCCTGTGTGCCTCAGCAAAGGGCCCATGTGGATGGAAAGCCAGAGTGCCATAGTCAGTGGGCCTGCGGGTAGACTTCCCCTCCACCCTCACCCTAAACTGGCTTCAGGAGTCTTCAGTGGAACCCTTGGCTAGTGAGGGCCTCTCCGTGATTAGTAGCACAAACGGTTCATGAGCTGCCTCAGTAGTGTCCACAGTTCTCAGCCGGAGCGCTCAGGCCTCTGTTGGGGCCTCCGTTGCCAGGAACTGTCCTGCCATCTGTAATTGGAAGGTTGCTCCCTCGGCAAGTGCAGCCTCGAGACCCGCATTCAGGAGCCAGTGTCGGGCCCCGAAGCCCAGAAGGATGTCCGATTCTACGGGCAGGATTTTCCAGCCGCGCTCGCCCTCAAAGCGGAAAATCCAGCCCGAGGTCATTATGATTCCCGTGGCAGGCGGGACAGGAAAATTCTGCCCCACATATTCCACTCCCCGCTCCATTCAAAGATGCATTGCATTGAATCAAACCGTGCACTCGAACTGCCATAAACAGAATCAGTGCCACATGGTGTAAGGGCCTGGTGAGTACAGGGTTTCAATGTTCTTGTGCCCTTTGCCCTCATTCTGTGTTATGACCCGTACTAAAGACTGACTAATTTATGTGGGTGCCTGAGTGATTACTTTAACATCATTAAACCAGTTACAGCTTATGATTAATCACAATAGTATCTGCTTTCATTGTACCACAGGCTATTAATTGAATGATGGATGTAGTGTTTGTTTTAGATCAATTTAGACAGCACTTTTCACAAAGCATGAAATAATAAAACATTCTCTAATGAAACCCTGTGAACACTTTCACAAAATAAAACATAACCGGGGTTCTACCTTTGCTCAGTGCCCAATTATCCCCCCAGAAATAGCAACGCACGCACGTCAATCAATTGGTCAGTCATCTCATTACTGTGTTGGGATCTTGCTGTGTATAGATGGGTGTTGTGTTTAACATACATTACAGTTCTTCAGGACATTTTCATTGGAACAGCCCATAATTCCTGCTTCTGATATAAGCTCAGTTTAAATCATGTTCCAAACTAGAAGCTGTGACCTCTGAACTGGCCCCATCTTCCCATCTCTCATCTGTTGCACCATCTCTTAGCAACATAATAAGAACATAAGAACATAAGAAATAGGAGCAGGAGTAGGCCATCTAGCCCTTCGAGCCTGCCCCGCCATTCAATAAGATCATGGCTGATCTGTCGTGGCTCAGTTCCACTTTCCCGCCCTCTCCCCATAACATAACATAACATCATCAACTCTTACTTGTGGAGAGGAGCCACCTGTATAACTGGGCTTGAGAAATACCCCCAATACTGCACCCTGTCCCTATCAAGGGCGTTCTTACTTCAGGGTTTGTTGTACCCAGAGCGTTCTGCCTCTGAGTTGACGTAGCACCTCCTGCTGCAGGCTGTACATAGAAAGTCACACAGCATTACTCTCTCACTTTAAACATCCCAAAAGCAGCCTTTTAATAGAAAGTGGGCCCCACATGCCACACGCTTTTGCCACTGCCAGGCTTGACTATTCCAATGCTTCACGACAGAACTCGCAACTTGCACCATCTGTGAACTCCAGTGTGTCCATTCTCCACATCCTAGCTCGCACCGAGTTCTCCCCACTCCATGCCCTCAAGCTTCCTGACTTACATCATTCCCAATTAACAATGCATCGATTTCAAAATTCCTATTCCTTGTGTCCAAACCTCTCCAAATCCTGGGATCCCTCACTGGTGTTTTTCCATCACTAAACCCTCCGAGATCTCTGCACTGGCCTCTTCGTACATCCTTGATTTTAACCATGTGACCAAGCCTAAGCCTTAGGCCCCAGAGTTCCCCATTCTAAACCCTTCTATAGCCACCTTCCCCTCCTTCAAAAAGCATCTCCTCAAAATCTGCCTCTTTGACCAAGCTTTTTGTCACCTGTCCAGATATTTCCTTGTGTTGAACTTGATTTGAAAACAGCTTTGTGAAACAGGTTGGAACGTGTTACAATGTTAAAGATTCTTGATAAAGGTGCTTTGTTGTTGTTGAACCATAGAATCCCCACTGTGCAGAAAGAGGCCATTCGACCCATTGAGTTTGCACCTACTCTCTGACAGAATATCTCAAATCGGGCCCTCCCCCTGCCCTATCCCCATAACCCAGCACATTTACCACGGCTAATCCATCTAACCTACACATCTTGGGACATTAAGGGCGGGATTTTTCCAGCCACGTTTACCCCAAGACCGGAAAATCCCGCCTGAGGTCAACAGACCTTCACACGGTCTGTGTCCCGTCCTCCCATATCCCCCCAGCCCGCTATGATTCCCGTGGCAAGTGGGATGGAAAAGCTTCCTCTCTAAAAGATGCAGAAAAATTCAGTTTTACAAATGCTTCCTTTACATCATAAAATCCTGAGAGACAGCCACTGTGATTGAATTGTTACAGCACAGAGGGAGGCCATTTGGCCCGTCGTGTCTGTACTGTCTCGGCAAACGAGCATCGATTGAGAGAATGTAGCAGGTGAGACAGCGCAATATTTACTCCAATAATGGACTTAAAAAGCCTTAACTGACAATGTTTTAAATGAGATCCAATTTTAACACTCTCAGCAGCAAGGAGAAAACAATATTGATTGAACACCATGTGAGGGGTTGTGGTACAGTAATTATTGATTGTTTTCATACATTATTCATACGACTTATTACTTGCCCTGTGCTGAAAGGCCTACGCTGACTGTGAGCGATGGTTGTATATGACTTCTGATCACAATTGCACTAATGTCGTGTGTTTCATGGTCCCGGGATACGTCAAAGCACCGTACGGTCCATGAAATACGAGGAGCAGGGGCAGAGTGGATAGGGAGCAACCGTGCCCCTTAGTTGAAGGGTCAGTTACGAGGGAGCACAAGTTAAAAGGGAGGGGTGGGAGGTTTGGGGGGGGATTTGAGGAAAAACTTTTTTTACCCAGAGGGTGGAGGGGGTTTGGAATGCGCTGCCTGGGAGGGTGATGGAGGCAGGATGCCTCACACCCTTTAAAAAGTACCTGGATGAGCATTTGGCACATCATAAGGCTATGGGCCAAGTGCTGGCAAGTGGGATTAGATGGGCAGGTCAGGGCCTTTCATGCGTCAGTGGAGATTCGATGGGCTGAAGGGCCTCTTCTGCACTGTAGGATTTGTGATTCTGTGTGGTCACTGTAGCAGCATAGGAAACACCGCAGCCATTTTGTGCACAGCAAGCTCCCACAAACAGCGATGGGACAAATGCTGAAGTCCCTGGAGTGGGGATCGAACCCACAACCTTCTGAAAATAGGTGCAGTTGCTGCACGGGCTACGTGCTTTGTTTCACTTTTGAACTGTTTATTCAGCAGTTCCCACGTAACACACCAGAGGCTATTAACAGCACTGCGGGGGGTTTCACAGGTGACTGGTTAATTCATAGATTAATAGAATCTTACAGTGCAGAAGGAGGCCATTCGGTCCAAGGAATCTGCACCGACCACAATCCTACCCAGGCCCGAGCCCCATAACCTCATGCATTTACCCCAGCCTAGTCCCCCTGGCACAAAGGGGTAAGTTAGCACCGCCAATCCAGCTAACCAGCACATCTTTGGACTGTGGGAGGAAACCGGAGCACCTGGAGGAAACCCAGACAGACATGGGGAGAATATGCAAACTCCACACCGACAGTGACAGTGACCCAAGCAGGGAGTCGAACCTGGGTCCCTGGCGCTGTGGGGCAGCAGTGTTAACCACTGTGCCACCATTAGGTGGAGGGTAGCTGTGCGCCTTGTGAGGGCTGTCTGTAACTGTGAGTGTGCTAAAAAGCAAGAGCAGGAATTAACTTTTCCTTAAAGTCTGGTTAGTGCTGAAAGCAAACGAAGGTCCCCAGGTCCAGGGATAAGAGTCTCGCTCGCTGCTGCGTTCAACCACGTGGCAGATGCCACGCTGAAGATATTACCCTGGTGCTTGAGGCAACAACAACTTACATCTCTATAGCACTTCTAACATAGGGAAATATCCCAAGGAAATTCTCAGGAGTGTTTTATCAAATGTTCAGTGACAAAGTGGGGGCTCTAGGGCAGGTAGCCTGGCAAAGAGAAGGGTTTTAAAGGGGCAGCTTGGAGGTGGAGAGAGGCAAGAGGTTTAGGGGGGTAGGGCATAGGGTCTAGACACTTGGATGCTAATGCTGGGCGGGACAGAAGCTGGGTAAGTGTATGGTTTTAAAATGTGTTAGCAATGTTATCAGAGCTCCATCTCACAACTCATAGAATCTCTACATTCAACCCATTGAGTCTGCACCGTCTCAATGACAGAGCACCTTATCCAGGCCCACCCCCGCCCCAACCCTGTAACCCCACATATTTACCTCGCCAGTTCCCCTAACCTACACATCTTTGCACACTAAGGGGCAATTCAGCAATTTACTCAGTGCAAGGGAAATGAGCGATACCCATGTCCCACAAATTAATAAAAACAATTATCTTTTGTGTTTGATGTTTCTGCTGATTCTCTTTTATATCATCATAGAATCATGGGGTCACTGCAGTGCAGAAGGAGGTCATTCGGCCCATCGAGTCTGCACTAACTCTCCGACAGAGCATCTTACCTAGACCCTATCCCTATGACCCCTGGAATTTACCACAATAATCCCCCTAAACTTACACATCTTGGGACACTAAGGACCAATTTAGCATAACCAATCCACCAAATCTTTCGGACTGTGGGAGGAAACCAGAGCACCTGGAGGAAACCCAAGCAGACATGGGGAGAACATGCAAACTCCACAAAGACAGTGACCCAAGGCTGGAATCGAACCCGGGTCCCTGGCACTGTGAGGCAGCAGTACTAACCAGTGTGCCACCATGCCATCCCAAACGGACAGAAGTTCTTCAGCAAATGCCTTTACAATTTTCCTGCACCAGAGATTAGCATCTCACCCACATCTTGGGCACTAGGGGGTGCTGCTGCCTACCGGAAACCACAATGGGATTCCGACTGAGCTGGTACTTTTTCCCGTTCAGAGCTCAATCCATATGGAGGACACGTCAGAATTCCTGGCACTCTCTTGGCACTGCCCAATGGGTAGTGGGTCCAGCCATGCCCTGACCTCCTGGGCGCTGGGACCCTCAGAATGGACATCGCGCCAGGTCTCTGCTAATGGCAACCAGTAGTGATTCTGACCACTCTCGAGCCGCACTTGGAAGGCCGGAGAATTCCGTGCGCTGGGAGTTGAAGGGGCTTTGGGTATTTTGAGTGCTTTAAATTGGCCTCATTTCCTCTCTGGGCACAATCCAGTTTATGGCGTTAAAAAGGGGCCAGGAAGATTGCAAACTGCTTGGCCCCGGGACATGAAACAATTTTTAGGCTGGCGCGTTGTTCGCTTGGATTGGTGGCTGGCGCAGTGAGGTCGGAGAATTGCGCCCCCCCCCCCCGCCCCGCCCCCCCCCCCCAAACTCTGTTTTGGTTGCCATTTAAACTCATGCTGTGCAGATTATTGGTCCAGGCAGATGGTCTGGCTGTACAGTTGCCTCACTGCTCAGCCCTGGGTGAGTGTGTGGGGAGTGTTGCTACAGGGCGTAGCTGTATCATCACCGACCCCACCTACACAAGTCTGCCTCTGCTCACTCATTTTGGGTTACAAAATGAGCTAAGGGTCAAGGTGTTTTTTTGTGTTTCTAACAGTAATGTTTAATTGGGAGTATTTATGAATCACAAGCATTGCTGGCATCCTTGTCAGGCCTCTGCTGGAGTGGGTGGCTCCTCCGTGCTAACTTATCCATGTAATTCTCATGTCTTATGTTTTGCAATCGACCGCAGTGTGACTTGCCGGGCTGCTTTTGACAAATTTGTTCCTTTATTCGTGAAGTTTGAGTGAGGTCAGAAGTTCCTCAAATCAGGACTTGCCTTGTTCGGTTGGTATGTGTTGCAATGCCTCAGGAGATTTAGCACTGGGATGAGTTTAGTAGCAGTTCTACACTGAAGGAGTATTGTTTTGATGGGAGGGTGGTTGGGAGGGGGAGAGGCTGCATTATTCCTGCAGACCTTGGTGATACAACAACAACTTTCATTCATATAGGGCCTTTACTATGGTAAAACGTCCCAAAACACTCAGCATTATCAGACAGAATTCTGGTCCATAAGGTCCAAAGACAGACGATCTAAAGCTTGGTCAATGTCATAAGTTTTAAGGAGTGTCTTAAAGGAAAGAGGCAGAGGGCTTTAGGGAGGGTGTTCCAGAGATTAGGGCCCAGGCAGCTGAAGGATATAAAATCCTATAGTGCAGAAGTATGCCATAACCTGCACATCTTTGGACTGTAGGAGAAAACCAGAGCACCCAGAGGAAACCCACATACAGCCACTAATGGTGGGGAACAATGATGATGCTCAAAAGCCAACACTGGAGGAACACGGAGATCCTGGAGGGTTGTAAAGCTGGAGGAATTTTCAGAGATAGTGAGGTTTGAGGGTATTTGTGGATCTGAAGGCAAGGATGATTAACCAGGAACCAACGTAAATCAGTGTGCACAGGGGAAATGGGCAAACAGAATTCAATGTGAGTTAAGCGTTGAGTTGATAGAAGGTGGTTGTTGGAAGGCCAGCCAAATGTATGTTGAAATAATTCAGCAGGGTACTGCCTGGGCTGGAGCGTTTCAGCCGAGATGCTGGTTAGGCTGGGGTATTTTCTTTAGAGCAGAAAAAGCTGAGGGGGACATGATCAAGGTATGTAAAATTATGACGGACAGTTTTGGCTAGAAGGATTAAAAACATGTCCCCTTAATAGAGGTGTCGATAACCAGGGGGCGTAGATTTAAGATGAAGGGCGGGAGATTTAGAGAGAGTTTGAGGAAAAACATTTTCTCAGAGGGTGGAGGGAATCTGGAACTCGGTGCCTGAAAGTGTAGTAGAGGCGGGAACCTCACAAAACATTTAGATGAGCACTTGAAACAGCATACAAGGCTGCAGACCAAGTGCAGGAAAATGGGATTAGAAGGGATAGGTGCTTGATGTAGACATGGTGGGCTGAAGGGCCTCTTTGCTCTAAAACTCATTGATGCTCTGACTCTAATCAAGTCTAGACGTTTCGGTGGCAGATTAGCTGAGGGTGTTACTGAGGCAGAGACAGGAAATCTTTCTGATGATGCAGATATTTAGTCAGAAATTCATCTCGGGGTCAAATATGACACTGAGGTTGTGAACCAATCTGGCCCAGCTTCAAACAGGTTTGGAGTTGTTAGCGAGAGAATTGTAGCCGGGGACTGAACATGCTAAAATATTTATTTAGAGAACATTTCTGTCCATCCAATACCGAAGGATATGAAGGAATCCAACTCTGTTGACATCAGTAATGTTACAGATTTCACATCATCCAAAAGGTTGCCTTAAGCCCCTGTTTACTGACGAGGATTTTCCTGAGAACTCCATCATGAGAGGTCTCCAGATGTTACTGGATGCAGTGACTAAGGCTGGAAAGGAGGGCACGTGTCCATCACAGAAATGTTGGAGCCCCTTTGAATTTGCAAAGTTGTCTCTGGAACCATGTCTCCCAATGGGACCACGAGCATTTTAAAAGTAATTCTTGGGACGTTGGTGTGACTGGCAGGGCCAATGGGCAGCACAGAGGTTAGCACTGCTGCCTCCAGGGATCCGGGTTTGATTCCCAGCTTGGGTCACTGTCTGTGCAGAGTCTGCATGTTCTCCCCACGTCTGCGTAGGTTTCCTCCGGGTGCTCCGGTTTCCACCTACAAACAAACATGTGGGTCAGGTGCATTGGCCATGCTAAATTCTCCCTCAGTGTACCCGAACAGGCGCCGGATTGTGGCGACTAGGGGATTTTCACAGTAATTTCATTGCAGTGTTAACGTAAGCCTGGATAAAAGCAAAATACGGCGGATGCTGGAATCTGAAACCAAAAGAGAAAATGCTGGAAAGTCTCAGCAGGTCTGTAAGGAGAGAAGAGAATGGACGTTTTGAGTCCTGATGACCGCTTTGACAAAGACTCATCTGAACTCGAAACGTCAGCTCTTTTCTCTCCTTTAAAGAGATTTTCCAGATTTTCTCTTTTGGATAATGTAAGCCTGCTAGTGACACTAATAAATAAACTTTAAACTGTTTATTGACTCATTGAGTCTGCACCAACCCTCCAAAAAAGCATTCTACCTAGGTTCATTCCCTCACCTTATTCCCGTTTTGATTTGCTAGTTTAAAAATGAATGAGTGAAAATGTTCAAAGAAAAATGAAGCAAATATATAGTTTTCGAATTCCACCACGAACTTAACTCCTCGGCTTTGGCTCACAGCGCTATGGAAATAATCTCAAATTATCCTGAGAATTATTTGGTTTGATTTGATTTGATTTATTATTGTCACATGTATTAGAATACAGTGAAAAGTATTCCAATACTTTTATTCTAATGTGTGCTATACAGACAAAGTGTTTCATTCATATAGAAGGAGAGAATGCAGAATGTGGTGTTACTGTCATAGTTATGGTGTGAAGAAAGATCAACTTAATGTGAGGTAGGTCCATTCAAAAGTCTGACAGCAGCAGGAAAGAAGCTGTTCTTGAGTCGGTTGGTATGTGACCTTTTTCCTGATGGATTTACCCCACTAATCTCCCTAACACTAAGGGACAATTTTAGCATGGCCAATCCACCCAATTTGTACATCTTTGGACTGTGGGAGGAAACCGGAGCATCCGGAGGAAAACATGCAAGTACGGGGAGTTTGTGCAAACTCTACATTGACATTCACTCAAGGCTAGAATTAAACCCAAGTCCCTGGCGCTGTGACGCAGCAGTGCTAACCACTGTGCCACCATACAGCTCATGGAGAAGGAAAGGAGAGGGTGTAGAATATTGTGCTGCAGTCATAGATAGGTGTAGAGAAAGACATGTAGAGAAGAGAGAATGTCCAGGGTACGTGGAGTCCTTAATTATGCTGGCTGCTTTTCCGAGGCAGCGGGAAGTGTAGACAGAGTTAATGGATGGGAGGCTGGCTTGAGTGATGGACTGGGCTTCATTTGTGACCCTTTGTAGTTGCTTGCGGTCTTGGGCAGAGCAGGAGCCATACCAAGCTGTGATACAACAAGAAAGAATGCTTTCTATGGTGCATCTGTAATTACCATCCATTTACTATGGCCAGTCCACCTAACTGCTCACCTTTGGACTGTGGGAGGAAACTGGGGCATCCGAAGGAAACTCTCACAGACACAGGGAAGAACGTGGAGAATCCGCACAGACAATTGCTCGAGGCAAGAATTGAACCTGGCTCCCTGACGCCGTGAGGCATCAGTGTTAACCATTGTGCCACCGGATGTCCTGCCTAACCTTCTCCCTCTGTAGCTCAGGGCCAGTGTGCGAGAGGTTTTCGCCAAGCTGTTTCTGGCAAAGAAAGCAACAGCGTCTTCTTGTTTCGTTCATGCCTGACCCTGTTTAATCACCGTGGCAACGAGGGACAAAAAGGTATGATGACACGTCTCAAGATGATTTGCGTCAGCGTTCAGCTTCTGGAACAAAGTTAAGGAGAGGGGAGCGGCCTGCACATTTCCTCTCTCCCCCGTGAAGAATCCCCTTAATTACCCTGCCTGCCACATCCTGTGCTCAGAGACTTCAAAGGCGAGAAGGGAATGACGGCCAGGTGGGAGAGGCGTTCACCTGTAGAAAGTAGCTTCCCTCTCACCCTTTGCTCGCCCTCAGGGGCTGAAAACCAACAGCCCAGTTCCCCTGCCCGCGTTTTGCACATACCTGGAAGGCCTTGGAGGAATTAACATCACACAAACTGTCAAAACCTGCCCTGAAAGTCAGTCAGTGTCCTCCAGGAACGATAGTCCCAGCAGGGGGAGAGTGAGGCTGCCTCGAGTTAAGGAGATCTCCCAAAGGAAGGGAGGGAAAAGAATTACACCGCGGATTCTTCTTCATTTTTAACAATATCACCTCCGAATAAAAATCACGGAAGTGGCAGAGAAAAGAACCTGTTTGGTACCTATGGGGATCTCGAAGCCAAGCAGACAAATTAATAGCCTCTAAAGATGGGTGGGATTTAATGACATAATGTCTTCCCTTCACATAAAAGTAATTGATGAGCAATAAAAGTCTGTCAGCTTGAGCATGGGAGAAGGCGTCAAAGTGGTTTGTGTAAATCAACTCCTTTCATGTATGTCTTTTGTTGCAGTCTGATGCAAGCCTCAAAAGGAGGAGAAAGGCTGCTTTGGAAAAGCAAGAACACCTCCGCCCCCCCACCCCCAGCGCATCCCCCCCCTCACCAAACCCCCCCACCCCCAGCGCATCCCCCCCCCCAACCCCGCTTCCCCACCCATGGGCCAACATTCCCAAACCCATCGGGGGAAACTGCGACTGTGTTGATGGGTGCGATATCATCGGCAGAGGGAGGGTGAGCATGTCGAGGGGATGGGGAGGGGTCCCCCCAATCTGATGTTGGGGCGGTGGTGGGGGGGGGTGGGGTGGGGGGGTGGTCAGGATGTCAAACGGGGAGGCAGAAGGGAGACCGTCACAGCTTACAGGAGTGAATGGGCAACGTGGGAGACCCCAACACCCCCTCCCACCCCCGCCTGCTGATTCGATTTGATTTATTATTGTCACGTGTATTAACATACAGTGAACAGTATTGTTTCTTGCGCGCTCTGCGGACAAAGCATACCGTTCATAGAGAAGGAAAGGAGAGAGAGAGAGAGAGAGAGAGTGCAGAATGTAGTGTTACAGTCATAGCGAGGGTGTAGAGTTCTCCCCTTCCCATTCACCCCCCCCAAACCCCAACACCATCCCCCCCGCTCCCCCCCCCCCCCCCCCCCCCCCCAGCCTCCGTGGCCACCAAATCCAGAGATGGACACAGCAGCTGCTGGACACAGACCATGGCGACGACACACACTCCTCTGGGGGCTTCCAGTTGCCCAATACTGAGATACTCACACCCGCTTCACAGGGCCGCAGATAACATTTGATAAACAGCTTAAATCGTGCTGATGTCACCCGGCTGACACAGCAGCTGGTGCAAAAACCTGGCACCGGAGTCAGCAGTGCTGTGGAACGGGTCCTCTCGCACCGAGCTGCTTGACTGAAACCTCTTTGAACATTCTAAATTCTTCAATGCCATCCGCTGTGATGGTGCCACAGCCCCACAGAAACCAGCCAAACTCGCCCAGTACGGCAATTTGTCACCTGGGAGTTGGCTATTTCATAGAATCCCTACAGTGCAGAAGGAGGCCATTCAGCCCATCGAGTCTGCACCAATCACAATCCAGGCTCTATTCCTGTAACCCTGCATACTTAAGAACATAAGAACATAAGAAATAGGAGCAGGAGTAGGCCATCTAGCCCTTCAAGCCTGCCCCGCCATTCAATTAGATCATGGCTGATCTGTCGTGGCTCAGTTCCACTTTCCCACCCTCTCCCCATAACCCTTAATCCCCTCTCTTATCAAGAACCCATCAACCCGCGTCTTAAAAATATTTAGCGAGGCAGCCTCCACCACTTCAACGGGCAGAGAATTCCAGAGATTCACCACCCTTTGAGTGAAGAAGCTCCTCCTCAACTCCGTTCTAAACCGCCTCCCCTTTATCTTGAGGCTGTGCCCCCTAGTCCTACTGTCTTTTTTGAGCGGGAAGAGTCTCTCCACCTCTATCCTATCCATCCCATTCATCATCTTATACATCTCAATGAGATCTCCCCTCATTCTTCTAAACTCTAACGAGTACAAGCCTAGTTTATTCAGCCTCTTCTCATAGCTCAATCCCCTCAACTCCGGTATCAGCCTAGTAAACCTCCTCTGCACTCCCTCCAGGGCCAAAATATCCTTGCGCAGGTGCGGCGCCCAAAACTGCACACAGTACTCCAGCTGCGGCCTCACCAATGCCCTATACAGCTGCAGCAAGACCTCCCTACTTTTATATTCAATCCCCCTCGCTATGAAGGCCAGCATCCCATTCGCCTTCCTGACCACCTGCTGCACCTGCAAGCTGGGTTTTTGCGACTCATGCACAAGGACCCCGAGGTCCCTCTGCACTGTCGCCTGCTGCAGTTTTTCACCACGTAAGTAATAGTCCTTCCTACCATTCTTCCTACCAAAGTGGACCACCTCACACTTGCCAACATTAAATTCCATTTGCCATTTCCTGGCCCATTCGCCCAGCCTATCTAGATCCTTCTGCAGACTCTCCACACCCTCCGCACAATTTGCCTTTCCCCCAATCTTGGTGTCATCAGCAAATTTCGACACCCTGCACTCGGTTCCCTCCTCCAGATCATCTATATAAATGGTAAATAACCCTTAATCCCATGTCACTAAGGGGCAATTTAGCACGGCCAATCAACCTAACCCACACATCTTTGGACTGTAGGAGGAAACCGGAGCACCCGAAGGAAATCCATGCAGACATGGGGAGAACATGCAAACTCCACACAGACAGTGACCTGAGACAGAATTGGACCCAGGTCCTTGGTGCTGTGAGGCCACAGTGCTAACCACTGTGCCACCATGTCCCTCTCACCAACATTTGAATTGGAATTTCATAGAATCATAGAAACACTACAGTACAGAAGTAGGCCATTTGGCCCATCGAGTCTGCACCAACAACCAGCCTACCGCAGGCCCTATCCCTGAATCTCCACACATTTACCCTACTAATCCCTCTAACAAACACATCCCAGGACACTAAGAGGCAATTTAGTACGGCCAATCAATCTAATTGCACATCTTTGGAGGAAACCCACACAGCCATGGGGAGAACGTGCAGACTCTGCACAGACGGTGACCCAAGCCAGAGATCGAACCCGGGTCCCTGGAGCTGTGAGGCAGCAGTGCTAACCACAGTGCCACCATGCCACCCCAACTGGGGGTGGAATTTTCCAGCTGCGCCCAACCCAAGACCGGAAAATCCCATCGGAGGTCAATGGACCTTTAGGTTGTCCTTGCCCCGCCCGCTACGATTCCCGTGGAGAGCGGGACAGGAAAACTTCGTCCTTGCTGTCTGAACGCACACACTTCACAGAATCAGGCAGCACGGAAAGAGATCCTTTCAAAGATTCAACTATTCCCACCACTCTTTTTCCCAACATCCTCCAATTGCTTCCTTTTTTTCCGGCTGTTCGCGCCCTACTGCAAGCGAGGATGAAGAATCCGGCGCTCAGCCAAATCTCCGCTCTCTGCGGAGAGACCGGAGAACCCGACTGGTGTGAGTGGCCAGAAAACACCAACCCCGAGCTCCTTTGGTTGCTGGTGAAAGCAACCTCTCCTTATTCAGTCTATTAAAACCCCTTGATCACCTCTCCCCTTAACTCTCTCTGCTCCAAAGAGAGCAATCCCAGTCTCTCCACATGAACTGAATCCCTCATTGGGGTGGCAATGGTGACACAGTGGTTAGCACTGCTGCCTCACAGCGCCAGGGACCCGGGTTCAATTCCAACCTCGGGTCACTGTCTGTGTGGAGCCTGCAAGTTCTCCCTATGTCTGTTTGGATTGATAAAATGCCCCTTTGTGTCAGGGGATTAGCAGGGTAAATACAATGGGGTTATAGGGATTTGATTTATTATTGTCACATGTATTAACCTGCAGTGAAAAGTATTGTTTCTTGTGCACAAAGCATACTGTTCATAGAGAAGGAAAGGAGAGAGTGCAGAATGCAGTGTCACAGTCATAGCTAGGGTATAGGGAAAGATCAACTTAATGCAAGGTAACTCCATTTCAAAAGTCTGACAGCAGCAGGGAAGTGTGGATGGGACTGTTGTTGGTGCAGGCTTGATGGGCTGAATGGCCTCCTTCTGCACTGTAGGCATTCTACAGATCCCTCTTATCACTCTGGGTAAACCCTCGCTAAGGCCTTGAAGATGGCTGAGTGATCATCGGCCGGCAAATACAAGCTGACACTCTGTCCCGCTCGCTGAGACTGAAACCAGGTTTTGTGACTCAGTTACTTACGCAAAACAAGAGCAGGTGCAGCCGGGGAACTGACCCTGGGGCACCTCCTGGTTGAAGAACTGTGCGGTAGGCAAGGCTGTGAATTATACACTGGCACATCAAAGGCACTCACCAATGTAGCAATTTATAAAATCCATCAGGCATCCGCTCCCAAGTCAGTTGAGCATGGGTGACATTAACATATCTGACATGTGGCAAATATTTGTCTAGGACTTGCCCAGAACATGAGGGAGGAAAAAGAGATTAAAAGAGCTTAACTTGAAGCCTCAAATCAACAGCTTGCAGAAGGCTGACATGAGAGATGTTAATTTTGCCATCTATTTATCTATTTTCCATTAACCATTTCCAAAGATTCATCTGACCCACTGCTCCTGCCTCCCATTGGCTGATGTGTTGTACCTGCACATGCACACCAAGTCAATATTCTTTTGTTCCATTTTAGTTGGACTTTCATCATCTTTCCTGCAATGCCCACCTTTCTCCAACAATAAATTGCATTTGTATAGCACCATTAACGCAATGACGCATCCCGAGGCATTATCACACAAATGATAGAATCCTACAGCGCAGAAGGAGGCCATTCAGCCCATCGAGTCTGCACCGCCCACAATTCCACCCAGGCCCTATCCCCATACCCCATGCATTTACCCTAGCTAGTTCACCTGACACTAAGGGGCAATTTAGCATGGCCAATCCACCTAACCCGCGCACCTTTGGACTGTGGGAAGAAACTGGAACACCCAGCAGAAGCCCACGCAGACATGGGGAGAACATGCAAGCTCCACGCAGACAGTGACCCAAGTCGGGAATCGGACCCAGGTCCCTGGTGTTGTGAGGCAGCAGTGCTAACCACCGCACCATTGTACCATCCACAATGTGACACTGAGGGATATCAGGGTAGATGACACAAAAGCAAGAGGTGTGCTCGAGTGAAGGAAATCAGGGGCGAGCAAGAAGCCAGAATTGAAGGAGCGCAGAGATTGCGGAGGTTTTTAGGCCGGAGGAGATTACAGGTCAAAGGACAGGCTGAGACTATGGAGGGATTTGAAAGCAAGGATAGGGATTCTAAAAATCAAGGCATTCCTATCGTGCAGGGTAGTGAACGAAACTCAATCCATCACGCAAACTAGTCTCTCACCCATTGACTCCGTCTACATTTCCCGCTGCCTCGGAAAAGCAGCCAGCATCACCAAGGGCCCCATGCACCCCAGACATTCTCTCTTCCCCCTTCTTGCGCAAGAAACAATACTTTTCACTGTACACTAATACATGTGACAATAATAAATCAAATCAAATTGCATTTGGAAAAAAGTACAGCATCAGGTCACGTACCAACCAACTCAAGAACTGCTTCCTCCCTGCTGCTGTCAGACTTTTGAATGGACTTACCTTGCATTAAGCTGATCTTTCTCTACACCCTAGCTATGACTGTAACACTACATTCTGCACCCTCTCCTTCCCTTCTCCCCTATGTACTCTGTGAACGGTATGCTTTGTCTGTATAGCACGCAAGAAACAATACTTCTCACTGTATACCAATACATGTGACAATAATAAATCAATTTAACTCAGTCAATTCCAGGAGACAGTGTAGGTCAGTGAGCAATGGGGGAATTGTGTTACTCATCCCTGGGCTAATCCCCAGGCCAGATAATGAAGGAGTTTTTCACAAGCAGGTGTCAGGGGGATTAGCAGGGTAAATGCGTGGGGTTATGGGGATAGAGCCTGGATGGGATTGTGGTCGGCGCAGTCTCAATGGGCTGAATGGCCTCCTTTTGTACTGTAGGGATTCTATGAATAATATAAATTATTTGCATATGAATCCCTCCTAACCTATCCATCTTTGGACACAAAGGGGCAATTGAGCATGGCCAACCCACCCTAACCTGCACTTCTCTGGAATGTGGGAGGAAACTGGAGCAGCTGGAAGAAACCCCACGCAGACACGTGGAGAATGTGCAAACTCCACGCAATCGCCTGAGGCTGGAATCGAACCTGGGTCCCTGGCACTGTGAAGCAGTACGGCAAAGCACTGCGGGACTATGGGAATGAGAATCTGCAATGAGCAACTCTTTCCAAATCAGAGTTCAGGAAATTGAATCAAACCCTGAAAATCTGTCAGAAGCAAAATTTACAAGCCTTTCACTCCTACTTAAAGGAGATTTCCTGCTGCCCCTCCTGTAAGTATATAATTCATTCAACTCACATCAAAGACTTGCCAAACAATAACAAGTCACTGCTGCTATGTGCTGCAGCCTCCCTCACTGATTGGCTGGCACAGATTGTGAAGTTTAGACGACTCTTTCAGGTCAAAGGCTAAAGGTCGAGAAGAAGAAACTAGTATTTTCTTTACAAACAATATGACCCAGCAAAGCGCAAGGAAAATATCTTGGGTCTCTTCCTGGGCAATTGTAACCAATTGCGTGGAGGAAAGAAATTTCTAACCCTCTTTATCTCTCTCTCTCTCTCTCTCTCTCAGAAAGTACAGGCCGAAACTTGTCAGGGATGGGAAGAAAATTCTGAAATGGAATAAACAAACACAGCATTACTGGCGGAGAGACAAATGCTCGATCACTTTGAGGAGAGGGAGGTTTACTAGGCCTTGCCGCCGCAGCTTTGATCTAGTTGAAGCTGAGACTCACAGAGCTGCCTTCCTCGGGGTTGACGGGTAAGCAATGGAGGTCCATCAGGTGACTAACTACACACCTGGTCAGTGATCGCGTGGCAACTCCTGAGTAAACAAACAAGAAGAAACACCCCAAACTTAAAAGGTCTCATCCTTGCATTCAAATCTCTCCATGGCCTTGCACTGCCCCCCACCCCTCCTCCAATCTCTGCAACCTGCTCCATCCCAATCACCTACTCTACGGTCTCAACTTTGCCCGCGACTGTGTACAGTTCTGCTCACCCTATTGTAGAAAGGATATTATTAAACTAGAAAGAGTGCAGAAAAGGTTTACTAGGATGCTACCGGGGCTTGATGGTTTGAGTGATAAGGAGAAGCTGGATAAACTGGGACTTTTTTCCCTGGAGCGTAGAAGGCTGAGGGCTGATCTTATAGAGGTCTATAGAATAACGAGAGGCATAGAGCAGCTAGATAGTCAACATTTTTTTTCCCAAAGGTAGTGGAGTCTCAAAGTAGAGAGCATAGGTTTAAGGTGAGAGGGGAGAAATACAAAAGGTTCCAGGAGGTGCAATTTTTTGCGCAGAGAGGGTGTCTGGAATGAGCTGCCAGAGGCACAGTAGTAGAGGTGGGTACAATTTTGTCTTTTAAAAAGCTTTTAACCAATTACAGTTATATGGGTAAGATGGCTATCGAGGGATTTGGGCCAAACGCAGGCAATTTAGGGGTTTAAAAAAAAAGGGCAGCATGGACAAGTTGAGCCGAAGGGCCTGTTTCCAAGCTGTAAACCTCTATGACTCTATGGCTGGGGTTCTCCAGTCCCGTTCTGTGGATAGAGCTTTGGCTGAGCACCAGATTTTCCGTTCTCACTGGCTGTGGTCTACAAGGCTGGAGAATTCCAGCCCTAGTCTCTCGGTTGCTTCAATTATGGCCCATTGTCCATCCTCTGATTCAATTATTCCATCATAAAATGTCCGAGGACACTTTGCAAAAGCGTTTATTGAATCAGGTTTGACTCTGAGCCTCAGCAGGGGATATTCCAGACTGGGTGACTGACTTGGTCATGAAGGTTATAGGTTATTGGAATGATTAAAGAGGTGAAATGGGCAGAATGGTTTAGGGAGGGAAGCTAAGGCCCTGACACTGAAGATACCACTGAGGGAGCGCCACAATGTTGTTCAATATTTGGGATGCAGAACAGAAGGAAATTGGAGCAGTGAAGAGATCTCAGATGGTTACGGGTTACGGAGATAAGGAGGGAGGACGGTCAAGGTCACGGATGGGAACTTAAAGATCAGGATGTTGATGGACTGGGATCCAACAGTCAACAAGCGAAGTGAAGAGTGACATAGTGTGAGGGAGGTCCAGACGGCAGAGTTTAGCGTGAGCTCGAGGTCAGAGAGGACTGATCGGGAATTGAAACTATTCCCCCGGGAGCCGGGTGGCTGAGCAGAGCACTAGAAACTTCTTTCAGTTGCCATTTTGCCACCCCCCCTAAATGAACAGCCACTGCATAGAGCAAATAACATGGTGTTTACACTTCGAGATCGGAGGCGGATAAGTAAGCTGCTTCAATAGAAACTTCCAATAACAAAAGCTGGGCAAACAGTTTTCATTCTGAGTGCTGTGTCCATCTGTAAA
The DNA here is from genome assembly GCF_965287045.1 of Carcharhinus amblyrhynchos. Lineage (NCBI taxonomy): Eukaryota > Metazoa > Chordata > Chondrichthyes > Carcharhiniformes > Carcharhinidae > Carcharhinus > Carcharhinus amblyrhynchos. Next base: position 12,617,141 of record NC_137351.1, read on the forward strand.
GCACATAGACACTTAGCTACACAAATAGCAACCAACCACCCCCCCGCCAAACCCCCACCCCTTCCCCTTCCCCTTCCCCTCCCCTTCCCCCACTTTCTCCTGTGCTGTTTGCCAGGCTAATATTGACATGTTCTTTCATATAATGCACTATCATAGTGTGGTTATTCACAGTGGTGTTTAACCAGCATTAGAACAACATTAGGGAATATCAGCCCATGTAATAGCAACCATTCAAGGTTAGTGCTTTTTATGATTGTCACTCTATCATTACATTTACTCTCTCCAGCATGCCGCTTTGAAATGACATTGCTACCCAAATTAAATAGTAATCTATCACAGGGTGATTACAAGACCGTATATTGCCTCTGTATCTTATGTACACACTCATTACCCTTTACAAAAACTAGTTACCTAAACACAGGAAATCTTTTGATAAACATTGGACCTTTTTATGTTCTTTTCACGGGATGTGGGCGTTGCTGGCTAGGTCAGCATTTGCAAATAATACTCAGCAACTTGGAGTGAAAATCTCCTGCCCATAAATCTTTGGCGCCTGCTCTGATTCCGATTGGACTGATGGCCTCCGAATGAGCAACAAGTGCCCTCAGTGGGTTGCAGATAATGGAGCTAGCCTCAACTCCAGCGGCTCAATGTCAGCTTATCTTTCAGGTTGCCAGCCCTCTAGGATTGTCCTGGAGTTCCCCAGGTATTGAAAATTAATCTTCAAGGTACTGGTACCAGCAAAACCTGGAGAATATCATAGAATCGTAGAACCCCTGCAGTGCAGATTGAAGTCATTCGGCCCATCGAGCCTACACTGACTCTCCGACCACAATCCCACCCAGGCCCTACCTCCATAACCCCACATATTACTGTGTGCAGTTTTGGGCGCCGCACCTGCGCAAAGATATTTTGGCCTTGGAGGGAGTGCAGAGGAGGTTTACTAGGCTGATACCGGAGTTGAGGGGGTTGAGCTATGAGGAGAGGCTGAATAAACTGGGCTTGTACTCGTTAGAGTTTAGAAGAATGAGGGGAGATCTCATTGAGACGTATAAGATGATGAATGGGATGGACAGGATAGAGGTGGAGAGACTCTTCCCGCTCAAAAAAGACAGTAGGACTAGGGGGCACAGCCTCAAGATAAAAGGGGGGCGGTTTAGAACGGAGTTGAGGAGGGACTTCTTCACTCAAAGGGTGGTAATCTCTGGAATTCTCTGCCCGTTGAAGTGGTGGAGGCTGCCTCGCTAAATATTTTTAAGACGCAGGTTGATGGGTTTTTGATAAGAGAGGGGATTAAGGGTTATGGGGAGAAAGCGGGAAAGTGGAACTGAGCAGCGACAGATCAGCCATGATCTTATTGAATGGCGGGGCAGGCTCGAAGGGCTAGATGGCATACTCCTGCTCCTATTTCTTATGTTCTTATGTTCTTATATTTACCCCGCTAATCCCCTGCAATAAGACCTCAGAAGCAGGAGACCCTTCACCAAAATCCATTTATTTACAAGTCTGACAACAGCATACAGAGTGCTTTCAGTTAGCCATCTACACTTGGTGTCCCAGAGGAACTGACACACCTAGTTAAGGACAAAGCAAGAGTCTCCCTGATTGGCCCATCAATTTAGCCCTTAATCAAGGAGTCCATATTCCAACAGGCCCACCTCCATTGCCTGATTAAAGTCATTACATCCTCCTAACCTACATATCTTGGGACTTAAGGTGCAATTTCATAGAATCATAGATTCCTACAGTGTAGAAGGAAGCCATTCGGCCCATCAAGTCTGCACCAACCACAATTCCACAAAGGCCCTATCCCCATAACCCCATGTATTTACCCTAGTATATGCTCTGACACTAAGGGGCAATTTAGCACGGCCAATCAACCTAACCTGCATGTCTTTGGACTGTGGGAGGAAACCCACGCAGACATGGGGAGAACATGCAAGCTCCGCATAGACAGTGGCCCAAGGCTAGGAATTGAACCCAGGTCCGTGGCGCTGTGAGGCAGCAGTGCCAATCACTGTGCCACCTGTAATTTAGTATGGCCATTCTACCCAGCACAGATATCAGAGCAATATCAAATCAATTGCAAGTTATTTCATTTTCATTAAGCGTTTTTGTTTATACTCCTGCAGATACAGTGGGATGTGGGGGTGGGGACAATGTGGACTCATCCAATTGGGTAGTGTGATTCAGGCCTTCTGATTGGCAGCGGGGAGGCGCAGTGCCACCAGGTTGGACCAATGGTGGAAGTGTGGAAGTCATGTGATGAAATCACCTGGAAATACCTCAGACAGAGTGGGTAACCTTAAGGAAAGTATGCTGCTCTCCGGCAGATATGTCTGGTCAGTCCAGGCAGTGACCATGCATACTCTCCGTCTGGCTGAAGGATTGCTTAGAGACGCAACCAGGGTGACAGAGTGACAGTCGCAAAACCACAGGCTAGATACAAATGCTTTCATTTTCAGAGCCCCTCGGAGATCAGGCTAGAAGGCTAACTCCTCCCAGTTAATTCATTTTACTGTTGACAATGGCTCCAAATTGGTGCATTTCACAAAACTAGGGTTCTGTCAAACACCTACCCTTCAGCTCGGCCACAGCTGGAGGACTGTGTGCCGTCCTGGACACCTTGTAAGATAAAGCATAGGAGAGGACGCAGAGGAGACTTCCGAGGATGTTTCCTCCGGGTGCTCCGGTTTCCTCCCACAGTTCAAAGCTGTGCAGGTTAGGTTGATTGGCCGTGCTAAATTGACCCTAATTTTGGGGGGATGAGCAGAGTAAATATATGGGGTTACCGGGATAGGACGGGATCGTTATCAGTACAGGCTTGATGGGCCGAATGGCCTCTTTCTGTACTGTAGGGTTTCAATGAAAGCACTTTCGGCAGGTACTGATGTAAAAGAGTGACGTACAAGTGTGAGTTCGAGCCTTTGTTATGAAGGGAATGATGCAAATCTGGAAAAGAAATTGGAAGAGATTCTCCGGCCTCCCAGCCGTGTGTTTCCTGCCAGTGGGAGGTGGTGAGTTGTTCACTAGCAGCAGGATTCTCCAGTCCCGCTGCTGTCAATGGGAATTCCCATTAATGTCACCCCATGCCAGTGGAAACCTATGGCCAGGGTTGCGCTGTCAGCAGGACCGGAGAATCCTGCCAATGGGAATGGCCGGGAAATTCTGGCCGATATTTTGGTTGGAGCACTTCAGGAATTGTGATCAAAACCTGATCCCTTGTTCGAGAATATTCCCAAGGTTTTCCCTTTTCGAATGTGTCTGGGATGGGGATTGAAGCTGCTTGGAGCCTGGCAGAAAGCATTCTTTTCAAATGTTGAGCACAGGGGAAAAGTTTTAATTTTTTTTGCTGGAAATTGAAAAGCCAGCCATGAAATTACCTCTCAGCAATCATCTGCATCGCTGCGAGGTTATCACATCAATTTTAATTGCACTTAGAAAGGCCTCCAGCATGTGGTTGCACTTGAGTACGTTCTGTGATGTGTGTGTTTCAAAGAAACTTTCCTTACCCTGCATAAATATTGTCCAGCTGGTCTCTTCCACAAGGCAGGAACTGCAGAGAAATGGTGTTTTGGAACAGATGAGTGGATATCATAGATTCATTCATCAGAGACGGAGGCCTTTCAACCCATTGTGCCTGTCCCAGCTCTTGAAAAATTCATCACATTTCCTCAGTCCGCTGTTTCCCCACAATTCTGCACATTGTCTCCTTTCACAACGGCATAGTTGTTAACACTCCTGCCCCACAGCGCCAACGACCTGGGTTCAATTCCCAGCTTGGGTCACTGTCTGTGCAGAGTCTGCACGTTCTCCCCATGTCTGCGTGGGTTTCCTCCCACAGTCGCAAAGATATGCTGGTTAGGAGCATTGGCCATGCTAAATTCTCCCTCAGTGTACCCAAATACGCACCAGCGTGTGGCAACCAGGGGGCTTTCATAGTAACTTTATTGTGGTATTAATGTAAGCCTACTTGTGATTAATCAATAAACTTTTTTTTTAGTATGTAACTCATTTGGTTTTGAAGGTTAGTATTGAACTTATTTCATGTGGTTGATATAATATTTTTCTGTGTTTAAGGTGAAAGATTAAAAATTCAGTTTTATTTTACAGGCAGCTGGTATGTCTGGCAGGAATGCTACTCAGATGCTGGGAGAGCAGGATATTTACTCATTTTAGCCATGCTTAAGATAGAGCTAATGGATTTTTATTTATAGATGGAAATTTCCCCTGGGGATTTTGTCTACATTGATTGATAGGGTCATGTGATAATGTGATTATTATGCTGAGCTGGGTCTGTAGCAGAGAGAAAGATGCTTTTGCAGTTGAGTTGCAGTTCTAGCTAAGAATTATTTGAAGACAGAGGGGCAAATTTTCTCATTCCGCCCGCCACGGGAATTGGAGCAAATGGAGGCTGGACCATGAAAAGGTCTGTTGACTTTAGGCTGGATTTTTTGGTTTTGGGGCAAGCATGTCCAGAAAATCCTGCCCAGAGGCTTTCCCAAGCTGCTCTGAAACTCATTTTCCCTCTGAAAGCTTCAAGACAGTTAACATAATTTATAACAAGTATGCTTGAGCTTGCTAACTGTATTTATTGTGAATAGGGCTTAATTGGAACTGGGACAGTCATAAACTAGAGAATAAAGTTGCTTCCTTTTATTTTTAAATATTGTTCAACTGTTAATGGTTAAGTTGGTTCATTTGTTAGAGTTATATTAAACTGTGTTATTAAATAAAGTTTGCTTTATTATAGAATATCCCACCATTGTCAGTAGAATAATTCCTGGAGTGAAACATCCTATCCTCACATTTAAGCCATTCAGTGGGGAGGTGATGGCCTAGTAGTATTATTGCTAGATTATGAATCCACAAACTCAGCTAATGTTCTGGGGACCTGGGTTCAAATCCCGCCACGGCAGATAATAGAATTCAAATTCAATAAATAATATCTGGAATTAAGAACCTACTGAGGACCATGAAATCACTGTTGATTGTCGGAAAACTGGTTCATTAATGTACCTTAGGGAAGGAAATCTGTCATCCTTACCTGGTCTGGCCTACGTGTGACTCCAGAGCCACAGTAATGTGGTTGACTCTCAGGGGAACTAGGGATTGGCAAATAAATGTTGGCCAGCCAGGGATGCCCTTGTCCCACAAATGAATTTAAAGAATTGTTGGTGTCGAGTCTGGCTTCCTAAGGTTACTTAAGATTCTGGTCAGGCTTCTAACCCTTCTGTTTCGCCTGGAGTTGGGGTCTAGATGGAGTTTCTTTAGAGTTTGCCTGTTACGCTAAGAATGCTACCATAGACCATTATTCATAAAAACCATTCTTGGTTATTTATAGATTCAAGCCAGGTTTTCCTTCTGTTTCCCACCAGATCCTAGTATCCCAGTCATATAACAGTGCCTCATGGTTACATTAGTATCAGCTGCTTCTGATTTTCATCCTTTACAACTTCCACCATCCTTTCAGGCAGCGCATTTTAAAAGTCCTCTGATAAGGTACCACGCCTTAGACTCATAGCCAAAGGTCAGCACATGTGAAGTCAGGGGAAAAGCAACAAACCTGATAGTAAACAGAGAAACGACCCATTAGACCTGAGTTGAGATGAAGGATGACACTCAAACATTAACCAATTTACTTCTTCTTTCAATAGAGTGTGCTTCAACCATCTTCCGTCTTCACAATCATGGTGACACAATGGTGCTGCCTCATCAGGGACCTGGGTTCTATTCCAGCCTCAGCTGCAGAGTTTGCACATTCTCCCTGTATCTGCGTGGGTTTCCTCCAGATGCTCCTGTCTCCTCCCACATTCCAAAGATGTGCAAGTTAGATGGACTGGCCATTATAACTTGTCCTTTCATGCCCCGGGATGTGTAGTTAAATTGATTAGCCATGGCAAATGTGTGGGGTTATGTGGATAGGGCGGGGAAGAGGGCCTGGGCAAGATGCTCTGTCAGATTCGATGGGCCGCATGGCCTCCTTCTGCACTGTAGAGATTTTATGAACTAAAAAACCCCCCAATATCCTGAGGGTCACCATTGACCAGGAATGCATTGGAATACTCTCCACTTCTTGGGATTCAGTTCCAACACCATTCAAGAAGCTTGACAACATCCAGAACAATGCAACATCCATTCGTCGCCTTAAAGATTCATTCTCTCCACCACAGACGCACGGAGGCAGCAGTGTGTACCCTCAACAAGATGCACCACAGCAACTCACCAAGGTTCTTGAATTAGCAACTTCCAAACCCATGACCACTCCCACTGAAAGGGACAAGGGCAGCAGATGCTTAAGGAATCACCACTTGCAAGTTCCTATTCCAAGGCACAAACGCCATCTGCCATGGAAATGTATCCCCGTTCCCTGGGACAAAAACCCTTCCTAACTGTGGGTCTATTTACACCACATGTATTGCAGCAGTTCAGGAAGGCAACTCGCTGTCACATCTCTGGGATAACTAGGGAAGGGCAATAAATGCCGGCCAAGCCAGCAATTCGCACATCCTGAGAAACAAAAGACACATTATGCTCAAAATCTTTGAAGGATATGAAAGCTTAAACTTTAGACCAGTTTCCCTTCTCTGTTATTTAATATTTAAAATAAATGAATTAATGTCTTCCTTAAAAGATCAAATGTCATTAAATGTTCATTAATATGGTCAATAATTTCCGTAGAGTAAAGGGTTAATAGCTATTATGCTAATAGCTAATATACATCATCAGTGATGTCAGACCGTGGGCGGAACTTTCCCGTCCTATCCAGCTCAGAAATCGTAGCAGGTGGGACAGAATATCCGACGCTCCATGCAAAGGTCCATTGATCCATTGACTTCAGGCAGGAATTTCTGGTCTTGAGGTGAGCACGGCTGGAAAATCTCACCCTATGTGCCGCTAGGACAGAAAGAGAGGTGATGATTGGAAACTTCCTGTTACCGATGACAACCGGGGTTATGAGGATAGTGCGGACGATAGCATTGAGGTAGAAGATCAACCGTGATCTACAATGGCAGTGCTGGTTCAAGGGGCTGAATGGCCTACTTCTGCTTCTATATTCTTATGCTGCTAAGCCCCATGCTTATTTATCCTGGTACGTTGTGGTGTATAGTGAATATACACTCGAAAGTTCCTTGATGTCTTGTTTCTGTTAAACACACGCCCTAGGACCATTTCTGAAGACACTTCAATTCCTGGCCAACTTTGCTCTGCTGTGTTTATGATCATTACTCGGTTATTAACAAAAACGATCCGGAGTGCAAGGAAACACGGTTTTATAGGACAGATGAGAGAGAATCTTTGCGCCATTAATGATGTACAATCTGTTTGAAGCTTAATGATTAATCTTGTGGTCCTGACATTTTTCCATTCAAGCATGGAGGCACAGTGGTTAGCACTGCCGTCTCACTGCGCCAGGGACCTGCAGTCAGTTCCTGGCTTGGGTTACGATTTGATTTATTATTGTCACATATATTATTGTACAATGAAAAGTATTGTTTCTTGCGCACGACACAGCCAAAACATACTGTTCATAGAGAAGGAGAGTGTGCAGAATGTAGCGTTACAATCATAGCTAGGGTGAAGAGAAAGATCAACTTAGTGTGAGGTAGGTCCATTCAAGAGTCTGATGGCAGCAAGGAAAAAGCTGTTCTTGAGTCAGTTTCGGTGTGGAGTCTGTGTATATTCCCCATGTCTGCGTGGGTTTCCTCTGGGTGCTCCAGTTTCCTCCCACAGTCCGAAAGACACATTGATTAGGTGCATTGGCCATGCTAAATTCTCCTTCAGAGTACCCGGACAGAGAGTGTGGCAACCTGGGAATTTTCACAGTAGCTCCATTGCAGTGTTAATGTACGCCTACTTGTGACACTAATCAATAAACTTTCAACTTGAAGTATCCGTATGTTCCCTATGTACCACATGGGTCGAAAATATCCCATCCCACACATGGTGGGGGTTGTAGAGGACAAGGCAGAAAATTTGGTGGACCATTTTAAAGGTGCGTTAAGTTTGGGTGGTAATTTCCTGTCGTGGGAAAGTGTGGCCAGAAAATCCCACACAGGGTCTTTAAGGAACCGTCATTGTGAATGTAGAAACCCAAAACAGCTTTTCACATTCCAGCATGCAACTGGGGGGAGCTGAAAGTCACTGCCTCTCAAGTGGCTGGTGATTTCTGGTTGAACATTCTCCATCCTCACCTTCTCTATTACCGTGGCTTCTTCTACAACACCTTCCGAGCTCGGGAATCTCTACCACTTATAAAGACAGGCAGGACCTGTAAATGAGTGTAGATGATGCCAAACTACTGGGGCCTGGGGCCCAGGCTCGGGGTTTTAAATGGAGTTCTCAGGGTGTCCAGCCAGAGCATCAGACGTAAAAGATTTAAAAATTCAGAAGTGCCAGGCTACATGCCCTGATTACTTTTTTTTTTTACAGCCGGTATGTCAGGTCAGGTCAGTTTTACCAGTTGCTGCACATCTGCTTCCCACATTCGCTCAGCTTCAGCGTTCTGATCTTCCACTTGAAAAGCCTGCTGGAAAACCGTGAGGTCAGCATCAGGAGGCCGACAACTATCGAGAGAGCGTTCTCTGTTCAAAAATGGCTAGCAAAATCGTGGCAATTTTGGAAGCAATTGGTGTTCATAGAACCATAGAACCTCTCAGTGCAGAAAGAAGCCCTTCGGCCCATTGAGTCTGCACAGAACATAATCCCACCCAGGCCCCACCCCCATATCCCTACGTATTATACCCACTAATCCCTCTAACCTGCGTATCCCTGGACACTAAGGGGCAATTTCTTAGCATGGTCAATCAACCTAACCTTTGGATTGTGGGAGGAAACCCACGCAGACACGAGGAGAATGTGCAAACTCCACACAGACAGCGACCCGAGCCGGGAATCGAACCCAGGAGCTGTGAAGCAGCATTGCTAACCACTGTGCTACTGTGCCGCCCGTGTCCCCTGGGTAAAATGCTCTTTCAGAGAGTCGTTGCAGACTCAATGGGCCAAATGTCTGCACTCTGCACTATAGGGTTTCTATGGCTAGGGTTTTGATGGCTCTAAAGACTGTCAGGAAATTGGTCATGCATACAATCTTTCCACCATGGATAATTGACACCGACTGATCCAAGAAAACATCGTTAATGCCTTTGCTTAGAACCTACTTTTAGTGAGAACCTTCTTCCATTCATGGGGAGATATCTAGGACAAGGGGACATATCAGAACCAGGGTTATTCAGAACAAAATGTAGGAAACCTTTCTTGAGACAAGAGTTGTTAGAAATTTGGAATGAGCTTCCTGAGAAAACTGGGGATGCTAGGTCAATTAATAAATTCTAAATCTGAGATCAGTAGATTTCTTTGCCCGCTAAATGAGTAAAAGGATACAGAGCCAAGGTGAGTGGGTTGGTGGAACAGGCTCGAGGGGCTGAATGGCCTCCAGATTTAACTTCACTTTTGATTGGTTAAAAGGCGAAATCCCATGCGGCAGTTTTGAAATGGCAAGGGCGGCCATTGCAATGAGAACGCCATGGGAACAAGCTTTTCGTTCTAGTCCCTTAGCCGCTGTGTGGGCTGGGATCAATGGGCAAGTCAGGATGTGATAATGCTGACTCTCTCCAATTGTATTCCAGGCTGTTTGCTAATTAGACTTGCATGTCGGGAAAGAGATGAGACAGGTCTTTTAAGTGCTGTCGAGCTGAGTACACAGGGGGTTTGTTTAATTGTATGAATGATTTACCTTCAAGAACTACCTACACCCTATACTATTATATTGATAATATGTACAAGCTTTGAAGAGTAATTGGTCTAGTGGGTATATTTAGCCGGCTTTGAGCTAATTGGTGTAAATTGTTAATGCTTTTTGTGCTGTCGCTGTTGTTTGGAAAGACTCCATTTGCATTTTCCTTAGAAAGAACAGTTACATTTTAAACTTCCTTACAAATTATGTGCAGCACAGAGATGGCCATTCAGCCCGACAGCCTGATGCTGGTATGAAACAGAAAGTGCTGGGAATACTCAGCAGATCAAGCAGTGCCTCTGGAGAGAGAGAGAGGTGGAGTTAACGTGTTCATTTGTCCTCTGGTTATTAACCTCTCTGCCAGTCAGAGTAGTTTCTCCTTATTTATGTGTTGCCTCACAGCACCAGGACCCGGGTTCGATTCCCGGCTTGGATCACTATCTGTGTGGAGTCCACGCGTTCTCCTCATGTCTGAGTGTGTTTCCTTCGGGTGCTCTGGTTTCCTCCCAGAGTCCGAATGACGTGCTGGTTAGGTGCGTTAACCATGCTAAATTCTCCCTCAGTGTACAGGCACCGGAGTGTGGTGACTTGGGGATTGTAACTTCATTGCAGTGTTAATGTAAGCCTGTGATACTAATAAATAAAGCTTGAAACTAAAACCGCTTGCGCCTCCATTAAATTTCCCCTTAACCTTCATAGCCCTAAGGAGAACAATCCCAGCTTCCCCTGTCCCTCCATGTAACTAAAGTCCCTCACCCCGGTATCATTTTGATAGAACATCTCTGTGCCGTCTCCGAGGCCTGGACATCTTCAAGCCTCTTTCTTCTTGGGGCAAGAGGTTTCGATCAGTGTTCAATATGCTGACTGTAATCTTGGAAAACTTTGTCAAAATTCTTGGCACCAAGACCGGGTACGATGATAGTCGGGGCAAGGACCGTGACAATTGTATCTACAGAGCGGTTTCCCCGACCATTGCCAAATAAACATGTTGTTCGGTGTTTCTCCTCAGCTGGATTTGATTAAACTCCCTTCTCTTCCTTTGGCGCCATTGAGTTAGTTGGAGCCTCGGGCGCCGTGGCAATTTCCCCAAATTTGCGCTTCCTGCTCCCCTCTGAAAAATGTCAACAAAAGGAATATCTGCTTTTTTTTCTCTGCGACACAGCTTATGTTCTGTCCGCTGTGGTTGGCCAAAAGAAAAGAAGAGAAATTGAGTAATTAAAGACATGAAGTTATAAATTACCCAAAGTTGGCAAGCCATGAAAAGGTTGCAGGCACCACGATAATGGCGGGATGAAAGACTGCGATTGTGATCCGTTCAATCATACCATCACTCATGCCATACATTTAATGATGGGAAATGTTGATTGAATTGGCTCAGTGGCAGATCAGTCTTGCGTTCCGACTTCAGCCTCAAGGCGTTTTACCTTTCCCTGGGCCTATCTTGGAATGATCTAGCAACGCTACAGTGAATATATATTGACCTTATTATAGCAGCGCTGAAGGCACTGGAGCATATTTAGGTACAAATTAAACTCATTACCGTGAAATTTAAGGTCCGCTGGCAAACGGGAACAATATCCTCCGCAGAACGCCCCAGGTTTGGAAAGGAGGAGGAGGAGGAGGCAGACAAGATACATTCACAGATAAAATACCACACCATTGATGTGTTCAGAGAGGAAAGAAAATTGTGGAGAATTAGCCTGAGGCACTGCTACGTGAACCGTGTTTTAACATTAAATGGAACAAACTGATCTCTGCTGACGTTTGGGGTATATTTGACAGGTCATGCTATGGTTTGCAGATCTTTTGATTAAGAGTGAAACAAGCAGAATATTTTGATTCAATTTGATCTATTGTTGGGATACAATGAAAAGTATTATCTCCTGCGCACTTTACAGACAAAGCATACCATTCGTAGCGTGCATAGGGAAGAAGGAAAGGAGACGGTGTGGGATATTGGTCGGGATTCTCCCAGAAAAATTCTAAGTGCCAAATTTGTGCAAAAACTGGAGTAATTCCCAGTGGGTTTTTTTTTAGGGATTTTCAAAATGAATCTCTCACACTCTGAGCAACGAGGAGTACCTCAGAGAGATTCACGTTGAAAATCCAGAGGTAGGGCTGATTCCTGCTGGAGACGCTGGCAGCATAGCGCTGAGGGGGCCACTGCGCATGTGCTGAACTGTCAGAGCAGAGATCAACGCGTGCGCAGTAGCTCCCCCCACTGCCAGCCTCCCAATCGCTGGTCAGCTAGATCGCTGGCCAGCCCTTTGACCCTATGTTACTGGCCTACTGACACCCAACCCTCTCCTGATCACTGGCCTCTGGGATGTCTCCTGATGTTCTCCATGCCCCTGCCAGCCCTGACCATTCCCTGCCCAGGTAGTTTCCCGCCCCCCCCCCCCCCCACAGCAGCCCACCTCCTACCTCGATACCCAGCCCTGATCAGCCCTTTCCGCCTCTCTCTGCCACTGATCCCAACTGCAAAGTGGCAGTGGGACAACCCACCTGACTGATCTCCCCCTTATAGGCCCTGCTCCCTCTGGCCTCACGCCCTGCACTGCATAGAAATCTCTGATGACCGGAGCTGCTTAGGGCCTGCATCCCACAGACCCCAGTGTTGTTCAATAGTGTTGGATTCAAGGAAGCCTTGCCCACCCACCCTCCCTTCCACTGCATTAGCTGCTATCAAGAAGATAAGTTTAAAGTGCCCAGTGAAGTTGACAGAGAAGCGGATGGGATTTGAGTGGTCATGAGTGCCAGAGGTTGTAGGTCAGGGGTGGGGGTCAGAGGTTGGGGATAGGGGTTTGCAGACAGTTATGGGGTCAGAGGTTTGGTGTGTGGAGTCAGGCTTACAGGGATCAGAGGGAGGCAATAGCCAAGTGGTATTATCACCAGATTATTAATGTACAGATCCATGTACAGATACATGGATTTGGGCCTGTGTCTGTGGGAGTTTGTGCATTCTCCCTGTGGATGCGTGGGTTTCCTCCGGGCGCTCCGGTTTCCTCCCACACCCCAAAGATGTGCTCTTAGGCTGATTGGTTTTACCAAATTGACACTATTCTCCCCTGAATCTGGCTAAGTCGGGGGTTCTATTCGTAGACACACAGGGTAGAATAGGTGTAGGGTGATGCAGTGGCGCGGGCTTGTTGGGCTAAAGGGCCTGTTTCCCGTGCTGGTTTGTTCTTTGTTCTTTGTTTATTAATCCAAAAGCTGTTATTGTTCTGGGGACCCGGGTTCGAATCCTGCCACAGCAGATGGTGGAATTTGAATTCAATAAAAAAAATCTGAAATTAAGAATCTACTGATGACCATGAAACCATTGCCAATTGTCAGAAAAACCCATCTGGTTCACTAATGCTCTTTAGGGAAGGAAATCTGCCATCCTTACCTGGTCTGGCCTACATGTGTGACTCCAGAGCCACAACAATGTGGTTAACTCTCAACCGCCCTTGAGCAAGTAGGGATGGGCAATAAATGCTGGCCAGCCAGCAACACCCACATTCCATGAATGAACAGAAAAAGGCCTGGTGGGGGGTATCTGAAGTTGGGGATTGGATCTTAGCCGGGAGTGGGATGGATGTCGGATATTGGTGGGGGCTGATTGGATGTAGTAGGACGTTGGCAAGGTCTGTGAGGTGGGGGTCAGGTTGGGGTGAGTGGAGGGATTGGGTCAGGTCTGGCCAGGTCAGGACAGTCTGGTTGGGTTAAGGTGTCAGGTCAGATTATGGGGTAGGTTCAGGTGCTGGTGTTGGGGGTCAGGTTGGATCAATTGGGAATGAGAATCGGAAACAAGCTGGGGGAGGCAGTCCCCTCTAATTTCCTGATTTATTCTATGATTCACACTGAGTGGCCTATTAACAACAAGGCCAATGTTTGCTGCCTCTTTCTTAGTTCCATCTGAACTGATTCAATGATTTAATCTTTAGAACTAAGATCAATCCTCACTATAGACCAACTGGAGTTGGAGAGGTCAGTGAGAGAGGATTTTGGTAATAGTGACCATAACCTGGTAAAGTTTAAGCTGGCACAGACATGATGGACCAAATGGTCTATTTCTGTGCTGTAGAACACAATGACTGTATGGGTGGAATTTTCCCTTCCCATCTGCCATTGGAATCACAGCAGGTGGGGGACAAACCATGCAGAGGTCCATTGACCTCGGGTGGGATTTTCCAGTCTTGGGGTGAGTGCAGCTGGAAAATCCCACCCATCAGCCCTCTGAGTACTAAAGCCCTCTTCAATTAACAGAGCTACTCCACCACCTTTCTCTTGCTTCTTGTCCCTCGTGGATGTCTCTTATCCTTGGATATTCAGGTTCCAGCTTTGGTTTTCTTTAGCCACATAAGAACATAAGAAATAGGAGCAGGAGTAGGCCATCTAGCCCTTCGAGCCTGCCCCGCCATTCAATAAGATCATGGCTGATCTGTCGTGGCTCAGTTCCACATTCCCGCCCTCTCCCCATAACCCCTAATCCCCTCTCTTATCAAAAACCCATCAACCCGCGTCTTAAAAATATTTAGCGAGGTAGCCTCCACCACTTCAACGGGCAGAGAATTCCAGAGATTCACCACCCTTTGAGTGAAGAAGTTCTTCCTCAACTCCGTTCTAAACCGCCCCCCCTTTATCTTGAGGCTGTGCCCCCTAGTCCTATTATCCTTCCTGAGCGGGAAGAGTCTCTCCACCTCTATCCTATCCATCCCATTCATCATCTTATACGTCTCAATGAGATCTCCCCTCATTCTTCTAAACTCTAACGAGTACAAGCCTAGTTTATTCAGCCTCTCCTCATAGTTCAACCCCCTCAACTCCAGCATCAGCCTAGTAAACCTCCTCTGCACTCCCTCCAAGGCCAAAATATCCTTGCGTAAGTATGGCGCCCAAAACTGCACACAGTACTCCAGCTGCGGCCTCACCAATGCCCTATACAGCTGCAGCAAGACCTCCCTACTTTTATATTCAATCCCCCTCGCTATGAAGGCCAGCATCCCATTCGCCTTCCTGATCACCTGCTGCACCTGCAGGCTGGGTTTTTGCGACTCATGCACAAGGACCCCGAGGTCCCTCTGCACCGTTGCCTGCTGCAGTTTTTCGCCACGTAAGTGATAATCCTTCCTACCATTCTTCCTACCAAAGTGGACCACCTTGCACTTGCCAACATTAAATTCCATTTGCCATTTCCTGGCCCATTCGCCCAGTCTATCTAGATCCTTCTGTAGACTCTCCACACCCTCCGCACAATTTGCCTTTCCTCCAATCTTGGTGTCATCAGCAAATTTCAACACCCTACACTCGGTTCCCTCCTCCAGATCATCTATATAAATGGTAAATAGCTGAGGCCCCAGCACCGACCCCTGGGGCACCCCACTAGTCACCATCCGCCAATCCGAATAGCACCCATTGACCCCCACTCTCTGCCTCCTATTTGACAACCAATCCTCTATCCACGCTAACACCCTACCCCCAACTCCCTGTCCCCTGACCTTCTGCAATAACCTCCTGTGAGGTACCTTGTCAAACGCCTTCTGAAAATCCAGAAAGACCACATCCACGGCTTTCCTCTATCCACCGCCCTAGACACATCCTAACATCTCTTTGCAACACGCAGTCTCCCCTCTTGAACAATCCTGGCCCCCATATTCCCATGATAGGTCCATTCTTTGGATGAATTGCCTTTCCCCTAGCCAATAAGAAAATGATCGGATACTTGGATACCCAACTAGATTAAACTTGCCCGTTCACAGAACAACATTTTCCCCCTACCTCCAAATGGTTCCGGCGATAAGGAACTGCCACTGTGTAGATAATTTGGAGAAACTGAGACTGTTCTGTTTGTGGAAGATTGAGAGGAGATTTGATGGAAGTATTGAAAATATTGAGGGGACTTGGCTGACTATCTGGGAAACTTCACTCTGTTGGAAAGGTCGAGAGTACAAATTAACCATAATTCGCACAAAACGCATTAGTGTCACCAGAAAAAACATTTTCTTGCAGTGAGTGGTAAGGATCTGGAATATGCTGCCTAAGAGTGTGGTAGAGGCAGGGTCAATCAAAACATTCCGCAGGGAATTGGATTGTAATCGGAAAAGGAAGATTATGCTGGGTTACAGGGTGAAAGCAGAGAAATAGTACTCAGTGCATTCCTCATTCAGAGAGCAGATACAGACACAATGGGCTGAATGGCCTTCATCTGCTCTGTAGCAATTCTGTGCTTTTCCTCATCAATAAAAACAAATGGCTGCTATGAATTTCCTCCAAAGATCTGTTCTCCAAAGTTTCCTGAAGATTGATCTTCAAACCTTGAAGATTCCAGGGCAGTACTGAAGGCTGACAAAGCTACTCTTGTTTTCCTTCTCATCTCCTGCCAGCTCCAGTTCAATATTTTTTTCCTCTCTCTCTCTCTGTCTCTTTCTCTCTCTCGTAACTCTTCTCTTTTGCTGTCTTCACTTGCCTTCATTCACCTTCTTCACCAGGTTTTATAACTGATCTGTTCTGCACAGCTTCAAGTACTTTCTCTCGGCTATGGATCAAACCAATCTTCTGTATCCATAATCAATGGGCTGTCTCTGGAACAGACACCACATTAGAGAATACCACACATTTCCTTAGCCACGTATCTGTTATGTTAGGATGTAGTTAGCTGCATTTTTCCTCATTGCTAATGTACAATAAACAATATAATTGCCCATTCCAGATGCTCAGAAGCTTTGAAGTATGTAACCTTCAATTTTATCGTAGAATTCCTGCAGCGCATAAGGAGACCCTTCGGCCCATCAAGCCAACACCAACAACAAATCCACCAAGGCCCTGTTGCTGTAACACCACATATTTCCCCCACCAATCTCCCTGATGCTAAGGGGCAATTTTTCCATGGCAAATCAACTTAACCCGCACATCTTTGGACTCTGGGACGAAACCGGAGCACCCGGAGGAAACCCACGCAGGCACAGGGAGAACGCCACACAGACAGTGACCCAAGGCTAGAATCGAACCCGGGTCCCTGGGTCTGTGAGGCAACAGTGCTAACCACTGTGCCATCTGATAACGTGATACAATGTTTTTATTGTGAAGGAAGTGTCATTAACCTTCCAGGATTGCTCTGAGGCCTCAGGAATTGAGAATTAATCTCCAGGACACTGTTATTCATAAAAAAAAATCCCAAAGAAAATTAATAGGGGGCATTAAGAATAATTTTTTTTTCCACTTCATTTGAATACTCTTGTCTTTCATTGGAAATGTGGGAAAAAGAGCTTTTGTGCAGACTAATCGGAGGCAAGGGAGAAGGTGACAAAATCTCCAGGAACACGTCCAATTGGAGTTGGCAACTCCTATGTAAAGCAATAAAGGTTAGGATTAATATGACTGGGACTCTCGTGATAGAGATTTAAACTGAACTGATACCTCCAGCCCATATTTGTAATGTGGATTGAGTCTGTTTCGCACATTTATATTAATCTTTTTTATTCTTTCGTGGGACATGGGTGTCACTGGCTGGCCAGCATTTATTACCCATCCCTAGCTGCCCTTGGAAAGCAGCTGGGAGTCAACCACATTGCTGTGGCTCTGGGGTCACATGTAGGTCAGACTGGGGTAAGCGGGCAACTGAAACCATGTAAACTGGCACAGTTCAGACGGACAGTGTAATGGCAAACAGTGAAGTTTGGTTAGTGGAAATGCCACTTCACACAGCCTCATCCTGTTCAATTATTCAACTCCCCAGTAGGCCCTGGTCACCAGCTCAGATAGAAGGAACGGGGTTACATGTTGTTCAAAAGAATTGCTAAATATAAACCAAATCCCCAGCTTTAACCTTTGAAATGGAAATGGTCGAGAGCTTCAGGTGTCCGGATCACCAACACCTTTCACACTGATGCGATAGTTAAGAAAGCCCACCAACGCCTTTAGTTTCTCAGGAGGCTAAGGAAATTTGGCATGGCCATTACAACTCTCACCAACTTTTACAGAGGCACCATAGAAACCTTCCTTTCTAGATGTATCACAACTTGGTATGGCTCCTGCTCTGACCAAGACCTCAAGAAACTACAAACAGTCGTGAACAAAGCCCAATCCAGCGTGCAAACCAGCCTCACAATCATTGTCACCGTCTGCCTCAGAAAAGCAGCCAGCATAATCAAGGACCCCACACACCCCAGATATTCTCACTTCCACCTTCTTCCATCAGGAAAGATTCAAAAGTCTGGAAACAAGTGCCAACTGACTCAAGAACAACTTCTTCCCTGCTGCCATCAGACTTCTGAATGGTTCCATGATATATTATTGATCTTTCTCTACACTCGAGCTGTGACTGTAACACTATATTCTGCACCCTCTCCTTCTCCTGTATGTACTCTTATGAACTTTTTCTGCATTGCTCACAGGAAACAATACTTTTCACTGTATCCCCAATACACATGACAATCAGGAATCAAATCAATCATTAATGGAAACAGTAGGGCTTTTAGTTTTGTGAGCTTTCTATCAAATGTTTTAACAGAGGAAATCCCAGCACAGAAACCAAGAACAACCCAAAACGGTTTGCCTGGTCACCAGCAGAACTGGGATCTTGCTCTGCACAAATTAGAGGCCGTGTTTCCCACTCTACAACAACAACTTAACCTTAGAATGCACTTCATTGGCTACAGAGCACTTTGGGGAACATCCTGAGGTCACGAAAGGTGCTACAGAAACGCAAGTTCTCCCTTTCAATCCCAGGTGGCTCGTGCCCAGCACAACACAAGCCGAGTGTGTCAGGGGAAGGAAAAAGCCTGTAAAAAGCCGTATCGTTTCAAGGCTGCCTTTTAGTCGGGCCAGGTGATGTTGAGGACATTCAGATTATGTTTCAGTTGGGATGCAAGAACACAATTTATTTTTGTCCTATTCTACTTAACATTTACAACACTGAAACAGAATCCTCAGGTCAAGAAAGACGTGGACATGTTTGCAACCGCACCGAGCAGGCAGGTGGATGAAATACAAAACATTTTTAGTGTTTAACACCTTGTGTAACACTCACCTCAATCTGGCAGCTACAGACCTTCGAGCAGTTTATGTCATGTCTGGCTCCTAATAGAAATTCCAGTTAAATAAAATATAGATTGACTGTGAGCCCTGAGTGTGGAGCCACACAGAGTTAGTGTGTGCACCTTGGCTCTGTAGCAGGATCACAGACTGTTTGTTGTAAGCCCATTCTCCCCCCATCCCACTTAGGCATGGCTTATAATGTTTAAGTCACTATATGGGGCAGCACGGTGGCACAGTGGTTAGTACTGCTGCCTCACAGTGCCAGGGACCCGGGTTCGATTCCCAGCTCGGGTGACTGTGTGTGTGGTGTCTGCACATTCTCCCCGTGTCTGCGTGGGTTTCCTCCGGGTGCTCCGGTCTCCGCTCACAGTCCAAAGACGTGCTGGTTAGGTGCATTGGCCATGCTAAATTCTCCCTCCGTGTGGCGGCTAGGAGATTTTCACAGTAACTTCATTGCAGCGTTAATGTAATACTTGTGACGCTAATAAATAAAACTTTAACTGAATGCAAGCTGCTGTTGTCTGCTTGCCATTACTGATGCATTTGTCAGGTTTGGTGAGATGTGGAGAGGAGGGGCACCTCGGGAGGAGAAACTGAGGGAATTAAAACCAAGTTGGCACAAGTGTTGTTTGAATCTGCTCCCTCGACAGGGCTGACCCTGTAGTTAAGACAAGACAAGAGAAACCAGACCAGAATACTGCTACCAGAAAGTGAATTCTGTATGTCTGGAGGCGATCAGAAGGCGAGACATTATGGGGCATCTTGCCGTTGCCACAGAAACCTTCCCTTAGTAACGACGGCCTCGTTAAACAGACCCCGTGACATCTGCTTCAAGGCCTGCTTATCCGAATAGAAAACTGCAGCCAGGCTGTGTACACAATTCCGACTTCCCTCCGTGGACACCGCTGTGTAACCGCACTGTCATTTGACACCGGTGTAATTGTACGAGAAATATAATTTCACTGAAACGCAGCAGTGAGCTCTTTCTTTATTGGAGTTGCAGTCCATTAGGAATGAGACTTGATTGTAGGATTGCGAAGGGTTCCACTGATCCAACCCGGTAATTAAACGAGTTGCCGTTACAGCAGTTGGGGATGACATGTGGAGACACGGGTTGTTATCCACCTCCCACATTTCCGACACTGGGTATGAGTCCGCATGCAGATCCTGGGAGGAGTGGCGGATGGTGGGAGCAGGGAGGCTGTTAAAGGGGGAGATTCTAGACAGTCCCAAGCTCTCAGTGCCAATGTTGCACCAAGCAAGTATCCAGCAAAGCCAAACTTTTGTTAAAATTTACATTCCAATCCCAGTGTTTCCAAATAAACTCAAATGAGCCAAATACTGAAATGTATTGTCTCGTGCTTAATTTTTTTAAAGTATTCATTCGTGGGACATGGGTGTTGCTGGCATTTATTGCCCATCCGAGGGAGTTGACGTTCAGCCACATTGCTGTGACTCTGGAGTCACATGTAGGCCAGATGAGGCAAGGACTGTAGATTTCCCTCCCTGAAGGGTGTTACTGAACCAGGAGGGTTTTTTCAACAATGGTTCCATGGTCATCAGTAGACTCTTAATTCCAGATTTTTTTTTTAAATATTGAATTCAAATTCCACCATCTGCTATGGTGGGATTTGAACCCGGGTCCCTAGAGCATTTGTTGAGTTTTTGGCTTAATAGTCTAGCAATAGTACCACTAGGCCACCACCTCCCCTTTTGAAATAGATGGAATAATCAGAGCATCTTAATTAAGCAATTTTAACTAAAGGGGTTGGGACTGGGATGTCATATAATAAATTACTTTAAAACATTTGCGCGCTTTGTCAATGGGAACTGGGGAAGGAAAAATGTTGCAAAATAGGCAGCCAATTCAAAATTCTTCCACATGGAAAAGGAGTTTAGTTGTAGTTGTAAAAGATTTACTGTATTTGTTGTCCATGGTGTTGTCTCCTCGGCGCTGTGTAGGACAACAGTCTGAGGTCACATACCAACCGACTCAAGAACAGCTTCTTCCCTGCTGCTGTCAGACTTTTGAATGGACCTACCTTAAATTAAGCTGCTCTTTTCTCTACACCCTAGCTATGACTGTAACACTACATTGTGCACCCTCTCGTTTCCTTCTCTATGAATGGTATGCTTTGTCTACATGATGCTCAAGAAACAATACTTTTCACTGTATATTAATACATGACAAAAATAAATCAAATCGAATTAAACAAGCACAGACTGGGTGAACGCTTTGTGGAACACCTCTGATCAGTCTGCAGCCATGAGCCCTGAGCTTCTGATTGTCCATCAGTTTAATTTTTTGTCCCTACTGAGGGATTGCTGCACTGTCAGAGGTGCTGTCTTTTATCTGAGATTGTTAAACCGAGTCCTTGCCACCTCCTCTCTCAAGGTGAATTATTCTGAACAACAGCAGAGGGGTTGTCCCTATTGTCCTGGCCAATATCTAGCCCCTAACCCCTGGTGATTATTACATTGCTGTTGGTGGGATCGTGCTGAGCGTACATTGGTTGCTGTGCTCCGAATATAGCATCACGTTTCCAAAGTGCTGAATTGACTCTGAGAAGCTTTGTGAAAGGTATCAGGGAATTGAAAATTCTTCTCATTGATGACTCTGCCAGAACTGCTAAAGCTTCAAACGAAGGAAAGGTAATGTTCCAGGAAAAACTAAAAAAAGGACAAGTTCTGCAGAGGATAAAATTCCAATATTTATCCCTCAGCCACCAGCAAATCTGATCATTGTCCGAGTACAGTTTGTGGGAGCCTGCTGTGTCTAAGTTGGCAACCTTCTTTTCCTCCGTTATAATAGTGACTACACTTCCAAAATAGTTACTGGTGAGGTGATGGCTTGGTGATGTTATCACTAGACCATTAATTCAGAAACTCAGCTAATGTTCTGGGGGCCCTGGTTTGAACCCTGCCATGGCAGATGATGGAATTTGAATTCAATATAAAAAAAATCTGGAATTAAGCATCTACTGATGACCGTGAAACAATTGTTGATCGTTGTAAAAACCCCATTGATTCACTAATGTCCTTTAGGGAAGGAAATCTGCTGTCCTTACTCTAGAGCCACGGGAATATGGTGGCACAGTGGTTAGCACTGCCTCCTCACAGCAATGGGTCCAATTCCCAGCTTGGGTCACTGTCTCTGCAGATTCTGCACTGTCTCCCCGTGTCTGTGTGGGTTTCCTCCAGATGCTCCAGTTTCCTCCCACAGTCCAAAAAATGAGCTGGTTGGGTGCATTGGCCATGCTAACTTCTCCCTCAGTGTACCCAAACAGGTGCCAGAGTACAGCAGCTAGGGGACTTTCATAGTAACTTCATTGAATGTTAACATAAGCCTATTTGTGACAGTAATAAATAAACAATACGGTTGACTCTTAAATATCCTCCAAGGGCTACTACAGATGGGCAACAAATGCCGGCTAGCCAGCAACACCTATGAACCACGAATGAATAAAAAAACTCTAAAAATTGGCTGAAATTCTATCTCCTGTGCTTGTTAATCTATAAATCTCACACTGGAAATTTTCGATTGCCTCCCAGCTGTAACAGAACGCTGGGGAAGAGAGTCCCAGTTTCCTGCTGTCCTTTGTCTGAAGGAATGGTTCCTACAAAGAGTCAAGCTCCAATTTTAAGGTGATGCTTCCTTGCCATAAAGGGGGCTAAAGTTTCTCTCCATCCATCCCACTAAACCCTATCGTAATCTGCTATAAATGTGACTACCTGTTCTGTGTGAACTAACTCGGAAAAATCCTTTCGTGGGATGTGGGTGTCGTTGATGTTGTTAGCATTTGGTGCCCCTGACTTGGACCAAGGGAAGCCCTGCCACGCGGCCAGGGGGCAATTAAGAGTCAACTACATTGCTGTGGGTCTGGAGTCACGTGAAAGACAGACCAGGTTAAAAACAGCAGAAAGAAAACAATTAGGTTTTTACACCAATCTATGGTTATGATTGTTACCGCTAGCTTTATATTCCAGATTTTATTAATTAAATTGAAATTCCACCAGCTGCCATGGTTTTCCTGTCCTGCACTAACTAAGACTGTGGTGGGAACAGATCCAATCAGAGCTTTACAAAGAGAAGTGGATAAATATTTGCAAGGGAGGAAATTTGCAAGGCTATGGGGAAAGAGGGGAGAAATGGGATCAACTCGTTCACTATTTGGTGGGGCTGGCACAGGTAAGATGGGAAGAATAGTCTCCTTTTGGATTTTCTAAAAGTGTCGGAAACAGTAGCATAAGTTTATTTATTAGTGTCACAAGTAGGCTTACATTAACATTGCAATGAAGTTACTGTGAAAATCCCCCAGTTCCCACACTCCAGTGCCTGTTCAGGTACACTGAGGGAGAATTTAGCACAGCCAATCCATCTAATCAGCACATCTTTCAGACTGTGGAAGGAAAGCAGAGCACCCAGAAGACGCCCATGCAGACACAAGGAGAATGTGCAGACTCCGCACAGACAGTGACCCAAGCCAGGAATCGAACCTCGATCCCTCACATTGTGAAGCAGCAGTGCTTACCACTGTGCCACCACTTCCCAAGTGCATAGTGCGGGCTTCTGGATTACTAATCTAGGGACTTTACCCCTTTACTACCATCTCCTCTGACAGCAAGGTAACTGCACTTAGGGGATTCCATGTACTGATCTTAATGTGTCGATTGAAGTGTTACAGATTGGCGAATGTCTGGGACTTGTTATGAGTGAGCAATCAAGTTGGAAAATTTAGATATCATTGAGTTGAGGGAAGGGACAGCATTGACCTTAATTCAGCTGGGACTCCCAAGAAGGCTGCTCATGACACGGTTGTCCCTATTGGAAAGCACTGACATTGAGTCTCTACAGGATTGTTCTAATGCCCCACATAGTTGAATAGCTTCCCACCTCCTGGGCTTGGATTCACAGGTTAAAAGTGACTATTTAAGTGGGGAAAAGCACACATGGAAGCCCAGAAGAAGGAAAAAGTGCAAAGACATTTCCAACGGTTTATTTATAGAAGAGTTAACATCCAGGAGTAAATACGTGGCAGTATTCTAACTGAGGTTTCACCTGTCATCATCAACTCAAATACCTTCACAGTTTGGAACCAACAGCACAGGTTGAATTACCCTTACGGCTTTGAAAAGAATCCCGTGACATCTCTGCAAAGATATTTATAATTTATTTACCAAAGGAGAATGTTATGCAGATATCAATGTTTGCAGTTCTTGGCATCATGTGTTTTTTTTTAAATTCCCATCGGAGTCCCTGGCAAGTCCACCATTTATCACTCATCACTAGTTGCCCCCCCCCCGAGTAGGTGGTGCGGAGCTGCCTTCTCGGACCCTGCAGTCCATGTGGTGACAGTACCCCCTCATGATGCCGTTAGGTGCAGAGTTCCAGGAATCTGAGTCGGCTGCAATGAGAGAATGATGATATTTCTCCAGCCTCAGGATGAGAGTGGAAATTGGAGGCGGTTGTATTCCATCGTGCCTTGTCCTTGGAATTCCCAAGTTTGGGGTGTGCCATCAAAGACTTAACTTCCTAATTTCCTCTCAGTTTCCCCCTCTCTTTTTGAAGATACTGACTAAGAACAGAAGGAGGCCATTCGTGCCCTCCAGGGTGTCTGTACTGGCTCTTTGAAAGAACTGTCAATTAATCCCACTCCTCTGGTCTTCCCTGAGGGCACAGTTAGTTTCCTCTTCAAATATATAATCCCCCAACCCTCAGGACTCACATGGGGACAGATCCCGCACACCTCAGAATTCTAAGTTGCTTTTATCAAACATAAGTCTCAGGTTTGCTGGTTATTGGACCATGGCAGGAATTTTAGCCAAATCAGCCCTTGTCCTCAGTGGGGATGGGATTATCTTAAAGATGTTAAATATTGGTTTATTGGAGAACTTTTACTGATCCTTTTGAAAATCGTGCCATGGGGTCTTTACCCAAGAGGACAGACAGAACCGCAATTTAACATCTCATCCGAAAGATGGTACCTCAGTACTGAACTCAGTGTCATGAGCTCAATTCCCTTCAGTGAGGCTGGAGCCCATCCTCAGATAGTACCCACTGAACCTCGGCCAATACCATTAGAGTATGAAGCTTAGAAATTAATCTCAAACCATTCAATAGCTAAGGTTATCACATTAGTGTTTCAGTGTTCTGATAGCCTATTTTATGTTGTATTACGTTGTATTATATTTTATTATATTATGTTGTCCTCTAACTTTAACATCAGTGTAACATCAACAACTTGCATTTATATAGTGCCCTTAATCTACAAGGACCTTCACTGTGTTGAGTACCGCGGTACAAACAATGCTAGGCACTATAATTGACTTAGGTAAAAACATAACATCTTGCTATAAAGGATTCTCAGACTTCTAATTACTTATGTACATGTGAGAAAAGGCACAAAGCCTTGCAGCGTGTTCTGTCGATTCATACAGAATAGTTCAGCGTATCTTGCTCTTTGGAATGTTGTTATTGAAAGGGTTTTATTTTCATCCTGTGGCCAAGGCTGGGAACACACTATTTATGAAACTAACATAAGGTTTAGATTAATTGCTTATCCTGAGTATGCAAGAGCTGGCCTCACAGAAGGCCTTGTTTGCTAATAAGCATTTCTCATTATTTGACAGAGTTGTTTGTCATAGCTTAATTTTTCACACCAGCGTTTGCTGGTTTTAACTGCTTTACCTGAAGTGAGCATCTCTAATCTTGCAGAACAAGGTGAATTAAATATTTGCCCATAGCTGGAATTACAACTTATTTTCCGCAGCAGGAGTGGTTTTCAATCAACATTTGATTTTGAGCCACACCAGAAGAGCTTAAAGGCAGGTGACCAAAAGTTTGGTCAAAGAATTAGGTTTTCAGAATATCTTACAGGAGGAAGGTGGGTTAGAAAGGTGGAGAGGGACTCCAGAGCTTAAGGCCCAGGCTGCTGAAGGTGCGGCCACCAGTGGTAGAATGAAGGAGTAGGAGTGTGGAGATGATGGAGAGCTGTACAGGTTGGAGAGTGTGTGAGGCCATGATGGGGTTTGGAAACAAAAGGTGAGAATTTGAAAATTGAGGCAGTGGTGTGCAGGGAGAGGGAGAGGTTGCAGAGATAGGAAACAGATGAGGCTGAGGAAGGATTTGAGAAGTTGAAAACCAAAAGGTGTGTTGGAAGATGTAAATGTTAATGATTAGATAAACACATTACATCATGTTTGCTGAATGAATAATATGCGAATATAAATAAATTGTCAGAGTTATGAAGCAGAAGATCTTTTCCCGATTGATCATTGATATGTGACCCAGGTTACTAACCAATGTGTAAAAGGGTAAGTAATGTCACACATGTTTAGTGTCTATAAAAATGCCTGTCTTTCTCCACAAGCATTCATTTGGCTTCTTAGTTTACTAATGGCCTCACTGTGAAACTTTCTCTGACTGCTGACGACAGCTGCAGGGCCAACCTTACCTCTCAGGACGGATCTGAGTACTTTTCCATCTTAAACACATGCTCCATCCAGTAATCATTTCCCGTTAACTCCCTGGCAGGTCCTTTGCCTATATTTAACCTCAAATCAGCAGCAAGAGGCTTCTGGATGGTTACAATCCAGAGCATTGGGAAGGACAGGGTGCGGAATGTGGTGGTGAGGTTCAGTGACGATAGGTACCAGCTTAAAAGTGTCAAAGCTCGGGACTTTGCGCAGCAGGACTTTGCAGGGTGGCACTTTGAGGAGAGCTATGGAATCCTACAGTGCAGATGGAGGCCATTCAGCCCATTGAATCTTCACTGACCACAATCCCACCCAGGCCCTATTCTCATATCCCAAGTATTTACCTTAGTTAGTCCCCTAGACACTAAGGAGCAATTTAACATGGCCAATCCATCTAACCCACACATCTTTGGAGTGTGGGAGGAGGCTGGAGCACCCAGAGGAAACCCTTGCAAACTCAGGGAGAATGTGCAGACTCCACATAGACAGTGACCCAAGGTGGGAGTCAAACCCAGGTCCCTGACGCTGTGAGACAGCAGTGCTAACCACTGTGCAACCGTGGCACCCTAGTTATAGTGCCTCCACTTCTTGGCAGAGCTGTTAACCAGTTTATCTTCGATCAAGTTAATTTTATTTAGTAGTGTCACAATTAAGCTTACATTAAGACTGTAATGAAGTTACTGTGAGAATCCCCTTGTCGCCACAATCCGGTGCCTGTTCGGGTACACTGACGGAGAATTTAGCATGGCCAACGTACCTAACCAGCACATCTTTTGGACTGTGGGAGGAAACCGGAGGAGACCCATGGAGACATGGGGAGAATGTACAAGGTCCACATATACAGTGACCCAAGCCAGGAATCGAACCCGGGTCCCTGGCTCTGTGAGGCAGCAATGCTAACAACTGTGAAAACATACACGTGAAAATAGTGAACAGAACAATTTGATACAAGTGTGTTTATGTGATTATGTTGGGGATCAGCCGCGGTATTTTCCCAGTTTCACGTTGCTCCTTAATTGCCCGCTCTCCTGCTTCAAGTGGGGTAAAGTTCAAACCCTCCTCAACTGAGTCAAGAAGAGGAAAATTACATTCCTTAATGATACCTGTGATGATTATTGACCCGGAAGCAGTTCATAAGGAAAATGTGTAACTGCTTTTTGACTGTTTGAAAGGGACTTCTAAGCGTTTGCATCAATTCTACAGAAAGTCATTGTAATTTTCATAGATGATGAGAAATGGTGACCCCTCTGACCTGGTGACTTGACCTGGAAACAGTACCAACAGCAAGGAAGTTAACATTTAAAAGCCATGTGGCTGGCAGATACAAATGAGGGCTGGAGACAGATGGTGAGCAGCACACAGATGCAGGAGTTCTTGGAGACAGTCTGTGAATGGGCTAAAAAGGTCTAAAATCTGGACTATTTCAGAGCTGCTAAAGAGCTGGGTGTTTACCAGTTGTTATAGTTGGTTGGCTGAAAATGAATCCTGGAGCAGGGGGTCCAACCACCCTGGATTATCCGGAATTGTCCCAAAAAATATCCTCCCATCTGATGTTCTGTTTGTGGGATTTCCAGGTTGATAGTTGTCCTGGATTTCTCTCCTTTAGTCACTGCCCAATCATAGTTAGTGTCTGCATGTGGGCACATTGTTACTGGGCATTCACCTTTTTATTACTGAGATGTAGGCATTGCTCATGAGGTCAGCATTTATTGCCCATCCTTAATTGCCCTTGTGTAGAGGGCATTTAAGAGACAACTACATTGCTGTGGGTCTGGAGACATGTGTAGGCCAGACCGGGTAAGGATGGCAGATTTTCTTCCCTGACGTAGTGAACCAGATGGATTTTTCAAACAATGGTTCCATGGTCATCATTAGATTTTTTTAAAATCCAGATTTTTATTAGATTCAAATTTCACCATCTGCTGTGGTGGGATTCGAACCGAGGTCCCCAGAAGATCATCCTGGATCTCTGAATTATTCGTCCAGCAACAATACCACTGCACCACCCCTTCTAGAGCTAACACTGAGTGTATGGACAGAACAGTCACAAGGGAGCAACATTGCGGCACTGACTGGCACCAGTCTCCTCCTGGTTTTAATAGATACATGAATGAGATTTGAGGAGCTTGGAGGGGTGTGGGGGGAGGGTGTCATCAGCAACACTCAGGCCAGATTTGGGGCAGGTTTGGCAGCTGGGCCCATGGAGGACGAGAATTCTGGTCTGGCAAAGATCCAGGGAGGTGGCTCGCAGGCCTGAGAAAGAGGGGAGAGAAGTGGTTTGGGGAGACCCAAGGGGGAAGTGAGGGGTTCAGGCAGCAGAAGGGAGAAACCTAAAAAGGTGAGGGGAGGGGAAACAAATGATCCCATCCCATGGATCTTGTTAACACCCCCCTGCCGTGTTTATCAGATCTTCTCTAGAACCATACCCCTTCCCTATCAGCTAGTCTCTCTGCTCAATGGCAAAATGTCCCCCCACCCCCCGTCCAAGAATTGGTCACCTTGTTCTGCAGACTGACACCATCAGAGTTCTCATGGCCTAAGGGAGAGAGGGTTTGTACAACAAAGGATAAAGAACAGTACAGCAGAGGATCAGGCCCTTTGGCCCACCAAGCCTGTGCTGACACATGATGCCTTTCTAAAGACCATTTCCCTCTACGTGGTCCACATCCGTTGATATCCTGCCTATTCACGTATCTGTCAAGATGCCTCTTAAAGATTGCTATTGTATCTGTTTCTACTATGTCCTCTGGCAGCACATTCCAGGCACTTATCACCTTCTGTATAAAAAAACTTGCCTCTCAAATCTCCTTTAAACTTTCCCCCTTTTACCTTAAACCTTTGTCCCCCAGTAATTGACATGTCTACCTTGGGAAAAAGACCCTGACTATCCATTCTATCCGTGTCTTTCATAATTTTGTAGACTTCTAACAGGTTGCCCCTCAGTCTCTGACATTCAGGTACAACAAACCAAGTTTGTCCAATCTCTCCTCAGAGCTAATACCCTCCAAACCTTGTGTGCCTTGCTGATGATAATTGTATCTGTAAAACTCGGAGCTGGAGGCTGTTGTTAGGTGGGAACCCCTGAACTAACTTACCTGAATAAAGAACAGGATATTGTGGAACAGTGTAACTCCTATAACAGAGTATTAATTGCTCTGTTTAATTTGTATCTAAGTGAGGTTTGCCTTTATATTTCAAATAACATTTGCCTGTTAATCCATTTTTAATTTTTAACCCAGAAACTCAGCTAATGCGCTGGGGACCTGGGTTCAAATCCCACTGTGGTGGAATTTGAATTTGATTAAAAAAAATATGGAATTAAGAATCTACTGATAACCAAGGTACTGGTGAGGCAGCACCTAGAGTACTGTGTACAATTTTGGTCCCATGTAAGAAAGGATATATTAGCTTTGGAGGGGATACAGAGAAGATTCACCAGGTTGATTCTGGAGATGAGGGGGTTAGCTTATGAGGAGAGATTGAGTAGACTGGGACATAATCGTTGGAGTTTAGAAGGTTGACAGGAGATCTTATAGAGACATAAGATAATGAAGGGGCTAGACAGGTTAGAAGCAGCAAGGTTATGTCCACTTAGAGTGGAAAGAACTAGGGGGCACAGCCTCAAAACATGAGGGAATCAATTTAGAACAGAGTTGAGGAGGAACTTCTTCTCCCAGAGGGTAGTGAATCTTTGGAATTCTCTGCCCATTGAAGCAATGGAGGCTACCTCATTAAATGTGTTTAAGTCACAGGTAGATAGACTTTTAACCAATAAGGGAATTAAGGGTTATGGAGAGCAGGCAGGTAAGTGGAACTGAACCACTATCAGATCAGCCATGATCTTATTGAATGGCAGAGCAGGCTCGAGGGGCTAGATGGCCTACTCCTGCTCCTATTTCTTACGTTCTTATGAAACCATTGTCGATTGTTAGAAAAACCCATCTGGTTCACTAATATCCTTTAGAGAAAATTTACTGTCCTTACCTGGTCTGGCCTACGTGTGACCTCAGAGCCATGGAAATGTGATGGTATGGTGGCACAGTGGTTAGCACTGCTGCCTCACAGAGCCAGGGACCTGGGTTCAAAACTATTGTCGTAAAAAAACTTATCTGGCTTACTAATGTTCTTCAGGGAAGGATATCTGCCATCCTTACCTGTGACTACAGAGCCACAGCAATGTGGTTGATTCTCAACTGCCCTCTGAACAAGGGCAACTAGGGGTGGGCAATAAATGTTGGCCAGCAAACGACATCCACGCTGCATGAATGAATATAAAAAAAAATTGGATTGGCTGTGATTCGTGTTAAAATAAAAGTTACAGAAGTGAAATCTTGTTGGTAGTTTCTTCTATGTGAGTTGATGGGTAAATTTGGTTAATTAAGTTTATGGTTCCTCTTTTAGAATCAGACCACCATCTGATAGGCACAGTCAAATAAATGCAGTGTTGTCTCTCTAAGCAAAAATGACAATAAATTGCATTTATATAGCGCCTTTAAAATAGTAATATATCCCAAGTACCCTTTATCCCTCAACTTACACCCAAAGAAATAGATTAACTGGTATGATAACATTGTTATTTGTGGGAACATTGCTGTGTGCAGATTGGGAGATACATTTCCGACATTACAACAGGATTTCAGAAGCAGTTTGGGAATTGCTTTGGGATGTCCTGTGGTTATGAAAGGTGCAAAGTGGAAGTTCCTTTCCTTTTATCTTTGATAGACACAGGATGTAAGGAAGCAACAGGAGGTGTAGGAGACCCCTTCATTAAAGCACCAATTGCTCCTTAACTCAATAGTTTGACATGCACTGTGAAGTTTATTTTTAATGTCAAACATGGCTCCGGTTCCGAGATTGGATCATTTGTGCCCCTGCTCCCTTTTCTGGTCTCTGAGAGGTTCTGCCAGTGCAGGGCCAGTAGCAAACAGCAGTGGGGTAGCGGGGGGGGGGGGGGGGGGGGGGGTTGAGGTACTGCTTTGGACTCTTAGCTGAGACAGATCAAATGCCTATCCTTGGCTTGTCAGACTTGTCAGTTTCACACCACTTACATCACCTCCCTGCCGCCCACCCCGCTCCCTCGCCCACTGCCCCCGCTAACTCAGAGCTGGCTCGGAATGCTGATAAACTCATCACCTCCAAAGCGTGTCAAACATTACCATTCCGGTATTTATTCCTGTGACCACTTCAAAGAGAATGGAAGCACGGAGTGGTTGCAGTGCAGGAGGAGACCATTTCGCTTAGAGAAAGGACAGCAGGACTAGAGGACACAGCCTCAAAGATAAGGGAGGGGGCAGTTTAGATCGGAGCTGAGGAGGAACTTCTTCACTCAAAGGGTGGTGAATCTCTGGAATTCTCTGCCCGTTGAAGTGGTGGAGGCTGCCTCGCCACATATATTTAGGTCACGGGTAGATAGATTTTTGGCAGACAAGGCAATTAAGGGTTATGGGGAGAAAGCAGGAAAGTGGAACTGATCCACTTCAGATCAGCCATGATCTATTCAATGGCGGAGCAGGCTCGAAGGGCTAGATGGCCTACTCCTGCTCCTATTCCTTATGTTCTTATTTGGCTCATTGAGCTTATGTTGTCTGTCTTGGTCTTTCCCTGTAACCCTCAGAGAGGCGATGACCTAGTGGTATTATTGGTAGACTATTAATTCAGAAACTTAGCTAATGTCCTGGGGACCAGGGCTTGAATTCCAGTGCGGCAGATGGTGGAATTTGAATTCAATAAAAAATATCTGGAATTAAGAATCTACTGGTAGCCATTATCAATTGTCAGAAAATCTCATCTGGTTCACCAATGTCCTATGGGGAAGGGAATCTGCTATTCTTACCTGGTCTGACCTACATGTGACTCCAGAGTCATAGCAATGTGGTTGACTCTCAGCTGCCCTCGGAAGCCACTAAGAGCAAGGGCAACTAGAGATGGGCAATAAATACTGGCCCCCACGTCCATGTCCCACAAATGAATTAGAAGAATTACCTCCTGTGTCTGATGTTTCTGCCCAGGTCCTTTTCCCAGATTCTCCTTTATATCATCGTAGAATCCCTGCAGTACTCAAGGAGACCATTCAGCCCATCAGGTTTGCACTGACTCTCCTACAGAACATCTTACCCAGGCCCCATCCCCATAACCCCATGTATTTACCCCAATAATTCTTCAAACTTTACACATCTTGGGATGCTAAGGGGCAATTTAGCATGGCCAATCCAGCTAACCTGCACATCTTTGGACTGTGGGAGGAAACCGGATCATCCAGAGGAAACACATGCAGACATGGGGAGAATGTGAAAACTCCACACAGACAGTGACCCAAGGAATCGAACCTGGGTCCCTTGAGTTGTGAGGCAGCAGTGCTAACCACTGTGACACCAGGCCATGTAGGGGGATAGAATTTGACTTACGTCAAAAAATGAATATCTTCAAACTTAATCAACCCAGGGTACAAAACTCAGTGGCCAAGTTTAGTCCAGAGGTTATTTACCCAAAGATTGATCAACGCATGGAATGGACAAAAAGACAGGCAAGTTGAGACAAAAACCATGAATTTATTTAAGCAACTACGCCATAATGGAGGAACAGAATCAAACTTCTGCAGAGTGGGCCAAATGGTCTTTCTCATCTGCATCCGTGTTGCATTTGTGGGAGAACTGAGAACTCCCTAAAGACCTCCCAAACCTGTGACCTCCAGCACCATGAAGGAAAAGGGCAGTGCGCGTATGGGGATGTCATTCCCTGAATTCCCCCTTAAGTTACACATCATCCCAGCTTGGACGTAGACCACCACTCCTCCACCACCACCGGGTCAGGATCCTTGCCTTCCTTCCCCAAGCAGCGTTACGGTTGTAACTACACCACATGCGCTTCAAGAAGGCGGCTGATTGCCATTTTGATGGGTGGCACAGTGGTTAAGCACTGCTGCCTCTCAGCACCAGGGACCCAGGTTCGATTCCTGCCTCAGTTCACAGCCTGAACAGAGTTTGCACATTCTTCCTGTGTTTTCTTTGGGTGCTCCGGTTTCCTCCCACACTCTGAAAGATTGTGCTGGTTAGGGTGCACTGGCCATGCTAAATTCTCCCTCAGTGTACCCGAACCGACAGGGGAGTGTGGCGAGTAGGGGATTTTCACAGTAACTTCATTGCAGTGTTAACGTAAGCCTGTTTGAGGCACTAATAAACAAACTTAACAAGGCAACTACTGATGAGCAATAAATGTGGATCTTTCCAGCTTTGGCCACATACTGAGAGTAAATTACCAAACGTCAGTCAGACTGGAGATATGTACAATACCACCTATTGTTCCTTGTGGACCTATTTGACAACGATTATTGCTGCAATCCTTTTATCAAATTAAAGTTTTATTTGCCTACTCTGTTTGTTCAGGTGGTTTATTTATTCATGTTCTTGGTCCTTCAATGCGATGTACTGGATTACTGGGCTATCCTGTATCACTTAAGCAATTGTTTGTTCTGAAGTGCCTAAATAAATAAGTAAACGGCCCAGTTTATAGAAACCCGGGGACACAGAGACAATCCTGGCCTGAATGGGAACAGTCACATCTGAGCTTCATTCATTCACAACAATGGACTGAAGTGGAAATGTAAAGTCGAGGGTGAATGGGAGGGAAAGCTGTCATCTGTTCGAGCCCCAGCATGCTGTGTGAGTGATACAATGAGCAGCTTAGTCTAGTCCTATCGACCTGCGATATCTTTGTGCTGACACTGCCCCATTTGCGATGCCAAACTCTCCACGTCCAGGCCTTCGTCCTCGTTGGTCCTTTAGAGGATGAGAAAGAGGACCTAGTGGTACGGGATGGGGATATGGCTGAGGTATTGAATAACTTTTTTGTTTCTGTCTTCACGGAGGAGGACGTGAATAATTTGCCGGGTGTTAGCGATGGAAAGGTGGTAGGACTGGAGGGTCTTAATGACATTACTGTTACTAGAGAGGTGGTGCTCGACAGACTGGAGGGGCTGATTGTGGACAAGTCCCCAGGACCGGATGGAATGCATCCGAGGGTTCTGAAAGAAATGGCGGAGGTTATAGTGGATGCCTTGGTGGTTATTTTCCAGACGTCGCTGGATTCCGGGGAAGTGCCGGAAGATTGGAAAACGGCTAATGTTACGCTGTTGTTTAAGAAGGGTGCCAGGCAAAAGGCAGGGAATTATAGGCCGGTTAGTTTAACGTCTGTGGTAGGTAAAATGTTAGAATCCGTCATTAAGGAGGAAATTGCGAGGCATCTTGAAGGGAATTGCTTGATAGGGCAGACGCAACACGGTTTCATTAAAGGGAAGTCGTGTCTGACAAATTTACTGGAGTTCTATGAGGATGTGTCTAGGGCAGTGGATAGAGGAGAGCCGGTGGATGTGGTCTTTCTGGATTTTCAGAAGGCGTTTGACAAGGTACCTCACAAGAGGTTATTGCAGAAGGTCAGGGGACATGGAGTTGGGGGTAGGGTGTTAGCGTGGATAGAGGATTGGTTGTCAAATAGGAGGCAGAGAGTGGGGGTCAATGGGTGCTATTTGGATTGGCGGTTGGTGACTAGTGGGGTGCCCCAGGGGTCGGTGCTGGGGTCTCAGCTATTTACCATTTATATAGATGATCTGGAGGAGGGAACTGAGTGTAGGGTGTCGAAATTTGCTGATGACACCAAGACTGGGGGAAAGGCAAATTGTGCGGAGGGTGTGGAGAGTCTGCAGAAGGATCTAGATAGGCTGGGCGAATGGGCCAGGAAATGGCAAATGGAATTTAATGTTGGCAAGTGTGAGGTGGTCCACTTTGGTAGGAAGAATGGTAGGAAGGACTATTACTTACGTGGCGAAAAACTGCAGCAGGCGATGGTGCAGAGGGACCTCGGGGTCCTTGTGCATGAGTCGCAAAAACCCAGCTTGCAGGTGCAGCATGTGGTCAGGAAGGCGAATGGGATGCTGGCCTTCATAGCGAGGGGGATTGAATATAAAAGTAGGGAGGTCTTGCTGCAGCTGTATAGGGCATTGGTGAGGCCGCAGCTGGAGTACTGTGTGCAGTTTTGGGCGTCGCACCTGCGCAAGGATATTTTGGCCTTGGAGGGAGTGCAGAGGTTTACTAGGCTGATACCGGAGTTGAGGGGGTTGAGCTATGAGGAGAGGCTGAATAAACTAGGCTTGTACTCGTTAGAGTTTAGAAGAATGAGGGGAGATCTCATTGAGACGTATAAGATGATGAATGGGATGGATAGGATAGAGGTGGAGAGACTCTTCCCGCTCAAAAAAGACAGTAGGACTAGGGGGCACAGCCTCAAGATAAAGGGGAGGCGGTTTAGAACGGAGTTGAGGAGGAACTTCTTCACTCAAAGGGTGGTGAATCTCTGGAATTCTCTGCCCGTTGAAGTGGTGGAGGCTGCCTCGCTAAATATTTTTAAGAAGCGGGTTGATGGGTTCTTGATAAGAGAGGGGATTAAGGGTTATGGGGAGAGGGCGGGAATGTGGAAGTGAGCCACGACAGATCAGCCATGATCTTATTGAATGGCGGGGCAGGCTCGAAGGGCTAGATGGCCTACTCCTGCTCCTATTTCTTATGTTCTTATGTTCTCACGTGTCAATACACGTGTCAATACTTTGACAGTACAAAGTCGTCAATTCAACCCCGCTCCAAGGACGCGAACAGTCTTGGCCACCGTTTTCAGTGCAATACGGAGGGCATGTGGCATTGTTGGAAGTGCTGAGATGTTAAACTGATGTCCCATCTGCTCTCTCAGTTAAAAGAAGATAATGAACATAAAGAACACCACGTATAAGAAAAGCTGGGGTGTTTCTCTCTGGGTCAATGTCTATTCCTCAAAAAACATCAGTAAAAGACAGATTATTTGGTTATTGATCAGTGGGACCTTCGGGTATAGCACTTGGGGCAAATGGGATCAAAAGGTTATGACTGATACAGAACATGAAGTCACATGGGACCCGAAGTGAGCTGGTAAGATGGATATAAAACTGGATTGGGCATAGAAAGCTTCATGGTGTCCCAAGATATATAGGTTAGGGGGATTAGCGGGGAAATACATGGGGTTATGTAGAAAGCCAGGATAAAGTCATTGAGTTGGATGATCAGCCATGATTGTAATGAATGGCGAGCAGCTAGAAGAGTCAAATGCCCTCCTCCTATGTTTCTATGAAACCACAGATCCCTGAAGATGGCAGGCCAGGTAACATTGAGGTTAAGGAGGTATATGGGATAGTTGCCTTGATTAACCGAAGCATAGAACACAAAAGGAGGGACGTCAAAGTGGGACTGTATAAAAGGCTGGTTAGGCCACAGCTAGAATACTGTGTGCAGTTCTGGTGGCCACATTATAAGAAGGATATGTTTGCACTGGAGGAGATTCACCAGAATGCTGCCTGGCTGGAGAGTCTGAGCTATGAGAAGAGTTTGGAAAAGCTGGAGATTTTTTTCTTGGAGCAGCGATGGTTGAGAGGGGACCTGATAGAGGTGTATAAGATTGTGAGGAGCAGATACAGGGTGGAAAGAAAGGCAATTTTTCCATTAATGGAGGGGTCAATAACCAGGGGGCATGGATTTATGATAAGAACTAAGAGAATAAGACAGGAGTTGAGGAGAAACCTTTTCACCCAGAGGCTGGTGGGAGCCTGGAACTCAATGCCTGAAAGGGTAGGAGAGACAGAAACTCTTGTAACACATAAGAAGTATTGAGATACTCTCTTGTGCTACCAGAACCTCCAGGATTGTGGGCCAAACACTGGAAAATGGGATTAGTGAGATCTTTCTTGACTGACATGGGCACAATGGACTGAATGGCCTCCTTCTGCACTGTAAGCATCTATGAATCTATTACGCCATTGCTGTTTGTGGGAGCTTGCTGTGCATAAATTGTCTGCCCTGTTTCCTACATTTACAACAGTGATCACTCTTTAAAAATTACCCTGGGTGCGGCTTCACCACCAGAAGTTGAAGTGAAAGACCCAGCACTGACCTTTGCAAAGACTACATGTGGAAGCCTTGCCAATGGCACCCACATCCTGCAATTCAAAGCTTTTTTTTAAAAAATGGCTATTCAGTTAAAATGTCCTTCCAGACAAAACTTGCTTTCTGTAAAACACTCCCAGAAATGAAGGATGCAGCTCAGAACCACAACATTCCCCCCACTCGGAAATAATAACCTGCCCCTTTTTCATTGTAAAAATAGTTCTACAATTCCAGGTCACACGCAGTCAAGATTCTCGTTCCTGGGAAAAATGGAATTATTATAATTGGAAAACCATGATGTAACTCCACCAGACCAGTGGCATCCATTCTGCTACTAGATTCAGAGGGAAAGATGTGAGATAGGTAGCAATTCATACCCACTAAAGTTATATCATTCCCACTAAAGTTATATTGACTGGCCATGTAAGATTGCCTCATGGTGTCCCAAGATATATTATAGGTTAGGGGGATGAGCGGGGTGAATACATGGAGTTATGTGGTAAGCCAAGCTAAGAGTCAGAGCAGATGTGATGGGCCGAATAGCCTCCTTCTGCACTGTAGGGATTCTATGATTTACCTAATGGAAGTTATTGAATGAACAATTTTCTTCATTCTATTTGATCTCTTCTGTCTGAATACCAACTTGACCATCTCCCCATTACGTTTCTTGCCTCCAATTGAGCTCCATTCCCACAATGGTCCCTCTGGACAGCTGTTCCAGATGTTGACCAACCTCGCTTTTAATGAAACAGAATACTTCCTAGCACCACTTCTAACTCTATGACCTCTACTTCCTGTCTCTGCATATTAGTTCTGTCTCTGTTTTCCTTTCTCTATCCCATTAGCCATCTTACAGAAGGTCTGACAAGAAAATTGACCAGGGCAGGGCAGTGGATGTTGTATACATCGACTTTAGGAAAGCCTTCGATAAGGTTGCTCATGGCAGGCTGATACAGAAAGTGAAGTCATATGGGACCTGAGGTGAGCTGGTAAGATGGATGTAAAACTGGCTTGGGCATAGAAAGCAGAGGGCAGCAGTGGAAGGATACTTTTCTAACTGGAGGCCTGTGACAAGCAGTGTTCCACAAGGATCAGGGCTGGGGTCTGAGGTTTGTAATATATCTCAATGATTTGGAGGAAAATGTAGGTGGTCTGATTGGTAAATTTGCAGATGATACAAAAATTGGGGGAGTAGCGGATATTGAAGAGGATCATCAGAGGATACAGGATACAAATCGACCGGAGACCTGGGCTGAAAGATGGCAGGTGGAAGTTAACCCAGACAAATGTGAGGTGATGCAATTTGGAAAGTCTACTGCAGAAGGAAAGTATACAGTAAATGTTAGAACCCTTGGAAATATCAGCATACAGGGGGATCTAGGTGAGCAGATCCACAGTTCCCTGAAGGCTTTAAGTTTATTTATTAGTGTCACAGGTAAACTTAGATTAACATTACAATGAAGCTACAGTGAAAATCTCCAACTCAGGTGGACAAGGTGGTCAAGAAGGTATATGGCATGCTGACCTTCATCGGTCAGAGTATTGAGTATAGGAATTGGAAAATCATGTCATGGCTGTATAAGACTTTGGTTAGGCCACATTTGGGGTTTTGTGTACAACTGTTACTGTACAGTCACCACAGTAACAGAAGCATTGGAAAAGGTGCAGGAGAGATTTACCAGGATATTGCCTGGCTTTGAGGATATGAACAAACCTGGATTGTTTTCACTGGAGCATAGGAGGATGAGGGAGGACCTGGTAGAGGTTTACAAGATTATGACAGGCTTGGATAGTCAAAGTCTTTTTCCCAGGGTCAAAGGGTCAATTACTTGGGGGCATAGGTTGAGAGTGAGAGGAGGACAGTTTAAAAGAGATGTAAGGAGCAAGTTTTTCACATGGAGAGAGGAATATGCTGCCAGAGGTGGTGGAAGCAGACTCTAACATTCAAGCAGCATCTGGATAGATACATGAATAGGCAGGGAATAGAGGGATATGGACTATAGAGGCAGGAAAATATTAGATTAGGAGAGGCATTTGCATTAGCATAGACTTGGTGGGCTGAAGGGCCTGTCCCTGTGCTGTACTGTATTGTTCTTTGATCTCAGATCTGTCCAGGAACAATTGCCAACCCTCCAGGATTGCCTGGAATCTGAAGGAATTGACAAATAACAGAACAAAAAACACAGCACAGGAAACAGGCCCTTTGGCCCAACAAGCCCACACCACCATTTTAACATTGTGAGTTCCCTCTTCCACCCATGACCTTTGTCTACACTTATGGCACTCCACATTGGAAACCAGATTGAAGGGAGATTAATTTAGGGACAATTTGTTACACCAATCAGCCTAAGAGCACATCTTTGGGGTGTGGGAGGAAACCAGAGCACCCAGAGAAAACCCACACAAACACAGGGAGAATACACAAACTCCCACAGATACTGACCCAAATTCATGTATCTGCACAGAAAACAGTGATAGCCACTGAGCTGTTGTGTTACCCATCTCCAGGACATTGGGAGGATTAGTCAAGGAAGCCTGAGAGCAAAGCATTAAAGCAAATTGGAGCTTTAGCTTTGAAAGAACTCCTCAGAGTCCCTTTATTCACAAACTCAAATCCACTCCAAAGAGAGCTTCAAGTACAAAATCAGCATTCTGACTGACAGTAATCCTGATGCACCTCAATATATACACAGGTGAGACCCCCTGATTGGGCAGGCAATCATTACCTCAATCAGGGAGCTCAGATCCAAAAGACCAGCCTGATGGGTCTCGTTGAGGTCATTACAGGCTCCATTTTCTTTGAACAGATCACTTCATTAAATGCATCATGGCTGGTGGATACCAGATGCAATTTATGCTTTCAACAGGCAATTGGATACACAGTTGAAGGAGGGAAAATTGCAGGGTGTGTGGAAAGAGTGGTGGGGAACTGACTAGTTTTCTCAGGTTTGATGGGCCGAATGACCTCGACCTTCACTGGAGTATTCGACGATTCAATAGTTAGTAAAATATTAGAGGTGGAGCAATATTAAACTAGTTCCGGACTCCCCCACTATCTGGAACATTCTTTCTGAATCCACTCTGTCTAAGCCTGTTAGAATTTCATAAGCTTCTCTGAGATCCCTTACTTGGTCAGCATTTAAACCTTTTCCCTTGACTGAGTTTTTCATCACCTAGTCTAATCTCTCTTTTTTTGGCTTGCCATCAAATGTTGTGTGATTGTGCATTTCCAGCTGAATTCATTTTGAGCCACATTCAGGATGGTTACGCAAATGCAAGTTTACATTGTGATTGTTTCAAGTAAAATTGGGGAGAATTTAGGTTTGTGGCAATGAAGCTTTTGATTTGATTGGATTTATTATTGTCACATGTATTAGTATACAGTGAAAAGTATTGTTTCTTGCCCGCTATGCAGACAAAGCATACCGTTCATAGAGAAGGAAAAGAGACGGTGCAGAATGCAGTGTCACAGTCATGGTTAGAGTGTACAGAAAGATCAACTTAATGTGAGGTAGGTCCATTCAAAATTTTGACAGCAGCAGGGAAGAAGTTGTTCTTGAATCAGTTGGTATGTGACCACAGACTTCTGTATCTTTTTCCCGATGGAAGAAGGCGGAAGGGAGAATGTCTGGACTGCGTGGGATCCTTAATTATGCTGGCTGCTTTGCCAAGGCAGCGGGAGGTGTAGACAGAGTCAATGGATGGGAGGCTGGTTTGCATGATGGATTGGGCTACATTCGCGACCTTTTGTAGTTGGACAGAGCAGGAGCCATACCGAGCTGTGATACAACCAGAAAGCATGCTTTATCCGGCAAATAGATCAGAGACGAGAATGGAATTTGGAAACAGGCTGGAATGCTGAAAAGCTGTTGTGCTGTGAGAGTTGGCATTGAAGCCGCAATCAGTGGTGACGGTTCCGACAGCTCGGAATGCCTTTAGGACAGAACAGAGTACTCGAGCGGAGCAAAACCCGCTGACCGGAATGAACTCCTGGTGGGAGAGGTTAAATAGACAGCGGCAGAGGATGACAGAATAGAGATGAAGCCAAAAGGGATGGAAAGGAAGGTAAAGAAATAATCCAAAGCAAAACAGAAATGATCGGCACACAAGGGACGAAAGAATAAAATTGAGGAAAGGGAACTGGAATCTTTTTCTCCAATTTGTTTCCCTCAGTTGCTTTGTGGATTCCATTCCATTGAGTTGAGGAAATGGAGATGATCTAATCAAGGGGTTTAAAATAGTAAAGGATTTCACAGAGTGGTTACAGCACAGAGACCATTTGGCCTGTTGTGTCAGCTCTCTGAGTAAGCGTTTTACCATTGCCCCCATTTTCCCATTGTTATCCTGCACATTCTTCCTTTTCAGATAAACATCCAATTCTCTCTTGGTTGAACCTGCCTTTATCACACTCTCAGGCAGCACATTCCACCAGTCAATGAGAAAAATAGAGACGAACTATTTCCTCTGATGGAACAAGGGGCATCATGGAATCCCTATAGTGTACAAGGAAGCCATTCGGCCCATTGAGTCTGCACCTTACAGAGTAGTCTACCCAGGCCCTCTCCGCTGCTGTTGCCCCATAATCCCACATATTTACCATGGCTAACTTATCTAATCTATACAGTGCAGAAGGAGGCCATTTGACCCATCGAGTTTGCACTGACTCTCCAACAGAGCATCTTATGAAGCCTCTAACCCCTTAACTCCATATATTTACCTCAATAATCCCAGAATTCCAGCCTGTGTGGGAGTCTGCACATTCTCCCCATGTCTCTATGGGTTTCCTCCTACACTCCAAAGATGTGTAGGTGAGGTGGGTTAGCCAAGGTAAACGTGCAGGATTGTGGGGACAGGC
Organism: Carcharhinus amblyrhynchos; assembly: GCF_965287045.1. NCBI lineage: Eukaryota > Metazoa > Chordata > Chondrichthyes > Carcharhiniformes > Carcharhinidae > Carcharhinus > Carcharhinus amblyrhynchos. The sequence goes on from NC_137351.1 coordinate 12,659,187, forward strand.
TGGGTGGATGGGCCTGGGTAAGATGCTTTTTCCAAGAGTCAGAGCAGACTCAATGGGCCGGATGGCCTCCTTGTTCACTGAAGGGATTCTGTGGTAAAATAGGTTTAAGGGCGTCTTTCGAAAACTTTTACAATTGTGGAGGAGTTCAAAAGATATGGAGGAATCTCAAAACCAGGGCCCTGAAGATGGACATGAATAAGTCCAATAAGGAAATCAGGAGAATAATATAAAATAATGAAGGGCATAGACCAGCAAGATAATCGACATCTTTTCCCAAAAGAAACTTGAGGGCATAGGTTTAAGGTGAGAGGGGAGAGACACAAAAGAATTTGGAGGGGCAATTTTTTCACACAGGGGGTGGTGAGCTGCCAGAAGCAGTAGTAGAGGTGGGTACAATTTTGTCTTTTAAGAACATAAGAACATAAGAAATAGGAGCAGGAGTAGGCCATCTAGCCCTTCGAGCCTGCCCCGCCATTCAATAAGATCATGGCTGATCTGTTGTGGCTCAGTTCCACTTTCCCGCCCTCTCCCCATAACCCTTAATCCCCTCTCTTATCAAGAACCCATCAACCCGCTTCTTAAAAATATTTAGCGAGGCAGCCTCCACCACTTCAACGGGCAGAGAATTCCAGAGATTCACCACCCTTTGAGTGAAGAAGTTCCTCCTCAACTCCGTTCTAAACCGCCTCCCCTTTATCTTGAGGCTGTGCCCCCTAGTCCTACTGTCTTTTTTGAGCGGGAAGAGTCTCTCCACCTCTATCCTATCCATCCCATTCATCATCTTATACGTCTCAATGAGATCTCCCCTCATTCTTCTAAACTCTAACGAGTACAAGCCTAGTTTATTCAACCTCTCCTCATAGCTCAATCCCCTCAACTCCGGTATCAGCCTAGTAAACCTCCTCTTCACTCCCTCCAGGGCCAAAATATCCTTGCGCAGGTGCGGCGCCCAAAACTGCACACAGTACTCCAGCTGCGGCCTCACCAATGCCCTATACAGCTGCAGCAAGACCTCCCTACTTTTATATTCAATCCCCCTCGCTATGAAGGCCAGCATCCCATTCGCCTTCCTGACCACCTGCTGCACCTGCAAGCTGGGTTTTTGCGACTCATGCACAAGGACCCCGAGGTCCCTCTGCACCGTCGCCTGCTGCAGTTTTTCGCCACGTAAGTAATAGTCCTTCCTACCATTCTTCCTACCAAAGTGGACCACCTCACACTTGCCAACATTAAATTCCATTTGCCATTTCCTGGCCCATTCGCCCAGCCTATCTAGATCCTTCTGCAGACTCTCCACACCCTCCGCACAATTTGCCTTTCCCCCAATCTTGGTGTCATCAGCAAATTTCGACACCCTGCACTCGGTTCCCTCCTCCAGATCATCTATATAAATGGTAAATAGCTGAGGCCCCAGCACCGACCCCTGGGGCACCCCACTAGTCACCAACCGCCAATCCGAATAGCACCCATTGACCCCCACTCTCTGCCTCCGAAAACCGTTTAGATAATTACATGTGTAAGATGGGTATAGAGGGGTATGGGCCAAACACGGGCAATTGGGACTAGCTTAGTGGGTAAAACAAGAGTGGCATGGACAAGTTGGGCCGAAGAGCCTGTTTCCAAGCTGTAAACCTCTATGACTCTATGATACCAGGAGAAACATCTTTGCTCAGAGACTAGGGTAGACAGTGAAATTTACTGCAACAATGTGGCTGGAACTGAATAGCATAGCTGTGTGTAAGTAAAAGATAATAAACAGGTGAGGGAGAAAGGGATATGCTGATAGGATTAAATGAAGTAATGTTGGGATGAGGCTCATTTGGACAATACTAAACAGTATGGACTAGTTAGGCAGATTGGCCTTTTTCTGTACTGCGCATTCTATGCACACTCTCTCAGCACCCACTGCAGGATCTCTCATACAGTGTGGTTATGGGATTGTTGGTCAATGAATAAAACAGAAGAGGGTTATCTCTCTGAGATTAGCACTGGTTTGTAATATTTGAGTGGTGTAGCGACTTGTTCAAACTGAGCGGTATGTGAGCTGAGTACCCCACGGGCACACCCGCATGGGGAAAAAAAACGAAAATAAATATTTTTAGTTAAACTCATTCAGAGTTTGAGAAGAAGACTTTAGCCTTAAGTACGTGTCGTTTTTGCTAATAATCTCTTTGTTCTTGTGTGTGTGTGTGTGTGTGTGTGTGTGCCTTGCATAGCAGAAGCTTGTTATAACAATGTGTTTATTTGAACAGGGGCCTAGACAAGCAGTGTTAGAGTTAGACAGGGAGGAAGGGTTGTTTGTGTTACTATGTGTCCTGCCAATGTACTTTGCTTGGTGTGTTTGAACAAGGTGCAACTCCTGACCATCTGGTTACCATCAATATGTCTTTATTTGGATTGCTTGCTATCTATCGCTCTTCATGTTCCTTCAATATTCTCATTCTTACGCTGGCCGTTTATTAACTAAATAGGTAAACCCCATTTAGGCACATTTATCATAGATCCCCACTTAGAATCCTTGGACTATCCCCTCCTTTTATGAAAAATGTCCTAAAAAGGTGAAGGCATCTATATTTTTTAGGAGGGGAGTGGGGAGAATCAGACCTGATAAATGATGATGTCCAAAGAAAATGATAGATAGTCCCAATTGTTTTAGCGGCGAGCTTGGCTCAGTGATAGAGGTATGAGTGTGGAAGGTAAACTATTGTAGCTATTTATCTTTCTATGAAGGTTTCTGCTTTTTAATTTATCTTTCCTCCCATGTGTATGCCTCATACTGTCACAATGCCCTTTAGCAACGCAGAGGTCTCATACTCAGTGCAAAAATTGGAGATAAAGTTGGAGTTCTGGATTGAGGCAGAATCGTACAAAGAGAAAACAGAACACTTTTGCATCTTATTGTGCCGGGCCACTTAAAGAGATTTTAAAGGGATCAAGGAGTTTGGTGGAATGTGGGGGTGGGTGTTCAAGATATTGAATTTGATGATCAGCCATGATTGAAATGAATAGTGGTGCAGGCTCAAAGAGCCAAATGGCCTAGTCCTGCTTTTAGTTTCTATTTGTGTTTCTGAGGGTGTTCTAACTAAGCCAAGTGCATAGGTGGATTAACTATAGTAGGTGTGTGAGGCTATGGGAATAGAGTTAGGAAGAAAGCCTGAGTAAAACATTCTGTGTCAAAGGATTGGTTCAGATTGCAGGGATCCTATTCTATGATTCTTGAACATAATAATGTGATATACTGCACATAAGCCGCCTCCAACCTCTCTTCATTTCACTCATCCTTCTTCCGCATGAACTCATTCTTTTCCTTATTCATTTGTGGGACACAGGCGTTCCAGGCTGACCAGTACTTATTGCTCATCCTTAGTTGCCCGAGGGCAGTTGAGAGTCAACCACATTGCTGTGGCTCTGGAGTCACATGTAGGCCAGACCAGATAAGGACGGCAGATTTCCTTCCCCAAAGGATATTAGTGAACCAGGTGTCTTTCCAACAATTGACAATGGTTTCATGGTCATCAGTAGATTTTTAGTTCCAGATATTTTTAATGAATTCAAATTTGACCATTTGCCATGATGGGATTTGAACCCGGGTCCCCAGAACATTAGCTGAGCTTCTAGATTAATAGTCTAACAATAATACCACTAGGCCATTGCCTCCCCTATATCTTTGCCTTACATCTATTTGCACTATCACTTGAGCTACTTCCTCTATCTAAATCCTCTTCTGAACTATCGGTGGCATTTATTAGTTGCTATCTTATACTAATGGTTCCTATCATTCTGATTTCTCCCATAGGTGGAAACATCCCAAGTTTTCCCCACCATACTCTTCATTAGATTAAAGGGTCTTTATCAGATTACCCCTCAGTCAATTTCAAGGAATTCCTACTCCCACCCACAGCCACAAATATTCAATATTTCCAGATGGATGTTATGGTAACATTCCAGTTATGGTAACATTCCAGTCATTACTTTTTGCACTTCCACCAATGCATCAATGTTCTTCTTATAATATGGAGGCGAGAACTCCCTGCACATCAAGTGTGGTCTGGTCAAGCTTCTAGGCAAGTTAATTTTCAATTCTATCCCTTTAGAAATGGACCGTAATGTAGTGTTTATAGGCTTGTGCCCAACATAGAATCTGTATAACACGTAGGTTAGGTGGATTAACTATGGTACATGTGGGAGGTTATGAGAATAGAGTTGGGAAGAGGGCCTGGGTAAGACATTCTCTGTCAGAGGGTTGGTTCAGATTATGGGGATTCTATTCTATGGCAGATGGTGAAATTTAAATTCAATAAAAGTCTGGAATTAAGTTTAAACATGGCCATGAAACTCTCATCAATTGTTGTTAAAAACTCATCTGGTTCACTAATGTCCTTTAGGGAAGGAACTGTGTCGTCCTTCTCCAGAGCCATAGCAACGTGGTTGACTCTTAACTGCTCTCTGAAATGACCTAGCAAGCCACTCAGTTTGAGGGCAATTAGGGATGGGCAATAATTGCTGGCCCTGTCAGTGACACTGACATCCCATAAATAAATAAAATCATGTAAATGATTAAGAAAATTTGGAGTCTATAAGTGGTCTCTACAATGGTGACCATGAAAACCATTGTCAATTGTTGTGAAACCCATCTGGTTCACCAATGTTTTGTGGGGAATTAAATCTCCCATCCTTACCCGGGGTCTGGCTTACATGTGACTTCTCTTAACTTCCCCTCGAAATGGCCTAGCAAACTACTCAGTTCAAAAGCAGTTAGGAATGTGGGTGTCGCTGGCTGGGTCAACATTTATTGCCCATTCTTAAGGGCGGTTAAGTGTCAATCACATTGTTGTGAGTATGGACTCACATGGAGGCCCAGACCAGGTGAGGACAACAGACTTCCTTCCCTGAAGGACATTAGTGAAGTGGATGGGTTTTTCCAGCAGTTGACAATAGTTTTGTGTGATTATTATTAGACTTCTAATTCCAGATTCTCTTTTTATTGAATTCACATCATCCCGCTACATACTGTTGTGGGATTTGAACCCAGGTACCCCAGAGCATTGCCCTGGGTCACTGGATTAGTAATGCAGCAACAGTACCACTACACCACTGCAGCTTTACATGCTATTCAATTATGTAGAGGTGTTAACTGGGGATTCACCTGCATTCTTATTAATAAACATAAGCTTAGGGATGGGTGGGAGGGGGTAGCAAGAACAACCTCTTCCCTGCTATTGCCAGACTTGTTGAATGGACCTATCTCACACTAAGTTGATCTTTCTCTACACCCTAGCTATGACTGTAACACTAATTCTGCAGTTGCTCCTTTGTTCTTTATGAACAGTATGCTCTGTCTGTATAGCATGCAAGAAACAATACTTCTCACTGTATGCTAATAGATGTGCCAATAATAAATCAAACCAGATTTGACAAATAAGACAGAGGTTCTTGATTAATAAGGGGATCAGGGGTTATGGGGAAAAGGCAGCAGAATGGGAATGAGAAAAATATCAGCCATGGTTGAATGGCAGGGCAGACTCGATGGGCTGAGTGGCCTAATTCTGCTCCTATGTCTTATGGTCTTATGGAATGCAAGTTGTTGTTGTTACTGAGACACTAATCGTGGCTTTAATATTTGGCATGAGAGGGTTAATGCTAATCCGCTTGGCCAGAAGCCCCAGTGCAAATGATCTGCATTGTTTGGCAGATTTGATGCAGATTCCTGAAAACCAAATTAATTGAGGTTACAGCCTGAACAATACCCTATTGAATAATTAAACACAAAAACAAAAGTATTGAATTGTGTTGTTGATGTAGTGCAGCTAATTAACAGTAAAGTCTACGAGAAATGTAGCCAGTCCTAAAATTATTATATTTAGCGGTAGATGTGACAAGGTTTTAGTATTTAATTAAATCAGTTCTACAGTGCATTTTGTCAAATAGTTTACTTTCAGTGATTTGACATTCAGGGTGTACAATATTGTCTCTTATAATAGGTGTAGATTCCTTTGACCCCTGTCTGCTGAACGGGTTGGTACATTCACTTATTTGATTTTAAGCATACCCACTTAATTCCTCTCATACTGGAGGGTGCAGTAGTATATTGGTTGAGTTACTGGACTAATAATCCAGAAATATGAGTTTGAATCCCATCGTGCCTGTTGGAGAATTTAATTTCAGTTAATTAAATAAATCTGGAATAAAAAGCGAGTATCGGTAATGATGGTCATGAAACTATCAGATTGCCGTAACCGGTCCTTTAGGGAAGATTAGAAAAATATGCAGAGTTAAAGGGGAGTACGACAAGCAGAACCACCCATTCAATGGCCTCCTCCTGTGCTTTAACTCTTTGAGTGCATTGTCGAGTGTATATGTGACTCCAGACCCACAGCAAGGTGGTCAATTCTTAACCATACTCTGAGACGGTTGAGTATGTCACCCCATTGTATCAAAACTGCTGGAGCCATAACTTGGCCAGATAAGACTTCCTTCACTAGAGAGCACTCATGAATGTGTTGGGTATTTATGGCGACCCAATAGTTTCATGATCACCGTCACCACTTATAATCTCATAGGATCCTACGGTGCAGAAGGAGGCCATTCGGCCCATCGGGTCTGCACCAACCACAATCCCACCCAGGCGCTATCCCAATAACCCCATGCATTCATCCTGGCTAATCCCAACCCCACCCCCCGCCCCCACACTAAGGGTGCGGTTTTACAGCCTCGCTCATCCCAAAACTGTAAAATCCAACCCAAAGTCAACGGACCTTTCCACGTTCCGTCACTCTCCCACTCTGATTCCTGTGGCAGGTGGGGTTGGGTGGGGTGGTAAAATTCTGGCCTAAGAGGCAATTTAGCTTGGCCCATCCACCTAACCCACACATCTTTGTGAATTTTGAACCTGGGTCCCCGGCGTTGTCAGGCAGCTGTGCTAACCACTGTGCCACCGTGCCGCCTCAAAAGAATTACTTAATTAGCTGAATTAAGATTCATAACGAGCTGTGGTGAGATTTGGTCCAGGTCTCTGGATACCTGATTCCGTGATGTAGTCACTATGCCGACATACCCCCTTTCATGATGCCTTTGGCTCCTGTTCCTCCCAATGCCAACCCTCTCCCAGTCCTCCTTTCTCTTATCCTCTCCCCCAACCCCTCTTCTACATGAGAGTCTGTCGAGATGTACAGTAGTATCTGCACCACCTTCCTAAGCATGTTGGCCAGAATTCTCCGGCTGTTCCTGCCGGTGGGATTCTCTGGTCCTGCCAGCAGTGCACCCCCACCCCTGAGTTTCTTGCCAGCATGGGGTGATGTCATTGGGAATGCCTGTTGACAGTGGCAGGACCAGAGAATCCTGCCTCTAGCGAACACTGCGCCAGCTCCCACCCGGCAGGAAACATGGAGGCTGGACAGTGTCTCCCATTTTCCGTTTTTATTTCCAGCTGGGTTGACTGCAGCTAATCCTGTTAAACTTCACAGTTTTGAAAGTGGATCAAGCTGAGTTTCCCCAGTCTTTTGTGATTACAGCACCCAGGCGATACGGGAGGTTGACAATGTGACTAGTTTAGGGTAGGGCATTGAGGAGAGTTACAGAGCAAAGAGATCTAGGGGTACATGTTCATAGCCCCTTGAAAGTGGAGTCACGGGTGGACAGAGTGGTGAAGAATGCATTCAGATTGCTTGGTTTCATTGGTCAGAACATTGAATACAGGAGTTCGGATGTCTTGTTGAAGTTGTACAAAACATTGGTAAGACTACATTTGGAATACTGTGTGGAATTGTGGTCACCCTATTATGGAAAGGATATTATTAAACTAGAAAGAGTGCAGGGCAGATTTACTAGCACGCTACCAGGACTTGATGGTTTGAGTTATAAGGAGAGGCTGGATAGACAGGGGCTTTTTTCTCTGGAGTGTAGAAGGCTAAGGGTTGATCTTATAGAGGTCTATAAAATACTGATGGGCATAGATCAGCTAGATAGTCAATAACTTTTCCCAAAGATAGGGGAGTCTAAAACTAGAGGACATAGTTTTAAGATGAGAGGGGAGAGATACAAAAGTGTCCAGAGGGGCAATTTTTTGACACAGAGGGTGGTGAGTGTCTGGAACAAGCTGCCAGCAGTAGTAGTAGAGGTGGGTACAATTTTGTTTTTTAAAAAGTGTTTAGACAGTTCCATGGATAAGATGGGTATAGAAGGATATGGGCCAAATGCGAGCAATTGGGACTAGCTTAGGGGTTTAAAAAAAAAGCAGCATGAACAAGTTGGGCTGAAGGGCCTGTTTCCATGCTGTAAACCTCTATGGCTCTATGATCCCATAACCATCATTTCTGGAGGTCTCCAGCATCCAGCCCATTATAGTCCACCCATTCTGGAAGGAAAATATTAGGCTCCCCTCAGAATAACAGTTCCCAGAAATCACCCCAAATCCCAATGTCGCGCCCTGCATAGGAGAGTGAAGTTGATAAATTAAGGCACCAGTTAAAACGTCAGAGAGCAGAAAACAACACAAATGCATTGTGCATCCATTAGCTTGGCAGTCAGTAATACGCGCCTGTCAGAGTTACAGTTAACTGCACTGATGTTACAATATGTTCCTTCAATGTTGACCATGGTTCCAGTGGGTAGTGTTCTCGTCCAGAGTTTTTGGGTTAAAATCCGACTCCAGAAATGTTGGGTGTGATGTTTCCTGCTGTTCCTGCTCCTGCTGTGCCAGATCACTGCAGCAGAATAGGAAAATCCCACCAGCATGACCAGCCTTGAGCATATATTCTGGGCTAAGACTCACATTTCTTGCATTTCTAAGGGAGTGCTGCGCTGTCAGAGGTGCCACATTTGAGCAGATACATTAAACCCTTGAGAAGTTGATGTGAAAGATCCCATATCCTGTTTCAGATCAGAGAAGCCGAGTTATCCTCGTGTCCAAGCCAATTTTACCCCTCAATCAACTTTACCAAAGCAGTTTACCTGATCATAGGGGCTTGAATCCTGTGCTCTTGCTGCCATGCTAAATTCTCCCCCAGGACAGGCGCTGGATTGTGGTGACTAAGGGGTTTTCACAGTAACTTCATTGCAATGCTAGGGGATTTTCACAGTACACTCATCGCAGTGTTAATGTAAGCCTACTTCTGACACTAATAAATAAATAAACTTTTATAAGAATGGTGACGTGGGTGCAAAATATGGAGAGAATCGGGAAACTCAATTCTCTCCAACGAGATCATGTTTTCCAATTTTTCACTGGTGATGTAATGAGGATCCCACCACAGGAGTTTGGGAAGTTCATTTAAATATATTAGTATCTTATTAGCGAGCCCTCCCGCCGACTCTTTCCCACCCCCCCCACCCCTTACTGTACATTCATTAGGCACCAACATGTCGTCATGCAGACGCAATTTACAATAGTGCGGGGGTAAAGTTGAAAAGGAGCGCCCCACTGATTACTGAGATTAGATTTTCCCTGGGCGAGCGAATCAGAGGCAAGATGCCATGAGCGCAGCGTTAAACACTTGGGGGAAAATAAAATTCTTAAAGGGGCTGAATTTCCAATGAGTTTTCCCACCATCACCGGCAATGGGATTTTTCCCAGTTTTTCACTGGGAAAAAATACCGGAAAAATCCCACCCTACACCAGAGACGACACTTCAAAAGTACTTCATTGGCTGTAAGATGCTTTGAGATGTCAGGATGGTGTGAAAGATGCTATATATATATCTATAAATGTAGTGTATAATCCCTCAAAATATAACTCAAATTGATGAAAATCTGAAGGAGTTCCATGGTAAAAGGATCTCCTGGGATCCTTAAAGAATGATTTTCGCTGTTAATGTCTCCTTAGAAGTCGATATGTTGTAAAGAATCCTGATCTGTTTCAACATTTCCCTTTTCTTCACTGACTCCTTAAACATATTTTTTTCCCTGAATATCAAGCAGTGCTGACCTGCTGGGTGGAATTGTCTGGAAGAGTGACTGAGTCTGCCTCAATCAATGTTCTTAGTTACCAGCAGACCTCTGAGGCGACCCTGGGGAAGTGAGATGGGTGGCTCCCGTTTTGTGACGGTGATCAGAGGGGTAATGATCAGCTGGGACACTGGGGAGGACTCCCTGTGAATTATACCTGGGGATCTTTCACGTGCGCCTGAGCGGACAGACGGGACTTTTGTTTGATATCTCACCCAAAAGGTGACAAAAACAACAACTTGGACTGATATTTGGGGTGGGATTTTCCAACCTCACTCACCTCAAGACCAGAAATTCCCATCCAAGATCAGCGGACCGTTGCACTGTCCGCCAAATTTTCTCTCCCGCCCGCTACAATTTATGTGGCAGGTGGGACAGGAAAATTCTGTCCAGTCCCTTTACTATCGTCAAAAATATCTCGATTTCTTCACAAAGTTTGACAAAGTCAGTTAGGGAGATATTAGGAACAGGTATTCAAACAAGCTTGGTCAAAGAGATAGTTCTACAGGAGTGTTCTCAAGGCATTGGAGAGGTGGAAAGTTTAGAGATGTTAATGCTGGTCTAAAGCAGTGGGACTGACCCTCTCATGGCAGGGTCAGTGGCTACAGCACACCGCAAGTATTCAATTATCTTCTTGGTCGAGCATCATGTTGCCCATTTTCTGACTGAAGAGTCCAGAGTTCTAACAAATAGGTAAAATCGCCATAGATCCAGTCGACCATAGGTTGTCCGGCGATGATTTAACTTAAGGGTCACCTTAGGTAGGGGCAAGGCCTTCATGAATAATTTCAGCCAGTTCAGGAATTGAACCCATGCTGTCGGAGTTGCTCTACATCACTAACCAGCCTCCTAGCCAAGTGAGCTAAACTGACTGCTCACACCTGTGCACACCAGTAATGCTAAATTCTCCCTCAGTGTACCCGAACAGGCGCCAGAGTGTGGCAACTAGGGGATTTTCGCAGTAACTTCATTGCAGTGTTAATGTAAGCCTACTTGTGACGCTGATAAATAAACTTTAAAACCAAGGCAGGTCTCCTCGCTTCAAGAAATAGTGTGTATGAGGGAAGAAAAGAATTGTTGTAATATAGGAAATGCCACAATCAATTTGCTCACAGGAAGTTCCTCCTGTTGAGACAATGACTGCCTATTTGTTTTGGTGGTGTTGACTGAGGGGTAACCATTGGCTGGGACTTCAGTGGTAGCCCCCCTGCCCTTCTTCAACATAGCTCCTCGGATCTGTTACCATCCAGCTGGGAGAGTCTCAGACGTCTCGTCCAAAAGACACTGCTGCACTCCCTCAGTTCCGTGCTGGAATGACAGCTCCAGTTTTTGCACAGCCCTCCCTCATTTGGACCCATGACTTTCTGAGGCTGAGGTGACAATGTCACTCGCTGAGCCAAGACTGAGACTTCAGTCTACTTCTGAATGATAAACACGCTCTGTCAATGACCTGAAACTATACGATAATAACAAAAAGAGGAATAAGTCAAACAATCGCAATCCCAGAACCCAGTGCTAGGGACCTGGGTTCGATTCCCGGCTTGGGTCACTGTCTGTGCGGAGTTTGCACGTTCTCCCCGTGTCTGTGTGGGTTTCCTCCGGGTGCTCCAGTTTCCTCCCACAGTCCAAAAGACGTTCCGGGACTGTATTGATCCCAAATTCTCATGTGACGCTGCAAACTCCTTTCCTGTTTGCTGAGGGTATGTAAAACTTCAATGAGGCTTGTTGCAATTTGCTTCCAGCGTATAACAACATTGATCCAAGCACAACATTTAAATTCTACACCTCGCATGAAATGTTCTCAATTATCTCCATTTCAGCTCTCAGTACATGCAATGTATAAAGTGGGAGGCAAAAGAGGAAAATTACTGACTGCTTCAAGGCCAAGTCACCGAGATGGGACCTGTCATTGAAACCAAGTAATCCACTCATATTAATTACAAGAGATCCAAGAGAGAAAACTCTGAATGCACTCGGAGTTGGTGGAAATAAAGCCCAATAAGATTGTAAGGCTACTCGTTATAAATATCCAGGTGTACTTCCACACAGGGAATGTTGTGGGCATGTATAAAGGGATCAAACAGTCAGCAGGTCCACCAGCCAATACAGCTGCTCCACTGGAAACAGAGGCAGGGGAGGTATTGCAGTTGGGAAGATAAGCAGCGGGACGCTACCTTGGAACCGCGCGGTGGTACAATGATTAGCACTGCTTTCTCACAACGCCAGGGATCTGGGTTTGATTCCCGGCTTGGGGCACTGTCTGTGTGGAGTTTGCACATTCTCCCCGTGTCTGCATGGGTTTCCTACAGCTGCTCCGGTTTCCTCTCACAGTCCAAAGGTGTGTGAGTTAGGTAGATTGGCTATGCTAAATTGCCCCTTAGTGTTGGGTCACATTAGGGTTAATGCATGGTGTTATAAGGATAGGGCCTGGGTGGGATTGTGGATGGTGCAGACCCGATGGGTCGAATGGCTGAATCTGTACTGTAGGATTCTATGATTCTACCTTGAGTTGTACGCTAGGGGGAATATTGTCTGTGTGGAAGCTCTGGACACTACTGTAAGGCTGCCTGTCATCGCATAGCTGGCTATTGAAACCACAATGGGGCAGCTTAGCAAAGCTAATGAACCACACGCTGTGTGCTAAGTTCCAGGGACTGATTCAGCCTGAACTGACCAAGATCAGAAAAGCGGCACCCCTGCAACATCTGTATGAATGTCACTGCTGGAGGGAGGAGGACAAGCCCCAGATACAAAGATTTTGACCCGGTACAAGGACAAGGGTGACAGCGGGTTATTCCAATGGTCAAGGCACCTCCCTGCTGAGCATTTTGGAGAAGTGTTTTCTTGTGTTGACCTTGTCAAACTGCAGATCCTGGCTGAACGCCTCCGCTTGGAATCCCAGTGTGGCTTCAGAATCAGAAAATCCACAACAGACATGATCTCTGCTCCAGAAATGTTATGAACCATGGTGACCGCTATATACCACCGTCATCGATCTCACCGGGACAGCTGACCATGTGAGTAGAGATGGGAAAAATTGCTGCTCAATGTGATGTTTCCATGACAACGTGGCTAAGGTCAGCTATGGTGGGACAGCATTGGAACCCTTTGTGATCTTTCGTGAGGTCAAACAGGATTGGTTTGAAAGGTTTATTTATGAGTGTCACAAGTCGGCTTACGTTAACTCTGCGATGAAGTGAAAATCCCATTGCCACCACATTTTGGGTACACTGAGGGGGAATTTAGCATGGACAAACATCCAACCAGCACGTCTTTCAGACTGTGGCTGGAACACCCAGAGGAAACCCACGCAGGCATGCAGACTCTGCATAGACAGTGACCCAAGCTGGGAATCGAACCCAGGTTCATAGATCATAGAATCCTACAGTGCAGAAAGAGGTCCTTCGGCCCATCGAGTCTGCACGGCACACAACCCCACCCAGACCCCAACATATTATACCCACTAATCCCTCTAACCTCCGCTATCCTGGACACTAAGGGGCAATTTCTTAGCATGGCCAATCAACCTAATCCGTACATCTTTGGAAGGAAACCCACGCAGACATGAGGAGAATGTGCAAACTCCACACAGACAGTGACCCGAGCCAAGAATCGAACCCAGGACCCTGGAGCTGTGAAGCAGCAGTGCTAACCACTGTGCTACTGTTCCTGGCACTGTGAGGCATTGGCCTCTGGGGGTGCAATTCTTTGACTTATTCTTCTTTTTGTTGTTGTCATATAACTTCAGGTCATCGACAGAGTGTGTCCATTTACAGACCAGAATTTACAGAAAGCTCTTCATCCTGCTGGCCTGAGGTCCGAGACAATGTGTGACATCCTCATCAAAGAGCAGCTCTTCATTGACAATACAATAACACATCACACTAAGGAATACCTTCATTACCAGAGAGACAGACTCTCCCACGCCTGTAAAGTGTTTGCTTTGACCATCAGCATCAGGAAGACAAATATCACAGTCCAGGATGTTGCCACACAGCCACCTGTCAGCATTGACCATGTGACGCTGCAGCTTGTTGATAGTTTCACATATTGAGGCTCCACAATCACCAACAATCTGTCATTTGAAGCTAAAACATATAGAAACATAGAAGCTAGGAGCAGGAGGAGGCCATTTGGCCCTTCAAGCCTGTTCTGCCATTCATTATTATCATGACTGATCATCCAACTCAATAGTCTAATCCTGCTTTCTCCCCATAACCTTTGATCCCATTCGTCCCAAGTTCTATATCTACCCTCCTCTTGAATACATTCAATGTTTTGGCATCAACTACTTCCTGTGGTAATGAATTCCACAGGCTCACTACTCCTTGGGTAAAGAAATGTCTCCTCACCTCCGTCCTAAATGGTCCACCCTGAATTCTCAGACTGTGTTCTGGTTCTAGATTCCCCCACCATTGGGAACATCTTCCCCACATCTACCTTGTGGAGCCCGGTTAGAATTTTATAAGTTTCTATGAGATTCCACCCTGCCCTGAAATCAATACACACATTGCTAAAGAGGCAACTGTTATGTTCAAACTGAGAAAGAATGTGGAGCAACAGCAATCTGACTGAGAACACCAAATTGTGACTCTACCAAGCCTGTACCCTCCGTACACTCCTCACAACGGTGAGAGCTAGACAACATGTGATCAGCAGGAGAGAAGGCTGAACGGTTTCCACTTTTGCCGTCTCAGATGTATCCTCGGCCTCTTTCGGCAGGACAAGGTCTTGGAGTAAGCGAATTCCATCAGCTTGCGCTCAATGCTAAGCCAATGATGTCTGTGTTGGCTCAGCCACATTCATCAGCTGAATGAGATCCGTACACCCAGAGACCTTCTATACAGAGAACTGACCACTGAGTCTCAACTCCCTGGACATCCATCCCTCAACCACAAGGACACATGGAAATGAGAGTGAAGATGGCACAGGCACCTAGGAGACGGTCGCTGACTTTGCAGCTCACTGATTGGAAAGGCCATTATAGAGACAAACCCAAATGAAAATATGAACTGACCAAGGACAGCAAAAAGAGGCTGGTGAATCCTACACCTTCTCAACCCACTGCCCTCCTCTGCAGCAAGTGTGGCACAGACTGCCTTCTCAGTGTGGGCCCCTGAGCCATGCCACAATGAGCCTGCTGCACCGTGCTGGGGCTTACTGAGCTGTAACAGAGTTGGGTTCCCGAGCCATGCCAGAGTGGGGTACCTGAGCTGTGCCAGATTGGGGTTCATGAGCTGTGCCAGAGTGGGGTTCCCAAACTCTGCTAGAATGGGGCTCCTGATCCGTGCCAGGGACTCCTGAGCAGTAGCTGAGTGCAGTTCCTGAGCAGTGCTGGAGTACGGTTCCTGAACTATGCCAGGGTGAGATTCCCAAACCAGGTCAGAATGACGTTCCTGAGCCGTGCCAGAGTGGGGTTCATGCGCCGGGAATTCCTGAACTGTGCCGGAGTGGGGTTCCTGAGCTGTGCCAGAGTGGGGTTTCTGAGCTGTGCCAGAGTGGAATCCCTGCACCACGCCAGATTGGGGGTTCCTGAGATACGCCAGGTGATGCTGTACACAAAGATGGCCACCATGCTGTAAACTGAATTACCAGATGGAAAACTGCCATCAAATGCAATTTATTCCAACTACAGCAAATCTCCCTCAGAGACAGCAATCTATTTTCTCACATTGTCATGGAATATCTTCATTGTTCAGAGATTCCTGTTTTTATTCGGATTAAATTGCTCGGTGGGTAACAAAATGACTCATGATACAAGTTGATTGTTCCGACCAGGAGTTCATGAAGAATTTGACCCCGTGAACGATCACAGTTCCAGCCTGACATTCCTTGGCAAGTGCTCCATCTACTCCTTGGCCTCTGACAGTGTGTGAGTACGGGCGGGGTTGGGTCAGTGCGTGAGGGGAGTGTGATGGCATTAGCAGCAGTGTTTAGTTGGCCCAGTACTAAGCAGGGGTTAAACTGGGGGAGACTCCAGCCCAGGGCTGGAGGGAGATGATGAAACTAATATCATTGTGTAACAAAAAGAACAAGTGATCTCACACTGCGTTACATCGACACCACCCACACTGCCATTTCCCCATCGCACGATCCATTTCAGATCACAGGAGAGTTACTGATTAGCTATTCGCAGTCTCCCCTCTAAGTTGAAACAAGTTTGTATTTCAAGCAAGGGGCTTGGTCATCTAATCAAACCAGGCAAATTTGGATTGACTCAATCCTTGCACGGAGCTCACGGTGCAGCCCACTTGGAAATGAGAAGTCTCTGCTGTCATTAACAGTCCATCAATACTTCATGAGGCCCTGGACTACGAGCTTGTGAGAGATGGGGGATCTGGAGAGGGAAGAGGTGGCTACAGGAAAGACTGAAGTGGATCTGTCAACAATAATCCAGTACACCACTCAGGGACAAAAAAATCACACTGAGACGATGAATCATTCTCCCTCTCCCCCAGGCAGCCACATTGTTGGTCTGGAGTGCACTTTGCCTCTACAGAGTATGTTGTCAGAATTCTACTCTAGATCCTCAACAGCTTTCTGAAATATTTAGTTTTTTTTTCACTTAAAGCTGATTGAATTTCCAATCTGTCGAATACCTGCCAAGTTTTTTTATTTAAATGTTCCTCCAATTTGTTAATGTCTTAAATGAATCCGCTGTCTGCCAACAGTCCGAGGTCATATCGATTTCCTGCTCTGGAGAGGTTAGGGTGAAGCGATAGTTACACTTTAAATTTTCCTTATTGATCTATTCATCTCTTGATTCTGCAGGATTAAATGGCACATTTCACAAACTCCTGAACAAGCACTCAGCTCTGGCCCACATTAAAGATGTTATTGATTTCCTATTCTGTGAGTTTTCTGCTATTAACTCTCCCTCTGTCTCCACCACGCAACCTAACTTGGCAGCCATAGCGCAGGCTGTGGCTGGGCCTTGCTGAAGGTACTTGTTTTGGATAAATACAGGATAAATCTTCTCCCACTCCTGGCCTCTCTGGGTATCTCTGAATTTAATCTTTCGATGGCTATGCCTGCAGTTGCCTGGGCCCCAAGCTCTGGAATCCCCTCCTTAAACCTCTAATATGTGTTGCAATATTCATGGCTTTCATGGTGGCACTGCTGCTTCACAACGCCAGGGACCTAGGTTCAATTCTTGGCTTGGATCATTGTCTGTGTGGAGCTTGCACATTCTCCCCGTGTCTGCGTGGGTTTTCTCCTGAAAGATGAGCTAGTTAGGGTACATTGGCCGTGCTAAGTTCTCCCTCATTGTACCCGAACAGGTGCCGTAGTGTGGCAACTAGGGGATTTTCACAATAACTTCATTGCAGTGTTAAAGTAAGCCTACATATGACAAATAAATAAACTTCAATGTAAATAAACAATACTTAATGCAACTTGTTGCTCAAACAGATATTAAAGATTGAAGGAAGAATGGAGACTTTCGCTGGTGTTCCAGAAGCATGGAATCCCTACAGTGCGAAAAGAGGCCATTTGGCCCATCGAATCTGCACTGACCCTCTGACAGAGAATCTTACCCAGACTCTCTTACCCACCCTATCCCCATAACCTCACACATGTACCATAGCTAATTGCCCCTGAACTACACATCTTTGGACACTAAGGGCAATTTAGCATGGCCAATCAACCTAACCTGCACATCATTGCGTTGAGGAAACTGGAGCACCAGAGGAAACCGGAGCACCAGAGGAAACCTGCGCAAACATGGGGAGAACATTCAGACTCCACACAAACAGGTACTTGAGGCTGGGATTGAACCTGGGTCCCTGGCGCTGTGAGGCAGCAGTGCTGACCACTGTGCCCGCTGTGCCACCCTGGCAAACTTTCCTCCCTCAGAAGAAATTCAGACAAGCCAGGTTGTCCTCTTATGGCCATTTGTGGGATCTTGCTGTGTGCCGTAGCACCTGCTGAATTACCAGGTCACTGCCTGTGAGGTGATTTGAGATGTTGCTGACAGAACTATCCTGACACAAATTCTTTTGGCCACGAGTAGGCCCAAGGCTTTATCTACTTTTGAAGAAAGTGTCCCAAGCTGAGGGGAAGCTGACACCCCTATGTGACCCAGGACGGTGACACACAAATAAGTTGGGGGTGGGGGTGAGGGTTGGGGGATGGCGACATTGTCACAGTGCCCACCTCATGCATTAATGAAAATGAGCTCATCCAGAGGGTGAAATGCAGAAACTCCCCCAATCAGCTCCAGCTCAATGTTGTTGTGGGCCTTGGCCTGAAAATACAGAGCTTGTTGTGAAGGGGGAGAATGTCCCAGTGCTGTTCGGATGAGGAAATCCAATGCGGAATTCCGGAGAAAAGCCTTGACCCAGAGAGTGGTTAGGATGTGGGGCTCGCTACGCTGTGAGGGAATTGAGGTGAGCACTTATCCGGAAATCAGACAAGCACACGAGGGGAAAGGGTAGGTATTGATGAAGTGAGGTGAAGTGGGCGGCGATTTGTGCAATAAACACCAGCATGGGGGCAGTCGGGCCAAATGGTCTGTCCCTGTGTTTTCAATCCTGGGTCACTGCTTCATAATGGGAAAGTTTTGATGCAAATTGTCAACTATTTAATTTAGTGTTGAGGCAATTGCGGAAATAGGGTAACATAACACAAGGCATGGGGGCCCATTGTCAGAAACACCACTCTCTGGGCTGAATGAAATGTTTATGCAGCATCAGCTTTTTGCAATCCATCATTCTTCAGTTGGGGAAGGTCAAAGTGCTTTATAATTGGAGAAATTTTTTTCTTTTTAAATTACAAACGACATTAGGCCACAAATGAGACGTGCGGTCACTTATAATCACGTAAACCAGGCACAAAATAAATCCCGGAGTCACTGGTTTCCCAAACCGGACCAGATCACAAACAGGAGCCGGATAAGCTCGCCACTCTTCTTCTCCGTGTCTTCTGGCCAACCGAGGGCTCTCAGACCATCGATCAGAGCTCTCTAAGGAGAAAAGGAATCGTTTTCGTGTTTTCCCCCCATTACCCTAAAGGGGAAACTGCACCGAGCGCAATGTGGGATCCATTAAATTGCTGGGACGTTTCACTAAAGAGTCAAGAGATTTAGCAGCTGCAGATGCTTGAGGCTGAGGCACCTCATTAACCACTTCTCAACCTGCTGCAATCGACCCTTCGCGCTGAAATTGATTGTTTTCTGAAGCCTGTTTCCAGCCTTAGGGAGGGGACATATATCCTGTTATTTCTGTGCCCTTCATCGTGTAATAGTCTGAGTTTCCAAAGCACTACAACTTGTTAACAGGTTATTAATGAGACACTGAGGATGTTCAGTTCCTCTCTACTCCAGTTTCACTATCTCGGTCCACACATTCGCACTGAAATTCTCTCTCGCTCGCTTCCTCTCCCTTACCATTTTTCTTTCTCGCTCCCCCTTTCTTTCTCAAAGACTCATTTTCTTTCTCTCACTCCTTATTTCCTTTTTTTCCCCTTCCCTCGCTCAATCCTTTCCTTCCATTTTTCTTTCTATCTCTTTCACTCTCTTTCCTCTCTCTCTCTCGTTTTAGTATTCCACAGGGGTTTTTCCCAGCCTTTGATGTGACCCTGCCCTTTCCTTCCCTTGTCCTCTCTCCCACCTGCTACCCTGAAACATTCCCAAGTGTCTCTCTTAATTGTCTGCTTTTAATTTGAGAAAAAAAGACTTTCTTTTAAGAGTGAGTTTTGTGCGATGGCACTTTGCTTAATTAAGGACCCCAGGCACCCCGGACATTCTCTCTCCCAACTTCGTCCATCAGGAAGAAGATAGAAAACTCGGAGGTCATGCACCAATCAACTCAAGAACAGCATCTTCCCTGCTGCCGTCAGACTTTTGAATGGACCTACCTCACATTAAGTTAATCTTTCTCTACACCCTAGCTATGACTGTAACACTACATTCTGCACTGCCTCATTTCCTTCTCTATGACTGGTATGTTTTGTCTGTATAGCATGCAATAAACAGTACTTTTCACAGTATGTTAATACATGTGACAATAATAAATCAAATCAAATCAAAAAATCTACATTGGCCAACGTGTGGGTCTGATTTTGACAGTCTGTGATGACAATGGGGTGCAAGGTCTGGTATTTGAGGCCAGTTCATTTTAGCTGGTAATGCCACCTGTTTGCCAGGGTGAATGGGTATGATTACATTGCAGCCGCTTATCTAACAAACACCAGCATTCCAAAGTGTCACGGTGTGAGAGGATTCGTGTTTAACTTTTTACAACATCATTAAGATGGAAACAACCTCACTTAAGTTGCTGAGAAATGGTTATCAAATGACAGAGACTAAAAAGAACAAACAGTGTCTAACTCTCCTCCCCCCCCCCACCCCGTGTATTTAATGAACTTTCTGTGTAATCAATGGAAACTCTTTAAAAATAGCATGTCCCATATTAGATGAGGTTTCTGAAATCTAGCTCAAATTGCTGTAGTCTCCCAAAGCTACATTTAACAAGGGTTTGAAGAAGCCAACTCATTTCATAGATATGTAGAAAGACAGAGAGGTGGTGGGGTGGGTGTTGATTTAGGGAGAGGGTTTTAGAGTACAAGGCTATTACCGAAGGTGAAGTGTGACAAATTGGGGCATGATGGCACAATGGGTTAGCACTGCTGCCTCACAGCACCAGGGACCCGGGTTCAATTCTGGCAAAGGTCACTGTCTGTATGGAGTCTGCACGTTCTCTCCGTGTCTGCGTGGGTTTCCTCTGGGTGCTCCGGTTTCCTCCCACTGTCTCAGAGATGTGCAGGTTAGGATGATCGGCCATGCTAAATTGCCCCTTAGTGTCAGGGGGATTAGGAGGGTAAATACATGGGATTACAGGGATAGGGGCCTGGGTGGGACGGTTGACGGTGAGGGCTCGATATACCAAATGGCCTCCTTCTGTACTGTAGGGATTCTATGACAGAGGGTACAAGATTGGAGGAGGAGAGGCCTTACACTGAGGTATAGACCGAACAAAATGGTTGAAATTGAAAATGGGAAGGCAATAGAGGAATTTGAAAAGGAGGGTGAGAGTTGGAAGTTGTTTGCATTGAGTGAGAAAAGATGGGGGTGATTAGTGAGGATTCCAGAGACCATTTAAATGAATTGAGACCTCATCAGTATTTTGAGATTCTCAAACGCACCAATCCCCGTGACAGCGCACCAAACCTCAGGGAAATTTGAATTTGATTCCAAATGTTCCTCATTCCCTAACAATCTGCAAGTTGGATGCTACCTTCTCCTCATTAGAACTGAATTCAGATGCTAGTTACTTGCAGCCTGAATTAATTATTCCCTGATTAATTCTGGCATGCAGCAGGGTTTTTTTTGCTGAATGTGTCGTGGGATGAATGATGCAAATGTGTACAAGGAGGATCCTGTCCAGACTTATCTCTGCTGCCTGACATCTTAATGGGATTTGATCTTCAGAGTTCTATTCACACCAAGAGGCGTACAAAGTGCTTTTAATGGTATGCTGGGAAAGTCTTGTAAAGTGCTGATAATCACCCGTGTAAAGCTATACCACCCAAACGCCTCAGACAAGGTACTGGCGTTCTGTGAATGGTTCTGCAAATGCCTGTTGCAACGTCTACACCCACAGCATCAGTGGTCACATATTTTCTCTTCACAAAGTGCACAGCTTCAGCCAGAAACAATTTCCCTGTGGTGTTTAAAGCATTTCGCGGTTATCCCCATTTCACTACCCCAAAGTGCGGTGGATGCTGGGACAGTGAGTACATTTGAGGAGGAGTTAGACAGATTTGGCAGCACAGTGACACAGTGGTTAGTGCTGCTGCCTCACAGCTCCAGGGACCGATTCCCGGCTTGGGTCACTGTCTGTGCAGAGCTTGCCCGCTCTCTCCATGGTTGCGTGGGTTTCCTCCGGGTGCTCTGGTTTCCTCCCGCAGTCCAAAGATGTACGGGTTAGGTGCACTGGCCGTGCTAAATTGCTCCTTAGTGTCCCAGATGTATTGGTTAGAGGGATTAGCGGGCTAAATATGTGGGGTCATGGACCTGGGTGGGATAGTTGTTGGTGCAGACTCGATGGGCCAAATGATCTCTTCTATACTGTAGGGATTCTATGATTTTTAATTGGGATTGGGATGAGGGGTTATGGGGAGAAGGCAGGAAAATGGGGATGAGGAGCACATCAGCCATGTTTGAATAGCAGAGCAGATCCGATGGGCTGAATGGCTTAATTCTACTCCAATATCTCATAAAATTGTGGACTTAAGTTCTGGCTGCCACTCTTCCTTCGCCAACCCCACCAAAAACTCATTTATACTAAAGCAAAATACAGCAGGGAATCTGAAATAAAAACAGAAAATGCTGGAACACGCAACAGGTCAGGCAGCGTCTGGGCAGAGAGAAAGACCAGTAACATTTCAGGTTGATGACTTTTCATCAGAATGACCATTCTGATGGTTCCTTATGTGGCTCGGTGTCAGGCACCGTTGAGACACTTTCCAACATTAAAGGTGCTATATAAATGTGGGCTTTTGTTGTTTATCCACACACTAGTAATGAGTGACTTCAAAAATGAATTCTTTGCAGGTGAAATGTTCAGGAGCATCATGAGATGTAAAATATAACTATAAATATGTGTAATCAGTAACAGAATTGTCTGAGCTGCCATCGCCACAATGAAAGAGCAGAGGGAAATTCTTTGGTGACTCAGTGTAGCTGAATATGTATCCTCATAGAATCCCTATAGTGCAAAAGAAGGCCATTCGGTCCATCAGGCCTACACCAAGTCTTCGACAGAGCATCTTACCCAGGCCTTATCCCCATATTTACCTAATCTCCCTAACCTACACACTTCGGGCCATTAAGAGTCAATTTAGCATGGTCAATCCATCTAACCTGCGTATCTTTGGACTGTGGTAGGAAACCTGAGCACCTGGAGGAAACCCACGCAGACACGGAGGGAACATGCAGACTCCGCACAGACAGTGAACCAAGCCGGGAATCGAACCTGGGTCTCTGATGCTGTGAGGCAGCAATGTTAACCACTCTGTCACAGTGCTGGAGGTTGGTATTAGGGAAGTTAAAAGGTATCAGGAACAGGCAGGAATGTGGATCCGAGGCCACAATCAGATCAGCCATGATCCCCGCGAGGAACTGAAAAGCCGACTCCTGATCCTGCTTTGTATGTTTGTGGCGCCAACTATCTCTAATTGAACAATTTAAAACAAGCTGCCAATGAGTTTAAAACTCAGCTTGTTCATGAGACTTCACACTACTCAAAGTGTTCAGTTGAACGTCAATCTTGCAGTTCCATCCCAGCCAGCTATTTATCTCAGCCCCGATTATTGCTTACTTTGATCATGTATGATATTAATACTTTATTCAGAAGCCACCCTAAATGCACTGTTGCCTCAGTGACTCATCGTATAGACTTCATGCACTGTTCAGCAGTCTGCCCCTCTCCTGTATTTCAACCCTTTCTCTGCCAATGCCACCAAGTAAGAAGTCTCACACCAGGTTAAAGTCCAACAGGTTTTTTTGGCAGCACAAGTTACAAGCTTTCGGAGCACTTCTCCTTCATCAGGCGAGCTGCCCCTTCATCAGGTGACTCACCTGACGAAGGGGCAGTGTTCCGCAAGCTTGTGGTTTGTGCTACCAAATAAACCTGGTGTTGTGAGATTTCTTACTGTGTCCACTCCAGTCCAACAACGGCATCTCCACATCGTGACTACCACCAAGAACAGCTTTAACTCATTATTCACCTCATCTCGAGTTCTGGGTTTCTGCTATGTTCAAAGTAATTGCCACACACGGCAGCCGCTCATGTTCCAAAAACTCATCGGGTGAGCTAAGGCCCACAATCAGATCAGCCATGATGCTTTCGAGGAGCCAACTCCTGCTTCTGCTTTTTGTTGCCTGTTTAGAGGCTGTAATAATGTACTATATTAATAGGTGATACCTCTGCGTAACTAGAGGTAGAGGGCCATTTTAACCCCATCCACAACCTTAAACATTCACTCTCCTCCACCACCGATGCACAGCGGCAGCAGTGTGACTTGTGTAAAAGATGCGCTGCAGGAACTCTCCAAGTCTCCTTAGACAGCACCTACAAACACACAACGTCTACCGTCTAGAAGGACAAGGGCAGCGCACACACGGGGGGACACCGCCATCTGGAAGTTCCCCTCCAGGTCACTCGCCATCCTGACTTGGAAGTATATTGGCCGTTCCTTCACAGTCATTGAGCCAAACTCTTGGAATTCCCTCCCTAACAGCACTATGGGTGCACCTACGCCACATGGCCAGCAGCCACTCAAGAAGGTCACTCACCATCACCTTCTCAAGGCAATTAGCGATGGACCAAAAATGCGGGCCTTGTAAATGACACCCACATCCTGTGAAAGAATACTTTTTAAAAAAATGTTCATTTTACATATGTGTGTTGTGTTAGATTATTGGTTCCCTGTCAATGACAACACCATTGGTTTAGGTTACGGTTCAGCTCCCATGTTGATTCAATGAGGTTCCTTTCTAATGCTGTCTACGTGTAGATGGTTACAAGGCGGTTTAACCTGGCATTCGCATCACATCGTAGAATGTAATAGCAGTCTATCAAGCTGTCAGAATCTTGATATTTATTAAACTGCTTCAGAAATAGTGCCGTCTTTTTATGAAGTCTAATTACTTTTGGGTCAAGTCATCGATCTAGCCGTTTTGCTACATGCTGGATAATCTGGAACAGCCTGAGGGAAGGAAGTTGATCTCTTTGGCTGGCATCTCCTTCTCCCATATGGTGTGGGGCAGGAAGATGGGATGTGGTGTAGGATGCCACATCCCATCAAATAAGTCATTCATTTATATTGGCCCATTTCCCTACTTTAATAAAGTGTGCACTAAAATATTGGCCACAAAGCAGCAATCCTTTGGTCGATGGGCAAGATCAAGTAACTCACAGCATCAGACAATCTACCCCTGCATGTTCGCTTTTAGTATGAAAAGTCCCTGTTGTTGGCTAGCCAGAGTTCTATGTTTGTGAATCAGCTCCAAGCTACACTCTCCTCTGATTTGCTTTTTCAAGGAATTAATGAAAACTAGTCCAATCTGTATCCAATGCTGGCAGTAGTCCAGCGAAACCTCCTGCTTAAAACATGGTGCCTCACGCTGCATTTCCCTTCACAAAGAGGAAATGTTGGACACCTAATTTACTGAAACTCAAAACCCAAAGTTCCACCAAAGTGGTTCAAACGAACAAAAGTTGGATGAAGGATCAGTAAAAAATGTTAACAACCTCTGAAAGCTTAATGTGGGAATTCTTCTTATTCATTCATGGGACATGAGTGTCGCTGGCTGGCCAGCTTTTATTGCCTTTCCCGAGTTGCCCTTGTTCAGAGGGCAGTTGAGAGTCAACCACATTGCTGCGACTCAGGAGTCACATGTAGGCCAGACCAGGTAAGCATGGCAGATTTCCAAAATGACATTAGTGAGCCACAGTGGCACAGTGGTTAGCACTGCTGTCACACAGCGCCAGGGACCCCCGGGTTCAATTCCTGGCTTGGGTCACTGTCTGTCTGGAGCTTGCACGTTCTCCCCGTGTCTGCCTGGGTTTCCTCCGTGTGTTCCAGTTTACTCCCACAGTCCAAAGATGTGCGGATTAGGTGGATCGGCCTTGCTAAATTGCCCCTTAGTTTCAGGGGGACTACCTAGGGTAAATGCAAGGGGGCATGGCGACAGGGCTTGGGTGGGATTGTGGTCAGTGCAGACTCGATGGGCTGAATGGCCTCCTTCTGCACTGTAGGATTCTATGAACCAGATGGGTTTTTCTAACAATGGTTTCAAGGTCATCAGTAGATTCTTAATTCCAGATTTTCCTTATATTGAATTCAAATTCTACCATCTGGCAGGATTCGAACCCGGGTCCCCAGAACATTAGCTGTGTTTTCAGAGTAATGGTCTAGCGATAATACCACGAGGCCATCTCCATCGGGTGGCATTTTGAACCCTCAGTAAAGAAATAATAGTCCTCGTATTAATGAGATTGAATTGTTAAAACTTAAGGGACTTTGAAAATAAGAGAGTAAGAAATCCAAAGGGGACAGCAGGAGAAATCTTGTTAAGCAGAGAGTGGTGAAGAATGTAGAGATCGCCGCCACAGGGAAAAAGTAACGTTTATTTATTAGTGTTACAAGTAGTCTTACATTAATACTGTAATAAAGTTACTGTGAAAATCCCTCAGTCGCCACACTCCAGCTCCTGTTCAGATACACTGAGGGAGAATTTAGCACGACCAATGCACCTAACCTGCGCATTTTTAGACCATAGGAGGAAACCAGAGCACGCGGAGTAAACCCACGCAGACACAGGGAGAATGTGCAGACTCCGCACAGACAGTGACCCAAACCGGGAATCCACCCGGGTCCCTGGCACTGTGAGGCAACAGTGCTAACCACCGTGCCAACCCTTAGTGCCCTTAGCACTCCCTGCTACTGAGTGTTTGAGGTGAATAGTGATGATACAATGAAGGAGAAGCTGGATAAACAGGTGAGGAAGAAGGTAAAGAAGGATACTCTCTGATGGAGTGAGATGGAGTGGGGTAGGAGGAGGGTTCTGTGTGCAGCTTAACTGATCGCATGGACTATTTAAGCCAATGGGCCTATTTCCCAGCCCCTCACTCAATGCCATTTGACGTCGTTACTGTCCTGTAGAACAGGCAATGGAGAAAATCCATTGAATGAGGTTTTAAACAGAGCGGAAGAGGACGGAAGGAAGGCCTCTTTCCCCAGACTGAGACTGGGCAGTGGAATATCTTCTGGCTCCGGTTTAAACTGAATCTGAACATGAAGAATTTTGTTGTGTTGATAGCAACAAACCCTGAAAGAGGTCACTTCGCGTCTTACTTTTTACCAACTATTTTCCCAATCTATTCCGAAGAAGTGAATCACATTTCATTTGTTTTCCAGTTCATGTGACACAAATGTAATTGAATGGATAAATAATTGGCAATGGTTTTTGGCAGCTGTACCAGTTTGATCATAAACAGAGAGAAGTGTGAATTTCAAGCCTTTTATGAGCAGAATCTGCAAAAATTGGACCAAGTCACAAAATCCAGTCCCATGTATTTATTTATAACTGGATGGAAGTGTGTGGAGCAGGAAGGATCTAGAATAAATTCCTGAACTGTAGGCCAAGATTGACCTCAACTAAGTTGCTGCAAAGTTTTCATCTGTACCTCCGAGGGAGGGGAAAGGAAACGAGGCAGGAGTTCTTGGTTATTTCTGCTGGAAATTGGCTCTGGGCATCAGTCCAGCATTTGTTAGAGAACAATGAAGCAAAAATGCTCAGAGATCCATATGGAACCCAACCCGACTTTTAAGTTTTAAAAGTTTAAAGTTTGTTTGTTTATTATCGTCACGAGTGAGGCTTACATTCATACTGCTATGAACTTACTGTAAAATTCCCCTAGTTGCCACAATCCAGCGCCTGTTTGGGTCAATGCACCCTACCAGCACGTCTTTCAGAATGTGGGAGAAAGCTGGAGCACCCGGAGAAAACCCATGCAGACATGGGGATAGCATGCAAACTCCACACAGACATTGAACCAAGCCAGGAATCGAACCACAGATCTCTGGAGTTGTGAAGCAGCAGTGCTAACCACTGTGGTGCTGTGCCATCCCTACTTGCTGTAGCAGCTGTGCTGATGTGTGTCTGTGTGTATCATAATAGTGCTCAGCAGAGCAAGGGTTAACATGGGACTGGGGAGCGGCAGCGCCCACAATATGATGTAAGCTTAAGTTTATTTATTAGTGTCACAAGTAGGCTTACATAAGCACTCCAATGGAGGCACTGTGAAAATCCCCTAGTCACCACAATCCTGTTCAGGTACACTAAGGGAGAATTTAGCATGGGCAATGAACCTAACCAGCACGTCTTTCAGACAGTAGAAGGAAACCAGAGCACCCGAAGGAAACCCACGCAGACACACAGAGAGAATGTGCAAACTCTGCACAGACATTCTTCCCAAGCTGGGAATCGAACACAGATCCCTGGCCCTGTGAGGCAGCAGTGCTAACCAATTTGTCAACATTGCCACCCAGAGAACAATCTAGAAGAACACTCTTTAAGCGACTGGCCTGCAACACCATGCAAGAGCATACTTGGAACTATAGACAGTTTAAGCCTATATTTTGCACTCAAAGGGTGGTGAGTGTCTGGAATGAGCTGTCAGAAGCAGTAGTAGAGGCAGGTCCAATTCTGTCTTTTAAATAGCATTTAGACAGTTACATGGGTAAGATGGGTATTGAGGGATATAGGCCAAACGCGGGCAATTGGGAATAGCTTAATGGTAAAAACTGGGCAGCATGGACAAGTTGGGCCAAAGGGCCTGTTTCCATGCTGTAAACCTCGATCACTCTAAATAAAGGTATTCATATCTAAACATACAAACTCCAAGATCTGATCAATGAGCGGTCACTGCTGCAATATGAAGAATGTATCCCATAAGATTCGCCTTTTCCCCTATTTCCACAACGTGCTCCATCCTGGTGGTCATTTTCATCCTGGTACAAAACCTGTCTCAACCTCCTCAGCCCTTGGCCGAAATTTTCCAGCCATTCACATCCCACTGCCGCTAGCAGCAAGGATGGAGAATTTGGTGCTCACCCAAACCTCCGTTCACTGCAGCAGGACCAAAGAATCCCGCCGGCGTGAATGGCTGGAAAAATTCCAACCCTTGCATTTATATAGCTCCTTTCCTGACCTCTACCTGTTACAAGATGCTCACAGACAATTAAGGGGTTTTTTTAATTTCGGAACTGCATTTGCTGTTAAAATGTTGGAAATATGGCAGCCAATTTATGCACAGGAAGATTCCACAAACAGCCATGTAGTAATGACCAAATAATCTGCTTTTGTGGCGTTGGTTGAAGGATGAATTGTAACTCAGTTACACCAGGGCCACCTCTCCAATGCTCTTCGCAAATAGTACCATGGCATCTTTATCAGTGGAGTCTCATTTTAGCATCTCATCCAATAAAACAACACCTCCGACAGTGCAGCACTCCATTAGCATATCATCTGGTGTATCCAGTTAAACTGGGTACTCAAAACCCTGGGATGAGGGTTGAACTCACAACTTTCTGATCGAAAAGCAAAGGGCACAAACCAGGACGATCAGAATAGTGGCATCCCTGACATTGATCTTGCAAATAGTAAAGCCCACTTCATCAACATGGCAGTGTACTGGCAACTGATAACTTCATTCACAGCACAGAACTTCTTTTTATTCATTTGTGGGACTTGAGCATTGCTGGTTAGCCAGCATTTATTGCCCATTCCTCGTTCAGAGGGCAGCTGAGTGTCAACCACACTGCTGTGGCTCTGGAGTCACATGTAGGCCGGACCAGGGAAGGACAGCAGATTTCCTTCCCAAAGGAACCAGATGGGTTTTTAAGACAATGGTTCCACGGTTATCGGTAGATTCTTAATTCCAGATATATTTTATTGAATTCAAATTCCAACATCTGCCAAGGCAGGATTCGAATGCGGGTCCCTAGAACATTAGCTGAGTTTCTGGATGAATAGTCCAGCCATAATACCACTAGGCCATCGCCTTCCTTCAACTGAGTAAGGTCACTCAATCACAATCAGAGCATGTCTTCTGTAAATACTGCCTGAGATATAACCACCTGGAGTGCAATCTCACCTCAGGTTTAATATGGAAGTTATGAACCTCCTGAGCATCATTCTAGTAGTTTATGGTGTCAATGAATTGCACAGTTATGCAGAGGCCTCGCAGTTGCTCAGTGCTATCCATTGTTAGCTTGAGCTGAATAATGGATCATGGTTAAGTCCTCTGCAAGGTGGAGACGCAAGGGAAAACCTAATGAGCAAATAAAAAGGCTAGTGGACAGGAGATCCGACGGGTGATAGAGGAGAGAAGAAAAAGCATTTGATGTTGGAGAGGACCCAGTTTCTAAACAGGCAACAGAGGAGCTGCAGTTAGCTCCAAAGAACTGAACTGAGTTGCTGATCTGTCTTCCTGAAGGAGTTGGCCAGTGGCCTAGTCAATAAATTCCTGGCATGCTCCCGTGCCAGTTCAGAGTGCTTGGGTTTTGCTTTGCTTCTGCTCCTTCCAATTATCACTAGTTGATTAGAGGATCCAGAAGGCATCTGCTTTACATCATAAAAGTCATAATATGTTTCATACATTGCCCGCTGCCTCCTTGGAGACCGCATTTCGAGCTCCGTACGCCAGTCGGCTAGTTTGTGTCGTTACTGCGACTGTTACTCTGTGTCCTAGTGGTGGAATTGCGGCCTGCATTTGTTTATCCTGTTAATAAACTTGTCAAAATTCCAAATCCAAACTCCTTTCAAATTCATTAGGTGGTATTTTCCGGATGTGCGGCTCTCCCCATAGCCAGAATTTCTTGCCCGAGGTCAACGGGCCTTGGCATGGTACCAATTGGCAGTGCCAATGGGATAGGGCCAGAGGGGGCGAGGGCTACTGGAGTGGGGTCAGAACGGAGTGGGCTTTTTTGGTGGGTGGTGGGAACCACTGCCACTCTGTAGCAATGATGAGTGGGAGAGGGGAGGGGAGGGTGTCGCGATTGTTCCGGGTGGGGAAGGGAGGGTCACAAACGGCCATGGGACCCTGTGATAGCGGGTTGGAAGGGTGAGGAACTGGATTTAGGCCACGGAGACTCAGCTGATAACAAATTTCTGCTGTTCTCAGCACAGAGACCTGCACAAATGCAATGGCGCCCTTTGCTCCTATCAGCCGGCTTTTGGGCGATTTAAGCTCCACCCACTGGCATAAAACAGAATGAGGATTTTTTTGCACAGAGTGGATAAGATTTGATTCGTGGGCTCACCAAAAAAACAGATCTGAAACTCTCCCGTTTTCCTGTCTGTTCTGGACTTAGAATTTCTGTGATAAAATCACCACCTTCATTTTTGAAGGATAGACATTGTGTAATGGAAGGAAAGATGGCAGCCATCTTACACACAGCAAGATCCCACAAACAGTAATGAGAAAATTGCCAGATAATCTGTTTTTATAGAGTTGAGGGGTAATTATTCAGGGCACTGGGGAGAATGCCCCTGTTTTTCCATAAGTATCGATATCAGATCCATCTGCCCAGCTGAGAAAGCGGGCAGAGCCTTGGTTTAGTATCCCGTGTGAGAGGTGACTCCTCCAACAATTCCTCCCTCAGCTCTGTAGTGTCAGCCTGCATTCTGTACCCAAACCCCGAGAGTGGGATTTGAACCCACGACATTCTAACTCAAAGCCAACCAACTCGCTAAACCAAGCTTGCGGTTTATCTTCTAACTTTCCTGTTCCGAGTCAGAAGAGACCAGCCTGGGTCCAGCATCTGTTTTTTTCAAGAATAGAGGGTTAATCAAAGGGAGTTACAATTCAGTACAATCTCATATAAGTAGTTTTTTTAAATTCAGTTGTAGGGCCTAGTTGCCCTTGAGAAAGTGGCGGTGAGCTGGTACACAAAATGGCCAGTGGCCTGGAAGGAGATTGTTAGGAATGTAAGAAATAGGTGCGGGAGTAGGCCATTTGGCCCCTCAAGCCTGTTCTGCCATTTAGTTAGGCTAGGGATGATCTTCTACCATAACACCACCTCCCAACACTATCCCCGTATCCCTCAATGTCATTGTATCTAGGAATCGATCAACATCTAAACATAATCAATGACTGAACATCCACAGCCCTCTGGGATAGAGAATTCCAAAGACTCACCACCCTCTGACTAAAGAAATTTCTACTTATCTCAGTCCTACATGGTTTACCCCTTATCCTGAGACGGTGTCCCCTGGTTCTAGACTGCCCTACCCCCACAAAAGGGAAATATCATTCTTGCAATCCTCCAATCATTATCAACTCTCCTTCTTTTAAAATCTAGAGAGTAGAGGCCCTGTCTCCTCAATCTTGCTCATAGAACAATCCTACCATCCCAGGGATTCGTCTGGTGAACTTTCGCTGCACTCTGTCCAAAAACCAATTCTCAATCTGCACCAGTACATTAAGCTCAATTCCATGTGCTATAATGTTGCTTAATAACCTCTTGCAATCTTATTCAAGGTCTTCTGAAAATCTAAATGCATCACATCCACTGATTCCCCTTATCTATTCTGCTCCACTGCATCCTCCAAAAATTCCAACAGGTTTGTCAAACCTGATTTCCCTTTCAAGACTCCACGTTGACTCTGCCCAATCCTACTATTATTTTCTAAGTGCCCAGTTATCACATCCTTTGTGATAGATTTTAGCAATTTCCCTATGACTGAAGTCAGGCTACAGTTTGGTAGTTCCCTATTTTCTCTCTCCCTCCTTTCTTGCCACCTTCCCATCCACAGGATCCAATCCAGAATTTAAAGGATCTGGGAAGATTCCACCAATCCATCCAATATCTCTGCAGCCACTTTGTTCAACACTCTGGGGTGTAGATCATCAGATCCAATGGGTTTATTGACTTTCAGTCCCATTAATTTCTCCAGCGTTACATTTTTGCCAATACTGGGCGGAATTTCCCCATATTTTGTCGAAACGTCAACAAATCTGTGAACCACTAACGAGAGTTCAAAGTCACCCTCACTAATTCCTTTCAGATGAACAAGGAAAAGTACAACACAGGAACGGGCCCTTCGGCCCTCCAAACCTGCGCCGATCATGTTGTCCTATCTAGACAAACTGCTTGTATCCCTCTGTTCCTCATTTGTTCATGTGTCTATCCAGATAAGACTCTCACCAACTGTTACAGCTGCACCATAGAAAGCATTCTTTCTGGTTGTATCACAGCTTGGTATGGCTCCTGCTCTGCCCAAGACTGCAAGGATCTACAAAAAGTGATGAATGAAGCCCAATCCATCACGCAAACCACTCATTGACTCTGTCTACACTTCCCACTGCCTCAGCAAAGCAGTCAGCATAATTAAGGACTCCACACACGCCAGACAGTCTCTCCTCCTCCTTCTTCCATCGCGAAAAAGAAACAAAAGTCTGAGGTCATGTACCAGCCGACTCAAGAACAGCTTCTTCTCTGCTGCTGTCAGACTTTTGAATGGACTTACCTTGTATTAAGTTGATCTTTCTCTACACCCTAGCTCTGACTGTAACACTACATTCTGCACTCTCTTGTTTCCTTCTCTATGGACGGTATGTTTTGTCTGTATAGTGTGCAAGAAACAACACTTTTCACTGTACACTGATTGTGTAATAATAAATCAAATTAAGTCAAAGTCTTAAATGTGGCTAACATATCTGCCTCAACTACCCCAATTGGTAGTGCATTCCAAACCCCCACCACTCTCTCTGTAAAAAACTTCAAGGTTCTCAATCTCACGAGACCATTGGATCTCCATTATTTTGGGGAAGGTTTTTGTATTTTTAAAAAGCTCATTTCTGGGATGTCCCCCTGGTTAGATCAGTATTAATTGCCCCATCCCTAGTTCCCAACGAGAAGGTGGTGGTGAGCTGTCCTCTGGAACCACTTGCTTTGTGATGACAGACACACTGGGCAGGATTTTACTGCCTTGCTCGTCCCGAAACTGTAAAATTCCATCTGAGGTCAACTGACCTCTCCATTATCCGCCCCTTGCCCGTTCCGATTCCTGTGGCAGGTGGGATGTTAAAATTCCAGCCAAAGTATTTTAATTCCTCTGCCATTTCCCTATTTCCCATTATAAACTCTCCATTGGTAATTTTTTGATTTG
Organism: Carcharhinus amblyrhynchos; assembly: GCF_965287045.1. NCBI lineage: Eukaryota > Metazoa > Chordata > Chondrichthyes > Carcharhiniformes > Carcharhinidae > Carcharhinus > Carcharhinus amblyrhynchos. The sequence continues at coordinate 12,692,812 of NC_137351.1, forward strand.
ATTTTACTATTGTCATATCTACTGTGCTTCCGTGGGTGGCACAGTAGCACAGTGGTTAGCACTGCTGCTTCACAGCTAGTTTGCACGTTCTCCTTGTGTCTGCATGGGTTTCCTTCGGGTGCTCTGGTTTCCTCCTACAGTCCAAAGATGTGTGGGTTAGGATGATTGGCCATGCTAAAATTGCCCCATAGTGTCCTGGGATGCGTAGGTCAGCAGGATTAGCGGCTAAAATATGTGGGGAAATGGGGGTAGGGCTCGGGTGGGATAGTGGTCAGTGCAGACTCGATGGGCCGAATGGGATATTCTATGATTCTATCCTCTCTCCACCTGTTGGGCAATGTGTTGTCACAGGGTCGCGCGTCGGTGGGCGCAGTGTATTACTGTTCCATACACAGATATCCAGTGAGTAATGCAGTTCCACAGTGGTTGGGTCACTGCGATCTCTACATTTCCACCTGGAAATATTTTTTAGTCAAAAAGAACGGGGAAAATGAACAAAATTTAAGATGAATTCATCATTAATTAATTAATTTGAATTAAATTAAAAAATTAGCTGCGTGGGTTTCTTCCAGATGCTCCGGTTTCCTCCCACAGTCCAAAGAGGTGCAGGTTATGTTGGTTGGCCGTGCTACATTGCCCCTTAGTGTCAAGGGGACTAGCTCGGGTAAATGCATGAGGTTAAGGGGATAGAGCCTGGGTAGGATTGTGGTCAGTGCAGATACAAAGGGCTGAATGGCCTTCTTCTGCACTGTAGGGATTCAATGATTCTAAGACAAAGCAGAATTATGAAAATGGAGAACTATGATTAATCTCATACTTTGCCAAATTAATTATTTTTCCTCAGCTTAACACCTGAACAATAAACTGATACCCAGGTACCAGCCCAGCCCCCTCAACTTGGCCAGGTTTAATCAACAATATTGTCTCACAAGCAGAAATATAAAATTTTCCAATGTCTATAACTTTGTAAATTCACTCACCTGATGAAGGGGCAGTGCTCCAAAAGCAAATGAACCTGTTGGACTTTAACCTGGTGTTATGAGACTTCTTATTGTGCCCACCCTAGTCCAACGGACTCCAGATCACAACTTTCCAATAGCGTTGTGGAAATATTACAATTCTGTGATTGCACCTCTGTAACAATGCGCTGACCTGACCCGTCCAAACTGCGGACTGGGGGTCATTTCCAGATCCTCACTCTCGGACAGATAGTGGCATCTCGATAGTGTCACTGGCCTAGGTACTTAGGCTAATGCTTTGGGGATGTGGGTTCAAATCCCTCTCCCCCCCAGGCACCAAGCAGTGTTTAAGTTAATAAACCAGGAATCTAAAGCTGTTCTTGGTAATGGCGACCATTAAACTATCACTGATTGTCATATAAGACCCATCTGGCTCAGTATAGTCCTTTAGGGAAGGAAATCTGCTGCTATGTGACTCCAGATCCACAGAAGCATGGTGGACTCTGTAATGGCAGAACAAGCCACTCAGTTCAAGGGCAATTAGGGATGGGGCAACAAATACTGGCCCTGCCAGTGACCACACCCCCCACACTCCATGAAAGACTAAAAGGAAAATATGTCCAGGAAACCTGACCCACAAACATCACTGTTCCATTGCTTCTCATTCTTGCTGTTTGGAAGTTGTGACTTTCTGTTTCTAAATGATTATAATCATAGAAACCCTACATGCAGAAGGAGACCATCCGGCCCATCAAACATGCAATGACAACAATCCCATCCAGGCCCTGTCCCCACATATTCACCTTACCAATCCCCCTGACACTAAGGGGCAATTTAGCATGTTCAATCCACCTAACTTGCATATCTTTGGGGTGTGGAGGAAACCGGAACACCTGGAGGAAGCCCATGCAGAACTGAGAGAACATCTGAACTCTACACAGGCAGTTACCTGAATCACACCTGGGTCCCTGGCGTTGTGAGGCAACATCACCAACACACAGCCATGCGTACCATCTACATGATGTACTGCAGGAATTCACCAAGGCTCCTTAGGCGGCATCTTCCGATCCCACAACCACTGCCATCCAGAAGGACAAGAGCAGCAGATACCTGGATACACCACCACCTGCAAGTTCCTCTCCAAGCCGCTCATCATCCTGACTTAGAAATTCATTCACTGTCGCTGGGTCAAAATCTTGGAACTCCCTCCCCTAACAGTATGGTGGGTATAGAATCATAGAATCCCTACAGTACAGAAGGAGGCCATTTGGCCCATTGAGTCTGCACCGACCACAATCCCTGCCAGGCCCTATTCCCAGTGTACCTCCGTGGCACTGTGGTTAGCACTGCTGCCTCGCAGCGTCAGGATCGCAGGTTCAGTTCCTATTTTGGGTCACTGTCAATGCAGAGTTTGCACATTCTCCCCGTGTCTGTGTGGGTTTCCTCTGGGTGTTCCAGTTTCCTCCCACAGTCCGAAAGATGTGCTGGTTAGGTGCATTAGCCATGTAAATTCTCCCTCAGTGCACCCAAACAAGCACCGGAGTACTTGTGACAATAATAGATAAACTTAGTTACACCACATTGACTGCAGCAGTTCAAGAAGGCAATTCATCCTGAATTCTCAAGGGCCATTAGGGATGGGTGATAGTGCTGGGCTTAGCCAGCGACACCCACATCCACAGACTGAATAAAAGAAGACCTTCCACAAAGACATAACAAATCTATTTTGAATGTTAACATCTGATTTCTACTGAGGTATTATTGCACAAATAGGGCTGACCCTCTCACTGGAGCAGGAGCCTTGCAGGAGTGGAATTAGCTTTACGAAAGAAAACGGGAGCCCTGTGATTTGATTTGATTTATTATTGTCACATGTATTATCATCCCATGAAAAGTATTGTTTCGTGTGTGCTATACAGACAAAGCATACTGTTTGTAGAGAAGGAAGCTAGCGAGTGCAGAATGTAGTGTTACAGTCACAGCTAGGGTTAGAGGAAGATCAACTTAATGCGAGGTAGGTCCATTCAAAAGTCTGACAGCAGCAGGGAAGAAGATGTTCTTGAGCCGTTTGATACGTGACCTCAGACTTTTGTATCTAAACCCAACAGAAGAAGATGGAACAGAAAATGTCCAGGGTGCGTGGGGTCCTTAATTATGCTGGTTGCTTTGCCGAGGCAGCGGGAAGTGTAGACAGAGTCAGTGGATGGGAGGCTGGTTTGCCTGACAATGTCAGTGGTGAGTTTTCCCCTCCAGTACAGATCCCCCACATCAGCAGCGTGCGCCGGTTTTATTTTCCAGTTATTAAGTGGATTGCGCCTTGCACCAAGTTGCAACCAGCCCTGACTGGCATGCTGAATAGTGAGGTGTTAGAATTGGTCGGGATTCCTGGGCAGTCTGTACACGGGAACAAATTAAAACAGGGTAGCCGATAAATACTAATCAGCTTATGGTCAGCTGAAGGAAGGTATTGTCAGTGGACTAGTAATCTAGGGACCCAGGATAATGCTCTGGGGACCCAGGTTCGAAACCCACTTCGGCAGATGGTGAAATTTGAATTCCTGGAATTAAAAGTCTAATGATGATGGTGAAACAATTTGTCTTAAAAATTTGCCATGAAAACCCATCTGGTTTACTGACGCTGTTCAGACTCTCTACAGAAGGAGGCCATTCAGCCCATCAAGTCTGCACCAAATCTCTGAAGGAACCCAGGCTCACCCCTGTAACCCCCACAAATTTATCCCGCCAATCTTCATAAACTACACATCTCGAGACACTAAGGGGCAATTTAGCATGGCCAATTGACCTAACTCGCACGTCTTTGGACTGTGGGAGGAAACTGGAACGTCTGGAGGAAAACCCTGCAGACACAGGGAGAACGTGCAAACTCCATACAGACAGTGACCCAAACCGGGAATCAAACTCGAGTTGCTCTGAGGCAGCACTGTTAACCACTGTGCCACCCTTACATGTCATGGGGTGGAGTTTTATGGGATGTTTTCTAAGTGTCCAGCTAGTCTGAAAATGGGGGAGTTCCAGATCCATTATTTGGGTAAGTTTTAACGCCCAATCTTACGCACTCTGTCTCTAAAAAGATGGACCGGTCAGTTTCTGGCCAGAGAAGCTGTGGCTGAGGCTTAACTTGCCATATAGCCTGCAGTGGGAGATATTGCGCATGTGTAGATCTCTGATACTGCACATGAGCATTAACAGTAGCCGAGGTCTGACAGACAGAGAGAGAGCTGTCAGGCCCCTGCTGCTGCAGGCAGCCTCAACTATCTACGCCCCCGCAATCATGGTAGCCTGCCACCAGAAATGCAGCCCCCTCTGTCCCCCCCCCCACACTATCCCTCCCCGCCACCCAGAGTGATTGCAGCCCCTGTTCTCTCCCCCACCGAATGCATGCAAAGTGGCAGAAGGTCCCCCCTCCTCCCATTGGCCCATCCCTATTGGCCTGCCCCCATTTTCCCCACCCCGTGGCACTGTGCTCTCAAAGGCCCTACCCCCCAGTACCATCCCTTGGGCATTGCTCAAGTGCCAGTCTGGCACTGCCCAAGAGGGCACCCCCACCTTGCACTCGGCCTCCCGGGGGGGGGCCTCAATGGCCTCCTGTTCCACCAGCAAGGCCAACAGGACTGTTCCCCATTCACGGGGAGCAGGTGTTTTCCTTGCCGGAGAGACCCTCTCCCAGCGAGACCATCAAGGCAGGCCAGCCTGGATGATTGAGCACCAGGCTCGCTAGACACATCGAAATCAAATAAACTCAAATCTGCCTCTCTGCCAATTCCGATGAGAGACTGACCAAGCCAGAAATCCAGGGGTCGTAAAATTGCGACAGGCCTGAAGACAGGCGCCATTCGCATTGGCCACTTTGTGCCCGATTTTACGACATCTTCCCAACGCAAAACTGGAATAAAGAGGTTGTAAAATTCTGCTCATGGTCTCTGGCCTGGTTTGGAAGCTCTCGTGTGAAGCACCTTGAGGCTCTTTAAGTCCGTTAAAAGTGCCAGGTTGTCGCTACGACTTGCTTTACGTTTTAATTCCCGCATCGCGTCTTGTTGTAGCTCAGTAACTCAGACTGCCAGAGCGACAACTCATTAAATCACGCTTTCACTCTCCAGTAATCATTGCTGGAGGGAGGGATTCTGGCCCGCCGTGCTTTGCCCGTCAATGTGGATGATTTTTTTTTCTTCCTTGACCAGTCCGGCCTCTCTGTCCAATGGGCGATCGTTTCACTGGGGTGTTGGGCCTTCCTGCTGCCATGGCAATCAACACGGTTCACAAAGTATCGACACTGATCCTCTGTGACAGGGCAACAATCGAGCACCTTGAACCCACCAGATGGGGCTTCCAACAAGGGTTAACACACATGCAGGCTGCCAGTAAATCTTCCACAACTAATTGCAAATACGTTCCGAATCAATGGCTGCCATCTTGCCTCATTTAACTCATGAGCGGGGATGATCCACTCGAATCAAAGGCAATCTTGGAGTTCACGCTAGGCTTCCTGATTTTTACCCTAATGTGGCGTGCAGGAGGGCCGATTACTGATGAGGGCCTGAAAACTATTTAAAAAAGAAAGGAACAGTGCACCGTGAAAGCCCAATGTGGCAGAAAGTACTAGAACACAGTTTGGCAGCAAGTTGCATCATGATATGATTTCCCCAGCTTCAAACATTGCTCGTAACTCATTTCAGCTGCATTAGCGTGTCGCTAGAGGCCAGATCCGACCAATGAGCGTGCGTAAGGCGAGGGAACACCAGATATGAATCTCGGCACGATGAGGGTTCCTGTCCCTTCTCCAAAAAAAAGCCTCGTGGAGTGGGCGTATCACAGGAAATGCTCGCATTTCAGACCAGCATTACTCACTGTCAGGGACTTGTAACGCACTTTGACCCCCCGACGCAGTGCTTCTTAAGGTGCAGCCAAGGGCAGCTATTTTGTACACAGCAAGATCCCACAAGGAGAAAGTCGATATTGCCAAAGTAAATGTGATGTTCTTTTTGAAGGAAGGATACTAACACGAAAAACGGGGTGAATTTCTCTGCCCTTCACTTAATAATGTTTACAGCTACAGCAGAGAGGCATTTTGCGCAGCTGAGAAGAATCAATCTCATCCCTCCCTGGTGTGTGTCACTGGACTATTCAACCTCAGGGGCCATCATTGACAATAGCAAGCCTGTCCCTGGTTCACCATGGATCAAGCACACTTTCCAGCAGTGATTAAGAGTCAGAACAATTGTTGATTTCCCCTCTGTCCCTCTGCCTGCCCCCTCCCTTCTCACCAGCGGGCATTGTGACCACACCAGTGAACAGTGCACAATTCCATCGTCCATAACAAAGAACATAGAGGCAGAGCAAAAACAAGGGGTACTAGGATAACACCAAAACTGAGAAGTTAAATGATCAACTAAAACTAGACACATTGGAATTCTTTCCTCCAGAAAAAAGAACGAGGGGCTGATTTAATAGGGAATCCTAAGATTTTGAAAGGGTTTGGTTAAGTTGCCATGATGTGGAGATGCTGGCGTTGGACTGGGGTGAGCACAGTAAGTAGTCTCATGACACCAGATTAAAGTCCAACAGGTTTATTTGGTGGCACAAGCTTTTGGAGCACCGCTCCTTCATCAGGTCAGTGCCAGGCACTCATCTGATGAAGGAGCGACACTCCGAAAGCTCGTGCTACCAAAACGTCGCTGGATTCCAGGGAAGTGCCGGAAGATTGGAAAGCGGCTAATGTTACGCCGTTGTTTAAGAAGGGTGGCAGGCAAAAGGCAGGGAATTATAGGCCAGTTAGTTTAACGTCTGTTGTACGTAAAATGTTAGAATCCGTCATCAAGGAGGAAATAGCGAGGCATCTTGAGGGGAATTGCTTGATAGAGCAGACGCAGCACGGTTTCGTTAAGGGGAAGCCGTGTCTGACAAATTTACTGGAGTTCTATGAGGATGTGTCTAGGGCGGTGGATAGAGGAGAGCCGGTGGATGTGGTCTTTCTTGATTTTCAGAAGGCGTTTGACAAGGTACCTCATAAGAGGTTATTACAGAAGGTCAGGGGGCATGGAGTTGGGAGTAGGGTGTTAGCGTGGATAGAGGATTGGTTGTCAAATAGGAGGCAGAGAGTGGGGGTCAATGGGTGCTATTCGGATTGGCAGTTGGTGACTAGTGGAGTGCCCCAGGGGTCGGTGCTGGGGCCTCAGCTATTTACCATTTATATAGATGATCTGGAGGAGGGAACCGAGTGTAGGGTGTCGAAATTTGCTGATGACACCAAGATTGGTGGAACGGCAAATTGTGCGGAGGGTGTGGAGAGTCTACAGAAGGATCTAGATAGGCTGGGCGAATGGGCCAGGAAATGGCAAATGGAATTTAATGTTGGCAAGTGCGAGATGGTCCACTTTGGTAGGAATAATGGTAGGAAGGACTATTACTTACGTGGTGAAAAACTGCAGCAGGCGACGGTGCAGAGGGACCTCGGGGTCCTTGTGCATGAGTCGCAAAAACCCAGCCTGCAGGTGCAGCAGGTGGTCAGGAAGGCAAATGGGATGCTGGCCTTCATAGTGAGGGGGATTGAATATAAAAGTAGGGAGGTCTTGCTACAGGTGTATAGGGCATTGGTGAGGTCGCAGCTGGAGTACTGTGTGCAGTTTTGGTTGCCGCACTTACGCAAGGATATTTTGGCCTTGGAGGGAGAGCAGAGGAGGTTTACTAGGCTGATACTGGAGTTGAGGGGGTTGAGCTATGAGGAGAGGCTGAATAAACTAGGCTTGTACTCGTTATAGTTTAGAAGAATGAGGGGAGATCTCATTGAGACATATAAGATGTTGAATGGGATGGATAGGATAGAGGTGGAGAGACTCTTCCCGCTCAGAAAGGACAGTAGGACTAGGGGGCATAGCCTCAAGATAAAGGGGGGGCAGTTTAGAACGGAGTTGAGGAGGAACTTCTTCACTCAAAGGGTGGTGAATCTCTGGAATTCTCTGCCCGTTGAAGTGGTGGAGGCTGCCTCGCTAAATATTTTTAAGATGCGGGTTGATGGGTTTTTGATAAGCGAGGGGATTAAGGGTTATGGGGAGAGGGCGGGAATGTGGAACTGAGCCATGACAGATCAGCCATGATCTTATTGAATGGCGGGGCAGGCTCGAAGGGCTAGATGGCCTACTCCTGCTCCTATTTCTTATGTTCTTATGTTCTTATGTAAACCTGCTGGACTTTAACCTGGTGTAGTGAGACTACTTACTGTGGCAAGGTAGGTGTTGAGATGCTTCCACTTGTGATGGAGGTACAACTAAGGATCATAAATGTAAGATAGTCTCTGATAAACCTAACCAAAAAATCAAGATAAACTTCATTACCCAGGGAATGGTTGGAATGTAAAACTTGCTATCATCAGCAGAAATTTAGCTAGTCCCAGATGACCATTAGCTGCTCCCCCCTTTCATGGGGAGAGTTCATTGGCAGAGATTTAGCCTGAGGATCACCACACCTCAGGCAAGGGGCAAGGTGGAGAAGGTGTACATAACCTCAGCAGGCATGGGAATTGAACCCACACTGATGGTGTCACCCTGAATCATGAACCAGCTGTCCAGAAAACTGAGCTAACCAACAGACAGAGTGAGAGGAGGCAAATATGTTGCATCAACACCAGCATCAATGTACAGGGCCTGAGTGGCCTGGAAATTCTAAGGAAACTTGGGGTAAATTTTCCTGTCCCACCCACCCTGAGGATCGCTTTAGGCAGGACATAAAATTTAGCAGACCAGCTAAAGGTCCGTTAACCTCGGATGGGGATTTCCAGTCTCAGGATGAGATCAGTTAGTTTAGCACACACTGTCATATTGAGATTTACTGTGTTTGATTATATAAATCTGGTAACTGATTTATACACACTGTGTTTGAGGGGGTGTGGACTCAGAGCAAAGTAAACAGATGCCAAGAAGCTGAGCTGTAAGCAAGAGTGCACATATTGTGTGATTGCGGAAATATTTTAAAATGACCTGTTGCACAATTAGAAACTAGTGTCACCTCTGCATAGCTCTGAGTCAGATCAGACATACTAAATAAACAGCAGTGACGGAGTTCAGTAAGGAGCTTGAGATTTGATTACCTGTTTTGTTTGGGTGTTGGGAAATAGGGTGCACGCTCTGGAATCAGTTGAATGATAATTACAACGAGTTACTGCCCGGTTGATGAAATCCCACCTCCCGCATTTACTTTGTGTGTTGCTAACTCTGAGAGCGAGTTCAACCATCTCCTGGAGCACACAATGTAATAAGACAAATTAAACAGCTCAACAACTGGAAATGACCCACTTAACATTTCTTCACAAGCATGATTTAGCAACAAATGAAGAAAGATCTGTTTGTTAAAGCTCCACAAATGATCGTTCGCAACAGAGGAGCCTGATATTTTACCAAAACGAGTGCTAGTGAAAGGGGTTACTTAGAATCTCAAAGCTGCAGCAAGTGGTCTTAAAACAAAAATCAGACATTGAGAAGGTGCTGGAGGGGCTGTTGTGTTATGTGCTGCTGCAGTGTGTACCATCTACAAGATACACTGCAGCAATTCACAAAAGATCCTTAGATTACCCCTTCCAAACCCATGGTTTTTGATTTGATTTATCATTGTTGCATATATTAGCATACAGTGAAAAGTATTGTTTCTTGCACTTTATACAGATAAAGCATGCCGTTCATCGAGAAGGAAAGGAGAGAGTGCAGAATGTAATGTTACAGTCATAGAGAAAGATCAACTTAATGCAAGGTAAGCCCATTCAAAAGTCTGACAGCAGCAGGGAAGAAGCTGTTCTTGACTTGATTGGTACGTGACTTCAGACTTTTGTATCTTTTTCCAGCCGGAAGAAGGTGGAGGTGAAAATTTCACTTCCATCTAGAAAGGCAAGGGCAGCAGATACACGGGAACACCACCACCTGCAAGTTCCCCTCCAAGCCACTCACCATCCTGACTTGGAAATATATCCCCGTTCCTTCGCAGTCGCTGGGTCAAAATCCTGGAATTCCCTCCCTAACGGCATTGTGGGTCAACCCACAGCACGTGGACTGCAGCGATTCAAGAAGGCAGCTCACCACCATCTTCTCAAGGAGCAATTAGGAATGGGCAATAAATGCTGGCCTTTATGTCCCACGAATGAAGAAAGGAAGTATGGACCTTTAAGGAAGAATATCTCAAACTGTCCATCATTATTTGCTCCAAGACAGAACATGGTGGAAAATCACATGACTGTAAACTGAGCAGTTGTCTGATAGATCAGACGTGTCTACATAGTCTCTCAACTACCATTGCATGTCTCCAGTCTTATCTTTCAATAAAGAACCCACTTTATTAGAATTATAGAACCCATGCAGTGCCGTTTGGCCCATTAGTGTGCACCGACTCTCTTTGACAAAGTATCTTACCCAGACCTTTTCCCTCACCCTATCCATATAACCCCACACATTTGCCATGGTTAATCAATCAAATCTACACCACTTTGGACACTAAGGGGCACGGCCAATCCACCTAACTTTCACATCTTTGGACTCTGGGAGGAAACTGGAACACCCAGAGGAAACCCATGCAGAAATGGGGAGAATGTGCAAACTCCACACACAGTTATCCAAGGCAGGAATTGAACCTGGGCCCCTGGCACTGTGAGGCAGCAGTGCAGTTACTGTTTACCAATTCTTGCTGTATTATTGCTCCATTTATGATAAAGAAAATAACTCAATCTGGGCTCCACTTCAGTCAAGTCAATGGGTCGGATTTTACAGCCTCGCTTGTCCTGAAACTATAAAATCCCACCCGAGGTCAACAGACCTTCCCATTTTCCATCCCTGGCCTGTTCCAATTCCCTTGATGGGCGGGAAGATAAAATGCCAGCAAATGTGTCTGCAATTTGACCCAAATTGTTGGACCTCTCTCATCCTCAGTTGGAGTTGAGGTTAACACTCTTTGTCGCCACAGGATTGTCAGAAATGAATGGACACCACACTCACCAGTCTCATGTTGCAAGTTGCGAGCTGCTGGCACAGTGGTTAACACTGCTGCCTCACAGTATCGGCAACCCAGGTTCAATTCCAGCCTCAGGTCACTGTCTATGTGGAGTTTGCACATTCTCCGTCTATCTGCGCGGGTTTCCTCTGGGTGCTCCAGTTTCCTTCTCAGTCCAAAGATGTGCAGGTTAGGTGGATTGGCCATGCTAAGTTGCCCCTTAGAGTCCCAAGATGTGTAAGTTAGATGGGATTGGCCATGTTAAATGTGTTCAATAAGGGGGATAGGGCTAAGAGAGGGCTCGGTAAGATATTCTGTTAGAAAGTTGGTGCAGACTTGATGGGTCGAATGGCCTCTTCTGCACTGTAGGGAATCTATGATTCTAAGGAAACCAGTGCAATACAGCTCAAGGACTTAAGTATTGCAATCCGCCCAGTGAAATATGCCAATGGCCCTGAGATTCTGAGGTTATAACCATGATGTTTGACTAGTGGATCTGGCTTGCGGTGAAAGCAATAGAAACAGCAATTATATCACTGAACATTGAGTGGGGTTTATGGCTTATCCAGCTGGTGCAATGAGGATCTGCTGTGGAATTGGACAATATAAACACTCAAATCCACCCAAGCTCACTTCAGCTTTCTGTGGAATTTTTATGACTTAACCACAAAGACAATGATTCTGAGCTGGACAGAAACCTTTGAAATGGTTTGAATCCTTACGTTGAGCAATAGTTTGAGGCAGTAGAGCTTCCGTGAAGCAAATAGCATGTAGTTTATTGATTTTAATTGTCAAGCTTAAATGGTATAAGTCTCAGTCATCCTGGCTGCCATTGTGGGATTGTCACACAATGTCTTCATAAGACAAGACAGAGGAGCAGAGGCCAGCCATTCGGCCCATCAGGAAGTGAGTTACTATCTGGTCTTGTAGCCACTGTTTATGTGGTGAGTCCAGTTGAGTTTCTGGTCAATGGCACCCCCAAGGATGTTGACAGTGGGGGATTCAGTGATGGTGACACCATTGAATGTCAAGGGGCAGTGGTTAGAGTGTCTCTTGTTGGTGATGGTCATTGCCTGGCATTTGTGTGGTGCCAATGTTACATGCCATTTGTCAGCCCAAATTATTGAACAGATTTGAGGGTCCAAACTCCTGCTCTTATTTCTTCTGGCATTAATCAAGCTGTTTGCTTTCTTCACCCAAAGTTCAATTTAATTTATTAGACACAAGTAAGGCTTACATTAACACTGCAATGAAGTTGCTGTGAAATTCCCCTAGTTGTCACACTCCGGTGCCTGTTCGGGTCAATGCACCTAACCTGCACGTCTTTCAGACTGTGGGAGGAAACCAGAGCACCTGGAGGAAACCCACGCAAACACGGAGAGAATGTGCAAACTCCACACAGACAGTGACTCAAGCCAGGAATCGAGCCCAGCTCCCTGAGGCAGCAATACTAACCACTGTGCCACCATACCAAGGACGTAGGACAGAAAGTTCTCTTCATCACACAATCATACGTCTTCACAGATAACCAGTGAGGGAAGTTGTCCTTTGCACATCTTGTGGTTTGCAAGCTTACACAAAACAAATTCTTTAAGATGAGTGTCGGCAACAATTGCGCCTTTGACAGAAAAAATGTGGAATATCTCACACAACAGGAAGCAAGCTGGCTGACTTGTCAATGACTGTGGTATGATAATGTGCCGTAAGTGACTGACACAGATCCTGCTTTCTCAGTATTTCAGGCATTTATGGTTAAGTAGTGGGTGTGGGTTTTTGAATGCAATTAGCTGCATTGATCACATTTCTGTTGTCGACTGTGTTCAGGAAGATTATTGTGTGGGGCTGCCTCACCTGTAAAGTCAGGTGATTGATCCAGCTCCACCCGCGAGGGAACGTGCTTCCCCTACACATCCCAGGAGGAGGTAACGGTAACTCTGTGCTGGAGAGACCTGCACTGTCAGCGGTGATATCTCTTGGCTGAAACATTAAGCCTTGAGTCTGCCCTCTCAAGAGGACATAGCAAATCCTCAGGCATTATTGCAAGGAAGAGGAGAAGGGTTAACCCTGTGTCCAAGCCAATATTTACCCCTTGATCAATGTTGCAAATAACAGATTCTCTGATCATTGTCACATTATGGGATCTTGCTGTGCTTATGTTGACAGCTCAATTTACTACATTGAAACAGTGGGTGGCACAGTGGTTAGCACTGCAGCATCACAGCCAGAGACCCAGGTTCGATCCTTGGCTGGGGTCACTGTCTGTGTGGAGTTTCCACGTTCTCCTCGTGTCTGCGTGAGTTTCCTCAGAGCGCTCCGGTTTCCTCCCACAGTCCAAAGATCTGCAGGTTAGGTGGATTGGTCATGCTAAATTGTCCCTTCATGTCAGGGAGACTAACTAGGGTAAATGCATGGAGTTGTGGGGATAGGCCCTGGGTGGGATTGCGGCCAGTGTAGACTCGATGGGCTGAATGGCCTCCTTCTGTACTGTAGGATTCTATGAGTCTATGGCTACACAAGTACTTCATTGGTTGAAAAATGCTTTGGGCTGTCCTGAGATTGTGGGAATTGACATATAAATGCAAGTTCTTCCTTTCTTGTTTCATTGTTGGAGATGCAGCATCAAACTTTAATCCAATATTTGTCTGGGATGCTTTGAAGCTGACTTTGAATGTGTGAAACAGGAGATGTTATGTTATTATTATGATGTAAGGAATTGAATAAATATGTTGTGGGCTCATTTATTTAAGTTAAGCACATGAGAACAGTGATATAAAGGCATAAATCCTGAAGGCATCAGAGATGTGTGTGTTAACTCCACTCTAAGCAAAGGTGATACTAAGACTGGATCACAAGACATGCTTCCCGTAGGCGGTATGATGGCACCGTAGTTAGCACTGCTGCCTCGTAGTGCCAGGGACCCAGGTTCCAAAGATATGTGTGTTAGCTTGATTGGCCATGTTAAATTGCCCCTTACTGTCAGGGGTATTAGCAGGGTAAATACATGAGGTTATAGGAAAAGGGCCTGGGTGGGATTGTTGTCGGTGCAGCCTCAAATGGCCGAATGGCCTCCTACTGCACTTTAGGGATCCTATGATTCTAGTGATGTCATGCTAATATCCCTTTGAGGCAAATTACAACAGGAGAGTGTTTGATTCTCCCAAACCCACTTGGCCAGAACACACAAGTAAACAATTTCTTGGCAACACTCCCTTATAGATTGTTAACTAAAATAAAATTAGTAATATTGCCCAAGGCAACACTGCTGTCACTTTAGTAAAGGTATATCACATGACGTCACATTCACTTACACTCTGATGAGAAGCAAGACACGGTGGCACAGTGGTTAGCATTGCTGGCTCGTAGCGCCAGGGACCTGGGTTCAATTCCAGCCTTGGGTGACTGCCTGTATGGAGTCTGCTTATTCTCCTGGTGTCTGCATGGGTTTCCGCTGGGTGGTCCGGTTTCCTCCCACACTCCAAAGATGTGTGGGTTAGGTTGATTGGCCATGATAAATTGCCCTTTAGTGTCAGGGTGATTAACAGGGCAAATATGTTGAGTTACAGGGATAGGAAATGGGTGAGATCATTGTTGGTGCAGGCCCGATGGGCTAAATGGCCTCCTTCTGCACTGTAGGGATTCTATGAAGACTGCCCTTCTCACTTCTGGATGGCTGCTTCAGATTTTGCACCTTTCCTCAGCACAGAGCCACCACACCCGCCCCCCAGGATATTGTCCCCACACAGACAACCCAACTTCAACACAATCTCTCTCCTTCACTATCCTCCTTTTACCTTTCATTTTCATTTCCATTATCTTCAGCATCTCTCTGAACTCAGTTTCCAAAAGTATGAAAATATATCATGTCTTCCTGTAGCCTTCTCTTTTGGGTCAAATAAAATTTAATAACTTTCTCTTGTTTCCTTCTGACACCTTTGTAAATGTTCCTTAGTCTCCTTTGAAATTTAACAGCTGAAAAGCAAAGCCCCCAGAATATATCCCCCAATATAAAATGTTCAACCTAACGGGAATGTGGAACTGAGCCACGACAGATCAGCCATGATCTTATTGAATGGCGGGGCAGGCTCGAAGGGCTAGTTGGCCTACTCCTGCTCCTATTTCTTATGTTCTTATGTTCTATTGATTTATAAATCCACATCACCATGATCTTCTTACAAATCTATGCTTTTACCACTTCTACACATTCATCTATCAATTCTCCCAGACAAGTTGAGCAGGATTTTACCCACTCACTTGAGCGAGACCAGAAAATCCCGCCCGTGGTTCAATGGCCATTTCTGTTGTCCACCCCTCGCCCGCTCCGATTCCGTGACAGGCGGGGTGGTGGAATTCTGACTCTATTAGCGTTGCCCCAGCTTAATTACATCACACACACACACAAACAGGCGCACGCACATGCACACACATACATGCACATGTGTGCATGCACACAAACCACACACACGTGCACACGTACACTCACACACATACAAGCGCACACACACACGCACAAACCACACACATACAAACATACATGGCAGATGCAGTATAATTTGGATAAATGTGAGGCTATTCACTTTGGAAGCAAAAACTAAAAGGCAGATTACTACCTGAATAGCTGTAAATTGGGAGAGGGGAGTGTGCAGCGGGATTGGGTGTCCTTGTGCACCAGTCACTGAAGGTAAGCATGCAGATGCAGCAGGCGGTAAAGAAGGAAAATGGCATGTTGGCCTTCATTGCGAGAGGTTTTGAATGCAGGAGCAGGGACGTGTTGTTGCAATTATAGAGGGTCTTGGTGAGACCATGCCAAGAACATAGGAGTTCAGGTCTCCTTTTCTGAGGAAGGATGTTCTTACTCTCAAGGGCGTGCAGCAAAGGTTTACTCTGGCTGATTCCTTGGATGACAAAACTGATACATGCGGAGAGATTGACTAGGTTAGGATTGATTTTGCTGGAGTTCAGATGAATGAGGGTTGATCTCATAGAGACTTATAAGATTATAATAGGGCTAGACATGGTAGATGCAGGAAGGATGTTCTCAATGTTGGGGGAATCCAGAACCATGAGTCCACAGTCTAAGGTAAACCACTTAGGATGAAGGTGAGGAGACATTTCTTCACCCAAAGAGCCTGTGGAATTTATTGCCACAGGAAGTAGTTGATGCCAAAACATTGAATGCATTCAAGAGGCGGCTGGATATGGCACTTGGGGCCAATGGGATCAAAGGAAAGCAGGATTAGGCTATTGAGTTGGACAATCAGCCATGATCGTAATAAATGGTGAAGCAGGCTCGAAGGGCCAAATGGCCTCCTCCTGTTCCTATCTTCCACGTTTCTATGTTTCTATGCACATGCACACGCGTGCACACACACACGTACACATGACCACACACACACACACACACACACACACACGCTCATATTTTGTTAAAAATAATATGATTTTCTCCTAAAATATTTTAAAAGCCCCATCCTCACGATTGCGACTGGGTTGGGGAGTCTGGGACAGAGGGACGCAATGTAAAACTTGGAGCCTGACCTTCCGGGAGAGATCTGAGATTGAGAGATTTTTGTGAACCATTGCACTGAGGGATATGGAGCAAAGGCTCTTTGTAATCCTGGATAGAGGGAAGAATGAGTGGTACTCTGCTGGTAAATGGACTGGTTAGCAGAGAGTTCCATTTACTGATGGGATGCAGTGCAATAGTTACAGCATGAACTATTATACTGGCACTCAGGAAATAAAGAATAGTATTCTTTTCGCTCCTAATTAAAGTATAAAATATTACAGTGCACAGGGCTCCAGATAACTTCATAATTGCCTCCGACTGGTAATGTGATGATTTGTATTAGAGGAATACTAGAAGTTCTTGTTATAGTAAATTTTGGTTGCTAGAAAGCTGGATAAAGACAAAGAACGGGATTTTCCGGCCTCGCGCGCCCTGAAACCGGAAAATCACGCCTGAGGTCAGCGGACCTGTCCATGGTCCATCCCTCACCCGCTCCGATTCCCGTGGCAGGCAGAATGGTAAAATTCGCCCCAAAGTTTACTGTATATGGAGTTAGCCCACAAGTTAGCCATGATCCCATTGAATGGTGGAACAGGCAAGAAGGGCTGAGGGATGGCGATGACTTAGTGGTATTACCGCCAGACTATTAATCTAGAAACTCAGCTGATGTTCTGGGGACCCAGATTCGAATCCCACCATGGCAGATGGTGGGATTGGAATTCAGTAAAAAATATCTGGAATTAAAAATCTACTGATGACCATGAAACCATTGTCGATTGTTATGGAGACCCGTCTGGTTCACGAATGTCCCTTTAGGGAGTGAAATCTGCCGTCCTTACCCAGTCTGGTCTACATGTGACTCCGGTGCCACAGCAATGTAGTTGACTCTTAACTGCCCTCTGAAATGGCCAAGCAAGCCACTCAGTTTGAGGGCAACTAGGGATGGGCAATAAATGCTGGCCTTGCCAGCGACACCCAGTGCCCTGGATGAATTTAAAAAATGGAAAGGCCTCTTCCTGTTCCATTGGAGGCATGGCAATCTCCCTCTCTTTTGAAAAATGTTTTGGCACTCCTATTTTTACTTTCAGCTTGAAGTTAATTTTAATTTTTAAAGCTCTGCGCTGCTTTCCTCCGGTCCATATATCTATATGATTCTGTAATGATGAATGGTTTATTCCTTTGAATCTGTCGCGCAGGCAAACTAACTTTGGCCAGTCAGTATTCATCTATATCCCAATGAATAATGCCTCAATAGCTGTGCAAGTGGACCCAAGACATTTGAAAACATGTGGTCTAAAATAACATAAAATTCAAAATCCTATTTCCTATGATTACACCCTCGGGGGCAAAAAAAACCTGAAATTTGACTTTCGTCAAGAGACTCAAGAGGGCACTAATTTTATTTTACGGCCCCCTTTAGCCAGAATTTTACATTGATCTCTTCATATTTCAGTCACAAACACTACTCTGCAGCCAGTAAAATAGCACTTGTGTGTTACCGACCATCACGGTTTCATCACAGTGCAGAATTCCAGTTGTTCCCTGAATTGGAATTTTCTATTTCCCCCACCCAGGGAAAGGCGATCAATTATGTAAAAGTCACTAGTAATTAATCATTAGTTTCAGATCCCACCCAGAAAACTAGCCACCTCCATCCCCCCCTCACGCTGCTCAGGGTGAAATCATTACAACTGGCACTGTATCCTTTACAACTGCCTCACAGAGCCAGGGACCCGGGTTCAAATCCGGCCTTGGGGTCACTATCTGTGTGATGTTTGTACATTCTCCCCGTGTCTGTGTGGGTTTCCTTTGGGTGTTCCAGTTTTCTCCCACACTCCAAAGATGCGCAGATTAGGTGGATTGGCCACGGTAGATTGCCCCTTAGTGTCAGGAGGAATACCAGGGTAAATATGTGGTGTAGGGGGGATAGGGCCTGGGTGGGATTGTCATTGCAGGGTCAATGGGCTGAATGGCCTCCTTCTGCACTGACCTGGGAACACCTTTGTACATGCGAACACACATCCCATTGCGCCCGCCTGCACGTGCCCAGTTTTCCCATTAGTCGGAGATATGGGGGAAAATTCCCGTTTCACCCACCACTGGAGTGGGTGAGGGGCGGACCATGGAAAGACCTGTTGACCTCGGGCAGGATTTTCCTGTTTCTGGGTGAGAGTGGCTGGAAAGTCCCGCCCATGAGGTTTACATCAAGGGGACTTCTATTTAACTCAGTATTTTATTATTTATATTTTGAGCTCCAATCAGAGGCCAGATCCGATTAATTATTAGGAATGAATCTATTACTGTGCCACACACGGTATAGAAAATGCCATTTAATAACAGGATACAGGCTTCTTACCAACTCACCTAAATAGTTCTGGACAACCCTTCATCAGAGCAGAATGGCACATAATACTCTGACAAAGAATCATCCTGACTTGAAACATTGGCACCATTCTTTCTCCACAGACCTGCTGAGTTTCTCCAGCATTTTCTGTTTAGATATCAGAGGTGTTGGCTGACTTAAGAATGGACAAATCTCCAGATCCGGATGAATTGTATCCCGGGCTGCCATGGGAGGCAAGAGGGAAGATTGCAGGGGCTCTGACTCAAATTATTAATTCCTCTCTGCCTACAGGGGAGGTGCCAGAGGGCTGGAGAACAGCTAATGTAGTTCCGTTAATTAAGAAAGGTTAGGGAGATAAGCCAGGGAACGATATACCAGTGAGTCTCACATCAGTGGCAGGGAAACTATTAGAGAAAATTCTGAAGGAGAGAATCTATCTCCACTTGGAGGGGCAGAACTTGATCAGACGAACTCAGGATGGCTTTGTCAGAGGGAGGTCATTACTAACAAATGATTAATTATTTCGAAGAGGTGACCGGGTGTGTAGATGAGGTTAGTGTAGTTAATAAAGGCAAAATACTACAGCTGCTGGAATCAGAAACAAAAACAGAAAATGCTGGAAGATCTTAGCAGGTCTGACAGCATCTCTGGAGAGGAATAGAATAGAGAGAATAGAGCCAACGCTTCGAGACAGGGTCTTCCAGACTCGATACATTGGCTCTATTCTCTCCACACAGATGCTGTCAGACCTGCTGACTTTCTCCAGCATTTTCTGTTTTTGCTCCAGATCCCAGCACTTTGCTTTTATCTTAGTAAACCCAAGGGAGTTGAGGAAAGACTATTGTTGGGAATGAGACTTAACATGTAGTATGTGGTATCTTAGCTCTTGTGGCACAGTGGATTAGCGTCTCTGCCTCTGAGCTAGAAGCTCTGGGTTCGAATCCCGCCCCGGGACTTTGTGGTCGAGGAAGGTGCGCTCATAATACGGCCAAACAGGTTGAGTGTCAACCTGCAAATCCTTCTAAACACACCAATTGCTGGCGGTAAGTTTGAGAGAGACTCCTAGTCAGCCATGATTGATGTGGAGTGGAGCCCCCTCAAGCTATAAACCCCTGCGACCTGTTCCGGGAATTACTCATGATGTGGGTATGCCGGCGTTGGACTGGCGTAAACACAGTAAAAAGTCTGACAACACCAGGTTTTAGTCCAACCTATTTATTTGATAATATTCTCACTAGTGAGAATATTATCAAATAAATAGGTTGGACTAAAACCTGGTGTTGTCAGACTTTTTACCGGGAATTACTAGCAGATGAAAGTCTGTCTTAGTCACCACTAGATGTGGGGAATGGATTGCAATGTGGTACATTAAAGTATATAGGCTATAGCATTAGTAATATAGGCCCCTGTGCATGTGCAGACAATACATCTCTTTAGTTGTGGTTGGCAATAACAACCCTCCACAACACTTTTCCTGTTCTGTCCGCCACGGGAATCTTGGTGAGTGAGGGACGGGACCATGGAAAGGTCCATTAACCTCAGGTGGGTAGGGCAAGCTCGGTGGTTTGTTGAAGGTTTTAGAAACTGGCTGAAAGGACACCTCGAGATATGTCTCGAATCATCTTTTCAATTTCACCAACAAGCTAACCACCGTGACAATCTAACTAGAAAATAGTTCTGTATATTCTCATTTCCAATAACTTGAAGCTCTGTTATGCAGTGAATTGAGTTAAAATACATTTTCAGCATCATTAGTCAAACTTCACCTAGTTACAAATGTGAAATATCAAGGACTTGGTAGCAAAAGCCACTAGCTTTCGGAGCGTGGCTCCTTCGTCAGGTAAGTGGGAGCTCTGTCCACAAACAGGTCAGGTAAAGACACAAACTCAATTTACAAAATGATGGTTGGAATGCGAGTCTTTACAGGTAATCAAGTCTTAAAGATACAGACAATATGAATGGAGAGAGCACCTTTCATAAACACAGGCACCGGAATTCTACCACCTCACCCACCACGGAATTGGAGCGGGCGAGGGGTGGACAACACGAATGTCCGTTGATCTCAGACGTGCATTTCCAGACTTGCTCAAGCGAGGCCATAAAATTCCGCTCATGGGCTGGAATTTTCCCTCCCATTCACCACAGGAATGATAGCGGGGGAAAGGACGGACCATGTGAAGGTCCATTGATCTCGAGCAGGATTAGTCTGAGTTTAATTTTGTTTATTCATGTCACAAGTAGGCTTACAATAACACTGCAATGAAGTTACTGTGAAAACCCCCGAGTCGCCGCACTCCAGCGACAGCCATGTGTACCATTTATAGGATTCATTGCAGGAACTCACCGAGGTTCCTTCGGCAGCACTTTTCAAACCCACAACCACTGCCATCTAGAAGGGTAAGAGAATATAGCGTGGCCAATGCACCTAACCAGCGCATCTTTCGGACTGTGAAAGGAAACCAGGGCACCCGGAAGAAACCCACACAGACATGGGGAGAACATGCAGCCTCCGCACAGTCACCCAAGCCAGGAATCGAACTCAGGTCCCTGCACGTCCTTGTGAGGCAGAAGTGCTGACCACTCTGCCAGCCATTATCCGGCCTTGCAGTGAGTGCAGTCGGAAAATCCCACCCCGGATGTCCCAAAGGTGCCTTACAGACTTCTGGCGTGTGATTACAGCTGCAACATCACAAATGTAGATCCCAGTTTTCACTGCAAGTTCCCATAAGCATGGATGAGATACATGACCGGATGGTTTGTCTTCAATGAGACAGACTGAGACATGGAGAATTTTTATACCCACCTGCAGGAACAAACAGTGTTGCAATCCCTCTGTGCCGGAACCGAGTGTTTGCAGAGGTTTTGCAGAAGCGTAGCTTGAATTCACAACCTTCCAGTTTAGAGACAAAAGATGCTTCTCACCGAACCAAGACTCGCATTCCATTCATTATCTTGTAATTGAGTCTGTGTCTGTATATGCCCTGTTTGTGATCCATCTCCCACTCACCTAATGAAGGGGCAGTGCTCCGAAAGCTCAAACTACCAAGTAAACCTCTTGGACTTTAACCTGTGAGACTTCTCACTGTGCCTAACCCAGTCCAACGCCGGCATCTCCAACTCATGGCTACCACCAGAACCAGGACTATAGGGGCAAAGGAAAATGGAAGGGGGAGGAACATCTGGCTGGAGACGATCGACAACGGAGAGAGAAGACTGGGACGTTGTGCTGTGATAAATCAGTCTGCCTCATTATCGGAAATAAGGAATCATGGTCAGGCATAATACAGGCAAAGAGCCAGTGATCTGGGGGAAATACATTTACTGTGCAATCCAGTGTAACAGAGAGGAACTGAGTGAGCTTGAGCTTATACATCGCTTCAATGATGTCACCTGTGTGCCGAGCAGGTATCCAGGCAACGGGAATCGCTGCAAGGCCTGTCAGAATAGGCCCATTTAGCCGCAGCACAGAGCAGACTTAAACCACGAGTAAGAGTTTGATTGGGTTAGGCATGTTCAACAGCAGGTCAATTAACGTCACTCAGGCAAAGAGCAGCAGCCTCTCTCAACGTCTCTGTTACAGGATTAGGAGGCATTTGTTCACCCAACCCTAATAATTAAGATCTCCTCTTGACACGATGGCAGGAATATATTGCCAGTGAAAGGGTTTCAGCTTTTAATGGGTCGCCTGTTTCATTTTCCACTTGTCACTGAAAATGCTGCAATAAGAAGCTGTAGTGGTGTTTGGCAATCAGATTTTAGCACCTTTAATGCTGGCCTGTCAGCTTGTCTTTTGGAAGCTCCAACAGGGGGAAGAAAATATATTCTTCCTCCGAGTGAGTGAAAGAAATTTCTGAGGAAATATTTTCCTCCTTGCCGTGATGTTTTTGATCTGCTGTTTGCTCCGCTGCTCACAACATCTCCCCTTCTCATCTCAGCTCTCCTAACATATACCTCTGTTGGTAGGTGGGAGATTTCCGGGTCTCTTTAACAGGCTATTTGACTTGGAGAGCAGCTCTGGCGAGTCTATTGCTGCCTCACATGATGCCCACACACACGTACGCGCACACAAACACACACACATGTATACACACACGTGCAATACAACCACATACACACACACACATACAAACACACACACACGCACATATATACACACACACATATGTACACACATGTGCAAATACAACCGCATTCACACACACGTGCACACACCTACACACATGTATATACACATACCCACACACACACACGCACACACATGCTACACATGCATATGCACGCACACACGCACAAATACAACTGCACATACTTATGCACAGACACGCATATATGTACATGCACACAAATACAACCACACACACACCCACACCTACACACATGCACACAAAGATGCATACATGCAAACACAACCACACACACATATGCACACGCACACACACACAAACACAACCACACAAACCAACACATTAACATATGCACGCACACACATGCAAATACAGCCACACATCTGCACACACACAAACACTTATGCACACATATATACACACACACACACCAATGTCCTCTAGGGAAGGAAATCTCCCGCCCTTACCCAGTCTGATCTGTTTACTATGAATACAAAGTATTGAAGCTGTATTGAGGCACCTCCGAGTGGAACAGGCTGCATGAGGGAAAGATGAATTCAATACACTTTTTCAGTTTGAGATGTTTATGCCTTCGGGCTGTGTGGCTGATGTGGAAAATATATTGTAAATATCAAGAGAATTGCGATTGCAGAGGCGCTGAGGAACACACTGCGCTGAGACAAGTCAAACTCGATGGCACTTTCTGTAATTTTCAGGTTGTAAAGTTTTGTAACGCATCCCTATAAATTTTTTTGCCCAGAATATTTTGTCGCCGGGGATGACTGCCCTACCCTGGAGCACATGAAATCGTCAGGTCCACGTCCCAACAGAGTGTTCTAGTCAGTGGGTGCGACAGGAGGAAGCGTCATTGCTCACGATCGAGCGGGGGTCAATGGAATGAATTTTTTGTGGCCCAATCACTTTTACATTTGGCCAGGAGGCCTTTGCATGGAAACATAGAAGGTCAGAGCAGGAGAAGGCCATTTGGCCCTTCGAGCCTGCTCCGCCATTCATCACGACCATGGCTGATTGGTCAACTCAGTAGCCTAATACTGTTTTCTCCCCATAACCTTTGATCCCATTTGCCCCCAAGTGCTACATCCAGCCGCCTCTTGAATACATTCAATGTTTTGGCATCAACTACTTCCTGTGGTAATAAATTCCACAGGCTCACCACTTTTTGGGTGAAGGAATGTCTCCTCATTTCCATCCTAAACGGTCTACCCTGAATTCTCAGACTGTATATTTTAGCTGCAACCTCGATCCAGGCTGGGATGAACTGTTGTAGTTGAAATGAAATTTAAAAAGGTGTCTGGGGACTGAGGTTTGTGTTTGATTGTGTTGCCTAGACACACATTGCAGTGCTTTTCCAATGGGATTTATTTTGCACAGGTCTGCAGTTCACTGAGACTGCGCCACACTGGGTGTTTCCCGGTGGGAGTCCATTAGGCGCGCCAGCACATGCTCTCCATCTTGTTCAGCACTCACCCTCTCTCCACCCTCCCCAGCAACACTGAACCTTTCTCAACGCGTGTTTCATGCCTGTTAACAGGCAGACCAGCGCCCAATCACGTTACGGGGCTCACCAAGTGTGTGCGCCTAGCAGGTAAAAAATCCAGGCCTATGGATCTTTGATTTGATTTGGTTTATTATTGTCACATGTATTAGTGTACAGTGAAAACCATTGTTTCTGTGCACTAGACAAATGAAGCATACCGTTCATAGAGAAGGAAATGAGAGATTGCAGAATGTAGTGTTACAGTCATAGCTGGGGTGTAGAGAAAGATCAGCTTAGTGCAAGGTATTCAAAAGTCTGACAACAGCAGGGAAGAAGCTGTTCTTGAGTCGGTTGGTATGTGACGTCAGACTTTTGTATCTTTACCCATTGGAAGAAGGTGGAAGAGAGAATGTCTGGAGTGCATGGGGTCCTTAGTTATGCTGGCTGCTTTGCTGAGACAGCAGGATGTGTAGACAGAGTCAATGGATGAGAAGCTGGTTTACGTGATGGACTGGGCTACGTTCACGACCTTTTGTAGTTCCTCGCGGTCTTGGACAGAGCAGGAGCCATACCAAGCTGTGACACAACCAGAAAGAATGCTTTCTAAGGTGCATCTGTAAAAGTTGGTGAGAGCCGTAGCTGACATGCCAAATTTCCTTAGTCTTCTGTAGAGGCATTGATGGGCTTTCTTAACTATAGTGTCGGCATGGGGGGACCAGGACAGTTTGTTGGTAATCTGGACCTGAAGCTCTCGACTATTTCTATTTTGTCCCTGTTGATGTTGACGGGGGCACATTCTCCACTACGCTCCCTGAAATCACAGATATTTGTAGAAAAATACAGAAGTGATTCCAGACTCACAGCGATGTGCTTGACTATTAAGTGCCCGCTGACATGGGTTCACAAACTGTATTCAAGATGGCAGCCACCACCACCATCTTCACAAGAGGCACTCAGGGGTGGGCAGAAAATGTTGGCCTTGTCACCAATGCCCGCATCTGTGAATGAATAATAAAAAAACACAACTGTGTGCACATAAAGACACATACACTTACCGACACACAGGTGCTCAGACCTCGCCCAGAGGATCTAACAGATAATGATTAGAAGCTGAGGCTGAATTTTCTTCTCCTGAATTCAAGGGACAAATCTTCTGAGGAGCGGCAATCACCATCCGATTCCTTCGCAGTAAGATGGAGCTCCGCATTTCTGGCCTGGACTTGCAAACTGGTCACTTACTTTTATCAGCCGTGGTACAGAGTATAAGAGCAGGGAGGTTATGTTGGAGCTGTACAGAGCATTGGTGAGGCCACAGCCGGGTGCAGTTCTGGTCACCTCACGATAAGAAGGCTGTGATAGCACAAGAGGGGGTGCAGAGGAGATTCACCAGGATGTTGCCTGGGATGGAGAATTTGAGCTATAAAGAGAGACTGGATAGGCTTGGATTGCTTTCTGTAGTAAGAAGTCTCACGACACCAGGTTAAAGCCCAACAGGTTTATTTGGTAGCAAACGCCACTAGCTTTCAGAGCGCTGCTCCTTCATCAGGCAAGTGGGGAGTTCTGATCACAGACAGAATAAATTGTGATTTTGTTTTTGTTTTCTGTAGCGCAGAGAAGACTAAGGGGCTTTATGATCAAGGTGTCTAAGATTATGAGGGGCACGGAGAGGGTGAGTGGGGACCAGCTGTTCCCCTTGGTTGAGGGGTCAATCATGAAGGGAAATAGTTTTAGGATGGTGAGCAGGAGATTCAGAGCGGATTTGAGAAAATAAAATTCACTCAGAGGGTGGTGGGAATCTGGAATGTGCTGTCTGGGACGATAATAGAGGCCGGAAACTTAACAACTTTTATAAAGTATTTGGATGAGCACTTGAAATAGCATAATATTCAAGGATATGGGACAACGCTGGAAAATGAGATTGATGTGACTTTAGTGGTAGATATTGTTGCATAGGCTCATAGCTGAAGAGCCTTTTCTGCACTGCGTGACCCTATGACCCACCTCAGAGTGTGCCTGTTCTTGGAGTTTTTCTCAATAGTGAATGAGTGTGTGAGTTGATCTAAGTGGGTAGTGTGAGAGGATGGTTGGTGGCAGAGTGGGAATGGTGCCAGTTGGGTAGGGTGGTGAGGACACGTCAGGTTGGTTTGGGTGGGAATTGAAGGATCGGTGTTGGGAGGGCAGGAGGGGGGAGAAATCAGAGTGTCAAAGGGGGATCAAGGGTCATGGGTTGTCAGAGGTCAAGGGGGATTCGGAGAGTTGGGGAGGGAACGGGAAGGGGGTAGTGGATAGGGGCCGCAGTGGGTATTCGGCTGTTGGTTGTATAGTTATCCAGGTGTTAGGTAGTTTTTCTCTGTCCAGTATTTCTTTGCCAATAAACCAGATAAGTGAGTCAGAACCTAACAAAATCTCAGGTGCTCCCTCGAGTTATTAGAAGGTCTCTGGAAGTAAGCGAATTGCCTCTTGGAAGTTGAAATTAGGGGGGCAATTCTCGTGGGCTCCTTGTGTTGGGGCAAGAGTAGCACGGTGGCAGAGTGGTTAGCACTGCTGTCTCACAGCTTCAGGGAATTAGGTTTAATTCCAGCCTTGGGTGACTGTGTGGAGTTTGCACATTCTCTCCACGTCTGCATGAGTTTCCTTTAGGTGCTCCAGTTTCCTCCCACAGTCCAAAGATGTGCAGGTTAGGTGGATTGGTTATGCTAAATTGCCCCTTAGTGTCCAAAAATATATAAATTAAGGGAATTAGCCACGTGAAATGTGTGGGAATAGGGTCTGGGTGGGATGCTCTGTTGGACAGTGCAGACTTGATGGGCCGAATGGCCTCCTTCAATGACCCCTGAGTGCTCCTATAGTGCACCTTTGGAGTGTATCCAATATGTCCAACCATCCAGAGACTGGATGACAGGGTAAGGCCCATTGTAGAAATCTGTAAACAGAACTCACAGATCAGCCCTGACACTGGGCACTGACACTGAGTGTGTCTCAGCATCACACTAAATGGAGCGATTAACCCGCTGACAAAGCTTTGGATCAGCGTGGTTTTTAGTTCAGAGAAGTGACACAAAGCTACAACAGGTTTGCAGTGACAGAAGTCCGATCATTGACAATTGATTTCCAAATATGTAACAGTTTTGTGACGGGCTGCTCTTCAACAGAGACTGGCTTTTTTAGAATTCATTCGTGGCACTTGGACGTTGCTGATTGGCCAGCATTTATTGCCCATCCTAGTTGCTCTTGTTCAGGGGGCAATTGAGAGACAACCATATTGTTGAGGGTCTGGAGTCGCATGTAGGCCAGACCAGGTAAGGATGGCAGATTTCCTTCCCTAACAGACAATAGTGAACAAGGTGGGTTTTTCTGACAATCGACAATATTTCATGATCATCAGTAGATTCTTAACTCCAGATACATTTTATTGACTTCAGATTCCATCATCTGCTGAGGCGGGATTCGAACCCGGGTCCCCAGAACGTTAGCTGAGTTTCTAGATAATACCACTATTGTAATAATATCACCTCCCCCTGATATTACTGGGTAGATAAATGGAGCCTGTCCCCCCTCTGTGAACTGTGCCAGATCAGGCTAGCTTTGTGCATGGACTGCGATCACTCCCACTAAACCCAGCTGAGATCTTTTAACGTCGTGTTTCTGAAGACGGGTCGCTGACATTGTCAAGTAAAAAGGGTGAAAAGGCAGGTGGAGACAGAACGCTGGCTGAGACGGCTCTTACTGCCACTGGGATTCGCAGTATCCCAATCCCACTTTCACACCGGGAGATGGCACAATCCATCCTGGGCAAACGTTCTGCCATCTTTTGATAGACGCAAGCAAGTTCCTGGGGAGAATTATCCAGTCAGTGGCCTGGGGCCAGCTTGTAATACACACGGCTTCTGTGCAATGACTGAGTGGTGGTGGGGGGTGGGGGTGGGGGCAGCGAGAGTCCATAAGAGTCCAGTCTAAGAATAGGTTTATTACAGAGAGTCACTAATTACATCGATATCAACACTTTCAATGTGATTTGTGCAGGTGCCAGAAGCCACTCTATTTATACCCTGCCTGATTCATGGAATGTTAATTAATGTGCAGTATTTTCTAAGCAGGTGGTGACCTTTACGTCTGAGCAGTGTAACCTGGGCCTGCCATCTTGATCCTTGTTGGAGTTAGGTTAACAAATGCACATGACCTTTCACTTACCCTCCTGGGTGCACTGCTGACTCACAGGGAACTAAACTGGTCTCCGTCAATCGTTCTTCCTCAAGGTTTCACTTCTGCCACACTGCACCCTACGTTTCTGTGCGTGGGCAGCGTTGCCCAACTTCTCCCTCAAAGATCGACAGAAGAAAACAGTGAAGCAATAATTGAAAGGAAAGACTCCGGCTTGTGAAACTCTGAACGTGGCTGGCTGCGTCGAGTGATTTGTATTTGGGAGCTGTCGTTCCTCAGTCTGAACTGGCAATGCCAGAAGTTGCACAGTAGGAATTGACGAGGGTTTCTGACGGGATAGCACCCCGCGTTCAATCATTCCTCTTGCATTTTATTTTCCAACACGTGGGTTCAGGATTTTACCACCCCTCCTCTCGACCAGTGGGGGGAGGGGATTCCAGACCAGCCTAAATCAATGACAATTTAAATGACCCACCTCCCCTGCCAGGTGACAAAGTATCAGCAAGTCTTCGCAGTGACAGTTACATTGTTGAGCTCGTTGTCTTATTAAAGGTATATGTTTGACCTCAAAATGGGGGAGATGGTTAGGGGGGGGGCAGTAGGTGGTGGAAGGGCGGGAAGTGACGGAGGGGGGAAGGTAGTGGAGGGGGGGAGGTGGTGGAGGGGGAGAGGCGGTGGAGAGGGGAAGGTAGTGGAGGGGGGGAAATTGGTGGAGGGGCGTAGGTAGTGGTGGGGGTAGTGGTGATGGGGGGAGGTGGTGGAAGGGGGAAGGTAGTGGAGGGGGGAGGTGGTAGAGGGGGGAAGGTGGTGGGGGGGGTAGTTGGTGGAGGGGGGAGGTGGTGGTAGGGGGAAGTGGTGGTGGGGGGGAGGTTAGGGGGGGTGGTGGGGGGGGGCAGGTGGATGGGGGGGGTTTAATTAATATGGAGTTTGTGTCTCTGCCCAGTTGGATGCAGAATAAACTTACTGAAGGTAAAAAACAAATTGCTATATTATCCCCCCCTTCATTATACTAATGTGGGGCAGTGGGGGGAGGGGGCTGTGGAGGGGGGGGTGATATGCCATAGCGAGACCACAATATCCTGGCCATAGACTTTTCAAAGGGTTAAAAGTGATTGAAATTACATTTCTGTAGCACCTTTTACCCAATCTCAGGATTTCCCAATGTGCTTTATGGCCAATGAAATTATGCTGGAAGTTGGGGCATTGTCACAATGGGGGAAATCATGGAAACCAATTTGCTTACAGCACGCTCCCATACTCAGCATGACAATGTTTATTCCAGTGATGCT
Source organism: Carcharhinus amblyrhynchos (assembly GCF_965287045.1). Classification (NCBI taxonomy): domain Eukaryota; kingdom Metazoa; phylum Chordata; class Chondrichthyes; order Carcharhiniformes; family Carcharhinidae; genus Carcharhinus; species Carcharhinus amblyrhynchos. Next base: position 12,722,677 of record NC_137351.1, read on the forward strand.
GACTGAGGGATGAGTAACGGCCAGGACATTGAGCAGAACGTTACTGCACTCCTTCAACATAGAACCATGGCCTTAGAGAGCAGTTGTTGGTAAAATCACTAACAGAACAACCGAAACAGCAGAAAGCTAATAATATAGTATCATAAAGGAGGCCATTCAGCCCATCGTGCTGATGCCACATCTTTGGAAGAGCTACGCAATTATTCCCATTATCTGGCTTTTCCCCACAATCCTCAATTTCCTTTTCAAATCATAGAATCCCAACAATGCAGAAGGAGGCCATTGGGCCCATCAGGTCTGCACTGATCACAGTCCCACCCAGGTTCGATTCCTGTAACCACACATATTTACCCTGCTAACCTCCCTGACACTAAGAGGCAATTTAGCATGGCCAATCAAAATAACCTATCCCATCTTTGGAGTGTGGGAGGAAACCAGAGCACCTGGAGGAAACACACACAGACAGCGAGAAAGTGAGAACACCATACAGACAGCGACCTGAGGCTGGAATTGAACCCGGATCCCTGGTGCTGTGAGGCAGCAGTGCTAACCACTGTGCCATTGTGCCATCATGTCCTTTGCCAAAGTCACTTTTGAATCTGCTTCCACCGTCCACCGGACGTCGCTGCTTATTAGCTGACCCAGCATATGAAATGCCCCCATAGAATCCCTACAGCGCACAAGGAGACCATTCGGCCCATCAAGTCTGCACCATCTCTGAGAGTGTGTCCTACAAGGGCCCCCCTCTCCAGCCCTATCCCCATAACTTCACACATTTACCATGGCTAATCCACCTAACTTGCAGATCTTTGGACTGTGGGAGGAAACCAGAGCACTGAGAGGATACTCACGCAGACACGGGGAGAACGCCACACAGATAGTGACCCAAGGCCAGAATTGAACCCGGGCCCCTGGTTCTGTGAGTTTCATGTATCAAGAAACTCAGATCCCTCTGGACCGCAGTGTTCTGCAAACTCTCGCTGATTGAACAATATACTGCTTTTCAATTTTTTCCTTCCAAAGTGGACACGTTCACATTTTTCTCACATTATATTCCATCTGCTGAATTTTTGGGCACTCACTGAACCTATGCACATTTTACAGCATGCTCTTTAGATATCTTACATAATCTCCTACCTATCTCTGTGTCATCAGTAAATTTAGCAGCACTCTTCATTCAAGTCACTGATATCAAGAAATTGAGATGCCTCAGATCCTCAATAAGATCACCTCGCATTCCCCTATGTTTCTATAACTCTCGGGCGTAAAGATTTCAAGGGATATGGGGGGAAAAGCAGGATCAGGAGATTGAATTTGATGATCAGTCATGATCATAATGAACGGCGCAGCAGGCTTGAAGGGCTGAATGGCCTCTTCCTGCTTCTATTTCCTATGTTTCTAAACTTCAATGGAGAGTGGTTAGCATCCAGAACTTGCTACTCCAGGGGATTGTTCAGATGAATATAGTGTGGATGTATTTAAGGAGAAGTTAGGGGAAAAAAAACGTGAGGAAGGAAGGAATAGAAGGTTATAGAAGGAGCTGAAAGGAGCTGACAGTGATGTGGAACATGAATACCAGCATGGTTCCGATGGGCAGAGTGGTCTGTTACGGTCAAATTCCAGATAATTCGATGTGTGACGGTCCACAATCGTGCGGCTCCCTCCATCTTTAAAAGAGCACCTGATAGTATCAATTTGAGAGGTATTTCCAAACTTCACCTCTGAAAATCCAACTGATTTTCATCTTGTTGACATTTCAGACAGGAAGCTGAGATCCACTTCCTCTTGTGAAGGGGAGGGGGCGACCAATACCGCAGTTCCCTCCTGGGGGGGAGGGGGGGGGTGGTTTGGTGTTGGTGGTGGTGGGGCTGATATTCCCTGGGGAATTGTGTCTGAACGTGTACAAATCCTACTGCTTGAGGATCAGAATGCTAAGGAGGGATTAAAAATAAATGACTGACAAACCCCATCAGTTTGACAATAAGACCATAAGAAATAGGAGCAGAATTAGGCCATTCAGCCCATCAAGTCTGCTCCACCATTCAATCATGGCTAATATGATTCTCATCCCATTCTCCTGCCTCCTTCCTGTAACCCTTGATCCCCTTATTGATCAAGAACCCATCTATCTCTGTCTTAAAGACACTCAATGACTCGGCGTCCGCAGCCTTCTGTGGCAAAGAATCCCACAGATGCACCAAACTCTGGCTGAAGAAATTCCTCCTCATCTTCACTCTGAGGTTGTCCCTCGAGTTCTAGTCTCTCCCACTAGTGGAAACATCCTCTCCATGTCCACTCTATCCAGGCCTCTCAGTATTCTGAATGTTTTAATTAGATTCCTCCCTCATCTTTCTAAACACCATCGAGAATAGACCCAGAGTCCTCAATTGCTCCTCATATGACAAACTCCTCATTCCTGGGATCATTCTTGCCTGCCTCCTCTGGACCCCCAAAGATAACACATCCTTCCTTAGGTATGGGGCCCAAAACTGCTCACAATGTACCAAATGGGGTCTGACCAGAGCCTTATACAGCCTCAGAAGTACATCCCTGCTCTTGTATTCTAGCCCTCTCAACATGAATGCTAACATTCCATTTGTCTGCCTAAACTGCCGACTGAACCTGCACATTAACCTTAAGAGAATCTTGAACCAGGAATCCCAAGTCCCTTTGTGCTTCAGATTTCGAAGCTTTTCCCCATTTAGAAAATAATCAATGCCTCTATTCTTCCTACCAAAGTGTATAACCTCACACGTTCCCACATTGTATTCCATCTGCCACTTCTTTGCACACTCTTTTAGTCTGTCCAAATTATTTTGCAGTCTCCCCACTTCCTCAACAATACCTGTCCCTCTACAATCTTTGTATCATCTGCCAATTTAGCAACCGTGCCCTCAGTTCCATCTTCCAGATCATTAATGTATATAGTGAAAAGTTGTGGTCCCGAAATTGACCCCTGTGTGGAACACCACTAGTCACTAGTTGCCATCCTGAAAAGGAGCCCCTTATCCCCACTCTCTGCCTTCTATCTGTCAGCCAATCTTCTATCCATGCCAGTACCTCGCCACTAACACCTATGGCCATTAGTTTATTTAGCTCTAATGTATTTGGTTACCCAGATTGAACCCACATTTTCACCAGAACGTGATGTGTGTCTGTGTGTGTAGGTGGGTGTGTGTGTGTGCATGTGTGCGTGCGTGCGTTGTGTGTCATATGTATGTGTGTGTGCATATGTGTGTGTATGTGCATGCATGTGTGTGTGCATGTATGTGTACATGTGAGTGTGTGTGTGCTTGTGTGTGTGTGTCTGTGTATGTGTGTGCCTGGTGTATGTGTGTGTGCGCGCGCGTGTGTGTGTGTGTGTGTGTGTGTGCATGTGCATCTGTGTGTGCATATGTATGTGTGTGTGCATGCGTACATGTGTGTGTTTGTGAATTCTGGCCATGAAGGACTGGGGGGAGTAATCCTGATAATAGGGGAATATTCCAAGTTTATGAAAGGATTGTACATTTCAGTGTTATACTTGGAGCAGGAATGATCCACCAAAGCATGCCAATGGGAAATGGCTTGGTTGGTGGAAACAGTTAGGCCTGGGGGGCTTGGTGAGCGGATCTTTGATTAGCTCCGAGTCAGTGGCCTGTAAGTTTTCATTGAAATGGTGTTTGTTGCGTTTAATCCCATGGAATGGTGCTTGAGGGTTGCTCATGATTATACGCAAGTGTTCATAAAGTTGAAGCAAAACAGAAACAGCTGCTTAAGTATCTAAAATTACACAGAGACCAAAGCTGCAGAAAGCATTAACACACTACAGACTTGGAGTACAGTCTAATTACTGTTTATGTCCAGTCGTGGGTTTTTTATATAAAACTTAAGTTCAGGATTTTATTGTCACTGAAGTCTGTTAACAACGATACTGTTTTAAAAATTCCTGGGAGCTGGGAATCGCTGGAAAAGGCAGCATTCATTTCCCAACTCTAATTGCCCCTGAGAAGATCCATGTGGCAGAATAAATGCGAAATACTGCAGATGCTGGAACTCTGAAATAAAAGCAGGAGGTCTCAGCAGATGTAGCAGCGCCTGTGGAGAGAGAAATAGGGGCAGCGTTTGTCTTTGAATGTGGCTCTTCAGAACTCTTTGATTGAAACTGTGGGCTAGATTTCCAGGCCTTCTTGCCAGGGGGCTTCCAGTCCCGCTGATAGTAACCATCCATAGCACAGACATTAGCAGGGTCGGAAGATCTTGTTGGTAGCCCATGGTAAACCATGTCCATCCCTGGAAAGCACCTCGTGGAGCTGGTGGAGAAGAGAGCCAGAAACACCACCCCCCCCGCCCCCCCACCCCCTGCTGTAATTCTGTTTCTCTCTTCAAAGTGGCTCCCTGATCTGCTGATCTTTTCCAGCACTTTCTGTTTTTATTGCAGCCCACGTGGTGGAGGTACACCCACCGTGCTGTTAAGGAGAGAGTTCCAGGATTCTGACTCAGCGACAGTGGAGGAACGGAGGTTCATTTCCAAGTCAGGATGGCAAGTGGTTTGGCAGGGAACTTGTAGGTGGTGATGGCATTCCCAGATATCTGCTGCCCTTGCCCTTCTCAGTGGAAGGGTTTGAGGTACTGGAGAAGGAGAGAAGGAGCCTTGTTGAGTTGACAAATGTGACTCACTGTTGTCCCTAAGCCTGTGGCTGCCAAACTCAGGGTAAACCAGCAGAACTGTAGTCCGGAGATATTGGGAAAGAATATCCCTGCTTTGTACACCTGAGGCCAGTGGTATTGCAGACTCAGGCCTTGTGGAAATGCTGAGGGAAAGGTTGAGACCCCAGGACTCCAGTTTCTGAGCTCAGTTCAGAAATCCCACGGGATTTTGTAAGGGGCAGAGCTTCAGCCCAATCTTTGAAGACCAAGCATGTCCAATAGAGTAAGGCCAGGTCTTATGGCGCAGGGGTTTCCCCATCCTCAACTAATAAGAAATGCAGTGTGTGAATTCATAGAATCCTACAGTGTAGAAAGAGGCCATTTGTTCCATCGAGACTGCACCAACCACGGTTCCTCCCAGGCCCTATACACATATCCCCAAGCATTTACCCTAGCTAGTCTCCCCAACACTAAAGAACAATTTAGCACGGCCAATCCACCTAACATCTTTGGACTGCAGGAGAAAACCAGAGCACCTAAAGGAAGCCCACACAGACACGGGGAGAGCATGCAGATTCCACACAGTGACCCAAGCCAGGAATTAAACCCGGGTCCCTGCCGCTGCAAGGCAGCAGTGCTAAGCACTGTGCCACTGTGCCACCCACAAATTAGCTGCCAGATTTTGTAACTTACAAGAGTAACTACACTTCAAAAGTAATTTTCTTGTCTTTAAAGCGCTCTGAGTCATCTTGAGAATGCAAGTTCTTTTTCCCAGTAGACGGTGCAACTTCTTACGCCTTCCTCCTGACCCCCAATCATACTATCCCTTAGAAAAGAGAAAAAGAAAGATTTGCACAATATTGTGGTTAATATCAGAAATGCTGCTAGCTCCCTAATAGCTCCATGTGACTGCCTGGGACACATTCCAATCTAAAGTAACTGACTATTTGTTCCCATAACCCAGTATTCTGCACTCAGGAAATTGTCAAGTTCCCTTTTAAAGGACTGTAATGACTTCACATACATCACATGTTGCAGAGGTTTGTTCCAGTGGGTGATGACAGCCTCTTAAACGAGAAACTTCCAGGACTAATTCTTGTAATGTGGCTTTCATAGAATTCACCTACCAATTTTACAGCACAGTGGCACAGTGGGTAGCACTGCTGCCTCACAGCACCAGGGACCCGGGTTCAATTCCAGCTCGGGTGATTGTCTGTGTTGCGTTTGTACATTGTCCCCGTGTCTGCATGGGTTTCCTCTGGGTGCTCCGGTTGTCCAAAGATATACAGGGTTGGGTGGGTTGGCCAAGGTAAATTGCCACTAAAGGCGCAATCTTATGCTGCAGCGAGGTTGGAGAATTTGGCACCCAGCCAAATCCCTGTTTACTGTAGCAGGATGGGGAAGACCCACCAGACCAAATGGTGTTAACGTTCCAGCCTCAATGTCCCAAGTTGTGTAGGTTAGGGAGATTGGTGGGATAAACATGTGGGGTTACAAGAGAAGGTCTGGGTAAGATGCTTTGCTGGACAGTTGGTGCAGACTTGATGGGCCAAATGGCTTCCTTTGGCACTGTAGGGATTCTATGACCTGTAATTAGTGTCATCAGCTCTGACTGGAGCATGTTAAACAAGGTTTAATCATGGTTTCACACCTAACCTTTATCCACTTGCAGGGTCAATTGAACAACAATGGTGGCTAAAATACCCATAATACCTTGTGCCACAGAAACCACTCTAGCTGTGGCATTATTCTGCCAAGATCACCTGTAGTCATGTTGATTCTCTGGATGCAGTGTATCCCTGGTGATTGTTGCAACTGACTGAAGTTGAACAAACAAGGATATATTGCCTTAATTTTATTCTCACATTTCTCACAGGAGTGTCCAAGAGATTAATCTTTATTGGAATGAATATTGGCATCATTAAGTCAGGCAGTAACTTAGGCTAAAGGCCAGGGTTGGAGGAGGTGTGGGGGTGGGGGAGGGCAGTTGTGGTTGGCAGGAGCTTGGAGCTTGAATTTTGTATTCTTGTGATCCATGAAGAAAATGACTATTGGGTTGTGATAGTCCAATAAACAGGATTGGAGGATCTTCCCTGAGAAAAGTATTTTTACTCCAGGTTGGCCATGTATGAATGTTCTCTGAATGTCAGAATTTCAGACGGAACCTCTGAACTCATGACTGAAACTATGGCAAAGTCTCCCAACAAGAGCAGGATTATTACTCAGGTGCAATGCAGTCAGTGGAAGATGGTTGTTTAACACATTTCATGTAAAATTAATCCCAGTGATTTATAGCAACGCAGTTTTCAGGCATGATTAACAAAGGAATTACTCAATTGTGTCCAATCAAGTCCTGATTTACAGTGCGACTATACAGAACCAAGCTTTAATTACGAGAGACTTCAGAACCATTGTAATGGGTTGTCATCCCACTATGGCATGAGGAAGTATTTTGTTTTTTTGTGAGTATTTCAGAAAGCCCTTTCACCATTCTTTGTTAACTTGCGGAGGATTTCCCGAGAAATACAGACATAATTTGCTTTCTCTTATGGGCATGAAGCATGGACTAAAATTAATTACTCATTAGAGGAATGAGCCGTGTAGAAGATGAGGCAGAGGCAGCACTTAATGAGAGAATGCAAATCAGTCACCGCCTGACACAAATAAATCACTTTATTGAAAGAGAGCTTCATTCTCGTAGCCCAGTAATCAGGACAGCAACAAGGAACGTGATTCATGCCAAAGTTTGCCTGATCCATTGTAGCCATGATGTGGAGGTGCCGGCGTTGGACTGGGGTGGGCTCGGTAAGATGTCTCACAGCACCAGGTTAAAGTCCAACAGGTTTATTTGATAGCACGAGTTTTCGGAGCACTACCCCTTTATCAGATGAATGGAGAATTGGGTTCACAAGCAGGACCTACATGGGTAAAGACTCGGTTTACAAGATAATGGTTGGAATGTGAGTCTTAACTGGTAATCAGGTCTTTACAGACAACGTAAGTGGAGGGAGGGTTAAGTAAAGGTTAAAAAGGTGTGAATTATCTCAAGGCAGGACAGTTAGCAAAATCTCACTAACTTTGACTTCATACACCCGATGAAGGAGCAGCGCTCCGAAAGCTCGTGATTCCAAATAAACCTATTGGACTTTAACCTGGTGTTGTGAGACTTCTTACTGTGCCTACCCAGTCCAACACTGGCATCTCCACATCAATGTTAATGTAAGCCTACTTGTGACACTAATAAATAGAAGTTTTAATTTGCCAGTGCCAGTTCAGCTTTATTTAGTCATATTCTCACTTCAGAATGTGAAGCTTTACTGCAGAAACTTGGGTCCTCTCTCACAGAGGGCTAGTACAGACAAGATGACTGAATGGCCCTCCTTCTGTGCTGTAAACATTCTGTGATTATTTATATATCAATGTAACGTATCCATTTATATTTGCATTATAAAAGACTCACTAATTTTAAGACTTGAAACAATTTAGTTTCTAAATGTTTCTGCATGTTGGTCTGAACAATGTGAAGCCATTAAGATTGCAATTATGCAGAACTGATTCCATTACCGCCGTCCAGACTCTGCTGCTAGTGATTACTTGAAGGAGGTAATTCTATCAGAGATTCTTAATGAACTGCTACAGCTGAGTGGGTTTAAGCAATACAAGCCAAACATGTAATGCCATTCCAGAGGATCGGAGATATGGGAAGGCATAGCAGTAGATGAAACATGATCCGTATTGGTCTTCCCCTGCCAAGTGGCTATTCTTAAAGTATGAGCAAGTTGTTCAACTGCTGGTGTGGCATCACAACTTGGCTCAATATCCTCACTCCATATCCTCACTCAATATGCTCATTCTATATCCTCATTCAATATCCCCTCTCCATATCTTCATTCAGTATCCTCATCAATATTCCCTCTCCATATCTTCACTCCATAGCCTCACTCAATATCCTCATTCAATATCCCCCCTCCATACCTTCATTCCATATCCTCACTCAAAATCCTCACTCAATAGCCTCACTCAATATTTTCATCCAATATCTCCACTCCATATCTTCATTCAATATCCCCTTTCCGTATCCCCCTTCCATATCCTCACTCAATAGCCTCACTCAATATCCTCATCCAATAGCTTCACTCAATATCTCTCCCCATATTCTCACTCCATTTTCAAGTTTGCTGACAACACCACTGTAGTGAGTCGGATCTCAAAGAATAATGAGACAGGTCACAGGAATGAGATAGAGAATCTGGTGAACTGGTGCAGCAGCAATAACTTCTCGCTCAATGTCAACAAAATGGAGGAGATTGTCATCAACTTCAGGACGTGTAAAGGAGAACACGCCCCTGTCTACATCAATGGGCATGAAGTAGAAAGGATCGAGAGCTTCAAGTTTTTAGGTGTCCTGGTCCCCTCATGCTGACACTCTAGTTAAGAAAGCTCACTAACGCCTCTACTTTCTTAGAAGACTAAATAAATTCAGCATGTCAGCTACAACTCTCACCAACTTTTACAGATGCACCATAAAAAGCATTCTTTTTGGTTGTATCACAGCTTGGTATGGCTCCTGCTCTGCCCAAGACTGCAAAGGACTACAAAAGGTCATGAATGTAGCCCAATCCATCACGCAAACCAGCCTCCCATCCATCGAGTCTGTCTACACTTCCCGCTTCCTTGGCAAAGCAGCCAGCATAATTAAGGACCTCATGCACCTCAGTCATTCTCTCTTCCACTTTCTTCCTTCAGGAAAAAGATACAAAAGTCTGAGGTCACGTACAGACCGCCTTTTCCCTGCTGCCATCAGACAGCTTTTTCCCTGCTGCCATCAGACTTTTGAATGGAATTACCTTACATTAAATTAATCTCTCTCTACACACTAGCCTTGAGTGTAATACTACATTCTGCACTCTAGTTTCCTTCTTTATGAACAGTATGTTTTGTCTGTGTGGCACGCAAGAAACAATACTTTTCACAGTGACAATAATAAATCAAATGAAATCAAATCACAATACGCAGTTTAGGTTGATTGACTGTGCTAAATTGCCCCTTAATGTCCAGGGATGTGTAGATTAGAGGGATTAGCGGAGTAAACATGCACGGGGACAGGGCCAGGGGTAGGATTCTTGTTGGTGTAGACTCCTTCTGCACTGTCGGGATTCTATGATTTTATGAATCTGTGCTATTCAACCGAGGCAGCATTTCATTCCTGGAACTGTGGACTTCCACTTAGCCAGCTCAACAGAATGGAACTGAAAATATTCTCAATAGCCCTCAGAACTTCACGGAAATTAAACATAAGAGCCTCAAAAGCATCTGTACACAATTCCTCCTTGAAGCTGAATGATACATTGAGTATTGCATGTACAATGCTCCTATTCTTGGAAATATTGGGCCTCCTTGTGCCCTTCACGTTGCTTGGTTTTATGATTATCAAGATGCTCTTTGTCTTAGTTTAAACGTTAGTACTGACCGAGGTGTTGAAAATTATGAGGGTGTGATAGAGTAAATTCATAGGAAGCATTTTATCGAGGGCCGAAGGGCCTGTACTGTGCTGTACTGTTCATTTCCATTGGCAGACGGTTCAATAACAAGTGGACACAGAGCTATAGCTGCTGGCAAAAAAAAATCCACAGGTTAATTTTTTTTCTGCAATGTGCTGTCTGAAAGGAAGGTGGAAGCAGAACAGCAATTCAAAGGCGATTGGTTAGATGTGAAATAGAGAAATTTTACAGTGATTTATCAAACAAGAGATGGGCCAATGGGATAACTCTTTCAAAAGAGCAGACACAGAACGGATCGATGTCTGTACTGCATGATGTTAACATTCTATAATATTCTCAACATTACTATTAATGCAGCTTCAGGTCACTGGCATTTGGACCTTAAATGAGATGCTAATTAACTCAAGTCTCCAACTACCTGACCCACTGCTTCCGATGGATGTTAAAGATCCCATGGAGTATTGATAGAACAATACGGCGTTTTCGTCATCTTTTAGTTAACATGCATCCCTCAACAAGATCATCTCAAATTTATCATTTGTCTCCCTGCAGTTTGTGCAATCTTGTGTACAGAATACACGCCAAATTGGTATTTATGAAACAAGAATTGTTTAACTTCACCAGTTTAAACATCCACTCCCTCAGCTACCTGTGGACTGTTACTGCAGCTTAACAAAGCTTCTTCGATCTCCCAAACCCTAAACTCCGACACTTGCATACACAGGACAGCATGTATCTGTGAGTACCACTGCTTGCATGTTCCCCTCCAAGTCACTCATCATCCTGACTTGGAAATTTATCGCCGTTCCTTCACTGTCACTGGGTCAAAATCCTGGAACTCCCTTCCCAACAGCACTGCGGTTGTACCGACGCCACATAGACTGCAGCAGTTCAAGAAGGCGGCTTACCACCACCTTCACAACGCAACTGACGATAGGCATTATATGCTGGTCTTGCTAGCAACTTGGAGATGACATAATACAATAATTACAGCACAGCAGCTGGCCATGAAGCCCAACTGGTCTATGCTGCTGCTGGTGTTGGGTAGCACAGTGGCACAATGGTTAGCACTGCTGCCTCACAGCGCCAGTGACCCGGGTTCAATTCCTGGCTTGGGTCACTATCTGTGCATGGAGTCTTCCTGTGTCTGTGTGGGTTTCCTCAGGGGTGCCCTGATTTCCTCCGAAAGACGTGCTGGTTAGATGCAATGGCCATGGTAAATTCTCCCTCAGTGTACCCAAACAGGCACCAGAGTGTGGTGACTAGGAGATTTTACAGTAACTTCATTGTAGTGTTAATGTAAACCTACTTGTGACATTAATCAACGTATAAATAAATATTCTCCACTGGCATCTCCTCTCACCCAACTCCACTTCACCCTTTCAGAATAGTTTTTCTTCCATCCTCATGTTCAAATCCAGCTTCCCATTAAATGGGTCAATGCCATTCACCTCAATTGCTCCAACATTCTAACCTCTCTCTGAATACTGGGCTTGGAAAATATATCGCAGCCCTTTGATGCACTGTCAGCAGTGCGGTGTGAGGTCTATTCTTTAATCCAAATTCGCTGAAATAAAAGTATGATAAGAAATGACAGAGACAATTGTTGTTGCAAAGCACAGAGGGAGCCAATCATTAAACTCCAATTGTTAGGAAATACATTTTAGGAGATTAAATTCCATTATAATTGATTGCGTGTGTTTTAACCACAATCATTGGTCGAATAACAACGTTCTGTGTCATCGTATATCTGGGCCACATAATAACAGGAATTCAGGCAGTCACATCAAGAAAAATATCAATTGATTGCCATCAGATCAATAACACTGCCGTCAAGGTCTAAGATGCTGAAATATATTCCGCGCGGCATGGATTTTAGATCACGTTTCTGCCCATCTGGTAATGTAACTATCATCGAGCTATTTCTCCATTCATTTGCTCCTTGCCCGATCTCCTAGGCACTTGCTCTGCCAGGGTACAGTGCCAATGACTGTTGTCCACATTCAGAGACGTTCTCCACACATTGCTCTGGCAGTCAATGTTGCCAGGTGATTTCAGTGTAGCAGCAGGTGGCACAGTGGCACAGTGGTTAGCACTGCTGCCTCACAGTGCCAGGGATCCGGGTTCGATTCCCGGTGTTGAGCCTGCATGTTCTCCCCGTGTCTGCGTGGGTTTGCTCCAGCTGCTCCGGTTTCCTCCCACAGTCCAAAAGGTGTGCTGGTTAGGTGTGTTGGCCATGTTAAATTCTCCCTCAGTGTACCCGAACAGGCGCCAGAGTGTGGCGACTAGAGGATTTTCACAGTAACTTCATTACAGTGTTCATGTAAGCCTACTTGTGACACTAATAAATTAACTTTACATCATTGGCTGGAGTTCCCTCCCTTCTTTAGTTGAACATGTACACACTGGCACTTTTGGGCAGGTATCATTGAACAATGACTAGGAATGGCTTCTTCCCCAACCCAGCTGGGAGACACTGAGAGCTCAGAGTAGCATCCCCTTGTGCTTGTCCAGCTAACCCAGTACAAATTGGGAATTGAACCTGGTACCTTCCGATGTGTATAGTTTAGCTCTGCTCTCTCTCTCTTCCCCAACTAAGCCTTTGGAAGTTGTAAGTTGGAACAGTCATGAACATAACTTAAATATTCCTTTTCATTTCCCATAATCAGTATGTTTGTGTGTAAGTACTGTTCTTACCCTCAGAGTGATTGTCCCAATTCTAATAATCCCAGCAGCAAACATTGTAAAGATTACTTTATGGGATGTGGCTGTCACTGGCATTTATTATCCACCCCTAATTACCCTTGAAAAAATAGTAATGTGCTGCCTTCTTGAACCACTCCAATACATGTGGTGGAGGTATGTGGGATTTTTTTTTATCAGGTTAACTGAAGTAAAGAAGGCTATTTATTATCATACATTTGCTCTGGTGGTTTAACATACAATGTCTCATTCTTTCAACTTACGCACTGTCGTATACAGAAAGTTAATGGGAAAGAAATGAACAAAGGACAAAGAATAAAGAAAATTACAGCACAGGAACAGGCCCTACAGCCCTCCAAGCCTGCACTGGCCATGTTACCCAACTGAACTAAAAGCCATATCCCTCTATTCCCATCCTATTCATGCATTTGTCAAGACGCCCCTTAAAAGTCACTATCGTATCTGCTTCCACTATCTCCCCCGGCAGCAAGTTCCAAGCATCCACCACCCTCTTTGTAAAAAACTTGCCTCGTACATCTATAATTAGAATATAACTATAACTGTAATTATAACATAATTACAATTAGAATATAAATATAATTACAATTTATGATGATCATAAATGGCAGATATATGGCAGATCTATAGTTTCCTAGATAAGTTGATGCTTTAGATGAAGTCAAGGTCTTGTGAAGCAGAGGATTTTCAGTAAGCTGCAAGGATTATAGTGATCGAAGTCCCGGGAGGTTGGTTCTCAGGTGAACTCAACATTGTGAGTGGTCTCACAACACTGAGTTCAAGTCCAACAGGTTTATTTGGTAGCACAAGCTTTTGAAGCATTGCCCCTTTATGAGTGAAGGGTTCAGTTCACAAACAGGGCATATATAGACACAGAGTCAATTATAAGATAATGGTTGGAAAGCAAATCTTAACAGGTAATCAAGTTTTTACAGACGCAGACAGTGTGAGTGAAGAGAGGGTTAAGCACAGGTTAAAGATGTGTGAATTGTCATCAGCCAGGACAATTAGTGAGATTTTGCAAATCCAAACAAATTGTGGGGGTTACAGGTAGTGTGACATGAACCCCAGACCCTGGTTGAGGCCATCCACATGTGTGCGGAATTTGGCTATCATCATTGGAATAGATTGGTGGGGGGACGGGGGCTGGTTCGGGGGGGTTGGTTGCTATCAGGGTATTTCTGTTTATTACCTTGGCTGCTTTGATGATTTAGTCAGTTCAATGGCTTTCTGATGGAACCTTGTCTGCAAAACAGCTTTTTTTATTTTTAAAGCAGACAACAAAGTGGCTTCCTCACCATGTGACTTGTTCAAGTTCAAAGTTCATTTTCCAGAAATGATGGTATGTTGATTACACATCCTGTGTTGTGGTTTGACACCTTGAAATTCACCCAGTCTAGTCTGGATGAGACATGGTGATAAGATAGTGGAGGATCAATGGAATCTATTCACATTCGTCAGACACATGCACATTCTCCCTGTGTCTGCATGGGTTTCCTCCAGGTGCTCCAGTTTCTTCCTACACTTCAAAGATGCTCAGGTTAGGTGGATTGGCTAAATTGCCCCTGAGTGTCAGGGAGATTAGGAGGGTAAATAGGTGGGATAATGGGGATAGGGCCTGGGTGGGATTGTGGCTGATGCAGACTCAATGGGCCTAATGGCCTCATTCTGCACCATAGATTCTGTGAATTGTGCTGTACAGATTCCTTATAGTATCATAGAACCTATAGAATTCTACAGTGCAGAAGAAGGCCTTGGGCCCATCAAGTCTGTACTGACCACAATCCCACCCAGGCCCTACTCCAGTAACTCTCACTTACCCTGCTAATCCGCCTGACACTAGGGTCAATTTGCCATGGTCAATCCACCTAACCCGTGCATCTTTCAATTGTGGGGGGAAACCAGAGCACCCGGTGGAAGCCCACATAGACGCAGAGGAGAAAATCCACACAGACAGTGACCTGAGGCTGGAATTGAACCTGAGTCCCCGACTCTGTGAGGCAGCAATGTTCCCCATAGTTTTCAACTGTTTTCACAATGCAGCATTTAAGAATAATTTCCCACTCTAATATCTACAGTGTTTCAACACCAAAGACTTAATGCAACGCATTCAAACCACATGTTTGCATCATTTACAGGGGTTTGCTGTGAACAGCCTGAATTCTGACGGACACGTGTGATCGGGGGTAACTGGATCCACTGAAAGGAAGCAAGATTTGTCGGGATTCTCATGGTGAATAAATGCAACGGAACCATTCAAGGAGTTACTCAGGAAATTGCCTGAAGGTACAAAAGCTGAATTAAGTGGTGCGCGAGAAGGCGAGAAAGGACCCCAGCGTGGAAATTCACTTTACCAATGTAAAATTGGGAGGTTCATCAAGGGGCCACCCACCCCCAGCAGCTCCCCCAATGTCAATGAAACTCAAAGAGCGGAATTGTCTGGCCACACTTGCGCCTGGAAAATCCCACCCGAGATCAACGGACCTTTCCATGGCCTGCCGCTTGCCCGCTACAATTGCCGTGGCAGGCAAAATTCGACCCAATGTTGCTCAGGATGGTTAGTGAGTCAGAATGCAGTCAGCGGGGACAAAAATATATCCACAGCTCAGAGCAGATTGGATTCCTATCTGTAGAATGATGGGGCATTGCTTCACTTGAGACAACAATGGGAGACTCAGAAAACAGATGGAGAGAAATAGAAGGAGGTGGAAAAAGAATAGAATGAGAAAGAAAAACACAAGGCAATATATTTTGCTACAAGAACAATCTACAGTTACAAAGTGCTATTAAATACCCCGCAAGTGCTTCATAGCAGTGTAAGCATGAGGCTCCTCGACATGGGGGAGAGATTTATCCCCACCCCACGGTGTGTTTTCCAGCATTGAACGCAGCTCATTCTTGACTCCTGGCAGGATCCTCGAGTCCCACCAATGTCCACGGCGTTGCATGTGGCTTGGCCTTCCAGCCACTGAGGAACCCACCACGGGAAGGGGGTCACATTCGGCGGGACTGAAAGATCCCGCTGGCGGAAAGGGCTGGAAAATCCCACCCCAGGGAGATGTTAGAATAAAAGCCTGAGAATTGAATGCGCTCAAAGGGATGTCTTAAAGGAGAAAAGGGAGAATGCTGAGGGGTTCAGGAGAGGTATTCCATCCATGGTATGTCTGCAGGAAGTGATCCATTCCTACCAAAACAGAAAGAAGATGGCTGGAATTTTACTGTCCCGCCCATCACTGGATTTGGAGCGGGTGAGGGGCAGACCATGCAGATGTCTACATGCATCCCTACAATGCAGAAGGAGGCCATTCAGTCCATCGAGTCTGCACCACCCAGGGCCTATTCCCATAACCCCACATATTTAGCCTATTAATTCCTTGACACTGAGGGGCAATTTAGCATGGCCAATCTGCCTAACCCGCACATCTTTTGAGTGTGGGAAGAAACCAGAGCACCCGAAGGAAACTCACGCAGACCCAGGAAGAACGTGCAGACTCCACATGGACAGTGACCCAAGCCGGGAATTGAACCTGGGTCCCTGGAACAGTGAGGCAGCAGTGCTAATCACTGTGCCACCATGCTGCCCACCACTGTACCACTGTGCAACCCAAACAAGACCCACTGGCACAAAGTAGCAGAGTGCAGTCAAATCATTTTTAATCTCCTTCCTCTCTTTATTTTGTTTGGATAATGTACTGTTAATCTTATGACCAATTCTTGTCCTTTTAATCCATGCATTAGATTTGTTCCAAGATTTAGTATTTCTTAGTTTTAATTACTGTATCTGAGGAGGGTTTATGATGCATCAAGTACCCAGGCATATGCAGTGGTATAATGAATCAAAACCTTGCTGTAAACCAGAAGCAATTAGATAAATCTAAACCTTACTTGGTGATGCAGAAAGAAATTTAATCTCACAGCTAAAATCAATTATAATGCTGTAATATTTAATTTCATTTGAGGCCACGCAACATATAGTTTTAGATTTTACTGGAATTTTGTTTCGAAATCAACACTGTTTATTAGACGTTGTTGGCAGTTGTGTGTGTGTGTGTGTGTGCGTGGGTGTGTGTGTATGGGTGTGTGCGTGTGTGTGTGTATGCATGGGTGTGTGTGTATGGGTGTGTGTGTGGGTGTGTGTATGCATGGGTGTGTGTGTATGGGTGTGTGTGTGGGTGTGCGTGTGCGTGTGTGCATGTGGGTGTGGGTGTTTGTGTGTGCGTGGGTGTGTGCGTGTGTTTGTGTGTGTGTGTTTGTTTGTGCGTGCATGCGTGTGTGTGTGTGTGTGTGTGTGTGTGTATGGGTGTGTGCGTGTGTGTGTGTATGCATGGGTGTGTGTGTATGGGTGTGTGTGTGGGTGTGCGTGTGCGTGTGCGTGTGTGCATGTGTGTGTGGGTGTTTGTGTGTGCGTGGGTGTGTGTGTGTGTGTGTGTGTGTGTGTGTGTGTGTGTGCTCAAGGTAAATATTCCCAAAGGGAGAGCCATTACAATTCCTGAAATTATAGGAAGTCTATTTCCTAATTGCTGAAAAGCTTAATGGAGACAATTTCTCAGAGGTTTGTCAATAAGTGGAAATGTGCAGATCTGAAATTGTGATGATTGATGTTTCTAATGAGCCTCCATAATTAAAGTATGAAGCACGGTACAAATGCCTTTGGAAATATAAAACAGTTAGAAAGAATAATGGTGGAATTAACCACTGTACTTTTTATTTATAGAGCACCTCAGCATATCGAAACATCCTAAAGCACTACATAACAGTGAATTATATTGAAGGGCCGTGACTATTGTTTTGGACATTTGCAAAAGTTCTCCTGCATTTACCTTTGTTCATAGAGGTTTATAACATGGAAGCAGGCCCTTCGGCCCAACTTGTTCATGCCATCCTTTTTTTTAAAGCCCTAAGCTAGTCCCTTGGAAAGGCTCGGGCTGCTCTGACCAGACCTACGGCGGGGGCTGATCAGAGGGACCTAAGTTGGTAGCACAGGCATTTACAGGTTTGAGTCTACACTCCAGCAATGCAAAAGACAGGCTTGCATTTTAAAACTTTGAAATAGCTTATTTACTAGTGTCACAAGTAGACTTACATTAACACTGCAATGCAGTTACTGTGAACATCCCCTTGTCGCCACACTCTACCACCTGTTCGGGTACACAGAGGGAGAATTTAGCGTGGCCAATGCAACGAACCAGCATGTCTTTCGGACACTGGGAGGAAACCAGAGCACCCGGAGGAAACCCATGCAGACATGGGGAGAGCATGCAGATAGGGTCCCTGGCACTGCTTGGCAGCAATGCTAACCACTGTGCCACCCCTATTATGTGGGTCCTTCATGGCCTTAAGATGAAGAAGTGGCAGTGCGGTGGCACAGTGGTTAGCACTGCTGCCTCACAGCACCAGGTACCCGGGTTCCATTCCGGCCCCGGTCGCTGTCTGTGTGGAGTTTGCACGTTCTCCCCATGTCTGCATGGGTTTCCTTCGGATGCTCGGGTTTCCTCCCGCAGTCCAAAGAAGTGCAGGTTAGATTGATTGGCCATGCTAAATGTACCCTCGTTTCAGGGTATTAGCAGGGTAAATGTGTGGGGTTACGGGAATAGGGCCTGGATGGGATTGTGGCTGGTGCAGATGCGATGGGCCGAATGGCTTCCTTCTACACTGCAGGGATTTTATGATTCTAAGTGGAGCTGCCACCTTTGGGGATGACGTTAAACCAAGGGCCCCTCTAAGGTTTGAGGTGCTTTCGGCGAGTGCAGTCAAGCAATCCAGAGAGTTCCTTATCCAATGCCTCACTCCAGTAGATATGAGAATCATCGCAATAGCTGATTGAAGATAATTATCAAAGGAATGAAAGGGAAGATTAGGAGAAATTTTAAACTGGAGAATTGTTAATTGTTTCAGAAACCAATGTGGAAACAGAATCCATTGCAGATTTGAAAGGGGAGGTAGATACATTTTAAAAAGAATATGTTACAGGTTAAGGGAAAGAGACAGAAGAATGGGGCTACATGGACAGTCCTTTCAATGAACCAGCATGGGGGGGTGGGGGGGAGAGGGGTTATGGTCTGAATGACCTTGTTTTCTTTACTGTTCATAGACACCTAAGCCCGGATTCTCCCATCGTGACCCTCAACTTTCTGGTGGATTGCAGTGGGAGATACACATCACCGGCCTTGTTCCGGGATTTGCACAAGCGCCATCAATGCACCAGCTCAAGGGAAACTAGGGATGGACCTTAAATGCCGGCCTAGCCAGCGACACCCATATCCCGTGTAGGAATTCTTTAAAAATCTTTGGGCAGGATCTTCCGGCCGTGCTCACCCCAAGACTGGAAAACCCTGCCCAAGGTCAATGGACCTGTGCATGGTCCGCCCCCCACACCCCACACCCCCCTCCTGCCATGCCACCCACTACGATTCCTGTGGCAGGTGGGGCAGCAAAATTCCACCCTTTCATAAAACCATAGAATCCCTACAATGCAGAAGGAGACCATTTAGCCCATTGAGTCTACACTGGCCACAATCCCACTCAGGCACTATTCCTGCAACCCCACACATCTACGCTGCCAATCCTCCCGACACTAAGGTCAATTTAGCACTGCCAATCAACCTAACCTGCACATCTTTAGACTGTGGGGGGAAGACAGAGCACCCAGAGAAAACCCATGCAGACACGGGGAGAATGTGCAAACTCCACGCAGACAGTGGCCTGCGGCCGGAATCAAGCCCGGGTCCCTGGCTTTGACTCTATGGGAGGGATTTTACTGCTGCCCTTGTCCTGAAACTGTAAAATCCCGCCCGAGGTCAACGAACCTTTCCACACATTGCCCGCTTTGATTCCTGTGGCGGGTGGGATATTATGGCCCATAATTCTGCCCCAATCTCTTCAGTTCTGGTGACTTGTGCCATGAATGGCTGGGGACCTTCCCCGAGATTTCCCTTAGTCTTTGCAAAGCTCTGTGCTTGACGATGCTAAAATTCAGTTTGGGACAGATGAGAACATGCTGAGCTCCAGAGAACTCACGCACCATGGGTAGAAGTGTCCCCAAAAGGAGGCACACTGCCCCTTGAAAGATGTACACCAAAAGAAGTCAGCCACAAACAACACAGCAACTTCGAACAACAAACCGGGGACATGTCTCCACGCTGCGCCATATCTTTTCCATGGAAAAGGATGACCCTTTCACAAGAAGACCAGCAGAACTTGCTTCATCCCAACTCTTAGCCCCCAGGAGGCTAAGGGAGAGAAATGGTGCTGACTACGTTTCTGTTACAAAAATGAGTTGCCCTTTACAGTGGTGGCACTCCGGTATTCCTGCTAACGATGATGATGAGCCAGGAGGATAATTAGCGAGTAACAAATTGCTCTGTGTTACTTGCGACCAACATTCGGAACCATGAAACCTAATTAGAGCGTACAGATGATGATGAAGTATCTAAAGGAATTTGCATTCAGTGTTAACGTTAATGGCCTGGGTGAAGCCATTTATTATCATTATTAGTCCAAGGGCTTTTGCTGTCCAAACACAAATCTAAAATTAATTTAAGTCCTCGGCATTGTTGCACCTGCAGTCTGTCCCAGTTGATTGGTGGGGGAAGCGGTGAATGGAACACAATTTGAGTGGTGAACATACGATGCACCGACAACTGACTACACCACAGTGGCCTTGCTAACTCTGCAACCAAACAAAGTGGGACTGAGATTTCCCCCAATCATTTTGGCAGTGTGGTCAGGAAGCCAGCTCTGATTAAGTGGAGAGAGTGAGGCGAGCGTCATGGGTGGGCCATGTGTTCTCGTTTACCTGGGGTTTATGTCAGTCCTAAACCAAAGCAAATTAGTTACAGGTTTAACAGGTAACAAGGTTAACATTTCCACGTACCTCAACTGAGATTGGACTTTTTATCCAGGCTAGGGAATCTCATACTAATTTGCACATCTCCATCCCTTTGTTTGATGCCTTACATGGCCGCCCGGTGTCTGTAATCACCTTTAACACTGCACACAATCTCAAACCACACCCCCCACCAGCCCCCCCCCACCCCCACCTGCACCTACTGACCCACCCACCAATTCCAACTCTCTATTGCTATGTCTCCAGACACTTGCTTCACCTCACCACACCACCCCTGCCGCCCCCCACCTTGCTCCATCGTTGGTAGTTGCGCTTTCACTCACCCACAGCTCACATTCTCAGGAGTTCTCTCCTGAAAGCCCTCCACCACCCGTCCCTCCTTTCAGGCCCCCCTCCCCCTCCCCTCACCCCTCACGATCGCTTCATCATTGGCTTGGCGTCCATTATCCTTACACTGTTGCAAAGCACCTTGGGAAGTTTTTTAAAGTCGAAGTCTCTGCCGTGTTTCTTATTCCTTTCCAGGACATGCGCCTCACCGGCTAGGCCAGCATTTATTGCCCATCCCTAATCGCCCTCGGATATATATCAATGCAATACGTTTCTCTTTCTCCCTTTGTTTCTCTGCCAGGCTTTCCTCACCCTGTGGACATTCATCCCATGCTTGATCTTGTGACTGTGGGAAAATGATGAGAAGCTGGAGCCCTGATAGGCCCTCCCACTCTCTCACCATCCTGATCAAGTGGAGCATCCATAGGCTAGGTCAGGAATTAAAACCTAACTCCCCCATTCCCAATTGTTTTCCCTTTATTGCAGCTGAAAATTCCAAGTGGGAATTTTTCAACGGCAGGATGTGACACAGGTTACAAAACCACCCATCATCGAATGGTCGCATGGGGCAGCGCGCTGGCACAGTGGTTAGCACTGCTGCTTCACAGCACCAAGGACCCAGATTCAATTCTGGCCTCGGGTCACTGTCTGCGTGGAGTTTGCACATTCTCCCCACGTCTGTGTGGGTTTCCTCCAGGTGCTCCGGTTTCCTCCCACAGTCTGAAAGCCATGCTAAATTCTCTCTCAGTGTACCTGAACAGGCGCTGGAGCGTGGCGACTAGGGTATTTTCACAGTAGCTTCACTGCTGTGTTAATGTAAGCCTAATAAATGAATAAACCGATTAGATGCAAAGCCCAGATTGGCCAAAGGTTTTCCATTCAAATCAGTTATCTGGTGTTTTTGTGAGGGGAGAGAAGTGAATAATCTAATGTGGGATCTTGCTGTGCACAAATTGCTTGCTGCAATGCACTTATTACAGCAGTGACTATGCTGCAAAATGTATTTAATTGACTGAAATGCGTACTGGGGCACCCCGTGATTGTGAAAGGTGCAAATGCAAGTCTCCCTTTGTTTCGTAAGACTCCCTCAGTGCTGCACTGGAAGCGTCGGCCTGGATTATGTATCTTTGATAGCGACTCTGATTTGATCTGAGGGGTAATTAACTGGCTGTGAAGTCTTCAGGACATCTCAGAGATGTGATGGGGCATGATGTGAATTTGTTCTTGGTTGTACACTGAGCGAGCTGGGAATTCACAGTTAAGAGACCGCAGAACTTCTCATCCCCCAGTTTCCAAGATTCTCTGTCCCTCTCTGTAGCTTTGCTGTCCTATTCTACCTAATTAACACATTCAGATGGGTGACAACAAACAATAAACAAAGCATGCAGTTCAGAAGTGTGTCTGATTACAACTGTTAACTGGCTAATTAAATGCAAATTCCTGCATTAGCGATGGTGTCGATTATATTAACAATGCACTTGCTATCATGGAACCAGAGTTAGATTAATGTTAAATACATGCAAATTTCTGATTTTTCAAACCGGCATCTTATTACATTAATGATATGTTGCTGTCACAATACTAGCTGCAAATTAATTATAATTATAATCTGTAATGTGCCTGGGCTTTTGTGAATGGCTGATGTGAAATCTGACGTATTTCATTCCTTTTTTTCTCGTGTAGAACTTTGCTGTCAAGAAACAAAGGAAATGGGAATAATTTCAGGAATTAGAAAGTGTTTCATTTCAGACTTCTATCTCGAGGACTGGGGGAAGGAGGATTAAAAGCGGATTCCTGGTCTTTAAATGAGCTTTTAATTGCCACGTCACGGGCAATTAGAGTAAATTCATTGTTTAGCAGGAGTTATCAACATGGAAAATGATAAGGGATTGCATGGACAGAAGGTACGGCACGTAGTTAAACATAGAAACATAGAAGCTAGAAGCAGGAGGAGGCCATTCGGCCCCTCCAAGCCTGCACCGACAACAATCCCACCCAGGCCCTATTCTTATAACTCCACATATTTGCCTTGCTAATCCCCATTACACTAAGGATCAATTTAGCATGGCCAATCCACCTAACCCACACACTTCCAGAGTGTGGGCGGAAACTGCAGCACCCAGAGGAAACCCACGCAGACACGGGGAGAATGTGCAAACTCCACGCAGACTGTCACCGAGGGCCGGAATCGAACCCAGGTCCCTGGTCATTTTGAGGCAGCAGTGCCAACCACTGTGCCACCGTGCCGCAAAATATCCCTTGATCCCTTTAGCCCCAAGAGTTATGTTAATTTTTTCTTGAAATCACACAACATTCTGGCCTCAGCAACTCTCTGTGGTAATGAATTCTACACATTCACCACTCTCTGGGTGAAGAAATTTCTCCTCACCTCAGTCCTGAAAGGTTTACCCCTTATCCTTGAACTATGGCCCCTAGTTCTGGACTCCCCCACCATCGGGAACATTCATTCGGGACCATTTGGACCAGTGGGTTTATGATTGCCCCTTCTTCATCTCGGTCAATCAGAAATGACAACTTGCATTTGTATAGCACCTTTAACATTGTAAACATCCCAAAGTGGGTTACCAAATGTGTGACACTGAGCTACATTTTAAAAATAATTACAGCAGGTGACTAAAACCCTAGTCAAAGAAATAGGTTACAAGGTGCGTTTCAAAGGAGAACAGTTTTTAAATAAAGAACAAAGAACAACACAGCACAGGAAACAGGCCCCTCGGCCCTACAAGCCCGCACCGCCCATTTTAACACTCAGTGAGTGCCTCATTCCAATCCTTCTTCTACCTACGACTTCTGTCAACATCTAGTGGACTCCACAATAAAGGGGTGCAAATTTAGGGAAATGTATTTATTGGTGTCACAAGTAGGCTTGCATTAACACTGCAGTGAAGTTACTGTGAAAATCCCCTCGTCGCCACACTCCGGCACCTGTTCGGGTACACTGAGGGAGAATTAATCATGGCCGATGCAACCTAACCAGCACGTCTTTCTGACTATGGGGGGAAACTGGAGCACCCAGAAGAAACTCAGGCAGACACAGGGAGAACACGCAAATCCAACACAGACAGTGACCCAAGCCCAAAATGGAACACCTGTCTCTGGCGCTGTGAGGCAGCAGTGTGCCACCGTGCTATCCTAAAAATAAAGTTTATTTATTAATACAAGTAAGGCTTACATTAACACTGCAATGAAGTTACTGTGAAGTTCACCTAGTTACCACATTCCTGCACCTTGTTCAGGTCAATCTAACCAGCACGTCTTTCAGATTGTCAGAGGAAACAGGAGCGAACCCACGCAGACACAGGGAGAACGTGCAAACTCCACACAGACAGCAACCCAAGCTGAGAATCGAACCCGGGTTCGTGGCACTGTGAGGCCACTGAGCCACTGTGCTGCCCACGGTATGTGGAACGTTTTATGAATTTGAGAGGTTTGTGGAAGAACAGCCAGAGATTGAGGCCTTTGCAGCTGTAGGAATGGCCGACAGTGGTAAAGTGAAGCCACCACAGGTGATGATGAGGCCAGAAGTGTAGATTTCTCAGAGGTTTGTGGGCCTGGAAGATGAGAAAGGCCAAGGCCATTGGAGACATTTTAAAAACAATGGTGAGAATGTCAAAATCAAGCGGTACGTAACTGGGAGGCAATTGCAGCTTTATAGAATCTTAGCTAGGCCGCACTTGGAATATAGTGTTCAATTCTGGTCGCCACACTACCAGAAGGATGTGAAGGCTTTGGAGAGGGTACAGAAAAGATTTACCAGGATGTTGCCTAGTATGGAAGGCATTAGCTAGGAGGAGAGTTGGAGAAATTTTGTTTGTTCTCACTGGAACGATGGAGGTTGAGAGGTGACCTGATGGAAGTTGACAGGATTATGAGGGACAGAGTGGATAGCTGGAAGCTTTTTCCCAGGGTGGAAGAGTCAGTTCCTAGGGGGAGCATATGTTTAAGGTGTGAGGGGCAAGGTTTAAAGGAGATGTACAAGGCAAGTTTTTTTACAGGGGGTGGTGGGTGCCTGGAACTCACTGCCGGGGGAGGTAGTGGAAGCAGATACGGTAGTGGCTTTTAAGGGGCATCGTAACAAATGCATGAGTAGTATGTGAATAGAGGGGTATGATCCCTGAAAGGGTAGTGGGTTTTAGTTCAGTTGGGCAGCATGGTCAGTGCAGGCTTGGAGGGCCGAAGGGCCTGTCCCTGTGCTGTAATTTTCTTTGCTCTTTGGGGGCCAATGAGGACAGGGGTCATAGGTGAATGGGCTAAATTGGGATTGAGCCGGGATATGGGCAGGAAAAATGATCTTCAGCTTTCCAGAGGGGCCGGGGGTGGGGGGGTGTGGATGAGACACCAGGAGTGCATTGTAATAGTCAGGTCTCAGGTAACAAAGGCAAGAAACTTTCCTTTATCTCTGTCAAGCATCCTCTTAAATACTTCCATCTCAACCTTTTCTTTTCAGGCTTGTGCTTTCAAGCTAAGCAGCCCCTTTATCTAGTTAAGTGTCGTCCAATATATTAACCACTAGTCACATGTGGCTAATTGGGAAGCCAGATGTGGCTAATTGCGTGTCTGATGAGTAAATATAAAACCCTCAGAAGGCCTGTGATCTCAAAGCCCATTCCCGTGGTGTGTGCGTGTGAACTTTAACCTTTCTGTGAGTTTGTTGGTGAAATATCGAGTGATTGCGGTGTTTCTTTCCGATGCTTATGGGATGTTTTACTTTTCCTGATTGGTGGCTGGGTGTTTATTGAGTTAATAAAAGGCTGGTGTGGATTTAACTCCAGGACTTTGAATCCTTTCTGGCTTTGTCGGTGCCAGCCCTGGATTGAATTAAAGGATAAGGGGAAGTTGCATTTTTTTTTAATGGGTCTTGCTACTTTCCAAAGTGTTTTGCAGGCAATGAATTCCTTTTCAAAGTGTAATCGCTGTGTCTGTAGAGGCAAATACAGCAGCTGGCTCAGAACATGAGCCTTGTGTGAGCTTAGACAACAAGTATCCACTGGGCTACTTAACCACTCTCCAATCCCTCCCTAAGCCTCTCCACTTTTCTCTCCCACTTTAAGACACTCAAAACTTAATCAAGCTTTCGGTCACCTGTCCTACTATCTCCTTGTGTGCTCCAATGTCAATTCCTGCCTGATCACACTGCTGTGAAGTCATAGAATCCATACGGTGCAGAAGGAGGCCATTCAGCCCATCAAAACTGCACCGACAACAATCCCACCCAGCCCCTATTCCTGCTTTCCCCTGTTAATCCCCCTGACACTAAGGGTGAGATATTCCCACTGCTGGAAATTCCTGCCCGAGGTCAATGGACCTTTGTATGATCCGTGTCCTGCCCGATACAATTCCTGTCGTAGGCAGGATAGGAAACTTCTGCCCTGAGAATCAATTTAGCATGGCCAATCAATCTAACAAGTAGTGTGGGAGGAAGCCAGAGCACCCGGAAGAAACCCACGCAGACACAGGGAGAACATGCAAACTCCACACAGACAGTGACCTGAGGCTGGAAGTGAACCCAGGTCCCTGGCGCTGTGGGGCAACAGTGCTAACCACTGTGCCACCATGCTTCACTGGGACATGCTTTGGCTGGTGCTGTACTTTCTCAGAAGACTAAAGAAATTCAGCATGTCAGCTATGACTCTCATCAATTTTACAGAAGAACCACAGAAAGCATTCTTTCTGGTTATATCACAGCGTGGTATGGGCTTCTGCTCTGCCCAAGACTGCAAGAAACTACAAAATGTTGTGAATGTAGCCCAATCCGTCACGCAAACCAATCTCCCATCCATTGACTCTGTCTACACTTTGCGCTGTTTCAGCAAAGCAGCCAGCATAATTTAGGATTCCACGCACCCCGGACATTCTCTCTTCCACCTTCTTCCGTCAAACAAAGTATTCAGAGGTCACGTACCAACCGACTCAAGAAAAGCTTCTTCCCTGCTGCTATCAGACTTTTGAATGGGCCTACCTCGCATTAAGTTGATCTTTCGCTACACCCTAGCTGTGACTGTAACACCACATTCTGCACTCTCTCATTTCCTTCTCTATGAACGGTATGCTTTGTCTGTACAGCGCGCAAAAAAAGTTTTTCACTGTATGTTCATACATGAGACAAAAATAAATCAAATCAAGTCAAATAAGCACAAGTTGTTGGTGCAGCTTTAATCCACCAGAGAGGTTTTTGTGCTTTCACAGTTTGATCCAACATTATTTATCAAGACAATACAAGCAGCGCCGTCATCAGCCTCCCAGCTTTGGCAGCAAGTAGCTACGCAGCAATCATAGAATCATAGAATCCTACAGTGCAGAAAGAGGCCCTTCGGCCCATTGAGTCTGCACCGAACACAATCCCACCCAGGCCCTACCCCCATGTCATACCCACTAATCCCTCTAACCTACGCATCCCTGGACACTAAGGGGTAATTTCTTAGCACGGCCAATCAACCTAACCCGCACATCTTTGGACCGTGGGAGGAAACCGGAGTACCCGGAGGA
The DNA here is from genome assembly GCF_965287045.1 of Carcharhinus amblyrhynchos. Lineage (NCBI taxonomy): Eukaryota > Metazoa > Chordata > Chondrichthyes > Carcharhiniformes > Carcharhinidae > Carcharhinus > Carcharhinus amblyrhynchos. The sequence continues at coordinate 12,750,208 of NC_137351.1, forward strand.
AACCCAAGCAGACACGAGGAGAACGTGCAAACTCCACACAGACAGTGACCCGAAGCCAAGAATTGAACCCGGGTCCCTGGAGCTGTGAAGCAGCAGTGCTAAACCACTGTGCTACTGTGCCGCCGTGCTGCCCCCAATCGACAGGCCAACTCTGGAACAGCCAACACCAAATGGCCAAGCTGGTGAAGGGAACCACCACCCTCCCCAGTGCGGAGAAGGTGAGAGGGAAGAGCAGATGGACACCTACACGGGCTGCAGTAATGTACGTGTGAGGCATCTCTCCCTGCACTGGGGCTAAGGGAATATTGAGAACGATTATTTTTCTGCCAAGCATCTCTCTCTCTGTGGTGCTCCAAATTAGAAAAAAGCCAGGGTGGCTCAGGTTTATAAATAACAAATCCACTGACAGCACTGTGAGGGGCACCGTGCGGGACAGGGCGGAGGCAGAGGGGGGAGATTCACTGATCCTTCATCTGTATCTCTCTATTCTAATTGTTCCACCAAGTGTCCAATGTTTTACTCAAGCTGTCTCCATTAATGAGGCAACGCTGCAAAAAAAAATCCCAATGATTGCAATGCTGACGAGATCTGCTTGGAACGAGCAAGCACGCTTCAGCGCTCCATCGGGTCGTTAGCGCTGTCAGCCACGCTGGGATTATCCTACTGGACAAGTAGATGTTCATTGTCTTGGCTAAACTCAATTGATCCTGAATAATAAATTTGGGCTTGTGGTTAATTAACTCCTCCTTTGGTGAGAGCCAGATGGGCTGTTAGGTAAACAGCAGCTGAGGCAACAAGCTCCCAGGTGGTCACATGACAAATCTTGTTTGTATGCAATTGGAATGGAGCCAAGCTGGAAGCAGGTACCATTGGATGAAACAATCCAGCCTCCTCGCTGACCTTTCCCTATTGGAGGGAAACTGGGATTTGCGATTGTTTAAAAAGCCATTTTCAAAAACTCCAGCAGGAGTTAATTTTCATTCATTGGGCCCAGGGTTATATTGTGTGTGTGTGTGAGAGTCTGGGTGTGCATGTGTATGCAGTATGCATGTGTGTGTGTCTATGTGTGTGTATATGTTACGTGTGTGCATGCTTGTGTGTGTGTGTATGTGCACATGTGTGTGCAGTGTGCATGTGTGTGTGTGTGAGTCTATGTGTGTGAATGTTCTGTGTGTGTGCTTGTGTGCGTGTATGTGTGTGTGTGCATGTGTGTGTGCGCATGTGTGTGTATGTATGAGCGTGGGTCTGTGTGTATGCATGCATGTGTGTGTTTGTGTTCATTTGTATGTGTGCATGTGTGTGCGAGTCTGTGTGTGCATGTGCATGCACATGCATGTATGTGCATGTGTGTGTGCATGTGAGTGTGTGTGCATATGTGAGTGTGTGTGAACGAGTGTGTGTGTACATGTGTGTGTACATGCTGTGATTCAACCCGAACTCCTCAAATTACCTTTCCAGCAGTGAAACTAATCCATTTATTTTAACTGGTTAACTGCCTGTTAAAATCGCTAAGGAAGCGACTGTGTTCCGGTAACAAGGAGGTAGAGCGAGGGTACACCTGACAGGGATAAGAGGTCACCTGCTGACAAACCTACCCGAGGATTTAACAGGAATTAAAGGCAAAAAACTGAAGCAAAAATAGAAAATGCTGGGGAGTCTCAGCGGGTCTGACAGCCTTTGTGGGGAGAGAGGGAGAATAGAGCCAACACTTTGAGTCTGGGTGACAGTTTGTCAGAGCGCTCTGCTCTGATGAAGGGTCACCCGTACTCAACATGTTTGTTTATTTGACAGAGTTGGCAGAATTCCTGCCACAAATCCTTGCACTTTCATCTCAACCAGCATTCTTTAAATGTGTCACAACATCAATCACAAACTCACAAAGTAGGAGGGCTTGCCAAAGGGGGTTTCCAGGCTGGGTTGAAAATTGACTAATATGGTGAAATGATAGGGTGGCTGGAACTGTGTTGATTTGGTGAGGTATCAGCTGAAGGAATCGACGCTGGGACCATTGGAGGATCACGGGGGTCTCGGGGGGTGGTTATAGTGCTAGAGGAGGTTGGTGACGAGCAGTAACCTGAACATGAGGGACTTTAATTTGAGTTTTGCCAGACTGGGAGCAAGAACAGGTCAGTGAGCATTGCCATAGATTGTTGGTCTGGGTGAAATCATCAGAAAGGATTTGGGTCCTCCAGGGGCTGAGCACAAGATTCAAGGTTGACATTCCCAGTGCCGCGCTGGGGGAGTGCTGCAGTGCCACGCTGCCACACTGGGGGCATGCTGCAGTGCCATGCTGGGGGAGTGCTGCAGTGCCACGCCAGGGGAGTGCTGCAGTGCCATGCTGAGGGAGTGCTGCACTGCTGTGCTGGGGGAGTGCTGTAATGCCACGCCGGGAGAGTGCTGCAGCGCCACACTGAGGGAGTGCTGCAGTGCCACACTGCCACGCTGGGGGCATGCTGCAGTGCCATGCTGGGGGAGTGCTGCAGTGCCACGCTGCCACACTGGGGGCATGCTGCAGTGCCATGCTGGGGAAGTGCTGCAGTGCCACGCCAGGGGAGTGCTGCAGTGCCACGCTGAGGGAGTGCTGCACTGCCGTGTTGGGGGAGTGCTGTAATGCCACGCCGGGGGAGTGCTGCAGTGTCGTTCTGGGGGAATGCTGCAGTGCCGCGCTGGGAGAGTGCTGCAGAGCCATGTTGGGGGAATGCTGCAATGCCGTGTTGAGGGAGTGCTGCCTTGCTGCACTGGGGGAGTGCTGCAGTGCCATGCTGAGGGAGTGCTGCAGTGCCATGCTGGGGGAGTGCTGCAGTGCCACGCTGGGGGAGTGCTGCAGTGCCATGCTGGGGGAGTGCTGCAGTGCCATGCTGGGGGAGTGCTGCAGTGCCACGCTGAGAGAGTGCTGCAGTGCCATGCTGGGGGAGTGCTGCAGTGCCATGCTGAGAGAGTGCTGCAGTGCCACGCTGGGGGAGTGCTGCAGTGCCATGCTGAGAGAGTGCTGCAGTGCCACGCTGGGGGAGTGCTGCAGTGCCATGCTGATAGAGTGCTGCAGTGCCACGCTGGGGGAGTGCTGCAGTGCCGCGCTGGGCAAGTGCTGCATTCCAGCTACTGTGAGTGAGTCCACCTCTGCAGAAGGGCAGTAATAGAGTGGGAACGTTAAGGGGAGAGGAATTCCAAAGGTATAGAAATGCATCAGTGTCATAGGCATCGGTCAAGCAGACAGGAGGGAGTAAGGAAACAATGTCTCCTCTGTCTCCACTTGTAAAATTCAGAGTCTTGCTGCTACTATCCCCCTGGAGAGTGGTCGTTATCAGTGAATGACAGAAGCCTGGCCAATTCCAGGGAAAATAAAATCAGTGAATTTGCTCTCCCGGTCTCCTTGACGTTGTAGACAAGCTGGATCAAAGACAGAAGAAAACGCATGGACACCTCTCACAGCATCAGCCGCTCCCAAAGTGTTTTGCAGGCAATGAAGTACTTTTGATTTGCAATCAGTGTTGAATGGAAGCTTCATGTTATAGACAGGGGCACCTGTCTCGTACAGAATGATCTCTCTCTCAATATGTAATATACCACACACGGCGGCACGATGGCACAGTGGGTTAGTGCTGCTGCCTCACAGCACGGGGGACTTGGGTTCAATTCCCAGCTTGGGTCACTGTCTGTGTGGAGTTTGCACATTCTCCCCGTGTCTGTGTGAGTTTCCTCCGGGTGCTCTGGTTTCCTCCCACAGTCTGGAAGACGTGCCGGTTAGCTGCACTGGCCGTGCTAAATTCTCCCTCGGTGTACCCGAACAGGCGCCAGAATGTGGTGACAAGGGGATTTTCACAGTGACTTCATTGCAATGTTAACGTAAACCTACTTGTTAAGTTAAAGTTTATTCATTCGACACAAGTAAGGCTTACATTAACACTACAATAAAGTTACTGTGAAATTCCCCCAGCCGCCACACTCCAGCGCCTGTTTGGGTACACTGAGGGAGAATTTAGCATGGCCAGTGCACCCAACCAGCATGTCTTTCAGATTGTGGGGGGAAACCGGAGCACCCAGCGGAAACTCACACAGACACGGGGAGAATGTGCAAACTCCACACAGACAGTGACCCAAGCCAGGAATCGAACCCGGACCCCCTCTAGGGCAACAGCGCTAACCACTGTGCCACCGTGCTGCCCCGCATATGACAATAATAAATTAACTTTAAAAAAGACATGGGGTGCTTGCAAAGGCAGATTGGCGACTTTGATCTCTGTGTCTGAATTGCATGCTGTCAGTAGATGGAGCTAACGGCAAGTGGTCAAATAATCCAGATAATAAATCAGTTTGGAAATGGGAATTGAGTAGCAAGGAGATAGATATTCCAGGCCTTTGTACCTGCAACAGGCATCAGCTTAAATCTGCGGATCGGCGCCTGGGCACGGGACAGGGAGAAGTCAAACCTTCTCGAGCTCCAGCAGAACGTTCCTTCCACCTGTTTCTCCGTCAATCGCTCCACGGATTTCCAAAGGGGAATTTTTCAATGGGATCCGGCGAAGGCAGGCCGGTGATGTGAAAGAGAGGAAGCAGATTTCACTGTACCCCTTCGCAGGACACCCCAGCGAGGACTGCGATGCTCCGACACAGAGACAACTCCTGCAGAAAAGCAATGAAGGCGGACGACACGAATGAGTGAGAAAAACAAAGGGGGGGGGGGGTTAAAAGAAAGTGAAAAAAAAATTCCAATGGGAGGAAAAAACGGAAAATGAAAGCAGAAAGACGTGGCTGGGATCTGGAGAAAGAAACTACTCGAGTTGAGTTGCTAAATTTGATATTGCCAATTACATCAGTGGAGCTAAATAGTAAAGATAACAGGAGCTGCTGGAAAGTTACTGCTTCACAGACCTATCAGTGTTAGCATGCTGAACCTTGATAGGTTCACATTCAGGATGTGGGGATGCTGGCGTTGGACTGGGGTAAACATAGTAAGAAGTCTCACAACACCAGGTTAAAGTCCAACAGGTTTATTTGGTAGTAAACCTTGGTTTGCTACCAAATAAACCTGTTGGGCTTTGAGCTGGTGTTGTGGGACTTCTTACGAGGTTCACGTTCACCAGGGATGTGCTGAGCAACTCTACAAGATGCACTGCAGGAACTCATCGAGGCTCCTTAGTCTGCAGCTTTGACACCCAGGAGCACTCCCATCTAGAAGGACGAGGGCAGCAGATACCTGGAGCACCACCACCTGCAAGTTCCCCTCCAAACCACCCCACCATCCTGACTTGGAAATATATCGGCCTATTCTTTCGTTGTCGCTGGGTCAAGATCCTGGAAGCCCCCCCCACCCCCAACAGCACTGTGGGTGTACCTACACCTCAGGGAGTGCAGCGGGTTCAGGAAGGCAGCTCACCCTCCAACTTCTCTAGGGTAATTACGGATTGGCAATAAAGGCTGTCCTAGTGCGTGACACCCACATCCCTTGCAAGAATATTCGTTTTTATAAATTCTGGGCATCCCCACTTTAAGAAAGCTGGGGGGGGGGGGGGGGGGGGGGGGGCCGGGGGGTGAGCGGGGGGGAGGCGGGCGATGTTGGGAGAAGGGGGATTTGCCAGAATAATTTCAGAGATGCTGGAGAGACTGAGGAATCAGGGGCTATTGTTGTTGGGGATTTAACGGCGATGTTTAAGAGAGAAATGGTTTCTCCCGGCAAGAGGGTTGGTGATCAGAGGGATTAGAATAATTGGACGTAGAGGTCTAGTGGGCCTAAGGGCCTGTTCCCGTGCTGTCATTTTCTTTGTTCTTTGGGGGCGTCTTGACAAGTACATGAATAGGATGGGAATAGAGGGATATGGTCCTCGGAAGGGTAGGGGGTTTTAGTTCAGTCACGCTACATGGTTGGAGGGCTGAAGGGCCTGTTCCCGTGCTGTAATTTTCTTTCTTCTTTGCCTTTGTTACTCAGCCCGACAGAAAATTCAGGCCCTGAAATGCAAGTGTCCTTTGCCACTTCTAACAGCGAGGGGTGAGCGGTGAGTCGGCGGGGTGGTGGGGGGGACCGGGATGGACAGTGACAGTGCCGGGTTTGAGCCAACTGCATGATTTGCATGGGCGAGGGAACAAGTGCAGAAAATGCTGGAAAGATGCAGTATGTCTGGCAGCGTCTGTGGAGAGAGAAACCAAATTTATGGGCAGCGAATCCGGAGAATTTGGATCCCTGTCAAGTCTCCGTTCACTGCAGCAGATGGGAAAATCCCACCGATGTGAACAGTGATGAGATTCCAGCCAGCGTTTCAAGTTTCATTTGATTTATTATTGTCACATGTATTGCGATACAGTGGAAAGTATTGTTTCTTGCACGCTATGCAGCCAAAGCGTACCGTTCATAGAGTACTTGGGGAGAAGGAAAGGAAAGGGTGCAGAATGTAGTGTTACAGTAATAGCTAAGATGTGGAGAAAGATCAACTTAATACGAGGTCAATAAAATCAAATTACTGCTGGAATCTGAAACCAAAAGAGAAAATGCTGGAAAATTTCAGCAGGTCTGGCAGCGTCTGTAAGGAGAGAAAAGAGCTGATGTTTTGAGTCTAGGTGACCCTTTATCAAAGCACTGTCTGTGTGGAGTCTGCACATTCTCCCCGTGTCTGCATGGGTTTCCTCCGGGTGCTCTGGTTTCCTCTCACAATCTGAAAGATGTGCTGGTTAGGTGCATTGGCCGTGCTAAATTCTCCCTCAGTGTACCCGAACAGGCGCCGGAGTGTGGCGGCTAGGGGATTCTCACAGTAACTTCATTGCAGCGTTAATTTAAGCCTACGTGTTAAGTTAAAGTTTATTCATTCGACACAAGAAAGGCTTACATTACACGACAGTGAAGTTACAGTGAAATTCCCAGAAACACAGATGCTGCCAGACCTGCTGAGATTTTCCAGCATTTTCTCTTTTAATGCGAGGTAGGTCCATCCTGGTGGTGGCAGGGAAGGAGATGTCCTTCCCGGAAAAAGAATCTGGACGACCCTCCGTCAGCGGTGTGAGGGGGTCACAGCGACCAGCCCGGAACTGGTTGCATGGTGAGGGGAGTGTGGGTTATTGGCAAGAGTGGGTGTGGGTGGGGGAGCAAATGAGTGAAAGGAAACTGCCAACAGAACGAAGCAGTGAAGAGCAGGCTGTACAAACGCGCTTCTGTGAGCAAAGACAATTGCATCGAGTGACTTTCGTTGACAGCGCTGTGAGGGAATCAGGACTGGCATGACTAGAAAAGGTTGTCATAATGCATCTACCAAAGCTGTGTTGGAGTCAGTGGTGCAGAATGAGATGGCAGCAGAGCTGTAGTATTTTGTGGAGTGTGCTTAATGAACATATCAGCGCGAGGCATCCATGTGTGAAATATTAAGCTTCAGAAAACACTTCAGTGCAGAACCATCTGGTCAACTATTGTGTGCTAACGGCTTAGACTAATTTTTAATGTGCTTTTTATGTAAGTGCTGGATGTACTTGTCACCTTTGCCTTGCAATTGGAAAGCAACTCAGTAGTGAAAAAAATCCAAGCACAATGAATGGCAAATATTCAGGACAAGTAAATGCGACTATAATATCTTCAGCTTGGCTCATTGTCGCTGTTACGTTCAAATCTTCCAGATTAAATAGCATCATTTAGAAATGTTATCTGAAGATGCACAGTGCTCTTAAAAATCCCTGAATTGAGAAAGTGCTGCTTTGAGAGTTCAGAAGCATTAACTGGGGTGGCACGGCGGCGAGCACTGCTGCCTCACAGTGCCAGGGACCCAGGTTCGATTCCCGGCTCGGGCCGCTGTCTGTGTGGAGTTTTGCACATTCTCTCCTGTGTCTGCGTGGGTTTATTCCGGGTGCTCCGGTTTCCTCCCACAGTCCAAAAGTGTGCGGGTTAGGTGCATTGGCCACGCTAAAATTGCCCCTTAGTGTTGGGGGGACTAGTGTCAGGTTAAATGCATGGGGTTGTGGGGGTAGGGCCTGGGTGGGATTGTAGTCGGTGAAGAATGGATGGGCTGAATGGCCTCCCCATGAACTGTAGGGGTTCTATGAACTGCTGAAACAGACAATCACAGGTCTGTGCTAATCCTGTACCGTCTGGCTCAGATTGGGGGCTTTCTTAAACACCTTGTGTATAAACTAGTGCGGACTCTGTCTTTGAGGGAAGGGGAGGGACCACATCAACCCCCTCCCCCCAGCCTTAATCTAGATAAAGAGAAACTCTTCCTGTTGGCTGAAGGATGGAGAAGCAGAGAACACCAGTCCAGGGTGATTGGGAATGGGCAATGAGGAGGCAGTTTGGATCTGGAATGCACGGCTTGGCGGAGGCAGGTTTCACCGAGGCTTTCAAAAGGGTTATTATCTGAAGGGAAATAATTTTCTGGGCTGCAGGGAAAGGCAAATTACTGCGGATGTTGGAATCTGAAACAAAAACAGGAAAATCTCAGCAGGTGGTTCAGCATCTGTGGAAAGGGAATAGAACCAATGTTTCGAGTCTGGATGATTCTTCATCAGAACAGGAAAGAGTGGTGGTGTGTTGGGTGTAGCTAAGTTACTCTTGCAGAGTGGCCTCCTTCTGTGCTGTCACCATTCTATGATTCAATGAAGGTTAGACCGACTCCAACACTGAGCAAATCCAACCCCAAAGGCAAACTCCAAGCAGGGAGTGAAAGTAAAGTTAAAAGTTAATTTATTAGTCACAAGTAAGGCTTACATTAACAATGCAATGAAGTTACTGTGAAATTCTCCTAGTCGCCTGTTTGGGTCAATGCACCTAACCAGCACATCTTTCAGACTGTGGGAGGGAATTGGAGCACCCAGAGGAAACCCATGCAGACACAGGGAGAATGTGTAAACTCCACACAGACAGTGGCTCAAGCCGGGAATCAAACCCAGGTCCCTGGCGCTGCGAGGCAGCGTTGCTAACCACTGTGCCACCGTGCCACCCATTGCTAATTCAGCCTCAATGAACAACTTCACTGTGGTCATGATCTTGTGGAGAAGGACACATAGGCTGGGATTTTATAACCTTGCTCGGGCGAGCTTATAAAATCCTGTCCAAGGCCAATGAAGAATTCCGTTCTGCAAGCCTCCGAGGCAGTAAAATTCTGACTATAGTTACCAGAACTATCACTTTGTGGAAACTTGACCAGGTATGGACATTCTGCCCAATCAGGTGTTGCTGGTGGTGGATTAAGTGGAGAGAATGTTCTTATGAATCACATTCAGTCAATGAGGCAGCCCTTGGCACCACTGGACCGGATCAAACATCCCATCATTGGATTCGCTCCCAAACGTGGGGTTAGCTTCTGTCTCCAAACACCAGGCAGGTCAATGTGACCCTGAACAAACTTCACTTATCAGCACGCCCACTGAGTCAACTCGATGTGAAAATCAACAGTAATTAAATACTGGTGTCAGAAAAACCAGCACACGGGTTTGGAAAAGTTACGTTTCAGAGGGTTATGGAGAAAGCTATTGGGTTATATTTCTGGGGACATGACTGGGGGTTAGTTGTCAGCCCCCCAGTGAGACCTTTGTGCCTCTCCATTGCTGGCCTCTTCTACAAGTTTGATTTTAATCAATCAGCTGTATCCTCAGCTGTCCAGACACTCTGGAGTTCCCTCCTTAAAGCCTGTCCGTGTCTTCCCCCCTTTAAGATGCTCGTTCGAAACTATCTCCTTGACCAAGCCTTTGGTCACTGTGATGATTTCAGCCAGGCTAATGAGGTTGGCTTGCTGGAGTACGAACTATCTGATGAGTCCTAATTGATGGTTGAACCAGGAGCCTCATGCTCCCTATTTAAAGCAGGTGTGTCAGACTCCCAGCCTACATTCAGCAAGGAGCAACTGGCCAGGTCGCTATGTACAGATATAAATAAAGTGACTTGGTGACGGGACTTTCCCTTCTGTGGAGTTATTACAGTCACCTTGTCTAATATCTTCTTACGTGGCTTAGTCCTTCGCAACACTGGACAGTGAAGAAAGTTATCTCCGATTGCAACGGATCTTGATCAATTGGGCCAGTGGGCTGACAAATGGCAGATGGAGTTTAATTTAGACAAATGCGAGGTGATGCATTTTAGTAGATTCAACCAGGGCAGGACTTATTTAATTAATGGTAAGGCGTTGGGGAGAGAACAAAAAGATCTAGAGGTACAAGTTCATAGCTCCTTGAAAGTGGAGTCACAGGTGGACAGAATGGTGAAGAAAGCATTCGGCATGCTTGGTTTCATCGGCCAGAACATTGAATACAGGAAGTATTGAATACAGGAACATTGAAGTTGTACAAGACATTGATAAGGCCACACTTGGAATACTGTATGCAGTTCTGGTCACCCTATTATAGAACGGATAGTATTAAACTAGAAAGAATGCAGAAAAGATTTACTAGGTTGCTACTGGGACTTGATGGTTTGAGTTACAAGGAGAAGCTGGATAGACTAGGACTTTTTTCTCTGGAGCATAGGAGGCTGAGGGGTGATCCTATAGAGGTCTATAAAATAATGAGAGGCATAGATAAGGTAGACAGTCAATATCTTTTCCCAAAGATAGAGGCGTCTAAAACTAGAGGGCATAGGTTTAAGGTGAGAGGGGAGAGACACAAAAGTGTCCAGAGGAGTAATTTTTCACAGAGGTTGGTGATTGTCTGGAACAAGCTGCCAGAGGTAGTAGTAGAGGCGGATACAATTTTGACTCTTAGGAAGCATTTAGATAATTCCATGGATAAGAACTTAGAACATGGAACAGTACAGCACAGTATAGGCCCTTTGGCCCTCGATGTTGTGCTGAGCTATGTCCAAATCCAAGATCAAGCTATCCCACTCCCTATCTTTCTGGTGTGCTCCATGTACCTATCCAATAACCACTTGAAAGTTCCTAAAGTGTCCGACTCCACTATCATATGATGGGTATAGAGGGATATGGGCCAAATGCGGGCAATTGGGATTAGCTTAGGCATTTAAAAAAGAGGGCGGCATGGACAATCTGGCTGAAGGGCCTGTTTCCATGCTGTAAACCTCTATGACTCTATAACATTCTTCAGAAGCATCTTGGGACAGTTTACAATATTTTAGGTGTTGTTTAAATGTAACTATTGTTGTTGTATTTCTGAAAGCTAATCGCCATCCTCAGCTGCTGAAGATGTTGCTTTGCGTTGGGGTCCAAGGGGCAGCAATCCGCCAACTCCAACTGCCCCAACCCTAGTTTCTGCTCTAAAGAGCCTTGGCCGGCTTTAGGCCGGAATTCGGCCCTTCATCAGATGGAAGCCCCCACCTTGGGAGGGCTGCTGCATACTGTGATTGGCTGGCAGCTTTCTAGTCCCAGCAGTCACAGTGCCGCGGTGGCTGGAAGAGGAACTGAGGGGAGTTTTAGCACCTGACTTCAATATATTTGAATAAATTTGAATATATTCATACACCTGCCTTGTCATATACTCCCCCTTGACTAAATGTCTGAATTTCACTGACATAACGTAACATCAGCAAAGTTTAAGACAGATTCACCCAAATGTGAACCAGGGTAATCTTCATTACCCCCCGGGGTAGAGGGATATGGCCAAGCAATGCCCCCTGGCACAGGTTGGCACTGCCAGTGTGCCAGGGACACTGCCGGGCCAAAGCCTGATGTGATGTGGTGATGGGGGGAGGACCTCGGGGCAGTGGGGATGCCAGCGTTGACTCTTTAGAGGGAGAGGGTGATGTTTGGGTGGGAATGGTGGGATGCCAGCATTGAATATTGGGCAGGGTGGTGCAGGGGGAGATTATTTTTTGCTCTGATCAAGGCACCCTTTAAGAATGGTGACCCAATCTCAGTGCAGCCGGGTTTTACCAACACGTTTAGGCCCTGCCCCCAATATCATGGGGTCTCTCTGGAAAGAAACACAGCAGTTTTTTTGTTAAGATTCCGCCCTGGGGCTGGAATTCTCCCATTCCGCCCACCACCAAATCCGCCATTAGCCGGGAACAAGACTTCGACAGGAGTTATAATGTCAGAACTCAGCTGGTGTAAAACCGTGTTGTGATTCTCCCAATGGTGGGTCAGTGTTCCCATTGGTGGATGGCATGAACCCCATTTGTGTTCATAGGCAGTGGGGGGGGAGGGGACAGGGTAAGGGGTTCACTGATCCTTAAGGGGTGATGTAACGCCCCTCACTCAGGGGCCTCTGATGGAGGCACCCCCCCCTCCCTTCCCACTCGAGATGGAACTTTTCTTATTTTTGCATTTCCTCCGTGGAGCTTTGGGGACACCCACCAACCTAAAAATTGAGGCTGGGTGGGAAACGGCTCTTAAGTGGCAAGTGGGAGTTTGGGTGAGGGGGCGGGGGGGGGGGGGGGGGGGGGTGGCGGGTGGGGGGGGGGGGGGGGGAGGCGGTGGAGGGGGACAGCGGGTGGGGGTGGCGGCTTGCCCACCCCAGCGTAAAATCGATGTGCAGTCAGGGCAGGTAGGAACCTGGGGAGAATCCCATTACTAACAATTTCACAATCCCCCCCTCACACTGGAAAACCTACCATGGGGAGCGTAAAACTCTGATCTACAGGTTCAAAAAAACTAAAATATCAGACAGAATCTGTGGAGAGAGGAAGAGAGGTCATAACGGGATCTTCCTGTGTAAGGACATGGGGGGATTTGGGTGAGTGGGGGTTGGGGTTTGGATGATCGAGGAGGGTTTGGATAGACAGAGGGGTTTGCGTGGAGGAGGAGAGGTTTGGGTGAGTGGGGAGGGTTTTGGGTGAGCCGGAGGGGGTTGGGTAGAAAGGGGTTGGGTGGATGGGAGGGTTTGGATGGACATGGGGAGGGGGTGTTTAGGTGGACGGGGGGTGTTTTGGGTGGACGGGGGGAGGGTTTGGCTGGACGCGGAGGTTTAGGTGGATGGGAGGGTTTGGGTGGACGGAGAGTTTTAGGTGGACGGGGGATGTTTTGGGTGGACGTGGATGTTTGGGTGGATGGGGGGGTTTGGGTGGATGGAGGGGGTTGGGCGAGTGTGAGAGGGGGTTTGGGTGGACAGGGAATTTGGGTGGACAGGGGAGGGTTTTGGGTGTTCAGGGGGTTTTGGTGGATGGGGGTGTTCAGGGATGGGGTTCCGATGGGTGCTGGAATTAAAACCACAAAAGCAATAATAGCAAAATACTGCAGATGCTGGAAACCTGACATAAAAACAAGATGCTGGAAAGACTCAGCAGGTCCAACAGTGTCAGTGGAGAAGGGAACAGAGTCAACATTTTGACACCGTGTCACTCTTCTGTAGCCTCAAAGCGCACCTCCCTCCCCCACCCAAAAGTGATGTCAGATCCCAGCTCATTCCAGATTACAACCGGGTGTGTTTGAGGTCGATAGAGGACCCCCTCCCCTCCACCGCAACCCCCCCAACCCCCCTTACAGTTGTGCAATAAGATGTTATTATGAGCAATTAACTGCTATTTAAACCCCGTATTCTGATGTTAACAGCTGGTGGATTGTGTACTAAGCTGTATGGGGTTTGTCGGGGATCACTGCAGCAATAGGAAATGCTACATCAGTGAAATGGACAGGCTGGGAAGCCTTTGATCAGTGAGACGCGCGGATGTTGACCATGGCCAGGTGAGATGCTGACAGTCTGCAGCTCCTCGGATCTCTGGCGAAGAAGAATCGGATCAGCAACAGCTGTCTTCCCAACCCCGAGCTTCACGGAGCAGAGAGACAGCTTCCGAAATCCAGTTCTGAATCCAAGGTCTATGGTCAATGATCAGCTCCCCTTCCATGTGTGATCATTATTGTCTCAAGAGATTCAGGTGTCCATGGCAGGTTGCTGTTGGCACTTGCAGCCTCTCTGAACAAGACTTCTATCCCACTGGGGAAAATGGGAATGCATTGCTCTGATTTTTTTATTCATTCATGGGACATGGGCATCACTGGCTGGACCAGCATTTTCTCCCCATCCCCAGTTACACTTGGAGGGTAGTTGAGAGTCAACCACATTGCTGTGGCTCTAGAATCACATGTAGGCCAGACCGGTTAAGGACAGCGAATTTCCTTCTCTCAAGGACGTTAGTGGGTTTTTACAACAATTGACAATGGTCATCATTAAATTTTTAATTCCAGATTTTTTTTTATTGAGTTAAAAATCCACTTTCCTCGAGGTGCTCCAGTTTCCTCCCACAGTCCAAACATGTGAGGGTTAGGTGCATTAGCCATGCTAAAATTGCAGTTCAGTGTCCCAGAGTGTGTAGGTTAGAGGAATCAGTAGGGTAAATCTATAGGAATAGGGCCTGGGGTGGGATTGTTGCCAATGGGACTGTTGTCAGAGCAGATTTGATGGGTCGAATGGTCTCCTTCTGCACTGTAGGGTTTCTATGATTCTATGATCTCCCGTAGGGGGATTCAAACCCAGGTTCCCAGAACATGAGCTGAGTTTCTAGATTAATAGTCTAGCGATAGTACCACGAGGCCATTGGCTTCTCTGATAATCCTGTTTTTATTAGAAAGACTCATCAGGAATTATTTATGTTGTGGAGAAGAGGGGCTTGTTATGGTGGGCCCTGTAGACTGTTTGATGCGGAGCTCAGAGGGACTGTCCCTCACTTCCAACCCATTGGCCAACGCAGTGTTGTCCGCGGACAACATTTTGTCACGCTGACCAGTTGACCAGCTGATGTTGCCCTTGTGAAATTTGGGATGTGTTTCAAACGCCAACTGGGGAACTCAGACTCCAGTGAACTTTGTAGAAACAACACAAAAGAATGTGATAGATGATCTCGTTATAATAAGTCATTGCAACTGTTGACATACATCGCGCAACATCAATCAATTTGGAGTGTGACAAAGCAGCCAAGAAAAGATTTATTTTTTCTCTTAGTCTACTGCTTCAACAGGGAGAGGGAAAATAACACTGGCAACGGAATCACTACAAGCTTTAGATAAACACTATTAAACTTAGTGTCAATAAATATTTTGAAGTGATTGTGTGTGCAATTATGTGTATAATACATGAGAGTAATTATGACCTGCATTCGCAGTGGGAGTGAAGAGAGAAGGTGTCATTTAATTTCACCCTGGTTGTAAAAATTGAGAGGTTTTTAAATTGTAGGATTATGTAAATGAGTGCTTAGTAATTATCCAAATTAACCCTAACCCAGTGGTCTGAATCATTTTATTTGACCTTGTGATTGAAGAGAGAAAGACAAAAAGATTACACTGAATGGATTCCTGTTGATTTGTTCCATTTTTTTTCCACGCACCCAACAGTTCCCCACTCCTTTCTCGATTGTTAAACTTCCGAAATGTCTCACCCAAAAATCCATTCTTCCCCAGTCAAACCCATGTACAGACATACTGGCACAGGTAACCTGAGGCTTGGTCAAAGAGATAGGTTTTAAAGAGCACCTTAGGAAGACAGAGAGAGACGGCAAAATTTACAGAGGGAATCCCAGAGCTTAGCACTGAGGCAATTAAATTTAAAACCATGTTGTGTTTGACTAGAGGAGGCTTCACAGCTAAGCAGAATCCCATTAACCCTAGAGTCCAGTGGTTAGCACTGCTGCCTCACTGTGCTATGGACTCAGGTTCGATTCCTGACTTGGGTCACTGTCTGTATGGAGTTTGCATGTTCTCCCCAAGTCTGCATGGTTTCCTCAGGGTGTTCTGGTTTTCTCCCACAGTCCAAAGGTGCAGAGGTTAAGTGAATTGGTCGTACTAAATTCTGCTTCAGTTGTACCCGAACAGGCACCGGAGTGTGGCAACCAGAGGATTTTCACAGTTACTTCTTTGCAGTGTTAATGTAAGCCTACTTGTGACTAATAAATATACTTTAGCTTCAATAGATCAGTGTGACTTTCTTTGTTGTTGGTCCTTTTCAAAGCCCAGATGTATAAAATTATACAGTGCAGAAGAGGCCCTTTGGCCCATCGATTCTGCACTGACACACAGAGACATCTGACCTCCCATCTAATCCCATTTACCAGCACTTGGCCCTTAGCCTTGAATGTTATGGCATGCCCAGTGCTCATCCAGATATTTTTTTAAAGGATGTGAGGCAACCCGTCTCCACCACCCTCCCAGGCAGCACATTCCAGACTGTCGCCACCCTCTGGGTAAAAACATTTTTCAGACAACCTCCCTAAACCTCTTGCCCCTAACTTTGAACCTATATCCCCTTGTAACCAACCCTTCAACTCAGGGGAACTTATCCACTCTGTCCATGTCTCTCATAACCTTGTACACCTTCATCAGGTCGCCCCTCAGTCTTCTCTGCTCCAGAGAAAATAACGCAAGCCCATCCAACCTCTCTATGCTCCATCCCAGGCAGGATCCAGGTGAATCTCCTCTGCACCCCCTCTAGGGCAACCACATCCTTCCTATGATGTGGCAACCAGAACTACACACAGTACTCCAGCTGTGTGTCGGGGGGTGGAGTGGGGGTGGGGGGGGGTCTTTTGGGCAGTACTCCAGCTGTGTGTGGGGGGGCAGGGGGTCTTTTGGGCAGTACTCCAGCTGTGTGTGGGGGGGCAGGGGGTCTTTTGGGCAGTACTCCAGCTGTGTGTGGGGGGGGGGTCTTTCGGGCAGTACTCCAGCTGTGGCCTCACCAAAGTTCTATACAACTCCAACATGACTTCCCTGCTTTTGTAATCTATGCCTCGATTGATAAAGGCAAGTATCCCATATGCAATTTTCACCACCCTACCAACACTCCGTGAATATTTATAGCTGCCACAGTGTCATTCCAGGCAAACCATAGAGGAGGCAAAGAGAAAAACCTGGACCTGTGCCACCTCAATACCCCACTGGGTGAGGCATTTAGTTATCGAGACTTTGGAAGGGTTAGAGTATACACCATTCTTCTCTAATTAGTCTATGGAGATGTTGGGGGGTGTAGTTTTCCTGTCGCACCCACCACAGGAATCACAGCAGGCAGGGGGTGGACCATGCAAAGGTCCTTTGACCTCAGGTGGGATTTTCTGGTTTTGAGGTAATGAGCATGTGAGGGAGAGGCCTCATTAACCAATGCACACTTTGCCTCACAGTTATCTAATCATAAGAATTGTTACCATTCTTTTCAAGAGCTTAATGCATCCACTGCACATTGAAGGAAAAGCAGTGTCAGCACGCACAGCTGCCAATTTCTGTGCAGCAAGCTCCCAGAACACAAATCAGATAAATGGTCTGCTAATCTGTTTCTAACAAGTTGGCTAAAGATCAAATCTTGGCCAGAGCTCTCCTGTTCTTCTTTGAGTCCTACCACAGGCTCTTTCCTATCGGCCGAGAGGACCTCTCAGTTTAACATTTCAGTGAAAAGATGTCAATGTGACAGTGCAGCACTCCCTCCACGATGCACTGGAAGTGTCCACCGGGATATTGTGCATGGTATCCTGGAATGGAGAGGTGATGACATAATGGTATTGTTATTGGGCTCATAATCCAGAGACCCAGGGGCAATGCTCTGGGAACAAGGGTTCGAATCCCACCACTTGGTCAAATTTGAATTCAACAAAAGTCTAAGGATGGAATATGAATTGATTGTCATTAATGCCCTATTGGGAAGGGAAATCATTCACCCAGCTGCCTCTAAACACCC
The DNA here is from genome assembly GCF_965287045.1 of Carcharhinus amblyrhynchos. Taxonomy (NCBI): domain Eukaryota; kingdom Metazoa; phylum Chordata; class Chondrichthyes; order Carcharhiniformes; family Carcharhinidae; genus Carcharhinus; species Carcharhinus amblyrhynchos. The sequence continues at coordinate 12,767,719 of NC_137351.1, forward strand.
CACCTCCCCCCGCTCCGCCACCCACCCAGACTCATCAGCCTCTGGCTCAAATCCATTCTTCCCCCGAGATCTCAAAACTGCAGAATTTACTTTCTCTTTGAGCTTTTCTGCTGGTTAACAAACATTGAAAACTTCAGTTTGGTTTGGCTGTTACTTCTCCATTCACTTGTCTCCGTGGCTTTGGTGGTGCACTAAGCATTGACCTTGGGCTGACACCCTAGTTCCTCAATGTAAAACAAACATATTGTGTGTGTCCGCTGCTGTTAGCCCTTTGTTGACTTTGTATCCCTAGTCATGCGTTTAACAGAAGCACATTCAGACCGTTGGCCCTTCCCAGACACACTATCCCTCAATAACAATCAGATACTTGTTCACAATAACCCACCGTTTACTGCTTTACTTCATCAGTGGTGTCACATTAACAGGAATCCTTGTGTTTACTCAGAATATGATCAGCACACAGAAACAAGGAAGGATATCTGGTAAAGTCTGAGACAAAGATAGACATGTTCAACCCTTCCCTCCCCAATGGACCCACACTGCTGCTGATTCATGAGATTTGCTAGCCTCAACCAACTAGGGCAGCACAGTGGCACAATGGTTAGCACCGCTGCCCCACAGTGCCAGGGATCCGGGTTCAATTCCCAGCTTGGGTCACTGCCTGTGTGGCGTCTGCACGTTCTAAAGGTTTAAATGTCAACAAAGATTGACAAAAAAGTTGATAAAGGAGGGTAGAAGAAGCTATGAAGCTGGGCTAGCGCTTAATATAAAAAAGGATAGCAAGAGTTTTTATAAATATATAAAAAGGAAGAGGCTGGCTAGGGTGAACGTTGGTCCCTTAGCGGATGAGAAAGGGGACCTAGTGGTAGGGGATGGGGATATGGCTAAGGTCTTGAATAACTTTTTTGTTTCTGTCTTCACGGAGGAGGACGTGAATAATTTGCCGGGTGTTAGCGATGGAAAGGTGGTAGGACTGGAGGGTCTTAATGACATTACTGTTACTAGAGAGGTGGTGCGCGACAGACTGGAGGGGCTGATTGTGGACAAGTCCCCAGGACCGGATGGAATGCATCCGAGGGTTCTGAAAGAAATGGCGGAGGTGATAGTGGATGCCTTGGTGGTTATTTTCCAGACGTCGCTGGATTCCGGGGAAGTGCCGGAGGATTGGAAAACGGCTAATGTTACGCCGTTGTTTAAGAAGGGTGCCAGGCAAAAGGCGGGGAATTACAGGCCGGTTAGTTTAACGTCTGTGGTAGGTAAAATGTTAGAATCCGTCATTAAGGAGGAAATTGCGAGGCATCTTGAAGGGAATTGCTTGATAGGGCAGACGCAACACGGTTTCATTAAAGGGAAGTCGTGTCTGACAAATTTACTGGAGTTCTATGAGGATGTGTCTAGGGCGGTGGATAGAGGAGAGCCGGTGGATGTGGTCTTTCTGGATTTTCAGAAGGCGTTTGATAAGGTACCTCACAAGAGGTTACTGCAGAAGGTCAGAGGACATGGAGTTGGGGGTAGGGTGTTAGCGTGGATAGAGGATTGGTTGTCAAATAGGAGGCAGAGAGTGGGGGTCAATGGGTGCTATTCGGATTGGCGGTTGGTGACTAGTGGGGTGCCCCAGGGGCCGGTGCTGGGGCCTCAGCTATTTACCATTTATATAGATGATCTGGAGGAGGGAACCGAGTGTAGGGTGTCGAAATTTGCTGATGACACCAAGATTGGGGGAAAGGCAAATTGTGCGGAGGGTGTGGAGAGTCTACAGAAGGATCTAGATAGGCTGGGCGAATGGGCCAGGAAATGGCAAATGGAATTTAATGTTGGCAAGTGTGAGGTGGTCCACTTTGGTAGGAAGAATGGTAGGAAGGACTATTACTTACGTGGCGAAAAACTGCAGCAGGCGACGGTGCAGAGGGACCTCGGGGTCCTTGTGCATGAGTCGCAAAAACCCAGCCTGCAAGTGCAGCAGGTGGTCAGGAAGGCGAATGGGATGCTGGCCTTCATAGCGAGGGGGATTGAATATAAAAGTAGGGAGGTCTTGCTGCAGCTGTATAGGGCATTGGTGAGGCCGCAGCTGGAGTACTGTGTGCAGTTTTGGGCGCCGCACCTGCGCAAGGATATTTTGGCCCTGGAGGGAGTGCAGAGGAGGTTTACTAGGCTGATACCGGAGTTGAGGGGGTTGAGCTATGAGGAGAGGCTGAATAAACTAGGCTTGTACTCGTTAGAGTTTAGAAGAATGAGGGGAGATCTCATTGAGACGTATAAGATGATGAATGGGATGGATAGGATAGAGGTGGAAAGACTCTTCCCGCTCAAAAAAGACAGTAGGACTAGGGGGCACAGCCTCAAGATAAAGGGGGGGCGGTTCAGAACGGAGTTGAGGAGGAACTTCTTCACTCAAAGGGTGGTGAATCTCTGGAATTCTCTGCCCGTTGAAGTGGTGGAGGCTGCCTCGCTAAATATTTTTAAGAAGCGGGTTGATGGGTTTTTGATAAGAGAGGGGATTAAGGGTTATGGGGAGAGGGCGGGAAAGTGGAACTGAGCCACGACAGATCAGCCATGATCTTATTGAATGGCGGGGCAGGCTCGAAGGGCCAGATGGCCTACTCCTGCTCCTATTTCTTATGTTCTTATGTTCTTATGTTCTCCCTGTGTCTGCATGGGTTTCCTCTGGGTGCTCTGGTTTCCTCCCACAGTCCAAAAGACATGCTGACTAGATGTGTAGGCTATACTAAGTTCTCCTGGAGTGTGGCGACAAGGGGATTTTCACAGTAACTTCATTGCAGCGTTAATGTGTGCCTACACTAATAAATAAACTTTAATATAACTGCTATTTTTCCTTGCTATTCCATGAATTCATTAACTTAATTTAATTGATACCATACTTCTTCTGAAACTGTTTAACTCTTGCAAATAAAAAATAAATACGTATCAAAAAGGCCAAAATATTTCAACGCAGCAAAAGATTCCATCCTATCTGTGTGAAAGTTGCCTTGGAGGAACTAGAGTCTTACTAAAGGGTAAAGAGTTGTTCTTGTTTCCACAAACTGACAAAACCTTTGCTGTCAAAATGATACTTTGCTTGTGAAAACTGAGGTTGAGTAACTGGCTAATGTAAGCGTTATACTATTATTAATGAACCTGGATGGATGACTCACATCCCCATCCTTCAGGATACCACCAAAGTTCAATACATTTGGGGTTATTTGTAGAGGGTTCATTTTGGTTCCAGAGTTATGAGGTCCAAGTCATCGGGAGCATTCAAGGATGAGGTAGACGAGCTGTGTGGAAGTTAGGTAACAACAATTGTGAAAATAAAAGTTCCGTAATTGTCAAAAGAAACTCTGTCAAGTGATGGAACATGATTATTAGCCAAACACGGCCTTCATTAAGGCCAACACTGACCTGCGCAAGGTAAGCGAGTATATCTAAAACCCTTGTTCCATAAACACTGCATTCCAGGTTAGGACAGAAGGATGAAAATAAAGAATAGGTTACCATGGCAATTATCAAATAGCAAGATATGGAGACATATTATACTAATGAAGGATTGGTTTTCTATTGGAGAAAACAGGGCAAAAGGCTATGCCATGATATATATGTCAATGAAAAATGTAAAAATTCTCTTGTTCCTGATTTGCTATAACTGTTGTTTCTCTGTAACCTCAGAACTGCTCCAGATAGTCCGTGTTAGCCGAGGAGCGTTCTCCTTGTGCACAAGTAATTAAAGATCTTGCATTGGATGCATGGTGTCCAACGCTGTTTGTGTTAAGAGTCAACCTTAGATTGCTGATACCCAAGAGAACACTAACAGCAGCTTTTTGAATGATTGAGATGTCAAGCATTATAAGAAACATACGAGAAAGTGGAATTGAGGCCAAGGTTAGATTAACCATGACCATACTGAATGATAGAGCAGGCCCAAGGGGCTGAATGGCCTACTTATATTCCGATTTCTTATGATTAGAGTATGATACAAGAGGGACTAATGCTTAGGTGTCACTGGTTAAGTTTGCAGAAACACTGAAATTGGTGCAGCTACAATCAAGGTTTCCAGCTCTTTAACATTCCATTAAAAGTATTACAAGCCAGACCTTGACTGTAATTGTTGCAGTGTGCGTGCTCCCATCAGGGGGCCATCCAGTGTTTAGTTAACAACAGGCAAATGACGTGCATATGGACACCAAACTTGGAAAGTGCAGCAAAGGGGGGAATCTGCAAGATGCAGAGTTTGCTTGGTTTGACTGTCCAGGGAGTTAACTTCATTGATGTCTGCAACAAATTTGGATTGTGAGGAAGATGGGGTGTTTGAAACTTAGGAGAAAGGCAAGTGAAATTTAGGGGACTAATGACCACAATGTATTATTGATAGAAGAGAAAGATTGTTTGTGAGAGATCAAATGACCAACTAATCGAAGAGGACAATAATACAGCAAAGGAACAGGCCCTTCAGCGCACCAAGCCTGCACCGATACGTGGTTTCTATTCCTCTGTTCACCTCCCATTCACGTGTCTATCTAGATATGCCTTCAATGTTGCTAACGTGCCTGCTTCCACTACTGGCAGCGCGTTCCAGGCACCCACTACCCTCGGTGTGAAAAACTTTCCCCACATGTTTCCCCTAAACTTACCCCCTCTCACCTTAAACCTGTGCCCTCTTTGTAGTCAAACCTCCCACCCTGGGAACAAGCCTCTGACTTTCCACTCCATCTATGCCTCTCATAATTTTGTAGGCTTCTATCAGATCTCCCCTCAGCCTCCGTCTTCCCAGTGAAAACAATACTAGTTTATTCAGCCTCTCCTCATAGTCATTTACCAGACAACATCCTGGTAAACCTTCTTTGCACTCTCACCAAAGCATCCACTTCCTGCTGGGAGTGTGGCGACCAGAACTGCAGGCAATACCTCGAATGTGGCCTAAGTAAAGTATCATTTTGGTAACTTACTATAACTGGGAAATTCAGAAATGAAGACACAAAATGCTGGAAATATTCAGCAGGTCAGGCGGTGTCTGGAGGGAGAATGAAAGAGTAAATGTTTCAAGCCGATGACTTGTTAATGGGAGCAGCTGTGAGTTTTGGAGTCAGTGTAATGCTGATTCTGGTGAAGGGACTATCGATTAGGGAGCTAACGAGTTAGAAATTGAACGAACAACAAGAGGATTGGAATTTATGGTAACCATAGCAATGCATGGTTTTTATATCATCATCTGCTGAGGTTTAAACGATAGACTGCACTTCAGCCTTTTATTGTTTAGATATCAAACAGGAATATTGCTATGTTATTAGGGACACTTTACGAGCATTTGGATAAGTACAGAAGGTCAAGGGGCGATGGAGGTGTTCAAAATCATGAAGAGCTTTGAGAGAATAAATAAGGAGAAACTGTTTCCTGTGGCAACCGAGCTGCTGGGAGGGAAAGGATCAAAGTAGATCAGCAAAAGAACCACAGGCAAAATGAAGAGAAGCAAAAATCGTTCAGTGATTTGTTGGGATCTGGGATTGACTTTCTGAAAGAGCAGTGGAAGCAGGTTCAGCAGTAACTTCCAGAAAAAAAATTGGCTAACTATCATAGAACCCCGACAGTACAGAGGAGGCCATTTGGCCCATCAGAGTCTACGCTGACTCTTTGACAGAGTATCTCACCCAGGCCTCCCCACCCCACCCTATCCCATTAACCTCACATGCCTAACATGGCCAATCCACCTAACCTGCACATCTTCCAGACTGTGAGAGGAAACTGGAGTACCTGGAGGAAACCCACACAGACATGGGGAGAACATGCAAACTCCACACAGTCACCCATGGCCTGAATTGAACCCAGGCCCCTGCTGCTGTGAGGCAGCACTGCGAACCACTGTGCCAACATGCTGCCCAGTGGCACAGTGTCTGAATGGTGGTTGAATGGGATAAGTTTCCAAAACAATGAAGGAAGTACAGGAGAGTGGTTCTAGTTGAATAGTTCTTCCAAAGAGCCAGCACAGACAATGATAGGCCGAATGGCTTCCTTCAGAGCTGCACTATTCCATGATTCTATGAAAGCTGATGGACTCTACATCAGTCCAATCACTTTTAAACCGAATAGAGACATGCTGAAGAACTGTCTGATCATCTCAGGGCTTCCTCGGTTTATTGGCTTTGGCAGAGTGAGTTTCATTGGCTCTAACGCAAAGTAACCTGAAGTATTAGTCTGACTGGCAGGGGGAGAATCATCCCAGCTCACTTTAGCTGCATCTCCTGTCGGCTGGAGACTGAGTGACACTAATTACACCGGGCAGGATTCCCGTCTGTGAAAGTGTGAGATACCGGAAACCTGCAGAAGGCCAAAGAAAATCAGCCAGTGCCTCCGGATAAAAGCAAATTAGTGCGGATGCTGGAATCTGAAACCAAAAGAGAAAATGCCGGAAAGTCTCAGCAGGAATGGGGCAGCATCTGTAAGGAGAGAGAAGAGCTGACGTTTCGAGTTGAGGTGACCCTTTGGGTCAGCTCTTTTCTCTCCTTACAGATGCTGCCAGACCTGCTGAGATTTTCCTGCATTTTCTCTTTTGGTGGCAGTCAGTGCCTCCTTCTCCTTTTCGTTTTTGCTCTCTTTCTCTTCTTCTATCTTTCCGTTCCATCCCACCCTTCTCTTCATTCCTTTCTGTCCAGGATCATTCCATGTCTCTCCCTCACATTTTCCACAGCTTGTCTCTTGGATCGTGTTCACTTTGTCCCCAATTATTTCACACACCTTTCTCAGTGTCTGCCTCTTAACCTTACTGTTGCAACCTAACTATTGCACCAAATTTTTTATTCAGGATGTTTCCATTAGCAGCTGACTCGGGGGGAAGTTTAACTGGAGAGTGAGTTGAATATTTTGATGTACATTTTGGATTTTATTGCCACATGTGGGGCATGGTGGCACAAGTGGTTAGCACTGCTGCCTCACAGTTTGATTCCCAGCTTGGGTCACTGTGGAGTTTGCACGTTCTCCCTGTGTCTGCATGGGTTTCCTCTGGGTGCTCCGGTTTCCTCCCACAGTCTGAGAAACGTACTGGTTAGCTGCATTGGCCATGCTAAATTCTCCCTCAGTGTACCCTAACAGGCACCATAGTGTGGCGACTAGAGGATTTTCACAGTAACTTCATTGCAGTGTTAATGTAAGCCTACATGTGGCTAATAAATTATCTTTAACCATTACCAGAATTTTTCTGGTCTCAGGTATTGCTTAATGTTATAGCTGCATTTTCTGTCTATGCATGCCATTGTATCTCTCCTACATAAGGGTGGCAATGTGGCACAGTGGTTAGCATGGCTGCCTCACAGCAGCAGGGACCCAGGTTCAATTCCTGACATGGGTCATTGCCTGTGTGGAGTTTGCATGTTCTCTCCGTGACTGTGTGGGTTTTCTTTGGGTGCTCTGGTTTTCTCCCACAGTCCAAAGATGTGTGAGTTAGGTGGATTGGCCGTGCTAAATTGTCTTTTAGTGTCCCAAGATGTGTAGCTTAGGAGGGTTAGCAGGGTAAATATTTGGGGTTATAGGGTAAGCCTGGGGAAGATAGTCTGTCAGAGAGTTGGTGCAGACTCAATGGGCCGAATGCCCTCCTACAGCACTGTAAGGATTCAATGATAAGGAATATAATAGAAAGTGAAATACTTTAATTTATATTGCGCCTTTCACAAACTCCTGTTGCTCTGAGTGTAACTGTTGTTATGTGGGAGCAGCCAGTTTGCAAACTGTAATCTCCCACAAACAGCCACGTGTTAATGGCCAGATCATCTGTTTCAGTGATATTGAATGACCAATAGATATTGGCTCGGACAACTGGGATTGCTCCATCCCACTGATTCAAGTGATTGAGTTTAAGTCAAGGTATTCAGAACCATGGGAGGTTTTGATAGGGAGGAGCCAGCCCACTGGCACACAACAAGAGGATTGAAGGTAATTAGTCAAAGGACCAAAAGAGGACAACATCCTGTGCAGCGAGTTGTTGTGACCTGGAAGGCGCTGTCTGAAAGGGTGATGGAAGCAGATTTAATGGTAACTTTCAAAAGATAGTTGGATAAATATTTGGAAAGGAAAGAATTTCAGGGCTGTGAGTAAACAGCGAGGCAGGTTGGACTTATTGGACAGCTCCATCTGTGTGTGTGTGTGTGTGTGTGTGTGTGTGTGTGTGTGTGTGTGTGTGTGTGTGTGTGTGTGTGTGTGTGTGTGTGTGTGTGTGTGTGTGTGTGTGTGCAGATCATGCATGTGTGTGAGTGCGCACATGAGTGTGAATGTGTGCATGCATGTGAATGTGTGTGTGTGTGTCTGCTTGTGCCTGTATGTGTGCACATGTGCATGCACATACCTGTGCGTATGCATGTGTGTGAATGTGTGCGAGTGTGTGTGTGTGTGTGTGTGTACGTATGAATGTGCATGTGTGCGTGTGTGTGCATGTGTGTGTGAATGTGTGTGTGTTGTCCACATGCCTGTGTGTGTGATGTCATTCAACATCACTAAAACAGATGACCTGGTCATTACCACATGGCTGTTTGTAGGAGATGACATGTGTGCGCACGTTGTGTGAGTGTGTGTGTATATGTATGTGTGCATGTGTGTGTGTGTGTGTGTGTATGTGTGTGAATGTGTGTGTGTGCGTTTTGCTGACCTCACTTGGGACAGAGATTCTCCAGTCCCGCGGCGGTGAACACAGTTTGGGCTGAGTGCTGGGACTCTGTTCTCACTGGCAGCAGGAGGTACGAGCTCAGAACATTCCGCCACTGTCTAGATCCAAATGAGTAGAAAATCCACTTGAGCAAGAGTACTGAGGGCTGGTGTCTGTCCATCAGGATGGCTATAAGCAGACTGTAGCACAATGCAGGGGGTTGCTGTGAGACAGTGCACACAGACTGGAAACATTCCTCAGAATCATCTCCAGATTCCTTCCAGATAAACTTTGCCTGAATTTCATCAAGATATCAGAAGGTAGAAGCAGAGAGATTATTTCCACTTAGAATGGAAACAAGAACTAGAGGGCACAGCCTCAAAGTAAGGGGGAATCAATTTAGAACAGAGTTGAGGAGGAACTTGTTCTCCCAGAGGGGAGTGAATCTTTGGAATTCTCTGCCCATTGAAGCAGTGGAGGCTACCTCGTTAAATGTGTTTAAGTCTCAGATAGATAGATTTTTAACCAATAAGGGAATTAAGGGTTATGGGGAGCAGGTGGGAAAGTGGAACTGAACCACTATCAGATCAGCCATGATCTTATTGAATGGCGGGGCAGGCTCGAGGGGCTAGATGGCCTACTCCTGCTCCTATTTCTTATGTTCTCATCAGACACACTGAACCCACAGGATGTCAAAACCCACAGTTCCAGTAACTGGCAATGCAAAACCTGACTAATGCCACAATAAACCTGCTCATAAACTGAAATAGTATATATTATAAATGATAACAGATACTGGAGAGTGATTTCAAAGCAGCAATCTAATCTCAGACTCTGAAAAAGATGATAAAATATTGAGCCTTTCCCCTATGGTTTATGATGTCACCTGATCTCCTTGATTAGGTTACAGTCTTGTAATCACTGCTAGGTATTTATTATTTTATATTAATCACTAGGTCACAATCATTTTGACACAAGTAATTTGGGTAATTGCACTCCTGACCAATCGAATCCCACTATAATTAGCCCTGGAGTGACAGATATCCCTGCGATCCTCATTGGCTGCAATGCTATCAGCTCAAGGATTGTTCAAATGCAAGTGTAGCATTCCAGTGAACTCCCACTGAGCAGAATTCCAATGGACCAAACCCCTTCCCATTCACTCCCACTGTACAGAATTCCAATGGACCAAACCCCTTCTCACCCACTCCCATTGTGCGGAATCCCAATGGATCAAACCCCTTCCCATTCACTCCCACTGTACAGAATTCCGATGGATCAATTCCTTCCCATTCACTCTCACTATGCAGAATCCAAAAGGGTCAAACCCCTTCCCGTTCACTCGAACTGTGCAGAATTCCAAGGATCAAACCACTTCCCATTCACTCCCATTGTGCAGAATTCCAATGGATCAAACCTCTTCTCATTCACTCCCACAGTGAAGAATTCCGAAGGATCAAACCCCTTCCCATTCATTCCCACTGTTCACAATTCCAGTGGATCAAACCCCTTCCCGTTTATTCCCACTGTGCAGGATCCCAATGGATCAAACCTCTTCCCATTCAATCCCACTGTGCAGAATCCCAATAAATCAAACCCTTTCCCTTTCACTCACACTGTACAGAATTCCAATGGATCAAACATTTTCTCAATCCACTCCCATGGGGTTAGATATTGTTGGGAAAGTTCTGTGTCACATTCACATCGAATCCTGTAACTCTCGGGCTCTGTAAAATGACAGCTATGACGGGATATCCATGGGAAACCTGAACTATGCTTAAAAATCTGCATTTGTATAGCTGCTTATCTCACTCTGGATTACTGGCCCGGTGACAATACTAGGATCTGAGGGCACAGCTTCAGGGTAAAAGGATGACCCCTTAGAACAAAGATGAAGAGGCATTTCTTCAGCCAGAGGATGGTGAATCTATGGAATTCATTGCCACATGAGGCCAGGTCATTGAGTGTATTTAAGACAGAGGTAGTCTTAAATACACTACCCTAGCTAGTCCCCCTGACACTAAGGGGCAATTGGATCATGAGAGGAAACTGGAGCACCCAGAGGAAACTCACATAGAAAAAGGGAGAACGTGCAGACTCCACACAGACAGTGGCCCAAGCCAGGAATCGAACCCGGGTCCCTGACGCTGTGAGGCAGCAGTGCTAACCACCGTGCCACTCCCGTATGTTTGTATGTAGTCAGAAGCATTTTCCCAGGGTGAAAGACTCAATTTCTAGAGGGCATGGGTATAAGGTGCGAGGAGCAAGGTTTAAAGGAGATGTAAGAGGCAAGTGTTTTACACAGAAGGTGGTGAATGCCTGGAACTCGCTACCGGGGGAGGTAGTGGAAGCAGATACAATTGTGAGTTTTAAGGGGTTTCTGGATAAATACATGAATATGATGGGAATAGAGGGATACGGTACCCAGAAAGGGAGGGGGTTTTAGTTCAATTGGGCAGCATGGTCAGTGCAGGTTTGGAGGGCCGAATGGCCTGTTCCTGTGCTATAATTCCCTTTGTTCTTTGCTTTGCTTTTCTCAGGTCATGAAAGGTGCTATATAAATGCACGTTCATATTTTTCAACGTATCTGCCGTAAGAATATTTTGTGGGGATGAAGAAATCTCAAATATATCTGCAAATGTCACATTTCATGAACAAAATTGGTGTTTCTGATCATTCACCCACGTTGGATTGGAATTCGGAGTTGGTACAAGGGCCAAATGTGAGTCAGGAAAGCTCACTCACAGCCGGTGTTGCTTCAGGATGGAAAGCCCTGTTCATGCCTGAACCAGATTCCAGCCCATAGATCAAACTGACATCTACAAAGCGTTCTCTCTTCAAAACCAGCGGGCAATTCCAAACGGCCTGTTCCTCAGAGCGCATGAACACTTCAAATTAAAGGGAATGCCGTGGACTGAGCCCAAAGAGCCATCAACAGCCAAGCCAAAAGCAAATAGACCATGCTATTTATCAAGAGTTGGTGTTTGACCCTGAAGGTACTCAGCACAATGAATGAGGAAGTTTCCACTTTGCCTGTTGAATTCTTTGTTATTTAGGAACATTTTAAGTGCATTGTAATGATGGTTTCTATCTGCACTGCCAATTTGAATGCCTGTAGTGCCGGAAATAGCAAAACACAGATGTCAAGTAAGAAAGGGAAATGGAAAAGATGGCGACCAGCCATGGGATTTACAAGTATAGTCAAGGGAGTTTTTAAAAGGTGAGGTTGAAGGCGAGGCAGAGGGAACTGGGCCGCCATTTCCAGAAAGCTACAGCATAGTTGGTTGAACAAGTCATCAGCATTGGCCAAGTAGAGTTGGCAGGAGACACGATCAGTCCAATTTCAGAGGGTCAAAGGACACATACAGAGATGCCAGGCTGGATGAAGTCTATGGAAGGTGAGGTAAAGTTGAAAGACAAAAGGCAGGCGGATGTGAGGATGGAGACGATGGCCTAGTGGTATCATCACTACACTGTTAATCCAAAAACTCAGCTAACGTTCTGGGGATCCAGGTTCGAATCCCGCCACAGTGGTGATGAAATTTGAATTCAATTAAAAAAAAGCTGGAATTAACAATCTAATGATGACCATGAAACCATTGTCAATCGTCACAAAAACCCATCTGGTTCCATAATGTCCTGCAGGGAAGGAAACCTGCCACCCTTACCTGGTCTGGCCTACATGTGACTCCAGTATTGTGGTTGACTCTCAACTGTCCTTGGGCAACTAGGGATGGGCAATAAATGTTGGCCAGTCGTGACACCCATGTCCCATGAATTAATTTTAAAAATGTCCACAATGTGTTAAGATCACGGCAAGATTTGAAAGGCAAGGTGAGAATATTTAAATCAGCCTACTGGAGCATGGGACCGTGTAGAGGGCAACGAGGGATTGAACTCTGCAGGAGTGAGGACACAGCCAGAAGAACAGCTAGAATTGAAACCTTTGGATAATTAGTGCCAGGAATTTGGGTTCGATTCCTGAATTGGGTCATTTCTGTGCAGAGTCTGCATGTTCTCCCCATGTCTGCGTGGGTTTCCTCCCACAGTCTGAAAGATGTGCTGATTAGTCGCATTGGGGCCATGAGGTGCTAAATTCTCCCTCAGTGTACCCGAACAGGGACTGGCGACTAGTGGATTTTCACAGTAACTTCATTGCAGTGTTAATGTAAACCCACTAATAAATGAAACTTTAAAAACTTTAAACTTATTTGGAGAAGAGAATGCAGTTGATTTGAGGAAAAGTGGCCATGAGATGGAGAGTCCAAGGCAATGAGCAAAGAATTCTAGATGGCTTTTTGTAGTCTTATAAGAGGAACATGTCATGCCCAGAGGATTTAACAACCAATGCAATTGCAATCCAAACACACTCTAGCCTCGAGTGCCATCATTAGCAGCAAAGGAGATCAATAAACATTTCTGGATCTTTGCAAATTTGGTTCAATTGTTAGTTCTTCCATTTTTAAGATGCAGCCAGCAGCATTCCTTTTATCCTCAGAGCCCTCGCAGAATGTAACTTCGGTCAATATTTTATGATTGAATCTTAGGCCTGCTCATCCCAAGTAACAAATCTCATCACAGTTCAAAATGAGACAAATCCTGGCCAATTCAAATCCTTCCGAGAGCTAAAAAGGATAAATAGTGATTGCTGGAAATCCATAATAAAAAGGAAGGATAAAACTCCAATCAGACCCAATGGGAGGAGAAGGGGAGAGACCGGAATTTGGGGATGAAATCTTATTTTTGCTCCAATTCAAGTCCCATCCAAAATTTTTGATTTGGATTTGATTTATTATCGTCACATATATTAACATACAGTGACAATTGCGTGCTATACAGACAAAGCATTCCGTTCATAGAGAAGGAAATGACAGAGTGTGTTTAAGAGAGTTAGAATAAAGTTTTAGAAGCATAGAATGTGAATAAAAGATAGAATTAGAAGGTATATTGGACACAGATTGCAAGAAGTCGCCTTGTTCCAGCGCCATCTTGAGATATCTTCATAACTCCCTAACGAGATTAGTTTGTGGAATTTGTGGCCTATCTGGGAAATCTCAACCTAGTTCACCCGCACAAGGCTACAGCTGTGCTCTTTGATTTGCTTTATTATTGTCACATGTATTGGGATACAGTGTTGTTTCTTGTGCAGTACACAGACAAAGCATACTGTTCATAGAGTACATGGGAAGAAGGAAAAAAACAGAGTGCAGACTGTAGTGCCTCAGTCACAGCTAGGATGTAGAGAAAGATCAGCTTAATGCGAGGTAGGTCCATTCAAAAGTCTGATAGCAGCAGGGAAGAAGCTGTTCTTGAGTTGGTTGGTATGTGACCTCAGACTTTTGTATCTTTTTCCCAACGGAAGAAGATGAAAGAAAGGATGTCCAGGATGCATGGGGTCCTGAATTATGCTGGCTGCTTTGCCAAGGCAGCGGGAAGTGTAGGCAGAGTCAATGGATGGGAGGCTGGTTTGCGTGATGAAGCTGGGCTATGTTCACAACCCTTTGTAGTTTCCTGCGGTCTTGAGCAGAACAGCAGCTATACCAATTGCCTTGCCAATTGAAAAGTGCCGTGTGTTTTATGGAGGCTTCAGGAAAGGCCCTATATCATGGGTTGACTCAGTGAATTGCTCCAGCAGGCTCCTTTTAAAGCTAAACTTTTTCCCCAGTTTTGTTCTGGGAAAATGTCTTAAGAGATTCTGCCCAGGTCTGCCACTGTGGATCAGGGAAGGAGTCACTCTCAAACACTGGAAGACACTCCCCTTGATCCTGTGAGGACCTAATCTTCACACATAGGGGAAAGGGTCTCGCTTATCCAACCTTGCATGTTTCAATGCCCCATTCCAGAACAGTTCCAGTCGGGGAACACTTCAGCAGTCACGGGCATTCAGCCTCTGATCTTTGGGCAAGCTCGTGCAACCAAATAAACCTGTTGGACTTTAATCTGGTGTTGTGAGACTTCTTACTGTGCCCTCTCCAGAACACCATCATTAGAACTTGATAGAACCCAAAGCAGGCAAAAGAAAAGCCAGTAAGGCCACTCAGCCTCACTGATCACTGAACTGACTTCCCCAATCGTTTTACACCTACCGAATTATTGATTCTCGACTGTCGAGCAGAAACAATGTACAGGGGGATGGGGAAAAGGCAGGGTAACGGCATTAAGTCATGATGCTGCTTTGAAGAGCCAGTGCCAACATGATGGGCCAAATGGCCTCATTCTGCACCGTAACAATTCTGTGACCAGCGTGACTGAGTGATGTTACATTCCAGCGTTCTCGGACCACCCCTGGAATATTCATAGAGTCAGGCCACACCCCTAACTCTGGATTTTTACATCTGTTGGAAGGTTGATGATGTAAAACTTCTTGATGCCCAGTCCCGATGAGAGCACCAACATAGAAAATCTCCAAATCAAATCCCTCCCTTTACTTCTTGGTGGAAAAGCAGGCAGTTCTATTAATAACTCTTAAAATCCTACAATCACCAGTGAACAGGCACTCTGCAATATTGAGGGCTTCCCATCCATTTCTAACCTTTCCAGCTCTATTAATTATTTTTGACCTTGTTGAGTTGAGACTGGTTTGATTGCTGCCCTTCTAACCAATGTACGTCTGGTTAATAGGAATCTTTGGATGAGACGCAGTCTCTCCTACTGTCAGATATTTTCATATAATTTTCTCCTTTAACTTTAATGTTTTTTTTGTTCTCCCTCACTCCCACAGAGCGTGCTCTTGCCAAGAGCCCAGGCAGAATGTCGCTTTTCATTCTCTCCCACAGTCTCTGCCAACACTGCATCTGAACCAGGATACACAGGAGGGCGGCCCGAGGTAATACTCCTTCCATTTTGTTCCCTTCCTATGCTCCAGAGGCCAAGGTTGGGAACTCAACCGTAAGGACAGATGGCTGGTGCCAGTGTCCCCAGTTATGCTCGGAGAACAATGTTAGTGTGAAGGATGTGGATCATGAGATTCCCAAATCACAGACCAAAAAAACACCCGGGCCAGAATCCAGTTTGGACACAGATAAAAGACGCGTTGCTATTTTTTTTATTTGGTGTTCGTACTGCATTCACAGAGGGTCATGCTGACTTGACCAACAATGCAATGATGTGGCCACATGGCCAGCCAAGCCTGATACTACATAGTTTGCTCATTCCCTTTACTTTCTCGCCAATCTTCGCTCGTTCCCTGATCTTCTCCGAGAGGTAAGTCCTTGCCCAGATTCTGTTCTATGGGATTTGTTCGCCTGCCCGCACTTCCCTCGTCCAGTGGCCCCTTTTATGTTTGAGCCACCGTGGCAAATGTCACAGGATCATTCGAAAAGGGGAAGAACGCAGCTACACTCAGCACCTTTCCCAACCCCGGCCCATCGCCAAGTGCTTCAGAATCAATGCAGTTCCCTCCGAGTGGATTCAATGGTGTAATGCAGGAAGCACGGCAGCCAATTTGTACACAGCAAGCTCCCAAAGAACAAAGAACAGTACAAGACAGGAACAGGCCCTACAGCTCATCGTCAGTGCTGACACAGATGCCTCTCTAATCTGACATTTTCCTGCCTCTATGTGGCCCATATCCCTCTACTCCCTGCCTGTTCATGTATCTGTACAAATGCCTCTTGAATGCTATTATAAAATCTGCTTCCACCACCTCCTCCGGCAGCGCATTCCAGGCACTCAGCACCTTCTTTCTCAAAAACTTGCCCCTTACATCTCTTTCAAACTTTCTCCCTCTCACTTTCAATCTACGTCCCCCAGGTAATTGGCTCTTCCATGAAAATTAATTATTCTTTGGCTCCTTACCCAAGTAGATGGCACTGTGGGTGGCTCGGTGGCACAATGGTTAGCACTTCTGCCTCACAGCACCAGGGACCCAGGTTCAATTCCCAATTTGGGTCACTGTCTGAGCAGACTTTTCATGTTCTCCCCATGTTTATGTGGGTTTCCTCCGGGTGCTCCGGTTTTCTCCTACAGTCCAAAGAGACGTGCTGGTTAGGTGCATTGGCAATGCTAAATTCTCCCTCTGTACCCCGATGTTCATCCGGAGAAAACCCATGCAGACCATAGAAACGCTACAGTGCATAAAGAGGCCATTTGGCCCATCGATTCAGCTCCAACCACAATCTCACTCAGGCCCTACCCCCATATCCCTCATTTACCCACTAATCCCTCTAACCTACACATCTCAGCACACTAAGGGGCAATTTTAGCATGGCCAATCAACCTAACCCACACATCTTTGGACTGTGGGAGGAAACCGGAGCACCCGGAGGAAACCCATACAGACACGGGGAGAACATGCAGACTCCACACAGACAGCGACCCGAAGCTGGGAATTGAACCCGAGTCCCTGGTGTAGTGAGGCAGCGGTGCTAACCATTGTGCCATCGTGCTATCCCTTGTTCTTCAGTGACAGCGAAATGGATATATTTTAAACTTAGAGCTTTAAAGTAGGAGATGCATTTTATTTAATATCCTCAAACTCTGATTTGCAGTAAACTAGAGCCACAAGTATCCGGAGAAAGTCAAATAGATTGATGTGCGTCAAGGCATCTTTAAACACAAGTTACAAGTGCTCTGCCCAGCCTCCTGATCTTGATGACTTTCTTTCAACCTAGACCAGAAATTGATGGACCAATCTCCTTTTTGCCAATAAACCTATTCTGATCAGACCATCGCTGTAGGGATAATATTTATAGATCTCGCTGTAATGATGTTTAATTTGATGCTCTTTCTGCTTTCCATTAATAGTTTGGTGGCTCTGTCTCTCCGATCCATTACCCGGCCTCTCGGACCTTTGCAGCCGTGCGTTTTCTCGACAATCCCCCCGTGGTATCAGAGTCATTTTTCATTTGATCATTGCAGCCTAATGTTTTTTAATCCAATCGAAGCAATCCATATCAACCTTGACCTGCGGTGGTTCTTTGGAAAATTTAGTGAGAACACCATTGCCTATTTCCCAGAGGATCGAGGCTGCCAAACGATGATAAGGGAATTGGATTCTCGGGAACAAGGTCACGGGTGAAGGGGGAAAAAAAATCCAGAGGCTTAGAATACATTTTTTTTTAAAGAAATATTTACGCGCTGTAATCTGATTCTCGCACTAATGTCACTCGCCCTTTTGCACTACATTGACTCTCCTGTTCTCTCCCTCTATCTAAGGAAGTGGGTAATACTTCAGAACAAGGTGCTGTTTGCTCAGAGAGGATTGATGGAGAGACGTGCAATATTTCACCATTGCAGCGCATTTGGCCGCTCCAGTAATCACCAGACTCAATCACTTGTGCGATGTTTTATGAATTAATAACAGGCCCTTTGGGGAGTCGGCCGGGACACACAAAAAGGCAAATCCATAGAACCTTAATGAGCACCCTGGGGAGTAGCTGCCATGGGTTTTTTTTAAACTTTCAAAACCCTTTCGCTGTGTCACACTCTAAATCACTGTCAGAGATATTAAGGACTCTACATCACTGCTCCCCCACTCTCCCTTTCCGAGCTCCATCGCTATCATTATGTAAATCATTCCAAATGAAAGCACACCTGCTTCTCTGCCTGGTGATGGAACAGACCTGCCTCCAATTTGTCATCCTTATCCCTTACATCCCGCCTCTCCTAACTCTCGCATCTGACGGATTGTAAGTGCTCTTCATCTGACGCAACCCCCTTTGCTGAATAACCCAGGGGGTGGCAGGCAACATGTTGGCAAGCAGAAGGGGTTGCAGGCGCAAGCTAGATGCATTGGGCCGAATGGCCTCCTTCTGCATTGTAGAGATTCTACGATTCTATGAGAAGAACCCGGGTCCAATTCTAGCCTCGGATCACTGTCTGTGTGGAGTCTACACGTTCTCTGTGTGGGTTTCCTCCAGGTGCTCTGGTTTCCTCCCACAGACCAAATTCGTGCAGGTTTGGTGGATTGGCCATGTTAAATTGCCCCTTAATTTCCCAAAGTGTGTAGGTTAGATGGTTCAGCCATGGTAAATGTGTGGTGTTACGAGGAGAGGGCCTGGGTAAGATACACTGACGACGAGTCAGTGCAGACTCGATGGGCCGAATGGGCTCTTCTGCACTGTAGGGAATCTATGATTCTATGAGATGTAGCCAATATTTTGTTTCATAACAATAGTAGGAGGCCATTCAGTCCCTTGAGCCTGTACAGTTACTCAGTGAGGATGTCATGTCTGATCTACTGTAGTGCCTGTGTGTTCAAGATGCAATCCATCACATCCTCCAACAGAATTTCAGCTCAGCTTCTCTACAAAGCTTCTCCAATGTAGTCATGGGATTATGAGCATCTTGGCCAACTGGATATAAGATGTGGTCTGAAGAAGGAGTTGGGGAAGTTACAGTAAATAATTGTAAATAAAGTGTGAATCTGCTTTCTATCCCTCACTCATTTCTCTACACTTTGCCTTGTGGCCATGGTAAGGGCACCGGACACCCCTCCAGTTCCACAGCTATTGTTTCTGCATCACATTAACTTGGCAGTGTGGCTATTCAACGCAGCATTGTCAAGGTTCATGTCCAGAGTGGTTAACTGAATAACACTGCACAGACTGAGAACTGAAACTAAGACTGTCTTGTCTGTGTTAGTCAGCTAATCTCAAAACTAGCTCACTGAGCCATTCAAATAGTGTTGTACATGGATGTATGTTTGATTGTTGTCTTTCTATCTCTGTTTACCTATCTATCCATCCATCCGTCCGTCCATCTATGTTACTGTCACTTTTAATAAATGCATGTGGAGGCGATGGCCTAGTGTTTTATTGCTAGACTATTCAGCCAGAAACTCAAATAATGCTCTGGGGATCAGGGTTCAAATCCCATCAGGGCAGATGGTGGAATTTGAATTCGATAAAAAATATCTGGAATTAAGAATCTGCTGATGATCTGAGGGGGCGAATGGCCTCTTCCTGCTCCTAATTCATATGAGAGCGACCAGCACAAGTGGGAACAGGAGAATTCTTTAACTGCAGTGAACTCAGTAAATCGTCAGGTGAACTAATGCTTCAATAGCCAGAGCACCACTGGCTGTGGCCAAGAATACTGACCTTACTGTGTTCTATCCGTTTAACAATAGAAGCAGTGACCATGATATACTACCTGAGAGCTTTGCAGCCCTGAAATGCTAGCACCTTATTGAATTATAGAAACATTGACTGCTGAGTATATACTGAGTACATTATGACCCCATTTTAACCGTGGATCAGTTTCCAGCAGCTTGTACTGTACCTCATCAGGGAGAGAAGAGAGAGAGATGAAGAGGGAGATTAAGAGAGAAAGGGACAACAGTGACCAACTAGCATTTATGTAGCACCTTTCGGCAAACAAGTTATCTGGTCATTAATCTCATTATTGTTTGGGGGAAGCTTGATTGGGCAGCACAGTGGCACAGTGGTTAGTACTGCTGCCTCACAGTGCCGGGGACTCACGTTCAATTCCAGCCTCGGGTCACAGTCTGTGTGTGGTTTGCACATTTTCCCCGTGTCTGCGTGGGTTTCCTCCAGCTGCTGTGGTTTCCTCCCACAGTCCAAAAGATGTGCGGATTAGGTTGATTGGCCATTGCTAAGTTGACTCTTGGTGTCAGGGGGATTAGCAGGGTAAATGGTGGGGTTACGGGGATAGGGTATGAGTGGGATTGCTGCCAGTGCAGGCTCAATAGGCCAAATGGCCTCCTTCTGCACGATAATGGATCTATGAATCTACCAATGAAATTAGCTGCTGTGTTACTTTGCAACAATTACTACACTGCAAGTGGCTGTAAAGTGCTTTGGGATGATACAGAGTCAAAACGTTATCCTTACTCTCTCCACAGAGGCTGTCAGACCTGCAGAGATTTTCTAGCATTTTCTGTTTTCGTTTCCGAGTACAGCATCTGCAGTATTTTGCTTTTATCAGTCGTGGGAGCTGTTCCATAGTGAGATGTGCTGGATTGTACAAGGGCCACATTTCCAAGCAAATCCGCTTTGCCTTCTCTCTATGTTTCTCTCTCTCTTTCTCTCTGGAGTGGCACGGTGGCACAGGAGTGTAAAAACAAAGTTTATTGATTAGTAGTGTCACAACTGGGATTACATTAACACTGCAATGAAGTTACTGTGAAAATCCCCCAGTCACCACGCTCTGGCGCCTGTGCGGGTACACTGAGGGAGAATTTAGCACGGCCAATACATCTAACCAGCACGTCTTTCGGACTATGGGAGGGAACCGGAGCACCCGGAGGAAACCCACACAGACTCCGCACAAACGGTCACCCAAGCCAGGAATCGAACCTGGGTCCCTGGCACTGTGAGGCAGCAATGCTAACCACTGTGCCACGTGCCGCCCCATTCTCACTGGCGGTTAACGTAGGCTCAAAGTTACCCTCCTCCCCCACCCCAAAGTAGGAAACACAGCAGCCAGCTTGTGCAGAACAAGACCTCACAAACAGCATTCCATAGGATTTCATGGGCTATACCACACTGCAGTGGAATCCCACCAGAATCAAAACTGGCTCCCTGGCACGGTGAGGCAGTAATGCTAACCACTGTGCCACCATGCCGTCCCAACTAGGGGGATTTTCTCAATAACTTCATTGCAGTGTTAATGTAAGCCTACTTGTGGTGCTAATAGTCCATTACACGAACCAGCCTCCCATCCATTGACTCTGTCTACATTTCCTGCTGCCTCAGCAAAGCAGCCAGCATAATTAAGGACCCCACACGACCCGGGCATTCTCTCTTCCACCTTCTTCCTTCGGAAAAAAAGGTACAAAAGTCTGAGGTCACGTACCAACCGATTCAAGAACGGCTTCTTCCCCGCTGCCGTCAGACTTTTGAATGGACTTACCTCGCATTAAGTCGATCTTTCGCTACACCCTAGCTATGACTGTAACACTACGTTCCGCACTCTCTCATTTCCTTCTCTATGAACGATATATTTTGTCTGTAGGGCGTGCAAGAAACAATACTTCTCACTGTATGATAATGTATGTGACAATAAAAACCAAATCAAATCAAATGTAAGCCAACTTGCGATGCTAATAGATAAACTGTTAAACCCTCTCTGTCTGTCTTTTCCTCCTCTCTCTCCTCTGCTTCACTGACAAGGGAAAGAAGACTTTAATGTCCTTTTCAGAGAGGGGTTACCTCACAGCTAAAAGATAATTGCCTGCTGTGACTTCTCTATTGATATGAAAATCGGATTTGAATTATTCACTACAGTTGAAAGGTTAGTTGGAGGTTATTACATAAAAATTGTTATTCATGCATCTTTCCATGCTACTAGATAACCTGACAGATTATATTCACTGGCTACATAATGACCCATCACAATGGACAATGGATGGAATAAGCTCCAGGGACCTGAGCTGAAAGGAGTGGGGTATCTTTGCATTATTCATGCCTAACAGCAAGCTTCAGCCGATGTTGGAATCACATTTGGAGGTGTCATGAGGACAGCAGTGATTCTAATAGCTTTATAATAACTAATATTTCACCACAGAGGAAGTCAAATCACCAGAAGTGATTTGTAATGTTCATTCACCGCTCACCAAATGCCTACCCCCTCTCGCCCAACCTACTGAGCGCTCTAATAAAACAGAGACATAAACCCTCATCTCTCCCGCTTCACCCCAGCCCCCCCCCCTCCCCCATTGAGCGACCTGCCCCTGTTAAAGTTGTGTCATAACCTTGCCAAGTGACCCAGATGCAGTGTTATTGATCACCGCCCTGTCTGATTCCTAATCCGCTGTTGTACTAACGCATGCATAACTTTGAAGGAGTTTAGGGGCTGTCTGCTGTGTGAGGGGATTTTTTTTTATACATATATGCAAAATGCCGAGAGTGAATTTGTTCTAGTATTCCGATCAGGGACAATGCAGCGATGCTCAGTAGGTTTCAGTGTCTGCCTCTAATGGGCCCCCGTTAAACGAGCAATGTTCTCTTAGTGAAGAAAATGATGGATCCTCTGCCTGGTGTGCGGCTCATAATGTTGTAGATGCAGCATCTTTGTTCTTCATTTGTGTGCGTTAGTCCTGTTTATCTTCCTCTGCATGTCAAATACTCATTTAAAAAGCTTTCTATTCTGTCCTGGCCACTGCCTTGGTGACCAGTTTATCTGGGACCCTGAGGCAACTTTATTAAAGAGAACTTTCCCCTAGTTTCTGCTCAATGCTCTAACTCTTGCCAGCCCCTTTCCCCCACACTCTTGGCTGTGTCTGGCTGATTTAGCTACCTGTGTCCAGACAATGAGCAGTAGGAGGTGACCCAGAGAGTGGGTGAGGTCCATTAGAGCCAACCATCTACCCAGCTCCCCCCCCACCCACACCTCTCGCAATCCTGTCTTCACCTGACTTACACTCACACAGTATGACGTCTCACGACACCAGGTCCAACAGGTTTTCTAAATTTTTTCTAGGTTTATTTGGTAGCAAAAGCCACTAGCTTTTGGAGCGCTGCTCCTTCAACAGGGCATATAAAGACACAAACTCAATTTACAAACTAATGGTTGGAATGCGAGTCTTTACAGATAATCAAATCTTAAAGATATAGGAAATGTGAGTAGAGAGAGAGTTAAGCACAAGTTAAAGAGATGTGTATTGTCTCCAGCTGGGGACAGTAGGTGTGATTTTTCAAGCCCAGGCAAGTTGTGGGGGTTACAGATAGTGTGACATGAACCCAAGATCCCAGGTGAGGCCGTCTTCATGTGTGTGGTACTTGGCTATCAGTTTCTGCTCAGCGATTCTGCGTTGACATGTGTTGTGAAGGCTGCCTTGGAGAACACTTACCTGAAGATCAGAGGCTGAATGCCCATGACCGCTGAAGTGTTCCCCAACAGGAAGAGAACTCTCTTGCCTGGTGATTGTCGAATGGTGTTCATTCATCCATTGTCATAGCCTCTGCATGGTCTTCCCCGATGTACCATGCCTCGGGACATCCTTTCCTGCAGCGTATCAGGTAGATAACGTTGGCCAAGTTGCAAGAGTAT
Source organism: Carcharhinus amblyrhynchos (assembly GCF_965287045.1). Lineage (NCBI taxonomy): Eukaryota > Metazoa > Chordata > Chondrichthyes > Carcharhiniformes > Carcharhinidae > Carcharhinus > Carcharhinus amblyrhynchos. Next base: position 12,791,294 of record NC_137351.1, read on the forward strand.
GTACCATGGCCCTGGTAGATGGTGTTCTCACGTGAGATGTGACGTCTGTGTCAATGACACATGACAACGGCACAACCTCAAACAGACAATTGTCCACAGCAAACTACCTAGCCTTCAGGAGAACAGTGACCATGACACCACACAACCTGCCATAGCAAGCTCTGCAAGACGTGCCGGATCATCGACACAAATACCATCATCTCACATGAGAGCACCGTCCACCGGGTACATGGTACATACTCTTGCAACTCGGCCAACGTTGTCTACCTGATACGCTGCAGGAAAGGATGTCCCGAGGCATGGTACACTGGGGAGACCGTGCAGACGCTACAACTTTGGATGAATGAATACCACTCGACAATCACCAGGCAAGAGTGTTTTCTTCCTATTGGGCAACACTTAAGCGGTCACGGGCTTTTGGCCTCTGATCTTCAGGTAGGCGTTCTCCAAGGCAGCCTTCACGACACACGACAGTGCAGAGTTGCTGAGCAGAGACTGATAGCCAAGTTCTGCACACATGAGGATGGCCACAGCTGGGATCTTGGGTTCATGTCACACTATCTGTAACCCCCACGACTTGCCTGGGCTTGCAAAATCTCACTAACTGTCCCAGCTGGAGACAATACACATCTCTTTAACCTGTGCTTAACCCTCTCTCCACTCACATTGTCTGTACCTTTAAGACTTGATTACCTGTAAAGGCTTGCATTCCAATCATTACTTTGTAACTTAAGTTTGTATCTTTATATGCCCTGTTTGTGAACAGAACTCCCACTTAGCTGTCGAAGGAGCAGCACTCTGAAAGCTAGTGGCTTTTGCTACCAAATAAACCTGCTGGGCTTTAACCTGGTGTTGTGAAACCTCTTACTGTGTTTACCCCAGTCCAACACCGGCATTTCCACATCATGATTACACTCACACACACACACATATACACTCACACACACACACACACATACATATACACTCACACACATATTCTCACACACACACACACACACACACACACATATGCACAGTCAAATACACACACAGACTCACATACATGCACACAAACAACTCACATATACACACAAATGGACACATACATAAGCACGCATGCACACAAACCCAGCACAAGGTACACACACAAACACACATGTACATTCCAGCAGGAGCAAACAGAGACTGTGATCTTCAGAAACAATTGGAAAGTTTCAACAACAGGACGGGGCTATAATGGTTTCTCGGTTGTGAGGACGAGCGAGGCAGTAGGTGGCAGTAGTGAGGTACTGAGCAAAGTGGCAGAGGAAGGTGATGGGGAGCGAGCGGGTGGTGACATGAAACGATGGATTCTACCATTCAGACCGGTAAACCAAATAACTACCAAATACCCACCAAATTACAGAGCTGAAGTATTTTCTCTGTTTTGCCACCTGCTGAGTTATGTGCAATATTTTGCATGGCTTCAGTACAAATGTTGAGGTTAATCAGTGTAATGACTGTTGAACTGTTAGGAGAAGCATCTGTTGTTTCATTTGACTTCTGGTTTTAGTTGATTTTATTTCTCGTTGTCTCTGGATCATTTCTGGTCTCCATATCAGGAGGCCCGGGGCCAGTTGACCAACTTTTAAAAATTTCCGGAATTTCTTTCCTTTCGTGGGAGTCACTGGCCACATCCAGGATTTATTGCCCATCTCTAATAGCCCTTGAGAAGATGAGCTGCCTTCATGGACCGGCGCAGCCCATCTGGTGTATGGGGTACGCCCACAGTGCAGTGAGGGAGGGAAATTACATCGTTCATTTTTCAGTTCAATGTTAATGGCAAATAAATGTGTTTCCTTGCAATATTCCAGACTCCCACCCTCCCCCCAACAGCCCGCACCCCCCCCCCCCCCCCCCCCATTTCTCAAACCATCGAATCCCACCTCAAGACGGCCCTGCTGAAAACGGTGACTCACATCCAGGCTCCCTCGTTCCTTCCTGCTCCAGATGTTGAGTCAGACTGCACTGCCTGGAGTTCTTCATGTCTCAGCCTCACTCAGTGGGAGATTTTTCCACGGGGGAACATCCTAAGCTCATCGAGGTCTTGGCTTGGTCCCGATGTAAATCTGGGAAATGTCTCCAAGATAAGACATGACCGTAAAGGGAGGGGGGGGAATCAAATTGTTTAAGGGATAAATATTCCAACTGAATTTGGAAAACTCTCCACACTACAGGCTCTTAGTGACATCACATCACAGAAGGAGGCCATTCAGCCCATTGTCTCCGCGCAGCTCTCAGTAGAGTAATCCATTCTGTCCCATGTCCTCACCTTTCTGGGGACCATATCCCTCCATTCCCATCCTATTCACATATTTGTCAAGACACCCCTTAAAATTCACTATTGTATCTGCTTCCACTACCTCCCCCGACAGCAAGTTCCAGGCACCCACCACCCTGAGTGTAAAAAACTTACCTCCCTTAAACCTTGCCCCTTGCACTTTAAACTTACGCCCCCCTAGTAATTGACTCTTTTAAAAAAGTTTATTTATTAGTCACAAGTAAGGTTTGCATTAACAGGAAGTTACTATGAAATTCCCCCAGTCGCCACACTCTGGTGCCTGTACGGGTCAATGCACCTAACCAGCACGTCTTTCAGAATGTGGGAGGAAATCAGAGCACCTGGAGGAAAGCCAGGCAGACACGGGGAGAACATGCAAACTCCACACAGACAGTGACCCAAGTTGGGAATTGAACCTGGGTCCCTGGTGCAGTGAAGCAGCACTGCTACCACGGCCCCCTTCCACCCTGAGAAAAAGCTTCTGACTATCCACTCTGTCTATGCCTCTCATAATCTTGCAGACTTCTATCAGGTCGCCCCTCGCCTTCCATCGTTCCAGTGAGAACAAACCAAGTTTCTCCAACCTCTCCTCATAGCTAATGCCCTCCGTGCCAGGCAACATCCTGGTAAATCTTTTCTGTGCCCTCTCCTTCTGGTGATGTGGTGACCAGAATTGAACACTATATTCCAATGGGCAATTACAGATGAACAATAAATGCTGGCCAATTAGCAATGCCCATGTCCCAGAAATGAATTATAAAAAGGAGTCCCCTTCCTGGAGTGGCGATTCTGTCTCTGCAAAAGGGTTTCACTCACCATGTCAGCCTCGGTTGGTTTAGCCCTTTTACATGCTCCTTAACACCCAGCTTGCTGAACAAGCAAGCTTGTCGCAGTGGCTCTGTTTTCAAAGTTACTTGATAAAATTGGGGAGTTTTGTATAGCATCGAAGGTGCTATATAAATATAGGTTGTTGTTGTGACAGTGACACTCTCACCCCTGAATCACAGGGTTGATGCCTCCAGCCTCACTCCAGAGGCCTGTGTACATAATCGAGGTGGCCACAGTACCGTGGGAGTGCTGCACTCCCGATGTGCCACTTTTCAGCTGGACAGTTAAGCCCTCTGCCCTCAGAGGCAGGTGGAGGAGGTGATATATACCATGGCTGTATTTTGATGACATTCACTGCAGTGTCCTGATCAGTGTTTACCCCTCAATCAACAATATTAAAACAACTGAAAATGATCTGCCTGCGATGTCATGGCTGTTTGTGGGATCTTGCTGTGTACAAACTGTCTGTCATACTCTACATGACATCAAGTACATCATTGTCTGTAAAGTGCTTGGGCATGAAAAGGGCAGCATGGTGGCACAGGGGTTAGCACTGCTGCCTCACCGCGCCAGGGACCCGGGTTCAATTCCGGCCTCAGGTCACTGTCTGTGTAGAGTCTGCACGTTCTCCCCGTGTCTGCGTGGGTTTCCTCCGGGTGCTCCGGTTTCCTCCCACAGTCCAAAGATGTGCGGGTTAAGTGAATTAGCCATGCTAATTTCCCCTTAGTGTCCCAAAATGTGTAGGTTAGATAAATTAACCATGAGAAATGTGTGGGATTACGGGGATGGGTTGGGGGAGAGGGCCTGGCTAAGGTAGTCTCTGGGTCAGAGAGTCAATTCAGGCTCGATGGGCTGAATGGCCTTTTCTGCACTTTAGGGAGTCTATGACATCCTGCAGTAATGTTGCTGCTGTCTTGTCAGTCCCATGGAAAGTCTATCTGTGCTCATTAGCATGAGAACGGAATTGGGTTTGACCGAGGCCTGCTAAAGTTGAATAGCCTCTGACTGCATTCTTCCATCTCAATTGACAACAGTTTGATTTCCTCAGTTATCTGGGATTATGTATTCACAGGCACTTCAATGTCCGGCGAAAGGATTATTTGGCAGGAAATTACCCATTTCTAAGAAAAATCATAAAGAAAAATAATTAAGAGTAAAAGGAATTTAATGGGATTTAGTGTCGATTGTAGCAGAACCAGAGGAAAGCATCTCTCCAGAGACTTTATTAACGCCAGAATCTTTCCTCTCGACATCTTTCAACATTTGAAACCTCAGAAAGAATGATGATGCAAATAAAATTCCCAGGCCTACCTCCGATTCCGATTCCCGATCCACTCCGATTCCTGATCTACTCCGACTCCCGATCCCCTCCGATTCCCAATCCATTCCGATTCCTGATCCACTCTCCGATTCCTGATCCACTCCCTCTCTGATTCCTGATCACCTAACCAGCACGTCTTTCAGACGTGGGAGGAAACCGGAACACCCAGCGGAAACCCACACAGACACAGGGAGAATGTGTAAACTCCATACAGGCAATGACCCAAGCTGGAAATCGAATCTGGGTCCCTGGCGCTATGAGGCAGCAGTGCTAACCACGAGGCCATCGCTTTCCCAAATATTAGTACATTGGAGTTGCTTGTATGAAAGCCTGGGAGAGCAAACAGCCCAGATACAGCATTGCGGCAAAGATCCAAAGTGGAGAATAGAAAAAAATGACCAAAAAGAACCTCAATGGCCCCATGAGTCAATAAAACATTGTACTAATGTACAAACTATATATTGTAGTTTATGGTAATCCACACTTTATATTTGTTTTAGTCTCCATTTCTCCGTGATATTAAATTCCTGACTAGTAGGAACTGTTCATTTATTGTCTTATTTATTGAGCAGAAGTCTAGCTTGATTGAGCCAGAGTTATGATAATATTAGTGTTGGACATCATTAACCTTCTTGGCTTCCTGTCTTATTTCTGAGGATTCAATCAGACATTAACCCTAATGGAATACATTAAAATGAGGCTACACAAGGATTTTACACACACACACACACACACACACACACACACACACACACACCCACACACACACACACCCATACACATACACACACCCATACACATACACACACATACATGCACACACAACATACATGCACACACACATGCGCATACACATGCATGCATGCACACACACACATTAATATACACACACACCTAAATGCACGCACACACACACGCACCCACACACACATACACACAAACTCACATACACACACATGCATACACACACACATGCATATACACACACACATGCACACATACATACACACACATACGCACACACACAGACACGCATGCACACACACATACATACACGCACATGCACACACACACTCACACAAGCGCACACAGACATACACACGTGCACACACACACTTTCACACACGCACACACATGAGCGCCCACACACACGTGCACACACATACACACACACAGACACACACATACACACACACATACACGCTTTTATCATTGTTTCTGTCATGTACAAACACAGGCGACCATACACACAACCACACACACAAGCACACACATACAGGTACACAGAAACTCCAAGGTGTTTTATAATGTTAGCCTAGTCCATACTTGTTTACTTTTGAATTTGGCATTGGTGAACATAAGGTATTTCACTCCAAGTATGAGTTGAGTGACCCACTGGGAAGCTTCTACCAAACAAAGTTTATTTAAGAACACAGTTAAAGTATAATAAAAAGATTTAGCATAACTTTTACCAATTAGAAGAATCAAACATGATATAGTATAAACCTTCACAGCTAGCAATCTCTGTTGTTCCAAGTCAAACACCATCCCATAGACATGCACCCTTTCTAGATTTGGCACAAAAAGCAAGTATGCTCAAGTAATGCTGGGTTCTCAGTTGGGCCCAGACAGGAGAGACCCTAGGTGGCAGAAGAGGGCACTAAGGCGGGGGAGGGGAAGTGTCACATGGAGAGCGGGGGGGTTAGTGAGGAATGGGGTGGGGGCCCTGATTGAAAAAGAGGGAGTGTGAAAGAGGCACCACCATTCCCTGCCGGACACCCCCATTCCCAGCCGGAAAAGGACCTTAACTGACCATCAATTTGTCATGGCAAGAAGGAATTAGAGATAGCTCTTGGAGCTAATGGGGGACGGGTGAAGGCAGGATCAGGATATTGAACTAATGATCGGCCAAAGTCATAATGAATGGTGGAACAGGCTCGAAGGGCTGAATGGCTTACTCCTGGATTCTATTATCTCAGTATGTTTCTATGTATCTCAGTTGGGGTGGGTGGGTTAGCCTACACTTTGCCCACCATCCATAAAATTTGTAGATAGTTGGGGGGGCAGATGGGAATGTCATCGGCAGAATTTTATGAGTTCCTTATGCCTGAAATCCAGCCTATGGAGTCCATAAGATTCTACTTTGGGAATTTGTCATCCAATCACATGCGGCAAAGGGTTCAGACATTCCCATAAGGGTGATGGAGCTTTATTCTGAAGTCTTTGACAGTATCACTGGCCCAGATCCAGCCTCTGCCTCACTGTCCAACACTGCTGATGACCACAGAGTATGAGGATGGGGGAAATATCAGCCGCACAACAGTGCTGATAGAATCATAGAATCCGACAGTGCAGAAAGAGGCCATTCAGCCCATTGAGACTGCACCTACAACAATCCCACCCAGGCCCTATCCCCATAACCCCACCTACTTACCCTAGCTAATCCCCCTGACACTGAGGAACAATTTAGCATGGCCAATCCATTTAGCCCGCATGTCTATCGGGCTGCAGAAGGGAACCGGAACACCCAGAGGAAAGGCACGCAGACACGGGGAGGATATGCCAACTCCACACAAATATTCAACTGAGGCCAGGATTGAACCTGGGTCCCTGACGCTGTGAGGCAGCAGTGCTAACCACCATGCCACCCACCCAAAGACCTCTTCCCTGGAGGGAGGGCAATCAACAGTCAAGGGTTGTGGGGGGGTGTATGTGTGTGTGTGTGTGTGGAGGGGTGGGGGGATGGAGGGGTGAAGGATGGGAGAAAGTGATAGAAATATTTGCTCATTCTGGTGGTCTGCACCCCATAGGTCTTCACCACTCCAGCAGCTGTGATCATGACCCACAGCTGGTTAAGTGCAGATCAGTTGAAAAGATCTAACTTGCAGTAAATCAAGGTAAGGTTACAATTCCGATTTCTTTTTTTGATCTACAATTAATTTGGGAAAACTGGAGCAAATGTAGCCCAGAGAATGCAGGAAATTAGAAATGAATTAAAATTAATCATTTTTCCCAACCTTGGGACCTCTCTCTGTTTGAAGTTATAATTGTGGATGGGAACTACGCAGCTTAGGAGGACACAGCGGGGGGGGAGGATTCTACCAAAAAAACTCTAAGTGTCGAATTTGTGTAAAAACTGGAGTAAATCAAACGTTTTTTTCAGCGGGAGTTTAAAGAATCTCCCACACTCTGCATACTGTGCTACTGGAAATCTGTCCAAAAATCATTGGCAGGGTCTATTCCCACCCGAGAGGCTGGCAGCATAGTGCTGAGTGGGCCATTGCGCACGCGCCAATCTGTCAGCACTGAGATCGAACGCAGTGACCCCGCATTGCCATCCTCCCGATTGCTGGCCAGTCCCATGATGTCCACATCGCCAGCTGTGCAACCCCACCCCCACGGTTCGATCACTGCCCCCCCCGCCCCCTCAAAAAAAGCCTGGGCCAGCCTTGACCCCATCACCGCATCTAGCCCACTCGATGTACTATGCTGCTCCACCTCCCCGTAGCCCCAATCTCCAAACCCCCCACCCCCCATTCTCCCCCACCCAATCTGGTACCAAAAATCCAGGTGCCAGAGACACACAGAGACCATGGCGCCCAGCGGGGAACCCCCAAATTGGCCTCCACTTGAGTCCCCCGGATGCTGTGCTGCAAAAGCAGCGCAGGAGGATGGGAGAATCGCCCTCTGTGCGCTTCTGCTTGAAACACAGAGCATTCCACTTGCCTGACCCATCTGTCTGGAAGTTTATTCATTAGTGACACAGGTCGGCTTGCAAACTCCATGGCCCAGGCCTCAGCTCCTCCCTCTGCAACTGGATTCTGAACTTACTTAACCCCAGACCGCTATCAGTAAGGATAGGCAACAACACCTCCTTCATGATCATCAGGTGCCCCACAAGGCCATGTTCTCAACCCCCCTACTATACTCCTTATACACCTATAGTGTGGCCAAATTCCCCTCCAGCTCAATTTTCAAGTTTGCTGATGTCACCATCGCAATGGGTCAGATTTCATACAATGACCCAACAAAGCACAGGAAAGAGACAGAGAATCCGATGAACTGGTGCAACAACAATAATCTTTCCCTCAATGTCAACAAAATGAAGGAGATAGTTATCGACTCCAGGAAGCACAGTGGAGAACATGGCCCTGTCTACATCAATGGGGTTGAAGTAGCAATGGTCAAGAGCATCAGGTTTTTAGGTGTGCAGATCACCAACAACTTGTCCTGGTCCCCCCCATGCTGACACTAAAAGCCCATCAAAGCCTCTACTTTCTCAGGAGATTAAGAAAATTTGGCATGTCCACTACGACTCTCACCATTTTCTCCAGACGCACCATAGAAAACATTCTTTCTGGTTGTATCGCAGCTTGATCCTGCTCTGTCCAAGACCACAAGAAACTACAAAGGGTTATGAACGACAGCCAATGCATCACTCAGATCAGCTTCCCATCCATTGACTCTGTCTACACTTTCTGCTGCCTCAGAAAAGCAGGCAGCATAATCAAGGACCCCACACACTCCGAACATTCTCTCTTCCAACTTCTGCCGTTGGGAAAAAGATACAAAAGTTGAGGTCACGTACTAACCGACTCAAGAACAGTTTCTTCCCTGCTGCTGTCAGACTTTTTAATAGACTTACCTTGCATTACATTGATCCTTCTCTACACTCTAGCTGTGACGGTAACACTACATTCTGCACTCTCTCCTTTCCTTCTTGATGAACAGTATGTTTTGTCTGTATAACATGCAAGAAACAACACTTTTCACTGTATACTAATACATGTGACAGTAATAAATCAAATCAAAAACATTAACACTACAATGAAGTTACTGTGAAAATCCCCTAGCAGCCACACTCCGGCACCTGTTTGGGTACACTGAGGGAGAATTGAGCATGGCCAATGCACCTAAGACCACATCTTTCGGACTGTGGGAGGAAATCCACACAGACTCCACACAGATAGTGACCCAAGCCGGGAATCGAACCTGGGTCCCTGGCACTGTGGTGCAGCAGTGCCGACCACTGTGCCACCACCCAGTATTGATTCAGCTCCCACTCTGGAGCCTTTGCTGATTCTGGTATTGAGTGTTGAGGGAGTGCGGCACTCCCAGAGTCTATTAGATGAGATACTTAAAGCAACTTACTCTCTTGGGTGAAAATAAAAGATCCCACGGCACTATTTGAAGAGGAATAGGAGCGACCTCCCCATTGTCCAGGCCAATGATTGTCCCTTATCCTTAAATCATTAAAAACTGATTATCTCAATGCTGTTCGTGGGATCTTGCTGTGTGCCATATTTCTTACATTACAACAGTGACTACGTTTCCAAAATGTTTCAGTGGTTGTGAAGTACTTAGGATGTCCTGGTGTAGTGAAAGGTGCTAAATAAATGCAATTTCTATCCAACAATCACCTCCAATGCCTCAACCAAGTATCTCTCATACAAATGATCCTTGATGCTAATGGAATATCAGGCTTAGAGCACATTCCTTGTTCTGCTATTTTAACTGAAGGCCTGCACCACAAACTAAGGAATCTATACAACTGTTTCAAGCATCAACTGCTAACTTCACTCATCATTACTGCCAATGTTCATTGAACCATGGAGCTGAATCCAGTCATGGATTTGCCTTTGTTTGCCCACCTCACCCTACAGATATCTAATGGCCTTTGGGCCTTCCATTGACTTGTGGTAGTCCTTCTGCCCCCATTGGAGAGAAAAGGTCACCTCACAGAACTGCCAGCCAATCAGATGACTACCAAGAACGGTGGCCACTGAAACAGAGCAATATGGAAGCCGTAACTCCGGAGTCTCCATAGCGCCTGGTACGTCCCGGCAAGGAGGTTAGATTGACAAGATGATGGGGAGGGGAAATATGAGGTGGTCAAGTCATTGAAGCATAGGTGGAGACCTTTCAGCCCATCCAATCCATGCTTTCTCCCTATGGAGCAATCCAGACAGAGGGGAGTACGGTAGGATGAGAGAAGAATTGGCGAATGTGGACTGGGGGAGCGCGTTGGAAGGTAGGTCTGCTGAGGAGCAGTGGAGGATCTTTAAGGAGATCTTTCTTGGTGCTCAGCGGAAATTTATTCCGATGGTCAAAAAGGACCGTAGGAGGAGAGGTAATAAGCTGTGGATAACGAAGGAGGTAAAGGAAAGTGTTAAATTAAAAGCGGAGGCGTTTAGAGTAGCTAAGAGTAGTGGGCGAGAAGAGGATTGGGAGAGGTTTAAATGTCAACAAAGATTGACAAAGAAGTTGATAAAGGAGGGTAGGAGAAACTATGAAGCTGGGCTAGCGCTTAATATAAAAAAGGATAGCAAGAGTTTTTATAAACATATAAAAAGGAAGAGGCTGGCTAGGGTGAACGTTGGTCCCTTACAGGATGAGAAGGGGGACTTAGTGGTAGGGGATGGGGATATGGCGGAGGTCTTGAATAACATTTTTGTTTCGGTCTTCACGGAGGAGGAGGTGAATAATTTGCCGGGTGTTAGCGATGGAAAGGTGGTAGGACTGGAGGGTCTCGATGACATTACTGTTACTAGAGAGGTGGTGCTCGACAGACTGGAGGGGCTGATTGTGGACAAGTCCCCAGGACCGAATGGAATGCATCCGAGGGTCCTGAAAGAAATGGCGGAGGTTATAGTGGATGCCTTGGTGGTTATTTTCCAGACGTCGCTGGATTCCGGGGAAGTTCCGGAAGATTGGAAAACGGCTAATGTTACGCCGTTGTTTAAGAAAGGTGCCAGGCAAAAGGTGGGGAATTATAGGCCTGTTAGTTTAACGTCTGTTGTAGGTAAAATGTTAGAATCCGTCATCAAGGAGGAAATAGCGAGACATCTTGAGGGATTCCGGGGATAGAGCAGACGCAGCACGGTTTCCTTAAAGGGAAGTCGTGTCTAACAAATTTACTGGAGTTCTATGAGGATGTGTCTAGGGCGGTGGATAGAGGAGAGCCGGTGGATGTGGTCTTTCTGGATTTTCAGAAGGCGTTTGACAAGGTACCTCACAAGAGGTTATTACAGAAGGTCGGGGGCATGGAGTTGGGGGTAGGGTGTTAGCGTGGATAGAGGACTGGTTGTCAAATAGGAGGCAGAGAGTGGGGGTCAATGGGTGCTATTCAGATTGGCGGATGGTGACTAGTGGAGTGCCCCAGGGGTCGGTGCTGGGGCCTCAGCTATTTACCATTTATTTAGATGATCTGGAGGAGGGAACCGAGTGTAGGGTGTCGAAATTTGCTGATGACACCAAAATTGGTGGAAAGGCAAATTGTGCGGAGGGTGGGGAGAGTCTACAGAAGGATCTAGATAGGCTGGGCGGATGGGCCAGGAAATGGCAAATGGAATTTAATGTTGGCAAGTGCGAGGTGGTCCACTTTGGTAGGAATAATGGTAGGAAGGATTATTACTTATGTGGAGAAAAACTGCAGCAGGCGATGGTGCAGAGGGACCTCAGGGTCCTTGTGCATGAGTCGCAAAAACCCAGCTTGCAGGTGCAGCAGGTGGTCAGGAAGGTGAATGGGATGCTGGCCTTCATAGCGAGGGGGATTGAATATAAAAGTAGGGAGGTCTTGCTGCGGCTGTATAGGGCATTGGTGAGGCCGCAGCTGGAGTACTGTGTGCAGTTTTGGGCGCCGTACTTACGCAAGGATATTTTGGCCTTGGAGGGAGTGCAGAGGAGGTTTACTAGGCTGATGCCAGAGTTGAGGGGGTTGAGCTATGAGGAGAGGCTGAATAGATTAGGCTTGTACTCGTTAGAGTTTAGAAGAATGAGTGGAGATCTCATTGAGACGTATAAGATGATGAATGGGATGGATAGGATAGAGGTGGAGAGACTCTTCCCGCTCAGAAAGGATAGTAGGACTAGGGGGCATAGCCTCAAGATAAAGGGGGGGCGGTTTAGAACAGAGCTGAGGAGGAACTTCTTCACTCAAAGGGTGGTGAATCTCTGGAATTCTCTGCCCGTTGAAGTGGTGGAGGCTGCCTCGCTAAATATTTTTAAGACGCGGGTTGATGGGTTTTTGATGAGAGAAGGGATTAAGGGTTATGGGGAGAGGGCGGGAATGTGGAACTGAGACACGACAGATCAGCCATGATCTTATTGAATGGCGGGGCAGGCTCGAAGGGCTAGTTGGCCTACTCCTGCTCCTATTTCTTATGTTCTTATGTTCAGACAGCTCCACCTCCCTGCATCATCCCATATCCTGTACATTCATGTCCTCCAAATGCCAATGCAGTTTCCTTTTGGATCCTGGATCATTCTTGCGTCCACCACCCTCACAGGCAGCGAGTCCCAGGCCATTGCCGCTTGCTGAGTAAAAAAATCCCTCCACCTGCCCAGATCTCTTGCCCAAGATCTTGAATCTGTGTCTGCCCTGTCCTAATGGAAAAAGACCCATCTGCCTACTTTATCCAAGCCTGTGGTAATCTTGTACACCTTTATCAAATTAATGAGTGGATGCAGCTTGCTATTGAGTGGAGGCTCAATCCCCTTCAATCTCTACTCATCCAATGAGAACAAACCCAGCTTCTTTCTAATCTAACCGTGGACCTCAAATCTCCCATCCCTGGGAACAATCTGGTAAATCTCCTCTGCACCTCCCCAAGGACCTTCACATTCTTCCTAAAGTCTGGCAACCAGAACTGGACACAGTGCCCTTAATTGTAGTCTGACTAGAGCTTCATAATGATCCAAGATAACTTTGTTGCTTTTGTACTCGGTGCCTCTATTCAGGAAGCCCCTGATACCATATGTGTTGCTATCTGCTGTCTCAGTGTGTCCTGCCACCGTCAAGGGTCGGTGCACGCAGTCCTCAAACTCCCTTTGTCTCCACACACAGTATTGGGGTCACGGAGCTAGCAAACTGTGCCACCTCACCCAATTCCTATCGTGAAGGGGGGTATGTGGATGGGGAGGAAATAGTGGCCCTCTGTGAGAATATGAAAGATCTCTGTATTATTTGGGTTTGCCTGTGCCTTGGGGAAATCTTAAGATATTATAATGTGATCACTCTGTCTGTTTATCTCCACCCTAATTCTTCAATTCCTCTTCCTGTCTGATAGTCTGGAACATCCTTCACAGACCGTAGCCAAACAGAGTAAAAGGAATCTGGGATTGGGCCACAGCCAGAATTTGTTGGGACATTTTTCAATATGATGCCATTGAGGAGTTAAATGTATTTATTGTTGCTGGAAGGTTCTCAATGATTGAGGCATTTCCTCTGTGTTTAGCATCTTTGACAATCAAACTCCTCTTGTATAAGGATTCTAATGTTTTTACATCATAACCTCATAGTGGGTGGCACGGTGGCACAGTAGTTAGCATTGCTACCACGCCAGGGATCTGGGTTCGATTCCCAGCTTGGGTCACTGACAATGTGCAGTTTGCATGTTCTCCTCATGTCTGCGTGTGTTTCCTTCAGGTTCTCCGGTTTTCCCCCACAATCCGAAAGACGTGCTGGTTGGGTGCGTTGGCCATCCTAAATTCTCCCTCAGTGCACCCGAATAGACGCTGGAGTGTGGCAACTAGGGGATTTTCACAGCAACTTCATTGCAGTGTTAATGTAAGCCTACTTGTGACTAATAAATAAACCCCTGTTCCCTCCAGAAGGTGCAGATTCAGACCAGTGGCCTGAGTGCCCATTCGTTGCACATGAGCCTGGCCGGTGAAGTGTTATTGGTGCATTTCACCATGAAACACATCCATCAAAGACCAGCCCAACAATTGGGCCGATCCCGGATGACACACAGCAGTGGAAACTCAGAGGGCATGGAAGAGTAATGCAGAGATGCCGGTGTTGGACCAGGGTGGGCACAGTCTCACAACACCAGGTTAAAGTCCAACAGATTTATTTGGTAGCACTCAATGAAGAAGGGGCAGCGTTCTGAAAGCTGGTGATTCCAAATAAACCTGTTGGACTTTAACGTGGTGTTGTGATACTTCTTACTTTCTATAAATAAGGAAGTCCTACTGCACCGGGCTTTGTTACAGTTAAAGTTTATTTGTTAGTCACAAGCAGTTTTACATTAACACTGCAATGAAGTTACTGTAAAATTTCCCTAGTTGCCACACGCTGGCGCCTGTTTGGGTACATCAACAGGGACAAAGTAGAAAGGGTCGAGAGCTTCAAGTTTGTAGGTGCCCAGATCACCAACAACCTGTCCTGGACACTCCCATGCTGACGCTATAGTTAAGAAAGCTCACCAACACTTCTACTTTCTCAAAAGATGAAGGAAATTTGTCATGTCAGCTAAAACTCTCACCAACTTTTACAGATGCATTATAGAAAGCATTCTTTCAGGGTGATCACAACTTGGTATGGTTTCTGCTCTACCCAAGGCTGTAAGGAATGACAAAATGTCGTGAATGTAGCCCAATCCGTCACGCAAACCAGCCTCCCATCCATTCACTCTGTCTACACTTCCCGCTGTCTCAGCAAAGCAGCCAACATAATTAAGGGTCCCACGCACCCCGGACATTCTTTCTTCCACCTTTTTCCTTCAGGAAAAAGATACAAAAGTCTGAGGTCACTTACTGACCGACTCAAGAACATCTTCTTCCCTGCTGCTGTCAGACTTTTGAATGCACTTACCTTACATTAATTTGATCTTTCTCTACACCCGAGCTATGACTGTAACACTACATTCTGCACTCTCTCCTTCCCTTCTATGAACAGTATGCTTTGAGTGTATAGCAAGCAAGAAACAATACTTTTCACTGTAAATACACGTGACAATAATAAGTCAAATCAGATCAAATCAAGCTTTGCCTCTCCAAGTTGAGATAGATGCTCTCCTTCAGAGGTTTCTCCAATAGTTCCCTTACAACTGACACGAGACTCACTGTCCTGCAGTTCAGTGAATCTATTCTCGTGATATCGGTTTGAGAGATAAACACTGGGTCCCAGGGTTCAGGGAGAGAATGAGCCAGCAAAGCCAGGTCACATGTACAGCAAAAAATCCCAGATTTTGATTGTCATAGAACCCTACAGTGCAGAAAGAGGCCCTTCGGCCCATCGAGTCTGCACCAAACACCCAGGCCCTACCCCTATATATGTTATACCCACTAATCCCTCTAACCTAGCCATCCCTGGACACTAAGGGGCAGTTTCTTAGCATGGCCAATCAACCTAACCCACACATCTTTGGACTGTGGGAGGAAACCGGAGAAAACCCACACAGACGCAGGGAGAATGTGCAAACTCCACACAGACAGTGACCCAAGCCAGGAATCGAACCCAGGACCCTGGAACTATGAAGCAGCTGTGCTACCGTGCCGCCCATTAAACAGGGGGCTTTGAGTTGTACACTTGTTTATAGATTCGATAGCCTGCCGGAGTGTGATCTTTTTCGGTCAGACGGGAGTTTGGTAGCGACCCCTATTGATATTCCTTCTGAGTGGTGCCATCCAATTAGCCCTGAAGTGTGGCCTAGCAGCCATCGGGGATCCTCATACTCCCTGAATTCATTCCGCACCTGTCATCGCAAACTTGACTTTGCTACTGCGTTATCTGACATTAACAGGCGCTAAATGGAACACCAAGTGCCTATTCATCAAAAAGCATAAATGACAATTCCCCTGACAACAGAAAAAAGACAAAGTGTGAATGGTGAAATAAAACAGGAAATCTTAGGGCAGGTTGCAATCTTTCACTCTCCAAAGATGCATCTGGATATATCTGTCATTCTCGCTACTTCAGTGTGTGAGGTGTTAAAGACACCAATTTTAACTGCCTTCCCTGTCTGGTGGGAAACAGGTGTGTGGGGGGATTGGCGGGGGCAAGGGCGGCATTTAAAATTGGAAGCCATGAGTTACCCCCTCCAATCCCGCTGCCTCACCACCTGGCGCCAACCTGATTTGTTTAGAGCAGGCGAGTGGGATGTCCCAGGAAGGTTCCCCTTTAAATATGCAGATCGCAGCCCAATGATGTCATCGTCCCAGAGCTCACCACTTACCTGACCAATCCCGCCAGGCCGCCTGGCAAGCCCAAATCCTCTCTCCGGCTTGCCAGTGGAGGTGTGGATCCAACCCAAGATTAGATGGTTAGGTGGATTGGCCGTGCTAAATTGCCCCTTGGTGTCAGGGGGATTAGCAGGGTAAATACGTGGGATTTTAGGGATAGGGCCTGGGTGCAATTGTTGTTGGTGCAGATTCGATGGCCTGAACAGCCTCCTCCTGCACTGTCAAGCGCTATAGATTCGATGAGTCAAACTCCTGATGATCAGATGATTGTGTTTTCCTTGGACACTTTACAGCTTTCCAGATTGAACACTGAGTTCAACAACTTCAGAGCACGGACTCTCCCCTCCACTTCCACCCCATTCCCATTCATTTTATTTCATTTCTTCTCTTCATTTCATTCATCCATTTTTATCACTTTTTACTCTTATTTTTATTTTTCCACTTCTGAAATCTCATTGTCCATCTTGTGTCCATCCCTCTCCCCCAGGGCCAACTGCCACATTCTTCAGGTACTCCCCTAACAATCTGTACTGTTATTCTGCCATTCACACATTCCGATCACTTAATGGACGCTTTTAGCACCTTTCTCAGCCTTTATCATCACTATTTACATTCCCTTTCTCCTATTATAGACACCCCCCCCACCGTCACAGTATAACACTTGTCCGATTTTCCTCCTCTTCAGCTCTGATGAAGGGTCACCCAGACTCGAAATGTTGGCTCTATTCTCTCTCCACAGATGCTGTCAGACCTGCTGGGATTTTCTGATGTGTTTTCCTTCTTGTCGTTCTTACTCAATAGATAAACATCAAGACACCAACCGGGCATCAGGGATTGGTTAATACAAGAATACATTAGGTCATTTATGAAGGATTGGAGAAGTTGGGGGCGGGATGACACAGTTAGAGAACTTGTACATTCCTTATGGGTGGCACGGTGGCTCAGTAGTTAGCATTGCTGCCTCACAGTGCCAGCGACCTGGTTCAGTTCCCGGCTTGGGTCACTGTCTTTGTGGAGTCTACACGTTCTCCCCATGTCTGCGTAGGTCTCCTCCGAGTGTTCTGGTTTCCTCCCACAGTCAGACTGATATGCTGCTTAGGAGGATTGGCCATGCTAAATTCTCCCTCAATGTATAGATACAGGCACTGGAGTGTGGCAAGTAGGGGAGTTTCACAGTAACTTCATTACAGTGTTAATGTAAGCCTACTTGTGACACTAATAAATAAACTTTAAAACTTTATTTTTTTTCATGCTGACTGTTATTGCTTCAATAGATAATGCTGCCATTACTCCCAATGCAGAATGTAGATAAAATCAAATTACTGCAGATGTTGGAATCTGAAACAAAAACAGAAAATGCTGGAAAATCTCAGCAGGTCTGACAGCATCTGCGGAGAGAGAACAGAGCCAACGTTTCAAGTCTGGATGACCCTTTGTCAGAAGGGGTTTTGCAGAATGTGGATGATTGGCTAACTCTCCCCATCTGGCCACTGTTCCATTACAAGTGACCAGGATTGATTTTATACACACCATTTATACTCTGTAACTATCCTTTGCTCACTGCATTTTACTTCATTTATTAGTGTCACAGGTTGCTGCAATGAAGTTACTGTGAAAAATCCCCTAGCCGCCACACTCCGGCGCCTGTTTGGGAACACTGAGGGAAAAAGGGCGGCCAATGCACCTAACTATCTTTCAGACCGTGGGAGGAAACCGGAGCACCCGGAGGAAACCCACGCAGACACGGGGAGAATCTGCACAGGTGGTGACCCAAGTCGGAAATGGATCCCGGGTCACTGCATTGCGCTGGAGGGACAGTCTTGCTTTTATCAGGAGATGTTGTTGCGATTACAGTCATGAACTCTCTTTGTTGTAGTTGAAAGTGACTCTTTTCATGCAGAGTCTGCAGACCGCTATGGTGCACTGTTTATGCATGCAGATTGTGTTGTAAAATAGGGGCTGCACGGTGGCACAGTGGTTAGCACTGCTGCTTCACAGCACCAGTAATCCAGATTCGATTCCCAGTTTGCACATTCTCCCCATGTCTGCATGGGTTTCCTCCAGTTTCCTCCCACATTCTGAAAGACGTGCTGGTTAGGCGCATTGACCAGAACAGACGCAGAGTGTAGCAACTCAGGGAATTTCGCAGTAACCTCATTGCGGTGTTAATGTAAGCCTTACTTGCGACTAATAAATGAACTTTGTCTTGCTACACATCCTCTCGTTAAGTCCCACCGTATCCGCCAAACACTGTCTGTCACAGCAATGCCAGTGGACATTCTGCCCGTCGCGAGTTGATAGCCCAGCTGTTTCCTGCCACTGTTGTTATTGTTACCGCCGGTGACAGTTTGTCTCTGAAATGAAAAGTGTTCCTTTCCCCATCGCCACATCCCTCACTTTGATAAGCAGAAAATCGGTGAATGCCCCAAAGGGACATTACATCTGGCAGAGTGCCACATTGTCATATTTGCTGCGGATTAAAAATCACTTCGTAAAGCCGTGCTCAATTCAAAGCAAAGCTCTGTTTTTTGCAGCAACACTGTCTCCTCAGAAAGCTGAGTGCTTTCTGCTCAGTAGTTGTTTATTTCCCCCAGACACCAGGGAAGCCATTAGTTCCCCAGCAGGCTAGAGCAAATGTAGCATGAATGATCGTTTGCATAATTTGAGTTCCTGCAGTCCTATAATGGTGCTTTGATGGATTACATTGCTGGAGAGAGAAAACGGCCACGTCATATGTTCAAGGTGGTGACACAAAATGAGAATTGAAAGCGTGGCTGTGTGTAATTGCAGGCTGATTTAATGTCTGTCTTGTCTCTGTGGAGAGCGGTTACATGGTCCTCACTGAATTGAGAGACTCCTTCACTGTCACCGTCTCACCTGGGGCTTCTTAGGAACATGTCAGACAATAACACAGTGAGGGGTATCTGAGAAAGAGATCCAGACCTTTGTCATGTTGATTTAACTCCATGGGAGGTGTTTGTGTGCTTGTTGGTTTGTGTGTGTGTGTGTGTCTGTGTCTGTATGTAAGTTTCTCTGTGTGTGTGCATGAGTTTTTGTTTGTGTGTGTGGTGTGTGTCTGTGTATGTCTGTGTGTTTCTGTGTATGTAATTTTCTGTATGTGTGTATGTGTGTCTGTGTCTGTGTCTGTGTGTGTGTGAGTTTCTGTGTGTCAGTGTGTGTGAGTTTCTATGTGTCTCTGTATCTGTGTGTGTCTGTATGTGAGTGAGTGTGTGCGTGGGTTTCTGTGTGTGTGCAGTGTGTGTGTGTGTATGTCTGTGTCTATGTGTATGTGTGTGTGTGTGTGTTTCTGTGTGTGAGTTTCTATGTGTGTATGTGTGCGTGAGTTTCTGTGTGTGTGTGTCTCTGTATGTGAGTGAGTGTGTGCGTGGATTTCTGTGTGTGTGCAGTGTGTGTATGTCTGTATGTATGTGTGTGTGTGTGTTTCTGTGTATGTGAGTTTCTATGTGTGTATGTGTGCGTGAGTTTCTGTGTGTGTGTGTGTGTGTATGTCTGTGTCTGTGTGTATGTGTGTGTTTCTGTGTGTGTGAGTTTCTATGTGTGTATGTGTGCGTGAGTTTGTGTGTGTGTGAGTGAGTGTGTGTATCTCTGTGTGTGTGAGTGAGTGTGTCTCTGTATGTGAGTGTGTCTGTGTGTGTGTGTGAGCGAGTGTGTCTCTGTATGTGTGAGTGAGTGTGTCTCTGTGTGTGTGAGTGAGTGTGTCTGTGTGTGTGTGTGAGTGAGTGCGTCTCTGTGTGTGTGAGTGAGTGTGTTTCTGTGTGTGTGAGTGAGTGTGTCTCTGTGTGTGTGAGTGAGTGTGTTTCTGTGAATGTGAGTGTGTCTCTCTGTATGTGAGTGAGTGTGTCTCCGTGTATGTGAGTGTGTCTCCGTGTATGTGAGTGTGTCTCTCTGTGTGAGTGAGTGTACAGGGAATGGGTAATAGATGCTGGGTGATATTTCAGGCATGTAATAGAATCCTACAGAATTTGCTAATCTCTTGAATGCATTCTTTTGAAAATTTAATGAATTATCTATTTTCTTTTTAATTTATAGGTCATGGTTGCCCATCAATATACAGAAGGTTTGCATTTAATTTGCATTCACTGGTCAACAGGCTTGAAAGCCTGAAGAAAAGGCAGCCAATTAGTGCCGTGTTTCCAAGGAAACAACTCTCTACTCTCCATAGTGTACGAGCAAAAATTTCCACATTACAGGAACGGATTTGATTTCCGAGTGTAAAACAGTAACTAGATCACTGAGTGACCAGCTGACTTCCTCAATAAAGTAAACAGGTAGCCAGCCACCTCCAAGGGCAGCGTGTCTGGTGTTGCCACACGTTGCGGTGTTGCTACTTCATAATTTTTAAGATTGCACTGAATATGTGCACTGCTCCTTATGTTAAAGGTTGTCAATAGTAGATTTAATAAAGGAGTGGGAGAGAGAGAGTTAGTGGACCACAGACAAAGAGATTAAAATAATCCATCTGTGTTCACAAGTATCTCTTCATACGCAACAGAAAATATATTCCTCTGGTGTCCATCATGTATATCTGTGCAAATTGTGCACTTAAAATGTGCAATAACATCTTCAAAACAGGCACTGAAAAGTCTAATACTTATAAACTCTAACAACAACTTGCATCTATGTAGCGACTTTAACATAGGGAAATACCTCCAGGTCGTGTGCAGAGCTGTAATCAATATAAAGCTGATGCCCAATCTAAGGAGGGGGAGTTTACAAGTGGGTCAAACTGATGAGTATTAAGGAGAGTTTGAAAAGGAGGACAGGCAGCAGAGAGGAGAGGGTGAGGGAGGGCGTTACACAGCATGGTGCCGAGGTGGAAATTGTGGGGCAAAGGCAGGAGAAAGTTACCAGAGACCAGAGTCAAAGAAGTGAAGGACTGGGGGATGATTGTAAGACTAGAGGAGCGACAGATCCACAGAAGAATATATAGGACCATGGCCAATGTTGTCTACCTGGTACGTGCAGGAAAGGATGTCCCGAGGCAAGGTACATTGGGAAGACCATGCAGACGCTACAACAACAGATGAATGGGCATTGCTTGACAATCACCAGGACAGTGTCTCTTCCAGTCGGGGAACACTTCAGCGGTCACGGGCATTCAGCCTCTAAGCGTTCTCCAAGGGGGCTTTCACAACGGCGCAGGGTCGCTGAGCAGAAACTGATAGCCAAGTTCTACACACATGAGGACGGCCTCAACTGGGATCATGGGTTCATGTCACACTATCTTGCCCCACGACTTGCCTGGGCTTGCAAAATCTCACTAACTGTCCTGCTTTGAGACAATTCACACCTCTTTATCCTGTGCTTGGCCCTCTCTCCATTTGCATTGTCTGCACCTGTAAAGACGTGATTACCAGTAAACAATTCCAACAATTATCTTGTAATTGAGTTTGTGTCTGTATTTGCCCCGTTTGTGAATCCAAATCTACTCTCAGCTGATGAAGGAGCAGCGCTCTGAAAGCCCATGATTCCAAATAAACCTGTTGGACTTTAACTTCTTAGTAGAAGCATGGAGAAAACCTAAAAAAAGAAATATCTGCATTTATATAGTGCTTTTCACAACCACCGGACTCCTCAATGGTACTTTACATCCAATGAAGTACTTTTGAAGTTTAACCATTGTTGTGATGGAGAAAACTTGGCGATTAATTCACACACAGCAAACTCCAAACAGCAGCAATGTGATAATTGTCTGTGTGACACTGATTCAGCAGCAGATTTTGCCCAGGACACTGGAGCAGACATCTCCTGCTCCTCAGATTAGTGCAATGGTACCTTTTACATACATGCAAACAGCCAGAGATAAACCAAGGAGCCTTGGCTTAACATCTAGAGGATCTGGTGAATTGGTGCGATGACAATAATCTCTCCCTCAAAGTCAATACAATAAAAGAGATAGTTCAGGAAGCGTAGTGGAGGATATGGTCCTGTCTACAGGTTAGCATAGAACATAGAACACTACAGCACAAACAGGCCCTTCGGCCCACAAGTTGCGCCGATCATATCCAAACCTACCAGGCCGTAGAACTATCCGTAACTCCCAATCCCATTAAATCCCATGTACTCGTCCAGAAGTCTTTTAAAAGATCCCAGCGAGTTCGCCTCTACCACCACCGACAGCAGCCGATTCCACTCACTCACCACCCTCTGAGTGAAAAACTTATCTTAGCACTGCTGCCTCACGGCGCCAGGGACCCGGGTTTGATTCCCGGCCTTGGGTCACTGTCTGTGCAGAGTCTGCACGTTCTCCCCGTGTCTGCGTGGGTTTCCTCCGGATGCTCCAGTTTCCTCCTACAGCCCAAAAGAAGTACATTGGCCATGCTAACTTCTCCTTCAGTGTATCCGAACAGGTGCTAGAGTGTGGCAACTAGGGGATATTCACAGTAACTTCATCGCAGTGTTAATGCAATCCTACATGTGACACAAAAATAAAAATAAATTAATTAAACACCAGCAGAGATTAAATGAAAAATGGTCTATTTATTTCCTTTTGGAAGTTAATACAGAATCTATTTTCTCTTCCAGGTACTGTATTCCAGATAAACACAACTTGATACATAAAAAACTGTCCTCATCCCCCCAGTTCTTTTGTCAATTATCTTAAATCTGTATCCGTCTGTTCACTGACCCTCTAACAGAATCCATACAGTGCAAAAGGAGGCTATTCGATCCATCGGGTCTGAGCTGACTCTGCGGAAAAGCATCCCACGCAGGCCCTCTCCTCCATCTTATCCCCATAACCCAGCATATTTAGGATGGCCAATCCACCTAACCTGCACACCTTTCGGACTGTGGGACGAAACTGGAGCACCCGGAGGAAACCCACGCAGACATGGGGAGAACGTGCAGCCTCCACACAGACAGTGACCCGAGGCTGGAACTGAACCCTGGCACTGTGAAGCAGCAGTGCTCACCACTGTGCCACCATGCCGCCCAAACAAAAGATAAGGTTGAAACGTTTAAATTCAAAGTATTGTGACTAGGTCAGTGAAGGAGGGATGATAGACAAGCAGGGGCCTGATCTAGTCTCAGACACAAAAGTGTTTAATTGGTGGAGATTAGAACAGCCAACTAGAGGAAGGCATTGGAGTGATTTAGTCTGGAGATGGCTATAGAACGTAGAAAATAGGAGCAGGAGTAGGCCATTCAGCCCCTTGAGCTTGCTCTGCCATTCAATAAGATCATGGCTGGTAAAATTGTGCCTCAACTCCTCTTTCCCATCCCATTCCTTTGACTCTACTATGGTCCAAAACTATCTATTACAGCCTTAACAATGACTTAGTCTCTTTCAGCTAAAGAATTCGAAAGAGTCAACAGCTTCTGAAAGAAGAAATTTCTCCTCTATTTGACTGCTCTCCCACGCATCTCACCTCCTCCCCCCTCCCACATCTTCATCTATCACAGTTTACCCTCTGATTTCAGTTTCTCTGCCGTTTGGCCATTCACACCGTCTATTCTCCCCATGGGCTGCCATTAGCAGTCTTTCCCCATGTTTTGTGACTCCGACTAATCTTCCACTCCCTCCCCCTGCAGTATAAATATCTCCCATTTTCTGTACCTTTTAGCTTTGACAAAGGGTCACTCGGACTCAAAACTCTTTCCTCTCCTTACAGATGTTGCCAGACCTGCTGAGATTTTCCAGCATTTTCACTTGTGGTTTCAAATTCCCCCTCATCTCTGTCTTAAATGGGTGATATCTTAGTGTGAAAATCTGCCCCTTAGCTTTAGACTCTCCCACGAGGGGAAACATCCTACCCCATAAAGCCTGAGAGTCTTTTATGTTTTAATAAGATCTTTCTCTCGCCCTTTCATACTCCAATGAGTAGAGGCAGTTTCAGTCACAGATGGACTGAGCTCAGGACAGAGATAGTTGACGCTTCAGAGGGTGGAAATAGCCAATCAGATTGAGTATTGGAGGAGGGGGTGTACCCACTGAGCCACAGCTGCTGTCTAATGGGATGTTAAACCCGTTAACATTGAAGAACGCTCAGAAGCTACTTCACAAAGACCAAAGCAGTCTTCACCGCAGGCCTCTGAGATTTCAAACAGGGCTGACTGAATGATCAAGGAAAGGGAGGAGGTAATCCAACACTCATTGTTGTTCTTGGACCGACCCTGAGGAGTGTGAAGCCATTTGAAGCAAAGGGTCTCTCATCTCAGCTCTGACAGGGATAAAACCTTTGACCCGTGCGGCCGTCAAACATTTACTCATTGGGTAAATCTCTGCTCCGTGGAAGTTTATGCTTTAATTGTTCCTGGGTTTGAGTCCTTGCAGGCTTTAAGAGTATCGGACATGAACTCACAAATGTTTGTTCGCAACTGTCCTCCAGTTCAACCCTAGATCTATCCAAAGAAACTCAATTGTTAAAGACTCCAAACCAGCTTCACCCTGAGCCAACAAATCTTGGATATGTTTTTAAGTTGAGGCAAAGGATTTTAGTGTCAATTGTGTGCATATTCGAATTTGTTGCTAAGGAACTTTGTCGGTTAATCTTGTCTATCTACTGAGTACCCTCATTCTAACCCTATTCAGCAGATGTGGGCATTGAGGTCAATCCTTATAGGGATTTCAAGAATCATGAGAATTCTGACTCAAAATCATTTAACTCTTAACTTTCTAAGTCAAAGCCAGTCTTGTTATCCAATTTCTCAAACTGGAAGCACATTGGAATTAATAAATAAGAAAGCAAAGAACAAAAAAAAGTACAGCACAGGAACAGGCCCTTCGGCCCTCCAAGCTCATGCCAATCATGATGCCCGAACTAAATCTTACTCAGTCCATATCCCTCTATTCTCTCCCTATTCATGTAACTAACCAGATGCCTCTTAAATGTTGCTAATGTTCCTGTTTCCAACACTTCCTCTGGCAGCGCGTTCCAGGCACCCACCACTCTGTGCTTGAAAATCTTCCCCCACACATCTCCCTTAAACTTTCCTCCTCTCACCTTGAACCTGTGCTGCCTTGTAATTGACGCTTCCACGCTGGAAAAAAGCCTCTGACTATCCACTCCATTTATGCCTCTCGTAATTTTGTAGGCCTCTATCAGGTCTCCCCTCAGCCTCTATCCTTCCATTGAAAACAAGCCTAGTTTATTCAACCTCTCTTAATAACCAATGTCCCCGAGACCAGTCCTGGTGAATCTACTTTGCACTCCAAAGTTTCCACGTCCTGCTGGTAGGGTGGCGACTATGTGCTGTTTTAATCTGTTTACATGTGAAAACTGTTACTGATCTGAAAGATTACAGGCACCTACAGCAAGATAATGGCATCCAGAGGCAAGTGTGATATTGTCATCCTGAAAGGGGTGGGGAAATGGGGTGAGACCCAATTGAAAAACACCATCTCTGCTCAAAGAGGAATCATTGGATCAAAATTCTACCCTGTTCATCAAAGGATTCAACTTAAGCAGAAGGTGGAGCTGGTGGGCATGGTACCACCCATCAGAGACAGCACGGTGGCACAGTGGTTAGCATGGCTGCCTCACGGCACCAGGGACCCGAGTTTGATTCCCAGCTTGGGTCACTGTCTGTGTGGAGTTTGCACGTTCTCTCTGTGTCTGCGTGGGTTTCCTCCGGGTGCTCCGGATGCCTCCCACACTCAAAGACGTGCTGGTTAGATGCACTGACCACGTTAAGTTCTCCCTCAGTGTACCCGAACAAATGCCAGAGTGTGGCGACTCGGGGATTTTCTCAGTAACTTCATTGCAGTGTTAATGTAAGCCGACTTGTGACTAATAAATAAACTTTGTAGCTTTAGAGCTACAATGTACATGGAAAAGTGCATGTTGACGCAGCAACTCTGATTCCTCGGCGGAGGCTGGTGTGGATCAGATTATCATTTCATCCCCATCCCAGCTGGATTCAGTCTGGGAGCTGCCCCCCTTGTCCTATCTGCGGTGGAGTTTGAGGCACTGTGGGTCGCACCTGCCTTTGGACAGAGAACTTAAGAAGACAAAGGCTTTTGGGAGGAAAGAGAGAGGTGAAGAACCTTGGACGGGGAAACTTTGGGCTTTTCGGGTGGAACAATTAAACTGAGGGAGGTCCCAGGAGACCAGAATGGAAGGAGTGCAGAGATCCTGGAGGGTCATGGAGTTGGAGAAGGCTGCAAGAGCTCACTGCTGTATTTCAAAACAAGGTTAGTATTTTAAATGGGGAACCAATGAAGATCAGTGACCACACGGGGCGACGGGTGAACAGGACTTCGAAGGACTTAAGGCAACAGGCGGCAGATTCTCAGACGATCTCAAGTTCACAGAAGGTGCAAAATGGGAGGCTGACCAAGAGAGACAGAGACGGAGGGGAAGAAAGAGAGAGAGAGGGAGGGAGAGAGGGAGAGAGAGGGAGACGGGGAGAGGGAGAGAGAGAGAGAGAAAGAGAGAGAGAAAGGGGGAGAGAGAGGGAGCGAGAAGGAGAGACAGAGAAAAAGGGAGAGGAGAGAGAGGGGGAGAGAGAGAGAGGGAGAGAGAGAGAGAGAGGGAGATGGAGAGAGGGGGAGAGGGAGAGAGAGAGAGGGGGAGAGGGGGAGAGAGGGAGAGAGAAGGAGAGAGAGGGGGGTAGAGGGAGAGAGAGGGGGTGGGGAAACGAGGGTATGGAAATAATAAAGACCTGGATGAGAATTTCAATGGGTAAAGGATGGAGGCGAGGTGGGGAGCAGTTATGCTATGGAGGTGTGAATAGACCGCCTTGGTAAAGGAGGGGAAGTGGGGTTAGAATCAAATCAATTCGATGGAACACTGAGGTGGCAAACAGTCTGGTTCAATCCCAGTCAGTGGCCAGGCGAAGAGATAGAGTTCCGGAAAGTTCTTCAGCACAGTCCACAGGGCACCATTACTGTTGGCCTCCTGGGCAGTTTCTTTATCTCGAGCTTCACGCTTTCAGCATCGAATTTTTGCATAGCATTTGGGAAAGATGCAGAAACTGGCCTGCATCGCAGAAATTTGCATTAGTTCATAATGAGATCTTGTGAGGTGACAGTGTGAATGTGTTTTGCATGTTCAGATGGGATGAAGCAGGGATTATGTGTTGCTATGGAGTGGAATTGGTTCATGCTTCGTGTACACATGGGGAATAACAGAAAATAATGAACCCACTGAAATCTCTTGGGATAAAAATGCATTTTAAGAGTATCTCAGGAATTAAAGCTTCAATAGCAGCAAGTTGCATTTAGATAGCCGCAATGATGCAGAAGTTGGGCGTTCAAACCATCCTCAGAAACCATCCTGCAAAAATCCAGGCCAATATCCCAGTGCAATGCTCAGGGTGTGCTGTACTGGGCAGCACGGTGGCACAGTGGTTAGCACTGCTGCTTCACGGCTCCAGAGACCTGGGCTCGATTCCTGGCTTGCGTCGCTGTCTGTGTGGAGTTTGCATGTTCTCTCCGTGTCTGCGTGGGTTTCCTCCAGGCGCTCCAGTTTGCTCCCACAATCCAAAGATGTGCAGGTTAGATGCATTGCCCATGCTAAATTGCCCCTTAGTGTCCAGGGATATGTAGGTTAGAGGGATTAGCGGGGTAAACATGTTGGGTTACGGGGATAGGGCCTGGGTGGGATTGTTGTCGGTGCAGACTTGATGGGCCAAGTGGCCTCCTTCTGCACTCTAGGGACTCTATGATTCTTTCAAGTATAAAATTAACTCCTGGTCCCATCTGCTCTCTCAGGTAGATCTAACAATCCCACAGTACTATTTTACTTTGGAGAAGAGTCAGGGAGTTCTACCTTGTTCTGGGCAACGTTTATATCTCAGTTAAGATTATCTGGTCATTGTTGCATTGCTGTTAGTGGGATCTTGCTGAGCATAGATTGGTTTTCTAATCTATCTGCGCACGTGTCCACTTGTGGACACATTTCCTACTTCATTGGCTGACCAGCATTTCAGGACATCCGGAAGTTGGGAAAGCTGAAAACACAAGCATGACTTTTCCTTGGAACAATCCGTTTTGAATATTTGTAAAGACTTGTCTCCAACGGTCACTTCACACAGCTTAGCTCATACTGAAACATACCCGAGTTGGAGAGACACTTTGTGGCACCATTGCCAATGCTATGCAGAGATTTTGCACACGGCAAGATCCCACAGACAGTAAGCAGATAAATGGTCACATTCTTCATGGCAGTGGTTGAGGGAAGAACATTGGTGAGGACAACACCTGCTAATCCATACTGACTTTCAATCTGGCAATGCCTTTAAAATGTCCGTCCTTGTGTCCAAACCCCTCCAAGGCCTCTCTCTCCATTCAATATCTGCAAGATCTCTGAGCTCCTCCAACCCTCACACCTTTCACATTTCATCCTTCCAATGAAAGACAGTGCAGCACTCCCTCAGTACGTCCATTGGGAGCACCGGCCTGTTATTTGTACTCCAATTGCTGGAATGGGGTCTCCAACAAGTCTTGCTGAAGGTGTCCCCATCAGAAAACCAGAGGTTAGTGCGACATAGGCAGCAAGGAAGTGAGGCGGGGGGAGGAAATCAGTCTAGCTGCTCCCCCCAGTCCCCGTATACTGCATCATGAACAGACTATAGGAAAGGAGTGTTGCAAGCGCTGTTGCAATGCAAAGCAGGCGGATCAACTTCCCCTGCCTCTCCCCCCACCCCCGCCAACCCCCTGCAACTCCTGGTGAGCTGGGAGCTTTGCTGAGTGGGTGATCGCGGTAAAGCCACATTTGGAGTTAAGGGAGGGAGTGCGGTTTGGAACTCAGAGCGGTGAATGAGATGTGACTGAGAGATGTGAGGAGGTGTTGTGTGGATGATGCAAATGTACTTGACTGATTTTCTTTGTGAAGTGGTTAGTGGTTGATAATTCCCTCATAGAAACAAAATAGAAGTGAGGAGATTGGCGATGGCAATTACAAAGCTGCAGTGTGCGTTTGCAAATTAATGGCAAATGATTCCAGTACTCATTTGGTTAGTATCTCTACGTTACTACTGAGTGGCACTGCACATCACTCAATTATTCCTGGCTGTTTGTCTAGCAGATGGCTGCTTGCTCCGAGCTTACTAAGCCCTCATTCCAAACACAATTCCTTTTTTGACTTAAAAGTGCCACTCAGTTGGCAAGTGGTCATTTTTACATTGCTTGGTTTGCTATTTAGGGCTGACTTAGGTTCATCCGATTTTATATTCTGCTGTCTGTGCTCCAACGAGGAATGCCTCGCCTTCTACTTCCTGTTATTGACGTTAATGAGTAATGTCTTAATCATTTTTCTTTTCTTTATTCATTCATGGGACATGGGCATCACAGGCTGGCCAGCATTTATTGGGCCAGCACTTGTTGACCATCCGTAGTTGCCCTTGAAACTGACTAGGCCATTTCAGAGGGCAGTTGAGAGTCAATTGCTGAGCCTCTGGAGTCACATGTAGGCCAGACTGGGTAAAGACAGCAGATTTCCTTCCCTAAAGGACATTAGTGAACCAGGTGGGTTTTTGCCACAAATGACAATGGTTTCATGGCCATCATTAGATTTTAATTCCAGATTTTTTTTATTGAATTCAAATTTCACCATCTGCCGTGGTGGGATTTGAACCTGGGTGCCCAGAAGCTGAGTTTCTGGATGGTCCAACAGTAATACCACTTAGGCCACCACCTAATTAATTAAGTCATAACAAAGGATCAGAATCCAAAAATGTGAAGATGTAACATTTAGGAATGAAATCAGGGAGCAAGATCAGAGGAAATGCATAAACTGTTTCCCTCCGTGGCCTCACCCCCTCCCTATCTTCCTCCAGTCCTCACCCTCCCCAGATCTCTGTGCTCCTCCGCTCCTGACCTCTTGCTTATACCCGATTTCTATGGTTCCACCATTGGCGGCCATGCTTTCAGCTGCCTCGTCCCTGAACTCTGGAATTCCCTCCCTGACTATTTCTGTCTCTTCACCTCTTCTTTAAGACGCTCTTCAATAAAACATTAGACAGGGGTCGTGGGTGGAGAGGGAGACTGGTGGTGTTGAGATGGCGGCGCGGGCTCGTTGGGCCAAAGGGCCTGTTTCCCAGGCTGATTTTGTTCTTTGTTCTTTGTTCAAAAAACTCTCTTTTTGACTAGGCCTTTGGTCACCTGCCCCAATATGGGGAGGTGATGGCCTAGTGGTATTATCGCTAGTCTATCAATCCAAAAACTCAGCCAATGTCCTGGGGGACCGGGGTTTGAATCCCGCCATGGCACATAGTGCAATTTGAATTCAATAAAAAATGTAGAAATTAAGAATCTACTGATGACCATGAAACCATTGTCAATTGTCGGAAAAACCCCCCTGGTTCACTGATACCTTATAGGGAAGGAAACCTGCCATCCTTACCTGGTCTGGTCTATATGTGACTCCAGAGCCACAGCAATGTGGTTGACTCTGAAGTGGCCAAGCAAGCTACTCAGAGTTTCAAGAAGGCAGCTCACTGCCACCTTCTCAGGGCATGTAGCGATCGGCAATAAATGCTGGCCAGCCAGCAACGCTCATGTCCTTTGAATGAATTAAAAGAAATCCACCACCCCCCCCCGCACCCCCCCACCACCCCCCCCCCCCCCACCCCCCCGCCCTGGCTCAGTGCCCAATTTGGTTTGATAACTCGCTCCTGCAAAATGTGTTGTGACATTTTACTATGTTAAAGGAGTAAATTTAAGCTGTTGTTGGAGTACGATCACTGACATTCAGCATGGTGGCACAGTGGTTAGCACAGCTGCCTCACAATGCCAGGGACCCAGGTTCAATTCCCGGGTTGGGTGACTGTGCAGAGTTTGCACATTCTCCCCATCCTCCATGAGTTTCCTCCGGGTGGTCCGGTTTCCTTCCATAGTCCAACATGTTAGGTGGATTGCCCGTGCTAAATTGCCCCTCGCATCCAAAGATGGGTTAGATGGATTAGCCATGGGAAATGAACAGGATGAAGAATTTGGCGGGGTTAGGTGGACAGGGACTCTGCCCTTTTGGAGAGTCAGTGCAGACTCGATGAGCCAAATGGTCTCCTTCTGCACTGTAGGGATTCTATGATTCTATGGCCAATGGCAGCCCATTCAGGATGTAGCCATGAATATATCCCATCATGATAATGGTTGGGTTTACATCATTGGTTGCTGTGTTGCGGGGGGAGGGGGGGGGAGCGGGCACGGCGGTCAGGCCGTTTTTTTTTCTCATGTATATCTCCCTTTTCATCCCTTTCCCCTTCCACCTCTCCCCTGCCCCTCTCATGCCCCCCCCCCCCCCTCACTCCCACCCCCCACACACCCTCCCTCCACTCCCCCTTCTCACACCTTCCTCCTCCTCACACCCTTCTCCCTCTCCCTAACCCCTCCCTCTCCTCTCTCCCTCCTGCACACCTGACGGTCTCTGAACATCTGGAGTTGCCCAGGTCACCCGCTGCTGCCCAGCGCTGGCTGCCAATCAGAGAATCCACAGCGCCAGATGTACCGAAGCCACTGTGAGCTAAACGGAGTTAATTATTCATGACGAGAGTGTTTGTTGTGTGTAGGGCTCCATCAGAGACGTTGATTAAAAGCTCAACAAGTTATTAAATATTCAGAAGCCAAGTGACTGCTGGAAGGGAAGTGATTTGTAAAATTGTCCAGAGTTCAACAAGATGGGACAGACCATGAGGGGGAGCTCTAATTGAAAAGCTCACATGCAGATTGCAAAATGATCTTAATTATTTAGAGGATCTTTGCTTAATTAACACTGTGTGAGGATTCTAAACGATAGTATTGGTAAAAAAAGCTAGAGTAAAGTTGTGTCACAAGTGGCCTGCATGTTGAGAGGTACACACAGCAGGCCATCCTGAATGAGCATTATAACACTGTAACAGCACTCCGCTGCTTTCCATTAAATAAAATTAGATCTTAAGATACAACCCAGCGACATGGCATTAAATCTTTAACACACAAACACTTCAAATGAGCTGGAAGGGGAAGAAGAGAGAAGCAGATGGTTTCAGGCGAGCAAGGCAATAGCGCTGTTCTGTTAACTTCATTCTAGGGCACAGGTACAGACCTGCTTCCTTTGTTCTGTTCCACTCAGATCTTTCCCTCCTGGAGCTCCGTTGTGTGAGGAAGACATTTTTTGCAGGAATTTCCTCCATTTGCAATGACTGATAGCGTCCAGAAACTCTACAAAATTAGTCTTTCCTTTTCTATCTCCTGGGATCTAGGGTTGACTGATTTGATTTATTATTGTCCCAGGTATTAGTGTATGGTGAAAAGTATTGTTTCTTGTGCGCTATACAACAAAGCATACCGTTCATAGAGGAGGAAATGAGACAGTGCACAATGCAGTGTTACAGTCATAGCTAGGGTATAGAGAAAGATCAGCTTAATACAAGGTAGATCCATTCAAAAGTCTGACAGCAGCAGGGAAGAAGCTGTTCTTGAAACGGTTGGTACATGACCTCAGACTTCTATACCTATTTCCCGATGGAAGAAGGTGGAATAGAGAATATCCGGGATGCGTGGTGTCCTTAATTATGCTGGCTGCTTTGCCGAGGCAGCGGGAAGTATAGACAGTGTCAATGGATGGGAGGCCGGTTTGTGTGATGGATCGGGCTACATTCACAACCCTTTGTAGTTTCTTATAGCTCCTCGAAAATGGAATCACAGGTGGACAGGGAGGTGAAGAAGGCATTCAGCATGTTTGGTTTCATTGGTCAGAAATTGAATGCAGGAGTTGGGACATCTTATTGAAGTTGTACAAGACATTGGTAAGGCCGCACTTGGAATACTGTGTGCAGCTCTGGTCACCTTATTATATTATTAAACTAGAAAGAGTGCAGGAAAGATTTACCAGGATGCTACCGGGACATGATGGTTTGAGTTACAAAGAAAGACTGGATAGGCTGAGACATTTTTCCCTGGAGCATAGGAGACTTATGGGTGATCTTGTAGCGTGTATAAATTAAAGTTTATTTATTAGTCACAAACAGGCTTACGTTAACACTGCAATGAAATTACAAATTCCCCTAGTTGCCACAGTCCAGCGCTTGTTCAGATCAATGCACCTAACCAGCATGTCTTTCAGAATGTGGGAGGAAACCAGAGCACCTGGAGGAAACCCACGCAGACATGGGGAGAATGTGCAAACTCCACACAGACAATGACCCAAGCCGGGAATCGAACCTGCGCCCCCTGGTGCTGTGATGTCAGCAGTCCCAATCGCTGTGATGCCGTGCTGCCCCTTAATAAGGGGCATAGATCAACTAGACAGTCAACACCTTTTCCCAGGTAGAGGAGACTAAAACTAGAGGGCATAGTTTTAAGGTGAGAGGGGAGAGATACAAAAGAGTCCAGAGGGACAATTTTTTCACACAGAGGGTGGTGAATGTCTGGAACAAGCTGCCAGAGGTAGTAGTAGAGGCGGGTATAATTTTGTCTTTGGTAAAGCATTTAGACAGTTACATGGATAAGATGGGTAGAAAGGGATGTGGGCCAAACACAGGCAATTGGGGCTAGCTTAGTGGTTAAAAAAAAGAGCTGGCATGGATAAGTTGGGCCGAAGGGCCTGTTCCCATGCTGTAAACCTCTGTGACACTACCTAATCCCTCACTATTTACATGTCACAGCACACCTCTGCACTATCAAAATATTTTGAGGCACCCCCCTGCATGGGTTTCCTCCAGGTACTCTGGATTCCTCCCACAGTCCAAAGATGTGCGGGTTAGGTTGATTGGCCGTGCTAAGAAATTGCCACTTGGTATCCAGGGATGTGTAGGTTAGAGGGATTAGTGGGTATAATATGTAGGGATATGGGGGTAGGGCCTGGGTGGGATTGTGTTTGGTGCAGACTCGATGGGCCAAAGGGCCTCTTTCTGCACTGTAGGGTTCTATGATATATAGCGCCTTCAACCGAATAAAATATCCCAATGCATTTCGGAGGAATATTTTCAGACAAAAACTGACGCCACACAAAGAGATGTAAGATAAAAGTAAAATACTGTGGATGCTGGATACAGAAATTGCTGGAAAATCTCAGCAGGTCTGACAGCATCTGTGGAGAGAGAATGGAGCCAATGTTTCAAGTCTGAATGATTCTTTATCAGAGCTGTTAGATGAGATGTTAAGAGATGTTAGGGCAGGTATCCAATAACTTGATCAATGTAGTAGGTTTTTGGCATGCCTTAATTTTTAAAATTTATTTATTAGGGTCACATGTAGGCTTACATTAACACTGCAATGAAGTGATTGTGAAAATCCCTTAGTCACCACACTCCAGCGCCTGATCGGGTACACTGGCGGAGAATTTAGCATGGTTAGGACATCTTTCAGACTGCGGGAGGAAACCGGAACACCCGGAGGAAACCCGCACAGACTCCACACAGACAGTGACCCAAGCCGGGAATCGAACCTGGGTCTCTCGCACTCTGAGGCAGCGGTGCCAAAGGAGGAGAGGGAGAGAGAAAGAGAGAGAGAGACAAAAAGGTTTAGGGAGTTTTCAGAGCCTGGCGTCTGGCGGGCTGAAGACAAGTGACCCCCAGTGGAGCAAAAAGATAAGAATTGGTGTTGAATATTAATGTAGGTCAGTGAGCACCTGGGTGTCAAGATTTATTAAGGAACCCAACCTTAAATTGCTTCAGGAGAAAGAGAAATAACCAATTGTTTAAAAGTTGCCTACGTTTAAATAAAAAGGCATTGGTGAGAAGAGAAACGGTTATAAAAACTGCATCTCTTGTTTGGACCTCTTCAGAATTGGGTAAGTGGAGTTCTTATCGGTATAATTAGCTATGTCAGTGAGGATTGTTAATTTTTTATGTAGCTCTACATTACCAATCTCACAGCTCTCCAGAGGACTCACTTCATTCTCCCCCCAAATGCTTCAGTGACACTGAACAAGCACTTAACTAATCAATAGTAAAGCCTCATGTGGGCCAGCTATGACCCAGAGGCTGTGCTGGAGCCTTTGAATTCACCAAATCCCCAGAGACGCAGTCCTGGTAAGTAAGAACAATCTTGAAATGTAAAAGGCAGTCAAGTGGTTCGCTTACACGGAACCTTATCATGTCTCCGAGATATCTCGGAGTTTGATGTATAATGAATTACTTCACGGTGCAGTGGCTGTGCTACTGTCAAGTAAAGCAGCCATGTTCAGCACGACAAGGTACCAACCAAAACTTAAATAAGTCACCCTTCAGTCTGATTTTGGAATGAGGAGCTTTGGACAGAACATTGGAACTTAATTTTTCACTCTGTCATGGGATATAGGTGTCGTTGGCTGGGCCAGTATTTATTGCCCATCCCCGAGGGCAAGTTAAGAGTCAACCATATTGCTGTGGGTCTGGAGTCACTTGTAGGCCAGACCAGGTAAGGATGGCAGATTTCCTTCCCTGAAGGACATTCGTGAACCGGATGGATTTTTACAACAATCAGCAATGGTTTCATAGTTATCATTGGGGCGGCACTGGGTTCGATTCCCAGCTTGGGGAACTGTCGGTGTGGAGTTTTGCACATTCTCCCCTTGTCTGCGTAGGTTTCCTCCGGGTGCACCGGTTTCCTCCCGCAATCCAAAGATGCACGGGTTAGGTGGATTGGCCATGCTAAATTACCCCTTAATGTCAGGAGAACTAGGTAGAGTAAATGCATGGGATTATGGGGATAGGGCCTGGGTGGGATTGTGGTTGGGCTGATGGGCCAAATGGCTTCCTTTTGCACTGTCGGATTCTATGATCGGACTCTTAATTCTAGATTTCTTTTATTGAATTCAAATTTCACCTTCTGCCGCCATGGGATTCGAACCTGAGTCCCCAGAGCATCGGGTCCCTGGATTACTATCCAGCAACAATAGCACTGCGCCACTGCCTCCCCACAGTGCTCGGCAACTAGTCACCTTTTCTAACATTCATCGCAACAGGTAAACCAGTCTTTGATTTCATTTTATTCCATTCCAAGATTTACACCTCCAGTCGCACTGTTCTCCCTCAGTACTCAGATTGTCCCCAAGAACCTGCCACCTCACAAACAGCAGCGGGCAGTGTACCGCCTGCACATTCCCTTCCAAATCTCACGTCATCCTGACAGAGTGCCCTCCACTGCCTGAATGAGCTCCCAGGCTGGAATCTTAGAAGAATCATAGAATCCCTACAGTGCAGAAGAGGCCATTCAGCCCATCTAATCTGTATCGACTCTTTGATAGAGTAACTTACCCAGGCCCACTCAAACACACCATCCCCGTAACCCCGCCAATCCACCTAACCAGCACATCTTTGGATTGCAGGAGGAAACCGGAGCACCCGGAGGAAACCCGCGCAGACACGAGGAGAACGTAGAAACTCTACACAGACGGTGACCCAGGCTGGAATCGAACCCAGGCCCCTGACGTTGTGAGGCAGCAGTGCTAACCACCGTGCCACCGAGGGAGCTTTCAGCTTGAGCTGTATAAGTTACCAAAATTAGCATTGAAAAGCAGTTATAAAAAAAAACCTCATGGAAACACGTGTTGTGCACGCAACCCTGCTAAATCTCTCAAAGTCTGGTTTTTTTATGAGAGTGGGATGTTTTAGGCCATTTGTAAGCAGACAAAGAAGTGATTGACTTATTAAACATTTATGGTTCTGCCCAGAAGCCGTGGGCTGTAATTCTATCTGGAGGTGATGAGACTGAATCCTCCAACACATTGAGAGCAAAGTGGAACCATGAATAATTCACGTTGAAAAAAAGGCAACAAATACAAAGGATTGGTGTCACCTCAGACACGTCCCCCGGAAACCTCCCAGAAATGATCTTGCCTCTCTGCAATGCAGACAAAGCCACCAAAGATTTCAGCCTCACCTCAGTCCTTTGCTTTGAACTCGTTATCGATTATGTTCGGTGGACACTTAACTTGTCATACAATATCCCTGTGCCCACAATGTTAACGGGTGTGTTATTCATTGATTGCTGCTTAATTAACCCTTCCCATGCTGGAGATGGAGAGAGGAAAGGACTGGGTGGTGATATTCCACACACACACACACACACACACACACACACACACACACTCACCCTCCCCCCCCCACACCACCACCCCATGGTTGAATAGCTTGCCCACATTCACTGCCAAGTCTCAAGCAGAAATAATGCCCACAGGGACCCGGGTCCCAGGTTCAATTCCGGCCTCGGTTCACTGTCTGTGTGGAGTTTGCACATTTCCCCCGTGTCTGTGTGTGTTTCCTCTGGGTGCTCTGATTTCCTCCCACAGTCCAAAGATGTGTGGGTTAGGTGGATTGACCATGCTAAATAAAAGTCTACTTATTGATTAGTCACAAGTAAGGCTCACTGCAATGAAGTTACTGTGAAATTCCCTGGGGAAATTGATCGTATTGGCAGAAATTCTAGCAGAGTAAATGTGTAGTGTTGCAGGAATAGGGCCTGGGTGGGATTACGATCAGTACAGACTCGATGGGCTGAATGGCCTCCTTCTGCACTGTAGGGATTTGATGATTTAAACAAGGAGAGTGTCTCCGACACGTAAGGAGTGAGTCGGGGAAAGAGGAAAATCTCTTGGAAGGAAACAACTAAAGACCAGCTTTAAAAATGAGTTCCACCCACCAACTCCCCACTTCCCCACCCTCCCGCTCACACACACACACACAACTCACTACTCACCATTCACTGCTCAATACTCAATACTCACTCCACCCTCACTCACTCACTCCACCCTCACTCACTCACTCCACCCTCACTCACTCACTCCAACCTCACTCACTCACTCCAACCTCACTCACTCCCACCCACTCATAGCTTCAGTGTATTCATTAAAACAATGGCTGTCTCAGTGGCAACTCAATGGGTAGAAATCCCACCACCTGAGTCGCAAGATCATGGCTTCAACTCTCACTCTGTCAGTTTGAGCACACTATCCAGTCCTAGTGCAGTGCCGAGGGGGTGCTGCACTGCCCCAACCATTGCCCTCCAGGTGAGACCAAGGTGTGAAGTGTGACCAGCTTTCTAATCAGCCCTCCATTTAAACAGATCAATTAGTTACTTATCTCATTTTGTGGGATCGCGCTGCACTCAAAAGGAGACCTAGTGGTAGTGTCGCTAGACTATTAATCCAGAAGCTCAGTTAATGTTCTGAAAACCTGGATTCGAATCCTGCCAGGGAACTAAGGATCTCCTGATGACCATGACAATGGAAAAACCCACCCAGTTCACTAATGTCCTTGAATTTATTCAAGGGGTGGCTGGATATAGCACGTGTGGTGAATGGGATCAAAAGTTATGGAGAAAAAGCAGGATCAGGCTATTGAATTGGATGATCAGCCATGATCGTGATGAA
The DNA here is from genome assembly GCF_965287045.1 of Carcharhinus amblyrhynchos. Lineage (NCBI taxonomy): Eukaryota > Metazoa > Chordata > Chondrichthyes > Carcharhiniformes > Carcharhinidae > Carcharhinus > Carcharhinus amblyrhynchos. The sequence goes on from NC_137351.1 coordinate 12,829,950, forward strand.
TGGCGGAGCAGGCTTGAAGAGCCAAATGGCCTCCTCCTACTCCTATCTTCTATGTTTCTATGTTTAGAGAAGGAAATTTGCCATCTTTATCTGGCCTGGCCTACGCGTGACTCCAGAGCCACAGCAATGTGGTTGACTCTTAACTGCCCTCCAAGGTCAACTAGGGATGGGCAATAAATGCTGGCCAGCCAGCGATGCCCATGTCCCAGGAATGGATAAAAATAAACTGACTGTCACATTCACCTGCATTGCAGCAGCTAGCCCACTTCAAAAGTAACTCATTGGTTTGTGAGCTGCCTTGGGACTTGGAATGTGCTGTGGAAATTGAAAGCTCCTTATTATTATCCGCGCTGGTTAGTATCTCCAGTGACCACAGAACGTGAACACAGCGCGCACTCTGCCAGGGGAAGCTGGGCAGGTGGAAATGCTGAAACCATGGTGATAATGCTTGAAACTCAACAAAGTGCCAGTCGCATTCTCATGGGAATTAATCCCTCAGGATTATACGCCATCAAATATGGGATCTACATTGTTGTAATTGGTCTGTGATATAGTCAGGCCTTGTTCTGCTCCCCCACCTAACCCTCCACTCCCCCACACACCGCCATCCACCAGATTGGAACTCAATGAAAAGCTGCCTTAAGTTGATCGGACCTAATGACTGAGCAATAATACTCTTATCAGACAGGCCAGAGCACACAGGATTTGAGAGAGAAACTTCTCATTTGGTCGAAAAGCAGGGATGAGATTACGGAGAGAGAGAGAGAGCACATTCCCAGCTCTGATTTCGGCCTCCTGTCTCCAGGAAGAAATCTTTGCTTTTTTCTCACTCATCGTGTTTCAAAGATTAAAGCAACATTCATTCACAGGACTTAACAAGTGTGTGTGAAAGGGGTAAGATGCAAAACAGCAGGCAGACTGAGTCTGCTGTGGTATTAAAAGATTTTAAATCCTTTTTATTGAATTAGAACAAATTTTAAAGGCCTGAGGATATTGAATTGGGGAGAGTTTAATACTTTGTGGCATTTGATCACGGAGGATCATTTGGTATTATTTAGCTGTAAAGTTACGGCTCCGTCTCTCAACTGCCCCCCTTCCTTTCTTGGTATCAGGGCAGGGGAGAGGGCAGTTAACGTACAGCGAATCACTTTGATAGAAGATAGAATCTCTACAGTGCAGAAGGAGGCCATTCAGCCCATCAGGTCTGCACTGACCACAGTCCCACCCTCGCCCTAAGCCTATAACCCCATGCATTTACCATTGTAGTCCCCCTAAACACCAAGATCAATTTAGCATGGCCAATAAACCTAACCCTCACATCTTTGGAGCGTTGGAGGAAACCGGAGCACCCGGAGAAAGCCCACGCAGACACGGAGAGGAAGTGCAAACTCCACACAGACAATCACCCCAGGCTAGAATTGAACCCGGGTCCCTGGTGCCACGAGGCAGCAGTGCAAGGCACTGTGCCACTGTGCCGCCCATACTTACTGCATTCCCACTGAGATCAGAACCTTTACTTTAAACTGTGGCCCAGGAAAGGTGAGGAAGAAATGATAGATTTCCCCAGTGGACCAGAGCTGTCGGGGGGATGAGGAAGGGGCGGGAGGGGGTGGAGTGTGTTGGGGGGTGGGGGGGCTTGGATAATGGGCCCAGAGGGAGACCGAAAGCAAGTTAACTTTGACAGCCATCCTGAAACAGAGGATACGGTCACTTGTGGGATCTTGCTATGTGCAAATTTATAGAATCCCTACAAGTGCAGGAGGCCATTCGGCCCACCGAGTGCACCACTGCAGCAGTGACTTCACGTTATTAGTTGTAAAGTGCTTTAAAAAAAATCCTGAGGCCATGAAAGGTGCTACATAAATGCAAGTTACGCAATTATTTTTCCCAAGAATGTGGTACGCCCTACCACAAGAAGTGGTTGATCCGAAAAGTTATCTAAGGGGAAGCTGGGTACATGAGAAAGAAACAGATAGCAGGATATACAGAGGACTTAGGGTGAGAAGAGGCTCGTACGGAACACAGACACTAGCATTGAACAGTTGGGCTGAATTAGGCCACTCGGCCCATTGAGTCTGCTCCGCTATTCAATCATGGCTGATATTTTTCTCATCCTCATTCTCCTGCCCTTTCCCCTATAACCCCTGACCCCCTTATTAATCAAGAACCTATCTCTCTCTGTCTTAAAGACACTCAATGACCTGGCTTCCACAGCCTTCTGTGGCAAAGAGTTCCACAGATTCACCACTCTCTGGCTGAAGAAATTCCTCCTCATCTCTGTTTTACAGGATTGTCCCTTTAGCCTGAGGTTGTGTCCTCTGGTTCTAGATTTTCCTACTAGTGGAAACATCCTCTTCTCATCCACTCTATCCAGGCTCACGGTATCCTGGAAGTTTCAACAAGATCTCTCACAGGTAAAGGTAGCAGATTTCTCTTAGTAAAGGACATTATTGAATCTAGATGGGGTTTTTACAGCAATCAGCAATGGTTTCATGATCAGTATTAAACTTTCGGGGGGGAATTCACTGGTCCATCTCACAGCTAAGAGTTACCTTGATGTTGGAGAAAACTCCAAATTGCTGGGGCCTCAGCTATTTACCATTTATATAGATGATCTGGAGGAGGGAACCGAGTGTAGGGTGTCGAAATTTGCTGATGACACCAAGATTGGGGGAACGGCAAATTGTGCGGAGGGTGTGGAGAGTCTGCAGAAGGATCTAGATAGGCTGGGCGAATGGGCCAGGAAATGGCAAATGGAATTTAATGTTGGCAAGTGTGAGGTGGTCCACTTTGGTAGGAAGAATGGTAGGAAGGACTATTACTTACGTGGCGAAAAACTGCAGCAGGCGACGGTGCAGAGGGACCTCGGGGTCCTTGTGCATGAGTCGCAAAAACCCAGCCTGCAGGTGCAGCAGGTGGTCAGGAAGGCGAATGGGATGCTGGCCTTCATAGCGAGGGGGATTGAATATAAAAGTAGGGAGGTCTTGCTGCAGCTGTATAGGGCATTGGTGAGGCCGCAGCTGGAGTACTGTGTGCAGTTTTGGGCGCCGCACCTGCGCAAGGATATTTTGGCCTTGGAGGGAGTGCAGAGGAGGTTTACTAGGCTGATACCGGAGTTGAGGGGGTTGAGCTATGAGGAGAGGCTGAATAAACTAGGCTTGTACTCGTTAGAGTTTAGAAGAATGAGGGGAGATCTCATTGAGACGTATAAGATGATGAATGGGATGGATAGGATAGAGGTGGAGAGACTCTTCCCGCTCAAAAAAGACAGTAGGACTAGGGGGCACAGCCTCAAGATAAAGGGGGGGCGGTTTAGAACGGAGTTGAGGAGGAACTTCTTCACTCAAAGGGTGGTGAATATCTGGAATTCTCTGCCCGTTGAAGTGGTGGAGGCTGCCTCGCTAAATATTTTGAAGAAGCGGGTTGATGGGTTTTTGATAAGAGAGGGGATTAAGGGTTATGGGGAGAGGGCGGGAAAGTGGAACTGAGCCACGACAGATCAGCCATGATCTTATTGAATGGCGGGGCAGGCTCGAAGGGCCAGATGGCCTACTCCTGCTCCTATTTCTTATGTTCTTATGTTCTTATGTGTGGACATAATTGTGAGAGCAGAACCCTTAAAAGTATTGATAGGCAGAGGGATCTGGATGAACAGGTACACAGGTCACTGAAAGTGGCAATGCAGGTGGAGAAGGTAGTCAAGAAGGTATGCGGCATGTTTGCCTTCATCGGCCAGGGCATTGAGTTTAAAAATTGGCAGGTCATGTTGCAGCTTTATAGAATCTTAGCTAGGCCGCACTTGGAATATAGTGTTCAATTCTGGTCGCCACACTACCAGAAGGATGTGGAGACTTTGGAGAGGGTGCAGAAAAGATTTACCAGGATGTTGCCTAGTATGGAAGGCATTAGCTAGGAGGAGAGTTGGAGAAATTTTGTTTGTTCTCACTGGAACGACAGAGGTTGAGGGGCGACCTGATAGAAGTCTACAAGATTATGAGGGGCAAGAAAGAGTGGATAGTCGGAAGTTTTTTCCCTGAGTGGAAGAGTCAATTACTAGGGAGCATAGGTTTAAGGTGCGAGGGGCATGGTTGAAAAGAGATGTACAAGGGAAGTTTTTTACACAGAGGGTGCCTGGAACTTGTTGCCAGGGGAGATAGTGGAAGCAGATATGACAGTGACTTATAAGGAGCATCATGACAAATACATGAATAGGATGGGAATATGGTCCCTGGGAGGGTAGGGGCTTTTAGTTTAATCAGGCAGCATGGACGATGAAGGCTTGGAGGGCCGAAGGGCCTGCTCCCGTGCTGTAATTTTCTTTGTTCTTTGAAATCTGCCCTCCTTAGCCGGTCTTGCCTACATGTGAGTCCAGACCCCTCAATATCACAGTTGGCTCATAACTCCTCTTTGGGAGGGAGAGAGCAAGCCACTCAGATCAAGAGCAAGTAGGGATGAGCAATAAATGCTGGATTTGCCAGTGACGCCCACATTCCACTATTGAATAAAAATAAATAAATGTGGGGGGGGCGGTGGGAATCGCAGGGGGTGGGATGGGAAAATTCACCCCAGGGTGTCGTTGAAGGCAAATCAAATTAAATTCGACAAACGAAAAATTGCAGTTAAAGGGTAAGACCACTCAATAGCGCAGCTTAGAAATCTACACTGGTGACATTAGAGATCAACACTTAACAAGATTGTTATAACATTTCTCCTGACTATTTTCATGCAAGCATAACCTGCTGATCTTGAATTGATTAGTGTATCTCTCTATAATGTTCCACAAAGTAAGGTGACAGGGATATGTTAAGCGTTCCTCCATTAATATCAGCGACAGTCATTTCTGGGTTGGTGAGTTTTATTTCTGTTTTATTATCTTTAAATTGCACGCAGATTAGAGTTTCCTTCAAGGAGATTTTTGAGAGTTCCATAAAGCCCGATTTGAAAAGCTTATCAGAAAGCGGAGTTTATAGCTTTCCACCGAGGACACAAGGACTTAATGTATTTTTTTTTCATGTGGCAAGTATTGTCTGCTGTAAGTTATACCCCACAAATCGCTAAGAGGATTGGACAGATTAGATTCAAGCATAAGTCATGTTATGTAAATGACGTGACAGTCTGTTCGGTTACAAACACCAGGAGTTTTTTTTGAAAAACCTTTTCAATATTCTGTTCATGTTGTGCCAGTGAACTTTGGATGGAAAATGTTTTCTCGTTTGTTACAAGACCCATTCTACTGGGGAAGCCAGGGTCTGAGGAGAATTGTATCAATAAGTCAGGATAGACTGGTGGACAATCCCCCCATAGGACAGTCAGAAGCTTTTTCCCAGGGCGGAAGAGTCAATTACTAGGGAGCACAGGTTTAAGGTGCGAGGGACAAGGTTTAAAGGAGATGTACTAGTCAAGTTTTTTAGACAGAGGGAGCCTAGAACTCACTGCCAGAGGAGGTAGTGGAAGCAGATACAACAGTAACTTTAAGGTACATCTTGACAAATACTTGAATAGGATGGGAATTGAGGGATACAGTCCCCAGAAGAGTATGGGGTTTTAGTTCAGTCGGGCAGCATGCTCGATGCAGACTTGGAGGGCCTGTTCCTGTGCTGTAATAATTTTCTTTGTTCTTTGTTCTATACAAGGTCATCGACCTGAAACGTTAACTGTTCTCCCTCCCCAGATGCCGTTCAGCATCCCCAGCATTTTATTTCTGATTTCCAGCATCTGCAGTATTTTGCTTTTGTCCAGCTCTTGTAACAAACAAGGAACAGGAGCAGGCCACTCAGCCCCTCGGGCCTATTCTGTCATTCAGCAAGCTCACGGCTGATCTGACTGTAACCCCAATCCCACATTCCTGCCGACCCCCAATAACCTTTCACCCCTTTGTTAATCAAGAAATTATCCAGTTCTGCCTTACTGATATTCCAAGATTCTGCTCCCACGTCTCTTGAGGAGGAGAGTTCCAGAGATTCACCTCCCACTCAGAGAAAAGAAATTGATTTGAGTTGTTTTATTATTGTCACATGTGTTAACATATAGTGAAAAGTATTGTTTCTTGCGCGCTATACAGCCAAAGCATACCATTCATAGAGAACAAAAGGACAGAGTGCAGAATGTAGTGTTACAGTCATAGCTAGGGTGCAGAGAAAGATCAACTTAATGCAAGATAGGTCCATTCATAAGTCTGATGGCAGCAGGGAAGAAGGTGTTCTTGAGTCAGTTGGTATGTGACCTCAGACTTTTGTATCTTTTTCCCGACAGGAGAAGGTGGAAGAGAGGATGTCTGGGGTGTGGGGTCCTTGATTATGCTGGATGCTTTACAGAGGCAGCAGGAAGTGTAGATAGTTTCAATGGATGGGAGGCTGGTTTGAGTGATGGACTGGGCTACATTCACAATCTTTTGTAGTTTCTTGCAGTCATAGGCAGAAGTAGGATCTATACCAAGCTGTGATACAACCGGAAAGAATGCTTTCTATAGTGCATCTGTAAAAGTTGGTGAGAGCCATGGCAGACATGCCAAATTTCCTTAGTCTTCTCATTTCTGTCTAAATGAGAGACTGCTTATTTTTAAAAAGTGACCCCTCCCCTAGATCTTAACTCTCTGACAAGAGGAAACATTCTCTCCACATCAACCCTGTCAACACTCCTCAGGATCTTAAAGTTTCAAGTCATCTCTCACTCTTCTGAACTCTAGTACATACAAACGTAACCTCTCCAACCTTTCCTCATAAGACAACCCTCCTATTCCTGGTATCAGAGTGGTGAGCATCCTCTGAACCGCTTTTAACACATTTACATCTTTCCTTCAATAAGGAGACCTTTACTGTATTCAACACTCCAGATGTGGTCTCACCAATGCCCTGTACAACTGAAGCATAACCTTTCTACTTTTGTATTCAATACCTCTCACAATCAATAATAATATTCTATCAACTTTCCCTGCTTCCTTCCTGTATCTGCATACTTGTCTTTTATGATTCATTCACTAGTACACTCAGATCCCTCTGAACCTCACAGTCCTGCAATCTCTCACCATTTAGACAAAAATGCCAAAATGGACAATTTCATATTTGCTCACTTTATGTTCCATTTGCCAGAGTTTTGCCCATTCACCTAACCTATCAATGCCCTTTGTTGCTTCTTTGTGTCCACTTCACAATTTACTTTCCTACCTATCTTTGTGCCATCATAGATGTAGCGACCGTACCTTCAGTTCCTTCATCCAAGTCAATTATATAAATTGTGAAAAGCTGAGGTCATGGCACTGACTCCCGACCTTATTACTGACCACTGACCTTATCACCTCCAGCCAACCAGAAAAAACACCCATTTGTGCCAACTCTCTGCTTCCTGTTTGCTAGCCAATCTTTGACCATGCCACTGTGACCCCCTACATCGTGAACTTTTATCCTACGCACTAACCTTTGATGTGTCACCTTATCAAATGCTTTGTGGAAATTTAAATACAGCACATCCACCGGTTCCCCTTTATCCACAGACATAAACATTTCCCAGGGAGTCAAGGTTGAGAATGCGATAGTGCTGGAGCATATTTATGCTGGCAGGTGTAAGTGTTGCTATACTACCCATAAAGAAATGGCTAGTGACTACAGTTAGCAACCTCCATACTCCAACCCCTGACAAGATGTTCATTGCATTGAAGACTGGTTAGTCACATCAAGGTCAGAAATGACAAGCAGAAGGAAAAAATTCACATTTGCACATCAATAGAACATTGAGACTTGACACAAACTGACATTGCAATCTGTTTACTGGAAGCAGCAATCAGCTAGTGTAATATCTGAAATCAATAGATCTGCACCCGCAGACTACAAAATATACTGCATGTATTGATATACTATCTCCTTCTTTCTCTCCAAATGGCTATTCATAGGTGTTAACATTTACTTATTAGCGTCACAAGTAGGCTCACATTAACACTGTAATATTACTGTGAAAATCCCCTAGTCACCACACTCTAGTGCCTATTGAGGTACACTGGGGGAGAATTTAGCATGGCCAATGCACCTAACCAACACATCTTTCAGACTGTGGGAGGAAACCAGAGCACCCGGAGGAAACCCACGCTGGACAACGTGCAGACTCCACACAGAGAGTGACCCAAATCGGGAATCGAACCCGGGTCCCTGGCACTGTGAGGCAGCAGTGGCAAGAGCGACGTCTAAGAGCACTTCACATGATGTGTTATTTTGAAGTGCAGAGATTTGCATATTTGGGCAAACGCAGTTGATATAAGATCCCACAAAGAGCATGGTGATGAATAACTGGTTAGTTGGCAATGAACGTTAGTCATTGGCTAGGAGCCTCCTCCCATTCTTCGAATCATGTCATGGGATTTTTTTTATTATTCGTTCATAGGATGGGGGCATTGCTGGCTATGTCAGCATTTGTTGCCCAGCCCTGAGGATATGAGTCAACCGCATTGCAGTGATTCTGGAATCACATGTAGGCCAGACCAGGTAAGGGCAGCAGATTTCCTTCCCTGAAGGACATTAGTGAACCAGATGGGCTTTTCCGACAATTGGCAATGGTTTCAAACTCATCATTGGACTTTCAATTCCATATTTTTATTGAATTCAAATTTCACCATCTGCCATGGTGGGATTTGAACTTGGGTCCCCAGAACATTACCCTGTGTCTCTGGTATATTAGATCAGTGACAATACCACTACACCACAGTCTTCCCCTTTTAAGAAGTGCGTGTGAGAACAAGAAGCCCAGCCAAGTGTATATAGTTCATACTGAGGCAGTTAGTGTCCGATGAATATTCCCCTCGATTGTCAGTGTCGAGGGAGGGACCATAGAATCCCTACAGTACAGGAAGCCATTCAGCCCATCGTGTATGTACCAATTACAATCCCATCCAGGCCCTATTCCCATAACCCCACTTATTTACTCTGCTAACCCCCTGACACTAAGCATTCCCAGTCCTCCTAACCCGCACACCTTTGGACTGTGCGAGGAAACTGGAGCACCTGGAGGAAACCCAGGCAGACACAGGGAGAATGTGCAAACTCCAGACAGACAGTGGCCCAAGCGGGGAACCGAACACCATTCCGCTCACAATGAAGCCTGTCTACTCACTCCGGAAATTTGATACTGACGTGAATTGCAAGAAAAAACACGGAAAAAACTGCATCTGAGACACCTGATCAGCTCATCCTGCCATCTTGAGGGATGTCCATATGTGACTCACACTTCACTCTCCCACATACTCGAGGAACTCTGAGACAAATTGCGCAGATTGTTTAGGGCGAATTCACAGATGAGAAAGAAACGAAAGGAAGGAAATGCCAATGGGGTAAGACTAACTCATGTGGAGCATAGCTACCAGCATGCACCAGTTGGCCTGTTAATATGCTGCAAATTCTCTGTGAACTGTGTAAGGTCACCATTCAAAGGTTACGCTGGCAGAAGATCACTGCAAGCAGGGAAACTGGATAAAAGATGGTGTTTGGGGGTGAAGCCAAGCATGGCTGAGACGCTCGGACAGAGAATTAAATCAGGTGCCACTCTGCTGGTCTCCTGAGTGTCAGTGACGGGGGCTGGAGGCATCCTGCTCCTGATGTCACCATAACAAAGTCAATGGTTCTGCTGAGACAGCAGATGGCTTGGTTCAGGGCCAGGAACGGTGGCAGGAAATGTGCGTCTCTTCCAATTAAAAAGAGAGAGTTATTTCCATGCTCTTATTTTGAAAGTTAAGCTTCCTCTCATCACCAACGCCTGCTGTAAACCTGCCCCCCCCAATCCACCCCTTACACTTCACCCCCCCCCACTCTTCAACCCCACACCTCACCCCTACACCTCACCCCCTATCCCTCGCCCCCTATCTCTCATCCCCCACCCCCTCACTCCCGCCCCCGCTCCCCACTCCAACTCCCACCCCACTCCTCACCTCGCCCTCACCCCCGCCCGGTTGGGTGTGATGCCTGGGTGGGAGTGGTGCCCAGCCGGGTGGGGTGCCCAGGTGGTGGTGGTGCCCAGGCGGGAGGAGTGCTGGGCGGGTGGGGTGCCTGAGCGGGTGGGATGTTGGGTGAGTGGGTGCCCAGGTGAGTGGGGTGCCCGGGCGGGTGGGGTTCCCAGGTTGTTGGGGTCCCTTTCACCATTGGTGCTTGGCTTCAGCTTGTTCTGGGCGATGAGTCTCAGGATGTTTGGCTCATTCCCGGATGCTTTTCCTCCACTTTGGGCTGTGTACGGCCAGGAATTCCCAGGTGCCCATGAGAACGTTGCACTTTTTACAAGGGGGCTTTGAGGAGTTCTTGAAGCCTTTCTCCTGCCCTCCCGGAGCAGGCGCGCTATGCTGAAACTCCCACCCTGCCCAATGGATTTGCAGGATTTTGCGGAGGCAACGCTGGTGGAATTTCTCCAGGGTTTTGAAGTGCCTGATGTATAAAGTCCAGCTCTCTGAGCCAGACAGGAGGACCGTTATCACTCCAGCTGCATAGACCATGAGCTTGGTGTTGGGTCTGAGATCCTGACCTTCAAACACAATTCCTCAGGTGACCAAATGCTAAACATAAGAACATAAGAAATAGGAGCAGGAATAGGCCACCTAGCCCTTCGAGCCTGCCCCGCCATTCAATAAGATCATGGCTGATCTGAAGTGGATCAGTTCCACTTTCCCGCTTTCTCCCCATAACCCTTAATTCCCTTGTCTATCAGAAACCTATCTACCCGTGACTTAAATATATTTAGCGAGGTAGCCTCCACCACTTCAACGGGCAGAGAATTCCAGAGATTCACCACCCTTTGAGTGAAGAAGTTCCTCCTCAACTCTGATTGAAACTGTGCCCCCCCCCTTATCTTGAGGCTGTGCCCTCTAGTCCTGACATGCTAGTGGCCATGTTGAAGCTTGTCATCGATCTCTGCCCTTGTTGATGATAGGCTCCCAAGGTGTGGAAAATAACTCCCAGAAATGGATGCTACAGACAAGTCCAAAGAGGAATTTGACTCCAGCCTCGAACAATCCCTGGTCCGAGTCACAAGGCAGTCCTCCTTCGTGCATCAGAGTGGCAAAGAACACAGACAGGGGTTAGGGGAATCCAACACCAACATTACCCTGCTCCTGACAAAGTGCTGAAAACATGGCCTTGTCCTTTCCAAACCCTTGCCCTGTCAGAGAGGGACAAGCACAAGGCCCGATGGCAACACGATGCCCTCTCTCTCCACATTCTCCACATTGCAGCCGTTGCCACATTTTCAAAACATCATTGGCTGTAAATCACTTTGACATCCTGAGGTCACAAAGACACAATGGAAAGTTCAGTATTTACTGAGCAAATGGAGGCTGTAATCCAGTCTAAACATTGGCCATTCAGAACAGGAAGAGAAAACATCAAACCGGAATGTCGCATTGGCTTCATCACAGTCACTTTTCTCTTTGCTTGTTGAATAATTGTGAAAGAATTATTTATCATTGGCATTGCATTTCAGTCAGGTGTGAGCCATGAAAGCAAATAGTGGCAATTGCTGACTCTCTGAGCCAGCAGGTACACTGAACAGCTATCACCTTCGATCGCGGGCAGGTATCACCCTCACTCCCAGGCAGGTATCACCCTCATTCCCGGGCAGGTATCACCCTCATTCCCGGGCAGGTATCACCAATGCTCCCGGGCAGGTGTGTCCCTCAGTCCTGGGTTGGGTAAGTGTTGCAAAATTTGCAAACACTGTTACTGTGTTTTTCATTTTGTGGTTTTATTCAAATCCCCAGTAGTATAATTCCAGGACAAAGGAATCTTGTAATCATCCCAGTTCTTTATTAATGCTGAATACTCAGGACTGATGTATGAATAAACTGAACATGAAGTATTCACAAATAGCCTGCACCCAATGGACAGAATGGGACCAGCCCCCTGGGGTCTTGGTAACTGTCGGGAGAATTCCCCAAACCCAGTCCCATCCCTGGGGCAATTCCTTGCTGTAGAGATGCTGGCGTTGGACTGGGGGAAACACAGTAAGAAGTCTCACAACACCAGGACCTTCCACACAGCTGACGAAGGAGTACCGTTTCCGAAAGCTTGTGAGATTACTATCAAATAAACTGGTTGGACTCGAACCTGGTGTTGTGAGACTTCTTACTGTAATTCCCTGCCACAGGACCGGGGGCAGCATGTACTCCCCACTACACAGAGCTGGCCAGTGTGTGTACACCACAGCAGTGGGTTTATTTTGCGTTCTGTAATAAATTACGTTCCTTTCCAATTGGGCTTCCTGAATTATCACAGACAGGTGGCCAAAGGCTTGGTCAGTTCAATACATCAAAGCAAAGTGTCTTAAAGGAAAACAGAGAGAGACAGAGAGATGTGGAGAGGTTTAGGGAAGGATTTCCAGAGCTCAGAGTCTTGGCAACTGAAGGCACACCCACCAATAGCGGAACGATTAAAATCAGAGAGGCCAATAATGGAGAAGCGCAGAGTACTCAGAGGGACATAGGGATTGGAGGAGATTCAGAAATAGGGAGAACTCTCAATACGATCTAACAAAACCTGTCCCAGACAATGAGGCTCGCAGACATGTTTAACAGTAGCCTGTTTCTAATTGATGATGTGTTGTGTGTCAACATTGGCAAACCATTCCCCTAATGCTTGGATATAAGTTCATGGAATCATAGAATCCCTACAGTGCAGAAGGAAGCCATTCAGCCCATCCATGCTGCACCACCTCTCCGAATATGTTGCAACCCCCAGCACCAGTATCTCAGGGTGATAAGAACGTAAGAATGAGGCAAAGCCAAAGAGATATCTGTCATTATTCGCAACACGAGAGCTGATTTTGTGCCCATCACTGCCGCACCTCTTCCCAACAATCGGAATTTTACCCAATGTCATGGCACTCCTGTCTTTTTTTGGAATGCCCGGTGATTTGGGCATTCCAGGAGCAGGGCAATATGCAGGGCTGAACTGATGTAACCCCTTCATGCTGATATTTAAAGCAAGTTCTTGTGGTAACGGCCACATTTGCAAGTGGGTTTTTCCATTGTGTTTGCATTGAGATCACAATCTGTAAACAGTTCAAATGGTGAGTGAGCTGAGAGACACAGAGGAGCATTAGGACTGGGGTCCACGTTCCTGGGCTGTACACTCGGTTGTTTCCTTTAGGATTAGTGAGCAGGAAAAGATTATTTAAATACTCAAAGGACTTTGAGGAGAAGTGGTCAGATGGGCGTGGAAAGTTTGATAACCAAATAATTCTACCCAATGTTTCCTCACTGTTGGCGATGCCTTTGCTTTGGAAGAGAGCCCATGAGTGTACGCATTAGCCCAGTGAAACAGTTCAGTGTATACTCGGGTACACGCAAGTTTCTTTTTTTCATTCATTTGGGGGACATGGGCACTTGAACTGAGTGGCTTGCTTGGCCATTTCAGAGGGCAGTTGAGAACCAACCACATTTCCGTGTCTCTGGAGTCACATGTAGGCCAGACCAGATAAGGACAGCAGAATTCCATCCCTAGAGTACATTGGTGAACCGGATGGGTTTTTCCGACAATCTACAATGGTTTCATAGAATCTCTACAGTGCAGAAGGAGGCAGTTCGGCCCATCGTGTCTGCACCAACAGCAATCCCACCCAGGCCCTATCCCCATAACCCCACATATTTATCCTGCTAATCCCTCTAACCTACGCATCCTGGGACATTAAGGAGCAATTTAGCATGGCCTTCGCACCTAACCTGCACATCTTTTGGACTGTGGGAGGAAACTGGAGCACCCAGAGGAAACACACGGGGAGAATGTGCAAACTCCACACAAAGAGTGACCCAAGCCAGGAATCGAACCCAGGTCCCTGGAGCTGTGAGGCAGTAGAGCTAATATCTGGGCCGCTCCATCAGCAGATTTTTAATTCCGGGTTTTTTTTTAATTGAATTCAAATTCACCGTGGTGGGATTCGAACCCAGGTCCCCTGTACGTTTGCTGAATTTCTGGATTAATAGTCTAGCAATAATACCACTAAACCATCCCTGGTGATTGGGATTGAGGAATGCAGAGGGGAGGGGTGGTTACAGAGTTGTGGGGGAATGAGGAGGAGGATGTGAGGAGGGGGGGCGGCATTTAACCAGGGACCGGGGTCCTGTTCAACATTAAGTGGGTTTTGTGAGTTGCCCTTCGTGTGATGCCAGGTGGAGACAGGATTGTGTGCCTGTGAAGCCCACTGTTGTGGAATGGCCTGATGCCATCATTGAACAGCCTCCTGCAGAAAGACCCCTGGGATGCAGAAAGGAGTTGGTATCTTTCTGCACACCTCAGCTCAGGACTTTCAGTGGAGTTGTCAGAGGAGAGACTTGCAGTTACATCGAGCCTTCCCAGGGCGCCCCAAAGCGATTTGAAGTTAATGAACTCTTTCTGTGCTAGTGCCAGTGAAGCCCCCATCTCCCTTGTCAGATTAAACTTCCCCTTTCTCCTCCCACAAATCTCCAATACTTTTATAATAATTAAACATAAGTGCCGAGAGAGAATAAAGAAAAGATACAGGGGTTGGAATTTTCCCGTGTGCGCCCCGCTGCCAGTGGGGATGGAGAATTTGGCACTCAGCCAAATCTCCGTTCACTGCAACGGGACGGGAGATTCCCGGCTGCGAGCAAGATTGGAGGATTTTTAACACAGCCTCCTTTTTTTTGGTGGGTGGAACAATGGTTGGCACTGCTATCTCAAGCACCAAGGACCTGGATTCAATTCCCAGTTTGGGTCACTCTCTGTGTAGTGTCTGCACATTCTCCCCGTGTCTGTGTGGGTTTCATCCTGGTGCTCCAGTTTCTTCCTACTGTCTGAAAGATGTGCTGGTTAGGCTGCATTGGCCATGATAAATTCTCCCATGGTGTACCCGAACAGGCGTCGGGGTGTGGTGACTCGGGGATTTTCACAATAACTTCATTGCAATGTTAATGTAAGCATACTTGTGACACTAATAAATAAATTTAAAAACTCCTAGCTTTGTGAACCTGGATGGTTAACTCCTCTACACCAATGCATAATTCTGGGAAGTTTTCCCAGCCTATCCTAAGCCATGTGCAATGGAATGAGTCTTTCTGTTTTTATATTTTTGCACACCAAGCAACAAGGTGGCTCAGAACTCAGAACTCATTTGTCTCTGGCTTGAGTTGCACGATTCCTGTTCATGCATCACCCTCTCCCCCACTCCCACACACCCCATCCCCCACTGCTCAGTGACCTGCATCAGGTTCCCAGACAGGCCACAGATTATTTCAAAATTCTCACCCTGCTTTTCAGTTCCCTCCATATCCTTGCCCCATCTCCGAGGCACAATGGTTAGCCCTACTGCCTCACAACGCCAGGGACTTGGGTTTAATTCCCAGTTTGAGTCACTGTCTGTGTGGAGCCTGCACATTCTCCCCAGGTCTGCGTGGGTTTCGTCCGGGGGCTCCGGTTTCCCCCCACAGTCCAAAGATGTACAGGTTAGGTGAATCGGTCAGGCTAAATTGCCCCTTAGTGTCTGGGGGTCTTAGCTAGGGTAAATGCGTGGGGTTATGGGGATAGAGCCTGGGTGGGATTGTGGTCGGTACAGATTTGATGGGCCGAATGGCCTCCTTCTGTACTATAAGGATTCTATGATTATATCCCGCCTCCGATCTCCTGGTGGGTGGTGAGTGCCTGGAACTCGTTGCCGAGGAAGGTTGTGGAAGCAGATACAATAGTAACTGTTAAGGGGCGTCTTGACAAATGTATGAATGAATAGGATGGAAATGGAGGGATATGGAGGGGGTTTTAGCTCAGTTGGGCAGCATGGTCGGTGCAGGTGTAGAGGGCCGAAGGGCCTGTTCCTGTGCTGTAATTTTCTTTGTTCTTTGTTCTTCCCTCGAATTCTGGCCTCTCGGACAAACTGGGTTTCAGCGACTCCGCCTTTGACAGCCGAGCCTTTAACTGCCTGGGCCCCGAGGTCTGAAATTCTGTTTCCGTTCTTCCAACTGACCCGTTGCTTTGGGTCAGAGCGACCTGCCAGAATATCGTGGTCGTGAATGTAGCCCAGTCCATCAGGCAAACCAGCCTCCCATCCACTGACTCTGTCTACACTTCCCACTGCCTCGGCAAAGCAACCAGCATAATTAAGGACCCCACGCACCCCGGACATTCTTTCTTCCACCTTCTTCCTTCGGGAAAATTATACCAAAGTCTGAGGTCACATACCAACCGACTCAAGAACTTCCCCGCTGCCATCGGACTTTTGAATGGACTTACCTCGCATTAAGTTGATCTTTCTCTATACCCTAGCTATGACTGTAACATTACATTCTGCACTCTCTTTTCCTTCTTCTGTGAATGGTATGCTTTGTCTGAATGGCGCACAAGAAACAATACTTTTCACTATGTGTTAATCCATGTGGCAATAATAAATCAAATCAGATCAATATCTTTGAGTGGTTTGGTGTGGAATTTTAAAGTTTGGTTGCTCCTGTGGAGAACCTTGGGGATGTTTGGACTATGTTGCTGTTGCTATATAAATGCAAGCTGCGGCTGGAAGGTGTAAGGTGCGTTTAACGGATTGAGTCTGGAACCGGAGGGGGGGAGGGGAGGGGGGGGGACAGACAGGAAAATGGAGAAGCTTGAAGTGGTTACTCCGCACTCATAATTAGCTGAATAATTGAGACTGATGCCTCCTAACAGTCTTCTCAGTATGTCGCCATCTCCTTTAATTTTTATTGATGGGTTGGCATGGCGACTAATATTCCGGTGGCTACGTACAGGGGGAGACCTATCAATCACCAGCTTTCCACACTATCTGCATTTAATAACGCTTTGTGAGCCCAGTGCAGGCTCTGAAAGAAGCCTCGCCGGCTAATCCTTATCGAAATGCAACCGCCAATGCAATTAAACGCTTAGTAATGAATTAGTGTGGCAAAAGCCCTTTTCAGAGTTGACAGTTGAGGTATTTTATATTCCCAGAGCACATTCTCTTCATCAGTACTGGAACCGTTCCCGTCTTATATTGAGCTGGGCACAGCTGTTATTCCTTTGTCTTCCTCACTGCCCCTTACAACCACCTCCCCCCTCCACCGTCCCCCACCCTGCCCTCCCTCCCTGTCCAACCTCGCTCCCACTGACAGCCTTACATACCGCCTCGAAGCCCCTCTCATTGGCTTCTCAAACTCCCCCTCCGACCTGAATGCTGCCTCGGGATGGAAAGCACTGATCGAGGAGGGGCCCAGTGTGTTCCAACAGGTTCAACACAAAGAAAGACTTGCATTTATATAGCGCTTCTCACCACCACAGGACACCCAAAAAGGCTTTCCAGTCGGTGGAGCGCTTCTGGCACGCAGTTGCCCGTTGCAACGTCGGAAACAGGCCAACCGCGCACAGCAAGCTCCCACAGCAAGGTGATAATGAACCGAAGGTATCTTTTAGTGACGTTGATTGAGGGAGAAATATTGCCCAGGAAATGAGGGAGAATTTTGCCATTCTTCATCCCAACAGTGCCATGGGATCTTCCACTTCCTTATGGAGCAGGAGTCTTGGCTTATTTTCCCATCTGAAAGAAAGCACCTCTGGAAGTGCAACCCCCCCTCAGCACAGCACCGTGAAGTGAGCATGGATTATGTGCTGAAGTCTCTGACAGCTGAGTAACATTTTATGTCCGATTCCAGAAACCCAGGTAGTGAAGGAATGAACTGGAGCTGATCTTTCTGTAATTTTATATTTATTTATTTACAGAACTACACATTACAGGCATGCACCTCCTGACCCAACAGCCATAGTTACAATCTCTGCCGATTCATCATATTCAAGTGAGTCACCAGTTAATGCCCATCACTTCATAAGGAACAGCAATGGCCTAGTGGTATTATTAATCTAGAAACTCAGCTAATGTCCTGAGGACCTAGGTTCGAATCTCGCCATGGCAGATGGTGAAATTTAAATTCAATTTTAAAAAATTAAGAATCTACCGATGACCATGAAACCATCGTCAGATAAACCCACCTCATTCACTAATGCCCTTTACAGAAGGAAATCTGCCATCCTCACCCGGTCTGGCCTACATGTGACTCCAGAGCCACAGCAACGTGGTTGACTCTCGACTGCCCTGGGGAACTAGGGATGGCCAATAAATGCTGGCCCAGTAGCGACACCCATGTCCCACAAATTAATTTTTAAAAATAATCATAGTTAATATACATTGGAGATCTGAAGCAATAATCTTTTATGTTACAACATTGATTTACTGTTCTCCCATTGATGGGTTTGAAGGTGGAGAAGTATGTTAAATCCAGCAAGTTGCAGGGGAAGTGTGGGTCACTTGCCTAGCAGTGGGTCAATTGAGACCCAAAGTGTGCAGGTGCCGCCATTTATTTGGCAGTGGGAGAGGACCCTGCCAATATTGCCCTCCCCATGACCTCTCAAACCTTGGCCCTTCCCCCTTTTGCCCACCCTCAAACACTCAGGAAGTTCCGATCCATCACGACCCGCTTTCTCATTCCCCAGCTGCAGTACCGGCAGTGGCCACCCCACCTGTGGGCGCTAACGGTACAGCGAGAGCCACTGACCGGCAGCACTCTCGGACTTCCTGCCCTGATTGGTGGAAATTTCATGTCTAGCCTACTGGCATCCAATTAATTGCAATCGTCGTTCCCCTGGGTGGACACTCCCTCTCCCCACCCCCTAAACCTTTGAGCTGGAGGGACGGAAACTTTAGCTGGAATGTTACCCCATTCACATCAACGGGATATTTCCCATCCTGCTGCAGTGAATGGAGACTTTGCTGGCAGCCAAACTCCCCGACCTTGCTACAGTGGGACCATGGCCGGAACAGCAGAGAAGATTGCACCCATAGGGAGAGATTTTACTGCCTTGCTCGAGCGAGACCTGAAATCCCCACCCGAGGTCAATGGACATTTCTATTGCCTGCCCCCCTGCCCACCCCGATTCCGTGTTGGGCAAGGAAGCAGACTGCCCCATGGGACGATAGAGTCCCATGTAATCCAGCCCCATATTACAACACGTATTTCATTGGCTGCCTGGTGATTTGACGCGTACGTTAGTTGTGAAAAATGCTCTGTAAGCACAACTCTTTTTAATTTTTTTCCTCAGACACTGAGGCCAAAGTTTTGAAAGGGAATTGAGCCCATACTTGAAATACTGTGGAAATGTAAGATAAACATTAGCGCACACGGTGGCACAGTGGTTGGCACCGCTGCCTCGCAGTGCCAGGGACCTGGGTTCAATTCCCAGCCTGGGTCACTGTCTGTGTGAAGTCTGCACCTTCTCCCTGTGTCTGTGAGGGTTTCCTCTGGGTGCTCCGGTTTCGTCCCACATTCTGAAAGACATGCTGGTTAGACGCCAGAGTGTGGCAACTAGGGGAACTTCACAATAACTTCATTGCAGTGTTAATGTTAACTTATATGTGACGAATAAATAAACTTTTAGCACAGGCAGGGTCCATATTAATTAAGTCATTTTTTTTAATGACGCCCCCCCCCCCTTTGATCTCCTGCAGTCCCTTTGCGAGACCAGGGTTCAGCCACATGTAGCCAGCTAATCCTGAGCACAATTTACCTGAAAGCTGCTGGGTCCAGAACAAACCAGTCTCCGATGTTAAACGTTAAGCTCCCTATTAGTGTAGACAAGGGGCCTAAGGCTTATTGTCTTGTTGCCCCCAAGCACTTTCACTCGAGAGTCATAAATAATATTTGGCAAGGAGTCAGGAGTGCAGAAAATTCCAGGCAATGAAAGCAGAGCGATAAAAATTGGGGATGCTCAGTGAGCCAGACAGGCAGAAAGACAGGGCGAAAGGACCTTCATTTATTTAACACCTTTCTTGTCCTCAGAGTGATTCCAGAGCGCACTGCAGCCAGGACAGGGGGCTTTGATTTGATTTAATGTATTATTGTCACATGTATTATCATACAGTGAAAAGTATTGTTTCTTGTGTGCTATACAGACAAAACATACCATTCATAGAGTACACAGACCATAGAACAGTACAGCACAGTACAGGACCTTCCGCCCTCGATGTTGTGCCAAGCTTTGTCCAAACCCAAGATCAAGTTATACCACTCCCTGGTGTGCTCCATGTGCCTATCCAATAGCCGCTTGAAAGTTCCTAAAGTGTCCGACTCCACTATCACAGCAGGCAGTCTATTCCACACCCCAACCACTCTCTGAGTAAAGAATCTACCTCGGACATCCCGCCTATATCTCCTACCTTCAACCTTATAGTTATGCCCCCTAGTAACAGTTACATCCACTCAAGGAAATAATCCCTGCACGTCCACTCTATCTATCCCCCTCATCATCTTATAAACTTCTATTAAGTCGCCTCTCATCCCCCTCCGATCTAAAGAGAAAAGCCCCAGCTCCCTCAACCTTTCCTCATAAGACCTACCCTCCAAACCAGGCAGCATCCTGGTAAATCTCCTCTGTACTGCCCCCAATGCTTCCACATCCTTATAGTGAGGCGACCAGAACTGCACATAATATTCCAAATGTGGTCTCTCCAAGGTCCGGTATAGTTGCAGCATAACCCCTTGGCTCTTAAACTCAAACCCTGTGTTAATAAACGCTAACACACTATAAGCCTTCTTCAAAGGGAAGAAGGAAAAGAGAGGGTGCAGGATATCCGCCGGAATTCTACTGCCACAGAATTGGAGTGGATGAGGGGCGGACAATGGAAATGTCCGTTAACCTCGTGGAATCTTAAAATCCCTACAGTGCAAAAGGAGGCCATTCAGCCCATCGCGTCTGCACCGACCACAATCCCTTCCAGGTTCCATCCCCATAACCCCACCCACTTACTGAGTCTGCCTGACACTAGGGTCAATTTATCATGGCCAATCAACCTAACCTGCACATCTTTGGACTGTGGGAGGAAACCCACGAAACCACGCTGGACTGAGGCCATAAAATCCCTCCCCATCGTGTTACGTTTATAGCTAGGGTGTCATTGTTACAGAGTTCAAAAGGAGTTAGAGTATTTGATCTGATTTGGCTTGATTTATTATGGCCACGTGTGTTAACATGCAGTGAAAAGTACTGTTTCTTGCGTGCTATGTAGACAAAGCATACCGTTTATAGAGTACGTAGGAGACAAGGAAAGGATAGGATGCAGAATAGAGTGTTGCAGCCACAGGTAGGATGCAGGGAAGGAAATGAGAGTTTGCAGAGGAAATGACAGTTTTAAGAGTGTAGAACAAGAATAAAGGAATTAGAGGATACACTGGGGACAGCTCACAGGATGTCACCGCGCTCCAGCACCATTTTAGATGTGGAGACACCGTCCCTGTGTAACATTGGTAAAAACATCCCTCAGAAACTGCCATCCGTTGATAGTGAGAGGTAGGAAATGTTTATTGACAAAATAAACCAATCTCAGCTTGGCTCAGAAAGAACAAGGCAATTTGGCAAAGGATAATCCAGACATCAAGATTCATTTGAAAAATGAGGGATTTGGGGAATGGAATCCTTAAATTAATTCTGGCGCTTTCAATCTTTGCTATATGATCATTCCTTACAGCTTCCCCTAGTCTTGATACACTGTAGGCTTGATCTTGTGTTTGCTGAGGCCTTTGTACTGCCTTGCCTATGAAAGCAAAACGTATGTAAGCTTTAAGGCCTATAATCCTCCAATGTAATTACAACTCCCTGCAGACACAGTGCAGCACAGCGCAATGATTCTGCAAAGCTAACAGCATCAGATTAGACACCAGAGGTCCCCCATCCTCATCGAAGGTTCTCTTATCTCGCCACAACAGGGGAAATAACAAGCAACCCATAGAGTCTCAAAGGGGCCTGGTGTTTATTTAGTCACCACAGGAGGCGGAGGAGTTGTGGGGGCATGGGTGGGGTGGGGGGGTGGTGGTTGGAGGCAGTGAGGGGGTAGGGGGTGGAACAGCTTCAGACAGGCTCAAGTTCCTTGAGAAATCAAACCACGTGAGGGTAGGAATTGTGAGAGTTTTAGTGCTAATGAGCCAATTCGCGTCCTTTCCTCCATCGATTGGTTTTGTGAAGCATTTGAATGGGCGCCCAAGGATAAAATTTTAAAACCAGAAAGAAAAAAAAGGAAGAGGGACACAATCCCTCCTTTCAATCTGAAGAGGGTTATTATAATTACTTTGATTACGACAGATTTCCCTCTCGCTCTCTCTCTCTCTCCCCTCCCACACTCACCCACCCACCCCCATCCTCATCTCTGCCCTGCCATTAATAATCTGTCCAAGCAACGCAAATCCTCGCTGGGGATTCAAAGGGCAGTTTAAATAAACACAGGGAACAAATGAGGTCTGTGATAGAGGTACATGACCTCAGGCTGTGGCCTTAATCAGGGGGCTCTGTTCAACCGAGAGCCAAGCCTTTTGTCCGAGGCTGAATGGGAGGCTAAATATCCCTTCAAATCAGAATCTGCGGTGCTTACGAGCGCACAGAGCTGAACCCTTTTGGCTTTTTTGAGATGCTAATACAAGTGATTTCCCATTCTTTATGTGGCCTCGGTGAGATAGTGTGTCCTGCTGGGCTTTGCTGGATTAAATGGAGGGCTTCTTGGCATTGTGGGTGTTTCTTCCAATACCCACGCCCCCACATCCCCACCCCCCCACCGCCCCTCACTTATTAAGCCTCGTTATTTCAGTTCCCCCTTCTCCACCTCCCCCCCCCCCCCCCACCGCCCGACTCCCTTTCTCTCTCCCCACGGAGGAATCAAAATGCACCGATAGTCAATGTTAGGTTTTGACCCCTTTCCGTATCTCCTGCCGCCAGCAACTGGGCCTCCAAAGCGAGTTGCTGAAGGGCTGTGTTTGTTTCTGTTGATGAGACTTGTTAATTTTGCACAGCGAGTCTCATTAGTGCCTAAACCACCAATTAATCCCCTTTGTTCTTGTTAAAGGTCTAATTCTGAAAACTGTTCTGGCAGCAACAATGAGCTACATTGTGCTGGTGATCCCTATGCCCTGTGGGCAATTGGCAAGAGCGAGCTTTGCAGGTAACAAGCAGATCAAGGTTTGCAAGAGAGGGTTTGTTTTTTTAAACAAAAGGCTCGCTTAATTTTCGGGCAAAACCTGAGCACACAAAGCAGTTCATCAGACGCGTACAACTCGCCAGGGAACAAACATTCAGCAGAGGATCAAGTACTCTTCAGCCCTTGTACCTTGGAATCACTTGGCTCATTGGTACATATGAATAGAATCGAGAAGCACTTTAGAAACAAAAGGCAGATAGAAACCAAAACGACAATTTTCCTAACCATTTAACAGCGTTCAAATAATGTTTTTGACTGTGCTCATTGTGTTCATGTCTGAGGCGCTTTCAACACCCAGTCTCCCGGATTTTTTGGGCAGTTTACTATTTGGAATGAGGGTCCCCCCCACTGGCCCCGAAAGGAGGAATGATTTGATTTGATTTGATGTGATTTACTATTGTCACATGTACTAGTTTACAGTGAAAAGTATAGTTTCTTGCGCGCTATACAGACAAAGCATACTGTTCATAGAGAGCAGGCAGAATGTCGTGTTACAGTCACAGCTAGGGTGTAGAGAAAGATCAACTTAGTGCAAGGTAGGTCCATTCAAAAATCTGATGGCAGCAGGGAAAGAAGCTGTTCTTGAGTCAGTTGGTACGTGATCTGCAGACTTTTGTATCTTTTTCCTGACTGAAGAAGGTGAAAGAGAGAATGTCCTGAGTGTGTGGGGTCCTTAATTACGCTGGTTGCTTTGTCGAGGCAGCGGGAACAGTAGACGAAGTTAATGAATGGGAGGCTGGTTTAAGTGATGGATTGGGCTATATTCATGACTTTTTGCAATTCCTTGCGGTCTTGGGCAGAGCAGGAGCCATACCAAGCTGGGATACAACCAGAAAGAATGCTTTCTATCTGTAAAAGTTGCACCATGAATTGTTGTAAATAAGCAGCATTTCTTTTGGCTGGGCAGGACAGGGACACTTTCCCTCAGCTTCTTCTTGGATTTGTCCTCCGTTGTCCTGTTCAGGAAATCTCAGAAGACTAAGGAAATTTGGCATGTCAGCTACGACTCTCACCAACTTTTACAGATGCACCATAGAAAGCACTCTTTCTGGTTTTATCACAGCTTGGTATGGGCTCCTGCTCTGCCCAAAACTGCAAGAAATTACAAAATGTTGTGAATGAAGCCCAATCCATCATGCAAACCAGCCTCCCACCCACTGACTCTATCTACACTTCCCACTGCCTCAGCAAAGCAGCCAACATAACTAAGGACCCCATGCAACCCGGACATTCTCTCTTCCACCTTCTTTTTTTGGGAAAGAGATACAAAAGTCTGAGGTCACATACCGACCGACTCAAGAACAGCTTCTTCCCTGCTGCTGTCAAGTTTTTGAATGGACTTACCTTGCATTAAGTTGATCTTTCTCTACACCCTAGATTTGACTGTAATAGTACATTCTGCACTCTCTCGTTTCCTTCTCTGTGAAGGTATGCTTTGTCTGTATAGTGTGCAAGAAACAATAATCCGGTCCCTGGCGCTGTGAGGCAGCAAGGCTAACCATTGTGCCACTGTGCTGCCCACGTCAGTCATGTGGCACTGGGCCACATGAAGAGATGTGAGGACAGGTGGCCAAAAGTCCTGGCGAAGGGGTAGGAGAGAATCCTAAAAGCAGAGTGGCAGCGAGGGCCAGAGAGGAAATTCCAGAGCTCAAGAGAACTGCCAGCTGAAGGCCTGGTCAATAAAACAGTGGAGCCATTAAAAATAAAGAAGGTGCAAGAAACAGTTTATTTATTAATGTCACAGATAGGTTTACATTAACGTTTCAATGAAGTTACCGTGAAAATCCCCTAGTCGCTACACTCCAGCACCTGTTCGGGTACACCGAGGGAAAATTTAGCACGGCCAATGCACCGAACCAGCACGTCTTTCAGTCTGTGGGAGGAAACTGGAGCATCTGGAGGAAACCCACGCAGACATGGGGAGAACGTGCAGCCTGCACACAGACAGTGACCCAAGCCAGGAATCGAACTCCTGTTGTACTGTCGAGGCAGCAGTGCTAACCACTGTGACACGAGATCAGAATTGGAGGAGTGTGGGGATCTTGGAGTGTTGTAGGCCAGGAGGAGATTACAGAGAGAGGGAGGTGCAAGGCCATGGAGGGATCAGTGATGGTCAGCGAATGATCCCCTCTGTATGGAAGAGGCAGATTGACTAATACCACCGAATATATTGGTTTTCTTTGTCAGGTGCTCAGACTAGAGTCAGTGTGGCAAGCGGATATTTGTCTGTAAGTGATGAGGTATCAGTAGTGCTCCTTGTTCTGCTGGACTGATGAGTTTGATGGCAGGGGATGTTAATTAGGTGCGAGGTAATTTCTGCAAAGCTTTAATTATTATGTACCCACGGTAATAGTTAATCAGCAATTTACAATGCAGCTAACCTAAGCTTAACTTTTTAATGAAGCTATTGTTGAATATTTAATGAGCAGACTGGCACTATGGAGCAGTGACATGTGATCTATCAGTTGACAGCCTGGGGTAACAGAACACCATTCAGTCTATGTTTTAAGCAGCTTTAGTTCAATGCTGAGAGGTTGTATGCATTGGGCTGGCAAGTCGAGAGTTAGGAAATCACAATCTCAGAGTAAGATGTTGGCCATTTAGGACTGAGATTTCTTAACTCAGAGCGTTGTGAATCTTTGGAAATCTCTGTTTTGATTTGATTGGATTTATAATTATTAACATGTATTAACAGACAGTGAAAAATATTGTTTCTTGCATGGTTTCTTGCAGAAAAAGCATACCATTCATAGAAAAGGAACGGAGAGAGTGCAGAATGCAGTTTTACAGTCACAGCTAGGGTGTAGAGAAAGATCAACTTAATGCATGTATTGGGATAAAGTGAAAAGTATTGTCTCTTGCATGCTATGTACGCAAAGCATACCGTTCATAGAGTACATAATACATTTTCACGGTAACTTCATTAATGTAAGTCTAATTGTGACACTTTGAAACTTTAAACATAAGGGCGAAGGAAAGGAGAGAGTGCAGAATATAGTATTACAGTCATAGCTAGGGTGTAGAGAAAGATAAACTTTGTGCGAGGTAGGTCCATTCAAAAGTCTGACAGCAGCAGGGAAGAAGCTGTTCTTGAGTCGGATGGTGCGTGACCTCAGACTTTTGTATCTTTTCCCTGATGGAAGACGGTAGAAGAGAGAATGTCCGGGGTGTGTGGAACCCTTTGCCCCAGAGAGCTGAGGATGCCCGGTCATTGGGTACATTCAAGATTGAGATCAATAGATTATTGGATCCAGAGGGAATCGAGAAGTATGATGGAGGAGGTTCGTGGTGTCAGGGGGTGGGGGGGCCAATGGCCTCTACTTTATCTATTTTCTAATGTTCTTATCTTGACGTTGGAGGCAATACCTTTGAGCTCAGTACCTTTGAGCGAGAGAGAACCAAAAGAACCAATCTTTCTCTAAGATGTCATCATTCCAACTTATTCTAGTTCTCCTCACCCTTTCCATTCCCCAAGTTGCTGACCTTTATCCTTGTGTAAGCCCATGGTTACCAATTGCCCCCGTGGTATTTGATCCGCACCAAGAGCATTGGCAGACTCTTTGACACTGGGAACATTACATTGCTTCCTCGCCCAGCCACTAATATGTGCCCACGAAATTGGCAAGAGATCGGAGGCATGGGGCAACACCTCCTGAAAATGAAGGGTTTATCAAATGTGGAGCAGTTGAGGAGTCTGGGTCTGTACTCAATGGCATTTAGATGGATGAGAGGGGAAATCTTATTGAAACTTAGAGAATACAGAGAGGCCTGACTAGAGTGCACATGGAGAGGATGTTTCCAATATCGGGAGAGACTAGAACTCGAAAGCACAACCTCAGAGTGAAGGGATGCTCATTTAAACTGAGGAGGAATTTCTTCAGCCAGAGAGTGGTGAATCTGTGGAACTCTTTGCCACAGAAGGCTGTGGAGGCCAAGTCATTGAGTGTCTTTAAGACAGAGATAGATAGATTCTTGATTAATAAGGGGATCAAGGTTTACGGGGAGATGGAGGAGAATGGAGATGAGAATCATATCAGCCATGACTGAATGGCAGAGAAGACTTGATGGGCTGAATGGCCTAATTCTGTCCTATATCACATGGTCTTATGGAAAACAGATCAAAAACCTTCAGCCTGACCACAATTTGGACCTCAGGATGATAACAACAACTTGCATCTCTAAAGCACCCTTAATATAGTAAACGCCCCAAAGCATTTCGCAGGAGTGTTTTTAAACTAAATGTAGTTTAGGAGATGTTAGGACAGGTGAGTTTGGTCAGAGAGTTAGGTTTGAAGGAGGGAAAGAGAGGTTTAGGGAGCCATTTTCAGGGTTTAGTCCTTGCAGAAGGCAGGGCTGTTGATGGGGGCGATGATGGAATTCAGGGATGGGTCCTGACCTCGAGGAACCCAGTCCATGTTTCCTTTCCTGAAGGTGGTCCTGTGGGTAGCACCCCCCTCTCCACACCAGAAGCTCCAGGTTCCAGTCCCACCTCGGGATTTGGTGGTCGAGGAAGGTGCTTTCTTGACACAGTCAAACAGGTTGAGTGTCAACCTGCAAATCCTGCCAAACGCACCAATGGCTGACGGTAAGAGGGGAGAGACTCCCATTCCGCTGTGTGATTGGGAAGAAGGTTGGAGCTTCTTGCTATCCATAGCTCCAGGATGAATTGTGTGTATGAAGGTGCATGTGGCCACAACAACCCACTGTTCACTGAGTGAACAAGGCCGCTCCACCACAGTATGGCTGTGTTGAGAAAATGTGTCTGTGACGGTATGAGAGTCAAGATTAGGCTGAGACATTCCTACAATAGTTGAATAGCTTGCAGCATTTACTGGCTTGGCTTAGACAGTGCTGCTTGATAGGGGGGTTCACACCCTTACAATTACATCGCACAATAAGTCAAGAGTGGAGGGGGGGGTGAAGGCGGATGACAAGCTTTATATAATGTACCAAGCTCAGAGATTCTAGATAACCTGGAACACCTAGACAACAAAGACACCTAGGTCAGACTCCTATTTATCAACCACAGCTCAGCCTTCAACACCATTATCCCCACAAAACTCATCTCCAAGTTCTGTGGCCTGGGCCTCGGTATCTCCCTCTGCGACTAAATCCTGAACTTCCTAACCCACAGGCCACAATCAGTAAGGACACCTCTTCCACGATCATCCTCAACACCAGTGCCCCACAAGGCTGTGCCCTCAGCCTTTTACTATACTCCTTACACACCTATGACTGTGCAGCCAAATTCCCCTTCAACTCTATTTTCAAGTTTGCTGACGACACCACTGTAGTACGTCAGGTCTCAAATAACGACGAGACAGAGTACAGGAGTGAGATAGAGAATCTGCTGAACTGGTGCAGCAACAATAATCTCTCTCTGAAAGTCAACAAAACAAAGGAGATGGTCATCGATTTCAGGAAGGTTGTGGAGAACATGCCCCTGTCTACAGCAATGGGGATGAAGTAGAAATGGTAGACAGCTTCAAGTTTTTAGGTGTCCAGATCACCAACAACCTGTTGCCATCCATGCCAACACTATAGTTAAGAAAGCCCACCAATGCCTCTACTTTCTCAGCAGATTAAGGAAATTTAGTATGTCTGCCATGACTCTCACCGACTTTTACAGATGCACCATAGAAAGCTTTCTTTCTGGTTGTATCACAGCTTGGTATGGCTCCTGCTTGGACCAAGACTGCAAGAAACTACAAAAGATCATGAATGTAGCCCAATTCATCATGCAAACCACCCTCCCATCCATTCACTCCGTCTACACTTCCTCAGAAAAGCATCCAGAATAATCAAGAACCCAATGAACCCCGGACATTCTCTCTTCCACCTGCTTCCATCGGGAAAAAGATACAAAAGTCTGAGGTCACGTAC
Organism: Carcharhinus amblyrhynchos; assembly: GCF_965287045.1. Taxonomy (NCBI): domain Eukaryota; kingdom Metazoa; phylum Chordata; class Chondrichthyes; order Carcharhiniformes; family Carcharhinidae; genus Carcharhinus; species Carcharhinus amblyrhynchos. The sequence goes on from NC_137351.1 coordinate 12,858,798, forward strand.
CAACCAACTCAAGAACAGCTTCTTCCCTGCTGCCATCAGACTTTTGAATGGCATTAACTTGATCTTTCTCTGCACCCTAGCTATGACTGTAACACTACATTCTGCACTCTCTCCTCTATGAATGGTATGCTTTGTCTGTATAGTGTGGAAGAAACAATACTTTTCACTGTATACCAACGTATGTGACAATAATAAATCAAATGAAATCAAATCCAGAAATCTCACAGTGTTACACAAAACTCCAGAAGCACATTAGAAAATCAAACTGGAGACTTGTCCTCTGGACCCATAAGCGCCATGTAAGCATCACACATCAAGCAGCTTTTTCCTCTCGTTTGTAAATGACAATAATGTTATCGAATGGAACGAGATTAATAATATTGAGTCAATTTCACTTACACAGGGTATTCTACGTCTAAGCAGAAAGCTCTTAACTACATTGTATGTGTCAGGAACTCCCCTAGCTGCTGATGTTAACTGATTCTAATAAAGGCCCATGGCAACAAATAAACTCTGAAAGGCAAACTCTTTCAATTCAACAAACTTCCTTTATTTGACAAATGCTGACATGATAATAGAAAGAAGCTGAGGGGATTTGCATTTATATAGCACCATTCACGTCCTCAGAATGTTCCAAAGCGCTTTACAGCCAATGAAATACTTTTTGAAGTTTAGTTGCTGCTATAATGCAGGATACACTACAGCCAATTTGGAGACAGTTAGGTCAACAAGAGTTCATGTCGATGAATCCCTACAGTGTAGAAGGGGGCCATTTTTGCCATTGGATCTGCAGCAACCACAATTCCACCCAGGCCCAATCCCCATAACCTCATGCATTTACCCTAGCTAGTCCCCCTGACACTAAGCAGCAATTTAGACTAGTTAACGCACCTAACATCTTTGGATACCGGAGCACCCGGAGGAAACCCATGCAGACACAGGGAGAACGTGCAAACTCTACACAGACAGTGAGCCAAGCTGGGAATCGAACCGGGTCTCTGGAGCTGTGAGGCAGCAGTGCTAACCACTGTGCCACCGTGCCCCCAAATGGAAATGTCAGAAGTGGGATTTGAACCTATGCCCCTCGAAAGGGACCAGAATTCACCAGACTTACACAAGGCAAGGAATCCACACTCCTTGAGTCTGGCACCTTAGACCACTCGGCCATCCAAACAACTTCATGCTGCCTTTTGGGAGAGAGTCCCAGATTTCCTAATTGCCTTTTATTTATTTAAGGGATGTGGGTGTCACTGTCTAAGCCAACATTCATTGCCCATCCCTAATTGCCCCTTGAGAAGATGCTGATGAGCTGCCTTCTCTGCAGTCCCTGAAGCTTAGATACATCCACAGTGTTGTGAGGAAGCTCCAGGGTTTAGACCCTGTGATAGTGAAGGAACGGCGATATATTTCCAAGACAGGATGTTCTTTTCCTCCTTCATTCTTTGATAGGATGTGGGCCATAATAGGGTCAACCACATTGCTCTAAGTCAGACCAGGTAAAGATGGCAGATTTATAAACCAGGTGGATTCCTCTATGATATTCATGATAGTTTCATGGTCACCATTACTGAGACTAGTTTTATATTCCAGGTTTATTCGTTGTACTCCAATTCCACCAGCTGCCACAGTGGGGTGTTCCAAGAGCATTAGATGTGCCCTAAGTTAGTTGGGTCTTAAGCTCTGGAATTCTCTCCCTCAACTTGTTCATCTCTCTTCTTTCCCATCGCTCCGGCCTCTGAGAAAATAGGAAATGCTGTGTCTGGGGGCGAGACATGGCGTTTTCCGCCATGTCCATGGTGATGGAGAGGAAAATCCGGGACTAGGCCTCAAATACATCATTGTATCCGATTGCGGTCACTGCACTTCAGGAGGGAGAGAGAACGCAATGGAGATTTGTCAGAACGAGTGTTGAGGATGAGAGAAGTGGGGCTGTTCTCCTTTGAGCAGAGGAAACTAAGGGGAGATTCGAGGTGTTGGAAAAAAAATGAAAATCTTTGATGGAGTAACTAAAGAGAGGCTATTTCTAGTGACAGAATGGTCAGTAACTAGAGGGACACAGATTAAAGACAATGGACAAATGAGCCAGAGTGGACACAAGGAGATAATGTTCACACAGAAAGATGTTGTAGTTTGGAATAGCCATACGGTCATCAAGTGGAATTTTCTCATTTCACCGCCATGCGTACCGACAGGATTGGGCTACGACCTGGGGCAGGAGTTTCCAATCTTGGGGCGAGGAAAATCCCACCCATAGAGTTTTACAGCACAGAAAAAGGCCCTTCGGCCCACCATGTCTGCACCAGCCATCATGCACCTATCTATTCTCATCCCATTTTCTAGCCCATGATCCACAGCCTGGTATGTTATGGTGTTTCAAGTGCTCACCTAAGTGCTTCCCAGGTATTGTGAGGGTTCCCACCTCTATCAGCCTTTCAGACAGCGAGCTCCAGATCTCCACCACCCTCTAGGCGAAAAAGCTTCTCCTCAAATCCCCTCAAAATCTCCTGCCCCTGGCTTCCTGGTTATTGACCTCTTTACTCAGGGGAAGTTCCTTCTTATCTACCTTACCTATTCCACACATGATTTCATAAACCTCAATCACGCTCCCCCCCTCTGCCTTCTCTGCTCTAAGGAAAACAACCCCAGCCTAACTAGCCTCTCTGCATAGCTGAAACGCTCCAGCCCAGGCAACATCCTAGTGAATCTCCTCTGCACCCTCTCTAGTGCAATCACACCCTTCCTATAGTGTGGCGACCAGAACTGCACGCAGTGCTCTCGTTGTAGTCTAACCAACATTTTATTCAGCTCCAGCATCACCTCCCCCGGCTCTTTTACTTTATGCCTTAAAGGCAAGTATCCCATATGCCTTCTTAACCACTTTTTCTTCCTGTCCTGCACTGACTGAGAGTGTAGAGGAAACTGGTCCAATCGTAGCTTTACGAAGAGAAGTGGATTAATATTTGCAAGGGAGGAAATTTGCAGGGCCATGGGGAAAGAAGAGAAAAATGGGATTAATTGGTTCACAATTTGGTGGGACTGGCACAGGTAAGGTGGGAAGAATGGTCTCATAGAGTCATAGAGACAAAGGGGTTTACAGCATGGAAACAGGCCCTTCGGCCCAACTTGTCCATGCCGTCCCTTTTTTTAACCACTAAGCTAACCCCAATTGCCCACATTTGGCCCATATCCCTCTATACCCATCTTACCCATGTAACTGTCTAAATGCTTTTTAAAAGGCAAAATTGTACCCGCCTCTACTACTGCCTCCAGCAGCTTGTTCCGGATAATCACCACCCTGTGTAAAAGAAATGCCCCTCTGGACCCTTTTGTATCTCTCCTCTTTCACTTATGCCCTCTAGTTTTAGACTCCCCTAAGTTTTGGATTTTCTAGAAGTGACGGAGACGATAGAGAAAGTTTATTTATTAGTGTCACAAGTAGGCTGCAATGGAGTTACTGTGAAATTCCCAGAAACACTCTGGTACCTGTTCGGGTACACTGAGGGAGAGTTTAGCACAGCCAACGTACCTAACCAACACGTCTTTCGGACTGTGGGAGGAAACTGGAGCACCTGGAGGAAACCCATGTAGACATGGGAAGAACATGCAGACTCCACACAGGCAGTGACCCAAGCCGGGAATCGAACCTGGATCCTTGGTGCTGTAGAGGCAGCAGTGCTAACCACTGTGCTGACACAGTCAGTGCTGCTGGTTAGTTAACATTGTTACCCAGAGGATCAACTCCATACCTACGAGCAGACATTGAGTGTAGCAGAATGTATTTATCTGCAGCGTCTGATAACTGGCTCTCTAATATCCACAGAAACTACCGCACAGATTTGGCAGAATGACATTTAGTGCTTCTAAAAGTCGATGCGGCTGTTTGAGTTTAAACTGCAATCAATGCGACAGTGGTAATTAAACATAACATCTGAGGAGGTGTATCTCAAAACTAGCCAGCCACAGCTGAGCTATAAACACATTGTACAAGACTCTCATGCCCTGTGTACTTAATGTGGATTACTGCTTATCACGCTCCATTGCCATTCTGATTAAACTGCTATGTAGGCTCCCTGCAATCAGTTACTCCGAGTATTCCTCGCGCATAGGAATCATTTATCGGTTCAGAGAGTGACGCTACCTTGTAGCTAATCCCAGGTGAAAAATTAACCAACATCTCCAGATCATTCAGTAAAAAATCATCTACAAATTTACTTGCTGCTCTGCTGGCCAAAGTTAATCCTTTTCTCACCTCCCTGGGAAGAATTCCCTCCATGGGCTGATACTGTTTGGAATCCATGTTCCACCACATTCGTATTTCCCCAAAACAAAAAACCTAAGCTGACACTCTCAGTGCAATACTGAGGGAATGTCACACAGTCAGAGGGTCAGTACTGAGGGAGTGCTGCTTTGGTGGAAGGGTCAGTACTGACGGGGTGCCACACTATCAGAGGGTCAGTGCTGAGGGAGTGCTGCACTGTCAGAGGGTCAGTACTGAGGGAGTGCCGCACTTTCAGAGGGTCATTACTGAGGGGGTGCTGCACTGGTGGAAGGGTCAGTACTGACAGGGTGCCACACTATCAGAGGGTCAGTACTGAGGGAGTGCTGCACTGGTGGAAGGGTCAGTACTGACAGGGTGCCACACTATCAGAGGGTCAGTACTGAGGGAGTGCCGCACTGTCAGAGGGTCAGTGCTGAGGGAGTGCCGCACTGTCAGAGGGTCAGTGCTGAGGGAGTGCCGCACTGTCAGAGGGTCAGTGCTGAGGGAATGCCGCACTGTCAAAGGGTCAGTACTGAGGGAGTGCTGCACTGTCAGAGGTGCTGTCTTTCAGATGAGACATTAAATGGAGGATTCTGCTCTTCAAGGTGATTATATACCATTCCATGGTTATTATTTCACACACACACTCACACACACAGACACTTACACTCTCATACACACACACGTATGCTCATGCACGATATTCATTTAAACCCGCTCACACACATCCTTGTAAACACACACTCATTCTGGCAGTCACACACACACACACACACACACACACACTTTTTCACAAGTTGCAAAACGAGACACGCATGGAAACAATTTTGCCAGTAGTGCAAAACGGATCGTTGGTGACATGGTAGTACACTTTACACCCTCACACACTTCAAAAAAAACAGACGGAGTGAATGCAAGGATTACAACAACATTCTTGCAACTAATTTGGAATTAATAGCCATAAAATTACACAATCACTTGCATCAAATGCATGACAACTTTTCTCTAATTACATTAGTTGTGTCATCTACAATTGTGTTATTAACATATATTAGCATAGATTTCAATATTTTATACATGCCTTAATTAGTACTAATCAGGGAGGGTACATGTTACAAAGTCATTCAGTCTGTAATGGATGGCAAGACATGAAAGGAGTGTTTCTTTATCGAAGCGATAGCCGTGTTTGTTTTGATGTGAGCTACAACTGAGCGGAGAGCAGATGTTGGAGAGAGACAATGTCTATCCAAGATACTCACAGCTCCAGTTAGTCAGGCTGGCTGGTTTCAATTCATCTCGAGTTCACTGATTACAAACCTTTCTGCAATATTTGTTTATGTCACATCTTCCAGTGAGCCCATCAAAGAGGAGAGACGCTTAGTGTTGGAAAACACGACACTTCCATTCCAAGTGACAAGTGTCAACATATAAAGGCTTTGATTGGTATGTCCTCCTATCCCCCCTCTCCTTGCACAACTCAGTGTCAAATTGTTATTGATAATCAGTCCTGTGAAATACTCACCACATTTTGCTAATTAGAATCATAGAATCCCTACAGTGCAGAAGGAATCCATTCAAGTCTGCACCGATCACAATCCCACCCAGGCCCTATCCCTGTAACCCCATGCATTTACCTTAGCCAGTCCCCCTGACACTAAGGGGTAATTTAGCATGGCTAATGCATCTAACCCGCACATCTTTAACTGTGGAAGGAAACTGGAGCACCCGGAGGAAACCCAAGCGGACACAGGGAGAACGTGCTGTGCGCTGTGAGGTAGCAGCGCTAACCACTGTTCCATTGTGCTGCCCTAGCTATATTAGCTCGATTATATTAACTATATTTTGCCAGGGAATTGAGTACAAGAGTTGGCAAATCATGTTGCAGCGAGATAAAACCTTGGTTAGGCCATATCGCGTGCAGTTTTGGTCGCCACGCCACCAAAAGGACATGGAAGGTTCACCAAGATAATTTCGAGAGCATTGGCTATGAGGGGAGATTGAATAAACTAGGATTGTTTTCACTGGAACGACAGAGACTGAGGGGAGAACTGATAGAGGTCTACAAAATTATGCGAGGCATCGACAGGATGGATAGTCAGAGGCTTTTTCTCAGGCTGCAAGTGTCAATTACAAGGGGGCACATGTTCAAGGTGAGAGGGTGAAAGTTTAAGGGAGGTGTGCAGGGGGAGATTTTTCATGCAGAGAATGATGGCTGCCTGGAACATGCTGCCAGAGGAGGTGGTGGAAGCAGGTATATTAACAACATTTAAGAGGCAGCTGAATGGGTAGATAAATAGGGAGGGAATAGAGGGATACGGACCAAGTAAGGACAGAAGGTTTTTTTGGTTTAGTTAGGGCATCATGGAGGGCCGAAGGGCCTGTTCCTGCGCTGTACTTTTCTTTGTTCATTGTTCTTTGTTTCTTTCATATGGAAGATTCTGGTAGTCACTAACAAATCCGATCAAAAATTCAGGAGAAACTCCATGAGGAAGAAAGGAAGATAAGGATATGAAGTAGGGTAGAGAAGATTCATGTGAAGCATAATCACAGGTATTGACCAGTAGGCTAAATGATTTGTTCCTTGTTACAGATTCCATATAAATCTCTTATGTAAAGGTGCTGTATAAATGCAAGTTGTTGTTTTATATGGTGCCTGCATATATTCACCCAGAGCTCTGCACCAGTTGCTCATTTAAGGGGCTCAGACAAGGAAAGTTATACTGGAATTCTCCTGTCATATTCGTAATCAGGGGGCAGAGGTGGGAAGGAGGTGAATTGTCATCTGCTGCTCCTCTTGTCTGAAGGTGGCACAGTGGTTAGCACTGCTGCCCCACAGTGCCAGGGACCCGGGTTCAATTCCTGGCTTGGGTCACTGTCTGTGCAGAGTCTGCACATTCTCCCTGTGTCTGCGTGGGTTTCCTCTGGATGCTCTGGTTTCCTCCAACAGTGAGAAGTCTCACAACACCAGGTTAAAGTCCAACAGGTTTATTTGGCAGCACTAGCTTGCAGAGACTTTAACTTGGTGTTGTGAGAGTTCTTACTGTGCTTATCCCAGTCCAACACCAGCATCTCCACATCATTCCTCCAACAGTCCAAGGTGCATTGGCTGTGCTAAATTCTCCCTCAGGCACCAGAGTGCGGGAACTAGGGGAATTTCACAGTAACTTCATTGTAGTGTTAATTTAAGCCTACTTGTGACACTAATAAATAAGTTTTAAAATAAATAAACTTAAAATTAAACATCGTTCTCCACCAAACACACCTTGTGGGAGGGTGTTAAATTCCCCCAGATGTATGCAGACCCTCCTATTGGTCTCCAAATGACTGACTGAAAGTTGCTTTAATAACCTTTTGCAAGCATTCAAAACTCAAGAACAGCTTCTTCCCTGCTGCCATCAGACTTTTGAATGGACCTACCGTGTATTAAGTTGATCTTTCTCTATACCCTAGCTATGCCTGTAACACCACATTCTGCACTCTCTCCTTTCCTTCTCTGTGAACGGTATGCTTTGTCTGTATAGCATGCAAGGAACAATACTTTTCACTCTATGTTTATACATGTGACAATAATAAATCAAATCCGAACAAAATCAGATAAGCGGTTTTCAAATGTTCCTCCAAGATGCTGACATTAAGCAGACACCTCACAGGACAAACAGTGACATTGGGGTGTTTGACCAGGGAAGGAAATCGCTGAGTTCTCAACTTAAAGACAATCCCAAACTTCACTGGTTCTGTTTACCCGGCTGCCTGATTAAACAGCTAATTAAACAAAATGATCTTCCTTAGGTCAGAGCTGACAAGCTTACACGAAGGTGAAATCAATTCATTAGCTGTTCATTAGACACCAATATAAAATCCAATATCAACACACTGTGACAACAACACCAACAACCCGCATTCGTATAGAACCTTCGACATGACAAAACATTCCAAGGCGCTTCACGAACAAACCAAAATGTGACACCATGCCACATCAGGAGATATTCAGACAGGTGGTCAAAAGTTTGGTCAAAAAGGGAGAGATTATGGAGCATCAAAATGGAGGAGAGAGAGGTGGAGAGGAGGAAGCATTGCAGAGCTTAGGGGTCCAGGTAGATGAATCGTAGAAACCCTACAGTGCAGAAAGAGGCCATTTGGTCCATCGAGTCTGCACCGACCATAATCCCACCCAGGCCCTACCTCCATATCCCAACATATTTACCCACTAATCGCTCTAACCTATGCATCTCAGGACATTAAGGGGCAATTTTAGCATGGCCAATCAGCAATCTTTGGACTGTGGGTAGAAACTAGAGCACCCTGAGGAAACCCACGCAGACACGAGGAGAATGTGCAAAGTTGACACAGACAGTGACCCAAGCTGGGAATCGAACCCAGGTCCCTGGAGCTGTGAAGCAGCAGTGCTAACCACTGTGCCACTGTGCCACCGTGCTACTAAGGCTTAACCGTGCTGAAGTCCCGGGTCCCTGTAATAAGTCCTCAGGGGCAGATGTCCCTCCATCAAAATCCCTATATTTAGAAGCCCGACAACTGCATACAGAATGCTTTCAGTGAGCCGTCTACACCAGGTGTCCCAGGGGAACTGACACTCCCAGCAACAGACTCTCTGACTGGTCCATCAATTTGGCCCTTAATCAGGGTGTTCGTATTCTAACACGCCCACCTCAATCGCCTGATTAAAGTCGTTACAGTGCCGATGGTAGAATGATTAAAACTGAGGGTGTTCATGACCGGAATTAGAGGAGTGCAGATATCTCGAAGGTTTGTGGATCTGGGGGGAGTTTACAGTGGGAAGGTGGGGTAAGTCCATGGAGGGATTGAAAAACAAGCACGAGAACTTTAAAATCGAGGAGGCTTAACCAAGAACCAATGCAGGCCAACAAGCGCAGTGTTGATGGGTGAATGGGATTTGGTGCAAGTTAAGCTGTGGACAGCTGAGATTTGGATGGCCTCAAATCTGCCTATCTGCAGATAGACGAGCAACCAGGTGCAATCAAAACTGTCATAAAGTGAAGAAGGTTGAAAATAGAATGTGGGGTCACACTGCCAGAAGGATGTGGAGGCTTTGGAGAGGGTACAGAAAAGATTTACCAGGATGTTGCCTGGTACGGAGGGCATTAGCTATGAGGAGAGGCTGGAGAAACTTGGTTTGTTCTCACTGGAACAACAGAGGTTGAGGGGTGACCTGATAGAAGTCTACAAGATTATGAGGGGCATGGACAGAGTGGATAGTCAGAAGCTTTTTCCCAGGGTGGAAGAGTCAATTACTAGGGGGCACAGGTTTAAGGTGCGAGGGACAAGGTTTAAAGGAGATGTACGAGGCAGATTTTTTACACAGAGAATAATGGGTTGCCTGGAACTCATTGCCGGGGGAGGTAGTGGAAGCGGGTACGGTAGTGACTTTTAAGGGACGTCTTGACAAATACATGAATAGGATGGGAATAGAGGGTTACGGTGCCCGGAAGGGTAGGGGGTTTTAGTTCAGTCGGGCAGAGTGGTCGGTGCAGACTTGGAGGACCAAAGGGCCTGTTCCTGTGCTGTAATTTTCTTTATTCTTTGAGATCACAATCAGATCAGTCCTGGTCTCAAATCCACCTCCTCACCTGTTCCCGTATCCTTCTTTCCTTTTTTTTAATTAGAAACATATATATCTATCTCTCTCTTGAAACTATTTAATAATTCAGACTCCAGCACGCTACGGGGCAGCGAGTTCCACAAATTCACTGCCCTCTGTGAGAAGTAGTTCCTCCTCATCTCAGTGTTAAATCTACTGCCTCTCAACCTGTACCTGTGACCTCTTGTTCGAGGTTGCCCCACAAGACAGAACATTTGGTCTGCATTTATTCCATCAATCCCGTTTATATACCTCAATCAGATTTCCTCTCATCCTAAACTCCAGTGAGTACAAGCCCAAACTGTTTAATTTCTGTTTAATGTCTCCTCATACATCAACCTATTTATCCCCGGAATCAGACCAGGAGGTTAGCATGCACAGGGGATCATGGACAACACCTCTCATCCATTCTTTACATGAGCCGTAATGGGGAGTTAGTGCCAACACGCTTCTCCCTGAGTTTGGATTGTTTGGAATCAATTCAGGTAAATCTTCACAGGATGTGCCTGAAAAGTCCCTCAATGGACAGGTTAGTTCAATGCAAATCTGTGCTCCAGAGTTTAGGCTGGAGGCATTGCCACTGCTGCTCGTAGAAATAAAACACCCCATCGTCTCACCCCCTATTCCCTGACAGTCATACTGAAGTGTGACCCTGACACCAGAACTGGGAAAGTGGAAGCTGTGCCAATCTTCACCAGAACCATGCTGGCACCAGCGTTCTGGCAAGTCGGGCAACTATAAAGGGGGGGGGCGGTTTAGAACGGAGTTGAGGAAGAACTTCGTCACTCAAAGGGTGGTGAATCTCTGGAATTCTCTGCCCGTTGAAGTGGTGGAGGCTGCCTCGCTAAATATTTTTAAGACGCGGGTTGATGGGTTTTTGATAAGCGAGGGGATTAAGGGTTATGGGGAGAGGGCGGGAAAGTGGAACTGAGCCACGACAGATCAGCCATGATCTTATTGAATGGCGGGGCAGGCTCGAAGGGCTAGATGGCCTACTCCTGCTCCTATTTCTTATGTTCTTATGTTCTAGAGAGGACTTAAAACGAAATAGTGGAGGCGAGGAATCAAGTTTGGTAAGAGGCAACAAATTAAAAAGAGAAGACAGGGCAAAAGATCAAGGTAGCAATAAGGGAAATGATGATCAGAGTGACGCTGGAAGGGATAGAATGTACAAACCAAAGAGTGCACCAGTGGATAAGCCTAGAGGTTACAAAAATCGTAAAAACACAGAACTAAAGGTTCTGTATCTGAATGCATGTAACATTTGTAACAAAACTGATGAACTGACAGGGTGAATACAAATAAATATGTACGATCTGATGGCCATTATAGTGACATGGCAGCAGGATGATAAAAATTGGGACCTGAACGTTTAAGGATATGTGATCGTTAGGAAGGACAGGAAGTTAAGAAAAGGTGGAGGGTTAGCTCTGTTAATTAAGAATCATAGAATCATAGAACTCTACAGTGCAGAAAGAGGCCCTTTGGCCCATCGAGTCTGCACCCAACACAATCCCACACAGGCCCTACCCCCATATCCCTACATATTTTACCCACTAATCCCTCCAACCTACGCATCCCTGGATACTAAGGGGTAATTTCTTAGCATGGCCAATCAACCTAACCCACACATCTTTGGATGACAGTACAGTAGAGTGGGATGACCGTAGCTCTGGAGACCAAGATTTAGAATCAGTTTAAGTTGAGAAAGAGTAATAGTGAAGTCAGTAGTAGGAGTGATTTGCAGACCCCCTCCCCCTCCCCCTCCCCCCCACCCCCCAGCAGTAACCACACTATAGGATGCGGCACATAGAAAGAAATACTGGGAGCTTGTCAGAAAGTTATGGCAATAATCATGATGACTGTAATCTACAAATAGATTGGACAAGTCAGACTGGTAAATGTATATTCAATGATGAGTTCATAAAAGTGTTTTGGGGACAGTTTCTTTGAGCAGCATGTTTTACACCAATCAGAGAGCAGGTCTGGTGATTGCACAATGACCTCAGAGTGAAGACACTCCTAGGTAATAGTGACCATAATATGATTGAATTTCACATTCAGTTTGAGGGAGATAGGAGTGGGTCTAAGATTTGTGTTTTAAACTTAAATAAGGGCGATTGTGAGGGCACAAAGTCAGATCTGGATAAAGTGAACTGGGGAATTAGGATAAGGGATAGCACTGTAAAGATGCAGTGGCAGGCTTCTAAGAAGATATTTCAGAATAATCAAAAAAGATACATTCCAATAAGAAAGAATATCTAAGGAAAGGACACACCATCTGTGGCGAACCAAAGAAGTTAAAGATAGTATCAGATTGAAAGAAAAAATGTACAATTCTGCAAAAATGAGTGGTATGTCAGAAAATTGGACAGAACATAAAGTACATCAAAGAATGATCAAAAGATTAATTAGGAGAGAAAAATTAGAGTATGAGAGAAAGCTAACTAAAAACCTAAAAACAGATAGTGAACATTCCTACAGATATCTAAACAGGAAAAGAGTCAGCAAAGTGAGTGTTCGTCCTCCAGAGAGTGAGAATTGGGAGTTAATAGTAAATAAAAAATTGGCGGATGAACCGAACAAATAGTTTGTGTCGGTGTGGGGAATATAAATAACAGCCCTGAAGAAATTATGAATTAGGGGGTGAAAGGGAAGAAAGGACTTAAAACAATTCCAGTTACCAGGGAAAGGATACTGAGAAAATTATCAGAACTAAAAACTGACAAATCCCCAGATCCCACTGAAGTTCATCCGAGGATCCTAAAGGAAGTGACTGTTGAGATAGTGGATGCATTGGTTTTAATTTTCTAAAACTCCATAGATTTTGGAAAGGTCCTATCAGGGTGGCACAGTGACACAATAGTTAGCACTGCTGCTCGCAGCGCCTGGGACCCCAATTCCATTCCTGGCTTGGGTCACTGGCTGTGTGGAGTTTGTATGTTCTCCCCGTGTCTGTGTGTGTTTCCTCTGGGTGCTCAGGTTTCCTCCCACAAGTGGATAAATGTGAACTTGTCACTTTGACAAAAACAATAGAAAAACAGCAAAGTATTTTAAATGGAGAGAGATTTCAGAACTCTGAGGTGCAGAGGAATCTGGGCCTCACAGCGCCAGGGACTCGTGTTCGATTCCTGGTTTGGGCCACTGTCTGAGTGGAGTCTGCACTTTCTCCCCATGTCTGCGTGGGTTTTCTTCGGGTGCTGTAGTTTCCTCCCACAGTCCAAAGGATGCGCTGGTTAGATGCATTGGCCATGCTAAATTCACCCTCAGTGTATCCAAACTGGTGCCAGAGTGTGGTGACTACGGGATTTTCACAGTAACTTCATTGCAGTGTTAACATACAGTAAGAAGTCTCACAACATCAGGTTAAAGACCAACAGGTTTATTTGGAATCTCACCTGAGACTTCCTACTGTTCTCACCCCAGTCCAACACCGGCATCTCCACATCAGTGTTAATGTAAGTCCTACTTGTAACACTAATAAATAAACTTTAATTTGAAACTTAAACCTCAGCAAACAGTGAATTCTCCATCAGAGCGACTGAGGTCAATGAGGGAGGGGGAGTGCGGGTAGTGAGGGGAGAGTGCAGGGAGGGAGGGGAGAGTGCGGGGAGGAAGGGAGGGAAAGTGTGGGGAGGGAGGGGGGAGTGCAGGGAGGGAGGGGGAGTGTGGCAAGGGAAGGGGGAGGGGAGAGTGCGGGGAGGGGGAGAGAGGGGAGGGAGGGAGACTGCGGGGAGGGAGGGAGCAGTGCGAGGAGGGAAGGGGGGAAGAGAGGGGAGGGAGGGAGACGGCGGGGAGGGAGGGAGCAGTGTAGGGAGGGAAGGGGAGAGTGCGGGGAGGGAGGGGGAGACAGGGGAGGGAGGGGGAGTGTGGGGAGGGAGGGGGGAGTGTGGGGAGGGAGCGGGGAGTGTGGAGAGGGAGGGGGGAGAGACGGGAGGGAGGGGGAGTGTGGGGAGGGAGGGGGTAGTGAGGGGAGGGAGGGGAGCGTGCGAGACTGGCTGCCGCTGGTGCACAGAGTACGATTATACTGTGCACGTGCGTTACTGTGGGACTGAGCTCAGAACTAACAGCTGCTGGTACTTTAAATGCGGCATTGCCCACAGTCAGTCTACCCCGAGGACATCGGCGGTGATTGAAAGATTGCCAGGCCGCTGAGGGTTAGTCATGTGCTGCACTGACGGGAAACTAAACCAGGGGAAAGAGGCTCCCATCTGATGTCTGATAGGAGCGGAACCCAATGGGCAGTCACAGAACAGCGACTGGGCATCAGCGCGAATGAGGATGTTGGCTTTGGAATAAGTGCTTCCTGTTGTACTGCAAGCAAATCCAAACAGGCAACTGCACGTTCATTATAGCTTAATTATGGTAATTAAAACTGGTGGGATGAAGCAACAGAACAGGACCCGAGCCAACATAATTTACACACCATGTCTTCAGATGCTGATAACAGCAGATGATGGTGTCTCATCACCTCCTACAGCCATCTGCTCCTTTAGGCCTAGCTGGAATAACAGCACCGGGTGCCACCCGTTACTGAGTAGCTGCTAGATAAAAGGGAAGCTTTAAACCTTGTTCAACTGATGGTAATGAATTAGTGATGATCAGCACCTTCCGAGGGAGCGCGTACTCTGCCACATAATGTGGGAGACGGCCGGGGAAGTGAAACATTTCGTTTCAGATACACACAGTCAGGATTTTAATGTTCAAATTAATTCTCGCTGCAAGGATCCTGTAGCATTAAGAAGATAAGATTTTATCTTAAGGCTTTCCACAACATCTTAAAAGTGCTCCACAGCCCCGCAATCAATTACTTTGATATCCAGATCACCCTTCGTCAGAGCTAAGAGCAAAGGAAATCAGATTAGCCCATGACAAAGGGTCATCCAGACTCGAAACGTTGGCTCTATTCTCCCTCCATGGCTGCTGTCAGATTTTCCAGCATTTTCCATTATTGTCTCAGATTCCAGCATCCGCAGTATTTTGCTTTTATTTTGCTTTGATATCCAATGACTTTCATTAAATCAAAAAACTGGACTCGGCCATATCAATACAAGAGTAGTTCCGAAGCTGGGAATTCTGTGGTAACTCACCTCCTGATTCCCCAAGGCCTGTCCACCATCTGCAAGGCAGAAGTCAGGAGTGTGATGGAATACTCCCCATTTACCCAGATCAGTCCAGCTCCGACAGCAGTCAAGAAGCTCGACACCACCCAGGACAAAGCAGATGACCTGATTGGCACTCCATCCACAGGGCGGCACGGTGACACAATGGTTAGCACTGCTGTCTCACAGCGCCAGGGATCCAGGTTCGATTCCGGCCTCAGGTCACTGTCTGAGTGGAGTTTGCACATTCTCCCCGTATCTTTGTGGGTTTCCTCCGGGTGCTCCAGTTTCCAAAGATGTTCAGGTTAGGCAGATTGGCTGTACTATATTGCCCCTTTGTGTCCCAAGATGTGTAGGTGAGGGGGGATTAGCCATGGTAAATGCGCAGGGTCACGGTGGGGTTAAGGATGAACCACATTGCTGTGGGTCTGGAGTCATGTGTACTTCACCTGAAGTCCACCTCAGATCAGCCATGATCTTATTGAATGGCGGGGCAGGCTCGAAGGGCTAGATGGCCTACTTCTGCTGCTATTTCTTATGTTCTTATGTGTAGGCCAGAGCAGATAAGGACCTTCCCTCAAGGACAGTAGATTGTCTTGTCAATGTCACATTGTTGCTTGTGGGAGCTTGCTGTGCGTAAATTGGCTGCTAAATGTCCTGCACTACAATAGTGACTACTCTTCAGAAATACCTCATTGGTTGGAAAGTGTCCTGAGGCAGTGATATTTTTCTTTCTCTGTGGGTGTCAGGTACAGGAGAGGCTCTGAGAAGGTGTAGCCCCTGCTCCAACCCCCCACCAGCCCCACACCCCACCATCCCAACCCCATTCAAACAACCCGTAAGAATACAGGATCACATTTCACAACACAGAACACAGATGTTGTAACAGAAGGCTGTCTGTACCCATGGAAACACGAGTTCTCTGGCCTCGGGGGAAACATATTAAGTTTGTAATAATGTGATCCCACATTTCAGATGATGTAAAGAGCAGAAGGGGAGCTTTGTAACAGTTTACAACGGCGGCTTTTAACTGAGATTTCGACTGTATCACAGGGAGATGCTGACCACTGAACAGCTTTCTCACTGAGTCGTCAAAGGCCGTTCCACCTTTAAGCTCAGAAAATGGGCTGTATGGTGGCACAGTGGTTAGCACTGATGCCTCGCAGCCCCAGGGACCCAGGTTTGATTCCCAGCTTGGGTCACTGTCTGTGTGGAGTTTACACATTCTCCCCATGTCTGCGTGGGTTTCCTCCAGGTGCTCCAATTTCCTCCCACATTCCACAATACGTTAGATGCATTGGCTATGCTAAATTCTCCCTCAGTGTACCTGAACACGTACCAGAGTGTGGTGACTAGGGGATTTTCACAGTAATTTCATTGCAGTGTTAACGTAAGCCTACCTATTACACTGATTAATAAACTAAACTAATTCCAATTACTGCTGCAAGCAAACCTCAATTCCTCACTCTTAACCAAAGTCCACCAGAACAAGGGGAAACTCCACTGAGCAGAATTATCTGACAGTCACTCGGGAAATCCAGCACGGACCAGGGATCCACCCTGGAGTCTAGCTGCTTTTACAAACTCGACCCTTTATGGCTATGGAATATTTAGTAGCAAGAAGGAGCCAGCTCTCCAAACCAGACACAGCTCCAAGCAAGAAGCCCTAGAAAAAGCCATAGTGGGATGGGGCATTTTTATTCTCAGCTGTTCGACCAGGTGGGACATTTAAGGCCCAATACTGGACAGTGCCGTAACTGCCATCACCCAGTTCTTGCTCGTGGCACTGTTCTGGAGCTTTACCGTTATTTCTTAATGCTTCAGGACACTGCCAGAGGGTCGGTAACCCTCTAACGCGATGGGCCGAAGGGCCTCTTCTGCACTTTATGATTCTATTTAAGTAGTGTTCTGGGATTCAGAGAGTCCACAGACCATTACTGACTGGTGGCATTGTGGTAACATCACCAGGCTAGTAATCCAGATGCCCAGGCAAATCCTCCATGGGCTGTGGGTTCAAATCCCACCAGAACCGCTGGTGGAATTTAAATTCAATAATGTAATAACTTCAAAGGCGACTTGTTGTGGCTTCAAGTTATAAAGGGTTTATTACCAACAATATTTATATATATATATAATCAGGAGTCTGATGGAACACTAATACACAGTTTCTCCTCCTTGCCTCCAACTGAGGCTCCTCCCCAATCTAGGATGCCACGCCTTTGCTCCCGATTGGTTCGGCTTCCCATGCTGTCTCACCATAGGGTCCAGCTCAATCACATGACCCTCAAGGACCGCCTCCTTAAAGGAGCCACGCTACCACAAATCAGTTCAGAACTCTGGAGCTATAAAGCTAGCCTCAGCAATGGCGACCATGAAACTATCATCAAAAAAAACCCATCTGGTTCACTAGTAACCCCTTTGGGGAAGGAAATCTGCCACCCTCACCTGGTCTGGCCTACATGTGACCCCAGAGTCACAGCAATGTGTTGGATTGCCCTGAGAAATGGCCGAGTGAGCCATCCAGTTTCAAGGGCAAGAATTGCTAATGACGCCTGCATCCCATGAAAGAGGTGTTAAAAGATGTTCTTCATCTAAACTAAGCTTTGAACTTTAAGTAAATAGTCTAAATTAAACTTTTAGCACAACGTTTTAATTACTGTTTGATTTTTAAGAAGCAACTGTAGTTCCTTCCAGATAAAAGGAGATATATTTAGGGATGGAATTCCCAGAGACTGGCAGCTGTGAGGGTATTGAACCAACAGTGGGGTGATGCACTAAAAGCCGGAATTGCAGAGCGCAGACATCTGGGAGGAGCGGGGAGCTGGTTTACATCGATTGGTGGCCGTGCCTTCAGGTTCCTGGGCCCTAAGCCCTGTCATTCTGTCCCTGTCCCTTTCGGCCTCATTTTCCCCTCTTTCTGGATACTTCTTAAAGCCTAACACTTTGACAAATCTGTGGGTTGCCTGTTGTAGTTTGGTGTCCAATACCATTTAATGATCTCTCTTGTGCAGTACTTTGTAATGTTTTTACCATGTGGGAGACAATGCAAGATGTTGTTGGAGGTCTAGATGGTAATATTAAGATCAGTGTCTTACAGGAAGGGAATGACTTAGTGGTATTATCACCAGACTATTAACCCAGAAACTCAGCGAATGTTCTAGGGACCTGGGTTCCAATCCCGGAGATGGCGGAATTTGAACTCAATAAAACAAAAATATCTGGAATTAAGAATCTACTGATGACCATGAAACCATTGTCAATTGTCGGGAAAAACCCATCTGGTTGACTGATGTCCTTTAGGGAAGGAAATCTGCCACCCTTAGCTGGTCTGGCCTACAAGTGAATCTAGAGCCATAGCAATGTGACTGACTCTCAACTGCCCTTGGGCAAGTAGGGATGGGCAATAAATGCTGGCCAGCCAGCGACGCCCATGTCCCACGTATGAATAGAAAAAAAGTATGTGGAAGATTAGGTTGCCAGAAACATTTATCAGAACAGATGCCAGAGGAATGAGATTTAGCACAACTTAGTTACTTAGTAAATGTAAAACTTACACTCACATTATACAGATGGGGAGATTTGAGTCACTTTATTACAGACTTGAAATCTTGTAAGCTAATTATTTTTTTTTGTCCCTGCTGTGTGTATTAAGATGAGCTTCTGTCCAAGGTCCACTGCTTTAGTGGACATTTTGGTAATGATTAGTCCAGACTGGTGCCAACAGATAACTGACCAAGATGTCACTTGGGAATTTGTACAGATTGTGGATGTAGGGCATTGGCCACAGTGAATTTCATCTTGAGCATTCCTTAGATCTATGACGCCAGCTCAGTTAGTGTCTGCTTTGAGAGGCTGGGCACTCTCAGTGCAGTATTGAGGGAGTGCTGCACTACTCAGGGTGCCATCTTTCAGAGAAGACTCTTACCTTTGAGGTTGTGCTTTTATAATTTAGCCCCAAGCTGCTCGCAATCCCAACACAGAACTCTTTTCCCAGTTCTATCAATGTAATTTGGCAGTATGATGGTTGGCACTGCTGCCTCACAGCGCCAGGGACCTGGGTTCAATTCCAGCCTTGGGTCACTGTCTGTCTGGAGGTTGCACGTTCTCCCCGTGCCTGCGTGGATTTCTTCTGGGTGCTCAGTTTCCTCCCACAGTCTGAAGATGTGCAGGTTAGGTGGATTGGCCATGCTAAATTGTCCCTTGGTGTCCAAAGATGTGGAGGTTAGGTGGATTGGCCATGCTAAATTGTCCCTTGGTGTCCAAAGATGTGGAGGTTAGGTGGATTGGCCATGCTAAATTGTCCTTTGGTGTCCAAAGATGTGCAGGTTAGGTGGATTGACCATGCTAAATTGTCCCTTAGTGTCCCAAGATGTGTAGGTTAGATGATAAATGTGTGGGGTTATGAGGATAGGGCAAGGGGGACAGAGGGCTTGGGTAAGATGCTCTGTCAGGCTTGATGGCCAAATGGCTTCCTTCTGCACTGTAGGAATTCTATCATTTGTATTTACATGTACAATGATAACTGGGTCCTCCCCCGATTCCAAGTTCTTCTCCAGCTCTGAACAGATGCCCTGGACCCTGGCACCGGACAGGTAAGACAGACTTTGGACTCTCATTCTCGTCTGCAGAGACCCAAATCTAACTCCCTGACTACACTGTCCAATCGAGTGGAATGATGGGACAGGCTTGAGAAGCTGAATGGCCTTGTCCTGTTTCTCAATTGCTAACCCTACGATCAGTGGGGTCTTCACCTTTTCTTAAATTAAGAAAGCAAAATGAAAACCAAGGTTTAAGAGATCTCAACTCACAACCGTGAGTTGGTTACAAGGTTGACGATTACATTGACTGTGGGTCTGATCTATGAGTTCTAGACTCATCTCCCACATCTTCTTATTCGACATTTGTCTTTGTATTTTCTCTTTCTACTGCTAACCTTTTCTTTAGTAACACTGTAATGGTTTGTAGTGTTTTGCTGAGCTGCATTCAATCACACCAGCGGCAGATGAGGAAAGCCAGTTGGCTTATCCAACCAGGAAAGTTCCAACATACTCCCACCAAGGTCAGAGGCTGGGAATACTGCAGCAAGTAACTCACTTCCTGACTCCACAAAGCCTGTCCATCGTCTACAAGGCACAAGTCAGGAGTGCGATGGAATACTCTCTACTTGCCTGGATGAGTGCGGCTCCGACCACACTCAAGAAGCTCAACACCATCCAGGGCATAGCAGCCCACTGCTTAGCACCCATCCCCAAACATTCACTCCGTCCACCACTAACACACAGTGGAAGGAGTGTTTCCGTCTACAAGAACTGCAGGAACTCACCAAGACTCCTTAGAGAACACCTTCCAATCCTGCGATCTCTACCATCTAGAAGAACAAGGAAATGGGAACACCTCCACCTACAAGTTCCCCTCCAAGCCACTCACCATCCTGACTTGGATATACAGCAGGCATTCCTTCACTGTTGCTGAGTCAAAATGTGGTGGGAGTGGAGAGTAGGCAATGAAGAGAGAACCTGCAGGCCTGCAGGGCAATGAGTGAAACAGAACATTGGTGATACCTCCACAGTGGGGGGAACGGAAGCCCTCTATGGTTGTCTGAGTGTTGGGGGGAGCCCCCCAAAAAATTCCAAGATGGCACCAGAGCGAGGCGACTTCCTGCAAGCTGTGCCCAGCATACCTTCTAATTCTATCTTTTACACTGGCTCTATGCTTCTAAAACTTCATTCTCTTTCTCTACACCCTAGTTATGGCTGTAACACTACATCCTACACTCTCTCCTTTCCTTCTCTACGGATGGTATGCTTTGTCTGTATAGCATGCAAGTATTTTACTGTATACTAATACATGTGACAATAATTAATCAATTCAAATCAAATCAAATCATATCAAACCTCTGTGATGGACCAGGGGAATGGAGTTCACCTTCAGTGCCCATTAGGGCACCCTTTAAGGATGAGGTCCTGATCTCTATGGGTCCGGCCTTGCCAGTTCTATCAGCCCCCTCCTCCCCCCATCCTCCTCACACAGCAAATCCCTCCCACTCATTTCTTTTACTTCGGGGATGGGGGGGCTCAAGATCTGGAGAGAAAACTGGGCTGTGAAAGTGAAACATTGGTTTTCAGTCTGAGCGCTGAAGAGAAATGGTCAGATTCTGTCTAAAGTTTCCTGAAAGTCAGACTATGCAATACTTGTATTGAACTTTTCAGACTTTGGGTGGAATATTCTGATTATATCCATCGGAAATCCCTGCCTGAGGTCTTTGGACCTTTAAAAAGTCCTTTAAATTGTTTGCAATGATTCCGATGAACCCAGAAAATTGACCCCTTCGCATTTAGATATCTGTTTTGTGAAGTCATTCTTGATTTGGTTTATTATTGTCACATGTATTAGTGAAAAGTATTGTATCTTGCGTGGTGTACAAACAAAGCACACTGTTCATAGAGAATCACTGTCTCACTGTGCTTAGGTTGCATGGAAAGAATATATTTCTTGGTGGGGTTTTGGGTGCAGTGGGAGCATTAAGTCTACACAATTCAGTGCATGTGTTTCCAGCTAGGAAACAAAGCACTCGCAATTGTATACAAGCTGTCACATCCTGTGGGCACCCACGGCACATCTCAGCCAATGGATTATATCTGAAGTATTGCGATGCTGTGAACTGCAATTGTTAATGAATGCACAGCAAGCTCCCGCAGCCACCAGTAAGAGGCCAGTCGAATCATCTGATCTCCAGCTGTTTGTTGGGGAATGAGTATTGGCCTGAATGTTGGAAACCACCCCCCTCCCAGTGCCATGGGAAGGTTCATATATACCTAGACAGGCAGCCAGGGCCCCTGTTACTGTCTCACACGTACTACATTACACTTTCTCAGTCAATCTGAAAATATCCTGTTGACTGCATGATATCGGGGTTCGATCCAACTTTTCCAGCATTACACAGAAGGAAAAGGGTTTGCCAGCTAACAGTGCTGTTTCAGCAGATGATAAAAGAGAGGAAAAAAGATGTCATAGAACCATAGAATCCCTAGAGTGCAGAAGGAGGCCATTCAGCCCATTGAGGCCTGCTCTGAGAACAACCCACCCAGGCCCTATCCTCACATATTTACCCTGCCAATCCCCCTGACACCAAGGGGCAATTTAGCATGGCCAATCTTTTGATTTGATTTATTATTGTCACATGTATTGATATACAGTATTGTCACTTGCATGCTACACAGTCGGTCGGTTGTACATGTCATCAGATCTCTTTCCCAACGGAAGAAGGTGGAAGAGGGAATGTCTGGGGTCCTTGATTATACTGGCTGCTTTGCTGAGGCAGCGGGAAGTATAGACAGAGTCAATGGATGGGAGGCTGGTTTGCGTGATGGATTGGGCTACATTCATGACCTTTTGTAGTTCCTTGTGGTCTTGGGCAGGGCAGGAGCTATACAAAGCTGTGATACAACCAGGAAGAATGCTGTCTATGGTGCATCTGTCAAAGCTGCTGAGAGTCGTAGCTGACATGCCAAATTTCCTTAGTCTTCTGGGAAAGTAGAGACGTTGGTGGGCTTTCTTAACTATAGTGGCAGCATGGGGGGGGGGGGGGGGGGGGGGGCTACCAGCATGGGTTGTTGGTAATCTGGATACTGCCAATCCATCTAACCTGCATATGTTTGAAGTGCAGGAGAAAAGTGGAGCACCTGGAGGAAACCCACATGGACACAGAGAGAATGTGCAAACCCCACACGGACAGTGACCCAAGCCGGGAATTGAACCTGGGTCCCTGGCGCTGTGAGGAAACGGTGCTGAGGACTGTGCCACCATGTCCTCACTGTTTGTTCAGGAACGCCTATCATTTTTGAGGCTATGAAACTGATGACAAGTCAAGACTTTTCCACTGCACCACAGGAGTGAGGAAAAGGCTGGGAAATCTTCTGAATCCATTTGGGAAATGAATCAACAGACGGGACAAGCCACAGATTAACATTTCAATTTCAGCCAAATCATTCGGTTGTGGAAAGCTGTCCATCATGCCCCGAGTGCGTGGTTAGCGTTACAACTGACCTCATTAGGAGCTGACTGGTTTTCAGACCACACTTACCTCGGGTGAAATAAATACTGTTTGAACTTTATTCAAAATCGGAGAAATGATCACATTGATTTAGTGCCTTACAGCAAGTGGATTCCTTTCAAAGTGCAGGAAAAGCAGCAGCCAATTTGCGCACAGCAAGATCCCACAAACCGCAATGAGCTAGCAACCAGGTCACTTCTCCTAAACGACCAACCTTCTTATTGTGAGACTATGACCCCCAAATCCTAGACATTCTGGCTGAGGAAACAACCCCTTGGCCTCTGCCTGCTCAACTCCTCGAAGAATCTGTTTCAGTGAGATCACCTCTCATTCTTCTAAATCCTGAGAATATAGGCCCATTCTACCCAATCTCCCCTCATAGAATCCCTACAGTGCAGAAGAGGCCATTCAGCCCAGCAGTTCTGCACTGACTCTCTGACAGACTATCTTACCCAGGCCCTCTCCCCCACCCTTTCCCTACAACCCCACAGATTTCCTGCGGCTAATCCATCTAACCTCCACATCTTAGGACACCAAGGAGCAATTTAGCATGGTCAATTAGGTAAATTGCCCCTTAGCACCCCAGGATGTTAGGTTGGAGGGAATAGTGGGGTAAATATTTGCAGTTATCGGGATAGGGTCTGGGTAAGATGCTCTATCAGAGAGTTGAAGCAGACCGATGGGCCAAATAGCCTCCTTCTGCACTGTAGGGATTCTATAATAGGTAAACCTCCACATCTTTGGACTGTGGGAGGATACCTGAGCACCCGGAGGAAACCCACACAAACACAGGGAGAATGTGCAAGCTCCACACAGGCAGTCACCCAAGGCCTGAATTGAACCTGGGTCCCTGGCACTGAGGCAGCTGTGCTAACCATTGTGCCACCCCTTTTTAAAATAGGCTAAAGGGCATGGGGTAACCAGAAATTAATCTAATGAAAATTTACCGTTTATATAGATGATCTGGAGGAGGGAACCGAGTGTATGGTGTCGAAATTTGCTGATGACACCAAAATTGGTGGAAAGGCAAATTGTGCGGAGGGTGTGGAGAGTCTACAGAAGGATCTAGATAGGCTGGGCGAATGGGCCAGGAAATGGCAAATGGAATTTAATGTTGCCAAGTGCGAGGTGGTCCACTTTGGTAGGAATAATGGTAGGAAGGATTATTACTTACGTGGAGAAAAACTGCATCAGGCGACGGTGCAGAGGGACCTCGGGGTCCTTGTGCATGAGTCGCAAAAACCCAGTTTGCAGGTGCAGCAGGTGGTCAGGAAGGCGAATGGGATGCTGGCCTTCATCGCGAGGGGGATTGAATATAAAAGTAGGGAGGTCTTGCTGCAGCTATATAGGGCATTGGTGAGGCCGCAGCTGGAGTACTGTGTGCTGTTTTGGGCGCCGTACTTACGCAAGGATATTTTGGCCTTGGAGGGAGTGCAGAGGAGGTTTACTAGGCTGATGCCGGAGTTGAGGGGGTTGAGCTATGAGGAGAGGCTGAATAAACTAGGCTTGTACTCGTTAGAGTTTAGACGAATGAGGGGAGATCTCATTGAGATGTATATGATGATGATTGGGATGGATAGGATAGAGGTGGAGAGACTCTTCCCGCTCAGAAAGGATAATAGGACTAGGGGGCACAGCCTCAAGATAAAGGGGGGGGCGGTTTAGAACGGAGTTGAGGAGGAACTTCTTCACTCAAAGGGTGGTGAATCTCTGGAATTCTCTGCCCGTTGAAGTGGTGGAGGCTACCTCGCTAAATATTTTTAAGACGCGGGTTGATAGGTTTTTGATAAGCGAGGGGATTAAGGGTTATGGGGAGAGGGCGGGAATGTGGAGCTGAGCCAAGACAGATCAGCCATGATCTTATTGAATGGCGGGGCAGGCTCGCAGGGCTAGTTGGCCTACTCCTGCTCCTATTTCTTATGTTCTTATGTTCTGTTACATCCACTCTAAGATAAGGAGTAGCCTCGGGGAAGCAGAATAAAGCTGTGAAATGTACTTAGAGTTGTGGTCATCAAAGCTCCTCTTTAAGTTAGCTCCTCTTTAAGAAGAGAACAAAAGAAAAGGGAGAGAATTCAAGAAGCCTTGAGGAGGGGGCGTGGGGGTTGAATTCCAGAGTTTGTGGCACAGGTAGCTAAAGTGGAGCAAAGAAAATGAGCGAATGGGCAAGAGGAAAGAATTGAAAAACAGAGTGTAGATATTACAGAGGGCTGTGGGATCGCAGGAGAGGGGGCAAAACAACAGAGGAAACTGAAAGCAAAGATGAGAATTTTGAATCTAGACCCTTTGAGAAGGACTTGGATAGGTTAGGAGAGTGGGCAAAGAAGTGGCAGATGGAATAAAGTGTGAGGTTATGCACTTCGGAAGGGGGAATGAAGGCAAAGGCTATTTTCTAAATGGGAAAATGCTTAGGAAATTAGAAGCACAAAGAGATTTGGGAGTCCTTGTTCAAGACTGTCTTAAGGTTAACGTGCAGGTTCAGTTGACAGTAAGGCAGGCAAATGCAATGTTAGTATTCATGTCAAGAAGGCTAGAATACAAGAGCAGGGATTTACTTCTGAGGCTGTATAAGGCTCTGGTCAGACTTCATTTGGAGTATTGTGAGCAGTTTTGGACCCAATATCTAAGGAAAGACGTGCTGGCCTTGGAAAGGGTCCAAAGGATATTCACAAGAATGATCTCTGGAATGAAGAGTTTGTCATATGAGGAACGGTTGAGGACTCTTGGTCTGTACTCATTGGAGCTTAGAAGAATGAGGAGGAATCTTGTTGAAACTTACAGGATACTGCAAGGCCTGAATAGAGTGGACACGGAGAAGATGTTTCCACTAGTAGGAAAAACTAGAACCAGAGGACACAATCTCAGGCTAGAGGGATGATCCTTTAGAACTGAGATGAGGAGGAATTTCTTCAGCCAGAAAGTGGCAAATCTGTGGAACTCTCTGCTGCAGAAGGCTGTGGAGGCCAGGTCATTGAATGTCTTTAAGATAGAGATAGATAAATTCTTGATTAATAAGGGGGTCAGGGGTTATGGGAAAAAGGCAGGAGAATGGGGATGAGAAACATATCAGCCATGATTGAATAGCAGAGCAGCCAAGTGGCCTTATTCTGCTATGTCTTATGGTCTTATGATGATATGCATGTGACTGACATTGAGGAGAGATAGATCTGACACAGCCCAAGGCCCAGGGCCATTTCTTTGTTACTGAGCCCAACATATCTCTCAAGTTTTACATGGGACTGATTCTTGGCTGACAGCTATATGGATGCAAAATAACTGAACCAAATAATCTCAGATGGGGTATCACTGACCCTCTGCTGCACCCAGCAGCGACCTACTCTCTCCAGTTTGCTGACAAAACAAGGCCAAAGAAGAAATGGGAAAAAAAAAATCCACCCAATTCCCGGGACAGAAAGTGTTACAACAACAGCTGTCAGCACTTGGCAAGAAAGCAAGCCACACAATGCCAGGTCTTCCCACTGAATCACACAATATGGCAAACAAATCAAATATGTTTTCCATTAACTCCTCTGCAATCGTCACAACCCTCTTAGAGATGGATATTTCTTATCAAAATTCGAACTTCCAGTTAATAGCTGAAAAAATGACATCAAGATTTCAAGTTTCAAAGCTTTTACTGTAATAAAAACACTATTGTCTAAAGACTATTTTCTTTTTGTAGGTTAGTTGACTCTGCTTGGTCAATCAGCTTCCTTTTCTCCTGTCATATAATTTGTTGAGATTCTTCGGAATTTGGTATTTATCCTGATGAGTGCAAGATGAAAAACTTGGGCAGCACATTTCCCTTTTCAACAATTTTTAAATTCTGTGCTATAGTCCAAAGATGTGCAGGTTAGGTTGATTGGCCATACTAAATTGACCCTAGTATCAGGGGGATCAACAAAGTAAATATGTGGGATTATGGAGAATCGAGCCTGGGTAGGATAGTGGTTGGTTCAGACCCGATGGGCTGAAAGAATCTCTACAGCACAGGAGAAGATCAATGATTAAAAAAAAGGGGACCTCTCCCCAGTGTC
This sequence comes from Carcharhinus amblyrhynchos, assembly GCF_965287045.1. NCBI lineage: Eukaryota > Metazoa > Chordata > Chondrichthyes > Carcharhiniformes > Carcharhinidae > Carcharhinus > Carcharhinus amblyrhynchos. Next base: position 12,885,862 of record NC_137351.1, read on the forward strand.
CTGACCAATAAACATCCCTCAACCAACATCACGCACACAGATGATCTCGTCTTTATCACATTGCGCACATGCGTTGCTGTGTTTCCTACAACAGGGACCACACTTCAAAAGTATTTTATTGCTACAAAGTACTTTGTGGCATCCCCAGTTTGTGAAGACTATGGACAAGGTTTTCCAGCCATTCCCCACAGCCAGCGCAGGCCATTTTTCCTGTGTAAAACACGCTGGCCTAGATCAACACAATGGCTTCTTTCAAATTTACACCTGGCTCTAGATTTTAGGGTCTATTAGGTCACAAGGTTCAATAGAAATGAAGGGAGTGCATTCTTTCAAGATTACCTAGTCAAATCTTAGTATTGCTCAGGGCAGCACACATAGAACATTACAGCGCAGAACAGGCCCTTCGGCCCACGATGTTGCGCCGACCAGTTTTTTTAAAAAAAACACTGACCCACTAATCTAAACCAATCCCTTTTCGTCCATAAACCTATCCATAGATCTCTTAAACGCCCCCAAACTAGGCGCATTTACAACCGCAGCAGGCAGGGCATTCCAATCCCTCACCACCCTCTGGGTAAAGAACCTACCCCTGACATCCGTCCTATAACTACCACCCCTTAATTTAAAGCCATGCCCCCTCGTGCTAGCATTCTCCATCCGAGGAAAAAGGCTATCACTATCCACCCTATCTAAACCTCTAATCATCTTATATGTTTCAATAAGATCCCCTCTTAGCCTCCTTCTTTCCAGCAAAAACAACCCCAAATCCCTCAGTCTCTCCTCATAGGACCTCCCCTCCATACCAGGCAACATCCTGGTAAACCTCCTCTGCACCCTCTCCAAAGCCTCAACGTCCTTCCTGTAATGTGGGGACCAGAACTGCACACAGTACTCCAAGTGCGGCTGCACCAGAGTTGTGTACAGTTGCAACATGACGCTGCGACTCCTAAATTCAATCCCCCTACCAATAAACGCCAAGACACCGTATGCCTTCTTAACTACCTTATCTACTTGATTCCACACTGCTGCCTCACAGCTACAATGTGGAGATGCCAGCGTTGGAATGGGGTAAGCACAGTAAGAAGTCTCACAACACCAGGTTAAAGTCCAAGTTTATTTGGCAGCACAAGCTTTGGGCCTCAAAGCGCCAGGGACCCAGGTTCGACTCCCGGCTTGGGTCACCGTCTGTGTGTAGCATGCACATTCTCCACGTCTGCGTGGGTTTCCTCCAGTTGGGAAGACATACTGGTTAAGAGAATTGACCATGCTAAATTCTCCCTCGGTGTACCGGAACAGGCGCCGGAGCGTGGCGACTTGGTGAGTTTCACAGTCACTTCTTTGCAGTGTTAACGTAAGCCTTGCTTGTGACTAAAACTGTTAACCTAACTTTCCATTTTTTTGTGGGATCTTGCTCTGCACAAAACTGACTGCTGTGTTTCCTGCGCTGCTAACAATGGCTGCTCTCCGAGACATGTTCGTTAGCTGCACAGTACTCTGAGACATTGGGAAAGGCTCACGCTAAAAGGGAAATTCTCTCTCTCGAGCTAACTTTCCAATATAACGTGAACACGATGAAAATTGAGCCTCAGCTCAGAAACAAACCACAAAGAAATCCGACCTTGGAACTTGCAAAGTGATTTCATCCCACAAGACTTTTAATGGTGTCAGGTGTGGGCCACTTACGCAGTTTGGCCAAGAGTCCCGTGCAGATGAATTAAAAATATTTGTGTCTGAAGAATTTCCTGAACACAAGCCCTCAGCTCTCTGGAATGTTCTTTCCCAGCAGGCTGTGTCATATTCAATACATCACTAGGAAAAGCCTCTAGGATAATACACATGTCCTTGCTTGGAAAATATTTTTAATGTGCCAGCGTCTTGCTGTTTCAAGCTTATTAAAGATGTTATACTCTGATTCCATGGCTGTCAAACACTGCTGTTATCCCTGTTGAGTCTTTTTATTGAAGGAACAAGAACAATTTGGGGGCACATTTCAGAACAATATTAAAAAATTAATGTACAAATAAAATTGGTTTAAAATATCAAACCATAATCTCCAAGGTCCTTGGGCGATGCATGACTTTGACAAGATACCACCTCATTGAAAGCAGCCTTTACAACCAGCCTGCAGTTAAGCTCAGGAAAGCACTGCATGCTGACACACAGGACCCTATTCATAGAATTCATACAGTACAGAAGGAGACCATTTGACCCATCGAGTCTGCTCTGACCACAATCCCACCACTGCCCTATTCCTGTAACCCACATTTACCCTGCTAATCCCCCAACACAAGGGTCAATTTAGCATGGTCAAGGCACCTGACTAGCACATGGTTGGCACTGCTCTGCTTCAGCACCAGGGAGCCAGGTTTGATTCTGGGCTCAGATCACTTACTGCGCGGAGTCTGCACTTTCTCCCTGTGTTTGCATGGGTTTCCTCTGGGTGCTCACGTTTCCTCCCAGTCAGAAAGATATTCTGGTCAGATGCAGTGGCCATGCTAAATTCTCCCTCCGTGTACCCGAACAGGTGATGGGGTATGGTGACTAGGGGATTTTCACAATAACTTCATTGTGGTGTTAACATAAGCCTACTTGTGACACTGATAAAATCTAACCCCAGCTTAGTTTATGGCACTGTTGGAGGAACAATGTGCTTGTGTGCACGCATGTAGGCGTGCAGGCTGTTTCAGACATGGGAATACTGAATCCCTTGCTGTTCATTCCACATGGTTTAACTGTGCAGTAAAAACAAAACACTGGAGTGGTTGGAAACATTCAGGTCTGGCAGCATTTGTGTGTTGAATATGACTCCTTCAGAACTGTGTGGTAACTGTGTTCTTAGTGGTGCGATAGCTTGCTCTCACACCCACTGAAGTACATCAACAGACAGGCTCTGGCCTGCAGGTTTTGTAGAAACCATTACAGGGTTTTCCTGGATTATCTGAACCCTCATTGTGCAATACCTTAAATTCACTACAGCATAGGAGGTGGCTATACAGCCCACCAAATATATGCCTGTGCTCAGTTGAGCTATTTAGCTATTCTCACAGCGCTTTCATCTCCGCTTTCACCACTCTAAGTTCCCGATTACCACTCACTGCGTAAACAGCTCGCTGCTTCAATCACCCAAACGCCTTAACACGGTGCCTTTCACCAGCAGCTTTTTTTGGGGTCAGGTATACAACTCTGCCCATTGGATGCCCCGCACCCAAACTCTCCTGCTGGTGGGTGATCATAGGAGGAAACTTTCAGGAATCATCTTGAGTTAACAACCTTGGGGCTACGTGCCATCCAATACTAACTCTGCCTTAAAGATGAAGATGGGGTTATGGCAGTAACGTGGTGGCAAAAATAACATTCTATCTCAAGTTCAAAGGCTTGCTTTGCTTTTCAGGCAGCCTTGATGGGCCGAAAGACCTGTTCGTGCACTGTATTGTTCTGTGAACTTAATCTATGTGGGGGACGTGATGGTCAAGTGGTATTATCGCTAGAGATTATTAATCCAGCAACTCAGCTAATGTTCTGGGAACCTGGGTTTGAATCCCACCATGGGAGATGGTCGAATTTGAATTTTAAAAAAATCTGGAATCAAAAAATCTACTGATGGCCATGAAACCATTGTCACTTGTCAGAGAAACCCATCTGATTCACTGATGTCGTTTAGGGAAGGAAATCTGCCACCCTTACCTGGTCTGGCCTACATGCGACTCCAGAGCCACAGCAACGTGGTTGATTCTGAACTGTCCTCCAAGGATACCGAGGGATGGGCAATAAATGCTGGCCCAGCCAGCGACATATCCCACAAATGAACTCAAAAAGAAATTTAGTGGCCTGTACTTGCTCAGTGCTGAACCTTGCATGAATCAGAACAAAATCTTTTAGTTTCAATTCTACAAAATGTCTCCGGGAACTTTACAAAATTTCCCATTATATGCAGCCCTTTTTTAAAAAACTTTTATTGAATTATTAACAACTGTACATCTTCTGAAATCTGAAAGTTAAGTTGCTACATACTCCGTGAGGATTTTAAACACTTCACTGACTTGTCCAGTGACTCAGTCACCAGCTTTTCCACGTTTGCACATTTCTGCTCAGTTGTGTGTTTTAGGGGGAAAACAAAAGGAACAACTTTGACACGAGCATTAGGAACAAAAAAGTTAATCCAAAACAAGTCCTGCCAATTTTTTTTTATCAGGGGGCTGGGGTTGGGTGAGAGGGAGGGAGGGAATTAATGAAAATGACAGCAATTGTTCATTACATCAACTAGTGAAAAATGAATCAGTGTCAAGGTTAGCCTGCAGAAACTAGGAACATGACTAAACTAACTGGGTTCTGGAGCAACGTTGTTGACTCAGGGTCACCGGTTATAGGATGCAGATGGGGAAGGGTTTGAACCGCTGATGCACCAAGAGATTCAATTTACACAAAAACTCCCACACTTCTGTGGCCATCACTGAGCCGAGTAAAACTGGGACATAGGCCATTGCCAGTGAGTCATAGAGGTTTACAGCATGGGAACAGGCCCTCTGGCCCAACTTGTCCATGCCGCCTTTCTTAAAACCCCTAAGCTAGTCCCAATTGCCTACATTTGGCTCATGTCCCTCTATACCCATCTTATCCATGTGTCTCTCAGCACCTTATATAGAAGTCAAATCGGAGGGGCGGGCGGGGGGTGGGGAGAAAAAAAAAATGCAAAGTGTGAAGAAAAAGGAGAAAGATGATGGCTTGCACTCTCCTGCACCTCATCCCAAAAACCCAAGGGTGAGAGGTGGGGGACGAAAGCAGAGGTGGAGCGCCTGCAGGCAGAGGCAGGCGTGCACTCACACACAGAAAGGGGGGTGGGGGGTGGATGTGGCAGGCACACGCATACAGAGGGAGGCAGGCACGCAGACAGACAAGGGTGCACGCGCGCACACACACACACACACACACACACACACGTGCACAAAGACAGAGGCAGGCACGCACACACAGGCAGACACATCCAGACAGACGGGCACGCGCACGGGGTTACTTAGCAAGATGCTATCCTTGAGTACTTGACTCTTGCTGTTCAAATGATTAAAAAGTCAAAACAAACAGACTTAGTTGCTGCAAGACTGCATAACTGGTGACCTGGGATTTGAACATTTTCAGAACACATCAGACTAAAATGGAATCTAGATAATGTGCATTTGATTGGTTGAAGCAGAAAAAGCCACGCTGGAGTGGAGTGGGACTGAAACCTATTTGGCAGATTTTTAAAAAAATCACTTCGGAAAAGTCCAGATTCTTATCAGTAGTTTCAAATAATTTTTTCCTTGTTTGCATTCAGGAGGCAAAATTTTAAAAAAGACTCAAATCTGTTCCGCAGATTCCCTGAGCTGTGTCGTCAACATTTCATTATGTTCATTTCCTTCGCTCTTCTCCCTCTCTGCTTCCAAGAGGGAGGGGAGGAGGAGGAGGAGGAGGGAGGAGGAGGAGGAGGGAGGAGGAGGAGGTAGGAGGAGGGAGGGAGGAGGGAGGAGGAGGAGGAGGAGGAGGGAGGGGAGAAGGGAGGATGGAAAGAGGGAAGAAGGGAGGATGGGAAGAGGGAAGAAGGGAGGATGGGAAGAGGGAAGAGGTGTCGTTCAGCAACAACGATGCACTTGAATCAAATAGTGGACACTTGAGGATTTGATGGACCATCAGTGGGAACTCCCTCCCTCCCAGCTGCCCCCCAAACCCATTCTTTCTCCACAGTCCGTCTTTTTCAACATGAACAAATTCTCGTCTGATTTCAGTGGCATACACTTCAAAAAAAAACCACACCTTTCCTTTCTCCTCCAACACGAAGAGATTCGAACCATGACAAGGTCTGCGCGAGGAGCTGGTGCCATGCTTGCATGGACGCACTCGCATTCCACTTCACGAGCACACCCACAGGATCAGACGGAGGCGACGCTCTCCCGTTGTCACCACATATTTACAGCACGGGTTACACATCCAGAACTAATGAAGCACCGCTTCGTTCCGAAGTTCAAAAAGCATCGTGCTTGCAAACCGCACGTGTGCCATCGGCATGACAACACCTCTTCTGTGCTCAACAGATTAACCAGTGTCACTTAAATGAAGAAGTCGTCTTCAACTCCAAGCTTTGGGAGAAAAATTGAGAGTCTCAAAATATCTCAGATTCAAATAGGCCACCACAAGCCACTCTTCAGAGCCCAGAAGACGGCTCCAAATCCTGCATATCCCAGACAGACAATCTATTGTAAACTAGGCCTCGTTATGCGTGACTGCAATGCCAAATACGCTCCTTCGCATTTTATTTTAAAAGCTGTTATTTTGAACCAGAGCAAGTCTGTCCCTGAATCCCACAGTCTAAAGTGCCGCTATAGTCCTTGCTGTCTTCAGTAGATGACTTCATAGACTGTTGCTTTCTTATCACCCGATCCTGTGACAATGTATTTGTCATCGGCTGAGATATCACAACTTAAAACAGAAGATGATTCCTTCGACTAGACAGGGGAAGAGAGAACAGTTTTAGAAGAGACGTAAGCATACACCGAATTAAATAACTGTTTTATATTTTCCCCCTTGTATTTGGCACACCTCTCACGGTCCTGAAGATAGGGACCATCATTGTGTAAGGACAGCATTGGCAAGCAGTTGTCCGAGGGTATAAACCAGTTAATAAACAAACTTTATAAGTTTTTAATGTCACAAGCAGACTTACATTAAGACTGCAATGAAGTTACTGTGAAAATCCCCTAGTCAGTCATCACACTCCGGTACCTGTTCGGATACACTGAGGGAGAATATAGCAGTCAATGCACCTAACCAGCCAGCACTACTTTAGGACAGCGGGAGGAAACCGGAGCATCCAGAGGAAACCCACGCAGACACGGGGAGAATGTGCACAGTGACCCAAGCCAGGAAATCGAATCTGGGTCCCTGGCCCCATAAGGCAGCAGTGCTAACCACTGTGCCCAGAAGGGATTACACCGCCTTCTCAGAAACTCTCTCCAATTGAATCACAGTTTCAGGAAAGGGCACTCTTCACGTGCAAGACCACTTGGGGAATATCAGCAGGCTACTCAACAGCAGAGGACATCACTCACTCAGCAGCCACCCCTCACCCCCAAACTCTACATCCAAAACAAAAAGGACAAACAGGAAACTGTTAGGAGGGGCTGTTCTCTAATCAGGGACCGGACTAATCCCCAGGCATGAACGCGATGGGCCAAACGGCCTCCTTGTATGTCATAATGATGTCTCGTAATTATATTTGGCCTGAAGCTTCTGGGATTGGAAACAATCAGCTCTGGAACAAAAATCAAAGAGGAACTAAAATAGGTGATCTTGTTCATCTGTAAACTTTTATTCACTAGTTTTAAAACTAGCAAGATGGTGTCAGATTCAAGAATCATCCAATAAAACTAATGGAAAAACCTGTACATTCAATTGGCTGTGGGAATGTGGGATATGCCAAGGCAGCCAATGGCAGGAAAGTGGGAAGGGGTGTTGGAGCCAGGTGGTCATGAGTTGACATCCCTGAGTTATGGGGGGCAAGAGGTAACTACCAAGTGGTCAGTGGCAGATTCCCAATGTCTCCTCAGGCTGTGAAGAGCAAAGAATTATGAAGACTCATTTGTTTGAGGGGGAAAAAGGGAAGAGAAATATGATTACAGAAAGATTTGATCTCATGCCGAGTGGAGCCTCCTCTTACCTGGAAGATGCTGGCACCATAGGGCGTTCTCCAGGCATTCAGCAAGTTGTCTTTCCCTGTGCTGACAAACCACTTCCCTAGAAAGAACACAACAAACATCCCATTTTTAAAAAGTGTATGAAGTTACCAGAATCTTATTCCTGTGCATCAAAAATTTACTGGTTCCACTTCAGTTTTTACCCTTCAGATGTTTTTGAGAGAGAGAAGGCAAAAGGGATGACCCAGTCTTTTAAAATTCTAAAGAGTTTGATGGGCACAACTCTACATGTAGCCTATTTGTGAGCTAGCACAAAAACTAGTTAAAGTGTTAGCTTTTTCGTGTTATAAGTAGGCTTACATTAACATTGCAATGAAGTTACTGTGAAAATCCCCTGGTCGCCACACTCCATTTGGAAACACTGAGGGAGAATTTAGCATGGCCAATGCACCTAACCCGCATGTCTTTTGGACTGTGGGAGGAAACCCACGCAGACACAGGGAGAACGTGTAGACTCCACGCAGACAGTCACCCAAGCCAAGAATCGATCCTAGGTCCCTGGCACCGTGAGGCAACAGTGCTAACCACTGCACTACCAAAAAGCAGTGTTATATTCGCCAACTTGCTGAGAGTGTCCCAAAATCTAGGAAATTTTGGAAAATCATAGACAGGGCATCCAATTCCTCTGATCATATCAGGTTTTGGGGGATTTAATCCCTTGAGTTTGTCCAATACCTTTTCCTCAGCTGATATCAATGACCTTAATTTCCTCACTCTTTAGCCCTTAAGTTACCCTCTATTTCTGGCATGGAACTTGTGCCTTCTGTGAAGGCAAGTAGTATTTCTTCAATGCCTCAGCTTATCCTTATTCCCTTAGTTTCTCCTATCTTGCTTTCTAAGGTACCAATGTTTAGTTTAAGATAGGAACTAGGAGCAGAAGTAGGCAAATTCAGCCCTTCACGCCTGCTCCACCATCAGGTCAGATCACAGCTGATCTGTCCCTGGTTTCAAATCCACCTCCCCACTTGTTCCCCATATCCTTCTTTCCCTTTTTAATCAGAAATATATTATTTCCTTCTTGAAGCCATTCAACGATTCGGACTCCATCGCGCCAAGGGGCGGCAAGTTCCACAAATTCACCACCCTCTGTGAGAAGTAGTTTCTCCTCATCTCACAGTTTTAAATCTACCGCCTCTCAACCTGTACCTGCGACCTCTTGTTCGAAATTACCCCATAACAGGAAACATTTGGTCTACGTTTACTCTATTAATTCCTTTTAAACCTTTATCAGATCCCCCTCTCAACCTTCTAAACTCCAGTGAGCATAAGCCCAAAATGTTTAATCCTGCCTTCAGTTATTCTTTTTCCCTTTATATAGTTATAAAATGTTTTTCAAATTGCTTTTATATTCCTTTATTGTCAAGTTCTATTTCTTTCTCTTTTTGGCTTTGTGCTAGTTTCTAAACATTCCCAGTCTTACTAACAATGTTTGTAACATTGTAATCCTCTTTTCCTAATCCAATACTATCCCTGACCACCTTCGTAAACCACGAACAGATCTTTGAGTGTGTCTGGTCTCCAAAATGAGCCCATAATTGAGCGGTTGGCTCATTGGTCTAGTGGTATGATTCTCACCTAGGGCAACGGCGAGAGGTTCCAGGTTCAAATCCTGGACGAGCCCAGGATTTCTTTGGGGCAGCATGGTGGCACAGTGGTTAGCACTGCTGCCTTACAGCTTTGGGGACCTGGGTTTGATTCCAGCTTGGGTCACTGTGTGGAGTTTGCATGTTCTTCCCGCGTCTACGTAGGTTTCCTCCAAGTGCTCCGATTTCCTCCCACACTCCGAAGATGTGCAGGTTAGGTTGATTGGCCATGCTAAATTGACCCTAGCGTGAGGGGAATTATTAGAATAAACGCATGGGGTTACGAGAATAGTGCCAGGGTGGGATTATGGTCAATACAGACTCGATGAGCCAAATGGCCTCCTTCTGTACTATAGGGATTTGATGAGTTCACTGAAGTTTCAACTCCCAGAGTCATTGATCCAAATTGTTTTCCAATGGAATTTTTTTTTGTTGAATTCTGTTCTAAATATTTCCTAGCGCTTACTTATCATCTAGTCTATTATCCAATTCATGTGGCCCTTACAGCTATGTAATGGGCTTAAATTGAAGATTTTTGTTTGTGACTGGAATATGCCATTTTCAAACTTGAAATGGAATTAATTGTATTATGATCACTATTTCCCAGTGGATCTTTTACTGTGATATTACTAATTAATCCTTCCTCACGGGGAAATATCAGATTAAAAGGTAGCTAGGTTTATTCCCTCAAATCCAGTAGGGAACTCAGGGGGGTAGCATTAAAGATCAACCGAAAATGATTCATACTCCGTACTTACCACAGTATGCAAATTTAAGCGACAGGACACAGCTCTCATGCAAGTGAAGCTGATATTTGTCTGGCTTGGTGTGATGTAACACCTCCACGTTGCTGCTCTCCATACCCACTGCTAACCACTCGCCAGTAGGGCAATAACCGAGAGAGAAGATCTGCACAGGAACGAAAGATTGAATGAATCAGTAATGGCCAGTACCAGCAGAAGTCCACAAATGTTAAACTGAGATAGTTCGTTAGGCGTTGAAAAATAAACCAAAAACAATTAGGTTGATTTCTAGAGAGATTGGATTATAAGGTTGAGGAGTTATGTAGCTTGCTTGAACCACACTTAGGAAAAAAAACATTCTGGCCTCCGTGTTATAAAACCATCAATGAACGTTCAAACAAAAATTCACGAGTGACACCAGAACTGGAAGGATAAACTTACCGGAAAAGGAACTGAACAGAATCAGGCATTTATCTCAGAGAATGCTCTAGGTGAGATCAAACAGTGGTCTTTAGGATACTGAAGAAAGAAAATGCTCCCACTTGTATGAGCGAGTCCAAAAATAGAGATCATTAATACAATAATCCAATAGGAAGTACAGGAGAAACTTCCTTACCCAGAGGGGCGAAAATGTGGAACTTGCTGTCACATGACCAGCTTAGGCAAATAAATAAGATGCATAAAGGGAGCATTTCCCAAATTGGGTTCCATGGAACTCTGGGGTTCCAGGGGAGATAGCCCAGTGGCGACAGGCCAGAGCTCTGCAATAGGCTGGCTGTTGTAAATTTGGAAAAAGCTGTTCTTCCTGCTTGCCCAGAGGTGGTTTTCACAGTGCTGGTTACTAATGGGTTGATTGGTATGCCCATTAGCAGTCAATGCACTGAAAAGTCGGCCTCTGATTGCTGCTATTTCCAGCTCATCCGAAGAGAGTATTCAATGTCCTAGGGAAGAGGGCAGGCGAGAGAGAGGGGTGTTTGTGGGGCTGTATAGAGACAGAGAGAGACAGAGAATCCAGTTTTCCTGCACACTAAAATAAATGAATGTGAGCAAAAGAAAAATCAGTCTGAATCTCTCCAGTGCAGGAGACTGCCATTCAGCCACAATCCCACCCATCCCCTAACCCCATAGCCCCATGTATTCACCCTGCTGGTCCCCCAACACTAAAAGGCAATTCAGCATGGCCAATCAACCTAACCTGCACATCTTTGGCCTGTGGGAGGAAACCGGAACACCCAAAGGAAACCCACGCAGATATGGAGAGAACATGCAGACTCCACACAGACAGTGAGCCAAGCTGAGAATCAAACCTGGGTCCCTGGCCCTGAGGCAGCAGTGCTAACCACTATGCCACCCCATTCTTCCCATTAAAAAAATGACAGGACAGAAAGCTACTTTGTTGAATGGGAACTTTTTCATTGTAATTCATGCTTACATAAGAAACAAGACCTCAATAAATCTGTTTTTGGATGTTTTGCCTATTGTGCAAAAATGACCAAGTTTTTGTGGTACAACTCCTCAACATCATAAGAATATTTTTCGTATTCAGTTAGTTCTCTTGGGAGGTCAGAACGCTTCTGTGGCTGGAAAAGTTTGGGAATCCTGCATTAGAGGGAAATTCATAAGGTTTATGTTTTGGGTCTGAGTCTTTGAAGGAAATCACGTGATCTGTTCCCAAATTTGCCTGACAGCAATCCCAGATGGTTTGATTGTTAGAGTTTAAAGGGGCCCCATCCTGGGAAGAAGATGCAAAGTGTTGATAGTTGAAGACAATGGCAGCAGCCCTGTGCTAAAAATGGATAGACTGGAAGTCACCCAAGTCCCAGAAGAGCGTTGGTTTGTAAAAAGTTGTGTTTTAAACAGCCCATTTGTTTCCACAGTCTCATAAATAGATATTCAGCATCTCTACCTGGATATAGGGCCCATGTAATTCATGCTGTGATGGAGATGGGCTTTAGAGAGAGAGAGAGAGAGAGAGAGAGAGAGAGAGAGAGAGAGGCGGGGGGGGGAGGGAGAGAGCTTTGAGTTATTCCTGAAGCTCTCAAGACAAGTTAATCTGTCAAGATCTTGGACAGTGATAGGGAGAGCAATTAAAAGGCATGAAGATGCTGTGGTTCATCATGCAGGAACACAGTTAGGAGCTCACTCAGATCAAAGGGATCAAATTCATGAAGGGTTAAAATAAAGCAGGGAGATTTGGCCAGTTTGTGCTCGAGATAAATATTCTCTGTGAAGGACACTTCAGAGATTAAAAAATTCCCAAGCAAAAACACAAAGGAAAACTCTTGGAAGCTTAAAAAAAATCACCTGGAATGGTTCCCGGAAAATTGAATATCTAGGTTAAAGGACAGTAAAATATATCGATGAGATGTGTTTTCAGTTCTAAGAAAAAGTGGAATGTTCTGCTTTGTGCTTTAAAATTCAAGTTGCCTATAAAAAAATTCTTTACAATAAAAATATTAAGCTGTGAAGCTTAGTCGCATCAGCCTTTCAGCCATTAACTGGAGATTAGATTTCCCTTTTAAAAATTCAGTCTCTATGGTGATTGTAACAAAATCTAGACAAGCACGTGGGAGTACAGGGTGATGCCGATGGAGACAAATGGGGAATGGGAGGTGACACATCGACAGGATGAATTCCTACGTGGACTGAACACCCTGTTTCTGTGCTGTCAACTCAATGCTAAACTGGGTTGCATACGGGTTTCCCTAAATTACAAACTCTCAGTTAAAAGCTTTTCACAATTGCAGGGCATCACAAAATGATGGAAGCCAAAGAACTTTTGAGGTGTAATGTTACACGTAGACAAATCAATACATTAAAGATAGATTATTTCCAGTGCCCATCACATCGCTCGCCAAGAGGAAAAGGCAGAGGAAAGGAGTTGTTCGTCTATTACCTCAGGAAACGTTAGACGTAATCAGAATGTAGAGCTCATGTTTGAGCTTCGTACTACAAACAGACAGTGAGGCGAACAGTATATTTAAGGAGAAGCCAGATAAATGCGAGGGAGAAAGGGATTGGAGGATGTGTTAGATGGGCAGAGTGGATTCAGGCCCATGTGGGACACCAACACTGATTTGGACCAGTAGGGCTGAATGTTTCTGCATTGTAAATTTTATGTAATTTATCAGCAGTTACTGATTTTATTGGTGTCAAAAGTAGGTTTACATTAACAATGCAATGAAGTTACTGTGAAAATCCCCGAGTCGCCATGCTCCGGCACCTGTTCGGGTACACTGAGGGAGAATTCAGCATGGTCAATGCACCTAACCAGCACATCTTTTGGATCATGGGAGGAAAGTGGAGCACCCAGAGGAAACCCACGCAGACATGGGGAGAACATGCAGACTCCACAGACAGTGACTCAAGAAAGGGAATCAAACCTGGATCTCTGGCACTGTGACGCAACTGTGCTAACCACTGTGCCACCGTGCAGCAAATTTATGAATTTGCACCACAGATGAGTACAGGTTTGTGGTGTTGCTGACTGCTTTCTCTCTCTCTCTCACTATTACTGATAGAACGTACGGAGCGGGGAAGTGGGATTGTGGTAGAAAGACTAAAACCAACATCAACAGGCCAAATGTTGTCCTCCTGTTGTGCAACTTTGGATTTGCTGCTAATCGAAGGATCGAGAAATGCAATGCACCAGCAGTACAATAAGCAGATATGTAAACTGTGAGCCCTATAACTAGACCTTTTGCCTGCAAAATCCTGGGTTTGTTAGAGGGTGGGCTGCATGTTAGCAATGTGAAGTACCAGTAGTTACTGGTATCAACAGTCATGGGAATACCTTTTCATTGTGTGAGAAACTTTCGGAACATTTTTAGTATTTGGATATTCACTTGCGCTGCCATAACCTCCAGACTATGGGCCGAGCATTGGAAAATTGTATTGGTGTGGTCAAATGCTTGTTGTCTGCGTGGGTTTCCTCCAGGTGCTCCGGTTTCCACCCGCAATCCAAAGATGTGCAGGTTAGGTTGATTGGCCATGTTAAATTAATCCTAGTGTCGGGGCGGATTAGAGGGGTAAATATTTGGGGTTACAGGGATAGGGCCTGGGTGGGATTGTTGTCCGTGCAGACTTGATGGGCTAAATGGCCTTTTTCTGCACCGGAGGGATTCCACGTTGACTGGTGTAGACATGGGCCAAATGGCCTCCTCCTCTGCTGCAAACACCTACAAATCTATAGAAATCCTACAACTGAACAAAGCTGCAGTGCATTGCTTCAAAGCTACTTCCCCTATTGTGGGCCTGTCATCGATGTAGGTCCAATGGGAACAATGTAAATCGTGAAATAATCTGACCAGGTGCACTGTGTACTCAAGGAGAGCAAGTTGAATGGCAGCAATTTAATGACTGAAGATTTCTTTCACTCAGTGATGGGAGTGGACTTTTACCAATACCTTTTCCAGAGAACACCACCAGATTGGCTTCATTTACTCTCAGGCGCTTACCTGTGAGGTAAAGTCGTGCTGTTGGAGCTGCCTCCCTTCGCGCAGGTCCCAGGATCTGACCGTGTTGTCCAGGCCGCCCGTCCATAACTTTGTCCCATCATGTGAGATATCAATACAACTCGCACCGTCCGTGTGCCCTTGAAATTGTCTAAACAAAACCACACACGGTGTTTCATTCTTCATGAACCTCCTCCCAGCCCACAGGACAGATTGCTGCATTTATTCTCACACACACACACACACACACACACACACACACACACACCCCCCCAAGGGGCAAGGAGAGGATTGGATAAGGAGCCTCCAATCTGAGTAACCCGGGTTGACGCAATCTTGGTTAAATTGAACGGTAGTTCTAGATGCTCATCTTCTTTCTTCATAGATCACTGGTTATCACACACGGGTGTAGTACAAGGTGCTACCACACAAACGTCACCCAATTCTGAAATGCGCGATCTGCACTGGTCCCTAGCTGTAGGTTTCGGCCTCACTGGGCAGGGGTACCAGGATGTACCAATACTCTCAGCTACGGGTGTCACATATAGGAATTATTAAATGAAAATTGTCCAGGTCCACCTACTTCACCATCTACCATCCCTATCAGCAAATCAGAGACACAATGGCACAGTGGTTAGCACCACAGTCTCAGTGCCTGGGACCCAGGTTCAATTCCAGCCTTAGGTCATTGACTATGTGAAATCTACACCTTCTCCTTGTGTCTGCACGGGTTTCTTTTGGGTGTTCTGGTTTCCTCCCACATTCAAAAGGCGTATAGTTCAGGTGGATTGGCCATGCGACATTACCCAAATTGTCCAAAGATGTGTACGTTAGATGGATTAGCCATGGTAAATGCGCAGGGATAAGGGAAGGGCATGTTCTGAGAGTTGGTACAGACAATGGGCCAAACGGCCTCTTTCTACAGTGTAGGGATTCTGTGATCAATGAGCAAACAAGAGAGTCAGCCATAAGGGGAGGAAATCTCCGTGATGGAGAACTTTCGGAACTATACACCAAAAGTGACCAGTGACTCCCAAGCTGTGCTCCATTCACCACATGTTATATCACTCATACTGAATCCCAAGATGCCAGCACCTTATGGAGGCACAGGCAGCAGATGCTAACGGACACCTTCAAGCTGATGAAAAGGGCCAAGGACCAAGGCTGCTCTACACACACCTGGTGGTCATTAGATAATTGTGCATCGCAACAGGGCGACTGGAACTTGGACGGAAGGACAATGACTCAACCACTGAATCATATCACGGGACAGGAGGTGATCATTCAACCCACCAAGTCCATGCCAGCCCTCTGTAGCGCAATGCAGTCAGCCCCACTCCACCTGCTCAATCTCCAAAATCCCTCTCTAAAGCATCAGAACCAGAAACAAAATTCCAATTCCCTTCCTGCACCTAGTGATCACTAAGACTGACTTCCATCTGCTTCCATTGCTTGTTATTCCCGGAACAGGGGCTTATAGCTTGAGTGGTGCCACTTCACATGGCTGACCAGGAGTTTCTCCCGCTCTTGCCGCGAGCCACTGGCGCGGCTGGAAGGATTTTGCAGGTTGTCACTCAATCTGTTTGGCTGCGTTATGAACGTGCGTTCCTCAACCGTCAGGTCCAGGGGGTGGGACTGGAACCTAGAGCTCCTGGCTCAGAGGCAGGGTCGCTAGCCACTGTGCCACAAGGTTACCTCAAGAAAAAAAAAGATATTTTTCCCCCCCCCCAAGGAGCAGGAAGAAAGAACTGGCTGAGAGTAAGCCAGCCAGCAACCTCACCTTACAAGAGTTTGGTTGTGAAGATCCCAGACAGCTATGTTACCATCACTGCAACAGGAAAAGCAGACTTTAGCATCGGGGCTGATCGCCAACGCGTAGCAGGCCGGCGCAGAGGACGTGAGCTCAGCCTTGATCCTCGGCGTAGGGGATGCGAGGTCCCATATCGTTAGCGTACTCGCCTCGCCTCCGACAATCAGTGTACGGCCATCAGGCAGAAGTTTGCAGGAGCGGATGTAATTATCCCGGTTCTGGGGAGGAGAAGAAAAGTCAACTTAAGGCAAAATACAACAGAAGGCATCACTGCTGGGGATGACCCAGCCACGGCTCAGCGGGTAACCTACTCTGTAGAGAGTCACGGGTTTGAGTCCCTCTCCCACAGAAGCACAAAAGTTAAGCCAAACTCTGCTCTGCTGAGGGAGGGCTACATTGTTGGAGGTGTCTGGTGGACGAGAAATGAAGGTGAGGCCTGGTCCGCTTTTTCAGGCGACTGTAAAAGGGGGCAGGGATGGGAGGAAACATTTCACACCAATTGTAGTGGAAATCTGGAATGCTCCTCCCCAAAAAAGGTTGAGGTTGAGTCGTTTGAAAATGGAGATTGATTAATGTGAGTATTAGGGATTGTAGAACCGAGTTGGCCAGCTAAAAGTCAAAGATATAGATCAGCCAGGGTCTAGCAATAACAGGACACTGGTGGGCTGAATGGCCACTTCCTGCTTATAACTCAAATCGGAAATACCTGTCCTCCTCAAGCAGTCACCTTTCAAACCTCATTTCAACACCCCCACCCCTAAAACAAAGGTTTAGACTGATCAATCCCACTGCTCGCCGCTTTCTACAAGACCCTTGACGGGTCAAATCATTTATTATAAATTAACAGTTTACAAAGATTTAATCTCTTTTTCACAATTCCAGAGACTGACACTATCAGATCTCAGAGGGCTGAGAATCCTAGACTGCTGGCATTCCATTAGAGTAACATCCATTTTGCTTTGTCTTCCTTCCTTCAGAAATAGCAAACCTGTCGGGAAAGTAACTCTAGTTCACAAGACAGATATTGTTGTATTGAAGTTGTACAAGACATTGGTAAGGCCACACTTGGAAGACTGTGTACAGTTCTGGTCATCCTATTATAGAAAGGATATTATTAAACTAAAAAAAGTGCAGAAGAGATTTACTGGGATGCTACCAGGACTTGAGTTATGAGAGACTGGATAGACTGGGACTTTTTTTCCTCCGGAGTGTCTGGAACAAGCTGCCAAAAGTCATAGTAGAGGCAGGTATAATTTTGTCTTTTTAAAAAGCATTTGGACAGTTACTTGGGTAAGATGGGTATAGAGGGATATGGGCAATTGGGACTACCTCAGGGGTTTAAAAAAGGGTGGCATGGACAATTGGGCCAAAGGGCCCGTTTTCATGCTGTAAACCTCTATCGTTCAGGGAGACCATTCAGCTCCTCCTGAAGCTGTGACTCAAGTCAGAATCCACAGTTCCACCACACAATGTCCATTTGGATGATTTGGTGGTTTTTGTTCTAGTTACCAGCCGACAGAGCCAGTAAAGACAGCAGTAATAGCTCACTGGGCAGCACTCTCACCAGTCAGAAGATTGTCCCACTCCAGAGCACAAAATCCAGACTGTTGCTTCCACCCAAAGTGTCAGAAGTGCCATCTTCAGCACAGGAGGGGCAGACTCCACAATCTAATGTGATCGTGGCTGATTGGACACTTCAATGCTTTTTGCACCCACTAATCCCCTTACATTGATAGATTTCTGATTCACAATCTCTACCTTTAACATACTGTGACTGAGCTTCCACAGCCCTCACAGAATTCCAAAGATTTACAACCGTCCGTGTAAAGAAATCTTTTCCCCTCTTTGTCCCAAGTGACTTGCCCCTGCCCCCCGATTTTGAAATTGTGACCCCCTGGTTTTAGATTCTCCAACCAAGGCAAACATCTTACCTCCATCCACCCTGTCTATTCCTTTAAGTATTTTATAGGCTTCAATAAGATCACTTCTCGTTCTTCCAAACTCTAGAGAGTACAGACCCGGTTTATCCTCCCTCTTTTTATAAGGCAGTCCTGCCATCCCAGGAGCAGGTGTGGTGAACTTTTGTTGCATTTCCTCTATGGCAATAATACTGAGGTAAGGGGACCAAAACTGCACAGAGTAACCTAGATGTGGTCTTACCAACCATCTATACAATTGATCAAGACCTCACTCTTCCTGTATTCAAATCCTCTTGCAACAGAGGCCAACATCCCATTTCAGATTAAGACATTAAACAGAGGCTCCTTCTGCTTTCTCAGGTAGACAGAAAAATCCCATGGAACTACTTTGGAGAAAGGGAGGTCTTCCCAGTACTTATTGGCCAATAGTCATCCCTCAAGCACTATTGCCATCTCGCTGACGTTGGTGAGGTCCTACTGTGTGCCAATTGGTTGCTGTGTTTCCTACGCTGCAACAGTGAATTCACGTTATTGGCTGTGAAGTGCTTGGGGTGTTGCATCATTGCAAAAAGCACCAGGTAAATCCAAACTCTCTATTGTGGAGCCACACTGATCACACTCTGCATAGAATTTCCCAACATCGAGTTCAACAACCACTGGGTGTCCCAGATTCCTGCCATCACGTGGTCAAGCGTCCATCCACCACCACATAACCCTTTAAAGGAGATATCTAACACAAACACAGAAAACGCTGGATGAATTCAGCAGGTCTGGCAGCACTTGTGCTGAGAGAAACAGAGTTAACGTCGAGTCTAATCCAACTGCTTCAACGAGAAACTCTTTCTCTCTCTCTCTCCTCAGACCTGCTGAGATTATACAGCATTTTGTATTTTTATTTCCAATTTCCAGCAACCGCAGTGTTTTGCTTTTATTCAAGAGATTTTTTTTAAGTTTAGTGTCGCAAGTAGGCTTACATTGACACTGTGATGAAGTTACTAGGAAAATCTCCTAGGCGCCACACTCCAGCATCTGTCCGGGTACACCGAGGGAGAATTTAGCACGGCTAATGCACCGAACCAGCATGGCTTCAGAGGAAACTGGAGCACCCGAAGAAAATGCATGCAGACATGGGGAGAACATGCGCACTCAGCGCTCATTGCGACCCAAGCCGGGAATCGAACCCGGGTCCCTGGCGACATGAGGCAGCAGTGCTAACCACCAAGTCATTGAAAAATCACTCCCCCCGCACCCCCACTGAGCCTCAGGAGCTCCTTTGAGTTGATGTTAAAACCACACGGCTCTTCAGAATAAGCTCCAATCCCAACAGAATTGCCACTTTCAATTCTACAAGCTTTCCGAATGGATTCTTCCCCGCGTTTCACTTACTAGGCAGTCTAACTGGGAGACGGGGCTCTTACTGCCTGGCTGACTGATGTCCCAGATTTTCACGCAGCCTTTCCCTCCGGTGTACACGTGCCTCGTGGGGTTGCTGATGGTGACGGCACACACCACCTCACCGTGATTCAAAGTGTTGATCTGCCGGGCGTGCCGTGGGATGCCAGGTCCGATCAGGGCGTCGGGGGGAAATGGAACTGGCTGCATCTGTCCATCCGCACTCACGTGGAAGGAATATGCGCTGCGGGAGGGAAAGAAAGAAAATTAAATTCAAGCTTCAAAAGGAAAAGGAAATACTCAAGCTTCACGATTTGAACAATTCACTCACAGCAGCCCTGGAACAGAACAGATTTACCCAACCTCTCTGAGTTTTTAAATGAGGCTTGCAAATAAACGCACAGGAGGGGGCCATTCAACCCATCATACCAGTGCCAGCTTGCAAAGCTGTCCAGAGCAGATGCCCTCATAAGAACAGGATATGGTGCTCGACTCATAGATCGACAGTTCCGATGCGCCACAGCGAAAAACCGCACTGATCTCCTCAGAAGGCAAACACGGGACACAGTGGACAGAGTACCCTTCGTCGTCCAGTACTTCCCCGGAGCGGAGAAGCTACGACATCTTGTCCGGAGTCTTCAATATATCATTGATGAAGACGAACATCTCGCCAGGGCTATCCCCACTCCCCCACTTCTTGCCTTCAGACAACCACACAACCTCAAACAGACCATTGTTCGCAGCAAACTACCCAGTCTTCAGGAGAACAGTGACCACAATTCCACACAACCCTGCCACAGCAACCTCTGCAAGACATGCCGGATCATCGACATGGATACCATCATCACACGTGAGAATACCATCCACCAGGTACATGGTAAATACTCTTGCAACTCGGCCAACATTGTCTACCTGATTCGTTGCAAGAAAGGATGTCCCGAAGCATGGTACATTGGGGAGACCATGCAGACGCTACGACAACAGATGAATGAACATCGCTCGACAATCACCAGGCAAGACTGTTCCCTTCCCGTTGGCGAACACTTCAGTGGTCACGGGCATTCAGCCTCTGACCTTCGGGTAAGCATTCTCCAAGGCGGCCTTCACGACACACGACAGTGCAGAGTCGCTGAACAGAGACTGATAGCCAAGTTCCGCACACATGAGGACGGTCTCAACAGGGATCTTGGGTTCATGTCGCACTATCTGTAACCCCCGTGACTTGCCTGGGTTTGCAAAACCTCACTTACTGTACTGTCTGGAGACAATACACATCTCTGTAACCTGTGATCAGTGCTCCTTCCGCTCACATTGTCAGCAGGTTAAGTGTAAGGATTCGCATTCTAATCAGTAATCTCTAAACTGTCTGTGCTTTATATGCTCTGTCTGAGGCCAGAACTCTCCATTCACCTGACGAAGAGGGTGTCCCTCGAAAGCTTGAGAGTCTATTATCAAATAAATCGTTTGGACTAAAACCTGGTGTTGTCAGACTTTTTACTGTGTTTACGCCAGTCCAACGCCAGCATACCCACATCAGAGCAGGTGGCACAGTGGTTAGCACTAGGTGCCTCAGCACTAGGAACCTGGGGTCGATTCCCAGTTGGGTCACTATCTGTGTGGGGTTTGCACATTCTCCCCTTGTCTGCGTGGGTTTCCTCCCACAGTCTGAGAGACACGTGCTGGTTAGGTGCATTGGTCCGAACGGATGCCGGAGTGTGGTGACTAGGAGATTTTCACAGTAACTTCATGCAGTATTAATTCAAGCTTCACTTGTGACTAATGAATAAACTTTAAACTAATCCCACTCATTCCAAATATTTATTAATATTTATTCCTTTCTGAAATTATGGAATCTGCTCCCACTGTTCTTTCAGGCAGCACCTTCCAGGTCACAACAATTCAGTGTGTGGATTAAGCATCGTGACCTTGTCTCTATCAGTTATCCTGAATCTGTGCCCTCTGGTGTCCAGTCCTGCTGCTAATTGAAACTGTTTGTCCTTATTTATTCTATGAAATCTGTTTACAATTTTGAACATGCATCAATTAAACGGTGGCACAGTGATTAGCACTGCTGCCTCACAGCACCAGTGACCCTGCTTTGATTCCGACTTTGGGTGGAATTTGGACATCCTGCTCGCAACCGTGGATAAACCCCACACAGACAACAGATGTGCAGGTTTGGTGGATTGGCTGTGCTAAATTGACCATGATAGCTAAAGACGAAGGGTTAGCCTTGGTAAACGTGCAGCGATAGGGCCTGGGTAAGATGCTGTGTCAGAGAATTGGTGCAAATTCGATGGACGGATTGGCCTCTTCTGCACTGTAAGGATTCTACAAACTAGTTAATTAACCACCTCGGCTCCAAGGAGAACAACCTAGTCTCTCTAAGTAACTGCCAGTAGTCGAGAGTCCTTGATCTTGTTTAAGGTAAATGGACCCCCTCTTCATTAGTTCCAAAAGCTAAATAAATTCAGAAATGACAGAATAGAGGACTTACGGTTTCCCTCCAGGAATGGACGCGAGGCTGGCGGGGAGACCCGGAGCTCTCATGTGGGAGTGGGGGTCAAACCCAACCTGTAGGAGAGATGCAAAGCACCAGTGAGTTTACATTCGGGGTCAGGCACTGCCAGGAACAGCGTGCTTTCAATTTGGAAATAAATCTTGAATAATTGTGATAAGAAAGAGCGAAGTTCATTACGTACACCACCAAAGCTCACCATAGGAGATCGGTAAGCCGCAGCGCTCATCTGCGGCGAGATGCTGTGGAGACCGGGATACGCTCCCGGACTCGTCAAGGTGCCGTTCATTTCATGGTGAGACATCATCGCAAAGGGAGCGTATGAGCCGGCCAGCGAAATTGGCGCTCGAAGGGTCGGCGCTGGAAACCAAACACACAAAGTGGATCAGTAACTCCCCGGGCAACTCCTAACTGGCTGCATTTATACAGCGCCTCACCATGTGGGCGTCTCCCTCCTTCTCCAGGGCAGATACAAGCAACTTGCATTTAGATAGCAAGGTAAAAACAAGAAACGAGCCCAAAGGTGCTTCACCGAGTTAGGGTCGCCAACCCTTCAAGTTTTGCCCCGGAGGCTCGAGGAATTACCTCCAGGAACCTGCTGAGAGCAAACGTCTGGGAAATACTCTCAGGAGCGCGTGCGCACACGCACACACACACACACACACACACACACAATTCAGCGATTTGCATTCACAATTAAAAATTCACACATTAAAAATCAGGAAACCAATCCATCTCACAGAAGCATGATCAAAATGATGGATCATAGAATCCCTGCAGTACAGGAGGCCACCATTCGGCCCATTGAGTCTGCACTGATCACAATCCCACGCAGGCCCTATTCTCAAAACCCCACGCGTTTACCCTGCCAATCCCCATGACACTAGGGTTTATTTAGCACGGCCAATCCATCTAACCTGCACATCTTCGGACTGTGGGAGGAAGCCTGAGCACCCGGCGAAAACCCATGCAGACACGGAGAACATGCAAACTCCGCACAGTGACCAAGGCCAGGATTGAACCTGTGTCCCTGGCACTGTGAGGCAGCAGTGCTGACCACTGTGCCACCCCAATTATGATGAGGGGGGAAACTCATTCAGCATTTATCCAGTGAACTTGAGAAAGGATAAAATATTCTCACATCAGGTTGGCTAAACCCAATTTTCAGATTACATACGTTGTAAAAAAAAAATTGATCCAGCATTCATTGCTTTTTTGTGCGAGGGCATTCCAAACTTCTACCATATTCTGAAGAAGAGTTCCTGAATTTCACCCGAATTATTACTTGTCCTAAATGCTACAATCAGTGGAAACTATTTCTCTTCATCCATTTCTCCATAACATCTTGAAAACTTTGATCAATTCACCCCTTGACCTTCTAAATTCCAGGGAACACAATTCTAGGTTGCGAGAGCAGCTCAGTGGCACAGTGGTTAGCAAAGCTGTCTCACAGTGCCATGGACCTGAGTTCAATTCCAGCCACGGGTCACTGTCTTGTGGAGTCTGCACATTCTTCCCCCATCTGCGTGGGTTTTTTCTGGGCACTCCAGTTTCCTCCCACAGTCTGAAAGATATGCTAATTAGGTGGACTGACCATGTTAAATTGCCCTTTAGTGTCAGGGAGAAGAGCAAAGTAGATTGGGTTATGAGGATAGGGTCTAGGTGGGATTGCTGTTAGTACTGGCAAGATGGGCTGAATGGCCTCCTTCCGCACTGTAATGGTTCCTTGTCATATAATTTAACACATGGAATTGCAACTATTAACTACTCTGCATTCCATCCAAGGTCAACATATCATTAACTAAGTCATCGTACCAAAAGCTGCTTGGAGTTGGTGATTAGCAAGGGACAGTTTTCCCATCTTCAATAAGCCAGAGTCCATTCTGTTAACAAATAAGCCAAACCCAAAGGCAGAGGGGTGGGCACAGTTACCTAATGAGTCCATGCCTGGGGGCTTCCCTGGTCGCAGCCCTGGTGTTGAACTGGTACCAGGGGTTGGTGCATCGTTGCGTGGAGTTGGGGTATTTGACTTCAACCCAGGGGTCGATGACTTGTCATTCTGGAAAACAAACAAAAAAGGGGGAAGCTTCAATACAGGATGAGGGCGGAGCGCAAGAGCGAGCTTTTGTGCTGAAGCCTTTCAGGATGTTTTGAGCATTTAACAGCCAAATAAGTTCATGTCGTCATTTAAGATCACGGTGTAATATTGTGGTCCTGACGGAAATCAGCCTTTCCACTGCCTTGCTTAAATACAGAGACTCATTACTGCTTCCGTTACTAACAAATCACTGATTTCACCTCAGAATTATTCAAATGAAGAGCAATCACAAATTTCTTATAACGGTCAGTGAGGGCGAAACATGAAGTGGGCAAGTGGGTTAGAAAGCAGCCGATGTTATTCTGTTACCAGTATCGTCAGAGTTTGTTTATAATCCACAGAAAATAACTTTTTTTTAAAATTCATTTGTGGGACGTGGATGTCACTGGCTGGCCAACATTTATTGCCCATTCCTAGTCGCCCTTATTCAGAGCGCAGTTGGAGTCAATCCACGTTGTTGTGGCTCTGGAGTCACATGTAGGCCAGACCAGGTAAGAACAGCAGATTTCCTTCCCTAAAGGAACATTAGTGAACCAGATGGGTTTTTCCCAACAATGGTTTTGTGGTCATCAGTAGATTCTCAATTCCAGGTTTTTTTCTTAATTGAATTCAAATCCCACCACCTGGCATGGCGGGATTCGAACCCTGGTCCCCAGAACACTAGCTGGGTTTCCGGATTAATAGTTTAGCGATAATGCCACCTCTTTCCAACGGAAGAGGGAATTCTAAAGAGGTGAGAATGGCCAATCTTCTGCATTCGTTAGATGAGGAAGGAGAGGGAGACAGACAGAAACAAGCAGCACTCACATGGCCCATATCTTTCGTCTTGGAGGAAGGTGTGCTGCTTGATGAAGCGACGGAGGCAGGGCTGTTGGGTGCGTCTTTCTTGATTCCACGTGCCTTGTCCAGGCCGTTCTCACGTGGAGAGTGCGTGGGGCTGACACGAGGTGTGGCAGGATCCTGCAGTGTTCAACAGGAACAAAAATGTCGACATGAGGCACGGAGAAAAAAGGTGACGACGCAATGGTTCAGACACAGATGGATAAACACAGCAAGATCCCATTGTTAGTGTCCCTCCAAACCGTCCTATGCCACGGATTGCACAGCAAGTTCAAAAGGTCAAACTTCCAAAGGTTATGGAGGGAGGTTAACTCTCAAAGCTTCTTTTCTCTCTTCCATCCATCAGCCCCTGCTCTACCAAATCCAAAGGCCCCGTCCTCCTGCCACTGTCGTTACTCGGACACTGATAATCCTCCTCTAACTCGCCCCAATTACCTGCCTTGCAGGATGAGGCTAGAAGGAGCCTGCCAATAGCCACTTAATTGAATGCAGTGCTTTCAATGATACAGGGAGGGAGAAGAGGAAAGGTTTTAGTGCAGCGAGTCATTGCGATCCAGAACACACTCCCTTAAAGAGCAGAGGGTACAAATACAACAACAACTTCAAAGGAGAAAGAATATTTCCTTGAAGCAAAGGCTTCAGGGTTATGAGAACAAAGCAGGGGGAGAAGGATGAATTGGACAACTCAAAGAGCTGAAAGTGACACGATGGGCCCAATGGCCTCTGTATGCAATGGGAGTCCGAGGAGGACATTGGGAGCAGGAAGGTTGGCCAATTTGCATCCTTCCCCTCATTGGGGACACTGACCAACTGCAACCATTTTGGATGCAGTCTGAATTGGCCAGGCATCAGGCACTATAGACTCAAGTGGGTTTACAGCACCCAGTACCAAACAAGATGGCAAATTCTTCTGTAGAGATATTCAGGGACATGCCTGATGGTGATATAACAAAGACAAAATAAACTAGATGCATGGGAGAGGAGGAATGGAGAATGAAAGACAAACATTAAGAGTAACTTTGGGAAGATCTTTTGGCAAGACACAAAGAAAACAAAAGATAAACAAGTTAAAATCTCCCACAGGGAGGAACTTTGGAAATGTGACAGTCATTCTTTTCCCAAAGGTTTTGGATTTGGGAGATGGAGGAGATGGATGCTGGGAAGGGAGGGGAAGACTCCTCCAATTTGTTGGCCAAACATTCAGCACAAGTCTCCTTGAAAAGGAACCTCAGCGGGTTAACGTTGCAACAGTGGTCTTCTCTGCTCCGACACTCCCACCCAGGCACAAATATCTGCACGAGGAATACCGCCTAATGGAAAAAAAACACGTGGCTGTTTCTTACCTCATTGGAAACATCCACAACCAAGTCATCACTCTTATCACCATCACTGTCCTAAAGAGAGAGAAACAGAAGTCAGAAAGGCTCACGTCCATTTCAACATGTTTCAAATGCGTAGGTTGGGAGGTGGGGGGCTGAAAATTAAAGTTCAAGGCAGCATAGAAGAACTTGCCTTTATATAGCGCCTTTCACAACTCCAGGAAGTCACAGTGCTTTACAACCAACTAAGAACTTTTTGAAATGTCACTGATATGATGTAGGAAATGCAGCAAATGGTATGTTGGCCTTCGTAGTGAGAGCTTCGAGTACAGGAGCAGGGGATGCCATGCTGCAGTTACACAGGGCCTTGGTGAGGCCACACCTGAAATATCGTGCACAGCTTTGTTTTAAAGTTTATTTATTAGTGTCACAAGTAGACTTGCATTAACACTGCAATGAAGTTACTGTGAAAATCCCCTGGTCGCCACACTGTTCAAGTACACTGAGGGAGAATTTAGCATGGCACCTAACCAGCACGTCTTCTCAGACTGTGGGAAGAAACCCACGCAGACCCCACACAGTGACCCAAGCAGGGAATCGAACCCGGATCCCTGGTGCTGCGAGGCAGCATTGTAAATCACTGTGCCTCATCCAAAATGGTAGGTGGGCCATTGTTTAACAATCTACTTTGAAGGGCAATATCTCTAGCAACGCAGCACTCCCTCAACACTGCAGCAGGACTGTCAGCCTGCACTTGGCGATCAAGCCTCTAGCCTAAACCCACACTCTGACTCCAAGGCAAGACTAATTCCCACTAAACCTCGGCTGACACTGGTCTCAGCGTGGATAAAGAAAACCTGTGAGCCCAGGCTCCCCAAACCCAAAGTCATACGTCTCCAAGGAGTTTTTCCCAGGGCGGAAGGGTCAATTACTAGGGGGCAAAGGTTTAAGGTGCGAGAGGGCAAGGTTCAAAGGAAATGTACGAGGCAAGTTTTTTTTTTAAGAAAGAGGGTGGTGGGTGTCTGGAACTCGATGCCAGGGGAAGTAGTGGAAGCAGACAAGATAGTGACTTTTGAGGGACGTCTTGACAAATACATGAATAGGATGGGAACAGAAAGATATGGTCCCCAGAAGGTGCTTTAGTTGATTCGGGCAGCATGGTTGGTGCAGGCTTGGAGGGCCAAAGGGCCTGTTCCCGTGCTGTAACTTTCTTTGTCCTAAAGTCAAACTTACGTATCTGTTCATGGCGTCTTTCTCTTCCACCTTGCGTTTCTTTGCATCAAGGTAGTCAGATGAACTCCTGCTGTTCCGATCATTGGGCCTCAGACTGTCTGATGGCGAGACAGAATTATTCTGTTGGAAACAAGAGGAGTCATTGAAAAAACAGACGTAGCATGTCATCACCGTACAGTCCCGAGACAGAACATCATGCCAAGTGGGGATATTTACACTCACCTGTCCAGCATCACATTGCAAAACAGGCAACCCAATCAGAAACCAAACATGGCAAAGCAAAGTCATTTTCTACGTATTAAGGTTGCTAACCCTGAGGAATTACCCTGGAGATGGCACAGCAGCACAATGGTTGGCACTGCTGCCTCTCAGCTCCAAGGACCCAGGTTCAATTCCAGCCTCAGGCTGTGGAGTTTGCACACTCTCCCTGTGTCTGCGTGGGTTTCTTTTGGGTGCTTTGGTTTCCTCCCACAGTCCAAAGACGCGCAGGTTAGGTGGATTGGCCATGGTAAATTGCCCCTTGGTACCCAAAGATATAGGTTAGATGGATTATGATATGGAGTTGCCAGCTTTGGACTGGGGTGGGCACTGTAAGTAGTCTCACAACACCAGGTTAAAATCCAACAGGTTTATTTGGTAGCACGAGCTTTTGGAGCAACGAAGGAGCAGCACTCAAAGCTCGTGCCACCAAATAAACATGTTGGATTTTAACCTGGTGTAAGACTACTTGCTGTTAGATAGATTAGACATGGGAAATATGTGGGGTTATGGGAGAGTGATAAGATGCTCTATCAGAGAGTTGGTGTAGCCTCAAATGGGCTGAATGCTTCTTTTATAGGAGTCTATGATTCCAGGAATCACCCTGGAATCTCCAGGAAGTGCGCATCGAGCCGGATGACAAAACTGGGAGCAAAACCAGAGGAAAAAAAATAAACGAAGGGCGTTTTAACAAGTAAATTTTAATTTTTTTTCAATACTCGGTTATAGATTGGAAATGGGGGCTGAGACACTGTTTGATTGGACAGCCAAGGATCATTCAATCCAACAGCACTCTGACCTCTGCCCTTGCTGAAGGAGAGGCGATTGCTACGAGGATAGGTTTGCTTTCGTTATGCCTGTGGTACACCTAACACACAAGACAGACATCTGCCCTCCCTAGAGGGGCTGGGAACAGTGGTGAGGGCAGGAAATGAACCAGCAAGGACACAGAGTAAAGAGCATGAGTTGGTGATCATTTTGTTATGTGGAGAGCAGCCAAGGCGTCGACTGAGCAAACTAGAATCGGCTCCAGTAGCTTCCATTTAATACACATCCTGTGTTAAGATATAAAAAGTTGTGCACAACACCCTGGAGGTCTCTAGAACATTCCCACGTCACCATGAAAATGTGCAATTGTGTGTGTCGTTGTTGAAAAAGGCAAGTTGGCCAGGGATTAGAAACTAGTTTCAAACTACCAAACACTTCCCCGCACAAGGGCTCTCCAAGCAATTCAGACTGTTGGTCCAAAATGTGAACACTGAACAGACGCCTCATCATTGAGCTCTTCCATATATAAAGAAAAGAGAAGGAGGAAGGAGGCAACGACACAAATAAGCAAGATTTCAGCCTCTATTCAGCTCCTTCCAGGAAAAACACTCATTCAGCTAAACAAAGAAGGGATTTAGCCTGGAGACTGTTACACACAAGCCAAGACTAGGCCCAACAACTTGCTAATCAGCCATGCTTTACATTAAACACCAACTCATTTATTTCCAAAACTGCTGCAGCTACAGAATAAGGCAATTGACGAACTGAAAGGAACTCCCGGCATGAGCTGCTGAGGGTGGAGAGGCACGAACAGAATGTGTCAGACAGCTCAAGAGGGAGAGAAAAAAGGAGAGAGAGAGAGACACAGACACAGAGAGAGAGAGAGAGAGAGAGAGAGAGAGAGAGACACAGACACAGAGAGAGAGAGAGAGAGAGAGAGAGAGAGACACACAGACAGAGAGAGAGAGAGAGAGAGAGAGAGAGACACACAGACACAGAGAGAGAGAGAGAGAGAGAGAGAGAGAGAGAGAGAGACAGACACAGACACAGAGAGAGAGAGAGAGAGAGAGACACACAGACACAGAGAGAGAGAGACACAGAGACACAGACACAGAGAGAGAGAGAGACACAGAGACACAGACACAGAGAGAGAGAGACACACAGAGACACAGACAGAGAGAGAGACACAGACAGAGAGAGAGAGACACAGAGACACAGACAGAGAGAGAGAGACACAGAGACACAGAGAGAGACACAGACACAGAGAGAGACACAGACACAGAGAGAGACACAGACACAGAGAGAGACACAGACACAGAGAGAGAGAGACACAGACACAGAGAGAGAGAGACACAGACACAGAGAGAGAGAGACACACACACACACACACAGAAATCTGTGACTACCAGAGAACAATTTGGAACATCTTTTAGAAATGACCCAGTCCTCTAACCTGGCCCATTGCCAACTAAATGAATAACGCTGCTTGCTCTGACAGATATTTTAAAAACCGCTTTTAGTTTTATGAATGGAACTCTCTCAAGATCATAGCCTTTTATGGAGGCTTTCTGTAGAGGGTTTTATTGTTGAAAATATATTCCTTTTAACGACCCAGGCATTCTCTACAAGGTTAAGTGACAGTCAAGCCCGCCAGCCAAAGCAGTTCTGCTCTTTTAAACAAAAAAAAAAATCGGCAGACGTTTGAGATTCTAAGATCCCCCCCCACCTCCCCAACCCCAGCAGCCACTGCCAATATCTTTGTGTAAAGGTGACATTAGGAAATCAATATAAACCAGGGACAAGGCTGACTAGAACATCAGCCTCCCAGCAGGATCACTCAAAGCTTCCAGCCTCATATGTAGAATGGCCAGAGTGCTGTATGTTATGCAGGATGGAGCGAAAACACATTCAATAGTGTAGAACCAGAAATCAGTTTCAGGTTCCCATATATAAATACAAACAAACAGAGGGGAGGGAATCAGAAAATATTCACTGCTCACTTCAATGAAATGAAAATCTTCCCACATCTGTTGGATAGATATGGCATCTATAAGGATTTACCCCCTCCCTCCCACCCACCCTCTTCAGGCAATGCTAGTTTGAACTGCTGATCTGATACCACGCTGGAAAAGCTCCATCGCTATTCAATGCTCTCCTCGGGCTACAGGCGCTTGCCAAATATGTTGGACAAGTGCCGGGCTCCCAGCCCTCTGCTAATGCCCACTCCGTCAGCAGCACGGAATCCTCCGTATGCAAGGCCCAGCTGCCAGCAATCTGGGCTCTGAAAGGTCGCGAGGCACACCAAGGCCGCAGTCGATAATCTTCCTTGACAACTAACATTTATATTGCACCTTTAATCTGGTCAAAATGTCCTCGGGCACTTTCCAGACATATTCCCCAAGCAGAATTCGACACCGAGTCACACAAGGTTTCGGGTTGGGAGCCAAAAGCTTGGTCAATGAGGTCAGTTTTAAAGGGACCTGCCAGGGAACGAGTGGAACACATAGCCTCTGCAAAGACTAACTTAGAAAGATGCTTCAAACTACATACAGCTCGATCACACATTATAAAATCGAAAGCCACGGAAACCACAGAATTTAAACAAGTTTTGTCCAGATTTCAGTCTGAACACAAGGATCTGGATTTCTCACACCACACCAAACATCACCTCAATCATTTATTTATTTGTCACAAAGTAAGGCTTACATTAATACTGCACTGAAATTGCTGTGAAATTCCCCTCATCGCTACACTCCGGCACCCTTTTGGGTCAATGCACATAACCCACACATCTTTCAGACAGAGAGGAACTCATGCAGACACGGGGAGAAGGTGCAAACTCCACAGATAGTGACCCAAGCCAGGAACTGAACCTGGGATCCTGTGAAACAGCAGTGCGCTACAGTGCTGTCCTATAGTCACATTATTTTTTGGGAGCCCATCTCTCCCCTTACACATGGGGCCTCATTTTCACAAGTGGATCAGAGTATCAGGGTGGTTACAGCACAGAAGGTGGCCACTCAACCCAGTGTATCCCTGCCAGCTCTCAGCAGGAGCAATGTAAATCAGTTCGACTCCTCCCCAATTTTTCTCCTTAGTTTTGCAACCAGGTACTTACCCAAATCCCTTCCAAAAGCCACAATTGAATCCACACAAACATCCTCCCAGGCAGTGCATTCCAAATCCTAACCACTCAGTGTGAAAACAACCTGTTCCCCATCTTTTGGGTCAAACCAAGTAAACTAACTTAAATTACGTTCGGACAAAGAAAAAGGGGGCAGCTCCCCAAAAGGAGGGGGAACGACCTCATGTTACTCTCGGATCATTTGCTCATCATTTCTCTCTGGTTCTCAACCCTTTGGCCAATGGGAACAGATCCTCTTGTCAACTCTAGTGAGACCCTTCATGGTTTCAGTCAGAAACCGGCTCTCAACTTTCACCAAGGAGGCCAACCCCAACTTCTCTAATTGATCCACCTACCAGAAGCTCCTCACCCACAGTACCATCCCTGGAAACTTTTTGCACCCAAGATTAGAAAAGTTTCAAACCTTGAAACACAAATCAAGAATAAGAAATTTGCTCAGGCTGTCTTCACAAAACGGAAAAAAAGATTAACCTGGCACTTTCCTCCCCCAAAGAATTTGCTCCAAAAAAAATTAAATTTAAAATATTAAATTTATTCATCCGGGTGTTGCACAGGTCAAGGGGTGGGAGATTAGTCTGAAGGGAGATGGAGGCAATTTAGTCTCAACCACAATGAAACGAAGACAATGGTGAGATTGTGGATCCAGCTAGCACACAGGATCAGAAGTAATACAGCAGAGGAGGCCATTCAGCCCATCAGGTCTGCACCAGCTCTTCAGTCTCGCTCTCCCTCTCTTCATCCATAACCCCACTGACTTCCTGCCTCCAAGTACTTTAAACTTGGCTCTCACAGAAACACTTAGCTAATGTGACAAGAGTTACTGATTATAGAAACTAAAGGTACAGCAAAATACTATAAAGGTCAAATTTAGATTAGTACTTTGATGGTTATGTTGTACACCCATATCACAGATGACAATATCAATTTAATACCAACAGTACAAAGAACTGTGTTTAATAAAAAAAAGTTAAATACCCTAGTGCTAATTTATTGCTGCCACTGTCTGCACCCCACAACATAGAGGTTAATACACTTTTGTTTCTGAGGAGATACTGGATGCATACGTGAGGGGGTGAGGACTACAGGGATCCCAAAGAGCTGGTTGGGAAGAGTAATTAAGAATGGGGCGGGGCTGGTATGGAACATTGTCAGCAGTAACCAGTTGGGCCAAATGGCCTACTGCTCTGCTGTTGATTCTACGTGATCAAAGATCCAGCCTGACCCCCTAATAAATCAAGGTTAATGAAAAGTTTCCTGCGCGCTATACAAAGCATACTGTACATAGAGAAGGAAAGGAGAGAGTACAGAATGTAGTGTTACAGTCATAGCTAGGGTTTAGAGAAAGATCACGTTAATGTGAGATAGGTCCATTCAAAAGTCTGACAGCAGCAGGGAAGAAGCTGTTCTCAAGTTACTGGGTACATGGTCTCAGAATTTTGTATCTTTTTCCTGATGGAAGAAGGTGGAAGAGGGAATGTCCAGGGTGCTTGGGGTTCTTGATTATGCTGGCTGCTTTTCTGAGGCAGCGGGAAGTGTAGACAGAGTCAATGGATGGGAGGCTGTTTTGAGTGATGGATTGGGCTTCATTCACGACTTTATGTAGTTTTTTTGCAGTCTTGGACTAGCAGGAGCCCATACCAAGCTGTGATACAACCAAAACGAATGCTTTCTATGGTGCACCTGCAGAAGTTAGAGAGAGAATTGTAGTGGACGTGCCAAGAGTCTGTAGTCTGAGAAAGTCTGGGCCTTAACTATACTGTTTTTTTTTTGGGGGGGGGGGGGGGGGGGGCAGGAGTGGGGGAAACCAGGACAGTTTGATGATCATCTGGACACCTAAAAACTTGAGGTTTTCGACCATTTCTATTTTGTCACCGCCGATACAGACAGGGGCATGTTCTCCACTACGCTTCCTAAAGTTGATGACAATTTCCTTCACTTTGTTGACATTGAGGGAGAGATTATTGTCATCGCACCAGGTTCTCTCTTTCATTCCTGTAGAATCTCGTCATTGTTTGAGACCCGACCCACGCGGTGGCGGCATCAGCAAACTTGAAAATTGAGTTGGAGGGGAATTTGGTCACACAGCCATAGGTGTATTAGGAATATTACAAAGGGGCTGAGAACACAACCTTGTGGGGCATGGGTGCTGAGGACGATCATGGAGGTGTTGTTGCCTATTTTGACTGATTGCGGTCTGCGAGTTAGGGAGTTCAGGATCCAGTTGCAGAGGGAGGAGCCGAGCTGCAGGCCACGAAGTTTGAAGATGGTTTTCTGCTCATTTCTTCACTCTTCACCATCTTGTCCTTTCCTCTTCATCGCAGCCTCACATTTCCCACTTCAGCGATTCAGGATAAGAAATTAGGATACTTCCCTGTTATTTCCATGTGATTAAAGGTAACACCAATTTCCTTCTCCAGCCGCCTTGAACACTAATATTCCCTATCTACCCTCCTTTAAGGCATTCATTAAAGCCCACCTCTTATCCATCTAACACAAGAAACAATAGTAGGCCCCTCAAGCCTGCTCTGCCATTCTAGAAGATGGTGGCCAATTTGAAAATGGCCTTAACTCCACTTCTTCTGTCTTCACCTTAGCCTTCCCTGTAGATCAATTTCAGCCTTCACTGCTCTCTACAGAAAAGAATCTCAAAGCTTTCAAAGATTCCTCCTTTTCTCAGTCTAAAACAAGGGGGCGGTTCTCTTTATTCTGCTCTAGTTTTAGATTCTTCCCCCCACCACACACACACGCACGGGAATTTGCCATTGTCTACAGGCCCAACCTTTACATACTTTACGAACGAGTAGGCTCCTTGAGCCTTCAATAAGGTCACAGTTGATCTGATTGTAACCTCAACCCCACGTTCCTGCCACACCCCCCCCCCCCCCCGATAATCTTTCGCCCCCTTTAGCTCTGCGCTAAAAATATTCAAGGACTCCCACCCCTAGTTCTAGATTCTCTGACAAGAGGAAACATTCTCTTCTCATCTACCATGTCAATACCCCTCAGAATCTTAAAGGTTTCAATCAGGTCACCTCTTAATTGTTCCAGTGGATACAAACTTTGCCTCTCTGTCTTGTGACGAAAGATCAATCTGCCCATTCCAAGTATTGTCTAGTAAACTTCCCCCGAACTGCTTCTAACACATTTACATCTTTCCTTAAGTAAGGAGACCAATACTATACTCAATACTCCAGATGTGGTCTCACTCATGTCCTGCACAACTGAAGCATAACCTTCCTATCTTTATATTCAATGCGCCTTACTATAAATGAGAACATTCTATTAGCTTGCCCAATTACTTGCTGTACCTGCCCATTAACCTTTTATGTATGACGACACCCAGATCTCTCAGCATCTCAGAGCGTGGCAATTCTCCATTTAGATAATAAGCTCTTTTATTCTTCTTGCCAAAATGGACAACTTCACATTGTTTCATGAGGAGTGTAATGTGGGCAATCGCTGCATCCCAGGAAACAATCCAGTGAATCTTCTTGGAACTACTTCCCACGTAAACATACTAGCCTTGATAAGTAGAGTGGAAATGATATACACAACTCTAGGTGCAGTCTCACCAAAGCCCCGTATGATTGCAGCAAAACTTCCCTACTTCTTTTGGGCTCTGACAAAGGATCATCCAGACTCAAAGCGTTGGCTCCATTCTTTCTCCACAGATGCTGGCAAACCTGCTGAGATTTTCCCGCATTTTTCGCTTTTGTTCCCCACCTCTGTATTCCATTCTGCTTGCAATAAAGACAGAGATTCCATTTGTTTTCCTAATCACTTACTGTACCTGCACGATTTGAGATTCATACAAAAGGACACCCAGGCCCCTCCATTTTTCACTTTATTCATGTGGGTGTCACTGGCTGAGCCTGCATTTATTGCATGAGAGTCAACCATGTTGCTGTGGCCCTGGAGTCAGATGCAGGTCAGACCAGATCAGGACAGCAGGTTTCCTTCCCTAACAGGGCATCAGCGTAGCAGATGGGTTTTTCTGATAATCGACAATGGGTTCACAATCACCATCAGGCATCAAGCCCAGAGCATCAAGCTGGGTCTCTGGATTACTAATCCAGTGACAATTCCACTATGCCACTGCCTCCCCCTGTACCGCAGCACTCTGCAATCTCTCCATTTAAATAATATTCTTTCTGCCAAAGTGGACACCCTCGTATTTTCCCATGTTATATGCCATCTGCCAAAGTTTTGCCTACTCACTTCAAACAATCTACATTCTTTCGCAAATTTGCATCCTGCACGCAACTTTATTTTCTCACCAATCTTTATGTCAGCAGCAAATTTAACAAGAGTACACACTGTCCCTTCATCCGCTATGCGTATTTGATGGTAAATAGTGGAGGCTCCAGCACAGATCCCAGCACTTCACTAGTGACAGATAGGCAACCCAAAAATGACCCCTTTGGCACCAACTGCGTTTCCTGTTCTTTAGCCAATCTCCCTACGTGACTGGATGCCAAATTGTGTTTGAAAAGTCTCTCTGGAGAAGTATGTCAGGACAGATACGAAAAGGGGTTACGTAAATGCACGTTGTCATCAAGGGTGACTGTACTAGCAATGGCACAACTGTACAAGTGAAGTTAGGCCACAGCAAGATGGTGAATTTAGGAGTGGGGTAAGAAAGAGATCAAATGAGAGAGAAAATGAGTGGAGGTGAGAGACACCAAAAGTTAAATGTCAGCACGTCACACAGTAAGAACATGGACCTGCTGCCTGAGGATAATACAGGAGCCTGATCAAGGATAAAATGGTTTCATAATCACGGTGGGGGGGGGGGGGGGGAGGGAGGAGGAGGAGGAGGAGGAGGAGGAGGAGGAGGTGGTGGTGGCATTTTTAGTCCTTCAGACTTGACTGAACATATTCAGAGAGCTCGCTCACACGGAACGCAAACTTGCGTCGGTCCTACGAGGCATCGGAATGCTCTAAACCCGTCTCATAAAAAGGCTCGTTGCAACCAATGAAATGAACAGGCAAGCGTGATCCACCACTCACATACCCAGGGTCGATTCTGGACAAGGAACGAGGACAAATCCCCTTCCTCCAAAAGCAAAGCAGAGTCGGCAGGGTGGAGTCAACCAGTTCCTCTCCGCTCTTAAGGTGAAGCAAAGGCATTGTTAATCTCTCAGTTTACTCGCATTTTAACAAGCCACCCGCTTTGGAAAAGGAGACTACACAAAGCAGCAGAGACACAGGATGACAAGAATAAAGGTGACAGACACAGGCGGGGAATAAGAAAATGAAGCAAACAGAAAAAGGGATTAAACTAGCATTTGACACAAGAGTTGCAAACGGATCTTAAGAACAGAGTTAGCCTTGTTTAGATCAGTTCCTAAACAGAGGGAAAAATTATTTCCAGGCAAGGAAATCTCTTCAGCCATTAAAGTACATTTCAAGAAGACAAAAGGCCATTGATGATGAGACACTTTCTGTGACTAGTCCCATCAGAGACACCAGCACTCTCATTTAACCATCACTCCCAGCATCCCCCCCAACTCTCCCCCCCACCCCCACCATCCCGCCCCACGCAGACACTGCTCAGCCCACTGGGTATACCCAGCATCACTTTAGCGCACATTGAGATGTCCAATTGCTTGGCTTTCTAATTCCAGTTATCTGATTCACTCATAAGCTAAAGGAGCAGAATTAGACCATTTGGCCCTTCGGTTCCACTCTGCCATTCGGTCATGGTTGGTACGCCCCTCATCCCTGTTTTCCTGCTTTCTCCCCATAACCCTTCAACCCATTACCAATTAGAAATCTGCCTAATTCCTCCTCCAATGTACTCACTGTCACAGCATCCATCACACTTTGGGGTCGTGAATTCCACAGATTCACAACCCTTTGCGAGAAGTAGTTTCTCCTCAACTCTGTTTTAAATTTGCTACCCCTTATCCGAAGAATATGACCTCTCATCCCAGAATGCCCCACCTGCAGAAACATTCGCTCCACATCTAACCTTTATCCGGACCTTTTATCATCAAACCACATTTCCTCCATTCATAACAGTGTCGGGGGGGGTGGGACATTTAAACACTCCTGAACAGGCTCTAACAGTGGTGGTGGTGGTGATGATGAGCTGGGTGGGGGGTGGTGGAACAGTGGTTAGCACTGTCACTTCACAGCGCCAGGGACCTGGGATTGATTCAGAGCTTGGGTCACTGTCTGTGTGGAGTTTGCACGTTCTCCCCGTGTCCGCGTGTGTTTCCTCTGTGAGCTCTGCTTCCCCCCCCACCCCCCCCACATTCTGCTAGATGTGCTGGTTAGGTGCACTGACCCGAACCAGTGCCGGACTGCAGCAACAAGGGGAATTTCACAGCAACTTCATTGCTGTGTTAATGTCAGCCTTACTTGTGACACTAATAAACAAACTTTAAACGAGATGGAGGCTGGAGCGTAGCCCTGACAAGTCCAGGGTCAGTCAGAATGGCCCATGGGACAACATATAGCCCAAACAATATCCATGGAGCAGGGGGTAGCTTATAACCAACCCACCTTCCTGCAGCTCCACAAACCTCCATCTCTCCAAGGTGCACAGAGAAGGAAAGAGCAATTGTATGTTAAAACACTCCTCAGCTCAATGCTTTCACAATTACTTCACACAATTCCATTTACAAAACTATTTGCACAACATCCATTAACCCAGATTCTGCACACACGTGTCAATAGCCTGATCTTTCTGGAGGCTGAATTGCAAATACTTAAAACACCAAGAGCAAAATCTTATGAACAGAATGAAAACTTCATCATACCAAAACTAAGCGTCTCCAGTCACTGAGCCAGGGACAGGCTCCAACCACCTTACTGCAGAGGGGAGGTGGAAATAAGTGTGCTGTTAATGCTGGAATATTCAGCGCTTGTACCATAGAGCAGAGCATCTGGTACTATACAACAAACTGGGGCATGGGCACACGCACAGATGGCCTAACGGATTAGAAAAAGTTGCAGCAAGATACTCTACCCATCGCAGAGACCTTCACCATCCCTCTGAGTTTGGAACATCGGGATAACAGTTCACTGCTTAGCTCAGATATAAAAACTCTGCAAAATACGCTCAGGTTTCAGAACGGGATATGTTTGGGAAATTCAGGTTCAACTCCAACCTCAAGTGCCAATGTGGAGTGGTTAAAAGGAAGTTATTTATATCATACTATCTACCCACCCCACCAACACAGGAGATACCAAGTGGGATTGAATACTCACCACGCTGGATTCCCGCTCTGATGAAAAATGATGTGTAGTATAGGAGCGATGGCATCAGCAGTCAGCCAGGGGTGGGAGGGAAAAAGAGCAACAATTAGTATTTGAATTCTCAACAGAACAAAACACTTTCCACCTTATCCAACCAACGCACTGGGAGCGAGGATTCGGGTTGCTAACTCTGACTGGATACTTCCTGGAGATTTCCCTAGCCCCAGTCCCCGGCATTGGCCCCCTCCTCCGGGTATGCTCCCTTCCCATGGCTAATAGGAAAAGGAACATCCCAATTGGATTACTCTTAACCGTCAGTGAAACATTCCTTTTAACTCCCTCTATCTCCATTCACCAGATCGTCAAACTGTTCTTAAACAAACTGAACACAAAATGTCACTGCCCCTTTGATTTCTCTCCTGGGTTTTTGCACTTTTCACAATCACCAGCTATCTCTAAGCACTTGATAGCCAATGAAGTACTTTTTAAAAGTCCAGTAACTACGTCAGAAACAGTGGATAACTTGTGCACAGCAAGCTCCCACAAAATGCAATAACGAGCAGATTTTTGGAGTTTTTTTTGAGATGTTCATCCCTCAAACAACATTAGCTAGGGAAGGGGGAGGTGGATATACCATCCTGTTTTTAATCAAAAGATGGCACCTTGGCTTGATGTCTCATCTAAAAAACAGCACCCAAGATAGTGCCGCATTCCCTCAGCGCTGTACTGGATTTTTGTGCTCATCTCAGGAGTGGGACTCGATCCCAGACTCAAGGAGGCAAGAGTGCTGCCAAGTCAACCACAGCCAACAACAACTATTGCTGTGAACAGTCCAGGGCAATCCTGGACGGTTGGTAACCCCTAAACCCTGATGGAGATGAACTCCATTGTCCCCTTTTCTGGTGACATTGGGATCTGACATTAACCGGTTCAGCTGATAGCTACACATCTCCCCCCACCCCACCATGCCGGTTATGTTAATCCAGCTCCATGTCAACACCGACCCAGTGTTAACGCACTGAGCCACATCTTTCCATAAGCAAGATCAGAGAAACAAGGGATGGGTAATAAATGCCAGATTTGTCAGGGTGCCCACACCCAGAGAGAGAGTCAATTAAAAACATATGGGAATCCTACTGCAAATCTAACAAACCGTTTCTCCAGTATTTACATTCCTGTAACCAGACTGAGTAAAGGTAGTTTTTTTTAAGTTAGGACATCATGAATGACACAAGTTTAGAGGGCCGAAGGGCCTGTTCCCGTGTTGTACTTTACGTTGTTCTTAAAAAGTTAGAATCTGCATCGGAGGCAGCCATCTGGCCCATTATGTTCGGGCTAGCCCTAACCAGAGCACTTCAAAACCAGTTTAATCCCGTTCCTCAGCTTTTACCCAGAATCTAGGCAGTTCAGCCTCAAAAGAGCGTTGCTCTATCACCAGGTATTTCTGTTCTAAGATTTCTAACACAAAAGGTTGGGTGTCTGCTGAAAACAGTTTGAGTCTCAAGTCGCAGAGCTTATTTCCCCAGTTAAATGTCGAAGTGGATAGGTTTAAATCCAAACATCAGGGAGTATCTGCTTTGTAAAGCTGCTTCCACCTGGTGAGGCTTGGCAAAATGATCCCCTTATAAAGGGCAGCCGACCCATCAGCGCACGAGTGCCGCAGCCCCTCACCTCGGTGATCCAGCTCATGGTGGTTCTTCTCATCTTTCACCGACAGATGGGCCTGGCTGCCCAAGGCACTGGAAAGGGCGAGAAGTCCCGAGGTGCTGCCGGTGACGGCGGGAATGCCCGGTGGCTGCAGACCAGAGGGGTGGGGTGGCATTTGGACAGGCGGCGCGTGGGCGTGAGAGAGGTGCTGAGCCTGGAGTTGTTGCTGCTGTGGAGAAACCAACGGCACAGTGGATCGGAAAGGAGAAATGGATGGAGCAACGCAGCAAGAACGATTGGTGGGGGAGAGAAGAGAGAGAGAGAGAGAGAGATGGGGGGGAGAAAGAAGAAGACAGAGAGAGAGGGGGAGAGCGAACAGGGGAGAATGAGAGAGAACACAAAAGTGATGGAAGGAGTGCGAGAGAGAGAGAGAGCACGAGCGAAAAAAAGATACGACGAGGCACAACCAGACAGGAAGGGGGAGGGGGTGTTAGGAGTGGAGAAAGACAACCAGATAGGGTGACAGTGTGGGAAAGAGAGGGGGAGCAGGGGGAGTCAGAGAAAGAGAGAGAGAGGGAGAGAGAGAGCATGAAAAACCTCATGAGTAACTTTTAAACATCATTAAGCACAAAACATTAAAAAGGCTTCCAGGTAGAGCCTTGCTGAAGGAGAGAAAATATTCCAGAAGCAAAATGGTTAATTTTAAGCCAAAGACAAAACGTTGACCCTGAACAGTACAAAGCAACAAAGATACCTCACACAACACAACATGGAAGCTTTACTCTCATTCCCTCTCCCTCCATGTGCTGGGGTCCAATCCCAATGGGTTTCAATCGAGTTCAAGAGGTCCTTCTTCAAGAAAGGGTTTAGACTACAAGTGGCGGCCGCCAGTGATTAGACAGAGATGGGGTCAGGGGAGTGGATGGTTACTGCACAGCCTAACTTGCATTGTCTAGTGATCAAGTGATCAGGAGCAGGAACCCTGGCTCAACTCTTTCTCACTATCATGGCCACATGAAGCACAGCCTCCCAAATGGTGTGTATAAGCATGTGAGATTCGCTGACATGCTGCTCTCAAACTGCAGACACATCAATGCTGCTGTCTCACTACTGGAGCCTTTACAAATTCAACTGATGCACGCGCGCGCGCGCACACACACACACACACACACCTGAAAATCTTTCACCAGAAAGAAAATCACCCAAAAACAGAGACCATACATGGAATCTGGCACAGACAATCGTATAGGCATTCACTCAACACCATACAGGCA
Organism: Carcharhinus amblyrhynchos; assembly: GCF_965287045.1. Taxonomy (NCBI): domain Eukaryota; kingdom Metazoa; phylum Chordata; class Chondrichthyes; order Carcharhiniformes; family Carcharhinidae; genus Carcharhinus; species Carcharhinus amblyrhynchos. The sequence goes on from NC_137351.1 coordinate 12,927,793, forward strand.
GCAGCGATTTCAGTCTAATAAATATTGGCCAACATAATCTACAATTATCACCCCCCCCTCCTTGTCCATGGGTGCATTTTCTTAATAGGAGCAGCTTTACCGGAACATTCCACTGACACCAATCTTGATGGACACGTTAAACAGTTACAAAGATTTCAGGTGTCCAGTCACCTTTACTCTGTCACTCTTCCAACTGCACTGCCTGCTAACAGAAACACCAGCCAAAACCTGTGAACATCCAGAAGTGTATGACTGTATAGACGGGGAGCGTATACGTAAAGCGCCTGTCATCACAACTGTACAGAAACAGGATAGATGAACCTGTGGATCTGTTCTCGTCATTGTTATACACAACAAGAATTCTCACAACACCCAGTTAAAGTTCCACAGGTTTATTTGGTAGTAAACGCCACTAGCTTTCAGGGTTGGCCCCTTCATCAGGTGAGTGGACTTTAACCTGGTGCTGTGAGACTTCTTACTGTGTTTACCCCAGTCCAACACTGGCATCTCCACATCATGATTGTTATACATGCCTCTGGAAGGGGGAAGTAACAGAATGGTAAAGGAGACCATTCAGCCATCATGCCTGTGTCAGCTCTTTGACAGAACAAATTAAATAATCTTACTTCCCACCTTCTACTGTTTCCACTGCCCCACCTCCTCAGACCCCTGTACATTTTCTCCCTGAAAATATTTATCCAATTTCCTTTTGCAAGATATTGTTGAATCTACCATCACCCACGTCCCACGTTGTAACTATGCAGAAACGTAGTTACTGGTGTTGCTTCCAGTTCTTTTGCCAATCTCTTTAAATCCATCCTCTAGTTCCCAGCCTTCCTGCCACAGGATACAAATTTCTCCCGATTTAGTCTTCGAAAGTCTTTTTTGACCGTGCCTGTCAAAGTCCCTCTGCTCTGAAGAGGACAACTCAACATTCTGATCCATAAACTCCCAAGGCAGCTAAACAAACATCAGTAGAGGCACAGACATCACTAGATTGCTGCGATCTCAGCCTGGAGAACTGGTTTAGATGTTACACCTGACTTCTAGCTGGGCAAAGATTTGTGCTCCTGATCACTATCCAGACACGTCAATTGTGTGTCCAGCTGGGCAGTTGTCCAAAAAGAGGAACCAACTCTAGGAACTGAAGATTGCAAGCCCGCAGGATGAAAAACCCAGGAGATAAATCCCAAGGAGGTCTGAAAACCAGTTTCATTGTCTTGGAACATTTTGATCAGTTAACATACCATACTCGAGGGGAGGGTGCGGGGGGTCAGAACCAGCAACCAGGAACCAATTTTTATTTAAAAACTATTCTCTGGGGGCCCCATTACCACCACCTCAATGGAGGTTAGCTACACCAGGTTGCACAGACTAGCCGCAGGCCTAGGAATTTGCTGACTCCATGTCAAGCCTGGGAACACTAACCCCAATGATCAGATCATACCAACTGTGCAGATTTACCTACCAACCCTATGGTGATTGAGAGGGAGAAACTGCACCGCTCCAAGTTATCCCACCTCCCCCGTCGAGGCTCTCCTTGCAGCCAAATCAATGGCAGAGATGGAGAGAGACCCGGACTGAAGGCAGGCAATATTTGGAGATGTTAAATTGGAGCTGTGCAGTAAGCTCGGGTGACTGGAAGCTCAGCACCCAAACCGTCTGCCCACTTCACACCCCCAGCGGCTGCTGCTTTGGACTTTTCAAATCGCTTCACAGTCGCAGGGGTGGAAGCCATTTGCAAGAACTCAGGATGCCATCAAACTTGGGATCAGCCTGTTCCACTTTTCTCTCAGACTGCGTGCCATGAAACAAATCGGAGGTGGGTTGTCCAGCGCTCGAGAGAAAAGTTCAAACAAACAGTGCTGACAGTTAACGCAACCCAAGGCACCTAATTTGAGGGGGGGGGTGTGGTTGGTAGCAACAGGGAGGGGGGGGAAGGAACAGTGTCCCCACAAAAGCTAAGCCACATCGCCAATTAGTGTTAAGATTACTGCAGCTCCAGCAAAAGCGGCCAATCCTGCACACGCATGCACCTCTGGCACACGGAAGCAGTGGGTCACATGGGGAGCATGCTCCAGACACACAGAGGCAGAAAGACAGCGTAGACGGGCAGGACTAACCATGAGAGGTGGGTAGATAGCGTGGTGCTGCTGGGAAAACGGAAAAGAAAAAAAAAAGATTTCAGATGTTAAATTATTACGACTCAACTCCCCCTCGTTCGCATCCCAACAACCCCCACTTAGACACACAACCGCCCCCCCCGCCCCCCAAAAGCAAGTTCGCCCCAATACTTAGACTTACACCCCAAAACAGAAGGTCAAACAAACAGCCCACTGGGATCTGCTGGAGAGCCAGCTGTTCGCTCAATGTAGCTTCACACTGACGAGGATGAATAAACTTATTGATGCATGAATTACCATCACAAGTCTGCTTTGGGGAAGTTGGAGGGATGATTGAAGCAAAGCTCCTTCACTCTGGGTCCAGCACCTCAAGAGAAAGCCAGATACCGACAGTGGCACGGTGTGATGCCACCGTAACCTGGCACTGGTTCTTCAAAGGCACCCTGCTCCCAAAAATCAAACTGCCTCACCGTTCCACGGGGGGGGTTCAACATCTCATCCAAATTTGGCACCCCCTGACACTGAAGCGCTCCTTCAGTGTCGTCACAGAGGCACAGCCATGATAATGCTGCCAACTGCTCCACTAACGGGGGAAGCCAGCACACAGCCAAGGCAAACACATTTGTTGGGAGTCAATGTTAGCACAGGCGGCAGACTCAGCACCTGGTCATTGAGACACCAGTACTCCCACCAACCTCCAATGGCAAGGCCAAGTGACCATCCTTCCAGAATAAGCCATGTCACGATTTCAGCCAGTGTTTAGATCCAGGTTAAGATTTAGGCCCATCGGAGCCATTGTCAGCTCCAATCAGGCCCTTAGTAGATGGGGCAGATTCCAGCTCAAGTCAACTCTGGTCCATTCTCCCTCCCAACATCCACCACTCCTTAACTATATAGTATGTACAGCACAGAGCAGCCAACTAATGACAATCTGACAGTTTCATGATCACTTTAGAGTTATTTTTTCTAGACACCATGGTGGGATGTGAACTCTCACTACTGTCACATTAGGTTAAAATTCCAGATTACCAGTCCAGTGACATAGCACAGTTGCAGCACTGTTATTGATAAGCACAAACACTCTTTGTAACCGTGAGGAGGCAAAGGTAGGCCCGGCCTTGCAATCAGACCTCTGCTTTCAAAGATTGATTTCCAATTGTTGTGGTCCATTCAAAATAATTTGTTTTGCAAAATTAATATATTTACACTATAAATCGCAGTTTGATAAATCTGAGTTTGACAGGATTCACGGCGAAGGTGAGGCACATTTGCTGCTTAAATTTGCACCACTTAGCTCTGTGAGCCAGGGAGCTAAATGTATAAACACTTCACAGGATCAATGAACTAGAAGGAGCTTCTATCTTCTGATCAGCCCACCCCTGTCATAAAGAGGCAAAACCTCCTCCCCAATTAAAACAACCACTTCAATAAAGAGCCCCACCTTTGGGAGGGAGTTAGAATTGCCTCAGGGGCTAGGTGGGGGAAGAGGGGGGTTGGGATTGGTGGCAGAGAGAAGAGAAAGAGGAGGAATTGTATGTTATTGTTGGCAGATTAAATGCAATTCAAACTCAGCACCACCGCTCCCCCCACCCCCCCCCCTCCCGGGGCCCCATCCTGCTAATTACAGACCCATCTGAAAACATACAAGAGACTTATTAAACCAGACATGAGGCACCACAAAGTCAAACAGCCCAGCAACACTGCAGATTTGCACGTAACATTCAAGGTGGTCTCCCCACACTGCACAAGGCAGCAGCCAATAAATAAATCAAAGGGTTCGGGTATGAAGTTTTTTGGGCAATATTACAATTTAAAATAACCAATCTGTTTCGCAGCTGAACTTTGGCACCAATTTTCTAATCTAATAAAAATGACCCACTTGATTCGGGTGCTAACACATTAGCGAGAGCGCTATCATGCGCTTGTTTATTTAAAAATTAGCAGCAATGATTGACTTATTAAATTGCAGCATGCAAGACAGTTTACAAAATGGAGAACCAAAAGAGAAAACACTGGAAAACCTCAGCAGGCCTGGCAGCATCTGGAAGGAGAGAAAAGGGCTGACGTCGAATCCAGATGCCCCTTTGTTAAAGCTAAAAAGGCACAGAAAGTGGGAGATATTTATACTGCAGGGTCAGGGAATGAAAGATGAGAGTTATAGCCACAAAAATCAAGGGCTTCTAATGACAGTCCACAGAGAATAAAAGGGCGAGAAGGTCTTCATTGTTGTTGTTGATCAGTTCATCTGACCATGGAAGGCATTAGAGGTGGCTCAACAAGCTTTTGGTGCGTGTGCGCGGCGGTGGGGGGGGCTCTCTGCATTCTGACCACTCTTAATACAATCCAATGGGCAAACGGGTTTAAGCCAAAAGAGCCCAGACCAACAATCTGACCATGCAACCACATTACAACATGGGAGGCCATTCGGTCCATCTTGCCAGTGTCAGTTCTTTGGAACAATGGTCCTAACCCCTCCTCCACCTGCTCTCTCTCACTATAGAGCTACAAAATCTAAGTATTTATCTCATTGCTTTTTGAAAGTTACATTCCAACCAGCATCCACTCCCAGACAACACATTCCACATTCCAATAACTCGCTGCATTCAGACTCATCATCTCACACTCTGGTTTCTTTGCTAATCACCTTGTCTCTCTGCTGGTTCCACATAGCTAATGTCCCAATTGTCTAACTGGGTAGGAAGAACACTCAAATACTCTCAATGCACTCGCAGATCCAAAGTCACCTGCAACACTCAATGCCCAAACTGTGCTGAGTAACTTCAGCACACCTTCACTCCCTCCCTACCCCTCGCTTTCACCCTGCGTACTGAAAGGGGACTTGGCAACGATGCTGGAAGACCATTTATGCTCCTGGCTGGTGGGGGGTTGAAATCAGGAGCACAAAGTCACACTCTCAGAGTAAGAGGTCAGCTCCTGGGGACAGAGATAAGAAACGTCTTCACCAAGAGGGCTGAGCGTTTCTGGAATTTTCTACCCCAGGGGAGTTCTGGATGCCCAGTCATTGAGTATGTTCGAACTATAGGTCAATAGATTTTTGAGGACACTGGGAAGTATAGAACGTGGACGGAGGGAAGGAAGGCGTCATGGAGGGGAATCAGCCATGGCCTTGATGAATGGTGGAGCAGGCTTGAAGACCGAATGGCCAACTCCAGCCCCTTAGTCTTGCGTCTATTTGATTTGGAAGTTGCCTTAGTTGTAGGGTCATGGGAGCAGAGAGAAAGATGGATGACTGTGGTTGCGTTAGCAAAACAATTCCAACTGAAAACACATGGCGTGAAACGAAAACCACTGCCTGGACTAAATTACCCAAAAGCACAAGTTCTAAAAATTCAATACAAGGTGACAGTTTGCATATCAACAAGTTCCCTTCTCAGTTTCCTCGTGCTTTAATCCACCGCTGCCTCTGGTAATGTGCCAACTAGCCCAAGAACTATGTTCAAGTCTGCAGCAGCCCTTCACACACAAGGCATTGATACAACATAAAATTACCAGCATGTGTTTACTTGGCTGGAGGTCTCCCAGTGGCTCGCAGCTTCCCAACGATATATTTATATTTTTTTAAGAAACAGCAAATCTGGTGAGCGCTTGGCTGTCAGACGGGTGACATGCTCCAGGTTACAGACAGAGCTCAAGTTATTAATGTCCTACACAAGGACAGCAAACTAGTTAGACACTTCTAGCATGACTATTTACAGACAGCTGGGCTCCCACAAGGTATCCATTCCCCTCCAACTGGGGCAACTTCCAAATCCAATAGACGCAAGAAATAAGGGGCTATTTCTTGCTACTCGTCCCTTCGCGCCTGCTCCACCATTTATCAAAGCTGATTTCCCTCCATTCCAACGTCCTCCCCACATTCCCCAAAAATCTACTGGCCTACAGCTCGAACATACTCATGACTAGATATCCAAACTCCTCTAGGGTAGAACATTCTGCGCGAGCGCACATTTCTCATCTGTCTAGGTGGCTGACTTCTTATCCCGAACATGTGACCTTGCGTTCCCGGTTTCCCCCCTCCAACTCAAGAACAAACATGGTCTCCTAGCATCCTTGTCAAGTCCCTCTGAGTTTCAGTACGCAGGGTGGGAGTGCAGCAGAGTAAGGGGTTGCCAACCCTCCCGAACCATTCTGGAGACTGATAATTAAAAAAACTACTGCCTGGAACACCAGAGAAAAATTATAATGGACACTTTTTAAAAAAAAGCAACACCTCTTCTAATTGATGTTATGAAAATGTTGATTGTCACATCAGTGAAGATCATCCAATTGGGATCTGTTTGTTTTCCTGTGGGAAATGGGGATTGAGGTGCTAGGTAACTCAATGGCAGGTGCCTGGGATTTGGGACAACTGGACATGGGCCGGTCATTGGCTGACACCTCCAGATGTCAACGGCAGCACAGCACTCTACTTTGTTACAAGGGATCAGCCTTGGATGCTGTGCTCAGGTACTGCCTGCACAGTCCACGTGTAGATTAGTTAACGGCTCTCTCAAGGCTTTACATGATGGTTCCATGGAACCATTGACTGTATCCAATAAATTCAAATCAATCCTGCTGGGGTTAAGGGGAGGGCTAGCAAACAGAATTTACAATTTTTAAAATACAACCTTTTAGCTCTAAGGCAAGAAAACTGGCTCCTTATTCGCTGAATATTAGTCACTTTCCCTCCATCTGCCCTACGACCTGCCATCCCTGCGAAATAAAACAGACCTGATCCTGTTTGGAACACAACATACACCTATTTATGTTAAATCAGCCAAAATTTAAATCCTAAACCGCTAATTTTAACCAGTGTTTATTTTCTCTAATCGTCCCTCTCTTGTATACTTATCCACGTATGTGCCTCAACTATTTCCTGTGGTACAAAGTTCCACATTCTCACCATTCTCCGGGGTAAAACCCTTCGTAGAATCATACACTTACACAGAATCCCTGCAGTGCAGGAGGCGGCCCATTAGGTCTGTATTGTATCTAGGCCCTATCCCCGTGATCCCACACATTTACCCTACTAATCTCCCTAACTTACACAACCTTTGGACGCTAACGGGGGCAATTTAGTATGACCAATCCACTTAACCTGCACACCTTTGGACTGGAGCAGGAAACCTGAGCAGCCGGAGATGCGGGGAGAAATGTTCAAACCCCACACAGGTACTCACCCAAGGTCAGGATCAACCTGGTTCCCTGGTGGGCGCTGTGAGGCAGCAGTGCTAACTGCCAGCAGGTTTTTCCGGAATTTTCTATGGGATTTATTAGCAGCTAGATAGATAGGTTCTTGATTAACAAGGGGGAATCAGGGGTCATGGGGAAAAGGCAGGAGAATGGGAATGAGAATGAGAAAAATATCAGCCATGATTGAATGGCGGAGCAGACTCAATGGGCCAAGTGGCCTAATTTTGCTCCTATGTCTTATCTCTAGGACCTACAAATTTGTGGGCCACACACAAATGGGAGCCTCCTCTACTTTTGAATCAGAAGAAGATCAACCTTCTTTTTTCCCCCAGGGGCAAGAACCTCCAGCCAGCCTATGCAATCTTCCTTGATAGTTGTAGCCTTGAATTTGGCCACACAAATCCTGTCACCAGCGCCGTAAAATCCTTGCCTTCCCAGCACCCTTGGCAAAATGTTGGACGTGCAGAACGATCAAAAGCACCAAATATTTAATAACTGAATAGATCTTTATCCTGGGGGAAAAAAAAATCAACATGGTCACTGAAGTCAAGTTCATGTCTCCAGGATTGGGCTTCCCCTTAAAAGGCAAATGGGAAGGAAAAATCTTCCATTTCAGGAATTCTTTGATTCGACATTCCCCAATTCCTGAAGGTTGGAAAATGAGTCCAGTGAAATGCTCCCAATTGCCTCTGCTGGACAACTCACCAAACTGGCGGCTCAAGGGTATTTGTAGAATCTCTACAACGCAGAAGGAGGCCATTCGACCCATCAAGTCTGCCCCAACCACAATCCCACCCAGACCCTACCCTCACAGCCTCATGCATTTACTCTGCCAGCTCCCCCCCCCCCCCAACACTAAATAGTAACTTAACACGGCCAATCAACTTCACTCGCACATCTTTGGACTGTGGGAGGAAACTGGAGCACCGTGACGGAACTGAAAGGCAGAACACGTTCGAGGGGCTGAAGGACGCTCTCCAAACGTTCCTACAATAAACACAGAGGCGGCAGTGGCGGCGGCGATCTGGAAACAAGTGGCAGAGCAGGACAAAGAGGAGATTTATTTTAAAAAGACCCAACACACCCAATGGTAACAGCAACTAGGGAGAGAGAGAAAGCCTTAAGGCAACAATGGAATTTGAGCAGTATATCGGTTAGGTCAGCACGCATCAGTGAATCTTAGAATTGGGAAATGACCCGTGAAGAGAGAGTGAAAATTCACACCCACTTATTCTGCTGGAAAATTATCCTGAGAATTTCACTGGTTGAAAATTAAATTTGAGGGAAGTAAAAACAACAAAGAGGACAACTTGTCCAGACTGCGTAACTACTGTTACTCATCAGCTACCAGCTTTTGTTTTTACTCTTTAACAAGTTCCTTGCACAATAGCATCACCACAAGACACGGGGTACTGCCCACCCTTGCATAACAAAGAGACAAAGTTACTGACCCGGAGACACAAGCAGGTCAGAGCTCTTCAAACACTAACGCAAAAGAAAAACATGCATTGAAAAGTCCCAAAATGAAAGGGCAAACACACGCATCAAACTATCACCACTGTGTACATCTTCCAACACTACTGCCAAACATTGAGCGCCTTATGATCATAATTGAAAACACGAAGCTAAAAGCAGATTATTCTGCTATTTTATGCATATTTCATGAGAAAAATATCGGGGTGGGGGGGCAGAGAAAGAGAGATTCCCACAGTGAGTGATTAAAGATTGATGGGGAAAACAGGGATTAAAATAAGGCACCACACAGGTTAAAATTCACAAAATGACATCCATAATTCAAAAATTAAATCCTCACTCCCTTTCCCATTTTCTAAACACCACTGACAGCCTACGCCCCGCTCAAATGCTCTCAACTACTAGGGAGGGAGGGGAGAGATGAGGTCCAAATTAAAAAAAAATCCAGAAACAAGGGACATAAACCAACTTAATCCCAAAAGCTAGGCCTTGCTTTTAGACCCAAGTTCTCTCAAATCAACGGCCACAATAGAGAAAAACGAAGGACAGGTCACCCATCACCCCCACCTCCAATCATCAGCATCCATGGCAGGACAAAGCACAACCTACAGTGTGGAACAACTGGATTGCTTTGTGATTAACACTCATTTAAAAGAGAGACCACCAATAGGCCTTCTCTTGGGGGCGTGGAGGGGGGCGGCTGGTGGTGGTGGTGGTGGTTGTTAGCCTACCCGCCCCCATCAAACACAAAGTCTCAGCTCTCTTCGAGACAAAAGGAGGCCATGCCTGAAAAGACTCTGCTTTGCAAACGCACTGCTGACAAGCGCAGAACCACAGCAGAGCCGCTCAGTGATTGCCCATAATTCCACCCTTCGCAACGGTTCATCAGACAAGCTGATTGAATAGCTGCCTGCTTAATGACAGCCCCACAGTTGTATTCAGCCAGATTCAAGGAAGCAATTACCTTGAAAATGGGGGTCGAAGGCCTCACTCATTTGCCTTAATTGAATTCCAATATCTCCCTCCAGCTGCCACGACCCGCCTCTTGGCCTCTCAACTCCAGCTTAAAAAGGGAGGCTAATCAAACTATGACTTCTTTATTCTTAAGCCTCCTACACATCTTGCCATCACCTGGAGGGGGGATGAAAGCGTCAGGGACGCTCCAGGAAGACCAGAGGATATCGATCCCATTATCTTCAGGAATCGGGCAGTTGATCAATTCACGCATCTAGAGGAAAGGCTAAAATAAAAAGGTGGTATCGGAGGCCTTCCAGGCAACCTAAATGGATTTGATGCATGATAGTTTCCTTGTCAATTATTTCCACGCACGTATCTCCAACGTTCAGCTGAATCTGTCGTGTTTTAAAACCCCAATCCACTCCCATTGCCATCCTCGCTGACAGACACACAAGTCTTTTCATGTCAAATTTCTCCAATCGCAGCAATGTCACACAGCATCCAAAGCAGTAATTAGACGTGCTAAACACTAATTTAACCCAATTAATTTCTATAGCGACTCACATCAAAATACAACATTGTCAGAGCCAATTGTGCAGTCACAGCTTGAAAGGAGGGTGAACGGCAACTCTTTAATGAAGGCACCAGACGAGTGATCAGGTTTTAAAAAGCGGTAATTTGAGGCAATGTCTGAGCTGCCGAGCACCGTTTGTAATTTTCACAAATTGCGAGGGAGTTCAGATGCCAGCCGACCTTTAATGACCCAACTCAACCCCGCTCCCCCTCTGAGCAATAGCCGTGTGTGCTGGGCGAGTAACTGCGACGATGCTCCCACTCTGTACTGGTCCGTGCTCACCTTCCCCAACCACTGCCCACACCACGATTCACCCCTCACCCAAAAGCTGATGAATGATCTCACCAAACACAGCATGAGTTGGGGAGGGGGAGGTGAGGTGAGGTTTTGGTAGTAGTTTCCAGTCTTGTACACCAGGCAAAATCAGTGCAGGAGGCAGCCATTCAGGCCACCGAGTCTGCACCGACCACAATCCCAGCCAGGCCCTATCCCCTTAACTTCATGCATTAACCTTAGCTAGATTCCCCCAACACCAAGGGCAATTTAGCACAGCCAATCCACCTAACCCACACAGGAAACTGGAGCACAGAGGAAATCCATGCAGACACAAGGAGAACATGAAGACTCCACACAGACGGCGGCCCAAGACGAGTGTCAAATCTGGGTCCCTGGTGCTGTGAGGCAGCAGTGCCAACCAACATGCCACTCCCCATTCATCTTTACTAAACAGCAGTGGTGTCTCTTGGGCTTTCTTCTCCTACAAACATTGGAAGCAACTTCTGAGAGCAGATAATTCTCGTGCCTAGTTGCCTCTTGACATTAGAGTCACTCTCCATCCCTAGATGATGCTTGATGAATGCTTCAAAGGGTTGCCTTAGGCATGGATCATTACAGGTACATTTCAGAAAGACAGAGGGGGGGCGGGGGGGAATGTCACTGGACTAGCAATCCAGAGGCCCCCAAAGCTGATGCTCCAGGGTTCAAATCCCACCATGGCAGCTGATGGAATTTAAATTCAATCCTCAGCACCAGGAAAGCTCTCCACCATTGTGGTAAAACCCATCAGAGTCGCTAATATCCTTTAGAGAAGGAAACCTGTCATCCTTGCTGATTGAAATGGATAGTGCAACAAAGAGTAAAGAAAAATAAAGAAATTAGGGTGCATGATTTTGTGAGATCAATGGAGAAGGGGGAATGTGATGAATAAGCTGCCTTTAATTATGTTAAAAAGAGCCACAAAATTTTCCTCACGGAACTTTACCAAACTCCACATGGATACCATACAATCACTGTTCTGGGGAGCATTTGTGAGGGGTGGAGGGGGAATAATGCACTGTACAAAATACTGCCTAGCTTTGGACAAAGATTTGCACCAAACACCTCAAAAAGGACCTTGTACAAGTTAACCAAGTTGTAAATCAGGGGTTGCAAGTGGAACAAATTCCCCCCTTTCCATCTATACTGTGTTTGGGGCAAGGGGGAGACTTTATTCCACTCCAGAGCTCGTGTCATGGACAGAAGCAGCAAGAGCGACTGGAAGGAAGAGTGTTTCTGTAACAATAATTGTGGGGTTCGAATCTACAACCCGAGGATCTCGCAGGACAATCGCAAACATAAATTACATTTGTGTGGTCTTTGCACCGGTGAACAATTTTATTTCTGCAGATGTTTCTCACCAGCAGAAGGGGATTCTGTAGTTCAGATTCTTTTTTCCTTCATTACAGGCTGCCTTTACTAAGTATCATTAAAGTACCACCATCCTTTCAACAAGGAGACTGCAAAACTTCACTCTCAAATAGTGTCAAGTAATAAGAGGGTTTACACACTGTGAGGGGTAGATTGGGAACTCCACGTACCCCGATGATCGAATTTAGCTCCGTCATAGTCACCTGCTTGGCACGTTCGACAGCCTGGGCTACTTGCTGCTGATGCTGTGAGGTGAGAGAGGAAGGGGGTTGGGGGGCAGGGTGGAGGAGAGAGAGAGAAGGAAGTAGTTTTAAACAAAACATCCAGCACTGCTTAAAATTTTCAAAGAATGGAAATTACAAGCAGGATAAACCATTTCCTAAAAAGCCTCAATATTCAGGAGATACCACACTGGACTGTTCAGCACGTACAATTCATCATTGGATCAAACAACCCCTCCCCAAACTAGTTGTGAACACCCCCATAGCCAGGACGATGTCACCCATACACCTTCCAAAATTTGGCAACGCCCCTCACCCTCCCCCAAAAGCGACGCTAGAAAAAGGAGATCAAAACAGATTGAAGGTGGAATATAACTTGAGTAACAGACGGACTTTGGTCGCCGGACTATTAATCCAGAAGCCCTGGGGACCCAGGTTCTAATCCCACCACGGCAAAATAGTGAAAGTTGAACTCAAAAATCTGGAATTAAAAGTCTTAACGATCACAAAATCATTGCACAAAAACCTAACTGGTTCACTCACGTCCTTTAGGGAAGGAAATCTATTGTCCTTACCTGGTCTGGCCTACATGTGACTCCAGACTCACAGCAACATGGTTAACTCTTAACTGCTGTCAGTTCAAGGGCAATTAGGGATGGGCAATAAGTACTGGCCCGACCAGCAACTCCCATGTTCTATGAACGGCAGCTGCAGACACTATTTTGGATGAACCAGCGAGTGGGGAAGAAGAGGGGTCCCCACAGGATCCCTCTAGTTGGGCTACATCACATAAGCAGGGCTAAAAAAGGCGGTTAGCCATAAAGGTCCCATTACTACCTGGACCTGGAAAATCTCAGCTTCTAACCCTCTTCAAATAGTGGGTACATTAACAACAACGATAACAGTACAGGGGGGATGGTGCATACATTTAACAATTGCTAGAGAGGGGAGGCAGAAAGGGTATTCTTTAGGGGTGAGGCACATTTACAGGGGGGAGACAAACTGGACACATGAATCCTTTAAGCTTCTATACTCAATGTTAAATAGCAACTAACTAGAGGATTGAACAGTCACTTACCTCTTGTGAAAGAAAAGGCATGATTTGTGCCAAGATAGTGTTTAGCCTTTTAGCAATCTCCGTCTGAAAAGGAAGCAAAAGAAACAAGAAAACTTTAATTAGCACGAGAGGAAAATCTCTTCACAGAAAACTGAGCAAAAATGTAAAACACTGGGATGTAAGTTCCTCAGAGTGGCAAATCAACATCAGGCTGACACTCTGAGAACCGTTACCGACATTATATTTCTTCTGTGCCTGTCTTGCCCAACTCAGGCTGGGTGAGATCCAGGCAGTGCAGCAGTCCCCAAGGCCTAGTGGCCAACTCCAGTCAGACTGGAGGAAATACCCCCTTTAGAGCACCCACCTGCCACAAACCAGGTTGGTCTTAATGAAACTGACAAACCAGGAAGGCTGTGAATGCAAAGTAAATAAAAGGTCCAGGACAACATCATTATATCCCATTTATAGCATGAACATTGAAAAAAGGTGGAGACTCATGATTGAATCTACTATACCCAACATAAAAAGGTCAAGCATGATCTCAATGAATGGCGGAGAAGACTCAAATGGACCGAATGGCCTATTTCAGCTCCTACATCTTACGATCCAAGCAGGAGAGAAATACTGATCGGCCATTGTTCCAATATTTAAACCTCTCACAGCCATTAACAAAGATCCTGACACTCAAATTGTTACATATACCCTCCCACTGCAGAATGGAGCCCAACCTTGGGTTCGACTCACCCCTTCCCCAATCCGCACCAGGCTGCCTAATTTCAGTAATATAGATTGATTCTACACTAAAGGTGCAACTCCTCACACACAGCAGCTTTTTACAACACAAGATTCTGCCATTTGGTTCCTCCAACCTTCCCCACCCTTCAAAACAAGATCATGGTCAATGTTCTACCTCATCCCCACATTCCTCACTTAACTTAGTAACAAGAACAAGAGGAAGTGGATAAGGCTACTAAAGTATATAGATGTTGGTGGTTGGACATCATAGAGTCCAATCCTCGGCAAAAATCCACTTCTACCTTGAGAAACTGTCTTGAAGTTTCAGAAGAACCACCAGAAAAATTGCAGCTGAATTTTGGCCTTGCCCCCTTGACTGTGGCCCGGCACAATCAGCCAGTTGCCATGGGGACATACTGGTTTAATCAGTAGTTGACACAGGGGTTCCTCTCCACCTCATTCTCTCTTGACAAGTTTGCAAAACACTCAACACTAGAGAAGGCAACATGAGGGATTCAAGATTGCTTTATTCAGCTAAGAACCTGGATTGTCTTCTACGCGACAACTTAACGCACTGGAGAACATCCCAAGCACAGCTCAAATCCCCCAAAAACCAAAGGTTTGCTCTCCTTGTTCCATTTGACTAAACATGCAATTCTCCAAGACGTCCAATTAAGCGCACACACAGTCACACAACCAAATTATAGGCTGCTTGATAACAGTTTACATCAACAATTTCCCTTATGGGTGGCCTCGACTTAGACAGCATGGGCAAAGACTTTCACAAACTCAAAAGCTCCTTAGCTTCTAGAACATTGCAGAACACATTCCTCATACAGCGCCATAAATTTCAGAGTCCATGTACTCAGAAAAGGTAACTGCTTTCTGGCTACACAGTTCCAAAGCATTACTACATTATTCTGGTCAATTTTAGCACACAGTAATCTACACTGGACCTACGTGCAATCTTTTGATATTAAACAGCTGTCAAAATGGCTTCCAGTCCAACACCAACACGCTCTACACCCATCACACAAAGATTTTTGACTTAACTTAATGCAAGTTAAGTCCATTCAAAAGTTGTCATTAACTTGCATTAAGTCCATTTAAAAGCCTGATGGCAGCAGGGAAGAAGCGCCGGGGCAGCGGGAAGTGTAGGCAGAGTCAGTGGATGGGAGGCTGGTTTGCGTGATGGATTGGGCTACATTCACGACCTTCGGTAGTTCCTTGCGGTCTTGGGCAGAGCAGGAGCTATACCAAGCTGTGATACAACCAGAAAGAATGTTTTCTATGGTGCATCTGTAGAAGTTGGAGAGGGTCGTAGTTGACATGCCAAATTTCCTCCCTCTTCTGAGAAAGTAGAGGGGTTGGTGGGCTTTAACTACAGTGTCGGCAGGGGTGGGGGGACCAGGGCAGGTTGGTGATCTGGACACAAAAGCTTGAAGCTCTCTTGGCCCTTTCTACTTTGTCCCCATTAATGTAGGCAGGGGCAAGTTCTGCTTTACGCTTCCTGAAGTCAATGACAATGTCCTTTGTTTTATTGACATTGAGGGAGAAATTAGTGCTGCCGCACCAGTTCACCAGATTCTCTATCTCATCATTGTTTGAGATCCAACCCACTATGGTGGTGTCATCTGCAAACCTGGAAATCGAATTGAAGGGGAATTTGGCCACACAGTCATAGGTGTATAAGGAGGATAGTAGGGGGCTGAGAACACAGCCTTATGGGGCACAGACTGAAGTTGCGACCAGCACTGAGGAAGAATGTCCACATTTGGCTCATGCGAGTTGACACCTCGACTTGCAACATCACCAGAAGTAATCTTAAAATCGGTCTCAATTTTAACAAAATTCTCAAAGAACAGTTGACAAACGTTAATAACCTTATCCCAGTCATGTCCCGCTTTCCAAAGTTTCCAAACAGAGTTCGCCACACACACACACAGATCGTCTCAAAGTTATTCGGCGCCACACTTCAAATGGTGAACTTTGCCGGAGATTGGCAAGTGAAGATGAGATAGCTCCGAGACGCTTCAGTGAAACTCTGGCTCGTTACAATGAGGTTGTGCACGGTGAGATTTGATCAGCGGGTTGAATGCCAGAACATTCCCTCTCTTCACGTTTGTCTTTGTTCGTTTCTTTCTGCTCAGGTGGACCAATCCACAGTGTTCGACCTCCGCTACAAAGTTGGTGCTTCAAATCCCAGTCCAGAGAGAATGGAGTTTATAATCCAGGCTGACCCTCCCCAGTGCCAGTACCACAGAGTGCCATACGATCAGAGGTAAAATGTTAAACTGAAGTCCAATCTGCCCTCTCGAGGTGGACTCAAGATCCTAAGCCAGAGTATGAAAGACTGGTGCGATCTCTCCCTACGTCTCCAACAGCAAGTTATCTGGTCAGTTATTTTATGGCAGTTTAAGAGGCTCCCACACTTTGAACATTCAGGTCACAATTATACAAGATCTGCATCCACGCTTCTCAAAAATAAGAGCAAAAACGGGTCTCAAATTCCAATTCTCTCGCACCTGGTGGCGCACTAAAACAGACTGCTGTCCGTTTCCATAGCTAGTCATTTCTGGAACAGGTCACTAATCTGTCACCGGGGGCTTATAGCTAGAGGGACTCCCCACCAATCATGGCTGATCAGGGGGTCTTTCCCACTTTTGCCACCAGCCATTGGTGTGTTTGCAGGTTGACACTCAACCTGTTTGGCCACGTTATGAATGCGCCTTCCTCGACCATCAAGTCTTGTTGTGGGACTTGAACCCGGAGCTTCTAGCTCAGATGTAGGGACACTAGCCCACTGCGCCACAAGGCCACCTTAAAAAAAAGGTTAAATTAATGCACATTACTTGGGGGCGGGGGGGGAAAACAGGATCATGAAGTCACCTTGACTCCATTTTGTTTCCCTATCTCCACATTCCACAGTTCCCCTCACATCCAAAAATCTATCAATTAATCTTGCCCTTGAACATACTCAGCAACCAAGCATCCACAACCTGCTCAATTCCAAAGAGACAAACTCAAAAGAACATACTCATCTCAGTCATGGAATCCCTACAATGCCAAAGAGGCCATTCCGCCCATTGAGTCTGCACCAACTTGGACAGTATTTCACCCAGGCCCACCTGATTCCCTTTACCCCACTAATCCTCCTAACTTACACACCTTTGGACACTAATGGGCCATTCAGCATGGCCCATCCACCTAACCTGCATATCTTGAGCCCTAACCATAAGTGACCCCTTAGCTTGAGATCGTGACCATAGCGCTCTACGCTTGTCTCACGATGTGTATCCCATCAAGCTCCAAGAACTTCACAGATAAGGTGACCCTTGGGTTTTGTTTTTAAATAAGATCTACATAAATGCAACTTATTGTTGAATGCTTAAATCGGTTTTCCCACAGCCAACAACTCAAGTTAAATTTAAAAAGAAATCAGCTCCAAGAGAGACAGACAGGCTTGTTACAATCTGGAATGGGATAATCAGAAAGGAAAGGCAGATTCAACAGTAACTTTCAAAAGCGAGGCTGAGAGTCCACATGGTGGCAGAGTGGTTAGCACTCTGAATGGCTTGCCTCTCAGCTCTGAGGACCCAGGTTCAATTCCGGCCTTAGGCAACTGTCTGTGTGGAGTCTGCACGGGTTTCCTCCCACGGTCCACAGATGTGCGGGTTAGGTTGATTTGCAATTTAACGTGGCCACTTAGTGTCCTGGGAGAGTAGATTAGTGGAGTAAATACGAGAGGTTACGGGGAGGACCTGGGTGGGATTGTTGTAAGTGCAGACTCGATGGGCCGAATGGCCTCCTTCCACACTGCAGGATTCTATGAAGAATCAAGACTGGCTTCCTGATGGATTTACGATCTCCGGGTTAACCTGCCTCTTTTCACAGCCATGACCCTAACTTGCCCAAGCATATCCAGCATTTCAGAGTTGCAACATTTGCATACTTTACTTTTTAAAAAATTTAGATGCGTTTAATAAAGCAAGTTCAGACAGAACACCAGAAATGGAATTTGCTTTAAAAAAACATGAGATGCGACAGGATGGAGAATGTGTAAATTTACTTTTTGCTCCAGCCCAGGTCACAACACCAAACAATCACTGGGAACTGGCCCCTAAGCCCATTGGGTCAGATCATGCTAGGGTGTCTCTCTTTGGGCAGCACGGTGATTAACATTGCTGCCTCAGTTCCAGGAACCTGGGTTCGATTCCCAGCTGGGTCACTGTGTAGGGTCTGCATGTTCTCCTCGTGTCTGTGTGGGTTTGTTCCAGGTGCTCCGGTTTCCTCCCACAGTCCAAAGATGTAGGGGTTAGGTGGATTGGCCATGCTAAATTGCCCCTTAATGTCAGGGGGACTAGCTAGGATAAATGCATGAGGTTATGGGGATAGAATTGGGCCTGGGCGTGATGGATGGTGCAGACTCAATGGGCCGAATGGCTTCCTCTGCATTGTAGGATTCTATGATGATCTTTAGCTTGACCTCATCTAACCACCTTGCTGCTGTGAACTTTCCCTAAACAATAACACATCAATTTCATCTTTGAAATTGTTAACTGACCAGCATCTTCTGGAAGAGTCCAGAACGAAGGGAAATAACCTTAAAACCTACAGAGGCTGCTCAGAGATGGTGAGAAAATATTGTGCATGCACGCACACGTACGTTTAGGGAAAATCATGAATTCTCTAGAAAGCTGTCAAAGCTCTGTAGGTTTTAAGGTTATTTCCCTTCATTCTGGACTCTTCCTCCACCCACCACTACAGGAAATAGTTGCTCTTTATCATTCTAAACTCATCAATCTTCTATATTCAATGGACCACAAGCAGTGTCTGTGTAACTCCTATTCAACATAATCTGGACACGCTGACTGAGTGGGCAGTATAATGGGGATAAATGAGGGGTTTACCCACTTCGCTAGCAAAAATAGGAAGGCAAATGATTTGAATGGGTGCAAATTGAGAGAGATGAATACTCAGTGAGACCTTGAGGTCCCTTGTACATCAGTCCCTGAAACTAAGCACGCAGGTAGTATAGAAAGCAAATGGTATGTTGGCCTTCATTGAGTGTATTGGAATATTGGGATGGGGATGTTTTACTGCAAGTGTATAGGATGTTGGTGAGGCCACATCTGGAATATTGCATTCAATCTTTGTGTCCTTAGCTGAGGAAGGATGTCCTTGTTATAGAAGGAGGGGATCGCATTAAAACTTACAAAATTCTAACAGGATTAGACAGGATAGGTTCAGAAAGAATGTTCCTGATGGTGGGCAGTCCAGAACTAGGGATCATAGTTTGAGGATAAGGGGTAAACCCTTTTTTAAAAGTTGTTGATTTATTAGTCACAAGAAGACTGGCATTAACACTGCAATGAAGTTAGTGAAAATTCCCCAGTCGCCAACTCTGTTCAGGAACACTGAGGGAGAATTTAGCATGGCCACTGCACCCAACCAGCACGTCTTTCAGACTGTGGGAGAAAACCAGAGTACCCAGAGGAAACCCACGCAGACACGGTGAGAACGTGCAAACTTCACACAGTGGCTGAAGCTGGGAACCAAACCCGAGTCCCTGACGGTGTGAGGTAGCAGTGCTAACCACTGTACCAACTGAGAGGAGAGAAATTCACCCAGAGGCTGGTGAACGTGTGGCATTCACTACCACAAAGTAATTGAGGCCAAAACATTGTGATTAGAAGAAATTAGATATAGCTCTTGGGGCTAAAGGGATCAAGGGATATGGGGCGACAGGGAAAAGAAAACCAGGAAATTGAATATGATCAGTCACGATCATAGTGACTAGTGAAGCAGTCTCAAAGGGCTGAATGGCCTATGCATTCACAATTTAATCTTTTTACCAAGGTATTATTCTGGGAATCTATATTCTACTGTTTACATTGCTGCTTTAACTCAGTTATGTACTGTACATATTTGTTATGGCTCTGGGAATGCTATCAATTTGCAGGTTTATTGGATTCACCCAAGTAGTTTCAAACAGAGGGGTCTTTCTGTTAATATGCAAATGAAGAGCCCCCATCACAAACCTTATTAAGCACTACCAATTAAACAATACATCGCTGTTTGATTCTTCTCCCTGGGCTTTTCTCAGTGGAGATTCACCAAGGCCCTTCCACACGGAAGGACACTTAATTTAAAAGGAAGCCTCTCTTCTCCACAGTCCTTAATGTTTTGTTGCTGGTTCACAGTTCCATCCTCCAGCACACCTCAACTGCAGAACACACTCCAAAAGTCAGCTTTTTAAAAGCACACAACTTGACTCTGGAAGGGAGAGAATACCAGCACCATGAGGATGTAAACTGCAACCACCCTCAAACATTACCCAAGGACACTCCTCACTGGATGGACCAGTACAGCAAGCAAAATCCACAACACTCATGCAGCTGGGTTACCCGATGCCCAGACCATCAAAAAAGGAGGAAGCTGCATTTATTTGGCACCTTTCATGACCTCAGGACATTCCAAAACGCGTCTCAGCCACAGAGCTCAATCACCACCGTTGCAATGTGGGAAAGGCAGCAGCCAATTCGTGCACAGCAAGCTCCCACCAAGCGCAAAACTTCTCTACAAGCGAGAAGGTAACTCACTAGCTGATGAAAATAGCACAGTAAACAAACATTGCCAACGGTGTCTTCACCAACCCAAGGGAACAACCTCAGACACTGCTCAGCGCTGCCATGGATTAAATTTCCACTATAGAATGGCCACAACCCAGACTGATGCCAACAGCTGTTCCTGCAGGGAAAAGATCACAGCTGGAGATTCCCCATCATGAGTGGCAAGAGGCTTCAAGGAGCAAGATTAACCACTATTAGCCAAACAGGCTTCCTTATTTCCATTAGCGAACTGCTGAAAGCTTTGGGGCAAAATCTTCCATCCCTTCATGATGGTGAGATCCTCCAGTCCCGCTGATGGCGCAGCTCCACCCCGGGTTCCCCAGCATCAAAGCCAAATCCCATCAATGGTAGTGGGACCAGAAGATCTAGCCACCGGTTAGCGATGCGCCAACTTCCACCGGCAAAAAAAACACTGCAGGGCGGCCAGAGAATCTCACGCTTCACGTATTAGTCAAGACTCTAGTCACAGGTGTAGCAGTTCCTGCAATTGTCTTGAACACTTCACATCAGGAGCAGAGAGTCACCGAAACCTCACTCACATTTCAAACCTCTTCAACTCAGGTGTGAGCATTACAAAACTATCGTGGGCAAAAAAGATTAAGCTTCAGATTAATCAGCCATGATCTAACTAAATGCCTCAAGGAACCAAATGGCCTACTCCTATATAGAAACCCCACAGGCCATTCAGCCCATCAAGTCTGCACCAACTCATGTTAAGAAGTCTCTCAACGCCAGGTTCATCTTACCCAGAGCCTGTCCCCACAACCCTGCATATTTACCCTGCCAATGCCCCAACCCACAAATCCTGGTGCACTGAGGGGCAATTTAGCATGGCCATTCTAATCCACATATCTTTGGAGTACGAGAAGAAACTGGAGCACCCAGAGGAAACACATGCAGACATGGGGAAAACATTCCAACTCCACACAGACAGACATCCAAGGCTGGAACTGAACCCAGGTCCCTAGCACTTTGAGGCAGCAGTGCTAACCACTGTGCCACCACGAGGCCCTGTATTCTCCCCCTCAACATCCTCACCGTGCTAGGATTTAAAAATTTAGGGATGCTGGGAAAACCAAAATAAAAAACTGAAAATGCTGGAAAAACTCAAGTAAGTTTGGCAGCATCTGTGGAGAAACAGAGTTAACGTTACGTTTTACCCCACTTACACAGTGATTCTATTCTCTTTCACCTCATACCCCAACTCAAGATAAACAAAACAGAACTGCCGCCAAATCTATTAATATCTGACAGAACAAAAAAAAACCCAAACAGCCAAGTGTAGACTTTATGAAGCATTACTGCTCCCAGTAATATGATCCATTTATCAAGGCCACAGTGGGAAGTACTCTTCAGAACACCCAATGGATAACTTCCAGCCAAGAAAAATTCTCAATCCATCTTCCCTGTTACCATAGTTACGCGAAAACCAGTCCCCGAGATCATTATGTAAATTGCACCTTCCTTGACCACAGCAGTCTATGAAAACACGTGATGAGCACCAAGGCAGGTTATTAAATTGAAATTTTAAACTGCCAATCAGAGCTGCTTCACAAATTAAGGGCAGATATAGTAGGCAGGCAGGCAGCAACGAGCCAGCCACCAACTACGCTCCAATCCCGGAGAATAGCTCCCTGACCCCACTCTGACAGCACCAGCCAGTCAAATCCTCCATGCTGCAATTTCCTGGCTAACCCCTCACGCTAACTTCCAAGAGTCAGAGGAATTATGGAGCTTATTCAATGTTCTCAGCACTGAACAATTTGCAATCGTATCGCAGTCTGTGCATTCTCCCCATGTCTGCGTGGGTTTCCTCCAGCTGCTCTGGTTTTCTCCCACAGTCCAAAAAGACGTGTTGGTTAGGTGCATTGACCGTGCTAAATTCTCCCTCAGGTGTACCCCAACAGGCACTGGACTAGGGGGATTTTCACAGTAACTTCATTGCAGTGTTAATGTAAGCCAACTTGTGACACTCAAACTTTAGTCTTAAAAGGTGGTTAAAATATTCCCAAGTTGCTTCCAGTGACAGCTTATCTAGCGTGTAACTCAATGTTTTAAGTCAGGTGACATGAGGTTCGATTAACAGCATGTCAGGTGATCTCAGCTGGCTGCAGGAACTGTGGATTTTAGATCAAGATGCAATTTACCTGAACGTCATGGTAACCTGTACCATAAAGGCAGACAGATCAATGACCCCCTCCCACCCCTTCCTTCCAGGGCAAGATACCCAGAGATGAGCCTATAACCCCAGCAAGGAATCAGCTCCTCTTGAAAAACAAAAAGCTCCAATCTTCCAGGCAAGCGAGTTATTCTGGGTGGCCCATCATCAGATAACCCAACATGTGGTCACCATCCAGCCCACTGAGTCACTGCCAGCTCTTTGAAGGAGCTATCCAATAGGTTCCGTGCTCACGCTTCCTTTGCCAACAGTCCTGTGAGCATTCCTGCTTCAAATAATCATCCAGTTTTCCTTTAGGAGCGACTTGTCCAATCTGCTTCCACCTCCCTTTCAGCCACATAGCTCACTTCGTGGAAAGGTTCCTCCTCTCATCACACACCCCCCCCCCCCCCCCAGTTCTCCTGTCCATTAACCAGAAGCAAGGTGGAAACAGTTTCTCCTCATTAACTCCATCAACAGACCGATCAAATTGTGCCTTAATCTTCTCTGCTATGTTCAAAAGGAGAACAACCAAGGCACTCAGGTCTCTACACAAATCTGAAGTCCCAGCTTGGTTGCATCATCCTCAATGGAATTCTGTCCCACCACATCCTGTGGTAAACAGCAACATGCTCAAAATCCAAACTATTAAAAAAATGACGTTAGGGCCCTTGATATTTAGGTGGAAAATCCCACAAGGCCCCTCTCGCCCACACACATTTCAGTTCAAAGGAGGAAATACATAAAATCCAACAGCACATGCAAACTTTGACACTTAAATGTTATTGTCATTATAAACAGAGAAGGCCGTTTGGCCCATCACGTCAACGCTGATTCTCTGAGCTGTAAACGATTTGAGATTCTTGCTTCAAAGTGATGGCTTTAAATGGACAAAGGAAAATGTCCATCCAACATATCGAAAGAGGATTATAAACAGAAAAAGCTGAAAATACTCAGCAGGTCCGACCGCATCCATGGAGGGAGAGAAACAGAAGAGTCCTTGACCCGAAATGCTGACTTGATTTCTCTCTTCAGACACTGCCAAACTGAGCATTTCCAGCAGCTGTGGTATTTCACTTTTACTTCAATGCCCTTTAGAGCCTCCCACCCAGTCACACCCCCACAACCCTTTCCGGTCTTATTCATTTAGGCTGCTTTCCTGATGACAACAGAAACGGCCGGAGTTTGTAGAAAATCGGAGCACGAGAAGTTGTGTTTAAAGTCATTCACGGAGTCCTTTTTGAGTGAATGATCTTTGTCACATTGCTGCCTGTGGGATCTTGCCATGCGGAAACTCGTTGTTGGGTTTCCTACAACTCTGACCACAACTGTGAACCACACCCCACCCCCTCAAAGTGAAATGCTCTGGGTCATAGAGGTTGCGAAAGTAATCATGAAAACGCACGTTTGTTCTTGTGTCAGAGTCCCATGTGAGAGCGCTCCATCCATTTGCCCAAGATAAAACTGTGCTTCCGAGTATCTAAATGTATTCGAGCGAAAAAAAACTGTCCCCAATTTAACTGTTAAAGGTTTGCCTCTTGGGCATCCAATGTGCAAAACTGACATCACTGCATTTGTGTACAGTGTGCTATCAAGCCTCATTTACCCCGAGGGGATTTCTCCGTCTGAGGCCTCATTCCATAACATTCAGAACAACTAAAAACATTCATTTTTGGAAGGGTGGAAGAAACTAAAAGCACATTCGTGTAAATTGCATTCGGTGTCCTTCAGTCGCAGACAATGAGATCCGCCCCTTAGGCTTCCTTTAGCAACCGAGCAGAGGCTTTATACATTACAGATCAACTTAACCACTGGAGTCTTAACCACGGCCTTCGATTAAAGTCAAAATTGAAAACGAGCTGTGGTAGTGATCGTGGTAATGAGCTAACGAAGCAACAGGAACAGGTTCAAATCTCACCGTGAACTGTTTTGTAAATTCAGTTTTAAAAATCCCTTTTTTCTCCACCCTCTGAAAAAGTAACCAAGAGATTGTCAAAAAAACCCCCAGCTTCTTCACAAAAGTAACGCGGGGAAGGAAACCTATCCTTCATAGAATTCCCACAGTATAGAAAGAGGCCATCCGGCCCATCGAGTCTACGCTGACAGCAATCCCAGCCAGGCCCTATCCCTGTATGCTCATTTAGCCTGCTAACTCCTCCGATAGTAAGAAGTCTCACAATACCAGGCTAAAGTCCAACAGGTTGGACTTTAACCTGGTGTTGAGAGACTTCTTGCTGCGTTTACCCCAGTCCAACGCCGACATCTCCACATCATAACTCCTCCAATACCGAGGGGCAATTTAACACGGCCAATTCACCTAACCTGCACATCTTCGGAGCGCGGGTGGAAACTGGAGCACCCATGCAGACACAGGGAGAAAATGCAAGCTCCACAGTCACCCAAGGACCTACATGAACCCTGGTGCTGTGAGGCTGCAGTATAACTACTGTGCTGCTCCATTCCTGGAGATGTTATCTAATGCCTGCACCCAGAGGCTAACTGACTTGCGCACATGCGTGTCTTCCCAATGGCCAGCACCTTTGCAGAGGATGGAGGGAGTTTCAGATTTGCACTTCCGTGTGTGAAAAGCTTCCTGACATCACCCCTGAACGACGTGGCTCCAGCGTTAAAGGTTCTACTCCCTGCCCCTCCCGATCAGCACTCCAACTGATCCGATCAAATCAAAATCAATTTCAGGACGATGTGGAACGGGTTGCATTTCTGACAGCAGATCCAGCACTTCAACCGTATGAACGCTTAATTAAAAAAAAAAGAATCATTCCGCTATAGGAAATGCCAAGCTGCCCCGAGGATGTGCATCACCGCTCTCCAACCAAAACCTTCCGGTGAGGGTTATGAAACAGGGTGCACAAGTTAAGCAAAACCCCATGTTGCTGGACCGATAATTCTTATTTAAATGACCTGTTTGAACTCGGGGGGGGGGGGGGGGGGGGCACGAGGTGGGGGGATATTTCAACCAGCTGGCTGGTGGGACTGGAGTGGAAAACAATTCGTGAGTAAATGCCGGCAGCAGGTGAGAGATAAGGACGGTGATTAAAACAGCAAACAACCTCAAGGTTACATTTTTCTTCAAAAAAATGTTGTGGTGACATTGTTGTCAAAACACAGGAGAGAAAAATACCGGGACTTATTTGGTGCCAGAAATTCTTTGCAAGTAACAAAAAAGGTTCACACACGAAAAAAAAAGGAGAGAAAAACCGCTGCAGTAAACGCTTAACCCTTTCAACATCTCCAAGAAGAAAATCAGCAGCACAGTGGCTAGACCGCTGCCCCTCAGCGCCAGGGACCCGGGTACAATTGCGTCAATGCCACCAGACAATAGTCCCTATTGGAGATGGGCAGAGGGCCAGGGTCTACTCACTTGGAATATAACAAACTCCTGGGAGATGCCCACTGCCCTCTCCTACCACTCAAATCCTACTCCTAACTACAGTGAAGCATTTCAGCCAGAAACAAAAGGAGGGGGGGGGGGAAAAGAGAGAGAGAGAGAGAGAGAAAGAAAAAATATACCTGGAGTTGACAGCACTAAAATATAAACCAGTTTGAGGTGGGAGCTTTGGCACCCAGGCCATGGCTCCAGAAGTTACTGACATCCCACTGAACGAAAAGGGGCAGAGATCTGAAACCAGGAGCAGACTAAAAGATACATCAGCTTCAGGGAGGAGAATAAAGCCAGAAATTTTAAAAAGGAAGAAACAAACCAGCAAGGCCCATTAAGTGAATAAAAACAAGCTCCAGCGCTCTGGTGGTCACACTCCTGCTCCACAATTATCAGCACTTTTCAGCTGTCCAGCACCATTTCAAGTGTTCACTTCAGTACTCCTGTCAAAGGCATGTTGAAAGCTATTTGCCCTTACACTATCATTAGGAGCCAAAGGAGTGAGTGAGTGGGAGGGAGGGGAGAAGGAGAAGTGAGCTGACCCCGACCTCCCCCAGTGTACATGCTCACTTGAATAATTCTTGCAAACATGTCGTTTAAGTGCCTGGCGTTTATGACGCCACTGGGGAAAACAGTCAAAGCTGCAAGCTCGGTGTGTGTGAAGGCAAGAGACTCCAGCAACCGTTTCAATTAATAGCCATAAATCGCGCCTATAAAAGATATCCTTTCACGTTGAAAAATCTCAAAGCACTTTACGCTATGAATTACTTCGTGTACACAAGTCACTTCACAGAGTCATTTTCCTTCAGAGGCCAGTCTTCCCGGACACACACACACACAGTTATATTAACTCCCACTTCACTCCCAGATTCCCATTAATAATTTTCCTCTCAAATCAGCATGGTTAACACTGATTATCTGTTTACCACCAAGCTGGCTGGAAGAACTAGAGCACAAACTGGTTTCAGATTCCCACCTTACAACGGGACTGCAATTAGTTAAAGATAAATTTTATGAATTGGTGTCACAAATAGGCTTGTATTAACACTGCAATGAAGTTGTGAAATTCCACTAGTCGCCACACTCCGGCGACGCCTATTCGGGTAAAACGTACCTAACCCGCACGTCTTTCAGATTGTGGAAGAAAACTGGAGCACCCGGGAGGAAACCCACGCAGATATGGGGAGAACATGCAAACTCCGCACAGACAGTGACCCGAGGCCACAGATCAAACCTGGGTCACTGGTGCCATGAGGCAGCAGGGCTAATCACTGCACCATGTTCAAAATTAACTAATGGACAATACAAGACCCTGCAAACATTTGCTTCAATGCCAAGATTAGAAAATTTTTTTTGCAACCAATTTTCTTGGAAATTAAGATCACTCTAATCAGCGACATGCAAACTCTTCAACTATACATTAGAACCCACGGCCTCTGTCCACCTCAAGGATAAAGGCCATGCCTCAAGAGCAATATCACTCCACAGAGGGGGGAACAGAATCTAAAGCACAAAGACATAAGAACATAAGAAATAGGAGCAGGAGTCGGCCATCTAGCCCTTCGAGCCTGCCCCGCCATTGAATAAGATCATGGCTGATCTGAAGTGGATCAGTTCCACTTTCCCGCTTTCTCCCCATAACCCTTAATTCCCTTGTCTACCAAAAACCTATCTACCCGTCTTAAATATATTTAGTGCAGTAGCCTCCACCACTTCAACAGGCAGAGAATTCCAGAGATTCACCACCCTTTGAGTGAAGAAGTTCCTCCTCAACTCTGTTCTAAACTGTCCCCTCCACCACCCCCCCCCCTTATCTTGAGGCTGTGCCCTCTAGTCCTGCTGTCCTTTCTGAGCGGGAAGAATCTCTCTACCTCTACCCTATCCATCCCCTTCATTATCTTATACGTCTCTATAAGGTCCCCCCTCATCCTTCTAAACTCCAATGGAGTACAGACCTAGTCTATTTAGTCTCTCTTCATAGTCACCTTAAATTATCCTTAATTATCACAATTTTGCAACACGGGAGGCCATTCAGTCCATCATGCTGCCTCTCTGAAAAGAGCTTTCCAATTATTTAGTCCCACTCCCCTGCTCTTTTTCCACAGCTTTCAATTTTATTCCCTCCAACAAATCAAATTCCATTTTGAAAAATACCACTGAATCCAACTTCTTTCAAAAAAATGCATTTGTTCTCAGATGAATGATGTGAGCTGTCCAGGAACCCCTGGCAAGCAAGTCCTAGGAACAAGGTCCAACGAGGCCCCATCTCCAAGTGGATTATACAAACCACCACCTCCCTCCCACCGCCCCCCCACCCCCCTCCTAAATCATTGGCATTCAAAAAGCAACAGGAGTTCTCTGGATGCCGAGAGAGGAATGTTAGCCGGACGATCAGAAATATCTCTGCCATTTGAGACAGATTACACAGCTCAGGAAGCCTGCTGTATGTGCTGACACAACCAACCATTCAGTAATTTCTTGGGAGTCATACAGGAGATATGATCAGAGAGGATTTATAAATGAGACGACCACTGTGTCTTCGTACTCCAACTAAAGACTAGTCTCCATTCCGCCAATTCTGGCACCTCGCACCAGGTCATAATGTTCACTGGTGGCTGTGCATTCAGCTTTCTAGGCCCGAATTCTGGAACTAATCCCCTACACCCTCCTCCCTCATTAAGACGCTTCTGAAGATTGGTCTGCTTGACCAAGCTCTTTGACATCTGCCCCAGTATCTCATGCCTCAGCATCAGGTTCAGTGCTCAATTACCTCGACATGGTACAGGAGTGTTAACTAAAAGGTACTAGATTTGATAAAGCAAACTCCTGTTGTTATAAACTGCTTTATGGGCAACATGGTGGCACAGTGGTCAGTACTACTGCCTCATCACCAGGGAACTGAGTTTGATTTTGGCCTTGGGCGACTGTGCGGAATTTGCAGGTTCTTGCTGTGTCTGCATGGGTTTCCTCCCACACTCCAAAGATGTGCAGGTTAGGTGGATCGGCCATGATAAATTGCCCTTTAGTCCCCCAAGATGTGTAGGTTAGGGGGATTAATGGAGTAAATATATAGGGTTACGGGGTAGGGCATGAGTAAGATAATAGATGGGTCGGTGCAGACTCAATGGGCTGAATTCCTTCTTTCTACATTATAGGGATTCTATGATCGTGATGTAAATGGGTACAAGAAATGCCTTACCATTGCAGGATACCTTCATAAAGGATGCCAACCTTCCTCCCATTCTACCTTGCAATTGTGTACAGTGCAAGGCAAAAGAATCTGGATGTTCTATAGCTAAGGAGAGCTAAAGACTTAGAAAGGACAAACGGTAGGTGTTGCACACTGTATACAAGTCTCCTGTTAACTACTCCTTGCCACTTCCAAGGCAACCACCAATTAGGCAACTCTCCGCTCCATTTAAAGTCTCACTCTAGTTATCGCTTCACCTCTTCTTCCAGTCCACAGATTTTAATGAAAAACAATGTGCTGTACCTGAATCTCTAATCCCAACTGAGCTTCAGAACCAACCAATTCCCCAATGTAGCAGCACTGCATTTCCCTGGCAAAGGCAATCACAAACAGGCAGGGTTGGAGGACAGGACACCAGATGAATTATTCACAAGAGCATAACTAGGAGCAGGAGCAGACCATCTGGCCCCTTGAGCCTGCTCCGCCATTTAATAAGATCACGGTTGATCTTTTCGTGGACTCAGCTCCACTTACCCACTCACTCACCATAACCTTATTATTTATTCAAAAATATAACTATCCTTGCCACTGGGCAGGGAATTCCACAGATTCACAACCCTTTGTGAAGAAGTTCCTCCTCAACTCAGTCCTAAATCCTCCCCCTTATTTTGAGGCCATACTCCATTCTAGTTTCACCGGCAACAACTTCCCTACTTCTATCTTATCCCTTCCCTTCATAATTCTGAGTTTCTGTAAGATATCCCCCCCCATTCTTCTAAATTCACACCATCCAGAATGCCCGTTACACACAGAACCACCTTAAGTTTTTTTTAAAGTTTATCAGTCACAAGTAAGGTTTACATTAACACTGCAATGAAGTTACTGTGGAATTCCCCTAGTCGCCACATTCTGGCACCTAATCAGTGCGTCTTTCAGACTGTGGGAGGAAACCAGAGCACCCGAAGGAAACCCACACAGACACAGAGATCAAAGGTTGGGCTAGAGGGTAGAAAGAGATTTTTGTAAATAGAGTTGCCAGTTTTCCATGCCAGTCGATTCCTCACAATGCCCGCCAGGTTCAATTATTCTCCCCAGCCCTGAAAATTGAATCATAGCTGCATGCTAAACCTTGCCATGTGTAAAAGGATTGCAAACCCCCCACCCGACCCCAGCCTTCCATTTGCTTAAAACTTCACAAGTAAATCGTTGCCCATGAAGAACTTCAGGAGCTGCTCAAGATAATCACAGGCCCATCTTTCTCTTGGTTGTGGAGCAGCAGAAGTCAAAAATGAGTCTTTGGTGCCTTAACTAAGGCCTAAGTGACCATTTCGGCATTACTGTCTGTGGGATCTTGCTGATGAGGTGTATGACATCACTTTGGCTGTTATACTTCCAAGTACTTTCAATACTTTGTCTGAAATACAAATTCTATTTTTCACTCAAAAGCAAATCCAGGGAGTGACTCTGAAGCTGACCCCTCCCCATGCTGGAGAACAGATTGGTCAAGTCTTAGGGATAAGCCTCAGGCGCTGACTGGGGTTCACCCCACCCCCACACTATTGAGCTAACGAAGCAAAGTCTCAGACGAGGGATTGTCGTTGCAAAGCAGTTCAAGAAACTTCACAGCTCTCTACTCCTCGAGGGCAGCGGGTGCTCAGAGTAGATCTGAGTTGGATAGCAACAGAATTCAGGGCACTAAAGGAAGGAGCAGCTCCGGAGACCAGGCAGGAGAGTAGAGTTTGAACGAAATGAACAGTAATAGTCTCATTAAATGATGGAGAAGGGTCCACAATGGTGAATTCCTTACAATCTTACCTCAACTGGCCAGGAAGCATGATGGGACGTCCTAAACAGGTACTACATAAATTATAAATCTCTTGTTTTTGTGGGAACAAGATGATCAGAGCACGAACCCACCCTTCCCCAACATCTAAACAACACACACACACACTCCAGCAGGATTCGCCATGCACGCAGCTGAAATGGGAATTTCCATGGTGGGCCCTCTGTCTCTCCCTTGCCCAGAGGGACTACGTGGTTGGTCTTTGAACTGCAGTCCAGCCAAGAACTCCCTCTTTAAAGAGGAATTCTTCTCGGACATACAGTCAATGACAGGACTCCAAGTTTGTCCGTCTGGGCATGCTCAAACAACTGGCTCTGCTACACCAGTGCCTACTGCAGACACTCCTCCAGTAACCATGGAGACGCGTCAGGGAAACAACACGCTACAGGGCCAATCGCAGGCTGGGAAATCCCAACCATACAAAAGCTCATTTAATTCCAGTAATCTGCCCTCCTGAAGACAATAGCACCAGCAAAGGCCACTTGCAAAAGTCAAAATACTGTACAACCATTATTGATGTTCTCAAGGCTCAGCGAAGCTGCTTTCAGCCCCTAAAGGAGCAGGCTACAAGAATGGCAAGGGATTTATGAAAGCTGGTTTATTGCTTTTCCTACACTCAGGAAGAAAGCTTCCATTGTAGTGATGAGATAAGGCAAGTGTATGTTTGCTCAGAGGGTCAGAGGGCTGGAGGTGCTTACAGGGTTAGGGAGGGGTATAGGGAGGAAGATGGAAAATTTCCATTACTCACTGGGAGCTTTACATTAATAAAATTACCAGGAAGAGTTAAACCTTCACTGGCAAAAGCCCATTCGAGGCAACATCAGACAGCCCCTAGACTGCAGGAGTATCTAAGTCCAAATTAGCACGAGCAAACACACAGCATTAAAACAGCACCAATCACAAATGCTAGCCTTCCCCAATATCAAACACACCCAAACAATACACCGAAACCAGGAACAGACTCCTTCTGAGATTCTTCAAAAAGGAAGGCACAAGGTCACATCCCCATCTAGCTGGCCAAACGTCAACTTCAGAGACACTATTCTCCAATTCAACGCACACGGGAATCAGTCAATCTCAAAACTGTACGTTCCATTATTCTGAATACATCCACGCCCTGGCTCGCTCTTTCCTCCACTCCCCCCCCCCCGCACTCCCTTATTGCCCATTGTTAATTGCACTTTGGGCAGGTGGGAGTTGAGCAATCCATATTGCGTGCCCAACCATTTGTTAACAGGCAGTTAAGAGTCACCCACATTGCTGAGCGGCTGGAATCACGTGTCGGCCAGACCAGATAAGGATGGCAGATTTTCTTCTGAAAATCTGTGCACGAAACAGGCGGGGTTTTTAAGTGAGTTTTGTGTGATTATTGACATCAGCATTTCATTTTCCAGATGTTCTAACTTAGTTTAAGTTCTTCCAGTTTCCGCGGTGGAATTTGAACACTCGTCTCCAAAGCATTTGTCCAGGCCACTGCATTATTAGTGCACAAACGCTACCACAACACTACCACTCCTTCAGTTGTGGGTTCAAGACCCACTCTGGAATTTGGCACATAATTCAGGCTGATGCTTCCAACGCAGTGGAGGGCCACACATGCACGTCTCTTCAACGAAAAGTTAAACCAGAAGTTCAAAATTTTCAGGCAAGCAGGCATTATCGATCCTTTCAAGTGAATGTAAAAGATCCCACAATGTTATCGTGAGGAGGTGAATTCTCCCAGAGCAATATTTATCCCTCAACTCTCAACTGCAAAGCAGATCAACCAATCATTTATTTTGCCTCCAACTGATTACTTAAGTAATTCATTGATGTTCAAAGGTGAGAAACTTTGTGTACAAAAAAAAAGCAATTCTTTCCTTTGCGTTTTCACACAATTGCAAGGAGGAATCTGCAGCAAGGGATCTGTGAATTTGGCCAGACAGAAACTTGAGCCTCACAGACAAGGTCAAAGCCCCCCCCTCTCTCTCTGGGCTAACAGGACCCCTGTTAAGGAATCCTTCAATTAACCTCAAATCCCCAGGAAAACAGCAGCGTTCCACCTCTCACTGTCTAATCATGCCCCTTTTTGGAATTGTTCATGGGAGTCAGTACTTCAGCACAGAAATCACAGCACGCAAGAAACTTTGCAGGGATTAACAAAAAAAACTTGCATTGATGTATCATTTTTCACGATGTGGAGATGCCAGCGTGGGACTGGGGTAAACATAGTAAGAAGTCTCACAACACCAAGTTAAAGAGCAACAGGTTTATTTGGTAGCACAAGCCACACGCTCCAAAAGCTAGTAGCTTGTGCTACCAAATAAACCCGTTGGACTTTAACTTGTTGTTTTAAGACTTCTTACTCATTTTTCATGGACAGGACTGTACTTTTTGAAGTGTAGTCACGGATGAAGGAAATGCAGTCAATTTATACACAGCAAGCTCCCTGTAAGGCCATATTGCCAAATAATCTGCTTCTCTGCTCCCACAATCAGAATTCCTGGCCAGGACAACTTGGAGAAATCCCTTTACCAAAGCAGAATTTTTCCGTGAGCCCTTTAAATCCACCTGCAAGGACAGGTGAGGCATCGGTTTAAACATCTCACAGATTATAATTCCAGGAGTCTCTCCAGTCTAGATTCCAGCCACAGTCACCACCATCAATATTTCCCAACAATTTCTTCACACATTCCCCATTCCTGTAACTTTACACTGCTCTCAAAGGCCAGTATCAGGACTGATCCAAGTGCTGTCTTTTCACTCACAGGCACACAGCCCCTCCCTGCCTAGATAGGATCTGATCTGTTCAGCACATTCCAACACTCACTCTCACATTTTTCTCTCAAAGTCACTGGAGATCAGTGCCAGAGATAGAAACATTACAAAAAGCTAAATGGGAAAGCAAAAAAAAACACAACTTAAGACAGACATTACAGATAATAACAAAGATAAGGGAGGGATGCTGGCAAAGTTCAATCTATCCAATGGATTGATTTTGGAAATCCACCAGGCCGTTCAGCTTTTGGATACACGACATAAATGTTAACAAGGAACTGAAGGTTGATGACCTCCCTGGCTTGTACAATTACTATCTTATAGGGAGGTATCTGCCACCATTTTAACAAACTCCACAGTGGAGGTATTCAGGATTAAAACCAACCTTCACCCGCTCCCCTCTCTTCTGCCCACCTACCCAAATACACAAACTTTAACCCTTACCGCTCCTCCGTCCACCACACTCCCCACCCACACCATGGCAAATGCCAACTTCTTCCCTGCTGCTGTCAGGCTTCTGAATGGACCTACCTCATATTTGGCTAATCTTTCTCTACATGCTAGCTATGACACTACATTCTGCACTCTCTCCTTTCCCTAAGAACTTCGCCTGTATGGCACGCAAGAAACAATACTTTTCACTGTATACCAATACACGTGACAATAATAAATCAAAAACCCTGCACCAGATCCCCTGAACTGAATGCAAAGCGTGCACACATTAATGACGACAAACGTGTCTTCACAAACATAGGGAGCTGTTTTCAAGTCTTAGCGCTGCTGTAGGGGTGATTTAACAAATGTCCGAATATTGCCGGAAGCCGCAAAACGGAGAACAAGTGGGACAGCTTGGGACACGCCCCATTTCAAACAAAAATCAGCACACCAACTTGCATCAAAACTAAGAAAATTCAACTCAGGTCGCCCAAGGGTCCCCAGTTGTCCCATCCCTCCGCCTCAAGACATCAACTAATCACTGGTGTGCCATTCCTCAAGTGCCATCCAAAACAAAGTTTTGGAAAAACACACACACACACAATGCATTTCCCTTTTGAACAGGAGAGGGGAGTGGGTAAAAAGGTCAAGTACAATTGTGATCAGAAAAAAAATCTGGTTTACCCTTTTATTCATAGAACATCCTCATTAAATTTTAAATGGCTTTGACATTGAAAGAAGGATTGAGGCCTTAGTCGAAATGAACCTACTGCGGGGAGGGGGGGGAACCGATCTCTTCAAAAAGAGGCAACAAAGGAGCCCTGTCCCTTTAAGTTCCTGACAGATTACCCAAGTTTCACATTACCTCTAATTAGTAACACATAATGCGGCTACAGAGAGATATTCGGGAACCAAGAGTCTGACAGATGTTTGGGAAAAGCAGCATCTCGGAACGGGTTGCCAGTCAGAAGGAGCAGAGAGCAGCACCAACTGGTGGCAGGCCCTGGAAATGCCACCCACAACCCAAAACACATTTCCAATCCACAACTATTCAAAACAAACCCAAAAATCTCACTCCACCCCCTGCACCAAAAGAAAACAGGATGTAGCCAAGAGCAATTTGTGTAAACCAGCAAATCTGTTTCATGTAACAGCCAAAACAGCAACTCCCCACCGCCCCCCCAAGAAAAAAAAAGGCATTTTCCCCAGTGCACACGTACCTGCTTATGCATTTCAATATTCAGCCCATAAGACATCTCGTAATACTGGAACAAGAATCATAAAATGCATTAAATCTACAGCCTGGGATATTTAAACATCTCACTGCAAAAGAAGCTTGCTTATTTCCCACTTGGCTATTCACCACCCCCCTTCATGTGCCATTAATTTATTTGCACCCACTTTGTTTCTACAACTGTCTGGCCCTCTGCTTTATCTCAAATTCTTAGTAAAGAGCTGTCGTGGCTGGCTCTCAGACCACACGTGTAAACCCTGTTTACCTTTTCAATATATCTAAAAGTAGTGTTGAATGTTCAGGGACCATCACATTAACATGCGAGTAACCAATGCGAGTGAGTCAACGCGTTTAACTTTTTAAAGCGACGACTGTCTTGTTCTAAGATCTCTTAGCAATCATTCATTCTAAATCTCGGTGGCTGTTGCACGGTCCAAGCTCTTAATAACAACCTGCAAATTAACTGGGAGATGTTTTTGAAGTGGATTAACATCGAGAGGGGAGGGAGGGGGGTAGAAAACACACTTACCATAACATAATGTCGCTGCATCTCAGTTTTCTCATTTGCCAGCTTATCACATTCCATTTTTAAACTGAATGGAAGCAGGAAAAGAGTATCAGTTTCAAGGGGGGGGGGAGAGAATTCAGAGAAAACTGTCAACACATTAACCAAACAATGAACTTACATCATAGGCTCTGAATTATTTAAAAGCCTGTTTACAGGGACTGCACTAACCCACACACACTGCAAATAAATAGCCTCAATTGCGCAATGTTATCAGTTTAAAATATACTCGCCCTATTATCTAATGAACTGTGAACAGAGAGGGGAGAGGCAGACAGAGAGAGAGAGGAGGGGGAAAGAGGGCAATTGTACAGATTCGGATCTCTCTCTGAGCCTACCTGTGATACTGAGCTTGTAAAAACTGAAACTCCTCCTTGATTCGGTCGCAGGATTCGGCCACGGTGAATTTGAAGGGCTGGGCAGGCTGGTGAGGAGCCTGGAATTGAATTTTAGGGCAGAATTTTAAAAAGGAAAGAGATACTCAAACAAAAAGATCAAATCTGACGCTAGCAAGCAGAATACAGACAAAGAAATCGACCCATGGATACAGTTACTTGAAAAACAACGAAACCCATCAAACTCCAGCTTATTCAAGTTTTTTTAAAAAAGGGTTTGTTTGTAGCGAAACAAATAAAGAGAGGAACACACTTACCGGGTGCCTGCCTTGTGGATACATCTCTTTACACTGTATCCCTGCTTAGGGAAAGGACAGGGATACAGGGGAAAGGAAAGGACAGGGGGATACAAGGGAAAGGAAAGACAGAGGGATACACAGGGAAAGGAAACACACACCGATACAGAGAGAGGGCAAAATTCACCCCGACACTTTGCAATAACCCCAGTTGAAGATAAGAGTCCACTCTGGCTCAGAACCACTCCCAATGCTACAGAACAAAGCAGCAAGTCCTCTCCGGTTGGAGCTTTCTTTATATAATTAACAAAAAAAAAGTCGTCCCTTTGTGTTGTGGGGAGAGGGGGGGGGGCTCCCGGCAGCTCAGGCAGAATGAAAACAGCTCATGGTACACAGTCCAGGGCAGTCCCAGCAGCCAGAGATTGATCTAGTTTATATTAGATGACAGAGAGTCAGCAACAAGAGAGGATTCAGCAGCTCCACTTTCCAGCCGGCCTCCGAATCAAACAATCCCCCTTCTCCTCGGTGCGGTTCAAGTGACAGCCGAGTTCCGGATCCACACAATACAGCAGCAGCTAGCCCGCACTGCCGGGGCTGGGGGGGAAAGAGGGTCAGGGTCTCCCGGGGAGAGGGAGCTGGGTGCCCGGGGGGGGGGGGGGGGAAAGGGAAGGAAGAAGAGGGATCTGGGTGCGGGGGGGGGGGGGGGGGGAACTCCCGGGGAGATAGGGGTCTGGGAGCCCGGGTAGAGGGGGGAGAGGGTCTCCCAGGGAGAAAGGGATCTACAAGTCCGGGGAATGGGGAAGGGTCTCCCAGGGACAGAGGGGTCTGGGTGCCTGGGGAGGGGGAAGAGGGAGAGGGTCTACAAGCCCGGGTAGAGGGGGGGCTCTAGGTGCCTGGGGAAGGGTCTCCCGGGGAGAGGGGGGTTCTAGGTGCCTGGGGAAGGGTCTCCTGGGGAGAGGAGGGACGTCTCCGGGGGGGACACGGGGCTCTGGGTGCCCGGGGAGGAGGGGGGTCTCCAGGAGGACACAGGGCTGAAGCCGGCCGAGAGGCTCCGGCTCCCTCTCTGCCCCTGGGGGGGGTGGTGGATTCAGCGGCACAGGCCGGAGGCCGGGAGTGGCGGAGCGGCAGCGGGAGCGGAGATCATGCTGCCCCTTCTCCCGGCGGCGGCGGCGGAAATCCGAGACAATGGCTGAGAATCTCCGGCAACTTCCCCGCGCTCGGCTTGGCGATTTTAACCCCTTTGCGAAGGTGTCGGAGCGCTGGCGGCTGGCTGTGTGGAGAATGTCCCGCCGCGCTCACACACACGGACAGATCCCCGGCGTGCGGCTCGCTGTCTGGAGCTCAGCCTCCCCGCGCCGCCCCGCACTGCCGCCAGAGCCCTGACCATATTAGGGAGCAAAGTCACCAGCGCTCCGCCGGGCCAGCCCCAGCCAATCAGAGAGCGCCAACCCCACGTGGGGAGCCCTTCTCCCGGGCCGGGGACCCCGCGCCGGCCAACCCCGCACCAGCCAATCGGCGCCACCGAACTTCTCTCCCGCGCCGTTATTGGTCGTCATCCGCCTCGCCTGTCAATCACCGCAGACCCTCGCGCAGACTCTGTCGCTCACTCGCGCCCGGCCCCGCCCCCTCCGTCTGCTCTCCCCGCCGCCTGTCAATCAAACCCCACGTGGGGGCCGGGCCGTGCTGACAAATGCCTTTGATTCAGCCCTGTGCTTGCAAATAGCGACTGGAATGGCTGCTTAATTAGCTTTGAATGTCTTTCTCTCCCCCCCCACCAACAGCTCAAACAATCTGTCAGTACCATGTGGTAAAAGGATCTGTGTGTGTGTGTGCAATGGGGAGAGGGGAGGCAAACTGTTAGGTTT
This sequence comes from Carcharhinus amblyrhynchos, assembly GCF_965287045.1. Taxonomy (NCBI): domain Eukaryota; kingdom Metazoa; phylum Chordata; class Chondrichthyes; order Carcharhiniformes; family Carcharhinidae; genus Carcharhinus; species Carcharhinus amblyrhynchos. Next base: position 12,966,522 of record NC_137351.1, read on the forward strand.
CTTTTCTGCTTAGATATATTTCTTTTGCAAAAAAAATTAATAAAACCTGATGATCACATCACTATCAATCCCATCAACTCTGCTGACAGCCCATACTTAGCAAATGTTAATCATAAGATGTTTAGTGAAAGGGAGCCAAATCTGAACATGAAAACGTCCAAAAGGTTCAGTCCCTCTTTATTTAAATTTTAAACTTCCAGCCCCAATTAAAAACCTTTTATCTTAAGGTTTGCAAACTCTTGTTTTTCCCCTTGCAACTTAATTTTTAAACTTCCAACCCCAATTAAAAGTTTTTTTACCTTAATATTTGCAATATTATTCCTTCCCAAGTTATCACATTTTAAAACTTCCAATCCCAATTTAAAAATATTTCTTAATATTGGCAAACTCTTATTCCTTCCCACGTTAAGACAAAAGGTTTTCAAATTGCGGTTGGAGGTTTCAAAATTAAATAATATTTGCAACCTCTTATTCCTCCCCAAGTTATTTAATTTTGAAACTTCCAACCCCAATTTAAAAACCTTCTGTCTTAATATTTGCAAATTCTTATTCCTTCCTCCTTCCAACCTATTAAATTTTAAACTTGCAGCCCCAATTCAGCAACTTTTTATCTTAACATTTGCAAACTCTTACTTCCCAAATAACCTTCAAGTTATTACATTATAACATTTACAGCTCCAATTAAAAAATATATCTTAACATTTGCAAACTCTTACTTTCCAAAGCCAGACAGCACCCCAGAGAAAAAAAAGTTTTGCTTTTATAAAATGCATCTTCTCCACCTCACCAAACACTCTTGTACAAATGTAGGAAGTTTATGGTGGAATTAAAAGGCTGATTGGTACACATTCCGCATGATCTTCACATCCATGGCAGAACTATGACATTTTTGTTGTTCTTTTTCCAATTCAATCAAATCAAGTCCAATTCAGAGTCTTGAATGCACTCACAAAATCGTTTGAAACCACGCCTGTGATAAAATAAACTTTGAAACCGCTTGCAATGAGTGCCCCCCAAAACTCTTGTCACTGGTTAATTTTCCCATTCAGTCTCCTCTAACAGAAGTACTAAAACACAGAGACAAAATATCTTATTTTGTTTGCATCTTGTCGTGATCTGTTCCATTGCAATAAATTATGACCTTAGTGTATAAATCTCAAGCGCTTGACAATTATTTTTAAAGTGTTCGATGTCTGTTCGAGTCCTAATTGGAATCGTTTCAACTGTTTATATTGCATGAAGTGTCAGGGTCATTTGCTACTGAAAAGATTAGTTTTCATTGGCCGCTTAATTGAGAACGCTGCAAACATCCCACGTGGGATTGAAACTAGCTGGCAAAGGCTTGGCTGAAATATGACTGTCGGTCGGAAATCCAGGACTGGAGCTGCTAACTCTGGAGTTAGCACTGCTGGAAATGGGAGCAAGTCCATCTCAAATCAAGAGGATTTGAGTACAATACAGGTGTAATGAGGTCTTGCTTCAATTGAGAACAAAGCACAAAGAAAATTACAGCACAGGAACAGGCCCCCCCTCCAAGCCTGCATTGACCTTACTGCCCGACTGAACTTATCCCCCTACTCTTCCGGAGACCATACCCCTCTATTCCCATCCTATTCATGTGTTTGTCAAGACGCCCCTTAAAAGTCACTATCATTTCTGCTTCCACTACCTCCTCCGGCAGTGAGTTCCAGGCACCCACCACCCTCTGTGTAAAAAATCTTGCCTCGTACTTCTTCTTTAAACCTTGCCCCTCACATCTTAACTCTATGCCCCCTAGTAATTGACTCTTCCACCCTGGGAAAAAGCTTCTGACTATCCACTTTGTCCATGCCCCTCATAATCTTGTAGACTTCTATCAGGTCGCCCCTCAACCTTTGTCGTTCCAGTGAGAACAAACAAAGTTTCTCCAACCTGTCCTCATAGTTAATGCCCTCTGTGCCAGGCAACATCCTGGTAAATCTTTTCTGAACCCTCTCCAAAGACTCCACCAGAAATGAACAGTATATTCCAAGTGCAGCCTAACTATGGTTCTATGAAACTGCAACATGACTTGATAATTTTTAAACTCAATACCCAGGCCGATGAGGGGAAGAATGCCGTATGCCTTTTTGATTACCATCTCCACCTGCGTTGCCACTTTGTGACCTGTGTACCTGTACACCCAGATCCTTTTGTCTATCAATACACTTAAGGGTTCTGCCATTTATTGCATGTTTCCTCTCTGTATTAGACTTTCCAAAATGCATTACCTCACACTTGGGTGGCACAGTGGTTAGAACAGCACAAGGGACCTGGGTTCAATTCCAGCCTTTGTGTGGAGTTTGCATATTCTCTCTGGGTGCTCCAGTTTCCTCCCACACTCCAAAGAGCTCTTGGCCATGGTGAATTGCAGCTTAGTGTCCAAAGGTGTGTAGGTTAGGTAGAATTAGTGGAGTGGCCATGTTAAATTCTCCCTCATTGTACCCAAACCGCTGCTGAAGAGGATTTTCACAGTAACTTTGTTGCAGTGTTAACATAAGTCTACTTGTGACCAATAAATAAATAAACTTTTGGGAAATGATCTGGAAATTCGAAGATAACCTATAATGAATCATTTCTTGGTGCAAGGGAGTAGTTGTTTGTTATTGGTTACAGGACGGTGTTTAGCCATCGGTACTGTTTAAATAGTGACTGGCTGGTTTATTGTTGCTGCGAGTTACTTGTTATTGTGATACGTTATTTGTACTATCATATTTAAATGACATGTTTAATGTTGATACTGGTGCAATGTAGTTTTATATTTGTATAACTGTTTTGATTAAAAAGAATGACAATTAGTTGAGTAAATTTGTGGGGTTATGTAAGCCTGGGTAAGAGCCCCCTCCTTTTGGAAGCTGCCCCTTTTTAAATTGTCGCTTCATTAATTTAATTCATTTGGTTAACCAAAAGAGCTGGTGCAGATTTTGATGGGCCGAATGACCTTGTTCTGCATTGTAAGGATTCTACAATCTGCCCCCACAGTTCTCTGTGGCAAGGAGTTCCAAAGACTCTCAACCCTCAGAGATGAAATTCCTCCTCATCTCTGTCTTAAACTGGTGCCTCTTTATTCTGAGACTAGGCTGTCTGTTCCGAGACTCTGCCACGAGGGGAAACCTCCTCAACATTTACTCTGTCAAGCCCCTTAACAATCCTTTACGTTTCAATGAGATCACCTCCCATTCTTCTAAGTTCCAATGAATTCCAACCTGTTTAACCTTTCCTGATGAAACAATCCCTCTGCACCAGGGATCATCCTACAGAACCTTCTCTGAATGCCTCCAATGAAATAATATCTTTCCTTTTAATAGGGGATAAAAACTGCTCCCAGTGTGACCTCAGCAGTACCTTGTACAGTTGCAGTAAGACTTCTCTACTCTTATACTCCAACGCCCTTGAAATAAAGGCCAACATTCCATTAGCCTTCCTGATTACCTGCTGTACCTGTGTGCTAGCTTTCTGTGTTTTGTGCAAAAGTACCCCAAGTTCCTTTGTGTTGCAGCTTTCTGCAGTTTTTCTCCATTTAAATAATACTGTTCTTTTGTTCTATATTTCAAAATGAGCAATTCACGTTTAACAACATTATACACTATCTGACAACTTTTTTTTATCAATATCTCTTTATAAACTGTATCCTTCTGGTAAGGAGCTTGATTAGACCACATCTAGAGTACTTTGTGCAGTTTTGGTCCCCTTACTTCAGAAAGGATATTATTGCCATAGAGGTAATGCAGTGAATGTTCACCAGATCTGTTCCCAGGGTGGTGAGACCATCTTGTGAAGAGAGATTGGGACAAGAATGGAAGTTGATCTCATTGAAACCTACAAAGTACTTAAAGGGATAGACAATGGTTTGTTGTAAAGTGAAAGGTGGGTGAATGTTCTCTGACTCTCCACACCTGGAGTATTGTGTGCAGTTTTGGTATCCTTATCTGAGGAAGGTTGTCCTTGCTATAGTGGGACTACAGCAAAGGTTTACCAGGCTGATTCCTGGGATGGCAGATCTGTCTTATGAGAAGAGATTAAGTCAGTTAGGATTATATTCACTGGAGTTTAGAAAAGTTTGAGGGAGTCTCAGAGAAACTTGTAAAATTCTAACAGGGTTAGACAGGGTAGATTCAGAAAGAATGTTCCCAATGGTGGGGGAGTCCAGAACTAGGGGTCATAGTTCGTGGATAAGGGGGAAACCTTCTAGGACTGAGTGAAGAGAAATTTCTTCTTCACCCAGAAAGTAGTGAATGTGTGGAATTCACTGCCACAGAAAGTAGTTGAGGCCAAAACGTTGTCTGATTTCAAGAAGAAATTAGATCTAGCTCTTGGGGCTCAAGGGATAAAGGGATATGGAAAGGAGAGGGGGATCAGGATATTGAATTTGATGATCAGCCATGATCAAGATGAATGGCAGAAAAGGCTTGAAGGGCTGAATGGCCTCCTCCTGCTTCAAGTGTTGGTGTTTCTATGACCTTGACTAGTTTGTGGTAACCATTTTTAACTCGGGCATGTTACACGGTGAGATAGATAAAGGAGACAAGAGTCAGGTGAAGATAAATTTATTGAACACTTTATCAAGGAAAAACAATATTTATCAAACTCTAGTATTGTACTTTAATCAAACTCTATCCACCTTTTCCCAAGACTCTTCAGTAAACAGTTTCAAATGAATACTAGTTATCTACTCCTGACATGCACTTCCGAGGATTCATTACACCCTCCCACAAGGCCCTATGATTTTATTTGAAATGCCTGTCTAAAAAGATTGGTAATACCCGTTCAATAAGGCTGGGACAGGCTGTTCCTTGGACTTGGCTGATGTTTCAGGATCTGCAGTCATTGAATGGGGCTTCCCGTCTCATTTAGGTTCTGATCTTTGGGTCACTTTGCCAGGGCAGCTCTTGGGTCTGGTCAGTCTGATGATGCACACCACGAGGTACAAGGAGCTGGAGATGCTGCTTGGTTGCCAATCGAAGTGCTGAACGGAGATAGCCTTGAAGAAGGTGCAAAAGCAGAGAGAACTGGGGCTCCAGATTGCCCCATTCTATCCCCCTCTTCACGCCCTCTTGAAGATTCTGTGGCCTTTGTCCAACACTAGCATCGGGCTGGGGCTGGAGATTACTACTTTCCATATTTAGAGGTTGCAGAACATGGTTTTGAACCTTCAACTGTCAAGTGCTGTCCTTGTCATGCTTCGGCCCTGTCCTTCTACTGAGCTGGGTGCCACCAAGTCTGCATAGCATTCTTCTAACAAAACAAGTTCACTGGATGTGTAAACAACAGTTTGTTCTAAAATGAACGAAGCCATTAGTACCTGATCAGGCAGTTCCTAACGTGAAATTGATTGTCCAAGGAATGGCTACATGCACAGTAGTCAACACTGCTGCCTCACAGTTCCAGAGGGGTTCCATTCCCGGCTTGGGTCACTGCACATTTTCCCCGTGTCTGCACAGATTTCCTCCGGGTGCTCCGGCTTCCTCCCACGATCCAAAGATGTGTGGATTAGGTGCATTGGTCATGCTAAATTACCCCTTAGTGTCCAGGGGTGCGTAGGCTAGAGGGATTAGAACATAAGAACATAAGAAATAGGAGCAGGAGGAGGCCATCTAGCCCTTCGAGCCTGCCCCGCCATTCAATAAGATCATGGCTGATCTGTTGCGGCTCAGTTCCACATTCCCGCCCTCTCCCCATAACCCTTAATCCCCTCTCTTATCAAAAACCCATCAACCCGTGTCTTAAAAATATTTAGCGAGGCAGCCTCCACCACTTCAACGGGCAGAGAATTCCAGAGATTCACCACCCTTTGAGTGAAGAAGTTCCTCCTCAACTCCGTTCTAAACCGCCCTCCCTTTATCTTGAGGCTGTGCCCCCTAGTCCTACTGTCTTTTTTGAGCGGGAAGAGTCTCTCCACCTCTATCCTATCCATCCCATTCATCATCTTATACGTCTCAATAAGATCTCCCCTCATTCTTCTAAACTCTAACGAGTACAAGCCTAGTTTATTCAGCCTCTCCTCATAGCTCAACCCCCTCAACTCCGGTATCAGCCTAGTAAACCTCCTCTGCACTCCCTCCAAGGCCAAAATATCTTTGCGCACGTGCGGCGCCCAAAACTGCACACAGTACTCCAGCTGCGGCCTCACCAATGCCCTATACAGCTGCAGCAAGACCTCCCTACTTTTATATTCAATCCCCCTCGCTATGAAGGCCAGCATCCCATTCGCCTTCCTGACCACCTGCTGCACCTGCAAGCTGGGTTTTTGCGACTCATGCACAAGGACCCCGAGGTCCCTCTGCACCGTCGCCTGCTGCAGTTTTTCGCCCCGTAAGTAATAGTCCTTCCTACCATTATTCCTACCAAAGTGGACCACCTCACACTTGCCAACATTAAATTCCATTTGCCATTTCCTGGCCCATTCGCCCAGCCTATCTAGATCCTTCTGCAGACTCTCCACACCCTCCACACAATTTGCCGTTCCCCCAATCTTGGTGTCATCAGCAAATTTCGACACTGGGTAAATATGCAGGGTTACGAGGATAGAGCCTAGGTGGGATTGTTGTTGGTGCTCGATGGGCCGAACGGCCTTCTTCAGCACTGTAGGAATTCTATGATTTCTATTATTCTATGAGTACACTCTGTTCCAGCTCTGCGATGTGCAGGTCCAGCTTGGTTTAAACGTGGCTTCCACATTTCAAGCTTCTATCCATGTTCATGAAAAATGTCAATATTTCTGTAACAATCCTGGAGGTCATGGGTCACCGGACAACAGGTTGGTACGGGTCAGATGTTTTCCTTGGTTGGGGAATCTAGAACCTGCAGCACAATTTCAAAATAAGGAGGAGGCCACTTAGAACCAAGATGAGTTGAAATTTCTTCACTCAGAGGGTGGTGAATCTTTTGGCTGTTATTGAATTTGTTTAAAACAGAGATTGATAGATTATTGATTTAACAATAGCATTAAAGGGTTATGGGGATAATGGGTGTAAAAGTTTTTGAGCTACCATGATCATATTGAGTGGCAGAACAACCTTGATGGGCTGAATGGCCTATTGAACGAATCAAAGCAAAATACTGCAGATGCTGGAGATTCTGAAGTAAAGACAGTAAGTGTTAGAAAAACTCAGCAGGTCTGGCAGCATCTGTGGAGAGAGAAACAGAGTTAATGTTTTGAGTCCCATATGATTAATTTTGCACTCAAAACCTTTTCACATTTTGGATGAGGGAACAAAATGTAACAGCTCAAAGTTTGCAGATGACACCAAGTTGGGTAGGAGGGTGAACTATGACGAGGATGTAGAGATCCTTCAGAATGATCTGGACAGGTTGGGTGAGTGGGCTAATCAATGGCAGATGCAGTATAATTTGGATAAATGTGAGGTTATTCACTTTGGGAGCAAAAACAAGGCGGCAGATTATGACTTGAATGGCTGTAAATTGGGAGAGGGAAGTGTGCAGCGGGACCTGGGTGTCCTTGTGCACCAGTCACTGAAGGTAAGCATGCAGATGCAGCAGGTGGTAAAGAAGGAAAATAGTAGGTTGGCCTTCGTTGCGGAGAGGTTTCGAGTACAGGAGCAGGGATGTGTGATTGTAATTATGTAGAGCCTTGGTGAGGCCACACCTAGAGTATTGTGTGGAATCTTGGCCTGCTTTTCTGAGGAAAGATATTCTTGCTCTGGAGGGAGTGCAGCGAAGGTTTACCAGGCTGAGTCCGGGGATGGTAGGAGTGTGAGGAGAAATTGACTAGGTTAGGATTGTTTTTGCTGGAGTTCAGACGAATGAGGAAGGAGATCTCATAGAGACTTATAAAACTCTAACAGGACTAGACAAGGTAGACTCAGGGAGGATGTTCCCGATGGTGGGGGAGTCCAGAACCAGGGATCACAATCTGAGGATTCAGGGTAGAACATTTAGGACGGAAGTGAGGAGACATTTCTTCACCCAAAGAGTGGTGAGCCTGTGGAATTCATTACCACAGGAAGTAGTTGATGCCAAATCATTGAATGTATTCAAGGAGCGGCTGGATATAGCACTTGGGGGTGAATGAGATCAAAGGTTATGAGGAAAAAGCAGGATTAGGGTATTAAGTTGGACAACTAACCATGATTGTAATGAATGGCGGAGCAGGCTTAAAGGGCCAAATGATGATCTCCTGCTCTTATCTTCTATGTTTTTATGATTTTTCTTCAGAACTTTATTGTGCAAAAAATGGAAATACATTTTGTATTTATTTGTGGGGCATGGGTGTCACTGGCTGGCCAGCATTTATTGCCCATCCCCAATTACCCTTGTTCAGAGGGCAGTTGAGAGGCAACCACATTGCTGTGGCTCTGGGGTCACATGTAGGCCAGACCAGGTAAGGACGGCAGATTTCCTTCCCCGAACGACATTAGCGAACCAGATGGGTTTTCCCGACAATCGACAATGATCTCGTAGTCATTAGCAGATTCTTCATTCCAAATAATTTTATTGAATTCAAATTCCACCATCTACCCAACCCCCGCCCGCCCCACCCCCCAGTATCATCAAACCATCAGAAAGGTTATTTGTATCAAAGGTTATAAAATGGTGACAGGCCATTCAGCCCAACCAGTGCACGTCAGCACATGAACAAATAGTCCTAATCTCATTTAAGCATCCTGTTCCCACACCCCTGCAAAGCCGGTTTCTTTATCCACTTCTTCCACACGGTCTTGAGTGTCAACAGAGTTTCTCTTTCAACCTTGCACAGCCTTGCTAGCTCTCACAGAGCAAGGGTTCTGGTGTGTGTCCATCACCCAGCCCTTATCAGTGACTAGCACTGGCCTTCATCTCTACAGTATCAGTGGGGCAAAGCTTTGTTGATTTTTCTTAAGCTGCTTTTTGTTATTTGTTCCTGGAACATGGGTGACAGAGATGAGGCAATGTTTATTGCTATTGTTAATTGCTCTAAGAGACTGGCTTTTGTTTGTGTAATGCCTTTCAAGACATTCCCCAGAACTTGAAGAGTTGTCACTGATATGCAGAATCGTAGAATAGAACCATTGAATCCCTACAGTGCAGAAGGAGGCCATTCGGCCCATTAAACCTGCGCCCCCATCAACAATCCCACCCTATCCCCATAACTCCACATATTTACCCTGCTAATTCCCCAACACTAAGGGTAAATTTAGCATGGCCAATCCAACTAATCCGCACATCTTTGGACTGTGGGAGGAAAATGGAGCACCTGGAGGAAACCCACACAGACACGGGGAGAACGTGCAAACTCCACACAGATAGTGACCCAAGGCCGGAATTGAACCCGGTTCCCTGGCACTGTGAGGCAGCACTGGTAACCACTAAGCCGCTGCACCCAGTGGAGGAACTGCAGCAATCACGTTGAGAACAGCAAGATCCCACAAACAGCACAATGACCAGATATTGTTTGAGCAATATACATTGGCCAGAACACTGGGGAGCCTTTCAGAATAGTGCTGTGGGATCATTTGCATTGAGAAGGCAGTAATGGCCTCGACCTTAACATGTCAGCCTAAAGACCGCACTTCTGACAGTGCAGCACTCTATCAGCATTGGCAGCAGGAGCCTGGATTGTGGAGATCGCGTTCCCGGAGTGGGTACTTGTGCCAGGAACCTCCTGACTCAGCGTGGTCATCCACCCTGAGTCAGCAAAAATTCTCAAGCAGCTTTTGTGGGCGTGGAATGTGCAAGGATACGATGCCAGGACACATTCCTATTGCCGTAGGGGCTCAGAGCTCTAACCTTCGTACCGATTGTGGCTGGTGGGCGCCAGACGTCTGTCTCCAAGACTCTCAGATTGCAATGTCCATGTACCCACAGCAATTTGGACAACATTCCGCAAATTGACCAATGTGGTGATTGAGAAATATCTTTTTAAAAGGCTGTAAAGACAATGTAGGCATCCATCAATCGCACTAGCATAGCTGAGTGAATCAAAGACTTATATTTCATTATTTATTTAACAACTGCTTTCTTAATAATAATCTCACTGGAGCACAGTCCAACAATGTTTTCAGGCATGAAACCTTGAAATTTAGCATTGGCCTGATAGACTACCAATGAGTAGAATCCTCACAGTGCAGAAGGAGGCCATTCGGCCCATTGAGTCTGCACTGAGCACAATCCCATCCAGGACCTGTCCCCATAACCCCATGCCTTTTCCCTAGCTCGTCCCCCTGACACGAAGGGGCAATTTAGCATGATCAATCCACCTTGCACGTGCATCTTTGGACTGTGCGTGGAAACCAGAGTCCCAGGAGGAAACTCACGCAGACACGGGGAGAATGTGCAAACTTCACACATACAGTGACCCAAGCCGGAAATCGAACGGGGCTCCCTGGCGCTGTGAGGCAGCAGTGCTAACCACTGTGCCACTATGCTGCCCTGTAGTTTGCAGCGTTTGTTCTTTGAGTGTTTCCAGCATTTTCGGCTATGACTCAGTGAGTCGCACTCTCCCCTCGGAAGCAAAAGGTTGAGTGTCCCAGTTTTATTCCAGAGCCTTGGACCCATAATCCAGACTGACACTCCCAGTGCAGTACCAAGGGAGCACTGCACTGTCAGAGATACCGTCTTTTGGATGAAATGTTAAACTGAGGCCCCACGTGCCCTCTCGAATGGAAGTAACACAAGCTGACTGGCTCCTTAGGAACCCGTGAGATTGATGGCCTGTGTTGTGGCCTTTCAGCTGTTCCTCAAGGTGGTTGTCAAAGATCCTATGGTACTCCTTCAAAAAACGGCAGGGGAGTTCTCCCTGGCATCCTTGGCAATATTTACCCCTCAACCCACTCTGCTAAATTAGATTATCTGGTCATTTATTTCTCTGCTGTTCGTGGGATCTTGGCGGCAGTCTCTTCTTTAACTTGATTTATTATTACCACGTGTATTAACATACAGTGAAAAGTATTGTTTCTTGCGTGCTATACAGACAAAGCATACCATTCATAGAGAAGGAAAGGAGAGAGTGCAGAATGTAGTGTTACAGTCATAGCTATGGTATAGAGAAAGATCAACTTAATGCAAGGTAGGTCCATGCAAAAGACAGCAGCAGGGAAGAAGCTGTTCTTGAGTCAGTTGGTCCGTGACCTCAGACTTTTGTATCTTTTTCCCGACGGAAGAAGGTGGAAGAGAGAATGTCCTGGGTGTGTGGGGTCCTTAATTTTGCTGGCTGCTTTTCTGAGGTAGCGGGAAGTGTAGACAGAATCAATGGATGGGACACTGGTTTGAGTGATGGACTGGGCTTTGTTCACGGCCCTTTGCAGTTTCTTGCGGTCTTGGGCAGTGCAGGAGCCGTACCAACTTCCTACATTACAGAATGACCGCAGTTCAGATAAAACCTTCCTTGGCTTTAATATACTTTGTTCACGAAAGGTGCTATATAAATATAAACCCTTTCTCTTCAATGACAGATTTGCATTTTCTGTGATGCCTTCGGTCGTTGAATAACCTGCTGAAGAATGGGTATCACAGGGCTCCTGTCACCCTCAACAAGGACAATTTGCATTTATATAGTGCCTTTGTGGTATTTCACAGAAGCAAGGTCAAACAAAAAAGGCGCTACATCAGGAGATGTTAGAGTAGATGAACAAAACCTTAGTCAAAAAGGTAGGTTTTAAGTTGTGATTCAAAAGAGCTATTTAAAACCTTGGTTAGGTCACATTTGGAGTATTGCGTGCAGTTCTGGTTCCCACACTACCAGGAGGACATGGAAGATTTGGAAAGAGTGCAAAGAAGATTCACCAGGAATTTGCCTGGTCTCGAAGGTGTTGGCTTTGAGGAGAGGTTGAATAAATTCGGATTGTTTTCACTGGAAAAATGGAAGTTGAGGGGAGACCTGATAGAGATCTACATAATTACGAAAGGTATAGACAGGATGAATAGTCAGGATGAGTAATCCTTTTTCTCAGGATGGAAGCGTCAATTACAGGGGGGGACACAGGTTCAGTGTGAGAGGGGGGAAGTTTAAGGGAAATGTGCAGGGGAAGTTTTTCATGCAGAGTGTGATGGGTGCCTGGAATGCGGGGAGGTGGTGCAAGTAGGCACATTGACAACATTTAAGAAGCATCTGGATGGGTACATGGATAGTAGGGAGGGAATAGAGGGATTCGGGTCGAGTGAGGGCCGAAGGTCTTTTTTTTAGTTTTGTTAGGGCATCATGATTGGCAGGAACTTAGAGGGCTGAACGGCCTGTTCCTGTGCTGTACTTTATTCTTTGAGCAAAGTGAGGGAGAGATGGGGATGTTCATGGGGGAAGTGCCAGAGCTTAATGTCCAGATAGCTACATTGGCCAATGGTGGAATGACTAAAATTCGAATGCACAGGAAGGGTGAATTAGACAAACGCAGGTGTGTGGGGCTGGAGGAGAGTCTGGAAGAAGCAAATGTGGTGTGAGAAAAATCCTTTTCACACAGTGAGTTGTTCAGGTCTGGAATGCATTGCCTGGAAGTGAAGTGGAGGCAGGTGCAATCGTGGCATTCAGGAGGGCTTTAGATTATTTAAATAGAAACAGCGCGATGGAGCACGGGGAAAATGGAGAGGAATGGCACTAAGTCATAATGCTCATTTGGAGAGCTGGTGCAGACATGATGGGCTGAATGGCCTCCTTCTGCCTGTGATTCTAGGCGTTGGGACTTCCTGCGAGCTGCCCCCAGCATACCCTCTAATTCTATCTTTAACTCTCGTTCTATGCTCTTAAAACTGTTCTCTAACAAGGCTCTATTTCAATCTCTTACAGAAATGGCACTTTCTCTAAATGTTAGGTACAACTGTCACGCTACATTCTGCACCCTCTCCTTTTCTTCTTCCCCTATATGCTCTATGTACAGTATGCTTTGCCTGTGCAGCATGCAAGAGACAATACTTTTCACTATATCCTATTAAAGGTGACAATAATCAATCAAATCAAAAAAAGTGAGACCATGGGGGGGATTTGAAAAGCTCTTGAAGCTGAGAGAGTAGTGGTGTGATTTAGAAATAAAAGTGGCGAGGGATCCTTCTCATGCAGCTCTTAAAGATACAACCCATAATATGAGTAATTTTGTTAATCTCTCTAAAAGTGGCTCAGGCAAATAGCCATCAGCGATCACTGCAGTACAGCTGAACAATAGGAATCATTTTGGCCATTAAGCTTTTGAGGACAGTCACTGAATGAGTCATCTCCTGGGTTCACAGACTCACGACATTACCATTACCATTTAGTCAACAATTGTACTCGTTCAGCTATGTTCACAGTTTGGCAGGTGGCTGTGAAAACCTCTACTTCATTTTCTTTCTAAGGCTGACTCATTGACTGATCTTCAGAAGCAAATGTGTCAATGGAGGATTAGATTCCCTTCCAGGTAACTCCTGCAGGTTAATGATAGGCAAACACTGGTTGCATAGAGCGAGAAGCTCATAAACACCTTAAGGCGAGATAGGTTGCCTCAGAGCTGTGACTCAATGGGCAGCACTCGCACCTCTGAGCCGGAAAGTTGTGCATTCAAATCCCACTCCAGGAAACAAGCACAAAAAACCTCAGTGACATTCCAGTGCAGTACTGAGGGAGTGCTGCACTGTTGGAGGTGCTGTCTTTCAGAAGAGGGCAGGATTTTCTAGCCATGCATGTGCCCCAAACCCATAAAATCTCACCTGAGCTGTTCAGGTACACTAAGGGAGAGTTTGGCGTGGCCAATGCACCTAACCAGCACATCTTTCGGAAGCCAGAGCACCTGGACAAAACCTACGCAGTGAAGGGGAAAGTGTCCAGGTTCCGCATAGACAGTGACCCAAGCCAGGAATCAAACCCGTGTCCCTGCTGTGTGAACACAGTAAAAAGTCTGACAACACCAGGTTTAAGTCCAACTGATTTACTTGATAGTAAACTCACAAACTTTCGGGGTTGTCCCTTCGTCAGGTGTTTACCCCAGTCCAACACCGGCATATCCACATCATGCCTGCCGTGTGAGGCAGCAGTGCTAACTACTGTGCCGCCCTGAACCTTTGCGGTTCAAAGGAGATTGAGGATTGCAGGCAGCTTGGGTTATAGCAATGGTCTCATTTACAACAAGAGCGATGAAGAAGATTTTGACTGCCTGTGAAACCCCCCCCACCTTAACAACATTACAGCAAATTGTCACAAGATTCCATATTTGAACAAGGCCACACAGTCTGCTAGGTTGTCACACGTCCACCCCTGGTGAAAAATTAGTGGCTGTCTTAACTGCTGTTTGACAGGCTCCATGGGACTAAGATAAATTATTTGACAACAGAATTATATTAAGGAAAGAAAATATGCCCTAGCTGGAATGCAAGCAGCCTTGTGAGACATGGAAACAGCATTTTGGGGCTACTGTTAGCATCTGTTCCTGTTAACAACTGTGAAACTGCAAACTCCATTATAATCTTCCTGGAAATGTGCACATGGGCTGCAGTTACTGCAGTCACGGAGAACATTTTAAATGCTGACTTTACTCATCTTATGGGCCGGCTCATTGCTGTCTCGCCTTGGGGTCAGATGGTTGCAGGTTCAGGGTCTGCCCCACAGCGTCCGCTCACTCTGAGGGCAATCATCACGAGGGTGAGGATGCTGCCTTGTTAGAGGAGATATTTCACTTGAACGCAGGACTCTTCCCGTGAGTGTAATATCATGGTCTGAGACAACACACTGGGGTGTTAGAAATGTTCAAAAATTTACCTGTCAGCAAATTATGGGCTAATATTCGAATGATCATTGAAGGAGCCCAATGAAATGCGGCCAGATGTAAACAATCCCACAGCACTATTTGCAAAAGAGTACAACAGATTCCCTGGGCCAATATTTACCCCTCAGTCAATAACATAAATCTCTGGACTGGAATATTAGGATGATTCAGCACTTCTTGGCTAAGATCAGGCCTGAGATGGGGTACAATGCTTTCTTTTATCAACTTGGATCTTGTTTGTCTCTCTTGTGGGAACCATGGATTGGAATCAATTGGAATTGGATTTTTGGAGCAAGCACAGAGATGTCCTGATGTCAAAAAAAGTGCCATAAAAATGCAAGTTCTACCTTGTCTTTCCTGTAATTGCAATGAATCTGATTAGTGTAAATTCAGTAAAGGGGACTGTGAGCTTTCATTACATTTTCTTGGAGTTTTGGGCTATTGATTTTCTGTACAAAAGCTGGGGGATTTTTATTGTGTGATCATTGCAATTAAATCACTTCAGTGACAAATCAATTTTGTTCTAACCCCAGTCAGGCTGACTCCCGATCCCAAATAAGACAACGAAAGAAACACAAAGTAACGAGATCTAAAACAGAACAACATTCATTTATAATTAAGACGTACATTTATGTAGCCCCTTTTAATGCAGTAAAACACACCAATACACTTTACTGGAGCAACAACAAGCAAAATTACTAAAGTCACAGATGGAGATATTTAGGTGTTCAAAAGCTTTTGAAAGAGTTAGGTTTGAAGCAATATCTACATGTCAGTGTGGAGTTCGCACATTCTCCCCGTGTCTGTGTGGGTTTCCTCCAGATGCTCCGGTTTCCTCCCTCAGTCCAAAGATGTACAGGTTAGGTGAATTGACCATGTTAAATAGCCCCTTAATGTCCCAAGATGCGCAGGTTAGAGCAATTAGCAGGGTAAATTGTCGGGGGTTACAGGGATAGGCTGGGGATGGTTCTGGGTAAGATGCTCTGCTGGAGATTATTGGGCTGAATGGCCTCCTTCTGCACAATACGGATTCTATCTTACAGTATCCTAAAGGAGTACAGCATGTTGTGAATTAACAGAAATCCAGAGCTACAGGTCGGGGCAGCTGAAGGCACAGTTACCAATGATGAAGTGATTAACACTGGGGATGAAGAAGAGCTGATATATAATTAGATGAACACAGATATCTCGGAGTGCTGTCAGAGATTACAAAGATAGGGATGGGTGAGGCTGTGGAGAGATTTGTACATGAGTCTCAGAATCTTTACAGTGCAACAAGAGGCCATTCATCCCATCAAGTTTTGGCTGGCTGAAAGGAGCATTCTATCCAGTCCCACTCCCCTGTCTTTGCCCTGTAATCTTGCACATTCTCTCATTCAATCCAATTCCCCTTTGAATACCTTGATGGAACCTGTTTCTACTCCAAGAGGCCAACCTCATGGGCCTCCCTCAGGTCATTACATTTATATTATGAATTCTATTAAAAAATAGTTGCATAAGATTTGATGGAGTCCCTTGTTTAGATTCTACATATTTTTGATGTTCTTCCCATACTGATTCATAGAATCCCTACAGTGCAGAAGGAGGCCATTCGGCCCATCAAGTCTGCACCAACCGCAATCCTACCCATGCCCTATTCCTGTAACCCCACATGTTTATCCCACTAATCCCCTGACACTAGGGTCAATCTAGCATGGACCATCAACCCAATCTCTACAGTGTAGAAGGAGACCATTTGGCCCATTGAGCCTGCACCAACTCTCTGATGTAACCTCATTTTACCCTAACCTACACACCTTGGGACACTGAGGGACAATTTAGCCTTGCCAATCCCCCTAACCTGCACATTTTTTTGGAGTGTGGGAGGAAACCGGAGCACCCAGAGGAAACGCACGCAGATATGGTGAGAACGTGCAGACTCCACAA
Organism: Carcharhinus amblyrhynchos; assembly: GCF_965287045.1. Classification (NCBI taxonomy): domain Eukaryota; kingdom Metazoa; phylum Chordata; class Chondrichthyes; order Carcharhiniformes; family Carcharhinidae; genus Carcharhinus; species Carcharhinus amblyrhynchos. The sequence goes on from NC_137351.1 coordinate 12,983,126, forward strand.
AAGAGTGACCCAAGTCAGGTATTGAACCAGGGTCCCTGGCACTGGGAGGCAGCAGCAATCAGCACTGTGCCACCGTCACAAATCCTTTCATCATCTTAACCACAGCTCTCCAGTTAGATCAGCCTTAAATTTTCTACTCGAGGGAATACAGGCATAACCTTTGTGATTAATGAACTCTTTTAACCCCATCCAACATTCTGGTGACTCTGCACCCTGTCCAAGACATTGGTGTAGTCATGGCAGTCACCCAGTCAGAACAATGGGCCATGATGCAGAGGGAAGGTAGCGGTGTGTTGTAAGCTGGAGACCCAGGGCAATGCTCAGAGAACCTGATTCGAATCGCCCCACGGCAGATGGTAAAATTTGAATTCTATAAAATCATCCATTGAATAAAAAAGAAACAGGATAGAATTAATCAAATTTGAAAATAATAATCAAACTTCAATCCTTGATTCTTGCCCATTCCTTTCCCGGGAAGATGCAAAGTGGATGGAGAGGGGAGAGATACAAAAGGATGCAGAGAGGCAATTTTTTCAGAGGGTAGTGAGTGTCTGGAACAAGCTGTCAGAAGCAGTAGTAGAGGCGGGTACAATTTTGTCTTTTAAAAAGCATTTAGATGGTTACATAGGCAAGATGGGTATTGAGAGATATAGGCCAAATGTGGGCAATTGGTACTAGCTTAGGAGCTTAAAACAAAGGGCAGCATGGACAAGCTGGGCCAAAGAGACTATTTCCATACTGTAAAGCTCTATGACTCTCTGTGAAGGATGAGCTCACCCCCCACCCCTGCCAAGCTAAGCTGTGATACACTGGAAATGGAACGAAACATTTGAGTTTTTTTGTAGAATCCCTAGAGTATAGATGGAGGCCATTTGGCCCATTGAGTCTGTACAGACCACATCCCACCCAGTCCATAATCTCATACATTTACCCTGCTAATCCCCTGACACTAGGGTCAATTTAGCACGGCCAATCAACCTTTGGACTGTGGGAGGAAACCAGAACACCTGGAGGAAATCCATGCAGACACGGGGAGAACGTGCAAACGCCTGACAGTGACCCAAGATTGGAATTGAACCTGGGTCCCTGGTGCTGTGACGCAGCAGTGAGTGCTAACCAGTGTGCCACCGTGCCTCCAACCTGTCTGCGGTGGTCCAACTGACTGTGGAACACGGCAGTGCAAAAGAAAGCCACTGCCACCTTCAATTGTGGCTTTGTAATCTCTACAGAGGTGCAGACACCCAGGGCATGAAGAGAGCTCTAAGAGTTGCTGCACAGAAACAGAGTGTCGACAAAGATCTGCAAGATAAGCAGATGCTCTGAGGCAGCCAGCAGTCAGACAATATCTCCATTAACATCTAGGCTAGATTGTCACGAGTGGATTGTGGTCATGCTCGCACATTCTGTTCCCATGCCCCGATGTTTAGTACTCATGACTGGTAACCAACTGCGCAAAATAACTTGTTCACATAAGGGTAGAGATTGTCCGGTCTCCCAGCGCCATGCTTCCCACTGGTGGGAAGTGGTGGCACGTCATTTGTTAGTGGTTACATTTTCCAATCCCAATAATTTGATATGATTTATTATTATCACATGTATTAACGTACAGTGAAAAGTATTGTTTCTTGCGTGCTATACAGACAAAGCATACCGTTCATAGAGAAGGAAAGGAGACAGTGCAGAATGTACTGTTACAGTCATAGCTAGGAGGTAGAGAAAGATTAACTTAATGCAAGGTAGATCTATTCAAAAGTCTGACAGCAGCAGGGAAGAAGCTGTTCTTCAGTCGGTTGGCACGTGACCTCAGACTTTTGTATCTTTTTCCCAAAGGAAGAAGGTGGAAGAGAGAATGTCCGGGGTGCGTGGGGTCCTTGATTATGCTGGCTGCTTTGCCAAGGCAGTGGGAAGCGTAGACAGAGTCAATGGATGGGAAGCTGGTTTGCGTGATGGATTGGGTATTCCCGTTGATGTTGCCCCATGCCGGCGGGAAACCCGCTGGCGGGGATGTATTGCAGACAGTACCGGAGAATCCTGCCGGTGGGAACGGCCGGAGAATTCCAGCCACCGTGTTTCAATTTTGTGCTGCCCCCCCACTTTGGCCTAAATCTTTACAAATTATCATGCGGAAGGTTTGAGTGCCAATTCGAGCCTGACATTTCAGTGCAGTGCCGAGGGAGCACCGCACTCTCAGAGGTACCATCTTTCAGGTGAGGTGTTAAACTGAGGATCTGTCTGCCCCCTCAGCTGGATGTAAAATATGCCACCCACCTGCCATTGAGAAAGGGGCTGATGAGTTCTCTCCCCCGTGTCCTGGATCAATAACACAAAAAGAAAACAGATTCTAGGGGCAGTATCTGGGATTTGATGTGTGTGATTTAGTTGTTGTGATTCCTACATTACAACAAAACACTGCACTTTGAGCAAAGTACTCATTGTCTGTGAAGCAGAAGAGGGAAGGAAAGAGTGAGAGAGAATGAGGAGAACCGATAATGAGAGGTATAAAATTATAGAATCATACAGTGCAGAAGAGGCCTTTCAGCCCATCTAATTTGCAGCAATGCACCTGAACTCCCACCTAATCTCATTTACTAGCACTTGGCCCATAATGTGATGATGTGCCAAATGCTTATCCAGATACTTTTTAAAGGATGTGAGGCAACCTGCCTCCACCACCCTCCCAGGCAGCGCACTCCAGACCCTCACTACCCTATGGATAAAAAAGCTTTTCCTCACATTTCCCCCCCATAACCACTTGCCCCTCACCTTGAACCTATATCCCCTTCTGACTGACCCTTCAACTCAGGGGAACAGCTGCTCTTTATCCACTCTGTCCATGTCTCTCATAATCTTGTACACCTCGATCAGGTTGCCCTTCAGACCTGATAGAGGTTTATAAAATGTTGCGAGGTATAGATAGGGTGGATTCTCGGAGGCTATTTCCCAGGGCGGAAATGGTTGCTACGAGAGGACACAGGTTTGAGGTGCTGGGGAGCAGGTACAGAGGAGATGTTAGGGATACGTTTTTCACTCAGAGGGTGTTGAGTGAGTGGAATCGGCTGCTGTCAGTGGTGGTAGAGGCAAACTCGCTGGGGTCTTTTAGAAGACTTCTGGATGAGTACGTGGGATTTAATGGGATTGGGAATTATAGATAGTTCTATGGCCTGGTAGGTATGGATATGATCGGCACAACTTGTGGGCCGAAGGGCCTGTTTGTGCTGTAGTGTTCTATGTTCTATGTTCAGTCTTCTCTGCTCCTCCAAAAACAACCCAAGCCTCCTCCAGCCTCTCTTCATAACTTCAATATTCCACCCCAGGCAGCACCCTGGTGAATCTCTTCTGCACCCCCTCCAGTGCGTTCATGCCCTTTCTATAAAGTGGCGACCAGAACTGCACACAGTACTCCAGCTGTGGCCTCACCAAAGTTGAGTACAACTCCAACATGCTTTGGTAATCTATGCCTCGATTAATACTTTTGGGATATCCTGAGATCCTAAAAGGCGCTATCTAAATGCAATTCATCTTTTTTCCCTCTCTCTTTCGTACTTACTAAATACAGGGTGCCTAAGAGATGACCTTAAAAGAGCTTTGTTGCATTCCAAGCTTTGACCAGAGAGAATCAACCGTCCCATGGAAAAAAAAACAAAAAATAAAACAGAACAAAAAGAACTCTTTGAAGGCAGCAGCACTGAAGGAACAAAGGCTTTGTCCCAGGCCTCATTTTTTATGCCTGGGCTAAATAGCTTGTGTAAATCAGAGTCATTTTGTTCCTGTCTACTTTAAACATTCAGTTTCCCTCGCTATAGCGAGATCAAATGGTGGGATGAAAAGAATCCCTTTCCAGAATGAATGTAATTAAGAAACAAAGGATACATAATTTGAAACTTATAAGACTGCTTTCATGTTTCTGGGTTAGCAGTTCAAAAAGAAAGCATTCCAGCAAACAATGAGGTCTAGTGTTTGACAGAAGGGGTTGGATGGCTTCCAAAGCATCGGAACAGTCGTTCCTGAGCTGTGCTCAATGCCGACAGAATGAATGGGTGTAGCTGCGGAGACACCGTGACTATTCCCCCAGCCAGCCCATCTCATACCCCAGCCCCCAATCCCCCCCCCCCCCACCCTGACAATTCCCCCACCCGCCAGCCCATCTTATAGCCCCCCTCCCCACCCCCACCTCCACACACACCCCCCCATATCTCAGAGTCACTGACAAAACATTGGGCCCTGGCACCAAACTGTTCAGTCACGCAATTTCTTTGTGTGTGTGTGTGTGTGTGTGTGTGTGTGTGTGTGTGTGTGTGTGTGTGTGTGTGTGTGCAATGAAGCTAATTAGCACCGTAACAATCTGCTCCAGCATCGTCAATAGTTAACCCCCACACCTTGTCACTACCCCATAGTGACCTTCGGACCTCCGGCTGCTGGTTGCCAAGGATGAGTGGTTTGACTGCGCTCGAGGCAGGGGGTGGGGGGGTGGTCACCTACCCTCCAGGACTGTCCCGGCGTCTCGGGGCATTACGGATTTATCACCCTGGACACGGCTGTGAGCAACACAGGAGGAAAATCACTGAGGGCATTAGAAAAGTTTGTCTTTTGTTTTTCTGTTTCGCTTTCTTTGCACAGTTTTGTTTCTGCAGTGATTTGGAAGTGGCGAAAAGTGGGCTGTTTAACAGGGTGGGGCAATTGGAGGTGGGAAGCCATTTGGCAAAAGATCCAGGAATATGTCTGGGCAGAGTTGATAGGTCCTAGGAACAGCTACGCATTGAACTGAGCTGTTCAAGATTTACAGAGTAAAACTGAGGGCAGTTTGTGTAAACCTAGAATCATAGAATCCCATCGAGCCTGCACTAGCAACAATCCCACCCAGGCCCTATTCCCATAACCCCATTTATTTACTCTGCCAATCCACCTGACAGTAAGGGGTAATTTAGCATGGCCAATCCACCTAATCCACACATCTTCTCCCCAGCGTAGTGGTGAGAGTGTCATCAGTTGCATGGGCCACACCTTCGGCAATTTCCTCCACAGATCTCTCTCACTCTTTCCTCCTTTTGAAAATGCTTCTGAAGATGTGCGGCTTAGATTGATTGGCCATGCTAAACTGACTCTAGTGTCAAGGGGATTAGCAGAGTAAATATGTGGTGTTAGGGGGATAGGGTCTGGGTAGGATTGTGGTCATTGCTGACTCGATGGGCTGTACAGTCTCCTTCTGCACTGATTCTCAAAGCCTTTTGGTTATCCGTCTCAATATAGAGCTATAGGCCGGAAATTTATTGTCCCGCCCACCACGGGAATCGGAGTGGGCGAGGGACAGACCATGGAAAGGTCTGATCTCAGGTGGGATTTTACGGTTTCGGAACAAGTGAGATTACAAAATCCTACGCACAGAGTCCAATGTAGAAAAGGCCCACCGACTCTGCACCAACCATATCTACCACTAAAGGCGCACTAATCCCATTTTCCTGCACTCATCCCATAGATTTGAATGTTGTAATATTTCAAGTGCTCATCCAAAGTATTTTTGAGAGGTTGTAAAGTTACCTCCATTACCTTCCCAGACCATGCTTTCCAGATTCCCACTGATAGTGCTTCTTATGAGCTTCAGTTTGAGGTTTTGTCTGGTATTGCTATTGATTTGAAGCCCCTTGGGATGTTTTATTACGTAAAAATAGGCTATATAAATGAATGTTGTTGTTGTAAGATCACTCTGGATGGATGGGTGAATGAGCTCAGCTTGCCTGATGTGCCTGGCACTATCTAAATGCAGTGATGGGGGTTATACGATCCAGATTATAACAGGCATGCTGGAAATGGAAATCTGTCACAGATGTAACCCAGAAAGAGAACACATTTCCAACTTTGGTGGTTACTTAGTGGTGAAAGACTTTATGTTTTGTTTGGATTCTGTACTTCTCTGATATCCACTCAACATGTTTGGTTTGGAGTGGGAGTTTCACACGGCCCATCATCCCCTGTGGCAACGTCATACTGCGATCACTAAACTTAGGCAACGGGACCTTTCAAACCAGATGCCTCATATGGTGGCACAGCGCTTAGTCTTAACCCTTCGTCTACTGGAGCTGACTCATGTTTGGGCACCGATGGCCAGGCAGCCCCCGAGTGGGACGTTCCTCACCTGCCAGTGGCAGCTGGCTGTTTGACTGTGAAAGGCATCTCCAGCAGATGGCCACTGGACTGTGATCCAGAATGGAATCCCTGGCTTACTCCCTGATTATCCCACTCTGCCCTCGTTAGCTGAACAATACTGAGGGCACAGTCTCAAACCTCAACTGTTAAACTCGGCTGAGATTGAGATGGTGCCAGAGCGAGGCCACTTCTTGCAAGCTGTGCCCAGTATACTTTCTAATTCTATCTTTTACTCTGGTTCTAGGCTTCTAAAACTTTATTCTGACACTCTAACAATGCTTTAATACAATTTCTTACAGCTTTAGTGGACCCTAGGACCCTGGAGATCTTTCTCTACACCCTAGCTATGACTGTGACACTACATTCTGCACTCTCTCCTTTCTCTCTCTATGAACGGTATGCTTTGTCTGTGTAGCACGCAAGAAACAATACTTTCCACTGTACGTTAATACATGTGACAATAATAAATCAAATCAAAATCAAGAACAGTTAGAAGCTGGGACTAGTCTCATCCCCTTTGGTTTAATTCTACAGCAAACTGACTGAGGTGCGGCAGGAGTAACCATTTGCCTTTCTCTGGGTGCAAAAGGTTCCAGATCTGATTCTGGATCTGACCTGGGTGGCAGTCTTGTCATTGATTGTGGTGGAGCTTAACTGGAGTGGTGAGACTTTTGATTTGATTTGATTTATTATTGTCACATGTATTGGGATACAGTGAAAAGTATTGTTTCTTGCACGCTATATAGACAAAACATACCATTCATAGAGTACATTGAGGAGAAGGAAAGGAGAGGGTGCAGAATGGAGTGTTACAATCATAGTTTGGGTGTAAAGAAAGATTAGTTTAATATAACGTTCAAAACTCTGATGGCAGCAGGGAAGAAGCTATTCTTGAGTTGATTGGTACGTGACCTCAAACTTTTGTATGTTCTTCCAAACGGAAGAAGGTGGAAGAGAGAATGTCCTGAGTGAAAGGGATCCTTAATTATTCTGGCTGCTTTGCCAAGACAGCCGGAAGTGTAGTCAGGGTCAATGGATGGGAGGCTGGTGTGCGTGATGGATTGGGCTTCATTCACGACCCTTTGTAGTTTCCTGTGATCTTAGTCAAATCAGGAGATATAACAAGCTGTGATACAACCAGAAAGGATAGAAGAGTTGGGGGTGTGGGGATGGCGGGTGGGGAAGGGAGGTTGGATGGAGTCAAAGAAGTTTGCCCAAAGCTTGTCTCCCCTCCATAGGACCACAGATCACTAACAACAGTCACTTACATTTTATGTAGTGCCATCCATGTAGTGAAATGTCACCTTCTCAAGGGCAGCAGCAAACAGAGTTTGACGTCGAGCCACGTGAGGAGACGTTCAGGAAGATAATCTGAGACTTGGGCCGGGATCTCCAATTTCATGTGCCCCGCGATCACTGCAGAGAATTTGATGTTCAGCCAAACCTCCATTCATTGCAGCGGGGCTGGAGAACCCCAGCCATGGGCAAGGTCAGAGAATTCCAGCATTGGTTAAAGGAGCTACTTAAAGGAGGAGAGGGAGGTGGAGAGGTTTAGGGAGAGAATTCTAAAAGAATTCTTTCATGAGACAGCATTTGTTGTTGATCCCCAATTTGCTCTTGAACTGAGGAGCTTTCAGAGGCTAGTTCAGAGTCAACCATGGAGTCACATGTAGGTCAGACCAGATAAGGATGGCATGGTGATTAGCACTGCTGCTTCTCAGTGCCAGGGACCTGGGGGTTCAAATCCAGCCTTGGTTGACTATCTATATGGAGTTTGTTGCACATTCTCTCCGTGTTTGCGAGGGTTTCCTCCCACAATCACAAAGATGTGTGGGCTGGGTTGATTGGCCATGTCAAATTGTCCCTTAATGTCAGGGGGATTAGGGTAAAATACGTGGGCTTATGGGGGTAGGATTGATGTTGGTGCAGGCTCAATGGGCTGAAAGGTCTCCTTCTATCCTGTAGGGATTCTGTGATTTCCCTCCAAAAGAATACTAGATGGGTTTTTATTGCAATCGATTCAGGGTCACGATTAGACTTGCTTTTAATTCCAGATATTGTATTGAATGTCACCATCTGCCATGGTGGGATTCGAACCCAGGTTCTCAGAGCACTACCGGGTGTATCTGGATTACTAGGCCAATGATGACACCACAGTGCCACTACACTACTGCCTCCCTCAGAATTCTTTTGGGAATTCCGGAGCTTAGGTCTAGGGAGCTGGAAGCACAATGGGAATCAGACCGGCTGCAACCTGAGAGTTTCAGAAGGATCAGCTCTAAACACGTCAGATATTTCACAGCAGCAATCAGCGACAGCCCACTGGATGCTGCACTCGGTAGACGGAGGAGCTAGGCTGTTATAGAGTGCTTCAGATAAGCTGCATTTTGAATAACGCTTAAAGCCCTGACCTTCAAACACTGGAAGCAAATTAGAAAGGAGCCAGGGGGCTAATCATCAGTCAGCGGCCTGCGTTCTGAGGAAATGCTGGAGGTGGGGCGGGGGGATTAAACTTTTTTAGTCTGGTGATTTTATCAGGTAGAGAAAAATTAACCCAGGAAATTATCTGAAATTAAACCATAGGCCTTAGAAGCAGCTTCAAACTAAAGGAGGATAATTTTCAAGCTGATATCAGAAATTCTCCCTTACACAGAAGCGTCTGGATACATTTCAGAGAGAGGGAGAGCAACGGGGATAACAACCGTAGTATTACATCAGGCACAGAGAACCGTTGGTGGGAATGTTAGCAGCTCTCTGGATGGGTGAATTGAGATGGGATAAATGATCTTTCTCCTCTCCAGTTACCTTGTAATCCTTTGTGTAGGGTGGCACTGTGTTATTACTGCTGCTTTGCAGCGCCAGGGACCCAAGTTCAATTCCTAGCTTGGGTCACTATCTGTATGGAGTTTCCATGTTCTCCCTGTGTCTGCATGGGTTTCCTCCGGGTGCTCCAGTTTCCTCCCGCAGTCCGAATGACATGCTGGTTAGGTGCATTGGCCATGCTAAATTCTCCCTCAGTGTAACCGAACAGGTGCTGGAGTGTGGCGACTAGGGGAATTTCACAATAATTTGTTGCAGTGTTAATGTAAGCCTACTTGTGACACGAATAAATAAACTATAAACTTAGATGTCAGGTTCAAGTTGATCTGCGCTGCACTCCAAGGTCGAATAACTTGGTAACACCTGCTGCTTATACAAAAAGACTCACATTTTTCAGAACCATCGTACATTTCAACAGAATTTTCCAGGACTCACAGAATCGTAGAATACCTACAATGCAGAAGGAGGCCATTCGGCCCATTGAGACTGCACCAACAACAATCCTACATGGCCCTATCCCCATTACCTCTCATATTTTCCCTACTAATCCCCTTCACATTCCCTCTAACAATTTAGCATGGCCAATCAACCGAACCCACGCATACCTAAAGTTAAAGCTTATTTTATTAGTCTCAGGTAAGGCTTATATTAACACTGCGATGAAGTTACTGTGAAAATCCCCTAGTCGCCACACTCCAGTGTCTGGTCGGGTCAATGTACCTAACCAGCACGTCCTTTGGACTGTGGGAAGGACACTGGAGCACCCGGAGGAAACCCACGCAGACACGGGGAGAATGTGCAAACTCCACACAGACGGTGACCCAAGCTGGGAATTGAATCCGGGTTATTGTAGGAAATGCAGCAATCAATTTAGGCACAGCAAGATCCCACACCCAGCAGAGTAATCATCTGTTCCTTTTGTGATGATGGCCTCCTCCCCACTTTCCTTCAAAGTAATGTTATGGATCTTTTCTTTCCGACTGAGCAGCAGCCGGAGATTTGTTTTCCCATCTCATCTGAAAACGCTTAGTACCTCAGTGCTGTGTCAGCCTTGATTTTTTTTTGTGTTCAATTCCTGGGGTGGGACTTGAACCCGGAGCCTCGTGGCTCAGCCAACCAAGAGACGCTGCCAGTTTTGCACTCAGACATAAACAACAGACCTTTCTGGCGCAGTGACAGAGAGCGCCGGGGTGTTTGGAATTGAACACCAGCAAGCGTTACCCAGTGCCTTCAGGGGAAGAATGATCTAATTGAGATTTTGAAGATGGTTAAAAGATTAGACGGGCTGGATACAGACACCCAATTCTCTCTGGTGGGGGCGAGCCCAGAAGAAGTAGGCCAAACCCTAATGTTGGAACGAGGCTGCACGGGGGCGTCAGGAAGCACTTCCTGATACAAACAATAGTGGGAATCTGGAACTTTATCGCCCCGGAAAGCTGAGGACCGATGGACCAGGGCAGAAGAGGCCATTCGGCCCATTGAGTCTGCACCAACTCTCTGACACAGTATCATACCCAGGCCCTCCTGCCCCTGCTCTAACCCACACGTATACCATGGCCAATCCGCCTAACCTACACATCTCTGGACACCAAGGGACAATTTATGCATGGCCAATGGGGCAACACAGTGGTTGCACTGCTGCCTCACAGCGCCAGGGACCCTGGTTTGATTCCCGGCTTGGGTCACTATTGGTGTGGAGTCTGCACATTCTCCCCGTGTCTGCATGGGTTTCCTCCGGGTGCTCTGGTTTCCTCCCACAGTCCAAAGATCCACAGATTTGCCATGCTAAATTGCCCCTCGCTGTCCCAAGATGTGGGGGTTATGGGGATTAGGTAGGGTAAATATGCGGGTTTACGGGAAGAAGGCCTGGGTGGGATACTCTTTTGGAGAGTCGGTGCAGGCTTGATGGGCCCAGTTGCTGCCTCCTGCGCTGTAGGGATTCTATGGATAGGCCTCGCTCAGGCGAGGTCGTAAAATCCCAGTTGAGGCCAATGAAGAACCTCGCCCGCCCCAATTCTGGGACTAGCAAGATGGTACAGTTTCGGCCGATGACTGGGAATCGACAAACTGCAATGAATTGAATGTGGAACAGGTTGAAAGGCATAATTAAGAACCCCGGACATTCTCTCTTCCACCTTTGGGAAAAAGATACAAAAGTCTGAGGTCACATACCATGCGACTCGAGAACAGCTTCTTCCCTGCTGTTGTCAAGACTTTTGAATGGACCTACCTTGCATTAAGTTGATCTTTCTCTTCACCTTAGCTACGACTGTGACACTACATTCTGTACTCTCTCCTTTCCTTCTCTATGAACAGTACGCTTTGTCTGTATAGCACCCAAGAAGCAACACTGTATACTAATGCATGTGACAATAATAAATCAAATCAAAAATTGAATGGTTTCCCCATTCCAAAAGAAAGGCTGGAAAAATGTAACATGAAAAAGCTGGTTTGAAAAGGGAGTAGCATGTAACACTGCGCAGAGCGCTCCACACCAAAATCTGTTGACAGTTCTCAATGCTTTGAATGATTGTATAATTACAACTGCATTGTTGTAATGAGAAACTTGCTTTGATCGGTTTAAACACCCCTGAATGTATTCTCTCTTTCCCACCGACAGCACTAAGTAGGAGTTAACAGCTCTCACTTCCTCCAACAAGTACCGACACAGACATGTAGCACAGCCCATAACATCCTGTACTTCCTGACTGGAATAGAGCTGTGGAGATCCACAGCAATAGCTGTCCTCCCACACAATGGGGTCTGAGAGAAAGAACTGACTCTCCCATCCAACCCTCACACCTCCAGTTGCCACTCAGACTGCATCTTCTGACTGCTTTAACAAAGACTAGGGTGACAAGGTGCAGCTTTTTCCATTACAATCCAGATAGGAAAAGATTGTTTTTGTTCATAAACACTGGGATTGATGGCACCCTGAAATTCCTCACAATACACCAGGAGAGCAGGAGAGAGGAATCATAGAATCCCTACAGTGCCCAAAGAGGCCATTCAGCCCATTGAGTCTGCACCGATCACAATCCCACTCAGGCCCTATCCCTGTAACCCCATGTATTTACCCTGCTAGTTTGCCTGACACTTAACCCACCAAACCTGCACATCTTTGGACGGTGAGAGGAAACCAGAGCACCTGAAGGAAACCCACGCTGACATAGAACATAGAACATAGAACATAGAACATTACAGCGCAGAACAGGCCCTTCGGCCCACGATGTTGCGCCGACCAGTTACAAAAACAATGACCCACTAGCCTATACCAATCCCTTTTCGTCCATAAACCTATCCAGAGATCTCTTAAACGCCCCCAAACTAGACGCATCTACAACTGCAGCAGGCAGGGCATTCCAATCCCTCACCACCCGCTGGGTAAAGAACCTACCCCTGACATCCGTCCTGTAGCTACCCCCCCTTAATTTAAAGTCATGCCCCCTCGTGCTAGCTTTCTCCATCCGAGGAAAAAGGCTATCACTATCCACCCTATCTAAACCTCTAATCATCTTACATGTTTCAATAAGATCCCCTCTTAGCCGCCTTCTTCCCAACGAAAACAACCCTAGATCCCTCAGTCTCTCCTCATAGGACCTCCCCACCATACCAGGCAACATCCTAGTAAACCTCCTCTGCACCCTCTCCAACGCCTCCACATCCTTCTTGTAATGCGGGGACCAGAACTGCACACAGTACTCCAAGTGCGGCCGCACTAGAGTAGTGTACAGTTGCAACATTACACTGCGACTCCTAAATTCAATCCCCCTACCAATAAACGCCAAGACACCGTACGCCTTCTTGACAACCTTATCTACTTGATTCCCAACTTTCAGGGATCTATGTACACACACACCTAGATCCCTCTGTTCATCCACACTATTCAAAGTCCTCCCGTTAGCCCTATACTCGACACATCTGTTGCTCCTACCAAAGTGAATTACCTCACACTTCTCCGCATTAAATTCCATCCGCCACCTCTCGGCCCAGCTCTGCAACCTATCTAAGTCTCCCTGCAGACTATGACACCCTTCCTCACAATCTACCACACCTCCAACTTTGGTGTCATCAGCAAATTTACTAATCCACCCAACTATACCCTCATCCAGATCATTAATAAAAATTACAAACAACAGTGGCCCCAAAACAGATCCCTGAGGCACACCACTCGTAACTGCACTCCATGATGAATATTTACCATCCACCACCACCCTCTGTCTCCTATCTGATAGCCAATTCCTGATCCAACTTCCTAGATTACCCACAATCCCATACATCTGCATTTTCTGCAGAAGCCTACCATGGTGAACCTTATCGAACGCCTTACTAAAATCCATGTATACCACGTCAACTGCCTTACCCCCATCCACCTCTTTGGTCACCTTCTCAAAAAACTCAATAAGGTTAGTAAGGCACGACCTACCTGCTACAAAACCATGCTGACTATTTCTAATCAATTCATTACACTCCAAATAACTATAAATCCTATCCCTAATAATTTTTTCTAAAACCTTGCCCACAACAGAAGTAAGACTCACCGGTCTATAATTCCCGGGGAAGTCTCTGTTCCCCTTCTTAAACAATGGGACAACATTCGCTATCCTCCAATCCTCCGGGACTACACCAGAGACCAATGACGACATGGGGAGAATGTGCAAACTGCACACAGACAGTGATCCAAGCAGGGAATTGAACCTGGGTCCCTGGTGCCGTGAGGCAGCAATGCTAACTACTGTGCCATTGTTCTGCCCATTTACAGGAAGAGGAAAGTGCTAATACATAGAGAAAAGAAGGCCATTCAGCTCCTCCAGTCTGTTGTACCATTCAGTTAGATCATGCCTGATCTGTAATTTAACTCCATTTATTGGCCATGGCTTTGTATCCCTTTCTGTTGCTGCCTATCAGGTTGGCCTTGTAAGATTTAATTGGAAGAATTTCTGTGGGTTTTATAATCGGGGACCCCTGACTTCAGCCAAAGACAAACACAGACAGGGAATGGGACCAAGGTTCAGCTTATAAACCCACAGCTAAAACATCAGTGAAAGCTTCAATAATTGATGCCTCTCGTGTCATGGACTGAGGGAAGGGAGATATTCCAATTCCAATTCTCCACTCACACCGAGTGATACCATCTGTTTCCATAGCTAGTAATTCTGGGAACAGGTCACTAGTCTGTCTCCGGAGGCTTATAGCTTGGGGGCAGCCACTCCGCATCAATCATGGCTGATCAGGAGTCTCTTCCACTCTTACCGCCAGTCATTGGCGTGTTTGGAAGGAGCTGCGTGTAATGAACACACTTTCCTTGGCCATCAAGTCCTGGGATGGGATTCAAACCGGGAGTTTCTGGCTCAGAGGCAGGAATGCTAACCCACTGCGCCACAAGACCAGAAGAGAGATATACTCTGTCAAAATTGTTTAAAAGCAGAAAATACTGGGAAAATTTAGCATGGTTCTGATGAAAGGTCATCAGGCTGAAACACTTGTTTCTGTCTCCACAGATGCTGCCTGACTTGCGAAGTATTTCTAACATTTTCTGTCCTTAATTTGGATTTGTAGCTCCTACACTGTGTCAACGTCTTGTCAACTACATTGTTACAGTTAAGAGAAACAGATAATGAGTATGTTTGGACACATAAAATAGGGGACGGCTGGGACACTGGGCTGAGTGGGAGGGGAGATGTGAGACTGAACAAGTCAATAAGTGCTCTTAATATAATAAACCTCTGTGCCTCAGTTTCTGCTTCACCTACTGTCTTGGATCCTTTTAACGCAATATTAGTCCATGAACTCCCTGATTACAAACATCTGTTGGACAGGGTGAATAGGGAGCAGCTGTTCACCTTAGTTGAAGGGTCAGTTATGAGAGGACACAAGTTAAAAGTGAGGGGTGGGAAGTTTAGGGGGTTTTGAGGAAAAACCTTTCTACCCAGAGGGTGGTGAGGGTCTGGAATGTGCTGCCTGGAAGGGTGGTGGAGGTGGAATGCCTCATGTCCTTTAAAAAGTACCTAGATGAGTACTTAGCACATCATAACATTCCAAGCAATTGGCCAAGTGCTGGCAAGTGGGATTAGGTGGGCAGATCAGGGCCTTTCAGGCGTCAGTACAGACTCGATGGGCTGAAGGGCCTCTTCTATAGTGTTCTGTGATTCTGTGAATCTTTATTAGGCGCAACATTTGATTCCTGGTGCAAGGTCAGATCTAACATGTTCCTGTGGCTATCTGTTGTCACTCAGTGGACAGCCCTATTGCCTCTACGTTAGAGCTGTGGACTCAAACACTACGCCAGCCACTGGATAATATCATCAGGCCTGTCATTGTGGTGTAGTACTGAGGGAGTGCTACATTGTCTGAGGTGTTGTCTTTTGGACGAGATGTTAAACTGGTGCCTAGTCCGGGCTCTCAGGTGGAGGCAAAAGGCTCCACGGCACTTTCTGGAAGAACATCAGCAGAGTTCTTCCTGACATCCTGGCCAACATTCATCGCTGAATCAAAATCACAAAAACAAACTAGAATATCCATTTGTGAGACCTTGCTGTATATAAATTGGCTGTTGAGTGTCTGACACTTCAGAAATACTTTATATACATTATTGGTTGATTTTAAAATTCTCGTTCTTGTTTTCAAATTCCTCCCTAGCCTCACACTCTCTCTGTGTCTGTAATCTCCTTCACGCCTTCGCCTCTCTGAACCCTCTGCACCCCACTGACTCTGGCCTGTTGGGGAACCCCAGTTTTGGTGGCCATGTCTTCAGTTTCCTAGACCCACAGATTTGGAATTCCTTCCCTAACCCTCTCTCCCTCCTCCTTTAAGATGCTCCTCAACTCCACCTTCGACTACCTGCTCCTTATGTGGGGAGAACTAGAGTAGACTTTTCAATGTCACATTTTGTTTTACAATGATTTTGAATTGATTTATTATTCTCACAGGTATCAGGGGTGGCACAGTGGTAAGCGCTTCACAGTGCCAGGGACTTGGGTTCGATTCCTGGCTTCGGTTACTGTCTGTGTGGAGCTTGCATGTTCTCCATGTGTCTGCGTGGGTTTCTTCCGGGTTTCCTCCCACATTCTGAAAGACATGTTGGTTAGCTGCATTGACCCGAAAAAACTCTGGACTGAGGCGACTAGGGAAATTTTGCAGTAACTTCATTGCAATGTTAATGTAAGCCATATTTATGACTAATAATAAATAAACTTTATATAGAGTGAAAAGTATTGTTTCTTGTGCACTATGCAGACAAAATATACTGTTCATAGAGAAGGAAAAGAGAGGGTGCAGAATTTAGTGTCATAGCTAGGGTACAGAGAAAGATTAACTTAATGCAAGATAAGCCCGTTCAAGAGTCTGACGGCAGCAGGAAAGAAGCTGTTCTTGAGTCTGTTGGTATGTGAATAGCTTCTCCCCTGCTGCCATCGGACTTTGAATGTGAAGCACATTGATTTGTTTTATCACATTGCAGGTGCTATATTAATGCAGGCTGGTGTTATTGTTGTTGTAAAGCACTTTGAGGCATCCTAAAGCTTTAAAGTCACGTAAATGCAAATTCTTTCTTTCAGACGCTGACTGACCTGTAACTCCCGGGGTTCAAACACTCACAATGTTTTTTCTTACAGCCTTTGTACTTGCGTCCAACTGTGAGTCAGTCTGTGCTGTAATAGGGTGAGTTCTGTGCCAGTTTCCTTGTTTCAGCCCCGCTCCCTCAGTCCTACTGTAACAACACACTTTTACATTATTTAACATCTTGTCACACTTCTCAACGGAAACAACTCAGATATTTCACATGGAATTGCTTTGAAATGCAGTGAGTTGGGTTTCGCAGGCGACTGCGGCTGCCTGTCTGCAGGCTCCAATACCCCGTGAACAGCGAGGGGGTGAGCTGGGGCTCTGCTTTCCTGGCGCTGTTGTTTGAGGGGGACTTTGCCCAGTGATTTGGGAGAACTCCCGGTACGGAATCTTCAGTATCCAAGCTGGAACAGGTGAAGAAAAGCCTCTCTCAAAATTCTCCCTCAAACGGCAGGTCGCACCTCCAGTGTGATGATGAATTCGGTTTTGACATTTGGGGGCGGCACGATGGCACAGTGGTTAGCGCTGCTGCCTCACAGCGCCAGCGACCCGGATTGGATCCCAGCCTGGGCTCACTGTCTGAGCGGAGTCTGCACGATCTCCCCATGTCTGCATTCTCCGGATTCCTCCCACAGTCCAAAGATGTGTGAGTTGGGTTGACTAACCATGCTAAATTGCCCCTTAGTGCCAGAAGGATTACGTGGGGTTAGACCCTGGGTGGGATGTTGTCAGTGCAGTCTTGATGGGCCGAACGGGCTCCTTCTGCACTGTAGGGATTCTATGATATTGAAGTGTCAGCTGAATATTCGCCTGACTCAGTGCAAGAGTGTTTACCCACAGAATCAATCCCTCACCCATCCTGGAGTACAAGTTACTCAGATCTACAAGGCTGCCTCATATTTGAAGAACAAGATGGTAATTCTTTAAAATAAGGGCGAATGAATGATCATCCGTGACTCAGTTGGCAGCACTCCTGTTTCTGACTGACAAAATTCTGGGTTCAAGTCACCCTCCTGGACTTGAGCACAAAACTCAATTCTGATACTCCAGTTTTGTACTGAGGGAGTGCTGCAGTGTCGGAGGTGCTGTCTTTCAGAGAGGATGTTAAACAGAGGCACCAATCCTCTCGAGGATGTGAAACAGTCCTACAGAGTATTTGAAGAAGGACCGGAGAGATTTCCTCCCCAGTGTCCTGGCCAATCCTTCAGTCAGGATCACACAAACTAACCCACAATCTGGCCAGCCCTACATCAGGACAGCACGATGGCAGAGTGGTTAACATTTCTGCCTCACAGCGCTAAGGGCTCACGTTTGTTTCCTGGCTTGGGTCATTGTGTGTGTGGAGTTTGCACGTTCTCCCACGTGTCTGCGTGGGTTTCCTCCCACAGTCCAAAGATGTATGAGTTAGGTTGACTGACCATGCTAAGTTGCTCCTTAGTGTCAAGGGGACTAGCTAGGGTAAATGCATGGGGTTATGAGGATAGGGTCTGGGTGGGATTGAGGTTGGTGCAGTCTCGATGGGCTGAATGGCCTCCTTCTGCACTATAGGATTCTATGATTCCGAATTGTTACTTCTGACGTCTTGCTCTGCACGTAATGGCTGCTGTTTCCCAACTTAAAACGGTGCCTGTCTTGCGAAAGTACGTAACATGTTTCGAGATATCTGATGGTTGTGAAGGGCACTATATAAATGTAAGTTTGTTTTTAAAAAGGAACACGAGAAATGCGGTCTCCCATTTGCCATCAGAGGCAGCGTCTGCTCCAGAGTCTCTGCTTGTTTCACTTCAGCTGTCAACACCTCACTTGACGTTATTCAGGAACTGTACCCACACCACCCCTATATTGGAGCTGTTGGAGTCACAGCCTGACACCAGTAGTCAATGTGATAATTGCTTTTAACATGTTCATTCACTTAACTGAAGAACTTTCTGTTCCTTTCCTTCACTCAAATCGACGAAAGTACACACAATTCTCACTCCATACGTGTCTATTTCCTTTCACTGAAATCACAGCGTTGTCAGCTGAAATCTGAAGACAGACACCAGCCCAGTCACTCCTGAGACTGGAACGCTGTGATCCACTGTCTAATTTTCTCCAGCTAGGTGGCTGACTCTGACTGGAGTTTGGTACCTAAGGAGCGGCCCGGTGGCACAGTGGTTAGCACTGCTACCTCACAGCACCAGGGACCCGGGTTCGATTTCCAGCTTGGGTCTGTGCGGAGTCTGCATGTTCTCCCAGTGTCTGCATGGGTTTCCTCTGGGTGCTCCAGTTTCCTCCCACACTCCAAAGACGTGTGGGTGAGGTGGACTGGCCATGCTAAAGTTGCCCCTTAGTGTCGGGGGCTAGCTAGGGTAAATGTACGGGGTTCTGGGGATAGGTCCTGGGTGGGATTGTGGTCAGTGCAGAGTCAATGGACCGATTGGCCTCCTTCTGCACTGTAGGTTTCTATGGTTCGATGCGAGTGCGTGTACTCCCTGTGTCTGCATGGATTTTCTCTGGGTTCTCTGGTTTCCTCCCACAGTCAGAAAGGCGTGCTTTGGCCATACTAAATTCTCCCTCAGTGTACCCAAACAAGTGCCGGAGTGTGGCTATTAGGGGATTTTCATGGTAACTTCATTGCAGTGTTAATGTAAGCTGACTTATGATGTTAATAAATGAACCTGGGCTTCTCCTTTTCCTTCTGGGTCAAACACAGTCAGCTGCTCGACCAGGACATGGAGTCAACTGCAGTGACATCAGCTCACCTGCGGTCAATGGCATTAAACCAGTCCCCGTTCTGGGAACAGGATAGATCAGAGTAGAACAGTCGACAATTCTGCAGTCGGAATAAGGAAATATGTAGGTGGTGAGCTGTCATGTGTGTCTCTGTGGGTCATGTTGTAGAGATGCCGGCGTTGGACAGGAGTAACCTTCCACGCACCTGACGAAGGAACACCGTTTCCGAAGGCTTGTGGGATTACTATCAAATAAACTAGTTGGACTCTAACCTGGTGTTGTGAGACTTCTTACTGTGTCTCTGTGAGACCAGCTCTGAAGTAGATACTAAGAAGGAAGCTTGATTGATATATTTCACCGTCCCGCCCACCATGGGAATCGGAGCGGGCGAGGGGCAGCCCGTGGGAAGGTCTGTTGACCTCAGGTGGGATTTTCCAGTTGGGGGATAAGCAAGGCCGTAAACGTCTCAAAATCAGACTGATATCGTGTTCGACCACCAGACCTGCTGAGTTTCCCCAGCACTTTATTTCAGATCTCCAGCATTTGCACTATTTTGCTTTAATGTTACTGCATTGATATAGCACCGGTCACAGCCACAGAGGGACCCATCTCCTCCCCGAAAAGTGTTTTACAGCTGGCAAATGATGGGGTGGAGCGATAACCACAGATATAAAAGCTCCCAAGTGTGAATCTTGGCAGTGAATATGAGCAAGCTATTCCACTGTGGGGGCGTCACGACAGAACCTGATTATTGCCATCAGAAACACACAGTCATCTCCTGACAGGAAACATCAGCCAGGAGCAGAAACGCTGGCATGCTCGCACATCTTAACATGGAAGGCGCTGAGCCCAAATGTGGTTCTATCCCAGCTAAGAGCATCTAACTCAACCCAGAGCAGAGACTGAACCCTCGGACCTTGTATAAATATATTAGAGAGGAGCTAGCCAGCTCTTGAAACATCACAAGAATTCGCTGAGTCCCGGGGGGACTAATCCACCCACTGAGCCTATTGTTCCATTGAGACAGTGCAGTCTTTCCCATCTCCAGTTGCCAGCTTTGCTTGGACGTACTCCTGGAGCTTTCATCACATGACCTCCTGTCTCCAACCACTCCGCCCCCACAGACATCCATTGGTCACCCAGCGCACGCACCCTCACACCATCAGCTTTCCCCTGGCCAATTGGAAACTGAAAGGGTTCTCATATTACTCAGTTGTATGTTCCTGGACAGATGTGTAACATCCCTGTCTTTTTTTCATTACCCAATATTCTTGTAACTGCTAAACCCAAGGTGCCCAAACAGTTTCTGAAACACATTTTTCAATGATGGTCTTATTTTTATTCTGTTTTGTTTTGTTTGCAGCAGCACAAGGGTGATTAAGCTTTAACCCCTGTAGAGCAAAGCAGTCATAAAATAGAGTATGATACACACAGCACCCCTTCAGCCCATCATTCCTGTGCCAGCTCTTACAAGAATTATCCAATTAGCCCCATTTTCCCATGGGTGTCTCAGAGGTTAGCACTGCTGCCTCAGAGCACCAGGGGCCTGGGGTCGATTCCTGGCCTTGGGTTCACTGTCTGTGTGGAGTTCGCTCATTCTCCGCATTTGATTTGATTTATTATTGTCACGTGTATTAGTATACAGTGAGAAGTATTGTTTCTTGCACACTATACAGACAAAGCATACCATTCATAGAGAAGGAAATGTGAGAGTGCAGAATGTAGTGGTACAGCCATAGCTAGGGTGCAGAGAAATATCACCTTAATGCAAGGTAGGTCCATTCAAAAGTCTGACAGCAGCTGGGAAGTTGTTCTTGAGTCAGTTGGTGCGTGTCCTCAGTCTTTTGTATCTTTTTCCCGATGGAAGAAAGTGGAAAAAAAAATGTCCGGGGTGTGTGGGGTCCTTAATCGTGCTATCTGCTTTTCCGAGGCAGCGGGAACTGTATACGGAGTCAATGGGTGGGAGGCTGGTTTGTGCGATGGGCTGGGCTTTGTTCACTCATGCCTGCGTGTGTTTCCTCCCACAATCTGAAAGACGTGCTGGTTAGGTGCATTGGCCATCTAAATTCTCCCTCGGTGTACCCAAACAGGTGCCGGAGTGTGGCGACTAGGGGATTTTTCATTGCAGTGTTAATGTAAACGGACTTGTGACAATAATAGATAAAGTGGCCATGCTAAATTGCCCCTGGGCAGAGTAAATTTGTGGGGTTTAGGTGGTAGGGCCTGGGGTGGGATTGTTGCTCGATGGGCAGAATGGCCTCCTTCTGCTCTGTAGGGATCCTAATGATTCCCACAACCCTTCAAAATGATCCCCCTTAGAAAGTCACCATTGAATCTGCTACCAACTCCCTTTCAGGCAGTGCCTTCCAGATCACAACTCGCTGCGCGAAAAAAAAATGTTTTACTCATCTCCCCTCTGGTTTAATTTTGTCAATTACCTTAAATCCTGGAGGGTTTGCAGCCGTACTCCCATCACAACATCCTCCTCCCCCGTGAATGACTCTAGGGAATTTATTTCCACTATACACTCGAAAAGATCACTCCAGTCAATGATGTTGATGCTTCAGTGCTTGTTAGCTGTGAAGGAGACTCTTACACGTAGGGTGTGTAGCCTTTGCAATCACAGCAAAAAAAAATGCTGGGGGGAAAAAAACTAACTGTTAATTAGGCTTTTGAAAAGTAAACACTAGAACCTCGCAGAGCTGGGCAGACATCACACAGCACAATAGCTACAGCTGGTAAAGGGACAACGAGCCTCAGTAATTAGGAAGGAAACATGTTAGAAAGTGGCAAGGTAATTAATATGCAGGTATCCACCCATCTGAAACAGGTGGGATTCAGCCTGTTTCGGGAAATCGGCTGGAATGTCTTACAGATTCTCGGATAACGTGAGGGGTGGGGAGAGAAGTAAAGGGTAAGAGACAAGAGGCCGTCCCCCAGGGTGGTCACCTGAGTGCTGGTAACGTATTCATGCGATGTTCAGTATAGATACAGTAATTTGTGCGCCCACCTCACAATCTGCCACACTGCACACCTATTTCTTATCCAGCTCACAGATCCCTGCACTCGCTGCATTAGGCACAACAACACTGCATTTATATAGCACCTTTAACATGGTCAAGCATCCACAGGAATCTGTACCGTGCAGAAGGAGGCCACTCAGCCTGTCGAGTCCGCACCAGCTTGTCATCAGAGCATTTTACACAGGTTCACCCCACCCCTCCAGTAACCTTTCATTCATGTCTAAGCTAGACATAGAATCATAGAATCTCTACAGTGTAGAAGGAGACCATTCGGCCCATCTAGTCTGTACCAACAACAATCCTACTCAGGCCTTATCCCTGTAACCCCACATATTTACCCTCTAACCTATGCATCCCAGGGCACTAAAGGGCAACTTGGTCAATTAACCTAACCTGCACATCTTTGGATTGTGGGAGGAAACTGGAGCGTCCAAGGAAACCCACACAGACACGGAGAGAACGTGCAAACTCCACACAGTCACCCGAGGCTGGTATTGAAGCCTGGTGCTGTGAGGCAGCAGCGCTCAACACTGTGCCGCAGCTATTAGTTCTCAAACTTTGAGAAATTTGACACTGAGGCACTTAAGGGGATATGAGGACAGGCGGTCAAAAGCTTGGTCAAAGCTTTAGTTTTCAATGAGAGTCTTAAAGGAGAGAATTAGGGAGGGAATTCCAGAACTCAGGACGCAGGTAACTACAGGTACGGTCTTTAATGATGGACCAATTAAATTTGGGAATGTATAAGAGGGCAGAATTGGAGGAGCACAGAGATTTCAGAGGGTTGTAGGACTGGGAGAGGTTACTGAGATAGGGAGGGGCGAGATATGGAGGCACATTAAGCACCAGTTTAGACGGTGCAGAGAGTTCACAGCATTCTGTGCCATGTGTTTGCATGGTTCATCCTCATGAGTCACCGAGATACATTGTCTTTCAAATTTCAGACGGAGGATGGGATTTGATATTTAGAATTTTGATATTTAGAATAATCAGGGGTAGACAGGGAAATTATTCCTATTGGCAGAAGGGTTGGCAAAACTTGCAAAGACAGAATGAGGAAAAGCTTTTAACACAACGAGTGGTTAGGATCTGGAATGCACCGACTGAGAGTGCGATGGAGGCTGATTCATTTGTGGCTTTCAAAAGAGAATTGAATAATTACTAGAAGGGAAAAATAATTGCGTGGTTAGTGGGAAAGGGTGGAGGAGTGGGGTTAGCAGAGAACCAGCACAGATACAAAGGGCTGAATGGCCTCCTTCAGTGCTGTAACCATTTGATGATTCTATTTCTATGATTCCTTGATTACTGTCAATTCCGACACTGAGTTCTCCATCCAACAGCATCAGGCAACCACTGACGGGCTACAATTGTAGTCACTGAGATGTTCACATGAGGCTCCATCTGACCTTTCATGGGAATGAAAAGTGACTATTTCGAAGAAGGATGGAAGTGCTGTGCCAGGAGCCTCGCTCATCCCACAACCATAAAGTCCCGCCTGACGTCAACAGACCTTCCCATGGTCCGCCTCTCGCCTTCTCCAATTCCTGTGGTGGGCAGGGCAGTAAAATTCCAGCCAGTATGTTACCCTTAACTACCGTCACTGAAACAGATAAACTCATTCTCACATGCCTGATTCCTGAGTGCAAAGTGACTTCCTGCACTGTAAAAATGGCCACAGGTTAGGTAAGTGCTTTGGACCAATGATGTGAGTTCTTTCTTTTCATTGGGAGTGAAGGCTGAGCTGTGTTGAAAGTGCTGTTATCTGAAAACAGTTGCCAACACTTCAGTGCCTAGGCTTACCAATGAGAATGTGGGCGACACGGTGGCACAGTGGTTAGCACTGCTGCCTCACAGCGCCAGGGACCTGGGTTCGATCCCTGGCTTAGGTTCATTGTGCAGAGTCTGCACGTTCTCCTCGTGTCTGTGCGAGTTTCCTTTGGGTGCTCTGGTTTCCTCCCACAGTCTGAAAGACGTGAGGGTTAGATGCACTGGCCATGCTAAATTCTCCCTCAGTGTACCCGAACAGGCGCCGGAGTGTGGCGACTAGGGGATCTTCACAGTAACTTCATTGCAGTGTTAACGTAAGCCCACTTGTGACACTAAGAAATAAACTTAAACTTAAAAGACCATGCAAGGGAGATGGCAGCCACAGGGCAGTGTGAGCCAACACCTTCAGGAGAAAATCAGAGAACAGCCAAATATTACCGCTTCTCTCTCCCGAAAAGAAGGAACCTTGAGACAATTAGAATGACAGTGCTCCCTCTGATCAGCATTGTGAGGGATTGTTCTAGCAGCTGTGATGGTCAGATGTTTTTGTAGAATATACTAGGATCTCAAGCTGATCTCATTAGCCTGAGCATCTGCCATAGATCTGACTCAGTAGTCTCAGTACGTGACAGTGAGTGATGTCTCTTTCCTGCTCAGCGTTGTACAACAGAAGAAGAATTGCTTATTATGAAAAGTAAACAGACTTAGTTCCCGTCCGGCCAGAGATCGATTACATGCAGCCTGTTTATAGTAAATCTGGCCGATATCCTGTGGTGTTACATTTTAAAAAATACATTCATGGACCTGGACATTGCTGGTAGCTATTGCCCGTCCTTAATTGCCCCTTGAGAAGGTGGTTGTGAGCCACCTTCTTGAACCCGTTGCAATCCATGTGGTGTAGGCACTGGTGTTAGGGAGGGAGTTCCGGGATTTTGACCCAGGGACAGTGAAGGAACTGCCAATATGTTTCCAAGTCAGGATGGTGAGTGTCTTGAGGGGATCTTCCAGCGGTTGGTGTTTCCGTTCACCCCCTACCCATGTCCTTCTGGGTTGTGGAGGTCACGCATTTGTGGGGGAGTTGCTGAAGAAGTCTTGGCGGGTTGCGATGTCGCAGGGTGCATTTAGCAGGCGATACTGAGGGTAACATGGTGCATTTGCCAGGAAGGGGAGAGCACTCAATGATCTCTCCCGTTTTTTCAAGGCCCTTAATGTTCCCCGCCACGTAGCGGCGATTTCAATGCTGGTAATCTGTAGGATACTTCCCTCTGGTTGACCCTTGTGTATCTCCCTTAACCTCACTAACGTAAAAAAAATTTAAATTTATCCCTCCAGAAAACCCTTGTTGTAGAGGGGATTTCACCTGTAAAGTCTTTAAAAATAAATGAAAGGATCTTTATTTCTCTCATGAAAGCTGTCATTTTGAAGATTTGTGAATTTGGAGTTGCCAGCTCTCCAGGATTGTCTTGGAGTCTCTACAATGAGTAACGGGGGTGGGGGCCGGTGGGGAAAGGAGTTGCAGGGTGCTGGGGAGGGCAGAAGAACATTAAAACGAAGCCTTGAACTCTTTTATACAATATTTATAAAAATTGTGGCGATTGTTTGGGGGGGGGGTGGAGACTGTGGACAGGGATTGCGGGGGCGGGGGTGGGTTAGAAAGCTGTTAGACTGGGTGGGGGAGTTAGTGGCCGGGAGTCACATGAGGCAACCTTCAGACGCATATCCAAGCAGAACTGGCAACCCTGCGGTACAGCTGTTGTGTTTAAAACGTCCAGATTGGATGACGCCTCCCCCTGACTAAAGACAGCTTTTCCTGAAATACGCGGGCCCCGCTCAGCAATGACATGGAGGGATGATTCTGTTTTAATGAAGATGTTTGTGTGACAGATTCTCTCATCTGCTTTCTTCCGATCCTTGGCCCGTCATCGTGCTGTGCGATTCTCCTGAGGCTGCCCTCCTGTGGCCGCGTGGAAACTGTCCACAGGCCCCAAGCCTTCAGTGACAGGCCACGTTCCGAGCCCCTGCCTCTGCCTAAACCCTCCCACGCCACCCTGGAGTCTCCGGAAATTGGAGATTAATCTCCAGCAAACAGCAGTGGGCTGAAAACCCGGGAGTTAGGAACGATAAAAATAAAAACACACGTGCCAGCTGTGCCCCAAAGGGGAGAACTCTCAACCCTGAGTCAGGAGGCCGTGGGTTCAAGCCTCACGCTGGAGACATGTGCACAAGGATCTAGCCTGACACCCTGCAGTACCGAGAGAGTGCTGCACTGCTGTCTTTCAGGTGAGTTGTAAGCCAGGTATCCTCAAGTAGATGTTAAAGACATCATGGCACTTTTTTTAGGCAAGGCTGGAAACGTCATTGGATTATTGACCTGCTGTTGTTTGTGGGAGCTTGCTATGTAATTTTGCTTTCTTCAGCATTACAATGGCAATATTTGATTGGTTGTAAATGCTTTCTGGATGTTGTGAAAAGAACTCTATAAATCTCTATAACTCTGTTTCGCTTTCATTTCGCTGAGGGTTAATTATAAAAAATATTGGTCATGGGTGGAGTGTGGGGGGAGGTATGGGTGGAGTGTGGGGTAGGGTACGGTTGGAGTGTGTGGGGGGGGATTCGGGTGGGAGTGTTTGGGGAGGGTGCAGGTGGGAATGTGGAGGGGGTACGGGTGGAGTGTGTGGGGGGGTTACAGGTGGAGTGTGTGGGGGGGCTACGGGTGGAGTGTGTGGGGGGGGATTCGGGTGGGAGTTTTTGGGGAGGGTACAGGTGGGAATGTGGAGGGGGTACGGGTGGAGTGTGTGGGGGGGTTTACGGGTGGAGTGTGTGGGGGGGTTTACGGGTGGAGTGTGTGGGGGGGCTACGGGTGGAGTGTGTGGGGGGGGATTCGGGTGGGAGTTTTTGGGGAGGGTACAGGTGGGAATGTGGAGGGGGTACGGGTGGAGTGTGTGGGGGGGTTTACGGGTGGAGTGTGTGGGGGGGTTACGGGTGGAGTGTGTGGGGGGGTTACGGGTGGAGTGTGTGGGGGGGTTTACGGGTGGAGTGTGTGGGGGGGTTACGGGTGGAGTGTGTGGGGGGGTTTACGGGTGGAGTGTGTGGGGGGTTACGGGTGGAGTGTGTGGGGGGTTACGGGTGGAGTGTGTGGGGGGTTACGGGTGGAGTGTGTGGGGGGTTACGGGTGGAGTGTGTGGGGGGGTTACGGGTGGAGTGTGTGGGGGGGTTACGGGTGGAGTGTGTGGGGGGGGATTCGGGTGGGAGTGTTTGGGGAGGGTACAGGTGGGAATGTGGAGGGGGTTACGGGTGGAGTGTGGGAGGGTTATGGGTAGTGTGTGGGGGGTATGGGTTGGTGGAGTGTGAGGGGGGTACGGGTGGAGTGTGGGGGAAGGTACAGGTGGAGTGTGCATGGGGGTACAGGTGGAGTGTGTGTGGGGGTACGGGTGGAGTGTGTGTGGGGGTACGGGTGGAGTGTGTGTGGAGGTACGGGTGGAGTGTGTGTGGGGGTACGGGTGGAGTGTGTGTGGGGGTACGGGTGGAGTGTGTGTGGGGGTACGGGTGGAGTGTGTGGGAGGGGTACGGGTGGAGTGTGTGTGGGGGTACGGGTGGAGTGTGTGGGGGGGGTACGGGTGGAGTGTGTGTGGGGGTACGGGTGGAGTGTGTGTGGGGGTACGGGTGGAGTGTGTGTGGGGGTACGGGTGGAGTGTGTGTGGGGGTACGGGTGGAGTGTGTGTGGGGGTACGGGTGGAGTGTGTGTGGGGGTACGGGTGGAGTGTGTGTGGGGGTACGGGTGGAGTGTGTGTGGGGGTACGGGTGGAGTGTGTGTGGGGGTACGGGTGGAGTGTGTGTGGGGGTACGGGTGGAGTGTGTGTGGGGGTACGGGTGGAGTGTGTGTGGGGGTACGGGTGGAGTGTGTGTGGGGGTACGGGTGGAGTGTGTGTGGGGGTACGGGTGGAGTGTGTGTGGGGGTACGGGTGGAGTGTGTGTGGGGGTACGGGTGGAGTGTGTGTGGGGGTACGGGTGGAGTGTGTGTGGGGGTACGGGTGGAGTGTGTGGGGGGGGTACGGGTGGAGTGTGTGTGGGGGTACGGGTGGAGTGTGTGTGGGGGTACGGGTGGAGTGTGTGTGGGGGTACGGGTGGAGTGTGTGTGGGGGTACGGGTGGAGTGTGCATGGGGGTACAGGTGGAGTGTGTGGGGGGGGTACGGGTGGAGTGTGTGTGGGGGTACGGGTGGAGTGTGTGTGGGGGTACGGGTGGAGTGTGTGTGGGGGTACGGGTGGAGTGTGTGGGGGTACGGGTGGAGTGTGTGTGGGGGTACGGGTGGAGTGTGTGGGGGTACGGGTGGAGTGTGTGGGGGGGTACGGGTGGAGTGTGTGGGGGGGGTACGGGTGGAGTGTGTGTGGGGGTACGGGTGGAGTGTGGGGGGGTACGGGTGGAGTGTGTGTGGGGGGTACGGGTGGAGTGTGTGTGGGGGTACGGGTGGAGTGTGTGGGGGGGGTACGGGTGGAGTGTGTGTGGGGGTACCGGTGGAGTGTGGGAGGGGTACGGGTGGAGTGTGTGTGGGGGTACGGGTGGAGTGTGGGAGGGGTACGGGTGGAGTGTGTGTGGGGGTACGGGTGGAGTGTGGGGGGGGTACGGGTGGAGTGTGGGGGGAGGTACAGGTGGAGTGTGTGTGGGGGTACGGGTGGAGTGTGGGAGGGGGTACGGGTGGAGTGTGGGAGGGGTACGGGTGGAGTGTGTGTGGGGGTACGGGTGGAGTGTGTGTGGGGGTACGGGTGGAGTGTGGGGGTAGGTACGGGTGGAGTGTGTGGGGGGGGTACGGGTGGAGTGTGTGTGGGGGTACGGGTGGAGTGTGTGTGGGGGTACGGGTGGAGTGTGTGTGGGGGTACGGGTGGAGTGTGGGAGGGGTACGGGTGGAGTGTGGGAGGGGTACGGGTGGAGTGTGGGGGGGTTACGGGTGGAGTGTGTGTGGGGGTACGGGTGGAGTGTGTGTGGGGGTACGGGTGGAGTGTGGGAGGGGTACGGGTGGAGTGTGGGAGGGGTACGGGTGGAGTGTGGGGGGGTATGGATGGAGTGTGGGGGGATGCAGAGGGTGAGTAGGGAGCAGTTGCCCCTCTTGGTTGAGGGGTAAATCACGTGGGGGCAGAGTTTTAGGGGGAGGGGCAGGAGATTCAGAGGACATTTGAGAAAATAAAATTCACTCGGAGGGTGTTGGATATCTGGAACGCGCTGCCTGGGAAGATGGTGGAGACCAGAGACCTTACAACCTTTAGAAAATATTTGGATGAGCACTTGAAATATCATAACATTCAAAGGTATGGGACCGAGGCAGGAAAATGGGATTAGTGCGCCTTGTGTGGTAGATACTGCTGGTGCAGACTCGATGGGCCTTCTCTGCACGATATGACTCTGTGGGCAGGATTTTATGGCTTCACTTGTCCTGAAACTGTAAAATTCCACCGAGGTCAACAGATCGTCCCATTGTCCGCCCCTCACCCACTCCGATTCCCCTGGTGAGCGGGGTATAAAATCCTCTATGGGTGGGATTTTCTAGCTATGCTCACCCCAAGGCCAGAAACTCCTGCCTGAGATGACGGACGTTTGCATGGTCCCCCCCCCCCAGCCCATCACGGGCTGGGCGGGGAAATTCCTCCCTATGACTCTGTGATTGGACAAGGAGATTGTTCACTTTCTGATTGGCTGTTGGAAGGCAGGATGTGATGAGGATGAACATGGCGGGTGACCAATGGTGGAGACATGAACGCGGGGCAGTCTGAGGCAGTCAGTCACGTGATCATAAAATCCTTACAGTGCAGAAGGAGATGGCTTAGCCCATCAAGTCTGCACTGACCACACTCCTACCCGGGCCCTATCCCCATAACCCCGCACATTTACCCTGCTAATCCCCTGACAGTTTGGTCAATTTAGCATGGCCAATCAACCTAACCCGCACACTTTGAACTGTGGGAGAAAACTGGGACAACCAGAGGAAACCCATGCAGACACGGGGAGAACATGCAAACTCCACATAGTCAGTGACCTAAGGTCGGAATTGAACCCAGGCCCCGGCGCTGCTAATCACTGCCGCCGTGCCCTAAATCCTCCAGGGAGACATCCAATAAAAAGCTTAGCGGATACTTCACATGAGTTCAGCGTGACACTCCACTGAGAGTTCACAACTATCCAGGGTCATACTGGAATCTGAGGATTTAAAGATTAGTCCTTAAGAGTAGACAGAGTAAAACCCAGGGGAAAAATCATGGGGGAAATGAGGAGAATTGTGGTTTTGTAAAAGATTTTTTGGATGTTTTTGGTTGTTAGTTTTAAGAATATCAGCCGTGGGAAAAAAAGGACTGCTTATTGACGTTAAAGAATTATCCAATCAGCTAATGAAGAGCATGTTCACTTTCTGATTGGCCTTTAAGAAGGCCGGGCCTTGTGACGGGTCAGTGGAGTAGCCAATGGCAGAATTGTGCATGGGTGGTATGAGGAAGGAGATCACATGTCAACATCTCCCAATTGCCCAACAAGAGTTGGCCATCCATCCAGCTCAAGAGCTGACAATTGGCCAGTGTTTCAGATGCAGGGCTCTGGTTTCAGAATGGACCACAACTGTTTCAAGATGTGACAAGCTTATGAAGAAGTTGCACAAGAACCTCAATATAATCAGCCTGTGGGTTAACCAATTATTAGACCAATGTTGATAAGCACGTTGCCAACTTGCCTGAGTCAAGGTTTTCCTCCGGACTTCAGATTAAAACTTATCAACTGGTAAAATCGCCATCCCACAATGCATTTAGTTCAGTGATTGAATCTAATAGAATAAAACATTGTACAAAAATTAACTACACAAAGATTATCAGGTTAAATTGTTATTTCTAGGGGCGATTATAACAGTGTGTTTTTGCAGGTGTCTATCCTCTGAAGAAATTGTTTTTTGTTGGGTTTCTGTCATCTGGGTTTCCCTGGGTCTCCCCATCCCCGCTGGGTGTCCTAGGCTGACCTGAGCTTCCCTGGTTCTTGACAGATCTCCCCATCCTCCCCAGGCCTCCCTGGTTCCCCACGTATCTCCCCATCCTCGCTGGGCCTCCCTGGGTTGCTCTGGGCCTCCCTGGATTACCAGCACCTCTGGTCAGTTGTTGTTCTTCAGGCAACACACAAAAGATGGATAAACTACTGCGCTGATTCTTGAGTTGCCAACTCTGCAGGATTGCCCTGGAGTCTCCCTGGATCTCTCTATAGTTAACTTGTGAGCCAAGAATTCTATTGGTTGCCATGGAGAAGCTGGAATATCACTCTCAGGTTGTCTTACTTTGATAAAAAGGTCACTGGAATAAGCTGCCGCAAACTTTGTGAATGAGCCAGAAACTCAGAGCGAATCACATGACATTTAGTCGTCGCACTTTCAAAGAAATTGTATTTTGTCTCGTGCTGTTGATGATCTCAGGATGTCCCAGACTGGTTTACAACCAATCAAAAGCTTTCATAGTGTAGCCACTACTGCGATATTGGAAACATGCAGACAACTTGTGCACAGCAAGATCCCACAAACAGCAGCGTGTTGATGAACAGATAATTTGGCAATGTTGATTGAGGGATAAGTATTGGCCAGGACACTGGGGAGAATGGTCCTGTTCTTCTGCAAAATAATGCCCTGGGTTCTTCTATATCCATCAGTGAGGGCCGATAGAGGCCGCCACCCAAGAGGGAAATTTCCAGAACCCTCATAAAGGTATAAAGCCCTCAGGTAAACGTTCCAGGAGATCTTGATCACCAGTGAAGCATTACCCAGAAAACTCACCTCACAGCTTCCATTCTGAGCTGATCCTCTAGTAATCTAAAGGATCCATTTTGATCCAATTCTCCAGTAACCAGGGACAAAACAAGTATATAAGGGAGAAGGGTTATAAATTGAATGAGTGAAAGAGAGAAAAGATGAAAGGAGGCTCAAGTGGGTGAGATGGTGACCGCAGCTGGCCTAGACATCCAGGGGCCTAGGCAAATGCTCTGGGAACACGGGTTCAAATCCCACACTGGCAGCTGGAGAAGTTTAAATTCAATTAGCACATCTGGAATTATTAAACTAGTGTCAATAATGATGACCATGAAACCATTTACTGATTGTTGTAATCTGATTCACTAATGGTCTCCACGGCACAGTGACGAGCTCTGCTGCCTCACGGTGCCAGGAACCTGGGTTCAATTCCCGGCTTGGGTCACTGTCTGTGCAGAGTTTGCACCTTCTCCCCGTGTCTGCGTGGGTTTCCTCCGGGTGCTCCGGTTTCCTCCCACAGTCCGAAAGACGCGCTGGTTCGGTGCATTGGCCGCGCTAAATCCTCCCCCTGTGCACCTGAACAGGTGCCGGAGTGTGGCGACGAGGGGATTTTCACAATAATTTCATTGCAGTGTTAATGTAAGCCTGTTCGTGACACTAATAAATAAATAATGTTCTTTGGGGAAGGAAATTTGCTGTCCTTACCTGGTCTGGCCTACATGTGACTCCAGACCCATAGCAATGTTGTTGGCTCTTAACCGTCCTCTGAAATGAGCCACTCAATTCAAGGGGCAATTAGGGATGGGCATCAAATGCTGGCCAGCCAGAGACGCCCACATCCTATGAAAGAATCCTTACTGAAAAACACCAGTGTGGGCTGACTTTCCTGTGTGGCGTCTTTCCTGTGTAATCCGATGTAGCCAGATCCAGCAGGTGAAAGCATTTACTGGTGTCTAACTCGTATATTTTATCGCCTCGGCCCTCTGTTTGTGTTGCTGTTATCCGTGAACCCTCAAACTGACCCTTGCAAAGGAAAGCGTTCTCACAGCACATTTTCACAGCTGAGAGAGCCACAGACTGCTTTTAAACAATCTAATTAGCTGAAAGAAAATTGTGACTGAACAAGACAAAGTGACTGGGGACAGTACATTAGCAACAAAGGCAGCTGCAAAGACCGTAGAGAGGCCCACTCACTCAACCCCGGTGTCAATATTCGGGGAGTCGGTTCCATTTGTGTCTCTCTGACTGAAGCCATCATCTATTTACCTTGCGAATTGTTTCATGAACATCGCATTTAATTCTCAATCACCAGCTCGAACTTTCAAACTATTTTTACAGTCCAAACACTGTGGGAATTAGACTTTTTTAAAATTCATTTGTGGGACGCGGGCATCGCTGGCTGGTCAGCATTTATTGCCCGTCCCTAGTTGCCCTTGAGAAGGTGGTGGTGAGCTGCTTTCTTGAATCGCCGCAGTCCACGCGCTGTGGCTTGACCCAAAATGCCATCAGGGAGGGAATTCTAGGATTTTGACCGAGCTACTGTGAAGGATATATTTCCAATTCAGGGTAGTGAGTGGCTGGGAGGGGAACTTGCTGGTGGTGTTCCCGTATATCTGCTTGTCCCTCTAGATGGGAGTGGTCGTGGGTTTGGAAGGTGCTGTCTAAGGATCTTTGATTCTATGCACTGCAGCAATTCACCATAGAATCCTACAGTGCAGAAAGAGGCCCTTCGGCCCATCGAGTCTGCACCAAACACAATCCCAGCCAGGCCCTCCCCCCATATCCTATACCCACTAATCCCTCTAACCTACACATCCCTGGACACTAAGGGGCAATTTCTCAGCACAGCCAATCAACCTAACCCGCACATCTTTGGACTGTGGGAGGAAACTGGAGTACCCAGAGGAAACCCACGCAGACATGAGGAGAATGTGCAAACTCCACACATATAGTGATCCAAGCTGGGAATTGAACCCAGGACCCTGGAGCTGTGAAGCAGCAGTGCTAACCACTGTGCTACCATGCCGCCCACAATATTGTAGGTAGTACTCACTGCTGCTACTGAGTGTCGGCGGTGGAGGGATTGGATTGCATTGATATAGCACCTTTCACATCCTCACTGTGAGTCAAAGTGCCTCACAGATTATAGAATCCCTACAGTACAAAGGGAGGCCATTCGGCCCATCAAGCCACACTGACAACAATCTCACCCTATCCCCGTAACCCCACATATTTACCCTGCAAATCTCCCTGAAACCAAAGTCAATTCAGCATGGCCAATCAACCTAACCTACACATCTTCGGACTGTGGGAGGAAACTGGAGGAAACCCAGACAGACATGTGGAGAACATGCAAACTCCACAAAGACAATGACCCAAACCGGGAATCGAACCTCGGGTGCCTGGCGCTGTGGAGCAGCAGTGCTAACCACTGGGCCACCACAAGTTGATACGTTTGCCTCTAGGATCTCAGACCAAAGGACATTGTTAGCAGGTGAGCCTTGCCAACCTTTTGATGATGTAGACCGAATGGTCACGTGATGATGTGATGACATGGCTGTTTAAGGAGTCACATGACAGAAGTCTGGGAGTTCTCACCGGATTGTGGGCAGAGTAAAAGTTCCTTCCAGTCTGAATAAACTATTGCTGCTAAAGTCATTGGTCGCTAGCCGTTGTAACCCAACACTTCCACAGAGGGCATCTGATCTAAGTCCAATTATGTCTTCATCCAGGGAGGATGGAGGGGCCTGGAATTTCTTGATCTTTCCCGTGCATTCTCCCTCCACAACCGCAGCAGAAGGATCGGCAGATTGGTTGGAAGTCAGTAAAGTCCTGACCTTCATAGGGTCTGTCTGCGGAGTCACAGTCCAGCAAGGCAGCGGGCATGAAGCTGGGCTGAGGACTCGACATTGCTTCTCTCACTTCTCAGCAGCGGTGGAGGTTAGTTGATCTCGGGTGGACTCCCGGCCTCCAGAATGGAGTTTGTGAGGCCCACAATGTGATGGGGGTTAGCACCCTCGAAGCACTTACTTTAATGCTCCACCTTCACTTCGTACTTTGTGAGTCACAGAAACAAACTGCCTGGCATAGGTTGCATTTTGTGAGAATCTGGGGCAGAGAGTCAGGTTTAAGTGGGGGAATCTCCCACTGACCTGACATTCTCCAGTGACACTGGAATGTCAGGGGTTGCCTGTTTGGGCCACCCCTAGGTTGCAGGTAAAGTTAAAGTTTATTTATGGGTCACAAGTAAGGCTTACATTAACATTGCAATGAAGTTACTGTGAAAATCCCCTAGTCGCCACACTCTGGTGCCTGTTTGGGTACACTGAGGGAGGATTTAGCACGGCCAATGCACCCAACCAGCATGTCTTTGGAATGTGGGAAGAAAGTGGAGCACCCGGAGGAAACCCACGCAGACGTGGGGAGAACGTGCAGACTCCACACAGTCACCCAAGGCTGGGGTTGAACCTGGGTACCTGGTGCTTTGAGGCAGCAGTGCTAACCACTGTGTCACTGTGCAGCCTGTGAAAACACACCACAATAGTATTGCAATCTCTCACTACGTTAGCGCATTTATTGAAAATCAGAGGCTAAACGCAGGGCTCAAATGATTAACCACACCTGCCCCTCAAACATACAATAAATGAGTAAGCGATGTAGGATATATTCCAAGAAGCTGATGTCAGTGTTTGGGAAAGTGTTTATGGATTTATGCTATTTGAATTCCCCAGATTTAAGCACTCCCAGTTATATAATCCACAAGAATCCCTGAATCTAATCACTGCCTCACAACCACTCCCAGATGCTGTTTGTTCTCTGTATAAAGCCTGTGGCCACAACCCATAATTGATTTTGGTTATCTATCGCTCTTTTTATAAACCATTGATATTCTGCAGTTATCTTGCGATATAACATCCATTATTCTCTTTGTAACTGAAGGGTACTCGATGGCAGGTTTGGGACCAATGCCAAAGACAATTACTGCAACTTACACAAAGGACTATTGCAGCTCAAACTGTTGCTAGGCAGAGTTAGGAGACAAGGACTCATAAGTGGAAGAGGCAAGTGTTGCAATCAGGAATATAGGAACGTCAGGAACAGGGTGAGGCCATTCAGCCCCTTGAACCTAATCCATCATTCAATAGGATCCTGGCTGATCTGTACCTCAACTCCATTTAATTCCCTGTCCCTCAGTGTCCACACTCCAACAAAAATCTCAGTCTTGAAACTTCCAACTTAACGGCAGCAATGATTTTCCTCATAGTGACATTGCTCTGAGCTCATTCATTTTATCCATTTGTGGGATGTGGGCATTGCTGGCTGGGCCAGTGTTTATTGCCCATCCATAGTTGCCCTTGAACTGAGCATTTCTCGTGGCCCTTTCAGAGGGCAGTTGGGAGTTGACCACATGGTTGTGGATCTGGAGTCACACGTAGACCAGACCAGGCAAGGACAGCAGATATCCTTCCCATGTAGGGTACTAATGAACCGGATGGGTTTTTCAGACAATGGTTTCATGGTCATCAATAGATTTTTAATTCCAGCTTTTTTTTTATTGAATTCAAATTCCACCATCCGCTGTGACGGGATTCGAACCCGGGTCCCCAGAACATTAGCTGAATTTCTGGATTAATAGTCTAGCGATAATACCACTAGGCCATCTCCTCCCCATATACCCATCAAAGAGCGATTGGTTAGGATCTGGAACACACAGCCTGAGAATGTGGTGGAGGCAGATTCATTTGTGACTTTCAAAAAGGGATTGGATGGTTATGGAAGGGAAAGTAAAACACAGGGCCTCGAGGAAAAGGCCGGGATTTGGGACTGGCCAAGTTGTTCATGCAGAGAGTTAGCATGGAGAGATGGACCCAATGGCCTCCATCTGTGCTATAACTATTCAGAGGCAATAGTTTTTTTCCAAATCTATTCTATTGAATTCTTTCAACATTTGATTAAAACACCACTCAATCTCCCATTCCATTCTGTATTTATCTTCCAATTGTATCTTTGCCAATAAATGCTGTGTTTGTGAACTAACCTCCACTAACCTGATGAAGGAGCAGCACTCCGAAAGCTTGTGATTCCAAATAAACCTGTTGGACTTTAACCTGGTATTGTGAGATCTCTTGCTGTGTTACCTCATGAGGTAATACAAATGAAGCTTCTGCAACAAGATCTAATACCTCAACCCTTTAAGTCCCAGGATGTTCAGTATTCTCGAGGAACAGGATAAAATGGGCTGAAGGGTCTTCCCAATTACAGTCTATCTTGTTTCTTGCTCTGAACTAAGAATAGCTGAAGCAGTAATGTGATTCTGAAAATCCATGTCCTACAGGATGGCTGGTTACAGCATGTTCATTGTTCTATTGATTTCCTCTTCAAGCCAGCCCTTAAACTCAATTGTTTCTGGACAGTGACCTGAATCAATATTGTGTGTATCATATCTCCCAGCAGGCTAGCTGGTGTGACCAATTCCAGTTTGAGTTCAATCAAATTGTAAAAGCTGAAAGATCCCTGTAATCGGAGCATCTAATGCCTGCTTTACAACTGTATTTGAATGATATAAATGCAAATATCAGATTCTAATGCCTAAATTAAATGTCATTTTCTTTTACTAGAAGGTAAATCTCTCCCCATTACCAATTCCTACTGAACATCCAATAAGGTTACACCCTCAGCAATAGGATGATAGAATTCCTACAGTGCAGAAAGAGGCCATTCGGCCCATTGAGTCCACACTGACTCTCCAACACAGCATCTTACACAGGCCCTATCCTTGTAAACCCACATATTTACCCAGCCAGTCTCCCTAACCCATAAATCTTTGGTCACTAAGGGGTAATTTACATGGCCAATCCAGCTAACCTGCACATCTTTGGATTGTGAGACGAAACTGGAGCTCTCGGAGGAAACCCACACAGACACAGGGAGAATGTGCAAACTCCACACAGGCAGTCACCCGAGGCGGGAATTGAATTCGGGTCCCTGGCGCTATGGGGTAGCAGCGTAAACCACTGTGCTACCAAGCCACCCAGCTATATGTCTCTCAAAATGAATCCCTTTTTTCCCAAAGATACCAAGTTATGGTGGTCAGGTAACCTCTGGCAACGTAACCTGAGTGTCCATAGGCCGTGAATGGAGATAAACTATTTGACTATGTGGAGCATCACGGCCAAAGCTGAAACAGTCCTTAGCAACTCTAAGCAACATTGATTTGATTTAATTTATTATTGTCACATGTATTAGCATACAGTGAAAAATCTTGTTTCTTGCGCACTATACAGACAAAACATACCATATACAGCGAAGGAAAGGAGAGAGTGCAGAATTAGTATTACAGACAAAGCTAGGGTGCAGAGAAAGATCAACTTAATGCGAGGTAGGTCCGTTCCAAAGTCTGACGGCAGCAGGGAAGAAGCTGTTCTTGAGTCGGTTGGTACGTGACCTCAGACTTTTGTAACTTTTTCCCAATGGCAGAAGGTGGAAGAGAGAATGTCCAGGGTGTGTGATGTCCTTAATTATGCTGGCTGCTTTTCCAAGGCAGAGGGAAGTGTAGACAGAGTCAATGGATGGGAAGCTGCTTTGAGCGATGGACTGGGCTTCGTTCACATCCGTTTGTAGTTTCTTGCGGTCTTGGGTAGAGTAGGAGCCGGTTGGGAAACACACAGATTTGCTTCTTGAAATAGTTTATTTCCAAAAAGTACTTTATTCAGAAGATTTGCAAAGATTTACAAAACATGTCAAAGGTGCCATGACATAAGGTGCATTGTAGGTCAGTTTCATTCAGGACTGTCCATCAGAGGCCTTATTACATTTGCCATTACAAGTTATATTTGCAATGTACATTAACCTTTCATGTCGAACATTCTCTGGTGTGTACAGCCCTGGGGGTTTCAGCTCCTCGGTATTCAATGATGGGAAAGATTTAGACCGTGCCCTTTCCCTATTGAGCCTTTGAGGTGACTATCCCAAGATTTGGTGCGTCCCTAAGCACTGAGTCCTGGAGTGTGTCGCTCTCAACACTCCATTACCGACAGATCTTTGCGCTGTAAAACCAACAAGTTTTGGGCAGACCAATCTTTCATCTAATGGATGGCCCTCGAGCAGCAGCTGATGTTTATCTCAGTGTCCGTCCCTGGGACTAGGCCGTCAAGCATGGGGTTTAAAGCAATCTGGAATGGCTGCCAGAATCTGACTGGAGCCTGCATGTGAGGCTGTCGGATCCAGTTGTGAAGCCCTTCCCAGTCAAATAGGCCAATGCATGATTTGATTTTCGATTTAACTTGATTTATTATTGTCACATGTATTAACACGCAGTGAAAAGTATTGTTTCTTGCGTTCTGTACGGACAAAGCATACCGTTCATAGAGAAGGAAACGAGAGAGTGCAGAGTGTAGTGTTACAGTCATTGCTAGTGTGTAGAGAAAGATCAGCGTAATGCGAGGTAGGTCCATTCAAAAGTCTGACAGGGTTTTCTGGGTGAGACATCAGCGGATCACAAGGTGGGTGCCCAGAGAGGAAAATCCACTCTAATATAAACATGGGTCTTTGTGTTGGGCTCAGGATAGGGTGTCAGTCTCACTTTATATACTATGTGGATGTGTGAATTTAGCTCCACAATCTCAGGAGCCCATCCAACGTTTCTCGTGTGTTTCCACTTGCAAGAGAAAACTGTTTATCTGATTGGCAATTCTTTCACAGCTCGAGTCCACCCTTCTCTCCATCTCAACCATTCCTTCAGGCTGGGGAGCAGAATGCCAGTTGTATCACCGCCACAGTTAAATCTGAGAAATACAACAACATAATGCCATGGCTGCTGGAAATTTAAGAATAAAACAAACCCTGGAGACGCTGAATATGTGAGGAAGCATTGGTTAAAGTTAAAATTTATTTATTAGTCATAAGTAAGGCTTTACATTAACACTGCAATGAAGTTACTGTGAAAATCCCCAAGTCGCCACTCTCTGGCACCTGTTCAGGTCAATGCACCTAACTAACACGCCTTTCAGACTGTGGGAGGAAACCAAAGGAAACCCATGCAGACATGGGGAGAACGTGCAAACTCCACACAGACAGTGACCCAAGCCAAGAATTGAACCCAGATCCATGGCACTGTGAGACAGCGGTGCTAACCACTCTGTCACCATGCCGCTGTGAGAGAGAGGAAAGGAGTTAATATTTCAGGTCCATGATATAGAACGTAGAACACAGAACAGTACAGCACAGGAACAGGCCCTTCAGCCCACAATGTTGTGTTGAACAATTAACCAAATTAAATTAATCCCTTCTGCCCACCCTTGGTCCATATCCCTCTATTCCTCGCATGTTCATGTGCATGTCTAAAAGCCGCTTAAACACCCCTGTCATTATCCGCCTCCACCACTACCACTGGCAGCACGTTCCAGACACCTACCGCTCTCTGTCTAAAAAAACCTGCCTCTCACATTTCCTTCGAACTTTCCCCCCAGTATTAGACGTTTCAACCCTGGGAAAAAGATTCTGACTGTCAACCCTATTGATGCCTTTCATAATTTTATAGACTTCTATCAGATCTTCCTCTCAGCCTTCGCCGCTCCAGAGAAAACAACCCCAGTTTTTCCAGCCTCACCTTATAGCTCAGACCCTCTAATCCAGGCTGCACCCTGATAAACCTCTTCTGCACCCTCTGAGCTTTCATCAGAAATGAAACAAGTTTAGGGATGTAGCAGATAAACTTAATTCGCTCAATACAGACTGAGGATCAAACCCAGAAAGTTCTATCCAACGCTGATCAACGCTCCTGCTACACTGTGGAAGTGCACAGAGATTCTAACGGTCCAGCACAGTGGCTGTATAGCGAAATAGAAATGTAGAAGAACATTTCTCATGACGGATAATTCGATTAATAAATGTGGAATTTTAAAAAAAGTCTGCCTCAGTAACGGTGACCATGGAAACTATCATTGATTGTCATAAAAACACATTTGGTTCACTAATGTCCTTCAGGGAAGGAAATTTGCCGTTCTTACCAGGGTCGGGCCTACATCTGACTCCAGACATAGCAAGATGCTCAGTTCGAGGGCAATTAGGGATGGGCGATAAATGCTGACCTTGCCAACGACATCCAGGTC
The DNA here is from genome assembly GCF_965287045.1 of Carcharhinus amblyrhynchos. Taxonomy (NCBI): domain Eukaryota; kingdom Metazoa; phylum Chordata; class Chondrichthyes; order Carcharhiniformes; family Carcharhinidae; genus Carcharhinus; species Carcharhinus amblyrhynchos. The sequence goes on from NC_137351.1 coordinate 13,024,023, forward strand.
CCATAAAAGAATACAGAACAAACAAAATAGCTTGCTATCCCCTCACAACTATGGAACCATCTTGAAGGGACAATAGTGCTCTGGATGATTTTTAGAATGATGTAGAGATGCCAGCACTGGACTGGGGTAAACACAGTAAGAAGTCTCACAGCACCAGGCTTAAGTCCACGTAGAATCCGTGCAGAAGAGGCCAACCTACCCAGTCTGCACTGAGCCTGACAGAATTAACTTAACCAGGCCCTTTCCCCCATCTTATCCCTGTAATGCTACACATTTACTGCGGCTAATCCCCCAAATTTACACATCTTAGGGCACTAAAGAGCAACTTAGCATGGCCAATCCTCTTAACCTGCACACCTTTCGGACTGTGGGAGGAAACCCACGCAGACACCGGGAGAACGTGCAGACTCCGCACAGACAGTGACCCAAAGCGGCAATCGAATCCAGGTCCCTGGCACAGTGAGGCAGCAGTGCTAACCACTATGGCACCATGCCCCCAATGTTAAATCCTGTCTAGCTGAATTTGAAAGGCAAATTGCAACGGTGGCGACTGCGCTGGCTAATTGGAGGATGGAGGGTTAGATTCACCAAGAGCGGTTACAGCATCTTTCAAAACTAATAATGAATTTCGAGGAAAGGCGCCTGAGAAAGTGATATTTGAAAGTCATTCGAATACCTGAGTGCTTACCACTACTCTTGAAAGGTCAGCTATAAGCACAGTCCCTCAGGCAGAATGCACGGTGCAATGATTCATGCACCATGCTGAGCTTTTAGTTATAATGGATTTTCGAAGAATATCAAAGCTATCTAATAGGAAGTCACTGAATGGGCAGGGCGGCAATCAGATGTCCCCGGGAGAGTTGAGTGCTGAAATCTCAGAGATATGACCACTGCGCTTATCAAAACACAGCCCTGTTTCTGAAGCAAATGAGCAAGAGGAGATTCTTTTTCTTTCAAAACAACAAAAAAAACAAAGAAAATTACAGCACAGGAACAGGCCCTTCAGCCCTCCAAGCCTGTACTGACCACGCTGCCCGAATGAACTAAAACCGCCGACCCTTCCGGGGACCATATCCCTCTAATCCCATCCTATTCATGTATTTGCCAAGATGCCCCTTAAAACTCACTATCATATCTGCTTCCACGACCTCGCCTGGCAGTGAGTTCCAGGCACCCACAACCCTCTGGGTAAAAAAAACCTGCCTCGTACATCTTTAAACCTTGCCCCCCGCACCTTAAACCTGCGCCCCCTCGTAATTGACTCTTCCACCCTGGGAAAAAGCTTTTGACTATCCATTCTGTCCATGCCCCTCATAATCTTTGTAATCTGTCTCCTCAGTTACAACCCCGCCCTGGATGTAACCTCTTCATTCCACCCATTTTAAGCCAATCAGCATCCCTGCGTTCATTGTTTCTTGATTCAGCATGTTAACATCTGCAGCTGCCCAGATGTTGTGTCCCAGAATTCATTCTGACTGACATTTTCCCCCGAGCGCCTTGTAGCTCATCGCTCTATCTACTGCTCGTCTTAAATATCCAATCTCATTAAATATTAAAATTTGTGTTTGCTATTAATCTAGGAGCGATAAATATTTTAAAATGTCACTCTTCAATATTTACATCTTCCTGATTGCTTGTTAGGAAGTGGGGGATTGTGCCCGCCTTGGAGGAAATAAAATACGGGGAAGAGGTTAGCAACACAAACGGCTTTTTACGTGCAGCTCTGTTCCGAGGCTATGCAGGGACCCAATGCAGAACACAACGCAATCAAACTCATCAACGTGATTAAACTGGATAAAATAATGGGCGGCACAGTGGGTTAGCACTGCCGCCTCACAGCGCCAGGGACCCGGGTTCGATTCCTGGCTTGGGTCATTGTCTGTCTGGAGTCTGCACATTCTCCCCGTGTCTGCGTGGGTTTCCTCCGGGTGCTCTGGTTTCCTCCCACAGTCGGAAAGGCGTGCTGGTTGGGGACATTGACCATGCTAAATTCTCCCTCGGTGTACCCGAACAGGTGCTGGATTGTGGCGACTAGGAGATAGAACTACAGAATCCATACTGTGCAGAGGGAGCCTGCACTGACAACAATCCCACCCAAACCCTATCCCTGTCACCCCATGTATTTACCCTGCTAATCCTCCTGACAGTAAGGGGCAATTGAACATGGCTAATCAACCTAATCGGCACTTCTTTGGACTGTGGGGGGGAAACTGGAACACCCGGAGGAAACCCACACGGACACGGGGAGAATGTGCAAACTCCGCGCAGACAGTGACCCAAGGTTGGAATTGAACCCAGGTCCCTGGCACTGTGAGGCAGCATGGGGGAGGGGGACAAGAATATAATTATGCTCAGCCGTGATGCCCCACATTGTTGAATTGCCCGGTAGCACTGACCAACTGTTGGGTAGTGATGCCGACTGCTCTACTCATCAGGATCCGACCTCAGCCCAGAAGCTGAGGCAGACAGGTCTGTGCAAACTATTGATTCCAGTCACTTACTGAAAAGCCTACGAAGCATCCAGCTGCCATGAATGTTTTATTACATCCCTCCGTATTAATGTTCTCTGATATCCTCCCACTGCTTCTGTCTCCTATCAGCCTTCGTGTGCTGTCTGTTAACAGGCAGAATGATCTGTGCTCTGTGGACTGATCAATCAATATGTCTGTTGGAGTAAGGGTCTGATCTTTTTCTCGTGGTATCTTTACAATGTGTGTCCTTGGGGGTGGGGGGGAAACATTGCATTTATATAGCACCTTTCATAACCTCTGCAAACCTCAAAGTGTTTTATGCAGTATTTGGAGGAATGCTCATGTACGTATCACTGACATCATAGAACCGTAGGACCTCTATAGTCCAGAAAGAGGCTATTCAGCTCATCGAGTCTGTACTAACTCTCTGAAAGGGAATTCCACCTAGGCCCTCCCCTCCATCCTTTCTGAGTCTGGAGTCACGTACCAACCAACTCAAGAACAGCTTCTTCCCTGCTGCTCTCAGACATTTGAATGGACCAACCTTGCATTAAGTTGATCTTTCTCTACACTCTAGCTATGACTGTAACTCTACATTCTGCACTCTCTCCTTTCCTTCCCTATGAACAGTATGCTTTGTCTGTTTAGCACGCGAGAAACAATACTTTTCACAGCGTGTTAATAAATGTGACAATAATAAATCCAATCAAATCGAATCAAAATCTCCATGACCCTTGATCTTGGCTGGTCCACCAACATGCACATCTTTGGACTGTGGGAGGAAACCGGAGCAACCGGAGGAAACGCGCGCAGACATGGGGAAATGTGCAAACTCCACAGAGTCACCCTAGGTTGGAATTGAACTTGAGTCCCTAGTGCTGTGAGGCTGCAGTGCTAACCACTGTGCCCCCATACTGCCCACATCATAGAGGTTGGAATTATGTGGGGGGGGGGGTAATGTATCTAGATTTTAACCTGTTGAGATTGAGTACTAGAGTTTGACGTATACCAGGGTAGGAGTATAGCCTATCCCATGCCCAGAGTCCAAGGCAGAAAAACATATCTCACAATGCTTTACAGCGAATGAATCACTTCTGAAATGTAATTGCTTTTGAAATGTAGGAAACGCAGCAGCAAATTTGCACACAGCAAGATCCCACAAGCAGCTCTGTGAGAATGACGAGACAATCTACCTCAATTATACCTCAATTATAATCTTTCACAGGGTGTGGGTGTCGCTGGCTGGGCCAGCATTTTTGCCTATCCCTAATTTCCCTCGAACTGAGTGACTCGCTCAGCCGTTTCAGAGGGTTTTTAAGAGCCAACCACATCGCTGTGGGCCTGGAGTCACACGTAGGCCAGGCTGGGTAAGGACGGCAGATTTCCTTCCCGAGTATTAGTGAATCAGTATTTACCACAACTGATGATAGATTCATGGTGACCGTTACAGGCCAAGCTTTCAATTCCAGATTTATTGCTGAATTGAATTTAAATTCCACCGTTTGCTGTGCTGGGTTTCTGCCCCAGAGCATTAACTTTGCCCTCAGGGTGACAATCCCAGCGACATTACCACTCTGCCATTGTCTCCCTCAGGAGGGGTAATATATAAAAGTTCAGTTTCTGAGACCAAATCTTAGGCCAAAAGTAGGGATAATATCTTCTGGGAGTTAATATTTCTGTGCCAGTCCCGATCTGCGCCATTTTGGAGTGGCCTGTCCCACTCCCAAGACTCCCTCCTGCTTACTGCTTCCCATCCGGAATACTGTGCAGAGCAAGGACCCAGGACAAGGGGGACAAGAGGGAAGTGAGCAAAAGGATCTACAATTTGGAGAATCAGGTAATGAGGGGAGTCAGTGTGAGGGGGAGTCAGTGCGAGGCAGAGGCAGTGCGAGGCAGAGGCAGTGAGTGGGTGATGTGCTCAAGGAGTTAAAATTTTTGGCCAAAGTTCAGGGGTCAATGTTTACATAAGGTCGCCTATTAATTAAGGAAGTATGGGAACGCGAGGGGTACCACCATCTGCTTTTGTTTAAAATGGTGACATTTGGTAAATAGCATCGTTTTATATCTACCTAACCAAACAGAGCCTCCAGCTCATGTCTGAAATGAAGGGCAGCATCTCCAACAATGTGGCACTCCCTCAGTACTGACCCTCCGACAGTGCAGCACTCCCTCAGTACTGACCCTCTGACAGTGCAGCACTCCCTCAGTACTGACCCTCCGACAGTGCAGCACTCCCTCAGTACTGACCCTCTGACAGTGCAGCACTCCCTCAGTACTGACCCTCCGACAGTGCAGCACTCCCTCAGCATTGACCCTCTGACAGTGCAGCACTCCCTCAGCACTGACCCTCTGACAGTGCAGCACTCCCTCAGCACTGACCCTCTGACAGTGCAGCACTCCCTCAGCATTGACCCCCTGACAGTGCGGCACTCCCTCAGTACTGACCCTCTGACAGTGCGGAAGTTCCTGACGATGTGTTCTGATGAAGGGTCATCCAGACTGGAAACGTTGGCTCTATTCTCTCCCCACAGATGCTGTCAGACCTGCTGAGATTTTCCAGAATTTCTGTTTTCTGACAAAGTTTAAAGTTGGTAATGTCAATGATCTCTGTGGTCAATTGAAGTTTAATTGCTTTCTGTTTGGGAATTTTGCTGTTTGGAATAGAATTCTGGTTTCAGCAGTCAGCATTGTGAGATGTCAGGAATCTGCAGCTAGGTGAACCAACAGAATTTATTGTCTATGTTAAATTCACACCTCAGATCTACTGTAACCTACCTCTTAAAAAGTGACACATTTTTAATTAGTTGCTTAACAATCTCATTTTAGCAACTTTGATTTCATGGGGAAATTTATCACGGCATGATTGAAAAGCTTGAGTTTTGTGCCACACATTTAATCTCAAATCTTCAGTGATTTCACCTGCTCCTGAGGCTGTAACCGGACTGTAGCACTCAATATCCCTCACACACACACACACACACACACACACACACACACGCTCTCCACCCTCATGCACACACTCACCCACACACACACAGACTCACAGTCATCCACACACACACACTCACACTCACACTCATACACACACTCACACTCATACACACACACACTCATACACACACACAGACTCACACACACGCACAAATGCACACACATACATATACACACTCACAGAATCCCACACACATACATTCACACACTCAGTCACTCTCACACACACACTCAAACACGTACTCACACGCACACTCACTCACACACACAGTGATTAGCACTGCTGCCTCACAATATCAGGGACCCAGGTTCGCTTCCCAGCTTGGGTTACTATCTGTGTGGAGTTTGCACATTCTCCCCATGTCTGCATGGGTTTACTCTGGGTGTTCCTGTTTCCTTCCACAATCCAAAAGACATGCTGGTTAGATACATTGGCCGTTCTAAATTCTCCCTCAGGATATGCAAACAGGTGCCGGAGTGTGGCGACTAGGGGATTTTCACAGTAACTTCTTCACAGTATTAATGTAAGCCTACTTGTGACACTAACAAATAAACATTCACACACTCACACAGATACACTCACACTCATTCAATTACACACACGCGCTGACACACACACACACACACACTCACACAAATATTCACTCTCACACTCACACACCGACAGACAGACACACACAGATATACATGCACTCACACACATTCACACTCACACAGACACGCTCATGCACAGGCACACACTCACACAGATATACACACACTCACACACACACACTCGCACACACATATTCACTCACACAGACACGCACAGTCTCAGTCACACACACTCACAAATGCACATAGCCTCTCACACACACACAAACTCACACTTACACACACACTCACAAATGCACATAGCCTCTCACACACACACAAACTCACACTTACACACACACACACACACACATACACAATGACATATCAATATCGAGCTGAGATATCTGAAATTACATTTTCACCTCCAGTAAGTAATTGAGTTCCAGAAGCTGTGATGTTCTATGCTGGAACTCTTGCAGTCTCTTCATAGACCAGAGGGAATAGATTTCTAGTTTTTATATGTATATTGAAAGATGAGTTCACTTATCACAGAGCAATTCAGTAACCCATACTGAGCAGGGAAAGGAGATTCACTGTTACAGCCTGGTGAGACAACAGAGAAGCAGGCCATTCTGTCCAATGTGTCCATGCTTATTCTTCACATGCACCCCTCCCATCCTATCTGTTATCTCACTCAATCAGCTGTCCGTTCTAATCCATTCTCCCCTGTACATTTATCAAGCTTGTGCATTTGTGCTATTTATTTTAACTTGGTGAGCTCACCCCGCTCTCGGAGTAAAGAAGTTTCCCCTAAATTCTTCACTGCGTCAATCAGTGACTCTGCAGGGGGGTGCTGGGTGGGCTGGATGTAGGGGAATGACAGTCTCCTTAATCCCAGGCACTGCCCCGTGTCCTATGTTAGAAAGTGCAAGCAGGTAGAAGTTGATTCAGGAAGGGCTGGCGGATTGTTTATTTAGTTTATTTGTGGGATGTGGGTATCATTGGCTTGGCCAGCATTTGTTGCCCATTCCTAATTACCCACCTGAAAGGTAGAGTGAGTTGCCATCTTGAACTGCTGCAGTCCTTGTGGCATAGGTACATCCTCAGTGCTGTTAGGGAGGGAGTTCCGTGATATTGACCCAGTGATAGTGTAGGAACGGTGCTAAATTTCCAAGTCAGGATGGTAAATGGCTTGAGCAGCATGGGTGACACAGTGGCACAGTGGTTAGCACTGCTGCCTCACAGCACCAGAGACCTGGTTCAATTCCTGGCTTGGATCACTCTGTATGGGGTCCGCACATTCTCCCCACGTCTGCAAGGGTTTCCCCAGGGTGCTCTGGTTTCCTCCCACAGTCCGAAAGACGTGCTGGTTAGGTGCATTGGCCGTGCTAAATTTTCCCTCAGTGTACCCAAACAGGCGCTGGAGTGTGGCGACTAGGAGATTTTTACAGTGACTTCATTGCAGTGTTAATGTAAGCCTAATGTGACGCTAATAAATAAACTTACAACTTAAGCTTGGAGGGAAATGCAAATGCTGGTGTTCCCATGCAACTCTTTATTCTTCATTCTTTGAAGAGACGGTGGGCATCGTGGTAAGGACAGCATTTGTTGCTAATCCCTAATTGGCCATTTCAGAGGACAGTTAAGAGTGGATCGCATCACAGTGTGGAGTCACATGTAGATCAACTTTGTAAGGATGTTAATGGAGCACATGGAGATGGGTTTTTACGACAATTGCTAACAGTTTCCTGGGACTAGCATTATATTCCAGATTTATTAACTGAAGCTGCCATGGGCAAATCCTCCAGAGCATCAGCCTTGGCCACAGGATTACTAGCCCAGTGACATTACCTTTATAAGGTCACCATCTCGCCTTGATATGTCCTGCTGCATATATCCTTGTGGCAGGTGCTGCAACTAAACAACGACTAAAATTCCAGTTCAGATTTACTCACTGAAGCCCCCAAAGTGAGTGGGGAAAGCTGTGAAAGTGGCTCCCTGCAAACAACTGCCTTCCACGTTGATACACAATGGGGATAGATTCACACAGCGATTCATTGGGACAGCACGGTGGCGCAGTGGTTATCACTGCGACCTCACACTGCCAGTGACCTGGGTTCAATTCCCACACGGGGTCACTGTCTGTGTAGAGTTTGCACATTCTCCCCGTGTCTGCGTGGGTTTTCTCCAGGTGCTCCAGTTTCCTCCCACACTAGGTTAGATGGATTGACCATGCTAAGTTGCCCCTTAGTGTCAGGGGGATTAGCAGGATAAATACATGGGGTGACAAGGAGACAGCAGTAGGGTCTGGGTGGGATTATTGTGGGTGCAAACTCAATGGGCCAAATGGCCTTCCGAATGTAGGGATTTTATTGGATGATTCCAACAGTTTTCCCCAAAATTTCAGCAGAACTTGGCAACACTTTGCATTTATATAGTGTCTATTAAACTAACAATTTGAATTTATACAGTGTTCTACGTGTGATCAAATATTGCAAGGCATTTCACAGGAGCAATTATTAAACAATATCTGACACAGAGCTACCTGGACAGATATGAGTTGATTTTTTAAGTTTATTTATTAGTGTCACAGTTAGATTTACATTAACATTGCAATGAAGTTACTCTGAAAATCCCCTAATCACCACACTCTGGTGCCTGTTCGGGTACAGTAGGGAGAATTTAGCGCGGCCAATGCACCTAACCAGCACATCTAATCGGAACATCCAGAGGAAACCCACGCAGACACGGGGAGAACATGCAGATTCCGCAGAGACAGTGACTTAAGCCTGGAATCGAACCCGGGTCCCTGGCGCTTTGAGGTGGCAGTGCTAATCACTGCGCCACCGTGCCACCTGTTTGAAAGTGTGGTCAAAGGGTGAGGTGTTAAAAAGTATCTTGGAGGAGGAAAGTGAAGAGTTCAGGGAGGAAATTCCAGGGCCAAGGGCAGCTAAAAGCAGGATCACCAATGCTGGAGCGAAGAAAGTCAGGATTGTGTAAGAGGCTGGGGTTGGAAGATCTGCAAGAGTTGCAAGGCATCAAGAAGGCAAATGGCATTTTGACTTTTATTGCAAAGGGGTTGGAGTTTAAAAATAGGAAGGATTTATCGCAATTGTCCAGGGTGTTGGTAAGGCCTCACCTAGAATACTGCACACAGTTTTGATCCTCTTAACCTAAAGGAGGATATAGTAACATTGGAAACAGTCCAAAGGAGATTCACCAGGCTAATTCCTGGATTGTCCTATCACGAGAGACTAAATAGTCTGGCTTTGTATTCTTTGGAGTTTAGAAGAGTGAGGGAGTGACCTTATTCAAACACGTCAGATCCTGAAGGAGCTTGACAGGGTAGATGTTGTAACTAATGGGAGAGTCTCGAACAAGGAGACACAGCTACAAGATAAAGGGCTGATCATTTAAAATGGAAGATTGTAGGAATTTCTTCTTGCAGATGGTGGTGAATCTCTGGAATTCTCTGCCCCAAAAAGTGGTGGAAGCAGGGAGTATTCAAAGTGAAGATGGATAAATATTTGATAGATCAAGATATAAAGAGCTGTGGGGAAACGGCACAGTGAAAGAGTTGAGGCCGGCATAGATCAGCAATGATTGTGCTGAATGGTGGGGCAGGCTTGAAGGGCCGAACGGCCCACTCTTGTTTCTATTTCTTGTGTTCAGGAGGAGGTTGCAGAAGCTGCGAGGGATGAAGCCACGGCAGAGTTTGAACTCACAGAGAGCAAACAGTTCCTTGTTGTAAATCTCGCCTCCTGCGCTGTTTATATTCATGGCAAGTTCATCAGTCATTGACTGCTTAAGATTTACATTGTAAATTCAAACTAAGACAAACCAGTTAACATCCTTAACAAGGTGGAAACACAGAAAAGATTGCAAAAGCACTTTTGTGTTTCTAAAAACAGTGGAAACTCAATAAATTCTTAAAATGAAGATGATGGCCTGGAAAGATGATGAAGTCTGTTGAGTGAGACGATTATTTGGAAAAAAACCCAGTTGCTGCATGGTGTTTCTTGCTAATGAAGTACATCTCCTTTAAGAACTGTATGTTGCAGGAATCAAAGTATCATCTAGACTTTATCAGGGGAGGCGATGGTATTATCTCCAGACTATTAATCCAGAAACTCAGCTATTGTTCTGGGGACCTGGGTTCGAATCCCACCCGGATTTGATGGTGGAATTTGAATTCTTTAAAAAGTATCTGGAATTAAGAATTTAACGATGACCGTGAAACCATTGTCGACTATCGGAAAAACCCATCTGGTTCGCTAATGTCCTTTAGGGAAAGAAATCTGCTGTCCTTACCCGGTCTGGCCTACATGTGACTCCAGAGCCACAGCAATGTGGTTGACTCTCAACTGCCCTCCAAGGACAACTAGAGATGGGTAATAAATGCTGGTCTAGCCAGCGACGCCCATGTCCCAAGAATGAATGAAAAAAATAGTGGGAGGAGTGAGCCACTGGTGGCATCCATTCCTGACTTTAATTAAGTTGCCATGAGCGGCTCGGTGTGGATTAGACCCCAAGCAGTTGGGGCTTTGCTTAGACTCACTCATTAGAAGAACACAGATGTGAAAATATATTCTTGGGATGTGGTCTTCGCTGGTTGGGCCAACATTGAAATTGCCTTTGATAAGGTGGTGTGAAAAACTGCCTTCCTAAAGCACTGTCATTCCTGTGGTATACAACGCTGGGAGGCAGGGAGTTTCAGAGTTTTGACCCAGTGACAGTGAGGGAACAGCAATATCCAAGTCAGGATGGTGTGATTTTGGGGTGATGGTGGACTACAAAAGATCCACTCACACGTAGGTGGAGTGTAATTTTTTTAGCACGATTATGAAATCAATGTTAATGCACAGCTGGTGCAGTCAGATAAAAATTCAGTTATTCAGTGAGAGGGTTACTCAGTGAGGGAGTTACTCAGTGAGTGAGTTACTCAGTGAGGGAGTTACTCAGTGAGGGAGTTACTCAGTGAGGGAGTTACTCAGTGAGTGAGTTACTCAGTGAGGGAGTTACTCTGTGAGTGAGTTACTCTGTGAGTGAGTTACTCAGTGAGGGAGTTACTCAGTGAGTGAGTTACTCAGTGAGTGAGTTACTCTGTGAGTGAGTTACTCTGTGAGTGAGTTACTCAGTGAGTGAGTTACTCTGTGAGTGAGTTACTCTGTGAGTGAGTTACTCAGTGAGGGAGTTACTCAGTGAGTGAGTTACTCTGTGAGTGAGTTACTCAGTGAGTGAGTTACTCTGTGAGTGAGTTACTCTGTGAGAGAGTTACTCTGTGAGAGAGTTACACATTGAGAGAGTTCTCACAGAAACAGTCACTCACTGGGAGAATTACTCCCTGAGGGTGTTACTTAGTGAGAGAGATAGTCAATGAAAACGCTTCTCACTGAAAGAGTTAGTTACTGAGAGAGTTACTCACGGAGAGAGTTACTCAGTGACAGAATTACTCACTGAGAGTGACTCACCAAGAGGGTTCCTCACGGAGAGAGTTACTCACGGAGAGAGTTACTCACAGACAGAATTAGTCAGTGAGAGTTATTCAGTGAGAGAGTTATTCCCCAAGAGAGTTACTCAGTGAGTTATTCAGTGAGAGAGTTACTCATTGAGGATTACTCACTGAGAGAGTTACTTGCTGGGAGTGTTATTCACAGAAAGAGTTTCTCACTGAGAGAGATAGTGAGGGAGTTATTCAGTGAGAGAGTTACTCGGGGGGAGTTACTCACTGAGAGAGTTACTTACTGAGAGAGTTACTTAGTGAGAGATAGTCACTGAGACAAGCCAGTGTGTTTAGGCCTGTCCCTCTCAGAACTGGAGCAATATCTGCCCCTCTCCCCAAAAATTGACTAAGTGTGGGAAAATTGCAATGTGACTTGTGTTGGGACATCCAGTTTTCTCACCTAAAATGACAAAATTCTGCCCGACAAAAGGGCCTGGTCCCTGATGAACATTCAGTCGGATTCTTGAATAACAATGAAGTTCTTTAATGGTTTGCGAGTATAATGGCACATCCAACTGACAAGAAAGGCATTATTGCGAGATAATGGGAGCCAATGATACCCAGTGTGGATGGCATAGTTACAATTGAATGGAACTGCATGTCGCAGGGGGATGATGGGAGGTGTGGCAGTGGGAGGGTGGGGGGAAGAGGTGGATGGTTGGTGGGGAAGAGGGTTGGGGGGGGTGCGATTGGTGGGGTGGGGGGGATGGTTGTGATGCCAAAAGCAGTGGGAGGTCAACACATTCAGAAGGAGAAATCGGAGGAAGGTCAGAAATGGAAGAGGAAAAGTAGCATTTCAGAATAAAGCGTACAGGAATGGGAGATTACCCAGCGTGAAATCAATGAGTCCGAGAAGTGACAAAACACAAACTGAGAATGAGTCAATATTAAAATGGGAACTGGAGTTTGACATGTGGAGGAGAGTACACACCATGGGCTGGGTTCATTGACTGGTTATTCCAACGTATTTGAATTGTTTTTAAATATGTGTTTAATTGATGTTCAATCTCTGGGATGGGGTAATTTTCTTTCTTTTATTCATTTAAATGTAATTTTTTTTTCAGCCAGCGAGCAACATTACTCAAAATGAATTCCCACATGGGCAATAAAGTGGAATTAAATTGAATGAATCTGTGCAACAAGTGGTTAGGATCTGGAGTTTCCTGTCCAACACAGCAGTGGATATAGATTCAAAAATAGCTTTCAAAAAGACAATTCATTAAATATTTTCTCAGAAGACTAAGGAAATTTGGCATGTCAGCTACGGCTGTCTCCAACTTTTACAGATGCACCATAGAAAGCATTCTTTCTGGTTGTATCACAGCTTGGTACGGCTCCTGCTCTGCCCAAGACTGCAAGGAACAACAAAAGATCATGAATGTAGCCCAATCCATCATGCAAACCAGCCTCCCATCCATTGACTCTGTCTACACTTCCCGTTGCCTCGGCAAAGCAACCAGCACAATTCAGGACTCCACGCACCCCGGACATTCTCTCTTCCACCTTCTTCTGGTGGGAAAAAGATCAAGTACCAACCGACTCAAGAACAGCTTCTTCCCTGCTGCTGTCAGACCTTTGAATGAACCTATCTCGCATTAAGTTGACCTTTCTCTACACCCTAGCCATGACTGTAACACTACATTCTGCACTCTCTCATTTCCTTCTCTATGAACAGTACACTCTTTCTGTATGGCACGCAAGAAACAATACTTTCCACTGTATATTAATACATGTGACAATAATAAATCAAATCAAAATATTTCAAGAAGAAAGATTGCAGAGATATGGGGAAAGATCATGAGAGTAGAATTTACTGGACTGGTCTCCGAAAGGGCTGACACAGGTTCAGTGGGCTAAATGGCCTCATTCTGTGTGATTCCAAACAATTCAGAACAGGGAACTCTGAGCAATAATGAGCATAAGCTGCGTAATTGCATTTTGATGTGATCTGTAGAATGCTACAGCCCAGAAGAAGGCCATTCGTCCCACTGAACTTATGCTAACTCTTTGAATAGCTACCTAATATCCACTGAAATAAAAGCAAAATACTGCAGACAGTCAAAATCTGAGATAAAAATGGAAAATGCTGGAAAAATCTCCTTGTGTCTGGCAGCGTCTGTGAATGCTCTGAGAAACTGAGTTATTGTTTCAAACCTGTACGGCTCCTCTTCAGGAAACATTAACACTCTCCCTGCACAGATGCTGCCAAATCTGCTACGTTTTTCCAGCATTTGCTGTTTTTATATCTAAGATCCACTCCCTGCCTTGCAACTCACCTCCCCCCCCCCCTCCCCCCCCTTTGCCTATTTAACCAATTCTCCTTCGAAAGATACGTTAATCCCCGCTGGAGTGAAATACTCCTGTCCGCGGTGGAGGGGGGAGAGGCCAATGGCTCAGAGGTTTCATTAGATGTAAATGATGGGCTGTGTATATAACGCAGCTCTGCCCCATTGCTGACACGGAACTGACACCACCAGAAATCCAGCACTGGAACATGCACTCAGGGTTGGACACCCAGCACGGATCACGCTAATCTCCCAGCCCGCTGTGCTAAAAAATCAGTAAGAAGTCTCACAACACCAGGTTATTTCCAGCAGGTTTATTTGGTAGCACGAGCCACTAGCTTTCGGAGCACTGCCCCTTCATCAGGTAAGTGGGAGTTCTGTTCACAAACAGGGCATATAAAGACACAAACTCAATTTACAAAATAATGTCTGGAATGCGAGTCTTTACAGGTAATCAAGTCTTAAAGGTACAGACAACGTGAGTGGAGAGAGGGTTAAGCACAGGTTAAAGAGGTGTGTATTGTCTCCAGCCAGGACGGTTAGTGAGATTGTATTGACTCATATCGACATATCAGCCAGTCGCGTATATTGACATAGACATCAAGTTTCTACAAAGATGCAAGTGGACTTTAACCTGATGTTGTGAGGCTTCTTACTGTGTTTACCCCAGTCCAACACCAGCATCACCACATCATGGCTAAAAAAAATCATGCAGCGTGATGGGAGAATCGCGCCCCCCCATATCCCATCTGCCAAGATTTTGCCCACTCACCTAATCTGTTTATAACCTTCCATCCACTCTTTGTGTCACCCACACCTTGCCTCCCCACCTATTTTTGTGTCATCCACAAGCTTGTCCAAATTGTTATTGTATATTGTAAATAATTGTGGCCCCAGCCCTGATCCTTGTGGTTGGAGGAAAGCCCCTGAGGCCTCTGTGGTGGGGTGGGGGGTGGGGGAGGTTATTTCTTCTTCTGATTCGGGTCCCGACCCCAGCATGTTTAGGACTCGCCCTTTGAAGTGTTGTCGCGAAACACACCCACCTTTGTTTTGTGACAATGGACGGGAAACGGGATATCCCATCCTGAGGTCAATGGACCTTTCTCTGGTCCCCCTCCCCCACGCCCGCTCCGATTCCCGTGGCGCGCGGAGTAGGAAAATTTACCCCGAAGCGTCAGAAGACCCGGAGAGAAAACCAGCCTGGTTTCACTGGAGAGAAACACACCAGTCTTCAGGCAGATCCTGACATCTTGCAATTATCTGGTAAGATTCCACCCATTGTTGCGGGGCAGTGAACCTGGGAGCCAATTTGTGTAGAGTAAGATCCCACAACAACAACACGATAATCACCGGATAATCTGCTTTAGTGACATTGACTGAGGGATGAATGTTGGCCAAGACACTAGCAGATCTCAGGCAGTATCTATGGAGAGAGAAACAGAACTAACCTTTCAGATTGATAACCTTTCTGTCGGGTGTGGGCTCAAGCAGTGTTAAGCTGAAACATTATTAATGTTGCTTTCTCCACAGATGCTGCCTTACCTGCTAGGTGTTTTCAGCAGTTTTGGTTTTTGTTTCAGATTTCCGGTATTTGTAAGTATTTTGCTTTTGTAGCGCGGAGACTCCCCCTGCTCATTTTCCAAATTGTGCCATGGGATCTCTTGCACCCAACTGTGAGGCCAAATGGGGCTTGAACCTCAACGGAAAGACGGCACATTCCATCAGTAATGATTGCCTTTAGCGGGGAGGTGACGGCCTAGTGATCTTATCACCAGACTATTAATCCAGGCACTCAGCTAATGCTCTGGGAACTTGGGTTCAAATCCCAGCAAGTGGTGGAAGTTGAATTCAATAAAAATATTTGGAATTAAGAATCTACTGATGACCATAAAACCATTGTCGGAAAAACCCATCTGATTCATTAATGTCCTTTTAGGAAGGAAATCTGCCGTCCTTACTTGGTCTGGCCTACATGTGACTCCTGAGCCAGAGCAATGTTGCTGAATCTCAACTGCCCTCCAAGGGCAACTAGAGATGGGCAATAAATGCTGGCCCAGCCAGCAAAGCACATGTCCCACGAATGAATGTTTAAAAAAAAGTACCCCAAAAAAAGATGAATATAAACCAGGTATTCTACCCTCGAAGGCATCACTGTCAGGAGATGAGTTACTCGCCGCAGTGTTCCGATTCTCCTCCATTCTGATATAGAAGCCAGAAATTAACATAACCTGGGGTGCCTACATGCCTATATAGCCTTCACATTGCACAGAATTGTTTTTGTTCATTCGTGGGACATGGGTGTCACTGGTTGGCCAGCATTCCTTGCCCATCCCTTCGTTGCCATTGAGAAGGTGGTGATGATCTGCCTTTTTGAATCCATGTTCTGTGGATTGACGCACAATGCCATTAGGGAAGGAATTCCACCCATCCAGGTAAGTGGGGGGTATTCCATCACACTCCTGATTTGTGCCTTGTAGATGACGGACAGGTTTTGTGGAGTCAGGAGCTGAGTTACTCCTGCACTGTTCCAAGCTTCTAACCTGCCCTTGTAATCACTGTTTATGTGGTGAATCCAGTTGAGTTTCCGGTCAATGGTAACCCTACGGATATTAACAGTGGGGGATTCAGTGATGGTGACACCATTGAGTGTCAAGGGCCAGTGATGAGAATGTCTCTTATTGGTGATGGTCACTGCCGGGCATTTGTGTGGCATGAATCGTAGAATCCCAACAGTGCAGAAAGAGGCCATTTGGCCCATCGTGTCTGCACTGACCACAATCCCACCCAGTCCCTACACCCGTAGCCTGCTAACCCCCTGACACTAAGGGAGAATTTAGAATGGCCAATTCACCTAATCTGCACATCTTTGGACTGTGGGAGGGAAACCGGAGGAAACACATGCAGACGCGGGGAGGACGTGCAAACTCCACATAGACAGTGACCCAAACTGGGAATCGAACCCGGGTCCCTGGTGCTGCGAGGCAGCAGTGCTAACCACTGTGCCACCGTGCCGCCTCATGTTCCTGTGAACATTGTGTGGGAATGTTTGCTAATGGATGAAGGAGCTCTTCATAGTGAAGTGGCATTTTTAATCACGCATTAATTATGATAGTAGAAATGGCATTTAGAGGGCCCTAGCCATGATTCAGTGGATCGCACTCTCATCATTGAGTCAGGAGCTCGTGGGTTCAAGTCCCCACTCCACAGGCAGGGTGAGGAGATGTCCTGAGATTTTGAAAGGTGCTTTATAAATGAAAGTGTTTTCTGTCTGTGGCACCACTCACAATATTGGGAACATTTTATTTTGGATTTATTTCTGCTCGATTTGAGTGATCAGCGTAGGGAGAACATTCTTCAGAATGTAACAAAATCTCCCCGAGGTGCTAAGTTCTGGGTTGAACTGAAGGATGTTGCTTGTTACTGTTGTCTGATTGCACTGTCAAGATGCATCAGTTACAGACGGCCTGGAAGAGATTTCTGCTCCCACGTCAGTGGGTGGCAGAGAGAGCAGACAGAAAGGATACATCGGGGGGAAATTTCCCTTCAAACACAAAACCAGGAACTGTGAAGCGAGAATGAGAAATGGTTCTGGGTGAACACCATCGTAGTGAATGGTGATGGATAGCAATTGCCTGGCAGCAGTGAAACTAACAAAGCGTGAGACGTGGAAGGAACAACACATCAGTGCAATCAGCTACGTGTAATTACGTTATGACGAGGCGAGCGGGAAGACATTTCGCCCGAATCCAATAGCTCTTCAAGCTCATGTTTCAAACTTGCTGATGCTGACTGTCTATTTCGCTTTCTCTGTGGAGGCAACGAGATAGTGATCTGCTGTTAATGTCACCGTACCAGTAATCCAGAAGCCCAGGCTAGTGCGTTGGTAACGCAGGTTCAAATCCCACCACGACCGATGGTGGAATTTTAATTCAATGAATAACATCTGGAAAACAACCTTAGTCTCGGTAATGGTCACCAAGCAATTGTCATAAGAACCCAGAGGGCAGTGTCAGGGGCAGTGCCATGGCACTGAGGTCAGTATCAGGGCAGTGCTAGGGTATGACCCAGGCATGTCCCTCCCCTCCTGGGGGCTATACTTACCTGTGCATTCCCTTCGCCTAGTTCGCGATTTAGAAAGCAGTTGTAAACCTGGCCACTGTGATATCACACGGGTGAGAGGGAATTCCAGGTGTGGGGGATGATACTGCGGGGAAGTCCACTAACGATATGGAAATTTATTTAAATGCGGTTCCTGATTTCCCGGGGTGGGAACTTCATTATGTCACCAGCAGGGGGGACAGGGAAAATCGGAAAACAGGATCTGGCTGGTGAGATTCTCATTTTCCAAGTCTTGTGAGATTTTGGCTTATCCGGTGATTGTCTGTTTAAGTCTCCAGTCACAGAATGAGGGTCACATGATCCGGGGAAGTAATCAGGGAGCAGGGTGGGGAGTCATCCCGGCAAGCTCAGGTTTCTGTTCCAGAATCTTCTTGTATATTCATATGTTTGCTCATGTGCACCTTTTTCTGTGCTGTAAGATTCTACGGGGTGGGATTTTCCATCCGCACACACCCTGCGATTGGAAATTCCCACCCACGGCCAACGGATCTTCACACTTTAGACACCTTTGAGGAGATGGTGATGAGCTACCTTCCTGAATCGCTGCAGTCCATGTGTTGGATATACACCCACAGTGTTGACAAGGAGCAGCATGGTGGCACAATGGTTAGCACTGCTGCCTCACAGCACCAGGAACCCAGGTTTGATTCCAGCTTGGGTCACTGTCTGTGTGGAGTTTGCACGTTCTCCCCATGTCTGCATGGGTTTCCTCCGGGTCCTCTGGTTTCCCCCTACAGTCCAAAAGACGTGCTGGTTAGGTGCCTTGGCCATGTTAAATTCTCCCTCAGTGTACCCAAAAGGGTGCCGGAGTGTGGCGACTAGGGGATTTTCACAGTAACTTCATTGCAGTGTTACTTGTGACACTAATAAGTTTAAAGATCCAGTTGGAAATGCCGGAGAAACTGTTTTATACAGAGAGGGGCGAGAACATGGAACTCACTTTCACAGGGGGTGGTTGAGGTGAATGGGACAGGAGCTGGATAATCACATGAGGGATAGGAGGAGGTTGGACTGGTGCTTGGGCTGATTTCTGTGTGCACAATCTGAGTAAGTCTGTGAAGTGAGAACGATACAAAACCAAACTGTGAAGTTAGTATTACTCTGCGTGCCAAGTGGAAGGTCAATGCTGGGCTCTGTGTTCAAGACTCAACATGTAGAGATGGTGTAAACAAGGTTCTCCATCCCAGATGCTGCAGTATGTCAATCTGTGGACCACAGGAATGACAACAGCCATTTCCCTGGTCATTAAGATTAAGACAGGCGAAATACTCGCAGCGTGCCACTGATCTGTAATCGTGAAAGATCGCCTGACTCATGCAAAGATTTCTTAACAGTGGGAAGCCACGGTCATGATCACCATGTTCCGGCTCTTTGCATCAAAACAATCTTCAGATTAGCTCCAGGCACCCATCCAGTTCAAAAATGGGTGCCAAAATGTTGAAACCACATGACGTAGGTTTGAAGGTAATGTCTAACAGGTGGTGATTGTGTCATTGAAATGGACACTGTAACATTGTGATTATGTTACTGGACTGGTAATTCAAAGAGCGTGTGTCCAATCCCCACCAGGAGGATTTGGGAAGCTAAATTCCCCAAAATGTGGAAATAAAACAAACTAGCATCAGCAAAAGTTGTTATGAAGCTGAGGCATAGAGTCATAGAGGTTTACAGCATGGAAACAGGCCCTTCAGCCCAACTTGTCCATGCCGCCCCCTTTTTTTAACCATTAAGCTAGTCCCAATTGCCTGTGTTTGGCCCATATCCCTCTATATCCATCTTATCTGTGTAACTATCTAAATGCTTTTTAAAAGACAAAATTATACCCGCTTCTACTGCTACCCCTGGCAGCTCGTTCCAGATACTCATCACCCTCTGTGTGAAAAAATTGCCCCTCTGGACACTTTTGTATCTCTCCCCTCTCACCTTAAACTTATGCCCTCTAGTTTTAGACTTCCTTACCTTAGGGAAAAGATGTTGATCTATGCCCTCCATTATTTTATAGGCCTCTGTAAGATCATCCCTCAGCCTTCTACACCCCAGGGGAAACAGTCCCAGTCTATTCAGCCTCTCCTTATAACTCAAACCACCAAGTCCCAGTGGCATCCTAGTAAATCTTTTCTGCACTCTTTCCAGTTTAATTGTTGTAAAAACTGAAACTACTTCACTCATGTCCTTTAGGGATGAAGTCATTATGGCCTCCACTGAGAGGCCTAGAGGTGATTCCAGTCCCTCAAGAGAGTTACCCTATATTTGGGTTTGTAGTGGGCACTGGTGCGGTGTCTGCACATTCTCCCCGTGTCTGCATGGGTTTCCTCCAGGTGCTCCGGTTTCCTCCCACAGTCCAAAAGATGTGCTGGTTAGTTGCATTAGTTGTGCTAAATTCTCCCTCAGTGTACCCGAACAGGTGCCAGACTGTGGCAACTGGGGGATTTTCACAGTAACTTCATTGCAGCGTTAATGTAAATCTACTAGAGTGTAACTCTCACAGCATTCAGCCAATTGGTGAATTTGAGTCCACTATGTCACTGGTGAGTTACTGATTGGTTCATATCTGGGCACAGGACTGCTCGAACCCGATTGGATCTCAATTTACTGAGTCATGATTGAATGTCAGTCAGGGACACTGTATGGGATTCTTAAAGATGTTTTCATTCGTGGGATGTGGGAGTCGCTGGGAAAGACAGCATTTATTACCCAACCCTATTGGCTAATGAGAAGCCTCAATGCACCAAGGAGGCAGAAGTCAGACGTGTTTTAAAACAAAGGTATCCAGTTTTGGCCTTGGACACTGCTCACATTACCCCTCGCTGAGTGGTCTGACTCTCAACTGCCCTTTGAAGTGGTCTCAGATCTCATTTAGTTGCATCAAAGCACCAAGTAAGATGATGACCCACCACCCACCTTTTTAGGGCAACTCTTGGATGAATAGGAGGATGGTGGGTCTGTCTAGAAGCAGGGGTCACAGCCTGAGGACTCGGGGTAGACCATTGAAGGTGAGGAGACAGTTCTTCACCCAACGAGTAGTGAGCATATGGAATTCATGACTATAGGAAGTAGTTGATGCCAAAACAATGAATGTATTCAAGGGGTAGCTGGATAAAGCACTTGGGGCAAATGGGATCAAAGGTTATGGGGTGAAAGCAGGATTAGGTTATTGAGTTGGACAGTCAGCCATGATCATGACCAATGGCGGAGCGGGCTTGCAGGGCCAAATGGCTTCCTCCTGCCCCTATCTTCTATGTTTCTATGTAATAGATGATGGTGGTTCCCAAATCTCAAAAGCAAATGCTGACAAAACTTAAGAATTTAAAAGCAACTCAAAATAAACTTTCACCCAGCGAGTTGCTGCCTTGAAAGGGCAGTGGAAACGGATTCCGTAATGCACGGAAATGGAAACGCATAAATACTTCAAGAGAAAAAAGTTGCATAGTTCTCAGGGTGGAGCTGGGAACCGGGTTTACTTGGGTGGATCTTTCAAAGGGGTGGAATAAGCCAGAAGAACCATAGGATCTGGGGACATGAGTAGGTGATTCAGTTCCGCCAACCTGCTCTGCCATTTAATATGACCACGGCTGATCTAATCTCAGCCTCACTTTCCTGCCCATCCATTATAGCCTTTCAAACCCTGACTAATTAAAATTCTGTTCACCTCTTCCCTAAATTTATTCAGTATCCTGGCATCCGCCACGCTCCACAGAATCTCACCCCCCTTTGAGAAGGTTTGGGTGGAGTTTTCCCATCCTGACCCACACGGGAATCATAGCGGGCAGGACATAACATTTGGGGACCGTGCAAAGGTCCGTTGACCTTCGGCAGAAATTTCCGGTCTTGTGGGCGAGTGCGGCCAGAAAATGCTGCCTCATGTCTGTTTTAAACCTGCCAGCCCTCATTATAAATCCTAAAACCACGACCAACTAGCTTCTTCCTGTGTTGGGTCAGTCTATAAACCCAGCCAATCCGATCTCTGGGTGAGTGAGAAACGTATGAAAGGAGACAAAGACTAATGTGAGTTTGCCCATAGAATCCCAACAGTGCAGAAGGGGACCCACCGAGCCTGCACCGACCACAATCCCACCCTGGTCCTATCCCCGTAACTGCACGTATTTACCCTGCTAATCCCCCTGACACTAAGGGGCAATTTAGCATGGCCAATCCACCTAACCTGCACATCTTTGGAGTGTGGGAGGAAACCCATGCAGACACGAGGAGAACATGCAGACTCTGCACAGTGACCCAAGGACGGAATTGAACCTGGGCCCCTGGCACTGTGAGGCAGCAGTACTAACCACAATGCCACCGTGCTGCTCATTATGATGTTTGAGCACACATATAATTGTGCGTGCCAATAGGGAGGAAAGGCATAAACTTATAATTTTCTTACTATCTTTTTCTGAAGACTCTGGTCCCTGGTTGCAGCTATCCACTTGGTCAATGTGTCCTTTATCTCCAGAGAAATAACCACCGACTAGTCTTCAGAATAAACAGTATGTATTCCTCTGATTACCAATCATGTAGCAAAACAGGCAGCTGCCCTAGTGGCTATCCCACCATCAGCGCGGCATTTGGAGGGATCGGCGTCCTTCGATAAAACAAGCTTGCAAAGATGGCAACTGTATTTCCTCTGTTTGTCATTATTAACAAACATGTTTCTGTTCAAACATTATGAGGTGACTGGGAAGAGCTTGTGGTTAAATTAATAGTAGTCATTAACCTGAGGCTTCGTCAAAGTTCATTTTAAATGTGTCGTGTTAATTGGACTCCCTCACATTCTTGGGTTTTGAGATCTCTGCCAGCTCCCTGACAGTGTTAATCATCAGCGTTTGTTATTTTTCATGTAATTTCTGTTAGAGATTGTTAACAATGCTGGAAAGAAGAGGAAGGCTTGGAAACCCTGGGTCTTCACTCTGATCACCAAACAACGATCTAAGGTTTGATGTAGGCTGTGTGAACTGAGCAGAGTAGAGCTCCTACTTCCCATTATCATTCCCCACTCCAGCCTCAGAACAGTCCGCTCCCCCAATAGGGTGTGATCCCCTCTTTATCACATGCACAAACCTCCAACACACGGACTGCAGCGGTTCACCACCTCCTTCTCAATAGAGGGTTGGGCAATAAATGCTCGCTTTCTCAACAAAACCCACATCCCATGAGCAAATACATTTAAAAGGAGCCCACACAGCTGCTCTGAATTATTTCCAATCGTCACTCTGTAAACTACGGTCCAATCGGTGTTCATCTGTGATCAGATATTACCCAATCAGCAACTCACCAATGACATATTAGAGTCAAATCCACCAATCAGCTGAATGCTACAAGTTTGACCTCCCTTCAGGGAAAAGTACCCCATTGGCCAAGAAGCCATTGGGACAGCCCTGGAATTATGGAAGACGTGATATAAATGATCTTTATTTCTTTACCTTTACCTCTTCCACACTCGTCATCCAAGGTCCAAAACAGTGATTCCCGGTTAAGCAGCGTTTCACTTGCACCTCTTTCAATTTGGTCTATTGCATTCGCTGCTCCCAATGTGGTCTCCTCTATATTGGAGAGACCAAGCGTAATTGGGTAATCGTTTTGCTGAGTACCTTCAGTCCGTGCACAATCAGGACCCTGACCTTCCGATTGTTTGCTATTTTAACACACGATCTTCCTCCCATGCCCATAAGTCTGTCCTTGGCCTGCTGCAATGTTCCAGTGAAGTTCAACGCAAACTGGAGGAACAGCATCTCATCTTCCAGCTCGGCACTTTACAGTCATCCGGTCTCAGTATCGAACTCAACAACTACAGATGATTAGCTCCACCCCACCTCCACCCCTTTGTTTTCCTTTTATTTTGTATTTATTTTTACTGTTCTCTACCTTTTATTTCTTTATAGTCTTTCTTCATTTTTCTTCCACCCCCCCACTCTTTCCCCTTACATTATCCCCTCACCTTCCCTTTTCTCCTCCCCCCCCGCTTCCCCTTTTCTACATTCTACCCCTGTCCCATTCCCCCCTCCCCCAACATCTCTATCTGGCACAGCTTACAGCTTCTCTGCTGTTTGGCCATTCTCACCCTTTACTCTCTCTGGGGACAGCCATTAGCAGTCTTTTCCCTTGGATTCTACGGTTATGACACATCTTTCATTCCCTCACCCTGCAGTATAAACATCTCCCACTTTCTAATGCCTTTTGGAGAAGGGTCATCTGGATTTGAAACGTCAGCTCTTTTCTCTCCTTACAGATGCTGCCAGACCTGCTGAGATTTTCCAGCATTTTTTCTTTTAGTTTCTTTATTTCTTTACTGGTCACATGGGAATTTTCCTCAGCCGTGATGCAAGGGAATCCACCCCCAGCTCCCCACAAAGGAATCTTTTACCTGATGTGATCCCTGGCATTTCACTCAGCGCGAATTGAGATAGAGCCACTAATGTGATGCATAAACTCCACGTGCAGCTAAATAACTCCTACACTTTCCACATAACTCATAGAGATTTCCTTGCACGGCTGATGTGACGTGCGTGTGGCAAAACATGTTTGCTCATGTATGGTTGAAGCTTCAATAGACATTTCATTGAATCATTGAATCCCTTCAGTGCAGAAGAGGCCATTCAGGTCTGCACCGACTGTCAGAATATCTCACCCAGACCCTCACTTCTGTCCACAATCGGGTGACTTTCCCATGGTTAATCCATCTAACTTACACATCTTGGGATACCGAGAGGCAATTTAGCGTGGCCAATCCACCTGCACATCTTTGGACTGTGGGAGGAAACCAGAGCACCGGGAGGAAACCCACGCAGACACGGGGAGAACGTGCATACTCCACATAGACAGCGACCCAAGCCGGGAATCGAACCCCGTTAGCAGAATGGCAAAGAATAATCTCTGCTGTGAAAAATGGTGCCTGAAAGGAAAAAGAATGCCTCTGGCCAACAAGACAGGCATTAACACACGAGGTAAAAAGGAAAAAAAAGAATGTTGATAGGAGTAGAGAGGGAAGGGAATCATGTGACACATGAAGATCGATATAGACTCTTTGGATTGAATGGCCTGTTTTTATGCAGTAAATTCTATGTAATGAGGTTAAGGGCAGCATGGTGACACAGTGGTTAGCACTGCTGCCTCGATTCCCAGGTTCGGTTCCCAGCTTGGACCACTGTCTGTGTGGAGTTTGCACATTCTCCCCATGTCTGCGAGGGTGTCCACTGGCTGTTGCGGTTTTCTCCTACAGTCCGAAGATGTGTGGGTTAGGCGGACTGGCAGTGCTAAATTGCCCCTTAGTGTCCAAAGGTGTGAGGATTAGTGGGGTAAATATGTGGGGTTATGGGGATAGGGCCTGGGTAAGATGCTCAATCACAGAGTTGGTGCAGACTCAATGGGCTGAATGGCCTCCTTCTGCACTGTAGGGATTCTATGACAGGGTACAATTGGCTTGAAGCTAGGCCTCACTATCGTTAACTCAGATTGCTGCCTACATCATTTCATTGTGTGAAAAGTTAGTGAAAACAGGAGTCTTTTGAAGTTACCCCCTCACCTTCAACATCATGAAATTATTCCAACATTCTGTAAGCCGCCCCAGCCACAATGCCCATTAATCGTGTCAAGAAAACATTTTGCTGTCTGTGACAGTAAAAAAAAACTCAAGGTTAGTCAAGCATTTGAAATGATTTGACTTTGCAATTAGCCAAGGCTCTTAAGAACCATCTCGTACACCCTTTTGTATTGGAAATAATCCAACACATTCTTCAACCTCAGTTATTTAGATGTGTATCAGTAACTTGACGAGGCAGTGGGAAGTGAGTAGGATTGGAATGCTGATATCAAATGAGTTAAAACGGGATGTTCGTGATCAGTTCAGATCTATAATATCGATTTTTGTGACAATGGATGAATGTTTGTCTTGAAATTTTGCCCGTCCCTCAATCCTCAAAATCTCTGCAGGATCCATTTCAGGTCTTTGTGCATTCATCACTTCAGTGCCTTGGGCCAAGTCTCCAGCTGACCGACCCCTAAGCTCTAGAATTCTCTCCCTAAACCTGGTGTTCTCTCACTCTATAGAATAGAATCCTGCAGTGCCATTTGGCCCATCACGTCCACACTGACTAAGCTACAAGAGGTTACACTTGTAGCTTCTTGGAAACCTATCACTTTGACCAGATTTTGATCACGGGCTGTGCGACAGTAACTCCACGTGTGGCTCAATGTCACACTTTGGTTGCTAATTACTCCTGTGAAGTATTTTGAGATGTTTTACGATGTTAAGGACATTCTTATAACCGGAAGTTATTGTCGCTGTTAGGTTGCCAATTAGCAACAAGAAGCAGTTAGACTCACCGGTGATGGAATTACACCGCGTTACACCTGCTTTTCAGCTGGTAATTGGATACAGAAGTTAAGCAACAGCAACCCTCACTGCGATAGGAAAAGTTTCTTACGTGCAAGAAAGAAACTTTGGCCTTTGTGTTCGGTACAGTGAATCTACTGTTCCAAATCTGGCCCAGAGTTTCAGTTGTTCCTGTACTGGCAGCCTTGTCTTCTGATGTGTCCCATTCTAAGTACTGGAATTCCCTCCCTAATCCTCCCTATCTCCCACTCCACTTGTAACAAAAAAATGCTCCTTTAAATCTACCTTTTTGAATAAACCTTTGATCACCAGTCCCAATGTCTCCTTGGACTTAGTGTCAATTATTGTCCGATTTGTGCCAGGGATTGCCTTGGGATTTGTTAGCACGTTACAGTGGCTAGATACAGTTGTTATTGTTGTACTGTTATTACCCTCTGTGATTTCCTGAGAAAATAACTATCATTCCTCAAAACAAGTCTGATCCCATTTATTCAGGGTAAACGAGTAGTCAGTCTTACAGGCCTTTGTAATCTGAGACTATAATGAAATGATCGCCTGTTTGTTTAATCCTTTTTTGAAAGTAAATTATACCTTTCGCACTGACTGTACAATGTGATCATTGTGAGCTAAAGGATTTTTACACAATTGAAGCCTGGGAAGGGTGGAGTTTTCAATGATTGTTGATTTAATCCCAAAACTGCCGCACAGGTCAGACCACACATCAATTGAATTGGCAGTGAATGTGAGAGCTTGCTGATTGAATGGACACTTCCAACGTTTGTGACCTCTTTTGATATTTATAGTGCCAAATAATGATCACTCCAACAAGTGTCTAACCTCCGCTTTACAATCTTTCATTACCGTTGCTTGATGCTTTCAAGGGTGCAACAGTGACAAGATCTGATTATCCATTCCCCTACCTGGGGCGGCACCAGTTATTAGCACTGCTGTCTCTCACAGCGCCAGGGACCCAGGTTCGATTCTGGCCTTGGGTGACTGTGTGGATTTTGCGCGTTCTCCCCATGTCTGCGTGGGTTTCCTCCGGGCGCTCCGGTTTCTTCCCATAGTCCAAACACGTGCAGATTAGGTGGATTGGCCACGCTAAAATTGCCCCTTAGTGTTAGGGGGAGTCAATGGGGTAACGATGTGGAGTTACAGGGATAGGGCCTGGGTGGGATTGAGGTCGGTGCAGGCTTGATGGACTGAATGGCCTCCTTCTGCACTGTAGGATTCTATTCTTAAACATTCACACCCTCCAGGGTATTGTAGCAGCAGTGTGCACCACTTACTCGATTCACTGCAGTAACTTGCCAAACCTGTGACTTCTACAGCAAGAAGTACAAGGAAAATTATGACCAGCGCCTCTGTAATTTCCACACTCTCTTCCTCTCTATACCTTTGGATGTATCTCATCCAGTCCTGATACACGGTGGCACAGTAGTTGGCACTGCTGCCTTACAGCGCCAGGGACCCAGGTTTGATTCCGGCCTTGGGTGACTGTCTGTGTGAAGTCTGCACTTTCTCCCCGTGTCTGCGTAGGTTTCCTCCGAATGCTCCGGTTTCCTCCCACAGTCCAAAGCTGTGCAGGATGGGGGGGATTAACAGGGTAAATATGTGGGGTTACGAGGATAGGGCCTGAGTGGGTTGCTCTTTCATTGAGTCAGAACTCTATGGGCCGAATGGCCTCTCTCTGCACTGTAGGGATTCTATGAAACCTTTAACTTCACATATAGGCAGCCTATTCCAAATAACTCTTTAAACCCTTGAATTGTCTCTTCTTTAACTATGACCAGCAAGCATCTCTTCCTTGGTAAAGACAGATGCAAAGTATTCATTTCATATCTGTCCTCTGCCTCCATGAGTCAATCCCTGTTTTGGTCCATAATCAGCCCCACTCTTTCTTTTACTACCTTTTTACGAATTTTATTCCCATGATAAGACATCTGTACATGAGCATAGGCAGTGTGCTTCTCAATAGAGTGCTTGAAGGAGTTGGCGTTATGTAATCTAGAGTGAATTTAGTATCATTGTGCTTTATAGCACAGAGGCCCTTTGGCCCATCATGTCTATGCCAACATTTCTGAAGCTTGAGTGAAAACAGGCCCCACCAGTAGCAAAACACACGGCCCACTTCCTACACTCCACCACTTTCAACTTGAACCAAGTACATAGATCCAACTGACTGTGATCTGAGTTCCTGGAGCATACTGTGCGACACTCTGTACGAAGCTTAAAAGGCTTCCACATTAGTTGTTCCCCAACCACTGCATCCCATCTATCAGCTTCATTATTCAATCTTCTAAGTCGAATTGTGTGCTTTAGGAATCTTTCACAGTATTAGCACTGCAGCTTCACAACGCCAGGGATCCAGGTTTGATTCCTGGCTTGGGTCACCCTTTGTGCAGAGTCTGTACGTTCTCCCCATGTCTGCTGGGGTTTTCTCTGGGGGCTCCAGTTTCCTCCTACGGTGCGAAAGACGTGCTGGTTACGTGCATTGGTCATGCTAATTTCTCCCTCAGTGTACCCGAACAGACGCTGGAGTGTAGTGACTAAGGGACTTTCACAGTAACTTAATTACTTAAGCCTACTTGCGACACTTATAATTAAACTAAACATGCAGTATTAGACAGTCAACAGCTACCTGAGGCCAGTCCCACGAGGAGGGGCAAATTTAGAACAAGGATTTCAACAACTGAACTTTCGCCATCTCGGGTTTTCCATTACTGGTCCTTAAGAGTTGGATTTTCTCATCCCTGACATGAGGGTTGTATGGAATTTAATTACTTTTTTCAATGTAACCCTTGAGTTTACACTGAGGAAGGACAATTTTTATTCTGTTTTACTTTATTTGTTGGACAGATACGTAGTTCCAAAGTAGTGTGGCGAGTAGGTGGTTTGATGTTTGCTGACGACACCACCATAGTGGGTCGGACCTCAAACAATGACGAGACAGAGTACAGGAACGAGATGGAAAATCTGGTGAACTGATGCAGCAACAATAATCTCTCCCTCAATGTCAACAAAACGAAGGAGATTGTCATCGACTTCAGGAAGCGTAAGGGAGAACATGCCCCTGTCTACATCAATGGGGGCAAAATAGAAATTGTCGAGAGCCTCAAGTTTTTAGGTGTCCAGATCACCAACAACCTGCCTGGTCCCCCCATGCATACACTATAGTTAAGAAAGCCCACTAACACCTTTACTTTCTCAGGAGGCTATGGAAATTCAGCATGTCCACTACGACTCTCACCAATTTTTGCAGATGCACCGTGGAAAGCATCTTTTCCAGATGTATCACAGCCTGGTCTGTTTCCTCCTCTGTCCAAGGCCACAAGAAACTACAAAGGTTTGTGAACGTAGCCTAGTCCACCTCTCAAACCAGCCTTCCATCCACTGATTCTGTCTCCACCTTCCGCTGCCCCGGGAAAGCAGCCAGTATAATCAAGGGCCCCGTGTACCTCAGGCATATTCTTTTCCACCTTCTTCTGTCAGGAAAAAGATACAAAAGTCTGAGATCAAATGCCAACCGACTCAAGAACAGCTTCTTTCCTTCTGCCATCAGAATTTTGAACGGACCTACCTTATATTAAACCGATCTTTCCCTTCACCCTAGCTACAATTGTAACACTACATTCTGCACTGTCTTCTTTCCTTCTCTATGAACGGTATGCTTTGTCTGCATAGTGCGCAAGAAACGATACTTTTCACTGTACACCAATACATGTGACAATAAAATTAAATCAAAATCAAATAAGAGACAGATCATGTATCCTGGTTGGCGTCTCTGGTGCCATGTTGATTGGTTTCCGGGTGAGGGGGGACTGTAGAGGGTGATATGAGTGTGCTGGACCGACGGTCCAATATGGCCCCAGGACCTTTGAACCCGGCAGCTGATGGCAGGCGGATGAATCAGCTCCTGTCCCACCAGGTGGCTTGGCGAGATCTTCACTCAAGCATGGGAGGCACGGTGGCACAGTGGTTAGCACCGCTACCTCACAGAGCCAGGGACGCAGGTTCGATTCCCAGTTTGGGTGTCTATCTGTGTGCAGTCTGCATGTTCTCCTCATTTCTGCCTGGGTTTCCTCTGGGGTGCCCCTGTTTCCTCCCACATGCTGATTAGGTGCCATTTTAACACACGATCCTGCTCCCATGCCCACGTGTCTGTCCTTGGCCTGCTGCAATGTTCCAGTGAAGCTCAATGCCAACTGGAGGAACGGCGTCTCATCTTCCGGCTCAGCCCTTTACAGCCTTCCATTCTCAACATCAAACTCAACAACTACAGATGATTAGTCCTCTTTGTTTTCATTCTATTTATTTTTACCTTTTATTTCTTTATTGTCTTTCTTCGTTTTTCTCCCCCCCACCGTGCCAGTCTTTCCCCTACTTGATCCCCTCTTTCCTTACCTTTTCTCTCCCTTTGTTTCCCCTTCCCTCCTTTTTCTAATTTTATCTCTCTCCTACCCATTCCCCCCACATCTTCACCTGTCACAGTTTACCCTCTGATTTCAGCTTCTGTGCCGTTTGGCCATTCGCACCTTCTATTCTCTCAATGGGTTGCCATTAACAGCCTGGTTTCTGTGGCTGTGACTCATCTTTCATTCCCTCACTCTGCAGTATGAATATCTCTCACTTTCTTTTAGCTTTGACAATGGGCGATCGGGACTCGAAACGTCAGTTCTTTTCTCTCCTTACAGATGCTGTCAGACCTGCTGAGATTTTCCAGCATTTTCTATTTCAGGTGCACTGGCCATGCTAAATTCTCCCTCAGTGTACCCAAACAGGTGCCGGAGGGGTTTTCACAGTAACTTCATTGCAGTGTTAATGTAAGCCTACTTGTGACCAATAAATAAACTTGAAAGATCTTAATGAAGTTCCAACTGTGGAACCGGGTGGGAGCCCTCATCATTCTGACCCACGGGAACAGCGCCACCCGAACTATTCACCGCTGTGCTTGAATAAGCAATGGAGTTTGACCATAAACAGGAGGCTCCGTTCTGCAGTAGCAATGCCCACACAGACAGAGATGTGGAGAAGCTGGCACTGGACTGGGGTAAGCACAGTAAGAAGTCTCCAGGTTAAAATCCAACAGGTTTATTTGGTAGCGCGAGCTTTCGGAGAGCTGCTCCTTCATCAGGTGATTGAGAATGAGCAACCAAAATGTGACATTGAGCCACATGTGGACTTTCTGTAGGACAACCCATGATCAAAACCTGGTTAAAGTGGTAGATTTCCAGGAAGCTACGAGTGTGACCTCTTGTAGCTTAAAGAAAGGGAGCGGACGCCAGGTTTAGGATGAGAATTCTAGAGCCTAGGGGTCGGTCAGCTGGAGATGTAGCCCCTGAGTGAGTGAGTCACTCACCTCATGAACGAGCAGCGTTCCGAAAGCTCATGCTACCAAATAAGCACGTTGGACTTTAACCTGGTGCTGTGAGACTGCTTACCACGTAAAGTAAAGGGTGGGATTTTCCACCTTCCCTGCCCCACCCTGACTTACCTCACCCCCACCACTATGATGGGACCCACCACAGGAGATGCAATGGCCCAACTAAAAGTTGATTTTTGGTGGGACCAGCCAATCCCAGTGACAGATGGGCCGGAAAATACTGCCCGAATGGGAGAGACGGGAATGCTCCATATTGCCATGGATCCAATGCTTGGGTATAGAGATTTCCAAAGCTATTAGAATCATAGAATCCCTACAGTGCAGAAGGAGGCCATTCGGCCCATCGAATCTTCACTGACAGCAATCCCACTCAGGTCTATCCCCATAACCCTACATATTTACCCAGCTAATTCCCCTGACACTAAGGGGCAATTTAGCATGGCTAATGCACCTAACCTGCACATCTTTGGATTGTGGGAGGAAACTGGAGCACCCGGAGGAAACCCACGCAGACACGGGGAGAACATGCAGTCTCCGCACAGTGACCCGAGGCCGGAATCGAACGCTGTGAGGCCGCAGTGCTAACCACTGTGCCACTGTGCTGTCCATTAAAGTGGATTGATTATTATCAGCAGGGATGTGTTAGATTACCAGTGAGGAACAGTGGGATACGGAAATGAATACAGAGTGATGTTGGAAAGTGTAGCCATTCAGACTTTGGGCTCATAAATCGCACGTTTCCTAACATTGTGAGTTAAATTATTTTCTGGTGTCCCACTGTTCCTGAACTGCTAATTCTGTTCAGACTACCAGGCAGGCTTGTTGGACCTAACAAACCACAAAGCTGAACTCACATCAGCAAAGATGTCATTCACCCAATGTTCCTGATATTTCCACAAGATATGTTAATTTAACATCCTCAAACAATACAGCTGAGTAATTCCTGCCATTCCACACTGCAATACCGGAACATAAAATATTAATAAAACACACAAGAGAAATAAGTAGAAATTAGGGAACTAAATTTAGCCATGATGGAATTAAATGGCAGAGCAGGTTTAGGTTTTTCTAAGTCCACCTGGGAGGGCAGGCAGGGCCAGAGGTTAACATTAAGCGCGGTGGCACAGTAGTTGGCACTGCTGCCTCACAGCGCCAGGGACCCAAGTTCTAATCTGGCTGTGAGTCATTGTTTGTGTGCAGTTTGCATGTTCTCCCCATGTCTGCGTGGGTTTCCTCCGGGTGATCCAGTTTCCTCCCACACTCCAAAAATGTGCGGGTTAGGTACATTGGCCATGCTAAATTCCCCCTTAGTGTTAGGGAGATTAACAGGAGTTACATGGACAGGACCAAGTAGGATTGTTGTTGATGAAGACTCGATGGGCTGAATGATCTCTTTCTGCATTGTAGGGATTCTATGATCTCAGCTAAAATTGCCTCCCCCTCAGTGCTGGCATTGAGACTATCATAGAATCATAGAAACTCTACAGTGCAGAAGGAGGCCATTTGGCCCTTCGGGTCTGTACCAACAACAATCCCACTCAGGCCTTATCCCTGGAACCCCACGTATT
Organism: Carcharhinus amblyrhynchos; assembly: GCF_965287045.1. Lineage (NCBI taxonomy): Eukaryota > Metazoa > Chordata > Chondrichthyes > Carcharhiniformes > Carcharhinidae > Carcharhinus > Carcharhinus amblyrhynchos. The sequence continues at coordinate 13,057,245 of NC_137351.1, forward strand.
TACCCTGCTAACCCCTCTAACCTATGCATCCTGGCATACTAAGGGGCAACTTAGAATGGCCAATCAAACTAACTGATGTATCTTTGAAACGTGGGAGGAAACCCTCGCAGACACAGGAGAACGTGCAAATTCTGTACAGACGGTGACCCAAGCCGGGAATCGAACCTAGGTCCTTGGACCTGTGAGACAACAGTGCCAATCACTGTGCCACCATGCTGCCCGATCGGTCTAGATGTTTGTGTTCAAGTCCCTGCAGATTCTGCACCTATATCTGGCTCAGTAAGAAATCTCACAACACCAGGTTAAAGTCCGACAGGTTTATTTGGTAGCACGAGCTTTCAGAGTGCTGCCCCTTCATCAGGGCTCAGAGGACGGTGTCAGCAATCACACTAAGGCTGACAGCACATTCAGTTCAATATTTCTGGTCACAGGAAAAGTCCCTCAGGCTGAAAGGCAATGTCTGAAGACAACTCCTTTCCTCACAGCTGCTGAAGTTCTAATGGCATTATTATGCTAAGTGAAAAAACAGCAGTCTGTCCACAGCAAACTCCCCCAAACAGCACTGTGATAACGACCAGATAATCTGTTTTAACAACGCAGACTGAAGGATAATCATTGGCCTGAACATTGGGGAAAACTGTCCTGCTCTTCCTCAAATAGTGCCCTGGGATTCTTTACATGGAGCCCAGAAAGCAAACAGAACCTTGGTTCATTTGATTTGATTTGATTTATTATTGTCACATGCATTAACATACAGTGAAAAGTATTGTTTCTTGTGCACTATACAGACAAAGCATACCATTCATAGAGAAGGAAAGGAGAGAGTGTAGAATATAGTGTTACAGTCACAGCTAGGGTGTAGAGAAAGATCAACTTAATGCAAGGTAGGTCCATTCAAAAGTCTGACAGCAGCAGGGAAGAAGCTGTTCTTGAGTCGGTTGGTACGTGACCTCAGACTTTTGTACCTTTTTCCTGAAGGAAGAAGGTGGAAAAGAGGATGTCTGGGGTGCGTGGGGTCCTTAGTTATGCTGGTTGCTTTGCTGAGGCAGCAAGGAGTGTAAACAGAGTCAATGGATTGGAGGCTGTGATGGATACAAGCGGAAAGAATGCTTTCTGTGGTGCATCTGTAAAAGTAGGTGAGAGTTGTAGCTGACATTCAACATCTTATTGGAAAGAAAGCACCTCTGACAGTTTAGCACTTCCTCTGTACTGCCCCGGAAATGTCAGCTCAGAATCTCCATCCGGTCTCTGGAGTGGGACTTGAACTCACGATTCAGAGTGCTACCCACTGGAACATTGAAACTAGAAACAGGAGTAGGCCATTCGGCCCTTCGCGCCTGTTTTGCAGTTCATCTTCATCAGGGGTGATCATCGTGTTCATAGAATCCCTACAGTGCAGATGGAGGCCATTCAGTCCATCAAATCTGCACCGACCACAATCCCACCCAGTCTCTAATCTCACGTATTTATCCTGCTAATCCCTTTGATACTAGGGTCAATTTAGCATGGCCCATCAACCTAACCTGCACACCTTTGGAGTGTGGGAGGAAACTGGGACACCGGGAGGAAACTCACGCAGACACGGGGAGAATGTGCAAACTCTACTCAGGCAGTGACCCGAGGCTGGAATCGAACCCGGGCCCCTGGCGCTGTGAGGCAGCAGTGCTAACCACTGTGCCGCTGTGCTGCTCTGAGCTGTGGCAGATACACGAATGGGTGGAATGCTTGCTCCAGTTTGTCGATGGGCTGTCCAGGTCTCCGCACCGAATGGAGGTCTGTGCAGGGTGAACAACCCTCCATCAGGAAAGCAGAGCAAGAGATTGGGTTTGAGGCCTGAGAGAAGGTTGTTCCCTCTCTCTGACGTTCACCCATTGATCCCTGATGATTGGTGTTGGTGGGCACGAGCAGAATCAGAGTCGGTTCGCGATGTTGCTCTTTGATACCCAGTCTGTACATGAAGAACAGTCATAGAGTCATAATGGTTTACAGGATGGAAACAGGCCCTTCGGCCCAACTTGTCCATGCTGCCCAGTTTTTACCACTAAGTTGCAACTGTACACAACTCTGGTGCGGCCGCACTTGGAGTATTGTGTGCAGTTCTGGTCCCCACATTATAGGAAGGATGTGGAGGCTTTGGAGAGGGTGCAGAGGAGGTTTACCAGGATGTTGCCTGGTATGGAGGGGAGGTCCTATGAGGAGAGACTGAGGGATTTGGGGTTGTTTTCGCTAGAAAGAAGGTGGCTAAGAGGGGATCTTATTGAAACATATAAGATGATTAGAGGTTTAGATAGGGTGGATAGTGATAGCCTTTTTCCTCGGATGGAGAAAGCTAGCACGAGGGGGCATGGCTTTAAATTAAGGGGGGGTAGTTATAGAACGGATGTCAGGGGTAGGTTCTTTACCCAGAGGGTGGTGAGGGATTGGAATGCCCTGCCTGCTGCAGTTGTAAATGCGCCTAGTTTGGGGGTGTTTAAGAGATCCGTGGATAGGTTTATGGACGAAAAGGGATTGGTTTCGGTTAGTGGGTCATTGTTTTTTAACTGGTCGGCGCAACATCGTGGGCCAAAGGGCCTGTTCTGCGCTGTAGTGTTCTATGTTCTATGTTCTAAGTTAGTCCCAATTGCCCACATTTGGTCCACATTCCTCTATACCTATCTTATCCATGTAACTGTCTAAATGCTTTTTAAAAGCCAAAATTGCCAGCAAGGGATCCTGGAGATGTGTTCTTTGAACCACAGAAAGAGCCAAGTGACCTTAAGTGAGGAGATGCAAAGGGGATCAATAATCGCTCAAAACAAGGGAATCCAATGGAACAAATAGCAAATAAAACCAATAAAACATCAACTTAAAATTTCTGAGTAAAAATTGCAGCAGTAAACATCCCAATGTCAGTGCATATTTATAGAATTACATAAAATTTATGCTGCAGAGATAAAGCATTCAGCCCAATAAATCCACGCTGGTGTTCATGTTCTGCCTATCAACAAATCCTTCCATCCATTTCTCCCTCATGTGCTGAATAATGCATCTGTTTCCATTTTCCTCAATCACTCCTAGTGGCAACAAGTTCCACATTCTCACCTGGGTAAAGAATTTCCTCCTAAATTTCTCACTGGATTTATTCGTGACTATTTTAATTCATGGCCCTGAGTTCTGAATTTTAAAGTTAAAGTTTATTTATTAGTGTCACAAGTAGATTTACATTAACACTGCTATGAAGTTACTGTGAAAATCCCCTGGATATCACACTCTGGCGTCTGTTCAGGTACACTGAGGGAGAATTTAGCACGGTCCATGCACGTTTTTCGGATTGTGGGAGGAAACTGGTGCATCTGGAGAAAATCCACGCAGACATGGGGACAACGTGTAGATTCCACAGAGACAGTAACCCAAGTTGGGAATCGAACCTGGGTACCTGGCACCGTGAGACAGTGGTGCCAACCACTGTGCCACCATACCATCCCTCTCTCTCTGCAAAAGGAACCATCTTCTCCACATCCATGTTAGGTACAGGAGAAACAAATGAAATGTTGACCTTTCATGCAAGGGGGGTGGAATATCAAAGTTGGGAAGTCTTGCTACAACTGGACAGGACATTGGAAAGAGCACCTCGAGTGATGCGTACAATTTTGGTCGCCTTATCTAGGGAGGGTCATAGTTGCATTGGAAATGGTTCAGAGAAGGTTCACTCAGTTAGTGCCTGGGATAAAGAGGTTTGTCTAATGTGGAAAGGTTAAGTAGGTTGGGTCTATACTCATTGAAGTTTAGAAGAATGAGAGATGATCTTATTGAAATCTAGAAGATTCTGATGGGGTTTTACAGGATAGATGCTGGGAGGAGTTTCCCCCTCAAATCAAAACTAAGAGCGTAATTTCAAAAGAACTTGTGGGGGGGGGGGGGGGGGGGGGGGATTTCCGGCCGCTCTTGTCCCAGGACCAAAAGTCCCACCCAAGGTCAACGGAACTGTGCACAATCTGCCTCCCCTCCCGCTATGATTCCCATGGAGGGCGGGATAAGAAAGTTCCATCCAATGTGTCTTCCATTTAAGAGGGAGGTGAGGTGGAATTTCTTCTCACAGAGGGTTGTTAGTGTTTGAAATTCTTGGCCCCAGAGAACAGGGGCAGCTGAGTCATTGGATATATTCAAGGTTGAGTTGTGATCAACCTCTGAAACTAAGAATCTACTGATGACCCATGAAACCATTCTCAATTGTTGTAAAAACCCATCTGGTTCACTAATGTCCTTCAGGGAAGGAAATCTGCCGTCCTTACCTGGTCCGGCCTACATGTGACTTCAAAGCCACAGCAATGACACTCGACTGCCCTCCAAGAGTAATTAGAGAAGGGTATTAAATGCTGGCCAGCAAGCAAAGCCCATGTCTCATGAATGAATAAAGAAGTTAAGGCCACAGTTAGATCAGACATGGTCTTAAAAAATGACAAATTTTGTTTTTTATTCATTCGCAGGACATAGGTATCATTGGCTGGCCAGCATTTATTGCCCATTCCTAATTGCCCTTGAGAAGGTGGGGGTGAACTGCCTTCTTGAATCGCTGCAGACCATGTCCTGTGGGTTGACCACAATGCCATTAGGGAGGGAATTCCAGGATTTTGAACCAGCGACTGAGAAGGAATGGCGATAGAGTTCCAAATCAGGATGGTGAGTGGCTTGGAGGGGAATTTGCAGATGGTGGTGTTCCCATTTATCTGCTGCTCTTGTCCTTCTAGCTGGAAGGGGTCATGGGTTTGGGAGGTGCGGTCTAAGGATCTTTGGTGAATTGCTGCAGTGCATGTTGTAGATAGTACATACGGCTGATACTGAGTGAGGGATTGAATGTTTGCAGATGTAATGCCAATCAATTGGGGTGCTTTGTTCTGGATGGTGTCAAACTTCTTGAGTGTTGTTGGATCTACACTCATTCAGGCAAGTGGAGAGTATTCCATCACACTCCTGACTTGTGCCTTGTAGATTGTGGACAGGCTTTGGGAAGTCAGGAGGTGAGTTACTTGCCCCAGTGTTCCGAGCCTCTGAACCACTCTTGTAGCCACTGTGTTTATGTGATGAGTCCAATTGAGTTTCTGGTCAATGGTAACCCCAAGGATGTTGACAGTGGGGGATTCAGTGATGGTAACACCATTGAATGTTAAGGAGCAATGGTTAGAGTGTCTCTTATTGGTAATGGTCATTGCCTGGCATTTGTGTGGCGCGAATGTTACTTGCCACTTGTCAGCCCAAGCCTGGATATTGTCCAGACCTTGTTGTATTTGAACATGGACTGCTTCAGTATCTGAGGAGTTGTGAATGGTGCTGAACATTGTACAATCATCAGCGAACACCCTCACTTCTGACCTTATGATGGAGGGAAGGTCATTGATGAAGCAGAAGAAGATTACTGGGCCGAGGGTACTACCCTGAGGGACTCTTGAATAGATGTCGTGGAGCTGAGATGACTGACCCCCCACCACCACAACCATCTTCCTGTGTACCAGGTATGACTCCAACCAGTGGAGAGATTGCCCCAATACCCATTGAATTCAGTTTTACTAGGGCTCCTTGATGTCAAATGCAGCATTAATGTCAAAGGCTGTCATTCTCACGTCGCCTCTGGAATTCAGCTCTTTTGTCATAATTGAATCAAGGCTGTAAGAAGACCAGAAGCTGAGTGACCCTGGCGAAAGCCAAACTGGGTGTCACTGAGCAGGTTAATGCTGAGCAGGTACTGCTTGATAGCACTGTTGATGACCCCTTCCATCACTTTACTGATGATTGAGAGTAGACTGATTGGGCGATAATTGGTCGGGTTGGATTTGTCCTGCTTTTTGTGTACAGGACATACCTGGGCAATTTTACACATTGTTGGGTAAATGCCAGTATTGTAACTGTACTGGAAAAGCTTGGCTAGAGGAACAGCAAGTTCTGGAACACCAATCTTCAGTACTATTGTGGGAATGTTATCAGAGCCCATTGCCTTTGCAGTATCCAGTGCTTCCAACCTTTTCTTGACGTCATTTGGAGTGAATCGAATTGGCTGGAGACTGGCATCTGAGATGGTGGGGACCGCTGGAGGGGGCTGAGATGGATCATCCACTCGACACTTGTGGCTGAAGACTACTGCAAATACTTCAGCAAAAGGCCTACTCCTGCTTTTATTTCTGACGTTCTCATGTACCCTATCAAACCCATCATCATTTTGATGACCTCCATTAGGTCACCTTTCAGCCAGCACTTTCGCAGAGAAAAAAGCCCCAGCCTGTTCTGTCTTTCCTGATGGTTATTTGCTGCTCGTGGTTTCCATTAATTAAGCAATTAAAAAGTTAACACCTTTGATAGATCAGTAGATGGATACAAGTGCTTCAAATTTTTGTATGACACTCTACATATGATACATTGGAATAATATTCAGTAAGTGGTGAAGGGAAATAAACACTGACAACTGATCTTCATTTGATGAGATGAGTCAATGCTTTTCCATGGGTTCCAATAACACTGGCTCAATAGGGAATAATTGACCATATCTTCCACGCAACATGGACACTCTTCGCTCTTAGTGCTCAACCTTAGGAAAGTCCTTGATGAATTATTTTTACAGTAAAACAGCGAGCTTCATTGTTCTATGTTCTTCTCATACAAGCGCACAGTAACCCAAGCCCTGAGCTCCTTGCGAACAGAGCAGTGGAGAACTGATGCTAAATGGGGAATTGGTTTCCAATTGTAAGATGATGACTTGAGCATTGGATGACTGGTTTCAGTTTTATCGTTACGCCACCAATGCTAATGAGGTAACTGGTGATAAGGACACATTGAAACTGGAGCTGTTTTTATCGTGTATGTTAGTGGGAATGTTCTTAATGTTCTCATAAATAGAGTGTAGAGTGTAACCATCAAGGCTCCTAATAACCCAATCATATTATTGACTTGGAATTTCTGTCACATCTGTGCCTAGGCGCAATCCAAACCCAATTCGTATATTTGTTCATGTCTACCTTTTTCTGTGCTGTAAGTTTCTATGGGGTGGGATTTTCCATCCGCACACACCCTGCGAGTGGAAACTCTGGCCTGTGGTCAGTGTATCTTTACACAGTTTAGACACCCTTCAGAAGGTGGTGGTGAGTTACCGTCTTGAATCACAGCAGTCCATGTGTTGGATGTACATCCACAGTGTTGTCAAGGAGCAGCACAGGGGCACAGTGGTTAGCACTGCTACCTCACAGCACCAGGGATCCGGGTTTGATTCCAGGCTTGGGTTACTGTCTGTATGGAGTTTGCACTTTCTCCTCATGTCTGCATGGGTTTCCTTTGGTTTCCTCGCACAGTCCGAAAGATGTTCTGGTTAGGTGCATTGGCCTCAGTGTACCCGAACAGGCGCAGGAGTGTGGTGACTCGGGGATTTTCACAGTAACTTCATTTGCAATGTTAATGTAAGCCTTACTTATGGCATTAACAAATAAAAAAAGAGGGAATTCCAGGAGATTTTAGTACCCAATGACAATGAAGGAACAATGATATACTTCCAATGCAGGGTAGTGAGTGCCTCGGAGGGCTTTTGCAGGTGGTGGAATTCCCATGAGTTTGCTGACCTTGTCCATCTTGGTGTTAGAGGTCACCAGTTTGGAAGGTCCCTTGGTGAGTAGCTGCAGTGACTTGGACAGTGCAGTTCTCCCTCCGTATTCTTCCACTGGGAATTTTGTGCACAATTGGACAGTACACACTACTGCTACTCTGCATCAGTGGTGGAGGGGTTGGGGCGGAGGGTAATGATTGAGGTGGTGGATGGGGTGCCTGGCAAGCGGGGCTGCTTTGTCCTGGACGGCGTTGAGCTTCTTGAGAATCCAAACATAGTCTACATGAACCTCAGACGATCACTGAGCCCCGGTGATAAAACTTCCTTCCATCATTTAGACCAGATTTCTCAATGAGATTGGACATTAGTTTTGCACGTTAGGAGGCAGGTTTGTGCGGTGTGGAACTGCCCTCATGAGGAATATCGAGGAGTTTATTTTCTCTGCAATGTAAAAACCTCATAATTTGCATCCGTGCGGTGGGGGGGGCTGTGGTGGGGGTGGGGGGGGGGCTCCTTCTTAATGAGCAGACTAGTTAACAGACTGCTCGTTAACCACCATGTACTGTACAAGCTATCAAGCTTGTTAATTGATGTTGATGATACATCCCTCTAATGACAGACATTAAAATAACTCGCAATCTTCAAAACTTCAGCCTCTTAATAGGTTCTTGTTTTCCTCAATGGGACTAATAGCATTGAATTCAAAACATTCTCCAAATAATGATTTCCAAATGGAGCACTCCAAAGACTAAATGGATTCACGTTGATAATCATTGATTTGTGCATTCATCAAGTTTCCTTGAAGGAGCAGTTTGGAAATGGCAATGTTTTATTGTGATCTGTCACAAATCTTGAATTGTTGATTTCCTACCTGTGGCTCAGTGAGTAACACGCTCACCTTGAATCTCATGACTTTGAGTTCCATTCATGGGGGAGTCTAGAACTAGGGATCACTGATTGAGGACAAGGGGTAAATTTTGATTTATTATTGTCGCATGTATTAACATACAGCGAAAAGTATTGTTTCTTGTGCGCTATACAGACAAAATGTACTATTCATTGAGAAGGAAAGGAGAGAGTGCAGAATGTAGTGCTACAGTGCTACGGTGTAGAGAAAGATCAACTTACTGCAAAGTAAGTCCCTTCAAAAGGGACAGCAGCAGGGAAGAAGCTGTTCTTGAGTCGGTTGGTACGTGACCTCAAACTTTTGTATCTTTTTCCCGACAGAAGTAGGTGGAAGAGGGAATGTCCAGGATGCATGGGGTCCTTAATTATGCTGGCTGCTTTTCCGAGGCAGCGGGAAGTGTAGACAGAGTCAACGGATGGGAGGCTGGTTTGCGTGATGGACTGGGCTACATTCACAACCTTTCGTAGTTCCTTGTGGTCTTAGGATTGCAGTGACTCTGGTTTCTCTTGATCCTATAAATATTTTAGGATTGAGGTGAGGAGAAATATCTTCACCCAGAGAGTGGTGAATGTATGGAATTCACAACCACAGAAAGCAGTTGAGGCCAAAACGTTGTCTGATTTCAAGAAGGGATTAGATATAACTCTTGAGGCTAAAGGGATCAAAGGATACGGGGGGAAACTGGGACCAGGATATTGAATTTGATGCTCAGCCATTGTCAAAATGGATGGCAGAGCAGGCTCAAAGGGCCAAATGGCCGTTGACCACTGACCAAAGGATTTTGCTTTGTCAAAGGATCATCTGGACTCGAAACATCAGCTCTTTTCTCTCCATACAGATGCTGCCAGACCTGCTGAGATTTTCCAGCACTTTCCTTTTTGCTTTCATGGGCTGTAAAGTGCTTTGCAGCATCCTGGCATCATAAAAGGCGCGATATAAATGCAACTCCTAGTTTTTCTCCAACAATGCAACACGACCTCAGTATTGGGCTGAAGTGCCACCTTAGGCTGCAAGCTCAAGTCTCTCTTGTGGAACACATCAAAGACAGGGTGCAGCCTGCTGAGACACATGTGGTGTCTTTGCGATCAGGTGTTACACTGAGGTTTTGTTGCCATCCCTCAGGTGAACTGAAGTAACCCAATGGCACTATTCGAAGAGTAAGACAGTTGTCCAAGTTCCCTGAGTTCATCCTGATATCAGCAAGACAGATTAACTAGCCTTTTTTTTGCTTCGATTAGATTTGATTTACTATTGTCACATGTATTAGAATACAGTGAAAAATACTGTTTCTTGCGCACTATACAGAAAAAGCAGACTGTTCATAGAGAAGGGAAGGAGAGAATGCAAAATGTAGTGTTACAATCATAGCTTGGGTGTAGAGAAAGATCAACTTAATACGAGGTAGGTCCATTCAAAAGTCTGACAGCAGCAGGGAAGAAGCTGTTCTTGAGTCGGTTGCTACACTCACACCTGGGTTCGATTCCCACCTTGAATCACTGTCTGTGTGGAGTTTGCACATTCTCCCCGCGTCTGCGTGTGTTTCCTCCAGTGCTCCAGTTTCCTCCCACAGCCTGAAGGATGTGCGGGTTAAGTGGATTGGCTGTGCTAAATTGCCCCTTAGTGTCAGGGGAACTAGCTAGGGTAAATGTATGGGATTATGGGGAAAGGGCCTGGGTGGGACTGTGGTCAGTGCAGACTCAATGGGCCGAATGGCCTCCTTCTGCACTGTAGGGATCCTATGATTTTCTGTCTGTGCAGCAGCGGGAGCCTGGCGGGGACTGCTGATAAGGTCACGCCCCAAGCTTTGGGTCACCTAGATTCCCTGATGTGTCTCAGACTGTTATATCTTTTTCCTCATGGAAGTGGGTAGAAGAGAGAATGTCTGGGATACGTGGGGTCCTTGATTATGCTGGCTGCTTTTCCGAGGCAGCGGGAAGTGTAGACAATGGACGGGAGACCGGATTGGGCTTCATTCAAGATCCTTTGTAATTTCTTGCGGTCTTGGACATACTACGCTGTGATACAACCAAAAAGAATACTTTCTATGGTGCATCTGTAAAAGTTAAAGTTTCTTTATTGAAATTTATTTATTAGTGACAAGTAGGCTTACATGAAATTACTGTGAAAATCCCCTAGTCGCCACACTCGGGCACCTGTTCGGGTACACTGAGGGAGAATTTAGCATGGCTAATGCATCTATCCTAAATTGGTGAGAGTCGTAACTGACATGCCGAATTTCCTTAGCCTCCTGAGAAAGTAGAAGAGTTGACGGGCTTTCTTAACTATGGCATCAGCATGGAGGGACCAGGACAGGTTGCTTGTGATCTGGATACCTAGCAACTCGAAACCCTGGCCAATTTCCACCTGATTTCCATTGATGTAGACAGTGGTATGTCCTTCATTACGGTCCCTGATGTCGATGACAATCTCCTTTGTTCTACTGAGAGTGAGGAGAGATTATTGCCTACCAGATCTCCATCTCTTTCCTGTAGTCTGTCTTATCATTGTTTGAGATACAACCCACTATGTTGGTTCATCAGCCAACTTGAAAATGGAATTACAGCAGTTTCTGGGATCTAGTTGTGCGTTGCCGATATAAAAACAGAGACCATACTTTATTAGGTGTGATGTGTTTTGGGATGCTGCAGATGTGTTATATGAAAGTACATTTCCTCTTCCTTATGGATTTTCAAAATCAAATTTGCAACACGCAAGCTTTTTCAATTCTCCAGTTTCAAATCCCTCCCCTCTCCCCCCTTCCCTATCTCGGTAATCACCTCTATCCCCAGAGTTCTCCACCAAAATTTCTGCACTCCTTCAATTCCAGCCTCTTGGACAGCCCTGATTCCATTGCTCTGCCACAGGGCAGCACAGTGGCACAGTGGTTAGCACTGCTGCCTCACAGTGCCAGGGACCTCGGTTCAATTCCGGCCTCGAGTGACTGTGCGGAGTTTGCATGTTTTCCCCGTGTCTGCATGGTTTCCTCCAGTGCTCCCGTTTCGTCCCACAGTCTGAAAGACGTGAGTGTTAGATGGATTGGCCATGCTAAATTGTCCCTTAGTGTCAGGGGGACTAGCTAGGGTAAATGCATGGGGTTATGGGGATAGGGCCTGGGTGGGACTGTGGTCAGTGCAGGCTCAATGGGCCGAATGGCCTCCTTCTGCACTGTAGGGATTCTATGATTTTGTCTGTGCTGCAACGGGAGTCTGTTGGGGACTGCTGATAAGATCGCGCCCCAAGCTTTGGGTCACCTAAATTTCCTGATGTGTCTCAGTATCAATTTCTGTTTGATGTGTTTCTTGTGAATAATCGTGAGCCTATATTTAAGGAGACATTCTACACCCTCCAAGGTTCTGCTGATGGTAGACGTATATTTTATATTTAATCTGGCAATGGGAGAGGAACACAGGCCAGGACTCCAGGAGCACTCTCCTTTCTCTCCAACATCATTACGGATTCTTTGACATCCATCTAAACGGACAGACAGGTTTCCGTGTCTTATTTGGAGAATGGCAACTCTGATAATACAAGCGTCTGCAGAGATTCAGCTGGGATGAGAAGCTCAAACACACACATCCTCCTGACCTCAAGGTGACTTTACTGCCACCCGAGCCAAGCTTGTTTAATGCAGAGGTAATAAAGCTGTTCCTGATATATGAGGAACTTTATTACTGTAATATTAATATTTATTGAAACATGGTGATAGCTGAGATGAAAACACACACAATCGGAGACAAGGGGACTGGCTAAATCCACCAAGAGTTAATGTGCTTTCAGGGTAAACACGGGGATGGAGGACTAGCACATGTTAGAAACTGGTTATGGTCTGATCAAATGCAATATATTAAAAAATATAAAATATTACATTGTCAACACTGATATAAAAATTAATCAATATGGAAACGGTAGTGATATCCAGCGCTAATGCTTATCATTTCATATTATGTAATTTATTTAGCTATTTGGTGGAGAAAATAAGACGGATGCTTCTGCGTAGTAAATGTTATTGTGGGTTCCGCTACTATCATTCTCCACATCAAGGAAATAACACAGTCCATTCCGTGCCCTGCAGCCCTGATTTATTAAGTAATTTGTTTCTCCTCTGTGGGCCTTGCCTGCCTGTCTGCCGCATAATGGAATGATGGAATGGGGGAGCGGGAGACATCGGACGCAGGCCCACTCAGCCAGACAAGGCTCTGGAGAACTCCATGCCCCTCCCTCCCCGTCCGTCCCACCTGAACACTTCCTCTCACCGCCAGCGGGGAACCACGCTGAGCTAAGAGGCAATTAGAGTGGCGATGGGCACCCTTTGATGCTGTAGGGCCAGGGGGCAAAGGAACTAGCATTGGGCCCAGGAAGGAAGCCCGGTATTAAACCAAAGACACATCAGTTTAACAACTAATGACTTACGACATTAATTGCTCGTGTATCCACTGTCACCGCCTCGGCAACCGAATAGATGCGATTCAGAAAACCTGAGTTAATATAGGGAAAGACTTGCGTTTATATCCTGCATATATAAGGCTCTGGTCAGACCCCATTTGGATTATTGTGAGCAGTTTTGGGCCCCATATCTAAGGAAGGATGTGCTGGCCTTGGAAGGGCAATTGAATATAAAAGTAGGGAGGTCTTGCTGCAGCTGTATAGGGCATTGGTGAGGCCGCAGCTGGAGTACTGTGTGCAGTTTTGGGCGCCGCACCTGCGCAAGGATATTTTGGCCCTGGAGGGAGTGCAGAGGAGGTTTACTAGGCTGATACCGGAGTTGAGGGGGTTGAGCTATGAGGAGAGGCTGAATAAACTAGGCTTGTACTCGTTAGAGTTTAGAAGAATGAGGGGAGATCTCATTGAGACGTATAAGATGATGAATGGGATGGATAGGATAGAGGTGGAGAGACTCTTCCCGCTCAAAAAAGACAGTAGGACTAGGGGGCACAGCCTCAAGATAAAGGGGGGGCGGTTTAGAACGGAGTTGAGGAGGAACTTCTTCACTCAAAGGGTGGTGAATCTCTGGAATTCTCTGCCCGTTGAAGTGGTGGAGGCTACCTCGCTAAATATTTTTAAGGCGCGGGTTGATGGGTTTTTGTTAAGAGAGGGGATTAAGGGTTATGGGGAGAGGGCGGGAATGTGGAACTGAGCCACGACAGATCAGCCATGATCTTATTGAATGGCGGGGCAGGCTCGAAGGGCTAGATGGCCTACTCCTGCTCCTATTTCTTATGTTCTTATGTAATAAGACGTCTCAGGTTAAAGTCCAACAGGTTTATGTGGCAGCGCTAGCTTTCAGAGTCTCAGAAGGAGCGAGTCTCAGCCCTGAGGAGGAAGCTGAGACTCTGAAAGATAGTGCTGCCAAATAAACCTGTTGGACTTTAACCTGGTGTTGTGAGACTTCTTATTGTGTTTACCCCAGTCCAACACTGGCATCTCCACATCTTGGAAAGGATCCACAGGAGGTTCACAAGAATGATCCCTGGAATGAAGAACATGTCGTGTGAGGAACGGTTGAGGACTCTGGGTCTGTACTCATTGGAGTTTAGAAGGATGAGGAGGGATCTTATTGAAACTTACAGGATACTGCGGGGCCTGGATAGAGTGGACGTGGAGAAGATATTTCCACTAGTAGGAAAAACTAGAACCAGAGGTCACAACTTCAGGCTAAAGGGATGATCCTTTAAAAACAGAGATGAGGAGGAATTTCTTCAGCCAGAGAGTGGTGGATCTGTGGAACTCTTTGTCACAGAGGGCTGTGGTGGCCAGGTCATTGAGTGTCTTTAAGACAGAGATAGACAGGTTCTTGCTTAATAAGGGGATCAGGGGGTTATGGGGGAAAGGCAGGAGAATGGAGATGAGAAAAATATCAGCCATGATTGAATGGCGGAGCAGACTCAATGGGCCAAGTAGTTTAATTCCATTCCTATGTCTTATAGTCCTATCCGAGACTGCATCTCAATGAACGGTGGCACTGCTGCCTCACAGTGCCAGGGACTTGGGTTCAATTCCGGCCTTAGGTGACTGTCTATGTGGAGTCTACACGTTCTCCCCCTATGTGCGTGAGTTTCCTCCGGGTGCTCCGGTTTTCCCCCCACAGTCCAAAGATGTGCAGGTTAGGTGGATTGACCATTATAAATCGCCCCTTAGTATTAGGGGGACTAGCTAGGGGTAAACGCATGAGGCTATAGGGATAGAGCCTGGGTGGGATTGTGGTCAGTGCAGACTCGATGGGCTGAATGGCCTTCTTCTGCAATGTAGGGATTCTAGGATTCTCTATCTTTGTTGCAGCGGGAGCGTGGCGGGGACTGGCGGTAAGATCGCACCCCAAGCTTTGGGTTGCCTAGGTTCCTCGATGTGTCTCAGTATCAATTTCTGTTTGATACGTTCCCTGTGAACAATCGTGGGCCTTTATTTGAGGAGGCATTTTACACCCACCAATACTGCAGGGATTCTATGATTCTATACGGAGTTATAGGGATAGGGCAAGAGTGGGATTGCTGTTGGTGCAGGCTCGATGGGCCGAATGGCTTCCCCCCCGCACTGTAGGGATTGGGTGGGATTTCATGACCATCGGAAGCTGTCCAAGCAATGAAATATCTTGAAGTATAAAATGGTAAAAATATTCGGGAAACCTCCAGCCAGGCTGATTGGCAGATCTTCAGGATGGAATGTGGATGGCTCCCTCTCACACTGAGATAAGTTTCAAATCCGTCCACTTTCAGCTCCGGGCTTCCTCTGCCCAGGCGAGCCTCCTCCAACTCTGTAAATCCGCTGCTTCGGAATGACAGCGGCAGTAACTCATCCACCGCATTAAGGCTCCCCGATGGTTTGCCTGGATAAGACAGGCAGCAGGGGAGCTGTCGGCAATGTCGGAGGTCCCACATTCAGCTCACAATCTGGGCTGAATTCGCTGATCCTGTGTCACAGGCGGGCTGCGCTTTACAGGACGGACTGTCTGTGCGCCTCCTACACTGTGTTTGCTGGGGAGGTGGGGGGGGGGGGTTGGTGGGCAGAGGGGCGAGTGAGTGGGGGTGGGGAAATGGGAAGTGGTGATAGGAGAGAGACGGTGGAGGAAGGAGTGGGATGGGGGAGTGAAGGGGGGGGTGGAGGAGAAACAGGAAGCGTGGGGGAGGGGAAAGGAAGTGGGAGGGGTGTTAGGGGGAGGGGGAGTAGGAGGGGGAGGAGGGGTGGAGGGAAGTGGGTGGGGGAGGAGAAATGGGAGGGGGTGGTAGGAGAGGGGCGGTGGAGGGAGGAGTGGGATGGGGGAGTGAAAGGGGGGGGGAGGAGAAACGGGAAGGGTGGGGAGAATAAGAGGGGAAGGAGGGACGGAAGGAGATGGAAGGGGAGGGTGAATGTGAGAGGTTGGGGAGGGGAGATTGGGAGGGGGTGGGGTATGGAGGAAGAAGTGGAAGAGGAAGTGGTTTGGAGGGGATAGGGAAAGGGGAGGGAGAGTGGGGAGAGTGGGGAGAGCAGAGGAATTGTACCTCCAGTCTTGTAAGCCCCTCATTCCTTTCCCAAATTCTCGGCCACTCCTTAAAATCACTTCTTTGACACAGGATTTAGTAACCACCCCCCCCAAAACCCCCAACCCCCTTTAGCTTGGGGCCATTTTTTGACAAAGCTTCAGAAAAGTTCTTTAGAAAGGCTTTCCACATTTAAAGTAAGGTCACCATAGACCCAGCCGACCAGAGGCTTCTCACCCCTTTGAGGAGGGGGGGGGAGAGCTGATTGGTGGTAATTTAACCCGGGGATCACCACACCTCAGGCGAGGGGCGAGGTTAAGAAGGTGGGGCCCGCATGGGTAACTCAGCTGGTATGGGATTTGAACCCATGCTGTTGGCATCGCCCTCCATCAATAACCAGCCAACTGAGCTAACCAAGCCTCTACATTTAAGGTGCTATACAAATGCGAGCTGTTGTTGGGGATGCTGATATTCTATGGGATTCCAAGGTGACCCTACCAAAAAAATGCATTCGTTTATACTTGTCATTAATTCTCGTCCTTCTAGTCTTTTGCGGTTGGGGAGGGTATTTATCTAGACTGGGGGCTGACAAATCTTCCTAACTGAAGCACAGGATTGTGAGTGAAAACCTATCAATTGTCAGTATCAGACATTGATTGACGCGTTGTCAGGGTTAACAGAGTGAACACTGGCTCTCTGGAAGAACGTTAATTAACTTTAACTTCGAACCGGGAGACAGCACCAAGTCTTTTTTTCTCCCCAGCTGCATTACACAGCAAACCACCCTCACCTCTCACTTCCTGTGAACATGTCGCATCAACCACTTCTTCAGAAGAGACGGTGTTGCCCCTAGCAACCTCGGATCTGACAAGACGAGCGTTTTCTAATGAAACCTGCTTCACGTGTGAAGAAGGAGCACTTCACCATCAACTGAAGCTGCCGCTGTATTGCCCTTTCAGTTCAGCTCTGCCTTGCGCTCCGTACGGTTACACATCTCAGACCAACGTTGGAAGGTCGGGGGCGAGCCAAAGCTCCTTCATAATGAACAATGCAAACAATTTACGGGGGTTCAGTGCTGGAGGGACAGAGCCAAAAGCAGAGAGGGAATGTAAAGTGCAGACAGAGCTTGGGTTAAACTGCATGCAGAGTATTGTGCCTCATTTCTCTTCCCCCTATTTAGAAAGGAGAAAAATGGGAGCTTGCAAACACATCAGAAACAAACCATTTCATTGCAATGCAAGTTTGCAGAGATTAGGGTCATGTTTCCTTGCGTTTGGAAGATTTGGGGCTGATCTAATCAAGGTGCTTTATTTGATTAAAAAATTTGATAGGGTAGGTGGAGAGAAACCACTTCCGAAGGTGGTTGGGGCGGGGGGTGAGGAGAGGAATTGAGGGGGCGGCAGGGGTCGTTGCACGGGAGTCCAGAACCTTAAAATGAGAACCGGGGACAGTCAGGGATGTCTTTCTTCAGACAAAGGGTTGTGAAAGTCTGAAACTCAGCCAGAAAGTTGCTGATCGCAGGGTGTCTGTCGAAAATGTCAAAACCGAGATTGATGAGAGTTATCAAGAGATATGGAAGCAGAGCGGGTAGATAGAGAGTGAAGATACAGAGCTAATTAAATGGTGGAACAGGTTCAGGGGCCTGAATGATCTCCTCCTGCAGCACGGTGGCACAGTGGTTAGCACTGCTGCCTCACAGCGCCAGGGACCCGGGTTTGATTCTGGTCACTGTCTGTGTGGAGTTTGCATGTTCTCCCCGTGTCTGCGTGGGTTTCCTCCCGATGCTTTGGCTTCCCTCCAAAGATGTACGGATTAAGTGGGTTGGGTGTGGGTTGGGGGGGGGTGGGGAGTGCGTGGTGTGGAGGTGGGGGGGGTGGGTGGGGGAGAGCAGGGGATGGACCATGCAAAGGTCCATTGACCATGTTAAATTGCCAGTTGGTGTCAGGGGGACTAGCAGGGAAAATACGTGGGTTTCAGGGATAACAAAGCACAGGAACAGGCCCTTTGGCCCACGAAGTCTGTGCTGATACAGACGCCTCTCTAATATTTTCTTGCCACCACGTGGTCCGTATCCCTGTACACCCTGGAGGATGGTGTTTCACGTGCGATGATGGCATCCGTGTTGATGATCCAGCATATCTGGCAGAGGTTGCTGTCGTGGTCACTGTTCTCCTGAAGGCTGGGTAGTATCCTCCAAACTGCCAGTCCAAGTGGAGAGGATCTCCAAAAAGATCACGCATATTGGTACAGACTTCCAACGCTGACATCTCCACATCATAACTATTCATGTATCAATCCAGATGCCTCCTTGTTATAGAATCTGCTTCCACCACCTCCTCCGGCAGCGCGTTCCAGGCATTCCCCACCCTCTGTGTGAAAGATTTGCCCTTTACATCTCTTTTAAACTTTCCCCCCTCACCATCAACCTATGCCGCCAAGTAATTGATTTTTCAACCCTGGGAAAAAAACCCTGACTATCCACTTTATCCAAGCCTGTCAGAATCTTGTAAACCTCTATCAGGTCCCCCCTCATCCTCCAGTGAAAACAATCCAAGTTTGTTCAACCTTTCTTCATGGTCAATATCCTCCAAACCGGGCAACATCCTGGTAAATCTCTTCCCTTTCCAATGCATCAACATCCTTCCAGCAGTGTGGCGACCAGAATTGTACACAATACTCCAAATGCGGCCTAACCAAAGTCTTATACAGCTAGGGCTTGGGTGGGATTGTGCAGGCTGGGTGGGCCTGAGTAAGTGCTGCTTAATAGCACTGTTGATGACCCTTCCAACACTTTACTGATGATCAAAAGTAAACAGGGTCCAGCACCGGATCTGGGAGCAGCAATCCTTTCCAGCTTGCAGTTGTGTCTTTAGCAGATTTCGGCAAGGATGTCTATGCTGATTACATTGACCGGAATTGTAGTGGGTGGGCTGGGGTGGGGGATGGACCATGCAAAGGTCCATTGATGTCTGGTGGGATTTTCCGGTTTTTGGAGTGAGTGTAGCCAGAAAATCCCACTGGGATCTTGTTTCTCACTGGGATTCAGGCAGGGAAATTTCTCCCTGAGGACAAATGTGCCGTCCTTCTGTGCTACTTCATGCCATGATTGTAAGTCCAACTAGAAGCAACATTATCTGTTGTTGACAGAGGAAGTGAGGCAGACTGGTATCGGTTTTGCAGTGTTTCCTCAATATTTATGCCAGAAGGGCAGTTGGAAAGCCAGGTAAAAGGTCATATTCGAGCACAGACTCAATCTGTGACAATTTCACTGAACTCTTTCTGTGCTCCTCCGACCGCTTCCTGACAACGGTAGAAAGAAGCTTAACAAACAATTTTACATTTTTTCTCGTGTCGTTCTGGTTGGTGTTTAGAACCTCAGACTCTGATGATCAGAATCATCAAGGAGTGGCTTGGTGGCACAGTGGTTAGCACTGCTGCCTCACAACACCGAGGGCCCCCAGTTCAATTCCAGACTCGGGTGACTGTGTGGAGTTTGCACGTTCTCCCTGTATCTGCATGGGTTCCCTCCGTGTGCTCCAGTTTCCTCCCACATTCCAAAAAATGTACAGATTAGGTTGATTGGCCATGATAAACCCTCTCTTAGCGTCCCAAGATGTGTAGGTTAGAGGGATTAGCCACGGTAAATGGGTGAGTTATGGGGTTGGTCTTGGGTTCAAATCCATAGAATCGCTACTGTGCAGAAGGAAGCCATTTGGCCCATCGAGTCTGCACCTACCACAATCCCACCCAGGCCCCATCCACGCAAACCCTACACATCTACCCTGCCAATCCTCCTGACACCAAGGGAAAATTTAGCATGGCCAATAAACCTAACCTACGTATCTTTGGAGTGTGGGAGGAAACCGGAGCACCTGGAGGAAACCCACGCAGACATGGGGAGAATGTGTAGACTCCACATAGACAGGCACTCAAGGCCACAATCAAACCTGGATCCCTGGCGCAGTGAGGCAGCAGTGTTAACCACTGTGCCATTGTGCTGCCCCATAATGCTCTGTTGGAGGGTGTGTACAGACTTGATGGGCAGAATGGCCTCCTTCTGCACTATCCTTTGGGGGAGAGATGTGAGAGGGGTGGGGAGAGGGCTGTGGCAAAGTGAATGGGAGGGTGCCTGAAGCTGAACATCTTCTGCTGGTCTTTCCCCAGGGTGTTTGCCGGGTTGCTGGGGACACTGTGACGTGCGTGCGACCAGAGGCCCATTCTTGCAACCTGACCCAGCAAAGCCTACTAGGGCCTAGGGCAGGCTGAGGCCTCGGCCTGGATCATGGCCCATGCAGATTTTCAGCGCAGCTGACTCAGCAGAGCAGAGTTTAGGAGCTCGACCCGATTGAAAGTGACTCACTCATGGACCATTCACTTCACTTTCAACATAACCTCTGACTCCTTCCACGCTGACCCACTCTAGAACTTTCTTTAACAATTTCCTAAAGATAGAATGGTTTCAGACCCCAACCGCCAATGTCCCACCTTCCCCCACCCCCACCCCCTCCCAACCCCCCCCAAACCAATTCCCCGCCTTTGTCTCTCACAAAGAAACCAACGCTGCAAAAACACTGCAGAGGGCTCTGGTCTTTCACCAAAGTGACAGGCTGAAATTTGGATGCTGTTTCTAGACTCACAGCCAGTGTTTCCATGACGTGGAAGAGGCATGATTTATCTACAGACTCTTCCTGACCCCTGTTACAGGCTCAGAGACAAGGGGAACAAAAGCCTATCCAATTGCGTGTGAACAGAAACCTCAGCAACGTGCGGTTTTCACCATCTATCCCACGTGCACCAGTGTGGTCAACTAAACAAGGCTCACAAATTACTCCAGCAGAGGACTATCGCTCTACTGAGAGATTTCTGCTTGATTGTGGTCATGTGACACATATGTGGTTGGCAGCACTCAACCTTAACCGAACTGAGAGGCAACAGAGAATAAAATAAGAAAATGGAAATCTTCAAAATTGTTCAACGGGGCGTGGGAGAACTATCTTGCGAGATTGTGCGTCTTTAAAGTTTTCGTTTTTCACAGCAAGCTTTCATTGTAACTGCGGTCCTGCCAAGTTACAAAAACAGCGCTTGCTAAAAATAACGCCCGCATATGGGCCTTGATGGCAAGATCTAGGACACTCCGACTGAGCCTTGCTTCCTGTTTATCAGAATCTTTAATGCATCTGCAACTCAGCACAATCAGACTTTGATAGCTGGCATTGGTTAGACCGTTTGTAATGGGTGCAAAAGAACTGAGGGAGACAAGAGAGAAATGGCAGGGATCCAGGGAAATGCCCCAGTGGAATGACAACGGAAAATGCTGGAAAGTCTTGGTGAGTCTGGCAGCATCTGTGGAGTGAGAAACCAGGTCAACGACCACTTATCAGGGCCATTCTGTAATAACTTGTATGACGGTAACTTCATAGAATCCCTGCAGAGCAACAGGAGGTCATTTGGCCCATTGAGTCCATACTGACCACAATCCCACCCTATTCCCGTAACCCCACACTAATCCCCCTGACACTGGGTGGTCCCCGGAAGAGCAGGGGGTTTTAGTTCAGTCGGGCAGCGTGGCAGGTGGAAGGCCAAAGAGCCTGTACCTGTGCAGTAATTTTCTTTGTTCTTTGGGTCAATTTAGCATGGCCAATCAACCTAACCCTCACATCTTTGGACTGTGTGAGAAAACCCACACAGACACGGGGAGAATGTGCAAACTCCACACAGTCACCCGAGGCCGGAATTGAACCTGGATCCCAGGCACTGTGAGGCAGCAATGTTAACCACTGCGCCACTGTGTCGCCCATTCATTCCACTGCCATGCCGTGGCAGGCACTGCAGTCAAATCTGAACAAAAGGCTTCCACTTTGTAAGATTAAATGATAATCTAGTACAGCTGGTTGATATAAATAAAGGACTGGATCAGGTAGACAGAGAGAAATTATTTCCCTTGGTGGGAGATGAGAGGTGGTGTCCAGAATAAAAGAGGCATAACCTTAAATTGAGAGCTAGGCTATTCTGGGATAATGTCAGGAAGCCGCTCTTCACGCAACAGTGAGCAACAACCTGGAATTCCCTCTCTCTCCCTTTCCCTCTCTCCCCTCCCCACCACCCCCCCATTCCCCACACCCTGAAAAGTGGGGATCAAATGAAAATGTTGGAAGTGTCGTTGATAAGTTTTTGTTACACAAACATATCAAGGGAAACGGAATCATATTAGATAGATGGAATTGAAATATAGACCAGCCAAGATCCAAGTGGATGGTGCAACAGTCTGGAAGGGCTGAATGGCCTCCGCCTCATGTTCTTTGTTGTTTGTTATTCGTGGGGTAGGGGCATCGTTAGCAAGGGCAGCGCTTATTGCATGTCACTAATATTTCGATATTGCAATGACATAACATTGGCTAAGAATTAAATTGCTTCACTCTTATTAAAAGGGAAGAAAGTTGGGTAGGGAAATGGTGAACAGAAGCCAGAAGAGTTGTGGGTTGTGGGTAAGGGCCTCAAAGTTCCTTTTTGAAAAATCGTAGAATCCTTACAGTGCAGAAGGAGGCCATTCAGGCCATCAAACCTGCACCAACCATAATCCCACCCAGGCCCTATCCAGTAACCCCACATATTCATTGGCTCTGTCTACACTTCCTGCTGCCTTGGCAAAACAGCCAAGGACCCCATGCACCCCGCACATTCACTCTTCCACCTCCTTCAGTCGAGAAAAAGATACAAGAATCTGAGGTTAAATACCAACCGACTCAAGAACAGCTTCTTCCCTGCTGCAGTTAGACTTTTGAATGGACCTACCTTGCATTAAGTTGATCTTTCTCTACACCCTAGCTATGACGGTAACACTACATTCTGCTGTCTCTCCTTTCCTTTTCTATGAACACTATGTTTTGTCTGTATAGCGTGCAAGAAACAATACTTTTCACTCTATGTTAATAAATGTGATAATAATAAATCAAATCAAAATATTTAGCCTGCTAGTGCCCTGACAGTAAGGGGTAATTTAGCATGGCCAAAGTAAGTAAGAAGTCTCACAATACCAGGTTAAAGTCCAACAGGTTTATTTGGTAGCACAAGCCACAAGTTTTCGGAGCAGTGCCCCTTCATCAGGTGAGTGGGTGTTGTATTCACAAACAGGGCATATATAGATACAAACTCAATTTACAAGATAATGGTTGGAATGCGAGTCCTTACAGGTAATCAAATCTTAAAGATACAGACAATGTGAGTGGACAGACGGTTAAGCACAAGTTAAAGAGATGTGTATTGTCTCCAGGAAGATTCAATTATTTTACCCTGCATTGATTGATATCCAATGAGCCATTAACTGTAGGTGGGGTATAAAACAGGCATCTGACCCAAATGGGTGACCTTGGAGGAATGGGTTGGATTCAAACAGCACCTCTGTACTCCCAGGGTGTAGGAGGTTATTGTTGCAGTTTTGAAACTGTCCGGAGTCCAGTTCTCATCCATTTTCCACACTTCCTGTGGAGACTGACCTCCTGGTCTGGGGATTCAGGATAATCCTGATGTTCCAGCCCTGAATGGTTGGCTAGTGAAACAAAGTTTGGAATAAAATCAAAGAATGTGGGCAACACTCAGCATCTGTGCAAGTTTATTTACTCGTGTCACAAGTCGGTTTACATCAACACTGCAACGAAGTTATTGTGAAAATCCCCTGGTCACCACACTCCGGCGCCTGTTCAGGTACACTGAGGGAGAATTTAGTGTGGCCAATGCACCCTAACCAGCACGTCTTTCAGACTGTGGGAGGAAACCAGAGCACCCGGAGGAAACCCACGCAGACATGGGGAGAACGTGCAAACTCCACAGAGATGTTGACTCAAGACAGGAATCAACTCCGGGTTCCTGGTGCTGTAAGGCAGCAGTGCTAACCACTGTGCCATCAAAGAAGATAACTCTTCAGGAACCTGAAATCCAGATGAATTCCATTCCATGTCAGGTCTGCATTGCTCTCCCACTGCTATTCTTAAATATAAGTGGCCTAATTGGCCAAAAGGTGAGCTAAGTGTCCATAGAGAGATGGTGAGCACCTCCAGGAGCTGCCTGCTTTGCAAAGGCAGGCAGCGGCCATTTTGGGGCCTGCTGCTGTTTTGCTGATTAGAGCAGCCAAGTCCTGGAGGTGAAACGCAGCAGAGAGTGGCCTCGGACAAAAATAAAGGAGCAGACCTCATGCTGGTTGGACCCACAGAGTAAATGTAAAAGTTAATGAAAAGCAATTTACCCACGATGAACACAAATGACAGCCGTGTACAAACATGCACGACACTCTTCATGCTCTCTGGAAAACTATATAAAGATTCCAATTTTGAACAGACAGGTTCTTTAACAAACTCTTTAATGAGCTGAGGTGGTCATCAGTTGAGAGTGACTGCGATTCCAATTCTCCCAGAGGCCATGGGAACCTCAGGACTCTCTCCAGAACCTCTTAATCCTCGCCCACCTTGGGCCCTTTGAAAATCCAACCTAACATTTTGGATCTGAGGCCTTTTATCAGAACTCAGAATATTTAGGACTAAGGAAATAAAATATTGGATCTTCCTTTTACATAGAACGAAGTCCATTGTAAAGAAAAAAAGCAGTGCATTTATATAGCACCTTTCGACATGTCATGGCTGTAGTGAGTCCTCAGAGGCAGAAGTCCCTTCACCAAAATCCCTTTATTTACAAGTCTGACAACAACATACAGAGCGCTTTCAGTTAGCCGTCTACACTCGGTGTCCCAGAGGAACTGACACACCTGATTAAAAACTGATTGGTCTGTCAGCTTGGCTCTTAATCAGAGAGTTCATATTCCAACAGGCCTACCTCCCGTGGGATTCTCAAAATGAATCTCCCATACACTGTGCAGTGACTCTCGTGAATTACGCTACAAAGCTGGGGTTGGGTCCCATTCCCACTGGAGAGACCGGCAGCGTAGCGCTGAGCAGGCCACTGCGCATGAACCAATACAGAATATCTTAGCCTGGCCGTCCTCCCTGCCCTATCCCTGTACCCCCACACATTTACCTTGGTTAATCCATCTAACCTACACACCTCTGGAGTGTGGGAGAAAACCGGAGCATCCCGAGGAAACCCACACAGACACAGGTGAACATCCCAACTCCACACAGTCACCCGAGGCTGGAATTGTACCCAGGTCCCCGGTGCTGTGGGACAGCAGTGCTAACCACTCTGCCACCTGATTAAAGTCGTTACAAGGACACAGCCACGCTTGTACAGAAATTTCAATGTGATCACAAGCTGATTACCTGCTTTCTTGAAGTTGCTACTTTCTCTTGCGATCTCTCACAGCTCGAACACGTTCTCCCTCTCTTCAGTTCTTGGACGGAGAATCAAAGGACTTGAAACATTAACTCAGCTTTCTGTCCCCTGACAGACGCTGCCAAACCTGCTGAGTTTTCTCAGCATCCTCTGGATTCCCGTGTCGGAAGTATTTAGCTGATATTAACCTGTTTTATTAATGTTACAGAAACTAGAAGCAGGAGGAGGCCATTTGGCCCCTCGAGCCTGCTCTGCCATTCATCTTCAACATGGCTGCTCATCCAATTCAATATCCGAATCCCCCCTTCCTCCCATATCCCTCGATCTCTTTAGCCCCAAGAGCTATATCTAATTTCTTCTTGAAATCTCAAAATGTTTTGGCTTCAACTATTTTCTGTGGTAGTGGATTTCACACACACTCACCACCCTCTGGGTGAAGACATTTCTCCTCTCCTCAGACCTAGAGGTAGGTTGGCCAGGATATTAGCAAGATTTCTCCACCTCCTCTGCCTGACAGGTTCTCAGTCTTAACTCATCAGGAAGACTGTATCTCCAACAGGGAAATAAAGAAGAAGAAAGAACAAAGAAAATTACAGCATAGGAACAGGCCCTTCGGCCTTCCAAGCCTACACCAACCATGTTGCCTGACTTAATTAAAATCCCCTGCTCTTCCAGGGAAGATATCTCTCTATTCCCATCCAATTCATGCATTTGTAAAGATGCCCCTTAAAAGTCACTATTGTATCCATTTCCACTACGTCCCCTAGCAGCGAGTTCCAGGCATCCACTATCCTCTGTGTAAAAAACCTGCCTTGTACATCTCCTTTAAACCTTGCCCCTCGCACCTTAAACCTATGCCCCCTAATAATTGACTCTTCCAAACTGGGAAACAAAAGCTTCTGATTATCCACTTTGTCCACCAGCCTCCTTCCATTGACTCTGTCTACACTTCCAGCTGCCTTGGCAAAGCAGCCACCATAATTAAGGACCTCACGCGCCCTGGACATTCTCTCTTCCACCTTCTTCCTTCAGGAAAAAGATCACATACCAACCAATGCAAGAACAGCTTCTTCCCTGCTGCTGTCAGACTTTTGAATGAACTTACCTCACATTAGGTTGATCTTTCTCTATATCCTAGCTGTGATGGTAACACCACATTCTGCACTCTCTCATTTCCTTCCCTATGAAGGGTATGTTTTATCTGTATAGTGTGCAAGAAAAAATACTTTTCATTGTATGTTAAAACATGTGACAGTAATAAATCAAATCAATATCAAAAATGTCTCTCACAATCTATCAGGTCGCCCCTCAACCTCCAGTGTTCCAAGTGTTCCAACAAACCAAGTTTCTCGATCTTCTCCTCATAGCTAATGCCCTCCATACCAGGCAGCATCCTGATAAATCTTTTCTGTACCCTCTCCAAAGCCTTCACATCCTTCTGGTAGTGTGGCGACCAGAACTGAACACTATATGAGCTTTCCCTCGGTATTGCACCGCGAGTGGTATCTAGGTTATGCACTCAGTTCTCAGGTGTCATGGTTCCTGATTGCAGTTGTAGGAATGCTATTGGTCTGAACCAAAGTGACACTTAATCCCCTGAATTCAGATTACAGGGGTAGTAATCCCTGGTGCCAAATTCACCCGAACCTGTCCCCACGAAAACCTGACTCCTAAAATAATTTGCAAATGACGGAGGGAAAATTGAGCAAGTTGCTTTAACGAATCAAATATTTATGCACAAATTTGTTACACTTTTCGAATTGTGCATTGTCAAGAAACATTGAGATATATTATTAATCACATTAGCAATAATGTAGCACTTTTTACATGCTTAATTTAGTAAGCAAAACTTTAAATAAAACATTATGCAGGCTGCTAAACTGCAATTATCCAGTTAATTCAACAAAAAGGTTCAGAATAACAAAATCAGGATTACGATGGTCTTCGGTAAGAGTTTACAGAATATTAACAGTTTGAATTTGAATAATGCAGTGTGTTAATACACTGGGAGATCTGTGTGTGCTAACGCTGTGTTTAAAAGTGCCATACGGTGTATAAAGTCACACTTTGAGTTCCATGGTACCTGGGTTCGTTCACAAACAGATAGGATTGAAAAGCAAGGGAGTTATGTGAACCTTCTTGGATGAGGGCAATGGGGTAGCACAGTGGTCAGCACTGCTGCTTCACAGCTCCAGGGGCCTGGGTTCGATTCCTGGCTCGGATCACTGTCTGTGTGGAGTTTGCACGTTCTCCTTGTGTCTGCATGGGTTTCCTCCGAGTGCTCCGGTTTCCTCCCACAGTCCAGAGATGTGCGGGTTAGTTTGATCGGCCACGCAAAAATTGCCCCTTAGTGTCCTGGGATGTGTGGGTTAGAGGGATTAGCGGGTAAATGTGTAGAGATTAGGGGGTAGGGCCTGGGTGGGATTGTGGTCAGTGCAGACCTGATGGGCCAGGTGGGCTCTTTCTGCTCTGTAGGGTTTTTATGATTCTATGAAAATTTGGTTGGGCTACATGTAACACCTTGGGCGTAGTTCTGGTCTACATGCTATAGAAAGAATTTGGGGGATTGGGGAAGGTTCAGCTGGGAGATTGAAAACTTTGATCCACCCTCCAAGCCGCCCATCATCCTGATTTGGAAGTATATTAGCTGTTCCTTCACTGCTGCTGGGTCAAAATCCTGGAACTCCCTCCTTAACAGCATTATGGGTGTACTACATGGACTGCAGAGGTTCAGGAAGGCAGCTCACCACTACCTTCTCAAGGGCAATAAATGCTGACCCATTCAACGATGCCCACGCCCTGTGAATGACTATATTTAGAAGTTCTGGAAATCTTTTCTCATGAAAAGAGGAGACTGAGATTTGGTTTAAATGATTTATCATTGTCACATGTATTAGTATACAATGAAAAGTATTGTTTCTTGCACACTATACAGTCAAAAGCATACCGTACATAGAGAAGGGAAGGAGAGAGTGCAGAATGTAGTGTTACAGTCATAGCCAGGGTGTAGAGAAAGATCAACTTAATACAAGGGAGGTCCATTCAAAGGTCTGATGGCAGCAGGGAAGAAGCTGTTCTTGAGTTGGTACGTAATGTCAGACTTTTGTACCTTTTTCCTGATGGGAGAAGGTGGAAGAGAGTATATCCGGGGATAAGGCAGGGTAGTTTGATGGAGATATTCACAATTCAGAGGGTTTTCAATGAGAGAAGATGTCTCCATTTGTAGGGGGACCAAATCTTAGGGGAGAAAGCAATGGAAGGTTGTGCTGATGGGGAAGGATGGAGTAGAGACGAGCATAAACACTGGTGCAGACTAAATGGGCATAATTGCCTTTTTCATGGTGTAAATGCTGTATAAAGATTTCAAAATGTTAAAATTGTGACAAAGACAGATTACTTTGAATAGCAAAATATAAAAAATTTCAATGTCTGCTTTGAAACAACGCAACTCCCCCAACCCCCTGTAAGTTGCTGAACACACTCTGTGTTTGGTGTCACAACTTAGACAAGAACCTTCCTCAGTTAAATTCTCATTTACACGGATCTGGGAACCTCAGTGAGTGCACCCGACATCAGCATGGGTGCACCTGGTCTTTATGGAGTTAACCTTCCAAAATCTCTGTAACATTTTCCAACCATCAAGGTCTCTGCATTCCTCCAATTCCGGCCTCTTGCACACTCCACATTTTCATCACTCCATCTTTGGAGGCCGTGCCTCAGCCCTTACGTTCTGGAATTCCTTCCCTGAATCTCTCGCGTTTCTCTCTGTCCCCCTTTAAGCTCCATCATAAAACTTACACCTTTGACCAGGCCCTGAATTTTAACCTCCCTCCACCCCTATAAGTGGATTCTGAGGCTGAGGGGAGAACATGACATTGGATTGATGGGATTCCCTTTGGGATTTTGCCCTTCTGGGTCTGATTGCAATTGTGCGCTGGAGCGAGCAGGGCCTCAGGGAGATGAGGTCAATACCCCCACCTTTACACCAATTGCCCCCACTTTAAGGACCTTTACCCACCCCATCTCATTGTTTTGGCTGGTGGACAGATGATACTTTAAAAGGGAGATTCCAAAATTGAATTAGGTTCAACCTTGGGCGGGAAATGGTGGGGGAAGGGGGCCATCTTCATCTGAAGCTCCTTTCTGACTGGGGGAACTGCCTCCTTAGGACTTAGTAACATCTGGGCCTCCCTCCTCCATCCCACCCACCTCCAAAAAATCAGCTGAGACCCTAATCCCCTTTTTTAACCCCCCCCCAGGCCTCCCCTACCTGCACAGCAACCCCTCCCCTCCCTACTGACCATGCCACTGACCTTTTCTCCCCTCCCCGAAATTTGGGGAGGAACCTTTCTGCCCCACCCATCACCAGAATCGCAGCAGGCGGGACGAGGACCATGCAAAGATCTGTTGACCTCGGACGGGATTTTCTGGTGTTGAGGGTGAGCGCGGTGGGAAAATTCTGCCCTTGATTCCAGGAAGTTGGCTGCAATGCCTCTTCCGGCCACCGCAGCGCTGTTCCTGGAATGGCTGGAGAGCCGTCGGCCAATCTAAATGGCCAACAGCGGGGGATTTCCTTATGGGTGATGGGGTGGGGGACCTGCCTTCAGCCAATCAGTGCTCATAAGAGTGTGGAATACAGATTGGGCCAGATGGAATGGGTGGGGGGGTGCGTTCTGTCCAAGCCCTCACCATCCTGAAAATTCGGGCCCAACCTTTCGTAGATTGGCCCTAATATCTCCATGTGTGGATTGGTGTCAAAATGTAATTGCTAACTCTTCCACAAAGTACCTTGGGATGTCTCCCTACGTTAGGGGTTGTTGTTGCTATGAATTAGCTGAGGTTGCAGTGTTCTTAGTTTAAGCTGCGTGCAATAATGTTACACAGAAATAGTGTAGAACATTCTGACAAGAGGGGGCCTTCTGTCCTGTATCTGCAGACGTGATTTGTCTCTTTCGATTAAATCTTCTCACCAGTTTTCTTCATATAAATTCAATGTATGCAACACACTCTTAATGCAGGCTGACAGTTTCTTGTTTTAAGATGCTAAATAAAGTCACTAACTGACACATTATTTAATGTAGGCTGTGACTTTATTACAGGCTGTCTCTCTTATTGGTTTTAATGGGCTGCAGTAATTTTAATTGTTAATCATAATTTATCGCACTTCCTCATTCAAAATCCTGTTTCGCATCTTAATGCCTGTCAACCAGCCCTGAAACGCTAATAGAATTGATTAGTGAGTCCCTGGCGTACCACCCACTGTACGCCAGACACAGGATCAATCCCTGGCCTGGGCTGACTGCGCCACCACAGCGTAGGTGTTCTTCTTGAGCAGTGTCGATGGTGAGAGTCCGTGCCCGAGGGTTGTCATCTCAGGGTACGGGATCCGACACTTGGGACTGAAACAAGGAGAAATTCCTTCCACACAAGAGGGTGGTGAATCCTTGAAATCCTCCATCCCAGAGATCACCAGATGTCCAGTTGCGGAGTACATGCACATCTGCGATTGATAGGGTGGCGCAGTAACACAGTGGTTAACACTGCTGCCTCACAGCGCCAGGGACCTGGGTTCAATTCCGGCCTTGGGGTGACTGTCTGTGTGGAGTTTGCACATTCTCCCTGTACCTGTGTGGTTTTTCTCCAGGTGCTCCAGTTTCCTCCCAAAGATGTGCAGGCTAGGTGGATTGGCAATGCTAAATTGGCCCTTAGCATCCGAAGATGCGCAGATTAGGGGAATTAGTGGGGTAAATATGTGGGGTTACAGAGATAGAACCTGGGTAAGATGAAAAAAAGTGGGTTGGTGCAGATACAATAGGCTGAATGGCCTCCTTAAAGGGATTCTATGATAGATTTTTAGGCAAATAGGGAATCAAGGGAAATGGAGACGGAGCAGGAAAATGGGGATGAGGCCAAAATCAGATCAGCCATGACCTTGTTGAATGATGGAGCAGGCTGGAGGGGCCAAATGGCCTTGCCCCGCTCACATTTCTTCTGTTCCTATGATTCTTCATGGCCATGGGAATTGGAGAGGCTTCAGCCAGACACAGGTAAAATCATTGTTCTTTTCCAGAAAGTAAATATATAGAGAAGGGTTGTGGACAGGTACACAGGGGCGATCCAGTGGCACAATGCTGCCTGACAGCGCCAGCGACCCTGGTTCGATTCCAGCCTCAGGTCACTGTCTGTCTGGAGATTGTATATTCTCCCCGTGCCTGCATGGGTTTCCTCCGGATACTCCAGTTTCCTTCCGCAGTCTGAAAGACGTGCTGGTTAGGTGCATTGACAATGCTAATTTCTCCCTCAGTGTACCCAAACAGGTGCCGGAGTGTGGAGCCTAGGGGATTTTCACAGTTCCTTCACTGCAGTGTTAATGTAAGCCTACTTGTGACACCAATAAATAAACTTAAACTTTGAAAAAACATGAAGGGACGCGCACATTAATTGGACATGAGTTAGAGTCATTACCACCAACAGGAAATGTCAATGGAATTCAAAGGCAGTTCATTGCTGCCCCACTAGGGGGAGCCTGAGAGCCTACCAGTGCCAAATTCTTCTTCAGGTCTTGGTGGGGTTGAGTGAGTTTGTAACGGATGATCTTCAGCGTTGGATCTTTTTGCTGGAATCTCAGTGGAGCTCAAATGGTGGCTGTTTCCTTGGGTCTGACAAGGATAATAATGATGGAATTTTTACAGTACATCTGGAATTCCAAAGGACTCATCAAAGCCAATTTCTCTCTTCAACATGTTAACTCTGTTTCTCTCTCCACAGGTGCTGCCAGACCTGCTGAGTTTATCTAACATTTTCTGTTCTCATTAAAGCCAATTTCCTGCTCTTCTGGGGCAGAATGGAAACCTGTCAGATTCCGGTTCTGCTCCATATCTCACTGTCCTGCCAACAGAATACCTGGCCCCGCTCCACCCTCCCTGGTTCCCTTAGCTGTTGTTGGAGAGTGCAAGAAAATCCTGTTTAATTTTACATGGTAATGTTTTGTCCTGCCGTTGGCATTCTGCACCAGATGAGAAGGTTCTTGAGACCATGTGGCGTGGTGGCGCAATGGTTAGCACTGCTGCTTCACAGCTCCAGAGACCTGGGTTCAATTCCCAATTTGGGTCAGTGTTTGTGTGGGGTTTGCACGTTCTCCCTGTGTCTGTGTGGGTTTCCTCCTACAGTCCAAAGATGTGCAGGTTAGGTGCATTGGCCATACTAATTTGTCCCTTTGGACTCGAAACATCAGCTCTTTTCTCTCCTTACAGATGCTGCCAGACCTGCTGAGGTTCTCCAGCATTTTTTCTTTTGGATGTAGGTTGGAAGGATTAGCGGGGTAAATATGTGGGGTTACGGAGATAAGGCCTGGGTAGAATTGTTATCGGTGCAGGTTCAATGGGCCGAATGGCCTTTTTCTGTGCTGTAAGGATTCTATGTCCCACACCGGGAGTTGATCCAGTCTGGATTTCCTTTGAAGTGATGTTTGCTGGATGAGACAAAGTGAGGGAAATCCAACCAAAATCACCACTTAATCATGTTATTGAAGAATGATTGCCGGAACAGCAGGGAGAGACAATATTCTCCACTCTATCCTGAAGGAGTTAGCCCTTGCTGGGACATTAACGTGACCACCACCACCCCCTCCGGACTTTTTCAAATGGTCAGTCTTTACGTAAGTGTACTCCAGAGCATCAGTACGCTCGTCAGCTGATGGGAGGAGGGAGGATGGGGTGTCATAGGTGAGCATGCAACAGAAACAGCAAATGCTAGAAAATATCAGCGGGTCTGTGGAAACAGAACGGAGCCTCGATGACCATTAGCTGTCCTGACATAAGAACATAAGAAATAGGAGCAGGAGTAGGCCATCTAGCCCTTCGAGCCTGCCCCGCCATTCAATAAAATCATGGCTGATCTGTCGTGGATCAGTTCCACTTTCCCGCCCTCTCCCCATAACACTTAATCCCCTTGCCTACCAAAATCCTATCTACCCGTGTCTTAAATATATTTAGCGAGGTAGCCTCCACCACTTCAACAGGCAGAGAATTCCAGAGATTCACCACCCTTTGAGTGAAGAAGTTCCTCCTCAGCTCCGTTCTAAACTGCCCCCCCTTATCTTGAGGCTGTGTCCTCTAGTCCTGCTGTCCTTTCTGAGCGGGAAGAGTCTCTCTACCTCTATCCTATCCATCCCCTTCATTATCTTATACGTCTCTATAAGATCCCCCCTCATCCTTCTAAACTCCAACGAGTACAAACCCAGTCTATTCAGCCTCTCTTCATAGTCCAACCCCCTCATCTCTGGTATCAGCCTAGTGAACCTCCTCTGCACTCCCTCTAAGGCCAAAATAACCTTGCACAAGTGCGGCGACCAAAACTGCACACAGTACTCCAGCTGCGGCCTCACTTGTGCCTTGTACAGTTGCAACAAGATCTCCCTGCTTTTATATTCTATCCCCCTCTCTATAAAGGCCAGCATCCCATTCGCCTTCTTGATCACCTGCTGCACCGGCAGACTGGGTTTTTGCGACTCATGCACAAGGACCCCCAGGTCCCTCTGCACCGTAGCATGCTGACATTTACATGGAGCATTATTCGACACATCACTTTTCACTCAGAGGGTAGTGGATGCGTGGAATCAGCTGGTGGTGGTGGAGGCGAATTCGTTAGGGTCTTTTAAGAAACTTCTGGATGAGTACATGGGATTTAATGGGATTGAGGGTTATAGGTAGGCCTAGTAGGTCAGGATATGATCAGCGCAACTTGAGGGCCGAAGGGCCTGTTTGTGCTGTAGTTTTTCTATGTTCCAGTGCAGGGGAGAATGGTGTACACTGGGGCGGCATCGTGGAACAGTGGTTAGCACTGCTGCCTCACAGCTCCAGGGACCCGGGTTCAATTCCCGGCTTGGGTCACTGTCTGTGTGGAGTTTGCTTGTTCTCCCCATGTCTGCATGGGTTTCCTCCGGGTGCTCCAGTTAGCTCCTACAATCCAAAAATGTATGGGTTAGGTGCATTGGTCATGCTCAATTGCTCCTTAGTGTCCCGGAATGCGTAGGTTAGAGGAATTGGAAGGGTAAATAATTGGGGTTAGGGAGAAAGGGCCTGGGTGGGATTGTTGTCAGTGCAGACTCGATGGACCAAATGGCCTCCCTCTGAACTGTAATGAGTCTTTGAAGTAAGTTGATATCTAGTACGTCAAATTGTGAGAAAGGATTAGTTACAACGCGGCCTCAATAAGGTGATAATCCCAGTGGGACTGCATATCGGGAACTATAAAATATTTACATAGATGAACATAAAGGTTATTGCTCAGACACAGGCCATTCGGCCCAGCTGTTCCATGCCAGCGTTTGTTGGCCACGACTCTCCTCCTATCCCAATTCATCATTTTAACCTTTCACCCAGTTGTGCCTCCCTCCCTCCCCTTCAACGTCTCCGTATTTCTCTCCTCGGTTCCTCGCCACGTCCAGAGGTTTCTCCCGAATTCCAGTGTAATTTATTATTGACAATCTTTTATTGATGATCCCTAGTTTTGGTCTCCCCTCATGTCAGAGTATAAAATAAAGATTGTTTCTGCTGCACCTTTCGCCACCACTGGGTGCGGTGAAGCACTTTACAGCCAGTGAGGTGCTCCGACTGTTACAGTATAGGAGATGCAGCAGCCAATTTGTGCACAGCAAGCTCCCACAAACAGCAATGACCAGATTGAGGGATAAATGTTGGCCATGGGGCACCAGGACAAATTCCCTGTTCTCACGTGCAGACAGACAGGAATAACCCCTTGAGCCTGCTTCACTAATCATGAGAATCATGGCTGCTCCAATTGCGACCTCAACTTGACTTTCCTTCCTACCCCCTATACCCTTGGACACCCTCATCAATCAAGAACCTGACTCACCCTCAAAATATTCAATGATGTTTCCTCCATCGGCCTCTGGTGAAGAAAGACTCACGACCATTTGAGAGAAAAGATTTCTCCTCAACTCTGTCTTGAACTGTGTCCCCTGGTTCCAGTCTCTCCCACAAAGGGAAATGTCTTCTCAGTATCCACCCTGTCAAATCCCTTCAGGCTTTTATTTATTTCAATAAGAGTGTCCCTGGCTCCCAGTCCTGAGCAACATCACATCCTCTCACATAAGCGGGGAGATTGCAACAAGAAAGTTCCTGTTTACATCAACCCAAGCCTGCTGCAGCTTTATAGAACCTTAGTTAGGCCGCACTTGGAATATAATGTTCAGTTCTGGTCGCCACACCACCAGAAGGATACTGAGGCTTTGGAGAGGGTACAGAAAAGATTTACCAGGATGTTGCCTGGTATGCAGGGCATTAGCTATGAAGGGAAGCTGGAGAAACTTGGTTTATTCTCATTGGAATGACGGAGGTCAAGGGGCGATTTGATAGAAGTCTACAAGATTATGAGGGGCATGGACAGAGTGGATAACCAGAAGCTTTACCACAGGGTGGAAGAATCAATTACTAAGGAGCATATGTTTAATGTGTGAGGGGCAAGGTTTAAAAGAGATGTACGAGGCAACTTTTTAACTCAGAGGGTGGTATGTGCCTGGAACCCGCTGCCGGCAGAGATAGTGGAAGCAGATACGATAGTGAGTTTTAAGGGGTGTCTTGACAAACACATATATAGGGTGGGAATAGAGAGATATGGTCCCCGGAAGGGTAGGGGGTTTCAGTTCAATTGGGCAGCATGATCGGTGCAGGCTTGGGAGGGCCGAAGGGCCTGTTCCTGTGCTGTAATTTTCGTTGTTCTTTGTACACAAGGGCCTTACCGAGCCTGTGTGGCAAAGGTCCTGGTGCCAAAGAGTAACAGCTGAGACACCATGGCAACAGGAATGGAACCAGCACTCCACCACTAATAATACTTCCTTACCACAGATCCCACAGCCCATCTCTCGCCAGTTGCCACACTGACAAGGCCTTTATGCAGTAAATCGGCGCAAGTGCAGGGACCCCCGACTGCAGCTATGGTGCCCCCCCAATCAATGACTCACATCACTGAAGACAATCAAAGAACAATACTGCACAGGAATAGCCGTTTCAATCCACCAAGCCTTTGCCAATATGTGGTTCCTATCCTTCTGTTGGCTTCCCATTCATGTGTCTAGCAAGATACACCTTGAATGTTGCGAATATGCCCGCTTCCACCACCCCCTTTGGCAGCATGTTCCAGGCACCCATCACTGTCTGCGTGAAAAACTCCCCCCCTGCACATCTCCCCTAAACTTACCCCCTCTCACCTTAAACCTGTACAGGCTTGTAATTGACACTTCCACCCTGATTAGTTCAGGATTAGTTCAGGACAGACACTGATCTGAAGTGGAACTGATCCACTCCAGATTAGCCATGATCTTATTGAATGGCGGGGCAGACTCAAGGGGCTAGATGGCCTACTCCTGCTCCTATTTCTTATGTTCTTAGACAGAGATAGGGTTGAGTTTGTGGAGAAAGGCAGTCGAGACTGTCGAATTGTAGAATCCTTACAGTGCAGAAGGAGGCCATTCAGCCCATCGAGCACCGACAATGATCCTATCCAAATTCTAACCCCACGTACTTACCCTGCCAATCCCCCCAACACCAAGGGGCAACGCAGCATCCACCCAACCTGCACATCCCTCAGACTGTGGGAGGATGCTGTAACAGGAAAAAGTTAAGTGCACAGAAAAAAAATGCAACCAAGTGTTTCTTCGTCCGAGCCTATTCAAGATGGACAAATGGTTTTAGCAACAGTGAGATTTCTCCCCAGAAAACACAATTCAAACCGGGGTGTTTTTCTTTCCTGAATTTCCGGGAAATCAGCTGACTTCAGACTTACATTGTCAGCCAAAGCCCGCCTATTAAAAATAACTCAGTAATCTATTCTCGTCAAAAGGCCTATCAAAACCACAAGGTAGGAAGCGTTACCACACTGTTTCCAGATGAGGTTGCTCACATTATGTTGCCATGTCAAATCTCATGTTCTGTCTCAGAAGGGGACAGACACAAGGGAAAGAACGTTGTGAGGGAAAGAAAGTTTCAAAAATGTGTTTTCTTCTGCTCAGCCTTAAGAAGGGAGGATTTTCAGAAATTGGGCCATTGAGAGTGTTGCACTTGCTTGGTGTGGTTTGGTTTCTGTGGGTTTTTTTTAAGCCGGTGCACTCTACTCTGAGGCAATGTTCAACCCCAAACAACTATGGAGCAATAATGCTTCAGCTTTTCACATCTAGTTTTGCTTAGGCCTGTGCGGAGGAGGCTCCAACAACTGTTGAAAGGTTGCTGGTGGCTTTGGCAAGACGGAACAGCAGACAGCTGAGTCAAAGTGAGAACCAAGAAAGGGAGCATCCTCATTTTCAACTCCCTCCCTAGGGCCCATCCCTGCCTACGGTGGTGGTGGCACTGTGGTTAGCACTGCTGCCTCACAGAGCCAGGGACCTTGGTTGGATTCTGGCCTTGGGTGAGTGTTTGTGTGGAGCGCTTCCCATGTCTGCGTGGGTTTCTCCTGGGTGCTCTGGTTTCGTCTCACAATCCAGAGATGTGCAGGTTTGGTGGTTTGGCCATGCTAAATTGCCCCTTAGTGTCTCAAATAATGTCATTTAGGGGATTAGCGAAGTAAATTGTCTGGGTAGGATGCTCCATTGGAGCGTAGGTGCAGACTTGATGGGCCAAATGGTCTCCTTCTGCACTGTAGGAATTCTATGATCTCTGTAACCTTCTATGGCCTCCTGAGATTTCTGCACTCTTCCAGATCTGGCCTCTCACTCATCTTCAATTTTATTAATTGATGCTTGGAATGTGAGCTACCTCAAATTCTCTCCTTCAACATCTCCGCATTTCCACCTTTCTCCTCATTTTGCTCCTTAAAAACACTTGTCTATGAAGAAGCTTGTAATCATCTGCCCTAATACCTCCCAAAGAAACCTGATACCAATTTTTATCCAACCATGCTCCACTGAAGTCCTTGGGATGGTTAACTGTGTTAATGGCGCTATATCAATGCAAATTGTTGTTGAGAAAGGGGAAGAGAGTGGGAGAAGTGGAAAAGGAAAGATGGTGAGAAATACAAAGGAGGGAGAAGGGGGTGGAAAGGAAGAGGAGAAGGAGGGGAGGGGAAGAGAAACAAAAAACAAAGAACAGTACAGCGCAGGAACTGGCCCTTCGGCCCACCACATCTATGCCGACACAGATGCCTCTCTAATTTAATATTTTCTTGCCTCTACATGGTCCATATCCCTCTATTCCCTACCTATTCATGTATCAATCCAGGTGCCTCTTGAAAGTTGTTATAGAATCTGCTTCCATCACCTCCTCCAGCAGTGTGTTCCAGGCATTCACCACCCTCTATGTGTGAAAAACTTGCTCCTTACATTTCTTTTAAAATTTCCCCCTCTCGCTCTCAACCTTTGCCCCCGAGTAAGTGACCCTTTGACCCTAGGAAAAAGACTCTATCCATTCTATCCAAGCCTATCATAATCTTGTAAACCCCTATCAGATCCCCCCTCATCCTCCAATGCTCCGATGAAAACATTCCAAATCTGTTCAGCCTTTCTTCATAGCCCATATCCTCCAAACCAGGCAACATCCTGGTAAAACTCTTCTGCCCCCTTTCCAACATCCTTCTGATGGTGTGGTGATCAGAATTGTACACAATACTCCAAATGCGACCTCACCAAAGTCTTATACAGCTGCAACATGATTTTCCAATTCCTATACTCAATGCTCCGACCGATGAAGGCCAGCATGTCATATGCCTTCTTGACCACCTTGTCCACCTGAATTGGGGATTTTCACAGTAGCTTCATTGTAGTGTTAATGTAAGCCTACTTGTGACACTAATAAATAAATTAAAACTTAAAACCTTCAAGGAACTGTGGACCTGCACGCCTGGATCTCTCTGTATGCTAATATTTCTAAGGGCTCTATCATTTATTGTATATTTTCCTTCTGCAGTAGACTATCCAAATCACACCATCCCACATTTGTCCAGGCTAAATTCCATCTTTCAGCCCAACTGATTTATATCCTGCTGTATCCTCTGACAATCCTCCTCACTCTCTGCTACTCCCCCAATTTTTGTATCATCTGCAAATTTACTAATCAGACCACCTACATTTTCCTCCAAGTCATTTATATAAATTACAAACAACAGAGGCCCCAGCACTGGTCCTTGTGGAACACCGTTTATCACACACCTCCAGTTAGAAAAGTATCCTTCCATTGCTTTCAATGCCCAAGTCAGTTTTATATCGATCAAGCATTTGGTAAATCGCTTTATTTTTCAGGCTGCCCCTCTACTTTCTCAGAAGACTAAGGAAATTTGATATGTCCGCTACGACTCTCACCAATAGTTACAGATGCACCATAGAAAGCATCCTTGCTGGTTGTGTCACAGCTTGGTGTAACTCTTGCTCTGTCCAAGACCACAAGAAACTATAAAGGGTCGTGAATGTAGCTCAATCCATCACTCAAACCAGCCTCCGGTCCATTGACTTTGTCTACACTTCCCGCTGCCTTGGAAAAGCAGCCAGCGTAATTAAGGACTCCATGCACCCTGGACATTCTCTCTTCCACCTTCTTCCATTGGGAAAAAGGTACAAAAGTCTGAGATCACGTACCTACCGACTCAAGAACAGCTTCTTTCCTGATGCCATCAGATTTTTGAATGGACCTATCTTACATTACATACACCCTAGCTCTGACTGTAACATGACAATTTCCCCCTTTGCCTTTCCTTCTCCCCTATGTACTCTATGAACAGTATGCCTTGTCAGTATAGTGTGCAAAAAACAATACTTTTCACTGTATTCTAACTAATACATAAGAACGTAATAAGAACAAAAGAGCTAGGAACAGGAGTAGGCCACCTGCCTACTCCTTGAACCCGCTCCGCCGTTCAATAAGATCATGGCTGATCTTTTTGTGGACTCAGCTCCATTTACCCACCCACTCACTATAACCCTTTATTCCTTTTCTGTTCAAAATTTTATCTATCCTTGCTTTAAAAACATTCAATGAGGTGGCCTCAACTGCTTCACCGAGTGAGGAATTCCACAGATTCACAACCCTTTGTGTGAAGAAGTTCCTCCTCAACTCAGTCCTAAATCTGCTTCCCCTTATTTTGAGGCTATGCCCCCTAGTTCTAGTTTCACTTGCCAGGCAAACAACTTTTCTGCTTCTATCTTATCTGTTCCCTTATATGTTTCTATTCTTCTGAATTCCAATGAGTATAGCCCCAGTCTATTCAGTCTCTCCTCATAAGCCAATCCTCTCAACTCTGGAATCAACCTAGTGAATCTCCTCTGCACCCCCTCCAGTGCCAGTATATCCTTTCTCAAGTAAGGAGAGCAAAACTGTACACAGCACTCACCAGCACTTTATACGGCTGCAACTTAATCTCGCTGTTATTAAACTCCATCCCTCTAGC
The DNA here is from genome assembly GCF_965287045.1 of Carcharhinus amblyrhynchos. Lineage (NCBI taxonomy): Eukaryota > Metazoa > Chordata > Chondrichthyes > Carcharhiniformes > Carcharhinidae > Carcharhinus > Carcharhinus amblyrhynchos. The sequence goes on from NC_137351.1 coordinate 13,097,833, forward strand.
AATGAAGGACAACACTATGGTACAGTGGTTAGCACTGCCGCCTCACAGTGCCAGGGACTCGGGTTCAATTCCGGCCTTGGGTGACTGTGTGGAGTTTACACATTCTCCCTGTGGTCTGCGTGGGTTTCCCCCCATAGTCCAGAGATGTGCATGTTCGGTTGATTGGCTGTGGTAAATTGTCCCTTAGTGTCAGGGGGACTAGCAGGGTAACTACACAGGGCTATGAGAATAGGACCTACATGGGATTCTTGTCTGTGCAGGTTCGATGGGCTGAATGGCCTCCTTCTGTACTGAGGGATTCTATGTGACAATAATAAATAAATCAAATCAAAAATTAAAATGTAGAGCATCTGCACAAATCCCAGCTTCAGGACCAATTGTCTTCAATCAGACAAGTGAACAATTGCCACAGTACTTTTTGATTTAATTTGATTTATATTGTCATGTGTTAGTGAAAAGTATTGTTCCTTGTGCACCAATCCTAACTGCACGGAGGGGGTTCCAGGATTTTGACCAAGTAACAATGAAAGAATGATAATATATTTGAAGTTTAAAGGTTATTTGTTTATTAGTCACAAGAAAGGCTTACATTAACACTGCAATGAAGTTACTGTGAAATTCTCCTAGTTGCTACACTCCGGCACCTGTTCGAGTCAATGCATCTAACCAGCACATCTTTCAGACTGCGGGATGAAACGAGGGCATCCGGAGGAAACCCATGCAGACACGGGGATAATGTGCAAACTCCACACAGCCGGGAATTGAACCTGGGTCCCTTGGTGCTGTGAAGCAGCAGTGCTAGCCACTGTGCCACTGTGCCGCCCTACAAGTCAGAATGCTGAGTGACTTTGGGGGGGGGGATCTTGCAGGTAGTGACGTTCCCATGCACCCACTAACCCCTTCCTCTTCGATTTGATTTATAATTGTCACATGAATTAGTATACGGTGAAAGGTATTGTTTCTTGCATGCTATACAGACAAAGCATACCGTTCATTGAGAAAGAAAGGAGTGAGTGCAGTATGTAGTGTTACAGTCGTAGCTAGGGTGTACAGAAAGATCAACTTAGGGCGAGGTAGGTCCATTCAAAAGTCTGATCCGATATGAAAGGAATCACTCTGAAAGGGAAGTTTTCAGCTATGGACAGCAGTGATAATGTGATAAGTAGATGGTCCCAGTAATTGGTGATCTTAGTGCTTGACAGATTGGCACCTTGGTCAGATGCCAGCAAGATACAAAGCAACAGCCACCAACATCCTTGAAACCACACTCAAAATCAAGCGCACTTCCCACCTTCAGAAAATCACATGGCAGTGAAACTACAGAGGCCATTCCAGTTCCTTCACTCCGAGAGGGTCCCAACAACACCAGATCCAACTCTCTCTTAAATGGCTTCCACCAGCCCTTTACCCTTAAACCAAGCGTTGTCAGTTCTTTGTATTAAGAGCTTCCTGACATCGGTTCTCATTTAGCTTTTGCTTAATGAACCCTTGTCATACTGCCATGCCTTAATGATTAAACGCGGCAGGTATCTGAGCGTTTGTGATGATTTAATAAAGTTAATGAGGCGGGAGTTTCTGCTTTGGGTGCACTTGGCAATCTGAGTCCAAGTTGCGCCTGCTCTGAAAAGCATTTTGTTTTCGTTGGGTTTCTGCTGAAACCTATTTGCACCTTGTTGAGCATTGGCCCTGTGGACAACCAAGCAGTGTTTTAGAACATAGAACATAGAACATAGAACATTACAGCGCAGAACAGGCCCTTCGGCCCACGATGTTGCGCCGACCAGTTACAAAAACAATGACCCACTAGCCTATACCAATCCCTTTTCGTCCATAAACCTATCCAGAGATCTCTTAAACGCCCCCAAACTAGACGCATCTACAACTGCAGCAGGCAGGGCATTCCAATCCCTCACCACCCGCTGGGTAAAGAACCTACCCCTGACATAAGTCCTGTAGCTACCCCCCCTTAATTTAAAGTCATGCCCCCTCGTGCTAGCTTTCTCCATCCGAGGAAAAAGGCTATCACTATCCACCCTATCTAAACCCCTAATCATCTTATATGTTTCAATAAGATCCCCTCTTAGCCGCCTTCTTCCCAACGAAAACAACCCTAGATCCCTCAGTCTCTCCTCATAGGACCTCCCCACCATACCAGGCAACATCCTAGTAAACCTCCTCTGCACCCTCTCCAACGCCTCCACATCCTTCTTGTAATGCGGGGACCAGAACTGCACACAGTACTCCAAGTGCGGCCGCACTAGAGTAGTGTACAGTTGCAACATTACACTGCGACTCCTAAATTCAATCCCCCTACCAATAAACGCCAAGACACCGTACGCCTTCTTGACAACCTTATCTACTTGATTCCCAACTTTCAGGAATCTATGTACACACACACCTAGATCCCTCTGTTCATCCACACTATTCAAAGTCCTCCCGTTAGCCCTATACTCGACACATCTGTTGCTCCTACCAAAGTGAATTACCTCACACTTCTCCGCATTAAATTCCATCCGCCACCTCTCGGCCCAGCTCTGCAACCTATCTAAGTCTCCCTGCAGACTATGACACCCTTCCTCACAATCTACCACACCTCCAACTTTGGTGTCATCAGCAAATTTACTAATCCACCCAACTATACCCTCATCCAGATCATTAATAAAAATTACAAACAACTGAATCGTTTCAAAACTTTAAAAAATATCCCTTGAAATGACTAGGTCATAACGTTACACAGTTTGATTATCACAGCTGAAAATGGGCATATTACAAAAGTAAGAATTTTAAATCACAAAAGACATTCCCTTATCTGTGTATTATCCAATTTTAAATGACTGAAAGCTACATGTTAAAAACTAGACAGAATCCTTTGCCCATTACATTATATTCCAGTATTCAATTTCTCAGTAAACATTAAAAAACAAATACATTCAGAAGCTTCACAATTCATCCCTTTAGTCTGATGCTTTCCAAAAGAATCAGCTTAATCTTTGGATCTTCTTTGAAGGTCGACAAACATAGCTGGAAGTTATCAGGGTGATTGATTTGATCTGGGGGTCATGACCAGTTTTGGGATGGAGCCACATCGCCAGTTTGACTGGGGCTTTGGCCGATTTGGGGTAAATTGTGGGGAAAAATACTCCAGCAGAAGAGAGCAGAAAAGAAAAACAAAGTTTATTTATTAGTGTCACAAGTAGGCTCATATGAACACCGCAATGAAGTTACTGTGAAAATCCCCCTGTTGCCACGCTCCGGCGCTTGTTCGCGTACACTGAAGGGAGAATTTGGCACGGACAATGCGCCTAATCAGACTGTGGGACAAAACCTGAGCACCCGGAGGAAACCCACACAGACATGGAGAAAATGTGCAAACTACACAGACAATGACCTGAGGCTGGAATTGAACCCGGGTCCCTGGCGCTGTGACACATCAGTGTTAATCACTGAAACTGCAGGTTAATGTTGGCCCTGGTATTCAGCCTTTTCATTTCTGTGTTTGGATTTAGGAAAGACTGATGGAATGTGCTATAGGGACTGCGATTCCAAATCACATCTAGTTCCTGCTGTGACAGCTTGGGAGTTCTGGCTTGAACAGAAAATTGCCCTTTCCTGGATATTATACGCTGGGCCACAGAATCTCTTTGAAGCAACTGACACAGTTGAGTATCAGTAGTATTCAATGTCTGACCATTTTCATGTTAGCTCTCACTTGAATAGTTCTGGGTGTTGTGTGATAGACAGAATGATACGAATAGATTGACAGAATCTAAATGTCACAACTTTTCCTATTTGTCTTTGAGGTGACGATGACTATATTTATCATCTGTGAATGTTTGGTAGGTGGATACAAAGGCCAACCTGCATTCAGAAGGCACTGCTGCATTTGGGATAGGGTACCAGAGGTGATAAGGTTTTGGGGATGGCTTGGGATTTCCCCTCCTTACCTTTTCTCTCTGCCTCTGATGTCCACTTGCTTTTGAAGGAGGTTGCGTCAATTTTTATTTGGTTTCCTGGCTGTTAGCTTCTCCCAGATCTCTGGGTTAATACCAAAACCCCTAAGCAAAGCCTTCAGAGGGTCTTGGAGGACTTCCATGACCACTATGACAGCACCTCCTGGACTCGAGCTCTCCAGAGAAGATTTGCTTTGGTAAATCGACTGTCAGGTTACATAATCAACACAACTTGGTAGTGCCTGTCTCAATATGGTGTGGCTGTTTGGTGATACCAGTTTGGGCGAGCACCCTCAGTGTCTGGTATTCTGTCCTGCCATCTGATGCTTCGGATGGGAGTTGAAGTGTAAGTGGTTAATCTTTTTGGCATGACACAGGTCCAAAACTCACATGAAGTAGTCTCATCACACCAGGTTAAAGTCCAACAGGTTTATTTGGTAGCACGCGCTTTCGGAGCGCCGCTCCTTCATTAGGTGATGAAAGCACTCCGAAAACTCGTGCTACCAAATAAACCTGTTAGAGACTACTTACTGCGCCTACCCCAGTCCAACACCGGCAACTCCACATCAAGACTCACGTGTGCAAAGCACATGTTTTAAAACCCAGTTCAGAAACTCCAAGGTATAGTATAAAGTTAGTCTACACCCCAACTATTTTTGAATTTGGCATTAGTGTGAGCACAAGGGGCAGGATTCTCCAGCCACCCTCGTCTGAAACTGGAGATTCCTGCCCCACTTGAATGGACCTTTCCATGACCTGCTCCCCACCAGCATGATGGGGGAATTCCAGCCAAAGTGTTTCACCCACTATGAAGCTTTTATCAAAATAAAATTTAACAATGCAGTTTAACTATAATAAAAAGAATTGGCATAATGTTTACCAGTTGAAACACTTAAATATGACAGGATATCATTTTTAACATAGAGCCTATCTCTATGAGGTTTGGGGTTACAGATGCACCATCAAGGTCCAAGCCCTCCTCATTCTCTGGTGGATAATCCACACCTGGGATCCATGTGGGAAGGTTTCCCCTCGAACTGTGGACTAGCAGTTGTTTCTTGCAAAGTACAGGAGAGAGTTTTGCATGAATCCCATCAGCACCAAATTCTCAAGATGAGCCTAGCTTCTGTTGTTTTAGATACACATGCACCACTCCTGCAAAACCTAGCCTGACACTCCAAGGACGGGCTGAGAAAGTACTGTCGAAGGTGCTGTCTTTCAGATAAGATGTTAATTCGAGGCCTTGGCACAGTGGTTAGCACTGCTGCCTCACAGCGCCAGGGACCTGGGTTCGATTCCCAGCTTGGTTCACTGGATGTGTGGAGTTTGCATGTTCTCCCCGTGTCTGTGTGGGTTACCTCCGGGTGCTCCGGTTTCCTCCCACAGTCCGAAAGACATGCTGGTTAGGTGCATTGGCCATGCTAAATTCTCCCTGTACCTGAATAGGTGCTGGAGTGTGGCAAGTAGGAGATTTCCACAGTCACATCATTGCAGTATAAACGTGAGCCTATTTGTGACAATTTATACAGCGGGAATTTACGACCTTGCTGTAGCAAGACCAGAAAATTCCGCCTGAGGTCAACGGACATTTCCATTGTCCGCCCCTCGCCGATTCCATGCTGGGCGGGTTAGTAGGATTCCGGTAATAAACTTTACTTTGGGTGGGTGAAGTATGACAGGCAGGTGTGCTGGCTGACATTTAACAACGTCACTAAAACAGATGATTTGGTCAGTATCACACCTCTTTGTGGGATCTTACTAAGCACACATTGGTTGCTGTGTTTCCTATATAAAACAATGCTGACGCTTCAGAAGCACTCCGGGAGAGGTAAAAAGGCTATCTATAAATGCAAGTTCCTCTTTAAAATCTTCCTTCTATTCTCGCTGAGTTGTTGCTTCTTAGTATGCCACAAGAACGGTTACTTGCAAAATACAGGAAATGGTTTCACACATGCAGTGTGTTATGTCTGTGGCATATGAGTCTGGAGGAGACAAGGAACTGCCAACCTCAACTTAGAAAATTAATTTACGCCTCCTGGTAGCTCTGTAGGTGAAAGCACAGTGCGGAGTTGAGTATGAATCCAGAGGAACAGGAGGAGGCCATTCAGCCCTCATGTCTGCTCTGCTGTTCAGTTGGAACTTGCCTGATCTCAGTTCCGTTTATCTGCCTTCGCTCCAAATCTCTCAATATCCTGACAAAAAACCTATCAAGCTCAGTCTTGAAGGTTCTAATTGACTCTTCAGCAACCCGCAGCCTTTTGAGAGGGAATGTTCCAGAGATTTTTAGCACTCTCAACATGAAGAACTGCTTCCCAAGTGGCCAAGAATCTCATTTTAAGGTTAGGCCCCAGTTTCGGATTCCCCCCCCAGGGTAAAACAGGTGGCAGTAGAATCATAGAGTCCCCACAGTGCAGAAAGAGGCCATTCGGCCCATTGAGTATGCACTGACCACAATCCCACACAGGCCCTATTCCCGTCACCCCAAAGAGCTACCCTGCTAATCCCTCTGATACTAGGGTCAATTTAGCATGGCCAATCAACCTAACCCACACATCTTTGGAATGTGGGAGGAAACTAGTGCGCCCGGAGGAATCCCATGCAGACTCGGGGAGAATGTGCAAATTCCCCACAGACAGTGGCCCAAGGCCAGAATTGAACCTGGGTCCCTGGTGCTGGATGGCAGTAGTGCTAATCACTGTTCCACTGTGCCATCCATATGCGATGGAATCCTTTTGTTATTTCAATGAGATCGATGAGATTACTCTTCAATCTTATAAACTCGAGGTGAGATTGTACAGCCTTTCCTTAAAATTTAACCCTTCAGTTACCACCCCCTTAAGGTTTAGTTCCGAATTCCAGCATTGTGAACCATTGGCAGTGAATGAATGGCAATAATCTATAAATATATCAAATCATTATATCTCTGAATTAGGAAGATTACATAGCCAAATGGATATGAGGGAACATCATTGATTGGATTTCATTTATTATTGTCACATGTATTAGGATACAGTGGAAAGTATTGTTTCTCGTGCGCTATACAGATAAAGCATACTGTTCATAGAGTACGTAGGGGAGAATGAAAGGAGAGGATGCATGATATAGTGTTACAGTTAGGGGGAAGAGAAATGTCAGTTTAATATGTGATAAGACCATTCAAAAGTTGATGGCAGCAGGGAAGAATCTGTTCTTGAGTCGGTTGATGCAAGACCTAAGACCCTTTGTATCTTTACCCTTCATTTTTGGCCTCTTTCTGCACTGTGGGGATTCTATGATTCTACTGCCAGAAATCCTGTTTTACCCTGGTGGGGGAATCCGAAGCTGGGGCCTAACCTTAAAATGAGACTCTTGGCCACTTGGGAAGCAGCTCTTCATGTTGAAAGTACTAAAAATCTCTGGAACATTTTTTCTCAAAAGGCTGTGGGTTGCTGAAGAGTCAATTAGGGAAGGTGGAAGAGAGAATGTCCAGGATGCATGGGGTCCTTAATTATGCTGGCTGCTTTTCCAAGGCAGCAGGAAGTGTGGATGGCATCAATGGGTGGGAGGCTGGATTGCGTGATGGACTGGGCCTCATTCACAACCCTTTTTAGTTTCTCGGGATCTTGGACAGAACAGGAGCCATACCAAGCGGTGAGTAACTATGCACAGATGATCTCATCTCTCATGGATGCTGAGAAGTGTGAAGTTTCCAAGGCTAGGACAGGGAGATGTTTGTTGGGTGCAGACGTCGAGGGATATGGGTCTATGGCAGGCAAATGGATTTGATGTGCAATAAGTTCAGACCTAACTGAATAACAGAGCAGGTCCGAGGGGCCAAATGGCCTGCTGTTCCTAATGTTCCTCCATTCCTACAAAGCACATCTCCATCACTTCTAACTGTGAATGGCTCAACTGAACAATGAGTGGGAATAGAGAGTAATAGTTGTTAATTCTTTGTAACCTCTCATTGCGGGTTAAAGATGAACAAAAGTCTAGCATTTATATAGCACCTTTCATGATCTCGGGATGTGTCTTTCTAGCCAATGAAATACTTTTGAAGCATAATCACTATTGGTGGAGCAGCCAATTTGTGCACAGCAGGATCCCACTAACAGCAATATGGTAATGATTAGATAGTCATGCAAGGGTTGGGACATCTTCTTGAAGTTGTACAAGGCATTGGTAAGGTCACACTTGGAATGCTGTGTACGGTTCTGGTCACCCTATTAAAGATATTATTAAACGACAAAGAGTGCAGAAACGATTTACTAGGATGCTACTGGGACTAAATGTTTGAGTTATAAGGAGAGACTGGATAGACTGGGATTTTTCTCTGGAGCGTAGGAAGCTGAGGGGTGATCTTATGGAGGTCTATAAAATATTGAGGGGCATAGATCAGCAAAGTAGTCAACATCTTTTCCCAAAGGTAGGGGAGTCTAAAACTAGAGAGCCTAGGTTTAAGGGGAGAGATACAAAAGGGTCCGGAGGAACAGTTTTTTCACACAGAGGGTGGTGAGTGTCTGGAACAAGCTGCCAGAGGTAGTAGTAGGGGCGGGTACAATTTTGTCTTTTAAAAAGATTTTAGACAGTTACATGGGTAAGATGGGTATAGAGGGATATGGACCAAACATGGGCAATTGGGACTAGCTTAAGGGTTAAAAAAAGGGGTGGCATTGATAAGTTGGGCCGAAGGGCCTGTTCCAATGCTGTGAACCTCTATGATTCTGTGATTCTAGTCTGTTTATTGCATTCAGTGAAGGATAACTCTCGACCCAGCAGAGATCTCCTGTGCTCTTCTTAGCAGTAGTGTCACAGAGTGGGTTATGTCTACCTGAATAGACAGACAAGACTCTATCTGAAAGACATGCACCTGAGACACTGCAGCACTCCCTCAGTAAGTTTAGAAAAATTGCTAATGAGAGCACCTTTTGAAATAATCTCAGCGTGAAAATGATCCCTTGTACAGGTGTAACAATGGGTTGCAGTGAGCGTTACTCAGGGTCCCTGTATTTGATGCAAGAAATTGGCTTCTGAAATAAAATGCAAATAGGATAGAGTTTCATGCTGATCAGTTGAAGCCTCTCACCTCATTCCCTTCCAGGCCCTCCAACCTGTGCAGTTGTGCACATCTCTCCATACTGAGGAGAGACTGAATAGACTGTGGCTATACTCATTGGAATTCAGAAGAATGAGGAGAGATCTTATAGAAACATTATGAAGGGAATAGATAAGATAGAAGCAGGGAGGTTGTTTCCATTGGTGGGTGAAACTAGAACTAGGGGGCATGGCCTCACAATAAGGGGGAGCAGATTTAGGACTGAGTTGAGGAGGAACTTCTTCACACAAAGGGTTGTGAATCTATGGGATTCCGTGCCCAGTGAAGCAGTTGAGGCTACCTCATTGAATGTTTTTAAGACAAGGATAGATAAATTTTTGAACAGTAAAGGAATTAAGGCTTATGGTGAGTGATCAGGTCCACAAAAAGATCACCCATCATCTTATTGAATGGCAGAGCAGGCTCGAGGGGCCAGATGGCCTACTCCTGCTCTCAGTTCTTATGTTCGAGTGCCTTTACAATGAACCTGCCTTTGAAACCCAAACCTGGTGTCCTCTTGTCTTTGGAACTGGGGTGGTGTCCAGAACAATGCTTTTCTCCAGTTGGAAGAAGGAAGTTTTTAGTTTGGTTTATTTACTAGTGTCACAAGTAGGTTTACATTACCGTTGCAATGAAGTTATTGTGAAAATCCCCTAGTCGCCACACTCTGGCAGCTGCACTGAGGGAGAATTTGGCACGGCCAATGCGCCTAACAAGTGCATTTTTCTGATTGTGGGAGGAAACCGGAATATCCGGAGGAAACCCACGCAGACACGGGGAGAACGTGCAAACTCTGCACAGACAGTGACCCAAGCCAGGAATCGAACCCAGGTCCCTGGCGCTGTGAGGCAACAGCACTAACCACTGTGCCACCCTCATGACCTCCCATTGTCACACAGCAGAGGGTTACACACAAATTCTGTTCCAACAGATCACCACACTCCCTGTGGATGCGCCCAGCCTGCCTAACGTGCATCTCGCAACCTAATCACTGCCACATCATTCATGAATTATTTTGTCCAACATCATTGAGACCAGTTTCCCCACAGGGATTAAGCTGCCTGTTGTGCAAGTCTCAATTAACCCCGCAGTAATCTCCCTTCCTCCCTGTGGATTTGACAAGAGTCACCGTGTATTTCAAAACAATCCCATCAACAAAAGAAACACCTGCAGCTGCAGAGGATTTTTTAATGAGGCTTCAAGCCAAATTCCACGCTGTGCCACGTAAGGAGATAGTGGAACGCCTTGGTCAAAGACATAAGGGGGGAGTTCTCCGGCTTCCCAGCCACGTTTCTCAGTGGTTGGAGGATGTACGCTGTTCGCTGATGGTGGGATTCTCTGATCCCACTGCTGACAATGGGATTTCCCATTTATGTCACCTCCACACCGTCGGGAAACCCGTGGGAGGGGGCGTGCTGCCAGCTGGACCAGCGAATCCCATTGTGTGAACAGCCGGAAAATTGGCTTTACGGAATGCTTTAAAAGAAAAGAGGTGGAGAGGTTTAGGGAGGAAATTCCACAGTTTAGGGCTCAGGTTGCTGAAGGAATGGCTACACTGGAGTAAACCAAACTCAAGGATGCCCGATCAGCCAGAACTGGAGAACTACAGATACCTTGAAAGTTTGTGGGATTAGAAGAGGTTGCAGAGATATTATATATGTTATATCTCAGGGCTATATGGAGATGACACGGATATTTATGTGGGAACTTTATTTGCAATCCTTCAAAATATCGACTTCATTCTTCAATTTTGACTTCCAGCTATTTCTGTAGCTTTGTTTACTTTTCTCTGAGTCAACGCCCAGGTTTAATTAATCAGGCACAGTGAGCATCAACAGTAAACAGACTCACACAATCGAACACAGTACAATGAGCAGCATGAGATATAAAGAAATGTGGGGAGATGGGGAGGCCACTGAGAGATAATGAGCAAGAACAGGACGAGGTTGACTACCAAAGCTGAAGAACCCAGATTATCAAGACACAAGACTGGGAAAGTTCATTAACCTGGGAATCAGATAAAGAGTGAGCAGCATCGAAAGAGGAGGAGGAAAAATGTTGACAAGGGACAAAGAGGAAGTAAATGTAATGGGTCAGATAACTCACGAGTTGCAATGGTAAGTTGCATGTCCTTTTAATAAATCAATTTACTCTGAAGGTTAAGCTGTCCTTTCAGAATGCAAACATTACACCATTCGGAAACTAATTCTGAAATGCAATTCGTCAGAACAAAAATTACATTTCTTCCTGAGGTTTGAATTAGTTGTTTAATAATGCATATCTCAGCATCCAATTATGCCTGGAGAAATTGACAAGAGCAATGTGTAATGTGATATTTCATGTTGGTATAGGACAGGTTAACAGGTATTAGCCTTCCTCTGGAGAAGAATCTAGCACGCGCTGTACTTGCTGGAAAGGGGCGATCTCGGTGTGTAGCTACGGGGCTTTAGTGTTGGCAACTGGAAGGCTTATAGCTGTCTGACCACTGCCTAGAATTGTGACTGGATATTTGTGTCAAGGGTAATGCGTTGATCACATCCTAACTTGAAAAAATGTGAAGCAGCTTTGGTGCTAGAAGTGAGATGTTCAATAGTTTTAGTAACTTTTGATCCCAGATCCGACATCCATCCCATTTTATTGAACCCAGATAAGTGCAAGATGATGCACTTTGGAAGGAGTTAACAAGACAAGGGAGTATTTCATGAATGGTGGGGCATTAGGAAGTTCAGAGGAACACATAGATCATGAGGTACTTGTTCAAGATTCCTGAAGGTGATGGAGCATATGAAGAGGGGAGCTAAGAAGACACTTGGAACACTCGCTTTTATCAGTCATGACATAAAATATATGAACACAGGGTGGCACGGCCACCTCACAGCACCAGGGACCCAGGTTCGATTCCTGGCTTGGGTCACTGTCTGTGCGGAGTCTGCATGTTCTCCCCGTGTCTGCGTGGGTTTCCTCCGGTTTCCTCCCACAGTCCAAAAGACATGCTGGTTAGGTGCATTGGCCATGCTAAGTTCTCCCTCAGTGTACCCGAACATGCACCGGAGTGTGGTGACTAGGAGAATTTCACAGTAACTTCATTGCAGTGTTAATGTAAGCCAACTTCTGACAAATAAATACATTTTTTAAAAAAGAGCAAGGAGGTTAAGCTGGAACTGCACAGAACATTGGTTAGGCCACAGCCTATCCTGGTCCTCCCCATGCCGACACTATAGTTAAGAAAGCCTACCAATGCCTCTACTTTCTCAGAAGACTAAGGAAATTTGGCATGTCAGCTATGACTCTCACCAATTTTTACAGATGCACCATAGAAAGCATCCTTTCCAGATGTACCACAGCTTAGTATGGCTGCTGTCAAGATGAAAACCCACAAGAATGCAGCCCAATCCATCACGCAAACCAGCCTCCGGTCCATTGACTCTGTCTACACTTCCCGCTGCCTCGGAACAACAGCCAGCATAATTAAGGACCTCACGTACCCTGGACATTCCCTCTTCCACCTTCTTCCGTCAAGGCAAAGATACAAGGATCACATTCCAAACAAGAACAGCTTCTTCTCTGCTGCCATGAGATTTCTGAATGGATCTACCATATATTAAGCTGATCTTTCTCTACACCCTAGCTATGACTGTAACAACATATTCTGCACCTTCTCCTTTCCTTCTACCTGTGTACTCTATGAATGGTATGTTTTGTCTGTGTAGCGCGCAAGAAACAATACTTTTCACTGTATCCCAATACAGGTGACAATAATGAATCAAATCAAATCAAAAAGTGGAGTACTGTGTGCAATTCTGGTCACCTCACTATTGGAAGGATACGATTGCACTAGAGGGGGTACAGAGGAGATTCACCAGGATGTTGCCTGGGATGGAGCGTTTGAGCTGTAAGGAGAGACTGGATAGGCTTGGATTGTTTCCTCTTGAGCAGAGAAGGCTGAGGGGGGACATGATTGAGGTGTGTAAGATTATGAGGGGTAGGGACAGGGTGAATAGGGAGCAGCTGTTCCCCTTGGTTGAAGGGTCAATCACAAGGGGGCAGAGTCTTAGGGTGAGGAGATTCAGAGGGGATTTGAGAAAAAACTGTTTCACTTACGGGGTGGTGGGAATCTGGAATGCGCAGCCTGGGAAGGTAGTGGTGGCTGGAAACCTTACAACCTTTCAAAAATATTTCAGATGAGCACTTGAAGCAACATAACATTCAAAGACAAGGGACAAGGGCAGGAAAATGGGATTAGCGTGCCTTAAGTGCCATTGTCGGTGCACATCCAATGTGCCCAAAGGCCTTTTCTGCACTGTACGTTTCTATGACTCTACGGATGGATTTTCCAGTCTTGCATGCCCCAAAACCGGAAAATCCCGCCCAAAGTCAATGGACCTTTCCATGGTCCAGCCCTCGCCCACTCCGATTCTTGTGGTGGATGAGACGGTAAAATTCACCCTGATATCTCGACACTAAACAGGACAAACACATCCTGAATTGAATATGAAGGCCTGGGATCCTGAATCAACTCTTTGTCCACATATACTCTGTGTGCTTTTCAACAACTTAGCCATAGTAACATTCTCCTAGCTGCTTCATAGGAGTGAATACCAAACAAAATTTGACACCTAGCCATATATATGGCGATATTAGGTTGCATGGTGGCACAGTGATTAGCACTGCTGCCTCACAACTCCAGGGACCCAGATTTGATTCCAGCCTCAGGTCGCTGTGTGTATGGAGTTTGCACATTCTCCCCGTGTCTGCATATGTTTCCTCCGAGTGCTCCAATTTCCTCCCACAGTCCAAAAATGTGTGGGTGACTAATGTCCTTTAGGGAAGGAAATCTGCCACCCTTACCCGGTCTGGCCTACATGTGACTCCAGAGCCACAGCAATGTGGCTGATTCTCAACTGCCCCCTCTGAGGGGGCTGAGTGTAGGGTGTCAAAATTTGCTGATGACATGAAGATAGGTGGAAAAGCAAATTGTGCAGAGGATGTGGAAAGTCTGCAGAGGGATCTAGATAGGCTAAGCGAGTGGGCGAGGACTTGGCAGATGGAGTACAATGTTAGCAAGTGTGAGGTTATCCACTTTGGCAGGAATAGTAGTAGGAGGGATTACTATTTAAAGGGCGAAAAGCTGCAGCATGCTACGGTGCAGAGGGACCTGGGGGTCCTTGTGCATGAGTCGCAAAAACCCAGTCTGCAGGTGCAGCAGGTGATCAAGAAGGCAAATGGGATGCTGACCTTTATAGCGAGGGGGATTGAATATAAAAGCAGGGAGGTCTTGTTGCAACTGTACAGGGCACTGGTGAGGCCGCAGCTGGAGTACTGTGTGCAGTTTTGGTCGCCGCACTTACACAAGGATATTTTGGCCTTGGAGGGAGTGCAGAGGAGGTTTACTAGGCTGATACCGGAGATGAGGGAGTTGAACTATGAAGAGAGGCTAAATAGACTGGGTTTGTATTCGTTGGAGTTTAGAAGGATGAGGGGGGATCTTATAGAGACATATAAGATAATGAAGGGGGTGGATAGGGTAGAGGTAGAGAGATGCTTCCCGCTCAGAAAGGACAGCAGGACTAGACTGCACAGCCTCAAGATAAGGGGGGTGCAGTTTAGAATGGAGTTGAGGAGGAACTTCTTCACTCAAAGGGTGGTGAATCTCTGGAATTCTCTGTCCGTTGATGTGGTGGAGGCTGCCTCGCTAAATATATTTAAGACACGGGTAGATAGGTTTTTGGTAGGCAAGGGAATTAAGGGTTATGGGGAGAAAGCAGGAAAATGGAACTGATCCACTCCAGATCAGCCATGATCTTATTGAATGGCGGGGCAGGCTCAAAGGGCTAGATGGCCTACTCCTGCTCCTATTTCTTATGTTCTTATGTTCTTATGAAAGGGTAACTGGGATGGGGCAGCCAGCCAGCAACGCCCATGTTCTAAGAATGAATAAAAGGTTAGGTGGATTGGCCATGCCAAATTATCCCTTAGTGTCCCTAGGTTTGTAAGTCAGATGGATTAGTTGTGGGAAAAGCATGGGGTTACAGGAATAGGACCTAGGTAAAATACTCTGTCAGAGAGCCAGTGCAGACTTGATGGGCCGAATGGCCTATTCTGTACCATAGGGATTTTATGACGATGAAGAGTTTGATCAGATAGGGCTGGTTTTAAAGAGCATCTTAAAGGGGTAGAGAAGGGCAGAGAGACAGAGTGGTTGAGAGCTTAGGGCCCAGACAGACGAATGGATGAATACCAGCGATGGACAGATTAAACTGAGGATGCTCAGGCAGTGGAGGAGTGCAGATACCCCGAGGGTTTGCAGAACTGGAGAAGATTCGAGAGGGGCCGGACCATAGAGTGATTTTTATTTTAGAAAAGGGCGAATTTTAAAATTGAGATGTTTCCAGAGCAGATGCCAGTGTGGGTTAGCGAGCAGAGGGGATGATGGTTGAACGGTTCTTACGCATGGTGCACAGTGAATCTCCATCAGGCATGTCTGCTGAACATTCATTTCTTCTCACTTATCCACAGCACGATCGTAAGAGTGTAATAAGCACGATTCTTAAAAAATTGAGGCTTCATGCATCCAGGTTTTAACAGGGGCTCAAGGATGAGAAAGCAATAATATTGCACAGCAGATTTAGGTTAAGGCACTTGTCCCTTCAACATTTTAAAATCCATTTCAGACTACGATTTATCAATAAAAGATAGGGAGGTCTGGGCATATTTTTAATAATGCAGTGCTCACATTCAGCACTTGATAAGGGCATTATGCAATAGCAATAATTCATACAGGACTAGGCTTACATATTTGTCCTTGTGTTGTTGCAAAATGAATTTCAGAGTGCAATTTATCAGCAGTGCTAAATGTAATATTCATTATTGCTTACGCTTTGTAAAGAGTCGAGCTTGCAGTTCAATTGTTCGCAAGAACATTCCTAAATGTTTATTTTGTGATTGCCTTGATCCAGTCCGTGCAGTGAAAATTGATGGATTTTCTAATTGCCTGAATAGAATTATGTCTCTCCACTCCATCGCTGACTGCACGGATCCTCGTCCTGGACTCCCTCCCTATCTCTCTCACTCCCCATCATGAAAATCTACCCCTTCAACCAAAAGAACTTGTAATTACGCAGATGTGCGGGTTAGGTGGATTAGCCACGCTAAATTGTCCTTTAGTATCAGAACCTTAGGATGCTCCAAAACCATTTCGCAGCTGGTGGAGTGCATT
The DNA here is from genome assembly GCF_965287045.1 of Carcharhinus amblyrhynchos. Taxonomy (NCBI): domain Eukaryota; kingdom Metazoa; phylum Chordata; class Chondrichthyes; order Carcharhiniformes; family Carcharhinidae; genus Carcharhinus; species Carcharhinus amblyrhynchos. Next base: position 13,114,073 of record NC_137351.1, read on the forward strand.
TGAAGAGTGGTCAGTGTTGAATTGCAGGAACTATGCAGCCAATTTGCACACAGCAAGATCCCAAAACAGCAATGACTGGAGAATCTGTTTTTATGATGTTGATTGAGGGATTGATTGATTAATCAGGACATCAAGAGCTCCTTTGCCCTGGACAACTCAGGATGGCACGGTGGCACAGTGGTTAGCACTGCCGCCTCACAGCGCCAGGGACCCAGGTTCGATTTCAGCCTCAGCTAGCTGACTGTATGGAGTTTGACCCGTGTCTGCATGGGTTTCCTCCAGGTGCTCCAAGTTCCTCCCACAGTCTGAAAGATGGGTGGGTTAGGTGGATTAGCCACGCTAAATTGTCCCTTAGTATCAGGAGGATTTGCAGGGTAAATACTTGGGGTTACGCGAATAGAACCTGGGTGGGATTGTTGTTGGTGCAGTGGGTTGAATGACCTCCTTCTGCACAGTAGGGATTCTATGATTCTTCATTAAAATTCTGCCATGGGACCTTCCACACCCACCTGAAAGGAAAGATGGGGCCACAGTCTCGCACCTGATCTGAAAGCTGGTAGCAGTGGCAGTGTGGCACTCCCTCACTCAGCATGGGTTTGTGCTCAAGGCTGGAATTTTATATGGAGGTGGTGGCCTCACATACCCACCTTCCCGTCCCCCCAACATAAACAATGGCTGAAACTGCCAGTCGCCTTCTGGAATCTTGCTGTGCGCAGGAGAGCTACAGTGTTTGCCTCGACATTCACTCCATCCCATAGAAACATCTGGAAAGATTTTGATCTGTGGTTTGAAAAGTGAGGAAGACATTGTGCAAATTTCTCAGTCGTTGGTGCTGTTGGACAAGTGAAGGGTCAAGACTCCAGTCAGGTGCTAAATTAGCATAAAACAAAACCAAAATCGCGCGGAAATCTGAAATTAAAACAGAAAGTGTCGGAAACACCACCACAGGTCAGGCAGCATCTGTGGGGAGGAAATCAGGGTAAACCTTTCAGGGCAATGAACATTTTTATTAATTAAAAGTTGTCTATACACTAGATCGTTTCGATTTGATGGGACTGTGAGCTGTCTAGATGTCCAGGTCTGATGTTAATGAGGACCATGAGGTGGAGATGCCGGCATTGGACTGGGGTAAGCACAGTAAGAAGTCTCACTTTGAAGTTTTCTCCCCCTGTTGCTGGGGATATGTCTGTGCTGGGAGGGGTCCACACCCTGTGGTGATTGCGTTTCCCACATATTCGGGCACCCTGTACCCAATGGGAACATGTGTTGAAGTCCAGCAGGTTTATCTGGAATCATAGAATCCTACTGCGCAGAAGGAGACCATTTGGCCCACCGTGCCTGTACCGACTACAATCCCACACAGACCCTATCCCCATCACCCCATGCATTTACCCTAGCTAGTCCCCCTGACACTAAGGGGCAATTTACCACGTCCACCACACATCTTTGGAACTCCGAAAGCTTGTGATTCCAAATAGACCTGTTGGACTCTAACCTGGTGTTGTGAGACTGGTTAACGAGGATTATATCCTTCACCAAGGTCAGCAGGCCGCGGCTCTCTATTATTTTCCAGCTGTTGTGCTGACTTTGGACGGGAGTTAATTAGGAACATGTGAAAACACAACGTCCAAGTAGATTTCCTTTCACCATCAAAAATAGCTCCTGATTCAGTAGATGTTCACACTCCTGTGTTATTCAACACTGCCTGAGGTCAGAGTCATGTCAGAAGGAGGAAGGTATTTCTGCAGATTACCTGATCTCTGTAGCAGTGTGTGGGAGGTGAGGAAGCGATCTTTTGTTATCTTATGAAAGCCATTTTGAGCCACCCAAGCAACAGAAACCAAGAGCTGGGAACATGGTGCAGAAATCATTTCAGTGCCTCACCTTGTGCTAATTACTGACTCTGAAAGCAAACATACCAACAGCACAATTTGTTTAGGTGGTTTGGTGACTTCCTTGTTGCTGTTTGGAACCTTTGCTGCTCTAATGAACACAGGGTTTTAATTGGCTTTCAGTTCGTCAACAGGATAATTAGCATTAAGGATCAGGCTTACCTGGGCCAATGTTTTGTTTTATGGAAGTGGAGGTGGTGAGTTAGTCACTAGACTAGAATCCAGAGACCCAGGGTAGTGCTCTGAGGACCCAGGTTCAAATCCCACTACAGCAGATGGTGAAATTTGAATTCAATAAAAGAAATATGATGACCATAAACCATTGTCGTAAAATTGCATCTAGTTCACCAATGTTCTTTAGAGAAGGAAATCTGCCATCCTTACCCCATCTGGCCTACATGCGTTAAGTCTCACAACACCAGGTTAAAGTCCAACATGTTTATTTGGTAGCACAAGCCACTAGCTTTTGGAGCGTTGCCCCAATTAGCACTAAGGATCAGGTTTACCTTGTTTTGCTTTATGGATGTGGAGGTGGTGAGTTAGTGATATTGTCACTAGACTAGAATCAAGTGGAACCCTAAATTTGTCCCTGGGGGCAGTGTTCCGAAAGCTAATGCCTTGTGCTACCAAATAAAGCTGTTGGACTTTATCCTAGTGTTGTGAGACTTCTTACTGTGTTTACCCCAGTCCGATGCTGGCATCTCCACATCATGGCTATATGTGATACAAGACCCATAGTGATGTGGTTGACTCTTAAATGCCCTCTGAAACAGAGGGGAGTTAGGAATGGACAATAAATGCTGGCCCAACCAGCAACGCCCACATCCTTTAAAATAAATAAATAATCTAGGAGTATGAAACATTTGGAAAGGATGACATTATAATGTTCATTTGATACTTAATGATTTCAATATTTGGAACATTATTTTTACTTGATATCCAACCTGGGCTAATTGCAGCGCTCCTGTCTTCATGATCTCAATCGTAGAATCCTACAGTGCAGAAGGAGGCCATTTGGCCCATTGAATCTGCAGCCACTCTTTAATAGAGCATCCTTACCATCCCCCCCACCATGTCCCTGTAACCCCCACACAATTTCATCACTAATCCACAACCCCCCTCCCCGCCCCAACCATTTCCAAACTTGGACAACTTTAGAGTTCCACTTAAAACCTTCACCTGATTTAAACTCACCTTTGCACACTGTAATAAAATTACAATACAGCAGATGCGGCAAATCTGAAACTAAAACTGGACCGGTTAGGGAAGGGACATTTTAGACCCAAAACGTGCCCTCCACAGACGCTGCCAGACTTTCTGTCTTTATCCAGCATTTCCTGTTCTTATTTTGCATGTTGTGTCTGTAATAAATCCTTGGAGATAGAAGTCGTAAACAATAATGACACAGAGAACAGGAATGAGATAGAGACCCTGGTGAACTGATATGGCAACAATAATCTCTTCCTCAATGTCATCAACTTCAGGAAGCGTAAAGGAGAACATGCCCCTGTCTACGCCAACAGAGATGAAGTAGAAAGGGTTGAGAGCTTCAAGTTTTCAGGTGTCCAGGTCTAAAACAACCTGTTCTGGTCCCCCCACATGCCAACACTATAGTTAAGAAAGCCCACCAATGCCTCTACTTTCTCAGAAGACTAAGGAAATTTGGCATGTCAGCTACGCCTCTCACCAAATTTTATAGATGCATCACAAAAAGCATTCTTTCTGCTTGCATCACAGCTTGGTATGGATCCTGCTCTGCCCAAGACTGCAAGAAACTGCAAAAGGTCGTGAATGTAGCCCAATCCATCACGCAAACCAGCCTCCCATCCATTGACTCTGTCTACACTTCCCGCTGCCTTGGCAAAGCAGCCAGCATAATTAAGGACCCCATGCACCCCGGACGTTCTCTCTTCCACCTTCTTCCGTCGGGAAAAAGATACAAAAGTCAGAGGTCACGTACCAACAAACTCAAGAACAGCTTCTTCTCTTGCTGCCATCAGACTTTTGAATGGCCCTACCTCGCGTAAAGTTGATCTTTCTCTACATCATAGCTATGACTGTAACACTACATTCTGTACTATCTCCTTTCCTTCACTATGAACGGTATGCTTTATCTGTATAGTGCACAAGAAACAATAATTTTCACTGTATGTTAATACACGTGACAATAATAAATCAAATCAATCAAAAGTCTCTGCACTAAATTCCCTTTATTTACAATTGCAACACAGTATGCAGAGTGCTATCTGTCAGAAGTTTACCTTCGGGAGTGCCAGAGGAGCTGACATTCCCAGTTATACAAGGCAAAAACTCTCTGATTGACGCCTCAATTGACTCCTTGATCCAGGACTTAAATTCCAATTGGCCAATCTCAACGGCCTGATTAAAGTCATTACAGTGTCGCTTTGCATCCCATACTTTTAACATCAAGGAATATCCCAAGAGGAATCAGACTGAGATCAGGAGAAAGTTCATCTCCCAGGGAAGATTGGAGTAGGTTGCCTCTTCATGTCATGAATGCCAATTCCTTCATGTGTGGTCAAGGCCTGTTGCCGAGTGTGAGCAAAACCCACTCGAACAGGAGGTAGGTGCAATAAACCAGGTCCACATTGGCCTCATTTACATCACGCCTGAAGAATTTGGAAGGGAATTTTCCAGAATCTTTCTCTTTACCAACTGAAAGGTAGCCATTAGGTTTATAGAACTTGAGGTGGAGCTGCTGGTGTTGGACTGGGGCAAACACGGTAAGAAGTCTCACTGCACCAGGCTAAATTACAACAGGTTCATTTGGTTGCAAACGTCACTAGCTTTCGGTGCTTTGCCCCTTCGTCAGGTGAGTGGGGAGTTCTGACCATAAAGGTGTGCCTTTACAAGGCCTGATTGTGATCAGAACTCCCCACTCACCTGACAAAGGGGCAAAACCCCAAAAGCTAGTGGCGTTTGCTGCCAAATAAACCTGTTGGACTTTAACCTGGTGTTGTGAGACTTCTTACTTTATAGAACTTGGCAGAGAATTAGGGGAACATACATTTGGAAACCAGCCTTGTTCCTTTTGATGTCACTAAGGGACAGCAGGTGTATGTAGGGCATTGGTGAGGCCACAGCTGGAGTATTGTGTGCAGTTTTGATGTCCTTATCTGAGGAAGGATGCTATAGAGGGAACACAGCAAAGGTTTACCAGTCTGATTCCTGGGATGGCAGGTCTGTTTATATGAGGAGGAACTAAGTCAGTTAGGATTGTATTCACTGGAGTTTAGAAGAGTGAGAGGGGATCTCACAGAAACTTATAAAACTCTAACAGGATTAGACAGGGTAGATTCAGAAAGAATGTTTCCAATGGTGGGGGAGTCCAGAACTAGCGGTCATAGTTTGAAGATAAGGGGTAAACCTTGTGGGACTGAGGTGAGGAGAGATTTCTTCACCCAGAGGGTAGTGAATGTGTGGAATTCACTCCCACAGAAAACAGTTGAGGCCAAAACGTTGTTTGATTTCAAGAAGAAATTAGACGTAGCTCTTGAGGCTAAAGGGATCGAGGGATATTGAGGGATCAGGATATTAAATTTGATGAATGGCAGAGCAGGCTTGAAGGGCCAAATGGCCTACCCCTGCTCCTATTTCCTATGTTTCTATGAAAAGATTAGATCCTTGAAGTGCCAAGGTGGGGGGAAAACCACCGCAAAAGATGTATTGGCTGCAGTGTGAGAAAATGATTGATCATGCAATCCCAATCCAAAGAAGCTGGATAAAGGGAATAAGTTGGATGCTATAGCACAGTGAGCAATGTCTGGAGGGATCAAGGGGGCACTGTCATCACTGAGGATGTCAGCTGTGACATTCCAAGTCCTGTACCTCCAATTAGTGTTGTTCTGTGCCCCATGTGCTGCTGGGGTACATGTGATATTGGAGTGTCTAAGCTAAGGTTGAACTGACTTGTCAATCTATCATATTGTCCGCTGAGATACAGTCCTGTAGAAAGGGAAAGAAAGAGAGAGCAGCTGCCTGGTTGGGATTATTGGAAAATATGATGAAAATTGAGGATCATCGCACAAACAGGATAATTTTGGAAATTGTTAAGTAAGCCTCCAGTGATGCCACACCAATGAACAGAGATATTTTAAATAAGCGAGTGAAATATATTAACCAGGTTAGATAATGGATATTGGGGCCAGCCTTATGAATTGTAAATAAGGTTGGTTCATATCACTAGAATGTAATTGTATTTTCATTCATTTCGTTTTCAGGTTATTTTTCTCCTTGGATTTACTGATCAGTCACGGTGGCACAGTGGTTAGCACTGCTACCTCACAGCTCCAGGGACCCGTGTTCAATTCCCGGCTCCACTGTGCAGAGTCCGCACATTCTCCCCGTGTCTATGTGGGTTTCCTCCAGGTGCTCTGGTTTCCTCCCACAGTCTGAAAGACATGCTGGTTAGGTAGATTGGCCATGCTAAATTCTCCCCCAGTACAGGCACCGGAGTGTGGCGACTAGGGGATTTTCACAGTACCTTCATTGCAGTGTTAATATAAGCCTACTTGTGACTCTAATAATAAATAAAATTAATAAATAGTTCTGCCGTGTGGTACACTCTCCTAGAGAAGGTTAGGTTGATTGGCCATGTTAAATTGCCCCTTAGTGTCAGGGGGATTAACGAGGTAAGTATGTGGGGTTATGGGATAGGATGGGATTGTTGTCAGTGCAGACTTGATGGGCCAAATAGCCTCCTGTTGGGATTCAATGAGTAAAGGATTATCTCCATGGAGTTCTGGGCTGATATTAATCCCTCGATCTGTACCACTGAATAAAAGGCAAAATACTGTGGATGCTGCAAATTTGAAATGAGAACAGGAAAATGCTGTAACTACCCACCAGGCAGCTGCTGTGGAGAGAGAAACCGAGTCAACAGCTGGAATTTTACCATCCCGCCCTCCGTGGGAATCGGAGCGGGCGAGGGAGCGAGCCACAGTAAGGCCATTGACCTCGGGCGGGATTTTACAGTTTGGGGACGGGTAAAACCCTGCTCAACATTTCGGATCCGTGCGTGACCTTTTATGATGAAATGTCATCCTGAGCTTAAACATTATAAACTCGCTTTCATTCCCTACAGCTGCTGCCTGACTCACTAATAACAGCTTATCTTGTCCCTGTTACATGGCCTTTTGTTGTGAGCTTGCCGTGTGTAAATTGGCCATCGCAATGTCCGACATTATTACAGCAGCGACTGATGCTTTGAAAGCCGGCACTTTGTTAGCTGCACAGCGCTCGGGGACGCACCGGGGTCTGTGAAAGGTGGCTGTGTAAACGCATCTTCCCTTTATTTCAGCATGAACTGCTTCCTTTCGGGTTTCTGAGTGCGAAAAGCAGATGATGAAACGAGAATACTTTCACAGCCTATTACAATGATAAGGGCATTTCAAAACAGTAATTTCACACAGGCAGTTGGTACAAACGCCCCATGGCCAGCAGCAGAACCACATCAGTGGCAATCACCATTGTGCATCAGCTTGTTTTGCAAGCAAAGGTCAGCACTTGCTCGCAGTGCTTGCGGCTTTCAAGTGTGAGATGCAACTAAAATACAGATCCCCCAAGCTGGATTTCATCCAAGCAGCAAAGCGCTTGAGGTCCAACGATAGAGGCTGGTCTGAATTAGGACGAGGAGTCGAATAATTTGTCTTGCGTTGTGGTTTAGTCAGCTTAAGAATCTGAGACAGACATCCAGAGATTCGCTTGTTTTGGTTTGATTACCTATAAAGATTTGCATTCCAACCATTATCTTGTAATTGAGTTTGTGTCTATATTTGCCCTGTTTGTGAACCCAACTCCCACTTCACCCGATGAAGGGGCAACGCTCTGAAAGCTCGTGCTACCAAATAAACCTGTTGAACTTTAACTTGGTGTTGTGAGACTACTTACTGCACCGACCCCAGTCCAACGCCGGCATCCCCACATCTTGGTTTGACTGGCAAAGCGACCTCCGCAGGCGTCACATCTACAGCCCTGAGTCTACAGCAACAGAGTGCGGCCATTACTGTTGATCACTCTACCTGCCTCTTTCCTTCTCTTTTGTTTCATTTTTGCCTGTGGTTTTCCCTGACTGCAGCACTCAAATACATTCAAGGTCCTTATTGGTTACAGCTGGAGGTAAGACAAACGCCATTCCAAGCTGTCGGGTAGTTTTGACCTTTGACCTTGTGAAGTTCTGGCCCCAGAGGCCAACGCTTCGCGTAGTTCTTCGTTCACCTTCATGTGGTTTCTCATTAGCTGGGTACTTTGATCACCAGAAGATCTGTGCAGGTTTAAACAGACCCAATTGCTGCAGTACACAATCTGTCACCACATTTCCTGCCTCAGTAATCTCACTCAGTTGATGCATCTTGGGCCTAAGGTCATAGCAGCAGCTAACAGCAATTTGTATTTTTCCTCGGGTCTGGATTACATTTCAGCAAACACTGAAATGTACATCCCGGGTCGTGAACCTGGATTTGTCCAGGTGCGGGTCATAGGGGAATGATAAGATTGATGGCTACACTTCATCCTCCGAGTTTGTTCCGAAAGATTCTGAAGTCCACTAAATTGTGCCAGTGTTAGGAGTTATACTTTGCAGCTAGTGCAAATCTTTCATTGCCCTCTTCCGCCTCTTCTGCTTAATCAAACACATCCCGTTCTGATGGCTCCACCATTGGTGGTTGTCCCTTCAGCTGCTTGGGCCCTCAACCCTGGAATCTCCTCCTGTAATCTCAGCCTCCCTACTTCCCTCCCCTCCTCAAAGATCCACATTCTTTGACAAAGATCTTGGCCACCTATCCAAGTGTCCCCTTGGTATCAAATTTTGTTTTGAGAACGCTCCAGGATAAAGGCACTATATAAATCCAAGTTACCGGTGTCGCAGTATAAGTGGGAAGAGTTTGCGGGTCGTGAGGGATCTATAGGGCAGGATTTTCTCCAAGTCGGGGTGACTCAGGAGCCCTTTAAGAATGGCGGACGGGTCCCAGGTTTGGGATTTCAGATCCCATCCCCGAGATGCCTGATTTTTGGTGTGGGCTGGTTGGTCTTCAAAGCGTCTGGCTGCCTCCATTGTGGCACCAGATACCTCCCACTCCTCTGCAATTTCCATGGAGGCGGGCTAATTTTTCAAAGGGTCATGGTTCATAGCTCCTCCGAAGAGGTCGTGAACCCTAGCCTGCTTGAGGGATCCTCTTAAAGGATGAGTTCAAAAGGTCCCCCTCATGTCCCCTATGCCTCGGCCCCCCACCCATCTACCTTCCAGGGTCCCACATGGCCCTATGCCAAACTATGACATTTTACCCACCCACAATGGTGCCCTCAAACTCCCTATGCCAAACTATGCCCTCAGCCTACCTACCTCCAACGGTCCCTCAGGCCCATTTGTTGGGCTGTTGGACATCCATGTCATTAACTTATGTATATGTATTATAAATATACTATTGAGACAATGTACACTATACAGTGAACACCATAGTGAAGTCGGGTGTGTTTAAAAAAGATTTAAATAAAGGCCATTCGTTCATTACTTTCCATACTAGGTTCATATGCTTGGCCAAGAGCCAGAAATCTAATACTTTTGTTGAAACAGCTGCACCCAAGGGAAGATATTGTTTGATGGACATCTCTGATTCTCTGACCTCAGTGGTCAATTTCGCAATGTTTATTTACACAAGATTAAGCGATTTCAAGGGCATGTGATCGCTGGTATTGATATTCTAAAGGGTCTCGATGATTGACGCTCTTATTGCCCTCTAGTGGAATGACTTTTTTCTCTGGAGCGTAGGAGACTGAGGGGCAACCTTATAGAAGTCTATAAAATAATGAGGGGCATAGTCAATATCTTTTCCCAAAGGTAGGGGAGTATAAAACTAGAGGGCATAGGTTTAAGGTGAGAAGGGAGAGATACAAAAGTGTCCAGAGGGGCGATTTTTTCACACAGAGGTTGGAAAGTGTCTGGGATAAGCTGCCAGAGATAGTAGTAGAGGCGGGTACAATTTTATCTTTTGAAAAGCATTTAGATAGATACATGGGTACAATGGGTATAGAGGAATATGGGCCAAATGCAGGCAATTGGGATTAGTTAGGGGTTTAAAATAAAAGGACAAATTGGGCCGAGGGGCCTGTTTCCATGCTGTAAACCTCTATGACTGTATGACTATGACTTTTTTTACATAGTGGAAAGTAATGAATGAATGAGTTTTTTTAAAAGCTTTTTTTTATACATATGACTTTCACTATAGGATTCATTGATTCTACACAGTGTATAATGGGTCAATGGACATAGAGGTGCCATGAGATTTAGTGGATAGAGAGGCATAGATTGTTATAGCGGGTAAGAGGTGCCAGAGGGGCAATGGGAGAAATGAGTTTCAAAGTTTAAAGTTAAAAATTTGGCCATGCTAAATTCTCCCTCGACTAGGGGATTTTCACAGTAATTTCATTGCAGTGTTAATGTAAGCCTACTTGTGACACTAATAAACTGTAATAAGTCCATGGACACGATGTCCTGTCACCAAAAGTTCCTTTATTTATGAGACATCAGAGTGCTCCCTGTGTGTTCCCTGGTTCAGCAGGCAGAGAGACTGACACACCTGCTTTAAATATGGAACATGAGGCTCCCTGATTGGGCCATCAATAAGAACTCAATCAGGGGCATCTCTTGATGAGGAGTCAATCAGGGGCTCATACCCTGAGGCCAACCTCATTTGCCTGACTGAAGTCATGACATAAGCAAATAAACTTAAACTAAGGATCAATTTTAGCATAGCCAATCCACCTAACCTGAACATCTTTGGATGGTATCTATCTACATGTTAGAGTCGGTGGCAAGCTGTTCTGCTTGGTAGGACTATTCACGACGGCCAAAGTGGCCTAGATCCTGTGTTGCCATTTGCCGATGATGCCACGCTGGCATCCCATGTGGAAATTCACTTGCGGAAGCCTGCTGATTGGTTCTCCCAGGTCTGCAAGGGATCTGGACTGGCAATCAGGGAAGACCAAAGTTGGGGATCAGAAAGAAAGAGACTCGACCTTCCACCGACAAGACGGGAGAAATTCTCCAGCCACGCTGGTCTAAGAGCCGGAAATTCCCATCCGATTGTCAATGGTGTTTCACATTCTCCACAACCCACCCGCTAAAATTCTAGAGGCGGGCGGGATGGGAGAATTCCAGCCCATGATTCTGGTGAACATCAACACTTCACATCAACAATTACCAGCAACCCTTGCTGCCAAAACCAGCAGCGGGATTGGCAAGGCCACAGTTGGCATTTCAAAGTTGAGAAGTTGAGTGTGGGCCAGCAGCAAGCTAACCGAAAATACAAAGCTCTTTAAATGCATAAGCTCTATAAAATTGGTCATAAATCTTCCATCACGGTCAGTTGTATCTGTGTATATCTGACAGTGCAGAATAAACACACAGCTAGAATGTTCCATTATGTAATCAGATTGATAGCCAGCTAATATTGATCTTTTTTTATATTCGCCCCTGCCCGACCTCTGCGTTATTCTCCGTCCCTTGAAATACTGCCCTCGTTCACAGAATTACTGATGACTTTTTCACTTTGCACATTGATTGGAATTTGACCTCCTGTGACTCTGGCAGCTCATCAGCAACTTGCCTCAGAGACAGGGCTGAATGAAGTGTGACAAATCTCTATTTAGGATCACTAGGTTAGCTGTCAAAGCAGAATACACAATTAGAATTGCCCACCAAGCTTCCTCCAGACACTGGCAAGATTAGCGACCCGTCACTGTCTGAAACATTCTCAGATCAATGGCACATGGAGTGAATCAATAAGATTTTGTGTGCAACTTTGCTCTCATTTTTTTTTCCCTCCCTGGCTGTGGATATTGCAACCACTTTTCAATTTATATTTCTTTTCTCTCTCTCTTAATAGCTGCCTGTGTTGTTAGCGACCAAATAATGCCAAGCACACAGTCCCAGAACTGTCAACGAGGTGATGTTTTAATGCGTCCTTAATGAATATGACTTTTCAATTTATGGATGCTGATGTGTATCATTGGGCTCTTTTACACTTCACCGATCCTTGAAAGGTTACACAGAATTAAATCAGGATTGCTGAATTACTGGCGTGTAGAAACAGCCTGGTAGCGCTTCCGACACAAGGAAATATTAACGGCAGAAGATGGAGGTGTTTGCTCAAGGAACTTGATTGCTGGGACAGAGAGACCAATCTTCAGTCTGCTTTGATCTAACCAGAACCCTATAGACTCAATGCCTAGGCCCTAAACAAGTACCATCCACCCACCTACAGTGCAGAAGGAGGCCATTTGGCCCATCAAACCAAAACCGACAACAATCGCACCATAGCCCCTGTCCCCATAACCCCATTTACCCTAACTAATCCCCCCCAACACTAAGGGCCAATTTATCACGGCCAATCCACCTAAACCTGCACATCTTTAAACCGGACCACCTGGAGGAAACTCATGCAGACACGGGGAGAATGTGCAGACTCCACACAGACAGTGACCCAACATTGGAATTGAACCCGGATCCCTGGCGCTGTGCGGCAGCCGTGCTAACCACTGTGCCACCTTGCCACACTGAATCTGCAAGCATTATGTCTTAAATATCCCCCTTGCATTCAGTACATTGGTTCTATTTCATTATTTTGAAGAGTAGGGGAGTCTAAACCCAATGAAAGCAAAGCTATAATAATCTAATATTCTTCAGAGAAATATTCCATGGATCCCTTATTAACATATATTGAGGATGACGGCATGAGGTCACTTCACGTAGTTGTAACATAGTTTTTGGCAAAAGATTGTGCCTCGACTGTAACTGAGTCCTCTACTTTCTCAGAAGACTAAGGAAATTTGGCATGTCAGCTATGACTCTCACCAACTTTTACAGATGCACCAAAGAAAGCATTCTTTCTGGTTGTATCTCAGCTTGGTCCTGCTCTGCTCAAGACCGCGAGAAACTACAAAAGGTCACCCAGTCCATCACACAAACCAGCCTCCCATCCATTGACTCTGTCTACATTTCCCGCTGCCTCGGAAAAGAAGCCAGCATAATTAAGGACCCCACACATCCCGGACATTCTCTATTCCACCTTCTTCCTTCGGGAAAAAGATACCAAAGTCTGAGGTCATGTACCAACCGACTCAAGAACAGCTTCTTCCCTGCTGCTGTCAGACTTTTGAATGGACCTACCTTGCATTAAGTTGATCTTTCTCTACACCCTAGCTATGACATTCTGCACTCTGTCCTTTCTTTCTCTATGAACAGTAGGCTTTGACTGTATAGCACACAAGAAACAATATTTTTCACTGTAAGTTAATACATGTGACAATAATAAACCAAATCAAATGTTATTTGTGGAATCTTGCTGTGTGATATTTCTTACATTATAACAGTGACTACACTTCACCAATAATCTATTGCTGCGAAGTGCCAGTGGCCTATGAAATATGCTAGTCCATCTGTAAGTGCTGATAACATGGCACGGCTTTTCAGAGTTGCAGGGTTTGGGAAAGGATTCCCATCAATACCAAGGTGACCAACATTGCTGGTAGTCCCAAGTTCTCCGTTCTCTCTCCTCCTCCTATTTAAATCTTTTGAGAATCCCTCATCTTCCTCCGGGTGTTCGTGGGTTTTCTCCGGGTGCTCCGGTTTCCTCCCACACCCCAAAAACGTGCTTTTAGGCTGATTGGTGTTAACAAATTGTCCCTAAATTAGACCTCCCTTAATCTGGCACACATATAATTCTCTAAATTTGCACACCATCATTGTGGAGTCCAAGAGGCGTAGGCAAAAGTCATAGGTAGAAGAAAGATCAGAATGAGGCACTCACTGAATGTTAAAATTGCGGCACGGGCTTGTTGGGCCGAAGGGCCTGTTTCCTGTGCTGCGTTGTTCTTTGTTCTTTGTTCTATCTTCATCGCACCAACATTGGTGGCTGTGCCTTCAACTGTCTGGGCTCTTAGCTCTGGAATTCCCTCCCTGAATCTCAGCCCCTCTGTACCTCCTTTTTCTCCTTTAAAAGCTCCCTCTTTGACCAACCCTTTGGTCACCTGTCCTAATGTCTTCTTATGTAGCTCAGTGTCAAATATTGTTTGATAGTCGCTCCTCTGAAACTCCTTGGGATGCTTTACTAGTTAAAGCTGCCAAATAAATACAAGTCACCATAGATTCCCTACAGTGCAGAAGAAAGCCATTAGACTCATTGAGTCTGCACCAGCTCTCCAAGAGAGGATCCTACCCAGGCCCCTTTCCCATAACTTCACATACGTACCCCACTAATCTCCCTAACCTACACTAAGCAACAATTTAGCATGGTCAATCCACCTAACCTGCAAACCTTTGGACCTTGGGAGGAAACCAGAGCACCCAGAGGAGACCCACACTGACACGGGGAGAATGTGCAAACTCCACACCGACAGTGACTCAAGGTTGGAATTGAATCTGGGTCCCTGGCGCAGTGATAACCACTGTGCCACCAACAACAAGTTATTGTTGTCATTGTCTACTCTATGGAACTCTACATAATTTGTAATTCTTCGCCAATCTTCTGCTGTAACTTTGACTGAGATTCCAATTTTTTTTTAAGATTGGTTGTTGGCCAAGTTCTCAAAATGTGACACATCGGAACACCAACAATGGCAGTGAATGCTCCACACTCCTCCTAGTGGCCGGATGTACAGCTGCAGCCACGTTGCCTGAAGGTGAGAGACACATGAATTGGAATGTTACCGCCCTGTCCACCATGGGAATCGGAGCGGGCGAGGGGCAGACCATGGAAAGATCCATTGACCTCAGGCGGGATTTTACGGTCTCGGGATGGGCAAGGCCATAAAGTCCCACCTATTGACTGCCTCTTGAATGAAGGAAAGCAGGTGACACGAGAGGACTTGCTGAAGGAAGACACCACGATGCAGTAAAGGAGACCTCACCATGGTAACGATAATATTTGGTGGGACAGGAAGGAATAACCCTGAGAAAAGGTAAGGCTAGAGCTTGATCGGCAACCAAACCCGGAGTTTAGGATCGATATCGGGAAGCAGGTCTCAGCACGATGAACAATCATTCTGGAGCCCAGGATTGGAGATTAAAGCCTCTGGAGTGGTTCAGGAGGCAGCTGAATGTTATAATGAAGCTTCAATGGAAGGTGAAGTAAATAATCACAACCGAAGCAGAGGAACAGCAGGTGGCCATTCAGGCCCTCAAGCCCGTTCCACCATTCAGTTGGATCACAGTGGTTAGCGCTGCCGCCTCACAGCATGAGGGACCCAGCTTCGATTCCTGGCCTCGGGTGACTGTGTGGAGTTTGCACATTCTCCCCGTGTCTGCATGGGTTTCCTCTGCGTGCTCCAGTTTCCTCCCACAGTCCAAAGATTTGCAGGTTAGGTGGATTAGCCATGCTAAATTGACTGGATCAGGGAGATGTGGGAAGGGGCAGGAAAGTGGAGTGGATGTCAAATATCAGTCATGGTTGCATTAAATTATGGGCCAGATTCGAAAGGCTCTGAGTCCCACACCTGGTGACAGTGCTGATACCTTCAGCCCGGATCTGTTTAGTTGCAATGCGGAGGCTGGCTGGGGAAATCAAAGATCCAATAAGTTTTTTTAAAGTTTTAAATATAAGTTTGTTCATTAGTGTCACCAGTCGGCTTGCATTAACACTACAATGAAAATCCCTTCATTGCCAAATTCTGGCGCCTGTTCGGGTACGCTGAGGGAGAATTTAGCATGGCCAATGTACCTAACCAGCACGTCTTTAGGACTGTGGGAGGAAACCGGAGCACCCGGAGGAAACCCATGCAGACACGGGGAGAACATGCAAACTCCGCACAGCTGGTGACTCAATCCGGGAATTGAACACGGGTCCCTGGCGCTGTGAGGCAGCAATGCTAACCACTAATAAACACCTACAGTGAAGTTGTGAACAAAATATACAGGTTCCAGGCCGAAAGGTAAGATTAATTATTCAAAAACACACTACTGTTTCCCTAAAATTCTGTAAGAAGTCTCACAACACCAGGTTAAAGTCCAACAGGCTTATTTGGAATCACGAGCTTTTGGAGCGCTGCTCCTTCTTCAGGTGAAACTTCTTACTGTCTCCACCCCAGTCCAACACCAGCATTTCCACATTGCACCTAAAGTTCAGAGTAATGATTGTTTTCCTTTGCAGTAATGGATCCTGAGTACATTGCTAATTGACTTACGTTTCTAACCCTTTAATATTAACCCTATAATAATAAAACTTTGTCACGTTTTGCCACTGTGATCCCATTGCATCTTCACTGTATCATAATGAATTGAAATTCCATTGCAGTCTCTCGTTTTCACAAATACCAGCTACACCTGTCAGTTGGGATCATTGTACTGTTTGGTGGTAAAGCTGGTGGGGTAGTGTGCGACCCAGGGCAGTGTAGGCGCTGCCACAGTCCATCTCACTCAGCACCACACGAGTGCTGTGCTGTAGCTACAATAATGGCAACTTGTATTTATATTGTGTGCCTTACACAGTAAAACAGCCCAAAGCACATCACAGGAGTGTTATCAAACAGAATTTCACACCAAGCCACCTGGGGTAATGTTAGGACAGGTTAGGACCCAAAGCTTGGCAAAAGAGGTTTGGTTTAAGAAACATCTTAATGGAGGTGAGAAAGGTGGAGAGCTTTGGGGAGGGAAATCCAACACTTGAGGCCTAGGCATGGACATCAAGAGTGAAATAATTAAAATTGAGGATGTTCAAGAGGTCCAGAATTTGATTTGATTTATTATTGTCACATGGATTAGTATACAGTGAAAAGTATTGTTTCTTGCGTGCTATACAGACAAAGCATACCGTTCATAGAGAAGGAAATGAGAGAGTGCAGAATGTATTGTTGCAGTCATAGTTAGGGTGTAGAGAAAGATCAACTTCATGCGAGTTTGGGTTCATTCAAAAGTCTGACAGCAGCCGGGAGGAACCTGTTCTTGAGTCGGTTGGTACTTGACCTCAAAGGTTTGTATCTTTTCCCCATGGAAGAAGATGGAAAAGAGAATGTCCGGGGTGAGCGGGGCCCTCGATTACACTGGCTGCTTTTCTGAGGCAGTGGGAAGTGTAGACAGAGTCAGTGGATGGGAGGCTGGTTTGTGTGATGGATTGGGCTAGTAATTACTGTGCCACCATGTCACCTCCTGTGTTCGGGGAGCTCGGCTGCTTCTCAACAATAGTGGCGTAGCCTTTAGAATGTCTCATTCATAAAGATAATGCAACAACAACTTGCATTTATATATGGTATATCCCTTTAACATAATATAACAAGCCAAAGTGCGCACTGGTTCAATTGTCAAATAAAATGTTGGCACTGAGCCACATAACGCAATATTATGATAACTGACTAAAGTTTGGTCAAAGAGATAAGTTTTAAGAAGAATCTTAAAGAAAGGATAAAGAGGCAGCAGGATGGAGAAGTTTCGGGAGTGAATTCCTGCTTAGGACTTAGGGATCAGTGGAGGGGAATTTGGCCGCATATTCATAGGTGTATAAGAAGTATAGTAAGGGGCTGAGAACACAGCCTTATGGGGCACCAGCACTGGTGACAAAGTAGATATGGTTGAGAGCTTCAGGTTTCTAGGTGTCCAGATCACCAACAACCTGTCCTAGGCCCCCATGCAGACATTATAGTTAAGAAAGCCCACCAAAACCTCTATTTTCTCAGAAGACTAAGGAAATTTGGCATGTCAGCTATGACTCTCACCAACTTTTACGGATGCACCGAAGAACACATTCTTTCTGGTTGTATCACAGCTTGGTATGGCTCCTGCTCTGCCCAAGACTGCAAAGAACGACAAAAAGTTGTAAACGTAGCCCAATCCATCACGCAAACCAGCCTTCTATCCATTGACTCTGTCTACACTTCCCGCTGCCTTGGCAAAGCAGCCAGCATAATTAAGGAGCCCACACACCCCAGATATTCCCTCTTCCACCTTCTTCCGATGGGAAAAAGATAGAAAAGTCTGAGGTCACGTCCCAACCAACTCAAAAACAGCTTCTTCCCTGCTGCTGTCAGACTTTTGAATGGACTTGCTTTACATTAAGTTGATCTTTCTCTAAACCCTAGCTATGACTGTAACATTACATTCTACACTCTCTCATTTCCTTCTCTATGAATGGAATGTTTTGTCTGTGTAGCGTGCGAGAAACAATACTTTTCATTGTATGTTAATACATATGACAATAATAAATCAAATCATATTCTCCCTCAGTGTACCCAAACAGGGGCCAGAGTATGGCGACTAGGGGATTTTCACAGTAACCTCATTGCAGTGTGAATGCAAGCCTACTTGTGACACTAATAACTAAACTTTATAAACTTTAAAAAACAAACGTCATTCGAAGACTTACGCGTCGGTAACATGGAACAAAAGTGTTTTGAGATGATGATAAACTTCACACGTCGGAAACAGATGAGCAAAGCCACTTAGCAAGCGTGGACATGATGTATAAATGCACTGAATGTACAATCCTTCAACATTACAGCTGGGAGCAGCAGCACGGACAGATAAAGTCCCAGCAGACAGCAGCGAATTGGTGGAAGCAGCACTGATTAAAAAAATATCCGGTTATTCTTTCAAGAACAATTCTGTCAGGCTGTACAGTTTTAAACAATGGGGGTCAATGAGACAGCGAGGCAGCTAAGATTTGTTTCAATGCTTACAACTGCAGCATGGGTGAATCCTTTGTTTTTTTTAGATTTATTACTTTTTGCTCTCACCAGTAATGATTATTGCCCAAGTAATTAAATGCTACTCTGGAGGTGACATTCATCAATAGGAAATAATATGAAATTCTGGAATGTTATAACCATCCTGCTTTCTAGTCTACGGCAGTTACATTAATAAATGGGATACTGCCATGTTTGGAATATCTACAGTTTTCACACGTACCAGGACCAAATTGCCACATACGGCTGATTATTCAAGGCTTATATTGAAATGAATATAGAGGATTAAGGGGTGTCCAATTGAGGTGTTTAAGACGGTGCTTAAGAAGGTAAAATTGCCGGCATCAATGCATCCCTTCCCAATGAACTCAACATATTCTACGTCCATTTGAGCAAGGGGTTAGCGAGAGGACGCCCTCCACCCAGGAACCTCGGATGAACCTTTATCTCAGGTCACCACTGCAGATGTCAGAGCAGCCTTGTCGAAGGTCAACCCATGGAAAGTGACTGGCCCGGATGGGGTACCCGGACAAGCACTCAGATCCTGTGCAGACCAGCTGGCGGAAGTATTCACAGACATCTTCTACCTCTCTTTACAACAATCTGTGATCCCTATCGGCTTCAAGAAGATGACCAACATGCTGGTACCAAAGGAAAGTCAGGCGGTGCACCTTGACTGATCTACTGCGCATTAAGCTGATCTTTCTCTACACTCTAACTGTGGCTGTCACACTATATTCTCCACTCTCTCTGCTTCTTCTCAATGAACAGTATGTTTGTCTGTAAAGCGCACAAGAAACAATACTTTTTGCTGTATATTAGTACATGTGACAATAATAAACCAAATCAAATCAAAATCGAATCAAATCAAAAAGGCGCGCACTCTTGCCAGTATCTCATGTGGGAGTGGGACAAGGTGAAATGTTTTTGTAGAGAGCCAGTATGGACATGAAGGGTGAATGGCCTCCTTCTGCGTGTTACTATTCTACGATTCAATGATTATATTGGAAACAAACTATTCACGTGTCGAGTGTAAGAAAAGCTCAGCCTCACTATCATTAGCCATTCGTTTTATCAAACAGAAACATACAGGATGGATGGAGTTCTCCGTCCACTCACATCGGTGGGATTCTTTGGTTCCCCCCTCCTGTGGGTTTCCCGCTGGCGTGGGGTGACATCAGTGGGAAATCCCAATGACAGCAGTAGGACCAGAGACTCCCAGCACCAGGGAATAGCACATCACCTCCCGCCACCGGGAGGCTGGCGACATCCCTCCGACATGTCCAAGGATTTGTCCTGTTCCAAAAGGTACCATGTGAACTCTGAAGCAAGGGCGATTGAGGAAAATCCAAAAGTATTTGGGTGGGGAAATGAGCAAATTCCTCTTTGAAGGAAAATAAATAAATAAATGAGTGCCCCGCTTTTACAGTGGAGACCCGCTGTTCCATCACATTCAGCTAATTAAATAGTACAGCCTGGAATTCCAACATTTCAATCTCAAAAATCGAAGACTCACCTCTAATAATGTGTTAAAATTGCAAGGAAGAAAGCAGCATTTGAAGTCCAGTCATGTTTGAAGGTGCTGAAGGAGTGGCACAGTGACACTGCTGCCTCACAGCATGAGGGACCCAGGTTCAATTCCAGCCTTGGGTCACCGTCTGTCCCGAGTTTGCACGTTCTCCCCGTGTCTGCATGGGTTTCCTCCGGAGGCTCCGGTTTCCTCCTGCAGCCCAAAGATGTGCGAGTTAAGTGGCTTGGCCATGCTAAATTTGATCCTCGTGTCAGGGGGATTAGCAGGGTAAATATGGGATAGGGCCTGGGTGGGATTGTGGTCAGCGCACACTCGATGGGCCAAGTGGCCTCCTTCTGCACTGTAGGATGCTACGATTCTATGAAGTAGGAAAGGAAGAATAAGGGGTTCCGGAGGAGATGGTTTGAATGTGGGACTCACCACCACAGAGAGTAATTGAGGTGAACAATATTGCGTTTAAAAAGAAGCTAGATAAACAAACGAGGGAGAGAAAAGAATAGAAGGTTGAAGAGAGATTACCTGAATGGCCCATTTCTGTGCTGTGAATTCTACATAATAGTAAAAGGGGAATAGAGATTAATTGCAACAGTTACCCCAAACAGGAGGGAAAGAACAGGGAAACCTTGTTCTTCAACTTGAAGCAGCTACTGATAGAGACAACCGGTCTTTAATAAGGTTAGTGAGTACTTGTGATAATGAACGATATCAACCATTAATGGTCGGAAGGTAGACCTCAAAGTAAGACATTGTGCAAATGCATAGAATCCCTACAGCGTAAAAGGAGGCCAGTCGGCCCATCGAGCTCACACCGATCAGAATCCCTCACAGCTTCTATCCCTGTAATCCCATGTATTTACCCTGCTAATCCCACCGACACTAAGTGGTTTGGCCAATCAACCTT
This sequence comes from Carcharhinus amblyrhynchos, assembly GCF_965287045.1. Classification (NCBI taxonomy): domain Eukaryota; kingdom Metazoa; phylum Chordata; class Chondrichthyes; order Carcharhiniformes; family Carcharhinidae; genus Carcharhinus; species Carcharhinus amblyrhynchos. The sequence goes on from NC_137351.1 coordinate 13,135,083, forward strand.
ACCCACATAACTGCGGGAGGAAACCGGAGCACCCAGAGGAAACTCACGCAGACACGGGGAGAATGTACAAACTCCACACAGACAGTGACTCAAGCCGAGAATCGAACCTGCGTCCCTGGCACAGTGAGGCAGCAGTGCTGACCACTGTGCCATTGTGTCACCACAATGCAGGCTTGGAGGCCGAAGGGCCTGTTCCTGCGCTGTAATTTTCTTTGTCCTTTATTCTTTGTTTTACGCTAGCTGTGGAATTTTTTTGCTGAAGAAAGCTGTGGAGGCCAGGTCATTGAGTGTCTTTAAGACAAAGGTAGGTAGGTGCTTGATTAATAAGGGAAGCAAGGGTTACGGGGAAAAGGCAGGAGAATGGGGATGAGAAAAATATCAGCCATAATTGAATGTCGAAGCAGACTCGATGGGCCAAGTGGCCTAACCCTGCTCCTATGTCTTATGGTCTTATGGTCTAGTGAATTCCACCAATTTCAAAAGCATTAACCAGGCCATCCCTCAGATCCACACTCCCCTAGACAAAAAAGCGCCAGGCCACTCAGTCTTTCCTGATGGTGATAGGCCAGGATTCTCTGATGCCGTGCCCAGCTTCCATTTACCATGCGCTGCTGCGGGTCTGGAGAATCCCAGCCACGGACGAGGTCGGAGAATCCTGGCCAAAGCCTCTCAGTGTTGTTAATGGTCACTTCTGTCTTCCCTGGGCAATGTCGAGACCCAGTGACTGACCAATTGAAATGGGACAGAAACTTGCAGTGTAAAGCTAAACATCCATGGGGTTATAATGCACATTTTCCAAAGCACAGGGTGGTTAAAATGAAGTAATTTAACCGATCGAGAGGCATCCATGCATCCGCATTCCTCTCACAGTATAATGTGCTTCGATATTAACCTGGAAACTTGTTGGGTTTTTTTTTTGTCCTCCAGACTTGTTCAATGTCAAGATATCTTTTACCTTGAGTTGTGAGTGCAGATAAAGGACATCAGGATCGGAAGTTGCTCGGAGGAGTTGCCATGCCTGACAGTGTCAACGGGTTGAATTAACATCAGCAAGAATGAGTAGTCATTAACCTCGGGGGTGCTTCCTAATCCTGTCATTTCAAATGTGCATATTTGTCTGGTTCTTGTACCACGGTCCTGCCAATCCTGCCAACCCAATCGCCCAACAGCGTTTACAATAAGTGGCTACACATATTAGCAACAACAACTTGCATTTATAAAGCGCATTTATAAGATGTCCCAAGGCCCTACAACTGCAATGTTTAAAAAAAAATTGACACTGGTCCGTGTAAGAAAACAGGTAGCCAAAAACTTAGTCAAAAGTGTCGACTTGAAAGCGAGTCCCAGAGGAGATGTGCAGAGGTTTAGAGAAGGAATTCCGGATGTCAGGGCCCAGTTACCTGAAGACAAGACCATCAAATAAACAAACTGAAGGGTAGGGGAAGGGGTGAAAACCACAGACCAACAGATGTAATTAAATTCTTTGTGACGCTGAATATTTTGGTGAATTTAATGTTCTTATTGAACAAGGGTCACAGGTTATAGGGAATTAAGTACTTTGCTTTTTTTAATGTCCAGTATCAGTATCAAACACACGTAGGTTAGGGACAGCATGATCTAAATACTGGCTAAAACTTTCACCATTTCAGTTAGACAGAATGTTTGATGCAGAGTGCGAAGAACTGGGACATGATGGATGTATACTGCAGCTCCGGAGGAACAGGTCTGGTGACTTTGAGCTGAGGGTCCTTAAAGTTCTCCAGTACTGGGAACTTTGCCTCCCTTCACGTCTGGGCCTGTTGTCCAGAGACCACAGCGATCGGTCAACAATTCTCATTTAAAGTCTCGGAGAATTCTTACAGTGCAGAAGGAGGCCTTTCAGCCCATCGAGTCTGCACTGAACACAATCCCACCCAGGCTCTATGTCACAACCCCACGTATTTACTCCGCTAGTCCCCCAAACCTACACATCTTGCGACAGCAGGGTCAATTTTGCGTGGCCAATTCAAATTCAAACTGGAGCACCCGGAGGAAACCCATGCAGACACGAGGAGAATGTGCAATCTCTACACAGAGTGTGACCCGAGGCCAGAATCGAAACTGGGTCCCTGGCACTGTGAGGCAGCAGTGCTGACCACTGTGCCACCCCAGTACCAAGACAGTAGAAGTTGAATTTAATGAATCTTGTTGTCTTGCATCTATCAATTTCTATTCCCCTGCATGCTTTCACTCTACCCCATCTCCCGGCAACAGGACAACTCTGCTATACTTGTGTGATATTTACAATTTCCACACGTCCTCCTGACCTATTGGAGCAGGCTTGTTAATTTGGCAACAATTGCGAGCAGATGGAACAAATTAGGAATTAGTCTGGTCAAGCTAATGAGCCATCAGAGAAAATCTATTTTTATCCCATCAATCTGGATTGGAATTGAACCGAGGTGCCCGAGTTATTAAAGATACAGAAAAGATGCAAAGAAAGAAGAAGGGGGAGCTGGGAAGGTTAAGAGGGAGCATGAGAGTGGTCAACATCAAGGGAAATAGCAAAGACTTCCATAAACATATAAGTAAAAAATGGGAAAGGAAGGTGGGGACAGCTTAGAGATCATCCTGGATTGAGAATGTCAGGCAAGTAGAGATAATTAACCACATTACATCAATAGGAATCTAGGAGGAAATGAGAATGGGAAATTTCAGGAGATAAATGTTCAAAAGGAAACTATTGAGAAGGTAACTAGACTATTTCCGAAATTCTCCGGTCTCACACACCACTACCAATGAGAATGGGGAGTTTGGCGCTCAGTCAAATCTTCATTCACTGCAGCGGGACTGGAGATTCCAGCAAGGTTGGAGAATTCCTGCTTAAAAATGGAGAATACATCAGATCCAGATAGTTCCCAATAGATAGAAACAGAAATAAGAGCAGGAGTAGGCCATTCAGCCCTTCAAGCCTGCTCCACTATTCAATATGACCAGAGCTAATCCTGTATCTCAATGCCATATTCCCACCCTCTCCCCATATCTGACATCTTCAGAGTCCAGAAATCTATCTAGTTCTTCTAAAGTATATTCAGTGAGACTGAAGGATGTTTGAGGCCGTCCCACAGTGACAGGAACTGCAATTTTCCAAAATAAATCCCACAAGTCCAAAGACGTATGGGTCAGGTGGATTGGCCATGCTAAATTGCCCCTTAGCATCCCAGGATAGTTAGGTTAGAGGGATTGGGGGGTAAATATGTGGGGTTACGGGAATAGAGCCTAGGTGAGATTGTTGTCGATGTAGATTTCTGCACTGTCGGGTTTTTATGATTCAATGAAATCCTTGGAAACCAGAGCGTCTCAAAGGATTGGAGTTTGGCAAATGTCACATCCTTTTACAAATAAGGAGATTTTCACAGTAACTTCATTGCAGTGTGATTATAAGCCTACTTGTGACTAATGAATATACTTTCACTTTTATCTTAGAATAAGCCAAGGAATGATAGACCTACGCTCACCTGGACTTGCTTCCTTACACCTCATTTCAAAGGGAGTCAGTCGCAGGGTGGTCCCAACTTTCCCAAAAGTTGCGGTCGGAGTTCCCACCACAGAGTTCTTCCCAGCTGAGGGACGTTTTGAATCTTGAAGCTTGTTTGAAGGCAATTGATCTGAAGGGTCATGTTCTCTTTCTCGCCCCACCAAAGCCTTGGCCTTTCCTTGCATTTTTAACACTAAAATTGGACCTTAGAGCATTTCCGGTGAAGTGGTTATCACTCAGTGTCTACAGCAGACTTTCTATTGGCTGTCACTAAAAAAAGAGGAGGAAATCTGGCTGAACTTTGTTTATTCTTCACCTTTCTAGCCCAAGAATCTGCTCTTGCAGTAGTGTAGTGGTATTGTCACTGGACCAGTAATCCAGAGACCCCAGGGTTCGAATCCCACCATGGCTGAGGGTGAAATTTGAATTCAGTAAAAATCTGGAATTAAAAGTCTAACGGTGACCATGAAACCATTGTCGATTGTAGTAAAAACCCATCTGATTCGCTTATGTCCTTTAGAGAAGGAAATTATCGCCAGACAATTAATCCAGGCACTCAGCTAACGTCCTGGACCCAGGATTGAATCCCATCACGGTGGAATGTGAATTGAAGAAAAAATATCTGGAATTAAGAATCTAGTGAAGACCATGAAGCAATTGTTGCAAAAACCCACCTGGTTCACTAATGTTCTTTAGAGAAGGAAATCTGCCATCCTTACCTGGTCTGGCCTACATGTGACTCCAGAGCCACAGCAAAGTGGCTACCCTTTCTGAAATGGTCCAGGGAGCCACTCAGTTCCAGGGCAATTTGGGAGGGGCAATAAATGCTAATCTAGCTAGTGACATTCATGAATGAATAAACAAAAAGCTCTCTCATCCTTCTTGCTGATCCTGTGACCAAGGTTTTGGTAACCAATCCCAAATTTGTCTTCTTTGCCTCACTGGCTGTGATTTTCCCGACTGCATTAACCTGCCAGTGGGAACACCGGAGTGTTTGCCTCTGACTTTAGCAGCGCCTGTCAGGCGGATGCATCATGGAAAGCATGCCAGCCAGTTATTTTTAAAGGGTGCCTGATCTCATTGTTAGAGATAGGCCCCCTTCTCTCCCACAGTCAAAAAGGCAACATCCCCACCAACCCAAGGAGCACCCCCAGCCCCTCAGCACAGAGGGGCACACTACCTCCCACCACTGAGAAAATGGGTCACAGCCCCCAACAAGTGGGCATAAGGGTGATCTGACTCTCCCTCACCAGGTAAAGACTCTAATATAGGGTCCCCTCAGACCCCAGCCCCTCCAGGACCCACCCCTTGGCAGTGCCAACATTGCACTGTCCCCTTGTACCTTGGCACTTGGCAGTGATACCTTAACCTAGCACATTGGACTCCGCGAGTGGGTAGTGGGGGATTGCAAGGAGGTAAGCACTCTGACCAGGTGCCCCTCTGCCACTGCCAGGCTGCAGAGGGAGGGTCCCCCAAGGGATCTAGGGGTTGGGTTGCGCTCGGGCTTGGGGGCAAAAGTTCGATCTCAGGACTCTCTGTGGAGGGTCAGTTCGCTGGACTGTCGCTTGGAGCCTTGGGGAAGCTGAAGATCAGGAGATTTCAGGCAGCTCTCTGATCAGAATCTTTATCCTACTCTATGTGCTCCGAAAGCTTTGAAGTGGCCTGCTCACTTTAATCTCAGAATTCTTCCAAATCCCAGCAGCACTTCACTCAGCAGAAGGAATTCCCATTCCTTGCTCTTGGAAGCTGCAGGTGTGGGAAGACCCCATTGAATTCCTCTGATTTGAGAAGTCCATTTCATTGAGCAGGGGACTTGGGGAGGGGTGGAATTCCCTTCCCCACAGTTGCCCTATTCTTGTAACACTGCACTTTTTCCAAGTCTCTGAGTGGGTGGCACGGTAGCACAGTGGTTCAATTCCGGTTTTGGGTGACTGCCTGTATGGAGTGTGCATGGATTTCTTCTGGGTGCTCCTGTTTCTTCCCACAATCCAAAGATGTGCAGGTTAGGTGGATTAGCCATGGTTAATGTGCAGGGTTATGGGCAGGGTAGGCCTGGGTAAGATGTTCTGGTAATGCAGACTCGATGGGCTGAATGTCTTCCTTCTTCTGGGATTTCTATGATTCTGCGTTTGCTACAAAGCCTGAAATCTCTTGACTGTATTTAATTGAATGTAAAGTGTTTGGGATGTCCTGAGGTCATGAAAGGTGCTATATAAATGGAAGTCTTTCCTTCATCCTATGAATCTGAGACTATATAGGTATTAATTTGTTTCTGATAGACAAGGGAATTAAGGGTTATGGGGAGAAAGCGGGAAAGTGGAACTGATCCACTTCAGATCAGCCATGATCTTATTGAATGGCGGGGCAGGCTCGAAGGGCTAGACGGCCTACTCCTGCTCCTATTTCTTATGTTCTTATGTTCTAATTATATGCAGGAACAAAGAGACCAGAAAAGAAAGAAGTATTAAACTCAGCACTGTTCTCGAAAGGATAATGAACGTAAAAGGAAGCGATGGCCTGGTGGTATTATCGCTAGATGATTAATCCAGGAACTCAACTAATGTTCTGGGGACCCGCGTTAGAATCCCGTCACTGCAGATGGTGGAATTTGAATTGAAGGGAAAAAACCCAATTAAAAATTTACTGATGACAATAAAACCATTATCGTAAAACCCCATCGAATGTTCTTTAGGGAAGGAAATCTGCCGTCCTTATCTGGTCTGGCCGATATGTGAATCCAGAGCCACAGCAATGTGGTTGACTCTCAACCACCCTCTGAAATGGCCAGTTCAAGCGCAACTAGGGATGGGCAGTAAATGCTGGCCAGCGACGCGCATGTCCCACAAATGAATACTTTAAAAATCCGTGGACGGCAGCCCATTACCGCGTGTCAGAGCTGAAGCAAGATAGATACCATTCAATAAATAGTTAAATCAAACAGCAAAACCCTAAACACAATGAACAGGCAGAGCTAGCTAAGCCATTTAATGCCATGCCCTGGGGGGCTTCTCCAGCTATTACACATTGGGTTATGTATTCATGATTGCAATATCACTGTTCATTTCAATTCCTGGCTCCATTTTTTTTCAGGATAATTATTCTTCAAAGACAGGAAATATGATGATTCCAGTCCAATCCACAGCTCCTGGCCCCAGGCAAGAAGTTAAATGCCTAAATTGAAAAAGCAGTTTTCCATTATAGTTGAAATAAGGGACAGGACAAATCTATTTCTCATTCCTTGACCCCAGTGAAGGAGGGGGGGCGGGGGGGGGAGGGGGGTGCAGGGGGTCGTGTCTGAGCAGATGTGTGTGTGTGTGTGTGTGTGTGTGTGCGTGTGTGTGTGTAATCCGCGTGTAAGATGGACATTCTTAATGCAAATGATTTGGACTTTTCTTTTTCTTTCACGAAGAAGGAATAATTTTATAGCGCAGCTTTCCTCCCATGAAGTGTGAATTTCATTGCGAGGCAAAGCTGTTGGTTCGAAAACTCATTTGAGACCAATGTACTTCCACCGACCTCCTCCTCCTCCCCCCCCTCCAATCCTCCGATGGGCCCAGCCTTGAAACCAGGCCAAGAAACCAGGATGAAGGCTTCAGTCATCGGATTGTTATTAAAGATCCTGAGTGATAATGTTCAAGGGAGTCTCGACCCAGGGCCCTGGTCAAATTGGCTTTCTAGTGACATTAATTTTGCAATCTCACTTAAAGAAGTCCAAAAGGTTACAGGGCCAAGGCGGAATCAAAATGTCCCAGTGATGGAAGTTGCATTTATATAGCACATTACACGCTGACAGGATATTGGCAAGTGCTTTTTTTTTTAATTAAGTGTTCTTACTGTTGTACCCCAGGGAATACGATGGCCAATTTTGTGCACAGCAAGCTCCCACAAACAATTGGAAAATCTCAGCACACCTGACAGCATCTGTGGACAGAGAATGGGGCCAACGGAGGGGATTTTGCCGTTTTTTTTCGGACATTTATAAATTTTTCCCGACGGAAGAAGGTGGAAGAGAAAATGTCAGAGGTGTGTGGGGTCCTTAATTGTGCTGGCTGCTTTCCCGAGGCAGCGGGAAGTGTAGACAGAGTCAGTGGATGGGAGGCTGGTTTGAGTGATGGATTGGGCTTCATCCACGACCTTTTGTAGTTTCTTATGGTCTTGGGCAGAGCAGGAGCCCATACCAAGCTGTGATGCTTGCTACAACTTATCAGGTGCTGTTTGCAGCAACGAGTAAATCTTATGAAGCCCCCCCACCCCCCACCATCTCTTTGCCTGCCCAGAAATGATCCCCTTCCCTAGAGGGGCTGCTGATAGCGTCCCCCCCGCCTCCCGTCACTCCAATTGGCCATCTTATAACCCATATGCCACTTGCTCCCCTAATTGGATGGTGAATGGCAGTGTTCTGACCTGTTAATTAGCTGCCTCCAGTAAAATTAAGGCACAGGAACTAGATTTGATCCTGACACCGGGATCCTGGCACCCACAGTAGAATCCAACCCATGGAGTCTTTTCTCCTTAGAGAGACAAAGAATGAGAGGTGACCTGATAGAGGTGTATAAGATGTTGAGAGGTATTGATCAAGTGGATTCTCAGAGACTTTTTCCCAGGGCTGAAATGGGTGCCACAAGAGGACACAGGTTTAGGGTGCTGGGGAGTAGGTACAGAGGAGATGTCAGGGGTAAGTTTCTCACTCAGAGGGTGGTGGGTGCGTGGAATCGGCTGCCGGCAGTGGTGGTGGAGGCGGATTCAATAGGGTCTTTTAAGAGACTTTTGGATCGGTACATGGGACTTAGTAAGATAGAGGGTTATAGGTAAGCCTACCAGGTAGGGACATGGTCGGTGCAGCTTGTGGGCCGAAGGGCCTGTTTGTTTTTCTATGTTCTATGAGTGGGAAATGGTGGGTGCGATCTGATCGTCCGTTCACGCCACATCCCCACTACAGAGACAAGCCAAACCTCCCTTCACTGCAGCGGGATGGGAAAATCCCACTGGCGTGAACAGATTCCGGCTGGTGTCCCTCTCAAATCGAACCTTAACCTTGTTAACTTTGAGGCTTGAGGAGATTTGAGGGCTAGGATACTAACTAGGACTCTGAATGGGACCAAACAACATTGATAAATTCACCTCCTGGGGTCACGGCTGAGGAAAGTTTGTTAATGCATTTCCCACTGAGGTACCCAGAGAGAACACAACACACACTCGCTGCCATGGCACCCATTGCATCCTCCCCAAAATGGGGCGGCCTAATTTAGATAGACTGATCCTGATGAAAGGCATCTGCTGATTGGTAAACGCAATCTCTGCTGCAACTAAGCAAGTACAAATAGCATAGAACCATAGAATCCCTACAGTGCAGAAGGAGGCCATTCAACCCATCGAGTCTGTGCTTACAACAATCCCATCCAGGCCCTACACCTGTAACCCCACATATTTACCCAACTAATCCTCCCTGACGCTAAGGGGCAATTGAGCAATCAACCTAACCTGCACATCTTTGGACTGTGGGAGGAAACTGGAGCACCCGGAGCAAACCCACGCAGACACGGGGAGAATGTGCAACCTCTCCACAGACGGTGACTCGAGGCCAGAATCGGACCCAGGTCCCTGGTGCTGTGAGGCAGCAGTGCTAACCGCTGTGCCATCGTGCCACCCATGTCACACGCATGTCTTGCACTGTGGCAGTCTATCATTTAGCAACACCGCTGCTCAGGGCCTGCGAGCATTGGATTAAGGCCAGTGATGAGCAGTCAGTCAATCCACCTCCTGGGACAATTAACTCCTAACATTGAGTCTCCGAGAGCTGGAAATGGTCTGAGTAAGATGACAACAACAACTTGCATTTATATAGCACCATTAATGTAGTAAACTGTCCCAAGGTGCTTCCCTGGAGTGGGTCATGATGGGAGTCCCAGCAGCAGAGTATTGGAATAGTCGCGTCACCGGTATCCAAACTATGAGCACCAGTTTGCGTCACTGGGGGAAGAGCCTCCAGCCTCACCTGGGTCATAGTTTGAGGATGAGAGGTAAACCTTTAAGAACTGAGGTGAGGAGAAATTTCTTCACCCACAGGGTGGTGAATGTGTGGAATTCATGACCACAGAAAGTAGTTGAGGCCAGGACATTGTGTGATCCCAAGAAGAAATTAGATATAGCTCTTGGGGGATAAAGGGATATGAGTACCAGGATATTGAATTTGATGATCAGCAATCATCAAGATGGATGGCGGAATAGGCTCGAAGGGCCAAATGGCCTACTCCTGCTTCCAACTCTTCTATGTTTCCACCTCTGGTTGAATGTCAGATCTTTGCTGCGGAGTGCATGAGTCCCGCAGCACGGTGCTATCCAAATAGACACAGGTGTGTGGCACCAGGAGGAAGGAGCCCCCTGTACTCCCCAATTCCAGCGCTGTACTGATCTGAGACAGTGACACAGGAGGGTCCAGCAGCACGGTGCTGTTCGTGAAGACTAGCTGGGCACGGAGATGGAGGCAGGGACCAGTCAGCTCCGGTAGTGTCAACCGCACAGCAGGGGCAGCTCACACCTTGGCAGGAAGTTGCTGTGTTCACCTTGAAGCCTCTTGCAAACTGAGGACTGCCTTGTGCACACCATCCTTTAGCAATCGGGCTTCAGGATGATCTCATTACGCGCTGGCGTGGCGCAAGTTGGAGCATCTGACGGGATGCCGACGGGCGACTGTGTTACTGAGCATTCATAACTCGCAGATGAATGCAAATGGAGTGCACGACACCAGCCGGGGGGGAGAACTGACCCGTCTCTGGGTGAATTACAAAGTACAATTCCACTCGATCGCCTCCCGCTCTCGCCTGCCACAAAATCCACTGTGGGTGGGATGAGAATTCCAGCCTCGGTTTGTGTCTGTGCTTAGCAAGGTGAGATCTGATCTCCAACATCATAACCAGACTCGGTAATTGTATGCGATGCTTGAGAAAAACTCCAGAAATGAGAACGAGATAGAGAAACAAGGCTACTTTCTGTGGTTTAAGGTTGCCAGCCTGTAATCTGCAAGTTGCATCACCCGACCTTCAGTCTCTAACCACCTCACCCACTCAAACAGCCTTGTTTCCAGTGCTCTTATGATTAAGCATTGAAAGATGCTTTTCAAAAGCACAGCGTTTTTAAACATCGCGATGATTATCCTGTCAAGTTGCTGGTGTCCAGACAGTAAGAAACCTTCACTCATCTGATAAAAAAATACCTCGGATACCAGGATCTGAAAGAAAAACAGAAAATGTTGGAAAGCATCTGTGGAGAAACAGAGTTAACATTCGGAGTCCGTCTGACTCTTCTTCAGAGGGACAAATCATAGAACCCCTACAGCACAGAAAGAGGCCATTCAGCCCATCAAGCCTACACCAACAACAACACCTATCCAGGCCCTACCCCCTTGTAACCCTAAGTATTTACCCCGCTAGTCTCCCTGACACTAAGGGACAATTTAGCCTGGCCAATCCACCTAACCTGCACATCTTTTGTGCTGGATTTTTTATTGTCTAAGAGGGGATGGAGCAGATGGAACAGAATAGGAGGTCAGTGATTGGTGGGAGCAAGGAGAGATGGCAACAAAAGATGTGTAGGTCACGGGACAGATGAAGTGTTAATGGCAGGAGTAGTTACATAAAGATAAGAAATCAGAATGTGTTAATGGGACACGGAAGGTGGTAAATGCCTGGAATGAGCTGCCGGAGGAAGTGATAGAAGCAGATACAATACCAATATTTAAAGGGCACCTTGACAGATACATTAATGATTTTTTATCCCTTTATGGGACATGGACATCACTGGCTGACCAGGATTTATTGCCCATCCCTAATTCCCTTATTCAGAAGGCAGTTGAGATTTAACAACATTGCTGTGGCTCTGGAGTCACATGTAAGCCAGACTGGCTAAAGATGGCAGATTTCCTTCCCTAAAGGACATGAGTGAACCAGATGGTTTTTTCCGACAATGGTTTCATGGTCATCAGTCAATTCTTAATTCCAGATAATTTTTATTGAATTCAGATTCCACCATCTGCTGCGGCGGAATTTGAACCCAGGGTCTCACGAACATTAGCTAAGTTTCTGGATTAAGTCTAGCAATAATACCACGAGGCCATTACCTCCCCAGGAAATAGGCAGGGAATATAGAGTGCGTAGGAGCAAAAGGCCTTTAGTTTAGAAAGGTGTCATGTGTCGGCACAGATTTGGTGGGCGAAGGGCCTTACCCTGTTCTTTGTTCTATGAGAGAACAAAAGTCAGTGCTCAGTGAAAGCAAAACTGAAGAACAAGTGACAGATGGCCCACTGGGAGAGGGGAGGGGAGGTTTGCAATGGGACTAAAAATGTTTGGGATATTTAAATAAAAGGTCAAAATGGAGGAGGAAAGTCCCAGTTTCAAGTTGTTGAACTCAGCATTGAGTCCTGTGGGTTGTAATATGCCTGATCGGAAGGTGAGGCGACTCTCCTCCAGCCTGTGTGGGCTTCGCTGGAACATTGCAGCAGGCCAAGGATGGACATGTGGGCATGAGAGCAAGGTGCTGAGTTAAAATGGCAGCAACAAGAAGATTGGAGTGACACTTGAGAACTGAGTGAAGGTGCTCTGCAAAGCGATCACCCAGTCTGTGTTTACTCTCCCCAATCTAGAGGAGACCACATTGGCAGCAGGGACTGCAGTAGCGCAAATTGAAGGATGCACAAGTGAAATTCTACTTCTCTTGAAAGGAGAGCTTGGGCCCTTGGACAGTGAGGAGGGAAGAAGGCAAGGGGCAGGTGTTGCACTTTCTACGATTGCATGGGATGGTGCGGTGGGAATGGGATAAGAGGTTGGGGGTGACGGAGGAGTGGACCAGGGTGTCATGGAAGGAGCAGTCCCTGCATTGTGAAGATCCCATTCTAGAATCCCCTACCTTGTGCAGATCCCTCATTCTAAAATTCATGCACTGTGAATATCCATGTTCTAGAATCTCCTGGATTTGTGAAAATCCCTGTTCCAGAATCTCCTACATTGTGATATCCCTGTTCTTGAATCTTCTGTAGTGTGAAGGTCTCCATTCTGGAATCTCCTGCCCTATGAAGATCCCTGTTCTAGAATCTATCACAGAGTGAAGATCTCTATTTTACACTCTCCTGGATTTGTGAAGATACCTATTCTAGAATCACCTGCAGCATTCTAGAATCTCCTGCAGTGTGAAGGTCCCTGTTCTAGAATCACCTGCAATGTGAAGATCCCCACTCTCAAAAGTCCTGCAGTGTGAAGGTCCCCGTTCTAGAATCTCCTGCAGTGTGAAGGTCCCCGTTCTAGAATCACCTGCAATGTGAAGATCCCCACTCTCAAAAGTCCTGCAGTGTGAAGGTCCCCATTCTAGAATCACCTGCAATGTGAAGATCCCCACTCTCAAAAGTCCTGCAGTGTGAAGGTCCCCGCTCTAGAATCACCTGCAGCATTCTAGAATCTCCTGCAGTGTGAAGGTCCCCATTCTAGAATCACCTGCAATGTGAAGATCCCCACTCTCAAAAGTCCTGCAGTGTGAAGGTCCCCGTTCTAGAATCTCCTGCAGTGTGAAGGTCCCCATTCTAGAATCTCCTGCAGTGTGAAGGTCCCTGTTCTAGAATCACCTGCAGTGTGAAGGTCCCCGCTCTAGAATCACCTGCAGCATTCTAGAATCTCCTGCAGTGTGAAGGTCCCCGTTCTAGATTCACCTGCAATGTGAAGATCCCCACTCTCAAAAGTCCTGCAGTGTGAAGGTCCCCATTCTAGAATCTCCTGCGGTGTGAAGGTCCCCGTTCTAGAATCACCTGCAATGTGAAGATCCCCACTCTCAAAAGTCCTGTAGTGTGAAGGTCCCCATTCTAGAATCTCCTGCAGTGTGAAGGTCTCTGTACTAGAATCACCTGCAGTGTGAAGGTCCCCATTCTAGAATCACCTGCAGCATTCTAGAATCTCCTGCAGTGTGAAGGTCCCCATTCTAGAATCTCCTGCAGTATGAAGGTCCCCGTTCTAGAATCTCCTGCGGTGTGAAGGTTCCCATTCTAGAATCTCCTGCAGTGTGAAGGTCCCCGTTCTAGAATCTCCTGCAGTGTGAAGGTCCCCATTCTAGAATCTCCTGCGGTGTGAAGGTTCCCATTCTAGAATCTCCTGCTGTGTGAAGGTTCCCATTCTAGAATCTCCTGCAGTGTGAAGGTCCCCGTTCTAGAATCTCCTGCAGTGTGAAGGTCCCCGTTCTACAATCTCCTGCAGTGTGAAGGTCCCCATTCTAGAATCTCCTGCGGTGTGAAGGTCCCCGTTCTAGAATCTCCTGCAGTGTGAAGGTCCCCATTCTAGAATCTCCTGCAGTGTGAAGGTCCCCATTCTAGAATCTCCTGCGGTGTGAAGGTTCCCATTCTAGAATCTCCTGCAGTGTGAAAGTCCCCGTTCTAGTATCTCCTGCAGTATGAAGGTCCCCATTCTAGAATCTCCTGCGGTGTGAAGGTTCCCGTTCTAGAATCTCCTGCAGTGTGAAGGTCCCCGTTCTAGAATCTCCTGCAGTGTGAAGATCCCCATTCTAGAATCCCCTGCAGTGTGAAGGTCCCTGTTCTAGAGTCTCCTGCAGTGTGAAGATCCCTGTTCTAGCATCTCCTGCAGTGTGGCGATCCACATCAGAATCAAGTCTTGGGCTATTTATTACCCTGGGACATCCTGACGATGATAAACACTGGTTGTCCCTAATTGCCTTTGATAAAATGGAAACCGACAAGGAAGTTTGAAGGGAGAGACAAAAAGAGAACGCTCGCAGATGCAGGGAGGTTTGAAATGTCAAATCTGAAAAATTCTGCTCTCCCAACCACAAAAACAGTATATAATTTATGGATTGAAAAAAGAAATTATGCTGAGTGAAATCATCAGATCAATGAAAGTGCAATGAAACTCCATTAACTGACTGAGATGTCACACAGCAAATGTTGGATCCATCCAACTAGTTCCACTTGGCCAAGCATAATGAACTAGGCACAAAGTACCTCTGATGTTTCAGGAGGGCAACAACATTCTTTTGAGCGGAGGCACAGCATGTTATGGGATGCAGTCACCCTGATAGATAATCAGCGGAGCAGCGAGAAAAAAAACAAAAACACACCTTCAGGTTTGTGGTAAAAGTACAGCTTACACAGCTGCTTGAACAATATGAGGAAGGGGGTGGGGAGACGAGGGGATGGCGAGTGGTGGGGGGGAGGTGGGGAGAGGATGGCCAGGGAGGGGAGAAAAGGTGGAAAGGCAAAATTGAGAAGGAAGGAAGACCCTTTGACCTTCAAGAAGCTGGAAACAAGAGTTCTGAGAGCAGGATCGAACAAACTCTGCTCCCAAACGCTGCAGAGTAATGTAGAACCCCAGGCTCTCCTTGTAATTCAGAATTAAATGATATGGAAAAAGCAGTCCAGTCATGTCCCCATTAATCTGAATGGAAAACAGCAGGTACAGAGGAAATAAAAGCAGAAGAAAGCGCGTGCAATTTGCCATCTAATTGTGAAGCACAGCAGTGTTAAATTGATAGTCTGATAGCTTAGTCCGATATCACAGGAAGGTATACCTATGGGAAATAAAAAAAAGCAATGTCTGCCTCCTTTATTTTCAGTTTTATCATGGAAGTTGAACTTGGATCTAATCTGCTAAAGTAAAAGTATCAAAAAAAAACTATTTGAAACAGTTCGACAAGCCCAGGTTTACAACCGCAGACTGACTGCCAGGTAACAGCTTAGAAATGGAACTGTTTACACAGAACCCAAACTGAGACAGATACATCAACCACTAGACATGTGGCCTGGAGATTTCCAATTAGTTTCATCCTTCAGAAGGTTTCTAGTCTATTGATTCACCCCGGTAGACCAAATATTTGTGCAGAAGCTAGAAAAGATATATCCATCTACACAGCCAGGGTAAGTGGTTCTGTGCAAAACCGTTTTGACCTGAGGAGTGAGCTTAATGCTTTCTGAGGTGTTTTGACTCAAAGGATCTGGGGTTATGACCTGTCGAACAGATCCGGGGTCTATTCTTCGCCTACCCCTGGGGAAGATTAAACAGGCTGCAGCTCTCTACTCAGGAAAAGGGAAGATTGAGGGGCGAGCTGATGGAGGTTCTTACGATTGTGAAAAGGTTTGATCATTTCGACACAGAGAATCTGTTTAGCAATTAGAAATCTCTAATTGCCCTTGAGAAAATGCTAGTGAAGAAACTTCTATTAATGGCCCAGTTCTTGACCTCCTCTACAAGTGGAAAATGATGCCCTGACCAGTGATACTCACGTCCCATGATTGAATTCCAATTAGTCACTAATAAGTGGGTGGCTTGATGGCACAGCAGTTAGCACAGCTGCTTCACAGTGCCAGGGACTCAGGTCTGATTCTGGCCTTGAGTCACTGTCCGTGTGGAGTTTGCATATTCTCCCCATGTCTGCGTAGGTTTCCTCTGGGTGCTCTAGTTTTCTCCCACAGTCCAAAGATGTGCAGGTTAGGTGCATTGGCCATGCTAAATTGCTCCTTAGTGTCTAGGTTAGAAGGATTAGCAATGCTGAATGTGCTGAGTTGTGGGAATGGGGCAACGAGGTAGGGTAAGTACAATGGGGTTATGGGGACAGGGCCTAGGTAGGATGCTCAGTTGGACAGTTGGTGCAGACCCGATGGGCTGAATGGCCTCCTTTTGCATTGGAGGGCTTCTATGAAATAACACAAATAATAATCACAAGTAGAACCCACACACTGAGTGATTAACCACAACCCAAAGGAAGAAATGTAAAAACTTTTTTTTAAAATCAGTCAGTCAGGATATCATTGCTGCTATGTAACCGCCCATTTGATGCAATTGTTCAACAGTAAATTAAACTGAAAGCATTGGACCTCAAATGCTTGTGTATTCTAATCTTCAAGGGAATGTTTGATGACATATTTCTCAAACTATCGAGACACAGAAAGGATTTCAATTCAAACTAAGTGCAGCTGCACATAAGACTGGATTCCCGCTGCCTTTCTTGCTTTCTTGAGCTAATGACAACACTTAAAATAACAGTGGTTTCTGTGTGGGAAAGTTCTGGGCACTGAATCAGGTTCTTGAAAAATTGGCGGCACTCGTGATCTCTAATCATTAGCGGCCGTTTTCTTGAATTGCGATTAACAACAATATTTATCTCATTACATGCAATTCTTTTTCAAAATGTGAGTTTGACACATGACTACTTTGTCATGCTGGACTCTGCAATCCACTTGCTGTATCATGTTAGGCTCCAACTGTTATTCAGTTGGCAAAACTCTTGTGTATAAGTCTGGAAGTTGTGCCTTCAATTCTCAATCCAGAGATGTAAATGTATAAAATACCAGGCACACTCCTGGTGCAGGATTGAGGAAATACTGAACTGTTGGAGGTGCTGTCTGTCAGAGGCGATTTTAAACTCTCCTGCACTAAGAACAAGCCATCATATTCCTGTGCCTGGGAGCTTGCTATGTGGAAATTGAGTGCTATGTTTTCTTATGCAGTCTCTTGTGGTTGAGGATGACTTGCTTCCACTCCAGTTCAGTGGGTTCTGAGACGGCTGGTCAGTGTAAGATCTACAGATTCTGCCACATTTGAGGTAGGTGGTGTTTGAAGGGTTGGGTAGATGGTTTTTTGGAAAACCAGACACTCTCTCCGACACCTCAACTTTGTCTCTCCACGTTCCCAATGGAGTCTCTCGATGTGTTTAATGCTTTCCCAAATAAAGCTTCTCCATTTTGGTCATTCACAAGGCAGGGTCTCCTATGAATCAACAGCAAAGTCTGAGATTTTCAGGCTGCCTTGAGAACATCCCTAATGTTTCCTACTTTGCAATCATGGCAACAGTTCAAAAGTACTTCACTGGCTGTGAAGGTTTATACAATATCATGGTTGTTTGTTTCCTTGTTTGTAATTGGTAAAAGTTATCGCCCTACATGAACTGCATCCTTAAATAAACTTTGATGAAAGCTCCCGAGTGGGTCATTCAAATCATACCTGAAGTGAAACATCTCAGGATTACTCTAGCTAAATTCAAATTGCAAAACTTATAATCCAGGCAGACTTCATAAAACTCTTTGGAGTTTCTGACCTGCATTATAACAAACCCTCCAAACAAATGTTATGACTTAGTGTTATTGCCTTGCGTTTTCCCCTTATCCTTGCACATTAATTTTATTGAAATAATCATCTAAAGCCCTCTTGAAAGCCTCGTCTGAACCTGTCTCCACCACACTTCCAGGGGGAGCACATTCCAGACCCAAACCACTGACTGTGCGAAAATATTTTTTCTCTCACCACATTTGCTTCTTCTTGCAAATCAGTTTAAATCTGTGCCCTCTTTTTGTTACAAGCAGAAAAAGTTTCTTCCTATCTACTCTGTACAGCCACCTCAAGATTTTGAATATATCTCTATCAAATCTCCTATTAGCCTTCCTCATTCCAAGGGGAACAGATCCAACCTCTCCGATCTATCCTTGTAACTGAAGTTTCTCATCCCTGGGAACATTCCTGTAAACCCCTTTCTCCAATGTGTTCACATTCTTCCTGTGGTGTGGTGTCCAGAACTGTACACAATATTCCAGCTAAGGTCTAAATAGCGTCTTGAGTAAGGATCGAGAGCTTCAAGTTTTTAGCTGTCCGGATCACAAGCAACCTGTTCTGGTCCCCCCATACCAACATTATAGTCAAGGAAGAACCACCAATGCCTCTAATTTCTCAGAAGACTAAGGAAATTTAGCACGTCAGCTGCAACTCTCACCAATTTTTACAGATGCACCATAGAAAGTGTTCTTTCTGGTTGTATCACAACTTGGTATGGCTCCTGCTCTGCCCAAGATCACAAGAAACTACAAAAGTTCGTGAATGCAGCCAATCCATCAGTCAAACCAGCCTCTCATCCATTGACTCAGTCTACAATTCCCGCTGCCTCAGAAAAATGGCCAACATAACCAAAGACTCCACACACCCTGGACGTACTCTTTTCCACCTTCTTCTGTCTGAAAGAAGATACAAATGTCTGAGGTCAAGTACCAATCTACTGAAGAACAGCTTCTTCCCTGCTGCCATCAGACCTTTGAATGGACCTACCTAATATTAAGTTGATCTTTCTCTACACCCTAGCTGTGACTGTAACACTACACTCTGCACTCTCCCCTTTCATTCTCCTTTGTGTACTCTACGAATGGTATGCTTTTCTGAATAGTACGCAAGAAATAATACGTTTCACTGTATACTAATGCATCTGACAACAATAAATCAAATCAAGAAAGTTCAGCATAACCTCCTTGCTCGTGTACTCTGTGCCCCTATTAATAAAACCCAGAATACTCTATACTTTATTAACAGTTCTCTCCACCTATCCTGCCACGTTCAATGATCGATGCACATATACACCAAGGTCTCATTACTCCTGCAGTCTCTTAAGAATTTTATGCTTTATTTTATATTGTCTATGTTCTTTATGCATCACTTGCATCACTTCTCTGCACTAAACTTCATCCGCCATCTATCTGCCCACTTCCCCAACTTGTCTATGTCTTTTTGAAGTTTTGATGTGCTTTATATGCTCTGTCTGAGGCCAGAACTCTCCATTCACCTGACGAAGGGGCTAACCCGAAAGCTTGTGAGTATATTATCAAATAAATAGGTTGGACTAAAACCTGGTGTTGTCAGACTTTTTGAAGTTTGACATTGTCCTCGTCACAGTTTACAATGCTTCCAAGTTTTGTATCATCTGCAAACTTTGAAATTGTCCCCTGCACATCAAGACTCAAATCATTAATATATATCAGGGAAAACAAGGGTCCCAATACTGAGCCCTAGGGTACATCACTACAAACGTTCCTCAAGTCCAAAAAATAACCATTGACCATTGCTCTCTGCTTTCTATTATTCAACTAGTTTTGCTGCTGCTGTCCCTTTTATTCCATGAGCCGTAACTTTTCTCACAAGTCTCTTGTGTGGCGCTGTATCGAATGCCTTCTGAAAATCCACATCAACAATCCTTTCTGTTGCCTTCTCAAAAAAACCCCAGCAATTTAGTTAAACATGATTTCCCCTTTAGAAATCCATATTGGCTTTTTCTAGTCAGCTCATGTTTTCCATATGACTACTAATTCTATCCTGAGTAATTGTTGTTACAATGTTGGGTGGGATTGATTGTTGTAATGGTATTAGTTGAGCGGGATGGCACGGTGGCACAGTGGTTAGCACTGTTGCCTCACAGCATGAAGGACCTGGGTTCGATTCCCAGCTTGGGTCCCTGCCTATGTGGAGTTTGCACATTCTCACCATGCCTGTGTGGGTTTCCTCCAGGTGCTCCAATTTCCTCCCACAATCTGAAAGACATGCTGGTTAGGTGCATTGACCCGGGCTGTAGCGACTTGGGGATTCTCACAGTAACTTCATTGCAGTGTTAATGTAAGCCTTATCTGTGATTAATAAATAAACTTTACATTATTAGTTGCTGTTAAGGGATTGGTTGCTGTCATGGTGTTGTTTGTTCTTATAGTATATCTGTGAACCAATTTTCCAAGGTGACCAGAAGAACATCCAACTGCCTGAAGGCCTTGGAGAATTTACCATCATGCAGGATATACTATCATTCCTGTGCTTGCTTATCCTACATTGGCTTTAGATTAGGCAATGCCTCTATCTTAAAATTCTCATTCTTGTTTTCACATCTCACCATGGTCTCCCCCTCCCTACTTAGAACCTTTCACAGCCCTTGGAGATGTCTGTACTCCTCCAAATCCAGCCTGATGAGGGGCTCTGATATTAATCACTCCACATTTGGTGGTGGTGCCTTCAGGTGCCCGGTCCTGAACTCTGAAATCCCCTTCCTAAACCTCTCCACTTCTCCCCTTCTTTCTGATGTTCCTTTAAAACCTACCTCTTTAGTCAGGCTTTAGCTCAGCTGCCTCAATGTCTCCATGGACTGAATTGTATGGCAGGGGGAGTGGGGTCCGCATTGTGACACATCCTTCCTCAGAAGAAATGTCAGATAATCCACATTAAACAAGTTTATCAGCTGCCCACAAAAGAGTAACAAAAAACAATCTGCTCTTATTGTGAATGTGTAGGAGCAAGTGTAGGCCATTCAGCCCCTTATCTTGTCCTACTACAAGTCACGGATCACAGTTACCGATCTCAGCTTTGACATTCCAATTAACTCTCAGCCTCAGTGGCTTCTTGGGGCAGTGAATTCTTTATTTCCAGTATCCTCTGTGCTCCCGGAGATCTTTCCTGAAAGCTCTCACTATAAGGTTGTGCTCCCTTGTTGCAGAGCCCCCTAGAGGAAATAGTTTCTCTTTATCTACCCCATCAAACCCCTTGGGTTACCCCTTAATCTTCTTTACCCAAGGGGCAATAAGCCTATGCAACCTGTCCTCAGAATTTAACTCTTAATTCCAGCCACATTTGGAAACCCATAGCCCTGCCTTACATCAGCTGGCGTCTTATTCCCAGTCCTGAGGATAATTTATATGTAAGGAAATGCAATCCATAATGAAATTCCAGAACAGGACCATCACATTTACCAAGTGTGCTGAGGGTCACAACACCAGAATGTCCGAGACTCCCTAGGAACCTATATCAAAAGAACACTTGCCTGAGGTCATCAAAGGTCAGTTCTTGTGTGATTTAATTTTCCATAATTTCACAGCTTAAGCAATGAATGCAATAAAAAGAACACCCTGTGTTCTCCTTGCATGCATTACAGTATTATATTTTTATGTAACTCATATCTGTGTAGAGATGAGTCCAGTCTCTATCGTCGGAAATCTACTGAGCCGCCCGCTATGGAATCAGAGCGGGCGAGGGGCGGACAATGGAAATGTCCATTTGACTTCAAGCGGGATTTTCCAGTCTCACTCGAGCGAGGCCGCAAAATCCCGGCCTCAGTGTATAACATTTTTTATCATCAGTGCTTAAAAATGTCTGCTCCAGCTTCCAGCTCTTTCTACAATTTGTTTGCTTTGCCCTGAGTCCACACCCAGCTTTCATCCGTCAAGCACTGTGAGCATCAGTAGTTAGCAGACTCACATAATCAAATACAGAACAGCTGGGCACTACACAGTGGTACAAAAATGGCTGTGCCAAGTCCTTATTCTGGAAACACTGCCATTTCCCATCCTGCAAAAAGGGATGCCATGCTGTTGTCTCTCCTCTTCCCCTGAAGGTGGTGACTCATACTCATAACAACTCAGGTGACAAGACGCCCTCAGCTGAATACCTGAAACCTTGACGAGAGAGATGTTGCAACTTCCATCCAGATTTCTCTTCCAACATTGTTGGAATTAACAGTTCCCCACTACCATTACACACAAGTTGGCAATTCTTCCATTCTGTAGCCACTAAACATCGGAAAGCAGCTAATCGCCTGGCAGGCCCAACGTGGAATTTTCCAACCCTGGAGGTGCTATAAGCCATTTGGGAATTCAGACCCCTGATTCTTGCTGATTGTGTTGTTGTCCAACTATGTCCTAGACTGTCTCTCATTAGTGAGAAGGAATGGACTGAGTTACTGCCAGTTTTTCAATTGCACAGCCTTTCATGGGAGGCCAATTGCCCCTTCCCAACCCTTCCTCCTTCAGTTAGATCAGACAACTTTCATCCTTAAGCTTGTTAATAATGAATTGTGACGTTTGCTCATGTGCGCTAATGATGGCAAGTTGTTTTGGCAAGGCCATGAAATGTCTTTATTTTTCCTGGCATTAGGAAGGATCATTCAGTAACATAAGGGCCTGTTTTCAGTTTGAGTCCATTTAAAAGGACATAACTGGTCTTCTGGGGTTGCAACTCAACATAGAATTTCAGATTGCTTGCCTGGCTTCAGATCTGCGTCCCACGCTGGTGCTGGATCTGATGCTGCCTGAGGTTCATACTGACATGAATCTGGAAAGGGGAAATTGTGACATTCTGTTCTTTTGACTAAAAGGTCATTCTATTGTTCAAAATGTTAACTGCGATGATGAGAAGGAAGAGTCTACTTAATAAGCTGTTGCAATGTGTATTGCACTGCCTGTGAGGGTGGTGAAAGCAGATTCAATTATAACTTTCAAAAGGGAATTGGATAAATTCTGGAAAATGAACATTTGCAAGTTTTTTGGGAAAGAGAAGGATAATGGGATTAAACGGATAACCCTCTCCGGGAGCTGACACAGACATGGTAGGCTGAGTGGTCACCAGCACTATATTATTCTATCATTCTGTAGTTCTATTGTTTAATTTAAAAAAAATTCATTCATGGGAAATGGGTATCGCTGGCTAGGCGAGCATTTATTGTCCATCCTTAATTGCCCCTTGAGAAGGTGGTGGTGACCCACCTTCTTGAGACACTGCAGTGTGGATAATGGAGTGCTGTTACAGAGGGAGTTCCAGGATTTTGACCCAGTGACAGTGATGGAACAGTGATGTATTTCCAGGTCAGGGTGGTGAATATCTTGGAGGGGAGCTTGTTGCTGGTGGTGTTCCTATGTTACTCTTGTCCTTCTTGAAGGTAGTGGTCATGTGTTTGGAAGGTGCTGTCTAAGGAGCCTTGGTGAGCTACTGCAGTGCATCTTGTAGATGGTATGCACTGCTGCTACTGTGCAGCAATGGTGGAGGGAGTGGATGTTGAGAGTGGTGAATGAGATGCCAGTCATGTGGACTGTTTGTCCTTGGTGGTGTTGAGCTTTCTGAGCGTTGTTAGAACCTTTTTCATCTAGCCAAGTGGAGAGTATTCCATCACAGACCTGATTTGAACCTTGTAGATGGTGGACAGGCTTTAGGGATTTAGGTGGTGAGTTACTCACCACGAGGTTCCTAGCCTCTGACCTCCTCTTGTAGCTGTATTGATATGGTTAGTCCAGTTCAGTTGCTGGTCAATGGTAACTCCCAGGGTGTTGATAGTGGGGGTATTTAGTAATGGTAATGCCATTGAATGTCAAGGGGAGATGTCTCTTGTTGGACATAGTCAGTGTCTGCCCAAGTGTTACTCGCTAATTATCAGTCCAAGTCTGAATATTGTCCAGGTCTTGATGCATATGGGCAGTGGCTCCTTCACTATTGCAAGAGTAGTGAATGGTGTGAATATTGTGCAATCATCAATGAATGCCCCATCTTTGACTTTATGATGGAGGGAAGGTCATTGGTGAAACAGCTGTAATGGCTTGGGCCTAGGGCACTACCCCGAGGAACTCCTGCAGTGATGTCCTGGAGCTGAGATGATTGACTCCAATCACCACAATCATCTTCTGTTGTGCCAGGCATGTCTCCAACCAGCAGAGATTTCCCCGGTTCCCATCGGCCCCAGTTTTGCTCGGGCATCTTGATGCCATACTCGGTCAAAAGTTGCCTCGTTGTCAAGTGCAGTCACTCTCAGCTCACCACTAGAATTCAGCTTTTGACCCAGTTTGGACCAAGGCTGTGATGAAATCAGAGCAGAGTGACCCTGGCAAAACCCAAGCTGAGCATCAATGAGCCGGATATTGATATCTTGCACTAGGTATTGTGCAAAAGGATTCAATATCAAAAGGATGGCATGGTGGCACAGTGACACATGGTGGCACACTGCTGCCTCACAGTGCCAGGGACCCGGGTTCAATTCCAGCCTTGGGTCACTGTCTTTGTGGAGTTTGCATGTTTTTCCTGTGTCTGCATGGGTTTCCTCCGGTTTCATCCCACAGTCTGAAAGATATGCTGGTTAGGTGCAGTGATCCAAACAAGTGCCGGAGTGTGGAGTCTAGGGAAATTTCACAGTAACTTCATTGCTGTGTTAATGTTAGCTTTACTTGAGACTAATAAATATCTTTTTTAAACTCTGACAATAATAAATCAATCAATCTAAGGTTAAGCACAGAGATTGCTACCCATGCTCAGAGCTTGGTACAGAAGGGTGCAATGTTGGGTGCAAGCAGCAGTTGATTACATGTGACCAGTCTCTCTGTGGATAGAACAACCCTGGGGCTTATATAACCAGGGCGTTAATACACACTCCCATCTTGCAAGCCTTTGCATTTCCTTAATGCATAAAACCTGACCCACTGTGTGAAGAGAAACAGTTTGTCCTGAAGATGCCTTGGATGTCTGTAAGTGTACCTAGAGCTCGTTTCCCACTGGCAGTGTACTGGTTAACGTGTTCACACGCGATTGCCTGGTGGGATAACACCACTTGCTTTAAACGGATTAACCACTGTAATAAAACAGCACACTGAGGAATTTATATACACATGTTAACCAGCATGCAATCAAAGGAAATTAAACCGTGATGTTCCCAGCCGCAGTCTGAGATGATGTCAGAACCCCTTGGTTGAATTAATATCTGTAAATTGCTGAGAGCTGTTATCCATGATTTAATTTAAGATCTGGGAGCTTATACTAAGAGAGTTAAAGTTATGGTGTTGGTATAGTCAGCACATTTGCATGACTTTCCTCTAGGCAGCTTGAAAGGAAACAGTATTTGTACAACATGAACACAGCCAAGAACAACATTTTGACTGCAGCATTCCCATAGCTACTCACTGTGCAATTACACACTGTCTTTCCATAAACAGGGAACTTCTGACACTATCAGACTCTAGTTACAACTCTTTAATTCTTTGACTACTGTTGGACCTCCTTTGTACCTTTAAGGTTTTTAAGTATTGCCACTCCTTTGAAAGAGAGACTGCATATGGTATTTATTAAGACTTAACATTTTACTGAAGGGAATGAATAGTAACTGTGGGTCTTTTACAAGCAAATCGATAGCTAGAGACTCCATCTCTTACGCTGAAGCACATTCTGTGAACGGTTGAGTCTGGTACCTTTCACTGATTGTGAAGGGAAATGTCAGGGAGGAACATTCAGTCATTTCAGGTACAGCTCAGTATTAGGGTTCTGGTCTCTGAGATTTAACGTTATGGGTTCACGTCCCAGCTGAGCTTTTCTTTAATCACGTGGGCGTTGCTGGCTGGCCAGCATTTATTGCCCTTCCCTACTTGCTTGAGGGCAGTTGAGAGTCCACCACATTGCTTTGACTCTGGAATAACATGTACACCAGATGGGTAAGGACAGCAGATTTCCTTCCCTAAGGGACATTAGTGAACCAGGTGGGTTTTTCCACCAATCAACGACGGTTTCATGGTCATCCATTGATTTTTAATTCCAGATTTTTTTAAATTAAATTGAAATTCCACGATCTGCCATGGCAGGATTTGAACAAGGGTCCCCTGAACATTAGCTGTGTTTCTGGATTAATAGCAATAATCCCACTGCGCCATCACACCATCCCCCACCCACAGCCAACTCTAGTGTGCGTTGTCAGAGGCTGTGTCTATTGGCTGTGAGAAGTGCTTTTTAATTGCAAGTTCTTCAATGTTTTTTATTTCTAGACTCCCCTAACTTTTCCATCGCAG
Source organism: Carcharhinus amblyrhynchos (assembly GCF_965287045.1). Lineage (NCBI taxonomy): Eukaryota > Metazoa > Chordata > Chondrichthyes > Carcharhiniformes > Carcharhinidae > Carcharhinus > Carcharhinus amblyrhynchos. The sequence continues at coordinate 13,160,966 of NC_137351.1, forward strand.
CAAGTGCATTTTGAACATCCCAAATGTTTTTTCCTTGACTATTGATAGCAGGTCACTCGAAACATGTTTTGAATAAAGGAAGTCTTTTCTAATATTGAATGAGTGTCTCCATTTCTACAGCACCTTCCATAACATTACAATTTCCTGAAGCTCTTCACAAGCAGTGAATCACTCTTGATGTGTAGTCACTGTTATAACATGAGCAAGTGTAGGAGCCAATTTGTGCACAGCAAGCTCCCACAAACAGCAATAAGTTAATGGCCAGATCCTCTGTTTGAGTCTTATTGGCTGAGGGATAACAATTGGCCAGGAAACCAGGCACCCTACCCTTCTACAAATTAGTGCACGGAATCTTTTACACTCACCAACACAAACAGACGTGGCTTAGAGTTAACTTCTTAAATTTATTCTTTCTGGGTGTTGCTGGCTAGGCCAGCATTTATTGTCCATTCCTAATTGCCCTTGTGGTGGTGATGAATTGTTCCTTAGTATCAGGGGATTAGATGAGTAAATACATGGAGTTATGGGGATAGGGCCTGGGTGGGATAGTTATCGGTGCAGACTGGGTGGGCCGAATGGCCTCCTTTTGCACTGTGGAGATCCTGTAATTTTTTTGGTGATCTACTTCCCCTGTAGGTAAGAAGCAAAAACGATGATAATGGCATCACACTGTCCTTCAACCCATTGCATCTGTACTAGCTCGTTGGCAGAGTTATTGAATTAATCATGCTCCCATGTGCTTTTGTGCAAATTTTTAACCTTCAAGTCTTTATCGAATTCTCTTCTGAAAGTTCTGACTGAATTTGTTTTCATAGCGCTTTCAGGCAACACATTCCAGGTCGCGATAATTCAAATGCTTAAAAAGAACTCTCATCTCCTCCTCTGCCTCTTTTGCCAATTATTTTAAATATGTGTCCTCTGATTACTGACAATGCAGCTGTTTCAAATGGCAAATCAATAAATCTAACAAGGTCACTTATAGTTATATGAGCACTGACTTTCTTTCCAAAGACATAATAGATTCTGTGTGTCTGGCGCACTAACGTGGCATTGGGATATTAATCAGATCTTTCGAAACACCAAAGCCTGCAGAAACAGCTCAGGGAACTGCTCCTTCCACTTCATCAGCGGAGGTCAGTCAGCTGGCAACTAGAGCCTGCATTTAGATAGCGTCTTTAAAATATAGGAATGTCCCAAGTGGACAAAGATGAACAGAAAGAGGAAAGGAACCGCAGCTGGCGAGATTCAGAGGAGGTGGCATTAAGCTGATTTGAAAAGATGAGCTTTGAGAAGACTTTTCCAAGATTGGGAGTGGTGGGCGATTCGGGGTGTAGGGGGAGCTATGTGGGAGAAGTTTAGGACGGATTTAGGAAGGGAATCCCAGAGAGAAAAGTTAAGGCAAACAGAAGATCTTTCACCTGTGATTGGATGGGGGATGGGGGATAAAGGTTAAAGTTGAAGGACTGAGAAATGTAAAAGGGGATGTGAGTTTATGGTCAATAAAACCCAGTCTCTGAAATGTCCTGAAATGACCTTACCTTGCTCCTGTGACCCCAGGCTTTCAATCTCATAAGAGCACAGCACTTTGATTCATAGATTCATACATATTTACAACACAGAAGGAGGCCATTTGGCCCATCATGTCCACATGGTCAACAAATAATTGACGGCACTAATCCTATTTTCCAGCACTTGGCCCATAGCCCTGGAGGTTCACAAGTGAACATCTAAATACTTCTTAAATATTATGAGAATTTCTGCGTCAAACATCCTTTCAGACAGTAAGTTCCAGATTCTCGCCGCTCTCTGGGTGAAAAAGTTTCCATTCAACTCCCTTCTTAGCCTCCAACTCTTAAATCAATGCTACCTGGTTATTGACCCCGCCACTTCCTTTCCACAGTATCAATGCACCTCATAATCTTATACAGCTCCATCAGGTCCCCTTTCAACTTCACTGCTCCAAGAAAATTAGCCCCAGCCAATCCAGTCTCTTCTCAGAGCTCTCTTTTAAAGATATCATAAGCAGAGCTGAATCAGAATGTTCTGGGGTCAAGCCAGGGTCAACCTGAAGGACATCTCATACTGGGATTGTGGGAAATGTGCTCCTGGTGTTAGGATTGATGCACTGGCAACCCCGTTTGACTTTGTATCGAGTTCAAACATTGGAATGCTTGATGCAAGGATTAGAAATGAGATTTAATCTCCAACACTGAGAGGCCTCAACTTCATCCATACCATGCAGAAGGAAGCCATTCGGCCCATCGACTCTGCGTTGACTTTCTGAAAGAGCACCTTACCCAGGTCCAGCCCTTCTCTCTATCCCTGTAAGTCTGCATATTTACCATGGCCAAATCATCTAACCTAAACATCTTGGGACACTAAGGAGCAACTTAGCGTGGCCAATCCACCTAACCTGCACATCTTTGGACTGTGGGTAGAAACCGGATCTCCCGGAGGAAACCCTCGCAGACGGGGACAGCGTACAAACTCCACACAAGCTCCACACAGATAGTTGCCTGAGGCCAGAAACGAACCAGTGATAACCACTGTGCCACCATGCCATACTTGATGAGTATAAAATCCATTTGAAAAAATAAAAACATTGAAAGGAATTTGCGCTTCTGAAAAATATCCCCTGACCACGGAAGAAAGCAGATAGTTAGATTCACATCTCTGTATTGGTTACAAAGATAAAGAAAGATTTGCATTTATTTATCGCCTTTCACACCCATAAGACATCCCCAACATTTTACAAACAATGCACTACAGTCATTGTTCCAATGTAGGAAATGCAGCAGCCAATTTGCACACAGAAAGATCCCAGCAAGGTGATAACAAGCAGATTGTCTGTTTTATCATGGGATAAATATTGGCCAGGATACAGGGGAGAAGTCCCCCCACTCTTCTCTCCAATAGTACAATAGAATCTTTTACCTTCAACTTGAAAGAACTGATGACATGATTTCAGTTTAACATCTCACCCAAAAGCCAGCAGCTCCAACAGTGCAGCACTCCTCACTCCCTCACTGGAGTGTCAGCTGGATTTTGTGGCATCATTTGGGTGCGTACACAATATATTTTACTTTTTGGCAAACAGATTTTTCCTGCATAGGAACAGAGGAAAAAGGAGCAGGAGTCAGCCATTTGGCTTTTCGAGCGTGTTCCGCCATTCAATCATAGAGTCATAGAGCTTTACAGCATGGATACAGGCCCTTCGGCCCAACTTGTCCATACCACCCTTTTTTTAAACCCCTAACCTAATCCCAATTGCCTGCGTTTGGCCCATTTCTCTCTATACCCATCGTACCCATATAACTCTCTAAATGCTTTTTAAAAGACAAAATTGTACCTGCCTCTACTACTACCTCTGGCAGCTCATTCCAGACATTCACCACCCTCTGTGTGAAAAAATTGCCCCTCTGGACACTTTTGTATCTCTTCCCTCTCACCTTAAACCTATGCCCTCTAGTTTTAGACCCTCCTACCTTTGGGAAAAAATATTGACTATCTACCTTATCTATGCCCCTCATTATTTTATAGACCACATATTTTATAGACCACATCATGACTGACCTTCTCTCTCAATGCCATCTTCCCATACTATCACTATGTCTCTTGACATGTTTACTACTCGGAAGTCTATTAATCTTGGTCTTGAACACACTCAATAACTGAGCTTCCACTGCTTTCCGGGGCTCAGAATTCCAAAGATTCACCACCCTCTGAGTGAAGAGATTCCTCCGCATCCCAGTTCGAAATGGTCAACCCCTTATTCTAAGACTGTACCCCTGGATCTAGACTCCACCAGCCCAGGGGAAGCACCTTTCCTGCATCAAACGTGTTGAGCCCTGAAGAATTGTGTATGTTTCAATAAGAACGTCTCCTATTCTTCTTAAAGAAGCAAAAGTAAGTTTTCATTTTTGCTGGTGAGGGGAAAGAGATGGGGAGTGAATTGCATAAAATGCAAGCTCAATAGGGCCATTTAAACTTAATGCTGAGTTCAAATGGATCCCATCTTTGCTCTTCCGAGGATCTTAATTTGTAATGTGGGAGTTACAAATTGATGGGGTAGATATAGACACTCTTGAAGGCTTGTTTAAATGTCTTGAAGTTTTGTTGTGAAATTATATATTCTTTAAACATGAAAAAGTGTTTAAGCTGCCAGTGAGAACTTAAAAAAAAACTCCCTGTTGGACTGCCTCGATTGTCAGACCATCTAGTGTAGCTTAGACAAAAAAAATCTGGTCATGCAGTTTCAATAAGGGTTTTTATTGACATTTCCCAAATACCATTATTATTATAAATATTATTCTGCATGCAAGAATGCTTGGCTGACTTTTAAGGGCTACAATTATCTCAGCAGGAGATTCAGAGTTCACATAAATACAAAATATCATGAAATCTGAAATTCTAAAGTAAAAACAGAAAATATTATTTAAACTTAGCAGGTCTGGTAGCATCTGCAGAGAAACAGACTTAGCATTTCGAGTCCACATGACCCTTCTACAGAACTATCCAGATTTCACAGTTTGATTGACAATTTAAAGAAGCAATTAAGGGATTATCTGCCTTGATGCAGGATCTAAATAGACATTTGTTTGTTTTTATAGATTAACCACTTGAGGAGATATCAATGACTTGTATGGGGCTAATGAATTGGAGACTTTTCATCATCAGGTGCGTATAAGTAAGAGTTGTTTTAGAAGTTAGAAGATTATGAGTGGGATTTTCTGACCACGCGCGCCCCAAAACTGGAAAATCCTGCCTGAGGTCAATGAATCTTTCTGTTGTCCACCCCTTGCCTGCTATGGCTCCCAAGGTGGACGGAATGGGGAAACCGCCCCTACATCTTTCATCCCCACTTTGCTCCTGAGGTCTGCCCATAGTTATCAAGCAGCATGGTGGTATGAAGGGGCATGGGAGGCAAGTTAGCATGGAGGTGGCATAGGGATGCAAGAAGGCATGGAGGTTGGATAGAGGGCATGGGTTGGCACAGAGAGGTCAGTGGGGAGTGGGTGGTGGGGGTGAGGGAGTGTGAGGGATGAGGGCTTCAGACCTTAACAGCTTCTAAAACAACTGGAGCAAATTTCTAGCTATCTGAGGTGAGCCTTCTAATCCACCAGGGTTGGCGGGGCCCAATCTCTCCCACTGTGGCCTTCCCAGAGGTAAAATTGGGACTAATGGTACTCTTTAAGCCCAGGTGGAGCTGTTTGAGTTGGGAAAGTCTGTCCCAATGAGTCCATTAATGAACTAATGATCAAAAAGGTTTTGCAAATCCCTGTAAAATATGGGAAATCCTGTGGAGCTGGCAATGCACCAGAGACAGGCCTGACCAGCACAGTAATCTGTAGAACTGAGGTGTAGAATGAACGGCAGCAGAATGGAATATCCATCACTATCTGTTTAAGCAGGCTAAGCATTGTAAATTTAATGTGCCTCAAATTATTTTCTCGGAATGGGAACGCTGTAACTCTTTCGATATTACTTCTAAAAAAAAACCTTTTAAATGCGGCTTCATGAAGCACATTAAAAATTATTGCCAACAACTGACATTAAGATTACCAGGGGACACCAGGCAAGTGAGTGCCTATTATCTGCCCAATTCGTCCGCGCTTTCATTAAGGAGAAATTTAGAAGTCGTTCTCTCTCTTTTTATTTTGCACTTCCTGCAAATTAAAATTAATCAAGTGTTGAGAAAACGATACAAAAGTGCAGGAGACTTCTGAAGATTGTGAAAGGCCGTTACTCTGTGACTGGCCGTTTGATAAGGAGAGTCAATCTGCTCGATCACCCTGAGAATGTGTCTCATTACATTGTTCAGTAAATATTATAACACATTTGGAAAAGGCTGAATTGTGCCGTTAGCTGCCCCGTTTTAAAGTTAGTCTGATTGATGAAGAGCATCACTGCACGATAGGGACTGCAGGCCACTCAGCCCCTCCAGCTTGATCAATTAGCCAGTTTAATTCACTTACTAGTGTCACGAGTAGGCTTACATTAACACCGCAATGCAGGAGCCTCAGTTACACCTGGGGAAGGGGCAAAATGGTTGGAAGAAGCTGACTGCTTCAACGCCCTGGGGGATTCTGAGGACTCTGTCCATCCCATTGTATCCAGTTTATTTATTAGTATCTCAAGTCGGCTTATATTAACACTGCAATGAAGTTACGGTGAAAATCCCCTTGTCGCCACACTCCAGCACCTGTTCGGGTACACTGAGGGAGAATTTAGCATGGCCAATGCTGCTAACCAGCATGTCATTCAGACTATGGGAGGAAACCGGAGCACCTGGAGGAAACCCACGCAGACACGGGTACAATGTTCAGACTCCACATAGACAGTGACCCAGGTCAACCGGCAGTGTGAGGCAGCAGTGCTAACCATTGTGCCTTCCCTCTTTTACTTTAACTCCACTGACCTACCTTTGCTCCATGCTCTTTGCCCTCTTAACCAACAAAATTCCATTAATGTCAGCCTTGAAAATGCCAATTAAACCTCTCTCCCAGCAACCTCCCCCAGTTGGGGAGAGTTTTCCAAATTTCTACTAACCTTTGTATGAAGAAGTGCCTGAATTTTGTGCCTGAATGGATGATGACTAATTATAAATTATGTCCCTGCTTTCTTGAGTCTCCCAGCAGAGGTTATAGTTTCTCGGTTTCTAGCCAGAATTCTGCCGCCTCACCTCACAGAGTCATAGAATTTTGCAGCGTGGAAACAGGCCCTTCGGCCCAACTTGTTCATGCTGCTCTTTCTTTTTAAACCCCAAAGTAAGTCCTAATTGCCCGCAATTGGCCCATATCCCTCTGTATGCATCTTACTCATGTCACCGTCTAAACACTTTTTAAAAGACAAAATTGTACCCGCCTCTACTACTACCTCTGGCAGCTTGTTCCAGACACTCACCACCCTCTATGTGAAAAAATTGCCCCTCTGGACCTTTTTGTAAAGCTCCCCTCTCATCTTAAACCTATGCCCTCTAGTTTTAGACTCCCCTACCTTTAGGAAAAGATATTGACTATCTAGCTGATCTGTGCCCCTCATTATTTTGTAGACCTCTATAAAATCACCCCTCAGCCTCCTACACTCCGGGGGAAAAAGTCCCAGACTGTCCAGCCTGACACTATAACTCAATCCATCAAGTCCCAGTAGCACCCTAGTAAATCTCTTCTGCACTCTTTCTAGTTTAATATTATCCTTTCTATAATAGGGTGACCTGAAGTGTACACCTGCCGTGGGAATCATAACAGGTGAGACAAAAAGTTCGGTGAACCACTTAATGGTTGATCGGGCAGGAGTTTCCTGTCTTGGGGTGTGCGTGGCCAGAGAATCCTGCCCTCTATTAATTATAAAATCATCTATTGTATTGCTGTTGATTAAATAATAATTATTAGCCAGGTTGACCTCCTTTGCAATAATACTGTGGGATCTATAACATCTACCTCAAAGGTGAGATGGGGGTCTCAGTTTAATGACCATCCACAAGTCAGCACCTTCAGTAATACCACATTCCCTCAGTACAGCATGTGAAGGGTCAGCTGCGATTGGGTTCCCGGAAGTCACTTGCAGGAGGAGATACTTCACTGAAAAATCCTTCTTGAGAAAAGAACCAGAGGGGAAATTGGAACGGTGCTTGAATGGCACAGGGAAAAGCAGGTGTCTGAGGCAAAATTGGACAGCTCTTTCGGAGAACCAGTGCAGACATGATGGGCTGAATGGCCTTCTTCTGTGTTGTCAAATCGACTTAAACCCTGATGCTCACAGATACCCTGTAGCAATGCCTCAACTAATCAAAGTCAACTTACCAACCAATCACCCTTTTCTCATGCAGTGTAAATTGATGTCCCTTTGAAACTTGGTATTCTTGCCTCTGTCCTGATGAGTGCAAGATGAAAAGATTCAACAGCATGCCTCGCTTTTTCAGCAATAGTCAAATCAGATATTTTACTCTATTATTGCTCTAAAGAAACTATTGGATTGGCTCATACAGCTTCTCTGCTGGCATATTGTAAGTCCATTCGCCCATCATCCCGGATGTCTGAAATAGATTGACCCTGGGTCCAGCAATGCCTCAGTTTTAAAATTCTGATCCTTACATTAAAATCCTTCCATGGTTGCACCCCCTGCATTTCTCTGTGACTTTTCCAGCTCTACATTCCTCTGACATATCTGCGTTCCTCAAACTCTGACCACAATCCATTCCCCACTTCCTTCGCTCTGCGATTGGCAGCTGTGCCTTCAGCCACCATGGCTGTAAGCTCTGGAATTTCCTCCCGAGCTTTCTCCCTCCCTCCACCTTTAGGAAGCTCCTTATAACTACTTTTTGGACCAAGCCTTTGGCTGCCTCTCCTCATATCCTTGGCTTCAGCATCGATATTTGCTTGACTGTGACAGGCTTGAGACATTGTATTGCATCAGAGGCTCCAAGTTTGCCTTGACATTGCTCAGACTAAACCCCAGTGTGAAGCTGCCACTAGTCAAAAATAATTAATGTCATTATTTCCACAAGAGTTGCATAAAAATCCCAGTCTGCAGAAAATTAGCAAAATCTTTCAAAGCTCCATTCTAATTATTATTTTGACTAAGAATATTGAATTTGTTGGGGGTGATTTAGAGTTCACTTTAATATCCTTGAACTAAATTGTCACCAGTGTTGTTCTGGGCTAATGTTACCTTGGGCGAGATCTTCCAGCTGCGACAGCCCCAAAACCGGAAAATCCTGCCCAAAGTCAGGATCTTTGCATTGTCCACCCACTGCAACCACCCCTGCACCTCCCCACACCACCGCCCCCCCCCCCACCACTTCTCCCCTTGCCCATCACCCACTACAATTCCCATGGCGGGTGGGACGGGAAAACTGCCCCACTTGTGTCTTCCCCTACATATAGCAAGGTAAGGCGTGCAGGATGTTGGGGGAAGGGGATCAACATCACAGAGGTCGAGGGGGCACTGATGCTGCAGAGTCAAGTATAAATGGTCGAGAGGTTCAGTTTTTAGGTATCCAGGTCACCAATAACCTGCCCTTGTTCCCCCATGCCAATGCTATAGTTAAGAAAGCCCATCAACATCTCTACTTTCTCAGGAGACTAAGGAAATTTGGCATGTCCACAACAACTCTCACCAACTTATACAGGTGTATCATAGAAAACATTCTTTCTGGTTGTATCACAGCTTGGTATGTCTCCTGCTCTGTCCAAGACTGCAAGAAACTATAAAAGCTCATGAATGTAGCCCAATTCATCATGCAAACCTGCCTCCCATCCATTGGCTCTGTCTACACTTCCCACTGTCACAGAGAAGCAGCCAGCATAGTTAATGACTCCACACACCCCAGACATCAGACACACTCTCTTCCACCTTCTTCCGTCAGGAAAAAGATACAACGGACCAACTCAAGAGCAGCTTTTTCCCTGCTGCTGTCAGACTTTTGAATGGACCTATCTCGCATTAAATTGATCTTTCTCTATACCCTAGCTATGACTGCAACACTACATTCTGTACTCTCTCCTTTCCTTGTCTATGAATGGTATGCGTTGTCTGTATGGCACGCAAGAAACAATATTTTTCACTGTTCACTAGTACATGTGACAATAATAAATCAAATCAAATCACTGTTCAAAGGATAACCCCTTGTGGGGCTGTGGGAGTGTCAGTCGCAAATGTAGACTGCTAAATCCTTGAGGGAATGAGGAAAAACTACCGTTTTTATGTTATAGAAGCATCTTTTTTTTGTTCCCAACTGTTCATTCAAAGAAAAGTTTATTTAGAATTTAATTATGCTGACAAAAAACAGAACACTAAATTCAAGCGGGCAGGCAGTGGGGATGGGTGGAAAGAAATTTGAATGATCTGTACAAACACTCGCTGCAGGCAGCTGCACTAATTGGTCCCCCTTGTACTCTGTCTGTTATTCCTTGCAGAATTCTCGGCACTTTCTAGTGGAATTGCGACCAACTTTTCAAATTAATATGTGTGGGCAATGTTCCAAAGCTTGGTGTGATGAGACACAGCGGGGAATTGTCATTGACTTTACTTCGAATGCACTGCATCAAGCAACTGCTTGATGTTGTTGTTAGAACATAGGTGTGTTTTGGCAAGTTAGCAGAGCAGTCCGAGGTTGGCAATACGCAGTGTCGATGGATTTAGAGTACATAGAGAGAGAGCGGCGAAGAAATAGAGAGGAAAAAGGTTTGCATTCATATAGTGCCTTCCCCATCCTCAGAGTATCCCAAACCACTTCACAGCCAATCAAAGGCTGCAGTCCCAATCGGAGTCAATTTGCACGCAGTAAGTTCCCTCAGACAGTGCTCACACATCACAGCCATGACCAGCGAATCTGTCTTTTCTGATATTTATCAAGCGATAAAAATGAGCCGGGACATTTGGAAAAAGCAAAGTACTACGGATCGCTTGAAATCTGAAATAAGACTGAAAATAAACGTTGGATAAACTCAGCCGGTCTGAGTCAATGGGCAAAAAATAGCAACATTTTTCCCAAGGGAAAACTGATGTGTTTCTCTCCAGATCAGTGGCTGTGTTTCACACTGTCATAGCGCGGCGGTGGGGGGTGGCGTGAGGTTCAGCACGCTGGCAAAACCCAGCCACTCAGAGATCAGGACACCATCTTTAAAGGGCACCCCAGCCAGAACCTGAGTAAACCTCCCTACCATTCCACCTCGGCTTCCTGAACCAACCCCTCCCCCACAACCACAACCAACCCCCCCCTCCCCCCCACCGAACAGAGTCGGGACTTCTCAACCCACACCGATCATTTTCCAACATTTTCCCGTTTTTTTTTTCAGATTCCTGCAGAATTCGAACCCACATCCAGGAATGGTCGCCCTTTGAGCCACGCTGAAATACAGAAATCATTGCATCTCCCAATCAGCCACCTCAGGCCTCCAATAGATTGGCGTCAACTCAGCTGCTGTTAGATTGCTGTCAGAACATGTTTCTGATGCTCGACGGTGCAATGAGAGAATGACCTGTTATAGGCAGCAATGCTGCTGAAAGTGGGAAGGAGAGGAAAAGAAGGGATAATCAGAGAATTGTTATAGCATGGAAAGAGGCCATTTGGCCCATCGTGACAGCAGCACTAAGTCATGAACATCATGACTTAGTGCCATTCCCTTGCCCTTTCCCTGTACACCCTGCACATTGTTGTCTTGATAAATGAAATAGATGCCAATTTCACAAAGATTTCACTGCAAAATCTAACGATACTGTTCCAAAGTAGAGCACCGGGATCCGTGGAAAACAGCACGTGTGCCGCCTTGCGAAGGGGATATGTTTCGTGGGCATTTTTTTCTGAGATTTCTTTCATAAATTTGAGTGTAAATTGCTTCCATTTCTCTCCCCAAGATCTGTGCTGGCTACAGCCATGATGCTGAGGAGTCAACCTATATTCCAAGCTTCCTTCACCAGTACCTCCATAAAACTCTGACCCTGCAAGCAAATCACTGCGGATGCTGGAATCTGAAACCAAAAGAGAAAATGCAGGTCTGCCAGCATCTGTAAGGAGAGAAAAGAGCTGATGTTTCAAGTCAAGATGACCCTTTGTCAAAGTTTCACCCTAACCCTAACCCTAGCCCTAACCCTAATTCTAGCCTGAACCCTAACCCTAGCCCTAATCCTAATTCTAGCCATAACCCTAACCCTAATTCTAACCCTAACCCTAACTCTAGCCCTAACTGTAGCCCTAATCCTAACCCTAACCCTAGCCCTAACCCTAACAGTTTCTACCAACCACCTAAAACACGACAGAAGCAACCATCACTTTGTATTCCTTTGTTCTTTTCCTCCCACACCTACTATTCCTCTTCTGCCACATGAGGGTACCCCCCCCCATTCACCAACCCACACAAGAAAAAGCTAACATGAATAATAATATATAACATCTAAGAAGAGAAAGGCCCAGAAGACAGCCAGCCACGAGATAAGGGCAAGGCATCACAGGGGCCCAACAAGGGTTGGACGTGAGCCAATAGAAAAGTAGCAGAGCTCGAAGTAAAGGGTTAATGTCCTCTCTCTGTCCGACCCCAAAAACCTAACAGTTATTATTGATGGTGTGAGTCGCAGGGTTTTAATTGAGCACGAGTTCAGGAGGTCGAGAGGCTGAGGTATGGCTGAGTCTGGAGATGGCAAAAGCAGGGACGAGAATTAAGATGGGGTGTGGAGGTAGCAGTGACCAGTCTTTGAGACGGTGGGAGAGCTCAGAATGGGTTGCCGAGATCATACACACAGTAAAGCCACAGTAAAGGTATTACCCAACACTGCCAACATCTCATTAATTTACAATATAAGAGTTTTTATTAGCCCGCATTGCATGAAAGACATTTATCCTTCCAACTAATAGATTAGAGTGGGGGATTAATTCTCCGGTTCTCCTCTTGATTACCATCTCATCCAGATAAAGCTGTAAAGCTGCAAAAGCTATTTGACACGATCAAACACTGTAACGCAGGCTCTGTAAAGGCGCAATAAGTCAGCCAGCAGAATTAGGCACTAGGGTTTTATAAACTCAAAAGCTGCCATTAAAAATATTGCCATTGCAGTGAAATAGCTTTCATGATGACCATTAACCTCTATCTGGAGCTGTGAGCTGGCTCACAAAGCAGCTTATCCTATATCATTGTCCATTTAACCAGGTTATGCTCTGAGTTCAATTCATTTGCTGTGCCACTGACTTTCAATGTTTTTTGTTTGCATTCTGGGTAAAGTACCATGCTGATTCTCCATTTCTTTTCCTTTCTCCTTGGATGGCATGGTGGCACAGTGGTTAGCACTGCTGCCTCACAGCGCCAGGCACCCGGGTTCAATTCCAACCTCAGGTGACTGCCTGTGTGGAGCTTGCACGTTCTCCCTGTGTCTGCGTGGGTTTCCTCCGGGCGCTCCGGTTTCCTCCCAGAGTCCAAAGATGTGCAGGTTAGGTGGATTGGCTGTGCTAAATTGCCTCTTAGTGACCAAAGATGTGCAGGTTAGGTGGATTGGCCGTGCTAAATTGCCTCTTAGTGACCAAAGATGTGCAGGTTAGGTGGATTGGCCGTGCTAAATTGCCTCTTAGTGACCAAAGATGTGCAGGTTAGGTGGATTGGCCGTGCTAAATTGCCTCTTAGTGACCAAAGATGTGCAGGTTAGGTGGATTGGCCGTGCTAAATTGCCTCTTAGTGACCAAAGATGTGCAGGTTAGGTGGATTGGCCGTGCTAAATTGCCTCTTAGTGACCAAAGATGTGTAGGTTAGGTGGATTGGCCGTGCTAAATTGCCTCTTAGTGACCAAAGATGTGCAGGTTAGGTGGATTGGCCGTGCTAAATTGCCCTTTGGCGTCCAAAGATATGTAGGTTTTGAGGGGATGGGATTAGTGGGGTAAATGCATGGGATTACAAGGGTAGGGCAGGGGGTGAGTCTGGGGAAAATACTCTACCAGAGGGTCAGCACAGACTCGATGGGCTGTATGGCCTCCTTCTGCACTGTAGGGATTCTATGATTCCCGATTCCCAATATCGTCCTCGTGCCCTGGCAGCACAAGGGAGAAGACAACCTGTCCTGAAACAATTCTAAAAGCTGTCCTACTCCCATGAGTAAGGAGGTGCAATGGGGGAACAGAGTGTCGTATCCAGGGCTGCAATCTCCTCTGCTCCCCATGATGGAGCTGGGACTTCCTCGAAGCATCTGAGACCCAGGCGGAATCTTGCAGAGATACTTCTGATTATCCACTCTGTCCATGCCCCTCGTAATCCTGTAGACTTCTATTAAGTCTTCCCTCAACCTCCGTCACTCCAGTGAGAACAAACCAAGTTTCTTCAGCCTCCCCTCATAGTTAATGTCCTCCAACATCCTGATAAATCTTTTCTGTACCCTCTCCAAAACCTCCACATCCTTCTGATGGTGTGGCAACCAGAATTGAACACTATGTCCCAGGTGCAGTTCAACATGACTTGCTAATTTTTAAACTCAATGCCTTATGCTTTCTTGACTACCTTCTCCACCTGCACTGACACTTTCAGTGACCTGTCTACCTTATCTTCAAACTGACTGAAAATTCAAGATGCAGATAGTAATTGATTGTATGGCGATGAAGTTTATTATTAGGCTTTTACTTCTTGAAATTCTACCAAATGAAATGACAGTTAGGGAGGGAGTTTTACTCAGTCCACCTTCGCTCCTGCATCTTGATGGCCCACTGGTCTATAAAGTTAATTCTATTCCTCCCTCCACTGCTGCTGCCAACCCATTGAATATTTCTAGGATTTTCTGTTATCATCCAGAATAAGCTGTTGGTTTTCTCCCCCAGTAACTGTTGGTAAAGGATTCCAGATCCTGGTAACATGTCACCGATCTCATGCTGACCAATTGGATTATCAGTTTTGCCCTTTGGAAACCCAGTGCCAATTAGGACCAACTTTGCATTGCGAGCTACGCCATCTAAGACGGCATTACCCCACACTTATAGACACATCTGGTCAAGTGGGAATCCAGATGTGGTTAATTCCGATGAATAAATAAATGATCTGTTGCCAGACAAGTTCTCCCATTCACACGATGTTTGGAGGTTGTAAACGTTCCCTGACATTTTGGTGAAATGTAGAGTGTCTTGAGTGTTGTTTGATGGCTGTGCCTGCTTTATTTCTTTGATCACTGAATGGTCAATAAATACGCACCAAAGAGTTGACAGAATTGTGCTGTGAGATTAACTTCATGGTAGGTTTGGAACTTGCTAGCTAGAGAGAACAAAGTGGGACAGAGGTCAAGCTACAGCACGACAGTGCCCATTCTCGAACCTATTTGTTCAGTGGCACAGCCATCAAACACAGCCTCACAATGCCAGGAACCCGGGTTCGATTCTTGGGTCAATGCCCGTGTGGAGTTTGCACATTCTCTCCGTGTCTGCATGGGTTTCCTCCAGGTGCTCCGGTTTCCTTCCAAAGATGTGGGGGTTAGGTGGATTGCACATGGAAAATTGCCCCTTAGTGTCAGGGGGTGTAATAACTCCACAGAGGCAAAAGTCCCATCACCAAGTTACTTTATTTACACCATACATCTGTACACAGCCAGCTCTCCAGCTGCTGCCTGTTGAATGCAGGCTGGGAGTCTGACACACCTGCTTTAAATAGGGAGCATGAGGCTCCCTGATTTAACCATCAATTGGAACTCATCAGCAGTTCGCACTCTAGCAAGCCAACCTCATTAGCCTGGCTGAAGTCATCACAGGGGGACTAGCTGGGGTAAATGCATGGGGTTGTGGGGATAGGGCCTGGGTGGGATTGTGGTCAGTGGATACTTGATGGGCCAAAAAGCCTCCTTCTGCACTGTAGGGATGCTATGATTTTATTCCCTCTCGCTGTGATTGAGGAAATGTGCTTGTTGTCTTTTCCAAGTGTTGTGATTATTGCCAAACTGATGACTCCCAACTCCATGTAAACTACAGAATTAATAGTACTACAGCAGGATCAGTTAACGCAAGGGATCTGTGTCCCCTTCACTGCTGCAGCCTCACTTTACATCTCCAACGTAGAAACCCTTTCTTTCTTGGGCTTAATCGCGTGAGTTAAATGTCAAGTTTCTGTCACAACTGATCAATGTATTATGTTATAACTTTCTCTGACATGACATTTCACAAACTGCCTGGAGACTTGTTTATCGTCAGTTGGTTTGCGCTGTAAAGACTGCTTCAGGCAACGTGGCAGGAAGGGTGCATAGTGTCACACTCTTGCCAACATATTGTATAACACAACACATGAGGAAAGTGGCTGGCAGCAGTAGCCAGGGTCGATTGAGTCATTGTGACATGTTAAACAGAGGATGACTAACCTACTGTGTAGCTCTGGGAAGGCCAGGGAAAGGGAGAGGGAATGGATGGAAGAAGCTTAAGCATAGCCTCACCTTCAGCTCCATCTGAAATACTCCCAGGATTTTTGCATTAATATTCAATAAAAAAGGAACTTGCTTGTAAGTAGCTATTATTTTCATTGTGGATGTTACTGAGGCAACTGCTTTTCACGGTGCCAGGGACATTTCAATTCATTTTGCCATCAATACAGTACATTCCAAATGTCATTGCTAAAATGTGGAAAATACACCAAGCAGTTTGCACACAGCTAGATCCCACAGAGAGCAATAAGATGATAGCCAGCGGGCACGGTGGCACAATGGTTAGCACTGCTGCCTCACAGCGCTAGGGACCCAGGTTCGATTCCAGCTTTGGGTCATTACCCGTGTGGAGTTTGCACATTCTCCCCGTGTCTGCGTGGGTTTCCTCCAGGTGCTCCAGTTTCTCTCCACAATCCAAAGACATACAGGTTAGATGGATTGGCCATGCTCAATTGCCCCTTATTGTCCCAAAATGTGCGGATTAGGGGGATTAGGGGGGTGAATGTGTGGGGTTATGGGGATAGGGCCTGGGTAAGATGCTTTTTCGGAGAATTGATGCAGACTCAATGGGCTAAATAGTTTCCTTCTGAACTGTAGAGATTCTATGATAGTAATCTGTCTCAGTGATGTTGGTTGAGGAATAGATATCGAGCAGATAGAGTGGATGGTCAGAGCCTTGTTCCCAGGGTGGAAGGGTTGACTACAAGAGGGCACAGGTTTAAGGTGAGAGCAGGTAAGTTTAGGGGAGATGTACGGGGAAAGTTTTTCACACAGTGGGTGGTGGGTGCCTGAAACACGCTGCCAGTGAAGGTGGTGGAAGCAGGCACATTAGCAACGATGGACATATGAACGGGTGGCGAACAGGGAGATAGAAACAGCATTTCGGTGCAGACTTGGTGGGCTGAAGGGCCTGTTCCTGTGGGCTGTATTGTTCTTTGATCTTTGCTCTTCTTGGAAATAATGCCAGGGGATCTTTTTCACCCCAGAAAGTGCTTTAATGCTGCATCTGAAAGACAGCACCTCTGAGGGTGTGGCACTCCCTCAGTCCCGCACTGCAACGTTAACATGGACTATGCCACTGGACTGAAAGGCACAATCTCCTGACTCTGCGGGTGACAGTGTTATCAGTGAGCCATTTAAATTCAGTGTCCACTACTTTCACAGCCCTCACTCCTCCTGCCTTTACCTCCATTCTATTTTTGACTCAGCAACATGGAGGGAACTAAGTTAGAAAATGCCACCTTTTCCCATTCAGTAAGATCCAGTCAACTGATCAGTTTAGCGATTGGCTAGGTAGGACAAACAATCCTTAACTAGATGACTAAACAGGAACGTTAGAGATTTAAACAGTGAAGAAAAACAATAGATAGTAATTTCTTTTTCATTTTGTTACATTAATTGTTTATTGCTGTTCTCCCATCACCCCTGTGTAGGGGAGCACTGAGTTGTCTCTTTACTCCCAGTCTCCATGCTTTTTCTTGGTAACACCTTACATTCACCAAAGAACTATCTTTGTTTATTTAATTAGTTTTGTTGCCTCTAATTAAAATTTCTCTAATATCAGTCGCTTAATGAAAATGTAATTTGGGATGAGTTAAAAAAATCTATTTGGCAAATAAAGAAATACTTTGAGTGGTTGGCACACATTCAAACGTTGCCAATAAATAGTGCCACTCAGATATTGGATGTGTTTTGCATGACAACTCAGAGATGGAATTGCAATCTGTCACTTTATTTAGGTTGATCAGAACGATTTTGCCAGATTTCAGTGTGAATTATAAAAATGCATTATCACCATAGTAAATCCCTAAAATCCTGCAGGGTTGACCATGCCCACAGTTCCTGCTCATTCAATTCTTCTATATCTCGCCTTTTACCACCAACCCCATCCTTCTCCTCTGAGACATTCTCTGTGAGATTGACAGATTCTTCATCTGTAAAGGAATCGAGAGTTATGGGGATGAGGTGAGAAAGTGGAGTTGAGGATTATCACTTCAGAACAGTTGTGATGACTTCAGCCAGGCTAATGAGATTGACTTACTAAAGTATGAATGAGAGTTTGAGTCTTCCCTAAGTTAATTTGTTATCGTTTATTTGGTTGGTGTGCAAAAGAGCTACCTGATGAATCCTAATTGATGGTTAAATCAGAGTCTCATGCTCCCTATTTAAAGCAGGTGTGTCAGACTCCCAGCCTGCATTCAGCAGCAAGCAACTGGAGAGCTGGCTGTGTACAGATGTATGGTGTAAATAAAGTAACTTGGTGACGGGACTTTCACCTCCGTGGAGTTATTATACCAGTCATCTTCTCATTGAATGTTGGAATAGACTCAATGGGCCAAATGATCTACTTCTGCTCCTATTTATTATTAATTCATAGTAAGAAGTCTCACAACACCAGGTTAAAGTTCAACAGGTTTATTTGGGAGTACGAGCTTTCAGAACACTGCTCCTTCATCAGGTGACTGGAGCAGCACTCTGAAAGCTCGTGATTCCAAATAAACTTGTCGAACGTTAATCTGGTGTTATGAGACTTCTTACTGTGCCCACCCCAGTCCAACATCAACATCTCCATGTCATTATTAAAGAGAATCCCTACAGTGTGGAAGGAGGCCATTTGGCCCATCGCATCTGCGCTGACTCTCTCACAGAGTATCCTACACAGACCCTCTGCCCCATCCTATCCCTTAACCCCACAGATGTACGACATTAATGCACCTAACCTACGCATCTTGGGACACTAAGAGGTAATTTTACCATGGCCAATCCACCTAACCTGCACATCTTTGGAGTGTGGGAGGAAACCGGAACACCTGGAGAAGCAGGCACGGGGAGAATGTGCAAACTCTACGTAGACAGCCATCCAAGATAAGAATTGAACACGGGTCCCTAGCGCTGTGAGGCAGCAGTGCTAACCACTGTGCCATTGTACCGCCTTGATTGAACTAACATCTACTATTTCTTTGTGGGTCCGAGCTTTGCACTTTATCTGAAGGTATAGTTCCTAACTTCTAGCCTGAAAATTGCTGGATGCATAATGTCTGCCTAACATTGACTGCACGTAAATCATTCAGTGTGAAGTACTCTGATATTTGAGGTACTATATTAAGACAACTTCATAACACACAGTGCACTCTGAGATAATCCAGTTTCGGTAAGTGCTTTGGGAGGTGTGAGAGATGCAATAAGACATTGTATAAAAGCATTATTCCTCACATTCACAATTCCAGCACAATTGCACCATAAGCCATAGCCATGAAACAATCTGATCTCTCCAAATACTAAAAGCAAACTGTTTTAAAAACACTTAAAGGTGATTAGTTCTTCGTGATATAATTCACTTTAATCTTTTAACGTTTGTTGGTATTTGCTTGCATGCATTAGCAACAAGTACATAATTATCACACTAATTAAATTGCCGAGCACACACTTGCTACAAGTACACCTTGGAAGGAATAACATGCCCAATTCATTAGCATCTGCTGTAGGATTATTAATCACCTAACAGGCAATTAGCAAGCTGTTACAATCCTTACTCTGGTATGTAAATAAATTCCTGGGTTAATTTTGTCCTTTGATAATAAAGTAAACATTATTAAAATGTGCTTGCAGACACTGCAAATGATCACTGCTGTTAATTACACTGCAACATTACAATGCTGCAAGTGTATTCCTGGGACTGCAGAGAGCTGCGCTCTTAAAAAAAATAAATTGGTATCTGTCAAGCATTGCATATGTAAATTGCACGCTGGGTTTATCTGGAACGCTGATGTTTGCAGTCATTAGCACAAAATTATGAGTTTCTGTGGGTCTACACATACCTATATATTATATATTGCTACATTCTATTTTCCCTTGCCCTGATTATACGTTACAGGTCCAGTTCCACAACACTGTCTAACCCCCGACCCCGCGCCACAGCCCACCACCCCCCCGGACATAGTCTCTTCCACAACAGGAGGAGAAAATGCTGGAAAACGTCAGCAGGTCTGACAGCGTCAGTGGAGAGAGATTAGAGCCAACGTTTCGAATCTAGATGACCTTTCATCCCGGGACCAGACTGGTTAGCAAACAACGCGCCACCTCCTGCTGGCAGGTAACACGTGGCTGTGGCATTGGGGAATCTAGCCCATAATCTTCTGAAACTGTCCCATCAAACCTGCCCCAATGCACCCAGATACAAGAATCATAGAATCACTACAGTGCAGAAAGAGGCCATTCGGCCCATCGAGTCTGCACCAACCATAATCACACTCAGGCCCTATTTCCGTAGCCCCATATTTTCCATGTTAATCCCCTGACACTAGGGTCACTTTAGCATGGCCAATCAACCTATCCCACACATCTTTGAACTGTGGGAGGAAACTGGAGCATGTAGAGGAAACTCATGCAGACACGGGGAGAACACGTAAACTCACACAGACCAAAGTGCCCTGAGGCTGGGATTGAACCCAGGTCCCTGGTACTGTGTGGCAGCACTGCTAACTACTGTGCCACTGTGCCAATAAGCTATTAAGACCAGGAAGGGAGACATAGTCTATAAAATTTTTCTTCAATTGACATACACACACGCACACACACACATATATATACTCACATACACACTGTAACACATCTATACATACACACGTACACACCATATACACACAGTCACATACCCATATCTACGTACACATACACCCCTGTTAGTATAGAGTCTTGTAGAAGAGGCATATTCCAACATTGATCCCTTATTGAGTTGAGTGGGTGGATATAATTACAGTGTGACATGTTTACATGGAGGCTTTATATCATAAATTTAGCAGAGGAATTTACAATGAAGAAAGCTGACAGGATGTGTATGCATGCATGGTTTTGCTGATATTATGGATAGAGACAATGTGCTGCTCACCCTACTTAATGGAGTACATTGTATTCGTTGATTCTGGTTATGTTCACAAAATACATTGTGTAGAACATTCCTCCTGAGGTTAGAGGTTTCACTCACTTGACTTTCCAGTGATCCCTGTCAACTCATTAACTGTTTGTCCACGAATGTCAGTAATGACCATTTCTCAACTCATGTTACGCACAACTGAATTCACTTAGCGTCTATTGGTAAATATCCCAGAGTTGTGGCAGAGATGAGTGGATAAAACTGAAAAGGATTCCACTAATCATAACCCAGCATCCTTCCCCAAAAAATAAACTCCTTGTTCACCACAGGCCAACAATCTCAGGCGCAGAGAAAGTTTGTGCTTATTGAATATGTTCAAGTGATCCATGCTGTTATCGTACAGCTATTCAATTCTTCACTGATCAATGAACAATGACTTCCTGACCGTACATTTTTTAAATCTTATTTTTAATCTCCTCAAATTTCCTCTCCTGAAGGTGCTGATTCCCATTGGTACTGAGAGGGCACCACCCTCACCCACCCACCCATCCACCCTCACTCACTCACCCACCCACTCACCCTCACCCACCCATCCAGTCTCACCTCACCCAATCTCACCTGTCTGTGTCACTCTTCCTGTGTAAGGGACTCTCATCAACTTTTACAGATGCACCATAGGAAGCATTCTTTCTGGTTGTATCACAGCTTGGTATGGCTCCTGCTCTGCCCAAGAATGCAAGGAACTACAAAAGGCCATGAATGTAGCCCAATCCATCACACAAACCAACCTCCCATCCATTGGCCCTGTCTATGCTTCCTGCTGCCTCGACAAAGCAGCCAGTATGATTAAAGACCCCATGGACCCTGGACATTCTCTCTTCCACCTTCTTCCATCAGGGAAAAGATACAAAAGTCTAATGTCAGGTACCAACCGACTCAAGAACAGCTTCTTCCCTACTGCTGTCAGATTTTTGAATGGACTTACCTTGTATTAAGTTGATCTTTCTCCACACCCCAGCTATGACTGTAACACTACATTCTGCACTCTCTCATTTCCTTCTCTGTGAACAGTATGTTTTGTCTGTATAGCATGCAAGAAACAATACTTTTCACTGCGTCTTAATACACGTGACAATAATAAATCAAATCAAATCAGTGAAAGGCAGCAATATATTTGGCTCTGCAGTGGGAAACAAGGAATTGTAACTGACTCAGAGATCATTCCAATCGGAATTGGAGTCTGGGGCACAGCTCTGGTCCCCATATCACAAAAGTGAGACAGGAGCCTGGGAGAAAATGCAGGAATTATTTAAAAGGCCAATTATACCAGAATTGTTTGAAGTTTAAACTTTATTCAACAGTCACAATTAGGCTTACATTAACACTGTAATGAAGTTACTATGAAAATCCCCTAGTGGCCACACTCCAGCACCTGTTTGGTGAGGGTGAATTTAACATAGCCAATGCATCTAACCAGCACGTCTTTCAGGCTGTGGGAGGAAACTGGAGCACTCAGAGGAAACCCATGCAGACATAGGGAGAACGTACAAACCCCACACAGACAGTGACCCAAGTCGGGAATGGTAGCAGGGTCCCTGACGCTGTGAGGCAGAAGTGTTAGCCACTGTGCCACCGTGCCTCCCCACCCCAAACTGAGAGGATATCAGGAAAGAGTGGAGAACCTGGAATTTTTTTCTCTGGAAAAGAGAAGGGTGAGGGGTGGGGGGTGACCTGACAGAGATCTTTAAAAGTATGAAACGGTTCAAGGGTTGACAGACGTTTGTGGGGTGATGGGGGGATGGTGTGGGGTTGTGGGAGGGATGGCGACCAGGGGTGATGTGTGGGTGTGGGGTGGCTGCTAGGGGGGTGGTGACTGGGTATGATGTGTGGGTGTGGAGGGGGTGTGTGGTGCTGGTGGATGTAGGGGTGGGAGGGGGGTGGCAGGTGTGGACAAAAACTAAAGGGCATAAATATCATAAAGTTCCTGATAAATCCTGTAGGGAATTCAAGAGGAATGTCTTCACCCAGAGAATGGTGAGAATGTCAAACTCACCGCAGAGGGAGAGGTTAAGGGGAATATTGTCCATTGGAGATTTTGCATAAACATAAGAACATAAGAACATAAGAAACAGGAGCAGGAGTAGGCCATCTAGCCCTTCGAGCCTGCCCCACCATTCAATAAGATCATGGCTGATCTGTCGTGGCTCAGTTCCACATTCCCGCCCTCTCCCCATAACCCTTAATCCCCTCTCTTATCAAAAACCCATCAACCCGCTTCTTAAAAATATTTAGCGAGGCAGCCTCCACCACTTCAACGGGCAGAGAATTCCAGAGATTCACCACCCTTTGAGTGAAGAAGTTCCTCCTCAACTCCGTTCTAAACCGCCCCCCCTTTATCTTGAGGCTGTGCCCCCTAATCCTACTGTCCTTTCTGAGCGGGAAGAGTGTCTCCACCTCTATCCTATCCATCCCATTCATCATTCTATATGTCTCAATGAGACCTCCCCTCATTCTTCTAAACTCTAACGAGTACAAGCCTAGTTTATTCAGCCTCTCCTCTTAGCTCAACCCCCTCAACTCCGGTATCAGCCTAGTAAACCTCCTCTGCACTCCCTCCAAGGCCAAAATATCCTTGCGTAAGTACGGCGACCAAAACTGCATACAGTACTCCAGCTGCGGCCTCACCAATGCCCTATACAGCCGCAGCAAGACCTCCCTACTTTTATATTCAATCCCCCTCGCTATCACATGAGGATATGAATAAATATGCTGATAATGCAGGATGAATTAAGTTGGGACGAAGCAAGTGGAGACAATTGGTCTGTTTTTGTGATATAAAGTTAATGCAAAGAACAAAGGACAAAGAAAGTTACAGCACAGGAACAGGCCCTTCGGCCCTCCAAGCCTGCACTGACCATGCTACCTAACTGAACTAAACCCCCTACCTTTCTGGGGACCATATCCCTGAATTCCCATCCTATTCATGTATTTGCCAAGACGTCCCTTAAAAGTCACGACCGTATCTGCTTCCACTACCTCTCCCGGCACTGAGTTCCAAGCACCCACCACCCTCTGTGTAAAAAACTTGCTGTCTCACACAAACTGTGTGTGCAATTTAATAGTGGAGTACAGTAGGTAATAAGAACAGCAGATATCAGCCTCCCGAAATCAGACCTTCCTTTTAACCTCCAACCCAAGCTCCTGGCTCTCGTATTTCCTCTGTTTCTGAGCTCATGGTTGTTCAGATTGGTTACTTTGCTCTCACTGTCACCCTGCCTAAGATCAGCTGGAAGCTTCCAGGTCTCTGTATTTCTGTTCCATACTGGGATTGAACCATCAGGGAGTCCTGACATAAAAGCAAAATGCTGCGGGTGCTGGAATCTGAAACAGAAACCAAAAATGCTGGAAAATCTCAGCGGGTCTGACAGCATCTGTGGAGAGAGAATAGAGCCAATGTTTTGAGTCTGGATGACCCCCTCATCACCTTAACCTGTCTATATCCCTTTGTAAAATCTTTGCGCAGAATTCTCCTAACCCACCTGCCACGGGAGAGTAGTGGGCAGGGGGGAGGACCATGAAAAGATCCATTGACCTCGGACGGGATTTTCCAGACTTTGGGCGAGTAATGCCGGAAAGTTCCGCCTTTGTGTCATCCTCACCATTTGCCTTTCTACCTATTTTTGTGTTATCTGCAAACTAGGCAAAAGTCCATTCACTTTGCTTGATTAATAAGGGAAGCAGGGGAAAAGGTAGGAGAATGGGGATGAGAAAAATATCAGCCATGATTGAATGGCGGAGAAGGGGGCCAAGCGGACTAATTTTGCTCCTATGTCTTATGGTCTATCCAGGTCATTATTATTTATTGTAAATAATTGTGGTCCCAGCACTGATCCCTGTGGCACTCCACTAGTTACAGATAGCCATTCTGAAAATGCCCCACTTAACCCTTGTCTTTTATTAGGATCACAGATTCATAGAATCCCTACAGTGCTGAAGAGGTCATTCGGCCCATCATGTCTGCACTGACTCTCTGTTAGAGTATCTTACCCAGTCCCTCTCCATCATCCTGCATCCCCCCCCCCCCACCCCCCAGCCCCGCTGCTCCCAATCCCACATATTTCTCATGGCTAATCCATCTAATCTGCATACTTTTGGCTCATTAGTTAGCCATTCCTCTACAGGTGTTAATAAACTACCCCCAACCCCATGGGGTCTTATCTTAGTAAGTAGAATTTTGCGCAGTACCTAGTCAAATATTCTTTTGGAAATCCAAGTATATTACATCTACTGGTTCCCCTTTATCTATCCTGCTCCTTCACCATCTCGTAAATTCTAATAAATTTGTCAGTCATGATTTGCCTTGATGAAGTCATGCTGGTTGACTTGATTGTGTTATGTATTTCTAAATGCGCTATTATTATATCCTTTAGAATAGACTCTAGCTACAAGCTTTAGTTTGTTGTATCCCAGTTATTAGTATCAAATTCCACCACATTCATTACTTGCTTTCAGGTACCTTTGTAGCAAAGCCCAGGAGGTTGTGGCCTTAGCCCGCACACCATACAGGAGGACTTTGCATGTACCGTCATCCATCCGATGAATATGACGGAGCCAGTGCACACAGTTGGCTCACTAAATGCTTTTAATAACTATCTTGCTCCTCAAACTGAACTGTACACATTGAACAATGTATAAATTACATTCACAATTAGGACTGATGCAAACAAACTCTCACAGCCAGTAGTGGAATAGGTCAGATTTAATTCTTTGAACAATGCTACCATCTGAATGATAAAATACAATGGTTGAGTGGGTGTGATTACAATGGAACTAATCTTATCTCTGAGTTCAGTTGATAACAAAAGTCCCAGTTCCCCTCCTGCAGTTTATTAACTCTCCATGAGATCATTTTCTGGTAATCTGGCTCTAGGTTTTGCTCCAGGAACTTTCTCCACACTGTGTCGGTGCACTTTACTTTCCACAATGACGTCACAAAACTCCAGTTGCTTTGACGTCCGCCCCCGATAATTTCGACACAGTTCAATTCTTGCCATTAATTTTTTCCTTACGTGCAAAATGCTTCCCCCGCACTGCAAAAGTAACTTCTCAAGAATTTCTTAGGCTGTAAAGCATTTTGAGAATTCTGAAGTGGTGAAAGAGAATGATATAGAAACGTAGAAACACAGACGATAGGAGCAGGAGGAGGCCATTCAGCCCGTCGAGCCTGCTATGCCATTCATTAAGATCATGGCTGATCTTCCAACTCAATAGCCTAATCCTGCTTTTTCCCCATAACCTTTGATCCCATTACCCCAAGTGCTACATCCAGCCGCCTCTTGAATACATTATTAGCCATTCTTCTATCCATATTTACATACTACCCCCAACCCCAAGGGCGCTTATCTTATTAATTTGTGCAGTACCTTATCAAATGTTCTTTAGGAAATCCAAATATATTGCACCTACTCAATCCCCTTTATCTATCCTGCTCTTCACCATCTCAAAGATTCCTAATAAATTTGTCAGGCTATGATTTTCCTTCGTGAATACAAGGTTCTCCTCTTTATTTTCATGACCGGTGACAGACAGCTAGATGTCTTCCCCTAGTACTGCCATACTCATTTTTCAGCTCCCCCATGTCTGTCACAAGACGATTTCCCATCCGACCACAGTGGGATTCGAGCCTGGAACCCCAGATTTGTGGTTAACCAGCTCAGTGACCTATACCACGCTGGACCCATTAACTTGCTGTTATTAATGACTGACTACCATCACCTGGTTTACGTCGTTGGCGGAAATGGCATGGTCAAGAGCAGCTACCCGGGTAAACACCTTCTCACCACTGACTAGCAACCGCACAGTCCTCGCACAGTGTAAAAGAGGACAAAGCAGACTTTTTTGCAACCTTGCCATATCATCAATGCCTCTACTTTCTCAGGAGGCTAAGGAAATTTGGCATCTCTGCTATGACTTTACAGGTGTACCATAGAAAGCATCCCTTTTGGATGTATCACAGCTTGGTGTGGACCCTGCCCTGACCAAGACCACTAGAAATTACAAAGGGTCGTGAATGTCCATCACTCAAACCAGCCTCCCATCCATTGACTCTGTCTACACTTCCCAATGCCCCAGAAAAGCAGTTAGCATAATCAAGGATCCCAAGCATCCCGGACATTCTCTCTTCCACCTTCTTCCGTCGAGGAAAGGATATAAAAGTCTGAGGTCACGTACCAACCAACTCAAGAAGAGCTTCTCCCCTGCTGCCATCAGACTTTTGAATGGACCTCTGTTATATTACATCGATCTTCCTCTACACCCTAGCTATGACTGTAACATTACATTCTGCACTCTCTCCTTTCCTTATCTATGAATGATATGTTTTGTTTGTATAGCATGCAAGAAACAATACTTTTCACTGTATCGCAAAATATGTGACAATAATAAGTCAAATCAAAATACTATGAAAACACAATATAATCATGTCATCTGTCAAAGAATGAATTCATGTTCAAATGCAGGCAGCACAGTGGCACAGTGGTTAGCATTGCTTCCTCACAGCGTCAGCGATCTGGGTTCAATTCCTGGCTTGGGTCACTGTCTGTGCGGAGTTTGCACGTTCTCCTTGTGTCTGCGTGGGTTTCCTCCGAGTGCTCCGGTTTCCTCTCATAGTCCAAAGATGTGGTGGATTAGGTTGATTGGCCATGCTAAATTATCCCATTATGTCAGGAGGATGAGCAGGTTAAATATGTGAGATTACGGGAATAGGGCCTGGATGGGATTGCGGTCGGTACAGACTTGATGGGCTGAATGGCCTCCTTCTTTGCTGTAGGGATGCTATGGATTCCATGATTCTATAACACTTTTCAAATGCTCAGAACATTCCTAAACATTACATTTCATAACATTTACAGGACAAAATCAGGCCATTCAGCCCAACTAATTTATGCCAGTTCATGGTCCACATGACAAGCCACTTCCCACTCTACCAAATACATCAACATATCCAGCGAATACTTTCTTCCCCATGTCTTTATCTAGCTTACCATTCAATGCAGCTGTGATATTCTCCATGACTTTTGAGATTTTGAATTGCACACTCCAACCGCTCCGGTAAGTTTCTTCTGAATTTTCCCAGACTGAATACATTTATCCTCTTGCCCCTGGCACAACCCATGGAAACCTTTTTTCTGCAATTTCTTCGCAAATCTTGTGCCCTTTTTGCATACTCAATTTTGGAACTGCGCTTGCTGTTGTCTTGTAAGGAAACAAAACACTTGTTTTCATGCACAGCAAGATCCCGATGAGATAACTGGCCAATTGATCTCTTTGATGGAGTGGATTGAGGGAATTTAGGGATTTCAGAGACACTCGAATGATGCCAGTTTGAATTATGTCTAGATCACTAGAGTGTGCAGTTGCTCGTCATGGGATGTGGGTGCCGCTGGCTAGGCTAGCCTCTATTACCCATCCCTAATGTCCCTTGAGAAGGTGGTGGTGAGCTGCCTTCTTGAACCACTGCAGTCTATGTGATGTAGGTATACCCACCGTGCTGTTAGGGAGGGAGTTCCAGGGCTCTGATTCAGTGACAGTGAAGGAACAGCGATATATTTCCAAGTCAGGAAGATGAGTGGCTTGAAGGGGACTTTATGGTGATGTTCAGAGATATCTTCTGTCCTTCGAGATGGTGGCTTCATGGGTTTGGAAGTTGCCGTCTAAGGAGGCTTGGTGAATTCATGCTGTGCATCTTGTAGATGGTACACACTGCTGCCATTGGGCACAAGGTGGGATGCCGATAAGTGGGCTATTTTGTCCTGGATGGTGTCGAGTTTCTTGAGTGTTGTTGGAGCTGCATTCAACCAGGCAAGTGGAGAGTATTCCATCACACTTCTGACTTGTGCTTTGTAAATGGTGGACAAGCTTTAGAGAGTCAGGAGATGAGGTACTCACTGAAGGATTCCTAACATCTGACCTATTCTTGTAGCCAAATTATTTATATATAGCCAATCCAGTTCAATTTCTGATCAACGGTAACTCCATGGATGCTGCTTGTGGGGGTTTCAATAATGGTAATGCCATTGGATATCAAGGGGCAATGGTTAGATTCTCTCTTACTGGAGATGGTCATTGCCTGGCACTCGTGTAGCGCAAATGTTACTTGCCAATTGTTAGCCCAAACCTGGGTATTGTCCAGGTTTTGCTACATTTCGACATGGACAGCTGCTTATGTGAGGAGTCTCAAACATCAGACAACATCCCCATTTCTGATCTGAAGGAAGGTTATTGATGGAGCAGCTGAAGATGGTTGGGCCTAGGACACTGCCCTCAGGAACTCCTGCTGTGATGTCCAATCGCCACAACCACCTTCCTTTCTGCTTGATGTGAGTCCAACCAGCAGGGAGATTTCCTTCTGATTCTCATTGGCTCTATTTCTCTCTTCACCTCTGGAATTCAGCTCTTTTGTCCATGTTTGAACCAAGGCTATAATGAGGCCTGGAGCTGAGTGACCCTGGCAGAACTTAAACGGAGCATCAGTAAGCAGGTTATTGCTGAGCAAGTGTTGCTTGACAGCAGTGTTGATGACCCCTTCCATCATTTAACTGATGATTGAGAGTAGACTGATGGGGCAGTAATTGGCCGGGTTGGATTTGTCCTGCTTTTTGTGTACTGGACGTACCTGAGCAATTTTCCATATTGCCGGGTGGATGCCAGTGTTGCCATTGTACTGAAACAGTTTAGTTAGGGGCACGGCAATTTCTGGAGCACAAGTATTGTCAGGGCCCATTGCCTTTGCAGTATCCAGTGGCTTCAGCAGTTTCTAGGTGTCACATGGAGCGAATCGAATTGGCTAAAGGCTGGCATCTGTGATGCTGGGGACCAATGGAGGAGGCCGAGATGAATCATGCACTCGGTGTTCCTGACTGAAAGTTGGTGCGAATGCTTCAGCTTTGTCTTTCGCGCTGATGACCTGGGCCCTTCCATCATTGAGGGTGAGGATATTTGTGGTGCCTTCTCTCCCAGTGAGTTGTTTAATTGTCCACCACCATTCAGGGCTGGATGTGTCAGGACTGCAGAGCTTAAATCTGATCTGTTGGTTGTGGGATCACTTAGCTCAGTCTATTACTTGCTGTTTTTGCCGCTTGGCACACATGTGGTCCTGTGTTGTAGCTTCACCAGGATGAAACTCCATTTTTAGGTATGCCTGGTCCTGGCATGCCCTCCTGCACTCTCCATTGAACCAGGGTTGATCCCCTGGCTTGGTGGTAATGGTGAAATGGGGGATACTTTCATGGTGGTGGGGTAGAGGGAGGGGAGGTGGCTTTTTGTTTGCATGGGCATCCCAATCCCTGAACAGTTGGTCTTGCATCGCCATGGTGACAGAGTAAGCCACGCCCACTCATTTCTTAAAATCTAAGAGGCTCATAATCTGGGGAGCTGGGAAGTTTCACACCAGTTCTATCTCTGAGCCCAACACCTGTGATTCTCCAACCTTGCCTACAGCTGGGATTCTCCAGTCCCGCTGCAGTGAACAGATAATTGGCTGAGCGCCAAATTCTCCATTCTCATTGGCAGCGGGGTGTGCAAGACTGGAGAATTCTGCCTGTGGTGTCAACTAAAAGTTTGATTTGATTTGATTTATTATTGTCACATGTATTAACATACAGTGAAAAATATTGTTTCTTGTGCGCTGTACAGACAAAACATATCATTCATAGAGAAGGGAAGGAGAGAGTGCAGAAGGTAGTGTTACAGTCATAGCTAAGCTATAGAGAAAGATCAACTTAATATGAGGTAGGTCCATTCAAAAGTTGGATGGTAACAGGTAGAAGCTGTTCTAGGTTGGTACATGACTTCAGACTTTTGTTTCTTTTTCCCAATAGAACAAGGCGGAAGAGAGGTGACATGGGATCGCAACACCAACTTGTATTCATTATGATATTCAAATATTCAATACAGTAAAACATCAGCAGGCATTTCACAGAGGCATTCTCAAACAGGATTTGTCACTGAGGAACATCCAAAGGTATCAGGATTGGGGAGAAACAGCTTGGTCAAAGAGATAGGTTGCAGCAAGCATTGCAAAGGAGGCGAGAGATAATAAAGCAGGCAGCTTCACAGAGGGAATTTCACAGCTTAAGATTCAGGCAGCCGACGGCACTTTCACCAATGGCAGAGCAATAAAAATCTGGGACGTGCAAGAGTCCAGAATTGGGGGAGTGCAGATATCTCCCAGGGTTGTAGGGCTGGAGAAGGTTACAGAGTAAGAAGTCTCACAACACCAGGTTAAAGTCCAATGAGTTTATTTAATAAACTTGTTGGACTTGAACCTGCTGTTGTGAGACTTCTTACTGTGTTTACCCCAGTCCAACGCTGGCATCTTCACATCATGAAGGTCACTGAGACAGAGAGGAACCATTAATAGTCAGCTTCCCTCATGACTTGGTGAAGTTCCTCGATTCATTTGCTGGTGCTATACAAATGCAGCATGGAGGCACAATGGTTACCGCTGCTGCCTCACAGCGTCAGTGAACCAGGTTTGATTCCCAGCTTGGGTCACTGTCTATGCACGATTCTACACGTTCTCCCCATGTCTGCATGGGTTTCCTCTGGGTGCTCCAATTTCCTCCCACAGTCCAAAGATGTGCAGGTTAGGTGGATTGGCCATGCTAATTTGACCCTTCATGTCAGGGGAACTGTCTAGAGTAAATGCACGGGGTTATGGGGGATAGGGCCTGGGTGGGATTGTGGTCAGTGCAAATTCAATGGGCTGAAGGGCCTCCTTCTGCAATGTAGCATTGTATGTATCCCATCAGGCACTAGAATATGATGACTAAGGGGTTTTCACAGTAATTTTCAATGCAGTGTTAATGTGAGCTTACTTGTAACACTAATAAATAAACAAACTTAAATCAGGTTGTTTGAGCTGCATCAACTGCTGTGTCACTAGAAAGTAAAAGCATCGATTGACATGAGTAATATCCTGGATGTGCTGACTCAGAATCCTGGCATCACTTTTCCCAGTGGGGACAAGCTGTTTTTGCACAGGAACTAAAGGAAGCTCAGAGGAAAGATGCCCTGGACTTTTCTCACGCGCCTTTTAGTAGATCAAGAGAAGGCCGGGGAGTAAACCTCTCGATTGCCACGTTCAAATCAGGATATCCTGAGATTAAGAATGCCAAAAGCAATACAGCTTGTCAACACTTGCAGGCTAATTGAAGTTCTAAATAAAACTGGGTTCCCATCCGGGCACAGATTCAAACCTGACCTGTCAAGATGCAAACAGCCACATACTCTCCCTGGAGAGGTAAATAATCAGAGATCAACCCCAGCCCAACAAGGGGAAATAACAATGTGGGACATTTCTTGCTGCATATCCCTCAAACCTCGTTTAGGCATCATATGAGCTTTGTCTTTTTGTAAAGTCGCTACAGATTATAGGAGGAGGATTGTATAGAGTCAGACGAGAGGGATTTATCAGTTTTGCAGCCTTGGGGAAAGAATGAAGTAGAAGAGTGGACTTGTTCATGAAAGCTCCACTTTGAACATAAAGTACAGCCTACGCTTCAAACATGGAATATTTACTTAACACGATAAAGTTGGAAGAAAATAAATGCGATGACCTTGCCTTTGAGAATCACCGGCAGACACAAAGGTCATTGTACCAAAGTATACAATTCCCCAGTGCCCAGACTTACTCGAGAGTCAAGAGTGTAATGCAAACCTATCGATCTAGTAGACGCCTGTTTGTTTAGTGACTCTGGTGTAAGCTTAGTACAGAGGAGGAAAGGGTTATCGTGTACCAATAAAGGGCAATGATCCAGCTGGTTGACACAGGCTCTGAAGGTGTTTGATTATATTGTGGTTGAGCGGCCGTGCATGAATTGTTAAAGAGACTGGTTCCTAAGGTGATATATGTAAGGTTAGCACTGCTGCCTCACAGTGCCAGGGACCCTGGTTCGATTCCCAGCTTGGGTCACTGTCTGTGTGGAGTCTGCACGTTCTCCCCATGTCTGCGTGAGTTTCCTCCAGGTGCTCCAGTTCCCTCCCACAGTCCGAAAGATGCGCTGGTTAGGCGATTGGCCATGCTAAATTGACTCCAATGTCAGGGGGATTAGCAGGGTGGGTATGTGGGGTTATGGGAATGGGGCCTGGCTGGGATTGTAGTCGGTGCAGACTCGATGGGCCAAATGGCCTCCTTCTGCAGTATAGGGATTCTATTATTCTATGATTGGCCATGCCAAATTCTCCCTCAGTGTACCTGAATAGGCATCAGAGTGTGGCAACTAAGGGATTTTCAGAGTAACTTCATTGCAATGTTAATGTAAGCCCACCTGGGACTAATAAAGAAACTTTACATCATTTATGTTTTTGCCTGATTCCACATCTAACTCTGTTAACTTTAATTCCTGGTCTAAGACATGTCAAAAGCATCATGATTTTCATCACAATGGCTTCAGTGAGGACAATAAAGACAACGGTTTGTAAATGGTCAACCATGTGGGGATATCCATACGGCCCAGCATCAATCTTGGTGGATTTGCTTGTGCCCTGAGGCAGTTTACGATTAAATCTGCAAATGAATACAAATTGTCCTTCTGAGTTCTGACACTTAATTGTATGACTTAAGTCCGATATGAAAGTCTGTTTGCTTATTAGACAGCGACCACATTGCTACAACGTAATGTCTTAACTACGTCCGAGATTGTGTTTCTTAAACAAAAGGAAAAGATGTGCTTCGCACGTTTAGATTCAAATAGACAGCAACAAATTTACTTTGGGAGGTTTTACCTGTACAGAGTCCAAACAGAGCCTCTGAAACACCCCAGTGACATCACCGTCAAATCTTGAGACCTATTCTTGAAGCAATCATGCAACTACTTAAATATATAACATACAATACCTAGCAAGACACTTCATCACATGTTACAATGGCAACCTGGTGTGCATATTGTGACCACCTGGGCACTCTGCTGCTGACCATCTAAAGTCCATGGAGTCAAAAGGGAGTGCACACTTCACAAGCACTCAATTGGCACTTGTGCTAATAGGCTGTTTGGTAGGCTTGCCAACTGTGATTAACACCCTGTGATTACCATTAAGCAGAAACTGAAATGAATTAGCCATATCGATATTGTGGCTACAAGAGCTGATCAGAGGCTGGGAATTTTGCAGTAACTAACTCACCTCCTGACTCCCTAAAGCCTATGCACCATCCACAAGGCACAAGCCAAGATTGTGATGGAATGCTCCCAACTTACCTGGATGAGTGCGGTTCCAACAACAGTCGAAGCTCAACACCATCCAGAAGAAAGTAGCCCAACTTCACCACCTTCAACACCCGCTCTCTACACCACCAGTAGCAATATGTACCATCTATAAGATGCACTGCAGGGATTCACCAGGGAAGGAAATCTGCCGTCCTTACCCAGTCTGGCCTAAATGTGACTCCAGAGCCACAGCAACGTGGTTGACTCTTAAATGCCCTCTGAAATGGCCGAGCAAGCCATTCAGTTCAAGGGCAATTAGAGATGGGCAATAAATGCTGATCTTATCAGCGACACCCACATCCCATGGAAGAATAACAGAAGTGATATTGGTGAAGATAAATTTGTAAATGCCCCAGTAAGGGGTCTTGGTCTTGTTCAAATTCATTTCAAATTCCTATCATAGCGAAAGTCACTCCCCACCAGTTGCCTTCTCTTGGTTTCATTTATTTGATTGTTTCCTTCAGCTCCTTTCAGTTTAGTTCAAATTCTGTGTCTGAAGAAATCTGTAATCCAATGTAGACATGCACTGTGATTTACACATATCCCTCACCTCGATGTATCTGTGTCCCTGCCAGAGATTTGTTCACATTAATGCTTGTGTTGGGTGTGTGCTCCAGATTTAAGAGGATGTTGCCTAGACAGGAGAATTTTAGTTATGATAAAAGATCAAACAGGCTGACATTGTTTTATTTGGAACAAACGAGGGAAGGGAGATTTATTGAGTTCTACAAAGTTATGAGAGATTTAGATTTGGTGGATATAAAGGTCCAAACCTCCATGTTGGAGGAATCTGTTACTAGCGGTCTATTTTTAAGGTAAATGTAGAAGAATTCAAGGGGATTTGAGATGATCTTCTGGTCACCTGGAGGATAATCAGGATCTCAAAAGAGCAGGAGAGAGAGAGAAACCCTCACCATATTTAAAAAGTACTTGGATATGCACTTGGCAGCCGTGTGAACTATCTGCAAAATGCACAGCAGGAATTCACCAAGGCTCCTCAGACAGTGCCTTCCAAACCCACAACCACTGTCATCAGAAGGGCAAGGGCAGAAGACACATGGGGAACACCACCACCTGGAGGTTCCCCTCCAAGACACTCACCATTCCTAACTTGGAAATATATCACCATTCCTTCACAATACTGGGTCAAAATCCTGGAACTCCCTCACTAAGAGCAATGTGATTGTACCTACACCACATAAGATGATAGAATTCCCACAGTGGAGAAGGAGGCTGTTTGGCCCATCAAGTCTGCATCAAATCTCTCTGATGTGGGTATGCCGGCGTTGGACTGGCGTAAACACAGTAAAAAGTCTGACAACACCAGGTTTTAGTCCAACCGATTTATTTGATAATACTCACAAGAGAACTCTCCATTCACCTGACGAAGAGGCAGTCCCCTCGAAAGCTTGTGAATATTATCAAATAAATCGGTTGGACTAAAACCTGGTGTTGTCAGACTTTTTACTACTCAAATCTCTCTGACAGAGAACCTTACCCAGGCCCTTTCCCCCACCTATCCCCGTAACCCCACACATTTACCATGGCTAAGACATCTAAACTACACAGGGACTGTAGCGGTTCAAAAAGGCAGCTTATCACCACCTTCTGAAGGGCAAATAGGGATGGGCAATAAACACTGACCCAGCCAGTGACATCCACATTCTGAAAATTAATTTAAAAAGTCTAGAAGTGTCGAAACTCCCTACAGGACTATGGACTGGGAGCAAGTGGAATGACGCTGGATGATTCCTGGGGTGGAGTTGACATGATGGGCCAAATGGCCTCTTTCTCTGCTGTAAATTTCTCTATTGATTCTGAAGAATACATGTTAAAGTAAATGATGTTTGCTGTTTACATTACAAATTATTTGATTCCAGTTCTTTAGTTTACTTTAAAAACTTTATCGCAGCGCGGGAATTTCACTGGAAGTTGGTTCTGACTGTCGGAAAAAGATAATATTCAAATAAGCCAAGCCAGCATTTTTAATGTGGAAATCACCTTTTGATTCAGCTGCTTCAGAGTAAATAGTGTTGATGGGACTAGCGGGAAATTTGTGTTCAGACCCTGTTCCATTCCCTGGAAAAGCAGAGCCTCATTCTGTGGGTGCTTACCATCCACTGACACATTCATCACGGAGTCACTCAGGACATGAAGGAAGGCAATGGCCTAGTGGTATTATTGCTAGATTATTCATCCAGAAACTCAACTAACGTTCTGAGGACCTGGGTTCAAATCCTGCCACGGCAGACGGTGGGATTTGAATTCAATGAAAAATATCTGGAATTAAATATCTACTGATGACCATGAAACAACTGTCGATTGTCATAAAAACACATCTAGTGCACTAATGTATTTTAGGAAAGGATGATGTGAAGATGACGGTGTTGGACTGGGATGGACACATTAATAAGTTTCACAACACCAGGTTAAAGTCCAACAGGTTTATTTGGTAGCATGAGCTTTTGGAGCTACTCCTTCATCAGGTGAGTGGGAGTTGGATTCACAAACAGGGCACAAACTCAATTACAAGATAATGGACGGAATGCGAGTCTTAACAGGAAATCAAGTCTTTACAGGTGCAGATAATGCAAGTAGAGAGAAGGATAAGCGCAGGTTAAAGAGATGTGTATTGTCTCCAGCCAGGACAGTTGGTGAGATTTTGCAAGCCCAGGCAAGTCATGGGGGTTACAGATAATGTAACATGAGCCCAAGCTCCTGGTTGAGGCTGTCCTCGTTTGTGCAGAACTTGACTATCAGTTTATTCTTGATGATTCTGTGTTGTTGGAAGGAAATCTGCTATCCTTACCCAGCCTGGCCTACATGTGACTCTAGAGACACTGGAATGTGGTAGGCTCTCAACTGCCTCCAAAGGCAACTAGGAATGGGCAATAAATGCTGTTCAACCGGCGACGTCCATGGACAATAAAAAGAATGTGAGTTTGGACACTGATCAGTGGCAAGCTTTACAATTAAAATAACAATTTGTTGGCATCCTAGGTCCAGCCTAAGGTCCAGGCAGTTAAAGGCACAGCACTAGTGGTGTAGCAATAAGAGGAGGGAGGCATAAGGTGCCAGAATCGGAGGGAGTGCAGAGATTACAGAGGGTGGTAGGCCTGGAGAACAAGCCTTGATAAGGAAGTGTAAGGTGGCAGCCTCCTGCTCCTCCCCCAGGGAGATAAAGAAAATCAGGAGACTAAGTACCACCCCCACATCCACCCCCCAGTCACCTTTTCCTTACACACACCCCCCCCCAGCCCCCT
This sequence comes from Carcharhinus amblyrhynchos, assembly GCF_965287045.1. Taxonomy (NCBI): domain Eukaryota; kingdom Metazoa; phylum Chordata; class Chondrichthyes; order Carcharhiniformes; family Carcharhinidae; genus Carcharhinus; species Carcharhinus amblyrhynchos. The sequence goes on from NC_137351.1 coordinate 13,198,234, forward strand.
CCCCACCCCACCACCCCCCACTCCCACACTTAGTTTCAACAATCTCCTAGCAACCAATGCTAGCGTGGCTTCACCAAAGGCTAACGAGGGTCATGGGTCTGTCCTCTCGACTTCAGATCAAAGCAATTTCCTCAATCACTTAAATATCGTTCTCCATTTGTGTCTAATGGCACCTGGGAAGATTGCAAAACTGCAAGTGAAAATGGGGCGCTTACAAATCATTTGTTTTTCTGCATGAAATCAGTAAGCATTTAGATTCCTCAGGGACTAGTCCTAAACTGCTGCAATTCATTAACACCAATACACAGGCACAATAATAGGATTATAAATCTCTATATTTGACAAAATGCTGAAATATTTGCTAATATAAGTTGTGTCATTGGACTGCGTCGGTATTGAAATATTTCCAGCGAAACTTAGTTGATAATTGACTTTTGCCTTTTACAGAACAATTTTATTTATCAAATTTGTCAGAGTCACAAGCAAACCTGTTTCTCTCCGAACTTGTCCTAATGAAGTCAGTGTAACAAGAGCCTGTGACAACCAGACTGTGGACTCTGTCATAAGGTGGGATTTCCTGGCCGTCTCTTGACGTGTTTTCCAGAGCAATTGGTCGCCACTGGGATCTTCCCATCCTGCCAGTGGGATCATCCAGTTCACCATTGGGATTGTCCAGTCCTGCTACTAGTATCTTCCAGTCCCGCCATCTGGATTTTCCAGTCCTGTCACCAGAATCTTCCAGCCCCATAACTAGGATCGTCCAGTCCTACCATTGGGACTTTCCAGTCCTGCCACTAGTGTCTTCTGGCCCAACCTGCATGACCTTCCAATCCCACTTGCAGATTCTTCTGGTTCCACCTGCATGATCTTCCAGTCCCACCTGCAGGTTCTTCCGATCCCACCTGCATGATCTTCCAGTCCCACCTGCTTGATCTCCCTGTCCCGCCTGCAGGTTATTCCGGTTGCACCTGCGTGATCTTCCTGTCCCGCCTGCAGGTTATTCCAGTCACGCCTGCATGATCTTCCAGTTCCACCTGCTGGATCTTCCTGTTCCACCACTGTGATCTTCCAGTCCTTCTGGCGGGGTCTTCCCGCAGTGTCTGTGGCATTTTGTGTGTTTCACCCATCCTGGGGAAGGAACCACAGGGTGTCACTTTCAGTGTGACTGCAAGATCTTGTTGGCAGGAATGGCTCTAAAATCTCATCCATAATGAATACAAACTCTAACCAGGACACACGCCAACCTTGGCAACATAATATAATCTTGAATCCTTCAATATTAACAAATGGAAAATCATGAATATAAGAGCTAGTGATATTAAATACAACAGAGAAAGCTTTTATATCTGAAGGCTCTGTCTATAACTGTAAAGGATTTGCGAGTGAGAAGATAATAAAATTCTTTCCACAAGGTAATGTGACAATTAACTGACAAATAATTTTTTTGGTGTACAGCTTAACATTGAATTTAAGTGTGGAGGTGTAGAATAGAAATGTATCAAAATGTTCTAAACAGAGTCATTGAATCAGGAACTTGGGGGAGGTCTAGAGGAGAATGTGGTTAAAGAGGTAAGTTTTGAGGCATCAAATGAGGACACAGGTGGGAGGCTCGTTCTGAGATGCAGTGTGTGTGGAGGCCCTGCCATGGATTATGAAGCAGGGAGTGGGAAGAGGAACTCACAACAGGTCAGAGTTCAAAGGGCATGTGGAGTGAGCTCAGAAGCTGCAGGGGTGACACGAGGAGGGATTACAACCAGGGAAGGGGATAGGGAGGGGAAAAGATTTGAAATCAGCATGCAGGGTGACAAAGAGCCAGTGGGGAGCTTGCAACAACAACAACTTTCATTTATACTGCAAAACTGTACACTTTTCAAAGGGGCAAGAACAGAGGGAGCTGGCGTGATTGTGCACAAGATCTTTAGAGGACAGGTTAACAAACTTATTAAAACATTTGAATTCTTGAATTCTATCAATAGAGGAAGCGAGTACAAGAGCCTTGAAATTCTGCTGAACCTCCATGAGACACCAGTCCAGCCCGAGCTTTCCGGCAGCTTCTCCACGGCAAGCTCCTCACGGTGGGTTTCCCCCACAGCGGGGCTGGTGAACCATTCACTATCCATATTGGTGAGACCGGAAAATCTCTCTGGGCTGAGGGGCTGGAAAATTCCAGCATTGTGTCCAATTCTGGGCACAGCAGTACAGGAAGGGCATCAGGACATTGAACGGGGTACAAGAGAGATTTACTTCCAGGAATGGGGGATTGTGTGGATAGACTGGAGAAGCTGGGATTGTTCTCCTAAGAGCGGAAAAAAAAACCAAAGGAAAATTGGATAGAAATGTTGCAACTCATGAAGGATTGATAGGCAGTAATAAAGAGACCAAGGTCGAAATTCTCCAGTCTCACCTGCCTCAGGAATGGTGCTGGGCAAGACAGAATATTTGGTGCACTATCAAAAGGTCTGTTGAACATGGGTGGCAATTTCTGGTTTTGAGTCGTGCATGGCCAGAGAATCCCGCCCAAGGGGTGATGATCAGACTGGACAGAGCTCAGGTGATTGGCAATAGAACCAGAGTTGACATGGTTATGCTTTGGATCGCACTAGCTGATAGGCTGTTGAAAATCGATTTAACACCGGCCTTATAGGACAGATGTCAGGGGTAGGTTCTTTACCCAGAGGGTGGTGAGGGATTGGAATGCCCTGCCTGCTGCAGTTGTAAATGCGCCTAGTTTGGGGGCGTTTAAGAGGTCTGTGGACAGGTTTATGGACGAAAAGGGATTGGTTTAGGTTAGTGGGCCATTGTTGTTGTTTTTTTTTAACTGGTCGGCGCAACATCGTGGGCCGAAGGGCCTGTTCTGCGCTGTAATGTTCTATGTTCTTTGTTCAAAAGGGAATTGGATAAATCCTTGAAAGAGAACAAAATTGCAAGATTTCCATGATAAGAATGGGGAAATAGGACTAGCTTCTGTTTCAAAGATACGATGATGTATCAAATGATCTCCATCTGGGCTGTATCATTCTACACTTCTATAGTGGAGGGGAGATATAATACTGAAATACTTTAAACACAATGGACATAACAAGGATGTCCACTGTGCTTTGGGCATTGCTTCTGGCGTATCAGACTGGTATTTGTATTCTCAATAGCCTACAGCCTCATGTTAGAGTCAGACCAGATGTGAAGAGCAGGGTATTATAATACATAGAAAACTGCTGTGGAATGTGGCCAGAGCTCCTTATTCACATTTCTCACCAGTTAACAGATTGACTAATGTTCCAGCACTGGTACTTAGTTGCTCAAAAAAACAATCGTCTTCACTGGTGGCACAGTGGTTAGCACTGCTGTCTCACAGCACCAGGGACCTGGGTTCGATTCCCGGCTTGGGTCACTGTCTGTGTGGAGTCTGCACGTTCTCCCCGTGTCTGCATGGGTTTCCTTCGGTTTCCTCCCACAGTCCGAAAGACGTGCAGGTTAGGTCAATTGGCCATGCTAAATTGCCCCTTAGTGTCAGAGGATCCAGCAGGGTAAATGTATGGGGTTAATGGGATAGGGCCTGGGCAGTATTGTTGTCAGTGCAGGCTTGATGGGCCAAATGGCCTCCTTCTGCACCGTAGGGATTCTGTGACTCTATGAAGAGACAGCAGTACTAAATCACATTATGTAATTGCTGGGGAAATGAACAAATTGAACACCATATCTCTGAGAGTTACGACTGCCATGAGACTGGCCATTAAAAACCACCACTGGTGACATTAGCTTATTTCCTTCCCCAAATTCAATGAATTGGCAGCTGAGTAATACCCACCCACCTGGACAAGCCGATGTGAGGGGAACGTCACTTCAGAAATGATTCCTTAAAATGCCAGCCAGCTCAAAGGAGCTCGTGCCAATTTCCGACGGACTATAACATCAGTCGGAAGTGTCAGACCGCAGCGTTTTAAACAAGGAAACTGCTGGAAAGATAAAAATACTAAAAAAAAAAATTGCCCAGCAGAGATATCTACAAATCCACATTGATGACTTGGTAATTGCTTTTACATCTCCACTTTTCCACTCAGGAATATGGCTCACATTCAGACAGTAACGGAGGAGGAATTAACCAGGCCAGCAGCTGTTTATCCATGTTGTATTAATTTGCTCCTTATGAAGCTATGAGCTGTATTGATCTTTCTTTTCACACTGGCATCGCTAATTGTGGGGGAGAGTAATTGCGATCCCGTGGCAGCCCATTTTTTTTTTCAGGTGTGGATCCAGTCCTGATCCACACCTGACCGCCATTGATCAAAAACAGGGGAGCATTGCCACTGCTGTGTCAGCCTTATTTAAGTTACAAATCTTTCTGCGCCCCTACACCCAACTTATAACCTCTTACCTGGGAGAGTGTCAAGAGAAGGGGACGCTACTTGACAAGAATCATAGAACCTCTACAGTGCAGAAGGAGGCCATTCAGCCCATTGAGCCCGTGCTGACAACAATCCTATCCAGACCCTTCCCCATAACCCCACATATTTACCCCGCTAATCCCCATGACATTGAAGGCAATTTAGCATGGCCAATCCACCTAATCTGCACATCTTTGGACACTAAGAAGCCATTTAATATGGCCAATGCACCTAAACTGCATACCTTTAGATACTAAAGTGCAATTTAACATGTCAATCTATCTAACCTGCACATCTTTGAGCTGTGGGAGGAAACTGAAGTACCAGAGGAAACCCACGCAGACATGAGGACAATGTGCAGACAGTCACCCATGTCCAGAATTGAAACCAGGTGCCTGGCGCTGTGAGGCAGCAGTGCCATCCACAGAAAAGCTCAAATGCAAACAAATAATTGGCAAAAGGAGCAAAAGAGAGGGTAGATGAGGGAAATGCTGTCGATGAGGTGTATCTGGACTTCCAAAAGACATTAGGTACAGTGCCACACAACAGAGTTGTGAATAAAGTTATAGCTCATCGAATAAAAAGGAAATTAGCAACATGGGTACACAATTGGCTGAGTGACAGGAAACAGCGAGGATTGGTTAATGGATGTTTTTCCGGCTGGAGGAAGCGATCGGTGTTGGGATCTTTGCTCTTCCAGATGTTTTTAATGATCGAGGTCTGATGTACGATTTCAAAATTTGCAAATGATTCAAAACTTGGGAGCATTGCGAGCTGTGAGGAGGATGGCGTAGGAGTTGGTGGGGAGGAAGCAGAAGATATTCAATGTGGAGAAGTGTGAAGTGATTCATTTTGGTGGGAGGAACATGGAGAGACAATGGGACAGGATTTTATTCCTCCCTCCCCCACTCCCCCACCACCAGGCATGTTTCCAGTGGGGGCACATCAACTACAAGAAGTGGCATACCCACCACCTTCCCGCCCACTCCTGAGCTATCCCCCATTATACACCAGGTGGGCGGATGCTGAGAATAGCAGCCACATTTCAAAGGATTGTTGAAGGTCAATTAAACAGGCGGCATGGGCAGAGGTGGGCCGTTTTTTACAGCCTAGGTGTAAAAAAGCAGGAAGGCTGCTGGAGGGGTGGGGGGGTATCTCATTTGGAGGTGTCCACTCCCAAAAGTATCACCCCCTATTTCCTTCCTCACACCTGACCTCTAAAACCCCGCTCCCTCCCCCGCCTTCTCCTCCCTTCCAGGTCTCTCAAATCCCTCACCACCCTACAATCCTGGGACTTAGCTCTCTACGGCAGCCTTCCCCCCCCTTACTCTCCCCTTTGTGCTCCTTCCGCTCCTCATCTGTGGCTACCTATACTGCTGGAGCAGCCAGCTGGTCAGACTGGGTGGGGATGGGATTGCCCCACTTTGCTAGAGTTGCCTGTTCCCACTATGTTACGGCTGCTGAGCTAGTTCTTTCCCAGCTTGTCAGGTGCCGGTTGGCTTTCTGGGGCTGGAGGTGTGAGCAGTCCAATATAAAATAATGGGTACAACTCTAAAGGGTATACAAAGCAACGTGGATTTATATGTGCATAAGTTAAAGGAAATGACCAGAAAGCACAGTTAATACATTCAACATCCTAAGCTTTACTAGTAGGAACATAGATTACAAGAGACAGCACGGTGGCACAGTGTTAACACTGCTGCCCCACAACTCCAGAGAGCTGTTTTTGATTTCCAGCTTGGGCCACCGTCTACATAGAGTTTGCACATTCTCCCCGTGTCTGCGTGGGTTTCCCCCGAATGCTCTTGTTTCCTCCCACACTCCAAAAATGTGCAGGTTAGGTGGATTGGCCATGTTAAATTGCTTCTAGTTTCAGCAGGAGGGATAGCAGGGTAAATATGTGGGGTTATAGTGATAGGGTGGGATTATTGTCGGTGCAGGCTCAAGGGGCTGAATGGCCTCCTCCTGTACTGTAGGGATTCTATGATTCTAAAAGCCAAGGGGGTTATTTTGGAATTGTGTAAGATACTAGTTTGGCTCAGCTGGAATATTACATCCAGTTCCGGGCACCGCACTTCAGGCAAGGATGTGAGGACATTGGGGAAGCAATAGAAATAGTTCCAGGAATGAGAAATTTCAGTTCTGAAGGGAGATTGGAGATCTTAGGATTGTTCTTGGAAATGAGAAGGCTAAGAGGAGATTTGATTGAGGAGTTCAAAAGGGGGCTGGACAGAGAGAAACTGTTCCCACTTGCGATAGGATGGAGAGCGAGAGGGCACAGATTTAAATTAATTGGCAAAAAGAGCAAAAGTGATGTGAGAAAATCTTTTTCACGCAGTGAGTGGTTGAGGTTTGGAATGCGCTGACTGAGAATGTGGTGGAGACAGGTTCAATCAAGGTATTCAGAGGGAATTGGACTGTTATCTGAAAAGGAAGAATGTGCAGGGCTACGGGGAGAAGGTGGGAGAGTGGAATTAAGTGAATCGTTCATTTGGAGAGCTGGTGCAGACACGATGGACTGAATGGCCTCCTGCACCGTAACAATTTTGTGATTCTACAATTGTGTTTTAATGAGAGAGAGAGATGGAGAAGTGGAGAGGTTTGACAGGGCAATTCCAGGCTTAGGGCCCAGGAAGCCGAAAGCAAGGCTGCCAGCGATAGAATATGGAGGTGGCCAGAATTTGATTTGATTTGATTTATTATTGTCACATGTATTAACATACAGTGAAAAGTACTGTTTCCTGCCCTATACAGACAAAGCATACTGTTCACAGAGTACATAGGGGAGAAGGAAAGGAGAGGGTGCAGAATTTAAAAAAAACATTTTTATGTGGTATTGCAATCATAGCTAGGGTGTAAAGAAAAATCAACTTAGTGCGAGGTAGGTCCATTCAAAGGTCTGATGGCAGCAGGGAAGAAGCTGTTCTTGAGTCAGTTAGTACGTGATCTCAGTGTTTTGTATCTTTTTCCCAATGGAAGACGGTGGAAGAGCAAATGTCCAGGGTGTGTGGGGTCCTTGATTATGCTGTCTGCTTTTCCAAGGCAGCGGGATGTGTAGATGGAGTCAATGGATGAGAGGATGGTTTGCAGGATGGACTGGGCTTTGTTCTCGACCCTTTGTAGTTGCTTGTAGTCTCGGGCAGAGCAGGAGCCATACCAAGCTGTGATACAACCAGAAAGAATGCTTTCAATGCTGTATCTGTAAGTATTGATGAGAGTTGTAGCGGACATGCTAAATCTCCTTAGTCTCCTGGAGGACTGCAGAGGCTTTGGAAATTTATAATGCTGGAGGAAGTAACTGGGATGGGGGCATGGGGGCGGGGGGGGAGGCCAGAAGGATTTCAATTCATGGATGAACATTTTAATTCAAGAAGCTGCAGCCAGGATAGGCCAGCGAGCATTGTGTTACCAATAATGATGGAATCCTAGGCTCAACAAAATATTCAGCCCAGCCATTCTCCTCCCTGCTGTTCATGGCAGCTTGCTGTGCAGAAAAAAAGTGCTTGCCTCAATTTCCTCTGTAGCAATCACGGCACTCTGCATTTAATCTTCGTGAAGAATGTTGAGACGCAGGTAAATACAAATCTCCAATCTTTCTCTCACATCGATTTGGATAAAGCTAAAACGTTCATTGATATGGATCACTACACCCCCTTTTCATCTGGTGTACCTGTGTTTAGTGACAGGTTTCAGGGACTCGGTCCCAATCACAAATCGTTTTGCCTGCCCTCGTTTCTTTCCAGACCTCAGCTCGCTACAAATTCTATTTGCTTCGCACATTGGCAATCACTAGGAAACAGCATGAACTCTTTCCTAAATATCTTCCTTTCCTTGTCAGGCGGAGGATTGTGTTCAAGGGCAGAGTTAATAGCTTTCCCTGTGACTGTGCAATAAAGCACACCGTCCGTGATCCTTAGCCAGCAGACTACAACTAAATCTCATTGTGAATCCGTGCTGTAAAACGCCAAGTGAGGGAAGGATGGCTACAGAAAGGGTTGCCAACTCTGGATGTAGATATTCCTGGACATTTTATTTTTTTAGTCGTTCATGGTCTGTGGATATCGCTGGCTAAGTCAGCGTTTTGTTTTTATTATTTATTCATTCCTGTAAATTAGTAAATAAGAAGAAACATTTATTGCCTATTCCTAATTGCCCTGGAGAAGTTGATGGTGAGCAGCCTTCTTGAACCAGCTGCAGTCCATGTGGTGTAGGTACACCCACTGCGCTGTTAGGGAGCGCGTTCCAGGGTTCTGACTCAGCGACATTGAAGGATATATTTCCAAGTCAGGATAGTGAGTGATTGGAGGGGAACTTGCAGGTGGCGGTGTTCCCATGGGCCTGCTGCCCTTGTCCTCCTTGATGGTAATATTTAAGCTTAAGTTTTTAAATTATTAGTGCCACAAGTAGGCTTACATCAACACTGCAATGAAGTTTCTGTGGAAATCCCCTAGTCGCGTCACTCCAGCACCTGTTTGGGTACACTGAGGGAGAATTTAGCATGGCCAATGCACCTAACCAGCACAGCTTTCGGATTGTGGGAAGAAAACAGAGCACCCGGAGGAAACCCACGCAGACATGGGGAGAATGTGCAGTCTCTGCACAGGCAGTGACCGAAGCCGGGAATCGAACCCGGGTCCCTAGCGCTGTGAGGCAGCAGTGCTAACCACTGATTAAATAATGGTTGTGGGTTTCAAAGGTGCTGCCTAACAAGCCCCAATGAGTCACTGCAATGTATCTTGTAGATGTATACACTGCTGTCACGGTGCATTGGAGGGGTTGAATGGTGAAGGTAGTCGAAGGAGTGCAAATCAAGTGGGGCCACTTTTTCCTGAATGGTATTGAGTCCTTTGTACATATCCGGTGCTTCAATATTCCATCACATTCCTGACTAGCACCTTGTAGATGGTGGACAAGCTTTGGGAGTCAGGTGAATAACTCGCTGCAGGATTCCCAGCTTCTGACCTGCTCTGGTGACCATAGTATTTGTATGGCTGGTTCAGTTCAGATTCTGGTTAATGGTAATTCCCCCACTGTGTTGATAGTGGGGGATTCAGCAATGATAATGTATTTGAATATCAACATAAGAACATAAGGAATAGGAGCAGGAGTCGACCATTTGGCCCATCGAGCCTGCTCTGTCATTCAATAAAATCATGGCTGATCTTGGGCCTCAATTCCATTTTCCCACCCAGTCATATTCTTTAACTCCCCAAGAGACCAAAGCCTTGACTATTCCTGCTTTCAATGTAGTCATCAACTTCAGGAAGCGTAAAGGAGGACATGTCCCTGTCTACATCAGGGGGGACAAAGTAGAAAGGGTCAAGAGCTTCAAGTTTCTAGGTGTCCAGATCACCATCAACCTGTCCTGGTCCCCCCCATGCCGGCACTATAGTTAAGAAAGCCCACCAATGCCTCTACTTTCTCAGAAGACTAAGGAAATTTGGCTTGTCAGCTACGAGTCTCACCAACCTTTACAGGTGCACCATAGAAAGCATTCTTTCTGGTTGTATCACAGCTTGGTATGGCTCCTGCTCTGCCCAAGACCAGAAGGAACTACAAAAGGTAGTGAATGTAGCCCAATCCATCACACAAACCAGCCTCCCATCCATTGACTCTGTCTACACTTCCCGTTGCCTTGGCAAAGCAGCCAGCATAACTAAGGACCCCACGCATCCCGGACATTCTCTCTTTCACTTCTTCCGTCGAGAAAACGATACAAAAGTCTGAGGTCACGTACCAACCGACTCAAGAAGAGCTTCTTCCCTGCTGCTGTCAGGCTTTTGAATGGATCTACCTCGCACTAAGCTGATCTTTCTCTACACCCCAATTATAACATTACATTCTGCACTCTCCTGTGTCCTTCTCTATGAATGGTGTGCTTTGTCTATATAGCGCTCAAGAAATAATACTTTTCACTGTATGTTATTACATGTGACAATAATAAATGAAATCAAATCAATGACAGGGCATCCACAACTCTCGCTGGGAAATGGTTAGATTCTCTCTTGTGGTGTGATTTGGTGGCACTCTTTGCTGAATGGGATTCACCACATCAGCTCCTGGCTCTGAATACATTAATTTCCCTGACTCCAACATCATTATAAATAACAAAAAAAATAATTAAAGGGAATTTCCAGCTGGCAAGATAAGTTGGGAGGTTGTTAAGAAAAGCACATGGGAACTTGGCTTTATTAACAGAGGAATAGAAAACAAAAACAAGAAAGTTTTGCTAAACATCTACAGATCAGTGGTTGGGTCTCAGCTGCAGTTTTGTGTGTAGTTCCGGGCACATTACTGGATGGATGGGAGAGTCGGTTTAGCTCAGTTGGCTGAACAGCTACTTTGTGATGCAGAGCAAGGCCAACAGCGTGAGTTCAATTCCCGTACCGGCTGAAATTATTCATGCAGGTCGCGCCTTCTCAATCTTGCCCCTTGCCCCGAAGCGTGTTGATCCTTAGGTTAAATCACCAAAAGTCTGTAGTCATCTGGCAGTATGGGTTCTTCATCTTTGCTGGATGGATTCTAAGAACAGAGAAGAGGTTTACTGGAATGGTTCCAGGGATGAGGGGCTTTGGTTGTGTGGAGACAGTGGAGAAACTGGGGCTGTTCTGCTTAGAATGGAAAGTCTAAGAGGAAATTTGACGGAGATCTTACAAGATCATGAAGTGTTTTGATGGGTTGCTGAGGGCACTTAGCTGCTCTGAGGCTGCCTGCAGCTGTCTTGATTCACTTGGAATCGCAGTCGCAATTCCAAATTTCATTGATCATACTCAAATTTTACCACCTGCCATGGTGGGATTCGAACCCAGGTTCCTGAGCATGGCCCTATGCCTCTGGATTACTAGTCTAGTGATACTGGACCACCTCTCCAGGCTGATTACAGTGAAGACCAAACCAACATTGAAAATCACCAGGGAGTGGGTGGGGGTGGGGCGGGGGGTGGGGGGGGGGGCACATCTCTGCTGCTCCGAATCTGGCATCCAGGAAATGTTGGAAGATAGGAAAACCTGTGGAAGGATCCACACTTTTTCCATTGCGGATACCTTGAGCAGCGCGCTGACTTACCTATTTTCCAATACTTCGAAGGCTGGAATTTTACTGGCACGCCCACTCCAGTTCCGGGGTGGGCGAGGTTCAGAGAGCAGCATTCTTCAGTGGCCTCGGGCAGGATCGTATGAACCTCGGCTGGACGTGCCGGGAAAATTCCGCCCTTCATCCAAGGTTCCTATCCGCAGTCCCAGGAAAATCCCACCATCGTCCCTGTTCCTAAGGCAACCCTGACCTCAAGAGTTATTCTTGCTCTTTGCTTTCTTGACAGGTTTTCCTGACAGCTCAGTGGGTAACAACACCTTCAGCTCAGAACACCACCGGTTCAAGTCCCACTCCAGCACAATAGTTCAGACCGACACTCCAGCACTGCGCTGAGAGAGTGCTGCACAGTTGGAGGAGCAGTCTTTCAGACTGGACAACACTGTGAGGCCCTCTGCCTATGAACATGTACCTGAGAGTGAGGACAACAGTAAACATTGATTGCGAGCATCCTGCAATGTAATAGCTCCCTCTGTTGAATGTTAGAAAGCAAAAGTGGAGAAAAATAGATTAAAAAAAACAAATGATCATAGGAAATAAATAGCAGAAGCGAATGAACGGCATCATTTGATTTGATTTATTATTGTCACATTTATTAACACACAGTGAAAAGTATTGTTTCTTGTGTGCTTTACAGACAAAGCATACCAATCATAGAGAAGGAAAGGAGAGAGTGCAGAATGTAGTGTTACAGTCATAGCCAGGGTGTAGAGAATGATCAAATTAATGCGAGGTAGGTCCATTTAAAAGTCCAATGGCAGCAGGGAAGAAGCTGTTCTTGAGTCAGTTGGTACATGACCTCAGATTTTTATATCTTTTTCCTGACAGAAGAAGATGGAAGCGAGAATGTCCGGGGTGTGTGGGGTCCTTAATTATGCTGACTGCTTTTCCAGCCAAGGCGGGGGCTGGCGGGGAACAGGGGTTGGAATTTTCTCAGATCCCGGATCTGTCCACACTGGGAAACTGGTCAATTGGGATTTTCTTTGGATCCTTGTTAGGATGACCCTGTAACCATGTGGAGGCAGTCTCCCTGTCCAATTTGGAGTGGCAGGATGGGCTCTCAAAACAAATCAGAGGCCTTCCAGCTTCAGTGAATCACCCCATTCCAGTACAAATGGAAGGGTTAGGCTGGAAGGTGGGGAGGGAGGGGTGGGGGGAAGAGGTGGGAGAAGAGGAGGGTCAAGAGAGACATTGGGTGGGATTTTCCAACCTCACTCACTTCCAAAACCGGAAAATCCCACCGACATCAATGGGCCTTTCTGTGGTCTGCTCCTCGCCCACTCCAATTCCCTTGACAGACGGGATGGTAAAATACTCCCCAATACCTCAACAAGAAGGATTTCACTCAACCACCCTCGAAAATATTTAATCGAAAAGAAAAATAGCCAGGCCACCACTGCGCAGGGATAGGGGGAGGGATATGGGGGTTGGGGGAGCAGTTGAGGGGAACAGGAGAATAAGGGAAGTGGGGGGAAATCTCTCTTCAGGGCAGTCTTACTGTATCCACATCCAAGCAGGCGGGGAGGGTTAGAGAGCTGCAAGGGGTGGGTGCCTGCCTCCAGACAGTTAAACTGGCACCACCCCACCCGCCTCCACATCATGCCAGGAGCCAGGAAAGCGTAGGCTGATTGGAAAATTACCTCATCTTCAACAATGTTCTTAATGAGTTTAATTTCCATGTGGGGATGGGTGACCTTTCGGGGAGGTGCGGAGATCGGGCCTGTCAGTTGGTGTTGGAATTTCCAGGTCTGGTGGGGATGTCATGGATCTGGAACTCTTTACCCAGAGAGCTGTGGAAGGGGAGTCATCGAATTTGTTCATGGTTGAGTTAAACAGATTTCTGAGATATCGGGGATTCAAGGGTTAAGAGCAACAGGCAGGAAAGTGGAGCCAAAGCCACAACCTGCGAAAGCCATGATCCTACTGAGCAGACTCGAGGGGCTGATTGGCCTACGCCTGTTCCTAATTCTTTAGCCTTCATTAAGGCTTTGTATCTCTAGTATTAGCCTAAGAATTTACATTTATATAACGCCTTTACTGTAGTAAAACATTCCATAGCCCTTCACAGGAACGACTAAGAACATCTTCTTCCCTGCTGCCATCAGACTTTTGAATGGACCTACCACATATTAAGTTGATCTTTCCCTACACCCTAGATATGACTGTAACACTATATTCTGCACTCCTTTCCTTCTCCCCTGTGTACTCTATGAATAGTATGCTTTGTCTGCATTGTGCGCAAGAAACAATACTTTTCACTGTATCCCAATACATGTGACAATAATAAATTAAATCAAATTATCAAAGTATATTTGACACCATGCCATGTAAAGAGATATTAGGATAGATGGTCAAAACACAGAGAAGGATTTTAAGGAGCAACATAAAGGAAGAGATCTTATCATAGAATCCCTACAGTGCTGAAAGAGGCCATGTGACCCATCCAGTCTGTACTGACTACAGTCCCACATAGGCCTTATCCTTATAACTGAACATATTCACCCGACTAATCCCCTGATACTAAGGGCTAATTTAGCATGGCCAATCAACCGAACCTGTGAGTATGGCAGGAAACCGGAGCACCCGGAGGAAATCCGTGCAGACGCAGGGAGACAGCACTGTGGCACAGTGATTAGCACTGCTGCCTCACACAGAGCCAGAAACCTCGGTTCAATTCCAGCCTTGGGTCACCATCTGTGAGGAGTTTGTACATTCTCCCCATGTCTGAGTGGGTTTCCTCCGGGTGTTCCAGTTTTCTCCTACGCTGTAAAGGTGTGCAGGTTATGTTGATTGGCCATGCGAAGTTGCCCCTCAGTGTCAGGGGTGTTAGCTGGGTAAACACATGGGGTTATGGGGATAGGATCCGGGTGGGATTGTTGTTGGTGCAGGCTTGATGGGCCAAATGACCTTTTCTTTATTCATTCAGAGGACATGGGTGTCACTGGGTGGCCAGCATTTATTGCCCATCCCGAGTTGCTCTTGGAGGGCAGTAGAGAGTCAACCACATTGCTGTGGCTCTGGGGTCACATGTAGGCCAGACCAGGTAAGGATGGGCAGATTAAAAACAAATTACTGCTGATGCTGAAATCTGAAACCAAAAGAGAAAATGCTGGAAAATCTCAGCAGGTCTGGCAGTATCTGTAAGGAGAGAAACGAGCTGATGTTTCGAGTCCAGATGACCCTTAGAAGTGGGAGATATTTATACTGTGGAGTGAGGGAATGAAAGGTGAGCCATAGTCACAGAAATCAGGGGAAAGGACGGCAGATTTCCTTCCCTAAAGGACATTAGTGAACCAGATGGATTTTTCCGACAATTGACAATGGTTTCACGATTATCAGTAAATTGTTAATTCCAGATTTTTTCATTGAATTCAAATTCCACCATCTGCTGTGATGGGATTCGAACCTGGGACACCAGAACATTAGCTGGATTAAAAGTCTAGCAATAATACCATTAGCTCCCCATTCTGCACCGTAGGAATGTTATGAGAACGTGCAAACTCCACACTGATGGTCACCCGAGGCTGGAATTGAACCTGGGTCCCTGGCCCTGTGAGGCAGCAGTGCTAACCACTGTGCTGCCCCTTGGCAGCTGAAGGCAGAGCCACCAATAGCAGAGCGATGGGTATTTGGGATAAATAATAGGGCAGAATTGGAGGAGGACGGAGATTGTCAGTAGCAATCTCTGAGTGTCAGTGTTGGAGTGAAGCTTGTTCCCTGAGATGATTGTCTCCCTAGAACCTTTTCTCAGGCAGGCAACAAATATCTCTTTAACTGGAGTTATCCGCCTCACCGTCGAATCTCCTTGACTTGCAGAGGTTTCCGTTTAAGTATTCTGCTGCTGTTGTCAAGTTCCTTTTTCAATTAACAAGGATTCATTCCCTTTCAGTTACCTCATGTGTTGTAGGTGGTGGTTATTATCAGGACCAGAGCTGTTGCTGGTGTCAGTAAGTGAATCACATCCTCTGAAAGACATTTTCAGAGCAAATTCATTTCACACCCACTGAGGAATTCTCACTTTATGCTAAAGGTTCAAGGAGTGGAGACAGGGGCCCACAGCTGATGTGTAATCTTTTCAGTTTTTTTTCTCTCTCTCTAAAAGTGGAATCTGATAAAGATTAACAGGTAGAGGCGAGGAAATCAAAAACAAAACCTTCAGCGTTTTGAAGGTGAATAATTGCACAATTGCAGAAAAAAATGCGAAATCATCTTCAGATAGACTGGACGGCACCCAGGATTGATACACATTTTCTTTCGCATCAGTTTATCTTCTTCATCTCCCGTTCACCCAGTGTTCGCTACCCACCATTACTTTACCCCATCAGCCTTCCTTCGTGTGAGCACATGGATAATGATGGTAGGCTATGCGACTGCCTGTGCCATCACAGCCATGCTTGATGCCACCCTCACCCGTTTTCAACACACATGGGGAGGGGCGATCTTACGGGAAAAATTCTAAGTGCCGAACGAGCAAGAAAAGGGGTGAGTTTCAGATCTGACTTTGGGGTGTGCTTGAAAATGCAATCTTATCTTGCTCTGTCACTTTTTTTGGACAGAAATGTAATTCTCACAAGTTGTGAGGGGGGGAGTGAAGGGGGATGGGGGGTTGGTGGAACTTGAGTTCACTGGTGAAGCCGGCTAACAACTGCTCAGGGCACCATTGCACATGCGCTTGAACCTCCCAGTGAAGTAGGAGATCTCTTGCCACTCCCCCAACCATGGTCATCGCATCCCCCCACCCATCATCAGCGGCAGTGTTAAAGCCCCCCACCCCCATGGCAACACAGGCTGCCAGCATTGAGACATTGGGACCCTCCTGATGCGTCTCCTTGTCATGACCCCTTCTGTGGCCCACCCTGCATGCACCTCCCCTTTGTTGACCTCGCCCCCACCCCCTGCTGATCATCCGTTTACATAACCCCCTCCCCCTGTCGATCAATTCCCCCTGGCCTCCTCCCCCTGCAGAGTCATCTACCCCATCATAGCTCCACCCCCCACTCAGGCTCCACTCCATTGGCACTGCCCTGGCCCATTTGTGGTAGCTAGTGGACAGTGCCAGGGTGCCAGACAGGCAGTGCCAGGTGAAGGGAGCTTCAATGGCCTTCGATCTCACCACATCTGGCCGTGATTGGTGGAAATCAGCTGTAATTCTAGCCAACATGAGATCTGACCAGCGAGATGATGAGTATTAGTGAGAGTGATCAGTGCCATGCTGAATGTGTTAACGACATGCTAATAGAGTCATTAATATGCAAATAGGCTTTGTGCCCTTTTTAGGCAAAACAGTACAGGTAAGTCTGAGTGCGGTGCGCAAACAGGTGTGAAATACTGCAGCGCTGAGGGCAGAGTCCACACCTGAAGGTCAGCAGCCTTACGACTTCCTTTGGAACGTACCCGATAACACGGAGAGTGATGCTAACCAAACAGAAAGGCACGTTATCGGCCTTCACCTCACTGTAGAGTGGGATGTTCAGCCTCTGAGGTCACAGGCCGTGACCCAGGGCCAGGTCACAGCCGGTCCCCTGGGAAGGATAGTGTTGGGGGACCCAGCAGGTGGGAGGACTGAGTGAGAGGTCTCTGTAAGGGGTGTAATTGAGCAGTCTGCTGGCGTGAGTGTCGGTGTGTGCGGCAGACTGCGTGATGCCACTGAGATCTCCACAGGCTGCCTGCAGTGAAGCAGTCGTGAATAAGTCGAGTGCGACAGTATCCTTCAAAGCCACAGGTATCGGGAACAAGTGTGAACAAGTCACACAGTGACAGGACCGTGGACCTGACAACTGCCGATTGCTCAGTCTCTGCTGTAGAGCCGAGGGGCTGCGTAAGACCCTCTGTAACTCTGCTGAGGGTCTCTGAATGGCAGCGATCCCTCAGGTTCTGCTCTTTAATCAGAGGGTAGTAAGGGCGTGGAATGTCCTGCCTGCAGCAGTTGTGGACTCGCCATCTTTAAGGGCGTTGAAATGGTCATTGGATAGGCACATGGATAATATTGGAATAGTTTAGGTTAGAGGGTCATTAGATTGGTTCCACTGGTCGGCGCAACATTGAGGGCCAAAGGGCCTGTACTGCACTGTAATGTTCGATGTTCTGTCCCCCTCAAGCACCACCAGTGCTTCCTGCACCTCCCCCACTCTGTCCATTGTCACCTCACCCTCCGTCTCCTCCTCACTGGAGTTTGTGTCTCCCACCAAGACCACAATGTCCACATGTCGCAGATACTTTCTCACCCTGGGAGACGGCAGGAACAAACTCTCGCACTCAGCAAGAGCGCTCCAAAGTCGGGAAAAGGCTTCCACCTCAAATGATTTCAGAATGTTTAGTCCGTTTGTTGAAATGAGCGTCCGTGCAGTCACTGGAATGCTGTTAAACTGTGACTCTGCATTCAGCTGCTGCTTTTAAACCCATCCTGACAAGCTTCCCCATCCAAAAACAGATTCCCAGTTTCCCTACATGACCTGATCCTGACTCAAAGGCCATATTATTGTCTTCAGAGCACATTAGGGCAGTGAACTAGGTTGTTAATGACATTGATTACACCTTGAATTGAATCAAAGTTTCCAAGTTTTAAGCGCGCCCCCACACTGTACTACTCGAAACCGGTGTGATGGTATCAGAAATACCGCCCCACGTCATCAGGCCGATAACACATTCCATGATGTGGAAGTCGTTCACATTTTGCGAGTGTATTATTCAGCCTGAGGTGTTGTCATTGTTCCTCTGTCACCAGCCAGCCACACCAGATGTGATAGTCAACGTTCAGGACTTTCACATCACAGGAAGGTGGTGGCGCCGTGGTATTGTTGCTGGACTAATAATCCAGGACCCAGGGTAATGCCCTGGCAACGGCGGGTTCAAATCCCACCACAACAGATGATGATATTTGAATTTAATTTAGAAAATTGGAATTAGAAGTCCACTGATGACAATGAAACCATTGTTGTAAAAGCCCATTTAGTTCACTAATGCCCTTTAGGGAAGGAAATCTGCCATCCTTACTGGGTCTGGCCTACATGTGACTCTGACCTAAGGCTCTCACCAATGTTTACAGATGCAGCATAGAAAGCATTCTTTCTGGTTGTATCACAGCTTGGTATGGCTCCTGCTCTGACCAAGACCACAAGAAACTACAAAAGGTCATGAATGTTGCCCAATCCATCACGCAAACCAGCCTCCCATCCATTGACTCTGTTTGCACTTCCCGCTGTCTCAGAAAAGCAGCCAGCATAATCATGGACCCCACACACCCCAGACATTCTCTCTTTTACCTTCTTCCATTGGGAGGAAGATACAAAAGTCTGAGGTCACGTACCAACTGACTCAAGATCAGCTTCTTCCCTCCTGCTGTCAGATTTTTGAATGGACCTACCTTGCATTAAGTTGATCTTTCCCTACACCCTAGCTATGACTATAACACTACATTCTGCATGGTCTCATTTCTTTCCCTATGAACAGTATGCTCTGTCTGTATAGCGCAAGAAACAATCAAATCAAATCAGCAAAGGTGGCACGGTGGCACAGTGGTTAGCACTGCTGCCTCACAGCGCCAGGGACCCGGGTTCAATTCCTGCCTCGGATCACTGTCTGTGTGGAGTTTGTGCGTTCTCCCCGTGTCTGCGAGAGTTTCCACCGGGTGCTCCGATTTCCTCCCACAGTCCAAAGATATGTGTGTTAGGTTAATTGGCCATGCTAAATTGACCCTAGTGTCAGGGGAGGCTAACAGGATAAATGAGTAGGTTTATGGGAATAGGGCCTGGGAGAGATTGTGAACGGTACAGACTTGATGGGCTGAACAGCCATCTTCTGTACTGTAGGGATTGTATGATTCTATGATTCAATGTCATGATGTGGCGATGCCAGTGTTGGACTTGGGAGGGCACAGTAAGAAGTCTCACAACACCAGGTTCAAGTCCAACAGGTTTATTCAGTATTATGAGCTTTTGGAGCAGCGCTCCTTCATCAGGTGAGTCACTGTTGGACTTTAACCTGGTGTTGTGAGACTTCTTACCAATGTGGTTGACTCTCAAACGTGCTCTGAAATGGAGGGCAGTTAGGGACAGACAATGAATGCTGGGTCCAGACAGCGACGGCCACATCCTGTGAAAATAAAAATAAATTTTAAAAAAGATTTGCAAACATCCTGAAGCGGTGCCTTGGACATCCTGGTGGCCGTCTGACTCCAGCTGCCTCGTGGCGTGCCATCTCCTACCCTGCAGAGAGAAACAAGTGAGATAAAACAGAAACAAGCATTACAGAAACCCAAACTTTATTACGTCAAGAAATAAAATTTAATGGGAACAGGGTTATTCATTTTATACTTGGCTGGCTTTATCACTGCAGTTTTATCTGAATGTTTAAACGTTACACATTTTACCATTTTGCTTTCTTTCACACAAACCTTTTCCCCACTTTATTGTAATCATAGCTACTTCCCAGCCATGTACGTTTAATTTTATCATCATCCTACCTCCCATTATTCCAGGATGTCAGCAAAGAATTGAATGCTTTATTAAGTGTTATTATAATGAATTATCAAGTTGCGCTGCGCTGGGTGTGGATTGATCTAACAACTGCCACAGTAAAAGCTTTGCTGAGGAATTTGAAACAAGAACAAAAGATGCTGGAAAATCCCAGCAGGTCTGACAGCCACTGTGGGGAGAGAATAGATGTGGAGATGCTGGCATTGGACTGGGGTAAACACAGTAAGAGGTCTCATAACACCAGGTTAAAGTCCAACAGGTTTACTTGATAGTAAACCCACAAGCTTTCGGAACGCTGTTCCTTCATCAGGTGAGTGATCAGAATTCTCCATCTGGACGAAGGAACAGCATTCCGAAAGCTAGTGGGTTTACTATCAAATAAACCTGTTGGACTTTAACCTGGTGTTGTGAGGCTTCTTGCTGGGAGAGAATAGAGCCAGCGTTTCGAGTCTGGATGACCCTTTGCCAGAGCTGAAGAGAAGGAAAATCAGACAGGAGTTATACTGTGAATGTGAGGGGGGGCCTTTATCAGCGCCCTTTGTCTCATTGTCTATGCCATTCCTATCAATTACAGCCCCTTCTCCTCCAACCCCTTACCCTTCAAAAGACATAAAACATAGGAGCAGAATTAGGCCACTCAGCCCATCGAGTCTGTTCTGCCATTCAATCATAGCTGATTTTGTTCTCATCCCCATTCTCCTGCCTTTTCCGCATAACCCCTGATCCCCTTATTAACCATGAACCTATCGATCTCTCTCTCTCTTAAAGACACTCAATGACCTGGCCTCCACAGCCTTCTGCGGCAAAGAGTTCCGCAGATTCACCATTCTCTGGCTGAAGAAATTCCTCCTCATCTCTGTTTTAATGGATTGTCGCTTTAGCCTGAGGTTGTGCCCTCTGGTTCTAGATTTTCCTACTAGAGGAAACATCCTCTTCACGTCCACTCTATCCAGGCCTCTCAGAATCCTGTAAGTTTTAGTAAGATCTCTCACAGGTAAAGGTGGCAGATTTCTCTAACTAAAGGACATTATTGAATCTGGACGGGGTTTTTAGAGCAATCAGCAATGGTTTCATGATCAGTATTAATCTTTTAGGGGGGTGGAATTCACTGGTCTAGCTCATGGCTGGTGAGAATCCAAATGTCCCACCAAATGGAGCTAAAACAGGGTTCCTGACAGGCATCAACCTGTCTCCGCCATTCACCCGCCCCACCTCACCGACCCCAGTCAGGGTCCCACCCAGTCTGCAGACTGGCCATTTGAATGTCATTAGCGGGGCTGAAACCCAAATCAAAACTCTCGCACCATTCACCCTCCCCCCACCCCACCCCAGCAGGATTTACATAGGGCGGGTTTTGGTGCATGTATTGGTGAGCTTTGATGAGCATTGTGCAGCTTGCGTAGTGGACTCTGAGGGCGGGTGTCAAGGAGGTAGTGCCCATGAACCCCTCTGTTGCTGCCAGGCTGCAGAGGAGGATCCCCTATAGGTTTTGAGAGTTGGAGTTGGGGAAAGGGGTTCTGCACTCTGTCCTGGGATGAGGGTCTAGTGGTTAGACTGCCCTCCTGGAAAGGCTGAAAATCACTCTCGTTATAGTGATTTCAGGCATCCCTCCAATCATAATCTTCATTCTGGTCTGTGAACTGTAAAAACTTGGAAGTGGCCTGGTCACTTTAACCCTGACGAGTCTCCAAACCACAGCAACACACCATTCAGAGGAACGAATCCCCCTCTCTCTCTCTCAAGATGTGAAAGAGCCACAGATACAATCAGACTGACTGAGATTTTCCAGCATTTTCTGTCCGGTATCTGTACATTTTCTGTACAGTATCTGTATTCTGTCCAGTATTTTGCTTTTATTTTACCTGGGAATTTATTGGCCAGTATCCCACTTTCTACCCTCCATAAACTTGAGGTCATCCAAAATTTTGCTGCCCGTATTCTATCTTGCATGTAGTCTCATTCACACATCACCCTCTCAATCCATACCAGTTTTCCCTGCGTCTGTGTGGGTTTCCTCCGGGTGCTCCAGTTTCCTCCCACAGTTCCGAAAGATGTACTGGTTAGGTGCATTGGCCATGCTAAATTCTCCCTCAGTGAATCCAAACAGGCGCCAGAGTGTGGCAACTAGGGGATTTGTATAGTAACTTCATTGCAGTGTTAATATAAGCCTACTTGTTACATTAATAAATAAACTTTAAACCATACTCCCCTCCATATCAAATGCTCTAATTTTATTTACCAACATCTGGCGTGAAACTTTATCAAAAGCCTTCTGAAAATCCAAATACAGCACATCCACTGGTTCTCCTTTATCTCGGCTACCAGTAACATCTTTAAAAAACACTGAAAGGTTCATCAAATCTGATTCCCTTTCATAAATCGATATTGACTCTGCCCAATTTTACCATTATTTTCTAAGTGGCAAGTTATCCCATCCTTTATAATAGATTCTAATATTTCCTCTACTACAGTTAACAAACTGATTGAGCTGTAGTTTTCCTTTTTTCTCTCTCACCTCCATCATTAATGGTGGGGTTAAATTTGTTACTTTTCGGTCTGCGAGAACCAATACAGAATCTATAGGATTTTGAGGGATAACCACCAATACATTCCTTATCAAATCCTTCAGCGCTCTGGGAGACAGCACAGCAGGTCAGGGGATTTATGAAACTTCATTCCAATTAATTTTTCAAGTACTATCTCTTTATTAATACTAATTTCTTTCAGTCCCTCATTTTCATAAGCCCCTTGGTCCTCTAGTATTTCTGGAAGATTTTTTGTATCTTCCTCTGTGAACACAGACACAAAATAATCATTTCGTTTGTCTGCCATTTCCCAATTCTCCATTATAAATTCTCCTCTCTCCAGCTGTATCCACATTTGTCTAAGCTAATCTTTTGCTTCTCACATAGCTAAAGAATCTTTTATAGCCTGCCTTTATGTTCCTTGCTAGCTTGCATCCACATTATCTTCTCCTTTTCTTAATCAGGTTCTTGATCCTCCTTTGCTGGTCCTAAATTGCTCCCAATACCACTTTTTCTGGCAACCTTATCAGTCACTTCCTTTGGTCTAATGTAATGTCAAACATCTCTTGTTAGTCACGGTTGATTAAAGTTCAAAGCTTTAAAGCTTATTCATTAGCGTCACAAGTGGGCTTACATTAACACTGCAATGAAGTTACTGTGAGAATCCCCTCGTCACCACACCCCAGTGCTTGGTTCAGGTACACTAAGGGAGAAATTACCGTGGTCAATGTACCTAATCAGCATGTCTTTTGGACTGTTGGACGAAACCGGAGAACACAAAGGAAACCCATGCAGACACGGGGAGAATGTGCAGACTCTGCACAGACAGTGGCCCAAGCTGGGAACTGAACGCAGATCCCTGGCACTGTGAGGCAGCAGTGCTAACCACTGTGCCACCCTATTCACTCTTCCTGCTGGATTTTTGTGTCTTAGAGGAACGTATATTTGTTGTAGACCATACAATATTTCTTTAAATACTAGCCTGTCTACCATCAAATGTTTTTGCCTATTTTCCCAATCCGCCATTATCAACTTGTCCCTCGTACTTTCCTAGAGTTTCCTTTTTCTCTTTAATGTCAGGTTTTATTTGTTCATTGAAGCTCCTTCAGACATTAACTTTGTTCATTGCTTATTTCCATCAGGTTAACAAATACAGACAACGTTTACTGTGAAATCTGTAAATTAGTTAAGGCGTTTTCTGTCAGTTTCCCTTATTTTCCAAAATGATCGTTGTGCATTACTGTAGAAATAATCCCAACATTCTTATGGAAGGATGCAGTGGCACAGGAGGCAGGTCAGAGGAGGTTCACCAGATTGATTCCAGGGATGAAAGGGTTGAAGTATGAGGAGAAATTAAACAGTTTGGGCTTATAAAGCTGGAGTTTAGAAGGGTGAGAGGGGATCTGATCAAGGTATATAAAATTTTAAAAGGGATTGATAGAGTAAATGTAGACTAAATGGTTCCTGTTATGGGGCAATCTCAAAAAAGAAGTCACAGGTATAGGTTGCAAGGCAGTAAATTTAAAACTGAAATGAGGAGGAACTACTTCTCGCAGAAGGTGGTGAATTTGTGGAGCTCACTATCCCACAGAACGCGGTGGAATCTGAATCATTGGATGGTCTCAAGAAGGAGACGGATATATTTTTTAACACAAAAACAGGTTAAAGGAGAATGGGAACAGGAGGTGGATTTCAGTCCAGGGAGAGATCAGCCATGATCTCATTGAATGGCAGAGCAGACTCAAAGGGCTAAGTTGCCCACTTCTGCTCCTAATTCTTGTGTTTCTATAAACTGAGATATGATCAGCGCCTAATTAAGAAATAAGCATTCAGAGATTTTACTGGCAGGTCTGTAACTGGTGGGGAGAACGTTTGAAAGAAAGGCTCGTGTTCACAAAGCACCTTCCACAGTCCCAGGATGTCCCACAGCACTTTATAACCAATGGAGCGCTTTTTGAAATGTAGGGTGGGATTTTCTCCCCACCAACCACCCTCTGCACCCCCCCCCCCACCCTCCCTATGTTAGGGGGCGTGCGGCATTGGTGGGACTGTAAGATCTCACCCGTGTGATCGGCAGCAAGGTTTCGACAGTAGTCACTGTTTTAATATTGGGAATATGAGCCTAAATCTTCTGGTCCCGTTCGCCACAGGAATCATCACAGACGGGACAGATAACTCAATGGACAAGCAAAAGGCCTGCTGATCTGGGGCAGAAATTTCCAGTCTCAGGGTGGGGAGACCAGAAAACCCCACCCAGGGTTGCTATCAGTTACAATAACGCTCAGAACTTAAGTTTGGAAACAGACGTAACAAGAAAATTGACATTACAACTTCAGTACATGTACTCAGTGAGACATTTTCCCGGTAACATTCTCAAAAGATGACTAACTGTAGGAGTGTTTGGTTATTTCCTTTATTCCTTTTAAGGGACGTGAATGACATTGGCAAGGCCAGCATTTATTGCCCATCCCCAATTGCTCTGGAACTGGGTAGCTTGCTAGGGTATTTCAGAGGGATTGCTGTGGGTCAGGAGTCACATATAAATCAGACCAGGTAAGGATGGCTGATTTTCTCTCACAAAGGATGGCACAGTGGCACAGTAGTTAGCACTGCTGCCTCACAGTGCCAGGGACCCAGATTCAATTCCAGCCTCAGACCACTCACTATCTGGAGTCTGCACGTTCTCCCCACGTCTGCATGGGTTTCCTTCAGGTGCTCCGGTTTCCTCCCACAGTCCAAAGATCTGTAGATTAGGTTGATTGGCCACGGAAAATTGTCCTTAGTTTCAGAGGGACTAGCATGGTAAATATATGGGGATAGAGTCTGGCTGAGATTCTGGCCAATGCAGAGTGGAAAGGCCAAATGACCTCTGTAGGGATTCTATGAAAGGACATTACTATTGCTGTAAAAAAGACACTTTGTCAAAGATTTTCATCTTGTACTCATCAGGACAATTGCAATCACAGGAAAGAACAATTTAATTCAATATGAGAAAGGGGTGCTGATTGATTGGCAAGGGCGTTCTGATTTGTAGAGGTGTTGCTGTGGAGAATGCACCAGTTGATAGTGACTGATCGTTAACTGTCAAGCATTGTTTGAAATTTAAACTGTATAGTTTGACTCTGATTGGTCATGGCATTTCCCTGTGGAATGAACCAGCAAATGGCTTTCACATTATGTTTATCTGAAACAGGTGCAATGTATGTACCTGTTCTTTCTGTCTGCAATATATTAATATATCAAACATTAATACACAATATTCAAGTTCTGTACTACTTAATGACTAAAAGACATTAGTGAACCAGATGGGTTTTTACAACAATCAATGATAGTTGTCATGGTCACTATGACCAAGATTAACTTTATATTCCAGATTTAATAACTGAATTTAAATTCCACCAGTTGCTATGATGGGATTCGAACCCTTGTTCCCAGAGAATTATCCTGGGCCTTGGGAATAGAAATCGAACTACACCACCATTTCTTCACATGTGATGATTTGAACACAGGGCGCACAGAAAGGGATCCAGTAACAATTCATCGCCGGACGCAATCATTAGTCTCCAGTGCAGTGCATGTTTTGAATATTTTAAACCTTGTCGTTGGGCTATGTTTCATGTTGTAACGGGACTCAAGGACGTTGAAAATTGTCCACAGTTTCGAATTTATGAGCATCCCTAGATTCTCAGTCTAACTGGTATTTTTTACAATGCTAATCACCTGGGTGTCTCAATAATAGTTTGATATTTTTGGAGTGCCCACTGGCGTTTGTCTGAATTTAAATATTAAATCTAAAAAGCCGTCACTCTGTAAAGAAACTCCACAATGATAGCAAATCAAGGAATCAGCGAAGTGATGATGAGCTTTGCTTATCAGACAGTGCTCGACTAACCCAGCAGCCTGGGTCCAAGGGGTTCAGTGGCTTTCTGGCCATTCACGCACTCAATCATTGGAAAACCGATACTTAATGCTGCGGCGCGGCGGAGTGTATGTCAGAGCTTGACCCCATGCGACCTCCCAGTGGCAAAACGATTAACATTCTGGAGAGTGTATTTGTAAAACCTCTGCACGCTTTTGTAAGAGCCTAGGAAATCAAAGCTGCACTGGTCTGCGAAAGGAAGAAAAAAGAAAGGAGTTTTTAATATAAATTAGGGCCCATGGGCTTACAATATTAATCGAGGCAAAATGATGGAAATCCATGTATATCCGAATCCCACCAAGGACCAAGGAAGATTTCACGATACTGAGACCTGTACTGACAACAGAGCTATTGTATTCTTGTTCTCACCCTTGCAAATTTTTTTTCAATGATTCTAAGTTTAACCTCGATATTGTCCAATTGATGAACAAACGCTAAGCGTGTTGATGGTGAGGCTGCTTTAATTGAGGCTTTAACCCATCTGAAGTAAGAAGCTTAATGTTTCCAGTAAATGCGCAGAAGGAGAAATGTCATGCCAAGCGTATTAGAGTTTGTCAATTACGATTCCTGTCTGTGATTCCTAGTTTTATATTCCCACATCTATGCACCAACAGATTCTGGCAGAATCAGGGGTCTGGATGTACAAGCTTCAACCTGTAATTTATACGAAATCCAAATTCAAACATTAAGTCCACTCCCTCAGATTCTTTTAACTGTGAATGAATGTTAATCGTTTTTTCTTTGCTCCAATTAAGCTGTGCTCCCCTTATTTTAGGGGTTCGTGCATCAGTCCACATTTCCCGCAGCTCCCGGCCTCCAGGCTGGTAGGATAGACAGGGGGCCTCTGTGCAAATATCCTGGCATCAGCACCTAGCGGTGGAGGGGGAGGAGGTGGGTATAGTACCCAGCCTTTATCCTGCACAGTGCCAGCCAGTCTTACCACCACTCAGTCCAGTTGGCTGCTCGAGTAATTGCAAACAAGACCTGTCTCCGACGTTGGCACTGCACCGTGTCACAGAGGCTCAGCGCACTGGCGGGGGTCCATTTGTAATTCCAATTCATCCCCGGAAATTGAGATGACAGTTTTTGCATTTCGAGGGAAGCATGCAAACCATTCGACATTTCCATTATCTCTGGAGTCAATTCAAACACGCAGAGTGCAAATCAATTTAAACACAGCGAGGATGCAGATAAAACAGGGCTGAGCGCAGAGAGAGAGGATGATGGGCTGAGGTTCATACACAGTATAAATTACAGGCAATAAGTTAAAGCAATAAATAAATACCAAGGAAACTCGAGTCTCTCACAATAGCTTTTTCTCAGAACGTTCAATTGGCAAGGCTTTCAGGAAAAACAGAGCGATAAAATGAATACAAACATTCAAAACACACAGCTATAAATTTAACCAGTGTTGCATCTCAAATATACTCCTCAGATATCTCAAGCTCAGAGCAAATTTTCTGTCCAATTGTGGTGCGTGTTAATGGGATTTGACAGTGGAAATAAAGGATGAAACTGGTGATGAAGGTCATTTTTTTTCCCTTCTTCAACAATTAGAAAACTGTTTGTTCCACTAGCTTCTCCGATGAATGGCAGGAAAGGGCAGATATCAGAGGCTGGGCCTGGATTATCAGTCCCCACTGGGACTGGGCTCGGAGTTGGGAAACATCAGCCCCACCAGCTGATGCGCCAGTTTACTGATCAGGGCAGCGGGGTTATCCACCTTGTTCACACTCACACTCAGGGCCTAATGAGGCCCAGTTGGAATTCTCAGCAGGGAGTCAGAGTTCCCGGGAGGTCCTGCCCACCAGGTCAGCTACAAATCACACTGTGGAGAGGATTCCCCCACCACCCATCACCAAACACCCTGCCATCCACCATCCAGCACCCACAGGGCTGCACCCACCCAGCACTCACTCCTCACCACCCAACAACTATCCCCACCCAGCATCCACCCCCATCAGTCCACACCCAGACTGTCATCCAGTACCCACAGGGAGCAGCTAACCCCACCCTTACCCCCCCATCACCCACATTCCCCTTGCATCCAGTCCCACCAGCCTTATCCCCACCACCACCACCCATTCTCCCACCCCATTGTCACCCAGCATCCACCCAGCACCTAACGCCACCTTCAGCTCCTCCACCCAGCACCTACTCACTCCCCACCCCCAGCACCCACCCACCAGCCTTATCCCCCCCACCACCAGCATCCACTCCCCCACCCCATAGCCACCCCCACCACCCAGCACCCCCACCTTCAGCTCCTCCACCCAGCACTCACTCCCTGCCCCCAGCACCCACCCCCATCAGTCCACAGCCACTCCTTCACCAGCACCTACCCAGCATTCACTCCCCACCATCCAGCACCCATCCCCATCAGTCCACACCCAATCCTTCACCCAGCACCCACTCCCTTCAACAAAGCACCCAGCACACAGCTCCCAACTACCCACGACCTCCTCCGCCTATACCTAATCCCTGTCACTTGGCACCCACAAACCACTAATTCAGAGAAGGTTCACTTGACTGATTCTGGGCATGCAGAGTTTATCTTATGAAGAAAGGTTGAGCAGGTTGGTCCATTGCTAATGGACATAATCTCACAGAAACATGAGATCCATGGGGTTGGCAGGGTGGATACTGGGAGGATGTTTCCTTCAGTGGAGGAGACTAGGACCAGGGGGCACAGTTTCAGAACAAGGCATCTCCCTTCTAAGATGGAGACGAGAAGATTTTTTTTCCCTCAGAGGGTGGTTAGTCTGTGGGATTCTCTTCCCCAGGGAGAAATGGAGGGAGGCTGACTCATTGAAGATATTCAAGGCTAAGTTAGACAGATTTTTGATAGACAAGATAGTCAAGGATTGAGCAGTCAAAAAGATGAACCCACAACCAGATCAAACTTGATCTTATCGAATGGCACAGCAGGTTTGAAGAGTCGAACAGCCTACTCCTCCTAAATCCTAATTTTCAATGATGTGGAGTTGCCAGCATTGGACTGGGATAGGCACAGTAAATAGTCTCACAACACCAGGTTAAATTCCAACAGGTTTATTTGGTAGCACAAGCTTTCAGAGCGCAGCTCCTTCATCACTTGATGAAGGTGCAGTGCTCCGAAAGCTTGTGCTACCAAATAAATCTATTGGACTTTAACCTGGTGTTATGAGACTACTTAGTAATTTTCAATGTTCCCGAGTCCCCTCTCCCAGCCCAGTAACCCAGTGGATAAAGTGACCATTACCTGTGGCACTGATGCACAAGGCAAGACTCAGTCCCTGTACCGAGTTCAATCCCTGTACTGAGTTAGCTGGACGAGGGCTGGGGGGTCTATAAACCGCACTCAGGGCTCTGAGGGAGGGAGAATGGAAATCGGCCACAATTCCTACTCTTAATCACGTCGCAGTGACTCCCACTGGAAGACACGTGTGAAAGGAAGATTGGGATGGAATATCGTGTGGCCCACAGCGAGAAGGGAGCGGCCGGCTGGGAAATTATCTAAGGATTCAGATCTGTGTGGAAAAGACAAAGAATACAGGGCCCCTCGAAACACAACCTTACCGATAAATGTTGACCCTTTTAATTCCCACTATAATGGCTCTTGAGACTAACGAGAAAGAGTCTTACACATAATAACTGAATAACAAAGGCAAATATCTGCTGTTCGGCACTAGGCAGCTTTATTTATGCCTAACTGTGTTTTTTATGTGAGAAGCCAGCTATAATTTGCTTATAAATAATTGACTTCTTCCAGCTTATACTCTCTCGAGGGCTTTCAGTTTATTCACAACAGCTAGCTTCTGCAGTGCAGTGCAAATTAGGCCTTTCAGACTGTCTCATTTTAACCAGCAATGTTATGAAGAATGATTTTCTTCATGTAATAACCTTCAACTAACCTTTAAACTAAAGTGAATAATTTAAATCCTATTTTCATATCAATGGAGGAGTCAAGCCAGGCAATTATCTTTTATCTGTACACTATCCTTTCATTGCAAGGAATAATAAACCCTTCCCAAGTGGCGGAGAGAGCGAGAGAGACCTTATCTGAAGCCATTAATATGATGATGAATTATTCAGTAATGAGTGCTATATCTATCATATAGAAGTCGCTGCTTACATCTGCACAAAGCTTTGGCCCCTGTGCATCAAATGCAAAGGCTGGCCAAAAATAAACATGACAAATTGGCAAATGATCTGTTCTATTAGAAGTCGGAGGCAGGTGTGCTGTGCTTTGATCGGGGGGGGGGGGGTGGTAGCTGGGCAGCCACACTCATCTGGACCCAACGCCGCGGCGTGACAGCAAATTCCTAATTTGCGTGACAGTGATTTAGAGTTGCCAGAGGAAAAATAAAACCCCTGGCAAAAAATTCCCTGCGGTACTCATTAAAATTCTGCAGCAGCGCACTTCCCCCCCACTTCCCTGCCTTTCCCACCCTCACTTCCCACAAGGCTGCCCCTCCATTATTTTCACTAATTCGTAAAACAGCGGGCAAGCGATTGAGTCTGAGGATGACTGGAGCGGGTGAAATATCGTGTGTCCCTCCGTCAAGGCAAGCCTCTCCGAGCAAACAGTGAGGGCTTGGTGTTTATATTTCTGCAATGTGAATCTGGGCAAGCAGCCGCCGGGGGCAGAGCGAGGGAAGAGGAGAATCGATGTTCCGAGAGGAGCCAGGTGACACGTGAAGGAAGCAGATTATTGTGTGTGAACATCTCTTAAACATTTTGGCTGGCTGCCGTCCCACCATTGTTCTTTCAGGCAGGCAGTCTGAGAATCCAATTCCATTATCACAGCCCCGCACACACCCGCTCTGGGAATACAACACTGGAGCTCTGGCTTAATTTGCCAATAGAATCACCGTGAGGCGATGCTGATTGAGATTGTCTCAAGTGGATTAAAGACATTAGCCTAAGAAGATCAAATAAAGAGCAGAAGCCATCAACAGGGGAACAGAAAGCGAGGGGAGGGAAAAAAAAGAAAGCTCTTTGACGTCGTCAGCCTTGTACCTCTTTTGTAAAAAGATTAGACAGCACAACCCCGGCTGATAAAGGCCTTTTCCAGACGACATCAAATTAAATATCCTTACAACCCAAACGTCCCCCTCAAGCTACAGATCCCTCAGCAGCTTTGGTGCCCTCTGAGTGATCAACAAACAGTTCGGTGCTCTTTCTGAAAAAAAAAGCAAGTCTGAACTGTGAGAATCCCAAGGTCGCTCTCAAAGAAATAAAACTGCTTGTTACGTTGGGATTTTTTTTTAAATTTAAAAAACGGTTTGGTACAAGACTCTCTTTTTTAACCTGCCGTTAACACGAGGAATGATCACACCTCAGCCCCGCTGTGTCATCTTCAAAAAAATACTGAACCTTTCTAGTTTCAAAAAAAAAGTGAATTTCAGTTAAGTGTGGTGTCCCTCTTGCTCTCTCTCACACACACATCTGAGAAATGTCCCTTAGCACAAGCTGTAACCTCGGAACATAGGGCTTAAGAGCAGGATTACAACTTGGAGCCTGCCCCGCCATTCAATAAGACATTAGCTGATCTGGTTGGTTTGATTTGATTTGATTTATTATTGTCACATATATTTACAGACAGTGAAAAATATTGTCTCTTGCGTGCTATACAGACAAAGCATACTGTTCAGAGGGAAGGAAATGAGAGAGTGCAGAATGTAGTGTTACAGTCATAGCCAGGGTGTAAAGAAAGATCAACTTAATGCAAGATAGGTCCATTCAAAAGTCTGACAGCAGCAGGGAAGAAGCTGTTCTTGAGTCAGTTGGTATGTGACCTCAGGATTTTGTATTGTTTTCCCGATGAAAGAAGAGAGGGTGCGTGGGGTCCTTAATTATGCTGGCTGCTTTGTCAAGGCAGCAGGAAATGTAGACAGAGTCAATGGATGGGAGGCTGGTTTGTGTGATGGATTGGGCTACATTCACGACCTTTTGTAGTTCCTTGCGGTCTTGGGCAGAGCAGGAGCCATACCAAGCTGTGATACAATCAGAAAGAATGCTTTCTATGGTGCATCTGGAGAAGTTGATGAGAGTCGTAACGGACATGCCAAATTTCCTTAGTCTTCTAGAGAAAGTAGAAGTATTGGTGGGTTTTCTTAACTATAGTGTCAGCACGGGAGGACCAGGACAGGTTGTTGGTCATCTCAACACCTAAAAACTTGAAGTTTTCGATGATTTTACTTGGTCCCCGTTGATGTAAACAGGGGCATGTTCTCTAATAAGCTTCCTGAAGTCGATGACAATCCCCTTCGTTTTACTGACATTGAGGGAGCGATTATTGTCAGTGGTTTTGCCTCAGCTCCATTTCCCTGTCAACACCCAGTAACTCCCGTATCTTTCAGAAATCTGTCTAACTGGCCTTGAATAAATTTAATGACACAGCCTCCTCTGCTGTTCCAGAAAGAGGAACGTGAAAGTAAACATTTGGGAGAAAATTTGTGTCCTTTCTGCATTTCCATCGAAGGTTTTATTTATAAATTCTACATTTCCTTGAATACAGAACTTCTAACATAGTAAGCCACACAAAGGCATTTCACTGGAGCAGTGTAAACCTAAAACACTGACGTGATTTGATTTGATTTGATTTACTATTGTCACATGTATTGGGATGTAGTGAAAAGTATTGTTCCATGCGCGCTGTACAGACAAAACATACCATTCATAGAGTACCTAGGGGAGAAGGAAAGGAGAATTTTTAATTCTTTTTTCCATTCATTCATGGGCCATGGGCATCGCTGGCTGGACCAGCATTTATTGCACATTCCTACTTGTCCTTGAACTAAGTGGCTTGCCTGGCCATTTCAGACGGCAGTTGAGGGTCAACCACATTGCTGTGGCTCCGGAGTTACATGTAGGTCAGACCAGGTAAGGATGGCAGATTTCCTTCCCTAATGGACATCAGTGAACCAGGTGGGTTTTTATAACTATCGACAACAGTTGCATGGTCATCAGTAGATTCATAATTCCAGTTATTTTTTATTCAATTCAAATTTTGCCATGGTTGGATTCGAACTTGGGTGTCTGGAACATTATCCTACTTTAGGTAATATCTGCCAGATTTTGTGCCAATCAGACATCTAACTGGGCAGTGGCAAGCCTTCCCTGAGCTCAGGAACACTCTTAAGATTCTTAATTCCAGATTTTTAAAAATTAATTCAAATTCCACCATCTACCGTGGCAGGATTCGAACCCACATCACCAGAAAATTAACTGAGTTTCTGGTTTCTCTCTGACAAAAATGCCACCACCTGCCCTAACTGCTGCAGTTACTGATAGAGTGCAAAGCAAGATTAGCTTAATATGTAATAGGACCATTCAAAAGTCTGATGGCAGCACGGAAGAAACTGTTCTTGAGTCGGTTGGTACATGTCCTCAGATTTTTGTGTCTTTTTCCCAATGGAAGATGGTGTAAGAGAGTACCATAGAATAGGAACCCCACAGTGCAGAAGGAGGCCATTTGGCCCATCGAGTCTGCACTGACAACGATCCCACCTAGGCCCTATCCCAGCAACCGCACATATTTACCACGCTAATTCCTCTAATTTACGCACCCCAGGACACTAAGGGGCAATTTAGCATGGCCAATGCACCCAACCCGCACATCTTTAGGCTGTGGGAGGAAACCAGAGCACTCAGGAGAAACTACATCTGGGATGCATGGAGTCCTTGATTAAGCTGGCTGCTTTTCAGAGACAGCGGGAAGTGTGGACGGAATCAATGGATGGGAGACTGGTTTAAGTGATGGACTGGGCTATGTTCACATAACTGATCCACGTAAGGAGGGGCTGGGGCGAGGTTTGGCCGAGGAAATAGTTTTCATTGAGGGTCCCAAAGGGAAAGAGAGAGGCAGAGAGGCTTTGGGTGAAAATTCAGGAGCTGGGGCTGGGGTGACTGAAGGTGCGGCCGTTGCAAAGAGAGAGAACATGGAAAATACTTTGAAATGAAAATGGAATATTCCCCACTTCTGAGCCTGTGAAAATAGCAGACATGATGACAGAATAAATTACACAGCCTCACATTAGTCGAGTAATGTTTCAGCAGCTCAATCTCAACCCTTACAATAATTGCATGGGATTCTAAACAAGATTCTATCACGCTGTTCAAATGGTGTTCCATACAGTATTATGAATTTTCACAATGAAATGTCAACACTGTCAGCCCAGAGCAAGGATTCATTGAAACAGTTGTATAATTATATGGGCCAATACTGCCATTCTCAGTTGTCACGGATTATGTAGATAGGCTGCCACTTAGTCAAACAGTGTTAATGCAGCTGTGCGGCAAATATTAAACACAGCAACCAACAAACACAATTAATCAGCTAATTAAGCAGAGATAAAAATACATTTGAAGTGATTAGAAGCACTCGGAAAACACTAGCTGGCAAATACGCTCTGGTTACCAATTGTGTATGACTGTATTCGTGGGGGATTTAACTCCTGGCCTCCCATGGGATTCCTGGCTATATGCCAATAAATGTCAGTGGGTTGTAGGATCTCAACTCGCTCTAGGTGGGACAACGGGGCATCGCACCAATTAGTGCCAGTCACAGAAGCCTGGCCACCA
The DNA here is from genome assembly GCF_965287045.1 of Carcharhinus amblyrhynchos. Taxonomy (NCBI): domain Eukaryota; kingdom Metazoa; phylum Chordata; class Chondrichthyes; order Carcharhiniformes; family Carcharhinidae; genus Carcharhinus; species Carcharhinus amblyrhynchos. The sequence goes on from NC_137351.1 coordinate 13,233,191, forward strand.
TCTTGTCCTGACCTTGCATCTTTCCCTGCCCCTTGCATCTCTCTGAATGAAAGCAAATTACTGCGGATGCTGGAATCTGAAACCAAAAAAGAAAACCCTGGAAAATCTCAGCAGTTGTGGCAGCATCGGTAAGGAGACCCAAAGGGTCATCTGGACTCGAAATGTCAGCTCTATTGTCTCCTTACAGACGCTGCCAGACCTGCTGAGATTTTCCAGCGTTTTCTCTTTTGATCTCTCCGAGATGGTTGGATGCCAAACTGCCTCCCAATACCTGCCCCCCCAAAGTGGCATTTAACTAGGTTAAAAGCAAATGGAATTTGCTGTAGTGCCCACGACACTTCCCTGGGTGCAGTTCAGAGATAGAAGTCTCTCGTAGTCCTGCAAATGGCATTGGAAATAATTTATTTTTGAACTTGTAGAATTATGTGGAGAACGTTTGGAGAGGGAGGCCGGGATTTTACCAGCCTGCCCACCATGGGAATCGGAGCAGGCGAGGGGCAGAGAATGGGAAGGTCCGTTGATCTCGGGCAGGATTTTACAGTTTTGGGAGGGGTGAGGCTGGAATGTCTGCAGGCACGTGCAAGCCACATGACCCTGAAAATGTTAAATTCAACCCCACTCTGGAAATGAAGCATCTGGAACTACTGGGATGCTTAACCCATCAATGGCTGAGAGAGTTCCCACTCTTTAGGCAAATCATCATAATGGTGTAATCCATTACAAATCAGAATTAAATGCTAAAAACAGACATGGAGGCGAAAGCACAAGCCAACAGTGTCAAGTGGCTGTTCTGCCAGTGCCAAGATAGGGAAAAGGGAAAATATTGCTTTATTTCCACTTGGATTTACTGCTATGGGTGGCACGGTGGCACAGTGGTTAGCACTGCTATCTCACAGCGCCAGGGACCCAGGTTCAATTCCCGGTTTGGGTCACCGTCTGTGTGGAGTTTGCACATTGTCTGTGTGGGTTTCCTCCGGGTGCTCCAGTTTCCTCCCACAGTCCAAAGATGTGCGGGTTAGGTGGATTGGCCGTGCCTAATTGACCCTAGGTGTTAGTAGGGTAAATAAGTAGGGTTACAGGGATAGGGCCTGGGTGGGGTTGTGGTTGATGCAGACCCAATGGGCCGAATGGCCTCCCTCTGCACTGTATGGATTCTACGCTCTGATGAGATGCCAGATCAAACTCGAGGGACTAAGGGGTGGGAATCCAATAGCAACCGCAGGCCTTTAGAAACAAGAGATAGATATCCTGCAAGAAAAGAAACGCCTCTTGCTGCAGTGATTAATAAAAACTCCTGCAAAATAACATTTCATTATCAAATAAATATTTCCACCAAAGCCACAATAAGTGGAATCCACACAAATCTTCCTTTTTGGAAAGTTCTCTTCCTACTGGCTTTTCCGGGCCCAGTGCTCACTCTCAGCTCCGAATGCCATTCCCCTCTCCACCACCCCCCCAATCCCCCCATCCCCCCACCCACTCCTCCTGACCCCATTCTCGAGATGCTGTTCATAGCTCGACAGAGAACTCAGCAAGGAGCTGGGAGAGAACTGGTCAAAGGGCAGCAAAACTCTGCCAGTATCATGGTGCCCCTACAGCCAAATAGCCCACTGCTAGCTGCAGCTTAGTTTCACACGAGAACAGTTGCCACTTGGGTGAGGTAGCATCTAATCACTGAGTCCCAGCAACAGGATTTGGAGAGTCGGTGCGGGCCCAATGGGCTGAATGGCCTCACTTAGCCCTGGAGGGATTCCATGGTTCTATGGAATAGAGAGAGTTAACAGTTCAGTTAATGTTTGCTCACAGCTATCATGTTTACTCTAGAAGATTTTGCATTTCTATAGCACCTTTCACAACCTTAGCATGTCCCAATGCACTTCACAGCCAATGAAGTACTTTTCAAAGTGTTGTAATACTGGAAGCACAGCTGTCAATTTACGCAGAGCAAGATCCCACAATCAGCCATGAGCAGATAATCCATTTTTACAGATTTAGTTGAGGGACAAATATTGGTTCGTCTTCAAAATGATGCAGAAGGCCATGCTTGTTTCAATATTTCGGCTGGAATTCTACCGTCCTGCCCCCCCCATGGAAATTGGAGCAGGCGAGGGGCGGACCATGGGGAAGTACATTGACCTCGGGCTGGATTTTCTGGTTTCGGGGCGACTGGAAAATCCCACCCATCGTCCCAAAGGTGGCACCTCTCCCTGAGCAAAGTGATGACAGGGTTTGAGGCGGGGTAATTAACCAAAGAAACATTTGCGCTGGTGAATTGAACAATGATAGGGAGGCAGAAACTCAGAATTAATAACAAAAACAAAATGGGGAGGTTTAGATGGAACTTTTTCACACAAGAGGTTATTAGAATGTAAAGTGCTTTATAAAGCAGAAACAGGTTCAATTACATCCCTCAACATTTAGCTAAACACAGGAGAGGATATATTATAAATTAATAGACAGAGGGGGTGAGAAAATGAGAGTTTCGAGAGATTGGGAGGAATAGAATGAGTGAGCATGAATAAGAAATTTCTGTGAAGACAGTAGAGAAGCTGGAATTGTTCTCCTTGGAGCTGAGAGGGCCGATGTGGGTGGCACGGTGACACAGTGGTTAGCACTGCTGCCTCACAGCATCAGGGACGTGGGTTCAAGTCCCAGCTTGGGTCACTGTGGAGTTTGCACATTCTCCCCATGTCTGCATGGGTTTTCTCCAGGTGCTCCGGTTTCTTCCCACAGTCCAAAGATGTACATGTTAGATGCATTGGCCATGCTAAATTGCCAGTGTCCCAGGATGCATGGGTTAGAGGAATTTGTAGGGTTAATATGTGGGTTTAAGGGGATCGGGCCTAGTAGGCTTGTTGTCAGTACAGACTCGATGGGCCAAATGGCTTTCTTCTGTATTGTAGGGATGCTATGATTCTATGATGCTCTAGTTTCTTCCTGCAGTCTGAAAGATGCGTAGATTAGGTGGATTAGCCATGCTAATTTGTCCTTTAGCGTTTGAAGATGTATAGGTTAGATTAGCCATGATATATGTGTGGGTTTTTGGGGATAGGGCGGGGGAGAGGCCCTAAGTTAGATACTCTGACAGAGTGTCAGTACAGACTCAATGGGCTGAATGGCCTTGTCTGTGATGTACAGATTCTATGTACCTTTCCCATCTCACATCTTCATCACCAAACTCCTTGTTGCTGCTGCCTAGAAGCACTGCCCATCTGACAATGCAGCTTCTTCCCAAATGGATTCACATGGGAATGTTTGGAATTGTATATTTCTGTCGGGGAAGGGATGGGACGTGTTCAGTTAGTTTGAGGGCATGGGGACATGGCTGAAAGTAGTCATGCATTGACAATGGAAGGGACAGGCTGGACAGTGTGATAGCTTCTCGTTTTACACTTACTCATTATCATTAAAAACAACTGAGGGAGTACACAGCAATAAATGAATGAGATAACAGCAAAATACCGCGGGTTCGGGAAAGAAAAACAGAAAATGCTGGAAAACCCCAGCAGATCTGACAGCATCTGTGGAGAGAGAATTGAGCCAACGCTTCAAGTCTGGGTGACCCTTCATCAGAGTAGTGTGAATCTGACTGTCACAGATCCAGTCCGATGGCCAAATAAAATTCATCCCTTGGCCACATAAGAAAGCAGGACAAATGACCAAAACCTTGGTCGAAGAAATGTTCATGAGCGTCTTAAAGGAGGGGAGAGAGGTGGAGAGGGTTAGGAAGAGACTCTAGAGTTTAGGACCCAGACAGCTGAAGGCAAATGCCATTAATAGCGGCACAATTAAATTCAGGGGTGAGCGAGAAAGAAAGACCTGAACTGGAAGAGCGCAGAGATCTGGGACCATTGTAGGACAGGAGGAGATTACAGAGATAGGAAGGGATGATGTATTTATTCCACTGTTAGGGTAAATCGGTGTTCCCCTGAGTTGAGAAAACTGGGGAATACAAGAGGCCAGATCCATAGATTAGGAGCATGTTAAAGAACTTGTGTTGCTCCAGTCCACACTGTTATTGAATGGAAAAGCGGGCGGGTGGTCATTCATAATTGATTCATTATTTGCTCCAAATTCTTGATGATCAGAAGGCGATGGAGGGAGGTGGCTGATGGAAAGCAGGGGAGGTGTACTGGAAAGTGATGGATGAGAGAACAGACAGCAGGCATTTCACAGGGGTCCTCATCAGCCCCAGCATAGCCGCTGACCGCCCCCCTCCCCCGGCAGCTGACCGGCTCACACAAGCCGAGGAGCTCCTGAATACGAGGAACGGCCCCGATAGTCATTCCTATCGGGGAATCGGGCGAATGGAGAATATCACCGACCTTCTGATGAACAGTGAGAAAGACGGGAAGGAGAAGGAAGGTCCAAAGGTAAATTTGCATAAAAATAAGAGAAGACCCAAAGCGGATGTCAATATTGGTGCGAAGAAACAATGGGCAAAGCAAAAAGCAATCTTCAGAGCAGTAAACAATGATAGTTGTAAACAATGCAACTAATTGGCAGCAATGTACCACCTCTGTGTGGCTCAGCCTGTGGGACTGTGTCGTTACTGATCAGGGGTGCGGCTGGGATGGAGGAGGGGGGTGCCTCTTAGTGAAGGGGAGGCATTAAGTCAGTTTGGAATATTTGCTGTTACATTTTGGCATATAAACAACTAACCGTTACCAAATCCTGGGCTTGAGTGGGTTGCTATCATTATCAAATTAATTACCATAAAATCAACACAGTTCAATCTATTAGAATAATTATGTTCACTGTAACCACTCAGACCTGTCAGATTCCAATGAGAAGATTGTTTAGATGAACACAGATCGCACAGGGGAGAACATTTCTTAAAGTCACAAATCAATCTGTTCAAGCATCAGTTCATTCAAAGCTTCTTTATAATCAGAGAATCCCTGCAGTGCGGAAGAGGCCATTCGGCCCATCGAGCCTGCAGCAAATCTCTGACAGAATATCTTACCCAGGCCCCCTCACCTTCCCTATCCCTGTAACCGTGCACATTTACTGTGGCCAATCCACCAAACTGAAAAATCTTTGGACATTAAGGAGCAATTTAGCATGACCAATCCAACTGACCTGCACATCTTTGGACACTGAGGAGTAATTGGCACCACATCTACCAACATTCACTCCCTCCACCACCAATGCTCAGTCGCAGCAGTGTGTACTATCCACAAGGTGCACTGCAGCCATTCACCAAAGATCCTTAGACAGCACTTTCCAAACCCACAACCACTTCCACCTAGGAAAACAAGGACAGCAGATACATGGGAACACCGCTGATTGCAAGTTCCCCTCCAAGCCACTCGCTACCCTGACTTGAAAATATATCGCCCTCTCTTCCTTTGCAGTCGCTGGGTCAAAACCCTGGGATTCCCCCCCTATTGGCATTGTGGGTCAACCCACAGCACGTGGACTGCAGCGACTCAAGATAGCAGCTCACCACCACCTTCCCAAGGGGCAACCAGGAATGGGCAATAAAAGCTGGCCAGCCAGTGACACCCATGTCCCCTGAATTCATATTTAAAATAAAATACTATAGCCAATCCACCTAGCCTGAGTATCACTGGAACAGGAGTATCCAGAAGAAACCCACACTGACACAGGGGGAACGTGCAGACTCCATGCACACAGTGAGCCGAGTCCAGGATCGAACCTGGGTCCCTGACGCTGAGAGGCAGCAGTGCTAACCATTGTGTCACCACGCCACTCATAAATCAGGGGGTCACACTATGATATGGGCTCCCACTGGGAATTCTGGTGGCGTAATGGAGGGGCGTCCAGGAGTTGTCCCTTGTGATCCTTCGGGTGGAATCATGCAAGAAAAAGAAAAAGTTGGCAAGAGTATTCAGCTGTCACGGGACATCATTGTAATCTCACTCACTGTCCAGCAGTGTTTCTGCTTTGGTGTCAGGAGAGGGGAACTGATCTGTCTCGGCTCTGAGCCCAGGAATTGGAGTTGCAATCTCTGGTCTGCTTCAGAAATCTAGTAAAACTGAAGAAAGATAAAAATGAGGGAATGCAGTCCTTCAGCAAGGCATTTATTGCACTATCTGCATGAAGCTTTGTTCAGTTGGAAAAGGGTTAAGGTAGAGACATGTTTGAATGAAACATTGAAAGTCGCATCATGTGGATATAAGGAATCTCACGGTCACTACTTGAGGAACAGTAGGTGAGTTCTCTCCATTGTCCTGAGCCATTATTTATCCCTTGAACTAAATCATTACAGTGGATCGTTATCTGATTACTGCTTGTGGGAGCTTGCTGTGCACAAATTGGCTGCTGCGTTTCCTACACTGACTACAATTCAGAGGCTGGTAATTGACTGTAAAGTGTGTCCTGAGGTTGGTATGGGTGCTACGTAAATACAAGACCCTTTAATAAAAAATGAGCCGAGAGATGATTGTTGTTGATGTCTGGGTGTCAGCCTGTAACAGGTTCCATCAATCAATAAAATCACCAACGGCGGAATGCCGGATAAAGCTGTTAGCTCTGATATAACCATCTCATGTCTGGGTTTATGGCATTCTGCATGGTCCAAGTAGATTCAACATTCACTTTTTCTCTCTCTCCCTCTGTCAATGATGTCTCCAGGTGCCAATAAACTATCTTCATGGAGCCATTGTCCAGCTGATTGAGAAACAGGTTGGCGAGATGGCCCTGTCACCATGGTAGTATTCCTGTGCCAGCCTCCATGACGTGCCGTGAGTATGTGCCACAGTGTCCTGTCCCACAGGAACGGGGACTTGTTGCATCACGGCAGAGATGGCATGCTGGACTCTGTTAGAATGTAACCAGTGACAACTTTGTATTGGATATAGTGTGACCAATGGGAACAAGATGTAAGGGTCAGCTGACCCAGTAAACCATGGAACCAATTACAGAGGGATGTAAAAGTCAGCTGACCAGCTGATTCACTATAAATAAGGAACTATGTAGAATTGCTTGGAGTGCCCCAGGGTGAGGCATCAAGTTTGAAGTAATGATGTTTCTTCATTAAACCCTTCCTTTGGTTTGTAAGTTTTGTTGTATTTTCATTAGTTGCACTTAGAAGAGTGCACGAAGGGTGGGAGAAGTTAGATTAATTAATCATTTCAACAGAGGTCAATAGATTTCATTTTGCTAGACATGGGTATAAATGGAGCCAGAGATGGGGTGGCACAACGGTTAGCACTGCTGCTTCACAGCTCCAGGGACCCAGGTTCAATTCTCAATTTAGGTCACTGTCTGTGTGGAGTCTGCATGGGGTTCCATCAGGTGCCTTGGTTTCCTCCCACAGTCTGAAAGACATGCTGGTTAGGTGCATTGGCCATGCTAAATTCTCTCTCAGTATACCTGAACAGGCGCTGGAGTGTGGAGACTAGGAAATTTTCACAGCAACTTCACTGCAGTGTTAATGTAAGCCTACTTGTGACACTAATAAATAATGAGGAGGGTGGATGGAACTAATTAAAGATCAGCCATGATCACACTAATGGTAAAATAGGTTTGAGGGGCTGAATGGCCTCCTCCTGTTCCTACACAACTGTAAATCGCTAATCTATCGCATGAATTGACGGCTTGGGGTAAGATGCCAAAGTGTTGCTTTGCCTAAATGAGACTAATCGCCACGTCAGTCAGCACCTTCAAGGTGGAATCACATTATCACCAGTTTCATCCACACCATTACTCTGAGGATATTGCTCTTGTAACCCAGTCATACTGAAGAACAGATTGACAGCCAGACTGAACATGAGGCTTCACACAGGAAGAGACGACAGGTCTTATGAAAATGGTCAGAGTGGCAGAATGATCACACTGAGCTCTTGCGTTCAATCGCTTTGCAAGCTCAACTCACAAGAGAACTATTGCTTTGTAAAGACAAATTAAAGCAGTTCAATGTTGCATCCACAGTAATCCCCAGTCACAATCCCTTGTACAAAAAGCGGATGAAAAGCTACTTTCGAATATATTTGTGGCTTTACTCAAAGGTCTGAACACCAACATGGAGCTGTGTTTGATCAGACTGTCCCAGGCCCCCACAACAGAAGGAGATGATTGGCTTCGAACACAAAGCTGTTCATTGGGGACTTTTTTTACTCCTCAAACCCTGCTCCATTCTTTCACCTCCACACCTGATTATTTCAGTATTCCCTTGGCCAGCCTCCCAGATTCCCTCTTCTGTAAAATTCAAATCACCCAAAACCTGCTGTCTGTGTTCTAACTCACGCTGGATACCATTCACTGATCACCCTCGTCTCCTCGAAACAACACTGGCTCCCAGTGAGCCAAGATCTCAAATTTAAAATTCCCATTGAGTGTTCAAATCTTGAGTCTGATCCTCTCACGGCCTCTGTAACTTCCCACAGCTCTGCAACCATCTAATCTCCCTCTGCTGTGCCAATTCTCACAGTCACTTTATCATAGTGTTAAATGTAAGCCTACTTGTGACTAATAAATAAACTTTGCTTTTACTGTTTACAGTTTGGATTTCTCGTGCATTCGCCAACTTCCTTTTACAAAATCACCATCGATTGTCCAGTCTCAGGGCTCTAGAATCTCCTCACCAATAACATCCACTCACCAATACCACCCCCTCATCAATATCACCTCTCCATCAATACCACCCCCCCCCCCATCAATCCAACCTCTCCGTCAATACCACCCTTCATCAATGCCACCATCCCCCCCGCAATCAATCCAACCTCTCCGTCAATACCACCCTTCATCAATGCCACCATCTCCCCCCCCATCAATCCAATCTCTCTGTCAATATCACCCCCTCACCGCCTTTGAGATGTTATTTAAATGCTACTTTATTGAGGTGCGATTGAGATGGAGCAAAATGCAATGTCCTTCCTTCCCGTGGCAATTGCTACGGGAAATCAATGCTGCAGCAGATCCGAACACTCAGATGGACCCCATGGCGTATGGTGGACAAACTATCCACACGGAATTTGTGGCCACTCTCAATTACATGCAGGGCAGCTTCCGGTTTCCCCTCATTGACCAAACGTACAGTTTGGTAAATGCTGTGAAACCTATGTTGGTTTTCTGGGACAGCATCAGACTGGAGCTAATCCACCTCGGTCCAGATGTGCATGCTGTACAGCAAGCCCCAAGTAGGCCTGATCAACTGCGACGTTGTTGGAAAACTGCCTGCAATAGATCAAATGAGGCTGGTATCACCTCGGTCTGTGCTCCTGGAAGGGATCCCCAATGCTAAAGCAGGTAATAGTTAATCAGCTGGACAGCTCTGCGTAACAGAGCGCCAGAGACCAGGCCCCGGGGTGAGTTTCGGTAATTGTAGCTGCAGTAAGGAGAGAGGACACAGTCAGGATCTACAATGACCCAGTTCACCCAAACCAATCACTGCCCAGATCTCATCACCCTGTGGAGATGATTGAACTGGTTACAGCCAACATGCCCAATGCGAAGAGTTTCAGCATCTTGGACACAAAGTGTGGATTCTACTGGATGAAGAATCCTCAAAATTCACGACATTCATGTCTCCGGGAGGGGGGCTGGGGGGTTAGTTGGCAGGTAGCGTTCCCTCCTTATGGGATCTCCATGGGGGAGAGGTTTTCCTATAACGCTGGGTGCAACTCTTTGCAAGACAACCCTGGACCTTAAGGAGGTCCAACTTAAACCCAACTTCGAAAGGGGGATTCAGAGCCTGAGATGTTACCTTGCTGTATTTCGAGCTTTCCCCACAGAGGCTCAATCTTCCCGTCAGCCTAAACACTGTGGACGGGTGGAAAACAGCCCTTAATTGGCCACTTAAGGGCCTCAATTGGGGTAAGGATGGGCTACCCGTCTGGGGGGCCGCCTACTACAGTGTGAAATCGCTGTGTGATCAGGGTGATGGGAATTCAGAGGGACTCCTGTCCCTTCCATTTCATTCTCCCCCCTCCTTTCTCTAAAAGCCTGCCTGTAAAACTCTGGCCAGTATCTTTAGAATATCAGTTATGAGGTTTTAAAGACAGAATTTTGTATTGTACATATTAATTACATGCTCTGTAGACCTGAATAAGATAGCCAGAGTTCACCTCTGTCAATAGCAAGTGACATTAACCCCTGAACACTTGTTTAAAATCGGTTACCGCAGATATTAATAACCAGATATTAATAATCATTAGGTGCAGACAAAGAAAATGACTAACTGTACGCAGAATAGGTTAGCCATTCCATATTAATGAGTCATCTGCTTTGGAATTATTTCAAACAGAATCACACAGTCTCTGTCACGGTGGCAGTGAGACGTCGGAAAGCGAGGAGGCCCCAACAACCCAGGCCCCAAAACACGTCAAAGTCTCAGCCATCCGGAACATTCTCAACACACTCACCACCAATTTCAACGGCACCCCCCCACCCCATGAACCACCTTTCTGACGGAGGTCAAAGTTCCTGAGTTTGTATGAGCGTAATTCTGAGATCTCATTATCCTCTTATCCATACATTTATCTGACAGGATAAAAGGGAGGCCTATGACCAGGCTATCATCAAAGATTAATGGAAAGTATGGGGAAGAAAATCAGAGCTAACATGCATTGTGTTTAGCACGAGTGATGGGACTGACAGGGTTATTAATCAGCGGCTGAACAGATTTAAGCCTGTCCTCACTGGTTCCTAGCATCTCTTTCCAATTTAAGTCTTTAGATTCTCCTTACTATGGCAACTGCAGGTCAAAAAGCCAGTTACTAATTGGTTCTACAGGGTACTGAATAGTAATGAGAAGGGTCCAATTATAAAATCACTTGGCATTAGAGGTGATTAGAATGTAAGGGAACCGAGTAGGGCAGGGATGATAGGCATTACAGATAGGCTGTTTATCACGCTCACACATCTTCCCCTGGTGTTAGCTATTAATAAAATGGATAGATCAATGCCAGCATTAATTTTATGGGACGACGGCAAAAAAAAAACACCCAGTATTCCCGGGATGATTTTACCTTATTCATTATTCTGTTTAAGTTTACTTGAAAGCTCAGCACCGCCTTGGGGAGGAGGGAGCCGGGATCACACAACAGGAACAGGGAGTATCGCAGAGCAGCAGCGCCTTGGTCCTCGCAGGCCAACCAATGTATCCTGCAGCCACACAGACATCCCGCTGGCAAAGAGTGCAGCCCTAACAGCAAGGATTTGCATTTCGCCACTTTGACTTGGGGAAATGCCCCAAGAGAGATGGCAAAAGCATTATTAGGCCCAGGTTGACACCGAGGCCCGTGAGGAGGAAATACAGCTTGTGACCAATGGTTTGGCAAGGTCACCGCTCTCAGTGCTGGATTCCAATTGATCCAAACTCCAACCCCCATGCTGCGCTGAGCTGATCTAGACAGAGGAAGGCAACTCCAATAGGGTTGGGCCAATGGTGGGATGTTAAAAAAAAAAGCAACACGGTGGCACAGTGGTTAGCGCTGCTGCCTCACAGCATCAGGGTCTTGGGTTCAATTCCAGTTCATTGTCTGTGTAGAGTTTCCATGTTCTCCCCATGTCTGTGTGGTTTTCCTCCGGGTGCTCCAGTTTCCTCCCACAGTCTAAAGATGTGTGGGTTAGGTTAATTGGCCAGGCTAAATTGACCCTAGCGTCAAGCAGATTAGCAGGGTAAATGAGAGTTACGAGAATACAGCCTGGTCAGTACAGACTCAATGGGCCAAATGGCCTCCTTCTGCATAGAATCCCTGTAGGATTCTATGATCAAAGAGATAGGTTTTCAAATTATAGAAGGAGAGCGAGGCAAGATGTCAGGGAACAGGATTCCTGAGCCTGGGCTTTGGAATAAAAGCAAAATACTGCAGCTGCTGGAAGCCTGAAGCGAAAACAGAAAATGCTGGAAAATCTCAGCAGGTCTGACAGCATCCAAGGATAAAAAATAGTGTTAACATTGCGAGTCCATATGACACTGTTCTTCAGGGTTGAAGAGAGAAAGGAATGTGTTGGATTATATACTGTGTAAGAGGGAGGTGGAGCAAAGTAGGTCAGTGATTGGTAGGAGTGAGGAGCAATTGCAACAAAGATGTGGAAGGCACAGGACAGCGGAAGTGTTAATGGCAGCGTGGGGGACTATAGAAGGTGCTGATAGTGGCGTAAAGGTAAGATAGCAAAATGATAGGAGAGCAGAGGTTAGTTCTCAGTGAAGGCAAAACAAAAGAACGGATAGCCGAGTGGGGGAGGCGAAGGTGGGGGGGTGGGTTTGCATTGGGACAAAAATGTTTTGGCTACTAAAAGGGACAAGGTAGAAGAGAAAGGTCACAGTTTAAAGCTGTTGTCAGCATTCTATAGGGACCACTCCTTCGGTGACATTCTGGTCCTTTACTCCATCAATCCAACTCCTCAAGCCATTCCCATGGCACCATCCCATGCAATTGTACAAATTGTAGCTGCTGCCCCTCTACCTCCTCCCTCTCCACTGTTCAAGGCCCCAAACATTCCTTTCAGGGGAAGCAACATCTCACTAGCCCTTCCTGAAATTGGGTTCACTGTATTCGCTGCTCCCATTGCCATACCATTCATAGAAAAGGAAACCAGAGAGTGCAGAATCTAGTGTTACAATCATAGCTAGGTGTAGAGAAAGATCAACTTAATGCAAGGTAGGTCCATTCAAAAATCTGACAGCAGGAGGGAAGAAGCTGTTCTTGAGTCGATTGGTACATGACCTCAGACTTTTGCATCTTTTTCCCAATGGAAGAAGGTAGAAGAGAAAATGTCCTGGGTGTGTGGGGTCCTTGATTACGTTGGCTACTTTGCCGAGGCAGTGGGAAGTGTAGACAGAGTCAATGGATGGGAGGCTGGATTGGGCTACATTTATGTCCTTTTGTAGTTCCTTGCGGTCTTGGGCAGAGCAGGAGCCATACCAAGCTGTGATATAACCAAAAAGAATGCTTTCAGTGTGGTCTCTTCTATACTGGATAGACTAAACACAATCTGGGTGAATGCTTTTCATGACATCTTTTCTCAGTCTGCGAGCATGGCCCCAACATAAGAACATAAGAAATAGGAGCAGGAGTAGGCCATCTAGCCCTTCGAGCCTGCCCTGCCATTCATTAAGATCATGGCTGATCTGTCGCTGCTCAGTTCCACTTTCCCGCTTTCTCCCCATAACCCTTAATCCCCTCTCTTATCAAGAACCCATCAACCCGCTTCTTAAAAATATTTAGCGAGGCAGCCTCCACCACTTCAACGGGCAGAGAATTCCAGAGATTCACCACCCTTTGAGTGAAGAAGTTCCTCCTCAACTCTGTTCTAAACGGCCCCCCTTTTATCTTGAGGCTGTGCCCCCTAGTCCTACTGTCTTTTTTGAGCAGGAAGAGTCTCTCCACCTCTATCCTATCCATCCCATTCATCATCTTATACGTCTCAATGAGATCTCCCCTCATTCTTCTAAACTCTAGCGAGTACAAGCCCAGTTTATTCAGCCTCTCCTCATAGCTCAACCCCCTCAACTCCGGTATCAGCCTAGTAAACCTCCTCTGCACTCCCTCCAAGGCCAAAATATCTTTGCGCAGGTGCGGCGCCCAAAACTGCACACAGTACTCCAGCTGCGGCCTCACCAATGCCCTATACAGCTGCAGCAAGACCTCCCTCCTTTTTTATTCAATCCCCCTCGCTATGAAGGCCAGCATCCCATTCGCCTTCCTGACCACCTGCTGCACCTGCAAGCTGGGTTTTTGCGACTCATGCTCAAGGACCCCGAGGTCCCTCTGCACCGTCGCCTGCTGCAGTTTTTCGCCCCGTAAGTAATAGTCCTTCCTACCATTCTTCCTACCAAAGTGGACCACCTCACACTTGCCAACATTAAATTCCATTTGCCATTTCCTGGCCCATTCACCCAGCCTATCTAGATCCTTCTGCAGACTCTCCACACCCTCCGCACAATTTGCCGTTCCCCCAATCTTAGTGTCATCAGCAAATTTCGACACCCTACACTCGGTTCCCTCCTCCAGATCAAAAACATTCCTGTTGCTTGCTAACTTAGCATCTTGCTCTCATGCCCACAGGACCATCCTTGGCCTGTTGCAATGTTCCACTGAAGCCCAACACAAGCTGAAGGAGCAGCATCACATTCTCCAATCAGCCACACTACAGCTCTCAGCACTCAACACTGAGTTCAGCAACGTTAAACTGAGATCTTTCTCCTCTCTCTCGACACCATTTTTTATTCCAAACATTTTACATCTTTTGTCCCAACAAATTCCCCCCTCCACAACCACACCTAACTAGGCCATCTGTCATTTGTTCTTAAGATTTGCTTTCACCCAGCACTGACATTTGTTTCTCTCATTAACACATTCTTGACTTTAGAAAGTGTAAAGGAGAACATGCCCCTGTCTACATCAACGGGGATGAAGTAGAAAGGGTCGAGAGTTTCAGGTTTTTAGGTGTCCAAAGCACCAACAACCTGTCCTGGTTCCCCCAATGCAGACATTATAGTTAAAAAAGCCCACCAATGTCTCTACTTTCTCAGAAGACTAAGGAAATTTGGCATGTCCGCTACGACATGCATCTTTAACAGATGCATGAGTTGATTGCACTATCCGTGTTACACAGTGAACAGCAATGGCCTAAGGAATTGTCCAAGAAATTTGAATTTGAGTTGTATGGAGAGGCTGGATAGACTGGGACTTTTTTCTCTGGAGCGTTGAAGGCTGAGGGGTGATCTTATAGAGGTCTCTAAAATAATAAGGGGCATTGGTCAGCTAGATAGTCAATACCTTTTCCCAATGGTAAAGGAGTCTAAAAGAGTCTAGAGGGTTTAAGACGAGAGGGAAGAAATACAAAAGGGTGCAGAGGGGCAATTTTTTCACACAAAGGGTGTTGAGTGTCTGGAACGAGCTGCCAGAGGAAGTAGTAGAGGCGGGTACAGTTTTGCCTTTTAAAAAGCATTTAGACAGTTACATGGGTAAGATGGGTATAGAGGGAAATGGGCCAAACGCAGGCAATTCGGACTAGCTTAGGGGTTTAAAAAAAAGGGTGTTCATGACAAATTGAGCTGAAAGGCCTGTTTACATGCTGCAAACCTCGATGACTCTAAATGCAAAAATCTCTGCTCTAGAATTCAGCATCACTAGAATTACACTGACCCTTTGATTGACAGGTACTCCATCGGTTACAGCCTCCCAGTCTTAGCCCCCTTCTGAAGGGGTACATTTTACTAATAATGGTCCCAGTACAAATTATCCCGTGTTCACAGAAGATATCAGGAATTCTATCAGACAGTTTGACTGACAGTCAGAAATCACACAAATGGGAAATGTGCAAATTGAGAAGGCTATTAAAAAAGGCACATGGGATCCTGGGCATTTTAAATAGAGGCAAAAGAGCAAAATGACAAGGAAATAATGTTAATCTTTTATAAACCACTGGTTGAACTCCAGCTAGAATATTCTGAGGACCATATTTTAGGAAGACATCATGGAATCATAGAACTCCTACCGAGTACAGAAGAAGGCCATTCGGCCCATTGGGCCTGCACTGACAACAATCTCATCCATGTCCTATCCCCTTAATTGCATATATTTACCCTACTAACCCCCCTAACACAAAGAGGCAATTTACCATGGCCGACCCACCTAAGTTATGTATCTTTGGAGTGTGGGAGGAAACCGGAGTACCAGGAGGAAACCCACGCAGACACAGGGAGAATGTGCAAACTTCACACAGACAGTCGCCCAAGGCTCGGATTGAACCCAGGCCCCTGGAACGGTGAGGCAGCAGCGCTAACCACCGTGCCACTATGCCACTGTAACACTGTGTTGTGATATCAAGGTTTTGGTGGGGATGTAAGGGAGATTTCCATCACTGGATACCCGAGATAAAAAGGTTCTGTTGCACAGACACACTTGTGAAGCTGGATGAGGGAAGAGAAGGCTGAAGAGGGATTTGATAAAGGTGTTCAAAATCACAATTGATTTTGACAGAGTGAGTCGGGAGAGACAGCTTCCATTGGCCGAGCCAGAGGAGAAAGTGATTGAAAAAAATACTGGCTAAAAAAAGACCAAGCTTGACAATGAAAATATTTGACAAGCGAGTTCTTATGGTGTGGAATCAGCGAGCCACCGGGAGATTCAATATCAGCCTCACGGCTGGGGGGGGTGAGGTAGCTGGACATGGTGCAGTTTGGCAGGGTTACTCCGTACACTCTACATTGAGAATCCCTCTGACTGCCCCCCCGTCACTACCCCCTGCTCCCCACTCCACCCCCTCAGCCCCCCCATCCCACCCCCTCAGCCCACCCCTCTCCCCACTCCACCCCCTCAGCCCACCCCATCCCACCCCCTCAGCCCACCCCTCTCCCCACTCCACCCCCTCAGCCCACCCCATCCCACCCCCTCAGCACACCCCTCTCCCCACTCCACGCCCTCAGCCCACCCCATCACACCCCCTCAGCCCCACCCCCTCCCCCCTCCACCTCTTCAGCCCAACCCCCTCCCCACTCCACCTCCTCAGCCCAACCCCCTCCCCACTCCACCTCCTCAGCCCAACCCCCTCCCCACTCCACCCCCTCAGCCCACCCCCCTCCCCACTCCACCCCCTCAGCCCAACCCCCATCCCACCCTCTCAGCCCCACCGGCCACAGGACTTAGACCCAGAGCAGCGAATTCCATCCAAGGTTGTATTAGAGGCAGCTGGAGATGGTGGGACTTTATCTGGCTCCCATTTCATTTGTTTGGAAAACTAAAAGTCTGTTTTTCACGTTTACTCAGTGGCTCTCAAACAAAGTGATATCGATTGATACGGTGCATTATTTTCCTGATGTATTTATTTTCACCCTCCAGTCGAATGATAAGGTGGGCAGCGCAGTGGCACAGCTGCCTCCCAGTTCCAGGGACCCGGGTTCGATTCCCGGCTTGGGTCGCTATCTGTGTGGAGTCTGTGCGTTCTCCCTGTGTCTGCGTGGATTTCCTCCGGGTGCTCCGGTTTCCTCTCACACTCCAAAAATGTGCAGATTGGGCCATGCTAAATTCCTCTGTAGAGTCAGGGGGATTAGCTGGGTAAATATGAGAGCATACAGGGATAGAGCCTGGGTGGGATTGCGCTAGGTACAAACCTGATGGGCCGAATGAACTCTTTCTGCACTGTAGGGATTCTGTGATTCTATAAAGTTTTCTGATGAACAGCTTTGTTTAATTATGCAAGGCCCGAGTGGTTCATGATTTTTTAAGCACAACCTCATGAGGGTGAATTTTTCCTGTCCCGCAGTGGGCAGGACACAGACCGTGCACAGGTCTGTTAACCTCAGGTGGGATTTTCTAATCACGCTCGCCCCCCCCCAAATTCCACCCGAGGTCAACGGATCTTTACACGGTCCATGTCCCGCCTCCTGCGATTCCTTTGGTGGCAGGATGGAAAATTCCACCCATAATGTTGATTATCCTGAATGCTCTCATCTTTACAGTTTGTCCAATCGAACCAGATTTGTTTGACACACCTGGTCCGCCATGGGCTGCCTGGTGCATTCCTGGAGATGTCGTCACCATTTCCTTTCTCCAGCCGCACTGCGCCCTATAATCCTCCTCATCCTGCCTTTCCAACCAGGAACTGAACAGACTCTTCAAAGGACAAGCAGCCAAGGAGGCCATTCAGCTCATCATGCCTGTGCCAGCTCTTTCAAAGAAATATCCAATTAGTCCCAACCCATATAAATTTGCCCCTTAAAATATACATCCAATTCCTCTTTGCATTTGCTTCCACTGTCCTATCAGGGCCACTCTCCCACCTTTCCTCTGTAATACTGCACATTTCTCCTCTTCAAATAATGATCCAGTTCCCTCTTGACATCTAAATTGACTCTGCTTCCATCACCTTCTCAGGCGGCACACTCCAGCTCCTAACCAACCCCTAACTAACTACCCCCTAAATGTTACCCTACTGACACTGGATCCACTCAGCCAACCTCATTCCCAACATTTCTTACCGGCCTGGAAACATCCTGCTCCGGGACCTCTCGCTCCTCTCTATGCCACTACCACCCAGTCTATACTTGGATTATTAAAATCCTCCATTTTAACTACTCTCTGATTCTCATACTTGTATTCAAGGCTCACAATGTGTAGTGCACAGGTTTCTGTTTCTGCTGAAGCTGGGGGCGGTTAGCTTTATTTCTCAGAATTTGAATTTAAATAAAAGTTTCACTTCAGATCTGAGGGCAGGTTACCTCAAAGTGTAATCAGTAAGGAGCTTTCAGTTAGGGACCAGCTTAATCAGAAATCACAACCAACCACACTGTGTCAATCCGCTGACAGCTGTGTGCTGCCTGGGGTTGAAATTGTGTAGCATCAACAGTTTATTTGATATCCTTATTTGCTCCTGTCAATCTGGCCCTTTGTGCATCTCTCTCTTCCTTCACTCCACCAGTGGCAGCCATCCCTTCGGTCACCTAGACTCAATTTTCTGAGATTCTTTCCCTAAACTACTCAAATTATCCTTCAAGTTATACCTTCAGAGCTATTTTATTAACCCAGTTTTTGGTCACCCAGCTAATGTTTCCTTACATGACTATTGGGTCTATAAAATTGAAGGCATGATTGGAGATTGGGCCTAACCCGATCCTCTTCCTCTGAAACAGATTTCTTCATGATTTTGCACCTCAGTAACTCCCCTGCCTTTCAGCTTATTTGCTGCTGAAAATCTTATCCATACCTGTGTTACCACAAAACGTGAGCATTATAACGCTCTCCTGACTGGCCTCCCACATCCCATAAACCTGAAGGCCCCCAAAACCCGGCTGCACATGTTCTATCACTCCAGCTCCTGTTCAGTGTTGCCCCCGTGCTCGCTGACCCAGTAATTCATTGATTTCGGCCTTTTGGCAAGGATTAAGTGTAAGATGAAGTTTTCAATCAAGCCCAAGATGGGGGTGAAATGTCCCAATCTTGTCAACTTGGATCTTGTTTATCTCTCTCATGGAGACCATGAATAGGATTCAATTTGAATTTTTTTTTAGGATGGAATAAAGTTTCTAAAAATACGCTCCTCCTTGTTTTGAATTCACCGCATTGCCTCCCCCTCCCTATCTCTGCAACCTCCTCCAGCTCCTCTGAGGCCTCTGCGCTCCTTCAGTTCTGGCCTCCTGATCATTCCTGTTTTAATTGCTTCACTGTTGGCGGGCATGCCTGCATCGGCCAAGGACCCAAGCTCTGGAATTCCCTCTGACTCTGCACCTCATTTCTTCCTTTAAGACGCTACAGTAAATCCTGCCCCTTTGACCAAGCTCCCATCTCTTTATTAAATTCTGTTTGATAATGCTCCAGCAACAGTGCCAAGGGACATTTTACTGGAAAGGTGGCTACATAAATGAAAGTTGCTGACATTAAATACTTCAAACGTCTACAGAATCCATTGAGTAAACAAACAGTGGGTGGAGACTGATGCCAGCGTGAATTTTACATTTGAGATACTCTGAGGGAGGCAAGAGAATGGTGGGCTGAATGAGAGTGTCAGGCACTTGCCGTACAGTGTGTGTGAGAGACAGACTTGAGGCCAAGAAGTGAGTTTGACATCTTTGTCACTCTCTCCTGCCTCCACCAATTGCTGGCTCTCTATTCAGTCTACACCACCTCCCCCCAACACTTTATTTATTAGTGCTACAAATAGGCTTACATTAACACTGCAATGAAGTTACTGTGAAAATCCCCCAGTCGCCACACTCTGGCACCTGTTCGGATACTCTGAGGAAGAATTTACCACGGCCTATACATCTAACCAGCACGTCTTTCAGACTGTGGCAGGAAACCAGAGGAAACCCACAGAGACACAGGGAGAACGTGCAGACTGCACACAGACATTGACCCAAGCCGGGAATCGAACCCTGGATCCTTGGCGCTGTGAGGCAGCAGTGCTAATCACTGTGCCACCATGCCACCCAGTATAAATCTCACCCTATTTTCCTTGTCTTCAGCCCTGAGGAGAGGTCATCCACACTCGAAATGTTGGACCTATTCTCTCCCCACCCATGCTGTCAGGCCTGCTGAGATTTTCCAGCATTTTCTGTTCTTGCTTCAGATTTCCAGCATCCGCAGTATTTAGCTTTTATTTGAGTGATTAAAAGGACATGTTTTTCAAAACAAAATGACTTGTTGCAGAACCACAGAGGACGTGATTGTAGACTGTATGAAATTTATGGAATGGGCTGGAGCCTCTAACCTCAACTCGCCGCAGATCAAAGTCATTCTTAGAGAATAACAGGAATGAAGTGTTACGTATGTAGCAAACAGGAACTGTGACAAACAGACATAAACACCTTTCCATTTTGAGATAAGTAACTTCAAATTCCCGCGAGATCCGGTTACTCACCATCTTTTACAAGTTCAGTTCCGCAAGTGAAACAGTGACCTTCTTCAAAACCGCACTGTTTATATTCTCCTCTCCCAGCACCAAACCCCCCCCCCCACTCCCCCTCAACCACCAACCACCCCCACCCACCTAACCATTCTTTATTCATAGATGTGGGCTCTCTTGTCAGTAAACAACTCCATCGCTTGCTCGCATTTCCAGAAAAAAAAAGGGAACTTTATTTTTAAAAGACGGAGGGAGGGGGAGGGCACCCCGTGGAGGGAAAGTCGAGCAGGTCTGGAAAGGAGCAGCATTGTCTGAAATGTGGTCAGCGTGTGGTTGAATGAAGAAGTTGATGGTGCAGTTTCTTGCGGTGGCAGTTCAGAGCTTCGCTTCTGCACTCAGCAAGGCCACTTCTATCGCCAGCTGAACTGAAAGTAGCTATTTCTGTTAAGTGCTAAGCACCAGACCGCTTTTGTGCAGTCAGTGTTTCACACAGTCATTTAGAAAGGGGCCTGGTTCTCCTCATGAAGCAGTTCCAGATAAACAGAGCACGCACGCTATCATTATCGATGTTAAGGGTGCCGTGTCCTCTGACTGAATTCTAAACGGCGCAATGAAAGTAAGTTAAGCGGGCGTTTCTACAACCCCATTCGCAGAGGACTTCATCACAGAATCCCTACCGTGCAGAAGGGGGCCATTTGGCCCATCGAGCCTGCACCAACTCTCTGCCAGAACATCTTACCCAGACCCTATCCCTACATAGTTACCCCATTACTCCCCCAAACCTACACATGTTGGAACTCTCGAAGGGGCAATTTAGCATGGTCAACTTGCATATCTTTGCCCAAAGTCCAAAGATGTGCAGGTTAGGATGAATGGCCATGTTAAATTGGGTAACAAGTCTCACAACACCAGGCTAAAGTCCAACAGGTTTATCTGGCAGCACAGGCTTTCGGAGTCTCACTCCTTCTTCACATAAATTGGCCCAAGGGGATTAGCGGGGTAAATATGTGGGGTTACGGGGATAGGGCCTGGATGGGATTGCTGTCAGTGCAGTCTTGATGGACTGAATGGCCTCCTTCTGCACTCTTGGGATTCTAGAATTCTTTGTCGTGTAGGAGGAAACCGGAGCACTGGGCGAAAACCCACGCAGACATAAGGAGAATGTGCAAACTCCACACAGACAGTCACCCAAGGCCAGAATTGAACCCGGGTCCCTGGCGTTGTGAGGCACCAGCGCTAACCACTGTGCCACCATGCCGCCCACTGTACAGCTGATGAAGTACTTTGTGAAGTGTAGTCACTGTTGTGATGTAAGAAGTGCTGCAGCCAATGTCCGCACAGCAAGATCCCACAAAAAAAAAGCACCATCATAATGACTAGATGATCTGATTGGTGATTGGGGGATAAATATTGTCCAGGAGCTGAGGAAAATATTCCGGCTCTGGCATGGAATTTTTACATCCAGCTGAGAGAGCGGGATGGGATCTCGGTTTAATGCCTCAATTGAGAGATGGCTCCTCTGATATTGTGGCACTCCCTCTGTACCGCACTGCAGCACAAGTCTGGACCTTGCCCAGTGGGACTTGAACCCACAACCTTCAGCATCGGAATCAAGAGCCGCAGCTGATATAATTTGTGAAGAAGAAATGCGCACTTTAACATTCTCAGCTATGGTGCAAAAGAGCTCTGACCAAAGATTTTAACTGCTGTCTTACGACAGAAAGCGATGGGTGGAAATTTAGGCCCAACAGGGACAAGCAGAGAGGAGAGCTGGGCAAGCAAGGGGCAGAAACTTGCTCGGTCGGCCAGAGGGTTTGCTTGCCTGAGCTATCCCGTTCCCAGGCCATTTCCCCGGAAGTGTGATGGGGAGGGTGTGGGTAGGATGACCTGTGCCCAAGCAGCAAGTATCCAATTAAAGGGGCCAATTGGCCATTTAAATTAAGGCCTATTGTCAATGGGCCTGAACACCAGTCTTAATTGAACAGCAAGCCTGATTCACTGGCCCCCAACTTGTCAGTTCAGGAAAAACCACAACCAGGCACTAATCCCCAAACAGTGTGGGGTCATGACCCCGATTTGACACTTAACATCAGTAGTCCAAATCCTAACCCAAAACCCAGCCCAAGACTGCAGAGTCTCAGAGTCATCCAACGGTGGCATAGTGGTTAGCACTGCTGCCTCACAGCTCCAGGGACCCAGGTTCAATTCCGGCTTCGGATCTCTGTCTGTGTGGAGTTTGCACTTTCTTCCTGTGTCTGTGTGGGTTTCCTCCGGGTGCTCCAGTTTCCTCCCACAGTCCAAAGATGTGAGGTTTAGGTGCATTGACCATGTTAAATTGTCCCTTAGTGCCCTGGGATATGTAGGATTGAGGGATTAGTGGGGTAAATATGTGCGGTTATAGAGATGGGATAGTTGTTGGTGCAGACTTGATGGGCTGAATGCCCTCCTTCTGCACTGTGGGGGTTCTGTGACATCACACAACTGTGCCATTACGGTTGACATTGTAAATTCAAATAGAATCACAGAGCTAAGGTGTCGCTTGATGGCAGTAACAGATTCGAGGGGCTGAATGGCCTCGTCCCACATTCCTAAATGATTTCCTCGTGAGTGGGCTGCATGGACGACTGTGTCTGAGGCACAGGTGGAGCTGGAGTGAGGCAGGAAGGGAAGAAAGTGTAAGTCAGACAAAGTCAGAAACAGTTGAGTAATGTGCTGAGTAACCCCAAATGAGAAGGGTGACTCATGTAAAGAAACAAATGTCTTAATAGTGGAAATTTAGTTCCCCTTAAAATGACCATCTTTATCATGGAGCTAATGAGAAATTGTAAGAGCCATGTAGAAAGAGGAAACAAAGCAAAAATAAAGGATTTATAAATATATAAATCTAAAAGTTTGTGTACAAATCCTGTGGGCAAGGGTCACAGGATAAAGCAGTCACATCTCCCGACTTTGACTTAACATTGTCGTATGAGGAACGGTTGAGGACTCTGTCTGTATTCATTGGAGTTTAGAAGGATGAGGGTGGAGATCTTACTGAAACTTCCAGGATACTGCGAGGCCTGGATAAAGTGGACATGAAGAGGGTGTTTCCACTAGTAGGAAAAACTAGAACCAGAGGGCACAACTTCAGGCTAAAGGGACAATCCTTTAAAACAGAGATAAGGAGGAATTTCTTCAGCCAGAGAGTGGTGAATCTGTGGAACTTTTCGCCGCAGAGGGCTGTTCATTGAGTGTCTTTAAGACAGAGAGAGATAGGTTCTTGATTAATAAGGGGATCAGGGGTTATGGGGAAAAGGCAGGAGGATGGGGATGAGAAAAATATCAGCCATGATTGAATGGCGGAGCAGACTCAATGGGCCGAGAATGACCTAATTCTGCTCTTACGTCTTATGATCTTATCACAGAGTCATCAGAAAACAGGAACTGCTTGGGTAGCAAAAATAGAGAATACTGGAAAATCTCAGCAGGTCTGACAGCATCTGTGGAGAGAGAATAGAGACCCCTTAAGCTCTATTCTCTCTCCACAGATGCTATCAGACCTGCTGCGATTTTCCAGCATATTCTGTTTTGGTTTCAGATCCAGCATCTGCAGTATTTTGCTTTTATCTTCCTGCTCAGGTAGAGTGTGAAAACACAGGGGTCGGAATTTCACCGTCCTATCGCTATGGGAAATCGGAGCAGGCGAGGAACGGACCATGGAAACCTCGGGCGGGATTTAAGGTTTCGGGAGAAGCAAGGCTGTAAAATCCCACCCAGGTCTTCAGTGTCCACTGGAGAGGGCAGACAAAGTTTCGAATTGATGTTCATCTGAACTATGGCAGAGAACACAACAGTCAGCCTCATCGCAGCTTCGGAACAGCAACTCAACATGCCAGGCTAACACCAGAAAGAGAAAAGTTTCTATAATTCATGGGCAATACAATTTTTGATTTGATTTGATTTATTATTGTCACATGTACTAACGTACAGTATTGTTTCTCGCGCGCTACAAACCGAGCATATCGTTCATAGAAAAGGAATGGAGAGAGTGCAGAATGTAGCGTTACAGTCATAGCTAAGGTGTAGAGAAAGATCAACTTAATGCAAGGTAAGTCCATTCAAAAGTCTGACAGCAGCAGGGAAGAAGCTGTTCTTGAGTTGGTTGGTAGTGGCCTCAAACTTTTGTGTCTTTTTCTCCGACAGAAGAAGATGGAAGAGAGAATATCCTGGGTGTGTGGGGTCCTTAATTATGCTGGCTGATTTGCTGAGGCAGTGGGAAGTGTAAGAACATAAGAACATAAGAAGTAGGAGCAGGAGTAGGCCATCTAGCCCTTCGAGCCTGCCCCGCCATTCAATAAGATCATGGCTGATCTGAAGTGGCTCAGTTCCACTTTCTCGCTTTCTCCCCATAACCCTTAATCCCCTTGTCTACCAAAAACCTATCTACCTGTGTCTTAAATATATTTAGCGAGGTAGCCTCCACCACTTCAACAGGCAGAGAATTCCAGAGATTCACCACCGTTTGAGTGAAGAAGTTCGTCCTCAACTCCTCAACTAGACAGAGTCTATGGATGGGAGGCTGGTTTGCATGATGGATTGGGCTACATTCACGACCTTTTGTAGCTCCTTGCAGTCTTGGGCAGTGCAGGAGCTGTTCCAAGCTGTGATATAATCGGAACGAATGCTTTCTGTAAAAGTTGGTGAGAGTTCAAAGATTGGAACTCTGGGTTTTGAGCATCTTTGGCACCGGCCTTCTACCCTGACCATGTTCATCATGTGCCTTCTGGGTCAATCTTCCAGAAGATGGCCAATTAAGATTGGCCTGCTAGTTTGCTGTGCAATTAGGGACTGTATGTGGCCTGATTGAGGGAGGAGGGGGGTGGGGGGGTAGGGGGTTGGCAGGAGGTCAGTTCTACACAGACCATTGCAAGGGTACACAATGGGCATCTTTTTCCTCACCATGTGAGGGTGCTGCTGAGGGAGGGTGGGGGGTGGAGCTGGAGAGGGGAGACGCTATCAGTCTGACAGCAGCACCAACCACTGCACTATCAGGGATATCAGACTCCAGGAGCTTCCCACACAATAGCAAGCCCCAGCCAGCGGGAGATATCAGCCTTGCCCTTTTTGCTGTTAATGGGCAGAAAGCCACGAGCTGTCACAGCATTCTGACCTCCTGCTGAGCTCCTGCCTCCTTGAGAATTGCCAGGATATTGACACAGCGTGGGGCCCGTGTAACGCTGGGAAAATTGCATTGTCGATGGAATTTGCAGTTAATTATCTAATTACCCGTTTCAATTGACTCCCCGCTGCCACCGAGCAGGTTGCCGACATTAGACTCAGCCCACCCCGAGGAAAAGCAGTTGGAGGCAGAAACACACTGGCTTCTCCCTCTAATTTTACTCGCACCTCCCCCCCCCCCCACCACCACCACCCCCTCCTGGCCGGTGTGGGCAGGGCATGCGGGCAGGGACGGGCTGTGAGGAGAGGAGTCCCAGGGGAATGTGAGGATGCGTGTGGGGGGGTGTCAGGCGCTGAAGCCGAGCCATGTGGCAGCATGTGGGTTACACCCCGAGGGGCGACGGGCGCAGAGAGGAGACAGGGAGCCCTTACCCCGGCAGAACGGAGTCGGATGTTCATCCCCTTGTGGCATTGCACCCTTGCCCTCTTGTGGAGGGTGCCGGCGCTCACCAGTGCTTCCAGGCAAGGTTTGTGACCTTGTGGGAGGGTTTCCTGCCAGTCTGTGGGTAGGTGGTTCCCCTTCTCTCCTCCATTCTGGTTAGGCTCCTCCTCTGTGCAACATGGAGCCGGCTTCCTCCTGGCCTGAAGCAGCGTAAGTGTTTAAATCCGAACTCCCTGATTAAAGTGCTCAGATGACCAATATGGAAATTGTGTTGACACTTTGGGTGGCATGGCAGCACAGTGGTTAGCACTGCTGCCTCACAGCACCAGGGTCCTGGGTTCGATTCCCGGCTTGGGCCACTGTCTGTGCGGAGTCTGCACATTCTCCCCATGTCTATGTGGGTTTCCTCTGGATGCTCCGGTTTCCTCCCACAGTCCAAAAATGTACGGGTTAGGTGGATTGGCCGTGCTAAATTGCCCCTTAGTGTCAGGAGGACTAGGCGGGGTAAGTGCATGGGGTTATGGGGATAGGGCATGAGTGGGATTGTGGTTGGTGCAGACTTGGTGGGCCGAATGGCCTCCTTCTGCACCGCAGGATTTTATTAGCCACAATGTGCACTTACATAGTGCAGGTAAAATTGCCCCGAGGAACTTTACATCACTGTAATCAGTTTGACAGCAAGCCACCGGGAGATATTAAGACAAGTAGCCAAAATCTCGGTCATTGAGGCAGATTTTAAGGAACGTAGAGAGGTTTAGGGAGGAAATTATGGAGTTTAGGATCCAGACAACTGAAGGCACAGCCGCCAATATTGTGAGTTTGGAAGTGGTGCTGCTGACTGGAAGCCAATGGAAGACAGACAGCACATGGAGTGAAAGGTGAATATGACTTGTTATTTTTATTCGTTCAGGGGACATAGGTATTGCTGGCTAGGCCAGCATTTATTGCCCATCCCTAATTGCCCCTTGAGATGGCGGAGGTGAGCTGTGTTCATAAATCTCATCAGTGGTTATGGTGTAGGTACACCCACAGTGCTGTTAGAAAGGGCGTTTCAAGATTCTGACCCAATGAGAAGGTGGCGGTATGGTGGTGGCACAGTGATTAGCACTGCTGTCTCATAGCACCAGGGACCTGGGTTCGATTCCAGCCTCGGGTCACTGTGTATGTAGAGTCTGCATGTTCTCCCCATGTCTGCGTGGGTCTCCTCCAGGTTTCCTCCCACAGTCCAAAGATGTGTGGGTCAGGTTGATTGGTCATGCTAAGTTAACCCTAGTGACAGGGGGATTAGCAGGGTAAATATGAGGGGTTACGGGAATAGGGCCTGGGTGGGATTGTGGTCGGTGCAGACCTGATGGGCCAAATGGCCTCCTTCTGCACTGTAGAGATTTTATGATTCTAAACGATATTGACAGCAGAATTTTGGATGAGATCAAGTTTCTCTTTTCCTCATTCCCTCAAGGTCTTTAGCCCATTCCACTAGATGCTGCTGGTTTCTAAACTGATTTATTGTGAGCTGCAATACAAGGTGTCAGGCAGAGTATTGAAGCATATCGAGTCTCAGAGGCACAGCTAACCCATTCTAACACTTCCTAATGGGGTGATTGGATGCGCTCTGGGCATTTCTGCAGATTTGGGTATATTTATATGCCAGTGACCCGGAACAACTGCCCCCGTGTGCATTCCTTAAGCACAAAGTGTTCTCACTGGCAGTGAAATAGCCGGGATGGGATTACCATTACTAATGTTCCTTAGGGAAGGAAATCTAATGCCATTAGTTGGCCTTGTCCAGCCCGTGCGAGACTCCAACCCCACACGTACACGCTTGACCCTGAAGTGGCCGAGCTTCTCAACTAGACAGCGGACACTGAATGTCAGTCTTGTCAGCAGTGTTCTAACAACGTGTGAATTAGTAGCAGGAGTAGGCTATTCGGCCCCTTGCTTCTGTTACTAGAGGACATAGGTTTAAGTTGCGAGGGGCAAGTTTTAAAAGAGATGTGCAAGGCAGGTTTTTTACACAGCGAGTGGTGGGAACTAGTTGCCGGGGGAGGTAGTGGAAGCGGATACGGTAGTGACTTTTAAAGGGCGTCTTGACAAGTGCATGAATGAGATGGGAATAGAGGAATACGGTCCCCGGTAGGGTAAGGGGTTTTAGTTAAGTCAGGCAGCGTGGTCGGTGCAGGCTTGGAGGGCCGAAGGGCCTGTTCCTGTGCTGTAATTTTCTTTGTTCTTTGTTCTCCTCCACCATTCAATGAGATCATGGCCAATCTGATCGTGGCTTCAGTCCACTTTCCTCAAATCCCATGTTTCCAGAATCTGTCTATCTTAGCACTGAATATAATCAACATCCTAACCCTAAGCTAAAGAATTCCAAAGGTTTGTGATCCTCTGAGAGAGGAAATTCCACCTCATTGCCACCATAAATGGATGAGCCCCTTATCCAAAAACTGTGGCCCCCTCGTTCTAGATTACTCCTAGAGGGGAAACACCTCAGTATCTACTTACGAAGTAGAAAGGGTCGAGAGCTTCAAGTTTTTAAGGGTCCAGATCACCCACAACCTGTCCTGGTTCCCCCCCCATGCTGATACTATGGTTAAGAAAGCTCACTAATGCTTCTACTTTCTCAGAAGACTAAGGAAATTTGGCATGTCAGCTACGACTCACATCAACCTTTACAGATGCATAACAGAAAGCATTCTTTCTGGTTGTATCGCAGCTTGATATGGCTCCTGCTCTGCCCAAGAACTCAAGGAAAAGGTCGTGAATGTAGCCCAATCCATCACGCAAATCAGCCTCCCATCTGTTGACTCTGTCTACACTTCCCGCTGCCTCGGCAAAGCAGCCAGCATAATTAAGGACCCCACGCACCTTGGACATTCTCTCTTCCACCTTCTTCCTTCGGGAAAAAGATACAAAAGTCTGAGGTCATGTGCCATCAGACATTTGAAGGGATCTACCTTGCATTAAGTTGATCTTTCTCTGCACTCTAGCTATGATTGTAATACTACATTCTGCACCCTCTCATTCCTTCTCTATGAATGGTATGCTTTGTCCATATACCACACAAGAAACAATACTTCTCACTGTATGATAATACATGTGATAATAATAAATCAAATCAAATTATGAAACTCCCTTAGAATCTTATATTTTTCAATAAGATCACTTCTCATTCTTCTAAACTCCAATAAATGTAGGCCCAATTTGCTCAATCTTTCCTCCTAAGACGACCCCTTCATTCCAGGAAGTAACTAAGTGAACCTTCTCTGAACTGCCTCCACAGCTAGTACATCCTTCCCTGAATAAGGAGACCAAAACTGTTCACAGTATTCTGCTTTCAGTAATGCCCTGCACAAGTTGTACGAGAAAATAAAATGAGCAGTGATGTAGGGTGAAACTTTTCCTGTTTAGTCCATTGGGATGCACTTTAAAGCCAACCTCAAAAATATTCCTGCATTCAAGTCTTTCTTTATTCTTTTATGGGATATAGGCATCACTGGCAAGGCCAGCATTTGTTACCCATCCCTAACTGCCCTTGAACTGAGTGGCTTGCTGGGCAATTTCAGAGGGCAGTTGAAAGTCGACCACATTGCTGTGGGTCTGGAGTCACACCAGACCAGGTAAGGAAGGCAGATTTCCTTCCCTAAAGGACATTTCTGAACTGGATGAGTTTTTACACAAAACCAACAATAGTTATCATGGTCACCATCACTGATATTGGCTTTGTATCCAGATTTATTACTTGAATTTAAGTTCTACCAGCTGCCTCGGTGGGATTTGAACTAATGTCCCTGCAGCATCTGGATAACTAGTTCAGTGACGTTGCAATGGTTAACACTGCTACCTCATGCTGGAAGTCTGAAATCATCACAGAAAATGCTGGAAAAACTCAGCAAGTCTGGCAGCACCTGTGGAGGGAGAAACAGAGTTACTGATTTGACTCCATGTGGCTGTTCTACAGAGCTGTAGAGAGGGAGTTGCCACACTTCTGCGCCTGTTCGGGTACACTGAGGGAGAATTTAGCATGGCCACTACACCTAACCAGCACGTCCTTCAAATGTGGGAGGAAACCGGAGCACCCAGAGAAAACCCAAGCAGACACGGGGAGAATGTGCAGCCTCCACACAGACAGTGACCCAAGCTAAGAATCGCACCCTGGCCCCTGGAGCTGTGAAGCAGCAGTGCTAATCGCTATGTCACCGTGCCACCCATAATGATAGTGTTAAAGACTAAAGCAGGAGTTAACAGTGGCGTGAAGATCAGATAACAGAATGTGTTAACAGAAGAACACGGGTCCATGAAAACAAGATACAGCCTGGCCCGTGTGGTAGGGGAGGGGAGGTTAGAGTTCATGGTCTAAACTCTGGTGTACTGCATGCTGCTC
Organism: Carcharhinus amblyrhynchos; assembly: GCF_965287045.1. Taxonomy (NCBI): domain Eukaryota; kingdom Metazoa; phylum Chordata; class Chondrichthyes; order Carcharhiniformes; family Carcharhinidae; genus Carcharhinus; species Carcharhinus amblyrhynchos. The sequence continues at coordinate 13,263,433 of NC_137351.1, forward strand.
TGCTGACCATACTACAGGAAGAATGTGATTGGCCTGAAGAGGGAACAAAGATTTTAAATGATGGTGTGAGGAACTGAGAATTTTAGCAATGAGGATAGGTTGGTTAGAATTCCGAAGGAGGACCAGACTGACTTGAAACAGTGGGTGGGACTTTATGACCTTAAAGTTAATTTGTTAGTCACAAGTAAGGCTTACATTAACACTGCAATGAAGTTACTGTGAAATTCCCCTAGTTGCCACACTCCGGTGCCTGTTCAGGTCAACATACCTAACCAGCATGTCTTTCAGACTGTGGGAGGAAACTAGAGCACCAGAGGAAACCCATGCAGGTACAGGGAGAACGTGCAAACTCCACACAGACAATGACCCAAGCCAGGAATCGATCCTGGGTCCCTGATGCTGTGAAGCATCAATGCTAACCACTGTGCCACCATGCCACCTTTTGCTAAGGTCACCAAATCCCACTCAAGGCCAACAGTGAATTCTGTTCTGCAAGCCATGCCCACTCAGATTCCAGGGCGGGTGTTGTGGTAAAGTTCTAGCAGGTACATCTGTTTCTCTCTCCGCAGATCCACTGAGCTTTTCCAGCACTTTCTGTTTTTATCTCAGATGTCCAGCAACCTCAGTATTTTGCTTTTATGTCATTGGTTAGGGTGGGTTTGTTTCCTTTGGAACTGAGGAGACTGAGGAAAGATTTCATTGAGGTGTTTAAAATAAAGATGGGGTCTAAATTAGTTTGGATAGGAAGGACCCATTTCCATTGGCAGAGAAATTAATAAGCTGGTGACGGAGATCAAAAGTAAGTTGTGTGAAAATCAGAGCTGGTTTGAGGAGAATTTCTTTCACCCAAAGGGTGTGGGTGCGTAGGGTGCGTTCTGGGACTCACTGCCTGAAAGGATGGTGAAAGGGAGACAGAAACCCTAACATTCAGGGGCATTGCCATTGCTAAATCCCCCATTATTATTTATTTATTATCTCTTTCATAGTGCCACAAGTAGGTTTACATTAACACCGCAATGAAATTACTGTGAAAATCTTCAGCATGGCCAATGCATCTAACCAGCACCTCCTTTGGACTGCGGGAGGAAACTGGAGCACCCAGAGGAAACCCAAGCAGACACGGGAGAACGTGCAAACTCCACACAGATAGTGACTCAAGCCGGGAATTGAATCTGGGCCCCTGGCGCTGTGAGGCAGCAGAGCTAACCACTGTGCCATCGTGCTGCCCAATAATATCATGAAAGTTGCCATTGACCAGCAACTGAACCAGACGAGCCATATAATTACTGTGGTTACAAGAGGAAATCAGAAACGGTGAATTCTAAAATGAGTGACTCCCTCCAGACTCCCAAAAGCCTTTCCACCATCCACAAGGCACAAGTCAGGAGTGTGTTGGAATACTCCCCATTTGCCTGGATGAGTACGGCTCCAACAACACTCAAGGAACTCAACACCATCCAGGACAAAGCAATAATTGATTGGCAACACGTTCAATATTCACTTTCTCCATCATAGACAAACAGTGGAACCAAGCGGACCATCTACTAGATGCATTGTAGGAACTCACCAAGGCTCCTTCAACAGCACCTTCCAAACCCACAACCACTACAACCTAGAAAGCAGGTACACGGGAACACCATCACCTGGAGGGTCCACTCCAAGCCACTCAGTATCCTGACTTCACTGTCACTGGGTCAAAATCCTGGAACTTTCCCCTTACCCCACAATGGACTGCAGCAGTTGAGAAGGCGGCTCACCACCATCTCCTCAGGGACAATAGGAGGTGGGCAATAAATGCTGGTCCAGCAGGTGATGGCTAAATCCCCGAAACAATAAAAAAAGTCAAAGTCTAAAGCAATTCTGAATTGTCAATGCGTATCAGATGTTAAAAACGATAAGTGCTGCATAATTCAGCAGGTCTGGCAGCATCTGTGGAGTGGGAAACAGAGTTAATGTTTCGAATCTGTATGATTCTTCTTCAAAGAGTTTTTCTCTCCACAGATGCTACCAGACTTGCTGAGCTTTTCCAGCACTTTGCTTTTCTTTCAGATCTCCCAACGTCCGCAGTATTTTTGCTTTCATTTAATACTTCTCCAAGATACAAAAATACGGAGAGCAGAAATGTAAATGGTATTTTTGAAGACGTTTTCTCGATTTTATTCTTTTGAGGATTTTACCTGGTGTGATAACAATATACAAATCAGGAAAAGTGTGTGAGCGTAACAGATCTTAGAATGAGCTATCCAACTAATCTACACCCCTGCTCTCCCACAGCAATGCCCTGCAAATCTTTCCGTTACAGTCATTTATCCAATTCTCTTTTGGTTATTTTCGAATCTGCTTCTACTGCCCTTTCAGGCAGTGCCTTCCAAATCACAACAATTAGTTTCATAAAGAAAGTTCTGCTTGCCACAGTTCTGATTCTTTTGCCGATTGATGTAAATCTTTGTTCTGTGGTTACTGAGTAATGTTGCCAGTAAGTGAAGCAGCAGGCTTACCCAGCTGTGCAGCAGCCTCGTGGTACTGTGCAAGTCTGGTGTCGTATAAAATACCACATGTGTACCACCAGATGCACATCTTGGTATGGCTCCTGCTCTGTCCAAGACCACAAGAAACTACAAAGGGTCATGACCAAAGCCCAGTCCATCATGCAAACCAGCCTCCCATCCATTGACTCTGTCTACGCTTCTCACTGCCTCGGAGAAACAGCCAGCACAATCAAGGACCTCTTGCATCTCGGTCATTCTTTCTTTCTACCTTTGTCCATTGAGAAACAAATACAAAAGTCTGAAGTCACGTACCAACTGACTCAAGAACAGCTCCTTCCCTGTTGCTGTCAGACATTTGAATGGACCTGCCTCGCATTAAGTTGATCTTTTTCTACACCCTAGCTATGAGAGTAATGCTACATTCTGCACTCTCTTGTTTCCTTCTCTGTGAATGGTATCTTTTTTTATAGCATGCAAGAAACAATACTAAAGTTTACTTATTTATTTATTAGTCACAAGTAAGGCTTACATTAACACTGCAATGCAGTTACAGTGAAATTCCCCTAGTCATCACAGTCCGGTACCTTTTCGGGTCAATGTACATAACCAGCATGCCTTTCAGACTGTGAGAGGAAACCGGCGTACCTGGAGGAAACCCACGCAGACATGGGGAGAATGTGCACACTCCACACAGACAGTGACCCAAGCCTGGAATGGAAGCCGGGTCTCTGGCGCTGTGAAGCAGCAGTGCTAACCACTGTGCTACCGTGCCTCCCAAAACTTTTCACACGTCACAATAATAAATCAAATCAAATCAAACCACGCAAAAGTAATTAAAGGTGAAATATTTAAAGGAATTGAAACAATAACTGCCATGCACAATAATGAAATATTCCAGAGACAATCATTTCTGCCTAACGTTGGTTAGACCGCATTTGGAGTACTGCGTCCAGTTCTGGTCACCTTACTACCGGAAGGACGTGGAGACCCTGGAGAGGGTGCAGGGGAGGTTTACCAGGATGTTGCCTGGCATGGAAGGACTGAGTTACGAGGTAAGGTTGGAAAAACTGGGGCTCTTCGCCTTAGAAAGACAGAGATTAAGGGGGGATCTAATAGAGGTGTATAAAATAATGAAGGGAATAGATAGAGTCAACAGTGGTAGGCTTTTCCCTAGATTGGGGACAACTATTACGAGAGGTCACGGTCTAAGGGTGAGGGGGGAGAAGTATAATTTGGATACTAAAGGAAGGTTTTTCACGCAGAGGGTCGTGGGGGTATGGAACGCGCTACCAAGTAAGGTGATGGAGGCAGGCACGTTGGACTTGTTTAAGGTTTACTTAGATAGACACATGAGTGAAACAGGGATGGAGGGTTATAGTGGACGGTATTAAAAAGGGTCAGAGCCTTGGGACGACACTGGAAATGTAATATTACATGTTAATGTTTTGTCTGTTTTAATCCACAGGTGTCGGTCCACCTTGTTGTCAAACGAGGGGCATGCACACGGTGGGTCGTGCGTGGGCTGCTCTTGGAGGTTTCGAGAGTGGCCTAGTACTTCGTGTCGTTGGGTTTGCTTAATCCTGGACCAGCAGACGGGCACCACAACAGCTCAGTGACTTTCACTGCTAGCTGTGCAGATACATGGATTTGGGCCTGTGTCTGTGGGAGTTTGCACATTCTCCCTGTGGTTGCGTGGGTTTCCTCCGGGTGCTCCGGTTTCCTCCCACACCTCAAAGATGTGCTTTTAGGCTGATTGGTGTACCAAATTGACCCTACACTATTCTCCCTTGAATCTGGCTACATTAGGGGTACCATTCACATACACACGGGGCAGGGTAGGTGTAGGAAAATGCTTTGTTGAAATGGCGGCGCGGGCTCGTTGGGCCGAAGGGCCTGTTTCCCATGCTGGGTTGTTCTTTGTTCTTTGTATCTGTCACTGAATAAAATTTCTCATAATTTGGTATTAATTGACAGAAGCTCAGAGGATGGAACATTCCAAAGAATGGGGTTTAAAGTATGTTGTTAGGATACAAAGGAGGAAGTTTCACTCTACGCGTAACTCGGTGATATCTGACCTGGACTCCCCGGATATTGGCACAGGGCTTACAGCAAGCATTTGTTCCTCTCACCAGATCCTCTCTTTGAAACGCAAGAAGACATCATCCAAAAGTAATCCTCATTTGAACCTCATTATTACAAACATATGAGACCTGACAGAGTAGATTAATCATCAGCTCACCTTAACCAGACTTGAACTCCTTCATTGTTGTGATATATCCATTCGGGCAGAAGAAATGTGGTTTTAATAACAAGTTGGTGCACTGAACCTCCAATGTGTAGCAGTTTCAAACAGATGAGGGAAGGTTTAAGTGAAAGGCCCTCGCGATAACAGGCCAACCATTTCTCCATCACAGCCTCCAGCTGTCCCTAAATCAGCCCAGCATCCAGACCTCAACCACCCTTCCTGGAACCCTGACCAGCTGTGGAGCACCCTCTGTGTGAAGAAATAGCTCTTGGTATCTGCCCTATTTTGCCTTGTGAATTCTCAACACAAGGCCCCTGTGTCTGACTGCTGACAGCATTGTTCCAGGCTTAAGTTCCCATTAACTGACCATCCCTATGCAGCCTCCTGTCTGAGACATCCCGAGTGAGCCTTGCTTTCTTGGGGTCCCCACCACTGTAAAAAGGTGTGCTAGTGCAGTGGCTATGCTAGTGCACCAGGAATGCTGCAAATAGGGATTAATAATGTTGCAAGGGTGAATTCATTTTGATTTGATTTGATTTATTATTGTCACATGTATTAGCATACAGTGAAAAGTATTGTTTCTTGTGCGCTATACAGACAAAGCATTCCATTCATAGAGAAAGAAACAAGAGAGGGCAGAACGTAGTGTTACAGTCACAGCTGGGTGTAGAGAAAGGTCAACTTAATGTGAGGTAGGTCCATTCAAAAGTCTGACAACAGCAGGGAAGAAGCTGTTCTTGAGTCGGTTGGTATGTGATCTCAGACCTTTGTATCTTTTTCCCGATGGAAGAAGATGGAAGAGAGAATGTCCGGGGTGCGTGAGGTCCCTGATTATGCTGGCTGCTTTTCTGAGGCAGCGGGAAGTGTAGACCGAGCTAATGGATGGGAGGCTGGTTTGCGTAATGGCTTGGGCTACATTCACTTTCTTTTGTAGTTCCTTGTGGTCTTGGACAGAGCAGGAACCATACCAAGATGTGATACAATCAGGTAGAATACTTTCTAAGACGCATCTATAAAAGTTGGTGAGAGTCGTAGCAGACATACCAAATTCCCTTAGTCTTCTGAGAAAGCAGAGGTGTTGGTGGGCTTTTATAACTATACTGTCAGCACTGGGGGGGGACCAGGACAGGTTGTTGGTGATCTGGACACCTAAAAACTTGAACTCTTGACCCTTTCGACTTCACCCCATTAATGTAAACGGGGGCATGTTCCCCTTTACACTTCCTGAAGTTGATGAAAATCTTTTGTTTGGTTAACATTGAGGGAGAGATTATTGTTGCTGCACCAGTTCAGCAGATTCTCTATCTCATTCCTGTACTCTGTACATGATCTCTGACTTTTATATATTTTTCCCCAATGGAAGAAGGTGGAAGAGAGAATGTCTGGGGTCCTTAATTATGCTGGCTGCTTTTCCAAGGCAGTGGGACGTGTCAATGGATGGGAGGTTGGTTTGCGTGATGGACTGGGCTTTGTTCACAACCCTTTGTAGTTTCTTGTCCCGCCAGAGCGGTTGAGAGTTTGAAGCCGATTGAAATAGAGCTGATATCACTTCAAAATTACGATGGGCTTTGAGAGAGTAAAAAATGAGAAGCCATTCCACTGCAGGAGAGATGGTAACCAAAGAGCTTGAATTTTAGATTATTGGCATCAGAACTAGAGGGAAAATGAGGACAATTTCTCTTCACACAGTAAGATTTGTGATCTGGATTTCACTGCCTGGAAGGGAGACAGAAACAGATTCAATAATAACTTTCAAAAGGAACTCGAGGGATACTTGAAAAGGAAAGATTTACAGGGCTATGGGGAAACAGCATAGGAGCTTGGTACTGATTAGCTCTTTCAAAGGGCTGGAATGGATATGATGGATCGAATGGTCTCCTGCTGAGCTGTAGGATTCTATGAGGCCGTAAAGCTGTGGGATTGTTAAAAAAAAACCCGACTGCTTCAGTCACCGGAGGAGGAAACTTGCCATCTTTGTCGTCACGTGACTCCTGTCCCTCACCAACATGGCTGACTCTGAATGGCCTCCCAGTCTCCAGTGGGTTAACCACATTGTCGTATTGGGACAGCTCATCCTGTGAATGTTGACCTCCGCCCAAGAAAGATTAGCCAGGGAAACATTCTTCAGCCCATCGATCTTCCAATGCCGATTTTCAGCTTGGAGCTTGTCAACAGCAAGTTGTCCCCCCCGGAATTCTGTTACCTCACCCAAGGAGAGAACCTTAGCTTCACAGTGAAAAAAAAATGTCAGTTCAAACAAGCGGAAAGAAATCATAACCAGGTGCATAAAAATTCACCAAAGTTATCAGATACAGAATCAGAAAAACATTGGCGTCCTACAACATGCCGCAAGACACAAGATCAACTAACGACACAAGAAAGATGGAAGGATTATGTTGGAAGAAAGGAGGAGAATCAATCATTCTCTCTGCAGTCATCCAAAAGATTTGCTTTCTACGTTACCAATGGTGCAAGATAACCAACTTGGGATAAATAGTGCCGCAGTCACTGGTTGGTAACTGCGTGATCGACATTTCGCTGTCAGGAACTTCAACAACATATGTGAAATTTAAAGCGTATTATTATAGGGTTTGTAATTCTCTCCAGGTTTTTTTTTTAACTCCTGAGTGTTTCCAAACCCACATCCTCACGGTGGTTAAGGGTCTAAGCGTAGACGGCTCGGGATCTCGAACCATATTACTAACACGGCACTTCGATATTCAACGCGCAAGACAGGCTCTTGACAATAACATATTAAGGAGTTCAGAAGAGGAAGCTTCCAGTTCGTCATGCGGTAAATAAAATCAGCCACTTTAACTTCATACTTGGATTCGCAATACTATCTGGCACTTACACATAACCACTTCGTCTCAATCAACATGACTGGCTCAAAGCACTAAGTGAAAACATAAGTGGAATTCTCTCCGCTTTTAATTAACCTCTTAGTTCTCCCATAGAGCCTTCTTCAGGCTTTCTTCTATTACCTCCTACTGAGGCATGGCAGCTCTGCTTTCCTGCTGTGGTAACTCTCACAGACTTCGGAAGTTCCAAGTCAGCACCAGTGGTTAGTGACAAGCAACAGTTACCACACGAAAAGTCCCTGTCATTATTGGGATAAACCTGCAGGCTGCAGTTCAGGTTCAGCTGTGCCACCAGCTTCTCACCACGGGCTCTGACTCACAAGGAAATGCTCAGAGAAATGTACAACTATGTTGCTGTACCTGTGCTATGTTGTCGGAGGTGCTGGCTGGAGTTTTCCGGTCGTTCATGCCAGCGGGATTCTCCAGTCTCGCTGCAGTGAATGAAGATTTGGCTGAGCGCCAAATTCTCCATCCCTGCTGGCAGTAGAAGTGGGGCGTGAATGGCCAGAGAACTGCTTCCCCCCAGACTGTCTTTCAATGCAGATGTGAAACCAGGGCCTAATCTAAGGTTATAGAATTACCTACAATGCAGAAGGAGGCCATTTGGCCCATCGGGCCTGCACTGACAACAATCCCACCCAGGCTCAATCCCCGTAACCCTTCATACTTACCCTGCTAATCCCCCTGACATTCAGGGCAATTTTTTAGTATGGCCAATTCACCTCACCCGTACGTCTTTGGACATTGGGTGGAAACCGGAGTACCTGGAGGAAATCCACACAGACACAGGGAGAACATGCAGACTCCACACTTACAGTGACCCAAGCCGGGAATCAAATCTGGACCCCTGGCGCTCTGGGGCAGCAGTGCTAACCACTGTGCCAGCGTGATGCAGATGGCCCCCATGGAGCTAGTCTGAAGTAGAGCAGGTGAGTCTGCCTAATTGGTGACCATCATCATGGTACAGATTTTGGAAGCTTGCCGTACACAATTAGTTGTCACATTTCCCACAGTGTAACAGTGACTAGGATTTAATTGGCTGCAAAGCACTTTGGAGCCTGAAGTTGCAAAAGGCCGTATATAAATGTTCTCCTTCATAGAATCCTGCAGTGCAGAAAGAGGCCATTCGGCCCATCAAGTCTGCACCGACCACAATCCCACCCAGGCCCTATCCCCACAACCCCATGCATTTACCCCAGCTAGTCCCCCTGACAATTTAGCATGGCCAATCCACATAACCAGCACATCTTTGGAGGAAACTGGAGCAAACCAATGCAGACACAGGGGAGAACGTGCAAACTCCATAGAGACAGTGACCTGAGGCAGGAATCGAACCCGGGACCCTGGCGCTGTGAGGCAGCAGCCCTAACCACTGTGCCACCATGACGCTTGTTTTCTTTTAAATTTCCCATCATTGGCCCAACCCTTTTGGAGCCGTCTTCCTCTGTCCAGGTCAGCTCAGCACAGCGTGGGGATTGCAGTTTGGATCTTATAGCTTGTACGGCTCAATGAGAACCACCCACCCAGCACTGAGTGGCGACCTCACCACTTTACTGAAGTCAGATGAGGAGATTGCTCAACACTCCAACAATATTAATAAAAATGATCATTATAGATGGCCTGAATCTATATTTAGAATTGTGATTAGCAGCTTGTGGGGTCCAGAAGTGGTTCCAATCTAAATATAAAGTGTGCTTTCACTAAATCCTGCCTGAAAACAAATGGTAATCATGTTTACACAATGTTGAAGTTTTGATATTATCTTTTTTAAGTTTGATGGTTTAATTCAGGGGAGGTTCAAAGTGGCTTTGTGTACACAGCAGGAATGATGCAGCTTAATCCTGGATACAATTAACATGGCAAACCTTTCCCTGGGACTGGGAACTCCAATTTGCCCAGGAACAGGAGACATTTAAAACATCATCAAGTTTTGGATCAGCAAAAGTTGGCTGTCATCCATAAGAATCATCTTTTTTTGTGTATATATATATATTATATATATATATATATATAAATATGGCACACCACAAACAGAGAAACAACATCCTGACTAACACAGCAATGTTGAAGTTTGACTCTCAGCTGTGGTTTCTCACAGCTGTCCTGGTTAACCCAACTCTGCGATCACATTTTTTTCGAAAATGCCTCTCGCTCTGTTACTGCGGCCCAGGCTGCGTGTTCATCATGTTGTAACCCAGATGTCAACGTGGGGAAGGAAAAAAGGCAAACAAACGTCAGAGGAAGGGATATAAAGAAACACGGCAATGGTGGAAATTTGACACGTAGGAAAATCTTTGACTGATTCGTCCCATTGTGGCAGGCCCCTCCGGGAGTCCCGTTCCAGTGTGTGGGTGGCACGGTGGCGCAGTAATTAGCACTGCTGCCTCAGCGTCAGGGAGCCAGGTACAATTCTCCGCTGGATGTAACATTTGGGGTGAATGGGATCAAGGGCTATCAGGAAAAAGCAGGATTAGGCTATTGAGTCGGATGACCAGCCATGACCGTAATGAATGGCAGAGCAGGCTCAAAGGGCCAAATGGCCTCCTCCTGCTCCTATCTTCTATGTTTCGATGATTCCCTGCTTGAGTCTGTGCGGAGACTGCACGTTCTCCCTGTGTCTGCGTGGGTTTCCTGCAGGTTCTCCGGTTTCTTCCCACAGTCCAAAGATGTGCTGGTTAGGTGCATCAACCATGCTAAATTCTCCCTCAGTGTACCCAAACAGGTGCCGGAGTGTGACGACTAGGAGATCTTCATTGCAGTGTTAATATAAGCTTGACATAATAAACTAAACTAAAAGGGAGTGCAGTGTTAATTTTGAACATTCTCTGCTGTTTTTAAGAGGCACCAAGTACTGAATTGGGGTGGCATGTGGCACAGTGGTTAACACTGCTGCCTCACAGTGCTAGGGATCCGGGTTCAATTCCTGGCCTTGAGTCACTCTGTGTGGAGCTTGCACGTTCTCCCCGTGTCTGCACGGGTTTCCTCCGGGTGCTCCAGTCTCCTCCCACATTCTGAAACACGTGCTGGTTAGGTACATTGACCCGAACAGGTGCCAGAGTGTGGCAACTAAGGAAATTGCACAGTAACTTAATCACAGTGTTAATCTAAGCCTTACTTGTGACTAATAAATAAACTTTAACTTTAAAAAGATGGGTGGTTCTAAAGCGGAATTGGAGCTGTCGTTGTGGGTGACACCAAAGCAACTGCAAGTGATCACATACAAGTCAGAAAGCAGCATCTCTAAGTGGAGTAACCTTCAAACACAATTACACAGTTCAATTGTTTCTTAAAACACTCCAAATATTTTCATAGGAGCGATGGTCAAACAAAATTTGACACCAAGCCTCAAGGGAGATTGGGACATGGTCAAAGAGGTGGGTTTTCAGATGTGGAGAAAGACAGAGCGGGAATTCCAGACTTAGAGCCCAAGGAGCTGCAGGCAATGTCCCCAGAGGTGGTACGATGGAATTGGGGATGTACAAGAGGCTAGAATTTTAAAAAAAATTTATATAAGTACATGAATGGGAAAGGATTTAGAGGGATATGGGCCAAACGCCCACAACTGGGACAAGCTGGCAGGGCAAGATGGTCAGCATGGACCAGTTGGGCCAAAGGGCCTGATTCTGTGCTGCATTTCTCTGTGTCTCTATCACTGGAATTTTCCCATCCCGCCCACCATGGGAATTACAGCGAGCGGTGGGGGGGAGCGGGGGCAGAACTCAGACGGGACTTTCCAGCTTTGGGGGGCGAGCGCAGCTGGAAAATCCCGCCCTCTGATTTCCCGAGTCCAGCGATTTTGGCGAGATCTGCGACTGACGGTAGTTCGAGTTGTGGGGGGGGGAGGAGGGCGGTTTAGTCATCCGGCCAGGGGGAGAATTGGAAACAGGAAAGGGGGATTGTAAGATCGGGGCAATGGGAAGCATCGTAGGCCCATCAAGCACAGGGGTGGGGTGGAGTGGGGGGGTGGTGTAACGGGACTTGGGATATGGGCCAGAGATTTCTGGACGAGCTCAAGTCTACCCCTGAACAGCCTGGATGTTTAATGGACAGATCTCCCCGTTGACATTTTAACAGAAAACTTTATTCAGCAGCAAATAGTGTTGGCAAGTTGGTTCCTTTAGTCACAGTGACCCCTACTGATCAATAACAAGTTTGCTGTTTTATGCCAAGTTGCTTTCCCTTGTTCCTAATAAAAATTCTCTTATGTTTTACCTTGTGCTGCAGGTAAACTTCCTCACAAAGTGTGGAGTGACTTTGTCTCAATAATAATCACTAATGAAAAGGAATGGAAACTCTTACCAGCAAGAAACGTGCTGAAAAATGTTCCGAAGCCAATATAAACAGAGGATTAGAAGAGGATAAGAGTTGGGCCTCAAGTTCAGACCAGTGACTGACAGGTTCAGAAGTGTGACAGGAAGCTCTTTGTTTCTTCCCAGTAGCTGGAGTCCCAGAGGGGGCAAACTGGAGGCAGGAACTGGATAGGGTAAGGGAGGGAGAGAGGCTGGGTGGTCTTCTCAGTAGATAAACAAATGGCTTTTCTCGCCTCTCTTCCCACATTGCATCGACTTGAAAGTGTCTCCCAGGTGCTAAGGGGCAGCACGTCCCCGGCAAACAACCAACGCAGAGAGAAGGCTGAATAAACCTTCTCGCAGCTACATTCTCCACGTTATGTTGGAGCATCCTTGATATTATAATAAAATAATTAGACAAAACAGGAGTGCTGTGGTGACAGGGTAGATGAGTGCCGAGTGTAAAACGCAGCAAAGATAACAGATGGTTGCACACATACAGCAAGCTAATACAGTGTGGGAAAGGCTGCCAGCCTTGCTAATTCATGAAAATTTATGGCTGCAAAAACCTGTCAGTTTATAGCAGGTTTTTTTGTCCCAGAATCTTAAACTAACCGCAAAATAAGTTTTTTTTTTGACAGTAATCCAAGTGCTGAGAAAACTGTTTCGCTTCCTCTAGTCAGCTGCTGACTTACTTTATCTCACCCGCCGGGACCAGTGATCAGGCCATCTCCTCGTCCCACCCTTGCCCCACTCCCACCCAATGTGCTACGTCCCACCCCTGCCTGACCTCTGCTAATCTGTCACACAAGCTGCTGCTACAAGCTGATAGATTTCTTCGTAAGTCTGGGGCGATTTGTCCAAGCTAGTGTCAGCTACACCTCTCGGCCCCAGTTGTAAGATCGCTCGCCCACCAGCTCTCTACACTCGGCCAACACTGCCCAGCTGGGTCAGGAAGTGCCGGAATTGTCTTGGTGAAAGCAAAACACCGTGGATGCTGGAAATCTAAAATAAAAACAGAAAACGCCGCATAAATCCAGCAGGTCTGCCACGATCTGTGGAGAGAGAAACAGGGTAAATGCTTTGAGGCCCTATAACCATGGCACAGTGGTTAGCACTGCTGCCACACAACACCAGGGACCCGGGCTCAATTCCAACCTCGGGTCGCTGTCCGTGTGGAGTCGGCACATTCTCCCCGTGTCTGCCTGGGTTTCCTCTGGATGCTCCGGTTTCCTCTCACATTTCAAAGCTGCAGCTTAGGTTGATTGGCCGTGCTAAATTGACCCTAGTGTTGGGGGGGATTAGCAGGGTAAATATGTGGGGTTACGGGAATAAGGCCTGGATGGGATTGTGGTGGATGCAGATTCGATGGGCCGAATGGCCTCCTTCTGAGCCGTAGGGATTCTGTGATCCTATATGCGAATTCTGTTCCCCCTCTTAGTTTGCCTTCCCTTCCCTTCTTGGTTGTTTGCTGGGTGCTCAGTGCCGTGGGTCCAGATTCTTCATCCATTTTGGGGTTTCCAAATCCAGCAGGACCAGAAGATCACACCCAATGGCCTCCTGCCTCCAGCTGCCTGCCCCAAACTCCTGCAAATGATTGCAAGGCATATCAATCATCATGGCGACAAGAATGGAGATGACCAGACCCACAATCCTTTGCATTCCAGAAACTGCCCTATCTAGTCCAAGGTTTTACTAGTCAATGTGGGCAGGTTAGGCAGAATAAGCCTGGGCCTCTGGTTTGTTAGCCCAACGAAACCATCGCTACGCCATGTCTCCTCATTCATTGGCTGTAAAGTGGACCTCTTAAAATCATGAAAGGCAGTTGCCTCAGAATCATTCACAATTATAATATAATCTACAAGCCAGCATTAGCAACATGCCAGACTTTTTTTTAATGTGGTGTGCAGTCCAAATGAAATATTAGATATTTCACCACCAACAATGCCAGTGGATGCTTACTGCTCCTTAACTAATCATGCTGTGGTGTTTATATGGGATTGCCATATGTCATCCTGGTTTACAGCTGCTAATACAAATTGCAGCACAGTACTTCATCCAATGCCAAAATATTTCAGAAGTATTTGAAGCCTAACCCCAGGTTTTCGTTTGGTTTACTTCATTTTTCAAGCCCGAGTTTGATGCTAAGATGCTATCATTAAAAGCCCTCATCATAACAATTTGTCCCGGAAGCAGGAAGTCCAACTCCCATTTGGATCGAGCAACTTGCGTTGGAAACTCTCTCCAGGGCTGGCTGCCAGTGACTGGATCTCAAGTCTGGAGCACTATGGACCTTGGTGAGGTGCATGTGGAACTTGGAAGTAAGTTGAGGCCATTCAGTCCCTCCAGCTTGTTCGCCCATTCAGTTGGATTGTGGGTTATCTGCATCTCAATCCCACTTCCCTATTTTCATTCCATTTCTCCCCCAACCATCTCGTGTTTTGACACTTTTCGCTGACGCCCAGCCTCCACAGCTTTGTTCAGGGGTGAGGGAGGCGGTTGAAGAGGTTGTGGGGAGGAAATAGTTTCAGATTTCCGCCACCCTTTGTGTATGAAGGAGTGCTTCCTGAGATCACCCACAATAACCTGGCTCTGGTTTTAAAGTTACACCTCCTTGACCTGGACTCATCCATCAAAGGAGTTTGTTTTACTCTATCTTACACTGACCGTATCAGTCCCAGCATCTGAATCAAATCCTCTGGCACCCAGTTGCAAAAAGTTATTCAAAAAAGAAAATGCTGGAGAATCTCAGTGGGTCTGACGGCATTTGTGGAGAAAGAATCGAGCTAATGTTTCGAGTCAGTTTGGGGCCATCCAGACTCGAAACTTTGGCTCTATTCTCTCCCGATGTGGAGATGCCGGCACTGGACTGGGGTAACCGCAGTAAGAAGTCTCACAACAGCAGGTTAAAGTCCTGGACTCCCACTCACCTGACAAAGGGGCAGCCAGCGCTCCAAAAGCTAGTGGCTTTTGCTACCAAATAAACCTGTTGGACTTTTACCTGGTGTTGTGAGGCTTCTTACTCTATTCTCTCTCCACAAAGGCTGTCAGACCTGCTGAGGTTTTCCAGTATCTTCTGTTTCAGATTCCCGCATCCACGGTATTTTGCCTTTTGTTTTTGCAAAAGGTGATGGGTGCTTATCAGGGAAAGCTTCATTTTCACAACCAGTTATTAATAGACTTGGGAAAAGTAGTAGAAACTTTATTAGAGAATAAAATATCCCACCAGGGGTGGCACGGTGGCACAGTGGTTGGCACTGCTGCCTCACAGCGCCAGGAACCTAGGTTTGATTCCTGGCTCGGATCAGTGTCTCTGCAAATACTGCATGTTCTCCCCATGTTTGCGTGGGTTTCCTCTGGGTGCTCCGGTTTCCTCCCACAGTCTGAAAGACGTGCTGGTTAGGTGCATTGGCCATGCTAAATTCTCCCTCAGTGTACCCGAGCAGGCGTCGGAGGGTGGCAGCTAGAGGATTTTCATAGTAACTTCATTGCAGTGTTAATGTAAGATGTTTGTGTAATAAATTAAAAGCTACCTCCTGTTTGTGCCAAATTCACATGAGAATCTAGGAAAGAGGAAACCTCAAAAGATATTTATCAATCAGCCTAGTGTGGGAAAACTGGACCTACTGGGAGACAATGGATATTTCAATGGTTCTTTTGAGGAACCAGCCTGTTAGGCCGCAAGCAACAAGATAGGGTTTTCAGTAACTTGAGGTTTATGAGGTTGGAACACATAACATCCTGACTCAGAAAACGGCAGCATACCACCACTGAGTCATGGAGTTATTCTAGACCATTGATTGAACTAGTGAACCGGACTGCTCATAGCCTTTGCATCTTGTTTGGCCCTGAGCAGTGATCCTGACCCCATCATCAAGACCTCTGTCCAGGTACATGGTCCTGCTTCAGTCCATCTGCTGATGAATGTCCTCCATGAACAGTCTCTGTAAGAAATTGGTTATAGTTCTCGGGGCTAAAGGGATCAAGGGATATGGGGGAAGGCAGATCAGGATGTTGAATTTGATGATCAGCCACAATCATAATGAATGACGTACCAGGCTTGAGGGGCCAAATGGCCTACTCCTGCTTCCAGTTTCTATGTTTCTATTTTCTATGCACCTTTGTTATTTCTTGACCTACCCCTTTGACCAAATTAGAATATTACTTGTCCAAACATTTCCTTATGAGGCACCACATACAGTCCATTGCACATATACCCCACTGGGATCAGCAAGTTGTCTTTTGAAGAAAGGATGAACAAGCCGGGCTACCTGCTGGAGAGTAAGAAGCTAAAATTTAATACAAAGAACAAAGAAAATTACAGCACAGGAACAGGCCCTTCGGCCCTCCAAACCTGCACCAACCATGCTGCCCAACTCAACTAAAACCTCCTACCCTTCCGGGGACCATATCCCTCTATAGCCCATCCTATTCACGTCTTTGTCAAGACGCCCCTAAAAATTCACTATTGTATCCGTTCCCCTGGCAGTGAGTTCCAGGCACCCACCACCCTCTGTGTAAAAAAACTTGCCTCGTACATCTCCTTTAAGCCTTGCCCCTCGCACCTTAAACCTGTACCCCCTAGTAATCGTCTCTTCCACCCTGGGAAAAAGTTCCTGACTATCCACTCTGTCCACGCCCCTCATAATCTTGTAGACTTCTATCAGGTTGCCCCTCAACCTCCATCATTCCAGAGAGAACAAACTGAGTTTCTCCAGCCTCTCCTCATCGCTAATGCCCTCCATGCCAGGCAATGCCCTGGTAAATCTTTTTGGTTCCCTCTCCAAAGCCTCCACATCCTTCTGGTGGTGTATTAACAGGGGGGGTGTGGAAAAGATGTTTCTCTTGTGGGAGGATCGAGAACTAGGGGTCATGGTTTAAAAATAAGGCATTACCCATTTATGATGGAGATGAGGAGAAATGTTTTCTCTCGGAGCGGGGGAGGAGGGATGAGTTTTTGGAATTTTCCTCCTCCAAAGGCAGAGGAATATACTTAGTGCAGAGCTGGATTCTTGATTAACAAGGCGGGGGGGTGAAGGTTACCTGGGGTTGGCAGGAATGTGGGGTTGAAGTTACAATCAGATCAGCCATGACCTTATTGAATGATGGAGCAATCTCGAGGGGCTGAGTGGCCTACTCCTACTCCTAATTTGTACATTCATATTGTCAATTGATGCTCCCATAACATTGAGATGACTTACTCATAGAATCACTACAGTGCAGAAGGAGGCTATTCAGCTCATCAGGTCTGCACCAACCACAATCCCACCCTGATCTTATTCCCATAACCCCCCACATTGACCCTGCTAGTCCCCCTGACATTAGGGGCAAGTTAACGTGGCCAATCAACCTAACCCACACATCTTTGGAGTGTGGGAGGAAACTGGAGCACCCGGAGGAAACCCACACAGACACAGGGACAATGTGCAGACTCCGCACAGACAGTCACCCGAGGCTGAAATTGAACCCAGGTCTCTGGCTGTGAGGCAGCAGTGCTAACAGCTGTGCTGCCATGCTGCCCTTGTTAAAGGTGCTATATAAATGTAGGTTGTAGCTGAAATGATTGCCACCTTTTCTTCCTAAACCTCACTTTTCCACAATCCTGAACATCTAACACTGCTGCCTCGCAGTGCCAGGGACCTGGGTTCGATTCCAGCCTCGGGTGACTGTCTGTGCCAAGTCTGCATATTCTCCCCATGCCTGCATGGGTTTCCTCCAGGGGTGCTCTGGTTTGCTCCCACACTCCAAAGAAGTGCAGGTTAAGTTGATTGGCTATGCTAAATTGCCCCTTGGTGACATGGGTATTAGCAGGGTAAATACATGGGATTATGGGAATAGGACCTGAACAGGATTGTGGCTGGTGCAGGCTTGATGGGCCAAATGTCCTCCTTCTGCACTGTAGGGATTCTATGATTCTATAATTTACTTTGCTGTTCTGCTTCTTGGACTGCCTGTATGTTTTCCGGGTTGCTGTCTCAGTAACATGTTGTGTCTTTCTTTATTTACAAGGTCGCCTCTGTGATGTCTCTTTTCGACATTGAATAGCCCTTGCATATCAAATTCTCCCATCATTGCCTCATCCTGTAACAACTAACAGCCTTGGCAATGTATGTTTAATAGCCTGTCAGCTGGTGGAATGAGGGAGGAGAGATTAACGGCTGAACTGAAGGAAATAAAATGTTTAAAAAAAAAACTCCAAAAAAATTTGTTTTAAATATAAATGATAATTAGTTCTGCTATCAACGTGCTAGTCGACTAGTGCGCCATCACATCTGTTCATGACATTACTCCACAGCAGGCAGTGTAATGAGTTTTTGGATTAAATGGTGGGTTTGAGATAAGCTAATCAAATTAAGAAAGACATTTTTTCCCAAGTTATTCACGTATTATTTCCTTCTTAAAAATTCACTTCTGTCGCCATTCCAATAAAAAGATTAAAATTCAGTCGAATCCCTCAGATATGCAAATCGGAACACAAGACATATCTTCAGCCTAATGCTCAAAGCCAACATTATTCCATTCCCGCTCTGACGTTTCCCCCACCCCCGCCACCACTGCCCAAGAATTGTCAATTGCACCTCCCACTTAGCCGTGACCTGGAACAGTATTTATCCCCTAAGCGATGCAATTATTATCACACAGTTGCCTGTGGGAGCTTGCTCCGTGCAAACTGGTTGCCATGTTTTCTACAATTACAGCAGTGACTGTATTTCAGACACGTACTGTAAAAGACTTTTGGACACCCTGTAGGCTTGAAAGGTGCTATCGAAATGAAACATTTTCTTTTGCCAGAGTTTGAGATGTGGGGAGTTTGGAGAGTTATGGGTCTCATGCATCAGCGCCGACTTGACGGGCCGAAAGGCCTCTCCTGCACTGTACTATTCTGTGATTCTGGGAGCGGCTTGGGCGGTGTGACTTTGTCCTACATTTTTGACCATGTTGCTCTTCAATTGGCGGTGGGCCTTTGGCGGGAGTTGGGAAGGAAGTACACTCGACTGGCATGGCAGAAACTGGGGCTTAGTTTTGTGATGGAATTGAACCAAATATTGGGCAGGACGTAGAGCAGACAGATAATGCCACAACATCCAAGACAGGTTTGTCACCCTAAGTGTCTTACCTGGATGCGTTCCTGTTCTTAGTGGCTGGAAAAGGTACAAGTGAAGTGAGGTTGGAGACTCTCGGGGAGAGATCTTACCGTCCTTCCGCACCACGCTCCCGCTGGGAAGTCGGAGAATTTGATGCCCATTCACTCAGCAGGATGGGAAAATCCCACCAGCATGAATGGCCGTAACATTCCCACCTCAGCCTCAGCCACAGAAAGGTGCCCATAATGAAGGCTAAATGGCAAAATAGACATCCTTCTTGAGTTGGGGTCAAGGCACAAACTTAAAGAGCAGAAAGAAATTTGCTTCACCCTTTAACTCACCCTACAGCCAACTGAGAAAATGGTGGCATAATGATAATGCCACTGGCAAGGTGGCACTGTGGTTAGCATTGCTGCTTCACAGTGCCAGGGACCTGGGTTCAATTCCCAGCTTGGGTCACTGCCTAAGTGGAGTTTGCACATTCTCCCTGTGTCTGTGTGGGTTTCCTCCTGGTGCCCCAGTATCCTCCCACAGTCCAAAGATGTGCAGATAAGGTGCACTGACCATACTAAATTCTCCCTTGCCAAGACTGCAAGGAACTATAAAAGGTTGTGAATGTAGCCCAAACCATCACACAAACCGGCCTCCCATTCATTGACTCTGTCTATACTTCCCGCTGCCTCGGCAAAGCAGGCAGGATAATTAAGGACCACACGCACCTTGGACATTCTCTCCCCCACCTTCTTCTGTCGGGAAAAAGATACAGAAGTCTGAGGTCACGTACCAACCGGCTCAAGAACAGCTTCTTCCCTGCTGCTGTTAGACTTTTGAATGAACTTACCTTGCATTAAGTTAATCTTTCTCTACACCCTAGCTATGACGGTAACACTACACACTCTCTCATTTCCTTCTCTATGAACAGTATGTTTTGTCTGTATAGCACGCAAGAAACAATACTTTTCACTATATGTTAATACATGTGACAAAAGTAAATCAAATCAAATCAAATCAAATCCCTTAGTATACCCAAACAGGTGCCTGAGTGTGGCAACTAGGGGGTTTTCACAATAAATTCATTGCAGTGTTAATGTAAGCCTACTTGTGATAATAATACATTTTTTAAAAATCGGTAATCCAGAGGCCCAGGTGAATGCTTTAAGGACAGGGTTTCAAATCCCACTGTGGCAACTATTCCCAATCTTTCATCTCCATTTGCAAAGGTGGCATTGTGTGCTCTATTGAACTGAATGGCCTGTTAGGCCATTTCACAGGGCAGTTCAATATCAAACACATTGCTGTGGAGCCCTGTGTTGGCCAGGCTGCATAATATCAGCAGATTTCTCTCCTTAAAGCTCGTAAGAGAATCAGATTTTTTTTTGACAATCCAATAGTTGCATGGTCCCCATTACTCATACTATTAAAATTCCGGATTATTTAGAGTCATCACGGTTTACAGGATGGAAACAGGCCCTTCAGCCCAACTTGTCCATGCCATCCAGTTGCTAACCACTAATGCATCCTAATTGCCTACATTTGGCCCATATCCCTCTACAGCCATTTTACCCTTGGAACTGTCTAAATGCTTTTTAAAGGACAAAATTGTACCCATCTCTACTACTACCTCTGATAGCTTGTTCCAGATAGTCACTACCCTCTGTGTGAAAAAATTGTCCCTCTATACCTTTTTGTATCTCTCCCCTTTCGCCTTAAACCTATACCCTCTAGTTTTAGACTCCCCTACCTTTGGGAAAAGATGTTAACTATCTCGCTGATCTATGCCCCTCATTATTTTATAGACCCCTATAAGATCACCTCTTAGCCTCCTACGCTCCAGGGATAAATGTCCCAGTTTACCCACCGTCTCCTTATAACTCAAACCATCAAGTCCCGGTAGCATCTGAGTAAGTCTTTTCTGCGCTCTTTCTAGTTTAATGATATTCTTTCTATAATAGGGTGGCCTGAACTGCAAGCAGTATTCCAAGTGTGGCCTTATCAATGTCTTGTACAACTTCGATAAGACGTCTCAACCCCTGTATTCAATGTTCTGACCAGTGAAACCTTTTTCAAAATTTTATTAACTGAATTTGAATTCTCCATCTGAAGTTTGAGCCCATATTTCAGTGTCAGTGGTGCATTCTGCCCAGTTACAAACAGCCAAGTCCTTTGCATCACTGATGCGTGAAATGGGGAGAAACTTCACAAATGCTCTTTCCCTCGGGCTGTTAAGATATGAATGGATTGATTGTGGGCAGTTTGGAAAATCCCCTGGCATCACCGCCAAACCATTAATCACCAATTAATCCAAAGCTCCTGTGTGTGGGTGGGAG
Organism: Carcharhinus amblyrhynchos; assembly: GCF_965287045.1. Lineage (NCBI taxonomy): Eukaryota > Metazoa > Chordata > Chondrichthyes > Carcharhiniformes > Carcharhinidae > Carcharhinus > Carcharhinus amblyrhynchos. Next base: position 13,284,729 of record NC_137351.1, read on the forward strand.
CGGGTGATGATGGAGAAAGCAGGTAGGAATGAAAAGCAGGGTTGACGCTGCGGTTTGAATGGTGAAACACTCTGAGTATCACAGTGTCGGCCTGGGACAGGAAATTCCCATCGAGTCCAAGAGAAAAGCATTTCCATTTCCCACAATTCAGAAACTAGGATGGGTGGGGGAAACACGGTGGTTAAGTGCTAATGCATTATTAACCACATTTTAGCTACTTTATATTAAACCAGGACATTTTATTTAATTTGTGAGGTTCCCTAGACAGAATGACCGGTTTCCTGTTGAGTCACAACCCAGGGTTTGAGCTCAGACATTAGTTAAAGGCCCATTTTGAAAAAGCTGACACTTTCTCGTTTTACACAGAGATCACAGATAGGCCAGGAGAGTGTTCAGTACTGAACCTGAGGCCCAGGCTATGCCGAGTGCACTGGGTGGAGCTGGGATGATGTTATGATGCTAGTTTCTTATCCAGGGACAGGGAGGTGTTGTGGTGTGTGGCGCGGGGGGAGGTGGGGGGGTGTTGTTGGGAGAAAAGATTTAGCCAAGGTTCCCACTTGCTTTCCGATCAATCCCAATGGAAAACGTGGACACTGGCTTTAAGCCCAGTTGTGATGCCACCTACGGTTGAATAGCTTCAAAGTCTGTGCTTGTGTGGGATAGATTGTGGGGGATGGTGTTGGGGTCGGCCAGTGGGTGGGGGGGATCGGGCCATGGGAGGGGGTTATGGGTGGGGGGGGGGTCGGGCTATGGGGGAGTCAGGTAGTTGGGGGGGGGGGGTCGGGCAGTTGGGGGAATGGGCTGTGAGAGTGGGCCATCATCATTCAGGTGGTCTTGCTCCAGGAAAGAATGAGCAGTTATTTTTACATCTTCCTTGGGGGGGCTCAGTTTAACCTCTCATACCAAAGACAGGAAGGGGGAGGAGGGAGGGGGAAGGGGAAGGATGGAGGGGGGAGGAGTGGGAGGGATAGTTGGACTTTGAACAGGAGGCCCAAAAACCATTTTTCATGCCGGGATGTATATCCCACGGGATTTTCCACTGGTCCCACCATGACAGATTCGGGAAACCCACCAGAGGTCGATGTGAAACCAATTAACTTCCCGTTAACGGGATCCAAATGAAAACCCAACTGGAATCTTCGTCCCAATCCCGATTCTCCGCAATGTCATGGGGAAACCGTGTCAGTCCGGAACACATCTGGAACAACATGGCGTGCAGAGGTCAGGACGCGACTGAAGAATGTGTGTGGCTGTCTTCATGGATCACGATGGAGGCCATCAGTGACCTTGGAGCACCCCAGCAGGTGGTGGGGGGAAAATACAGATCCTCCAGGATCAGCCCACCTTCCAGTCTCGGAGTGTTCCTGGAGGTCCAGCTTCTTCCTTCAATGGTGGGTCAGTGATGATGGGCTCCTTTCAAAAATGGCGCCCAGATATGACAGCAGCACACATCTAATCAAGCACGACCCACCATAGAGTGTGGCACTAAATCCCTGGATCGGGGCCAGGAGATGTGACCCGTTGATCCCTAAACCTGCCTCCACCATAAGACAGAGAGAATTCTGCCTTGTGTCTCCAAAATTGCAGGTGAGCAAGTGATCATCGAAATTAGACGCTTGCTGTCAATAAAAATAAGAATGTACAATGATAAACATTCTGGAGAAAAAGATGATAGAGTGGTAAAGAGTGAGAGAGAGTACTTGCAAACAAGAAACAGCCACAGACTGGGAAGTTGGCTGCCCATCCCATAGACAATGCAACGCCCTCAGTTAATTCTATGTAGCAGCCCACATTTTGGAAAGTATTTAGTTTCGGTTTACCATCATTATAGCCAAACCAGAGTTTGGCAGCTGCTGTGAGAGTTAGTGTTTCACACTCAGAGCTGCCGTGGCTTTGTGCTCCAGCTCACTCCATGCATCATTGGACAGGCAAACCCTCAGCCTGCCCAGCACTCAGCCTCTTAATATGTTTCAGTCAAGTTCAATTGCCTGTGAGCTGTTTGGCCTCTGAGTAATTGGTGTGACCTCCCTGCCAGTTAGCTGGGAGGAAGTGGTTGGTTGAAATGATGACATTGTTACAATTATTCTGAAATGTGGTGTCATTGGGGTTTGTCCATGAGAAGCATGACTAATCTCCACCCAGTGGCAACCACAAGAACCACTTTCGGATGATTTCACAAGCTGCCTGGCTCCTACCAAGTCACATATTCTGCTGCCCCTTATTTTCAAGTCCTGTCCATCCTTCACCCTCTTTGCTCACTGACGTTCGCTGACTCCCCATCTAGCAACACCTTGATCTTTGAAATTCTCATCCTTATTTCCTAACCCCTCCAAGACCTCCCCCTCTCTGTCTCTGCAATCTCCTCCAGTTCTCCTGGAGATAACTGTACTTCATCAACTCCAGTCTCTTTTGCATCCCTGATTTTAACTGCTGCACTACCAAAGGAAGTGTCTTCCATTGACCCTAAATCCTAGGATTCCCTTCCTAAACCTCACTGATTCACTACGCCCTCTCTTCCATTAGGACAGTCCTTAAAACACCTCCGTATTTTTATTTATCCTCTCAATTAGGCTTACATTAACACTGCAATGAAGTTACTGTGAAAATCCCCTAGTCGCCCCACTCCGGCGCCTGTTTGGGTACGCTGAGGGAGAATTTAGAATGGCTAATACACCTAACCAGTGCGTCTTTCGGACTGTGGGAGGAAACTGGAGCTCCCGGAGGGAACCCACGCAGACACTGGGAGAACATGCAGACTCCACACAGACCCAAGCTGGGAATCGAACCCGGTTCCCCGGCGCTGTGAGGCAGCAGTGCTAACCACTGCGCCACCGTGCCACCCTTCACAACCAAGCTTCTTGTCAGCTGTCCTATTTTCTCTGGCTTTGTGCCAAAGTTCAATATCCTCCTGAGAACTTGCTTAATGTGTTACCCACGCTAAGGGCACTATGTATATATAAATAGAAGATTGTTATATACATATCAAAGGACGTGGGGCGGGGCTTTCCGCCCACTGTTGCCCAAAAGCCAGAAAATCCCGCCTGAGGTCAACGTCCTTTGCATGGTCCACCACCCCCCCACCTCCGCCCACTGTGATTTCCGTGGCGGATGGGTTGGGATTACTCCACCCATCACCAATAGTCGTCATCTTTCTCTGCCAGCCAATTCTTACATTCTGTGATCATCTCCCTCACTCCTTTCCAATGCTCCCACCTCTCTCTCCTTATAAACTTTGACTCAGTGTCACACTCGGTGGTGGGGGGGGGGTTGCCAACCCTCCAGGATTGCCCTGGGGTCTCCGATAATTAAAGAATGATCTCCGCAACAGCCGCTGGAAGCAAAGAGCCACGGAGAAAACTCACAAGAGGCATTAAAGCAGCAACGGGCATCCTTTAACATTTCCCTTTAACAGAAATTTGTCTGATTCGAAGTATTGCCATTTGGAGTAAAGGCTAACAGCCCAGAATTGTCCAATCAGAGAGTCCGCTGGATGTGGCAGGTGAGGATAATCAATGGGAGGAGGATTGGGGCGGGGCAACCGGGGTGAAAGGTCACATGACAAAACTTCCTTAAATATATCCAACCGTCAGGTCCTGGGGCTTTTTCTGTAGCTGTTATTCTGGCTGAGAACAGAGAAAAGGACAGCACAGGAACACGCCCTTCGGCCCTCCAAGCCCACGGCAATCATGATGCCCTAACTAAGCTAAACAAAAATCTTCTGCCCTCACTCGGTCCATATCCGTCTATTCCCTCCCTATTCATGTGCCCATCCAGCTGCCTCTTAAATGTTGCCAATGTGCCTGCTTCCAACACCTCCTCTGGCAGCGCGTTCCAGGCACCCTGTGTGAAAAACTCTCCCCCTCCCGCACATCTCCTTAAACTTTCCTCCTCTCACCTTGAACATGTGCCCACTTGTAAGTGACACTCCCACCCTGGGAAAAAGCCTCTGGGATTCACTAACTCAGCACAACCCAGATTCTCTATCTCATTCTTGTACCCTGTCTCGCCATTGTTTGAGATCCGACCCACCACGGTGGTGTCATCAGCAAACTTGAAAGTCGAATTGGGGGGGAATTTGGCCACACAGTCATAGGTGTATAAGGAGGATGGTAGGGGGCTGAGAACACAGCCTTGTGGGGCATCAGTGTTGAGGATGATCCATGGACAATACGTTGTTGCCTATCCTTACTGAGTGCCTGTTGTCCATCTTCCTGCTCACAGGAGGCTTCCTGAATCTTGGATCTGCTGAAGGGAAGCCATGATCCCTCAACAAGAAAGAGACAGACGAGAACACTTGTAACTATCGCACAATCAGATATCAGCTGACCAAACTTCCAGGAAATACTGGAATCAGAAAACAATGGAGAAAGCCAGTGGACAAAAAGTAATTGAAGGAATTGCTTCACAGCAGAAATGTTTGTTGACAGACAAGTCTGCCCTCTAGAGTTTAGCTGACCTTTCTGAATAACTAATTACAGACATTTAATAATTAAAAAGACATGAAAGGCACAGTTGAGTGTTGTTCATCCTTGATCCCAGTTTGAATGCTGGCTGTCCCATTGCTTAATGCAAATGTCTTCATACAGGCATAGATCTAAGAGCGCAGAAAGCAGTTGATCCCACACCAAGGCTGTGGCATCGTTTGAGTACGGTGGCCCATTATACAATATCAGATATTTAAAAAGTGGCTGAAAATCATCCACTTGGAACTAAAGAAAAGTTTGGCCGGAAGGAAATCTTTTCGATTCAGTGTGGATCACCTTCAACACCAAATGTTGCATCAAAGAATTCTATATACTTAGCCAGAGCCGCTCCATCCTGCTGAGATACAGATGCCACGTTCTTTGACGATCTCTTCCAGCCCACACACTCTGGAAGAAAAGGGGCTGCAGATATTTGATGCACTACTCACAAATTCTCCTCCGAGCCACACATTATCCTGACTTGGAAATACATCGCCGTTCCTTCACTGTCACGGGGCCAAAATCCTGGAACTCATTCCCTAACAGCACTGTGGATATATCTGTACGGCGGTACCAGGGACCCAGGTTCAATTCCAGTCTTGGGTCACTGTTTGTCTGCACATTCTCCCCATGTCTGTGTGGGTTTCCTCTGGATGCTCCGGTTTCCTCCCACAGCCCAAAGCATGGCCAGGGCAGGGAGGTAGGGTGGGCCTGGGGAGGAGAATGCTGTTTTGGTGTAGACTTGTTGGGCCAAATGGTCTGTTTCCAGGGAGCTCTGTGGGGGAGTGGAGGGGTGGGAGGATGGGGGGGGTGGTGGTGGGGGGGTCGTAAGGGCAGGGATTAGTGGGGGGTGTGGGCAGGGAGGGTGGGTGGGTCGGGGGGAGTGGGGTGGGTTGGGTGAGAGGGAGTGGGGGTGGGTGGAGGGTATCGGCTGGGGGTGAGTGGGAAATAGGGGAAGTGGGCATGTGGGAGAAGGGGAGAAGGGGGGTGAGAGGGAGGGGAGGAGGTGGGGATGAGCTGAAGGGGCAGGAGACGGGGAGAAGGAGGCTGGTGTGGCGGTTCAGGAAGGTGGGGAGGGATTCAGGCGTGGGAAGGAGGTTCGGGGGGCGGGGGGGAGTAGAGAAAGCGGGTGGCAAAGAGTGAGGAGGATAAAGAAAGTTGAAGAGAAAGAGGGATGGAATAGGGGGAAGAGAGGTGGAGAAAATGTAACGATGACAATTCAGAATCATAGACCAGCGAATAAGATTGTGAGATTAGCGATAGTGAGAGCGGTGATGAAAGAAAATGTCAAAGTACAGATACCAACCACATAGTGAGATTGTGATAGATGAGCAATGGAAGAGAATGTGATGTTAAGAGAGACACCAGGGTGAGAGAGCTTGAAAACTCAACTAATAAGCGCGAAAATGGAAGCTTTTAAGGCAAATAATACCAGAACACAGAACAAGAGACAGTGAAATACAATCTACAATCAGGTGACTGGAATCCAATAATGTCCCAATGTTTGATGCTCATTATCCGAACCCTTGATTTACAATGAACTTTATGCCAGTTTTTAAAAGCCATATCTGTCAGATTGCTACATTCAAATCAAATGATTTTTTTCTCATCACTTCCACACTTTGCTTCCGCTCATGTTTGAAGACACCCCCATCATTTTCCTGAAGCAATTCCTCAGCAGCTCCAGCTGAAACCTTCGCTGTGCTGCGAGCAAAGACAATTACCCACAGCTTGAGACGTGGAACCAAAAATTATCGCCATCAGACACCAGCGTACGTTGGAAGGAATTAGACAGGTTTAACAGCTTAACGAGCGAGCAGCCAGAACTAACAAGCAAAAATCTTAACTAGGTCAAGATGTTAAAGTGGAAAGTGCTTAAAATAATTCAATCAGTTACAATAAATAGTCAATAACACGACTTGTTTTTCTGTCTTTTGTCAATTTTGCCTTGATGGTCTTTATTCAAATGAGGAATGCTGCTGCTCTGTGTAATTCCTTTCGCTCACATTAGTAAGAGGATTATTTAGCTGATCCACACAGCCTACCTGTGTTTCTCAATATCAAAACCATTCCAAGTTAACTGTCGATAACAATGGGGTCTGAATGTCCAAATCACCTCGCTGGCATCATCCCCCTGCTTAACCCTGTTATCTCCCCCCCCATCCTGACAAAACCCAGAGATCAAAAGAGAAAATGCTGGAAAATCTCAGCCGGCCTGGCAGCATCTGACCCAAGGGACTCGAAAAGCCAGCTCCTTCCCCTCCTTGCCAGACCGAGAATCATAGAATCCCTAAAGTGCAGAAGGAGACCATTTGGCCCATCGAGTCTGAACCAACAGCAATCCCATCTAGGCCCTATTCCCGTACTCCCACATATTTACCTTGTAAATCCCCTGCCGACACTATGGGGCAGTTTAGGTTATCATCAACCTAACCCGCACATCTTTGGAATGTGGGAGGAAACCGGAACACCTGGAAGAAACCCACGCAGACACAGGGAGAATGTGCAAACTCCACACAAGCAGTGACCCAAGGCTGGAATTGAACCCAGGTCCCTAGCGGTGTGAGGCAGCTGTGCTAACCACTGTGCCACCTCTGCTGAGATTTTCCAGCGTTATCTCTTTTGGTTTCAGATTCCAGCATGTGCAGTAATTTGCTTTTAAATTCCCTCCAATTTCTCCAGATCTCTGCACTCCCACCAATTTCTGGCCTCTTTATAGAATCCCAACAGTGCAGAAGGAGGCCATTCAGCCCACTGAGTCTGCACTGACTCTCCGGCAGAGCATCTAACCCAGGGTCTATCCCCATAACCCCACGCATTTACCCCGCTAATCCCCCAGACCATTTTGGGGCACTAAGGGGCAATTTAGCATGGCCAATCCACCTAACCTGCACTTCTTTGGAATGTGAGAGCATCCGGAGGAAACCCATGCAGGCACGGGGCAAACATGCAAACTCCACACAGCCAGCCAAGGATGGAATTGACCCAAGGCGGGTCCCTGGTGCCATGAGGCACCAAGCCACCCCAATCACCCTTAATTGTCACTCTAACACTGGCATCGTGCCTTCAGCTGCCTGGGGCCAGTGGTGTGGTGGCATTGTCACTTTAATAGTAATTCAGAGACCCAGGGTAATGCTCTGGAGATCCAGATTCGAATCCCACCATGGCAGATCGTTAATATTTGAATTCAGTAAAAATCTGGAATTAAAAGTCTAGTTGGTTGTCATAAAAACTCACCTGGTTCGCTAATACCCCCCTAGGGGAAGAAATTTGCCATCCTCACCAGGTCAGGCCTACATGTGACTCAAGACCCACAGCAATGTGGTTGACTCTTTAAAATAATCTAAAATGGCTGGGCGAGCTTGTTCAGGGGCAATTAGGGATGGGCAATAAACGTTGGCTCAGTCAGTGACACCCACATTCCATGAAAGGACCAACCTCTTTGCACCTCTCCCTCCTTCTTAAAGTATTCCTTAAGAAATGTCTCTAGATAGGTCACTTCCTGAAGACCTATCTCCTTGATCAACCTTTTGCTTATCCGTCCTAATATCTCCTCATGTGGTTCAGGGTGAACTTCTGTTTGATGTTACTCCAACAAAGCACTCTGTGACATTCCACTGTGGGAAAGGCGCTATACAAATGTAAATTGTTGTTGGTGAGCATCACTGAGCAAAGTCTATTCATAGAATCATTGAATCCCGACAGTGCAAAAGGAGGCCATTCGGCCCATCGAGTCTGCACCAACCACAATCCCACCCAGGCTCTACCCCTGTAACCTCACATGTATATATATACCCTGTTAATCTCCCTGACACTAACAGGTAATTTAGTATGACCGTTCCACCTAACCAGTACACCTTTGGACAAGAGGAGGAAACTGGAGCAGCTGAAGAAACCCTCACAGGCACAGAGAAGATGTGCCAACTCCACACAGACAGTGACCCAAGCCAGGAATTGAACCAGGGTCCCTGGCACTGTACGGCTGCAGTGCTAACCGCTGTGCTAACATGTCCGCTGTTGTGGTGATAGGAACAGTGACTGACTTGTCAATTCGCTTTGGCCTCTTTGTTGGAGCATTAATGGTGCAATCAATAAGGTGAACCAACTTGCAGAGCTCCACGACACCTATTTTTGTCAACTTTACCTCTGCTTTCAAGCTACTGCCTGCAAACCAGCAAATCCAGTCGAAATCTTCACTGTGCTGTGAAAGACAATTACCCACAGCTTGAAGCATGGGACAAAACATTATTGCCATCAGAGACTGGTGTACGATGGAAGGGAGTTCGACAAACTTAACAGCTTAACGAGCTGACAGCTAGAATTAACAAACCCTCAAGTGAAACCTTTAACTAGGTCAAAATGTTAAAAAGCAAAATACTTCCAGAAAAAAAAAATTGAGCAGGAGTAGGCCATTTGGCCCCTCGAGCCTGCCCCACCATTCAATAAGATCATGGCTGATCTTCTTGTGGACTCAGCTCCACTTACCCACCCGCTCACCATAACCCTTAATTCCTTTACTGTTCAAAAATCCACCTATCTTTACCTTAAAAACATTCCATGAGGTAGCCTCAACTGCTTCACTGGGCAGCGAATTCCATAGACTCACATCCCTTTGCGTGAAGAATTCCTCCTCAACTCAGCCCTAAATCTGCTCTCCCTTATTTTGAGTCTACGCCCCTTAGTTCTAGTTTTACCTGCCAATGGAAACAACTTCCCTGCTTCTATCTTATCTTTTCCCTTCATAATTTTATATGTTTCTACAAGATCTCCCCTCATTCTTCTGAATTCCAGTGAGTATAGTCCCAGTCTATTCAGTCACTCCTCCAAAGCCAACCCTCTCAACTCCAGAATCAACCCACTGAGTCTCCTCTGCACCCCCTCCAGTGCCAGCATATCCTTTTTCAAGTGAGGAGACCAAAACTGTACTTGGTATTCCAGGTGTGGCCTCACCAGCACCTTATACAGTCATAACATTTCTTGTCTGTTTTTAAACTCATCCCTCTAGCACTGAAGGCCAAATTCGATTTGCTTCCTTAATTATCTGCTGTGCCTGCAAATCAACTTTTTGTGATTCATATACAAGGACACCCAGGTCTCTCTGCGCAGCAGTATGCAGCAATTTTTTACCATTTAAATAACAGTCCATTTTGCTGCCACAACTACCAGAATGGATGACCTCAAATTTATTATCAATGTACTCCATCTGCCAGACCCCTCGCCCACTCACTTAGACCATCTAACTCACTTTGCAGACTTTCAGCATCCTCTGCACACTTTGCTCTGCCACTCATCTTAGTGTCATCTGTGAATTTTGACACACTACACTCAGTCCCCAACTCCAAATTATCTACGTAAATTGTAAACAATTGCGGTCTCAAGACTGATCCCTGAAGCACGCCACTAGTCACTGATCACCAACCAGAGAAACACCCATTTACCCCCACTCTTTGCTTTCTGTTAGTTCACCAATCCTCTAGCGCTGCTAATACATTACCCAAAATGCCATGCATCTTTATCTTACGCAGCAGCTTTTGGTGCGGCACTTTGTCGAACACCTTCAGGAAATCCAGACGCACCAGATCCACCCGGTTCACCATTGTCCACCGCACTCATAATGTCCTCAAAGAATTCACTGAATTAGTTAAACATGACCTGTCTTTCATGAACCCATGCTGTGTCTTCCCAATGGGACAATTTATATCCAGATGTCTCACTATTTCTTCCTTGATGATCGATTCAAGCATTTTCCCCACTACAAAAGTTAAGCTAACTGGCCTATAGTTACCCGCCTTTTGTCTACCTCTTTTTTTTAAACAGTGGTGTCACATTTGCTGTTTTCCAATCTGCAGGAACCACCCCAGAGTCCAGCAAACTTTGGTAAATTACTACTAGTGCGCTTGCTATTTCTCCCGCCATCTCTTTCAGTACCCTGGGATGCATTCCATTAGGACCTGGAGACTTGTCTATCTTTAGCCCCATTAGCTTGCCTAACACTACCTCTTTAGTGGTAATAATCCTCCAAAGATGTGTGGGTTAGGTTGATTGGCCATGGTAAATTGCCCCTTAGTGTCCTGAGATGAGTAGGTTAGAGGGATTAGTGGGTGCATATGTAGGAATATGGGGGTAGGGCTTGGGTGGGATTGTGGTCGGTGCAGACTCGATGGGCGAAATGGCCTCTTTCTGCACTGAAGTGTTTCTATGATTCTAGGTCCTCAGCTACTAAACCATTCTTGCCATCAATTTTTGGCATGTCATTTGTGTCTTCCACTGTAAAGACAGACACAAAATATCTGTCCAATGCCTCATTTCCTCATTTCCCATTATTAAATCCCCCTTCTCATCCTGGAAAGGGCCAAGGTTTACTTTGGCCACTTTTTTCCTTTTCATATGTTTGTGGAAACTTTTGCTGTCTTTTTTTTACTCCGAGCTAGCTTACTCTCATAATCTATCCTGCTTTTCTTTGTATCTTTTCTCGTGACTTTCTGTTGACCTTTAAAGATTTCCCAATCCTCTAGATTCCCACTAATCTTTGACACTTTGTATGTATTTTCTTTCAATTTAATACTTTCCTTTATTTCCTTGGATATCCATGGCTGAATATCCCTTTTCCTACAGTCCTTCCTTTTCACTGGTATATACTTTTGCTGAGCAGTGTGAAAAATAATTTTGAAAGTCCTCTACTGTTCCTCAGTTGTCCCACCATAAAGTTTTTGCTCCCAGTCTACCTTAGCCAACTCCTCTCTCATCCCATTGTAGCCTCCGTTGTTTAAGCACAAGACAACTGGCATTGGATTTAACCTCCTCACCCTCCATTTGTATTTTAAATTCAACCATCAGATGATCACTCCTTCCGAGAGGATCCTTAACTGTAAAATCGTAATACCTGTCTCATTACACAGGACCAGATCTAGATAAATTGCTCCCTTGTAGGTCCCATTATGTACAGTTCGAGGAAACTATCACAAATACATTCTGTGAACTCCTCCTCAAGTCTGCTTTGACCAACCTGGTTTGACCAATCCACATATAGATTAAAGTCCCCCATGATAATTGCCTTGCTTATTGCCTGTCTCACCATGACAGTATTATTTGGTGGCCTATAGACCATGCCTATCAATGACATTTTCTCCTTGCTATTTCTAATTTCCACCCAAATGGATTCAGCACTTTTCCTCATAGAGCCCATATCACCTCTCACTATCGCCCTGATGTCATCCTTAAATATCAGAGCTACGCAGCCTCCCTTACCTTGCTGTCTGTCCTTCCGAATAGTCTATCTCTTCAATATACTCATTTGTTTTTATTCTTTTCTCTCTTTAGTTGATTACTTTCTTGAGTGTTCTTGTTTAAAAACCTCATTCTGCAAATGCTCTTGGCAGTTTGCTGGACGCTGCTGATTTTCTTTCTAAAAGGTTGCTTTATTAAGCTGATTCTAATGGACATAGTTGCTGCCAAGGATCTGGACTGTGGAGATCGATCAGTCTGTCTATATGTGAAAACATGTGACTTGGAAACTTGAAATTCTTCAAAGAGTCCCCTTGAACAGGGATTGCGCTGACCCTGCTCTCTCACTCCACTGTTGCATCAGACTCTTAAATCACAGCTGACCTTGGACTTAAAAATCTGTCAAAGAATGAAATCGAGCATGCTTTAGCTGTGAACACTGAGAACCCTGAGGTCAAGTACAACGTTGGATAACAGCAAAGCAAAGGTTTCCTTGACTTGCTCCAGCAACATAGCTCAGGCCCCCAAAGAATGCCTCTCTGCCCTTTTTGATCAAATGCATGTTGAAGTCCTACTTTCTACACCACTGCTTTATTCAGGCTGCATATTTTTGTCCATCGGGAATGTGGATTGCATGTAGCTGAAGTCAGTTCACTCATGACCCTCAACTGCTCTCACAGCTAGTGAAGTCCTTCATCTCATTCCTCGGAGCTGAATTCCCAGCTCAATCTCCAGAGTGAAGCAGAAGCCAGCATGACTCAGTCAGCTTGATGTCGACAGCCCCGTCCAGTCACTCGAACAAGGCATGAATATCATGCTGTGCATTCGGTGACCTTGCCCTGAAATCCCCTCGCTCTCCCACCCGGGGGTCAGGAAGAAGAGCAACTCAAAAGTGAGAAAATCAGGCCTGAGGCCCCATCGTCACCTATCTGCACTGACCTCAGTTTACCCCCTCCCCTTCCCTCCAGTGACAGGTCTGACAAGCTGCCTCGATTAGCTGCCTTTCAACTAATCCAAGCGACCGAGGAGCTGGGTGGTGTTTTTGCCGGCAGTAGGGAGGCCTGTTGATGCCCTTTCTGGTGGGACTGGGACCCAGTGCTGGCCAGCTCCTGCTTCCAGTTAGGCCGCTAAACTGTATCATTTTATACTTCAGCATATCAGGTTCCTCCTGGAGACATGGGGTCACCCTTCTGTGCCCATTTCATTTACTTTGCCCACTTAAGTAAAGGTAAAGTTTATTTATTAGTCATAAATAAGGCTCACATTTACACTGCAGTGAAGTTACTGTGAAATTCCAGTTTCTTTTATTAGTTATGAGAATATTATAAAAGGGAAGAAAAACATTTTATGGGATGATGTTGAAAGGTATATTCTCCAGCTCAGCAACCGCTCCAAGATCTCCAGACACCCATCATGTAACTAGAATTATAGAATCCCCACAGTGCAGAATGAGGCCAGAATCGAACCCGGGCCCCAGATGCTGTGAGACAATGATGCTAACCACTGTGCCACCCTGGATAGCAAATAAACAGTTTGCTTTCCAATTGGCTGTGGGAAGGCAGAATGTCTGGAGGGATGGAGGGAGTGCGCAAGCAGTAAATCAGGGGATAAATCCTTCAGGAGTATGACCAATCAGTTAGGCAACCTATGAGTTGATGTGCTTGGACCAGAATAGTCTCTCTTTACATTGTACCCTCTGTCAAGGACAATTTTAACTGAGTTACAGCTTCCTCTGACACACACCAATGGTTATTCAACAGCTTAAAACTCATATTGGTCAACATTGCGTGAATACAAGTCACCAAAAATCGTTGGCTTATTAATGACGAGTGAGCCAATTAGCAAACACTTTGATAGGATCTTCAAATTTTAAAATCCAGGAAATCAGACTCAGGATTATCTCACTGAAGCTGCTGTCTAATGTATGTGTTTATAACGAGACCAAATTTGTCACTTTAATTACTAGTGTCACATCTTGACTCTTCATGTGGCTGTAGGAAGAGTTCAGTGAACTCAGATGCAAGAGTTATAGTGTAGATAATATTGCAGTAATGAGTAAAATATTTCATTCCTGTCTCATTAAGGCTACTTGTCAAGTAATCAAGTGTTTCATTTTTTTTAAAGAAGAACTCAGTCCCACTGATTTATGCCTGTTCCACTAATTGGAAGGTTGCAATTATTTTATTATTAAAATTATTAAACTCCAGAACTCAGCTTGCTGAGGTTTCACTTTGGAAGTTTCTGGGGAGCAGTGATCGCTGCTGTAGAGAGAGTGATTGTGGATGACACTGAGGATTCTTTTTATATTCTGGGATTGGAGTGTCTGCCTTGTGGTGTGCCCACCAACATCCCAAAATGAACGATTTGCAGCTTCCACTGATGTAATATGTGCACATTGACCTACCTTGTCTATAAGCCCAGCAACACCTCAATTCTACAACTCTCAGCCATGTGTTCCAATCCCTCCATGGCTTCACCATCACAGGTGACCCAGATTCCAGTTCAGCAAAGCCTATCTCACACAGGCACTTTTGGAGGACGGCTGCCACTCCCTGCTTTACTCACTCATCTTTATTACACCCTAATTGTGAAATTCCTCTTTCTTTTATTAGTTATGAGAATATAATAAAAGGGAAGAAAAACAGAAGATTAATCATTTAAGTAGAATTATAGAATTCCCACAGTGCAGAAAGAGGCCATTTGGCCCATTGAGTCTTCACCGACTCTGTGACAGAGCATCTTACCCAGGCTCAATCCCCTGTCCTTACACCATAACCCTACATATTTACCCTGCTAATTTCCCTAACATATTGCCACAATTTAACATGGCTAATCCACCTATGTTTGGTACCAGTGGCAGTATTGTTTCTACTTCATGCAACAGCTTACACCAGGGAAGTTTTAGATGACATTGTTTTATGAACTTTGGGTGGCAACGGGGCAGATGTCAGCCTGACCTCCCGGCCCATCCAAAGTGCATGTCACAAAATTATAAAACTCACCTGTAACCTCACTCCAGGGTCATAGAATTCAAGATTCTCCTTCGCACAGGTAATTTGCAAATGGTGGAATTTGTTACAGTTTGGAATTCTGGAGAACATTCTTATAACTTATACTAAATACATCATGTTTTATTTTCTTTTTATGGAATGACGTCAAAATGTATATTCTCCAGCTCTGCAACCTTCCAAGATCTTCGAACACCCAACTCTGGCCTCTTGGCAATCCTCAATTCCTCAACTCCACCATTGTTGGCCACGCCTGACCCCTCAGATCTTGAATTCCCTCCCTGAATTGTTCTGTTATGTTCTTCTAACCATACAAAGGCAACAATCATCATAAGGGATTGGGTAAACATGCTGTGGGTTCACTTGTGGGCACCTGACAACACATAGACATGGATAGAAAATGTGAAGGTCTCAGCACCAGAGCTGTGTTTGCTGTGTTCTGCTCACAGACCTAAGTGAAATTGAGGCTAGATTACGTGAGGTGGGGTTGGTGGACTGGGGGACAAAGACCTTAATCCATTCCTTGCTTGATCCAAAAACTGATTCAAATTCAATTTGTGTCCAATTAAGGTCCCCACAAGAAAGACAAACAAGATTGAAGCTGGGCTTGATCTGACTCTTGATCAGACAAAGAGCTGAGAAGCATTGGGGCCAAGTGTGAGGCCAAAGTGGGTGAGGGTGACTGGCTGCCTTCTCCATTAGTGAGCCAGTTGGGTTTTGAAAACACCATCTTCTTGGTCATACTGACCTGATAAAACCACACTGCCTTGAAAGGTTTGATGAGTGTCACAGCCCTGGGCTGTGGCAACTGCATGGATTAAGCTGAGCTGTGCACTAGGGTGGAACACATTCCAAACATTATATAAGGTGACCCTTAGCGCATCAGTTTAACAGTTGGTGATTAACTGAGTTCTCAGGATCACGTACACACTTAACCCTTCATGTCCTGGTCCCCGTCACGATATGTCTCATCTATTTATTGCAGCAAAGAATTGTTTTGAAACATTGCAAGAACTGTGGAAGGTCAAGGAAGGTATTTTTATCCATTTATGGGACATGGGCGTCGCTGTTTGACCAGCATTTATTGCCCAACCCTAATTGTCCTTGAGAAGCTGTGGTGACCTGCCTTCTTGAACTGCTGCAGTCTATGATGTGTAGGTACACCCACAGTGCTGTTAGAGAGGGAGTTCCAATATTTTGACCCAGTGACAGTGAAGGAACAATGGATAACTTTCCAAGCTGGGATGTTGTGCGTCTTGGAGAGGAACTGTGAGATGGTGGTGTTCCCATGTACCTATTGCCCTTATTCTTCGAAGTGATAGAGGTTTAGGAAGTGATTTCAATGGAGGATTAGTAAGTTGCATCTTGTAGATGGTGTACACTCTGCCACTGCGCGCCAGCGGTGGAGGGAGGTAATGCTTAAGGTGGTGAATAAGGTGTAAATTAAGTGGACTGCTTTGTCCTGGATGGTATTGATTTTCTTGAGTGTTGTTGAAACCGCACTCATCCAGGCAAGTGGAAAGTATTGTGCCCTTTAGATGGTGGAGAGTTGGGAGATGTGTTACCTGCCACAGAATCTCCACCTAGCTGGGCACACAGTATTTAACTGGCTAATCCAGTTGAGTCCAGTTAATGGTAACCCCACAGTGTTGAAAGTGGAGGATTCAGTGATGTTAATGATATTGAATGTCATGGGGAGATGGTTAGGTTCTCAATTTTTGGAGCTGGTTATTGCCTGGCACTTGATGAATCCCTGACACTAGCCTCTCCCTTGATGATGCATCGTCATGAGTTCCCTGTGTAAATTATGTTTTTGAGCTCAGGATGAGTGCTTCCCACCCAGCCCATATACACCAGAACAAAAGGATTAGGAACAGGAGTAGGC
Organism: Carcharhinus amblyrhynchos; assembly: GCF_965287045.1. Classification (NCBI taxonomy): domain Eukaryota; kingdom Metazoa; phylum Chordata; class Chondrichthyes; order Carcharhiniformes; family Carcharhinidae; genus Carcharhinus; species Carcharhinus amblyrhynchos. The sequence goes on from NC_137351.1 coordinate 13,301,309, forward strand.
CATTCAGCCCCTTGAATCTGTTCTGGCCATTAGATTAGGTCATGGCTAATCTGATTCTGGCTTCGATTCCACCGACCTGTCTACCCCTCCATAACATTTGACTCCCTTGTCAACCAAAAAGCTCTCGAACTCAGCCTCAAATATATTCTCCCCCACTGTACTCTGGGGGAGAGAATTCCGCAAACTCACTACCCCCTAAAATTCTCCTCATAAATAGGAGACTCTTGGTGAATTTCTCCTCTCCAGTGAAATCACATCCTTCCAATAATGCAGTGACCAGAACTGCATGTAGTACTCCAAAGAACAAAAAGGAACAAAGAAAATTACAGCACAGGAACAGGCCCTTTGGCCCTCCAAGCCTGCACCGACCTTGCTGCCCAACTGAACTAAAATCCCCCATCCTTCTGGGGACCATATCCCTCTATTCCCATCCTATTCATGTATTTGTCAAGACGCCTCTTAAAAGTCCCTCCCGTATCTGCTTCCACTACCTCCTCCGGCAGTGAGTTCAGGCACCCACCACCCTCTGTGTAAAAAATTTGCCTCGTACACCTCCCTTACACATTGCCCCTTGCACTTAAAACCTATTCTCTCCCCCCTAGTAATTGACTCTTCCACCCTGGAAAAAAGCTTCTGACTATCCATTCTGTCCATGCCCCTCATAATCTTGTAGACTTCTATCAGCTCGCCCCTCAACCTCGTTTCAGTGAGAACAAACGAAGTTTCTCCAACCTCCCCTCCAGCTGTGGCCTAACCAGCCTTTTATGCAGTTCCAGTATGACCTCCCTGCTTTTGTGTTGTATCCCTCAGCTAATAAAGGCAACTATTCCTTCTGCCTTCGTAACCACCTTATCTCCCTGTCCTGCCACCTTCAGGGATCGGTGGAAATGCACTCCCGCTGATCCTCAGTACTTTCCAGAGTGCTAATTCTTTGCCTTGTTAGTCCTCCCCAGGTGTATTACCTCACAATTGTCCGGGTTGAATTCCACTTGAATTTCCATTCTCTAATAATTCACAGTTCTCCGCCCTCATGTCTACATCTGCAGCATCCTTTCTCATTGTGAAGACCAACACAAAGTATTCATTGACGACTCCCCACAACTTCCGGGTCCACACACAAATTGCTTGTCTGGTCCTGCTGTTTTCCTAGTTATTCTTTTGCTCGTTGTATACGTACAAAACTCTTTAAGGTTTTCCTTTATTCCACCCACCAAAGCTTTTTCACACCTTCTCTTAGCTTTCCTAATCTCCTTTTTCAGTTTCCCCCCTGCACTTTCTATACTCCTCTAGGGACTCTGCTGGACTGAGTCCTCGGTATCTTCCATAAGCTTCTCTTTTTATTTCAATCCTGACCTTTATGTCCCTTGACATCCTGGTTCTCTGGCCTTTGTCCTTTCCTTAGTCTTTATGGGAACATATCTGCCCTGTACTCTCGTCAGCTCCTCCTTGGAGGTCTCCCACTGAGACACAGATCAATAGATTTTTGGACATTAAGGGAATCAAGGGATACGGAGGTAGTGTTGAAAGGTAGAGCTGAGATAAAAGATCAACGATGATTGTATTGAGTGCCTTGAGGGGCTGAATAGCCTACTTTTGTTCCCATTTCCTTAATTGGATAGCAAAGCAGGTTTGAGGGACTGAATGGCCTACACCCATTTCCTATGTTCTTAATTGGATAGCAGAGCAGACTTGAGGGACTGAATGGCCTAGTCTTGTTCCATTTCCCACTTAATTGGGTAGCAGAGCAGGCTTGAGGGGCTGAATGGCCTACTCACCCACATTTCCTATATTCTAAATTGGAAAGCAGAGTAGGCTTGAGGGGCTGAATGGCCTACTCACCCACATTTCCTATATTCTAAATTGGAAAGCAGAGTAGGCTTGAGGGGCTGAATGGCCTACTCACCCACATTTCCTATATTCTAAATTGGAAAGCAGAGTAGGCTTGAGGGGCTGAATGGCCTACTCACCCACATTTCCTATGTTCTGATTTGGATAGCAGGGCAGGCTTGAGGGGCTGAATGGCCTACTCACCCACATTTCCTATGTTCTGATTTGGATAGCAGAGCAGGCTTGAGGGGCTGAATGGCCTACTCACCCACATTTCCTATGTTCTGATTTGGATAGCAGGGCAGGCTTGAGGGGCTGAATGGCCTACTCACCCACATTTCCTATGTTCTGATTTGGATAGCAGAGCAGGCTTGAGGGGCTGAATGGCCTACACCCACTCTTAAATTCTTTAAAGTCTCTATAAAAAGAACCCGTTGTCAACCTCCTGCTGGTTGCCGCAATCCTCCTTCTCACAGGGTACACACTTCTCTCTCCTGTCAGTGAATCCTCTGTTCCCTCGCTTCAAGGTGAACAGCCTGAAACATGATATTATGTATATATTACATCCCCACCTCCTCCAGAAAGCTGCAGAGTCCTTAGCTTGTTACCAGCATTACAAACATCTGATGTCATGTCACATTAGCAGATTCCTCCTTCGACAACCCAGAGATAAATGTCAGTGCGTCTCAGCACCTTCAGAAATACTGGCAATCTCTCCTTCTGTTCCCATACATCAAATACCAGCGCCTCCTGCAGCTATCCCTGCTGTCTTCAAACTGGCAAATAATGCATCAAAGCCGATGTAGCCTTCAACACTCAGCTGTCAACCCGCCCCCGGAGGCCAGATTGAGATGCTGAATTAAAATAGACATCTCCTTGTAGCATGAGGGAAGAGGAAATCTTTCAGAAGTAAATCTGAATTCATTGTGGTACAATGATATCGAGGAAACCTTGTTAAAAAAGAAGGTTAAACCGCTTAGGGCAACAAAAGAATTTGCAGCATGAATTGAATATTTGTTCGTATCCAACTGGGTCTCATTCCCTCAGCAATAAATTGCAAAGAAAAATGTAAATAATTAGATTATGTAGTGTACGGGGAAGTGACAATCTGGCGAGTACATTTACAGGAGGCTGAATTGGCATTCGGGCAACAGACGAGAGATTGCTGTTTCCTTACAATGGATTCAGATTTCCTCCCCCCAACCCCTCCCGTCTACGATTTTTTCTTGCTTTTCATCTTCCAAAGACCTTCCCACAGTTACCTCATTGTGCGGCTGCTTTACATCCACCGATTTCATCCAGCGATGGTGACATGCCAGCCCAAACACACTCAAAACCGAGCACAAGAGTTGGGAAATCATGTTGCAGTGATCTACAAACTTTGGTCAGGCCGCATTTGGGGGTGTAAGCTTTGGGAGTTCTGGTCATCAGGAGGACACGGAAGCCTTAACACTAAAACTGTAACACTATATTCTACACTCTCTCATTTCCTTCTCTGTGCTTTGTCTGTATAGAGCGCAAGAAACAATATTTTTCACTGTATCTTAATACATGTGACAATAATGAATCAAATCAAATCAAAGCTTTGGGGAGCATGCAAAGAATACTGACCAGGATGTTGCCTGCTCTTGAGGGCATTGCCAAGAGAAAAGGTTGAATAAACTAGGATTGTTTTCACTGGAAAGACAGAGGCTGAGGGGAGACCTGATAGAGGCCTACAAGATTATGAGAGGCATAAACAGGACGGATAGTCAGAGGCTTTTTACCAGGGTGGGAGGGTCTACTACAAGGGGACACAAGTTCAAGGTGAGAGGAGGAAAGTTTAACGGAGATGTATGGGGGAAGTTTTTCACCCAGAGAGTGGTGGGTGCCTGGAATGCACTGCCAGAGGAGTTGGTGGAAGCAGGTACATTAACAACACTTAAGAGACAGCTGGATGGGTCTGTGAATATGGAGAAAATAGAGGGATATGGACCAAGAAAGGGCAGAAGATTTAGGGCATTTAGAGCATGGGTTTGGAGGGCCGAAGGGCCTGTTCCTGTGCTGTACTTTTCTTTGTTCTTTGGTGTTGTCCTTTGTAAAGCTGTGCAGGGAAATGGCGAGGAGGCAGGAGGATGGCACCAGGTTAAAAGATCTTTCGGCTCAAGAGCCGCTGGAGACACAAAGGGCCAATTGGTCTCTTTCTGCGGTGTAACAATTCTTGTGATTCTGTGATCTTCAGCCACTTTCTCTCTCCCTTACCCCCCTGAAAAGATGCCACTTTCTTGTTGGCCATTCCTTGGAAAACTGAGTCAGGTCATAGAGTTATAGGTGTTTACAGCATGGAAACAGGTCCTTCAGCCCAACTTGTCCATGCCACCCTTTTTTTAAACCCCTAAACTAATCCCAATTGCCCTCATTTGGCCCATTTCCCTCTATACTCATCTTATCTACGTAACGATCTAAATGCTTTTTAAAAGACAAAATTGTACCCGCCTCTACTATTGCTTCTGGCAGCTTGTTCCAGACGCATCCCACCCTTCGTGTGAAACAATTGCCCCTCTGGACACTTTTGTATCTCTCCCCTCTCACCTTAAACCTATGCCCTCCAGCTTTAGAATCTCCTACTTTTGGGAAAAGATGTTGGCTATCTACCTTATCTGTGCCCCTTATTATTTTATAGACCTCTATAAGGTCACTCCTCAGCCTCCTACACTCCAGAGCATAAAGTCCCAGTCTATCCAGCCTCTCCTTGTAACTCAATCCATCAAATCCTGGTAGCATCCTAGCAAATCTTTTCTGCACTCTTTCTAGTTTAATAATATCCTTACTATAATAGGGTGACTAGAACTGTACCCAGTATTTCAAATGTAGCCTTACTAATGTCTTGTACAACTTCAAAACGACATCCCAAATCCTGTATTCAATGTTTTGACCGATGAAACCAAGCATGCCGAATGCCTTGTTCACCATTCTGTCCACTCGTGACTTCACTTTCAAGGAGCTATGAACATGTACACCAGATCTCTTTGTTCTGTAACTCTCCCCTCTTTGTTCTGTAGCTTTCCTCTTTTCCCCACACAGTGCTGAACCAAGACCCAGATTTAACCCTGAAATAAAGTCTTGCCCTTTGAAACAGCTGAATTAAATGGATAGAGGGAGGAAAATGGAGGAAGTTGTTGACAGTCAGCAGTCGCACATTCAGGATGATCCAATGTTTGTGGATGATGTCACTGTGGATGGTTAGTGAGATCTGGTTATTGGCCATCCCTCTAGAATTACAATTACAGTGAAGTGCAACATTCTTTGTACTCACTTCAAATTGTCTGTTCACAAGATGTTACTTAGCCGGGGTGTAACTCTCAACGTTGGCAACAGGAAGACGTTTCTATTGTCAGACGGGACGGATGCAACTTTAAGACTTGGAGCAATTAAACTGTTCTTGATCTCAGTTAGAGCTGAAACTGTGATTTTTTTTTTATTTATTTTAAGCAGGCAGCTCTGGGAACTGCGTATTCCCTGGAGTCGCTGGGAGCCGAGGTTTCACCAGAATGAAAAGTGTGTGTGTTCATAAACCATTCTGTTAGATCTCCAGGACGCATGTGACACAATGAAGGGATTCACAGCAGAGTTCCGCTTCCAATTGTTTTCAGGGTGACTTCATTTTTCTTCAAGTTTAATTGCACATGGCCCAATGGAAACTCTACAAATTATTCACTCTTTTAGAAGCACCCGGACTCATTTGATGATTTGCTATCAATTCAGCTGTTTGAACATAAAGGGGATCTTTTTGATTTTGTGAAATATGGACAATTATCCACACAGTTTACATCAATGTCCAAATTATCAAAGTTGCCCCTCTCTGGGAGATTTTCTCACCTCGTGTCTGAATCTGTTGCGGACTCTCTGATAGAGATTAGTCAACGATTCCATTGTCAGTGTATCAGAGAATCCATAGAATTCCTACATTGCAGAAGGAGGCCATTTGTCCAAAAGTGCATCTTACCCAGGCCCAGCCCTCACCGCTGTGCTGCATTGCAGTCATGCTGGCGCCATGGTGACGCAGCGGCTAGCGCTGCGACCTCAGCAGTGCCAGAGACACAGGTTCAATTCTGGCCTCGGGTCACTGTCTGTGTGGAGCTTGCACCTTCTCCCCGTGTCTGCATGGGTTTCTTCCAGGTGCCCCACCATCCAAAGATGTGCGGGTTAGGTTGATAGGCCATGATAAATTGCCACTTTGTGTCAGGAGGATTAGCAGAGTAAAAACATGGGGATAGGGCCTTGGTGGGATTGTGGTCAGTGCAGGCTCGATGGATCCAGCAGCCCACCCACTGCCCCATCCGTGTGACCAATTTTCAAAGAACCTCCAACAAATGCAAAATACAGGAAAAGGCTATTTGGCCCTTCAACGATCATCCTTCTGGTAATTTTCCTCATTCACTATGACAACCGAGGACATGCTGGATTATTCCAAATATTTCATTATTTCTTAATTTCTGTTTGTAAGCCTAGACTACAAGTGACTGTTCCACTGCAGAAGGCATGACAGTTGACATCAATTCCTCCAACCTGCAATCAATAATATCAGTGAAACAGAGAATGACAAAGGCTATGGGGAAGGAGCGAGGGAGGGGGAGTGGGTAGGGACTAATTGGATATCTCTTTCAAACACAATGGATCAAATGGCCTCCTTTGGTGTTGTATCATTCTGCGAATACTTGCAATAGAGGAGATAGCTTCTAAAGCACAGATAATCAGATAAAAGCTATTTCTTGAAACAGAACCATGATATAAGACAGGGAAGTAACATGAAGTGGATTCAACCATCTCTGTAAATCTGCTTTCAAAGACAATTTTGTGATTCATGTGAGGACCCTTGAGAGTTAAAAGGAGACTAAAATTGACTCTTGGCTGTGCAGAGTCAATTAAAAAGTACTTAGGAAATACTGCAGCACTGAGTGCTCGCAACAAGATCACAGTGGCAATCAACTGCATTTATGCAACTGTGAATCATTTTTTAATGATCGAAGGCTTGGTGGGAGTTACAAGGTGCACCTTCCTGGGGTGACAGGTTCACACTCTCCACACGGCAAGCTGTCCAATTTCAGCGTGACATAAAGCCTGATGAGGCAAACTAATATAGAGGGAAAGAAAGAAAGACCTGCATTCCTATAGCACCTTTCACAACCACATGACATCCCAAAGTGCTTCACAACCAATCAAGCATTTTTCAGGTTGTCACTGTTGTAGTGGGGGAACTGTGGCAGCCAATGTGCGTGCAGAAAGCTATCACAAAATGCATTGATCAGACAACCGCTGATTGAGAAATACCATAAAACCCTATAGCGCAGAAGGAGGCCCATTGAGTCTACAACCACTCTCCAAAAAAGCATCTTACCCAGGCCCTCTCCTCTGCCCTATCCCTATAACCCTGGGCATTTTTCATAGCTGATCCATCAAACCTGCACATCATTGGAGTGAGGGAGGAAACTGGAACACCCGGAGGAAACCCACGCAGGCGCAAGGAAACCCACAAAGACAGTCACCCAAGGTGGAATTGAACCCGGAACCCTGGCGCAGTGAGACAGCAGTGCTAACCACTCTGCCACCCAGGTAAATATTGCTCAGGGTACCATTACGTAGTAAATTAGAGATGGCATTACTTTGCCAACCATGGCTCAGTTTGTAGTTCCCTTGCCTCTGAGTCGGGGATTAGGGTGGGTTCAAGCCCCATTTCAGAAATTTGGGCACATAATCCAGGCTGACACTCACAGTGCAGTACTGAGGGAGGACTACACTGCTGACGTTGCTGTCATTCATACGAGATGTCGAACCAAAGCCATGTTTCAGTTGGACATTAAAAAATCCTGTGGCAATATTTAAAGAGCACGACAATTTTCTCACTGGTATCTTGACCAACATTCATTCAACATCATTGCAACAGTTTATCTGGTCAGGATTTCATTTGCTGTATGTGGGATCTTACTGTGCACAAATTGGCTGCTGCATTATCCTGCATCCTGACAGTGATGACACTTCAGAAGCCCTCATTGGCCCTAAAGTATTATGGGCCATCCCGAGCTTGTGAAAGGTGCTGTGAAAATGGGGAGGCGATGGCCTAGTGGCATTATCGCTAGGCTATTAATCCAGAAACTCAGCTAATGTTCTGGGGACCCGGGTTCGAATCCCACCATGGCAGCTGGAAGAATTTGAACTCAGTAAAAAATATCTGAGATTAAGAATCTACTGATAACCATTGTTGATTGTTGAAAAAACCCATTTGGTTCACTAACATCCTTTAGGGAAGGAAATCTGCCATCCTTACCCAGTCTGGCCTACATGTGATCCCAGAGCTACAGCAATGTGGTTGACTTTCAACTGCCCTCCAAGGACAATTAAGAGTAGGCAATAAATGCTGGTCATCCAGCGACACCCATGTCCCACAAATGAATAAAAAAATGCATAAGCCTTTCTATCTTTGAGGGGTACAGACGAACAGAAACCAACGCATGGAGAGAGTGAAACAGAGAAGTGAGGAGAATTAGAGATGGCAGAAGATTGTCCATCAGAAGATTAATTCTTCCTTGTGTCCTGTCTGGGAGGGAGTGTAAGGGTGAGAATTAGAGGGAGTCACCCAGACATGGCCCACAGACCAGATAGAATGTTACACACAGACTCGCAGGAGAAACGCTCACAACACTTACAAGTCTAAGGAAAATTGAAGGACCGAACATTGTTAATAAAGAAAATTTGCATTGAAATTCAAAAACAAATTAGATAGAAAGGTGTGATCAAAGAGCAGCAGATCAAAGTAACAGAAGAAATGTGAAAATGGAGATGAAAGGAATTCGGATTAAACAGATTTCGTTCCTCCCGCTGGTAGATTTTTATATAAAAAAAAAGGTGTTAATATATTAACTTGGCTAATGAAGCAAAAAAAAAGGGCTATTGAATGAAAATGTGTTGAGGAAGATCCCACGCAATCTTTTGCACCTCTCAACACATCAAAGAGCACAGACAAGGCGCTGGCAATCGGGATGAGCAAAATCATCAAATGAAGATGCTATGCACTGCATTTAAACAGACTTAATCACTTCTTATATCTACACTGGTCCACTTCTAATCACATTTCATTACTTTCAAAGGGCTCTCCTTTTGAAATTCACTCTCTGCACTATTCCCAAAAGACATATCTTCCAAGAATTAATTGCTGGGTTTCATCTTGTGTGTTTTTTTCCCACAGGAACGGCATTTAAAGGCTGCTCACACATTTTGCAAATCTTCACACAGAGTATATATTGCTACAGTGCATTTGCTGAGCTGATTATTTACTGTGGAAAAGGCGCACAGTTGAACAAAGCAACAGCAATTTTCTGAGCTTTTCCTTGCCTTGTTTACTGCGGGTTCAGTGGGATCCTGATACCTCACTCAGCAGTGATCCACAGACCGTGACAAGCCCATGTACAACCTTTGCTAAGGCTGATTTCCAGGAGGACTAAGTCTAAAAACAAGTCTTTGCAAGCCCATCTGGGCTACATCAGGACCCAGGACAGCGTTAGACCCTCGATAAAAGCAATTGATAATTTCCGTGATTGTGTGAATGAAATAGTTAACAACTTATCTTCATTTTGTGCCTTTAGCATTGTAGAACATCCCACAGCTCTCCTCAAGAGTGTTACCAAGCAGGATGTTACACTGAGACACAGGCGGGGATATTGGAATGATGAGTCAGACTTTGATAGGTTTTAAAGGGCGCAGGAGAAGGCAAAGGCGGAGAGGATCGTGGAAGGAATTCCAGTGCTGCAGCTGTAGGTGGCTGGTGTGGGTGATTAAAGTCTGGACATGCAGGTGGTCAGAATTGGAGGAACGCAGAGATCTCCAAGGGTTGCCGGGCTAGGGGAGCAATAGGGAGGGGCATGGAGGCTTTGAGAACAATGGATGTTGTGACTATACAGTGCCTTGAAGAAGTGTATTTTAATCATGATCTTTGCAGTTTTTTCAAGCAGTCCCTGGCATTTTTGTTTTGATGGCATGCTTTCTGTAACCAGTATCTTTTAGTGTTGTTGAAGCAGGATAATTGAAGTAATGCTTATTTTTAATCTGACCTAATGCAGTGCCCTAGAGTTGTTATGATTCTCTTAAATTGCAAAAAGCCATGAATGAAGCCCAGTCCATCACGCAAACCAGCCTCCCATCCATTGACTCTGTCTACTCTTCCCGCTGCCTTGGAAAAGCAGCCAGCATAATTAAGGACCCCATGCACCCCGGACATTCTCTCTCCCACCTTCTTCCGTCAGGAAAAAGATATAAAAGTCTGAGGTCAGTTAACAACTGGCTCAAGAACAGCTTCTTCCCTGCTGCTGTCAGACTTTTGAATGGACTTACCTTGCATTAAGTTGACCTTTCTCTACGCCCTAGCTAACACTGTAACACTACATTCTACACTCTCTCGTTTCCTTCTCTATGAACGGTATGCTTTGTCTGTATAGCGCGCAAGAAACAATACTTTTCACTCTATGTTAATACATGTGACAATAATAAATCAAATCAAGGGATTGCTGATGGTGAATGATTGACAGGTCAGATGATGCCTGGAGAACAGTTTCTTTTCCACAGAAAAGACCAAGGCTTTCGTTTCATTTTGGTTCAGAAGCTGTTTCGACTTCAGACAAAAAGCAGCGTCTCTGTCTCTCTATTTCTCTGGGGTTGAGATTTCTGTGAGTTGCTAGCTAGAAGCTGGAGGCAAGCGGGGCAGGAATCATCAGCCGCGCTCATCTCAGAACCAGAGAATCCCACCCGAAGTCAATGGACCTTTGCATGGCCTGCACCCTCCGCTCCCCCCCCCCCCCCGTCCCCCCCACCCATCACAATTCCCATCGCAAACGGGACAGCACAGGAGAATTCTCGCCCCAATGTCTCTATTTTTCTCTCTCTCTCTCTCAAGGTGTGCTGAAAACTCCAGGACTCGGAAGCCTCAGTTGTAACCCAATATTTCAAAGGACTAATTCACAGCAGGTGTTAAAAGCTGCAAAATCCAGCATCATGTGAGTATACTTGCTTTTTGTGCCAAGCCAAGAAAGGGGTGTCTGTTTTTGGGTGTTGTTTGACTTGGAACATTATCATTAGCTGTTAAGGTTTACACAATATTAAGTTTTTATTGACTAATGGAAGCTATGCTAATTTTTCTTATTATATGTTAACTGTGTTCTTAAATAAACTTTGTTTGATAAAAGCTACCTCATGAACCACACCTGGAGTTTACTAGTGTCACAAATAGGCTTACATTAACACTGCAATGAAGTTACTGTGAAAGTCCCCTAGTCGCAGCGCCTGTTCGGGTACACTGAGGGACAATTTAGCATGGCCAATGCACCTAACCAGCACTTCAATTAGATTGTGGGTGGAAACCGGAGCACCCAGAGGTAACCCACGCAGAGAACGTGCAAACTCCACACAGACAATGACCCAATCTGGGAATCAAACCCGGGTCCCTGAAGCTGTGAGGCAGCAGTGCTAACCACCGTGCCACCCAGCAGAACCCATGCCAAAATCAAATGTAAAACTTAGGGTCTAGTCTGACTTCATAAAACACCTTGGAATTTCTGGCCTGGTTTATAACAATGTGAATCTTAAAACTGAGATATTGCCAGGTATTGCCAGCACAAGCATAGGACTGGTGGGAGAACTTGGTGTGAGATAGAACCGTTTAAAATTCATTTACAGGATGTGGGCATCGCTGGCTGGACCAGCATTTATTGTCCATCCCTAGTCGCCCTTGAGAAGGTGGCGGTGAGCTGCCTTCTTGAACCTTTGCAATCCCTGAGGTGTAGGTGCACCCACAGTGCTGTTAGGGAGGGAGTTCCAGTATTTTGACCCAGTGACAGTGACAGAATGGCAATAGTGATGATGGTGAGTGATTTGGAGGGGAATCTTCAGGTGATGGTTTTTCCCAGGTATTTGCTGCCTAAGTCCTTCTAGATGACAGTGGGTTTGCTGCTGAAGGAACATTGGTGAGTACCTGCCGTGCATCTTGATTCACACTGCTGTCACCTTTTGCCAATGGTGGAGGAAGTGAGTGTTCCTGGATAGGAGAGTTTTAGATGAATTTGAATAACTGTGCCTAGCTGGAGGAGATGATGATGTGGAGATGCCAGCATTGGATTGGGGTAAACACAGTAAGAAGTCTCACAGCAACAGGTTAAATCCAACAGGTTTATTTGTAGCAAATGCCACTAGCTTTCGGAACTGGCTTTTCCTTCATCAGGTGGGTGGGTGTTGCTGGAGGAGCGGTCAGGGGAAAAATAAGGCAACAGTATCATTCCACCCAATACTAGGCAAAAACAGAAGCAGTGGTTAGACTAGTCAAAATCTGTAAAAGGCTGCCAAACTAATCCAATAAACCAAAAAATTAAATATTAGAAAACATTTCTCCAAATACCATAAAGCAGGCAGTGCAGTGGCACAGTGGTTAGCACTGCTGCCTCACAGCGCCAGGGATCTGGGTTTGATTCCTGGCTTGGGTCACTGTCTGTATGGAGTTTGCACCTTCTCCCTGAACACTACATTCTATACTCTCTCGTTTCCTTCTCTATGAACGGTATATTTTGTCTGTATAGCATGCAAGAAACAATAGTGTTCACTGTATACTAATACACGTGGCTTCCTCTGGGTACTCCGGTTTCCTCCCACATCCTGAAAGACTGTGGTTAGGTGCATTGACCTGAACAGGCGTTGGACTGTGGCGACTAGGGGAATTTCACAGTAACTTCACTGTAAGCATTACTTGCGACTAATAAATAAACTCTACCTTTAATCCCAGAAAGTTCACTTTTATACAGCGTAAAATTACAAACCTTTACAAAATTACAAAACTTTAATGATGCATGGAATATTATGACATTAGAATTAAAAATAATATCATTCACTCTACATTCAGAACACTTTCTCAGACTCACCTCTCCGTCTGGATGTGAAACTATGCTTCATTGCATTGGCTGCTGCTGGAATAATTCCACCAAGGGACAAGACTTAAGAATTTGCCAGCCCTCGTGGACAACAAGCCCAGAACAGTATCTTCTGCTCAGTCACATATTGTACCCGGGAGGGCACGGTTTATAAACTGGAGGTCACAGGCAGTGTCTTCACAGGAGTCATTTTTTCAGTAGTCATTAAAACCTTTACCCTCGACACTCCTATTTTTAACTGACCGAACAAGCAAATCAATCGTTCCTGTACAACCTCCCGTTTGGAAATCAGTTCTGAGGAAATGAAAATCAGTCAGCATCGTAGCTCGCCATTACCCTGAATCCTTTTAAAGTCAGGAAGACTCGACATTTCACAAGATTGAGGGTTTATAATTTTTAAACTTTGTACCTCACTCTCTTTAATTCTGTTTTACATCTACTTTGCAAGCCCAGCGCACAACCATCCAGGCTCACCCCCCTTTATGACCTCGCTGGGAAAGGTTCTTGACAGCGAGGAATAGAACATAGAACAATACAGCACAGTACGGGCCTTTTGGCCCTTGATGTTGTGCCGAGCTTTGCCCTAAACCAAGATCAAGCTATCCCACTCCCTATCATTCTGGTGTGCTCCATGTGCCTATCCAATAACCGCTGGAAAGTTCCTAAAGTGTCCGACTCCACTATCACAGCAGGCAGTCCATTCCACACCCCAACCACGCTCTGAGTAAAGACGTTGAACGGGGAGCAGTCAACTCGAGCCAGTCAGACTGACCAGTGATCAAATTGGTTGTCACATTTCTTACATCGCGATGGTGACTATACTCTCAAAGTATTGCATTGGCAGTAATGTGTCTAGGATGTCCTGAGGTGCGATAGAAATGCAACTCTTTGGGGCGATTTTACCATCGCATTGCATCAGTTTTCAGGCACAAGTGTGTTTTCAAGCAGAGTGTGTATGGGGGAGAGGGGACTGAAAGCAGGCCCAAAAGACAGATCTGAAACTCTTCCAATTTCAAGTCCATCCAGCACTTAGAAAGAAATGGTAAAAATCGCCCCCTCTGTTTCCTTGGAAGGGTAACTGTCATTCTGAAGACCCAATGAACGCAGCTTCTGTAGTTCAGATTCCTCAATGCTTGACTGTGTCCACCGTAACTCCCACTGCCCAATATAAACAGGGCATATGTGTAAATCAAATGTGTGAAACCATTAAGCTCATTCAAAGTTCAAAGCTATCAGTTAGAACTGGAACACTTGTTGATTTGAGCAACATGAGACGTGAGCAATATGAGCTGTGGTCTTTAAATATCTCTGCGCTAGTACTCACTGGACTTGACAGCTTAGGCCACAGAGATATACTTTCACCAAGTGGCAGAAAGCCAAAGTCCAGAGCAGTGAGCTTTGATAGCAGATTTGCACCCAATGTAAGTTAATCGTAGACACTTAGACAGCAGAACACTCCGAATCTCAGACTGGGATCTATTTTCAGTACATCAGTGGAAAGAAATTATTCCAACTTTGTGAGGATCATCAAATTTGCAGGGCTGCAGGGATGGCGGGGGGGGGAGAAATGGCACAAGCTAAATAATACTTGCAGAGGGTCAGCAGGAACCAAATGGACCGAATGGCCATGCTGATTGCTGGAACCAATTCTATGACTTGTTGGCTGGAACTTTGAAGGCCCACCCGCCATAGGAATTGGAGAGGGAGAGAGTCGGAACATAGGAAGTCCAGAGTTGGCCTCAGATGGGATTTTATGGTTTCGGGACGACCAAGGCAATAAAATCCCGACCAGTGTCTGCCCCATGTTTGCAATGCTTTGGAGCCCAGGTTCAATTATTTTATTTAACCATTCATGGGACGTATGTGATGCTGGCTGACCAGCACTTAATACCCCTGGAACTCAGGCAATGGAGAGGGTGCAGAGAAGGGAAGCGAATGGTTGAAGATCATACTGGAACATTAGACCATCCCAAAGTTTGAAAATTATTAGAATGGCTTTCTCTGAGAGAAAAGTATAATTGTCTTGGCGTATGATCCAGTCCTTTGAGTACATTAGACCTCCAAAGTCGCAGCATCAGAGGTGTCATTGGAACCAGGAGGAGATTATTCAGCCCCTGTTCCACTATTCAATGACTGGACTGCAACCCAACTCTACAGTCAGTCTTTGCCCCCAGCGTCGAGGGATTTTTCCCCAAGTTACTGTTCTTCACATCCCAAGGAATCAATAATGTAATTGCAAGAGGAACATTCGATTGTAGCTGAGGTGGGGAGGGAACAGGGGCAATGGTTTCAGAACAACAAGATACTGCTGGAAATTTGCAATAAAGGCAGAAAATGCTGGAAATATTCAGTCGGTCTGGCGGCGTCTGGGGAGAGAGAAATGCACTGAACTGTCTGCCACAGGCCAGAAAGATGTGCTGGTTAGGTGCATTGGCCGTGCTAAATTCTTCCTCAGTGTACCCAAACAGGCACTGGAGTGTGGTGACTAACAGGATTTTCACAGTAGCTTCATTGCAGTGTTACAAGCTGTGATACAACCAGAAAGAATGTTTTCTATGGTACATCTGTAAAAGTTGGTGAGAATTACACCTGACATGCCGAATTCTCTTAGGCTTCTGAGAAAGTAGAGGCATTGGTGGGCTTTCTTAACTATAGTGTCGGCATGGAGGTACCAAGACAGGTTGTTCGGTGATCTGGACACCTGAAAGCTTGACGCTCTTGACCCTTTCTGCTCCACCCCCATTGATGTTGACAGGGTCATGTTCTCCTTTATGTTTCCTGGTATTGATGACAGATCCTTCAGTTGCTAGGTGATGATAGACCAGAATCCGTCAAGTTCACCTGCTACAACCTAGGTGGCCACACAATCCAACAATAATGGAGTTGTTGACGAATTACTATCAGCAATCTTCATCGATGAGTCAACAACAGACCCAGACACAAGCTGAGGAAGACCCCAGGGGTGGGGAAACATTAGGAAGCGCAGGTCCAAAGTCACCTGTTCCTCTTGAGCACACACCTATCGCCACACATCGTGTCTCAAATTACTCATTTACTAGATACTAAAATGTTTCCCTGCCATAAAATGTAATTCTGAATTTGAATGAATCAATAGTAAATGCTTCCACTGTGTCCCTGTGGAGCTGTTCCACTCACTCACTGAGATATTGATTCCACAGATGAGTTTTGAATGTACTTCATTCAGATGCAGGCCTTATCTGAGTTTCGGTTGATCATTGCAGAGTTTACTGATTACTGCAGAGTCTCAGGGAGCCGTACCTGACCTCCATGCCTCTCAAAGCAAGAAAGACTTGAATTTCTGTAGCACTGTTCACAACCTCTAAATGGCTCAAAGTGCTTTACAGCCAATGAAATACTTTTGAAGTGCGGTCATTACTTTCATGTTGGAAAATTCATGATGTCATTAAAAGGGAAAAGAAACGCCAAGCTCTTGGTTCTTGATTGCTACAGCGTGGGTGAGAAGGCAAAGTGGATGGAGACAGTGCTATAGCTGTAATACTGCCATTAGACCATAAGATACAGGAGCAGAATTAGGCCATTCAGCCCAACAAGTCTGCTCCACTATTCGATCATGGCTAAAATATTTCGCAACCCCATTCTCCTGCCTTTTTCCCATAATCTTTGATCCCCTTTCCAATCAATAATCTATCTAACTCTTAAATACGTTTAATGGCCTGGCCTCTACAGTCTTCTGTGGCAACGAATTACACAGATTCACCACCCTCTGGTTAAAATAATTCCTCCTCATCTCGCTTCTAAAGGGTCATCTCTTTATTCTGAGACTGTGCCTTCAGATCCTAGTCTCTCCTACTAATGGAAACATCTTCCCCACGTCCACTCTATCCAGGCCTTTTATTGTTCTGTAAGTTTCAATGAGATCCCCCCTTATCCTCCTAAACTCCATCAAGTACAGACACAGAGTCCTCAAACACTCCTCATGTATCAAGCCTTTCATTCCCAGGATCATTCTCCTGAACCTCCTCTGGACCCGCCCCAGGGCCAGCACATCCGTCCTTAGATATGGGCCCAAATTTGCTCACAATACTCCAAATGTGGTCCCACCAGAACCTTATAAAGCCTCAGCAGTACATCCCAGCTTTTGTATTCTAGTTCTCTTGAAATGAATGCCAACATTCCATTTGCTTTCCTAACTACCAACTCAACCTGCAAGTTAATCTTCAGAGAATCCTAAACTAAGACTCCCAAGTTCCTTTGTGCTTCCGATTTCTGAGTTCCCTCCTCATTTAGAAAATAGTCTATGCCTCAATTCTTCCTACCAAAGTGCATAACATCACACTTTTCACGTTGTAGTCTATCTCCCACTTCGTCGCCCATTCTCCTAACCTGTCCATGTCCTTCTGCAATCTCTCCACCCCCCTCAATACTACCCATCCCTCCATCTATCTTTGTACCATCTGCAAACTTAGCCACAATGCACTCAGTTCCTTCATCTAGATCATTGACGTATGAAGTGAAAAATTGTGGTCCCAACATTGATCCCTGTGGAACACCACTAGCTGCCATTCTGAAAAGGACCCTTTTATCCCCACTCACTGCTTTTTGCCAGTCAGCCAATCTTTTATGCATGCTAGTACCTTGCCCCTAACACCATGGGCAGAATAACCTGTTAGCATTCACTGTTTCATCTGATACATGACAGATGAGGCAAGGTGCAGCAGGCACCCAAGACCATGGGAAGAGCCTTGGGGTAAATTTCTACATTAAAGGTGTTATATTATTGCGAGTCCTTGCTGTTGTTTGTGAATCAGAACCAACAGGTGTGAAGACAATTGGGACGATGGGAATTCTCCCTCTGACGAGTGGATGAGCCTGAAATAGCAGCAGCCAGCCAAAAACAAGCACTGCTCCAAGGGAATGAGTTCATTCAGACGTCTCACTTGCAATGATATTCCTGGGGTAACAGTGGGTGGGATTTTACATCCTCGCTCACCCCAAAACTGTAAAATCCCAGCCAAGGTCAACGGGCCTTCCCATTGTCCGCCCCTCTCTTGCTCCGATTCTCGCAACAAGTGGGCCAGTAAAATTTTGGCTCACAAGTTCAGGAGAAATAGGCTAGATTGGCACAGTGGTTAGCACTGCTGCCTCACAGCCCCAGGGACCCAGATTCAATTCCTGGCTCAGGTCACCATCTGTGTGGAGTTTGCACATACTCCCCGTGTCTGCGTGGGTACCCTCCGGGTGCTCCGATTTCCTCCCGCAGTCGAAAGATGTGCGGATTAGGTGTATTGGCCATGCTGAGTTACCCCTTGGTATCCCGGGATGTGTAGGTTTGAGGGATTAGCGGGGTAAATTTATGGGGGATAGGGCCTGGGTGGGATTGTTGTCGGTGCAAACCTGATGGGCTGATTGGCCTCCTTCTGCACTGTAGGGATTCTGTCATCTGTGCAGATGTCACAATGAGAGGCAAAAATCAAATCAAATATCCTCCAGCGTAGGCATTTTATTCGTCCATAAAATACAGAATCATTGGAAAAATCGAACAGTTTTGTGTCATTTTTTTTCATTTAATTAGATAAACTTGTCATTGTGTGACATTGCGCATTACAGCAAAGGTCTGGTCATGGACTTGAAGTCTGCACAAGGTTGCTGCCACCCCATTTAATTAGCACCAGTGCTAGGTGTCATCTCTACAGACCATGAGTGAATTAAACTGCTCAACAGACACAGGGATTACTGCAGGCTAGTATTCTAATGAGGACAAGTGCATACATCAGCAGACAGGAATACTGCTTCGGGTAGTATCACGTGACCATCACAGGTCAAGGGTCAGAACACATGAGACGTGAGTGTGAATCCATCAATCTGGAGCCTTATTAGGAGCATGGTTTTGAATATTTTAATTAAGTACGTAATGGCAAGGTGAAATTATGTTCGAGTCTTTCGATATAATCAGGAGGCTGTAGGTCAGATCTTTCACTCATACCGACTTGTCTTCAATCTACACTGGAGTTTTCTGCTAGTGTTAAATGTTAATATAAGTTTTCAGTCTGGTGTTTTTAGGCTTTGCTTGCACCAAGTATTTGTATGGGGTGCACGTTGGCACGGCAGTCAGCACTGCTGCCTCACAGTTTTCTCAAAACTAATTGGTCCTCTATTATCAACCCGCCCAGCCTCACAGGGATTCTCCGGGTCCACACATGGAATCCCTATAGTGCAGATGAAGGCCATTCAGCTCATTGACCACAATCCCACCCAGGCCCTATCCACCATATCCCCACTGTAATGACTTCAGTCAGGCCATTGAGGTTGGCCTATTGGAGTATGAACTCCCAATTGATGGGCTGATCAGGGATTCTTTACCTTGTACTTAACCGGGCGTGTCAGTTCCCCTGGACCCCCGGAGATGGACTGCCTACTGATAGCACTCTGTGTACTGCTGTTAGAGTTTGTAAATAAAGCGGTTTTGATGAAAGGACAGACTTATTACCCCCACATATTTACCCTATTAATTCTCCTGACACTGAGGGGCAATTTACCAGAGCCAATCAACTTAACCCGCACATCTTTGGAGTGTGGGAAGGAACGGGAGCTCCCGGAGGAAACCCACGCAGACATGGGGAGAATGTGCAGACTCCACACAGACAGTAACCCAAGACAGGAATCGAACCAGGATCCCTGGTGCTGTGAGGCAGCAGTGATAACTACTGTGCCCACTGTGCCATCCACAGATCTCCAACTCAATTTGAACAGTGCTGTACGAAGACTTCAATGATCTGAAGCTTTGTAAGTCAAAGTGTGATCCCAATAACTATTGTCTAGACTTCAAAACAGTCGATCTGACTCAGTCAAACTGGAAAAGTTGGTTAGCCTGAGTCAATGCAAACCTTTAACTTGCAAATCACATTTCCCCAATGTCAAATTGCCAAAGGAAAACAACTCAGTGAAGAGAAGCACATGTTAAATCAGCAGCTAAAGGAGACTATATTAGATTACTCTAAGTGCTAACATATGGGTGAGAAATAGTGGCTTCAGGTCATGCATCAAGGATCAGTTAGAAATCTGCTACCATCTGCAATTAAATTACAAACACTGCCGGAATCATTTTTTGTGTGTTTTACGAATTTAATGCGATTGTTTTCTCTTCAGCCTTTGGAACATGAGCCCTGATTTTCAGCAGATTACAAACATCTGCACAGCAGCTGGTTTGTGCAGAGCGAAGAATGTGGTTTTCTTCATTACCATCACGTTTGTTTTGTTATGCAATTTAAAAGCGGTAATGACTAGCCGGGATTACCAATACCAACACTTCATTTCAAACTACAATTGACAAAAAAACAAACATCCAGAAAAGCTGTCAGCAACTGGTAATAATAAACACAACATTTCTACAGCTCCCCGAGTCTCACTGTGGTGCTGGCTCAGTGCAAGGCACTACTTTCCATCACTAAAGGCTTGGGTTCATATCACTTCAGCACATTATCTAGATTAACGGCCCCAGTGCCGTACTGAAGGAGTGCTGCACTGCCAGCAATGTTGCCTTTTAAGGAAGATGCTAAACGGGGGCATGGAAAAGATCCCACTGAACCCAGTTTTCCCCGGATACCCTCAATCACCATCACCAAAAACAGTTTATCTGTTCGTACAACAGCTGTGCTGTTCGTGGGATCTTGCTGCACAAAATGGACACCGTGTTTCCTATATTACAACAATGACTACAGTACAGCCAATTAAATCCTTTCTGGAAAGTGTTTTGGGACTAGCTTAGACTTCCTTTTCTATTACCTGATGCCACAAGCGCCCCCCGCCACCCCCTCGTAAACATACAAGTTACATCAAAGAAGGCTGAAACGTTTTTTGTAATTCTTTCCTGAGATGTGGGCATCGCTGGCAAGGTCAGCACTTGTTGCCCATTCCTAACTAAGGGGAGATGATGGCCAAATGGTATTATCGCTAGACTATCAATCCAGATACTCAACTGGGGACCCGGGTTCGAATCCCGCCAGAGCAGGTGGTGGAATTTGAATTCAATAAAAAATTATCTGGAATTAAGAATCTGCAGATGACCATGAAACCATTGTCGAAAAAAAGCCATCTGGTTCACTAACGTCCTTTAAGGAAGGAAATCTGCCATCCTTACCTGGTCTGGCCTACATGTAACTCCAGAGCCATAGCAATGTGGTAGGCTCTGAACTGCTCCTTTGAAATGACCAAGAGAGCCACTCAGTTCAAGGGCAACTAGGGATGGGCAATAAATTCTGGTCAGCCAGTGATATCCATGTCCCAGATATGAACGAAAAAAAAAATTGCCCTTGCACTGAGTGACTTGCTAGGCCATTTCAGAGGATCAGTTAAGATTTGCTGTGGATCCTGAGTCACATGTAGGCCAGACTGGGTAAGTGGGGCAGATTTCCTTCCCTAAAGGATATTAGCAGATGGGTATTTAAGGCAATCAATGCTAGCTGCATGCTCACCATTACTGTGGTTAACAATATATTCCGGATTATTTCATTAACCAAATTCCACCAGCTGCCTTAGTGAAATTTGAACCTGTGTCTCCAGAGCATTAAACTGGGTCTCTGGATTACCAGGTAAAGATAAAAAGTAACGGTAAGGTCGCCATAGTCCCGGGTGACACAGAGAGTGGTGGATGCCTGGAACGCGCTGCCAGAGAAGGTGGTGGAAATATTTAAGAGGCGACCAGGTGGGTACATGAATAGGGAGGGAATAGAGGGATACAGACCGAGTAAGGACAGAAGGGATTTTTTTTAGTTTAGTTAGGGCTTCATGATCGGTATGGGCTCGGAACGTCGAAAGGCCTGTTGCATGTGCTGTACTCTTTGTTTGTATAACCATAGGCTTCCCTCAAAGGGGAGAGCTGACTGGTGGTAATTTAACCTGTGGATCACCACACCTCAGGTGAAGGACAAGGTTGAGAAGGCGGGGCCTTCATGAATAACCTCAGCCGGTACGGGAATTGAACCCACACTGTTGGCGTCACTCTATCACTAACCAGTCGTCTAGCCAACTGAGCCAAACCGACTCCCCAGTCAATTCCTGGTCTGGTGGTGTCATCACAGTGCTACCATCACCCCCAGTAAAACATCCTGGCCCTTGATCTCCAAGGATCCAATGCTTTTCAAAGGACAGCGTTTTAGATTCCCATGAATGTTTATGTATGTTATGTCACTCCTTAATTGCCTAGCTGTAATTTGCTCTAATCTTTTAGCCACCATCTTCTGGATTCTCCATCAGTGGGAATACTTTCTCTTGTGATGACCTTTGATCCAAAAGCAGTACTGTAAGAAAAAACTACAATTTCCTTTAAAATGTCAGTGGAATCAATAATATTTGTAATATCTGTAATATTTAATATTATCTGTAATATTGTAATATTTCTGTAATATTTTAATATTATCTGAAATATTTTAATATTATCTGTAATATTGTAATATTACCTGTAATATTGTAATATTATTTGTAATGTTGTAATATTTTCTGTAATATTGTAATATTTGTAATATTGTTTTTAATAATGTTTGTAATGGACTTCTAAAAGTTTGTATCAATTTTAAGAAATCAATTGTAATTTATTTGGATAATAAAAAACATTGGCCTACATGACCTGGTTTAGAAGCAGTACCAACAAGAAGGAAGTTAAGAACGAAGCCATGAAGTGGCGGCCACAAAGGAGAGCTCCAAGCAGAGGAGCTGGAGGGGGGAAGGGTAGCAATCAGCAGGTGCAGAGAGAAACAGGGAAAGCAAAAAGAGGAGCACAGAATTCTTGAGAGGAAAAGAAGCAAATCGCTCTCAGGTAGATATCATTTTCTCTGTGTGGCAGGAAAGGAGACGGGAGCTCTTGGAGATGATCTGTGAGCTGGCTATGAAATCTGGAAAGCTGTCTGAATAGCTCGGAGATGCTAAAGAGCTGGACTTTTTCCCAGAAGTGACCTTGCAACTGTACACAACTCTGGTGCGGCTGCACTTGGAGTACTGTGTGCAGGTCTGGTCCCCACATTACAGGAAGGATGTGGAGGCTTTGGAAAGGGCGCAGAGGAGGTTTACCAGGATGTTGCCTGGTATGGAGGGGAGGTCCTATGAGGAGAGACTGAGGGATTTGGGGTTGTTTTCGCTAGAAAGAAGGCGGCTAAGAGGGGATCTTATTGAAACATATAAGATGATTAGAGGTTTAGATAGGGTGGATAGTGATAGCCTTTTTCCTCGGATGGAGAAAGCTAGCACAAGGGGGCATGGCTTTAAATTAAGGGGGGGGTAGTTATAGGACGGATGTCAGGAGCACCCAGAGGGTGGGGGGGGGATTGGAATGCCCTGCCTGCTGCAGTTGTAAATGCGCCTAGTTTGGGGGCGTTTAAGAGATCCGTGGATAGGTTTATGGATGGAAAGGGATTGGTTTAGGTTAGAGGGTCATTGTTTTTTAACTGGTCGGCGCAACATCGTGGGCCGAAGGGCCTGTTCTGCGCTGTAATGTTCTATGTTCTATGTTAAACCTGAACCGGAGTGTTATCGGTCGGTGGGTGAAGAGGAACTCTGGAAAGTTCTACTGTTGCATCTCAAGGGATAGAGAGGCCAGGGAAGAATGCTTTGCTGATGTTAATGGCACCCATAAAATCAGAAGATGAAAGCAATTATCAGGGTGTCCTGACCTACCCTGTGTGAATGAAGAACAGCGTACTGGGGAAGAGTGTAACTGTACAGTGCCACATTTAGGCCGGGAGTAATGCAAGTTATATTGAAATTGTTGTATTGAAATATAACTTTTTTATTTGAAGCATCATTTGCCTCTTAATTCACGTATAACTGCGTTCTAATTTGTGTTAATGTAAAAGAGTGGAACTTTGCTGGTAATTTCTACATTTCGGTAAGTTTGGTTGTTTTGGCTTTCCCACTGAGGGGAATCATAACACGGTCTGGGCAAGATCCTCCGACCTCCCAACCTTGTCTTTCCCCCTGGTGGCAAGCGTGTGCAGATATAGGGACGCTTTTCCCGTTCTGCCTGTGGGGGGAGGGAGTGAGGAGGGGGGGTGGGAGCGACCGTGGAAATCGGGCGGGATTTTCCCGTTTCGGGGCGAACATGGGTGGAAAATCCTGCCCCCTGTATCCTTCTCATTTTAAAGACCCCAATGGGATTTCCTCGCAACCTTTGCAACTCGAGCAAGTAGCAGTCTAATCGCAGAGCGATACAGTCAGTACATTAGTTTGTTCTGTTATATAAATCTCGCCTCACATGCGATGTGCTCTGTATGTATAGCCGTGTGTTTGAAAGGCCCCCTGGAGTCAGACTTATCAGTGACAGGTACATAATAGTGCAGCAGGCAAGAAGATTAACATCCCACTTACCCAGCTCCCAAATGCTATAAATTTTTATGAGTTGGTTACGGCAAATGAGGGTCACATGGATTAAGCTGGGAGCTGTATAATTGGGTTCTGCCTTCTTGTGGGCAGGGTGATTTTTCTCTATGTTTTGTAATGATTTCAGAATATTGGACATATTTTCAGCTGTAAAATGTTAGGAAGCAGCTTGTCAGGAAAAGATTTCCCGTCTAATAGAAAAAAATCATCACAAGCCTCCAGCTTCAATCCACGCACTAGCACAATCTTCCTCTTCACTGTGCTCTCAGAGTAAGTGCCTCTGAATTAACATTCCTGCCTCTGGCTCAGAAAGTGTCGGGATCAAACTCCGCTCTGGTGAGTGAAGACTAGATCAAAATTCTGGGTTATAGTTTATTTATTAGTCACAAGTAAGGCTTGCATTAACACTGCAATGAGCTTACTGCGGAATTCACCTAGTCGCCATTCTCTGGCATCTGTCTGGGTCAATGCAGCTAACCAGCACGTCTTTTAGATTGTGGGAGGAAACCGGATCACCTGGGGGAAACCCACGCAGACACGGGGAGAATGTGCAAACTCCACACAGTCAGTGGCCCAAGCCAGGAATTGAACCTGGATCCCTGGCACTACGAGACAGCAGTGCTGACCACTATGCCATTGTGCTGCCTCTATTGTCATCCAATACTTAAGCCCTTGGGAGTGGGTTCAACCCCACGACCCCCCCACCATTCTCTTGTGTAAAAGGCCAAAAAAGCCTCTCACCGTATCAGACTAACTTCCCCTGCTCCTGTTAATTTGTTTGCAAATCCTTCCTGTAATTTGCATGGTTTCCCCCCAAAGGATGAGTTTGAACTTACAACAATAACTATTTTATTGCCAGTATTGATTCTTGGCAGCTGAGCTTTAAGCTCCCACCACTGCATCCTACATATTGCTGTATCAGTTTGTTTGCTCAGTGGAGCTGGCTCCGCACTCCTCACCTCTCAGTCAGCATGTCTCAGGTTCGAGTCGCACTCCAGCATAGGGTCCACTGAGGGAATGCGGCATGGTCAGAGGCGCTGTCCTTGAATGAGGTGTTAAGCTGAGGCCCGATGTGATTCTTTCCTGGGTGGAGGTGGAGTGACTCCCTGGGCATCAATACAGGAAGAGTCCTCAGTCCTGCTCCACGTTCAGTTCAATCACTGCAGCGTGTTTTTATTGGCTGGTCTTAACTCCAAACCCTTTAAAACACTTCCTGCATGGAAATCTACTGCTGCCAGTCTCAAATGTTCCAACGGACTCCCAGCACCCCCACTACTTTTACTGTTCCTCCCGAGTTGCTGCCAGAACTGCTGAATTTATCCAACATTTCCTGTTCTTATTTATTATTAAACCAATGTTGGTCTCCATTAAGGATGTTTAAACTGTTTGAAGAAGTTTCAAATGCAGGTGAAATTCAGGTACCAACAATTGAGTGACTGTCAGATCTTGGATGTGATGTCTGTTGGGATTTCACTCTGTAAATCCTCCCCTTCTGATATACTTTAAAAGGCTTGACAAGGACCACATGTATCCCTGTCGATATGATCTTCGTGGAGACCAAATACCTTATTACCAACACTGATCTGTAAGCAAACCTGGCAGCTGCTCTGCGTACAGCAGGATTGCACCAGCCACAAAGGGGACGCATGGCCATTTAATCTGTGTCCCGTGGTGAGTTTGAGGGGGGAATACAGCAACAGCTTCTTGTGATACAACAACCCCAAAGCACTTTGTTATGGCTGAGGTGAGGCTGACTAATTTCCCGCTTCTTAACCCAGGAGCACAAAGAGTGCTGGGAGCTTGACTGACTAACTCACCCCACCCCCGAGGCAATAGAAACGTGTGAAATAGGAGCAGAAAAAGGCCACTCAGCCCTTCAAACCTGCTGTACCATTCAACAAGATCAAGGCCAGTCTTCTATCTCAACACCATGCCCCAGCTCTCTCCCCGTACCCCTTGACACCTATAGGGCTTAGAAATCCATCTGATCTATCAGCGTAGGGGTTAGCACTGCTGCCTCACTGCTCCAGGGACCAGGGTTCGATTCCGGGCTTGGATAACAGTCCGTGCGGAGTCTGCATGTTCTCCCTGAATCTGCATGGGTTTCCTCTAGGTACACTGGTCTCCCCCCACAATCCAATGAAGTGCAAATTAGGTGGATTTGCCATGCTAAATTGCCCCTCAGTGTCCCAAGATGTGCAGGTTAGGTGGGAGGAGCCTTGATGGGATGCTGTTATGGAGAGTTGGTGCATACTCAATGGGCTGAATGGCCTCTTTCTGTACTGTAGGGATGCTGTGGGATTCTAAGTCTCTTTTTAAGTATATTCAGTGACTTGGCCTCCGCAGGCCACATGTGGTAGAGAATTCCACAGGTTCACTATCCTGAGTGAAGACATTTCTCCTCACCTCAGTCCTAAGTGGTCTACACCATATCCTGAGACTACGATCCTTTGTTCTAGATTCCCGCGTCCCCCAACACCTGCGCCCCC
This sequence comes from Carcharhinus amblyrhynchos, assembly GCF_965287045.1. Taxonomy (NCBI): domain Eukaryota; kingdom Metazoa; phylum Chordata; class Chondrichthyes; order Carcharhiniformes; family Carcharhinidae; genus Carcharhinus; species Carcharhinus amblyrhynchos. The sequence goes on from NC_137351.1 coordinate 13,327,917, forward strand.
CACCGCAGCCAGAGGAAATAACAAGTCTGCATCCAGTCTCCCCAGCTCTGTCAGAATTTTATATGTGTCAATAAGATCCCCTCTCATTTTTCCAATTCCAGTGCATACGGACCCAGTCGATTCAATCTCGTCTCACACAACAACCTGCCAGCCCAGGAATCAGTCTGATGACCTTCGCTGCACCTCCTCTATGATGAGTATATCCTTTCTTCGATAAGGGGGACCAAAGCTGCACACAATACTCCAGGTATGGTCTCACCAAGGCTCTGTACCACTACAGTAAGACATCTTTGCTCCTGTACTCAAATCTTCTCGCAATGAAGGCCAACACACCACTTGCTGAGCTAACTGCCTTGCTGGGCTGTTGTACCAGGACTCTTTGTGCATCAAAGATTACAATAGGTCATAGTCTAAGGTTGAACCTGGGCACTTCTTGTCTGGGTTGTGATATATTCACAGGATAGGTGTCAAGTGCATTGTTTTCCTGGTATCTCTCCACAAGGCATCGAGGCTCATTTGGAGATGATCTATCCACCCAACTCCCCTGTGCTCTCCAACTTACACTGACCCTTGCGGTCTGGCAAAGTTTAAAGTTTTAAAGTTTATTTATTGGTGTCACAAGAAGGCTTATATTAACACTGCAATGAAATTGCTGTGAAAATCCCCTAGTTGCCACACTCCGGCGCCTGTTCGGGTACACTGAGGAACAATTTAGCATGGCCAATGCACCTAACCAACACATCTTTCTGACTGTGGGAGGAAACCAGAGTACCCAGAGGAAACCCACGCAGACAGGGAGAGAACATGCAGATTCTGCACAGACAGTGACCCAAGCCAGGACTGGAACCCAGGTCCCTGTCACTGTGAGGCAGCTGTGCTAACAATCACATCAACACATCCATTTTAAAATTCTCATACTCCCATGCCTCATCCCTCCCTGTACGATCCCTCATCCAGATAACTCTCTGATATCCCTACACTCATCCGATTCTGGCTTCTCAAGGAGCCCTGATTTCCCTCACTCCAACACTGATCGCCCTGCTGTCAGCAAGAACTAAAATTCACTCCCTAAATCTCTTTACCTCGTTCCTCATTTAAGATGTTGCTTACAACCAACCGATTGGCCAAGGTTTTGCTTCACCTGTTCTAATATCACCTTCCAGAGCTTGCTGTGAGGCACCTTGGGACCTTTTGACTCTAATAAAGGCATTGTATAAATGCAGATTGTTGTTGACTGACAAGGAATAACAGATCAGGTATAAAGCTTCTACTCTTAACCATGAAGAATGGCTGCAGAGGTTTTAGTTTCAGTCCATTGAATACCCCACAGTGTAAATGTACAATGATTTCATTTTCTTTCTCGTCTGCAATCTACATAATTAAATCACTTCATTAATATAAAAGCAGTCAATCAGTCCGGCTGCCCTGTTTCCCATTAGTTAATGTAAAATGACAATCCAGACATACAAATCTAAAAGCAAGCTGCAAACAGAAGACCACCCAAGTGGCCAACAGAAGAAACAATATTTATAAACATGCCCAACCAGGGGGAGGTTGGGAAGGAATCACATTCAATAAAGTTTGTAATTTTCCAAGCTCTCAACAAATTGAAAGCAGATGGCCATCACTGACGGAGTTCGATTATTCCTCACTGATGATTACCCACAGGGAAATGTCAGAAACTAAATCCATATGGCATATTCTCCATTTCCCGAACTTAATGCTGACACAAGGATGTTACAATGCATCCTTGGGATCTGAGCATGACTGGATAGGCCAACACTTATTGCCCGTAAACAGAAAATGCTGGAAAATCTCAACAGGTCTGACAGCATCTGTGGGGAGAAGTATTTGGAGATATTTGGAGTATTGTGAGCAGTTTTGGGGCCCGTATCTAAGGAAGGGTGTGCTGACCTTGGAAAGGGTCCAGAGGAGGTTCACAAGAATGATCCCTGGAATGAAGAGCTTGTCGTATAAGGAACGGTTGAGGACTCTGGGTCTGTATTTGTTGGAGTTTGGAAGGATGAGGGAGGATCTTATTGATACTGCGAGGCCTGGGTAGAGTAGACATGGAGACGATGTTTCCACTAGTAGAAAAAACTAGAACCAGAGGGCACAACCTCAGGTTAAAGAGATGATCCTTTAAAACAGAGATGAGGAGGAATTTCTTCAGCCAGAGAGTAGTGAATCTATGGAACTGTTTGTGGCAGATGGTTGTGGAGGTCAGGTCATTGAGTGCCTTTAAGACAGAGATGGATAGGTTCTTGATTAATAAGAGGATCAGGGGTTATGGGAAAAAGGCAGGAGAATGGGGATGAGAATAGTATCAGCCATGATTGAATGGCGGAGCAGACTTGATGGCCCAAGTGGCCTAATTCTGCTTCTATGTCTTATGGCCTTATGGTCTTATGGAGAGGATAGAGCCAACATATTGAGTCTGGATGATCCTTCATCAGAGCGCTGATGAAGGGTTATCCAGACTTGAAACATTTGCTCTATTCTCTCCCCACAGATGCTGCCAGAACTGCTGAGATTTTCCAGCATTTTCTGTTTTTTGTTTTGGATTCCAGTCTCTGTAGTATTGTGCTTTTATTTATTGCCCATTACAAGTGCAGGGGGTCTTTTACTCCAGGTGTGACGGTCTCCGCTACCACTCTTGGATGTGTGTGTCTCTCCTGCAAGTGGAGGAACTGGTGGAAGTGTCACACCTTCACGGGAGAGAGAAAGAACATGAGCCACTTCTTATGCCTGATCAGTGAACCTGTGTGAGTGAGCGTGAGTGAACTCCTACGATTCTAGACTTTGGAATGATGTTCTCGCTCTGTGATCTACCAGTATGAAAAAAGAGACGACTGGGTGATACAAAAGGCCAAATTTTATTCAGGAACAAATGAAATTGACCAGACCTGTCAACATGTACACCAGTTACTATGCTATGGAAGAAAGAGACTATAGCAACACAAGGGATATTTTTAGATTTACACAATTTTACACAATTCCCAACCACCCTTCCTCAACACTTGGCTGATTGGGGATTTTGAGGACTGTAGATTATACTCACCACTCTTGGGGTCAAAGAGGCAATATTGCCTTTAAGAAAAGGGCCATCTCCCCTTGAAGGCCCATGCACCTTGGTCATGTGATCAGGTAGGTATAAAAATCTTTACTGTGCAAATCAGGCTTCAGTCTGGAGTTGTGTCTGAAAATGTGGTTTCTTGAACCCTGACTCTTTGCTGGTAAATACTTGCTGTATTTCTTCCTTTGGTGGTTGGAGAGCAATTTTAGAGTCTGTACAGTTGTTGGAGCTGATAAGGTAGAAGGTTGTGGCTCAGTCAAAGTTGGTTTGTTCTGCTTGGAGAGAGTTCCTGGCTGTAGTTGTGGAGAAGCGACCCACCCACATGCTCCAGCTAAAAGAACCTCCTGTCCTTTGTCTTTATCCAGTTTTTAAAAAGATGCAGCCTTTGAATTTCTGACAAGTTTTTCCCGACAGTCAGTCAGATTTTGATGAGAGTGCTCACACTCTCTGACGATGAGGTGCAAAATGGTTTTTGATGGTCCTCAGGAGGCGTTGATCACTTTCCTGTAGAGATGGTTTTGTGAGACACAGCCCGCACCCAAAGCTGTTGGATTTCGCAGGCAACTTAGAGTCTATAATGTGTACTGTTCATTGATACTGTAATGGGTGGCATTGTTAGTCAGGTCCAGCAGGGCCGGTTGCTGCTTAGCTAGCAGGCTAATTTTGTCATGACTCATCATCCTCTGTCTGCTCAAGTGACTCCCAGATGGATTTGATAACGTTGTGTGTCTCTTTGTCTGTCAATGTCTTGTTTGCAGCCATTTTAAATCCATGTGTTTTGAAGCACAGAATTTTAAGTTTGCCCATATTTCAGCAAGTTTTGTCCATATTCCACATATTGTATTAATGTCCATTAAAAGATGGATTTACCTCATCTTACAACAGTTGCTCTTGAGAAGCTGGTGGTGAGCTGCCTTCTTGAACCACTGTTAACAGTTCGCTACAATTAAGTGGTCTGTCCTCAACTCCCTGAATTTAATTTGTTTAAATCACCTCAGTCACCCAATGGAGAATTCATAGGTTTAGTCCAGTAGACGGATGTCACAATCCCTGGACAAGGTATACCTGTAAGTGGGTCTGGATGTATCTGGGCTAACAGACTGGGAGGTTTCTCTCCAAGTTATGAAGCTGATCCAAAACCAGTTCCTAGTGGAAATAGGCCAGGGCATTAAATTAACCTTAATTAGTCTCTTTCTCTGAAATTCTGCTGGTTGGGGATGAATCTTCCTCTGGAGGTTGCTGTATGGGAGTCAGAAAACAGGTATAATTCTGTATTTGTCCAGAGCGGTTAAAATGTTGGAAATATAGCATCCACATGAGCATATCTGTTCTAAGGGGGGGGCAGTTTAGATCAGAGTTGAGGAGGAACTTCTTTACTCAAAGGGTGGTGAATCTCTGGAATTCTTTGAAGTGGTGGAGGCTACCTTGCTAAATATATTTAAGTCATGGGTAGATCGGTTTCTGATAGATGGGGGAGTTTAGGGTTATGGAAAGAAAGCGGGAAAGTGGAACTGATCCACTTCAGATCAGCCATGATCTTATTGAATGGCGGGGCAGGTTTGAAGGGCTAGATGGCCTACTCCTGCTCCTATTTCTTATGTTCTTATGTGGTGCTAACTGATTCTGAAGAAGGATTTATATCTGTGAGGTTATTGCTTAAATTGGAAATAAAGAGGGAATTAGCTGTTAAGAACAATGTCTTGTCATGTTTAAGTATTTCAATTGATAAAGGTTATGCTAATTATTTTTTGTTATATTTTAACTGTGTTGTAAAATTTGTTTTTATAAAAGCTTCCTAGTGGGTTAATTGAATCATACGCGGAACAAAACAGCTTATGCTCACACTAATGCCAAAATCAAATAAAGTTGGGCGTCTAACTAACTTCATAATATATCTCAGACTTTCTGAACTGGTCCCTAAAAAAACTCACTCCTGCAGGAGCTGACATCCCCGGCATAGACATGGAAAAACTAAAGCATCAAGAAAGCAGACTAACTGGCACACATCTTATTGCTGTGACCCTCAAATAAATCAAAGATACTAGCTGGGAGAGAAGAAGAATTTGATCCCAATGGATACTGCCAACACTATTACTTTTTTTTATCTCATTGCCCTTTGGAAGTTAAGACAAGAGGGGCTCGTGGATGAGGAAGACCAATAGAATGTTTACTATTGACCATCAGCCAAGAATTGGCTGAACGTCCCTCAGAGTGTGTTCATATCTGCAGAGGATTCCTCCATGGTGTGGAGGCATCTAAGGGGAAGTCAGGAACTAATAGGTGGGAGCAAAGAGTAGAAGAATTTATTGTTGGGGTTAGATATTGTGATGGTAGTGTACCTTTAGGAGTATTTTACAATTCATGCTCACAGCCTTAGGTGATGTCATTGTTGGCAGGAAAAAAACTGAGCAGCTCAGGTGACAGGGATTCAGCTTCAGTTCTGAGCTGCAGGTTTGAGTTTTTAGTTTTAGAAGCAAGCGAAAAAGAAGTGTTTTCCCTCCCTGTCGCTTTGAAAATTCTTGTTTTCCTGAAGGGTGAAAACCTGCTGTTGTTGGGGGCTGGAACAGAGTCTCTCTGGTGTTTTAGGAAGCTGTCTTGTCTTCAAATTGTTCTGAGTCTCAAGAGAATTTGACCGCAGAATTCAACTAACTGCTTTAATCCCAGTATCACGTGACCATTAGTCTGTGCTGTGTTAAACCTGTGTAAAGGGTCTTTTGTCTATGGGTATTGGTCTTGATTGAAACAGCTTATATATATCATTACATGTTATACATTACCATGATTGTTTGTTTCTTGTTTGTAATTGATAAATGTTCTTGCTAATTTTCTTACTATAATGTTAACTATATTCTTAATTAAACTTTGTTTGATAAAAACTCCCTAGTGGGTCACTTGAATCATACCTGAAGTGAAATATAGAGTCATAAAGCCATAGAGATTTGCAGCATGGAAACAGGCCTTTCGGCATATCTTGTCCATGCCCCCTTTTTTTTAACCCCTAAGCTAGTCCCAACTGCCCGCATTTGGCCCATATCTCTCTCTACCCATTTTATGTAACTGTCTAAATGCTTTTTAAAAGGCAAAATTGTATCTGCCTCTACTACTATCTCTGACAGCTCATTCCAGACAGTCACCACCCTCTGTGTGAAAAAATTGCCCCTCTGGACCTTTTGGCATCTCTCCCCTCTCACCTTAAACCTATACCCTCTAGTTTTAGACTCCCCTACCTTTGGGAAAAGATATTGACTATCTAGCTGATCTATGCCCCTCATTATTTTATAGACCTCAATAAGATCACCCCTCAGCCTCCTATGCTCCAGAGAGAAAAGTCCCAGTCTATCCAGCCTCTCCTTATAACTCAAACCATCAAATCCAGGTAGCATCCTAGTAAATCTTTTCTGCACTGTTTCTAGTTTAATAATGCCCTTTCTATAATAGGATAGAAGCAGAACTGTACACAGTCTCATGCTTATCCTGGCCAAGTTCAAAATGCAAAACTTATGATTCAAGTGGGGTTCATAAAACACTTTGGAGTTTCTAACCTTGAACCATAACAGTTTAGAAGAATGAAAGAACTCTCGCTGTGGAGCATAAATACCAGCATAGATCTGTTGGGCTGAATGGCCTGTTTCTGTGCCATAAATACTTTTAGGAAGCTAGTATTTTACCTTTGCATTGTTGCTGTGAGTTACCATTTGAAATCTGGTGATCACGGGTGTGTATACAATTGGAATAACCGCAGATAGCGCTTTGTAACATCATTTATGAATGTCCCAAAAAGACTGCGCGCACAGGAAGTTACATTTGAAATGCGATGACATTATTACATTGCCAAATATGACACAGCAAGATCCCACAAGCTGCAATGAGATGAAGGGCCAGTTCTCACCACCTCGATGCTTTGCTTTGGTTTTTCTCCCCCTGTAGAGGATGTCAACCCTCCCCCCCCACCCCCGGGTCAGCTCCATGGCCGTCGTTAGCTCATTAAAACTTCAGTCATTTGGTCAGGGAGTACAGGAGGATATTGTCGCTGAGCTCAATTCTGTTCAAACCCAACATCCACACCCACACACTGCATCCAGGAGATAGCCAGCTGGATAAGAATCAGGAGCAGGGACCGTGGCCAATCCCCCCTTCCATTATCCAGATTTGCAGAGCTCTGACTGAAACTGGGACATCAGTAAACGCTGAATAAACTCATTGGGATGGTTTCTGATAGACTTTCAAAAAGGAAATTGATACATACATGGTGTAAAAAAAACTTGCAAAGGTAAAGGATGCAGACGGGGGAGTTGGACTAATTGGATAACTTCTTCAAAGACCACAGAACCACCTCCTTCTGTGCTGTACCAGTTTATGATTCTATGACTTGAGAACTTGGCATTAGCCTATGGCTACACTAGTCTAAAAGCACCATGTCTTATCTAATCTCATTAAAGCTAAGCAGACTCAGCCTTGGTTAGTACCTGGATGGGGCACAGTGGGCTTTTTATGGATGGCACTGCTGCCTCACAGCACCAGAGACCTGGGTTCAATTCCGGCCTCGGATCACTGTCTGTGTGGAGTTTGTACTGTCTCCCCATGTCTGCATGGGTTTCCTTCCACAGTCCAAAGATATGCAAGTTCGGTTAATTGGCCATGCTTAAAAGTTTACTTATTACCGTTACAAATAGGCTTAGATTAACACTGCAATGAAGTTATTGTGAAAATCCCCTGGACGCCACAGTCCAGCACCTATGATTGATTTAGTGTCAGGGTGAGTAGCAGGGTATATGTGTGGGGTTACTGGGATAGGGGTTGGGTGGGATTGTGGTCAGTGTGGACTCAATGGGCCGAATGGCCTCCTTCTGCACTGATGGGGTTCTATGGGCCTGATTTTACCATTTTGATTCTAATTGCTGAATCTGGGGGTGTTTCGGATCCGACTTTTAGGCCCGTTTTCAGGTGCCCACATATGCACTCTGCCTGAGAAGATACCAGTGATTCTGAGTCGCACTGCACAAGCCTGTGGGTGGGGCTTTACGCGCCTGAAACGCCGCAGCTCCGATCGGAGTCTTCAACTGCACATGCAGAGAAAAATAAATTGATTAACGCTCCCCTGCCACATCACTCCCGCTCTTGAGAATGCCTCCCCCTGGCCCCCACAGACATTGCCCCACCCCACAACATAACTGACCCCCTTATTCCCCCCCAATCGCCCACTATCCAGACGGATTGCGCCCTCCTGTTCCTCTTCCCCCCCACCAATCGCACGCAGCGTGGCAGTGGACTCCCCTGCACCCCCCCCCCACCCCCCTCCACACCAGAGAGTGATCTGGCCCACCTCCCTCCCCCCACACCACCGATCTGAGTCAGAGAGCCGCTGGAAGCTCTGAACTTACCTCTTCAGAAGCTGGAGCGCCCGAATCGGACCTTTGCCGAGCATGTCTGTTTTGCGGTGAATTTGGACGGGCGAACACCGTGGTAAAGGGGGGAGATGCCGGTAAGTTTGGGCGTCCAGCCCTTTAAGTCAATTTAAATGCACGTAAATACTTTTAAATTGACGTTGCACCTGTTTCAGTCGCAGTCCCGATTGTGGCCACTTTAGGCCCTTGGTAATGGGGGGAACGGGCAGGGAGGCGGGCGTGGATCGCACCTCTTGTCGAAAATGGATGAGGTAAAATTGGACCCTATGATTCACTAAGATCTTTGGCGTCCCTCTGGATGTTGAGGGAAGGGCATCTTGCCAGGTTTGATGGAAGTTTGATGGAAGACTCACCTCTTTACCAGCAACTGTTGGTCACCTCAGATATAGAATGCTGTGGATGGACTGGGTAAAGACAATCAGGGAAATAGATGATTGAAATATGAGTGATTTAGCACTGGGGTTTTCATATGGTGATGCTGGGGACACTTTAATGATCAAAATGAAAGTGAGCCTTTGATTTATGTCACAAATCATCAAAAGTCCTAACTGATGAATTATACGTGGAGTGTGGTGAGCATTGTCCTGCACACAGTAAGATCCCACAAAGTGCAATGGAAGGAATGATCCGTATCTTGGAGCTGTCGCATTTGGAACCAAGAGAGCTCTCACCCCAGGTAACACCATGGGTCCATTAACACCCACTCGAAAGGGTTTCACACCTTACCCCAAGCTTTCTTGGAATGAGAGCCTAGTGACACATTAAAGTCTAGGAGTGCAACTGGAACAATCTCCCAACCCAGAGGACAACGCAATCCTGAACTTTGAACGGGAATACCAGAGGAGCTGTGGGAACATCCAGATTAATTTTATGGTCTTGGGCTTTCCAGGGGGAAAATGGGAATGTTGTGATGTTGGTGGAAAAGATATAGAATCGTAGAGTCCTACAGTGCAGAAGGAGGCCATTCGGCCCATCGGGTCTGCACGGACCACAATCCCACCCAGGCCCTATCCCTATAACCCCATACATTTACCCTAACTAGTCCCCCTGACACTAAGAGGCAATTTAGCAGGGCCAATCCCCCAAACGCGCACATTTTTGGATTGTAAGAGGAAACTGGAGCACCCAGAGGAATCCCACACAGACACAGGGAGAATGTGCAAACTCTGCACAGACAGTGACCCAAGCTGGGAATGGAACCCAGGTCCCTGGTGCTGTGAGGCAGCCGTGCTGATCAGTGTGTACACTGAGCAGAACTTTTTGCCGTCCCACCCACCACAGGAATCGCAACAGGCAGGACACGGGCCATGGAAAGGCCCATTGTCCTCGGGTGGGATTTTCCAGGCTTTGGCTGAAAAATCCTGCCAGTGGTGTGCTGGGAAGAGGATTCCCTCCTCTGTGTCCCGTGATGTTCATATTCCAGTAACAAGGTATTCAAAATCATTAAAGCCTCAGGATCGCTAGCATGTTAGGAATGCTGTGAAATTTCACTCTAATATATTCCTGTTACCTTTTTATCTTTGGAGATTAAAGTGCTACATTTATAATGAAGTCTAAAACGCAGTAACGCCTTCTGGGCATTCACTGATTTATGCCATGGCTATAGATTGGGACGGGGCCAGGAAGAGAGGGACTGAGAGGCTGTGCATCTATAAAAGAAATATCTCCATTTGATTGGATTTGAAAGCTGCCTCACTGAGTTTCTCATCAAGCCTCACTGGTTCTGGACTGACCTTGACCAGAACATGGAAGGAAAAGCTCCCAGTATTCTGCTTCCCTGATTGCCCTCTGATTGTCTGAACTTCTCCAGCCTCCGGGAGGTTGAGTCTGAGGTTTCGCCTTTGTCAGCGTGTGTAGCTGCTGCCATCTACAGCACATCCTCAGCAACTCCAGGAATGTTCCAATTATCCTTAAGGCAACTATTGTTTTTAACGCTTTCAATCCCAGTCCGGTACATGCAGGAGAAGTGGCACAAAGTCCCTAAATCAATCTCCTAAAAGTGACTGCTACCACTTCGCAACTGTGAATATTGTTTACAAATCGTAGAATCCCTACAGTGCAGAAGGAGAGTAGGAAGTCTCACAACAACCGGTTAAAATCCAACAGGTTTATTTGGTAGCACAAGCTTTTGGAGTGTCGCTCCTTCTTCAGGTGGGTGAGGAGTTGTGTTCACAAACAGTACGTATAAAGACACAAACTCTATTTACAAGATAATACTTGGGATATGAGTCTTTACAGGTAATCAAGTCTTAAAGTTACAGACAATGTGAATGGAGAGAGGGTTAAGCATAGGTTAGAGAGGTGTGAATATTCTCCAAAAGTCAGAGGCTGAAAAACGCCCTCGTAATAACAGGATATGGCACTCGACTCATCGATCAACAGTTCCGACACGCCACAGCAAAAAAGTGCATAGACTTCCTCAGACACAGGACAGAACGGACAGAGTACCCTTCGTCGTCTGGTACTTCCCCGGAGCAGAGAAGCTATGACATCTTCTCCAGAGCTTTCAACATGTCACCGATGAAGACGAACATCTCGCCAAGGCCATCCCCACACTCCCATTTCTTGCCTTCAAACAGTCTGCACAAAAAGTGACTCAAGCCAGGAATCGAACCCAGGTCCCTGGAGCCACAAGGCAGCAGTGCTAACCACTATAGCACCAAGATTCTCAATGAATTGTTTGTCTACATAGATAGCTTTAAAGTAATTTGTTATGTATAAAGCTCTTCGACATGTTTGCTGAATATAATGAGACCCATAAAAATATCTTTCTTTCCTTACCCCTCAATTATTTCAATTTTATCTAAACAATTGACTGGTTCAGAAGCTTTCATTGGATCTTAGCACTGTGTGACGGGATACTCTCCACTTGCCTGGATGAGTGCAGCTCCAACAACACTCAAGAAGCTCGATTCCATCCAGGACAAAGCAGCCTGCTCGATCAGCACCCCTTCCACAAACATTAGTTCCCTCCACCACCAACGCACAGTAGCAGCAGTGTGTACCATCTACAAGATTCGCTGCAGCAACTCACCAAGTATCCTGCGACAGCACCTTCCAAACCTGCAAACTACCAGCTAGGAGAACAGATAAATGGGAACACCACTACCTAAAAGCTCCACTCCAAATACTCACCATCCTGACTTAGAAATATATCGCCGTTCCTTCACTGTCACTGGATCAAAAGCCTGGAACTCCCTCCCTAACAGCACCTCAGCGGTTCAAGAAGACCAGCTCACCACCTTCTCCAGAGCTGAGCCAGAGGCGCACACATCACAAAATTCCAAATTCCAGTTCTTGTGTAAGATCCCTTGGTTCCATTTGAACATTGGAGTTCTCTGTCCTGAAAAACATTCCTCCCACAACCAACACAACTAAAAACAGATACTGATTATTCACCCTATCATATCAATCATGCGAGAAGTCTGCAGTTGTCTAATTGTTTGATTTGATTTATTATTGTCACATGTATACAATGAAAAGTATTGTTTCTTGCGCGCTATACAGACAAAGCATGCCATTCATAGAATATGTAGGGGAGAAGGAGAAGAGAGGGGAGAAATACATTGTTACAGTCATAGCTAAGGGGTAGTGAAAGATCAGCTTAATATAAGGTGGGTCAATTCAAAAATCTGATGGCAGCAGGAAAGAAGGTGTTCTTGAGTCAGTTAGTACGTGATCTCAGTGTATCTTTGTCCTGAAGAAAGAAGGTGGAGGAGAAAATATCGGGGTGCGTGGGGTCCTTAATTATGCTGGCCGCTTTGCCGAGGCAGCGGGAAGTGTAGACGGAATCAATGGATGGGAGGTTGGTTTGTGTGACGGATTGGGTTACATTCACGACCTTTTGTACTTCCTTGTGGTCTTGGTCAGAGCAGGGGCCCATACCAAGCTGTGATACAACCAGAAAGAGTGCGTGGTATGATGCACCTGTAGAAGTTGGTGAGAGTTGTAGCGAACATGTCAAATTTCCTTAATCTCCTGAGAAAGTAGAGACGTTAATGGGCTTTCCAAACAATAGTGCCAGCATGGTGGGGGGATACCAGGACAGGTTATTGGTGATCTGGACACTTAAAAATGTGAAGTTCTCGACCATTTCCACTTCATCCCCATTGATGTAGGTGGAGGCATGTACTCCACTACACTTCCTGAAGTTGATGGCTATCTCTATCTGGCCACTTGTGCATTCCCACTTGTGATCTCAGCTGCCTGGGTGCCGAGCTCTGAAATTCTTCCCCGACACCTTTCCCGTCCTTTTAAGCTGCTCCTAAAAATCTATCTCTTTGACACAGCTTTGCTCACCTACACCAACATCTCCCCATAGGGCACGGTGCCTCATTGTGACTAAACAGCCTCATGAAGGACCTGTGACAGTTTCGGTTGAAGTTGGAGCGGAAATCCAAGCTATTGCTGCTGGGTTGTTGCCATAAACTCTCAATGGTTGCAGTATTTATCTAAAGAACAATCTGTTTTATATGAATCACGGAGATATTGCTGGATCATTCGATGGGAGTGGCTGGTTCCATGGGCAGAGACGTCAGGAAAATATGGTGGAGAGTCGCACACAGCACGCCTGTACATTTACACACACACACACACAACACACATATACATATAGAGCACACCTGTTCATTTATACACACACACACACACACACACACACGCACATACACAATGCACACATACACACACAGCACGCCTGTACATTTACACACACACACACACAACACACATATACATATAGAGCACACCTGTTCATTTATACACACACACACACACGCACATACACAATGCACACATACACACACAGCACACCTGTACATTTATACACACACACACAGAGCACACCTGTATGTTTACACACACACACAGCACACCTGTACATTTATTCACACAAACAACACACTCCCATATCGACTGTAAATCAGGAGCATGTTTCTCAGATTTTGTCACAGAAAGTGAACACAATGCTGTAGGTCACTGGACAGATAAGGTTGGCGCTAGTCGTTGCAATAAATGGCAGCGAATGAAGAGCAGATGACACCCTCTTTCCTGTTGGTCTAGACAGGCTGGAATTGAAAGACTCACATATCGTTCATTCTCACGGAGTGTGTGACGGCATTCTACCCTCCCATCCTTTATTTGTGGATTTTATTACCATCTTCAAACAGAAGTGACGGGAAACAGATGCTAAAAGACAGAGGATTGGGCCTCATGCCTAGACAGACAGTTGAGTTGTAGCTGGGATCTCTTCCATTGGGCAGGATTGGCAAGTTGAATTAGAGTGGGAGATTAGCCATGATCTCGTTGAATGGCAGAGCAGGCTTGATGGGCTGAATGGCCTCCTCCTGCTCCTATTTCTTATGTTAACAAGTCCCTTTCCAACTCTCTTCCTCTGCGTAACTGATAGGCAAAACCTAGGAGTTCTGGCCACATCCTCGTAATGATTCTTTTGCACTTTCCGTTTACCAGGGAGACAGAGGACATTGTGAACGTGCTATTGGAGGGTGAGACTGGGAAGTGCACAACAGCATTTAAAATTTATGAGGAGAAATATGAACTCAAAAGATGATAAAATCCATGATCCAGACAGATTCGATCCTCAATTCTAAAAGAATCTCGGGATGAGATAGCAGAGATACAACTTTACATGATTAATAATGCATCAGAAAACAATGTATTGTCAAGGGATTGGTGGGAAGATGACATTATAACTATGATTAAGAAATGAAGGTGGAGCATCTCTAGGGAACCATAGACCAGAGTCAATTTAACATCAATAACAAGAAAAATAATTTGATCCCTGCTAAAGAAAGAAGATACCTAAAAACCAAAAATGTGACAGTGAATAATCAATGTGGTTTTTGAAAGGAAAATTCTTGCGCAACCAATCTTATTGAATTATTTGAAGAGGTAACAGAGAGAGGAGAACTTGTTATTGGAACTATTTAATATGCTGGATGACAAGCCGTACCCGAACAAATCTTTCACAATCAGAGTCTAACTGGCCAGGAATAATCAAACTACAAACACAGAAATGTATTTAAAGAGTAACAGCGCTACTAATTTATCACCAGTTAGGATACCGGGGATGCAAGTTGATCCCAGTCCATTCCTACACCTGCATTCCTCCACAGCCAATCCAAACAGCCCTCCACAAATCCCCACTGCCATTTTCTTATTCACCGTTTTCCTATTCAAAATTCTGAGCTTTGGTTTTCTGGGAAAATTAATTCTCATAATCATTTACTACAGAGGTGATTTACACTTAGGGATACCAACTCTGGAGTTTTCATCACATGATCTACTACCTCCAATCACCCTGCCCCCACACACCCACCATTGGCTGACTAACATCAGCACGGTGGCCCAGTGGTGAACACTGCTGCCTCATAGGGCCACGGATCCGGGTTCAGTTCCGGCCTCAGGTGACCATCTGTGTGGAGTTTGCACGTTCTCCCCGTGTCTGGGTGGGTTTGCAGTTTCCTCCCACGTTCCAAAGATGAGTAGGCTAGGTTAATTGGTCATGCTAAATTGCCCCTTAGTGTCCCACGCAAGATGTGTAGGTTAGGGGGATTAGTGGGTTAACACATGGGGATAGACCTGGTAAGATGGTCTGTCAAAGAGTCAGTGCAAAGTTGATGGGCCAAAGGGCCTCCTTCTGCACTGCAGGGATTCTACGGTGATTCCAATACATCCAACTTCCCAGCAAACTGCCTTTGCCAAACTGATTGGAAAGCAAACTGATTCTCCATCACTTAATTGGGATTTTCTCCCATTAAACACAAGAACTAGGAGCAGGAGTAGGCCATCCAGCCCCTCGAGCCTGCTCTGCCATTCAATAAGATCATGGCTGATCTTTTTGTGGACTCAGCTCCACTTACCATAACTCATAATTCCTTTCCTATTCAAAAATTTATCTATCCTTGCCTTAAAAACACTCAATGAGGTAGCCTCAACTGCTTCACTGGGCAGGGAATTCCACAGATTCACAAACCTTTGTGTGAAGAAGTTCCTCCTCAACTCAGTCTGAAGCCTGCTTCCCCTTATTTTGAGGCCATACCCCTTAGTTCTAGTTTCACCTGCCAGTGGAAACAACTTCCCTGCTTCTATCTTATTGATTCCCTTCATAATCTTATATGTTTCTATAAGATCTCCCCTCATTCTTCTGAATTCCATTGAGTATAGCACCAGTCTATTCAGTCTCTCCTTATAAACTAACCCTCTCAACTCCGGAATCAACCTAGTGATTCTCCTCTAGTGCCAGTATGTCCTTTCTCAAGTAAATCTCTTACACAGTACTCCAGGTGTGGCCTCACCAGCACCTTATACAGCTGCAAAATAACCTCGCTGTTTTAAAACTCCATCCCTCTCGCAATGAAGGAGAAAATTTTATTTGCCTTCTTAATTACCTGCTGCACCTGCAAACCAACTCCTTGTGATTCTTACACAAGGACACCCAGGTCCCTCTGCACAGCAGCAAGATGCAATTTTTTACTATTTAAAATTAACCCTTTAATACATTTGACTAACAAAATAAAGTCAATCCATGTTTAAAATTAACAACTCACCTAGCATCAGTCGTTATCCAATGGAATGGTGGAGGCGGGGTGGGCAGATTTGAAGGCCTGAGTGGCCTCTTCTCTATTCTACATTGTAGTCTATAGCTTTGATTGTTCTACTCGCTTTACTGAGCCCATCTCTATAATAATTTGACGTATTGAGTCTATTAGAATCCCAAAACTACTTTCAATCTCAGTCCTACTACATGGTGCTCAGAGAGAGGAAGCCAAGTAATTCTGAGGGAGAACAGTGTGAAAGAAGTCACATTTACACAATATCGACAATGGCCTCCGGACATCCCAAAACATCCAGTCCATACAATAGGAATAATTGGGAAGAGCTCGGTCCATTGCAGCTCAATAGAATAAAATTAATTGGGAATGTCTCCCTGCAATCAGCTTTACATTGTACACTTTCTATGCAGCTTTAGTGGTGAGGGACTAATAGAAATCTAACTAATGACTTACTCCAGGTCATAAGGAGAATACATGGAGGACAATCAACCAGAATGAATAAACGGTTCGCTTATTACAAGGACGGTTTTGAAATTACAAAGTCACTGTCCAACCAGATTAATTGAGAAAGCACAATCCAGCATTATACATCGCAGCTTCACACATGGTCTCTGAAGCTCTTACAGTTGTTTGGTATTTTGTAATGATGTCGTACATTCCAAATAAATTTATTAGAAACACTGGTGCCAACTTGTTCAAAAACAAAATAAGGTCTGAGACAAATGGCACAGAATTTAGTTTACCTTCTGTGCAGAGCTGCAAGAGAAAGTCAAGAAAATCACATGTCATCCTTGGCCTTTTGCGATGTTCCAGTGAAGCCCAACGCAACCTAGAGGATTAACATTTCATTTTCCAATTAAGCACATTACTGCCTTCCAAACTCAACCGAGCATAAACTCTTCTCTCTGCCCTCATCCCATTTCCACTAAGTTATTTCATTTATTTAATTTATCTTTGTTTCTCCCATTGTTACATTGTTCAATATTTTTAATCTCACTTTCCATCTTTATTCCTTATCACTGACTCTCTGCCCTCCATCCTGTTTGGACCATCTGTGACCTGTTCCAGGTTGTCCTTTAATACTCTGCTTCCCTTTGTTCAGCCATTAGCACACTCTGATCCATTTATGTGCCGCTATTGGCTCCCTTCTCAGCCTTGATCACCACCATTTACATTCACTTTGTCTCTTTGTCTGTGACATCTTTGTCCATCTCTCCCATCGCCACCAACAGCTAGCCATCCATCCACCCCCACAGCTGCCTCCTCGCAATCTGGACTACAGCTCCTTGCACCCTACCTCCTTCAAGGACTCCATCCCTTTCTCTCAGCTCCTTTGCCTCCATTGCATTTGTTTCGATGAACCTACTTTCCAAAGTAGTGATTCTAATGTCTGCTCCTTCTTCCTCAACTGTGGATTCCCATCTACAGTTGTTGACAGGACCCTCAACAGTGTGCAGTCCATCTCCACGACCCTCATCCCCTCCCCTCCCTCCCAAAATAAGGATAGAGTCCCCCCTGTTCTCACATTTCACCCCGCCAGCCTCCACATGCAAAGCGTAATCCTGTGCCATTTTCACCAACTCCAGTGTGATGCCACCACCAAACACATCCTCCCTTCACTCCCTCTGTCAGCATTCCACAGAGACCATTCCCTCTGGGATAAACTTGTCCACTCCTCCACTATACCCAACACCTCTCCTGTCACCCATGGCACCTTCCCATGCAATCGCAGAAGGTGTAACACCTGTCCCTTCATCTCTTCCTTCCAAGGTGCCAAACATTCATTCCAGATTAAGCAGCGTTTCACTTGCACCTCTTTCAATCTGGTCTATTGCATTCGCTGCTCCCAATGTGGTCTCCTCTATATTGGAGAGATCAAGCGTAATTGGGTGATCATTTTGCTGAGCACCTTCAGTCTGTGCGCAATCAGAACCCTGACCTTCCGATTGTTTGCTATTTTAACACACGATCCTGCTCCCGTGCCCAAATGTCTGTCCTTGGCCTGCTGCAATGTTCCAGTGAAGCTCAATGCAAACTGGAGGCACAGCATCTCATCTTCCAGCTCGGCACTTTACAGCCTTCCATTCTCAACATCGAATTCAACAACTTCAGATGATTAGCTCCAGTCCACCTCCACCCCTTTGTTTTCATTCTCTTTTATTTCATTTTTTTACTGTTCTCTACCTTTTATTTCTTCATTGTTTTTCTTCATTTTTCTTCCCCCCCCCCCGACTCTTTCCCACTACTTCATCCCCCTTCCCTTACCTTTTGTTCCTCCTTTTCTAAATTCTATTTTTGTCCCATCCCTTCGGCCCCCCCCCACCCCACCCACAACATCTTCATCTGTCACAGTTTACCCTCTAATTTCAGTTTCACTGCCATTTGGCCATTCACACCATTTATTCTCTCTGTGGACAGCCGTTAGCAGTCTTTTCCCCTGGTTTCTGTGGCAATGGCTCATCTTTCATTCCCTCCCCCTGCGGTGTAAATATCTCCCACTTTCTGTGCCTTTTAGCTTTGACAAAGGGTCCATCTGGACTCGAAACATCAGCTCTTTTCTCTCCTTACAGATGCTGCCAAACCTGCTGAGATTTTCCAGCATTTTCTCTTTTGGTTTCAGATTCCAGCATCCACAATAATTTGCTTTTGTAAATAAACTTAAAAACTGGACAGTAATCAGAGCAAGATCACAGTCTCGCTTTCCCATACTCACTTCCCTCTGCCGCACAAACAGTGCCCACCTTGCAGGGATCCTGGCAGAGCCCTACATTCAGGCCCTTACCTATTTGACATCGGGCAGCACGGTGGCACAGTGGTTAGCACTGCTGCATCACAGCGCCAAGGACCCTGGTTCGAGTCCCGGCTTGGGTCGCTGTCTGTGCGGGGTCTGCACATTCTCCCCGTGTCTACATGGGTTTCTCCGGGTGCTCCGGTTTCCTCCCACAGTTCGAAAGACATGCTGGTTAGGTGCATTGGCCATGCTAAACTGTCCCTCAGTGTACCTGAACAGGCGCCGGAGTGTGACATTTTCACAGTAACTTCATTGCAGTGTTAATGTAAGTCTACTTGTGACACTAATAAATAAACTTTACTTTTACTTTAGGTTACTTGAAGAAAAACCCATGAGAGGAAGAAATACATTTATATAGCACCTTTCACAGCTTCCGAATGTCTCAAAGCACATTAAAGTCAATGAAGTATTTTTGAAGTGTAGTGATTGTTGTGAGATAAGAAACACAGCATCCAATTTGCACACAGCAAGATCCCACAAACAGACACTGATAATGACCAGACATGATCTGGTGTAGCTGCAGTGGCTTAAAGAATAAGGCAGTGGCCTCCGAAGCCAGGGATTGTGGGTTCGAGTCCCACCTGGGGTGTATGTTTTGGGGTGGCACAGTGGTTTGCACTGCCACCTCACAGCGCCAGGGACCCAGGTTCAATTCCGGCCTGAGGTCACTCGCTATCTGTGTGATGTCTGCATGTTCTCCACGTGTCTGCCTGGGTTTCTTCCAGGTGCTCCGATTTCCTCCCATGGTCCAAAGATGTGCATGTTGGGTGGATTGGCCATGCTAAATTGCACCTTAGTGTCAGGAAGGTTAGCAGGGTAAGTACGTGGGGTAACAGGGATAGGGTCTGGGTGGGATTGTGGTCGGTACAAACTCAATCAGTTGAATGGTCTCCTTCTGCACTGTCAGGATTCTATGACTTGTGCACTAAAGCTTTTCAATTCCCTTCCAGCTTTCTTTTTGTTTTAACACAGAAATATATCATAACTTTTGCCATTGTTTGTGTTGAGACATCTGCACTCTCCCAACCTCCCGCTGACACAATTGTTCTTTGAACAGAGAGGATCAAGTTTGAATGTGGATGTTCTGAAACATTGTGTCTGGTCAGCCTCCTTTCTGAACTCGGAACACTCCCAACATCTGATCTGGAATCTGCAGGAATAAGGAGAATTCCAGCTGTGAGAGCAGCTTAGCTTTATAATTCAGACCAAATGTTTGGTCAGATCCATATTGAACCAATAAGATGAACATTAACACCATGTGTGACACAAGACCCAAAGCTTATCCAAGAAGAGTGAGAGAATCATAAAGTGAGCCCAGTATGGGAACAAGGCGTTCACATTTCTCAAATATTAAGAAAAAAAACACCTCATTAAAATCAAATCTACTCAGAGAAAAATCCCGCCTAACCTCATAAACTTTATCTGCCAACCTTCCAGATGGGCACACTCACCAGCTGGGTAAACACGAGTGGAGATAATAATGAGGGAGTTGGAGGGAAAGCACTTGCTTTCTCCACTCCGTGAGCCCGACTGATTCCAAGACATGCAACAAGCTCTTCTTCCAAACCAACTAACCCAAAGCAGCGTGGCAGACTATTGAGCTTAGCCATCAAACCACTTAAAAGGACTCAGCAGAGATGGTCTGGGAGATCTCACTGCTCAGTCGCTGAGGCCGCAGCTGTACCATTTTATACTGCGATGATGAATGTTTCTGAAGCCACCAAACCATCTGCTTCTCATCAGCTTCTCCAAATGAGATGACTGGGCACCTATTGTGAAGCTAACTTTGCAAAACTTCCCACGTGAGGCTCCTCCTGCGCCCCCCTCCACCTGGACCAGTTTGTCACAAATTTAAAAAAATACAGCGTTTGCTTTAAATACCTAAAGGAGACTGTTATCTCCGCTCACCTCCTGAATTATAGGTGAATGGTTCATAGAATTATAGAATCCCCACAGTGCAGAAGGAGACCATTCGGCCCATTGAGTCTGCATCGACCACTATCCCACCCAGGCTCTATTCCCGTAACCCCACGCATCTATCCTGCTAATCCCCCTGACACTACATCAATTTAGCATGGCCAATCAACCTAACCTGCACATCTTTGGAGTGTGGAAGGAAACCGGAGCACCCGGAGGAAACCCACGCAGACATGGGGAAAATGTGCAAACTCCACTCGCCACACAATTCCGAGGCTGGAATTGAACCTGGGTCCCTGGCACTGTGAGGCAGCAGTGCTAACCACTGTGCCACCCCATGATTATGTTTATAGAACAAATTTTCCATGGTTATGTTGGAGATTTTAATGCATTCATGCAACAAGTTGTTTCTGTGATGTCTAATGGCTCCCAATATCATGCTATCTATATCAAATTTCAGAGCTGTTTTTTAATTCATTCCTGGGTCACGGACGTCACTGGCTGGCCAGCCTTTATTGCCCGTCCCTAGTTGTCCGAGGGCAGTTAAGAGTCGACCACGTTGCTGTGGCTCCAGTATCACACATAGACTAGACTAGGTAAGGACAGCAGATTTCCCTCCCTAAAGGACGTTAGTGAACCAGATGGGTTTTTCCAACAACTAACAATGGTTTCATTTTCATCAATAGATTCTTAATTCCAGATTTTTTTTTTATGGAATTCAAATGCCATCACCCATCATTCAAATTCCATGCCGTGGTGGGATTCGAACCCGGGTCCCTGGAACATTAGCTGAGTTTCTGGATTAATAGTCTA
Organism: Carcharhinus amblyrhynchos; assembly: GCF_965287045.1. Taxonomy (NCBI): domain Eukaryota; kingdom Metazoa; phylum Chordata; class Chondrichthyes; order Carcharhiniformes; family Carcharhinidae; genus Carcharhinus; species Carcharhinus amblyrhynchos. Next base: position 13,349,493 of record NC_137351.1, read on the forward strand.
GTGATAATACAACCAGGCCATCGCAACCACTCACATTTAAATAGCACGTTTAACATAGGAAAATGTCCTTGTGACAAGAATGCATCAGACCACATTAGACTCTGTGTCATTGAGGAAGATATTGGGACTGAAAATTTTGTCAGAACGGTAGGTTTTAAGGGGCATTTTGAGGAGGCAGAGCGGCTCGAGGCTCAGGGAGGAAATTCCAGAACTTAAATCGGGCTCAGTCAGCTGAAGGCAGGGTTACCGACGGTGGAGAGGTTAGAGATAGGGAAGAACCAGCAAATTGGAGAATCTGAGAGGGTTTTAGGAGGTTGCAGATGTACCTTATTGAACATTAAATCAGCGGCACAGTGAGCAAAGACCAAGGTGGGATATAAAAGCATGAGTGAGAACTTTAGAATTGAGGCACTGCATAACCAGGGGCCACACAACAAAATGAGTTCCAGGAGTGTGAACGCGACCTGGTGTAAACTCGGATACGGGAGATGGAATGAGCTCAAGGTGAATATTGGTGGACAGTGAGAGATCACCTCAACAGTCAAGTTTGGAGGTAACAAAGACATGGGTGAAAGTTCAGCAACTGCAGTAACACAAACGCTCCATCTCATTTTCCTGTACCTCCTGTCACAATTCCAAAGAATTCTCTCCCCCAGAGAGCAATGGAGGCTGTGAATCATTGAGTAAGGTAGAGGAGGGCACTTATAATGTTAAAATGGTGGCACGGGCTCGTTGGGCCGAAGGGCCTGTTTCCCGTGCTGTGTTGTTCTTTGTTCTTTGAGTATATTCGAGGCTGAGTTAGGCTGATTTTTTGAGTTATGATGGAATCAAAGATTATAGGATCAGGCAGATGGGGCAGAGGCCATGATCTTATTGAACAGCAGAATAGGCTCAAGGGCTGAATGGCCTCCTCCTATTTATTACATTCTGTGTGATATATCCTGCTGATATTGGAGTTAGCCTTCTATCAACCAATCAGCATTGCCGGCATGCGTTAGCTGAAACCGCATCTGGAATTAATAAAATGACCAGCATTCTTTCTGGTTGTATCACAGCTTGGTATGGGCTCCTGCTCTGCCCAAGACTGCAAGAAACTACAGAAGGTTGTGAATGTAGCCCAATCCATCACACAAACCAGCCTCCCATCCACTGACTCTGTCTATACTTCCCACTGCCTCGGCAAAGTAGCCAGCATAATTAAGGACCCCACGCACCCCGGACATTCTCTCTTTCATCCTCTTCCTTGGGAAAAAGATACAGAAGTCCGAGGTCACATACCAACCAACTCAAGAACAGCTTCCTCCCTACTGCTGCCAGACTTTTGAATGGACCTACCTTGCATGAAGTTGATCTTTCTCTACACCTTTGCTATGTCTGTAACACTATATTCTGCTCTCTCTCGTTTCCTTCTCTATGATCGGTATGTTTTGTCTGTATAGCATGCAAGAAACAATACTTTTCATTGTATGTTAATACATGTGACAATAATAAATCAAATCAGATCAGGCTAGGGGTTGGCACCTGCAGAGGTGCGCATCTTGAAATTGGCCGGGTCTGGTACATACAGGGTTAATGTGGGACTGACTATAGTACTGCCCACACAGAGATGTAAGAAGGCACATGACCCAGAGTCAGGGTCAGTCCTGAGAAAGACAAGATGTTGTAGTGGCTTTGGATTGAATCAGCTCCATACATGTGCCTGCTATGTAAGTATGTATATAGTTATGAGTTGCTATAAAGACTTGCTATTAATCTGGTTAAAACTATGAAGCCTACTTCATAGTATCTGAAGCAAGATTCTTCAGTACCATGGTTGCAACATTTAATATCCAGAGTGTTAGGAGACACTACAACAGGTTTCTCACAGTGTTCATTCTGCAGGAAGTAAGTACATCTGAATGTATGAATGAGGAGCAGGAGTTGGCCACTTGGCCCCTCGAGCCTGCTCTACTATTCAGTAAGACCATGGCTGATCTGATTGTGGCCTCAACTCCAATTTGTCTCCCTTTTTAGTCAAGAATCTATCTACCTCTGCCTTAATGGGGTGGCACGGTGTCACAGTGGTTAACACTACTGCCTCAAAGCACCAGGGACCCGGGTTTGATTTCCGGCTTGGGCCACTGTCTGCGTGGAGTCCCCACGTTCTCCCCATGTCTGTGTGGGTTTCCTCCGGGTGCTCCAGTTTCCTCCCACAGTCCGAAATTCGTGCTGGTTAGGGTGCATTGGTCGTGCTCAATTCTCCCACTGTGTAACTGAACATGTGGCGACTAGGGGATTTTCACAGTAACTTCATTGCAGTGTTAATGTAAACCTACTTGTCACACTAATAAATAAACTTAAAAGAAATATATTAATCAGTGCTGCTTGCACCAGTCTCTGGGGAAGAGATTTCCAAAGATTCACAACCCTCAGAGGAAAAAAATGTCTTCTCATCCCAGTTATAGTTGAAGGAGCCATTTATTTTTAAACTGTGAGCCCTGGTTCTAGTCTCCCTCACGTGGGAAATGATCCTTCCAGCTCCCACCCTGTGAAGTCACTTCAGGATTTTATAAAAGTGTCTCATAAAGTGTTGGATTTATGAATAAATGGAAGAGAGCAAGGCAAACAAACAGGAGGTGGCCAGTTTTACACAATCTAAAAAATACTTTTGAATGCTGGAAGTAATTTGATGCGTACAGGAGGGTAACAAACATCAGAACACACAATGGGCTGCGCAGATTAAATTCAGCTGCCTTGTTTGCAGAGTTAGGATAAAGGAACATTCCGTCTGCCCAACATAAAACAGAGACGTACAGCTGAGGGAGGGAGATATGCAATAAAAATCCAGAAAATGCTGGAAACACTCAGCAGATCTGGCAGCATCTGTAGAGAAAGGAAAACAGAGTTAATGTTTCAGACTGATGATCTTTGATTGGAGTGGGGAAAAAGAGACGTGACAGAGACTGATAGCCAAGTTCCGCACGCATGAGGACGGTCTCAACAGGGATCTTGGGTTCATGTCGCACTATCTGTAACCCCCATGACTTGCCTGGGTTTGCAAAACCTCACTTACTGTACTGTCTGGAGACAATACACATCTCTTTAAACTGTGATCAGTGCTCCTTCCACTCACATTATCAGCCACTTCAGGTCTTGAACAGCAGGTTAGGTGTAAGGATTCGCATTCTAATCAGTAATCTCTAAACTGTCTGTGCTTTATATGCTCTGTCTGAGGCCAGAACTCTCCATTCACCTGACGAAGGGGCTAACCCCGAAAGCTTGTGAGTATATTATCAAATAAATAGGTTGGACTAAAACCTGGTGTTGTCAGACTTTTCACAGTGTTTACGCCAGTCCAACGCCGGCATACCCACATCAAAAAGAGACGTGACAGGTTTTCAGCGAAATGTAGAGACAGGAAAAGGGGGGGGGGGGCGCGAGGAGGGAAGAAAAGGAAAAATCTGGTGGGGGAAAGGAGAGATTAAAGGATTGAAGATGTGAGGGTGCAAGGCCAAAGGTGCTGACGATGGGAATGAGAAATCGAAGCTGGACCCAGAGGAGATGTCAATGGCAGCAGGAGACTCGGTGTCAGCATCTGGAGGGGGTGCAGCGGACAATCACCGGGGTATTGCCGGGGATGGAACATTTAAGTTCTGAAGAGAGGTTGGATGTGCTGGTGCGACAACAATAATCTCAAAGTCAACAAAATGAAGGAAATTGTTATTGACTTCAGGAAACATAAAGGAAATCATGCCCCTGTCTACATCAACAGGGATGAAGTAGAAAGAGTTGAGAGCTTCAAGTTATTAGGTGTCCAGGTCACCAACAACCTGTCCTGGATTTCCCCACCCCCCTCAATGCTGACACTATCGTTAAGAAAGCCCACCAACGCCTCTATTTTCTCAGGAGATTAAGGAAGTTTGGCATGTCAGCTACAAACCTCACCATCTTTTACAGACGCACCATAGGAAGTATTTTTTCTTGTATCACAGCTTGGTATGGCTCCTGCTTTGCCCAAGATCTCAAGAAACTACCAAAGGTTGTGAATTTAGCCCAGTCCATCAGGCAAACCAGCCTCCCATCCATTGGCTCTGTCTACACTTCCCACTACCTCAGCAAAGCAGCCAGCATAATCAAGGACCCAGCGCAGCCCGGACATTCTCTCTTCCACCTCCTTCCGTCGGGAAAAAGTTACAAAAGTCTGAGGTTACGTACCAACCAGCTCAAAAACAGCTGCTTCCCTGCTGCTGTCAGACTTTTGAATGGACGTTCCTCATAATAAGTTGATCTTTCTCTACACCCTAGCTATGACTGTAACACTACATTCTGCATTTGAGGGAGAGATTACTGTCTTTGCACCAGCATATCTATTTTCTTTCTCTATGAACGGTATGTTTGTCTGTGTAGCATGCAAGAAACAATACCTTTCATTGTATACCAACACATGATAATAATAAATCAAATCAAAAGGTTTGGGTTGTTTTCTCTGGAGCAGAGAAGACTGAGGAGCGACTGTATTGAGGTGCATAAGTTTGAGGGGTATGGACAGGGTGGATGGGGAGCAGCTGCTCCCCTGAATTGAAGGGTCAGTCACAAGGGGAAATCAGTTCAAGAATGAAGGGCAGGGGGTTTGGGGGAATGCGAGGAAATATCTTTTTACCCAGAGGGTGTCGCTGCCTGGGAGGGTGGTAGAGTTGGGATGCCTCACATCCTTCAAAAAGTATCTGAATGAGCACTTGGCACATCGTAACATTGAAGACTGTGGGCCAAGTGCTGGCAAGTGGGATCAGGTGGGCAGGTCAGGGCTTTTCATGTGTCGGTGCAGACTCGATGGGCTGAAGGGTCTCTTGTACACTGTAGTATTCTGTGAGCTGCTTTCTGATCAAATGGGAATGGTTGTTTGGTTTATTTTGTTGAACTCAGTATTGGGCATGGAAGGATGGAGAAGTGTCCAATTGAAAGTGTTGTTTGCCAAGCTTCTGCTGAACTTCCCTGGATAAGGGGTGGAGGTCCAGGACAGCGAGGTCCGAGTGCGACAGAGAATTCAAACAGCCTCAATTCTACTCAGGGTCTGAACAGAGCACGCTCAGAGAGTTCCTTCTTATTGTCTAGTTAGAATGCTATTCTGCCCAGAGGGCAATGGGGCTTCTGATATCTCCTGTGCTGAAGGTTTGGTCTCCAACTTGACCAACAGCTGAGGGGGCAGGGAGGGGGGGAAATGCAGGATTTGGTGAGAGTTAGGGTACAGAGCTCACCGAGAGAGGAAAGTAGGAAGTTTGGGTAGGTGTAGATGTGGGTTCCCACAGTAGGTGGACAGAGGCTGGGGCAGAGATGGGTGATGGAGTGAACTGGTGATCATCTTGGGGCCAAATAAAGGGGCCCAACGCGAGGGTAATTTCAGCTGGGGGTGATCTCTGCAGGGGGCGCTTTCAGCAGCAGTGGGGGGGTGTTTTTCTCACAAGGCCAGAGGAAAATAGCACGATGGTGATGGGATTGTGGAGGGAAAATGGATTTCCACAGAAAAATCAAACGTTTGGCCGCTCATGCACCTAAACGCGTCTCCCCACCCAGGTGACACTTCCACCTTTTGGTGTATGTGTAATTCAGTATATGCCAGTTTCCTGTTGCCAACACCCTTTATTGGGCACCAAGGGACAGCTCCCTTACAGCCCAGTAATCTTCACCTTGGGGACCTACGGCCCAGTTACAGGTGGCTGGCTGCCTGCCATTGGACAAGCCTCCACTTGCTCAGTAAGGCAGCTGGTATTCCGGGAAGCCGATGGGGAGATGATCCTGGGACTATTGATCAGAAAGCAGTTTACAGAATACTACAGTGTACAAGAGACCCTTCGGCCCATCAAAGCAATGTCTAATTATTGATGGAAGCATTGGTAAACATGTTAGGATTTTTTTTACACACATCAAAGGCACTATACAAATGTAAATTTCTGTTTTAGATTTGATGATTTTGCTGCATCTCTCAACTCTATTCCAATGCACCCCCAACTAGCCTCATATTCTACTCTGTACCAATCTGCAAAATGCATTGCCTCGGGGTCAGGCGATGTCTCGACTTTAAAATCCTCATCCATATCTTCAAATCCCTCCATGGCGCCTGTGATTGTAACCTCCTCCACACCCACAACTCTCTGAGATATCTGTGCCTATGTATCCCCCTATGCATCTGTGTATTCCCGAGTTTAGTTGTTATACTCTTGGGACGTGTCTTCAGTTGCAAAAATCCCAGGTTCTGGAATTCCATCCCCACGGCTCTCTAACTCGCATTCCTTTTTTATGACATAGCTTAAAAAATATCTTTTATCGTCTAACCTATTGTGTTAAATGTGATATTAATGTAGACTGCTGAAGTTATCATGAAGCTTAAAATGTTGTCCTGACACCAGTTCATCTGGGGTCCATTTTAGTGGCTGGTTGATTGAATTCTGGGCCTTTACATTGACGGCTGCTGAGACCCCAAGGAGCCCCGCCTTTCAATTCCCAATCTCAAATTCTCTATAACCATTACATCAAATATGAACAATTTGTCAGATTGCACAGTGGTTAGAACTGCTGTCTCTCAGCACCAGGGTCCCTGGCTTCAATTCCTGGCTCGGGTCACTGTCCGTCTGTGTGGAGTTTGCACATTCTCCTCGTGTCTGTGTGGGTTTCCTCCGGGTGCTCTGGTTTCCTCCCATAGTCCAAAACCTGTGTTGGTTAGGTGCATTGGCCATGCTAAATTCTCCTTAGGTGTCCCCAGACAGGTGTTGGAGTGTGGTGACTCGGGGATTTTCGCAGTAACGTCATTGCAGTGTTAATGTAAGCCAACTTTTGACGCTAAATAAACTTTGCTTTAAAAACTTTGGTAAGTGAATAAAAATTATTTTTGCTGATTGCAACAGCAGAGGGTGCTAGTGTTGCATCAATTTATTGAAAGGAAGAACTCCCTCTTGAGATTGAAAAGGTGAATACTACATTTTCTAAAATCAGAACATCCCGCTGTGTTGTGTAGCCAGTGAAATACTGTTTTTAGTATTTAGTAATTTTTAGTACTTTGCTTTTAGTTGGGGAAAAAGATACAAAACTCTGAGGTCACGTACCACCAATTCAAGAACAGCTTCTTTCCTGCTGCTGTCAGACTTTTGAATGGACTTAATTTGCATTAAGTTGATCTTTCTCTACACCCGAGCTACAACTGTAACACTACATTCTGCAGTCCCTTCTTTCCTTCTCTATAAACAGTATGTTTTGTCCATATAACGTTCAAACAATACATTTCACTGTCTGCTAATATATGCAACAATAATAAATCAGATCAAAAACTGTAGTAATATGGCAGTCAAACTGCAATAAACAGTAATTAAATGAATAGTCCGATCATCTGTTCTGGTGATGTTGGTTGAGGGTTAATTATCATTCAGGGCGTTGGGGGCGAACTGCCCTGCTCTCTGCTGCAGTGCCATTGAATCACCTCTGAAGGACGTGCTGGTCAAGGTGCATTGACCCGAACAGGAGCTGGAGTGTGGTGACTAGGGGATTTTCACAGTAACTTCATTGTAGTGTGAATGTAAGCCTACTTGTGACACTGATTTTTTTAAAAAAAACTTTAAAGGTACGTCCAGCCAGAGGACAGACAGACCGGATCTGATGTTCTTTTTGATGGCTGAATCCTCAGTGTCTCCGGGGTCATTCAGCCTGGGTTCAAGGGTCAACTGTCATGGAGTTGGAACTTGAATCCACTGAGATCCATTGCTGTCACCCTACAGCCATTAAAAAGGTTGGAAAAGGAACAATATTTCAACATCGTAAGGGATACACTGAAGCCATGGCAGTTTCCTGAACATGAACTGGCTTTCAACCACTTTGCTAATAAACTTGAGCCACATTAGTCTTTAAAGTGGTGATTATATTGCTGTCTGTGGGATCTAGCTGTGTACAGACTGGTGTCGTGAAGACAAAACCTTTTACAAGAACAAAGAACAGTACAGCATAGGAACAGGTCCTTTGGCCCTCCAAACCTGCACTGATCATGATGCCCGACTGAACTAAAACCGTGTGCACTTAGAGTCTGTATCCTTCAATTCCCATCCTGTTCATGTATTTGTCTGGTTGTACCTTAAACCTCACTGTTGTACCTGCTCCCATCACCTCCCCGTGCAGCACGTTCCAGACACTCGCCACCCTCTGTATAAAAAAACTTGCCTCACACATCTTCTCTAAACTTTTCACACACCTTAAACCTATGTCCCTCAGTACTTGACTTTTCTACCCTAAGAAGGAGCATCTGACTATCCACTCTGTCCATGCCACTCATAATCTTGTAAACCTCTATCAGGTCACCCCTCAACCTTCATTGTTCCAGTGAGAACAAACCGAATTTATCCAACCTCTCCTCATAACTAATACGCTCCAGACCAGGCAACATCCTGGTAGGATTTATTATATACATCAACATGGCTACTTCCTGAAATTTTAAAAACTGGATAAAGACTTTAAAAATGCGGAGGCTATGTCTGCCCAGAACCCTGAACAAGTGGAACTTGCAGTTTCTGAGAACCTGACACCACAATATCTTCGAAGAGATGATAATGGCCCCCTGTGAGCTGCAGAGATCATGGGGCAGCACTGCTGCCTCACAGCACCAGGGATCCGGGTTCACTTCTGGTCTTGAGTCTGTCTGTGTGGAGTTTGCACCTTCTCCCTATGTCTGCTTTCCTCCGGGTGCTCCGGTTTCCTCCCACAATCCAAAGACGTGCAAGTTAGGTGGATTGGCCATGTTAAATTGCCCCTTAAACACCCGTGGGAGACTAGGTAGCGGGATTAGTGGAAGAAATGTGGGGCTACGAGGATAGGGCCTGGATAAGACGCTCTGTCAGAGGGCCGGTGCTGATTCAATAGGCTGAGTGGCCTGCTTCTGCACTGTAAGGGTTAAATGAAAATATTCAACAGGAATTATACAAAGGCCACCCTCTGCCGGACCTAGCCAATGGAGACTACGATTCTGTTAGGACAAAGGGCCATGCAACCTCCTTAAATTCTTAACATTTGGAGCAGTAACAAAGGAATAAATATCCTTTATTGAGCTGGAGGAACCTGTAACACAGTCTTACTTTACTGTCAGTCTGCCACTTCCCATCTAGCTCAAAAAAAAGCTTAGTCCTGGCACCATCTACACTGCTTCTACTGGAACCTCTGTGCCAGTGGCCACAGGACTCATTTGTCGCTATGTGCCTATCCTATCATGGAAGTCACCTCTATGTGAAAAGTGAATTATCCAACGTCAGTCTTTAACCTACTGACCTCTGTGAAAGAATACATCAACATTGATTCTGGACGCACATGAAACAATATTTTTTGATTCTGTGGATTTGCCCTGTAAATATTTCTTTCCCTGTCCCCCTTTTTATTGTATAAGTGAGAAAGAATGCAAAGTTGCACCCCTCCTCTTGTGTTTAAGTGTGTGCAAATAAACTACTCCTTTGTGTTTGCCTGATCCCAAGTTTGCTGTGGGGTTAATAATAAAAATTACACCAAATCTGTGGGGTTGGGAAATATGCCACCGCTTATAAAGGGAGATATCAAAATTGTGAGGTTAGTGTACCTTTAATTTTTTTAAAAATCATGCTCACAACTTGAGATGAGGTATTGTTGAGAGGAGAAAGAAACACTGTGGGCAGGTCAGGTAACAAGGGTTGTTTTTAGTTTTTAGCTGCAGTTGAGTTTTAGAAGGGACAGCAAGCTGTAAAGAAGTGTTTTCCCTCTCTCCCTGTTGTTTTGAAGTTGGTTAGCTGAAAACAAGATCTTGTTTTCTGAAGGGTGAAAACTTGCTGTTATTGGGGGCTGAACCAGAGTGTTTTTGGTGTTTTGGGAAGTTGCCTTGTCTTCATATTGTTCAGAATGAATCCAGAGAAGTGCAGACTTCAACCAAAGGACTCAATTTCCATTATCACATGAGCAGTAGCCTGTACTGTTAAACCTGTGGAAAGAATTTTTGCTGTCTATGGGTTTTGGTTTTAACTGGAAAATATTCATTTGGAGTTGTACATTATAGTGATTGGTTTGTTTCCTGTTTATAATTGATAAAAGTTCTTGCTAATTTCTTTACTGTACATGTTAACTATATTCTTAAGTAAACTTTGTTTGATAAAAGCTCCCTAGTGTGTTATTTGAATCATACCTGAAGTGAAACATCTCATGCTTATCCTAGCCAAATTCAAATTACAAAACTTATGATCCAGGTGGGCTCCATAAAACACTTTGGCGTTTCTGACCTGAACCATAACAAAATCAAAACACCATTCTGTTTATAGATAGGTATAAATGCATTGGAGGCAATTTAAGAGGTTAATGCATGGAATGAGTGGGTTGTTTTATGATAGGTTGGGCAGTCTGGGCTTGTTTCCACTTGATTTAGAAGAACAGTGAGGTGTGATTTGAACAAAGAATACAAGTTCTTGAAAAGTCTTTACAAATTGACGCGGAGAAAATGTTCCCTCTTGTTGATCAGTCCAGAACAAGAGGACACTGTTTTATAACTGGGGGGGGGGGGGGGGTCACGTTTTTAGGACACAGATGGAAATCTTGCCCCTGAGGATACTTCTATTCTGTATGTTTATATCTTGCTAAAGGGCCAGCATGGAGTCAATGGGCCAAATGGCTCCTCTATACTGATGCAGATTCCTTTGAGATATGCCACTGAAAGAGAGTAGAGGTTCCCAGGTCAGTAGATATATTTTTAAACATTTGTTTCTTTATTCATCTACAGTGAATATTACTAAGAACATTGCCACTCATGTCCTGTGAAAAGTTTTTTAATAAATACAAATCTCTCGCTTTTTTAATATGTAAATCAAGAATCAATAAATAAAACTCTCTTTTTATAGCACTCATCCAATTTGAACAAAGCAAGGCTTCTTTTTAAAATGAAGAACTAACTCCTCAATTTTAATTATGTTTTTCAACCTTCTGGAATAAAGGGTTGAAAATTACCTGAATTATTCAGTGTGGTTCTAATGCAAGAGGAATAGTTAATGCATTTGTAATTCTATTTATTACCTCGACAGCTGTGCAGATGTTCAACTAGCAGACGTCACGCAGCTTTTCAAAATTGTGCTTTGCTCTTCAGAACCTGTCATTCAAACTTTCTGCTTCACTTTCCCTCACATCGAGACTTATTCTTTCAAGGACGCATGCCTCTAGATCTGTTTATAAGCCAGTGACAAAAGTCGACCCCAGTCAATGAATAGCTGATGAAGTTTATTAAACAAACGTGAGCGGGGAAAACAAATAAGATTTTCAATGGAGAGACTTAAAGACGTGCATTTGTACAGCACACTTCCCAAGTCAGTTCACAGCCAGTTCAAAGTGTAGTCAGCGCTGTAACAAAGAGAATCATAGTTGTCAGTTTGCACAAAGCAAGCTCCCACAGCAGTGAAAATGACCAATCTTTTATTCTGAAGTAATTTTTAAATATTCAATCCAGGGATGTGGGTGTCACTGGCTAGACAAGCATTTATTATCCATCCCTAATTGCCCTGCAGAAAGTATTGGCGAGCTGTCTTCATGAACCCCTCCAGCCCCTGTGTTGTGTAGGTTAGTTGTTCTCAGTTGCTGTGCCGTCGCACACTAGTGCGCTGTGGCCTGCTCAGAGTTTTAAACAGTACGTGCCGCAGGAACCCAAGAAAACCCTGGACAGCGAGGACAGCAGGATAGGTGGGGAGGGGGCAGTGAGTAGGAGGTGGGAGTGTGACCATTCCAAAGTGGGAGTGCGGACGTGAGGGGAGCGTGGGGCAGTGAGGGCGTAGCAGAAGGATGGGGCAATGAAGGGGTAGTGGGAGCGGGGGGCAGTGAAAGGGGTAGCGGGAGCGTGGCAGACCTGAAGATGTGTCTGCCAGATGTCTGTGCATTTATGATTTGATTTATTGTCACGTATTAACATACAGTGAAAAGTATTGTTTCTTGTGCGCGATACAGACAAAGCATACCATTCATAGAGAAGGAAAGGAGAGAGTACAGAATGTAGTGTTACGGTCATAACTATGATGTAGAAAAAGATCAACTCAATGTAAGGTAGATCCATTCAAAAGTCTGATGGCAGCAGGGAAGAAGCTGTTCTTGAGTCGGTTTGGTACGTGACCTCAGACTTTTGCATCTTTTTCATGATGGAAGAAGGTGGAAGAGAGAGAGTGTCTAGGCTGGGTGGGGTCCTTGATTATGCTGGCTCCTTTTTTGAGGCAGCAGGAAGTGTAGATGGAGTCAATTGCTAGGAGGCTGGTTTGAGTGATGGACTGGGCTTTGTTCACAACCCTTCATAGTTTCTTGGGCAGAGCAGGAGCCATACCAAGCTGTGATACAGTGAGAAAGAATGCTTTCTATGGTACATCTGTAGGAATTGATGAGAGTTACAGTGGACATGTCAAATTTCCTTAATTTTCTGAGAAAGTAGATGCATTGGTGGGCTTTCTTAACTATAGTGTCAGCATGGAGGAACCAGAACAGTTTGTTGGGGATCTGGACACCTAGAAACTTGAAGCTCTCGACCATTTCCACTTCATCACCATTGATATAGATAAGGGCATGTTCTCCCCTACGCTTTCTGAAGTCGATGACTATCTCCTTTGTTTTACTGACATTGTCTGAGAGCCAGGCCTGTGTCTGCTTCTGTGATCACCTTCTGGATGAATCTCCCATATTTCTTTTGCATTTGCTGAGTTCTTTTTATTGTTTCTTTCCCACCCTCCAATCTCCAAGCAGAAATTGACATGTGTAATTAATATGGCCCCTGTTAGAAAGTGGGTTTTGCAGTAACTTGCCTGTGTTGTTGTTGTTGTTATTGTTGTGTTATTTCCACAACAATCTGTCTTTCCAGCAGTTTCATGCTTTCTAAAACAAAACAGCTTTAATTTACATACCTGGCTCGATATCCAAATCAGCCAATGAGGTTTGTTTAGAGTGTGCAGGGATTTCCCTAATATCCCAGCAGGTCAAATTATTACAGGAAGGGAATCGGAGGAAAAGACGCTTCGAAAAACTGGACTTCCCATCTCCCTTTATTGTTTTAAAAAGGCAAGTTCCATGTGTATTATGTTTGGGAGCGTGAGTTGCAATTCTCCTAAGGCCAGTTGGTTGTCTCTGTGATTAAATCCAGATTGGGATTGGATCCCAATCCAGGTGAGGTGCCGAGGAGTTACAATTGGGGGATTTCCCAATGGATTTTCCCTGCAAATAGCCAGAAAACTCCGACAGTGAGAGCCTGACTCTCAGGATCAGATTGACATGGTCAGCTTCACCCAAGCAGATTCCTGACCATCCATCCCCACGTACAAGGTAAAGGAGCTGTATCGTTTAATGCATGTTGGAAGGTCTAATACAGATGAGAAATATACAGTAAATGGCAGAACTCTTAAGGGTATTGATAGGCAGAGGGATCTGGGTGTACAGGTACATAGGTCACAAAGTGGCAACACAGGTGGGGAAGGTAGGCAAGAAGGCATACGGCATGCTTGCCTTCATCAGCTGGGGCACTGTATTTAAAAATACGCAAGTCATATTGCAGCTTTACAGAGCCTTAGACAGGCTGCACTTGGAATATAGTGTTTAATTCTGGTTACCGTACTACCAGAAAGATGTGGAGAGGGGCAGAACTTTACAAGGCAAGCTTTTTTTACACACAGTAGTGGATGCCTGGAATTCATTGCCAGGGAGATAGTGGAAGCAGATACGGTATAACTTTTAAGGGGCATCTTGACAAACACATGAATAGGATGGGAATGGAGGGACATGGTCCCCGGAAGGGTAGGGGGTTTAGATCAGACAGGCTGCATGGTTGGTGCATGCTTGGAGGGCTGAAGGGCCTGTTCCTGTTTCTTTTCTCAGCCCCTGTTACAGATGCTTCAGACAAGAAGCTGTCAACTTGTTTCTTCACACCTTATGTAACGAATGGTGCTCAAGAAAAAAAAGTTGCATTATTAATAAACTGGTGTGACCCATTAATTCAGCCACTATTTGTAACTAGCTTTTAGTTATAGAGATTTACAGCATGGAATCAAGCCCTTTGGCCCAACTTGTCCCTGCCAACCAGTTGAAAGGCAGACCGTTCCTCCAAATTCTACTGCCAGGTTATATTTAGTTTTTGGTGAGCAGATTCACCACAAATCACCGGCTGTTTGCTCAGGTAAATTTCTGAATTGAAATTCTTTTCTCTTTTTTGAATGAAACATTTTGTCAAATTAATTTGAGCGCCACAGTCTGTTCCCCTTTCTCCATGACCATGGGCTTGTTTAATACAATTATGATGGGTATTTAGAAAATATATGAAAAATACAATTTGAGATTTGTTGCTGGTTGAGATACTCTGAATCGCCTGAAATTCTGAACCCACCAAAAAACCCAGAACCTTCTAACTCAAAGCAAGCGTATTACTCACTGAGCTGGCAGCGTTCAGCTTTCAGTGGGCATTTATTTTATTCCTTTTGGTTTTATGCACATTGGGATCCGATATTCCAAGAAATCAGGGTTGCATATGGACAGAATAAACTAGACAGGTGCAAGATCTGTTAACCTTATTAGCCAAGCCCATAAGTGATATGGTAGGAAGAAATCTGATCAGTCAGCCAGGTATATCATTCAGTTTTCTTTCATGGAGTGTGGGCATTACTGACCAAACAAGCATTTATGACCCTCAAGAAGATGGTAGTAAGTCACCACCTTGAACCCAGTCCATCTACACCCAGTGCTGTTAAGAATTGCCAAGGTTTTATACCTGCAGTAGCAGGAAAGCAATGGTCACTTGAACTAACACATTTATAGATCAATGGAGTAAGGGTACATTTCTAAAAGCTAAAGTTTATTTATTAGTCACAAGTAAGGCTTACATTAACACTGCAATGAAGTTACTGTGAAATTTCCCCTCGTTGCCACATTCCAGCACCTGTTCAGGTCAATGCACCTAATCAGCACGTCGCTCAGAATGTGGGAAGAAATTGGAGCACCCAGAGGAAACACACAGGGAGAACGTGCAAGCTCCACAGACAGTGACCCAAGCTGGGGATTGAGCCCGAGGCCCTGGCGCTATGAAGCCATGGTGTGGAGATGGTGGCATTGGACTGGGGTAAGCACAGTAAGAAGTCTCACAACACCAGGTTAAAGTCCAACAGATTTATTTGGCAGCACAAGTTTTCAGAGTGCTGCTTCTTCAGCAGGTGAATGAGGACTTGTAAATTGTGTGTCTATATATGCCCTGTTTGTGAACACAAGATAATGGTTGGAATGTAAGTCTTTATAGATAATAGTCTTAAAGGTACAGACAATGTGAGTGGAGAGAGGGTAAAGCACAGGTTAAAGAGATGTATTGTCTCCAGCCAGGACAGTTAGTGAAATTTTGCAAGCCCAGGCAAGTCATGGGGGTTAGATAGTGTGACATGATCCCAGTTCAGGCCATCCTCATGTGTGCAGAACTTGGCTATCAGTCTCTGCTCAGTGACTCTACGTTGTCATGTCGTGAAGGCTGCCTTGGAGGACACTTACCTGAAGATCAGAGGCCGAATACCTGTGATGGCTGAAGTGTTCCCCAACAGGAAGAGAACACACTTACCTGGTGACTGTCGAGTGGTGTTCATTCATCTGTTGTCATAGCATTTGCATAGTCTCCCCAGTGTACCATACCTCGGGTCATCTTTTCCTGCAGTGTAGCAGGTAGACAACGTTGGCCAAGTTGCAAGTGTGTGTACCTGGTAGATGGTGTTCTCACGTAAGATGATGGCATCCATTTCGATGATCCGGCATGTCTTGCAGAGGTGTTGTCGTGTGTCATGCAGCCATGATGTGGCGATGTTGGCATTGGATTGGGGTAAGCACAGTAAGAAGTCGCTTAACACCAGGTTAAAGTCCATACCATGGCTTCATGACACATGCCTTGGCAAACGCTTACCTGAAGGTTAGAGGCTGAAAGCCCGTGACTGCTGAAGTGTTCCCCGACTGGAAGGGAACACTCCTGCTGTGAAACAGCAGTGCTAACCACTATCCCACCATGGGTCTTGGCAAGGAAGTGACATTGGGCTGGTTAATAAAAGGTTAAAATTGATCTTGAAGGCTCAGCTTGAAAAAAAATTCAAAAACAGCAACAGTTGAGCCACTAGATGGTATAAATGTCCACTGGTTTCCTATGGCAACCATTCAAAGGTGGGATGGTACACTTACAGGACTTGACCTTTCTAGAAAATTCTTCTCTCCAAAACAACAGTCCTTTTACACAGGCAGTATTCAGTCTTGTAGCAGAAATAACTGGAATAACAGGGCCCAAGTCTACAAAACTAGCTGGATTTTGCTGAACAAACAAGGGAGCAGCACCTCACACAAGTCTCTCAAACCAAACCCTAAACATTACTTTCTGCAAAATTGTGTGAATTTATTTGTTTTGTGTTCAACTAAGATGATAACCTGTTTATTACACGTTGATTGGGAATGCTTCACAAATGCTGCAAGCATTCAGTGTGAAATCACTCGTACACAAGTTGGCAGTTCAAAACTGCCCATAACCTGAGCAAATACTGACTCTAAATTCAAGGCATATTCGGAGATGGTCTCGTGAACTTTATGGAAATATCAACACAGATGCTGTGGATAAGACATGGTGTTGGGGCAGCATAGGAGACTTAACTGACCCTAGGAGTGTTTAACCACAATAACCGAAGAACAGATTAATGCCGTGATTACCTTACAGGAATTATCACCATCTGAATGGGCATCTGGATAGAGTAACAGGAGGTTCAAACTCTAGAATTATTTATGGAACTGCTGAAAGTTACGGCTGAGTGAATTTAATGGCCTTCTCAAATCAGACACGCTGGAAGGTGTCCCATCTGTACCACTAAAATCCCTCAACGGCACGCAAATATTCTCTAATTCTGTCTCAATTTTTTTTTACATATTATACACATTTTTTACATTGATCTGGGGAGCAATTTAAAATATTAACTGGAATAAAGGCAAGCATGATTGAAGTCTCAACTCAAATCATTTGGAAAGAAAGCATGAATATGCAAAGACACAGTACAAGAGATAAACTGCAGAGCGACTGTGCTCACACTGCATGCTATAATTTTAAATCAAGTACTTCAAAGGTTAAAGTGCTGTTGCGCAGATAATCACTCTGCACCTCAGCTCTTAATAAAAGATCTGCTGTCAAAACCAAATGGTACAGTTAGTTAAAGTCTGAATATTACTGTTGAAGCTCACTGTAAGTTTGCAAATTGTCCAAATACAGAAGTCTTTAGCACCTTTGACAATGCACAGGTACCTTCACCATCGTGAATGACAGCAGAATTACACTGATTACATACATTATTATTGTTCCAGTGAAGCTCAACGCAAACTGGAGGAACAGCATCTTATCACTGGCTCAGCACTTTACAGGCTTCTGGTCTCAACATCAAATTCGACAGCTTCAGATGATTACCTCCATCCCTTTATTTTCATTTTACTTTTATCTTAAATTGTCTACCTTTTATTTCTTTATTGTCTTTGTTTTTCTTTTCTCACCACTCTTTCATGCCCCCTTTTCCTCAATTTTCCCTCTCTTCCACCCATCTCCCCCCAACCTTCATCTATCACAGTTTACCCTCTGATTTCAGCTTCTCTGCCATTTGGCCATCCACACCTTTTATTCTGTGGACTGCCATTAGCAGCCTTTCCCCTTGTTTTTGTGGCTATGACTCATCTTTCATTCCCTCACTTTGCAGTATAAATATCTCCCACTCGCTATGCCTTTTAGCTTTGACAAAGGATCATCTGGACTCGAAACGTCAGCTTTTTTTTTCCCCTTACAGATGCTGCCAGACCTAGGTTTAGGCTTCAGATTCTAGCACCCGCAGTAATTTTTTTTTATTACCAGCTTTTTATTACCCATGTCATATTGAATTCTCTCAGCAGTGTCCAATTTAATGTTTAGAATAATTTTGTGGGTATGCAATCCAATAATGAAAACTGGGAAGTGGTGGGAGGGGTGTGTGGTGGTAGGGATAATTTCAGTGAACACATGGTTAACTTGCGGAACAAGCTCCTGAGGGTGCATGCTGATCATAAAATGTAAAGCGGCCATAGCTGTTCTCTCACCTTTGAGGGAGGAGAGCTGACTGGTGCCGTCTTAATCTGACAATTACCACACCCCAGGCAAGGTTGGGGGGGGGGGGGGGGGGGGAGGGGGGCAGAAAGAGATCTTCATGAACAACCTCAAGTGATATAGGACTTGAACCCATGCTGTTAGCCTCCCTCTGCATCATTAACCAGCCGTCCAGCCAACTAAGCTAAAATCCAAGTAAGAAGTCTCTCAACACCAGGTTAAACTCCAATGGACTTTACCATTGTAACTCATTGCTAATCCATTGCAAGTCCAATGGACTTTAACCTGGTGTTGAGAGACTTCTTATTGTGTTTACCCCAGTCCAATGCCAGCATCTCCACATCTAATAAACCAATACAGGAACAGCTTCTTCCCTGCTACTATCAGGCTTTTGAATGGACCTCCCGTAGATCTTTCTCTACACCCTACCTATGACTGCAACACTACATTCCCTCTCCTCCTCCCCATATGATTTACGAACAGTATGCTTTGTACAGCACACAAGAAACAAAACTTTTCACTGTATCCCAGTACATGTGACAATAAATTAAATCAACTCCCCAAGCTGATAGTACTCATTCATTTAAATGTAAATTGGATGGATTCATTCATAAATAATATTTTGGGATGTAGTGTATTAGTAATTTGAAATTGCTGTGTGGGGAGCTAAGTGTGGTTGGTGATTTTGGATGCATGTTTCCCAAAGCTTGCCAGCACTGGGATTTCCTTCATCTCATGATTGAGTCTGTTGGAGACTCATCGATTCAGACTGATTGCAATGCTGAGTCAATATCTCCATTATCCTTCCATCATGTAACCAAGGTAAATTAGACAGTAGTTCTTCGTCCAACAATTCCTGTGGCAATAACCTTGCTGGAAACCACTCCAACTCCTGCTGCTCAACAAAGAAACCTCTCCAAGATGACCTGGTGCCACACATGGTAATTTACTGGAGCATTAAACCAGATTGGAAAGGCATCAGTTCTCTTGTATTCCCAATTACAGCTGATAAGACATGGCATAACAAGACTGTCTTCACTCATGGTTGACACCTCAAGAGGAGGGGAGGCAGAAAAACCTTGGGATGACACAGTGGCATTGAGGTTAGCACTGCTGTCTCATAGCACCAGGGACCCGGGTTCAATTCCGGCCTCAAGTAACTGTCTTTGTGGAGCTTGCATGTTCTCTCTGTGTCTGCGTGGGTTTCCTCTGGGTGCTCCATTTTCCTCCCAGTCCAAAAGTGGGTGGGTTAGGTTAATTGGCCACAGAAATTTCACTCTAGTATCAAAGGGAATAGCAGGGTAAATATGAGGGGTTACATAAGGCCTGGGTTGGATTGTGGTCGGTGCAGACTCGATGGGCCGAACGGCCTTCTTCTGCAATGTGATTCTATGAAAAACAAAAAAGGACATATTTGGCCATGTAACCATCAGGCACCCCTAAAAAAGTGGGTGAATCGACAGGATCAATGCAACAGATAAGACAGCAAACTGCCTGGCCACCATCTCGACCTGGAAGCCATGTGTGAAAGTTCGGAATCAGGAATTCAGGGAATTGAAAACAGATGAATTTCAAACACACAGATCTGCTTTAACCAGTTAATATTTGTATTTAATTCTGTTTGGCCAGATTACTGGGTGTATCCACCTCAGTAACAATGTCCTTTCTCTATGGCAAAGCCCACAGTTACCAGCTTCACAAAATCTTAGCACAATTCTTTTTCTCAGGTCCGTGTATTATTTTTCATTACAACCTCAGCTTTTATAGATTAGAACAACAGCTTCCATCAGGACTGGGATGAGGTCAAAGAGAACAGTGCTCAAAGAAGAAGTTCAACTCTCATCAAGAGCTCTCGGTCTATAATTTGATAAATGACAGTCACAAAACGGTTGTTCCAGTCACAATACAAATCGATAACCATTCAATGTGGAAGAATAATAAAATGATGGATACTGTGAAAATTAGAAGTTGTCCATGTATCTACATTACACAGTTACAAAACCAACAGACCAGTCCAGCTGAGAAATATCACTGTAACTCAAGTTCTATAAAGGATACATACTGGAAAAATAGTTCTCTCAACTGCATTAAGTAGTAATAAAGTACAGCAGGAACCCAATGCAAATCTACAAACTACATTAGTTTGTTGCAAAAAGAAAGCACTTTGGTTAACTTAGTTAAATTAACTAAGTTGGTTAACTTAGTTAAATTAGAACTGAGACTTGGCCAGCCAAGTAACACTATCTAGAAAAACTACACTGCAGTTGGTTTCAATCTGGAATTATAAATCGGCACTGAAATCACAACATGAGCGTTGCTGAAAGCGCTCATTTTGAAACTGCTTTGTCAGGCCCACTTTAACGGCAGCATCAACACTTTAATTCTAAACGGGGTACCCTTTCTTAATACAGGAGGAATTTCATACAAATTGGTTGGACGCACTCGTGGATGTACAACATAATTTCAAGGCTTTCTTAAAAAAAATAGCAAATTGCTGGTATGCACACAGGACTTTTGTTTCAAGTCCAGACTGTTGGAAACTTTTCTTTCAAACAATAATTTCCATTCTCCACTTCCAAGCTATCATACTAAAGTCAGGGATCCCCGAAGTCCGGCAGGAAAATATTCCAGTTTCCCAGCAATTATATTAATTTTCGGATACATCGTTTGAAAGAGGACCCAATCCCATTTAATTTCCAAAGACAGCAATGGCCTTAAAGTAACGATCACAAGCGTGGACACAAACGGTCTGCCTGGTGATCTATGGTCCCTCCTTTCTCTGTCCCCTTCACAGCAAGGGACAGAGACACACTGTTATTGCAGAACTGCCACACTGTCAAGACGCAGCTTAGATATGGGGTGCGGGGCCAGGGAGGAGGGTGGGGACCAGAGCTCAAGTTTTGATGGAGGAGGAGGAAAGATTTAAAAAAAACGACATTTGCAACAAATCCAAAATTAAAAGTCAAAAGCACTGTAGAACTACAACTTGATTCCCAATTGTTGGAAGGGGAAGTTAACATTCAGCTCTTCTGTGATGCATCCAGAGTTCTGACCAAGAGTAAATACCTCAAAAAGTTAACCTGGCTTTTCCCTTAACGTGTCTCAACACCGACACGTTGAGGTCTGATGTTTCCAATGCTCCAGATCAATCTCCACATCAGAAAACAAAGTTTGTTTCCAAAGGGTGGAATTTAGACGGAGTGCCAATTCACGGAAACAAAAGACAAGGTGACAGTAACATCTCTCCTTACGGTGACACAGATGTCAAGGGTCAGTCCGCACTGCTGCGCCAAATTACCTTGGTGAGGTACCACTGTGTATGGTTCGTGAAGCACTAAAAACACAATCTTCTAGTGCTGTAGTTTTGGACTGGAGGTGAAAAAAAATAAATTCTTAAATTTGTTACAACTGCAGGAATCTTCCTGTGGATTTAAAGCTCATTGGACCTCAGAAGCCCTAACGAGTAAAACAAGTTACTACTTTTGTCTCTTTTCAACAAAAAAAATCTCATTCCTTACATGTGTAGGAGTTTGCATCAACTTATGCCACAACATAATAAAATGCTAGTCCAATTACACGTTTAATCACTGGCGCAACAACTTAAGGTGGGAGTGATATCCATATCTTTGTAGTCAGAGAATTCCCCAGGTCATCAACTTTGGATTGAGACCATCGTGATAGGCAATGGATTCCAACAGGTGGCATTAGATGGAAACTTTTCGTAGTCCGCAGAATTTATTTTGCAATGTTTCAATTAACTATTCCACCTTTTACACTTCCACGTTTAAATGACAACCTGGAATTGCTAGTAAGTAGGTAGACGGGAATTGGAAATAGTTTTACTATATTATATATATACTTATATATAACATATATTAAAAAGGGCAAGAAAAATTACAAGAATAATTTAGGCCACTGGGATAAATGCTACAGGAAAGCTCGAGTAGTTGGTTACAGCTTTTAACACAGCAATAGTAAATATCTGGTCTCCAGAATTCTGCTAGCAAACAAACTCTTGACGCATCCGAATAATTTGCAACAAGGCAGCTTGTACATCTTCATCCATGTGACCCTGAAAACAAAAGTGGAGAAAGGCAAAGTTACAGCTTTTATCTCTCACGTCCAAGTTATTTTCTTCAAGTGGAAAAAGGAGGAACGGAACAGGCAAGAAAATTATACAATCCAGGAAGGGGCCACTCGGCCTGTCACCTCCATGTCAGCCCTTTGAACCAGCTTTCCAATTAGCTCCACTTCTCTGCTTTAGCCCCACAGCCCTGCAAAGTTATTCCTTTTCAATCTCTTTCGAAAGTTACTACTGAGTTTGATCCAACACCTCTTCAGGTAGTGCATTCCAGTGTGAAAAAAACACGCCCTCTGATTCTTTGCCTCATGATTTGAAATTTCATTTTTTTTTAATTCATTTCTGGGACATTGGCATTGCTGGTTGGCCAGCTTTTATTGCCCATCTCTAGTAGTCCTTGGAGCCAGTTGAGAGTCAACCACATTGCTGTAGCTTTGGGGTTACGTGTAGGCCAGAGCAGATAAGGATGGCAGATTTCCTTCTTAAAAGGACACGAGTGAACCAGATGGTTTTTCCCGACAATTGACAATGGTTTCATGGTCATCAGTAGATTCTTAATTCCAGATTTTTTTAAAGAATTGAATTCAAATTCCACCATCTGCTGTGGTGGGATTCAAACCCAAGTCCTCAAAACATTAGCTGAACTTCTGGATGAATAGTCTAGCGCCAACACCAGTAGGCCATTGCCTCCTGATCCTCTGGCCGATGGCAAAACTTCTTTCTCACTGACTCAGGTCAAAATCTGTTTATAATTTTGGACAGCTGTATTGAAACTCTCCTTAATCATCTTCATGCCAAAACAAACAATTCCAACTGCCCTGGTCTCTCCACAGAGCTGAAGACTTTTCACTGCTGCTGCCACAGGAAGTCTACAGCCACCACCAAAGCCTGGGTGTCCTTCCTGTAACCTAGGATTGGGCACAATACTTTAGGTGAGACCCGGTCCAGTGATTTATGAATGTTTCGTTCAACAGCAATGCCCATGTCCCACGAATGAATTTTAAAAAGAGAAATTTCAAATCACGAAGCAAAGAATCAGAGGGCGCTTTTTTAAAAACACTGGAATGCGCCATCTGAAGAGGTGTTGGATTAAATTCAGTAGTAACTTTCAAAAGGGAATGAAAAGGAATAAATTTGCAGGACTATGGGGCTGGAGCAGAGAAACAGAGCCAATTGGATAGCTGTTTCAAAGCCTTTCTTGCTTTAACTGGCACCTATTGAAGCACAGGATAACTCAGAAGACAATCCTCAGTGAAGCCATCCGAACATACACCATTCAATAAGATCACAGTTGATCTGTATGTGGCCTCAACTCCACATTCTGTCTACCCCCAATATCCTTTGATTCCCTTGTTAGTCAAGGATCCATCTACTCCAGCCTTAAAACGTATTCACTGATCCCCATAGCCCCTGCTTTGTGGGGAAGAGTCCCAAAAACTCACGACCTTCAAAAGAAATTCCTCCTTGTATCGATTTTAAATGGAAGGCCCTTTGTTCTTAAATCCTGTCCCCTAGTTCTAATCTCCCCCCATACTGAGAAAGGTCCTTTCAGCATCCACCTCTTCCCCTTGGCTAAGGGTCCAATCATGAGGGGGCATAACTTTAGGGTAAGGAGCAGGAGATTCAGAGGGGATTTGGGCAAAACAATTTTCACTCAGGGGTAGCACAGTGGTTAGCACTGCTGCTTCACAGTGCCAGCGACCCAGGTTCGAATCCCGGCCTTGGGTGACTGTCTGTGTAGAGTTTGCACATTCTCCCTGCGTCCGCATAGGTTTCCTCCTCACAGTCCAAAGATGTGCAGGTTAGGCAGATTGGCCATGATAAATTGACCCTTAGTGCCAGGGGGGGGTTAGCAGGGTAAATGAATGGGATTGCGGGGATAAGGCCTGGTTGGGATTGTGGTCGATGCAGACTTGATAAGCCAAATGGCCTCCTTCCGCACTGTAGGGATGCTATGACTGATTCAGGGAGAGAGAATCTGGAATGCGCTGCCTGGAAAGACAGTCGGAGCTGGAAACCTTACTACTTTTTAAAAATATTTGGATAAGCACTTGAAATACAATAATCGAGGATATGGGACAAGAGCAAGAAAATGGGATTAGCGCACAGCTGGTGGTAGATATTGTCAGTGCAGACTCGATGGGCTGAAGGGATCTTTCCATATTCAGTGACCCTGTCAAGTCCCCTCAGGATTGTGTTTCAATAAGACCACCTCTAATTTTTCAAAACTCCAACAGATACAGGCACAGCCCGTACAGCCTTTCCTCATTGGACAACACTAAACTCATGTCCTATCACATATTCCACTGACACATCTATCTTACTTGCAACATCTTGGCCCAAGAGTTTAGCTGCTCGCGTAGAGAAACTCGCACATCTCCCATCAAAGAAAACCACACAACCAATGGTGTGAACAGCTGATAAACATTTACATCAGTTAAACATAATGGAACAAGGGTTTTTCAACACTGTCCACTGAATGGGTTAACAATAGTCTTCATCAACTTTGCTGAAAACAAACTGAATCATTGTACAGTAAATTGCGAATCTTTTCTCAAGACTGGAACGGCTCTAGAAACACATTTGTACAAAATAACAGATCTCGTTCTCTTCTGTCTAGATTATTAGTGATTACTTTTATGCAATTTCTCTTCTAACAGTGGTTATTCAACCCACCTGGGCAGCATTGAGTAGGTGTGTTCGATAGATTGCAATGACCTCTCGGTGTTGCCTGTCAGCATCCTACAGAGAAGGGGAAAAGAACTGGTGAAAACTTGACAAAACTTCAAAAAGTGTTAGGTTTAGTTACACAGACCTAGCCCCAGTACAGTGCACATAAATCGTCTCATTGCTTAAAGAACTGTGAACCAAAAGCCATTCACAAAAGGCATACGATGCACGTGTCAACGTTAGCTGTGACTCAGTTAATAGCACCCTCGCCCAAGTCAGAAGATTATAGATTCACATCCAATCCAACAACTCAAGGGCAAAAGTCCTAGGTGACACAGTGGCACAGTGTTAGCACTACTGCCTCAGTGCCAGGTTCGATTCCAACCTTGGGCAACTGTATGCAGTTTGCATGTTCTTCCCAGGTCTGCATGGGTTTCCTCTGGGTGCTCCAGTTTCCTCCCACACTCCAAGGCTGTTCAGGTTGGGTGGATTGGCCATGCTGAATTGCCCCTTAGTGTCCCAAGATGTGTAGGTTCAAGGGATTAGCGGGGTGAACGCGTGGGGCCAAGTAAGATGCTCTGTGGAGAGTCGGTACAGACTTGAACGGCCAAATGGTCTCCATCTGCACCGTAGGGATTCTATAAAGCTGACACAGTACAGTATGATGTGCAGAATTACCTGACGAAGGAGCAGCACTCCAAAAGCTTGTGGCTTTTGTTACCAAATAAACCTGTATGACTTCAGCCTGGTGTTGAGAGACTTCTTACAGTACAGTATCACAGGAGTATGGCACTAACAGAGATTTTATCTTTCCAATAAACCAATGTCCCATTTGCCCCAATCGATGGGCTTCAAAATAATGCAATGGGATATTTTAAGAGCAGCAGAGGAGCTATCCCTGATGTCTTGATCAATATTTATCCCTCAATCAACATTACAAAAACAAATTCGCTGGTCAAACTGCTGTTTGTGGAGTGTACCATGAACAAATTCTGCAGCCTTCACAAGGAGCAGATGCTAGCATTACCATTCATTCTCATATCACAAGAATTAATTAGATATTTGAAGGGTGGGATGGTGGCACAGTGGTTAGCACTGCCACCACACAGCGCCAGAGACCTGGGTTCAATTCCCGGCTTGGGTCACTGTCTGTGCAGAGTCTGCATGTTCTCCCCATGTCTGCGTGGGTTTCCTCCCACAGTCCAAAGATGTGCAGTTTAGGTGGAATGGCCATGCGAAATTGCCCCTAGCTAGGATAAATGCATGGGATTATAGGGATAGGGCCTGGTTGGGATTGTGGTCAGTGCAGACTCGATGGGCCGAATGGCCTCCTTCTGCACTGTAGGATTCTATGAATTGAGAGGTGTTAGTTTTGGGGACAGAATCTCCTCCGTTCCTGTCTAACCCCAGTCTGTTGAAAAGGTCCAACAGGATGCACTCAAATGCAAGTTATTGGAGACTGTTTACATTGCTGCTCCTGAATGGGGAGGTTTAGGCCACTAACCAGCATTTTCCTACGGGCATCCACGCTAAATCTCCATCCATGAATTAATCACCAGCAGCATACCTCGAGGTCTCAGTGCCATTAAACTATTCCTGCAACGCTCAGAGGGAGTTTGGCTCCGATCTCTAGTGCATGAAAGATTCAATGATTGTGGGGGAAAGCAATCACGTAACACTTTACCTTAAATACATTCTGAACAGGTAGGGAAGATGCATTACGGAAATTTGATAATTCTCCACTGTATGTTAAATGGGATACCAGGAAATGATTAATTGTTCTTTAGTTCTGGGCTCTGAAAATGTACAAGTACTGTTTAATTCATTAAATATTTGAAATGTAACACCTTAGGAGGAAAGCTTATTAAAATTTAATGATTTTACAGTTACATCCTTATAGCTTAAATAAACAATGTCCTGGAGACAGATTACTGCGTCAAATTAAAACAGCAGTCAGCATACAAAGTAAGCAATTTAAATATTGTTGCAAAGAGTTAGGTTGCTCATGACAACGTCTCAGAATCCCTACAGTGCAGGAGGCGGCCACTGGGCCCATCGAGCCAGCACCAACATCAATCCCATCCAGGCCCTATCCCCGCAATCCTACATATTTCCCCCACTGATTCCTCTAACCTACACATCCCGGGACACTAATGGGCAATTTAACACGGCCAATCAACCTAACCAGCATATCTTTGGACAGGAGGAGGAAACCCACACAGATACGAAGGGAACGTGCAAACTCCAAATGATGACCCAGGCTGGAAATTGAACCCTGATCTCTGGAGCCGTGAGGCAGCAATGCTAACCACTGTGCTTCCCAATGTTTGGTAACATTCAAGCTCTGTGCTACAGTTTGTACACAACTCAATCCAACCAAATCTGTTAAGACTTTCTGATTCTTAATTAAAAAGTTAAGGCGGGGGGGGGAATTGGGTAACATAGCTCTCTTTGCTTTCCACCTCTTGGTCAATCTCAAGAAGCTTTTAAAAAGAAAAATTGCTAACCAATTTAGTGGTTAAGTGTTTAAGTGCTGTGACTATAAAAGAAGCAGAAGTTTTCTTGAAAGAAAAGCAAAAAGTTTGTTTATTGTACTTTCCTGCTATGTCAATATTATTTTTCTAAAGGTGTGCGTGTGCGCACACGCAAACACTCTGCATCAAGACAAATCTGACTAGTCACACTGGGTACATTTGCCAGTTCATGGTCTTTCATAGGATTTGTACAGTGCAGAAGGGGTCATTTGACCCATCGAGACTGCACCAGCTCACTGACAGAGCATCTTAACCAGGCCTTCTTCCCCTGTCCTATCCCCATAATCCCACACATTTCCCATGGCCAATCCATCTAATGCGCACATTTTGGAATATTAAGAGGCAATTTCCCATGGTCAATCTACCTAACCTGCACATCTTTGGGCTGATACAGAAAATCAGAGCACCTGGAAGAAATGCATGCAGACTCAAGGAGAATGTGCAATATCCATACAGTCACCCAAGGCCGGAATTGAATCCGGGTCGCTGAGCTGCAAGGCAGCAGTGCGAACCACTGTACCAACAGGCCACTCAATGTCTTTCTGGCTCTGTACACATGACAGCAAGGCCAAACCTGATCAATGACCAACAGATCATAACACACTGGAGCAGATTTAGGCCACTCAGCCCATCAACTTTGCTCCACCATTCAATCATGGCTGATATTTTTCTCATCCCCATTCTCCTGCCTTTTCCCCATAATCTCTGATCCCCTTATCGATCAAGAACCTATCTATCTCTGTCTTAAAGACACTCAATGACCAGGCCTCCACAGCCCTCTGCAGCACTGATTCACCACTCTCTGGCTGAAGAAATTCCTCCTCATCTGTTTTAAAGGTTCGTCCCTTTAGCCTGTTCCCAAACATGGTCATAATGAACTAATTTCAGATCCATTATTTAAAGTAATTAGATAAATGTTTTAGTGAAGTAGGGCGTACTGTCCAGTGATTGAATTTAATGGCTTGGTCCCCTCATCCCTCTGATTAATTAGATGTCATCTGAATTTCTTGGGAGTAGATCAGGAAATGGCAATTCGCATTCCTTTAAGCTGATTGTCCTAGGTGGGCTACCCCCATTTCTGATCTTTGTAAATGTCCAACTATCTTCAGCCTCCAGCCTTTTAAAGATATTGTGGCTTCAACTCCACTCAATAAACAAGTCATTTTTTGATATAAAACAGGGTCTTATAATGGAAGTGACAATTACAATCAACCATGGGCAAAATAAAGCATCATTCATACAAGTTAATAGTCCTGGAACTCCTCCTCAGCACATGGTTCCAATTGTTACTCCAACCCCAGGTTAATATGCAGGGTTCTGTCTGGGTGTCCTGTACATTTTAGAAGATGTGAGCACGACTCAAACAAATTGTGGTCAACTTACAGCCAGCTGTTGCTGCAGATCTTTGATTTGAATCTGAAGGGCCTCCATCTGCTGGCTTGGTCTCTTTGGGTTATTGGCAGAGTATGAGAGCTGCGACAGGCCATTCAAAGCCTGTTTTAGCCTCTCCACATCATTCAACAGCTCAGTTATCTATGAAATGGAAGAACAGAGTTTACAGTTTTGTCATTTTGAGTATACCAAGGGTTCTGATCACAAGGCAGAGGGGAAAAGGGAGAGGTAGAACCAAATACAATTGAAAACCTTTGGATTCATTCAAATCTCTGAAAGGGGAGTTGAGAAACAAGGATTAAATTGCCAATATGGTTGGGTTTAACAAGCTTTCCCTCCACGTACTTAATTTGCAAACATGTGCAAATAATGCCAACCAATTAAAATACCTTGGAAACCAACTGTAAACGTTATTACTTGCCACATCCGAAAGACAAGCTGGTTGGGTGCATTGGCCATGCTAAATTCACCCTCAGTGTACCCAAACAGGTGCCGGAGTGTGGCAACTAGAGGATTTTGACAGGAACTTCATTGTAGTGTTAATGTAAGCGTACTTGAGATGGCACGGGGGCACAAGTTCAAGGCACGGGTGTGGAGGAAGGGAAGCTCAGTAGAAGTGTGCAGGGAAGTTTTTATTTTATACACAGAGGGTGATAGGGACCTGCAATGCATTGCCAAGTGAAGTGATTGAAGCAGATACATTAGCGACATTTAAGACTTATCTGGAGAGGCACATCAACAGGTGGGGTGTAGAGGGATACAAGCAGTTGGTCTAGATAGGACAATGTGATCGGTGTAGGTTTGGTGGGCCAAAGGGCTTGCTCTTGTGCTGTACTGTTCTTTGTACTCTCCACATGCTTTATTCCCCAGACATCTTAGTATTAAAAACCACACATATTGCCTCTTTAGGTAAGAGGAGAATCTTGCTGATCACCTCAACATCTTTCTTGGCTAAGCATTATCATCACACAGACAATCAACAGACCAGCTCTCATACACTCATTCCATACACGACAGCACCAATCATTTCAGGCAACTGAAACTCCTTTCCTTCACAGGTCAGGGAATAATCAAAGCAAAATACTGCAGATGCTGGAATTGGAAACAAAAACAGAAACCATTGGAAATGCTCTGAAGAGTCATCCAGACTCGAAATGTCGGCTCTATTCTCTCTTCACAGATGCCCTCAGACCTGCTGAGATATTCCAGCATTTTCTGTTTTTGTTTTGGATAACCTCATAGGTTATCGACCATTTTCTCGCAGTATTCCACATCAACAATCTGGTCTCCAACTATTCCCAAAGCTTCAGTCATTTTATTTTGGTAATGTTAAGACTTTTGTGAAGCATGACCTGAAAACAGGCTAAGTTTGTCAGCTTAGAAAGAACGAAGATAAATAGAATTTACAGAAGAAGTCTCGCAACATCACGTTAAAGTCAACAGATTTATTTGGAATCAAGAGTTGTCGGAGCGCTGCTCCTTCATCAGGTGATGCTCGTGATTCCAAACAAACCTGTTGGACTTTAACAGGATGTTGAGATTTTTTTTTTTTTACTGTGCCCACCCCAGTGCAACGCTGGCATCTCCACATCAGAATTTACAGGACAAAAGGGTTCATTGATCCAACTGGTCTCTGCTACCATTTATGCCCAACATGAGCTTCATCCCACTCTATCCAGTTCATCCCATCTTATCAACATATCCTTCCATTTCCTTCTCCCTCATGATTATATAGTTTCCCTTAGTTTAAGTGTGTCTATTCACCTGAACCAAATGGTGACAAGATCCACATTCTCACATTAACTAAAGAAGTTAATTTGGTTTTTGTTGCAACTATATTAGGTCTACGGCCGCCAATGTTGGACTCCCCACAAATGGAAGTGTCTTGTTTAAACATTAAAACTGCTGATGCTCAAGGAGGAACTCCCACCCTCCCACGGTGCCCAAATATTAATGCAAGCCATCGTTCTTTTTTTCTTACCTTGTTATCCTTAGCCTCAATTTGTTTGGCAGATTCCTGAATACTTTTCTGCAAGTCACAGATCGTTACCATGGATTCATCGTATTTATTTTTCAGCTCCTTTATTTCTTGTTCAAAGCTGAAGGATCTCGATTGAAAAGTCTCCTTTTCACCTTTTGCCGAGAGCTCTTTCTCCTTGGCACGTAATACTTCAGTACACATTTGCTCCTCTTTCTCTCTCAACTCCGCCAAGTCTTTGTTTAACGAATTTACCTGAGCCTCCAGGGAGCTCTTTACAGCTTCGTGTTCTGATAAATCCGATGCTTCTCTCTCTTTCAGTTCTGTAATTGTCCTACTCATGGCTTCGGTATCCTTTTGCAACTTTGAAAGCTCAGTGACTTTTCCTTTCAACTCCTCCTCTTTCTCATTCAGCAAGTTCTTCAGCTTAACAATATCCATTTCCATCTTCTCTTTTAACTGGGTATGTTGCAGAAGTGGCAGGCAACTCTTCTTCTGATTGTCTAATTGGAGCTGCAAGCTTTCTACTTTTTGCTGCTCCTGTAGACAAGAATCCTTCATCTTCTCTTTTTCCTCCTGAAGTTCTAAAATGTTGTTGTTCAGTGATGTTTTCAGCATCTCAAACTCTTCAACAGGAATGTACTGTGACCGTATTCTCTCGTTCAATGCCTGGATATCCAATTGCAGCCTGGCATTTTCCTCCCGTGATCTTTCACTTTGCAGTTCAACATCTGCATACTTCCTCATCACTTTTTCCACATGCTCATCCTTTTCACTCATACCATTAACAAACTTGCTTTCCATTTCTTCATATATATTTTTGGAAACGTAATGTTTTTCTAAATTTTCTTCCAACTGTCCAACTGTTTTCTTCAGCTCCTCAGTATCTTTCTTGTACCTCTCGGCTTCTCCCTGGAATACAGAACATTGCTGAGTTTTCTCTGCCAACTGGCTCTTCAGTTCGTTCAAAGTGACACCAAGTTCA
Source organism: Carcharhinus amblyrhynchos (assembly GCF_965287045.1). NCBI lineage: Eukaryota > Metazoa > Chordata > Chondrichthyes > Carcharhiniformes > Carcharhinidae > Carcharhinus > Carcharhinus amblyrhynchos. The sequence goes on from NC_137351.1 coordinate 13,381,227, forward strand.
TTTTGCTTCTCTTCGTAATCTTTCACAGGAACAAACTGCGACTTGAGGGATTCTTGTAGCATATGAAGCTTGTTCAACAAGTTTTCCTTTTCTTTGCAAAGCTCGGTTGTTTCTTCCTGAGTTTTCTTGTAATTCGACAGAATCTGATTGGCTTTGTTCTGCTGTTCCTCCATTCTGCTGTTCAAGGTGGTCTTCATTTCTTCATGTTGCTGAAGAGGGATATATTCTTTCTGCATTTGATTTTGAAGGATAATTAGCTGTTCCTTCAACTGTTCATTTTCTTGTTCAGCTCTTGCCACCTCACCCTGCACTTCACTGCATTGCTTTGTTGCTACCGATAGTTCCACCGCAGCTTTTTCTGAAGTAGTATTCAACATCTTTTTTAACTCCTCATGTTTTTCCAGAGGCACATATTGATTAGTCAGAGTGTCTTTCAGTGTAGCGATTTCTTTAAGTACATTATCTGCCTGCTGTTGTGCCTGGCTGTACTTGTGGTTGAGTTCTTCGAACTCTCTCTTTGATTTATCAACGATGGAATTCAGAGTTGTTATTTCTTTCTTGTGCTTTTCTGGAGACACGTACTGAGTTTGCACACGATTCAGATTTTCGCTTAGAGCATTCTTCTCAACATTCAACTTTTCAGTTTCTTTCAAAGCCTCCTTGTGACTTTGTGACATCTCCGAAATCTGTTTGTTCAGATCTTGAACAGTTTGGTTCATTGAAGACTTTAGTTCATCATGTATTTTTAAAGGCACGTACTCGGCTTGGATCTTGCGTTTCAAGTCTTCCAATTCGGTTTTGATACAATTATTTTCCTGTTGAATAGCTTCATTTTCTTTTCGCAGGTGTTGCTGCATTTGTGTTACATCAGAAAGCTTTCCACTCTGATTGTCAAAGGAACTCTTTAACAACTGATACTGCTCAACCTTCACACATGCGGCTACCTGAGCCTTCTCCCTCTCCAGGCTTTTCTGCAGTTGGACAACTTCCTTCTGAGCTCTTTCATACTTATCCCTCTCTGCTACCAACTGTTTCTCCTTCTCTTCCAAACTATTGGTGAGTGAATTCCTCATAGTCTCAAACTCTTCAGCTGGGACACACTGCAATATCTTCTTCTTCATGTTCTTCAGTTCACTTTCCATTCCAATTGCCTTTCTCTCTGCTTCTTGCTTCTTCTGCTCCGATGTTGTTAAAGACTCCTGTAGCCCCCTCACTTGCTCCTTGTATCTGTCCACTTCCTTAACGTCCACCGATTCCCGTATTGATAAAACACCAAGTTTTATCTGGTTTTGGAGCCTCTCCACCTCTGCCAAAGCTTCGTCGTGCTTTGAGTTCACATCCTTTAGCTGATTTTTTAATTCCTCCACTAGGCGATTGTTTCCTGCAGACCCCTGTTTCGAGAGGTGGTCTTTGAGCGCATTGACGTGGGCTTGCAGGAGCTTCACCTTGCCTTCCGACTCAAACATTCGTTTTTGAACTTCACTTAAAGCATCCTCCAGCTGCTTTATCTGCTCTTCCGATTCCAGCTTCACACGGTCGCATTCATCTTTCAAAACTTCACAATGTTTGTTCCTTCCTGATAACTCCATCTGGAGGCTGACTATCTCTTTCCTCGCCACCTCGAACCTTTTTCTTGTCATCTCCAAATCCTTCCTCAAATGCTCATCAGCATCAAACGCATTTTGGCCTGGTAGCAAAACCTCAGTCGATCCGGCTGCCAGTTTGGAAGAATGCTGAAAGAAAGAAGAATTGAAATTACCATTACTAAACACAATAAATCAGACTAAACTTTGTCAGAGATGAGTTGATCAGTTTTCATCTGCAATAATTACTGAAGTGATACCATGAATCTGAAGTTCTTATTTTAAAAAATTAGAAGCATTTCCTTCGCAATAAACAGCTCACCAACAAAATAGCAATCTTGGAGAATCTGATTTGGGCTGGATCTGTGATCACAAAACAAAACAGCAAATTTTTTTTTGAGAAGGAGCATTTTACAACCTACTGACTTGTATTAATGTCTCAGTTATGCGTGTCCTAAAATGGAATGCTGGTGTCAGTAAGCTCTTTCAGCTCCACATCACCCCCAGGCCTGAAATGGAATTCCTTTGCCACAGACTCCAGTCTCCTGGACACCTCTCCTCTCCCACCATTGGCAATAATTCTTTTAGTCCATTGGATTCAAATCTCTGGATAGTTTCTTCCCTGATATGTTTACCTCCAGCATTTTCTCAGACTAATATCGCACTTGAAACCCAACTCAAGTATTTTTGGCCAGTCCTTTTTTGGCTCTTATGAAGCACCTCAAGCCAGTTTATCTAGGAAGTATGCCTGACTGTAGAAATGTGCAACTTATCTGCAGAACATCAGCTACTAACTTCCACACTCTACTCACTATTTTTGAGAGTTAGAACGCTTAAGCCTAAGAAACAGAATAAAAGGATGATCACAGGAAATTGCAGATGCAAGATAACAAAAATTTGATGTTTCTCCAATGTCCTGGTTTCTTTCAGACAAATATTTGGATATAACTAAAAGGCATTTACCTCCAAGTCATTACCTTGTGAGCGTGTGCTGACTGTAAGCACATTTAGTGCGGCACTAGGGTCAAATGCCAGAGATCACAAATGAACTAGCACCGAGGAGGAAATTACAATCGGCAATTTTTATCCCAAAAAAACAAACATTTCAGTAATTAAGTAAGGATGGACGTTAAAGTGAAACAGCCGTGATCAAGATGTATAGGGGAGCAGGCTCGAAGGGTCAGATGGCCTCCTCCTGCTTCTAGTTTCTATGGTTCAAGAAGCATCTAGTGCATTTGTAGAAAAGGAAGCAATAGCAAGACAAAGTAGGTGGCTGGAAGGGATGAGCTTGTTGCATTTACTGACTTTAAAAATCTTCATGTTTGATGTATAGCAGAAAGAAATATCTTCGTAGATTACTCTAGCTTCAAGTTAAGTTTGAAACATTGCGCTTTATTAGCACATTGTTTAGTATTTATGTTATCTAGAACATGGGATTCCTTCAGCTTTAGTAAATGGGGTTGTTAAAATATCTCTCATTACTGACTGGCTTTTGATATCAGCCTGAGCTCACCTTTATTCCCTTTTCAGATTCTTCCAAGATGAGGAAACATCTCCAGAGTATAAACCACCCTCAAAGTCAACAGCAAAGCAATCCCGAATTTGTCTAAATTTAACCTCACACAGCTTTCTGCTTCAAATTAAACAAGAAAATTACAAACACCATTGATTCCCTTGGAGATAACTCAGTCAACCAAATATCTTTCAGGTCCTGAAGGGTAAACACTTGTAGCAAGAGAACCATACGTGTTGAGGAAACAAAAAACAAAAGGAATGCTTATGTACTCTTATGAGCAGAGCAAGAAACTAGATTGAAAGAGATTAACTGTTATGCTAACCCATCGTGCAGAATGCTCTACTATTCCCTAAACACTGCACCATTCCCAAAAAGAAATTAATTCAACAAAAACCCATTTCAAACAGCAGAACTATTGCCTTGCCAGCCCAATCAGAACATAGAGAGAGATTAAACCCTGGTTGCTTGTGTCCTGATAAGGGCTGTGCCTGAATCAGTGTTTAGTTCCTTCAGTTCTGCACTAAAGTGTCAGCTTAAATTCTCGTGCCCAAATCCAACAATGGAGTGTGAACTCACAAACTACTGACTCCAGCCAAGACAAAAAAAAAAATTGTGCTATTTCAAAACATTCAGGTTAATTCCCCATGGATTTCACTGGAGGGTGCTGTAAGTGATCGTGATCAGCCACTAGGCGGGAATGATGCGAAGCACGCTATGTACATCTTCATAATTTATTGTTTCAAGAAGACCAATTTAATGTTTGGGAGGCTTGAAAAGAATCCGTAAAGTGAAATGAAAATAAAATATTGGCACCTATGAGCAATTTATTTTAGTTATCCCAAAGTATTCACAAATGAGTGCTGAGCACATCACGTACCAACTGACTCAAAAACAGCTTCTTCCCTGCTGCCATCAGACTTCTGAATGGACCTACCTCACACTAAGTTGATCTTTCTCTACACCCTAGCTATGATTGCAACACTATATCCTGCACTTTCTCCTTTCCTTCCCTATGAATGGCATGCTGTGTCTGGATAGCGTGCAAGAAACAATACTTTTCACAGTATACTAATACTTGTGACAGATCAAATCAAAGAAAGTAACATTTATTTATTAGTCACAAGGCTTACACTGCAATGAAGTTATGTGGAATTCTCTTAGTCATTCCACTCCGGTGCCTGTTCGGGTCAATGCACCTAACCAGCACGTCTTTCAGAAAGTGGGAGGAAACCCACACAGACATGGGGACAATGTGCAGACTCCACACAGGCAATGACCCAAGCCGGGAATTGAACCTGGGTCTCTGGCACTAAGAGGCAACAGTGCTAACCACTGTGCTGCCCCAGTAGAAATAGATCACTTGGCCCCAACATACCCTCTGATTTTATCTTTTACTCTTGTTCTCCGCCCTTAAAACTCTATTCTGCAACCTCTCATTTCCCTCTCTATGAACGGTATACTTTGTATAGCACGCAAGAGACAGTACTTTTCACTGTATACTAATACATGTGACAATAATAAATCAAATATCAAAAGGAGGCAAAGAGACCAAGTTGCAAAACCTGGTCATGTTTTAATTTTGGCAATCTTAGGGATCAACTTCATGAGTAATTCCTTCTCCTGCCTTTTAAAGTTCACCCAGAAAATCTACAGCTCAAACCCCTACAGGGTTTGCGTTAACCATTAAAATCATTCTGGGATTAGTGACCACCTTTCTCTATTCAAATTCAACATCATCGTCAGCAAAATCCTACAGAACTGCCCCCATCAGAAACAAAGGCAGAAATAATGCTGCATCACAACTTTGTGAAATGGAAAATATTTATGATGGTACATCTTTACATATTCGCCGCTATAAATTATTCACATACAGAAGTCAAAAAAGCATTTACCTGCAACTCGGAGCCAGGGATGTTGGTCTGCTTAAGAACCATTTCTTCCTTCACTATTTTTTTAAATACAGGAAATGAAACACAAAACAAGTGCTTAATCCAATGATCCAATGTCCATAAAGCCTTTTTCTTCATTAGCTCAAAATCACCTCCCGCATTTTCCGTTAAATGTACTGCTTTGTCTTTTTGAATGATAAAATGCAATTTAAAGCACATCCAAGATTAAGTAACAACCTTGTACCACGAGGAAACAACGTGATTCGTACTGCACTTCATTAGCCCAGAAAGAATTGCGAAAATTCATAACATAATTTCTTCAACGAAAAGAAGCAATAGCGGCCTTTGGGCAGCAAATTAATTCCAAGGGAATTGGGATTGTGCAGCGGATTGGAGCTTGAATATGAGCTCAGATTTAACCCAGTTACAAGGGACTAAAGTTGATATTGTCTGCTGGGCTTAAGGGACTTGTATTTATACAGTGCCTTTAATGCACTGTCACAGATAAAGTCAATACAGCAGTGTTACCAAACAAAATGTGATAGGCCAAAAGGCAAAAATTTATGATCGGAAAAAGAACAGAATCCCAACAGTGCAGGATAAGGCCATTTGACTCATTGAGCCAGCACTAAGGGGCAATTTAGCATGACCAATCAACCCAACCTGCACATCTTTGGACTATGTGAGGAAACCGCAGCACCCGAAGGAAACCCACACAGACACAGGGAAAATGTGCAGGTTCCACACAGAGAGTGACCCAAGGCTGGAATCAAATCCAGGTCCCTGGCGCTGTGAGGCAGCAGAACTAACATGTAGCAAAGGCCTTTTTTTTTTACACATAATCAGTGGTTAGAATTTGGAATGCAATTCCTGATTGAGTGTTTCAAATGGTGTTCAGGAAATTACTTGAATGAATTGAGGGGTATGGAGAAGAGCCTTGGAGGGAGTCAGAAGAGAGAGTGCACTGAATGGCTTTCTTCCCTGCTGTATTATTCTATTCCATTCCTCCAACATTCATTGCAACGACTCAGTTGAGAACTCATAAGGGAAGATCTTAGCTCAGAAAAATGGATGCGAGTGCAGTGAGGGGTTGCACTTTTTGAAGTGGGAGTTTAGATGCATCACTAGGGCATTGTAAAATATTTGTTCTGCGTTAAGAAGTTTTCAATATCCGCACCTAAAACCTGAAACGGGAGAAATAGACCATTCTAGGACAGTAAACATCCTGGATCCCTTTACAATTATCAAAAAGCATTTTAAATCGATGCAACATAAATAATATGAATTGAAAGCACTGATGTACTTCAGAAAGATGTTTGAAATAGAAGTCCAGAAAACATTAATGCCCTTTCTGAATTTAGACACATCAAAGACTAGCTGACAGGTAATAAACTCCAGAGACATTCTCTCATTATTCCAGACCATTCATGTCCCAGCAATTCACGACAGAGACAGCATATATCAAGAAACACAAAAATTAAAATGCACTTAATCAATCTCAACAGCAACTGGGAAACTTAAAAACAATCAAAAAGATGAGGTTAGTAGGTTTATTTGGTAGCACAAGCCCAAGCTTTCAAAGCACTGCTCCTTCATCAGGTGAGTGGGAGTTCTGTTCACAAACAGGGCATATAAAGATACAAACTCAATTTACAAAATAACAGTTGGAATGCGAGTCTTTAATCAACGGGCATTCGGCCTCTAATCTTCAGATAAGCATTCTCCAAGGCGGCCTTCACGACACACGACAACGCAGAGTTGCTGAGCACAGACTGATAGCCAAGTTCTGCACGCACGAGGACAGCCTCAACTGGGATCTTGGGTTCATGTCACACTATCTGTAACCCCCACGACTTGCCTGGGCTTGCAAAATCTCACCAACTGTCCTGACTGGAGACAATACACATCTCTTTAACCTGTGCTTAACCCTTTCTCCACTCACATTGTCTGTACCTTTAAGGCTTGATTACCTGTAAAGATTTGCATTCCAACCATTATTTTGTAAATTGAGTTTGTGTCTTTATATGGCCTGTTTGTAAACAGAACTCCCACTTACTGATGAAGAAGCAGTACTCCTAAAGCTTGCAGCTTATGCTACCAAATAAACCTATTGGACTTTAACCTGGTGTTGAGAGACTTCTTGCAGGGTTTTACAAACACGGGAATTTTCAGATATTCATATCAGGCCACAGAACATGTTTAAGAATCACTCACTCACGTACATTTTCACATTTACATATTGAAGAATGGTACCCTAAGCTAAACCAAGTAAGCCATGCAAATTAATTCAGATTTATCCCCACAGATTTGTCTACGTCACTGAGTGTCATCCAACATTGCATCATTTTGCTGGCTATTCTCAAATGTTAAAATCCTGATCGCAGCAGAGCGATATACAGTCATGATTTATAGACCTGCAGAAAACAAAAATTTGTTCTCACCTTTCTTCATTGGGATTCCAGCACTCATCTGCTCGTACAAATGCCCGGTCTACAATAAACAAAACACAAAGTTTCATTTATCATTACGTGAAAGAGGATCCTCCAATGATTCAACACAACAGCATGCATTTGTATGGTAACTTGAATGCAATTTAAAAAACCCCAAGATGCCTCAAAGGAACATTGCTTTAATCTGTCATATTCTGCTTTACAAAGATTTGGTCAAAGAGGTTGCTCTTAATAAACAATTTCAAAGAGGAAAGAGAAGTGGAAAGGTGGTGCGGTTGAGAAGGGGAATTCCAGATCTTAGGGCCCAGGGAGCTGAAGATGCAATGATCAATGTTGGAGCATTTAAAATCAGGGATGCACAAGGGATTAGAATATGGGGAGGGCCGCAATTCAAAGTTTTTTTTTTAAAAGTTAGGGTTTATTTATTAGTATCACAAGCAGGCTTACATTAACACTACAATGAAGTTACTGTGAAAATCTCCTAGTCGCCATACTCCGACCCCTATTCGGGTACAGAGAGGGAGAATTTAGCAGGGCCAATGCACCCAACGAGCACATTTTTCAGACTGTGCGAGGGAACCCACTCAGACACGGGGTGAATGTGCAGACTCTGCACAGAGTGTGACCCCAAGTCACAAATTGAACCTGGGTCCCTGGCACTGTGAAGCAGCAGTGCTAACCATTGTACTGCCCTGCGGGTTTGAATGGTTGAGGAGGAGGTTACAGAGATAGGGGAAGGTGTGGCCACAGAGGGACTTCAACTCAAGGATGAGGATTTAAAAACAAAATCAAGGCCTTGCTTAACTGGGAGCCACTTTCGGTCAGCAGAGACAGGGGTGATGGGTGACTGGGACAAGGGCAGCAGAGTTTTGATGAGTCAAGTTTAAGTAGGGTGAAGATGGGACACTAACTGGTGCGTATTAGAATACTTTGAAACAATATCACCTAGTCTAGTTTAAGCCAGATAGCCCCAAGAGTAAATAAGAGCCATGTTACCCATCTCAATCAGGACAGCAAGTTCCTGCACCTTATTAGGACCAAGTGCCACCTGCCAGAAATTGAACGGGTGCCTGACAGCAAGACCACCAGTTATTCAACACAAAGTGGCACTGAATTGGCAGAATCACTTGGAAAAACTGGTGTACAAGGGGGAAAGTCAGCAGGTGAGAGACAGAATTCTTATTTTAAGAAGCTGAGGTTAAGCCACATTTCCACTACAGTATGTTATACTGAATTTTTCCAGACAGGGAAAAATGATGTTTTTTTGGGGCAGCACAGTGGTTAGCTCTGCTGCCTCTCAGCACCAGGGATCTGGGTTTGATTCCAGCCTTAGATGACTGTGTGGAGTTTGCAAGTCTTCCCCATGTCTATGTGGGTTTCCTCAGGGTGCTTTGGATTCCTCCCACAGTCCAAAGTTGTGCAGATTAGGTGGATTCACCCGAAGATGTCCAAAGATGTGGAGAGTCAGAGTAATAGAGGTTTACAACAGGCCCTTCAGCCCAAACTTGTCCATGCCACCCAGTTTTTAACCACTAAACTAGTCCCAATTGCCCGTGTTTGGCCCATGTCTCTCTATATCCATCTTACCCACGTAACTGTCTAAATGTTTTTTAAAAGATAAAATTGTACTCACCTCTACTACTACTTCTGGCAGCTTGTTCCAGACATTCGCAACCCTCTGTTTAAAAATTGCCCTTCTGAACCCTTTTGTATCTCTCCCCTCTCATCTTAAATCTTTGCCCTTTAGTTTTAGACTCCCCTAGGTTAGAGGGATTAGCAGGATTAACGTGTGGGGTCGCAGAGATACAGCAGGGAGTTGGGCTTGTGCAAGATGCTCTTTTGGAGAGTCAGTGTAGATTCAATGGGCTGAATGGCCCCCTCCTACAATGTGAGGATGCTGTTCCTTGGGAATGTGTGATATAGAGAGCATGTTGGAAATCCCCAGCGATGATAATCAGGTGAGAACAATTTCAAAATACTTTGCAATCATTTTTTGCAAATGAGGACAATAGAAAAATTATTGTGCAACAGGCATCTTTCAAAAAAAAATCCCAGACATCAACTTCCAACCATGAAAACAGGACGAATCCAAGAATATGACTGTCAGCCACTGAGTTACAAACACACAAATTACTATCAAGTTCTATCTGGTCACTGCATAAATACAGCTAAGAAGCAAAGGCATAACACTGGCTCATGTAAACATAAAGGAAGTCACAAGTAGAAGGTATCCTTCGCTCCCTCCAATTACCTGCCCAGAGAAAGTGACCAGTTTTGTATAGTAACCAGTGTTTACAAACATTGCCGCAGATCCTAAATTGGAATGGAACAGTAGGGTGGCACGGTGGCATTGTGGTTAGCACTGCTGCCTCACGGCACTAGGGACCCAGGTTCGATTCCAGGCTTGGGTCACTGTCTGTGTGGAGTCTGCACACTCTCCCCGTGTCTGCGTGGGTTTCCTCTGGGTGCTCTGGTTTCCTCCCACAGTTCGAAAGACATGCTGGTTAGGTGCAACGGCCATGCTAAATTCTCCCTCAATGTACCCGAACAGGAGCTGAAATAGTGGCAACTAGGGAATTTTCAAGTAATTTCACTGCAGTGTTAATGTCAACCTACTTGTGACTCTAAAATTAAACTTAAAACCACTACAATACCTAGATACTCTGAAGCAACCAGAAAGAAGAAATTTGCACATGTATTAGAGGGAAGCAGTGGCATGGTGGTATTGTCACTGGACAAGTAATCCAGAGACCCAGGTTCAAATCCCACCACAGCAGATGTGGGATTTGAATTCAAAATAAATTTGGAATTAAAAGTTTAATGATGACCTTACAATTGTTGTAACTCACCGAATTCACTAATAACCTTTAGCGAAGGATATCTGCCATGCATGGTCTACATGCAACTCCAGAACCACAACAATGTCCTCTGAAATTGCCTAGTAAACCCCCCAATTCAAGGGTAATTAGGGATGGGCAATAAATGCTGGCCCAACCAGTGACGCCCACATCCCATCAATGAATAGAATATAATATATATGCTAGAATATTAAGGACCTTGCCTCAAAGCCAATAAAGTACTTCTGAAGTGCATCACTGTTGCAATGTAAGAAACAGTAGAGTCAATTTGCGTGCAGTAAACTCACAAACAGCAATGATAATCTGGTGATGTTAAATAAGTGTCTGGACTCCAGCGAGAAGTCGCTGCTCATCTCCTTTCAGGACTACCAGGGGATTGTTTACATCACCTTGAGGGGGTAGGCAGGACTCTGGCTTATTGTCTCATCCCAAGGATGGAGCCACCTCCCTCAGTGCATACTGGAGGATCAACCTGCTTTTGTGCTCAGAATACTCTGCAATGCAGAGCAACTGGTGATTAGGCAGAGTAGGAAACAGAATCCGTTAGTAACGACGGACACAGCAGTGGGTTTGAATGTTTTAGTTTGTCAACCTGAAGAAGTCATCTGCATACCTCATATGTTTTAAGCTTTGCTTTCAGGCTCTCGAGCACCTTCAAGTTGTCTTCCTTTTCACGATCTCTGGCCACCAATAGATTCTTCAGTTGCTGTCTCTGGAAGATTGAGCACAGTACGATACCATAAGTCACAAGTACCATTTGGATCTAGGAGCTGAAAGGATGTTCAGATAATCACTAGTGTGTAATGTGTCCCCACATAACAGCCATAAAAATACACACAAATATATAACCTTGAAGCCAGATTGTAAACTGATCACCTCATGTAAAGGGAAGTTCACTTAGTACAAGATAGGTCCATAGGAACAAGTCAGCCCCTCCAGCCCGTCTGCCATGTAATCAGACTATAACTGATTTGAAGAGTGGCACGGTGGTTAGCACTGCTGCCTCACAGCACCAGAGGCCAGTGTTCGCTTCCCGTCTTGCGTCACCATCTGTGCAGAGTCTGCACATTCTCCCCGTGTCTGTTGGGTTTCTTCCAGGTGCTGTGGTTTCCTTCCACAGTCTGAAAGATATGCTGGTTCAGTGTGCTGGCCTTCCTCAACGTAACAGGTGCCAGAATGTGGTGCCTAGGGGATTTTCACATTCCCTTCATTGCAGCGTTAACGTAAGCCTACTTGTGACACTAATAAATTGATACCTTAACTCCATCCATCCGCCTTGGTTCCGTAACCTTTGATACCTTTGCCAGCCAATTTTTTTTATGACTACATAATTCAGTTCTGAAACTTTCAAACCACCCAAGTTCAATGGCTTTTTTGGGAGGTGGAATGCAATGAGAGAAAAATTTCCAGATGTGTGAGACAAAGTGATTCCTGATATCATCCCTAAATAACATAGCTCTAATTTTTAAGGTTTTGCCCCAAGTCCAAGACACTGTTTGCCCCTCCATCCTGCCCCATCAGATTAAATAGGACAGGGAGACAGAAAACAATCAACTCCTCAGAACATCATCTGGCATCAAATTTTATTCCGACACCAACTCCACAGAATATATCAGCAATTGCATCACTGCACACACTGTCAGACTAAACCACAAGTGTGAGAAAATATTGGAAGAAGCTCTTGACCTACAAAGCAATCAGCAGACTAGCGGTAAGATGGCAAGAGGTTTAACAACATAAACAGATCAAGGATCAATGTCAAGTAGTTCTTACTACAGAAGCTGATGAAAAACTGGAAAAGGTTTCAGACCTGGTTGGCTGAAGCCGGGTTCCTGAACGTTACAGCTGGATACTGTAACAGGAGGATTTGATATTCAAAGAGCCAAATTGAAAACTCTGAAGGGCCCTTTTTATTTCAACTTATCATGCAATCGTGTGATTAGCAGTGGAGATTGAGCAAGTCCTATCAAGTAAATTCAATAAACAGACAGAATGGAATTTCAGATAAGGAAAGGTAGGGATTCAATCAAATACAGCACAATCCTCAATGTTGCAGCATGGTGAACAGTTTAGTAGTCACATCATCCCACATAGCATTTGGATAAACCTTATGAACTGCTATACACATTCAATACATAGATCACTTTAAATCGCAGCAATGCTCAACTGACCAGTAAAAACTGGAGGATTGATGAAAATTCTTTTGTTCTGCCCAAAGGTTTGAGCTATAAAAGAGAACATTGAAAAGACACCTGAGCAATGATCAAAGAACAGTACAGCATGGGAACAGGCCGTTCGGCCTATCAAGCCTGTGCCAACACATGCCTCCCTAGTCTAATATTTTCTTGCCTCTACATGGTCAATATCCCTCTATCCCCTGCCTATTCATGTAGCTATGCAGATGCCTCTTGAACATGGTTACAGAATCTGCTTCCACCACCTCCTCCAGCAGTATTTTCCAGGCATTCACCACCCTCCTTGTGAAAAACTCACCCCTATATAAACACTTAAAATACAGCAGGAGATGCATCCAGAGAACAACCTTTAAGTTAAATTGGAAGCGTAGAGCAAGGGGCCACCAATTCAGATCAGCTGAAGGGAAAACTTTGTTTTGTGTAAGGAAGTTCCGCTTCATTCAGTCACTTTTATTGGAATGGATTCCCAAATAACTCATCCGTCCAGAATGACCCTAACTTCAGCTTTCCTTACTCACTATATCTTGCCATCACCTTATAGGTGTGAATAGATTGGATGGAATAAAATTCTTCAATAGGCATTTGCTCTTTTTACAAAGAGCAGATCTGAGGGGCCAAGTGGACTCCTTTTGTTCCACATGCTTAATAAGCTGAAATATAAAAAGTTAATAGAAATTTCCTGGAATGATAATTCCATCCATAATTGGATTCTCTTATACTTGTCAGCCAATTCCTATTTAACCTCTGGAAGGATAATGCAAAAAAAAAAGCAACACTACAAATTTCAACCTCACTCAAGGAGGCAAAACCATCTGGGTGTAAGAGACAAAGTCAGTCAGGCCACACTGAAAATGTTAAAGCTTTTCCTTATTGTTATCGAGAGGGGTGACAGCATGGAGCTCAAGGTAGATGAGAGAGATTCAAGCAGAACAGTAGTAATTAGACAGATATCAAGAGCCTGAAAATGACAGGAAATTGGATAAAGAGGAGGAGAATTAGATCATTCCACAGGTCTCACGATCCTGGAAATAACACATTGAGGAGACGACAGCTGGTGAGTCTCAATTTCAACAGAATGAGGATGTAGAGGAATGAGCTGAATGTAGAACAGCTGATTGGCCACTTAGGAGATCTGGCATTCAGATATTTCATACTGACAATTGAAAAAAAAATTACCTCATTCTGAAGGTCTCCCACTGTTTTGCATTCCTAGATAACAGGAATAACAGATTTGATTATCAGATTAGACAATGCACACTTCACTTTGACCATGTTTTCATCTCATGTCCTTCACCATATTGCTCTTTCTTGGCTGTATGTCCAGTAATTAATTAGCTGTTGAAAGTTTCCAGTTAACTTTGGGACTCATTTTTGTTAAGCTGACCAAAGCAGTTTGGTAAAAATCCAACACCCTTAAAGTTGGGCATCAACAAAGCAGAAGAGAGTTGGAGAAGAGTCACAGTAAATCACTAAGTTCATCAACAAGATGAGAGGCCACACGACACCAGATGATGGTTCAACAGATTTATTTGAAATTGCAAGCTTTCAGAGCGCTGCTCCTTCGTCAGGAATATTTGATATTTCACTTCACCTGACGAAGAAACAGCGCTCCGAAAGCTTGTGATCGCAAATAAACCTGTTGAACTATAACCTGGTGTCGTGTGACTTCTCATTTTGTCCACCCTAGTGCAACACTGGCATCAAGAAATTATGGGCCATGCCAAGGAGGAAATTTTAAAAGCCTGTAGATCAACAGAGAAAATAAAAGGATGGAAGGCGCAGAGAAGATCCATAGTATTGAAGTCCTGGAAAAGAATCAAAGTAGGAGATGATGCAACGAACTTCAACTTTAAAACTGAGGGCAGAAGCAAAACATCAAGCATGTAGGAGGTCTTCAAGAAGAGAGGAATAGCGATTATAGTCGTAAGATAAATACTTAGAATGGCAGAGTTAGAACAAGACACAGAAATTCCAGAGATGAATAATAATCTGTCACAACTGATGATCTTCAGTGTAAAAGCTATTTGGCATTCAGAAAATGGAGCAAATAGGACATTAGTTGAAAAGTGATGCATTAAATTATGCTGTAAAGACAGACCTCCAAGCTGAATAATTTTGAATTACAACTCATTGCCTTGAGGGAGACAGCAATTTTACTTTCTTATGTACATATAGAAACAAATTTCCTATTCATAAAAGTCAATTGTTATACCAGGAACAACTTGTTCAAATGTCTTTGCTAATTCACCAAAACCTTTATCATAAAATTTTTTGGCTATAGTCAAATCCAGAGCATAGTTTTGTGAAGAATGCTGTCATTATAATAACACGTTAAATAATGGATTAAATTTACAAATATCAGCAGCAGCTTGGATGGGAATGCTGCTATAAATATGCGAGTGGGAGGGAGGAACCATGTTCCAGGAAACTGCAGCTCTAACTATATACTGAACAGGAATAACCAAGTTTAGAGTTAAACTGCTCTCATTTTCTCCCAGCATTAAGACATTGTCTAATTTCTACTTCAAATGCACAAAGGGCAAAGATGATTAAAAACGGGTAAAGATGCAAGTTTGACACCTTCTCCTTGTTGGAGTTGGGATAGAACTCCAATGTTGACGAGTGCATAAACTCACAGGTGAATAACATCAGGCAACAGAACACAACTTGAAATCCATTTATACTTTACTCTTTGCAAGCTTCCACCTCTTGGAAAACGTCTCACCCCCTTTAGGCTTCGAAATGCTCATTCCGCACATGTAAAATACACTGAACCTCAGTGTGGAGAGCCTGATCCCAAAATAAATGGACTGATTGTTTCTCTTGGTTGATGATTCAGTTCTATTCTGTTGCCCTTTTAACTTGTGGCTAACTTGTGTTTCTAATCCACTTGATCACAAGGACTGAAGAGCAAGCCATCAGCCAAAGACCCTGCAATGTGCATCTGCCAAGGTTCAACTTCTAGACTATGTTATTGGGACATATGGACCAAGTGGCCATCACACATCTATATCTTTTACCTCAAGATTTGGGGCAAATCCTGGGATCTTAAAACGCTAAACATAGTCCAAGTGCAGTGCCTACAATGTTGCAGCAAAGAGGTGAATTTGAGTCAACAAAGGAGGCCATTTGACCTACGTCAGCTCTCGAAAAGAGCTATCCAATTCAGCCCCCACCCCACCCCCCTCCCAACCCCAATTCCTCTTCCAACCCCAAAGCCTTGCAAAACTTTCCTTTGCAAAGATGTAACTAATCCTAGCTTCCACTATCCTTTCAGTCAGAAGTCCAACAGGTTTATTTGGTAGAACGAGCTTTCGGAATGGCAGCGCTCTGAAAACTTGTGCTACCAAATAAACCTGTTGGACTTTAATGTGGAGTTGAGACTTCTTACTGTTCCTCCCCCAGTCTAACGCTGGCATCTTCACGTCATGGCTACCATCCTGTCAGACATATTTCTGATAACACACTGACTCCTCTGGTCTTTGGTCAATTATCTAAATTCTGTGTTTACATTGTCTGTTTCAGCCCACCCACCCAAAATATATAATTTCTCTGCATTAAATTTCACCTGTCACATGTTTGATTTTACGAGTCTATGTATTTCTCAACTCTCTACCTGAGTCACCTGCAAATTATCTCTACAACCAAAGTCCTTACCATCAACATGGAGCCAGCAACTGAAGCAAAGCTTAAACACCTTCGCCCAAATGCTTAACACTGGAGCTCCTACCTGACTAACCTAACCAAGCCCCATGATTTTAGGTATTTGCCCAATCAGATTATTGCTATCGGGCCACAGGAAAAAGCAGCCTTTCAGATACTGACCAACATGTGCGATTGTCGAATTCTTTTCTACGTACCTTCATTTTACGTGTTTGCCTCCAGTCATTTGTCTGCATCCAACATAGCACACATTCAGTAAATTTGAGTTCACCCAAAACTCTGCTTGCAAGCATCCCAACTTGCATCAAACCCCCATTGCCCCTGTGCTTCCCGAGTAACATTGACTCCCAGGGTCCTAACTGCCTGGATTGTAATGTTCTTATTATTTACAAACGCACCTTTCTCTCTTTTACCTCCGCTAACCCTATACCCTCAGACATCTCCTCACTCCTCCAATTCTGGACTCTCCTGATTTAATCACACCAACATTGATGGTTATGTTGTCAGCTGCCAGAGTCCAAGCTCTGGGTTGTCCACCCTGCAACATTTCTGCCTCTCCTTCCTCTTTTAGGATGTTTCTGAAAACTCACCCATTTGGCCAAACCTTTGCTCGCCTGCCCGAAAATTGCCTGTCTCTCTCAGTTTAAAAATTTTCTTGTGAAGCACTTAGGACATTTTGCTACGTAAAAGGCAATAGCCCCATTAAGTTGTTGTTGTACCTGGTTCAGCTGCTTTTGAAGTCCGTTGACTCTCTCTAGGAACAGCCTCTGTTCATGGTGAAGCTTCTTCAACTTTCCCTTGAGTTCTTCATTTTCAATCTGAAGTTCCTGGATAGGTGATTATGAAAATAAATTGAATATTTATTCTAAACAATGCTTTAACAAAAAAAAAAGCAGCACAGGAAGTAAAATTGGATCTGGTGTGCATTTTTCAGGTAGAAAGTCAGTCACTGATTAATTTAATAGGCCATGTTGCCACTCAAACAGCATTGGAAACAATGAGATATTAAAACATGTTGACCTGCTCCAGTGGACTCAGAAGGTTTGAGGACAATTAGGAATTATCCTTGTTAAGGATATTTAGGATTGGGCAATAATTATAGGTCTTGCCATGATGCTCATGTCTCAGCAATGAATGAAAAAAAGTAGGGGCAATCTCCTGTATCCTGGTCAATATTTATCTCAGCCAACATCAAAAGCAATCTGGTTACTATCACACTGTTGTTTCATAGAATCCCTACAGTGCAGGAGGCAGCCATTTGGCCCATCAAGTCTGCACCAACCACAATCCCAATCAGGCCTTATCCCCATTGTCCCATGCATTTTACCCTAGCTAATCACCCTGACACTAAGAGGCAATTTAGCATGGTCACTGCACCTAATTCACCATGGGAGGAAACCGGAGCACCCGGAGGAAACCACACAGAGACAGAGAGAACATGCAAACACCACACAGACGGTGACCCCAGCTGGGAATCGAACCTGGGTCCCTGGCGCTGCGAGGCAGCAGTGCTAACCACTGTGCCGCCCAACAATGCATGTGCTGTTATTTGTTTGCAATCTTCTTGCAATTACTTACAAAATCAGAAATATGCTGAAGTTGGAACGTCTAAATCTGGATTAATTATCATGCAATTTAGATACACAATTACCAAAAAGCAATTTATTTAGAAAATTATATTTGAAACATGCACAAAAACTAATCAATGAAAACCCTATATTTTTCCCTGTTTAAATACATCAGCCTGCGGATAAAAGATCTGCTGGAATTCAGCACACAGCTAAAGGTAATATTATTCTTAAAAAGCTTTTGACGTGAATTATTAAATTTTAAAGGCTTGCACATTCAGAGAAGCTGGCTATATCTCAGCTCAAAATGTTCGTCACGTAGGTTCTAATACTGCTAAATCTTGGCAATAGTTACAGTGACTAAGAATCTTACAAATTCAAATTAGCATGAGCAAGATTTAGGGTGCAGAATTAAATCAAGATTTCTTCAAAACACTCAGCCCCAGTGTCTTATTTGAATAATACATAAATATTCTCGTTGGAGCAGAGAAGGCTCAAAAGGAGTTTGATAAATATATTCAAAATCACTGAGGAGTTTTAGTGGAGTTAGATGGGGAGAAAATATTGTAAAGTTTATTTATTAGCGTCACAAGTAGACTTACATTAACACTGCAATGAAGTTACTGAAAATCCCCAAAGGTGCCACACCCCGGAGCCTGTTCAGGTACACAGAGAATTTAGCATGGCCAATGCACCCTAACCAGCATGTCTTTCGTACTGTGGGAGGAAACCAGAGCACCCGGAGGAAACCCACACAAACACAGGGAGAACATGCAGCCAAGCCAATGCTTCCACTTTCCCAAAAGACCAAGGAAATTTGGCATGTCAGCTGTGACTCTCACCAAGTTTTACAGATGTGTCATAGAAAGGATTCTTTCTGGTTATATCATAGTTTGGTATGACTCCTGCTCTGCCCAAGACCACAAGGAACAACAAAAGGTTGTGAACATAGCCCAATCCATCACACAAATCAGCCACCCATCTACTGACTCTGTCTACACTTCCCACTGCCTCGGCAAAGTGGCCAGCATAATTGAGGACCACACGTGCCCCGGACATTCTCTCTTCTGCCTTCTTCCGTCGGGAAAAGGATACGGAAGTCTGAGGTCACGTACCAACTAATTCAAGAACAGCTTCTTCCTGCTGCTGTCAGACTTTTGAATGTCCTGCATTAAGCTGATCTTTCTGTAAACCCTAGCTGTGACTGGAACACTACATTCTGCACTCTCTCATTTCCTTCTCTATGAACTGTATGTTTTGTCTGTATAGCACGCAAGAAACAACATTTTTCACTGTCTGTTAATACACGTGACAATAATAAATCAAATTAAAAGCCAGTAATCAAAGCCAAAGGGAGACATAGGGAGAATGTGCAAACTCCATACAGACAGTGACCCGAGGCCGGAACTGAACCCAGGTCCCTGGTGTTCTGAGTCAGCAGTGCTAAGTAGGGAACACAGATTAGGGCAAACAAGCTGAAAGGAAGATGAAAAGTTATTCCTTTCAACAGTGAGTTGTGGTGATCTGGAATATGCTGTCTGAAAGGGTGATAATCAAGAAGGAATGTGAATAAATCGAAGTGTGAAGGTTTGCAAGGACTATGGGGTAAGAGAGCAGGGAAGTGGGCACATGGAAAACTCTAGCAAGAGGCAGCAGAGGCATGATGCATGCATGCAGCATGCTATAGTGCAGAAGGACCTGGGGGTCCTTGCACATGAATTGCAAAAACCCAGTCTGCAGGTGCAGCAGGTGATCAAGGCAGCAAATGGAACGTTGGCCTTTATAGCGAGGGGGATAGAATATAAAAGCAGGGAGGTCTTGCTGCAACTGTACAGGGCACTGGTGAGGCCGCAACTGGAGTAGTGTGTGCAGTTTTGGTCTCCGCATTTGAGAAATGATATATTGGCCTTGGAGGGAGTACAGAGAAGGTTCAGCAGGCTGATACACGAGATGAGGGGGTTAGCTTATGAAGAGAGATTGAATAGACTGGGTCTGTACTCGGAGTTTAGAAGGCTGAGGGGGGATCTTATAGAGACTTCCAAGATAGTGAAAGGGCTAGATAGGATAGAGGTAGAGAGATTCTTCCCGCTTAGAAAGGATAGCAGAACTAGAGGGCACAGCCTCCAAAGGGCGAAGGGCAGTTTAGAACGGAGTTGAGAAGGAACTTCTTCACTCAAAGGGTGGTGAATCTCTGGAATTCTCTGCCCGTTGAAGTGGTGGAGGCTACCTCGCTGAATATATTTAAATCACGGGTAGATAGATTTCTGATAGACAGGGGAATTAAGGGTTATGGGGAGAAAGTGGCAAAGTGGAACTGATCCACTTCAGATCAGCCATGATCTTATTGAATGGCAGGGCAGGCTCAAGGGGCTAGATGGTCTATTCCTGCTCCTATTTCTTATGTTCTTATGTTATGGGCCTTCTATGCTGCATCATGCTCATTTTTTTCCTGTCTACACAGCCATCATTGAAGGCCCACCCTTCCTTCGTTTTACTGTTAAAACCAACCCCAATTAAAAATGTAGTAAAGGCTTCATGCATAGTAGTGCAACAAGTCCTTACGATTCCTCATTACCATCACATGACATCTGTCAGGTCATGGTTCAGCTGTTGGGACTTCCATTTCAGTCGAGTTGAGATCAAGCCCACCAGCAACAAAATCTAATCCGACACTTAGGGGGTGCTGCACTTTTTTTTAAAATTCGTTATGGGATGTGGGTGTTGCATTCTGGGCCAACATTTATTGCCCATCCCTGAGGGCATTTCAACCACATTGCTGTGGATCTGGAGTCACATGTAGGCCAGACTGGATAAGTTCAGCAGATTTCCTTCCCTAAAGGAAATTAGTGAATCAGATGGGTTTTTATGATAATCAATGATGGTTTCATGGTCATCAGTAGATTTTTAATTCTAGATTTTTACTGAATTCAAATTTCACCATCTGGCATGGTGGGATTCGATCCCAGGTGCTCAGAGCATTACGCTGGATCTTTGGATAACAAGTCCCGTAATAATACCACATGATGGGCTGAATTCTCCCAAAAACATTTAAGTGTCAAATTTGTGCAAAAACTGGAGTAAACCACTTCAATTTTTTCAGTGGGAGTTCAGAGCAGAATCTCCCACACTCTGTGCACTGCAGAGGTTACCAGCATAAATAACATTAAATTTCAGGGGATGGGACCTATTCCAGCTGGAGAAACTGGAATCAGCACGTTGAGTGGGCCACTGAGCACGTGCCGATCCGTCAGTGCCGAGATTGGTGCACGCAGAGTAGCTCCGCACCCCTGATCACTGGCCAGTCCCATGACCCGCACAAAGCTGGCTCGCTGCATCCCCCCACACCATGCCCAACTGCTGGTCCCCCATCCGACCATTCCTGGATCCAATCCTGACTTACCCTAATCTCCAGCCCCCCTCTACTGCCCAACCCTTTGGAGGGGAGAGGTCGATTGCCCCACCCCACTCCACTCCAGCAAGGCCGGACCACTAGCTCCCTGGAAGTGGGGAGCAACTGTAATTCCTACTGGAGTGAACCATTCTGTTGGTGGTGGAGCCATTCAGGGTGAAGGTTGGTAAGAGGCCCAGAGATTTCAGTCCCGGGCCCACTGATCTCATTTAAATGAGATTAAAGTAACCCTGTAAATGGTCTTTGTGGAGCAGATACCACTGGAAATCTGGCACTGGGAGACACTAATGAGCTGACGCAACAATCTCTCGGCCCACCGCGCTAAAAAAATTAGCGCAACAGGGTGAGAGAATCATGCCAATGTCTTTTGAACAAGACTCTAAGCTAAGACCCCTTCTGTCCTCTCAGATGAGCACAGAAAATCCCATGGTGCCAAATTCTGATGGACCCATTGTTGGCCTGAAAGGTTAACTCTTTCATTTCCAACATTTTCTGTTTTTATTTCAGATTTCCAACGCCTGTCGTATTTTGCTTTAGAATTTAGTCAGAAATCCAACGTTTATTTCTCTTTTGATAGACACCCAAGTGCTGCAATGAGCCAAAATAACTCTCTTATCAGTGAGATGGTTAGAAGCGAGAGATTAAAAACACTTAGCTGTTTAAATCTCTTTAGAGAACGCATTACGTTAATACCTTTATAATGCGTTGTTCCTTCTGACTCTGTATGGAGCTAGTTTCAGCTTGAAAATGCCTTTGATCTGCTTTCTGTGACAGTTCAGGAGCCTGCAATAAATACACAGATTCTTTTTTAGAAACAACTTCGTGTTTAAGGGATTTAACAAAAAAAGTCAAACTACTAAAATGCAAGATTTCTAATTGTGCAGCAAGCTAGTTTCAAGCCTGATCGATCAACGTTGCATAGAGAAGGAGCAAAGCAAGGTGGTAGAGTTCTAGCTATGATCTTTCAACAAAATTATCTTAGAGGAATCTGTTTTACCCGTGTTCCCACGAAACCAGAAACCAAAGGAGCAAAGCACCAGGGGAGATAACATTTAAAGTCGCCTTGCCCCAGTTCCGTCCAGAAGCAATGGAAACAGGATTGCAGCCAAAAGGTTAGATATTAATGATAATGATAATGATAATGGTTTCTGGTTAAACAGATTCCTCTGTAGGACAACGTTGTCCAAAGATCACGGTTGGAACTCGCCCGCCACGGAATCACAGGAGGCGAGGGTCCGACAATGTACATCTCCATTAAACTTGGGCGGAAATTTTCAGTCTCACCCGAGTGAAGGCGTAAAATCCTGCCCCAAACCTTTTTGTTTTAAAAAGGCAGAATCTGGAGCAAAGAGAGAAAATGCTGGAAAATCTCAATAGCATCTGTGGAGAGAGAAGAGCCAATGCTTGGAGTCAGGATGACCCTTTGTCAGTGCTCAAAACAGTGGCCCTATTATTCTCTCTCCACACACGTGAGGTTTTCCCAGCATTTTCTGTTATCTCTTTTTTTTAAAAATGAAAGGTGTACACATTTTTCATCAAATGAATTCTTCAACCGTTTGAGGTAAAGGTCTTTTTAATTTTTAAGTCAGTAATGCTGGATACCAACAGGCTAGAAATTTTCAAACTGGGCAGGACCTACAGAGAGTCAAAAGGCTTCTGGCCAACTGGGACCCAGCATACTGTGAATCTGATTCCAAATTCTACATTCTGTTGGTTCAGGAGTTCAGGTCTCCCATTGCTGTATGTTTAAAACAATTCTTCAAATTCAGTAACGTTCACTTGGGAAGCAAAACAAAACAAAGACGCAGGCCATTTCTATACTGACACTTGCTCAGTGTCTAGTTCTTCCCCCACTCAACCCAGCGTCCCAGGCTCCCCCGCTATTTATACATGCTCAAAGGCAATTAATACTCATCTGTTTCTCCTACCAGAACAATGAAACTGAAATCAATAAATCTTAATACAATGGACAAGATAGACAACAGCCGATTTGCAACCAGTCATGCATTAGAGTCAGAGTCATAGAGGTTTACAGCATGGAAACAGGCCCTTCAGCCCTATTTGTCCATGCTGCCTTTTTTTTTTAAAACCCCCAAACTAATCCCAATTACTGTATTTGGCCCTTGTTTGTTCACTCAATCCCAGGAATAAGGCAAAGATCTCATGTGAAATCAGTTTAAAAAACATGAAACTTGAGCTTATTTACCATTTATATAGATGATCTGGAGGAGGGAACCGAGTGTAGGGTGTCGAAATTTGCTGATGACACCAAGATTGGGGGAAAGGCAAATTGTGCGGAGGGTGTGGAGAGTCTGCAGAAGGATCTAGATAGGCTGGGCGAATGGGCCAGGAAATGGCAAATGGAATTTAATGTTGGCAAGTGTGAGGTGGTCCACTTTGGTAGGAAGAATGGTAGGAAGGACTATTACTTACGTGGCGAAAAACTGCAGCAGGCGACGGTGCAGAGGGACCTCGGGGTCCTTGTGCATGAGTCGCAAAAACCCAGCCTGCAGGTGCAGCAGGTGGTCAGGAAGGCGAATGGGATGCTGGCCTTCATAGCGAGGGGGATTGAATATAAAAGTAGGGAGGTCTTGCTGCAGCTGTATAGGGCACTGGTGAGGCCGCAGCTGGAGTACTGTGTGCAGTTTTGGGCACCGCACCTGCGCAAGGATATTTTGGCCTTGGAGGGAGTGCAGAGGAGGTTTACTAGGCTGATACCGGAGTTGAGGGGGTTGAGCTATGAGGAGAGGCTGAATAAACTAGGCTTGTACTCGTTAGAGTTTAGAAGAATGAGGGGAGATCTCATTGAGACGTATAAGATGATGAATGGGATGGATAGGATAGAGGTGGAAAGACTCTTCCCGCTCAAAAAAGACAGTAGGACTAGGGGGCACAGCCTCAAGATAAAGGGGGGGCGGTTCAGAACGGAGTTGAGGAGGAACTTCTTCACTCAAAGGGTGGTGAATCTCTGGAATTCTCTGCCCGTTGAAGTGGTGGAGGCTGCCTCGCTAAATATTTTTAAGAAGCGGGTTGATGGGTTCTTGATAAGAGAGGGGATTAAGGGTTATGGGGAGAGGGCGGGAAAGTGGAACTGAGCCACGACAGATCAGCCATGATCTTATTGAATGGCGGGGCAGGCTCGAAGGGCCAGATGGCCTACTCCTGCTCCTATTTCTTATGTTCTTATGTTCTTATACCTGTGCATTCATCCTTGCCTTTTGTTTTTACAGATTTGCTGTATATTTAACATTCCTTTCCCTTCTCTCCATCATCATTCTCACAGTTCAGTAAATTAGAACTTAAAGCATCTGATAGTGTGGAAAATGGAAATGTTGGGACAGCTGGAATCACAGGTGAGACATTCTAACCATATCAAGAAAAAAAATACAATTTGTGCGCCAATTTCTGTTTATGATTAAATCCTATCAGTAGAAAATCTACCTAGATCGGGGCAAAGGTGCGGTCTTGGCTAAGGAACAGAATATTTAACTGTAAAGACGTGCTCAAGGTTTTCAGAGTTTTTTTTAAAAACACAGCACAGCGAGAGGCCATTCAGCCCACTGTCTGCACCAGCTTTCCAAACCAGCCACTGGCTGGTTAGTGCCACTGTCCAACCTTGGCCCCATTTCCCCACTTGTGAAAGGATCGAGAATGAGAGGGCACTGATTTGAAGCAATTTGTAAAATAAGCAAAACTAAGAACTTTTTTTTACTCAGTGGATTGTCAAGGTCCGGAACGCACTGCTTGAAGAATTTCCCTTTCAGATAACAGTCTAATTCCTTGTAGAATGTTTCAATTGAACCTGCCTCCACCACACATTCAAGCAGTGCATTCCAGACCTTGACAACCCACTGCGTAAAAAAGTTCTCATATTTTTGCTTATTTTACAAATTGCTTCAAATCAGTGCCCTCTCATTCTCGATCCTTTCACAAGTGGAGACAGTTTCTCCCCATCTACTCTGTCCAGGCCCATCAATTTTGAAAACCTTTAACAAATCTCCTCAACCTTCGCTTCTCCAAGGAAAACAGTCCCAAGTTCTCCAATTATCTTTATCCTGAAGCTTCCCACCCTTGGAATTCCCTCATGAATCTTTTCTGCACCAAGTCTAATGCTTTCACATCCTTCCCAAAGTGCAGTGCCCAGAACTGGACACAATAATCCAACTGAGATGAAACCAGTGTCCTCCAAAAGTTCAACATTGGCTCCTTGCTCTTGTACTCAATGCCCCCACCTAAAAAGCTTGGGAAACTGAAGGAGGCTTTAACAACTGCTCTCTCAATCTGCCAACTTCAATGGCATATATGTTGATATGCCACCCAGGTCCCTGTGCTTCTGCAATCCCTTTAGAATGGGATATTTCATTTTACATCATCTCTCCATGTTCTTCCTACCAAAATGAATGACTTCACATTTTTCCGCATTGAACTTTATCTGCCACCTGTCCCACCAGTTTGTCTACGTCCTTTTGAAATGCTACATCATCATCCCCACAATTCACAATGCTTCCAAGTTTTGTATCATCGGCAATTGTCTCCTTTACACCATGGTCCGTATATACGTGTCAAGAAAAGCAAGAGTTGCAACACTGATCCCTGGGGAGCATCACTGCAAACCTGGAAAACATCCATCAACTTTTACAGGCAACATATTGTGGGTCTTTGTGACATAACACCTCTATTTTTAAGAATGGAAAATCCCAGGCTTTCACAGTGGTACAATGGATGCTGAGCCACAGGTTGTCTGAAGAGGGAGGGATCAAAGGTTGATCGTTCAGGTGGGTCATAAGAACATAAGAACATAAGAAATAGGAGCAGGAGTAGGCCATCTAGCCCTTCGAGCCTGCCCCGCCATTCAATAAGATCATGGCTGATCTGTTGTGGCTCAGTTCCACTTTCCCGCCCTCTCCCCATAACCCTTAATCCCCTCTCTTATCAAGAACCCATCAACCCGCTTCTTAAAAATATTTAGCGAGGCAGCCTCCACCACTTCAACGGGCAGAGAATTCCAGAGATTCACCACCCTTTGAGTGAAGAAGTTCCTCCTCAACTCCGTTCTAAACCGCCTCCCCTTTATCTTGAGGCTGTGCCCCCTAGTCCTACTGTCTTTTTTGAGCGGGAAGAGTCTCTCCACCTCTATCCTATCCATCCCATTCATCATCTTATACGTCTCAATGAGATCTCCCCTCATTCTTCTAAACTCTAACGAGTACAAGCCTAGTTTATTCAGCCTCTCCTCATAGCTCAATCCCCTCAACTCCGGTATCAGCCTAGTAAACCTCCTCTGCACTCCCTCCAGGGCCAAAATATCCTTGCGCAGGTGCGGCGCCCAAAACTGCACACAGTACTCCAGCTGCAGCCTCACCAATGCCCTATACAGCTGCAGCAAGACCTCCCTACTTTTATATTCAATCCCCCTCGCTATGAAGGCCAGCATCCCATTCGCCTTCCTGACCACCTGCTGCACCTGCAAGCTGGGTTTTTGCGACTCATGCACAAGGACCCCGAGGTCCCTCTGCACCGTCGCCTGCTGCAGTTTTTCGCCACGTAAGTAATAGTCCTTCCTACCATTCTTCCTACCAAAGTGGACCACCTCACACTTGCCAACATTAAATTCCATTTGCCATTTCCTGGCCCATTCGCCCAGCCTATCTAGATCCTTCTGCAGACTCTCCACACCCTCCGCACAATTTGCCTTTCCCCCAATCTTGGTGTCATCAGCAAATTTCGACACCCTGCACTCGGTTCCCTCCTCCAGATCATCTATGTAAATGGTAAATAGCTGAGGCCCCAGCACCGACCCCTGGGGCACCCCACTAGTCACCAACCGCCAATCCGAAATAAAGGGATGAAAGCTGAAGAGGGCAAGAAAGTCAGTGAAGGAACTGCAGAGTGTAAGACTGAGGGGCAGAAGGCACAACCACCAATGGTGGAGGGGGTCGGGGATATTCAAATAGGGGCTGCACAGCGGTTAGCACTGCTGCTTCACAGCTCCAGGGCCCTGGATTCGATTTCCGGCTTGGGTCACTGTCTGTGTGGTGTTTGCACATTCTCCTCATGTCTGCGTGGGTTTTCTCTGGATGCTCCGGTTTCCTCCCACAGTCCAAAAGTATGCGGGTTAGGTTGATTGGCCACGCTAAAAATTGCCCTTGGTGTCCTGAGATGTATAGGTTAGAGGGATTAGTTGGTAAATACATAAGAATATGGGGGTAGGGCCTGGGTGGGATTGTGGTCTGTGCAGACTCAATGGGCCGAATGGCCTCTTTGTGTACTGTAGGGATTCTAAGTCTAAGTCAAATGGCTTGAGCAAGAGATTTGGAAATTACAGTAGCAACAACACAGGGCAACTCGATAGTGCTGAACATTGTTGCACCAAAAAAGTGAATCACAGAGCAATGAGGCACACTGCTGAGACTGAGGATACAACACATTCAGTATTCATTCATAGGAATAAATGTTAGAATCAGTTTTTTTTTTACATCTTACCTGAGACACTTGTTGGGATTTCATGCTGGGTTCTCTCACTGAAGGGGAGGAGGTGATAGAGAAAAGACAAAACATTAAAAGCATAATACTGAACACATTTTGCAATTTTCTTCACAAAATAAACAACTTGTCGGAGGCTGATTCCATTCACCAAATTCCATTTACAAACTCCATTCCCCTCCTAAAGTGCTTCAGGTAAAATGTTCAGAATCAGGAGTGCCAGTGGATCCGGTGCTCCCATTTTTATTATATGAGAGAGGCTCCCTGATTGGACAGGCAATTATGACCTCAATCAGGGAGCTCATACTCTAACAGGCCAACCCAATGGGCCTCATTGAAGTCATTAAAAAATCCTTGTGCATCAGTTCTTCTCGAGCAAACAAAATGTTCAAAAGATAAATGAAACAAGAAAGTGTGAAAGGTAGCAAGCAGAACTGGCAGAAGTTTGGTAAGTGGGGGAGGGTGTTGGCGGCAGCAGGAATGAGAGGGGCTGGAATCAATGATCACATTCCAAAACTTGAAGCAGTTTCTGTTTTGGTTACAAAGAACAATACAGCACAGGAACAGACCTTTCGGCCCTCCAAGCCTGTGTCAATCATGTGAGGCCGCAGCTGGAGTACTGTGTGCAGTTTTGGGCGCCGCACCTGCGCAAGGATATTTTGGCCTTGGAGGGAGTGCAGAGGAGGTTTACTAGGCTGATACCGGAGTTGAGGGGGTTGAGCTATGAGGAGAGGCTGAATAAACTAGGCTTGTACTCGTTAGAGTTTAGAAGAATGAGGGGAGATCTCATTGAGACGTATAAGATGATGAATGGGATGGATAGGATAGAGGTGGAAAGACTCTTCCCGCTCAAAAAAGACAGTAGGACTAGGGGGCACAGCCTCAAGATAAAGGGGGGGCAGTTCAGAACGGAGTTGAGGAGGAACTTCTTCACTCAAAGGGTGGTGAATCTCTGGAATTCTCTGCCCGTTGAAGTGGTGGAGGCTGCCTCGCTAAATATTTTTAAGAAGCGGGTTGATGGGTTTTTGATAAGAGAGGGGATTAAGGGTTATGGGGAGAGGGCGGGAAAGTGGAACTGAGCCACGACAGATCAGCCATGATCTTATTGAATGGCGGGGCAGGCTCGAAGGGCCAGATGGCCTACTCCTGCTCCTATTTCTTATGTTCTTATGTTTACCTATTTAGGCCAACCACTTATATCCCCCTATTCCCGGTTTGTTCATATGCCTATCAAGATAAGTCTCAAATGTGGCTAACGTAACTGCTTCAACCAGCTCATCTGGCTGTGCATTCCAGGCCCCCACCACCCCCTGTATAAAAACCTTCCCCTGCACATCGCCACTGAGCCTTTCTCCCCTTATCCTGAACTTGTGCCCAATTGTAATTGTAATTTCTGCCCTGGGAAAAAGCTTCCAACTGTTCACCCTAACTATACCCCTCTCAATTTTATAATCTTCTATCTAGTCGCCCCTCAGCCTCTGTCTTCCCAGGGAGAACAATCCCAGTTTATTCAATCTCTCCTCACAGTTAATACCCTCCATACCAGGCAACATGCAGGTAAACCTTTTCTGTACTCTCTCCAAAGCCTCCACGTCCTTCTGGTAGTGTGGTGACCAGAATTGGACACAGTATTCCCAATGTGGCCTAACCAACATTTTGTACATCTGTGATATAATTTACCAACTTTTATACTCGATGCCCTGTCCGATGAAGGCATTTCATTTGAAATATTTTAGCGACATCAGAAATAATAACTGGAAGACTTGAAATTCCCTCCTCTCCACGGACTCTCGTGGAGTTACATTCACAGAGAAAATAAACAAGTGGATAAGAATGTTTTCACAACAAGTTGTCACAATTTGAAAAGCACCGTCTCAAAAGGGATTGGGAGCACAGAACTGGATAAATATTCTAAAGGGGAATATTTGCAACTGTTGGGGGGAGATCTAGACAGAATCATATGGCGCTACGATCATTTACGTTAGAAATGAGGTGGGGGAATTAGTAGTGTGGGATGTAACCGCTTGGATACATGGATTTGCTGATATGACCACCTAAAATCTTGCAGCAAATTTAATCATTTTAAAAAAATCAGAATGCTGTAATGCAGCAGTTCCCAATCTTTTCCTATGTGCGGAACACTAGATTGTCATCAAAAGCTTTCACGGACCACAATGTATGCAAGCTATTTGAAACTCTGGCTGATGGGAGTGAATCTTCTATATCAATGGGTATTAAAAATGAAGCTATTTGTAATAGTTTGTTAAGCACAGTCACAAGTACACCACACTCGCCACAGCGCATTTTCCTGCAGTAGGCCTATCAGTGGAAACAGATAATGCTTAGCTAATGAGAAGGCTGATGTTGTTTTGCGGACATCAAAAGCTGGATGTCAGCTTCCAGGAATGACAGTCTGAACTGGTAACCTGGTTCAACATCATGTTTATTCTGATATTTGGTCTTCAACGTGACAAGCCCTTAAAATCTAATTACACAAAGGTAGGTTACAGGAAAAGGCATCAGAAACATTACTGCCTCGTCAGTCAATTCTAGGTATTTTGAACCAATGTGAAGCCAAAGGTCAATCAGGTAGTTAAGAAAACCAAGCTTTAAAGCACTCTCACTGAACAGTTCCACAATGCTGTCTTGTTGTCTCAAGGATGCCATCAAAGTTAGCAGAGATTTTGTATCCAATTGAATTTTGTGTCAGGAATAGGGAAGTACTAATGTAGCTGTGTTTTCAAAACTTCACAGTTGCTCTCTCATATCATCTCCACACTTTCTGTCATGGCCAAAAAAATCTGACAGATTTGCAAATGAGTTGTCATTTGACTGCTCAGATCATAGGGGTGGCACCATGAGGTTAGCACTGCTGCCTCACAGTGCCAGGGACCTGGGTTCAATTCCCGGCTTGGGTCACTGTCTGTGTGGAGTTTGAACGTTCTCCCTGTGTCTGCGTAGCTTTCCTCCAGATGCTCCAGTTTCCTCCCACAGTCCAAAGATGTGCAGGTTAGGTGGATTGGCCAGGCTAAATTGTTCCTTAGTGCCAGGTGGACTAGCCATGGTAAATGTGTGGGATTACGGGGTAATGGGGATAGGACCTAGGTGGGATTGTGATTGGTGCAGACTCAGTGGGCTGAATAGCCTCCTTTCACACTGTAGAGATTCTATGATTTGACCCACATCTCAATTTTCTCAAACACTGGTTCTATTTTGTCCTGCACATGAAAAATAGTCTCAAAAAATCAGAGACAGTTTAAGTGATTGAAAATATCTGCAGTTTGTGCCAATTTGGCAAGCCACTGGAAATAACGAAATGTTGTGAACGTTCAAACTTGAGCCAAGTTTAAAAAAAACTAATTGCATCACGCAACTCAAGACGACATGCAAGTATCTTTCCTCAGGAGAGGCAGTGGATCTCGGTGTGCAGTAATTGTTGGTGGTGGTCACTGCCTATCTTATCACCTAGAGCTGCAGATATTCACAAACTCAATGGACAGGCCTTAATAAAATTAACCATTTCCTCCAAAAACACTCATGCCATCGGCAGACATTTTCTTGCATTTAACGGCTCCCCACGGACGCTGCAGTGAATGGATGTTGCCAGTGGAGCCACCGTTCTTAGACATGTGTAACAACCTCATTGTGGTGGCCAAACGTCACACAGGCTCCATCAATGCCAACTCCTACACAATCAATCCCATTGTGAACAATAATGTAACACTAATTATGACACATACAAGGTACACACAAAGGTATTATTTCACCCCCCACCCCCCATGGACCACCTGCAGTACCCTCACAGACCGCCAGTGGTCTGTAGTCCACAGGTTGAGAGCCAATGCTGCAGTGGCAACAGCTAAAATAGAAACAGCCTGCATCTGAGACAATAGATTGCTGATCCTTTGGGGAAATCATGGTTTTCTTTGGAGTTCTGAAGGTACAAGCTCAAATCAAGTTCACTTACAGACCCACTGTTGTACAGACAGCACACTCATGCTAATGTGATTTGCCAAGTATCAGCATTGAACAATAAAACCATGATGGATTGCAGTAATGAAATAACATCAGCAGGGCAAAGAGGTGATTGAAACCACCAAGTTTCTACTTTCTGACTAACAGTGAATCCAGAGCTGCATAAAATAGGCAAAGGGCTAAATACAGGTTAAGAGATACTTCTCACACCTACGCTAATAGCAAATGTTAATGTCATTTGCCCAACCTAGGTGAATTATCCATGATAAATAGGAACAGTGCAAGTAGCCAGGACTGTACCCACATTCAACATGGAGACAGACACCATGTCCGCAAGCAATCATTGTATACAAAGAAATTGATCAAAGTCCTGCAGTAAAATGCAAAAATACATAATTCATCGCTATTACTTGGTTTATAACACGACTTTGAGTGTGTTGCAGCATCTTCACATAGCCTGAGGCACAGTTTATGCAAAGTTGCAAGAGCAATTTTTGCAGCAAATTCTTACATGCTAATATTCGCTTAATTGTAGAAAATGCTGGAAAAATATCAGGTGTGCCAAGATGCCAGAATTGAAGATGGGCAAAAATCTCAAAAAGCGGTGCAGCAGGAGGAGATTTCAAAGATAGAGAGAGGTGAGGTCATGGAGAGATTTGAAAACAAGGATGAGAGTTTAAAGACAGACTTTGCCAGACTGGGAGCCAATGTGTTGGGGTAAACAAGTCCACAAAGCAGACATCCAGTGTTCAAACGAACAGGAAAAGAAACACAAACCCAGGACAAGGGAGCATCTAAATCACATGGAAGCAGAAAAGGCTCTTAACTAAACTGCCTGCCATGACACAAGGTGAAGATCTTATTTCATATTATTACTCTGATCTTTAAGATCATGAGGTGTTTTAAGGTGGTACCAGCCACCAACTTTCACACGGGATTATCTGGTAATGTTGAATATTTTTCAATGCAATTTTGAGTTAGCAATATTTCAGCCCCAACCACTTAATTTACACAACAGAAGACCCTTCAGGGACCCAACTAGGCCAACACTCCAATGCAATACCGAGGGAGTGCTACACTGTCAGATGTGCTACTATTTGAATGAGATGTTAATCCAAGGCCCCGTTGGCTCTCTCAGGAGGAATTAAAGATGCCATAGCCACTATTGTCAGAAGAGCAAGAGAAGTCCAAAGATGTGCACTTTAGGTAGACTGGCCATACTAAATTGGCCCTTAGTGTAAGTTAGAGCGATTAGCCATGGTAAATGTATGGGGTTACAGGGATAGGATGGGGGAAAGGGTTTGGATAAGATACTCTGTCAGCGAGTCGGTGCAGGCTCAATGGGCCAAATGACCTCTTCTGCAGCCCTGGCCGATATACAACCCCCGCCAGCATTACTAAGATAAGCAGATAATCATGATTCATTATCACAATGCTTTTGTGTGACGATACCGTGGGTAAATTGATTGTGATGTTTCCCTTCAACACTAGATTTCAAGTAGTATTTAATTCATTGCCAAGAGATTTGAACATCATGAGTTCACGAAAGGTGCAATATAAATGATAGCTCTTTTGTTATACAACAATGACCGCATTTCAAAAAACAATCTATTATTGATGGTAGAATATTTTGGCATACCCTGAGATTTGAAGAAGTCTCATTTCATATAAATACAAGTTCTTTCTCTGTCAATGTATTCCCAACATACCATCATATTAAACTGTGGAATAATTAGTTGAATTTTGGAGCAAACTGCTTGTTCTCCTGGAAATCTGAGATTAGTTATATACAAGCATGATACACCACAGCTGTCCATCTTATTGTATTCTCCAATAAAGATGCAGTAATCTAGCCTGAAATCAGGAGATGGCACTAAAGAGTTATGTGCAAAGCTCTCCAAAAATCAGACTTGCCACATATTTCACTCAATTATTTCTCTCAATTATTTGCCCTCAAAACACAACTTCTAACTTCTTGACAACACCCCCAGCCCCCACTACCACTCTGCCCTCCCGTCACTCCCAAAAACACAATCTCTGCAGGTTTAAGTTGCTAAATTCAATGGCAAAGCCACATCCTGATGTTATTTAGTCCCATGTGACATTTTAACCTTGGGTCAATGCTGGTTAACATAGTAAGAAGTCTCACAACACCAGGTTAAAATCCAACAGATTTATTTGGTAGCAAAAGCCACTGGCTTTCAGAGCACTTGCTGCTCCTTTGTCAGGTGAGTGAGTTCTGGGGTGGCGGGAGGCGTGTGCGCAGAGGGGTGTGTAGGCAGAGGGTGTGTGCGCGTGTTGAGGGTG
This sequence comes from Carcharhinus amblyrhynchos, assembly GCF_965287045.1. Lineage (NCBI taxonomy): Eukaryota > Metazoa > Chordata > Chondrichthyes > Carcharhiniformes > Carcharhinidae > Carcharhinus > Carcharhinus amblyrhynchos. Next base: position 13,415,123 of record NC_137351.1, read on the forward strand.
TATGTGTGTGGGTGTGAGAATGCAGCCCAATCCATCACGCAAACCAGCCTCCTATCCACTGACTCTATCTACACTTCCCACTGCCTCGGCAAAGCAGCCAGCATAATCAAGGATCCCATGCACCGTGGACACACACTCTTCCACTTTCTTCCTTCGGAAAAAAGATACAAAAGTCTGAGGTCACATACCAACCAACTCAAGAACAGCTTCCTCCCTGCTGCTGTCAGCCTTTTGAATGGACGTATCTTGCAATACACTGATCTTTCTCTGCACCCTAGCTATGACTGTATCACTACATCCCGCACTGTCTCCTTTCCTTCTCTATGCTTTGTCTCTACAGCACAAGAAATAATACTTTTTGCTGTATGTTAATACATGTGACAATAATAAATCGTATCAGACGTGTGTGTGGTGTTTGCACATTCTCCGTGTGTGTGTGGGTCTCTTCCAGGTGCTCCAGTGATCTCACAGTCCAAAGCTGTGCAAGTTAGATGGATAAGAAGGGCTGCGGAGATGGGGGGAGTTGGACTTGGGTGGGAAGATGGTGCAGACTCAATTGGCCAAATAGATTCCTCCTGCACTGTAGGGATTCTATGGTCACTGAGGCTGCGGTCAGATGGCTTTGTTTTAAGAAGCATCATAAAAGGAGAGAGGGGGAGGTGGAGAGATTTAGGGAGGGACACCCAGAGTTTAAGGTCCAGACAGCTGCCGGCTGCAGATGGTGGATCAATAAGGAACTAGTGAGGGATCAGAATGGGAGGAACGCAGTGCAGCTATGTCAAAGGACTGGAGATATATTGCACAATTCTGAAGTAAATATCAATGAACTGTTGCTGCTTAATGAGGTCAGGCAAAAAACACAGACTGGGGGGAGGTGGGGGGGTGGGGGGGTGTGTGTGTGTGTGTGTGTGTGTGTGTGTGTGTGTGTGCGCGCGCGCGGGTACTAAGACTGAGAACAAGAGGTCAAATCAGCAACGCCCATCTAATGAATTTGTTCCACCATAGACAAGAGTTCGCTATCGAGTAATTCCCAAAGGAAATGTGGGCACGTGTATTTTGGGAAGAATGGGATTGACCATTCAACTAATTAGAACTGATTAGCTGACCAACACCTCAGAGTTGTAGAGGTTTATAGCATGGAAACAGGCCCTTCAGCCCAACTTGTTCATGCTGCCTTTTTTTTTAAAAACCCCTAAACTAATCTCAATTGCCCACATTTGGCCCATATCTTTCAATACCCATCGTACCCATGTAATTATTTAAATACTTTTAAAAAGACAAGATTGTACCCACCTCTACTACCACCTCAGGCAGCTTGTTCCGATCAGTCACCACCCACTGTGAAAAAATTGCCCCTCTGGGCACTTTTGTATCTCTCCCCTTTCACCTTAAACCTATGCCCTCTAGTTTTAGACTTCCCTACCTTTGGGAAAAGATTTTGATTATCTAGCTGATCTGTGCCCCTCATTATTTTATTGACCTCTATAAGATCACCTCTCAGCCTCCTACGCTCCAGAGAAAAAAGTCCTAGTCTATCCAGCCTCTCCTTATAACTCAATCCATCAAGTCCTGGTAACATCCTAGTAAATCTTTTCTGCATTCTTTCCAGTTTAATAATATCCTTTCTATAATAGGATGACCAGAATTGCACACAGTAATCCAAGAGTGGCCTTACCAACGTCTTGTGCAACTTCAACAAGACATTCCAACTCCTGTATTCAATGTTCTGACTGATGAAACCAAGCATGCCGAATGCCTTGTTCACCACTCTGTCCACTTGTGACTCCACTTTCAAGGAGCTATGAACATGTACACCAGATCTATTAGTTCTGTAACTCTCCCCAGTGTCCTGCCCTGGTTCAATCTACCAAAATGCATCACCTCGTATCTATCTAAATTAAACTCCATCCGCCATCAGCCCACTGATCCAATTGATCAAGATTCCATTGCAATCCGAGATAACTTTCTTCATTGTCCACTGTGCCACCAATCTTGATGTCATCTGCAAACTTACTAACCATGCCTCCTATATTGTCATCCAAATCATTAATATAAATGACAAATAACAGTGGGCCCAGCACAGGTCACAGGCCTCCAGTTTGAAAAACAACGCTCTACAACCACCCTCTGGCTTCTGTAAAGAAGCCAATTTTGTATCCATTTAGATACCTCACCCTGCACTACCTGATCACATTTATTGCATACACCAGGTGGTTCTGCTCCATTATGTCTGCACTAGCCCTTTGGAAAAGCTAATTAATCTCACCTCCCTCTCATCAAATTTACAGGTGCACCATAGAAGCATTCTTTCTGGTTGTATCACAGCTTGGTATGGCTCTTGCTCTGTCCAAGACCACAAGAAACTACAAAGGGTTGTGAACGAAGCCCAGTCCATCACTCAAACCAGCCTCCCATCCACTGGCTCTGTCCATACTTCCCCACTGCCTCGGAAAAGCGGCCAACATAATCAAGGACGCCATGCACCCCGGACATACTCTCTTCCGCTTTCTTCCATTGGGAAAAGGATACAAAAGTCTAAGGTCACGTACCAACCGACTTGAGAACTGCTTCTTCCCCACTGCCATCAGACTTTTGAATGGACCTATCTCGCACTAAGTTCATCTTTCTCCACACCCTAGCTATGACCGTAACACTGCATTCTGCACTCACTCCCTTCCTTCTCTATGAATGGTATGCTTTGTGGAGCACACAAGAAATACAACTTTATACTAATACAACACGTGACAATAATAAATAAAATCACCCGCTCTTTCCCGTATCCTTGCATTCAACCTCTAGTAAATCATTCAAATTTGTCACTCAAATTCCTTTCTCACAGGCAGAAATTGAGCAAATAAATCATAACAAAAACAGGCTATTGCATAGCTGGATGATGCAATTTACTATTTTTGATTTTTAAATTACACTTGTAAAACCAAAAATTACAGCTTCGTTCTCCTTTGCCACTAGAAGCACATGTGGCACATCTGTCGTCAGCCTCACACAGGCTCCTTATGGCAATGCAAATGATTATGGCCAAACTACAAGATAACCACGGTGGCACAGCGGTTAGCAGTGCTGCTTCACAGCATCAGGGACCCCAGTTCACTCCTGTCCTTGGGTCACTGTCTGGGTGGATTTCCTCCCACGCTCCAAAGATGTACAGGTTAAGTTGACTGGCTATACTAAATTGTCCGTTCATGTCAGGGGCATTTGTATCAATGTAAATACGTGGGGTTACGGGACTACCACCTGGGTGGGGTTGCCGTTGGGCTGAATAGCAGGGATTCTATGATTCTACGTTAAGAAACTGCTCAAGGCAAACCAACAATGCATCTGGCGCACAAGATGCAAGCAACCATTGGACACCTCAGTGCATTATGGCCAATGAAATACTTTAAGTGCAGTCACTGTGATGACATGGAAGTGTTTGTGCACAGCAAGCTCTCACAAACAACATAATCTGATTTTGCAACATTTATTGAGGGATAAACATTGGGCAGGACACTGTTGGTAGTACCGCATTGGAAAGTCAGCCTTGATTTTTATGCTCCTGTCCTGGGAGTGAGACTTAAACCTCACTTCAGAAGTGAGTGTGCTCCCAGCCATGGCTGGCATACAATAAGGATGTGGACTGCATCATGAAAATATTGGGAGCAAGTCCACACAGTCACAAACATTATACATTGCGGGCCAGTGTTTTCAAGCAATTTGACCTAATCTTAGGGGAGGCGATGGCCTGGTGGTATTATCACAAGGCTAATAATCTAAAACTCAGCTAATGTTCTGGGGGCCCAGGTTCAAATCCCACCAAGGCAGCTGGTGGAATTTGAGTTCAATAAATCTGGAATTAAGAATCTACTGATGACTGTGAAACCATTTGTTGATTGTTGAAAAAATCCATCTGGTTCGCTAGTGTCATTTAGGGAAGGGAATCGTCCTTACCTGCTCTGGTCTACTTGCGACACCAGAGCCACAGCAACATGGTTAACTCTGATTGCCCTCCAGCAATTAGGGATGGGCAATAAATGCTGGCCCAGCCAGAGACTCCCATGTCCGACAAATGAGTTAAAAAAAATCTATGCCTCCCCTGCCAAAGTGTCTTTCACATTTTATCCAATCCTAAAATGGACTCAGGATGAAATTACTGGAGAAATGTCATGTATTCCGACGTGCTGTTTTGGAATTCACTACAATGCAGGACATACAAGTTGAGAAACACTTCAAGAAATTTCCAAACACTGATGTAAGTACCATTCTTTTATCTACTTTGCTTGATCCCAGAGGCTCCTACCCTCCTTGGCACTCCTCTTTCCATCATCATTACACCACCTTCGCTTTATTTCCTCTTGGGTATTTTGCCATCTGCCCTATTTCCTACATCAAGCTATCATTGCTTCCCTGCCTTCCTACTATCCTGTTGCAGGTTTGAAAACCAGGTCTACTCTCTGTTTATTGTCCAGTATCGCCTGAGAGATCACTGAGGCACCTACTCCCAAACAGCTCAGTCCTCTTCTCTTACCAATACCCCCAGCACGCTGGGGAAAGGCAAACCTTACCAACCTCCTACTTTTCCCTATTCATCCATCCAAGACAAAACATCTTGCTTGATTGAGAGCTCTGCTACCACTTAACATTCACTGCCTCAATCATAAATGGAACCGCGTCTGCAGTGAAAATCATCCACGAGCTATGTTGTAGTAACATACCTCGCAAACCCACAGCCTCTCCCACCTAGGAGGATAAGTATGGGAACACCACTTGCAAGTTTCCCTTCGAGTTGTATAACTTGGAAATAACTATCATTGGGTCAAATTCCTGGAACTCCTTCTCCAACAATACTTTGGTGTATCTGCACCACACAGGCTGCATCAGATTAAGGCCGCCACAGCACACCACCACTTTCACGAGGGCAACTAGGGTTGTACAATAAATTCTGGTCTTTGACAGCAAAGCCCACATCCCATCGACTGCCTTCCTGTCAAGCTCTGCCAGAGAACCACTCACCATCCCCCCCCATATTTTCCTCTAGAATCTCTGGTCACTCGCCAAAAAAAGCCCTGGTCATATACAACCTTCTTGTGGATCACTGGAATGATCCTAGTCTTGATAGGAACTTGGCTCATGAGTGGTAACCTCTTGTTCCTGAAGCCTCTCAAACCTGAGCTAAGTTTTCCAGTAGCTGGCCGACACGAGCCACCAGAGTATGGGATGAGACTCATCACTAAACCACAACTTTGGTTTATTAAAAGAATTTGACATCGTCTTTATTTGTATTAATGGTGGAGGTCTCCAGCATCAAGCATTACAGACTAATTTTAAGATTTATAGTTGGGGTCCTCAAGCATTTGAAAGGAGTAGCTGAAGCATGGATCAGATGGTTCAAAATTAACTTATCATTCCACATTTTATGTACAACAAACTAAATAACCATTTCAAAATCTTGTTGATTGAAAATGACAAGAATCAGCTCAAATTTCAATTTTGAGATGACAAATTTGCAGTGTAACTTCAGGAAAGATTTCATAAGGAGATATGTATTTGTAAAGATGGTATCATACTGACTGGTATTTCCTTAATACATCTTTTAGACCCTCATTTAGTGTGAAAACAAACTGAAAATCCTAGTCAAATTAATCTAGATGCAAAGTAAAATCCAGTACCGAGACAGCAAGATTAAACCTTGATTACAGGCTAAAGGAACAAGATTAGAAACTAAAAGGCATGCAACAAGGCAAAAAAAACAAAGTGCTCTAATTTGTCGCGAGTGAAAGTATTTCTAATTACAGAAGGAAAAAGGTTCTTGTGGCAACAGGAATGGAATAAAACAAATGCATTCAACCAACGCCATGAACATTAATAACATTTTAATTAAAGGAAAAGATTCTGAGAATGAGTACAAAGTTCAAAAAATATTCCCCATTTGGCATTCATTCAGCAGTTACTCAGGAGTAGCACAGGCTTGCTTAAGAGACAGAGCGTACTAATTATAACCTTCAGTATTGGAGCCACCCTCAAGCACTTACTTAACAGGAGGGTAGGGAGTATTTTCATTTTTAAGTAGATTCACTCCACCTTTTATTACATAGAATTACATAATCCTATAACACTGAGACAGGTCATTCAACCCAGCTGGCATTTCTGAGGAGCATCTGAAGACTCCGGGTCTCTGCTCAATGGAGTTTAGAAGGATGAGGGTGGATCTGATTGAAACTTACAGAATACTGAAAGGGCTGGAGTAGGGGCGGTGGAAGATGTCTCTCCTAGAAGAGACTAGGATCCACAGGCACAGCCTCAGAGTATAAGGGATGACTCTTAGAACTGAGACATGGAGGAATTTTTTCAGGCAGAGGATGGTGACTGTACGGAAATTGCCACGGAAGGCTGTGGAGGTCAAATCATTGAGTGGATTTAAGACAGAGACAGGTTCTTGATGGAAAGCTGATCAAGACTTGATGGGCCAAAAGGCCTAACTCTGCTCCTGTATCTTATGATCAGTAAATTCCTTTCCCCTCGTATGTTCAACCATCTTCTCCTCAGACGTCTCAATGCTATTCCCTTCAACTACTTTATGCAGCAGTGAGTTCCACATTCTCATCACTCTCTGGGTAAAGAAGTTTCTCTTCAAATTCTCTTTTGAATTTATATCTTCCTTATTTAAGACCTTTAGCTGCCTCTCCACTGGAAATATCTTCTCTTGGTCTCCCATATCAAATCCATTCATTATTTAGAAGACCTCTATCAGGTCACCATTCAGCCTACTCTTTTCTACACTATATGGCCCCACCCTATTCAGTTCTTCATTATTCACACAACCATCATGGGGTCCCCATGTATTTCACATAGTGTGCAGGGATTGGCTTACTGGTTGAGTACCAAAGGTTTGGACTAATCGCATAGAAAATGTTCAAATCACACTGCTGCAGCTTGAGAAACTGAACTTGGTTCGTTTAAAACAAAACCGCAAAACTTAAAGCTGGTATCAGTAAAGCAAACAAGAGGCTGTGACACTGTTGTAAAAAGGTAAATGATTCATTTTCATGGGGAAGTGGGGGGCAGAATTCTGCCCTCACCATGTCTCAGCCTGTAACGTGACTCCAGTTCCACAACCAATTTAGCTGTCCCATAACTTTAATCAAATTCATCTAGCCGGCCCCTCAGGGTGGACAAGGTCAGGAACATCCACAGAAAAGCAGCCAGCTTAATCAAATCACATACCCTGGTCATACTCTCTTCCACCTTTAATGAAGTTCCACATGATAGACTGCTCTGGAAGGTTAGTTCACATGGAATTCAGGGACAGCTGGTGAACTGGATATACATTTGGCTTGCTCTAGGAAGCAGAGGGTAATGGGGGAATGATGCTTGTTGGACTGGAGGCTTAGATGGCCATTTTGGTTGGCATGCACCAGTTTGGGCTCAGAGGCCTGTCCTCTTGCCGTAGGTTCTAAGATTCTTCCATCAGGAAAAAGATACAAAAGTCTGAGACCACGTACCAATTGACTCAAAAACAGCTTTTTCCCCGCTGCCATCAGACTTTCAAATGAACCTTAAATTAAGTTGATCTCTCTCTACACCCTAGCTATGACTGTAACACTACATTCTGCACTCTTTCCTTGCCCCCATGTACTCTATGAACAGTATGCTTTATCTGTATAGTGTGCAAGAAACAATACTTTTCACTGTACACTAATACACATGACAATAGTAAATCAAATCAAATAAAATCCAAGAACGATTCCTTTTAAAAACTGTGGTTCCAGCTATCCAAGTGCACAGTACAAAATATTTCTATTAAACTATTGAGTGATTATGAGGCAAAGGTGGATCTACAGAATGAGCTGACAGGCAAGCCATGATCTTAGCTCGAGGGGCTAAATTACCTCCACCTGTTCCTACATTCCTTCGCAATGTGGAGGCATTTGGACTCAAGTTCCAGCTAGCTTTTAAATGCAAATTGGTCTAAGGAGCTAGAATTTGAACATGAAACCACCCCCCACCCCATTGGAATAGGGAAGAATAATAGTTTGAAGAACAAACTGTTGAAAAGAGCTTTTTGGTTCAATCCTTAGCTAGGGAATTATTGAAACTTACAGGATACTGTGAGGCTTGAATAGGATGGACATGGAGAGGATATTTCCACTAGTAGGAAAAACGAGAACAAAAGAGCAGAACCTCAGGCTAAAGGGACGATCCATTAAAATAGAGATGGAGGAATTTCTTCAGCCAGAGAGTGGCAAATCTATGGAACTCTTTGCTGCAGAAAGCTGTGGCGGCCAGATTGTTGAGTGTCTTTAAGGCAGAGATAGATAGATTCTTGATCAATAAGGGGATCAGGGCTTATGGAGAAAAGGCTGGAGAATGGGGATGAGAAAAAAACATCAGCCATGATTGAATGGCGAAAAAGACTCGAAGGGCCGAGTGGCCTAATTTTGCTCTATGTTTTATGGTCTTGAGTCACTGTTTTTAATCATTTAGCCATACAGTAAAATTAGATCTGTACATATTTAATGGCAATTTTTTACAGAATCAATTCTGAAGTATGGATTTATAATGGGAACATTTATGTAAATATGTCATGCTTTAATTACATCAGCACAGAGAAATTCTGCATCATGACCACTGGCTGGAGAGTACAATCACAGCGTGACAAGTTTACATCATATGAATTTATAATGGTAATAATATTATAATAGCAATAGTATACTTAATCGCAAATTAGGGACACAATAAATTGCTTTAATACAAGGATAGCTCTGTATCCCTTGGTCCAGTTACCTGCACCCAACAATCAATCTATCATCATTCGAAGGAATGATGAACGAATCATCATAAGGAAGCTTAATTCTTCTGGTCGTAGATGATATTCCCACAATCATCACTTCCTGTAAAGAACTAAATTGCAGGAAGGAGTTAGGAGGTCCACAATCTAGTCTTTTACCAACTCGTACTTCCTTTGTACTTACAAAATGCTTTTCCTGATTACAGGTCACCCTGATACCCTTTTCAGGCAAAGAGGTGTAGCCATGGTTCTAAGATGAGGGATGTAGGAACATAATTGCACATGCAAGCTCCCTCAAACTGCAAACGACCAGATAAAGTGTTGGAAAAAAATAGCATTGGTTGACGGATAAATATCAGCCAGGATGTGAGAGAGAGAGTTCCTGTTCAAAATAGCATCACAGGATATATTACACTAGTCTGGACAGCACAATGGTTAGCACTGCTGCCTCATAGCACCAGGTTCCCGGGTTCGATTCCTGACTTATGTCACTGTCTGTGCAGAGTCTGCATGTTCTCCCCGTGTCTGTGTGGGTTTCCTCCGGATGCTCCAGTTTCCTCCCACAGTCCAAAAGACGTGCTGGTTAGGTGCACTGACCATGCTAAATTCTCTGTGTACCCGAACAGGGGCCAGAGTGTGGCAACTGGAGGATTTTCACAGTAACTTCACTGCACTGTTAATATAAGCCTACTTGTGACTAATAAATAAATGATAGGATAGATATGGCTTAAGGTGCCGACACTATAGTTAAGAAAGCCTACCAATGCCTCTACTTTCTCAGAAGACTAAGGAAATTTATGTCAGCTATGACTCTCACCAACTTTTACACTTGCACCATAGAAAGTATTCTTTCTGGTAGTATCACAGCTTGGTATGGCTCCTGCTCTGCCCAAGAACGCAAGAAACTACAAAAGATTGTGAATGTAGCCCAATCCATCACTCAAACCAGCCTCCCAACCATTGACTCTATCTATACAAGCCTCATTTAAGTAGCCAGCCGAATTGAGGGCCCCACACAGCCTGGACATTTTCTTTTCCACCTTCTTCCTTCAGGAAAAAGACAAAAGTCTGAGGTCATGTACCAGCTGACTCAAAAACAGCTTCTTCCCTGCTGCTGTCAGACTTTTGAATGGATCTAACTTGCATTAAGTTGATCTTTCTCTACATCTTAGCTATGACTATAACACTGCATTGTGCACTGTCTCCTTTCCTTCTCTATGAATGGTATCTTTGTCTGTATAGTGCATAAGAAACAATACTTTTTACTGTATGATAATACATGTGACAATAATAAATCAAATCAAAAATGTCACCCAGAAGGGCACCTCCAAAAGTGCAGCACTCCCTTTGTGCCTTTGCAAGATTACATGCTCAAGTATCTGGAGTAGGCCTTGAACATACGATGTTTTGACAAGAGATGAGACAGTGCTACCCACTGAGCAACAGTTGACAATATGCACGCACGCGCACACTCACAAAAATTCAGATCATCTGACAGTTACCCAAGGCTGAAATTGAACTCAGGTCCCTGGTGCTATGAAACTACAGTGTTGGCCACTGCACTGCCCTTATGTTGGCAGAGGCATGCTGGACTGAATGACCAAAGAGCATTCTTCACCCAGAAGGTGGTAAATGTGTGGAATTCACGACCACCAAATGTAGCTGAGGCCAAAGTGTCGTTTGTTTTCAAGAAGAATTTAGATGTAGCTCCTGGGGCTAAAGGGATCAAGGGCTGAGAGGAAAGGGAGAGATCAGGATATTGAATTCGATGATCAGCCGTGGTCAAAATGTATGGTGGAGCAGGCTTGAAGGGCTGAATGGTCTACTCCTGTTCCTGATGATCTGTCAGCGAGTCGGTGCAGACTCAATAGATCGAATGGCCTCCTCTGCAGAGATTCTATGGCTCTTTGGACGATCCATCCATTTACCCACCTCTTTCTCCAGAGACCTGAAAATTTCTTCAAATACGTACTTAACTTTCTTTCAAAAATTATTGACTCAGTCTCCATTGCCCTTTCAGGCAGCATGCTCCAAATCACAATAAGGAGCAATTTAGCATGGCCAATCCACCCAACTCGCACATCTTTGGACTGTGGGAGGAATCCGGAGCACCTCGAGGAAACCCATGCAGACACAGGGAGAACATGCAGACTCCACACAGACAGTGACCCAAGACCGGAATCGAACCCAGGTCCCTGGCATAGTGAAATAGCAGTGCTAACCACTGTGCCATCATGCTGCCCACTTTACTGACCACCACCCCCTCCCACCCCCCCCCCCCCCCCCCCCCAGTAATTAGACACACACACACACTGCATCAAAGCCCCTGTATTTTCCAACCACTGTAGATCCATGCAAAGTTAGCAACATCACTGACAAAGTTGTCGGGACTTTGTCCAAGATATAAATTGCACAACACAGAAGGAAATGCTGCAGCTGCCAGCCTCCAACCACACCACCAACTCTGCAATAACAACCTGGCCAACAACAACAGCAACAACAACAAAGTGCATTTATAACATCCCTGAATGCTCCAAAGGTTCTTCACAGACACATAGCCAAACAAAACCTGACACCAAAGCACACAAGGGGAAATTAGCACCAGTGGCCAAAAGATTGGTCGAAAGGGTTGGTTTTAAGAAGCACTTTAAAAGCTGGAGCTCTGCAGCTGTATTTTCTAAATAGGGAAAGACTTCAGAAATCTGAAGAGCAAAGGGACTTGGGAGTCCTGGTTCAGGACTCTCTTTAAGGCTAACGTGCAGGCTCAGCTGACAGTTAGGAAGGCAAATTCAACATTAGCATTCATTTCTAGAGGGCTAGAATACAAGAACCAGGATATAGTGCTGAGGCTGTATAAAACTCTGGTCAGACCCCATTTGGAATATTTTGAACGGTTTTGGACCCCATACCTAAGGAAGAAAGTGCTGGCCTTGGAGGGAGTCCAGGAGGCTCACAAGAATGATCCCAGAAATGAAGGATTTGGCATGAGGAGTGGTTGAGGACGCTGGGTCTGGGTACTCGATGGAGTTTAGAAGGATGAGGGTGGATCTAATTGAATCTTACAGAATACTGAGAGACATGCATAGACTGAACATGTAGAGAACATTTCCACTAGCAGGAGAGACTAGAACTTGAGGGCACAACCTCAGGCTAAAGGGACGCTCCTTTAAAACTGAGATGAGGAGGAATTTCTTCAACCAGAGATTAGTGAATGTGTGGAACTCATTACCACAGATGGCTGTGGAGGTTAGACCATTAAGTGTCTAAGACAGAGATGGATAGGTTCTTGATCCATAAGGGGATCAAGGGTTGCAGGGAGAAGGCAGGAGAATGGAGATGGGAATCATATCAGTTACCATTTATATAGATGATCTGGAGGAGGGAACCGAGTGTAGGGTGTCGAAATTTGCTGATGACACCAAGATTGGAGGAAAGGCAAATTATGCGGAGGGTGTGGAGAGTCTACAGAAGGATCTAGATAGGCTGGGCGAATGGGCCAGGAAATGGCAAATGGAATTTAATGTTGGCAAGTGCGAGGTGGTCCACTTTGGTAGGAATAATCGTAGGAAGGATTATCACTTATGTGGCGAAAAACTGCAGCAGGTGACGGTGCAGAGGGACCTCGGGGTCCTTGTGCATGAGTCGCAAAAACCCAGCTTGCAGGTGCAGCAGGTGGTCAGGAAGGCTAATGGGATGCTGGCCTTCATAGCGAGGGAGATTGAATATAAAAGTAGGGAGGTCTTGCTGCGGCTGTATAGGGCATTGGTGAGGCCGCAGCTGGAGTAGTGTGTGCAGTTTTGGGCGCCATACTTACGCAAGGATATTTTGGCCTTGGAGGGAGTGCAGAGGAGGTTTACTAGGCTGATGCCGGAGTTGAGGGGGTTGAGCTATGAGGAGAGGCTGAATAAACTAGGCTTGTACTCGTTATAGTTTAGAAGAATGAGGGGAGATCTCATTGAGACGTATAAGATGATGAATGGGATGGATAGGATAGAGGTGGAGAGACTCTTCCCGCTCAGAAAGGATAATAGGACTAGGGGGCACAGCCTCAAGATGGAGGGGGGGCGGTTTAGAACGGAGTTGAGGAGGAACTTCTTCACTCAAAGGGTGGTGAATCTCTGGAATTCTCTGCCCGTTGAAGTGGTGGAGGCTGCCTCGCTAAATATTTTTAAGACGCGGGTTGATGGGTTTTTGATAAGAGAGGGATTAAGGGTTATGGGGAGAGGGCGGGAATGTGGAACTGAGCCACGACAGATCAGCCATGATCTTACTGAATGGCGGGGCAGGCTCAAAGGGCTAGGTGGCCTACTCCTGCTCCTATTTCTTATGTTCTTACGATTGAATGGTGGAGCAGACTCAGTGGGCCGAATTTGGCTCCTCTCTCTTATGGTCTTATGGAAAACAAGGTGGTTTGATGTTTGCAATGGGTTCTGTGCACCAATTCAAATTGTTATGCATCTAGGAGTGAATCCTGACATCAAAAATAACATTTAAGAAGTTTCACTGGTGCTCAAGTGATTTCCAAAACAGGACTGCAAACCTGTCTGCAGTTAACGTCGCAAAGTCAGAGGTGAGAGACTCTCTCACGTGACAGACCCGGCTTATTTCATCTCCATCCACAAGCAGAAATTTCAAATGAAGGCTGAGGTTTTGTTGCTCTCTGAAACTCCAGCACATTAAAATCCAACTTCGCAAATCACACTATCTGAATGTAATCAGCTCTGTTCCACAGGTGATGGACCTTCACATTCTCAGAACACACAGAAAAGGTCATCTTGCTTATTACCAATGGACATGTTCTTTTATTCAGTCAAACACACCAGCGCAACTGCCTAAGCATCTTATTTTTCTTCCAACCTGCTGTGCAAATGAGAAAAAACAGAAACACAGCATGTCTCATCATGTACAGTTACAGAAATAACCTCAGTAAAGCAGACAGTACAAACATATTTTTCCTGAATGCTGATTGATCAAATTACAGCAGATCATGTGATTTCCAGCCCTGAGTTTTAATAAGGGAGCTTGTGAAAAATGGGGGAAAGAAACGAAAATGTACAAAGTGTCGTAAGTCAGGAACAGAAGCTGGGGAACACAACACGGAGTGAAGTCAACATCACAAACAAAAAAAGAGACATTTTTCTGTGTCCAAACCACAACCAGGTACACACCCAGAACAGAATAACATGTCCCCTCTCTGACTGACCTCCAGCAGTTTCGGCTGTGAAATCTAACTCTATGCTACACATGACAGATTACGGAGTGAGTGAAATACCAATAATTGCTACTTCAGTGAAAGACAGGCAGGACAATGGATACTTTAAGTGAGATGTTACTTTTTCCAACATGAAAGCCTTCCTCAACTGTGCAATTAACTCAGCGAGACACCTCATGGATTTATCTAGATTATAAAACCCTAAAAAGCCAGCTTTGAATTTCACATGTGCAGAACTCTAGCACATTATAGTAGCAATGACACATATCTGTCTAAGCCTAGATTTGAAGGGTACAGACACATCTGATATTTGGGCCAATCAACCCCTGCTCAACATAACCAATACATAGAACGATAAAAACGAGGAGGAGGAATAGGTCAGTCAGCCCTTCGAGCCTGCTGCACAATCCATTTTGATTATGGAATTCAGTATCCTGATTCCCCCCTTCCATATCCCTTGATCTGTTTAGCTCGAAGAGCCATGTCTAATTTCAAGCAGAAATTAATAAATTTCGGTCTCAACTACATTGGGCGGTCATGAATTCCACACATTCACCACCCTCTGGGTGAAGAAATTTCTCCGCACCTCAGTTCCAAAAGGTTCACCCCTTATCCTCAAATATGACGCCTTGTTCTAGACTCCCCTGCCATTGGGAACATTCTTTCTGAATCTATCCTGTTTAACCCTGTTACAATTTTATAAGTTTCTATGAGATCCCTTCTCACTCAAACTCCACTGAATATAATCCTAACCAACTTCTCCTCATATGACAGACCTGCCATCCCAGGAAAGAGCCTGGTAAACCTTTGCCGTGGTCCCTTGACAGCAAGCACATCCTTCCTCTGATAAGGCAACGAGGTGTGGCCTCACTAATGCCCTATACAATTGCAGCAAAACACTCCTATCCCTGTACTCAAATCTCTCATTATGAAGGCCAACATACCATTTGCCTTCTTTACTGTCTGCTGTACCTGCGTGCTTACTTTCAGCGTCTGATGCTGAAGGACTCCAAGATCTCGTTCAGCATCTAACTCCCTCATTACACCCATTCAAATAATAATCTGTCTTCCTATTATTGCTACCAAAGTGGATAACCTCACATTTATCCAGATTTTACTGCATCTGCCATGCAGATGCCCACACAATCAGCCTGTCCAAATCACACTGAAGCATCTCTGCATCCTCCTCACAGCTCACGCTGCCACCCAACTTTGTATCATCTGCAAATCTGGAGATAATGCATTCAGTTCCCTCTTGCAAATGATCAATACCTCAATTAATATATCCTTTTTTTTTGGGAGTGCTCAGTTGACTTCTTGAAGCATTCAGCCCCTTTACGTTTTGTTGCCCTGCTATATATGGACAGTCACCTAAGGGGCTGACAGGTGCATGACCAAGCAGCCAAGAGGGAAACATTGCTCATGCAACGCTCCACACACTGCTCCATGTGCTGTTGGAGTTTTTATACTTGAATTACACTGCATGTACAGCGCAGGCCATTCACTCCATCTGATCTGCGCTGGCAATTATTCTCCAGGAGCCATCCCCACTTTGCTTTGTTTTGAGCTATCTGCATATTTTTCTATTCCTTTCTCCCTCTCTTATTCATCTAAGTTCCCTAAACTGTATCTATGCTATTCACTTCAAATACTCTGTGCAACTCTGGCAGTCTAACACAAAGGGTGAAGTCACATGGGATCAGAGGAAAGCTGGCAAGATGGATACAGAACTGGCCATAGAAGACAGAGGGTAGCAGTAGCAGGGTGCTCTTGTCAATGGAGGTCTGTAACAAGCGGTGTTCCTCTGGGACTTTTGTTGCTCGCAGTATACATAAATGGAGGAAAATGCAGCTGGTCTGATTAACAAGTTCACAGGTGACACAAAACTTGGTGGATTTGCGGATAGCAAAGAGGATTGTCAGAGGATATAGCAAGATATAGACCAATTGGAGACTTGGACAAACAAATGGCAGATGGAGTTTAATCCAGACAAGTGTGAGATAATGCATGTAGGAAATATACACAAATGGTACATCCTTTAGGAGTATTGACAGGCAGAGAGATCTGGGCATACATGTCCACCGGTCAAGTGGCATGCAGGAGGATAAGGTAGTCAAGAAGATACACAGCGTGCTTGCCGTCATCAGTCAAGGCATTGAGTATAAAAATTCGCAGGTCATGCCGCAGCTGTACTGAATCTTAATTAAGCCTCATTTAGAATATGGTGTACAATTCGGGCCACCAGACTACCAGAAGGATATAGATGCTTCGGAGAGGGCACAGAAGGGGTTTACCAGGATGCTGCCTGGTCTGGGGGTATTAGCTATGAGAAGTTGGATAAACTCGGTTTGTTCTTATGGAATGACGGAGGTTGAGAGGTGACCAGTAAGAGGTTTACAAGGTTATGAGGGGCATGGGGAGAGTGGATAGTCAGATGCTCTTTCCTAGGGTAGAAAAGTCAAGTACTGGGGACATAGGTTTAAGATGTATGGGGAAAAATTTGGAGATGTGCGAGGCAAGTTTTTTTTTAAAAACAAGAGGATGGTGAATGCCTGGAACGCGCTTCCCGGGGAGGTGGTGGGAGCAGGTATGATAGCAGCACTTAAGAGGCAACTACACGAATGCATGAATAGGATGGGAACTGAAGGATACGGAATGTGTAAGTGCACACGGTTTTAGTTTAGGCAGGCATCATGATGGAGGGCTGAAGGGCCTGTTCCTGTGCTGTACCTTTCTTTGCTCTTTTGCAGTAGTAGAAAAACCACAATATTATACCTGATCATCCACCTCAATCAGTATTCACAAAACATTCAGGGACAAAGCCACTTCCCAAATGTGACCATTAGTTGTAGGCACATATTGAGAAACTTGTTTAATTACAAGTGGAAACTAATAGTTAGCTCAGTTTTCAGACCTTGAGTTACAAGAACAAATTTCTGTAGTTACTTTGCTACATTATAAAAATCTGTTTCCATTTCTATCATACATTCATACTTCAAAAGGTTTGGAGGACAGGGAGGTAGAGGAGGAGGAGGCAACAGCAGCGGAGGGGGGAGAGAAACAAAATGACAACAGGCAGTCTTGCCAGTTCACATCACAGCTGTTATTCCTGGAACACAAACTGAATCGAGTCCTGAAACAAAACCACCTTCACTTCACAAACAGTGTGTGTGCGCGATCAACTGTCTCACCTTTCACTTTCTTCTCCATTGCAGCTTTAGCCAAGGCCAACAACTCCGGGTCTTTGGAGAGTTGGGCATAGTGCAAACTCTTGTGACCATGGTCATCCGTCAAAGTAACATCAGCACCACGATTTAAGAGGACCTCCACTGCGTCCTTACAACCATTCTCACACCCCACCATCAAGGCAGTCCTGAAATGGGAGATGACAGGTTAATACAGGGCCCGAGAAAGAAGTTATGACCTGGGTACAACTTTCTAGTTCCAACAGGCTTTGAACTAGCTGTGAGAAAAGGTCATGGCATGCCCAACATTTTTTCCTAATCATAATATTCTCCTGTCTCAACAATTACTCACTTATCTGAGCACCAACGATAATACATGTCTTGTACACCCACTATCTAGCTCTATTTGTTTAAGGTTCTCTTGCAGAGAGAGAGAAAAAGACAACCTCCATTATCTCTGTCAAACATGCCATCAGCAGCAAAGGTCAAATAAGATAACGAAGAGCAACAGGACCATGCAGAGCTTTTTTAGGACCACTTACATAGACACTGCAATGAATGAAGACATAAAACACCCATTTATCTTGGCTCAATGCTGACATCCTCTGAGGAAATGTGTCAGTCTGTTTGACTGGTCTGAGTCATAAGGCTGTGGGCTCAAGACCCATACCAGAGAGTAAAAATTCCAATCAGTAGGCTTTGAATAAAAATGCTTGGAGTGCTTGCAGAGACTGCACGTCTATGCCTGTATTTTCTACATAAACACTAACCAGTTTAAAATAAATATCTGGCATTCCAGATTGCAGGATATATTCCCGTACACCAACGCAAAAAGAATTCACAACTTTGGGTCAACTCAAACTTCTAAAGTTGAAGCTGCAAAGGAGGCAATTAAACATCATCCACCCCCCTCAGCTGTACAAAAAAGCTTAGCAAAGTTGACTAAACTGTGGACGTTTAGCGTGAAGTAAGGGCAGCATGATAGCACAATGATTAGCACTGCTGCCTCACAGCGCCAGGGGCCCGGTTTGATTCTGGCCTTGGATGATTGTGCATGTGGAAAACATAGAAACAAGAAGGTGTAGGCCATTCGGCTCTTTGAGCCTGCTCCACCATTCATTTTGATCATGACTGGTCATTGAATTCAATATCCTGATCCCCCTTCCTCCCATACCCCTTTAGCCCCATGAGCTATGTCTAATTTCTTCTTGGAATCCGATGTTTCGGCCTCAACAATATTTCTGTGGTAGTGAATTCCACACATTCACCACCCTTTGGGTGAAGAAATTTCTCCTCACCTCAGTTCTAAAAGAGGATTGTCTGTGTGGAGTTTGCACATTGTGTGTCTGCTTGTGTTTCCTCCGAGCACTCAGGTTTCCTCCCACAGTCCAAAACTGTGCAGATTAGGCTGATTGGCCATGCCAAATTATCTCTGTGTTGGGGGAATAGCAAAGTAAATATGACAGGTGGGATCATTATTGGGATCATGCAGGCTTGATGGACTGAATGGCCTCTTCCTGCACTGTAGGGATTCTATGATTCTTTCTTAACTTAATAATGTTTCCTGCACCTTAATTTGCCAACCTATAACTGGGATGTGACTTGACAAGTACTGATCATTCTCAGTCACTCTTTGGGATACTTGTAATCTAGATTCATAGATAAGGGTCTAAATTTTACTGTCCAGCCCACTACAGAAATCACAGCGTTTAAGGAGGGCGGACCATGGAAAGTTCTGTCAACCTTGGGCAGGATTTTACGGTTTCAGGGAGAATGCAGCTGTAAAATCCCACCCAACTGGTCTGGCAACTGATGGGGGTCGGGAAGGGTAAGGAGGAAAGAGGAAGTTATTTCTGTCTGACTAGAATGGGGGTCGTCTAAGGTAAGTTTATTTATTAGTCACAAGTAGGCTTACTTTAACACTGCAATGAAGTTACTGTGAAAACCCCCTAGTCGCCACCCTCTGGCACCTGTTCGGGTACAGAGGGAGAATTTAGCGTGGAGAATGTGCAGACTCCGCACAACGACCCAAGGTTGGAATCGAACCTGCGTCCCTGGTGCTGTGAGGCAGGTCCCTGGCGCTGCTCTTGCCCAGTGTGCATGCCCACACACAGAGTTCACTGAACTGTGGATAACCCAGAGGACACAACTGAGAATAGTTTAACTCAGCAGAAAACTATAGGCCACCTGGTCGATGTGACTCAGCCATCCACCATTTTAAACAGCCAAGCATCAACTGCAGCAGCAGTCCTTCTAATTAAACCGAGTGTTAAAAATTACTTGTTTTGCTTATCCCTGGAGTTGACGTCCGCTCCGCGCTCCAGCAAAAGCCGGCAAACTTCTGGATGACACATCTGCGTGGCCAGCACAAGAGCAGTCCGTCCATCCTGTAACAGATGGAGCACACAGGGATTAGGGAGATGCAACCTTCCTAAATCAGCAGCAATACACCATGCAACAAAGGTTAACAAGACCAGACTAAAAAAGTGTAAAGAAAACACTGAGGTTCCTTTCTAAACAGATACAATTAAACGGCAAAAGAATTTAACTTGTTTGGAATCTTGGTTACACCACACTAGGAGCACTTTGAACAATTTTGGTCTCCATGTTAAAAAGGCTACAAAGGCACTGGAGAAGGTGCAAAGTTTTCAAACAATGAAACCAGAACTGAAGTTAAAACTATCAAGAAAGACAGAACAGGATGGAACTGTATTCTCTAAAAGAGACTCAATTGAGGTCTTGGTGACAGTCATTAAAGAACAAAAGGATTTGACTGCATTGACATGGAGAAGATGCTTCCACTGGAAAAGGGAGGCCAGAAATGTAAGATAGTCACTGAAATCCAACAAGGAATTCTTTACCCAGAGAATGGTGAGGGTGTAGAAAGTCAGACTAGTTGAGGCAAACATTTTAGATGTACTTAAGGAAAAGATAGATAAATACATGTACACAAATTCACAGACAAGGGCCTAAATTTTAAATTTTTATCAGGAACCCAGGTTCAATTCTCGGCTTGGGTCTCTGTCTGTGTGGAGTTAGGATGTTCTCCCTGTATCTGGTTTCCTCCGGGTGCTCCGGTTTCCTCCCACAATCTGAAAGACGTGCTGGTAAGGTGCACTAACCCCAACTAGGGGAATTTAACAGCAACTTCATTGCAGGGTTAATGGAAGCCTTACTTGTGATTAATAAATAAACTTAAATATATCATGCTGATAGAATGAGAAGCAGCAGAGTAGGGGGAGGTTTGTAAGGAGAGTAAGCATCAGTTG
The DNA here is from genome assembly GCF_965287045.1 of Carcharhinus amblyrhynchos. Taxonomy (NCBI): domain Eukaryota; kingdom Metazoa; phylum Chordata; class Chondrichthyes; order Carcharhiniformes; family Carcharhinidae; genus Carcharhinus; species Carcharhinus amblyrhynchos. The sequence continues at coordinate 13,435,571 of NC_137351.1, forward strand.
GGCCAATTGGGTAGAATGCCATTCCAATGCTACAAAATTTCTGCATATCCCATCTTGGGCAATTGGCTGGCCAGAGCTACCCAAAGCAAAGTGAGTTTTACAAAGTTTACCCACTATTGCTGAAAAAAGGAACATGCTGCAATCATCAGAACAGACATAAGAATACCAAATTTCAAAGGGAACAACAATTTGTACTACATGAGAAAAGGGGACTGAGTTGGCAAGTGGTTCTGATTGGTCAGGGCGTTGCCAAGAGAATGCAGAGAATATTTGTTCTTCAATGTTTTGTTTAACTGAAAAAGGCACAATGCATGGACAAATCATAGAACCCCTACAGTACAGACGGCCATTTCGCCCATCGAGTCTGTACTGACCACAATCCCACCCAGGCCCTATTCCCATAACCCCATGCTAGGGTCAATTTAGCATGGCCAATCTACCTAAACTGCAAATCTTTGAACCGTGGGAGAAACCAGAGCACCCGAAGAAAACCTACACAGATGTGGGGGAAATGGGCAAACTCCACACAGAATGACCGAGGCTGTAATAGAACCTGGGTCCCTGGCACTGAGAGGCATCAGTACTAATCAAAAGTTCTTTCTGCCTGCAGATTAACAGACATAGCTTCAGACAAGCTTAAGTGAGTCAAATTGTGAGTCGAACGGAATCTTAAATTGGTTGTTAGCATAATTTTTAAGCATACGCTGATTGTTCAATAACTTCTGTCCAATTGTGCAATCATATCTCAAAGAACAAAGAAAATTACAGCACAGGAATAGGCTCTTTGGCCTTCCAAGCCTGCACCAACTATGCTGCCCGACTTAACTAAAACCCCCTACCATTCCGGGACCATATCCCTCTATTTCCATCCTATTCACGTACTTGTCGAGATGTCCCTTAAAAGTCACTACCATATTCGCTTCCACTGCCTCCCCCGGCAACAAGTTCTAGGTACCCACTACGCTGTGTAAAAAAATCTGCCACCTTTATTCTCATGTCCAAGAATCTCATGTTGCACATTTACGTTTGGAGCTTTGTAAGCACGGGTTCATCAAACATGGTCAGTTGCAAAGGGATGTGCTGTTTTAATACAAACCACCAGTCTCTGGAACACAACCCCCTTAGCATCACACTGGCACTGAAATTCACATACCAAAAAATCATTTATGTCATAGGCAGCAAGAATCCAGTTAGTGAAGAATACCACCTTCTGGGGTAATCTCAATTAGACTGGGCACTTCTCAGGAAGGCAAGTGGTGGCCTGGGGCCCATTCCTGAGTTTGTGGGCTTTAAACTGAGCAACAATCTGATCAGGATAACCATTATCCCAAAGGGCAGGTTTGAGGGGCCCTAGTTCGGCATCAAGATTTGCCCAGTCAGCAAGTGCTGCTTGGCCCTGTTTACGAAGTTGCCCCTTGTGGGCATAGTCTGAGCCAATTCCTCTCACTCCATGGGAGAGATGGTTGAGAAAGTTGGTTTCTTTTATTAATTTATGGAACGTGGGCGTCATTGGTTGAATCAGCATTTATTGTCCATCCCTAATTGCCCCTGAATAGGGGTCATTTTAGTGAAAATTACAGCATAGGAACAGGCCCTTCAGCCCTCCAAGCCTGCACTGACATGCTGCCTGACTACCCTTCTGGAGACCATATCCCTCTATTCCCATCCTATTCATGTATTTGTCAAGACACCCCTTAAAAGTCACTATCTTCCACTACCTCCCCCAGCAGTTAGCTCCAGGCACCTGCTGCTCTGTGTAAAAAAACTTGTCTCACACATCTCCTTTAAAACTTGAACATTGCACCTTAAACCTATGCCCCCTAATTGACTCTTCCACCCTGGGAGAAAGCTTCTGACTATCCACTCTGTCCATGCCCCTCATAATCTGGTAGACTTCTATCAGATGGCCTGGAGTCACATGTAGGCCAAACCAGGTAAGGACGGCAGACTTCCTTCCCTAAAGCACATTAGTGAACCAGATGGGTTTTTATGACAATTGACAATGGTCATCACAAGTCTTTTAATTCTAGATTTTTATTGAATTCAAATTTCACCATCTGCCATGATGGGATTTGAACACAGGTGCCCAGAGTGTTACCATGGATCTCTGGAATACTAGCCCAATAGCAATGCCACTGCTTCACCCATAAGGGTATGAATCTCTCTCTCTCTCTCTCAGGAAGTTGTGTGTTTATTAAGTCACTTTTATTATACAACAACCACCAACAACAACAGAGCCAGTCACAGGTCAGGAAGATTAAAGGAGAAGTTGCTTCTCCCATTCCCCTGCTTGGATGAGGACAAGAAGCTGCCACCACAATGGGGACCTTCATTGGTTGCCAAGTCCAAGAAAAAGGCCGAGTAACCAAGGAAACAGGCAGTAACAATTGAGAGGAATGTATACTGTTTAAAATTGGCTTGTTGCAAGAACTAATTGCTTTTGTTTGCTTAAATCAAGGATAGGCAAAAAACCCGTGGCCACAATGAACGATTGTACGTTCAAGAACTTTAACACAAATTAATAAAATTGCGACAGAAGTCATCATGATCGCGGAACTTCTACTATGGTAGAGACCGTATTAATGGATTTCCCAATAAGTTTGCATCTATATATGCCCTGTTTGTGAAGAGAACCTGAAGGGGCAGTGGTCCAAAAGCTTGTGGCTTGTGCGACCAAATAAACCTGTTGGAATTTAACCTGGTGTTGTGAGACTTCTTACTTTCCCAATTAGCACAGAGGAAAGGGAGCTCATGGGCTTCTTCATTTTAATTGGATTGGAGAGCACTTACTGATCTGAACGCACTTGCCAACCAATCAGCACCTTTTCCTCATGCAGCATTTGCTCATCTTGCATCTGCCCTGATGAGTGCAAGATGAAAAGCTTCAACAGCACCTCTTTTTTCAGCAATACCCAAGTTCTGGACTACAAAAGTTCATTCATTTATGAAACAGAAAATAATTATGTACCTTTAGATAAAAATTAAATTGTTTTGAAATTTTCAACTGTTACCCATTCATTTGCAAGAACAGTCATATCTCTGAGGTTTTAGCAGCACTTACCCCGTCCTTAACATTCACAGCAGCCTCATGGTCCAACAACAGCTTCACACATGCTGTGCAGCCAGCCACCGCTTAAGGAGAAATCACAATTAAAAGAATAAAGCCAAACCACCTGGATAATCCATTCTGCTTGATGTCAATGAACATGAAGACCCCAATTTAGTCTGGGCAACTCAATCAAACAACCAACCCCTAAATTTGTCCCAAAGAGCAGCATGACTGCAGCTATTCCATGGAATGGCCCCATTTCTATGAAGTAAATTCAATGCAATTCTCTGCACAGATGTTACAGACTTATGAACCCTCAAACATGCTTTTCAATCATAATTATAATATTAAGCTGGAGAAAGTTAAGTGTACAAGAAATCAAAGGACGTGGGAATAGGGCAGGAGCAGGAGTTGGACTCATGATCTTATTGAATGGGAGAGCAGACACAAGGGTCTACTCCTGCTCTTACACAGAACAAAGTACAGCACAGAAACAGCTAACATATAAGGTAAATCCAAAAGTCATCTATTGATAAATAAGTAAAAAAAAACAAAGGAAAGTACAGGAACAGTGGGTGGGGTGGGGGGGGGGGGAGGTGGTGTGCACTATGGCGATGGTCACACAAAGCTGGCTGGGGAGGGGGGGTGGGGGGTGCAGGCAGAGATGCACAATGTGGCGATGGTCACAGAAAAATGACACAATCAACATCCACACAAGGTGACAAGAAAACCTAGAACAATAAATGTGACTTTTAGTTCCATGCACTTCAAACCATTATTTTTGCTTGTAATAAATCTAGTTGTTGCCTCATCACTGCAGAACTGTGACCTCCAGAAAAGCCCATTAAAACCACCTTCAACGTGTTTTAGTTAAACTGTGACTCTAAAATCATCGCTAGTTGTTATACAAACAGAAAAAAAGATATCGTGAGACCTCACTATTATCAAAATACAACTTGACTTCTGAGTGGCAACACACAAGATAGTTCTATTCACAAAGATGACAACTCTCAGAAAAGACTGACAGCTCTGTTAAGCTTCAGTGCAACTTCGCTCGTTAATTAATGAAGTTCGACAGCACTAATTTGCTCGGATCACAGGAAATTATTTTGTTAATGAAAGCACAATAACAGTTGCAGTTGGTCATACGAGATTTATTAATAAACAATCGTACAGGTTGGGGCTTTCTCCACAAAATCGCCAATAACGTTATGCAAGGGTTTGACAGGGTCAATATAGAATCCAAGTCATCACTTGTGTGACAACCAGAACGAGAGGCCATAAACATATAATAGTCACAAATAAATCCAACTGGGAATTCAGGAATTCTTTACCCAGAGGATTATTAAAATGTGGAACTCATTACCACAAGGAGGAATACAGCATTCAAGGTAGTTCAGGGAAAGCTAGATAAGCTGGAGGCGAACAGAAGGATATGCGGATTGGGTTGGAAGAAGAAAGGGAGGAGATGGTTTGGACAGAGCACAAACATCAGCATGGCATAAATAACCTGTTTTTGTGTTGTAAATATTGGCCTATAACTTCAAGAGTGGCAATCTTCATAGTGACTTCCCTGCCCTTACCATGGAAAACATTAATCTCACCTGAGCTTCCTGACTTGGGCCAGCTGAGACTAAAGAAAGAAAGCATGCCCACAGCTATAGTGGGAAAGTGCAAAATGCAATGCAATGCAATGTTAGCATTCATATCGAGAGGGTACCAGGATCCAAGAACAGGGATGTACTTCTGAGACTATACAAGACTGGTCAGGCCCCATTTGGAGTATTGTGAGCAGTTTTGGGCCCCATATCTCAGGAAGGATGTGCTGGCCTTGGAAAGGATCCAGAGGAGGTTCACAAGAATGATCCCTGGAATCAAGAGCTTGTCACATGGAGAACAGTTGAGGGCTCTGGGTCGGTACTCGCCGGCGTTTAGAAGGATGAGAGAAGATCTTATTGAAACTGACAGGATGCTGCAAGGCCTGGATAGGGTGGCGATGGAGAAGATGTTTCCATGAGTAGGAAAAACTAGAACCAGAGGGCACGACCTCAGACTAAAGCGACGATTCTTTAGAACAAAAATAAGGAGGAATTTCTTCAGCTAGAGAGCGGTAAATCAGTGGAACTCATTGCCGCAGGCGGCTGTGGAGGCCAGGTCATTGACTTTAAGACAGAGATAGATAGGTTCTGAATAAGGGGATCAGGGGTTATGGAGAAAAGGCAGGAGAATGGGGATGAGTGAAAAAAACAACCACAATTGAATGGAGGAGCAGATTCAATGCTCCTTTGTCTAATGGTCTTATTGAAAGGGGAAGGTATGTTTTAAAGAAAGCGAATGGGATGTAAGGGTTCAGTCAAGGGCAAGTGGGGGAAGAAAAGAAAGAAGAGGTTGTACCATTTGGGAGCTTAGTCTGGGTGTTTAAAATTGTTACTCTCAAATGTTAACCATCTAACTTTTTCAGAGTAACTGAGAGGGTTAAAACTGGCAGAACCATCTGAAGGTTAGCAATCTAAATCACTTTGTTAAGTGGTTGTCAGCCAGTGTAACTGTCATGGGGAAAATTAACTCTTGTGGACAATCCTTACATAAGAAATAGGAGCAGGAGTAGACCATCTAGCCCTTCGAGCCTGCCCCGCCATTCAGTAAGATCATGGCTGATCTGAAGTGGATCAGTTCCACTTTCTCGCTTTCTTCCCATAACCCTTAATTCCCCTGTCTATCAGAAACCTATCTATCTGTGACTTAAATATATTTAACGAGGTAGCCTCCACCACTTCAACGGGCAGAGAATTCCAAAGATTCACCACCCTTTGAGTGGAGAAGTTCCTCCTCAACTCTGATCTGAACTGCACTCCCACCCCCTCCTTATCTTGAGGCTGTGTGCTCTAGTCCTGCTATCCTTTCTAAGCAGGAAGAATCTCTCTACCTCTACCCTATCCATCCCCTTCATTATACGTCTCTATAAGATCCCCCCCCTCATCCTTCTAAACTCCAACGAGTACAGACCCAGTCTATTTAGTCTCTCTTCATAGGCCAACCCCCTCATCTCCAGTATCTACCTAGTGGACCTCCTCTGTACTCCCTCCAAGGCCAACGTATCCTTGCGCAAGTGCAGCGACCAAAACTGCACACAGTACTCCAGCTGCAGCCTCACCAGTACCCTGTACAGTTGCAGCAAGACCTCCTTACTTTTATATTCTATCCCCCTCGCTATGTGGGATCTTCCAAGAGAAATCCCCCAGCGCACCATTGGGGTACCTCCAAAATGCAATGCTGGAGAACCATGGCCCATTAGGTTATGCAAAAACATAAAATAAATACTTGCACTTATATAGTGCTTTTCCAGACATCTGAAAGAGCTTTACAGCCAATGAAGTACATTTAGAAGTGCAGTCGCTGTTGTAGCAAATGCAGCAGCTCATCTTTTCTCCCACAAACAGGAAAGTGATAGCAATCAGATAATTTCTGTCTCATCATGTTGATTGAGGGACGAATATTGGACAACCCCACTGCTCCAGGGGGCACGACCCTGAGGAACTCCTGCAGCAATGTCCTGGAACTGAAATGTTTGACCTCCAACAGCCACAACCATCTTCCTATGTGCTCAGCACTCCAACCAGTGGCTAGTTTCCACCCTCTGTCCGCAACCCCCAGGTCCCATGGTCTCCAGTGTTGCTTGGGCTTCTTGATGTCACACCTGGTCAAATGCTGCCTTAATATCAACAGCTGTCACTCTCACCTCACCTCTTTTGCCCATGTTTGAACCAAGGCTATAATGAAGTCTGAGCTGAGTGACCCTGGTAGAACACAAACTCAGCATCAGCAAGCAGGTTATTGCTGAGCAGGTGCTGCTGAATAGCACAATTGATGGTCCTTTCCATCACTCTGCTGTGATTGAGAACAGACTGATGGAGTGCAACAAGTTTTGGAGCACAAGTCTTCACAATTATTGTCCTTAGTCTTTGCAGTGTTCAGTGTCTTCAGCCATTTCTTGATATCATCTGAAGTTAATCGAACTGATTGAAGATTAACATCTGAGATGCTGGGGACGTCCAGAGATGGTGTGTGAAATTTCCAAATTAAAAATGGATCTGGCAACCTCAAAAATGGGAGGGATGAAGCACAGGAAAGTGAAACTAACAGAGATAAGCCACCTCACCCATGTCCATCAACAGTACCATGTTTCCCACTGGTCATATGTACGTCTTGTAGTCTTGATGTTTGCAGGATCTTGTTAAGTGCAAATTGTTTGCTGTGTTGCGTATGTTACAAAAGTGTCTACACTTCAAAAGTACTGCATCAGCTGCAAAGTGCTGGGAGATGTCTGAAGGTTGTGAAGAGGACTATATAAATGTGTTTAAAAATAGCTATCTGCTGAAATTATGAGCTTCAGATTAGTGATTTGCAGACAGGAAAGGGTGTAGACACGACATTGAATCACAATGGGAGTTGGGCCGGAGCTGCAACATTCACACACCAACAACTGTTCTGACCTTGCTGCCCCAAATCTAGTTTGCTCAATTTTTACACACCTTATCATATTTGAAGCATTTAATTTTTGAAATGATGCTCGAGAGAGAATGGTCTTACCCTGGTTGAACGAAGTCAGAGCTCGCTAACTCTGCGATTCATTGTTAAAGATAGCCCCAAACAAATGATATAGCTTTGCACAAGAGTATGTTGCAGAAACACTTTCTCCACAAAGACATGTGGGACAGCATCGACAGTCTACGTGTACAGTATGAAACAGTGTGCTATTACTCTTCATTAAAATTCCAGCGGAAACTCTTATTCACTGCCTAGACATCCGCAGGGATGGGAAGGGACAGGCATCCGGGCCTCCGCACATCTCCCAGCGCCAGATTTCTGGCACCGGCAGTTCTGCGCCAATTTGAGCTGTATTATGTTTGCAGCAGCTCATTTTACTGCTACTTAAATCCTATTAGTGGGCCTGGAACTGAAGACTCAAGGCCCACGAGCATCTCCCTACCCCTGCCAGGCATCGTTCACTCAAGTAGGGCTTAGTATAGCTCCCCACTTGCGTGGAACTGGCAACCTGATCCTCCTGGACTGAGGGGGAGGGCAATCAAAGCGGTGGATGCCAGGGATGCCCCCTGGGCATTGCCATCTTGGCACTGCCCAAAGGGAAAACTGCCAGTGCCCAGGGGACATCTCAGCACTGCCCACCAGGCATGGGCCAGTGCCTAGGGGACAGGACAATCAGCAGGCATGGGGACTCCTGCTGCCACCCTGCAGTAGAGATCAGTGGGGGATGGAGGCGAGCGATCAGGGCAGAGGGAGCAGGGCGTGAGATCGAAGTGAGCCAACGCTGGGCCCGGGCACATCCAAGGGCAATTGAGCTGGCCAGCGATCAGTAAGGCTAGCAGACAGGGGTCGCTGTGCATGCACCGATCTCAGTGCTGACAGATTGGCACATGCGCAATGGCCCACTCAGCACTATGCTACCGGCCTCTCCAGTGGGAATAGGCCCCACCCTCAGTGTTCTGGAGTGAATCACGCTCGGGCACTCTGCATAGTAGAGTGTAGAAAATTCATTTGGAAACTCCTGCTGAGAAAAAAAAAAATCACAATTTACTCCAGTTTTTATGCAAATCCGACACTAAGAAATTTTTTGGGAGAATTGTCCACTAGAATTCTATTAAGGCCCACCTTAGACTTCTAAACAAACGACGAATTTAAGCAGCCTGGTACTCACCTGCATCATGAAGAGCAGATCTCCCATGAAGGTCTACGCTGTCGACAGGGCAATTTTGCTGCAAAACAAATTGATTTATTTAAGACATTCTTGAATGCGGAATTAATATTTAATCTGCATACATTATTTAGAGCAGCAGAGAGAAGCTTTTGTTCCTGAATGAAGCCTCATTTCTCTCCAGAGTTTTTTGAAAACCGTTCCTTCACAAGGAACAAGTTACATCACTATTTTTCAACCTTTGATCTGAGGAAGATAACCAATCTCTGCAAGTATAACTCCCAAATTAAGCTATATAAGATTCATTTGTTAGTGTCACAAGTTGGCTTACATTAATACTGCAACAAAGTTATTGTGAAAATCCCCTAGTCACCACACTCCGGCGCCTGTTTGGGTACACTGAGGGAGAATTCAGCATGGCCAATGCACCAAGCCAGCAAGTCTTTCAGACTGTGGGAGGAAACTGGAGCACCCGGAGGAAACATACACAGACACTGTGAGAACATACAGACTCCACACAGACAGTGACCCAAGTCAGGAATCTAACCCGGATCCCTGGCACTGGGAGGCAGCAGTGCTAATCACTGTGTATACTTCATGCACGCAAACCACTTTAACAACTTTCACTCAATTCACATCTTGAAGTTCTGTAAGCATCACTTTTTCTATTGGGAATTTTAACTTTTGGGACATCAGTGTGCATCATTTAACTAACACTGAATGGTTTTTGATAGATGTTTACCCCAACCAAGTCATTAGACAATAGGCGATCCCAACTCTAGTTCTGAACAAGTTATCTGAGTTGCAATGTAAACTCGGTTTCTGTCTCCACAGATGCTGCCTGACCTGTTGAGCATTACAGCACTTTGTTTTTATTATAGCCAATTCAACGTACCTGGAGTAACCGCTGCAAACATAACGGCTGTCCATTTCGAGCAGCATGATGTAATACACTCCGTCCTATGGGGAAGCAATAAAAAAAATCACTCGTAACAACAGAACTGTAACACAAAGCAGACTCAATCGCAATGAATTCCTTAACCTATGACAGCACTAAGGAACTCTGGCAAGTCATCTCGCTAATGGTTGTTTGACATGTTCCTTCAGTGGGTCACGCTCTCAACTCCACATCTGAAGGTCAGAGATTCAAGTTGCACCTCAGAAGCGCCAGTAAAAAATATGGGTTGACAAACCCAGTGCAGCATTGAAGGAGTGCCGCACTGTCGGAAGTGTCATCTTTCAGATAGGATGTTAAATTAAGACCTCATCTGCCCCCTTAGGAGGCAACATTTTTTGAATTTAAGCCAGGTAGTTTTGTGTGTGTCCAGGCCAATACTTATCCCTCAACCAACATCACCGAAAGAGGTATTCCGATCATTATTGCATTGTTGGTAGGATCACAGAATCCCTACAGGGCAGAAAGAGGTCCTTTGGTCCCATCGAGTCTGCACTGACAACAATCCTAACTCGGTCCTGGCCCCATAACCTCACTAATCCGTCTATCCTACACATCCCAGGACACCAAAGGGCAATGTAGCATGGCCAATTCACCTAACCCACACATCTTTGGACTGTGGGAGCACCCAGAGAAAACCCACATAGACACAGGGAGAATGTGCAAACTCCACACAGACAGTGACCCAAGCCAGGAATCGAATCCAGGTCCCTGGCAGCAGCAGTGCTGATGACTGAGCTTGCTGTGCCTAATCTGGCTTCTATGTTTTCTATACTACAGTGACCATAGAAGTACTTTATTGAATGCAACGCATTCGGGATGTGCTGAGATCTACAAAGCACTATGGAAATTCAAGTATTTAATTCAAGCCTTTATCCGTAATCATGCCTAACAATCCTCATTAACATGGGCAGTTTGTAGTACAATTACTAACTGCACTGTGGCAAATTTATCAGTGTAATCCTGATACCATACACTTCAGCTACAGAATGTCTGAAGTTAGAATAGTGCAAACTGGGTACGACTCCAGATAAAAGTTTAGTTCACTCAGCTTCATTCATCTCCGAGCAAGAGGAAATCAGTTTCCTCTGAACCAAGCAAATGAAAATGTGTTCAGCCCACCAGGCAGTAGAGTGGCAGGATGTGGCTTCAGGACAAATACAGCCAGCTCCTAATTGCAGCTGCACTGTGAAAGGAAACACCAAGCGGAGATTAAATGCTTTCTCACAAACTGAGAAGCCGAATGGAAGAATATCAAGCTCTTCAATGACATGTTTTATCAGGCTTGCTTCAATTAGGGAAGAAGCCATGCTGCGACAATAGCAGAGCCCTGGGAATGGGTCCGCCAGCTCTCTAGGAAGAGGATTTGGAGCACAGCCCGTCAAGAACAGAACAATAGGACCAACAAGAGTTTACAGGAAATAAATTAGCAAAATGAAGATGCCAGTGTAACCACTTTGTTGGCACAGGCAATCTAAATCAGTGTTACAGGGTGCAATGGCACACTGTCCACTGCGATGCAAATTGTGCAGCACCTTTTACGGGCACCCAAGATTTGACGCTCACTCATATTTTCTCTCTCAGACTTACCAGTACAGAATTTTTTAAAGTTTATTTATTAGTGTCACCAGTAGGCTTACATTAACACCACAGTGAAGTTGCTGTGAAAATCCCCTAGTCACCACACTCCTGCGCCTGTCCGGGTACACTGAGGGAGAATTTAGCACGGCCAATGCACCTAACCAGCACATCTTTAGGACTGTGGGAGGAAACCAGAAAGAAACACACGCAGACATGGGGAGAACGTGCAAACTCTGCACAGACATTGACCTAAGCCAGGAATTGAACCCTGGCGCTGTGAGGCAGCAGTGCTAACACCAAATTATACAGTGCAGAGCAGTTGTTATTTCACATCTATGTGAGCCAGTGTTTAACGAAGCTACGCTGAATAGATTGAAACAACAAAATTGGAAATTTAAACAGCATTGGGTCATGCATCCCAATAATAAGTCAGCACAGAAAGATTCCTTCATCAGTTTTCTTCACCTTTACAGTTGCAACAGCTTCACTAATCTCCTCTGGAGCTAGCATGCACCTTTAACCAGCCCAGAGAACAGTCAATGTATTTAAATCTTTCCTCCAGCCAGTGAATGGACAACTATTGGATTCAAGGGTCAACAAAGACACTTGAAGAACAAGTCTTCTCACTATAGCCCTGCAAACCTTCCAGTCTGGCCTCTGGAACCTCCCCATTTTTAATCACTCCACTACAGATGGTCATGGAGCCACATATTCTGGAATTCACTCTCTCAAATTTTCTGTTCATCTTTAAAACATTCTTTCAAACCTCCCTACTTGGCCAAGTCACCTCCCCCAAATGTTTTGTCAGGTGGCTTGATGTCAAACCCTGGTCGATAACGTTCCTGTAAAATACTTGGGGCCATTCTTTTAACAATAAAGGGCCTATAAACATGGAATTTGTTGCACAGAAATGGAAAAAAACTGAGAAAAACTGAAGTATTTCTAATGTCTTGGAGCTAGGATAAAGTAGATGAAAGCAGGCTGCTTAACTTGGACTGTGCTGAGAACTAAACAGAAATACAAAAGAAACAAACCTGCAGAAAAAGGATTAGAAGACGAAAATGAAAGAGCAAAAGCAACTAATTCTATATTAATAAAGTAATTAACCTATAGCTGTATAAAACATAAATAGCACTGGAGAAGACAGTAAGATTTGCAAGGATGATCCCAAAACTGAAGAGTTATACCCAACATGAAAGCCAGTACAGGCTGGGTTTCTCTTCTCTACACAAGACCTGACAACAAAGTTCAATGGTGTAGATGCTGAAAAAAATGTTTCCACTTTTTGGGAACCATCAATCTAAGATAGTCATTAATAAACACAATAGGAAGTGGAGGGGAAACTTGTTTACCCAGAGTGGTGAGAATGTGGAATTCTCTGCCGTAGGAACATATCTTAAGGGAAACTAGATAAACAGGAGGGACAGAGGAATGGAAGGATATGTTGACAGCACCAGATAAAGTAGCCTGAAAGGAAGTGTGTGGGGAGATGAGCCAAATGGTCCAGTTGAATGACAAATTATTTGCAAATCTATTTCTGGTTAAAAACAGATATGAAGGTTATGAAGATAAAGATTTTAAAAATTGACAATTTCGTTGGTGTACAACTGCTTAAAGTTGAAGGCAGATGGAAATCTTGAAAATACATTAGATTCTGGGGACAAAAAAAGACTCAAGAACGTTTTATTTTTGTATCTTTTTGTAAACAAGTTGGTCGCCTTCACTCAGAAGCAAAACTACATCAGGGAGCGAGCAAGCAGAGGGACTATTCCAGGATTTGGACTGACGGATAGTGGGGGGGATTCATACAAAAGACAATCTTTGGGGGCAACAAAGTTTATAAAAAGACAAGGCCAGCAGCCCAGACCAACAGGGAACCTTTTAAACTAAGTAGTATGGTGACCAAAGGTTGCTTGATGGGAGCCTGACATTTAAGGTAAACATGTACAAATAGAATTGGTCTTAATCTGTTCGTGTTTAACAAAACACTTATGCGATGTTTATTAGGCCTTTACAAATGATATACAAAATGTTTTATTACCACTAAACTTTCATGAAACAGTACTTAGTCACATCCGGCTGTTACAACCTTTGGTATAGTTTGGAGTTTTATAAAGCAATACTGTTTAGGTGCATTGACCCAAATAGGCGCCGGAGTGTGGCGACAAGGGGATTTTCACAGTAACTTAATTGCAGTGTTATGTAAGCCTACTTGTGACCAATAAATAAACTTTACTTTAACAGCGCGGGAATGAATTATGAAGAGTTTGAGTGCTTTCGGGGCATGCACACATGCTGGATTACAAGTCCAGTGATGTAAACAGCAAGTGCCCTTGAAAAATTCAAGATGAGATTTTGTTTTGGTTAGGAAGTAGTACGGAGAACTGTGGAACCAAAACAAATTAACGAGTTGAGCTATAGATCAACTACGAACTAATTGATTCAAAGGGTTGAACAGTCTACCCCCGTTCCGATAAGAGGCTCAAAAATGCACAGCAGTTTTGAATGGCAGTGACACGCTGATCAAATGCCTCAACTGCCCCTTTGGGTAAATAAGATCGATCCCACGGCACTGTTTCAGAAAAGCTTTGGCCAATATTAATCCATCTACTAACACCACTAAGATATATTTCTATCATTTATCTCATTACTGTTTGTGGCAGCTTGGTGTGTACTTAAAATTGGCTGTAAAGGCCATGGTTTTAAATGGTAACCCTCAGGGGGAACATTTTATTTAAATTCCTCAAATCATCGCTGAGGCAAAGCTTTTTGATGTCCAATCCTAACTGCCTGCGGGAAATAGTGATGAGGTGTTAAGAGTGACATGGTGGCACAGTGGTTAGCTCTGCTCCCTCTCAGCACTTGTGACTCTGGTTCAAAGTTGAAGTTTATTAATACAAGCCTTTATTTATAAATGATTACATTAACACTGCAATGAAGTTAGTGAAAAATCCCCAAGTCGCCATATTCCGGCACCCATTTGGATACATTGGGGGAGAATTTAGCATGGCCAATACACCTAACTAGCACATCTTCAGACTGTGGGAGGAAACTGGAGTACCCAGAGGAAACCCATACAGACACAAGGAGAATATGCAGACTCTGCACAGACAGCGATCCAAGCTGGAAATCAAACCTAGATCCCTGGTGCTGAAAGGCAACAGTGCTAACCATAATTCCGGCCTTGGGTAACTTTGTGGAGTTTGCATGTTCTCCCAGTGACTGCGTGGGTTTCCTCCGGGTGGTCCAGTTTCCTCCCAAACTCCAAAGATGTGGCCTTGCTAAGCTACCTCTTAATGTCAGTGGGATCAGTGAGGCAAATACTTGGGGTTACAGGGATAGGGGCCTGGGAGGGATTATTGTCTGTGTGGGCCGAATGGCCTCCTTCTGCACTGTAAGGATTCTATGATCTTCTTGAACCGCTGCAGTCTTTGTGGTGACGGTACTCCCACAGTTGTTAGGGAGAAGAGCTGGGAAGTTGTGAAACTCAGAATCTAACTGTGATCAGAAAAACAATAAACAAAGTTGCCAGACTAGTGTAAAAACCCTAGTGTTTTTTTTAATTGTTTCCCTTCCTGCAAGGAAGAGAATCTGTTGTGACTCCTAATCTCTTCCGAAATGGTCTCGCAATGTGGTCAGTTGTAAAAACAAACAGCTGCAAAGCATCAACAATCACACAGGCTGCAGTGATCGATGATCATGTCTCATTCTCACAATCAACGAAAAACAGTAAACAGAGGCTCATTAGTTCCACCCATCCCTTACAGGAGTTTTTTTTCCCAGAAGTGCTGAACTGCAGGCATGGAGAGAAAGGTAAAACATAAAATGCACTGTCAATGCTCAATAAACAAAATCCTGTACTCAACCTCATTGCAGAGGAGAACTAGGAACGTGAGCCTCCCTCAGACCCAGAGTGAAACTCAGACTAGAATCAACTTTCAAAACACCAAACTTAAACAAAATACTGGTTTCAAAACGTCACTGGGAACAAGGTGAAGTAGGTTGGTAAGAGGCTCATGTGGAATGCACACGCTGACATGAGCCTACAGGACTGCTCAACTATTTATAAAGAGACAAAACTGCATTTATATTCACAGCCTCAGGACAGCTAAACGTGCTCTGCAGCCAACTTTAAGCATGAACAGCAACACAGCAAGGCGATAAATGACATGAATCTGTTTTAGTGGTGTTGATAAAGGGATCAATACTGGCCCAAGCTTCTTTGTAACAGTGCCAAGGGATGGCCCTAGCATGCAAAGTGATTTCCTCAACCTTCGGACTCGGGAGAAGGAAATTTGGCACGTCCACTATGACTCTCACCAACTTTTACAGAGGCACCATAGAAAGCATTCTTTCTGGTTGTATCACAGCTTGGTATGGCTCCTACTCTGCCCAAGACCGCAAGGAACTACAAAGAGTCATGAATATAGCCCAATCCATCACCCAAACTAGCCTTACAACCGTTGACTCTGTCTACACTTCCTGCTGCATCAGACAAGCAGCTAGCATAATTAAGGTCCCTACACACACTCCACTCCACTTTCTTCCACCAGAAAAAAGACAAAAGTCTGAGGTCACGTACCAACCGACTCAAGAACAACTTCTTCCCTGCTGCTGTCAGGCTTTTGAATGGACTTACCTGCATTAAGTTGATCTGTTTCTACACCCTAGCTATGACTGTAACGCAACATTCTACACTCTTTGCTTTCCTTCTCTATGAATAGTATGCTTTGTCCGTATTGCACGGAACAAAAAATACTTTTCACTGCATACAACATGTGACAATAATAAAGCAAATAAGAATGTTGCCCAGAGTAGAATTAAATCAACATTTTCTAGATTTTAGAACAACAACAGGTGATCTCATTAAATCATATAAAATTCTTAACTTGTTAAAAGGACAAAAGGCTCATCCCCTCTGGCTGCGGAGTCTAGATTCTAGAATGTGGGATCAGGATAAGAGAGAAATCTCTTTGCTCAGGAGACTGTGAATCTTGGAATTCTATACTCCAGAGAGAAGTTAAGTAAAGAAGCTTATTTTCCAGTCACAAGTAAGGCTTATATTCACACTGCAATGAAATTATTGTGAAATTCCCCAAGTTGCACACTCCATATCCTGTTCGGGTCAATGCACCTGACCGGCACGTCTTTCAGACTGTGGAGTGAAACTGGAGCATCCAAAGGAAACCCATGCAAACATAGGGAAAATGTGCAAACTCCACACAGGCAGTGATCCAAGCCAGGAATTGAACCCGGGTCCTTGACGCTGTGAGACAGCAGTGCCACCGTGCCGCCCAGTGGGTGCTCAGAGTACATTCAAGACCGAGATAGACTTGAACACCAAAGGGCAAAGCAGGAAAGGGGAATTAAGATTGAAGATCAGCCTCGGATCTGCCAAAAAATGAAGAAAGTTCAAAGCAACAAGCAGCCTATTGCTACTTCTTGAAGCAGAAAATCCAAGTGCCCTGAGGGAAGAGGAGAAGGAAATTAACTTGATGAATCAGCCTTAAGAGTCAAGTTGAAAAGTTTCTTAGGAAGAGAGAGTATTCCCCTCCCAAGTTTTAATAATGGCCACTTTGAGTAATCAAGGGAAAATAAAGCGAATATTTACCTGCTGCATCTATTGCTGCAACATCAACACCATGAGAGAGCATTGCATTGATGCAGGGGACATCTCCTTTAGCTGCTGCCACATGGAAACTGAAAAAGAATAGAAATCCAAATGAAAATTTAAACTCTAAATCGTAGGCAGTGTTTTAACATGACCATTCATGGCCGGTGAACAGCTGCTACCATTTTACACATCTCCTTTTGAGTAGGTCCACGATCACAAAAGGCTTCTACCACACCTCAACCACAAAATTATACATGGCCAAATGTCGATGGATAAAGTGCCTTCAATAGACGGCTGTTGTCTGAATACTCAACATCAACGTGCTTCAGATTACACAAAGGCATAAATGTCCACAGAGCGCGAGAGAATCAAATTTGGACCTCTTCCTCTTTTCAACAACCACCCTTCCATCAAGAGGAAGGAATTGCCAGAGACAGCAGTTGTGCATGAAGACAAATGAAAGGGTTCAAACCCTAGGCAGAATTCTCATAAGCCCCCACCAGCCTGAGGGAGGATATGGCAGGAGGTCCAGAAATCGGTTTCAACCTCTACGTGAGCTTAGTGAGGTCTACCGTGGGGTGAGCCATGGCAGGGTTGGAAAAACCTTCCAGAGGCCGGCGTGACACTAATTTGCATCCCGTTAATAGGATGCAGATGAGGGCCCGACCCCCACACCAGATTCTTCATGATGCTGGCAGAAAAATGAGCCAGTGTGAAATACATCTGCAACATGGCATGCAGGTTATTTTTTGGTGGGGTGGGGGGAGAGGGACTGGAGGAATTCCAGTTCAGTGTCTTGGAGGGGATCCACTTACCAACCTCAGAACATTCCTGTTGATCCATCTTCATTCGCAGGAAGACGGTTTTCGGTCTCGCATCCAGAGATAAATCTTCATTTTCAGGAGGTCCAGCTTCTTTCTTCACAAAGTGAGTCAGTGATGTTGGACACCTCTTCAAAATGGCACCGGGACATGACGGTGAACTAAGCACCAGCAGGTGTGCCCTGCCTTGGAATATGGCACAAAACACCCAGCTGCATAACTAATGAGGTTGGCGCTGTAGGATTTGGTGCGTTTTCCCTGCTGGCCTCAGCAGCAGCAAACACCCCACACTCCCACCATCCCCACAGGGCTCATGCCTCAAAATGAGACCTTTTCGGCCACTGACTGATTATTTTAAAGCTTCTGTCACATCACTTGGAACATTCAAATCCCATGTCAATAACGATCTAATTAAGCATCAACACTGGAAGCCAAAACTTGTTCCAAGATCAACACAACTTTACTGAACCAAACTGAGACGCATCAAAATCCAAATTGGCACAAGGGTGAGCCAGACCTCACTTCATGCTGGTGTAAACACTGAAATGTCCCTTCCTGGTACACAAGATTTGGCACGCTATTGAATCAGGGGATCTTCAATCAGTGCATCCTAACTAGACTTTACTGTGCCCGATAAAAAAATTCTTGCTGACACGCGCAAGAATTCTATTTGAAGCCGCTCTGCCGATTGGATTCAGCCTCACCACGCAAAGCTCCATTAGTTCGCTTTCAGCTTTGCCAGATATTTATCCACACAAGCGGACAGCCAACTACTTAATTGGTTCAGTGTCAGAAACTATTCTGTTATTTGCAGTGCAATTAAGCTTTCCAAAAAGGAAAGGCTTAGAAATAACTCCTTGTTCTAAAATCTTTATGACCATAACTCATTTCTCTCTCTCGGCAGATAATGGTGTATTTATGGTTCCCTCTGGACCCTGTGAAACAATATCAACAATCAAACGTCTAACACTCTTTATTGCAGCTACATAAAAATTATTCTGACCTCCCTCTCAACGCATCACCACACGTGATCTCTCTCTTGTCCCACCTCCTTCCCTACCCCACCTCCACCAAATAACTCCCTTCCATTCACACCAGAGTGCATGATTCACCCATCACCAGGATTAATTTTGCTCTTGTTGCCATTGCCATCCAGTGTTTTGAACTCTTATTTTCTACCCCTCCTCCGTCCTCCAAAAGTTTCCTAGCTTTACACCCACTCGAACCCCTGGCTTCTCACTGACTCTTTGCATTCAAACCATTTCTCATCCTTGATGCTTTTAACCTGCATCTCAATCCTGGTCTTCATCAACATGCTTACACAACTGAGTGCGGGTTGCTTTCTGTCCCTGGACCATTAATCTGATCCTTAAGAACTCAAACTGGAGTGTGATAATTTTTTTTACTCATTCGTGGGACATAGGCTTTGCTGAATGGCCAGCATTTATTGCGCATCCCTAGTTGCCCTTGAAATTGAATGGCTTGCTAGGCCATTTCAGAGGGCAGTTGTCCTCTGGAGTCACATGTAGGACAGACTGGGTAAAGATGGCAGATTTCCTTCCCTAAAGAACATTAGTGAACCAGATGGGTTTTCCGACAATTGACAATGGTTTCATGGTCATCAGTAGATTCTTAATTCCAGATATTGTCACTGAACTCAAAGTCCGCCTTCTGGCACAGCGAGATTCGAACCCGGGACCCCAGAACATTAGCCATGTTTCTGGATTAATAGTCTAGCGATAATACCATTAGGCCATCGCATTCCGCTGGGCCACTTTAAGCCTCACTCTCCCACCACCATGTAATCCACCCCACCCCTCATTAAAACATCACTGCCAGGTCAATGGGACATGGTGGGAAGGACATCTGCAGAATTTTAGAGTCTTCCCCCATGTTGGTAGGGGGGTGGGGAGAGAGGTTGACGGTTAGAAAAGTTAGGCTTTCAGAGGCTAAATTAAGTGTTTAATTAAACCCCACCTTGTTATGGATTGACACAAGAAAGATCTAAAGTCATTCGGTGACTTGGTGATCTCAGCGTTATCTTTAAGGAGAAATCACTGCAGGCTATCCTAGCCCATACACATATGTCCCCCTGTATTCACTGGTTAAAGGAGACAAAGCACAAGGAGGTGATTGCACCCCAATTCTCTTTGCTGAAAAATTGTTCATAGAGTTTGGGAATCAGGAACCTCAAACTTGAGAGACAGAGAGCTGGCAATCAGAGGGCATAGATATAACATCATTAGCAAAAGTACCAAAGGGGAACATTTTCTTTGGGGAAGAGGAAACAACAGCCAAGTTGTTACAATCTGGATTTCATTGCCCAGAAGGGCAGTGGACCAGATTTAATAGCAAATTTAATGAGTACTTGAAAAGGGAAAGATTTATAGGGCTCCAGGGAAGGGGATTAATTGAATAGTTCTGTCAGCCAGCATAGACACGATGAGCCAAATGGCCTCCTTCTGTGTTGCATCATTTTATAATTTATGAAAAACACTCAGCATAAGAAAATATACATGACGGAAGTTGGAAATACACAGCATGTCCATGACAACCCTGGAAACTGATAGCAATGACCTAGCGTAAATCCTTTGTCCCACAACCAAACCACTAAACTATATTTTCTTTTTGCTGTATATAAAATCATAAATCCTACAGTGGAGAAGGAGACCATTCGGTCCATCGAGTCTGCACCGAGCACAATCCCACATAGGTCCGTTCCCTATGACCCCATGCTTTTACCCTAGCCAGTGTCCCATCGCTAAGGGGCAATTTAGCAGGCCAATCCACCTAACCCGCACATCTTTGGACTGTGGGAGGAAATCGGAGCACTCAGAGGGAGCCCACGCAGATATGGGGAGAACATGGAAACTCCACAGTGTCATCCGAGGCCGGAATTGAACCGGGTCTCTGACGCTGTGAAGTAGCAATGCTAACCATTGTGCCACCGTGCTATTTCTAGCAATTACTTGGATTAAACTTTCCGAGTTAGAGGATAAAATGCCAGAGAATATGTTTTTGCTCAGTTTCTCTCAATTATACTCTATAACAAACTGATCCAGGCCTTTGTTATCTCTAGAATTGGCTTTTCTGCCCTCTAGAAGCCTGAATTTCATCCAAAATTCTGCAGCCATTATCTTAACTTACACAATGTGCCGTTTACCCAACCCCCGACTCACTGACCCAGTCAAGCAACATCACTTCCTCATTTTCAAATCCCACCATCACTTCACCCCCTTAGCACTCATCTCCACCAGCCCAGAAATCAGCAGAGATCTCTTGTCCAAATCTGGCACCTTCACGATTTAAAAATCACTCCATTCCAAGACTGACGGCCATGTCTTCAGCTGTCCTAACGCCAAGGTCTGAAATTTCCTCTTCAACCTTTCCACCTCTCTCTCCTCCTTTTAAGACGCTACATCTTTGATGAAGCTTTTGGTCACCTGCCTTGATATCCCCCTGTGTGATTTCATGTCAAACTTTTTGATAAATCTCCTGTGAAATACCTTGGAACTAAAGGTGCTAGGTGAATAGAAGTTGTTATAATGCAAGGTTCAACAATAATTTAGGTGGTAGGTGCTCTTATTACAAAGGATTCTTGAGCTATGGCACAGAACTAATTCAGCCAAGAGCCCAACAATAATGAATGTTACCATCCTCCATAGAATATGGAGATGCAAGGGCCTATATACCTATCGCTAGACTATTAATCCAGAAACTCAGCTAATGTTCTGGGGACCTGGGTTCAAATCCCGCCATGGCAGATGGTGAAATTTGACTTCAATAAAAAAAATCTCGAATTAAGAATCTACTGATGACCATGAAACCATTGTCAATTCTTGGAAAAACCCATCTGGTTCACTAATGCTTTTTCAGGAAGGAAATCTGCTGTCCTCAGTCTGGCCTACATGCGATTCCAGAGCCACAGCAATGTGGTTGACTCAACTGCCCTCGGGGCAACTAGAATTGGGCAATAAATGCTGCCCAGCCAGCGACACCCGTGTCTCACAAATGAGGAAAAAAATAGAATTATAGAATCCTATTGTGCAGGAGCATTTTTCCCACTTCTAACCATGCAATTCAATTTGCTGTTTTTGATCACTTCCAGCTAAGGAACGGCAGCTGATGTTCCACAGAACTGGACACAGATTTGAATATCGTGATCACAGAGTATTCACCCTACTCGCAAGTTATAATTAAGCAGATGGCAAGTTGATACAGAATAATTTTTCAGGATATTGTCCAATTTAAACACGCAATGGACAAAACACAAGGTCTGGTAACACAGTAGCTCTGATAGAAAAAAAAGCGCGATGTTGCAAGATTTGAGAGCAGGGACACGATCATGATTTTCCAGATGACCAGTTATTGACTTTAGCCAGGCCATTGTGTATTAAATCATCCTTACTGCTGAATGTGCAGTCGCACAGACAATGAAAAGATAAGGAATCAGTTGGATCGTTCGGGGAGGGGATCAAGAAGGGCAGTTGGGGGGAGAGAGAGGGAGAGAGAGAGAGAGAGAGAGAGAGAGAGAGAGAGAGAGAGAGTGTTGAGAGGGGGATGGAGATTATGTGACGGGCAATGACCTACATGTTTGATAAATAAACAGGGCACACTCTGCCTCTCAGACACACGTTCACAAATTTCCTCACTGAACAAATGGCAAAAGCAATGTGTTCACGCAGGATTCTACAACATGCAAGCTACATGATTCTAAAAGTGTACAATTCAAACTGCACAACATTATTTCTCAAATAACAAGATCTTGGCTGCAACAGAACCGACCCGTTGAGAAAGTGAAATTCAATATGCTCGGAATTCAAACCAAGACATGTAAGAGCGACGGCGGACACTTACGCTGATCGACCCTCCACATCCAACTTAGTGCAGATAATTCCTCTTTTGGCAAGAACTGATGCAACTTTGTCCACATCTCCTTTCTCCACTGCCTTCAACAGCCGATCATCATATTTGCTCCAGTCGGACGTCTGTTTGAAAAGTAAAAATATTGCGTTAAGATACTTGATTCAGCAAGGCACACACAATATTAGTCTGCTAGTGTGGGCACTGGGGAGATATACAGCTCACTAACCGGAGCTTCTCTCTCACGCGTTTTCATGTTACACATCAGCACCTGTTCCTTCCAGTCTAGATAGGAATCCAACATGTGCAAGATTTAATAGCTCAACGTTGCAAGCAAGCTCTCTGCATGATGCAAAGATACAGTGTCAACAGATGGATTCTTGTATTACAGTCCAGATGACCAGTGAATGACACCAGTACAGTAGCCAGAAAGCAAGGGATTTAAGCATCCTGGTTTCTTCTCTTTCCTCCAGTTTCCTTTAGATCTGCCTTCCGGCACACCATTCCACACGGTTGTCACCCAATTGACCAGATGCTTGACCCATGTGTCTCTCCTAAGGAGCTAGACATCTGAATAAATGCAACACTGACAGTTACACAACACCAGGAACAAGCTACAAAGTCTAGAATATAGGAACTGGACTAACATGAAACCTAACTGCTTATGCCCGTGTTGTTGTTCCTCAGTAGCCTCCTATCAATATACACTTTTGTTCCTTTCTCCCTTAAATGCAGGAACAGCACGATGGCACAGTGGTCAGCACTGCTGCCTTATAGCTCCAGGGACTGGGTTCAATTCCAGCCCTGGGTCAATATCAGTGTGGAGTTTGCATGTTCTCCCCATATCTACATGGGTTTCTTCCCACAGTCCAAAGACGTGCAAGTCAGGTGAATTAGCCATGATAAACATGTGGGGTTACCAGGATAGGGTGGAGGAAGGGATCCTGGATAAGGTAAGCTGTCAGAGTTGGCACAGATTCAGTGGGTCGAATGGCCTTGTCTGCACTGAAATAATTCCATGTTTCTATGATTTGTGTTATTCACCCTAAATCCAACAAAGTAGCAAGCTGCACATTAACACTGGTCCTCAGGTAAAAAAGGTACGCCTGAATTTCCTATCGAGTTCATTAGTGACTACACTTTGATTTGATTTCTTATTGTCACATATATTAACATACAGCAAAAAGTATTGTTTCTTGCACACTATACCAAACATGACAAAAATATAGACAAAACATACCGTTCATAGAGAAGGAAAGGAGAGAATGCAGAATGTAGAGTTACAGTCATAGCTAGGGTGCAGAGAAACATCAAACTTAATGCAAAGTAAGTACTTACCAATTTCCTTCTGAAATTACTACAGAATAGTTTTCCACTGCCCCTTCTGGCAGAGATTCCAGATCACAACAATTGGTTGCATAAAAACCTGCTTTCTGGTGGTTAGGTGGATTGGCCATGCTAAATTCTCCCTCACTGTACCCAAACAGGTGCTGGAATGTGGCGACTAGGGGATTTTCACAGTAAATTCATTGCAGTGTTAATGTAAGTCAACTTGTGACACTAATAAAGTATAAACTCTTCTTTTGCCAATTATTTTAAATTGCTAACTGTTTGACAGGCTCTTAACACAGAAACAACATATTACATGGTGCCTTTAATGTAGAAAACTACCTTGTGTTGCTTCACAGAGCAGAAAAGGAGCAAATGCTGAGGCTTTGTTGAACAACTAGAAATGATATTTTTCTATTCATTTATGGGATGCAAGTGTCGCTGGCAAGACCAGCATTTAATGCCCCTCCCTACTTGACCTCAAGATGATGGTGGGTGGTGAGATATCTTTTTAAACCACTGCAGTCCGCATGGCGTAGCTAGTGAGCGAACTTCAGGATTTAGACCCAGTGGCACAGAAGGATTGAAAACTCGGTAAATTACATGCGTTTTGTGAAGAAAGTTAACCAGAGGTTGAAGATTCAGGATGAGGTGACTGAAAGGGACAGTGGGGGCTGGGTGGGTATAGGAGGATGCACATTGGAGGGTTTGCAGAAGACAGCTAGAATGTGACAAAGGAATTGGAGGCTAGTTTCCATTGGAGAACAGCTAACCAGTCTCAGTCAGCGCAATAAATAAAAGCAAATTACTGCAGATGCTGGAATCTGAAACCAAAAAAGAGAAAATGCTGGAAAATCTCAGCAGGTCTGGCAGCATCTGTAAGGAGATGTGAACATGCAACTTGTTGGATTTAGGGTGAACAACACAAATCACAGAATTATGGAATCCTTCCAGTGCAGAAGACGCCACTGGACCTGCACAACTCTGACAGGTGATGTTAGGCAGCGCAACGATAGGACACAAGCACTGGTACTGCTGATGATCTCAAACATTTACAAGGCAGTGCCTGACAAACAATCCATCAGCAAATGCAACAACTTGGATTTATGTGATAAATTGAATAACTAGCCTTTAACGCCATGAACATCCTACTATCTTTATAGAAACAATTACAGAAAATCTGACGCCAAGCCAGAGAGTCAGGTGGCCAAAAGTTTGGCCAAAGATGAAAATTTGGGTACATTAAAAAGGGACAGCGACGCTTTTTAAATTTATTTATTAGTGTCACAAGTAGGCTTACATTAACACTGCAATGAAGTTTCTGTGACTGTCCCCAAGTCACCACACTCCAGCACCTGTTCAGGTACACTGAGGAAGAATTTAGCATGCATAATGCACCTAACCAGCACATCTTTTGGACTGTGGGAGAAAACCAAAGCACCCAGGAGGAAACCCACGCAGACACGGGGAGAATGTGCAGACTCCACAGACAGTGATCCAAGCCGGGAATCGAACCCAGGTCCCTGGCACTGAGAGGTAGCAGTACTAGCTACTGTGCTGGGGGAGGGGGAGGGGGGGGTGGGGTTTGTAAGGCTGGAGAAAGTTAAAGGAAGAGAACACACCAGAAATCCACCAGAAACACACAAAAGGTGACAATGCACTTCAACTTTTTCCAATGAATCACCTTTTCCTCCTCCTCGTTTTCTTAAGCTAACAAGATAAAATAAACTGCCAATTAAAAAGTGAAACATTAAACTGGGGCATGGTCAAGAACTTCCAACAGCTTTTGTGGTGTACAATGATTTTTTTCCCCTGGTGGTGGTTTCATTCCAAACGTGTAAAACCTCTAATGCAGCCTCCACTGGGGAACCCACGGTTGATAAATGCTGCTCCTCTGCTCTGTTCTGATGCAGTGTCTCTGGTTTCAACCGGTTGCCATCCCGGATATAAGTCAAATCTATTTGAAGCAACAAAATATTAATCCGATGCCCGCCAACTAAAATAAAAAAAGGATCCGTCACAGGAACAGGAGGTGGCCATTCAATCCCTCAGACATATCCAGCTATTTAGCAAGAGCATAGCTGAATTGTATCTCAATTCTAATTATCTCCAATTCCCTAGCCTCCAGCAATTTTTTTTTGCGGGGGTTGGAGACTTCCAAATTTCTTTGACCCACATGCTTCCTGACATCACCCCAGAATGAGCTGGCTCTAATTTTAAGGATCATACCACCCAGAGTTTATTCCTATAAAACCCTAATCTCTAGCAACTTCTAGGAGAGCCAATATAGTTACATGTTTCCCTTTCTAATTCATGCCTCGTTGTAGTCCTGTGAAACATCTTGGGATGATTTAGTATGTTAAAGGAACTTCATAAATGCAAGTCGCATTTCATAGAGTTCCTGTAGAGTGGGAAGTCATTCTGTCCATTTTGCCAACAATCCCACTCAGATCCTATTACCGTAACCCCACAAATTTACCCTGCTAAATCACCCTGACACTAAAGGCAATTTAGCACAGCCAATCCACCTAACGTGCACATCTTTGGACTGTGGGAGGAAACCAGAGCACCCAGAGGAAACCCACGCAGACACATGAAAAATATGCAAACTCCATACAGTCATTCAAGGCCAGAATTGAACCTGGGTTCCTGGCACGGTGAAGCAGCAGTGCTAACCACCATGCCACTGTTTCCTACTTTATTGTCTGCAAGTGTTCCAGATGCCCAGAGACTGCAAAAGCTGCTTTCATTTACAATTTCTTCCACGTTCACCACCGAGAGTTCCAACTCCCACTGGATTTTGGGTCTGTGCACACTTGTTGTGTTCTGTACCTCACCATCTGTCCACAGCTGTGGATGTGTGAAATTAGGATTGGACTCCGTGAAGATGCAACGACAAACATCTGGAATTGGGAGCCTTACTGATCTCCCCACTCCCCAAAACCTTTATGAGCTCTCACACTCAAGACTCGATGGCACACTCAGAACCATGAAGGGAAATGCATTCACTCATCAAGTCATGGGGGTGAGGGGGAGATGGAGATTGGGAAGGAGAATACTAAAAGTAAAAACTCAGTGATGAGTTGACCCATGCAGATCTGGAAGAATCCAGTTCTGGCCTTTCATCTACGTGATAAAGGTGTACAGATAATTGTTTTTAATTGGGGGGAAAGAGGGGAATTGACTTTCAATTCCTGACGACAAACAAGTGGAATGGAAGAGAAATGGCTTGCATTTCTATAGCACCTTTCACAACCTCAGACATCCTAACAATCTACAATCAATGGAGGATAGATACTGTTTATAGCGAAGGCAACAACAAAGCAAATTTGTAAACAGCCATGTGATAACTTGGTTTACCTGGTTGTTATCTTTAAATCTAGACTGACAAATAAATACTGGGCAGGACACCAGGAGAACAGCCATGCTTTTTGGCATATTTCTGCAAGATTTTATATGTACCCAAGGACCTTGGTTTAATGCCTCATTGGAGAGATGGTATCTTCAACAGTGCAGCACTCACTCAGTACTGCTACTGTGCAGCTGCCTAGTTTATGTGCATACATACGCGTGCATGCCTGCAAGATCATCTGGTGAGCAACAGGCCAACTCCTTACCTGGACACTTACAAGAAAGTGAGGCTTAAAAAAAAAAATCACAGCAGCATTATCAAAGAAAACTTGGTGCGGAGTTCTATAAGGAAATGTTCAGACATGCAATCAAAGCTTGGTCAAAAAGGTAGGCTTTAAGGAATGTCTTAAAGGAGTAGTGCAAGGTTGGGAGGTGGAAAGGGTTAGGGAGGGGCAGCTTGGGAAATATTTCACCTTGTCACAGTTTGAATCTTATATATACACAGGCAATGAAAGTTCTACTGGACTAAGAAGAGCGGGGGAACAAGAGATAGCCTGCATCAACGAGGTTTCTCTTGTGGGAATATTTCTACTGGAAATAATTGTAAAATATTTGAAATTCCTCTCTGAAAATATCAAAATTCCTTTGTAATGTTACAAGGGCACCAAAGTATTTAAATAATTGCTTTGCCATTTATAAAGTATTTAAGTTGTTGTGAAAATAACAGAGTTAAATTGCTCAAGTCTGTTGCAACTCAAATCGACCAGGCTGAAAGTACCAGGTGTCAGGGACACAGGCAACAAACAAAACACAACGTCATCAGGAGATAAAACACAGAAAGATACAACTAAACTCAAATACAGGAATAAAATTTCTTGACTGTTTAGATGTCGTCTGGAGCTAGTCTGACAGCTTTATGACATCACTTGAACTCAACTGGATTACAGTCCATTGATTCACTTCCACACATCTATTACAGAAAGCCTCTGAACCACTTTGGATCAATAGTGTCTAAATTCTGCAGCAGCCAGCGGAAACTCTATCATCTCTCGTTTAAAGCACCCCGTGCTCAGCCAAGGTGCAATATTAACCCGCCACTCCAATAAATTGCACCCCAAATCAACACAAGAGATGATCAAAGGGAAGCTACACGTCACATTCGCAAGCATGTAAACTTCCAAATACTGACTGGAACTACAATTAGAGTAAAAACACTCTCCACCATCAGCGACAGATACCTACAAAGGGCACAGAGGCACAGGAGAACCAACGCTTCATGCTGATTAAGGATGCTGCTGACGCTCAGGGGAGATTTACAATCGTAAAAGAGCAGCTGGCTATAAATCTTCAATTCTGCAATTTGCACGGTGCAGGCTAGGGCCAGAAAGCACAAGTAGCTGCTACAACAGGCTCCGTACTGTCCGACAACTTAAGAAGAATTGCATGGTCTCAGTTCATGATCCTGCAGGAGCATTTTGCTAAATTCTCTTCATCTTCTGCCTCTTCTTGTGACTGCATTACTCCTCGGGAGGATTTATTTGCTGCTGTTGTGTTTCCAGTGCCGTTTCAGAAACCACAGACTGCCGCCCAGAGATTAAAACACAGCCAGGTAGAGTAGCTCCTCCCCTTCCTCCAGCAACAGTGCCGAGTCCTTTTGATGCTCTTCGGTTTGATTCCAGTTCTTCTCCGCACAAGTAGCCGCTACGCAAGGTCTTCAAGCTCTGTCGGCTGGGCTGGGCAGGGCACGCCACAGTGGCTTGTGCCAAGTGTAAGTAAAGCTTTTAACTGGACTCTAAAATATCACACCCTGATCACAGTAAACAGGCCATCAGTCAGCCAACTCCTTCATTTTTGACCTCACAACCTTCTGAGAGATGTCTGCAAGGTATGGCTAATAATAATTCTGTGCATGCATAGCCAGTGAGTAATGGAGTGTCAAGCTATCATTAAAGCCAAAGAGGCCTAGAGAAGAACTGTGGTACCATCGAGGCATGTTTTGCAGATTCTACAAATAGTCAGCTCCAACAGCGAGAAGCAAGGCCCAGAAAGCCTTTGGCTGACCTTCGAGTAGCATCAAATGACTGATCAACCAGCACAGTTCCTACCAGGATGCCTGCTCTCCCTACACGACACCCTGATTGCATCACCATTTTTAGAGGCAGATTAGGATTCTCCACCTCGACTATAAAGTTTCACGAGTACGTTTCCCAGCCTTGCAATTCCCTGCCAAAGCATCTCACTCTGTACTGTCCAGGGCAAAATACATGTCAGCAGCAACTTGCAATAACATTGTCACAAGCAAGTCACAGTCAATCACACAAGGAGAAACATATCGTGCTACTGGCCAGGACATGTATTTTAAACCATGTGCCCTAAATATATTTCCAGCTACAGCAATTGATATTTTCATTTGGAATTTAAGACTATTAAAAACACAGGATACTAGAATACTCAGTTTCATCTGATGAGCCGTCGCCAACCTCTGACCAGGAGACGACAGACTGCATTCCTGAAAATCCTACAAGTGGGAGATTGAGTGTTAAATTTAAGGTGACTTCTCAGATCAGAGTAACCTCTCTCAGCCAAGTTGCCATGGGCATAAGATGTATGAACGTACAAGTTAGGAGCAGGAGTGGGCCACTCAGCCCCTCTATGAATTCAATAAATTCATGGCTGAACTGAATTGTAACCTCAACGCCTCATTCCTGCCTCCCCGCAATAACCTTTCATCCCCTTGTTAATCAAAAATCTAAGAAAATGCTAGAAAATCTCAGCATAGGTACTGAGGGGAGGTCATTTCTCCTGGCTGAGGAACCCAAACATAGGTGCATAGTCTCAGGATAAGGGATTGACCATGTAGGATCAAGTCAAGGAGAGTATCTTCACCCAGAGGGTTATGAATCTTTGGCATTGACAACCCCAAAGGGTTGATGGGTATATTTAAAATGGAGACAGATTTTACTGGGAGCTGGTGGGAAAACGGAGTTGTGGCAGAATAACAACAATGGAGGAACAGGCTTCAGGAGCGAATGGCTTACTCCTGCTCCTATTTATTAACATAGAACCACGTAAGGTAGCGGTCAGGTGACCAAATGCTTGATGAAAGAGGTGGGTTTTAAGGTGCATCTTAAACGTGGAAAGCAAGGTAGAGAGGCAGAAAGACGAAAGTAAAAACAGAGCTTGGGGCTTAGGCAGTTCAAAGAATAGCCACTGCCACCAGTGGTGGAATGTTTATAATTGGGAAAGCATCAGAATCAGAGAAATGCAAATATAGAACCATAAAATCCCAGAAAGAGACCATCCAGTCTATCGTGTCTGTACTGACTCTCCAAAAGAGCATCCCATCCAGGAACTTCTCTCTGCCCCATCCCCCTAATCCCACGCATTTACCATGGTTCTTCCACCTAACCAACACACAGCTTCAGCACTAAGGGACAGTTTAACATGGCCAATCAACCTAACTTGCACGTTTTAGATTGTGGGAGGAAACCGGAGCAAACTCACGCAGACACAGGGAGAATGTGCAAATCAAGCCGAGAATTGAACCCGGGTCCCTGGTGCTATGAGACAGCAGTGCTAACCACTGTGCTGGAGGATTGTGGGTTTGCCACATTTTCTTGTTCAAGGATGGGTAAGCCGATGAATGAATCAAGAAGTGTTCAGCTGTCCTTTGGATAAATGCAGGTTTGGGAGGGAGGGTAGGTAACAGCGATTCTAACAAACCACAAGGAAATCAAAGATACGTTAGGCGCCACCTACGCTGTATCCAGCATCTGTTTTTATATAGCACCTTCTTGATCTCAAAATGTCACAAAGTGCTTTATAACCAAAGTGTTCTTTAGAGTATGTTTATATTGCTCTATGGGAAAATTATAGAGGGCAAACTTGCACACAGAAACTCCTACCAGCTGCTATGGCAGATCAACCATGATCTGGTTAGGATCTGGGTAAGGAGCTTTATGAAACAGAATCTGACACTGAGCCACATGGAGAGATATCAAAATAGGTGACCAAAAGCTAGGTCAAAAGAGATACATTTTAAGGAGAGTCTTAAAGAAAGACTGAGAAGGGGAGAAGTTTAGTGAGGGAATTCCAGGGCTGAGGGTCTAGGCAGCTGAACAAATTGTACAACATTGTTCATTGTACAACATTGTTCATTGTACAACAGTTCTATTTAATCCCTGAAAATACAACACCTTTTAGCCTTTGCCAATAGGTACTGATAAAAGGAGATTGTTTCCCTTGGCTGGGGAACCCAAACTTGATTACTTGTCAAGACTCTCATTCCAAACATAACCTTGTAAATTGAGTTTGTGTCTGTGTTCGACCTGTTTGTGAACACAACTCCTCACTCACCTGATGAAGGAGCCTGAGACTCTGAAAGCTAGTGCCAAATAAACCTATTGGACTTTAACCTGGTTGTGAGACTTCTTACTATGCTTACCGCAGTCCAACACCAGCATCTCCACATCATGGGGAACCCAAATACAGGTGCATAGTCTCAGAATAAGGGATTGATCGTGTAGGACCAAGACAAGAGTACCTTCTTTGAAACTGCGCTGAGGAATTGGTTGTGCCCATTTTAAAGAAGGCACCTCTGACAGTGCAGAGCTCCCTCAGCACCACGGGGGGAATGGCACTCTGGGTTTTCTATGCTCAGATGTCAGCACTTGAATCAACAATCTTCTGACTAGAGGCATGAGTGCGACCCACTGAACAATGGTCAACAAGAATCTCTCGTTCGTCAAGCAGCATGGGACTCCCTTTCAAAGTTATAACCGATAGCATCCAGAGGTTGATATTTTCAGCTATTCCTTCCCAGAAGCATTTCAAAACCCTCATGTAGAATTTGTAAATAAAATACAACCCGTTAAAATGAAAATAGCAAGATATTATTCCAGAATATGCATTTGCCCAAAATTAGAAGGTTCAATCAATATTAAGTTAAAGCTAATTTTATTAGTGTCACAGGTAGGCTTACATTAACACTGCAATGAAGTTACTGTGAAATTCCCCTAGTTGCCACACTCCGGTGCCTGTTTGGGTACACTGAGGAAGAATTTAGCACAGCCAATGCACCCTAATCAGCACATCTTTTGGACTGAAAGAGGAAACCAGAGCATCCGGGTCCCTGGCGTTGAGAGGCAGCAGTGCTAACCACTGTGCCAAAGTGCCGCATTATAATGAATTTTATTGCAGAGCTCCAATACATCACAAGATAGACTTGTGCTTTGGTCATTTGAGGGGCACCATATAGGCAAAGTTTCTCCCGCTGGAACAGGTACTCATCCATTAAAATATCTATTCCAAGTACATTTTGAGGATAAGAAAACGATCTATCCTTCAAAGTAATATATCTGACCAGGACTCTATGGGAACAGATGATACAGTGCCAATCTCGCTCCATCATCACAAAGAATGCAGGAGGTCAACTTGGCATTAATGCCATTGCTGGGGAGAAGCAAAAACTAATCACAAATCCCACCTTCCAGACATGAACACTAACAAATAGATGAAGTTCTATTTTATACAAACACAGTTGAAAGCCTCAATGTCAGAGGTGCCGTCTTTTGGATGAGATGTCAAACCAAGGCCATCTAAGTGGGCAGAAAATGTTCCACATTACTATTTCAAAGGGGAGCAAATGAGGTATCCCAGGTATACTGGTCAATATCCATCTCACCACCATCATGAAAAATAATGGGTTATTTGATTGTTTGCTGTTTGGCTCCTAAGTTTGATAAATTAGAACAGTGACTACACTTAAAATAATTCATAGGTTGCAAAGTACTTTGGAACATTCCCAGGTGGTAAAAAGGGCTATATTGCTGATGAGAGACATTGTTGAAGCATTTTATCTAATTTCAAAACAACAATTTATATAACAGAAGTTACCAATCAGCACTCTCTCCTCCTGCTTGCAGTAGTTTCAGATTTAGCATTGCTGTTTACCCTGACGAATGCAAGTCCAAAAGCTTTGGCAACATTTCTCTCTTTTCAGCAATACTCAAGAACAGCTACAATTAATGGGCAGCACAGTGGCAAGCACTGCTGCTTCACACTGCCAGAGACCCAGCTTGGGTCATCGCGTGGAGTTTGCACATTCTCATGTCTGTGTGGGTTTCCTCCTGGTGCTCCAGTTTTTTCCCCCCTACAGTCCAAGATGAATAGCCATGGTAAATTGGTCCCTCAGTGTCAGGGGGACTAGCAGGGTAAATCCATTGGGCTATGGGGATAAGGGCTGGGCAGAGATGTGGTCGGTGCAGAGTGGCCTCCTTCTGCACTGTAGGGATTGTATGATTCTACGATAATGCAAGTCTGTCTTTGAGGTTATCACAGTAAGAAGTCTCAAAACACCAGGTTAAAGTCCAACAGGTTTATTTGAGGTTCTACAGGAAGTCAAGACACAATTAAACTTTGCCCTTGCAATTCATAGCACCTGGATCATAAAAATCCTTTGCAACAGTCGTAGGATTCATCTTTTCCTGTTCCTCAAAGTCACAAGATTGGAAAAAAGTGTTCAACATCCTTAATTATATATCACCAATCTTAATTATATAATCCTTTGGCACAGTAATAGTAAACAAAAACTTTAATTCCAAAGAGCAAACGTTCAGTCTTCATTTGACACAAAATACTTTCACACAGTTCACTTATAAACACACCAATGGGCGACAACATGAGATATGAATTACTTGAACCCCTTCAACCCTTTTCCGGGATTAGATCACAGGCTTATAATTACTCATGGGTACCCTATACGTCTATATAAATAAACTATATTCAGCTGAGCTACTACTGCTACTTGGAAATAGCTAATGCATTACCTTTATTTTTCTATAGTAACTGTCTGAAAGTGATACATCATTACAGTGAAAATAAATGTTATAATTAGCTTGTTGGAATTCTGTGGAATTTATGGTGACATTAAGGAAGGCCAAAAAAGGATATAATAAACAACCAGGACAACAATCAGTGGGAGTGGATTAGAGAGGGAGCTAAACTACATGGTCAAGTAATCCTGGAAGAAACTGAAGACACTACAGAACCAAAAATGTTAAATGTCTACATTTAATGATACCACAGTAACAGGGGGGAGACTCCCAACCCTTGCACACAGTCAATCACAGTGCCTACATGGTTGATATAGCCCACACGGTATGTGGTCTCGTAAACCAAGACCAAACCCAAAAAAATCTGTTCCTAACCCCAGATTTGTCGTCTAATTCTCATTAATTGATATTCCACTGTACCACAACATACTACGTGTAATACACATTATACTCCCCACTATAATATTACCTTATTTCTTAATGCTCAGAAACCCATAATCAACAGTATCCATTTCATACTATTTTCCTCAATTTCCATTCATAAAATTACTTATGCAAGCTGGTAAACAACCCCGTATCCTATTATTAAATCCCTAACAATTGACCAAATCTGGCATCTAGCTCAATACACACAAAAACAACAAGCAAATCGGAATTCCCCTCAACATCAATGTATGTTCGACCAATTGGAATAATTGCACATGCAGACGTTGTTTGTTCTATTCGTGCATGGGATGTGGCCTTTGCTGGCTGGGCCAATATTTATTTGATTTGATTTATTGTTATGTGTATTAACACACAGTGAAAACTACTGTTTCTTGTGCGCTATGTTGACAAAACATACCATTCATAGAGAAGGAGAGAATGCAGAATGTAGTGTTACAGTCATAGCTAGGGTGTAGAGAAAGATCAACTTAATGCAAGGTAGGTCCATTCAAAAGTCTAACAGCTGTGGGGAAGCGGCTCATCCTGTGTCGGTCGGTACGTGACCTCAGACTTCTGTACCTTTTTCCTGATGGAAGGTGGCGGAAGAGAGAATGTCCGTGGTACGAGATCCTTAATTATGCTGGCTGCTTTCCCGAGGCAGTGGGAAGTGTAGACAGAGTCAATGGATGGGAGGTTGATTTGCGTGATGGATGGGACCATTGGCATTGAGATGGATTTATTGCCCAACCCTGAGGTCATTTAGAAGTCAACCATGTTGCTGTGGATCTGGAGTCACATCAAGGCCAGGCTGGGTAAGGACAGCAGATTTCCTTCCCTAAAAGGCATTAGTGAGACAGATGGGTTCTTACAACAAATCAACAATGGCTTCATGGTCAACATTAGATTTTTAATTCCAGATTTTTTTTTATTGAATTCAAATTTCGTCAATTGCCGTGGCAGGATTCAAACCTAGGTCCTCAGAGAATTATCCTGGGTCTCTGGATTACTAGTCCAGCGACAATACCACTACACCACTGCAAACACCCTGCCACCACGCCCGCACCCCACCCCCCGACCCCTCCAATAAACACAAGTAGGCTTACATTAACACTGCAATGAAGTTACTGTGAAATTCTCCTGGTCGCCACATTCCGGCAGCTGTTCAGGTCAATGTACCTAACCAGCACGTCTTTCAGAAAATGGGAGGAAACCGGAGCACCCGCAGGAAACCCACGCAGATACAGGGAGAATGTCTGTATGCAGTTGCACAATGACCCCAGCCAGGAATTGAACCTGGGTCCCTGGCGCTGTGAGGCAGCACTGCTAACCAACATGCTGTGGAGAGTTCTTGTGCACAAAGATGCTTCAGTGTCAGGAGACAGTGCTGAATTATATCTGGAAACTTGTTGAAAAACATGCCAAATAATTATCACATTCAGGAATTATGACACCTGGAGGATTACATCAGATTGACTCAGTTGGGAATAATCACATTTCTGGATCACAAAGCAATGGATTCAAGTGTCAGATTTCACACTAAATTACTGTGTTACAGCAGTGAGTAAACGTCAAAAGGGGAGGCCAAGTGTGATTATCGCTAGACTATTAATCCAGAAACTCAGCTGATGTCCTGGAGACCCAGGTTCAAATCCCATCATGGTAGATGGTGGAATTTGAATTCAATAAAAAAAAAATCTGGAATTAAGGATCTACTAATGACCATGAATTCATCGTCAAATGTCAAAAAAGCCCATCTGGTTCATTAATGTCTTTTAGGAAAGGAAATCTGCTGTCCTTACCAATTCTGGCCTACATGTGGCTCTAGGGCCAAAGCAATGTGGTTGACTCTGAACTGCCCTCTGGCTTGCTATGCCCTTTCATTCAGTTGTATCAATCAAGGGCAATAAATGCTGGCCAGCCAGCCAGCATTTAAGTAAAAAAACTTAACTGGTCACAAAGCACTTTGGGGCATACTGTGATTGCAAAAGACACCACAGAAATGCAAGTTTCTCTTTTACATGCTCTCCACCAAAGATAAATAGGGAACCACAAACCTATGACTAGATCCAAGTTTGACAAAATTAAAGACAGCAATAGAGAAACACATGCTGCAGAAGAAACAACCCAAAAATACCCCAGAGAGTTTACTGGGTGAAGGAACATCAAGGAGATGGATAATTATTTGAAGGCATTCTACTAACTGTCAGGAAGGAGAGGAAGTCTGAAGTGATCTATATTTATATATCGAGTAGAAACAAGGTATAGATTAAGCAAGTTTAATTCAGTGTTTTTGTGTAAGAAAGGGTAAAACTTTAGTTAAATTCTTGCTTTCATGTGCAGGGGTTTTTGTCCACAGTTTGAACTGAAACCAATACACACACACAATGTGAAAAGAAAACAGGCTTAGAGAAAGAATGGGCTGTTGCTTAGCAACCAGGTACCACCATTTAAGTAGGAAAGTTTTTGAGTTTAGTTTTAAACCAAATCCATAACAGTCTGAGCTATGAAGCTAGAGAGGGCTTTGTTAGAAGAAAATTCATATTGCGGAGTAATGCGCGAGGAAGAAAGTCCAGAAGCTAAAATTTAGGTTTTGTTTCTTTCATGTCACAAGTAAGCTTACATTAACACTGAAATGAAGTTACCATGAAAATCCCTCAGTCACCATAGCCCGGAGCCTATTCCGGTACACAGAATTTAGCATGACTGATGCATCTAATCAGCATGTCTTTCAGATTGTGGGATGAAACCAGAGCACCTGGAGGAAATGCATGCTGACACAGGGAGAACGTGCACACTCCACACAGGCAGTGACCCAAGCCAGGAATCAAACCCGGGTCCCTGGCGCTGTGAAGCAACAGTGCTAACCACCGTGCCGCTCAGTAAGTTTGTTCTATAAACTCAAGAATGAAGAGAGGTTTCCAGAAAGATTGAAGAAAGAAAGGATATTATTAAACGAGAAAGACTGCGGAAAAGATTTACTAGGATGCCAAGTTATAAGGAGACGCTGGACAGACTGGGACTTTTTTCTCCAGAATGTAGAAGATTTAGGGGTAATCTCATTACAGGCCTATAAATTAATGAGGGACAGAGATCAGCTAGATAGTCAATATTTTTTCCCCAAAGGTAAGGGAGTCTAAAGCTAGAGGGCATAGGTTTAAGGGGAAAGATACAAAAGGGTCCAGAAGGGAAATTTTTTTCACAGAGGGTGGTTGTCAACCAGTCTGAAACAAGCTGCCAGAGGTAGTAGTAGACATGGGTACAATTTTATCTTATAAAAAGCATTTAGACAGTTACATGGATAAGATGGCTAATGAGGGATGTGAGCCAAGCGTGGGCAATTGGGGCTAGCTTCATTGTTAAGAAAGGGCTGGAGGGCCTGTTTCCATGTTGTAAACTTCCATGACTCTGAATATGAAGAAAGAGGAATTGCCATAGTAACAAGACACTGTTCGTTGAAGTTAAAGCCAGAACTGCAAAGTACAGGTCTGGTGGCATTCGCTGGTGAAAATCCAATGACGTTAAAAACACTCCTAAGGCTGCAGTAAGATATCACTAACATATCAAGTAAACAGTTAAAACAATTAGTGGCTGGATCCCTGCAAACATTTGAAAGCTCCTGACTATTCAAGACAAATGAACACTGAATGGAGAGTTGGAAAACCCAAAGGTGGATCCTTGTTGAAAGCAGCTGAGAGAAAACATTGTTTGAAAGGAGATTCTAAGGCATTTCCTTTGACAGTGGCATTCAGAAACCCTCCTTGTGGAAGCTGGAGTCCAAGGAAATCAGTTGGCTCAGTGCAACAACCATCTGGTTGGGGGTGGAGGGGGGAGATTTGATTTAGGGGCATCAGCCACTTGGTTTCAGAGTGGGGTGTTGTCTCGTCACAGTTAACTTGTTGGGTTTCAAAGACTGTTTACTAAAAACCCTCAGAACAAGATATATTTAGTGAACTATGTTATCTACAAAATCTGTTAAGTGAGAGGGAAGGAGGGCAATAAAACTTGTATGCTTAATAGAAGTTTTTTTTATTGTTAAAAGCTAATTGGTAGTCTTGTGACTCTTTGTAAAATTTACAATCGAGAGCCAGGATTCCATTCTGGGACCTTCCTGTCCGGTAGTAACGCCAACTGGTATCATAACAAAATACCAATTTCCATCTTGAGGTTTCCCAATTACCCACAGCATTACAGCAATGTGGGGTATCTTGCCTGCTTTTAGATTAAACAGTTATTTAAATAGTTAAATCGTTGAGGTTAGATTTTCCTACAGTACAATGACACATTATTTAACCAGCTACTCAGTAGATTTGCCTTAGCTTTACAAATATGCTTTAAGCGGTCTCTCCTAGGACAAAAAAACTCATCCTCTTTATATCTGTAGGGGAGTGATTACCTCCACATCAGTAACGTTCCACTGATTCATCACTTCTTCTAAATCATAGAATCCCTACAGTGCAGGAGACGGCCATTCAGCCCATCGAATCTTCATCAAAAACAGTCCCACCAAGGCCCTATCCATATAACCACATGTATTTACCCTACTCATTTCCCTGACACTAAACAGCAATTTAGCATGGCCAATCAACCTAACCCACACATCTTTGGACTGTGGGAGGAAACTCACGCAGACACAGGGAGAATGTGCAAACACCACACAGACAGTGATCCAAGTCAGGAATCAAACCCAATTCCCTAACGCTGTGAGGCAGCAGTGCTAACTGCCATGCCACTGCACCCCCCCAAAATCTGGTCTTATTTGCGGCTGAACTCGTTTCCCGCCTCATGACTATTTCTTCGATTTTGATGCCACAGCTGTCTGCAGTTTCCCACCTTAAGTAGTGAACAGCACCATTTTGCGCACTGACTCTTGCGCACTTTTTTCATTCCTTCCATTGCTTGTTTAAAATTTATATCAGCCTCTGCCAGTAATCTCTGTTGAATCACCAAGTTATTCATCCCACAGACTAATCTGTCCTGCAACATATCATTCAAGGTTGCTTCAGAACTGCAATACTCCAATGTAATATCACAAAATTAAAACAGATATAAGTCACAATTGTTTCACCTGTGGGCTCCCCTTGAATGAAACTTGAACTTCTGGAGTACGACTGATGATTTAGCCTGAAAGGGTGACTTCACCAATGCCAGAATCAGTGATTTGAAATGATTTGGAGTGACTGCAATCAGCTCCCAAGATGACTCGGAGTACAGAAGCCCACACTTACTAGGGTCATCTACAATCCTGATTCCAGGTTGGTTCCCAGGTTTATGTGACCTTTACTCTGCAGATTGATCCTTAAAGGGACAATCAACATAAGTCACGAAGCTGGCATTGGCAGCAAAGGTGGAGGCTGCCTCGCTAAATATTTTTAAGACGCGGGTTGATGGGTTTTTGATAGGAGAGGGGATTAAGGGTTATGGGGAGAGGGCGGGAAAGTGGAACTGAGCAGCGACAGATCAGCCATGATCTTATTGAATGGCGGGGCAGGCTTGAAGGGCTGGATGGCCTACTCCTGCTCCTATTTCTTATGTTCTTATGTTCAAAGATCGCATCCCATGAAAAATAGAAAAGGGTGTTACGCTGCCATGTGGAATTTTGTTCTGCACAGATTGGCTGCATTTCGTGCATTAGATTATGCTATAAAAACACTTAATTGGCTGCAAAAATCATTGGAGAGTCCTGAAGTAGCATAAGGCACTATAGTTGTGTTTTTATTTCTAAATTGTACAGCTTTATAAAGTTCAACGAAGAAAATGAACCGTCACTGAGTTTCACAAATACTTGAGTGCTAAATTGCTTTGGATGTTATATAAATGCATGCATTACTGGCTGACTCTTCACTCACAGCGATGTGATAAAATATAACACTTATGTGCCAAATCACTGGTACCCCAACCCCAAAGTTATCAGATGCAAGGGAAAGTGCTTGGTTCCGGACACTCTTGGAAATGCAGCAACCAATTTGCACACAGCAAGATCTCACGCACAGTAACGTGATTATGACCAGATTATTTGTTTTTGTAATGCTGGACAAATATTGGTCAGGACACCAGGGGCAAACAGCCCTGTTCTTCTTTGAACTAGATCTTTCACATTCACGAGGAGCCAGGTGGAGCCTCGGATTATGGATCTACTGACCGTGCAGCACTCCCTCAGTGCCAGAACGTCAGGCTAAATCAAGCGCTCAAATCTCCCAAGTGGGGCTTGAACCTTCAATCTTTTGATTCAGTAGTGAGCACACTAACCAGTGAGCCACAACCAAATAGAACTGGCGTACTGCACGGACAGCACAGAGGTTAGCATGGCTGCTTCACAACTCCAGGGACTTGGGTTCAATTCCAGCCTCGGGTGACTGTTTGTGTGGAGTTTGAAGGTTCTCCCCATGTTTGTGTGGGTTTCCTCCGGTTTCCTCCCACAGTCTAAGGATACGTAGGTTAGGGGGATTAGCAGGACAAATGTGTGGGGTTACATGGATACAGCGTGGGTTAGGCCTGGGTAAGATGCTCTGTCAGAGGGTCAGTGCAGATGCGATGGGCCGAATGGCATCCTTCTGCACTGTAGGGATTCTATGATTCTCTGATTATACCACACGATGGATCGAAGCGATCCCTTCATTCAAATTTCACTGCTGATCCCAAGTAGAATTTTCCAAAAAAACTGCTACATGGAAGATTCAAAAGCTAGCTCAAGAAAAATCTCAAATTAGAGTTTGCCACAAATTTAAATTCTGCCACATGGAATGCGGCCAGTTTCAAAGACTAAGCAAACGCTTGTGTCTGCTCGCAGCAGAGTTAAGTGCAGCTGACAGTATTCATTACAAACATGATGAGGTCTTTAAACACAAGCTCTGGCTACGTGCAATCACCTTCATGGTCTTTACTTGAAAGTTAATCATTAATATTTCACAGCTGTAAGCTTCTCTTTGGTTGACTGATGGGCAAACGTAACAGCATTTCAATTTTACCTCTCTGACAGAATACATGAGCCAAAATGCACATTCACACTTGCAGTCCCCTTCACACTGCTACACTCCTTTTCCAAAACTCACGCCACATCAAAGTGCTGCCAACCCTCCAGAACTGCCCTGGCGTGTTGGGAGTTAAAGACCCCAGGCAAGAGCAACTGAGGAGGTGGTGGTGGTTTTAAAGAAGAAAAATTGCGCTTTCACTGCTTACTTTGTTGGATTGTCTGTTCCAAAGATAGATATTGGCCAGGGGAATAAAAGTTTGGATGGGGCAGAAGTGAGGGCGACATCTGGTGCAATCTTCAGAAGAAGTACAAAGTTGGTAACTTTTACCCATCATTCAAAACGTTTGACACACTAACATAGATCTGGTCCAAGGTGGAATCGATGTTTTACTTCAAATACAACTGAGGATTTAAGTTAAATGGGATTGCACAATGATGGGTGCCCATGCAGAAAGAAACAAAATTAGCATTACAAGTTGATATTCTATTATCAGAATTTGAAAAGGTTTGAATTATCATCTTGTATTAATAGTAGTGACTTTAATTAATAAAATGTCATTAGGTGCTTAAAATTTAAGTTTATTTATTAGTGTCACAAGTACGCATACACTAATACTGCAATGAAGTTACTGTGCAAATCCCCTAGTTGCCACACTCAGGCACCTGTTTGGG
This sequence comes from Carcharhinus amblyrhynchos, assembly GCF_965287045.1. NCBI lineage: Eukaryota > Metazoa > Chordata > Chondrichthyes > Carcharhiniformes > Carcharhinidae > Carcharhinus > Carcharhinus amblyrhynchos. The sequence goes on from NC_137351.1 coordinate 13,477,748, forward strand.
TACACCGAGGGAGAATTAGCATGGGCAATGTGCCTAACCAGCACTTCATAGGAGCATCATAAGACATGATGACACCAGGCCACACAACACAATATCACAGCAAATGACCAAAAGCTTGGTTAAAGAGGGAAGGCTTACGAGTGCCCTAAAGGAGGGCAGCACTGTAGAGAAGTGGAAAAGTTTACAGAATGAATTCCGGAGCCATGGACCCAGACAGCTGAAGGCACGGCTGCCAATGGTGGAATGATTAAAATAGGGGATGCTTAAGAGGTCAGAACTGGACAAGTGCAAAGACCTTGAGGCTTAGGAATGGAGGTGAACAGAAAGATAAGGTTTGGTGAGGCCATGCAGAGATTTAGAAACAAGGATGAGAATTTTTTTTTCCAAAAGAAGGCATCACTTAACCAGGAGTCAACACAGGTCAATGAGCACAAAGGTGTTGAATTAATGGCATTTAGCACAAGTTGACTGAAGGGCAGAGATTTGGATAACAAAGTTTGCGGGAGGATAGAATGTGGGAGAACAGCCAGGAGTTTATTAGAATAAGCAAGTCTAAAAAGGTAAAAAAGGAAAGGCTGGAGGGTTTCAGTAGTAGAAGAGAAGAATTTAGCAGATGTGGAGTCAGAGAAAGGCACCTAACAAGTTGTTGCTGAAACAGGAAAACTCACCGACAGATTGAAATTCACCCTTCGTGACCTCGCCAATCCAGTGATATTTTACTAATTGGGTATGTCTTAAGAAAATTCCATTGGATGAAGGAAATAGATAACTGCACCAGAAAAGGGGCAAAGCATTGATTGTATATTACAGAGCCCAAGACTTACATCATTCCCACTTACCACGCGCTGATCAGGCAAACGATTCAAATCGCTTGCAATTGCTAAAGGAATCATCAACAAAGGCAGGAATCTCTTATAAAATAGTTCGACATGTACTTATTGTAGATTAACCTATTTAAAAGGCTAAGCCCCATCTGAGCAATTTTAATTAGCTGTTTGCGCCTCGCTAAAAATATGTTTATGATGAACAGCCACTAACAACAATGAGAAGCGAAAGACCGTTACTAAGCAAGGTTTCCCATTCTAAATAAAATATATATTTTGTTTTTGAGTTCCAGTGTTTTTGTTCTGCTAGCCACTGTGCATAGCAGACACCCACTTTAAATATTAAGACCAAATCTGTAATGGAACAGCAGTACAAATTCAAATGTCAATGTGGTGAATTTGAGGACATGAAAAATCACAAAAATCTCTTCAGCAGTTAACTAAATCACAAGCTGGTGTCCAGAATTCAATTACCCTTAACCCAACACCACTTGGGAGTGAGATGGTCATGGATTGAAGCACCAATGCAGGCTGATACTTCACTGCAGACATGTCAGAGCTATCACCTTTCAGGCAAGACGTTAAACTGAGACCTTGTCTGCCATCCTGGACAGAGTAAAGTATCTCTCAGTATTCTTCAAACAAAAAACAGGAGCTATCCCCAGCATCCACTCATCAACCGACTACCAAATCAGATTAGCCAGTTAGTTATCTCTCTCTGTTTGAGGAACTTTGCTGTGTACAAATTGGCAATCAGATTTCCCTGCAACAGGGTATGCAGAAGTACCTCATTACAGTGAATCAGAGAATCTACAGTGGAGAAAGAGGCCATCTGGCCCATTGAGCGTGCACTGACAACAATCCCAGCCAGGTCCTATCCCCTTAATCACACAGATTTACCCAAGCTAGTCCCCCTGCATTAAGGGGCATTTAGCAGGGCCAATCAACCTAACCTGCACACCTTTGGACTGCGATAGGGGACCAGAGCACCCGAAGTTAAACCACATAAGCAGGGTGAGAACATGCAGAATCCACACAGAGTGACCCAAGCTGGGAATTGAACCCAGGTCCCTGGCGCTGGGAGCCTACAGTGCTAACCACTGTGCCACCGTGCCCCCCTAAATGGACGTCCTGAGATTGTGAAAAGGGAAACGAGTTCTTTAACCTGCTCTTAAAAGCTAGTGTCCAACTGTTGAACTCCTATTTCACAAGGCAACTTTAAAACTGCTGAGCAAACAAAACGAGGCAGCTGACAATATTAAATATGCTGGAGCATCAAATAAAATTTGATTATTACATAGTAAGTTTTTTTTAATTTCTCTATCTTTTTACTGCAGCAGAATCAATGAATTGGAGGGAGGAGAGAATCGATCTCTATTGGGAAAGGCAAGGTGTGATCAGGGATAATTAGTATGGTTTTGTCAGAGGGAGGTCATGCTTAACAAATTTGATTGAATTTTTTGAGCCTGTAACCAAGTGTGTGGATGAAGGTAGTGCAGTTGATGTAGTTTACATGGAATTCAGCAAAACCTGAGAGTCCCACATGGGAGATTTATTAAGAAGGTCAATGGACATGGGATACAGGGTGACCTGATAAGGTGGATTCGTAACTGGTTTAGCAGTAAGAAATAGATGGTGGTGACAGGCAGCTGCTTTAGTGACAGGAGACCAATGATCAGTGGCGCACCACAGAGATTCATGCTAGACCCCCTACTGTTAGTCATCTATGTCATTTATATAAATGACAATGTGGATGTAAGTTTGTCGATGACGCAAAGACTGGCCGGGTGGTTGAGCGTCTTGGGTTACAGGAATATATCGAAGAGATGGTCAAATGGGTGGATAAGTGGCAGATGGAATTTAACCCTGAAAAGTGTGAGGTGATGCTCTTTGGAAAGAGTAATTTGACAAGGAAGTATAGTATGAAAGGTCTGACACTGGGAAGTTCTGAAGAACAAAGGGACCTTGACATGTTTGTCCACAGATCTCTGAAAGCAAAAAGACAGATTAATAGGGTGGTGAAAAAGGCACATATATGGAACGCTTGACTTTACCAATCAGGGTATAGGTTACAAGACCAGAGAGATCATGATGGAGTTGTACAGAACTTTGATGAAGCCATATTTGGAGTACTGTGTGCAGTTCTGGTCGCCACATTATGGGAAGGACGTGAATGCCTGGAGCTGGTGCAGAGGAGATTCACCAGGATGCTGCCCGGGATGGAACATTTAAGTTATAATGAAAAGTTGGATAGGCCTGGGTTGTTTTCTCTGGAGCAGAGATGTCAGAGGGGTGACCTCATTGAGGTGTTCAAGATTATGAGGGGCATTAACAGGTGGGATAGGGAGCAGCTGTTCATCTTAGTTGAAGGGTCAGTTATGAGGTGACAAGTCAAAAGTGAGGGATGAGAGGTTTAAGAGGGATTTGAGGAAAAATCTTTTTACTAGAGGATGGTGATGGTCTAGAATGCACTGCCTGGGAGGGCGGTGGAGACAGGGTGCCTCACATCCTTTAAAAAGTATCTGGATGAGTACTTGGCACATCATAACATTTAAGGCTATGGGCCAAGTGCTGCCATGTGGGATTAGGTGGGCAGGTCAGGGCCTTTCATGCATCAGTGCAGACTCATCGAGCCAAAGAGCCTCTTCTGCACTGTAGTATTCTTTGATTCAGTTGTATAGATAGCATACAAAACTCTAAATTTGGCTGTGAAACAAGAAAAATAAATTTATTAATGTAACAAATCAGCATGGAAATTTGGCAACATTGAAAGAAAAAGCAACATGAAAATTTGGATCGGATCATTTGCCAGGACCAATGGAGGAACCAACTCTGATGGAGTTTAATTTTTTTAATGGGATGTGAGCCTTGCTGACAAGGCCAACATTTATTGCCTATCCCTAGTTGCCCTTGAGAAGGTCAAGATGAGCTGCCTTCGTGAATCGCTGCAGTGCCACGTGGTATACATGCATGTTGTTAGGGAGTTCCAGAGTTTTGATCAGTGATGGTGAAGTCAGGATGGTATGGAGGGGAGTTTTCAGGCGGTAGTGTTCCCAGGCTTCTGATGTCATCCTTCCTCTAGTTGGTAGAGATCACGGATTTGGAAGGTACTGTTAAAGACTTGGTGAATTGCTCTATTACATCTTGTAGATGGTGTACACACAGCTGCCCCTGTGCATCAGTGATGGAGGGAGTTAATGTGTAAGCTGCTGTATGGGGTGTCAATCAAGTGGGTTGCTTTACCCTGTATGGTGTTGAGTTTCGAATTTTGGTAGACCTGCATTCATCTAGGCAACTGGAGAGCATTCAATCACACTCCTAACTTGTACATCATAGCAGACGGACAAGCTTTCGGAGGAGACAAGTTACTCGCCAGAGAATTCCCAGCTTCTGATCTGCTCTTGTAGCCATATTATTTATATGGATGGTCCAGTTCAGTTTCTGTTCAATGGCAACCCCCAAGTTGTTGATAGTGTCAACCGGAATTGTTAGAACTGCTTCTCTCTGAACAACTTGCATTGAATACACAACAATAAATGAAAGTCAATTGACAGGAACAGTTGTCAAACAAAATGCTACACCAAGCTACCAGGACAAGTGGCCAAAAGCTTAGTCAAAGAGATTGGCTTTGAAAAACATCTTAAAGAAAGGGAGAGGTACAGCGATTCAGAGGGAACATGGCACTTAGGCAGCTGTATATACAAAAGCCAATGGTGGCGAAATGGGCAGCACGGTAGCATAGTGGTCAACAGTGCTACCTCATAGCATCAGGGACCCAGGTTCAATTCCGGTCTTGGGTCACTGTCTCTGTGGGTTTCATTCAGATGCCCCAGTTTCCTCCTACACTCCAAAAACATGAGGGTTAGGTTGATTGGCTAAATTTCTGCATCGTATCAAAGGGACTTACAGGGTAAACACGTAGGGCTATGAGGATAGGGCCAGGAGTCAGTGCAGGCTTGATGAGCTGAATAGCTTTATTCTGCACTGTAGGGATTCTATGATGAAAAGTGGGGATACTCTAAGGACCCGAATTGGAGAAATACAGAGCAACATTGGGAAAATGGACCACCATATCTAGCTAAATGATGAAATGGACTTGAGGGACTGAATGATTTAGTGCTACTGTTTCTTATAACTGTGCAATTCCAGCCTTTGCTCTCCCATTTCAGATATCTATGTTTTTTACCTTTTCCTTTTACGTTAGCTGCTAGCAAACACAGTTTTAATGTGAGCAGGTATCAAATAATCAAGGTTTCTTTTCCCTAGTCCTTTTCACTAGATAGAAATATTTGCTGATCCGATAGTCATTCAAGTGGAACTGATCCACTTAAGACTTAGTGCATTGTTCAATCAATATACTCTTCACTAATCTAGATCCAGAGTATTTTATAGATCTGCGCCTAGTTGAGTTTTTTTTGAAAGACAAGTCACGCTGGACACGTTAAGTAAACATCATGAGACTGCTATAAAAGGCATTAGCAAGATTTTGTTTTCAACGCAGCGGTGCCATGGAAAATGATCCATGGCATTCTAGATTGTACTATCACTCCAAACTGACAAATCTCAACCATTTGTTAACAGACACTCCCAACAGCGTGTCAAAAAACTCATCAGCAAAATTCATTTTGGCCACCTCATCGCCCAGTGCCATTTAATACCCAGAGTGGGAGGAGGAAGAAACAAACACAAGGACAGTCACGCAGAGAAGTGACTTCACAGCGAGACATTTCATATCGGCAATTTAACACATTCAGCAGCTTTTAAACTCCGCGATGCACCATCCATAAATCTCACCAGACCCAGCAGGAAAGTTCATGCACACTAGCTAGATGTTGATCGAATCTGTTACTTTAACTTTCTTTTTTTTCAAGATGTCTATTTGCACCAGTGTCTCACGCTCCTATTTTAAAAGTACACTTTACAATCTAACACCATTCCTGGATATGTGGTGAGTGGTAAGGCAGTGAAGACATAACTTATTCAATCACTCAGATTTTGGACGGCTATAATCAGAAGTGCAACTTAAAACTTGGCTCACACCCAGGAGAACTTGCAAATGTTATGGCGAGCTATTTTACACCCCAGAACTCATTAAACTTCCGACAGTATAAGATTTCAGAAAGGCACTGTGGGAATAGTGGCTCTAAAACCTTTTGAAAATCCAAAAGCAAGTGGAAACAGAAGAATTCCATCTCTGCTATTGAAATAACGAGAATATTAGTGGGTAGAAGCAAATTACTGCAGATGCTGGAATCTGAAACCAAAAGAGAAAATGCTGGAAAATCTTAGCAGGTCTGGCAGCATTGGTAAGGAGAGAAAAAAAGCTGATGTTTGAGTCCAGATGACTCTTTGTCAAAGCTAAAAGGCACAGAAAGTAGAAGATATTTATACTGTAAGGTGAGGGAATGATAGACGAGCCATAATACAGCAACAAGGGGAAAGGCTGCTAATGGCAGCCCATAGAGAGAATAGAAGGTGTGAATGGCCAAATGGCAGAGAAGCTGAAATCAGAAGTTAAACTGTGACAAAGATACTTCACATTTGCAAATAGTGGGATTAGTAGGATTGGGAGAATTCACAATTGAACTTTCAATAGACATTTCAACTAAAAGCTACCCAAGACTAGCCATTCTCTTTCTGATGGAACGTTAAGCCAAGGTTCTCTATCCTGCTCAAGTGGATGTTGAAAGGATTTCACGGCATTATTGGAACAGGAGGAAATGCATTGATTTTGGACTAATTACAGTCACAAGGCTGAAATTTTCCACAGAAATTACAGCATAGAAACTGGCTATTCAGCCCTCACACTGGCATTAATATTCCTCAAGAGTTTAAAGCTAGTTTAAAGCTAGTTTAAAGCTAGTTTAAAGCTAGTTTAAAGCTAGTTTAAAGCTAGTTTAAAGCTAGTTTAAAGCTCTATTTTATTAATCACAAATAGACTTTACCAAACTTCGCTGGATTCCGGGGAAGTGCCAGAAGATTGGAAAACGGCTAATGTTACGCTGCTGTCTAAAAAAGGTAGCAGGCAAAAGGCAGGGAATTATAGGCCGGTTAGTTTAACGTCTGTAGTTGGAAAAATGCTCGAATCCGTCAAAGAAGAAATAGCGAGCCACCTAGAAAAGAATGGTTTGATAGAGCAGACGCAGCACGGATTCGTTAAGGGGAAGTCGTGTTTGACGAATTTATTGGATTTCTATGAGGATGTGACTTGTGCGGCAGACAGAGGGGAACCAGTGGACGTGGTGTTTCTTGATTTTCAAAAGGCGTTTGATAAGGTGCCACACAAAAGGTTACTTCAGAAAGTTAGGGGGCATGGAGTGCAGGGTAAGGTGTTAGCGTGGACAGAGGATTGGTTGTCTAATAGGAGGCAGAGAGAGTTGGTATCAATGGGTGCTATTCTGATTGGCGGGTGGTGACTAGTGGAGTGCCGCAGGGATCGGTGCTGGGGCCTCAGCTATTTACCATTTATATAGATGATCTGGAGGAGGGGGCTGAGTGTAGGGTGACGAAATTTGCTGATGACACGAAAATGAGTGGAAAAGCAAATTGTGCGGAAGGTGTGGAAAGTCTGCAGAGGGATCTGGATAGTTGAGCGAGTGGGCAAGGACCTGGCAGATGGAGTACAATGTTAGCAAGTGTGAGGTTATCCACTTTGGCAGATATAATAGTAGGAGGGATTACTATTTAAAGGGCGAAAAGCTGCAGCATGCTACGGTGCAGAGGGACCTGTGGGTCCTTGTGCATGAGTCACAAAAACCCAGTCTGCAGGTGCAGCAGGTGATCAAGAAGGCGAATGGGATGCTGGCCTTTATAGCGAGGGGGATTGAATATAAAAGTAGGGAGGTCTTGCTGCAACTGTACAGGGCACTGGTGAGGCCGCAGCTGGAGTACTGCATGCAGTTTTGGTCGCCGCACTTGCATAAGGATATTTTGGCCTTGGAGGGAGTGTAGAGGTGGTTCACTAGGCTGATACCAGAGATGAGGGGGTTGGACTATGAAGAGAGACTAAATAGACTGGGTCTGTACTCGGAGTTTAGAAGGATGAGGGGGGATCTTATAGAGACGTATAAGATAATGAAAGGGATGGATAGGGTAGAGGTAGAGAGATTCTTCCTGCTCAGAAAGGACAGTAGGACTAGAGGGCACAGCCTCAAGATAAGGGGGGGCAGTTTAGATTGGAGTTGAGGAGGAACTTCTTCACTCAAAGGGTGGTGAATCTCTGGAATTCTCTACCCATTGAAGTGGTGGAGGCAACCTCGTTAAATATATTTAAGACACGGGTAGTTGGTTTTTGACAGACAAGGGAATTAAGGATTATGGGGAGACAGCGGGAAAGTGGAACTGAGCCACTTCAGATCAGCCATGATCTTCTTGAATGGCAGGGCAGACTCGAAGGGCTAGATGGCCTACTCCTGCTCCTATTTCTTATGTTCTTATGACTTACATTAACACTGTAATGAAGTTACTGTGAAAATCCCCTAGTCATCACACTCCAGCATCTGTTCAGGTACACTAAGGGGGAATTTTTAGCATGGCCAATACATCTAACCAGAATGTCTTTCAGACTGTAGGAGGAAACAGGTGCACCCTGAGGAAACCCACACAGACATGGGTAGAACGTGCAGACTCACACAGTGACCCAAGTCAGGAATCGAACCAGTACCCTGGTACTGCGAGGAAGCAGTGCTAAGCAATATGCCATCTCACTAGGAAGCTTTTATCCACCCACAAGTCTTCAGTTAACCTCATCAGCATGCCCTTCCACCCCTCCCTCCTTCGAGCGTTAAACAGCTTCTCCTCCAGTGCATCTGCACTATTTTTATTCATGGCTCCTCGTGGTAGTGACTTCCAAGTTGTCACTACACTGGGTAAAAATGTTTGCCCTGAATTCCTTAGTGACATTCTTGTCCTTGGGTTTTGGTCTCCCCTTACCCTCAGGTGGAAACATCTCTGCATCTGTCCTATCAAGCTTCAATCACGACAGCCGTATAATTTATTCAACCACAAAATGTAAAGCAGCTAATGTAAACCATCTCTGCTGAAATTATCAGTTCAGTATCATTTTCAGTTTCACACCCAACCCTTAGGGAATTGTTAATCACATTGTGATGCTAAAAAATGTTTAGGATATTTGACTTATGACTAACATTTTTCCAGTTATCCCCATGAAAAGCAGCCCCCTCTGGAAAAAGTCGATCTTCACCAAAAATAACACAAGGGCCATCCAAAAAGAACAACAAGAAGAAATGTTATGAACTCTCCAAAGTTATTTCTTAAATTCATGGTCTTACTTCTCTCCTTTAACCGCACTAAAAGCAACACTGTCAGCAGGTGACCCAATTCCTGGCAGAGCGAGTGAGACAACACTTGATCGGAAGGGAAGAATGAGCTGGTTAGCAGAACACACCCTCCCTCCCTTCCTCACCACCCGCCACACTGACCACCCCCCCCCCCCGCCCCCACACACACACTTTTCTGACGATTCTGCCCACAAAGCAAGATTTAAATCACTGTTAAGCAACCCACCCAATATTTTGAATGACCACCCACCCAGTGGTGATTCAGTGAATAAATCTATTGAATGCTATAGCAACCACAGACCAGGAAAGTTGTACTTTCACAGCCCATTCAGAACTGATTCAGCCGACTGCAGCTACTCCAGTGAGCTTAGAGAACAGGAAAGGAGTGGCACAGTGGTTAGCACCACTGCCTCACAGCACCAGGGACCCGGGTTCAATTCCAGCCTCAGCTCACTATCTGTGTGGAGTTTGCAGGTTCTCCTCATGTCTGAGTAGGTTTCCTCTGGATGCTCCAGTTTCCTCCCAAACTCCAAGGATATGCAGGCTCGGTTGATTGGCTGTGCTAAATAGCCCCTTAGCGTCAGGGGGTTAGCAACGTAAATACGTGGGGTTTTGGGGATAGGTCCTGGGTGGGATTGTGGGCTGCGCAGACTCGATGGGCCAAATGGCCTCCTTCTGCACTGTAGGGATTCTATGAATTCTATGGAGTGGGCAGGAGTAGCAGAGGCAGACAGCATGAGAGAGGGGAGAAAACAGGGAATAGAGGGAAGGAGAGGGACAGCAAGAGGGAGAGAAAACATGGAGAGAGTGAGGGAGGAAAGAGCACAAAAAAAGAAGTGCTTCATTAATTGAGGGATTGAGTTTAGAGTTGGGAGGTAATGCTGCAACTTTACAAGACCCTCATCAGACCCCACTTGGGAGTACTGTGCGCAATTCTGGTCGCCTCACTACAGGAAGGATGTGGAGGCTATTGAGAGGGTGCAGAGGAGATTTACAAGGATGTTGCCTGGATTGGGAGGCAACCATGAAGATAGGTTGAGGGAGCTAGATCTCTTCTCCCTGGAAAGACGAAGGTTGAGAGGTGACCCGATAGAGGTTTATAAAATGTTGACAGGTATAGATAGGGTGGATTCTCGGAGGCTATTTCCCAAGGCTGAAATGGTCGCTACAAGAGGACACAGGTTTAAGGTGCTGGGAAGCAAGTACAGAGGAGATGTTAGGCACAAGTTTTTCACTCAGAGGGTGGCGAGTGAGTGGAATCGGCTGCCGTCAGTGGTGGTAGAGGTGAACTCACTGGGGTCTTTTAAAAGACTTCTGGAGGAGTATATGGGATTTAATGGGATTGGGAGTTACAGATAGTTCTATGGCTTGGTAGGTATAGATGTGATCGGCGCAACTTGTGAGCCGAAGGGCCTGTTTGTGCTGTAGTGTTCTATGTAAGTGTGAGGGAGAATGGAGAGGAGTGAGAAAAGGCGGGGGGTGGGGGAAGGGAAGGACAGAACTTCACAGAATGAAGAGGTGAAGGAGAGAGAGTAAAGAAAGAGAGCAAGATAAGAGACGAGAATAAGGTCATCAAAAAATAGGGGAATGGAGAGAGAAAGCTTGAGGGGAGAGAGGAATGAAGGAGAGGGGTGAGACAGAGGAGGGATGAAGAGAGGCAATAGGAAAATTAATCAAAAGGCAGCATTTGATGGAACAGAACATTTCCAGTCTTTCTACAGTTCTGATCTTTATGATGGTCTCTGAACAAACCTAGGCTCCTTAGCACCACATTTCAATTCCTTCAAATATTTGTAAAGATTCTCGGGTATTCATCCTACAAAAGAAGCAAACATTCCAAGTTCTGTTATTTAATGTTTCACTCCTCTTTGCTTCACAGTTCATTACAATCCCTTTTACTCAAATCAAACCGCTCAGTATAAAGGGATAGATAACAGGAACGAATTTCACACCATAACGCCTCTCATTAGCAGGATTTTATCAGAAATTAAGCACGTACTTCAAATACCACCTTCACTGCTCAGATCTTTAATCATTTTAGTGCTTGCCTCCAAATTTGCACTTTGAATTTCCACATTAATAATTTTGCTCCTTTTTTGAAGAAGAAATTAAATCAATCTAACTTCTGACTCTTTACCACGAGCATTTTTTTTGAAGGGTACAAGGTGAGAAAGGTCATTTGGTCTCGAAACGTAAACTCAGCAACCCCCCCCTCCCCTGCAAATTGTACAAGACCAGACGACAGCAGTGACAATCACGGGGCAAACATCTCACTCATTCATCCAAAATGTCATTAAAGCTCAGAATTTGGCCATTTACCCCAACTCATCTTAGGCAATTTTTACGCTCCATGCAACCTCCTGTCATCCTACATCGTTTCGCCTTAACAACATGAATATTTATTCCTTTCTGCCTCCTGCGCTTATCTTCTCTTTAAATTTTAAATACCATCCGTATCACCTACTGCTCACGGTGGAAGGCTCCATATTCCAACAATCTCTGGGTAAAGAATTTTCCCCCGAATTTCCAATTGAATTCATTAGTGACTATCTTACATTCATGATCTCGAGCTTGGAATTCCCCATGAGCAGGAACATTTCTACATCTACCCTAGCAAAATCCTTCGTAATTCTAAAGACCTCTATCAATCCCCAAATCCCTCACTGCAATACTCATTTCTCAGAAGACTAAGGAAACCTGGCATGACAGCTAAGATTCTCACCAACTTTTACAGGTGCACCGTAGAAAGCATTCTTTCTGGTTGTATCACAGCTTGGTATGGCTCCTGCTCTGCCCAAGACCAGAAGGAACTACAAAAGTTCGTGAATGTAGTCCAATCCATCACACAAACCAACCTCGCATCCATTGACTGTCTATACTTCCCACTGCCTCGACAAAGCAGCCAGCATAATTAAGGACCCTATGCATCCCGGACATTCTCTCTTCTACCTTCTTCCTTCAGGAAAAAGATACACAAGTCTGAGGTCATGTACCAACTGACTCAAGAACAGCTTCTTCCTTGTTGCCAACAGACCTTTGAATGGACCTATCTTATATTAAGCTGTTCTTTCTTTACACCCTAGCTATGACTGTAACACTACATTCTGCACTCTCTGCTTTCCTATGAATGGCATGCTTTCTCTGTATAGTGTGCAGGAAACAATACTTTTCACTGTATGTTAATACATGCGACAATAATAAATCAAATCATTTCTAGTTTAAATGATTCCTGAATTTTGTCACCATTATTCCGAGCATTCCATGTGTTGATCATTTTTATTTGAAAAAATTCCTAAATTCCATCTGCAACTTCACTGTCACAATTTTGACCCTGTATCATCTTGTCTCACTCAGAATTTTAAATAATTCGGTAGATTTACATTTTTTTAAAAAATACCACTTTCCACCTTTTAGATCACTTCTCACGCATTATAAAGGTTCCTCATGTTTTGCCATACAGTTCTCGTCTTAACATTAGGGATCAGTCTTGTGTCTCTCCACTCACTGCTTCCAACACTTGACTGTCTTAAGTGACCAGATTTGGATATAGCATTCTAGGTGGGCCAAGTCTAACCAACAAATAGTTGCATTTAAATAGCACCTGCCACAAGCTTTGGATACCCCAATGCAGTGTACAGCCAATGCCGTACTTCTGAAGTGCATTCACTGTTGCAATGTAAGAAAACAAATGAAGTGTGAGTATAAGCTACTGGCAGAACTTTGTCAAGTCTTTAACCAGCTGGCTTGTAAGGATAACGGGCCAGCGCAAGCGTTCTGCTCTTCTTTTTTGGAAGAGAGAAAATTGTAAGGTGAAGAAAAGACTAAAGTCCATCTAGTTTGTATCCTACGCTTTTCAACAGGGGTAGGAGACAATGTCAATGTGAGCTGATTAAATATACAACTCATCATCATTGTATGGCATGGAAAGGGGATGAGGGGTCAAGCGTCTGCTTTACCTCTCCACAAGGCAAAACTGGACAACATCAGGGGCTGTTGCTGCAACATGTCATTGCCAATCGCTGTGAAATTGCAGTAAAATTTCCCATGTCTGAATCTGATGAAATAATTCAACCAACTACACAGTAGTAAAAAAAATCAAAGAATCATTCAATCTGAACAACTCGTTGGTTGTGTTGCATGAAGAGTGCAGAGCCAACAATGTAACTTGCCTTCAAAAGTGAAGCTGTGGATGTTAAGCTCAAAACTAATACAAAAACAGATTGCCTAGAACTGGTTCAGATGTTTTATATTAATGAAAATATCTCAGTCACCACAAATAAAACCACAACACAGTGATGAATATTATGTAAAAAATAATAAACCTAAATATCAAAATGTGCAATAGGAAAGACACCAACCAGTAACTACTTGCTTAAAATCAAAGAGTTCCCCCAACATGTTGTTCACCCCAGGGATCATAAAACAAAGTTTCCCGTTTAAACTAACCTACATAGCTAGAAATCATCCCATCAACCTTCACAGGGCAGATTATAACCTAATTTCTGCAGTGCTCCCATTTCAACTACATTACAGCTGCAGATATAGAAGAGACTAGAATTGGAGAAGTAAAGATCAAGGAGTGTCATGGGGCTGGAGGAAGTTACAGAGATGAGGATGAAGCCACAAAGGATTTGAAAGGCAGGATGGGGAGACAAGAGAGCAGTCACTTTCATTCAAACCACTAAAAAGAATTGAAGGATACAAATAAGGTATCTAGGAAGAAACAGGCAGCATAGAGTGGCAAACACTGATGCCTCACAGTGTTAGGGACCCAGGTTCAATTCCTAGCTTGGGTGATTGTCTGTATGGAGTTTGCATGCTCTCCCCATGTCTGTGTGGGTTTCCCCTCAGTCCAAATATGCAAATTAGGTGGATTGGCTATGCTAAATTGCTCCTTAGTCTCAGCTGGCTGAGTAAATGCATGGAGTTATGCAGGTAAGGCCTAGGTGGGTGCATACTTGATGGGCTGAATGGCCCCCTTCTGCACTGCATGATTCTATGAGACATTTCTCATTAGCAGAGGGGCAAACAACCAGGGGCATAGATTTAAGGTAACAGGCAGGATGTTTAGAGATGATTTGAGATGACAGAAATCTGGAACTCTATGCCTGGAAAAGATGGTAGAGAGGGAAACATTTAGATTAGCATTTGAAGTGCCACAGCATACAAGGCTATGAATTAAGTGCTGGAAAATGCAATTGGAATAGGTAGATATTTGATGGCTGGCACAGACATGATGAGCAGAAGGGCCTCTTTCAGTGCTGTAAAACTTTGACTTAAGTGCTTGTCTACAGAAATCCTTTGTATGACTGTGGAATATTTGGATACTGGCTTGTTACTCCATGAATAAAAGTATTGTTCGATTGGAAATTTTCTACTTAAGTGAAAGATACCAAAGATTTGATGACAATGGACCATTCAGCTCAAGCAGTCCATGTTAACATTTATCCTCCACGAGCAAATAATTTTAATCACATTTACCACCCTGTTCTCCACACCCCTTCAAGCCCTCCTGCTTGATCATGCTCCCCAATCATCCAATGCCATCTCACTGTGATTGAAGAAGCTGAAACTAAGCCCAGAAATAAATTCCACAACTTTGTTTTAAATCTCTTGCATTTGATCTTATATCTGAGGCCCCTTGTTCTTGAGCTCCCAATCCCATACGGGGAAGAATCAAAGTGCGTATTCCAACGCACTGCACAATGGCCCTCAAAATGAGTAAAAACCAATACTGACTAGCTAGTCATAGTCAGAGCTTTACAGCATGGAAACAGGCCCTTCAGTTCAACCTATCCATGCTACCCATGGCAGCATGGTAGCACAGTGGTTAGCACTACTGCTTTGCAGCTGCAGGGTCCTGGGTTCGATTCCCGGCTCGGATCACTGTGTGGAGTTTGCACATTCATGTCTGCGTGGGTTTCCTCCAGGTACTCCGGTTTCCTCCCGCAGTCCAAAGATGTGCAGGTTAGGTTGATTGGCCGTGCTAAGAAATTGTCCCTTAATGTCCAGGGATGTGTAGGTTAGAGGGATTAGTGAGTATAATATGTAGGGATATGGGGGTAGGGCCTGGGTGGGATTGTGTTCGGTACAGACTCGATGGGCCGAAGGGCCTCTTTCTGCAATGTAGGGTTCTGTGATTGTATGATTTATCTCTAAGCTAGTCCCAATTGCCTGCATTTGGCCTATATCCCTCTACACCCATCTTACCCATGGGACATTTGCATGCTGTACACTGAGTACTGCTTTCTGCCCATTCCTCCACTCTGCAACGTTGTGGGGTGTTTATCAGACTGAAGACACCTGTGCAAAGCGGCGTTCTGAAGTTGGCGCAAATCAACAGTAAATTTAAACTGTGACAAACAAGCCTTTACTTTATATCGAATTGCAGCTGCAAAAACCAACGACAACCGCACGCAGAGAGTGCAAAGAAAAAAACACGGCAAGACTTTGTTAGAACAGACAAGACTTGGCAATTCACAGTGGAACTCCCAGTTTACACCAAGCAACTGACATTGCTCAACTCTCCCTTGTGACTTGGCTGGACTGCTGCCTCTAAATACAGTAACTGGCAGATGCACCGTACATATTAGGAGTATGCTGGCTCCAACATTGGCAGCAGTTAAAGATTCCTAAAGGGTGGAAAAAACAACAAGAGACAAAATTGCCCATCAAGTGGCATCTACCAAATTAGACAAGCAAAGTATTAGGACACCAGTATTATAGCTTGGAAAACCTAAAAAACATGGCTATCATCTGTTTAATCAGAAGGACAACGGGCTGTAATAGAAATGCTCAATAAATAAAATTTGCACGTTTTGCAGCATTAACCTTAATTCTCTGAATTGCTACAGTGCAGAAGAGGCTATTCGGCCCATCGAGTCTGCGCCAACTCTCAAAGAGCATCTTGTACAGACCCATTTCCCCGCCCTCTCCCCGTAACCACACACATTTACCATGTTAAACCCATAATCTACACATCTTGGAACACATTGGGACAATTTTAACCAATCCATTCCAGCTGCACATCTTCATACTGGGAGGAAACCAGAACACCTAGAGGAAACCCACGCAGACACGGGGAGAATGTGTAAACACCACACAGACCCGAGTGACCCAAGCAGGGAACCGAACCCAGGTCCCTAGAGATGTGAGGCAGCAGTTCTAACCGCTGTGCCACGCATTTGTATCAAATGCATGATGCCCTTTTTTTAAAAAATTGCATCTAAACTATTACCACACCTCAGGAAAACCGTGTTTGCTTTAAGTAGGATGACACATTAGCAGCTGGCTTTTAAAGCATATTTTGTTAACAAAACATCCCAACATGCTTCACAAAAGTGATTATGAAACAATTTAACACGGAACAACAGGAGGAGATATTAGGACAGTTAACCAAATGCTTGGTCGAAGAGAAGCACCTTAATGGAGAAGAGAGATGAGGAGAGCGGGGGCAGCGGGGAATCCCAGAGCTTAGGGCCGAGGCAGCTGAAGTCACGGTCACCTGTGATGGAGCGATTAAAATTGGGACCAAAACTGGGGGAGTGCAGGGTTTGTAGGAAGTTAGGCATTGCATGGGTTATTGGTTGGGCGGGGGAACTTTTCTTCTGCCTTTCCCGGTATTTTCCTGTTTCCTGTTGAGCAAACAACGTCAGTCAGAAACCAGGGTGCTTGCCTATGGGCAAACACAGAGCATCAGTTTAGCTTTTCATTTGGAGGACAATGCTTCCCCACTTTGGCCTAGGATATACATTCAAAACTTGGCAAGGATGCTCAAATCCTACAGAATGACTTGAGCCAACTGTCTAGAGGAGAGAATGTGTCATCAAGGAAACCCAAGCTAAATGAGATGTGAGGTGGTTGTAATAGACAGTCCGAACATAGAGAAATCGGGAGAATCTCAGGAAAGCATAATGAAGGATGTGAGAACTTCTCAAGTTATGACCACATACACGGTGATAAATGGTCAGCTGCACAGTTAGATCACATTTCCAGATAAAGAGAATTGAATTATACAACACTGGGCTTCAGTACCAGATGTTACAAGCCAACATTAGCAATGTTGGGGGTCGATGCCCTATTGTTCACAAAACACTTCATTCCACAGAGCAGCATATCTAGAGTCAGAGCTTTACAGCACAGAAAGAGGCCCTCTGGCTCACTGTGTCTACACCAGCCATCACAGGTTCAATTCCTGGCTTGGGTCACTGTCTGTGTGGAGTTTGCACATTCTCCCTGTGTCTGTGTGGGTTTCTTCCGGATGCTCTGATTTCCTTCCACAGGTCTGACAAATTTACTGGAGTTCTATGAGGATGTGTCTAGGGCAGTGGATAGAGGAGAGCCGGTGGATGTGGTCTTTCTGGATTTTCAGAAGGCGTTTGACAAGGTACCTCACAAGAGGTTATTGCAGAAGGTCAGGGGACATGGAGTTGGGGGTAGGGTGTTAGAGTGGATAGAGGATTGGTTGTCAAATAGGAGGCAGAGAGTGGGGGTCAATGGGTGCTATTCGGATTGGCGGATGGTGACTAGTGGGGTGCCCCAGGGGTCGGTGCTGGGGCCTCAGCTATTTACCATTTATATAGATGATCTGGAGGAGGGAACCGAGTGCAGGGTGTCGAAATTTGCTGATGACACCAAGACTGGGGGAACGGCAAATTGTGCGGAGGGTGTGGAGAGTCTGCAGAAGGATCTAGATAGGCTGGGCGAATGGGCCAGGAAATGGCAAATGGAATTTAATGTTGGCAAGTGCGAGGTGGTCCACTTTGGTAGGAAGAATGGTAGGAAGGACTATTACTTACGTGGCGAAAAACTGCAGCAGGCGACGGTGCAGAGGGACCTCGGGGTCCTTGTGCATGAATCGCAAAAACCCAGCTTGCAGGTGCAGCAGGTGGTCAGGAAGGCGAATGGGATGCTGGCCTTCATAGCGAGGGGGATTGAATATAAAAGTAGGGAGGTCTTGCTGCAGCTGTATAGGGCATTGGTGAGGCCGCAGCTGGAGTACTGTGTGCAGTTTTGGGCGCCGCACCTGCGCAAGGATATTTTGGCCCTGGAGGGAGTGCAGAGGAGGTTTACTAGGCTGATACCGGAGTTGAGGGGATTGAGCTATGAGGAGAGGCTGAATAAACTAGGCTTGTACTCGTTAGAGTTTAGAAGAATGAGGGGAGATCTCATTGAGACGTATAAGATGATGAATGGGATGGATAGGATAGAGGTGGAGAGACTCTTCCCGCTCAAAAAAGACAGTAGGACTAAAGGGCACAGCCTCAAGATAAAGGGGAGGTGGTTTAGAACGGAGTTGAGGAGGAACTTCTTCACTCAAAGGGTGGTGAATCTCTGGAATTCTCTGCCCGTTGAAGTGGTGGAGGCTGCCTCGCTAAATATTTTTAAGAAGCGGGTTGATGGGTTTTTGATAAGAGAAGGGATTAAGGGTTATGGGGAGAGGGCGGGAAAGTGGAACTGAGCCACGACAGATCAGCCATGATCTTATTGAATGGCGGGGCAGGCTCGAAGGGCTAGATGGCCTACTCCTGCTCCTATTTCTTATGTTCTTATGTTATGTTCAAAGATGTGCAGGTTAGGTTGGTTGGCCATATTAAATTGCCCCATTGTCAGGGGGATGAGCAGGGTAAATACGTGGGGTTGGGGGAAAAGGGCCCGTTTGGATTGTGGTACGTGCAGACTCGATGGGCCGAACAGTCTCCTTCTGCACTGTAGGATTCTATGATTCTATGAAGTACCTATCTATACTAATACAATTTTTTCAGCATTTAGTTCGTAGCCTTGTATGTTATTGGGTTTCAAGTGCTCATCTAAATGCTTCTTAAATGTTGAGGGCCCCTGCATCTACCACCCCTCTAAGCAGCAAGTTCCATATTCCCATCACCCTCTAGGTCAAAAAGCGTTTCCTCAAATCCCTTCCAAATCTCCTGCTTACCTTAAATTTATGCCCTCAGGTTATCAACCCTTAGCAGAAAAGTTGCATCTACTTCAATGTAATATGGTACCAGGTCAAGATGACCACTTACACTTTGTTTCCTGTGTTTCAGAGAAGATGGGGAGAAACATTATTGAAAGCTCCCATTGCAACCAAGGACTTTGAAACATTGTAGCATATGTAACTCATAACACAGGAGGCCACCATTTGACCCACTGAGCTCATGTTGGCTCTCTGCAGAGAGATTCAATCAGTCCTAGTCCCCTGAAAGTTTACTGCCCTCAAATCCTTTATTAATTGCCTCTGTTTCCATCTCCCACATAGGCATCAGTACTTTAAATCTGTGTCCCCTTAGATCTTGCACCATCAGCTTTTGAGAGTAGGTTTGCTCATCGTACATTAGGTAATCCTGGGAACACCAACACTTGGAAGTTCCTCTCCACTCCACTCACCAGCCTGATTTAAAAATATTTTGCCATTCCTTCACTATTCCTGGCTCAAACATCAAGTAACTCTCTCTCAAGCAGTACTATAAATGTACCAACATCTCAGGGACTGCAAGTTTCAAGGAGGCAGCTCATCACCACCTTCTCAAGGGGAAGTATGTACAGCTAATAATTGCTGGCCTAGCCAGTAATGCCCACATTCCAAGAATAAATTCGTAAAACCTCTATCAAATCTTATCTCAACCTCTTTTATCCAAGGAAAACAACCCCAGCCTAGCTTGTAGCTAAAATTCTCGAGCCCTGGAACCATTCTGGCAAATCTCTTCTGTACCTTCTCAAGGATGCTCGCACGCTTCCCAAAGTGTGATAACCAGAACCAGGCACAGCACCGGAATCATGGCCTAACCAGAGAAGGAAAGTGGAGCACTGCACGGTGCAAGAGCAAAACGTCAGTCATCCAATGCCAAAAATCAACTTTGATTTTGGACCATTTGGTCCCTTTCTTCCCCATCTTCTACACAAAAATCCTTGGGGAATGACAAATCGAAGATTAAATTTAAAGGCAAACCTATCTGGGGGGAGTGCTTCCATGACACAGACTGCAACAACTCCAGGAAATGGCTCAACACCACCTTCTCAGGGGCAGTTAGGGATTGGCAATAAATGCTGGCCTCACCAGCGCATTCTCAATACACAAATTAACTAAGAAAGGATCCAGCTATTCTTGTTGGAGCTGATAGGCAGATCATAAAGGGGAGAAGTAGACTATTTGGCCCCTCAAGTTGGTGCATTCAATAAAATCAACGCTGATCTTGGGCTGCAACTCCTTTTTTTCACCTGATCCCCATGTCTCTGGATTCCCTCACTGTCCAAAAGTTACTCTCCAAGATTAGCCTTGCAGCAGAAAAGTATGAGATGTCCAGATGTTATGCTTGATACAAAGGAGGAATACTTTCCTAAATGTTCTACTGGCTGCAGTTAATTTGATTGTACACTTTGTTATTTCCTTCAGATTTTGGGGATCACATCTCAAAGTTGGCCTGTGGGTACAGTTATACTCAAGCTTTGGAATTTCCAAGTTGAAACTCAAATATCCCTGTGAACGTATATTTACACATTACTCATCCAACATTCGCAAAATAAGCCCTGCAATAGTTAGATCATTATCTGCTTTTCAAAATAGCAATTTACACGTCACCACAGACAGTTGTCTCCACACAACCCATGTCAATGTGTCGCCTGCAGAGCTTGGCATGAAGATTACAGTTACATCATGCATGTGTTTATAGGGTCTGCAGTGGTGTCAAGTGACTGGTGGTTACGTAACACAACAAAACAGCAGATTCAGCCCCTGACACGTTTCACTAACATGGCCCACATTAAACTGGATCATGGTGTCTTGCATATCCTTCTGAAAGGGAAGTCATGGCTTTAGTTTAACATCTCATCCAAAAGACAATACCTCCAAAAGGATAGCACTCCCTCAGCACTGCACTGGGAGAGTCGAGTGTGCTCAAGTCTCTAGGGTGGGAATTGAATGCCCAACCTTCAGACTTGGAGCCAAGAAAAGCTAAATTTTACATTGACCAGATGAGGCTTACACACCTGATACCTCAAAATTTTATCTACATTTTTTCCTTTTGCCATCGCCAAGCAATCCACGGCCACACACTACAACATTTGCCTCATATGTTTCCTGGTGTTACTTTTTGATAAAATGATTATGTACAACTACGGAATATTTCCAATAATGAATTAGAAATTCTGACATCTGGAGACCACACTCACTGTTAGTCCTCAAACTCAACCAAACTGAAACACACCACCCACTGTCTGCAAATCTCACTTCACCAAAATAAAATCAGATCACCAATGTTGGAAACCCAAAGCATAAACAGAAAAACGCTGATATTTCCCCCCCTCCACCACCCCATCACCAATCCCACATACAACACACACCCTCCTTGGTCAGAAACCAGGTTAGTTCTAAAATAAAAGTAAATTCACACCAAAGTTCAGTAAATTAGAGACCGACTACCTAAAGACTTTGCTTCTCTCTTCCACCTTCTTCCTTCGGGAAAAAGATGCAAAAGTCTGGGGTCACATAACAACTGACTCAAGAACAGCTTCTTCCCTGCTGCTGCCAGATTTTTGAATGGATCTACCTTGCATTAAGTTGATCTTTCTCCACACCCTAGCTATGACTGTAACGCTACATTCTGCACTCTCGTTTCCTTCTCTATGAACAGTACGTTGTGTCTGTATAGCGCACAAGGAACAATACTTTTCATTGTACGTTTATACATGTGACAATAATAAATCAAATCAAAATGCTTGGGTGCGTGTATATATATTCATATTTGTAAAATGGGAATTACACTGCCAACTTTCCAAAGCGCTGCTGAGACCATAAAACCACTGAAGAATCAACACATTCAAAAAGGTTTTATGACCAGTGGGCCAGGCATCTATAAAATATACATTCACACATCGAGCTGTCAGTAAAACCATAAAATCCCTACAGTGCAGAAAGAGGGCATTCAGCCCATCACGTTTGCATTAATTCTCCGACTGAGTACCTTACTCAGGCCCTACCCCTGTAACTCCATGTTTTTACCTTGTTAATCCCCTAACCAACATATTTTAGGTCACTAAGGGGGAATTTCACATGGCCAATCCACCAACATCTTTGGACTGTTGGGAGAAAACCAGAGCACCTGGAGGAAACGCACGCAGACACGGGGAGAACGTGCAAACTCCACACAGACAAGTTACTCAAGGCCGGAATCGACCCTGGGTGCCCGGTGCTGTAAGGCAGCAGTGCTAACCTATTAAAGGCTTGCTTTACAAGTTACCTGAACCTGGCGAATGTCATACTGATTGGGCAACATAACCACAAATCCTTTCTATTGTTCCATATTGAATAATAAACAATGAAATCCTCCATGTCAAACATAGCATACTGTGCAACATTATAACAGGAATTCATTCAAATGTTTGACATAAAGACCACGTCCAACGCACATACCTAATGAAACATCCACAAGATCCTCATTAGGTTTTGAAGTTATGAATAGGAAACACATTCCATATGTGGACGGCAGTGCAGCATGGCCATTCAACATAGGCATAACAGCCACGAAGGTTCGGTTGCGATAAGCTAGAAGACTGAATTGAAATCGTGGTATTGGAAGTACTGTAGCTCATAAACACACACGAAGTTCAAAACTCCAAATCAACTGTGATGAGAGTGTGTGTATATATACACACATATGCTTTTTTCTGTTGAAGGGAAATGTTTAAAATTCAGCTTTTTGCTACAAGTAGTCACTGGAAAACATTTAGTTCAGATGCTGGGACAGCAGGATAATGACTCATTATAGCAACGTTTCCCAAGTTAGAGTTAATGGACTTTTGTTTACAAAAAGGAAAAGTCTTCTGGGTTTTTGATTAAAGGAATGGAAGGTGGGTTTAGGTTGGCACAGTCACGTGAGGACATAATTAATGCGAGGAGCTAGGTGCGTAGCAGTGAAGTGGCTTTTCCGTTCTGGCTGGGGTTTGTTTGAAAACAGTTTACAAATTGCGCTGAAACTCCTTCTGAAAGCTTCAAGACTGACTACACATTATAGCAAGCATACCTATAGGTGCTAACTATATTTAAAGTGGTATTGTAAGCCTGTAAGAGGAATGCCGCTCATTTGAAAGTGAAAGAGTGACAAGTTAGAAATCAGTCATTTCCTTACATGTTTAAATAATGTTCAACTGTTAATTGTTAAGCTGCTTCATTTGTTAGTTGTAGTTAAATTATTAAAGTTTGTTTTAAAGATAAAAGATTGCCAGTTTGTCAGTGGAATTACTCCTGGAGCAAAGCATCCTACCTTTACATTTATACCAAGAGACAAAAATATTGGCATCTAGTCCAGCTTCCGAATGTAATTTGGGTTTCTGGTTCAGCATCCTAACACAAGTCACATCCAAAGATCATTAAAAGTGCCAAAGACATGTAAATCTTTCTTTCCTTATAAGATGAGCTCATTCAGAAGAAGCCATCTACTCAATTTTAATGCTTCCATCTTTTTCAAAAGCAACAGTCTGCTAAATCACTAGTGCACCCTCAAATGTCAGAGAATGTCAAACCTCATGAATAGTGAGCATGTGGGCGAGGTACCACAGAAGGGCAAAAGATTTAATTATGTTTTAGAAAAATCACTCTTCGGCACACTTTCTCCCTACAAAATCTTGCACAGCCTCATTGTCAACTTTCAACCTTTTCACATTAAAAATACCTAAAACAAAAATAATGGAAAGTTCTCATGTAAACCTGCGAGCTAGTGTGGGGGAAAATGATTTTCCAGGGAGGGCTACTGAAGTATTTGGTACAAGAGAAGTGTTGCCAGAGCTGGAAAGAGACGGTGAAAAGTTGGTTGGCTGGGTTTGATCTACATTATTGTAAATAGACAGATTAATTACACTCTACAAGAGTTACAGCATTCCTACACCCGCACACCCCCTCCCCCCAAAATCTCCTCAAATAGGAATCAATTTATTTATGCTTATAAGTATGCAATACAAAATTGAGTAATCAGGAATTGGGAAGCTAAATTAGCACCGAATCTGAGAGGTGATTTCATGCCTTTCCTATCTGAACAGATTTCGGGGAGGGGGACGTGTGAATGCCGCAATTCTTGCTGAGTGAAACTAATCTGTCCGTTTACAGTAATGTAGATCAAACCCAGCCAACCAAACTTTCACTATCTTTTTCCAACTCCAGCAACACTTTTCTTGTACTAAGTGTTTCAATAGCCCTCCCTGGAAAATCATAGCATGGAATGTTAATGACACAGTGCCTAATGGCCTTCATTCAAAATGCATTGCATTAGGATCTCAGCTATCAACATTCAATCTTAATTGCCCATCAGGACATTTGCAGGGCGAGGCATCTCCTCACTGCACAACAATCATACAGAAAGTTATTCAGCACATATCTGTCTGCACAGTTTCTCTGAAGTAGCCCTACCTTCCCAGATCTTTCCCAGAGCTCTGAGAACTTGTACCCTCTGAATATTTCATCCACCTCTCATCTGAAAGATGCTACTGAACATTCCCACCCACACTTTACTTGCACTGGTGAAGTTATGAGTGTAAGGGGTAGATAGTGAAGGCACAATAATGCAACAAACAGTCTAAAACACACTCATCCAGTGAATCCTGAGCAAATTAATGTGTGCCTTTATATGGCCTATTTGTGAACAGAACTCCCATTTAGCTAACGAAGGAACAGTGCCCCAAAAACTAGTGGATTTTGCTACCAAATAAACCTGTTGGACTTTAACCTGACGTTGTGAGACCTCTTACTGTGCATTTACCCCAGTCCCATGCCGGCATCTCCACGTCACAAATTGATGCGTGCCAAGGCATCTGATGACAATCCATTCAAAAGTCATAGACATCATTCATTCTGTAATGATGAGCATGAGATATTTTCTTACCTCAATGAATGCAATGTCTTAAATTAGGGGGACAATTTGTATATGGTTGGGGGCTGATCTCTAATCCAGGTGATTCGATAGAGGGAAATATAGAACAGACATCATTAACGTTGTTGCATCAAAAGTATTGCTGTTCTTCCCATTCATTCTGCTGTGTCACAAAATTGGAGCTTTGTCACTGAGGAGAGAAATCAGGAGGCTGGGGGTCATATCAAAATTTAAGACCGATATCAATAAATATTGGTTAGGCGGAGTGTCCAAGAAAATGAACCAAAGCTAAATTAAATGGAATTAGGGTGCAGATCAACCATGAACGAAGAATGGTTGGACAGACCTGAGGGACTGAATGGCTTCCTGTGTTTTCTATAAGACATCTGACAAGTTGCCATACAAGAGGCTGGTGCGTAAAATGAAAGCTCATGGAATTGGAGGGAATGTTTTCCGCATGGAGTGAAAACAGACTGTCACATACAAAACAGAGTTGGAATAAATGGATCCTTTGCAGAGTGGAAAGATGTAAGTAGTGCTGTACTGCAGGGATCACTTTGTGGCCCACAACTGTTCACTATTTACATTAATGACCTGGAAGGAACAGAATGTAAGGTTTCCAAATATGCCAATGATGTCAAGATAGGTGGATGGGCAGATTGTGATGAGGATATTCTGTTTCTGCAACGGGGTATACGGGAATGGCGGACAGGATGAAAACTTGGCAAATGGAGTTTAACATGGGGAAGTGTGAGGTCATGCACTTTGGTAGGAGGAATCAAAAAGCAAGAATATTATCTAAATTAGAGAGAGTGCAGGTGAGTGAAGTACTGAGGTATCTAGGGGTTCCAGTGCATGCATCACAGGGCCAAAAGGCCTACTCCTGCTCCTATTCTTTATGTAGAAACACTTCTTCAATCGTGTGAAGAATGTTCCTACATCAGTAACTTAAACTTTATCTAGGCCTAAGGCAAATTCATAATGTAACTAAAAACAGTACTGCACAATAGCTTAACTTCATCACCATGGGTTTGTGTTAAATCAACAGTCTGGTCTTGATCTGTGGAAGAAGCAGCAGAGTGTGCAACCTAAGTTGCCAGTTGTAAGAAGCTGTGTGTGACAATAACATTCCACAGTTTATTGCTAAAGGAATGAACAATCCTACCAGAGGAACTTCACTAAAATATCCCACCGGCTTCAACATTTTAAATCAGTGGCTCCCAACCTTTCATTCAGGGACCACTTCAATGGGGCAAAAGACCCTGTGGACCACCTGCAGGTTCAACCCCACCCAGTTTCATTTGCTACCGTAGAAAAATCTCAGCAGAATAAGTGGAAAGAGAGGCAACGCTTTTGATGCAACATCAGTAAAGATTTCCAACTCCAAACTGGAGTGATTCAGTCACACGCCAGACTCCACGTTCAACCAGTTCCTTTCTCCTCTCACTCCCACAGGTACTGAAAATACTATCATGCAATTGTATGTTGTAGCAAGTCATGTAATTCATGTTTATAAAGCTGCAGCGCTGTTTGCTTGCGCTCATGCCACACATGCGGGAGATGGTTTGGTTGCGTCATTTCGTAAGAGCGACGGGGCTGAAGTTTCTGGAATGATTTTCCTGATGACCTCAGCTGTGACATTCTGCATCAGCAACTTGTTTTTTGGACCAGGCTGCAGATCACCTGCAGGATTCTTTTGGACCACCAGCGATTCACAAACCACACACCAGGCAAGTAACCTCAGAATCAATGAAACACCTCAAGATAGAAATAAGACCCAAGTGATTTGATTTGATATACTAATATATGTGATAATATTAAAAGTGAAAAGTATTGCTTCTTGTGCGTTATACAGAGAAAGCATACCCTTCATAGAGAAGGAAAAGAATGCAGAATGTAGTGTTACAGTCATAGCTAGGATGTGGAGAAAGGTCAACTTAATGCAAGGTAAGTCCATTCAGAAGTCTGATGGCAGCAGGGAAGAAGCTGTTCTTGAGTCGGTTGATATGTGACGCAGACTTTTGTATCTTTTTTCCAACCAAAGATACAGGGTGGAGTTGGAGACCCAGGGTGCAATGGGCGATTGCATTTCTGTTTAAGAAAATGCACCTCCCTGTAAAAAACTGTTCCTATCCTCAGCCTTCTCCTTTGTTGCTTATTCCCACTGCAGCCAGTCACAGACCTTTACCCGATAGGGAAAGGCAGGGCCTCATTTTAATGTCGCTCGTGAAAGACAACACTTACAAAGAAGTGAAACATGCAATGAGTAGTACACTGGGAGTGCCAACCTGGATTATGAACCCGCAATCTTCTGACTGAGAGGCGAGAATGCTACCACTAAGCCAACCACAGACACACAACCCCCAGTGCAAAAATAAATGAATAATCAAGAACAGGATCAAGTCCTAAGAAACACTTACATCCCATTTGCTGCCAAAATGGAGATTTGCGAATACACTTAAATAAATTCATACACCTCAATTACAATTGATTCTGGTTCCCCAACTCTTTCAGAATACTTTCTGAAGTTTGGCAACATTTAAGAGGAAGCTAGGTAAACACAAGGAAGTGACTATAGCAGAATATGCTAATAGGGTAAAATGAACAGGGACAGGAGGAGGCTCTTTGGGGATATGAAACAAATCAGCATGGACCAGTTTGACCACATGGCCTGTTCAGTGCTGCTGTATGTAATTGTATCAAATTCCTGTTTTGTCACGAATGAATATATTTAACTTCACACCTTTTACATTGAATTTTCTGAATCAAGTTTCCTTATCCTACCCAAATCATTCTACACTCATACAAAAACAGATGTTGAAGATGTTAAGATAAAGATTAAATATTCAAATTACTCAGCACATCTGGCAGCCTCTGTGGAGAGAGGAGCAGAGATGGGTCTCTGGAACACTTCCTCCAAAGGCAGTGGAAGCAGAGAGTTTGAATATTTTTAAGACAGAGCTAAATAGATTCTTGATTAACAAAGTAGGAGGGAGGGGAAAGGTTGTCAGGTGTCGGCAGGAACGTGGAGTTGAGGTTACAATCAGATCATCCATGAGCTTGTTGAACGATGGAGTGGGGCTGAATGGCCCACTCCTACTTCACAGGTTTGATACACATGTGCGTTGTTAATCTTTCAGGTCAATGGCCTTTTATCAGTTGTGGAGTATGTTAGAAATGGAACAGATCTGCATTAGGAAGTGGAGGAAAGAATAAAAAGGAAAGGTCTGTGATAGGGTGGAATACAGGAGAGATTAAATGTCAAAAGGGGTGATGGTGCAAAGCAGAGGATGGACAAGTAAAGAAACAAAATACCTGTACAGAGAAACTATCAGTAGCAATAGTGGAAATTACACCGCTATTACTACTTCTTTAGGCCTTAATGCCACCGTTAACATTCCCTTTGTGTCCATGACATTTTTGTCAATTTCAGTTTAGCTCCGACCTTTCACTAAACTTTCCGGTGCACTGTTGCCTCAGCGCCAAGGACCCAGATTGGATTCCAGCCTTAGATCACTGTCTGTATGGAGTTTGCACATTCTCCCCGTGTCTACGTGGGTTTCCTATGGGTGCTCCAGTTTCCTTCCACACTGCAGAAACATGCAGGTTAGGTTGATTGGCCATGGTAAATTGCCCCAGTGTCTTGGGGGAGGGAGGGGGGCCAGGAGGGCACATACGTGGGGTTGGGGGGTAGGGCCTGTGTGGATTGGGGTCAGTGCAGACTCAATGGGCTGAATGGCCTCCTTCTGTACGGCAGGGATTCTGAGAAATTCTATTCTGCCTCATGTCCTCCGCTCCTATCACCAACTATTTAATCCGTCATATTTCTGCTCCTCCTCAGTTTTGTAAAAGAATCATAAGGACTCTGTTTCTCTCTTGATGCTGCCAGACCGGCCGAGTTTATCCAGCATTTTCTGTTTTTATTTCAGATCTCCAACATCCACAGCACTTTTCTTTGTTTCAAATAAAAGCAAACGAAAACGCGGCTTCGTTAATTCAACCTACCACATGAACATGTTGAAAAATTATTTTAAATTTGGCCCCAAAATAAATTCAAATCTGAGCCAACCACCTACCCATTGTTAATTAGTTTCAGTTGTGGGTAATGGAAGAGGCGGTAAAGCCATCAGTACATGAAATGATGTGAAAGCAAAACCAGTTTAAATATTCACACGCTTTAAGTAGGTGAATGAATATTCACTTCCTGGTTAAGCAACACTTCAACTTTAAAATTCCCACCCTGGATTTTCAAATCTCTCCATCGCTGTAATCTCATCCAGTTCCACAACCATCCAAGTTCTTCACGCTTCTCGAATCTGTCTCTTGCAAATTCCCCATTTTAATCACTCCGCCAATAGTAGCTGTGTCTTTGGCCCATGTCCACAGGTACAAGAAGCCCCTCCCTAATTCTCTCCACTTCTCACTCCCTCATTTCAAATACTCCTTAAAACCTCCCTTTCTGACCAAGCTTTTTGCCACCTGTCCTCATATCCCCTTATGTAGCGCAGTATCAGATTTGTTTTATAATGCTCCGATGAAGTGCCTTGGGACATTTGATTACGTTAAAAGGTGATGCATAAAATTTTTAGCTGTTATATACGAGTCCACACTTGTACCAAGGATCAATCTTCCTGAGAATGATTTTGCCGTACAAACCAAACAATGTTAGGTTTTATTTCTGGTCGAAGTTGAAAGCAGTTCATCTCAACAGCAATGAGTCAGCCAAAGCACTGAAGCCAACTTCAGAAACCTCTCGGTTCCCAACCTTTAACCAGCAGCAAAGAATACGTACACAGTACAACAGGAGCAGGGAAGGAGCCATTTCCTTTTTATTACTCATTCCATGGGACGTGGGCATCATTGGCAGCACCAGCACTTATCGCCCTTTCCCTAATGCCCTCAAGGAAGTGGTGATGAGCTACCTTCTTGAACTGCTGCAGTCCATGTGATGCAAGTACATCCAGTGCTATTAGGGAGGAAGTTCCTAGATTTTGACCCAATGACAGTGAAGGACAGTAATATATTTCCAAGTCAGGACCGTGTGTGGTTTGGAGGGGAACTTACAGGTGGTGGCATTCCCATATATCTGTGGCCTTGTCCTTCTAGATGATAGCAGTCACGGGTTTGCTGCAGTGCATCTTGTAGAGATGATACGCATGGCCATGGTTCACATCTCCGACAATGACCAATTCCTTACTTGAGGGACAAGCTCCCTTTGTATGGAATTCAAAGAAGGCTCTCTAGGCTGATTCCTGGGATGAAGGGGAGAATCTTATGAGGAAAGGTTGAGTAGGTTCAGCCAGTACCCATTGGAGTTTAGAAGAATGAGAAGTGATCTTATTGAAACAAGATTCCGAGGCACTTTATAAGGTAGATGCTGCGAGCATCTTCCCCCTCATTGGGAGAATCCAGAACAAGGAGGCACAGTTTAAAGATAAGGGATCTCTCATTTAAGACAGAAATAAGTAATTTCTTCT
This sequence comes from Carcharhinus amblyrhynchos, assembly GCF_965287045.1. Taxonomy (NCBI): domain Eukaryota; kingdom Metazoa; phylum Chordata; class Chondrichthyes; order Carcharhiniformes; family Carcharhinidae; genus Carcharhinus; species Carcharhinus amblyrhynchos. Next base: position 13,508,206 of record NC_137351.1, read on the forward strand.
AAGGGTTATTGGTGGAATTCTCTTACACCGAAAGCACTGGAGGTTAGTTCATTGAAAAATTCAAGGCTAAATTTGGCATGCTTCTCATTGGCAAGGGAGTAATGGGGAGCAGGCAAGAAAGTGGCATTAAGGTCCAATCAGAACAGCCACGATCCTATTGAATGGCACAGCAGGCTTGATGGGCTGACTGCCCTATTCCTACCTTTTATGGCCAATTCATGGAGGGAAAGAGGTACCAATGGCACCATCCATAATCTGTACACTCAGCAGGTATACAGGAAAGAAAACAAGCATAGAAAACATTTAAATTGCATTTAAAATTATGAGAACTTCAAATAGATTGGAAAAAGTTTCTCCTTTTTTTAAAAGGCTGAAAAGAGGAGTCAATAACCAGAGGGCACAGGTGATTGACAAAAGACAGAGACAACACAAGTAAAAAAATGCTTACACAATAAACAATTAGGATTTGGAATGTGCTGCCTGTAGGATTGTGGAAATACAAATTTTCAAAAGGGAAGTGGGTAAATACTTGAGGGGCAACAAATTGCAGCAATATGGAGAAAGGTTAGGGAGTGGGGCCAACCGGATTGATCTTCAGAAGCGCCAACTCAGACTTGATGGGCCAAATAGTCTGTTCTATTACAGATTCTACGTATATTGGCCACCATAAAAAAGACAGAATCATCACCGTTTCATGCTACTACGCTGGCTGCGATTTGCATCCAGGCATGTTTGGGCAGTTCCAGAATCTACTTTGTTTACTGACTGGTGTTTAAATTGATTTGTATTATTTTTTATTCATCCGTGGGACACAGGCATCGCTGGCTGGCCAACATTTATTGCCCATCCCCATTTGTTACGGAGAGCTAATACTGCTCAGCATAGACTCTCTCATACCTGACTCAAAACAACATGACATTGTGAAGTGATGCAAGGTGCCAACAACTAGAATTTCACCAAGCGTAACTGTGCTTGCAACTGAGTGCACCAGAGAGAGATTTTTTGGGTCGGAAAGAGAGAGGTCACGTCTCCTTTCCTTTGTGCTCTGAGAGAGGGGCAGCAAGTGAGCATGAGGGCAATTGCACGAGAGAGAAACATAATGGTAAGTGCCCAAATTTTTCCCTAACAGGACTGGATCTCACAGCCCGAGACATTCATTGCTATGGAACTGCACGGTCCAGGGAGCCCAGTTACCCTTAATTCAAAACTTGCGGCACACCCGAAAGGCTACAGGGGACCTGTCAGCATGAAAATCTGGCCGTTTGCCCTAGACTTGCCTTTTCCACTGATTTATTTCTGGCTGCTATTAGCAGAAAAAACACTAACTCAAGAGCCCAGTCCAATCTGTTAATCCAAAGAATCCCTACAGTACAGGAAGCCATTCAGCCCATCAAGTCTGTACTGGCCACAATCCCACCCAGGTCTTATTCCCATAACCCCACAGATTTACCTTGCTAATCCCCCACACATTAGGGCCAATTTTAACCAGCACATCTTTCAGATAGGGAAGAAACTGAAGCACCTGGAAGAAACCCACACAGACATGGGGGAGAAAGTGCAAACATCACACAGAGAGTGACCAAGGCTGGAATCGAACCTGGGTCCATGGTGCCGAACCATTGTGCTAACCATTGTGTCACCATGCCACCCATTGATGTTGGGAGCACAAACAGGGACGGCACAGTGGCACATTGGTCAGCACTGTTGCCTCACAGCACCAAGGACCTGGGTTCAATTCCCAGCTTGGGTCATTATCTGTGTGGAGCTTGCACATTCTCCCTGTGTCTGACTGGGTTTCCTCCAAGCGCTCCGATTTCTTCCCACAGTCTTAAAGACCTGCTAGTTAGGTGCACTGACCCAAACAGGTGCCGGAATGTGGTGACTAGAGGAATTTCACAGTAACTTTGTGGCAATGTTAAATGTAAGCCTTACTTGTGATTAACAAACTTTACTTTAATCAGTGGTGTGGGAAAGGAGCTAACTAAAATCTCTCTAATTTTTTCACTTCTGGAATCACGCTGGGGTACAACTCCTTAAGAAGCACCAGCAAGTGGTGGGTACTCAAGAGGGTAATTTTTTTTTAAAGAGAGCTCTCAGTTGAAAGAGAGGTTGTAGAGATTGGGAACAAAACAGAAGAAAGATTTGAACACAAGTTTGCGATGTTCAAAGTTGGGCGTGCAGCTGAACTGGATGGGTCAACAACAGGGGTGATGAATGAATGAGACATGGCACCAATTAGAACACAGGCAGCAAATACTACTGTTCCTCCAAATCAATCAAGGAATTCACAAAAATCCTTTCAAACTCCCTGATATCTATGGTAGAGGAGCAGCAGAACTTGCACCCCCTCAAGTCACTGAAAACTCATTGTATGATCTGCGCTTGAAATTTACAAGCCTACCAATTCTAATACAGGAAACTTAGAAAACCCATCTAATCCTCTGGAGTTCTAGACTAAAGAATCAGCCCAAAAGACAATACTCAAGCTGCAGACTGATGTTACACAATTCCACAAAACTACAGGCTTATTAAAGTCAAATGGAGTGTTAGGAAATTAGGTAATGACGTGGACGAAGTACTGCTTTTAACTCTCATTATTGGATTAGGTCATTATTCACAATAAGATAACGGATGTCAGGCAGTGAATTGCCACCACACAGTGTCGGAGGACCCTATTGTGGGAAACTGCTAGAGAAACATGGACTCAACAGCCTTGATGATGTCAACAGAAGGTGCCAGACAGAGGTTAATACTGAACAAAAGACAGGATGCACCAAATAATTTCTAGTTTCAAGAAGCAAAAGCAGCCAAAAACAATATGAGAAAAAAAAGCAGGCCTATACTTGCATTTCCACTGTGCATTAGATATCCTGGGTGTGTAGGTTGACTATGTTGCCATGTAAACTCCTAGATCCATTGTCATACAATTACTGGAGTGCAACAATCCCTTCAAACTGCTTGGTCACCCCTCTCAAAACTTTCTGATTTTATGTCTATTTCTCATCCATCTACCATGCTGAACAGATGAAATTTCACCTACATTTGTACTCTTTCACCCCCCCCCCCCAACCCCCCTTCCATCAAACACGCAGCTAATAAAGAACAGTACAGCACAGGAACAGACCCTTCGGCCCACCAAGCCTGCGTCAATCATGTTGTCCTACCTAGGCCAACCATGTGTGTCCCTCTATACCCTGCCTGTTCATGTGCCTATTCAGATAAGTCTTATATGTCACTAATGTATCTGCCTCAACCACCTCACTTGACAGTACATTCCAGGCCCCCACCACACAAAAAAAAACTTCCCCCACATATCTCCACTGAGCTTTTCCCTCCTTATCTTCAATTTGTAGTTGTTATTTCTGCCTTGGGAAAACGCTTCCAACTGTTCACCTTAAACATCTTTCAGGTTACTCCCTCAGCCTCTGCCTTTCAAGGGAGAACAATCCCAGTCTATTCAATCTCTCCTCATAGCTAATACCCTCCATACCAGGTAAACTTTTCTGTACTCCCTCCAAAGCCACCAGGTCCTTCTGGTAGTGTGGCGACCAGAATTAGGGCTGTTCCGAGGCAAATCAGTGTAGTACTTCTTTGCCCTTTTTTTTGACTCCAGTGATATTCTTTTGTTTGTTAGCCACCCAAAGCAATGGAAGAGCAAACCATGCTGTACCACTGACAGAAACTTTGCCTCTTCAAACCCCATAGCATAAATGAAACAACTTCAACTAAACAGCATAAGGATGCAAGGAGTCATTCAGTCTTTCCAGCTTACTCAAGTTCATAGTTGTTACAGAATGAACCAAGACCCATCAGGCGTCTGCCTGCTCTCCAGAGAGCAACCCAGTCAATCCCATTCCTCCGCTCTACATCCATACTCCTACAAATGTATTTCCCTCAACTGGTAATCCAATTTCCTACTGCAATCATTAATTGCCTCTGCTTCCATCACCCTTATAGGCAGCGGGTTCCAATGAAATCATGCTGATCTACATTTACCATTTTATTTATTATTTTTTATTTTTTTCATTATTGTCATATGCACTGACATACAGTGAAAAGTATTGATTCTAGTGTGCTATATGGAAGAAGCTATTCTTCAATCAATCATTTTGTAATTCCAGACTTTTATATCTTTTACCAGACAGGTGGAAGAGAGTGCGTTCTGTGCGTGAGGGTCCTTGATTATGTTGGCTGCATTTCCAAGGCAGCAGGAAGTGTAAATGAAGTCAACGGATGGGAGGCTGGTTTGCATAATGGACTGGACTATGTTCACAATCCTTTGTAGTTTCTTGCGGTCATGCTCCAAGCAGGAGGTATACTAAGCGGTATGGGCAGCAGTGGCAGTGGGCAGCACAGCGGCTAGTACTGCCTCCTTACAGCGCCAGGGGCCCGGGTTCGATTCCCAGCTTGGGTTACTGTCTGCGCGGATCTCCTCCAGGTGCTCCAGTTTCCTCCAACAGTCTGAAAGACAACTGGTGAGGTGCATTGGCCATGCTAAATTCTCCTTCAGTGTACCCAAACAGATGCCGGAGTGTGGCAAATAGGGGATTTTCAAAGTAACTTCATTGCAGTGTTAATGTAAACCTACTTGTGGCACTAATAAAATTTTAGAACTTGATACATCCAGAACAGATGCTTTAACCTTATCCATTTTGGTTCTATATCCCTCAATACCTTGCTTAAGTAGAATTTATAACACCACCACCCCCCAACCCTTAACAGCTTTTTGAGGATGGGGCAGTACTTTTTAGATAAAGAAATTCTTCTGGACTCATCCCAGGTAACTTGCTCTAATCTGAATGTCTGGCCTCTGCACCCTCCAACCAGAGGAAAGGGGTTCTGTCTGGTCATGTTCTTCAGCCTCCTGAAGATGGGGCAAGAGTGGGGGAGAAGAGAAATTCTGAAATAAAAACAAGCTGCCACTGAATTGGCAGCGGGTCAGTCTACACCCAAGGAGAAAAGACTGATTATGGTATTTTGGATTGGTAACTTATCATCAGAAATGTCAACACTCAATAAGAACATAAGAAGTAGGAGCAGGAGTAGGCCATCTAGCCCCTCGAGCCTGCCCCGCCATTCAATAAGATCATGGCTGATCTGAAGTGGATCAGTTCCACTTTCCCGCTTTCTCCCCATAACCCTTAATTCCCCTGTCTATCAGAAACCTATCTACCCGTGACTTAAATATATTTAGCGAGGTAGCCTCCACCACTTCAACGGGCAGAGAATTCCAGAGATTCACCACCCTTTGAGTGAAGAAGTTCCTCCTCAACTCCAATCTAAACTGTGTCCCCCTTATCTTGAGGCTGTCCTCTAGTCCTGCTATCCTTTCTGAGCAGGAAGAATGTCTCTACCTCTACCCTATCCATCCCCTTCATTATCTTATACGTCTCTATAAGATCCCCCCTCATCCTTCTAAACTCCAACGAGTACAGACCCAGACTATATAGTCTCTCTTCATAGTCCAACCCCCTCATCTCCATCATTTACTTCATGGATCTGCTGAGTATTAGCAACTTTTACTGATTTTTTTTAATATATTTCCAATTTTTAAACTTTAGATTTTGTGTTTTTATTCCAAGAAATTTCTACTCCCAACGAACCACTTCCTGTAAACACACTCTGTAAACCTGTTTTCATTTCCCAACATGAAAATACAAATATCCTCATTCTCACACCAGAACAATTTTCCAACCGTAAACTCAATACTTGGCCTTGACATCGGAGACAGATCTCCATGATTGATTTAGCAGCGCACCCCCCCCTCCCCCCACCACCCCGCGACAATATGGACGCTATCTTCAGTGGTTATAGGAGATCAGATGCATCAGTCACAGAGACAGAAGATCCTCTTGCAGCACTGCACACAGACAGCTTATCTGCAATGCTGATACGTATAAATCAGTTAGAGGCAGCAAGAGACTGAAAATAATCTTTAGACTACGGACTGAGGCTGCAATTACTGGGTGAATCACAGCACATTTCTTTATTGCCCTTGCACTGACTATAACTGACTAATCCAACAATACATGTAGCACTTTAAGGCAAGGCACATTTCAGAAAGTTCAGAACAAAATGGCAGAGCCCAAAAAATTAACTTTCCTTTTTATTTCAATTCCTTACATTTTCTACAGCTTTATTTCCACTCCAGACTTCCACTACTTAAGAGTCATACTCGCCCCCAGCTCTGCTACAACACAGATAAGTGGGCAGGAAAAGCAAGATGATTACAGACTCAAGGGACTCTGGCAGATACAACAGACACTGATTCTTAAGTGCTGTCCCATCATACAAATTCTTCAAGCACTTAATACTAAACAGTTTTCTTCAAAGCTGAACATGCAGAGTTTAACTTCACTTCATCTATTAAGTGCATTGGCCATGCTAAATTCTCCCTCAGCATACTCGAACAGGCGCCAGAGTGTGACGACTAGGGGATTTTCTCAGTGACTTCAGTGTAGTGTTAATATAAGCCTACCTGTGACTAATAAATAAATGTTAAGCTTCTCACATCTTGTCTTCAGTGACTGTCACAAACAGTCATTATTTAGCTTATGTGGGACTGTATTCTACACAAGAGTCATATTTGAAACAACCTGGCACCAAACAAGGTGTTTGTCCCATGATCTCAGTATATAAACAGTATTACTGAAAAAAAAAACACAGCCTGAAAGTCAATCTATTTTAATACATGCTCTGCTGTGCCCAAGACCAAACATCTTGCTCAAACACTGACTCACACTGCATCCAGTCTAAGCAAAATGATGCTGGGAACAACCATTGCTTCACTCCCACCACCAACATACAGCATGCTTTCATCATTGTACACTTAATAAACATGTGCAAATGCACACAAACATTTAATGATTTCATGAACACTATGGTGAGAACGCCACCTTGACAAGGATACATGGGAACTTAGGAGTGGGAGTAGGCAAATCAACCCTTTGAGCCCACTCTGCCATTTAATGTGACTATGGATGATCTCATCCTGGTCTCAATTCCACTTTCTTGCTGGCTCGTCTTTTTTCCATCAGAAATATAGCCATCTCTTTTTTGGATCTGTTGATTGATTCTGTCCCCACTGTACTCTGGGGCAGTGAGTTACCCAGATGTACAACCCCCTAAGAGAAGTAGTTTCTCCTCATCACATTTTGAGCCTAACTCCTCGTAGTGATCCTTAAAAGGAGAATGTCCACCACCACTTAGCACAACTAAGGATAGGAATTAGATGGGGTTTCTCCAGAACCCCACACCCAAAAGAAAAAAAGGATAAAATATGTGCAAATATTCTATTTCAGGGCTCTTTTAGAAAGTTTTAAAGGACTGTGGAATTATATGAGTGATTCTCTAATTTTTCCCCAATTTTGGATCTATCTACCAGGAAACACCTGCACCGCACACACCTCAATTCCTGCATGTACAGGGAAATTAAAAGTTTAAAGTTTAAAGCTTATTTATTAGTGTCACAAGTAGGTTTACACTAACACTGCAATGAAGTTATTCCCAGAAATAAGATAGACACCAACAAAAATCACCTAGATTAAGTAGCAAATAGCCTAGCTGAATTCAAGGAGAAGCTAAATAAACACAAGGGAGAAAGGAATAGGACAAAATGCAGATTGGGTTAGTAGGATTGGAGGAGGCACATGTGGTGCATAGACATTGGTATTGATTAGCTATGTAAAATGTCCTGTTCCAGTGCTTAAAATTCCCTGCAACATCGCCACACTAACATTTCCCAGTAATCATAAGTAAATTAAAATGTTATGAAACAGATGTAAAAACTAGTTATGAAAATCAGCTGGAATGCTCTGGTGAATGCAGGGCCCAATGCACCCAACTTCCCCATTAATTCAATTACTTTAAAATCTCCTAAGTGTGGCATGCTTTCATCCTAAATTAACATAATTGACAAGAGGTCATTAGAAAGAAGAACAGGACAAGACCATTCAGCCACTCAAGCCATTCAATAAGATCGTCAATCTTCAATCTTAACTCTAGTTTCCCATCCTAATTCCCTTACCCCAGGTTTCCCTTAATATCTAAAAATCTATCATGACCTCCGTATTAAACATACAACATCTGAACATCTACGGGCTTTCAGAGTAGAAAGTTAGAGATTCTCATCCCTTTGAATGAAGACACGCCTCCTAATCGCAGTGCTAAATAATCAAGCCCTTATTCATTCACTGCAATTCCTAGATCTAAACTCTCCACCTGAGGAAACAGCCTTATCGTAGCGACTCTGTCAAACTCTCTAAGAACTTTGTTTCAATGAGATCAGCTTGCAATCTTTTAAAGACAGGACTAATCTACTCAAGTCTCTCATGCCACCAGTTGACTTGGTGAATGTCTGTTGCACTCCCTCCTTAGGTAAGGAGCCCAATACACAACACTGCAGGTGTAGTCTTACTACACTCTCTTACATTTTATGATGCAAACAGCATGGTCAGCAATCCATCATAAAATGTGATGTGTAAACGCAGAGACCAATCTGGTACACAAATGTCCTTCCAGGAAGGAAATCTGCCATTCTTATCTGGCCTGGCCTACATGTGACTCCAGAGTCACAGCAATGTGGTTGACTCACAATTGCCCTCCGTTGGCAACTTGGATGAGCAATAAATGCTGGTCAACCCACGAAGCCCACAAAACCCACAAAGCGGGCTATTAACGAGGCGTGCAGGAATGGAACGGCGATAATTATGGGGGATTTCAATCTACATATTGATTGGTCAACCCACGTTGGACGCGGTGGGCTTGAGGAAGAGTTCTTGGAATGCTGCCGGGATAGTTTCCTTGAACAGTGTGTGTTGGAGCCAACGAGGGAGCAAGCTATCTTGGATCTGGTGTTATGTAATGAGGTGGGTAGAATTAGGGACCTTGTGGTGAAGGATCCTCTTGGGAAGAGTGATCATTGTATGGTGGAGTTTCTGATGCAGATGGAGGAGGAGAAAGTGGGTTCCCGGACATGTGTCCTTTGTTTGAACAGAGGGGAGTACGATAGGAGAGAGGAATTGGCGAATGTTGATTGGGGGAGCGCATTGGAACGTAGGTCTGCTGAGGAACAGTGGAGGATCTTTAAGGAGATCTTTCTTGGTGCTCAGCAGAAATTTATTCCGATGGTTAAAAAGGAGAGATAATCAGCCGTGGATAACGAAGGAGGTAAAGGAAAGTGTTAAATTAAAAGCGGATGCGTTTAGAGTAGCTAAGAGTAGTGCGCAAGAAGAGGACTGGGAGAGGTTTAAATATCAACAAAGAATGACGAAGAAGTTGATAAAGAAGGGTAGGATAAACTATGAAGCTGGGCTAGCGCTTAATATAAAAAAGGATAGTAAGAGTTTTTATAAATATATAAAAAGGAAGAGGCTGACTAGGGTGAATGTTGGGCCCTTAGAGGATGAGAGGGGGGACTTAGTGGTAGGGGATGGGGAAATGGCTGAAGCCTCGAATAACTTTTTTGTTTCGGTCTTCACGGAGGAGGACGTGAATAATTTGCCGGGTCTTGATTTTCAGAAGGCGTTTGACAAGGTACCTCACAAGAGGTTATTGCAGAAGGTCAGGGGGCATGGAGTTGGGGGTAGGGTGTTAGCGTGGATAGAGGACTGGTTGTCAAATAGGAGGCAGAGTGTGGGGGTCAATGGGTGCTATTCGGATTGGTGGAGGGTGACTAGTGGAGTGCCCCAGGGGTCGGTGCTGGGGCCTCAGCTATTTACCATTTATATAGATGATCTGGAGGAGGGAACCGAGTGTAGGGTGTCGAAATTTGCTGATGACACCAAAATTGGTGGAAAGGCAAATTGTGCGGAGGGTGTGGAGAGTCTACAGAAGGATCTAGATAGGCTGGGCGAATGGGCCAGGAAATGGCAAATGGAATTTAATGTTGGCAAGTGTGAGGTGGTCCACTTTGGTAGGAATAATGGTAGGAAGGATTATTACTTACGTGGAGAAAAACTGCAGCAGGCGACGGTGCAGAGGGACCTCGGGGTCCTTGTGCATGAGTCGCAAAAACCCAGCTTGCAGGTGCAGCAGGTGGTCAGGAAGGCGAATGGGATGCTGGCCTTCATCGCGAGGGGGATTGAATATAAAAGTAGGGAGGTCTTGCTGCAGCTGTATAGGGCATTGGTGAGGCCGCAGCTGGAGTACTGTGTGCAGTTTTGGGCGCCGTACTTACGCAAGGATATTTTGGCCTTGGAGGGAGTGCAGAGGAGGTTTACTAGGCTGATGCCGGAGTTGAGGGGGTTGAGCTATGAGGAGAGGCTGAATAAATTAGGCTTGTACTCGTTAGAGTTTAGAAGAATGAGGGGAGATCTCATTGAGACGTATAAGATGATGAATGGGATGGATAGGATAGAGGTGGAGAGACTCTTCCCGCTCAGAAAGGATAGTAGGACTAGGGGGCACAGCCTCAAGATAAAGGGGGGGCAGTTTAGAACAGAGTTGAGGAGGAACTTCTTCACTCAAAGGGTGGTGAATCTCTGGAATTCTCTGCCCGTTGAAGTGGTGGAGGCTACCTCGCTAAATATTTTTAAGACGCGGGTTGATGGGTTTTTGATAAGAGAGGGGATTAAGGGTTATGGGGAGAGGGCGGGAATGTGGAACTGAGCCACGACAGATCAGCCATGCTCTTACTGAATGGCGGGGCAGGCTCGAAGGGCTAGTTGGCCTACTCCTGCTCCTATTTCTTATGTTCTTATGTTAGCGATGGAAAGATGGTAGGAGTGGAGGGCCTGAATGACATTATTGTTACTAGAGAGGCAGTGCTCGAAAGACTGGAGGGACTGATTGTGGACAAGTCCCCAGGACCGGATGGAATGCATCCAAGGGTTCTGAAAGAAATGGCGGAGGTGATAGTGGATGCCTTGGTGATTATTTTCCAAACCTCGCTGGATACCGAGGAAGTGCCGGAAGATTGGAAAACGGCCAATGTTACGCCGTTGTTTAAGAAGGGTGGCAGGCAAAAGGCAGGGAATTATAGGCCGGTTAGTTTAACGTCTGTTGTAGGTAAAATGTTAGAATCCATCATCAAGGAGAAAATAGCGAGGCATCTTGAGGAGAATTGTTTGATAGAGCAGACGCAGCACGGTTTCGTTAAGGGGAAGTCATGTCTGACGAATTTATTGGAGTTCTATGAGGATGTGTCTATGGCGGTGGATAGAGGAGAGCCGGTGGATGTGGTCTTTCTTGATTTTCAGAAGGCGTTTGATAAGGTGCCGCACAAGAGGTTATTACAGAAGGTCAGGGGGCATGGAGTTGGGGGTAGGGTGTTAGCGTGGATAGGGGATTGGCTGTCAAATAGGAGGCAGAGAGTGGGGGTCAATGGGTGCTATTCGGATTGGCGGTTGGTGACTAGTGGAGTGCCCCAGGGGTCGGTGCTGGGGCCTCAGCTATTTACCATTTACATAGATGATCTGGAGGAGGGAACCGAGTGTATGGTGTCGAAATTTGCTGATGACACCAAGGTTGGTGGAACGGCAAATTGCGCGGAGGGTGTGGAAAGTCTGCAGAAGGATCTAGATAGGCTGGGCGAACGGGCCAGGAACTGGCAAATGGAATTTAATGTTGGCAAGTGTGAAGTTGTCCACTTTGGTAGGAATAATGGTAGGAAGGACTATTACTTACATGGCGAAAAACTGCAGCATGCGACGGTGCAGAAGGACCTTGGGGTCCTTGTGCATGAGTCGCAAAAACCCAGCCTGCAGGTGCAGCAGGTGGTCAGGAAGGCAAATGGGATGCTGGCCTTCATAGCGAGGGGGATTGAATATAAAAGTAGGGAGGTCTTGCTGCAACTGTACAGGGCACTGGTGAGGCCGCAGCTGGAGTACTGTGTGCAGTTTCGGTCGCCGCACTTACGCAAGGATATTTTGGCCTTGGAGGGAGTGCAGAGGAGGTTTACTAGGCTGATACCGGAGTTGAGGGGGTTGAACTATGAGGAGAGGCTGAATAAACTAGGCTTGTACTCGTTAGAGTTTAGAAGAATGAGGGGAGATCTCATTGAGACATATAAGATGATGAATGGGATGGATAGGATAGAGGTGGAGAGGCTCTTCCTGCTCAGAAAGGACAGTAGGACTGGAGGGCACAGCCTCAAGATAAAGGGGGGACGGTTTAGAACAGAGTTGAGGAGGAACTTCTTCACTCAAAGGGTGGTGAATCTCTGAAATTCTCTGCCCGTTGGAGTGGTGGAGGCTGCCTCGCTAAATATATTTAAGACGCAGGTTGATAGGTTTTTGATAGGCAAGGGGATTAAGGGTTATGGGGAGAGGGCGGGAATGTGGAACTGAGACACGACAGATCAGCCATGATCTTACTGAATGGCGGGGCAGGCTCGAAGGGCTAGATGGCCTACTCCTGCTCCTATTTCTTATGTTCTTATGATATGTCTCACAAATGAATAAAAAAAATTAGAAGAACCCCACTTAAAAAGGCATTGGGAGATGTCAGTTTCTCTCCTTGGTTCTCCCCCACACCTCACTCAGTTTCCAATGATTCACTATTGCAACAGATCCCCATATTCCACCAGAATGCCAATGATATTAGCATCCAATTAAGAAAGCTCAGGGGAGGTCATGGCATAGTGGTCTTGCTCCTGGCCTAGTAATCCAAAGACTCAGGGTAATGCTTGGGGACCTGGGTTTAAATCCCATCATAGCAGTCACTAAAAATCTGGAATTAAAGTCCACTGATGACCATGAAACCATTACCAACAGTCATAAAAACCCAAAAGGAAATCTGCCGTCCTTACCCTGGTCTAGCTTACATTTTACTCCAGATCCACAGCAATATGGCTAACTCTTAATGCCCTCCAAAAGTGGCTAGTGTGTTACTTAGTTCAAGGGCAATTAGCAGTGGGCAATAAATGCTGGCTCAGACAGCTACCCACATCACGTGTATATCTTTTTTTTAAAAGTAGAAAACAAGGTTTCGCTATCTCCAGACAGCAATAGAGATATGCTGTGACATACACAGAGATATGCCAGAGGCAACACAGAGTGCACATGCAGTAGTCCTAAATCAACTCTTGAACTCCTTCCCCATGTCCCACTTTCTTCTCCAAATCTCAGCTGAAATCAAAGGTGCATTCCTCCACACTATTTTCTATCCACACAGGACCTTGATGTTGTGAATACAATCTGTTGCATTCTCCAGAATAGATAAACAATTAAAACAACCGACCCATAAGAACTTTCAGACACTCAGCTCAAAGGATGGAATCATCATGCCCAAATCACACACCATCCTAACACTTCATAGAATTATTGAATCCCTACAGTACAGGAGGAGGCCATTCGACCCACTGAGTCTGTACTGACCACAATCCCACCTGGGCCCTATTCCCGTATCCCACTCATTTACTCTGCTAATCCCCCTGACACTAGGGGCAGTTTAGCATGGCCAATCAACCTAACCCGCACATCTGTGGACCGTGGGAAGAATGACGTGGAGATGCTGGCGTTGGATTGGGGTAAGAAATCTGACAACATCAGGTTGTTGGACTTTAACCTAGTGTTGTGAGACTTCTTACTTCGAGAGGAAACCAGAGCATTTGGAGGAAACCCACACAGACATAGGGAGAATGTGCAAACTCCACAAACACAGCTACCAAAGGCCAGAATTGAACTCAGGTCCCTGGCACTGTGAAGCAACAATGCTAATCACTGTGCCACCATGATACTCTAGCCAAGTCATGGTAACAAACTTTGCTTCCAATATGGCAAAGTGCCATAATACCCTCAGTCAGATTAGTATTCACACACCCAAAGAACTATAATCAAGTACTTGGGGAAAGGGAGAAAATAAATCTCAATTAGACAGACAACATTCTGGAATGTTAAGAGCCTGCATTCAAGACAGGGATACAAGTCCACTACCATTGCAGTGAACCAATTAGGTTTAACAGTGGATATACTGTGTTTGTGATATTTTAAGGTACCAAACCACATGAAATGCCAGAGTGTCACAAGACATGCAGATCAGCAAACATAATCGCAACATGGAAAGTATTTCATTCCTTGATGAGAAACATGCAATTGCCAAAGTGTAGCAATTAGGTGGGCTACTTTCCCACTAAAATCATGATATCCAAGATTCCACCAACTCAGGAAGGAGTCATTGAACTACTTCTCCATTGCTGAATGGCAAATAATTAGTGGGGAATCCTTATAGATATTCACAGTAAAATCCAAATTGCAGGGATGGATAGCGTTAAATACTTGGAGGGCCAGCAAACATGGGCCAAATGGCCTCCTCTGCACCATAACAATTCTGTTATTTCTCTCTGAGTCATCTTATAAATTCTGAAATCATTCTTAATACAGCACTCCTTAAGATCAGATTTCAGGAGACTAGCATCAATAAATCATCTCCCAACATTTACGCCATTGAACTTTATTCCAGAGGCAGGATAGCAGGTCCGATGTCTCAGCAAGTATTTGACTCTTGCTGGGGGTGGCACAGTAGTTAGCATTGCTGCCTCACAGCAAAGTTCAATTCTGGCCTTGGGTGACTGCGTGGAGCCTGCACATTTTTTCCCGCATCTGCCTGGGTTCCTCTGGGTGCTCTAGTTTCCTCCCATAGTCCAAACATGTGGGGATTAGGTGGTTTGGCTATGTAAAATTGCCTCTTCAGTGTCCCACGATGTGTAGGTTAGATGGGTTAGCCATGGGAAATGTGTGGGATTATGGGGGTAGGGCAGAAGAGGGATTCTGGGTAAGGTACTCTATCAGAGAGTTGTTGCAGACTTGATGGGTTGAAATGGCCTCTTCTGCACTGCATGGATTCTATGAACTGAGTTGGACAAATTAGCATCAATGCTAGAAATGGGCTCATGAGCTCAGGCATTCAACCCAAACAGCAATTACGAAAGCTGCTTTATGGCCTGAGAGATCCATGCACCAATACAAATTAACCTTGGAAAGTATCTATATTAATAGGACTGGAGAAGTTGTAGGAATAAACAGATCAAACCACAGCAGACTGTAAGAGCAGGAACATTCAAATGCATTAGTAGCAATCACACAAATACTTAGCCCAACAATATCTATTTTTAAGAACAGAAAATAACAAAAACATGACTGATTGAGCTGTTCTGGCAGAGATCCAACACAGACCAGACAGACTTACATGATCTCCTTCTGGGATTATGACCATTCTATGATTCTATTAGCAAACTGAAACCAAAACCAACAAAGCATCCCAACAAATAAAGTGAGAAAGGAAGACAAGAAAACAAGCATGGCATCCCTGCAGGCTACAGGTGTCCCAAAGTACTCAACAATCAATGAACTATTTAGTGAAGTGTAATGCAGGAAGCACAGCTACCAATTTGCCAGAGAAAGCTCCCACAGCAGAAACGTGATAACTGGCTAGATCATCTTTTTAGTGGTGTTGGATTGAGGGGCAAATGTTGCCCAGAACACCAGAAATCTCTCTCCTACACTTCCATGAAATGATGTTTTTCTTTATTAAATCCACAGGTGGCAGCATATTGTTTAAAAGTTTAATGGTGTCACTTTAACACTGCAATGAAGTTACTGTGAAAATCCCCTAATCGCCACACTTCGGCATCTGTTCGGGTACACTGAGGGAGAATTTAGCATGGTCAATGCACCTAACCAGCACGTCCTTCTGGCTGTAGGAGGAAACCCACACCAACACGGGGAGAATGTGCAGACTCCACACTGTCAGTGACCCAAACCGGGAATCCAACCTGGGTCCCTGGCGCTGAGACGTAGCAGCGTGAACCACTGTGCCGCCCCAAACAGGGTGTCATGTTAATATCTCATCTATTAGCTTTATCATTAGACAGCATCTCTGATAGTTGAGGGAGTGCTGCACTCTGACAGCATCAGGAGTGTCAACCTGGATTATGTTCTCAAGTCTCTGCAGTGGGTCTTGAACTCATGATTGCCTTAGTCAAAGGAATGAGAAATCTGGACATGTGGATACAAAACAGCAATACACCCTGCGGTATATAAAAATTACTCTTACATATGTATGAAAGACTCATTGGGATTCTTCTGGGTTAAGCTAATGTGACACATCAACATATTTTTGTAAACTATTGCTGGAACCATTTTTTGATCACTGAGCATTGAAATTTCTCAAGATAGTTTACAAAACATGTGGATAATTGAACATGTCAGTTGCCCTCAGCAGTACAACTGAAGCTGCAGTCCTCACTCCTCTCGACAATAAATGTATCTGGCACACAGTGGGGTGTGCCTTAAATTCAGAACTTTTCAAAACAAAGTTTAACGTGAGACAGAAACTGAAAAGTCTGGAAACATTCAGAAGGCCAGATTCAAGGAGCCTCTGTTGAAGGCTCTGCAACTGAAATGTTACATATCTGCTCTCTCCACCCAAGTGTTTCCAGCACATTTTTCCTAGCATCCGCTACCCTTAGTTTATACTCTTTCAAATAAATTACCTGTATAGGAGTGGAGTCATTGAATGCTAACTCAGACTGCCGCCATCAGCTGTGGTACAAACACCCTTAACTTTTGCCACAAACGGCAAAGCAAAAACATTCATCAGCCAGTGTCCTCCTCTTCCTCAAATCCACCAAAACTGGATATAGCCCACCAGTTGCAGCATCTATAACTAAATGGGTTCAACTGGAGCAACAAGAGTGACATCAAGCTCTCTTTCTCACTGTACAGTTATCAGGAACAGAAAATAGGTAAACACCTCTGATTAATAAAATGGAAAAAAAACAGAACAGGGAAACTGTGCTCCTGTCACTAACTGAGCAAGCCAGAGGCCCTAGGCTAATGCTCTGGGAACACAAGTTCAACCATTCCACTATGGCAGCCAGTGGAATTTAAATTCAATTAATCAATACATTCAAGTGAGGACCATTGATGGCCATTGACGGCACAGTGGCACGCGGCAGCAGTGGGACCCAGGTTCAATTCTGGCCTCAGGTGACACTGTGGAGTTTGCATGTTCTCCCTGTGTCTGTATGGGTTTCCTCTAGGTGCTCCAGTTTCCTCTCACACACCAAAGATGTACAGGTTAGGTTGGTTGGCTAGACTAAATTGCCTCTTAGTGTCAGGGGATTCGCAGGTTAAGTGCTTGGAGTTGGGGTTTGAGTGGGACTGTTGTCTGTGCAGGCTTAACACTTCAAATGGCCTCCTTTTTCATGGTAGGGATTCTATGGAAAACCCATTTGGTTCACCAATGTTCTTCAGAGAAGGAAAGAAATCTACCAGCCTTATCTGGTCTGACCTACACACGAGACCCAGATCCATAGCAAAATAAAGCTAACTCTCAATTGTCCTCTGAAAGAACATAGCAAGCTACTCAGTTATACCAAACTGTTACAGGGAAGTCCTCTACCAGCACAGTTGGTGTATCTGCACCTGATGAACTGCAGTAGGTGGTTCTACACCTTCTCAAGGATGGGTAGCAAATGCTGGGTGATGCCAAAAAGACAGACACAGTGGTTCACATCCACAACTGTAAAATTCAGAAGTTAGCTTAAAACGAAATGCTGGAGAATCTCAGCAGGTCTGACAGCATCTGTGACAGAATAGAGTCAACATCGAGTCAGGGTGACCCTTTGTCTTGAGGTCTGATGAAAGGTCATCCAGACTCAAAACATTGGCTTTATTCTCTCTCCACAGATACTGTCAGACCTGCTGCATTTCTCCAGCATTTTGTTTTTGTTTCAGATTCTAGCATCTGCAGTATCTTGCCTTTTAAACTAGATTATACTGATTTTCTAAATAAAAAAAGTCATGTCTATAGACAGTATACATTGATAATCAGAGTGAAATAAGCAGTGTGGAGATGGTGTAAGTGAGTCAGAGCTGCAATATTAACATTATAATATTACTATTTATTATAGTACAGCTATCACAATTACTTTTACACAACTATCACAGTATTACTATTTAAACTTGCATAAAAACCTGAAGTGAAATCAGAACAAGCAGTGAACAGAATACTGAAAGACACCACAAAATTATTTTTCTTCAGGACTAACTGCTATAAGCAAATACTGCCAGATATACAGATAAGTATCAGATGTCTGGGAGTAACTACAGCACTGTCATCTAGCTTCCAGCTGCTTTTTATAGACGACAGATATCTGGGAATGATTACAAGGCAACCACAAAATGAGGACTAATGGACACCTGGGAATGATCACAAGACTGAAATGTCATCTACTGAATTGGAGATAACACCCAAACCAAAAAAAAACAAGCCTCCACCCCAAATCACTGGGTGAACGAACAGCCCTCGTGAAGAAAGCTGGTCATTTAGAACACACTGTCAAACTGACACCACAGTGTACCTATGAAATCCAGGCTGGGGCCTGGGTGTGGCGTTGTGTGTCAGTAGCAACTGTGGTTACAACTGCTTAAAAAAATATCCTTTTCAATCCAATAAACTATTAAACCGACCAACAACAAAGTTCGCCTGATAAGCCGCTGGCATTTCAGCTTCAATTATTATTATTATTTTTGACTTTTAAAACAAAACCCACCACTTTTTCCCCAGCCTGTGCACAATCTCCATGCGGGACGTTGAGAACACATTTGGAAAAGAAAAAGTTGGGTGCTTCGATTAGTCAAGAAGATGCCTTTCAAACACACACCGTGGGGGGAAGGGAGGAGGGGATAGAGTGATACCACTGGTAACACACAAAACTCTGGAAAAAGAAAGTTTCCCGTGCGAAACACTGAGCTAAATTTACAGGAATACAAAATAAAGTAACCGCGCTGCAGGCTGAGTGTTACATTTTCAAACACCTCAGCTGGGAACTTACATTCAGAGTCACTTCGTGTTTCTTCAACCGTGACTTCAAACTTTTCATACTTGAAGATGAAGTTTGGGGTTTTTTTTGGCCTGTCCGCCGGCAGGTTGGGTGTTTGATAGTCTGAGAGGGGGAAAGGTGTCCTTACTCTCCCAGCGCCCACTCTCCGCCGCAACTCTCACAGCCTCAACCCCGCCGCTCCTCACCTGACGCACGGCGCCGTTGGGGCCGTGACTGACACCCGGCCCGGCCAATCAGCTGGCGACGGGGGCGGGACTTCCTGCTGCTGATTGGCAGGTTCCCCCGCGCGGGGGCGGGGCCAGCCCTCACCTGGGCGCGAGGCGAGAGGCGCTCACCTGAGACGGCAGCAGCTCTGCAACCTGTGCCTGCTGCCTGAACTTGCACTGTACAATTCTCAGCTAGTTTCAATGCAGTGTTAAAGGTTTTTTAAGGTTTATTTATTAGTGTCACAAGTAGTTTACATTAACACTGCAATGAAGCGGGCGGCATGGTAGCACAGTGGTTAGCATATGCTGCTTCACAGCTCCAGGGACCTGGGTTTGAATCGGGTCGCTGCCTGTGTGGAGTTTGCACGTTCTCCCCGTGTCTGTGTGGGTTTCCTCCAGGTAATCCGGTTTCCTCCCGCAATCCAAAGACGTGCAGGCTAGGTTGATTGGCCATTCTAAATTGTCCATTAGTGTCCTGGGATACATTAGTTAGAGGGGTTAGTGGGTAAATATGTAGGGATATGTGGATATGGGTGGGATTGTGGTTTGTGCAGACTTGATGAGCCGAATGGTCTCTTTCTGCACTGTATGATTCTAAGTTATTTTGAAAATCTCCTAGTCGCTGCATTCTGGCATCTGTTGGAGCACACTGAGGGAGAATTTAACCAAATGCACTTAACCAGCACACCTTTCGATTTTGAATGGCTTTGGCTGCAAGCTGGATAACTACCAACACACAAAATCTCTTCATATATATATATATCTAAAATCCCACCAATAGAATCCCTACAGTACGGAAGGAGGCCATTCGACCCATCAAGTCTGCACTGACCACAGTCCCACCCAAACCCTATCCCCATAATCCGATGCATTTACCCTGCTAGTCCCCTTGACATTAATCAGCAATTTAGTATGGCTAACCAGCCTAACCAGCACATCTTTGGAATGTGAGAGGAAACCAGAGCACCCAGAGGAAACCCATGCAGACACAGGGAGAATGTGCAGATTCCACATAGACAGTGACCCAAGCCAGGAATGGAACCCAGCTCTCTGGTGCTGTGAGGCAGCAGTGCTAACACTGTGCCATCATGTTAATGTAAGCCTATCTGTGGCACTAATAAATAAACTTTAAACTTCAACTTTTAGACTAGATTTTACCAGCCTGCCTGCTGCAGGAATCGGAGCGGGCGAGGGGCGGACCATAAAAAGATTCATTGACATCGGATAGGATTTTATGGTTTCAACTCAAGTGAGGTTATAAAATCCTGTCCTTGGTTATTGTTCTACATTGCCTGTCCTTGTAAATGTCCTTTGCAAAACAAAACTTGAATTTATACAGGAGCAAAATACTGCAGATGCTGGAATCTGAAACAAAAACAGAAGATGCTGGAGAATCCCAGCAGGTCTGACAGCATCTGTGAGAGTGAATGGAGCCAGCATTTCCAATCTGGATGATCCTTCATTAGCTGTGATCTGCCTGATCTGCTGAGATCCTCCAGCATTTTCTGTTTTTACTTTTTCTTTTATAGCACCTTTCACAGATCCCAAAGTGCTTTATAGACAATAAAGTGTAGTTACTGTGCCACACCCCTAACCAAGCTGTTCAGCACAGCTACAACACTGGCATCTGCCCAGCAATGTGGAATATTGCCTGGTTATGTCCTGTACATAAAAAGCAGGATAAACTCAATCCAGCCAATTAGGAACATACAAACATCAGAATTAGGAGTGGAAGGAGGCAAATTTAGTCCTTCAAGCTTGCTCCGCCACTCAATCAGATCATGGCTGCCCTATCAGTCCACTCTCAATCATCAGTAAAGTGATGGAAGGTGTCATCAATAGCACAGTCAAGTGTCATTTGCTTAGCAATTTCCTGCTCAATTTGGGTTCTGCCAGAATCACTCAGCTCCAGACCTCATTACAGCCTTGGTTCAAACATGGACAAAAGAGCTGAACTCTAGCAATGAGTTGCGTGTGACTACTCCTGACATTAAGGCAGAATTTGGACAAATTGTGGCATCAAGGAGCCATAGCAGAACTGGAATAAATGGGAATCCAAGTGGTGCGGTGGGGTGGGGGTGGGGGCGGGGGAAGGGGGAAGGGGGGGTGTGCGGTGGTTCGATCTCCACTGGTTGGAATCATACTCGGCACAAAGGAAGATAGTTGTGGTGACTGGAGATCAATCATCTCAGTTCCAGGACATCATTGCAGGAGTTCGTCACGGTAGAGTCCTCAGCCCAACCATCTTCCGCTGCTTCATCAATGACCTTCATGCCATCAGAAGTGGGTATGTTTGTTGATGATTACACAATGTTCAACACCATTCACGACTTCTCAGGTACGGAAGTAGTCCATGTCTAAATGCAGCAGGGCCAGGACAATAAATTGGCTTGGGCTGACAAGTGGCAAGTAACATTCACAACACTCAAGTGCCAGGAATTGACCATCTCCAACAAGAGAGAATCTAACCATCACCCTTTAACATTCAGACTGAATGTTTGTAAGCAGGATACTGCTCAGCAAATTACACTTGATAGCAGTGTTACTGACCCCTTCCATCACTTTACTGATGATTGAGAGTAGACTGATGGGACAGCAATGATCTGACTGAAATGGTGGAGCAGGTTCAAAGGGCTAAATTTGCCTACTTCTGCTCCTAACTCCAATGTTTTTATGTTCCTAATTGGCTGGCTTGGTTTTGTCCTGCTTTTTGTGTACTGGAAATACCTAGGCAATTTTCCACATTGCTGGGTAGGTGAATCTAACTATTGCCCCTTGATATCGTTGAATTCCCCACTGTCAACATTCTGCAGGTTACTGTCGACCAGAAACTGAACTGGATTAGCCATATAAATACTGTGACTATAAAACTAGTCCAAAGCTAGGAATCCTGTGATAACACAGCTCCAGAGCTTCCTTAGCCCATCCCCAACAACTAGGTTCAAATCAGGAATGTGATGGAATACGTTCCACTTGCCTGGATGAGTGCAGCCCAACAACACTGAAGAAGTTTGACACCATCTAGCACAAAGCAACCAACTTGATTGGTACCCCTTCCAGAAACATTCACTCCCTCCACCGCCGGCAGACAGTAGCAGCAGTGTGTACCATTACAAGATGTACTGAGGGACTCACCAAGGCTCCTTAGACAGTACCTTCCAAGCCCAACACTGTTACTATCTAAAAGGATAAGGCAAGCAGACACATTCACCTGGAAAGTTCCCCTCCAAGTTACTGACCATCCTGACTCAGATATATATCACTGTCCTTTCACTGTTGCTGAGCAACAACAGCATGTTTGCTCACTAGCACTCACCACTATATACAGTAGTGATTACAACAGTAAAATGTTCTTGGAATTTGGAATGTGTATTGCCAGAATGGACCACAGAACAAAAGGCAGTCACAACATATTTTGCCAATTGTATTTGAGAATCTACACCTTACAAATCAAAAAAAGGTTCAGGTCTGCTCCTTAATCTGATGATCTGTCCCAGCTGATCTCATGATTTTCATGCAGTGAAAATTGGCTTCATTTCCCCTTGCAGAAGAGGAAATGATCAGAGAAGTTCATGCTCTTGATTGCTATCCATCTCCTAGCAACACTAACCTCACACCTTTTGGGTCTGTACTCATTGGAGTTTAGAAGGCTGAGGGGGGATCTTATAGAGACATATAAGATAATGAAGGGGCTAGATAGGGTAGAGGTAGAGAGATTCTTCCCACTTAGAAAGGATAGCAGGACTAGAGGGCACAGCCTTAAAATAAGGGGGGGCAGTTTAGATCGGAGTTGAGGAGGAACTTCTTCACTCAAAGGGTGGTGAGTCTCTGGAATTCTCTGCCCATTGAAGTGGTGGAGGCTACCTTGCTGAATATATTTAAGTCACAGGTAGATAGGTTTCTGATAGACAAGGAAATTAAGGGTTATGGGGAGAAAGCAGGGAAGTGGAACTGATCCACTTCAGATCAGCCATGATCTTGTTGAATGGTGGGGCAGGCTCGAAGGGCTAGATGGCCTACTCCTGCTCCTATTTCTTATGTTCTTATGTTCACACCTAGCATCATTACTAGCACATGATCTGAAGAGAAAACATTTGCAGGTCTAAAGTCAGGAGTGGGACTAGCTGAGTATCTCTAACAGAGAATTAGTACAGACACGATGGGCTGAATGGCATCCCTCTTGTGCTGCAATCATTCTCTGATACTTTGATGAAAGGACTGCTGCCACCTTGTCAGCTTGATGGGTGATTGGCAATAAATCAGGATTGCCCTTTTCCCAACAACAATTTATTTTAAAATCAGTTAGAAGTGGATATGTGGCACGGTGGCACAGTAGTTAGCACTGCTGCCTCACAGCTCCAGGGACCAGGATTTGATTCCCGACTTGGGTCATTGTCTGTGCGTGCAAACTCTCGTGTCTGCATGGGTTTCCGCCAGGTGCTCCGGTTTCCTCCCACAGTCCGAAAGACGTGCCGGTGCATTGGTCCTGCTAAATTCTCCCTCAGTGTACCCAAACAGGCGACTAGGGGATTTTCACAGTAACTTCACTGCAGTGTTAATGTAAGCCTACTTGTGACTAATAAATAAATAAAAACAAACTACCATCTACAAAATTGTGTTTAGACATTGGGTAAGGGCAGGGTTCCACTGAACCATGGGTCTTTCTCAGACTACAATGGTCTATCAATGTTTGCATAGGACACACAGCAGCTTGAGCAAGGCACCAGAGAGGGAAGAAGCGATGTTTCCAGCATGAGTCAACACTTCAGAAGTGAAGAAGGAAAAACATCTGGATGAGTCCCAATCTGATGGTGCAATGGTGGAACAAAGGAACATGAACCCAAGGCCATGGAAAAACTGACCATTCAGAGCATGTTGGCAGTTGTGAGGCACAAGCGAGAAAAGCAACAGCAGAACATCATAAATGTAATAATGTATGCTCTAGAGTAAAAACAAATCCGAGATTTGACAAGTTGCTTTAAGTTCCTGCACTGTCAGTGCTGTAGGAAGCAAATTGAACACAGATCCAGAGTACTGGAGTTCATGTCTGTTTTCCAAAATGTTAAGTCATGGAATTGTAAGACACAAATTTGCAAACATGATCCCAAACCAATGTCAACATTCTTCGGAGGAAGACATATGATTTCCAAGTAAACAGTTGGGATTTTCCAATATAATTTGGCACAGGCCAAGTTCCTCATTTGGAAAATTATCTTTACAGTCTCTCCTCAGGGTGAGAGGGAGAGAGAGAGGGAGAGGAAAAACCAGTGGCAGATTACAAGGGTTGGAACAGGCAAGATGCACATCTTTGGGCAGTTCAATCAAACATAACGTCATCAAAGCTCTGACAATTGATTATTTCTTCATGAGCTTGGAAAGAAAAACAAAAGAAGAGATGGAAAGATTAATTCAAGAAATAAAAAGTCTATGGGCGGGATTTTCCGGCCATTCATGCCGGCAGGATTCTCTGCTCCAGTTGCAGTGAATGGAGGTTTGGCTGGATGCCAAATTCTCCATCCTCGCATGGAGCGACAGTGGGGCATCAGTGACTGGAGGATTCCGGTCAATATTTTTAAATCAGCAATTCTCACAAAACATACTAATTTCATTTGATTTTTTTTCTAAAAAGATGATTTCATACTTTAAATATTCAAAAACACAATTTTCAGATTAAATTAAACCCATGTACTTTAGCCAAATAGAAAGCAACAAAATATCATTAACAATGTACTTCCACAGTATCAGTCCAGCCACACTGTTTACAATGGGTATATCCATTTTAAAGTCACAGGTTAATAGCTAAATGTTCTGCTTCTTTCCGATGGTTCAGCTCAGCAAGGCTTCAGCAAGGTTCCAAAAAAAAGTCAAGTTGGACTCGAAACATTAACTCTGTTTCTCTCTTCACAAATGCTGCCAGACCCCCTGAGGTTTTCCAGCACTTCCTGTTTTTATTTAAAATTCTCATTCCTGTTTTTTTCAATTTCCTCCATGGCTCTGCCCCTTACTCTCTCCTCCTCACTCACATGCCTCTGAGATATTTCTCAAATCCTGGTCTCTTGAACTAGTTTTAATCAAAGAACAAAGAAAAGCACAGCATAGGAACAGGCCCTTTGACCCTCCAAGCCCATGCCCATAATGATGCCCTAACTGAAAAAAAAACCTTCTGTCCTTACTAGGTACTTATCCCTCTATTTCTTCCTGATTCATGTACCCATCCAGCTGCCTCTTAAATGTTGAAAATGTGCCTGCTGCCACCACCTCCTCTGGCAGCGCGTTCCAGACACCCAGCACTCTCTGCATGGAAAACTTCCCTGCACACCTCCCTTAAACTTTCCCCTTTTAAATTGAACCTGTGCTCCCCCCCCCCCCACCTTGTAACTGACACTCCCATACTTGGAAAAAGTCTCTGACTATCCACCCTCTCTATGTCTCTCATAATTTTGTAGATCTCTATCAGGCCTCTCCTCAGCCTTCGTCTTTCCAATGAAAACAATCCTAGTTTATGCAACCTCTCCTCATAGCCAACACCCTTGAGACCTGGCAACATCCTGGTGAACCTTCTTTGCACTCTTTCCAAGGCTTTCATGTCCTTCTAAGAGTGTGGTGACCAGAATTGCAATACTCCAAATGTGGCCTAACCAAGATTTTGTTATAGCTGCAACATGATTTCCCACCTCCTGTACTCAATGCCCCAGCCGATGCAGACAAGCATGCTATTTTTTTCTTAATCACCTTGGCCACCTCTATTGACACTTTTAGGAAACTGTGGACATGCACGATCAGATCCCTCTGTATGTTAATGTTTGTAAGGGCTCTGCCATTTATAGTATAATTCATTCCTAAATTTGATCCTCCAAAATGTGTCACCTCGCATTTGTCTGGATTAAACTCCATCTGCCATTTCTGTGCCCAGCTCTCAAATCTATCTGTACCCTGTTGTATCCTCTGACAATCCCTGGCACTATCAGCAACTCCACCAATCTTCCTGTCATCTGCAAACTTACTAATCAGACCACCCACATTTTCCTTCAAATCACTTATGTGGATTATAAACAACAGAGGTCCCAGCACTGATCCACTGGCTACAGATCCCCATTCTGAAAAACACTCTTCCACAGCTACTCTCTGTCTTCTAAAACCAAGCCAGCTCTGTATCCATCTAGCCAGCCCACCCTAAATCCCACTGTGATTTTCATTTTTGTACCAGTCTGCCATATGGGACCCTTACTAATGTCCATATAAACTATATCCACAGACCTTCCCCCATCAATTTTCTTTGTCATCTCTTCGAAAAACTCAATCAAGTTGGTGAGATATGGCCCTCCCCTTACAAAATCATGTCACTAACTAGTCCATTTTCCTCCAAATGTGCATATATCCTGTTCCTCAGTATCTTCTCCAAAAGCTTCCCCATCAATGATGTCAGGCTCACCAGCATTAAGTTTGCTGGATTATCCCTGCATTTTTCATATCTTTTCAGTATATTTACAGTGTCACTGATGGGCATGCCTTTAACTGGCTGGATGCTAGGCTCCCAACTTCCCTCAATAAACATTCCCCCTTTATTATCATTCTTTTGGTCTTTTATCCTTATACATAAGAACAGAAGAACTAGGAGCGGGAGTAGGCCATCTGGCCCCTCGAGCCTGCTCTGTCATTCAATAAGATCATGGCTGATCTTTTTGTGGACTCAGCTCCACTTACCTGCCTGCTCACTATAACCCTTAATTCCTTCACTGTTCAGAAATTTTATCTGTCCTTGCTTTAAAAACATTCAATGAGGTAGCCTCACTACTTCCATACTGTATATCTTCATGTGATTTTATTTCAAATGTTGTTTAATAATGTTCCTGTAAAATACCTAGATGTGTGTGTGTGTGTTTCTGTGCATGTGTGTGTGTTTGTGGTGTGTGTGCGTGTGTGTGTGTGTGTGTGTGTGCATGCATGTGTGTGTCCGTGTGCATGTGTGTGTTTGTGGTGTGTGTGCGTGTCTGTGTGCGTGTGTGCGTGCATGTGTGTGTTTGTGGTGTGTGTGCGTATTCATGTGTGTTTGCGTACATGCGTTCAGATATCAGGTTTAGGAAGACTTGCTTGCGACACCCCCTATGATTCACAATCATTGTCAAGGTTCAGTCTTCAGGTGAGGAAAATACTATTTATGAGTAGAAATTCCTATTTGTTCACATTGAAGCAGGTGAATACAGATAACATTTACTTTGTACCAATCAGTTTTGGGAAAATCAGGGAAGTCCTTGTAATTGTCAGGAGGTCAGCAATTAAGGAATATTGGGATTGGGCATGGAAGCAAAGATAGAAGGTGCACATCCTCCCTCTTTTTTTACACTTTATTGACAGACTTGATTCACAATATACCTGAAAGAACGTTACAAACATTCCACAATCGCCATCATGCAAAGTGCAATAGAATCACAGAAACCCCACAGTGCAAAAAGAGGCCATTTAGTCCATTGAGTCTGCACCGACAACAATTCCAACCTAGGGCTTAGCCTGTAACCCACACATTTATCCTGCTAATACCCCTGACACTAAGCGGTAATTTAACACGGCCAGACCATGATCTTATTGATTAGCCAACAAAGCTCAAGGGGTCATGAATCTCCTATTCCTTATGTCCTTCAGATCAGATCAGGGTGGATGGATTTAAACATCTGGAGAAGCAAAATAAATGAGGGGCATCCTGAAAATATGGTTTCATGGACTGATACTGATGAGATTGCAAGCTGAATTACATCATATTTGCAGTAGTAGCAGTCTAAAGATGTGCAGGTTAAGTGGATTAGCCACGGTAAATTCTCAAGGCTGCAGGAGAAGGGTGGGGACTAGGTCTGGATAAGATGCTCTTATGATGAGTCGCTGCAGGCCCAATGGCCGAATGGCCTCCTTTTGCACCATAGGGATTCTAAAGTTCTATTCTAATTGAATCTAGTACATACCGGGTTAATGTGGGACTGAATACAATATCACCCAAAGACTGATGTACGAAGGCACATGACCCGGAGCGAGAACAAAGATGTGTAAAGACCTAAGATACAGTCAGTTCCATAAGGGACATCTGGACAAATACATGAACAGGATGGGAATAGAGGGATATGGTCTCCAGAGGGTAAGGGGTTTTTGTTCAGATAGGCAGCATGGTCGGTGCAAGCTTGGAGGGCCAAAGGGCCTGTCGCTGTGCTGTAATTTTCTTTGTTCTTTGTGTGCACCCTATTGTATGTATAGTTATGAGTTGTTAATAAAGACTTGCAGTTAATATACGCATGGCTATGAAGCCTACTTCCTGGTGTCTGAAGCAGGATTCTTCGATATAGGATTAAGAACAGGTTATCGGGGTTAAATTTATTGGACAGAATCGTAGGAAATTAACAGCATGGAAAGAGGCCACTTAGCCCATCATGTCTGTGCCAGCCCAAAAATAAGCCACTCAGCCTAATCCCAATTCCCAACATTTGGCCCACAGCCCTGCAACGTTTGAGCCAACACCTTTGAAGTGAGTTGAGGGTTTCTGCCTCTTGTACCCTTTCAGGCAGTCACTTAGACCCCCACAGCCATCTGGGTGATTAAAAACATTTCTTCATCTCCTCCATAATTTTTCCAATAATCACTTTAAATCAATGCCCCCTAGCACTGACCTCCCTGCTAAAGTAAACAGGCCTTTTTCATCCACTCTATCCAGGTCCCTCACAACCATGTATACCTCAATCACATCTCCCCTGAGTCTCTTCTGTTCCAAACAGAATAACCCCAACCTCACCAACCTTTCCTCAAAGTGGCTTTTCTCCAGTCCTGGCAACATCCTGGTATATCTCCTCTGTGTCCTCTCTAATGCAATTACATCCTCGTGGTAATCAGGCAACCAGATAACTGGGTGATGTAATTGCACTCTGACCCAGCATGACTCCAGCAGCCTGGTTCCTCTAATTTTCAGTGGAGCTCAGTTTATTTTATAAAGTTTATTTATTTATTAGTCACAAGTAAGGCTTACATTAACACTGCAATGAAATTCCCCCTGTTGCCACAGTCTGACACCTGTTTGGATCAATGCACCTAATCAGCATGTCTTTCAGAATGTGGGAGGAAACTGGAGCACCTGGGGGAAACCCATGCAGACACAGGGAGAATGTGCAAACTCCACACAGACAGTGACCCAAGCTGAAATTGAACCCAGGTCCCTGTCGCTGTGAGGCAGCAGTGCCAACCACTGTGCTACTATGCCACCCTTCTGCTATCATGCCATTGACCAGGCAGTGGGAGCATTGGGTAAAGGCACAGCAGATTAAAAACACAACACTACTTATCTCCTTGAAAGGACAAACATCGAGAGCTGATGATGGATCTATATTTGTGACAATGACTTGCTGATGATTGCAGGCAGTTTCCTGCCAGAGCTTGTGATCAATGGGAAATGCCACAACTGAAAATGTTTATCATTAATGGCAGTTTGGATTACAATAATGTTGAACACATGAAAACCAAGTTCTTCATAAATGACAGACCTGCATTTAAATCCAAACTACAGGCACATTTTGTTCTCTAGAACATTATGATTTCTCAATGCAGTCTGACTCTTTATTTGGCTCAAATTTAAATTGCCTCTATTACATTAAAGATACTATATAACATGCAAGTTATTGGTGCATTAACAATCTCTAGAATAGAGGCTGGAGCAATGTTGTGATGTATAATAATTGAGAACTTAGGCAGCTCCTGTATTTTCAGCCTGCCAATTTTCTCCCCGATTCTCTCCACCTGACCTGGTTTCCCATGCGCTCATCCTCCCTCTTTTTTTTACACTTTATTCACATATTTGATTCATGATACATCTGAAAGAACATTACAAACATTCCAAAATGCCCTTCACGCAAAGTGCAATAGGATCATAGAAACCCTATAGTGCAAAAGGAGGCCATTCAGCCCACTGAGTCTGCACTGACAACAACTCCACCCAGGGCTTAGCTCATAACCCCACATATTTACCCTGCTAATACCCCTGACACTGAGGGGTAATTTAACATGGCCAATCAACCTAACCTAACACATCTTTGGACTGTGGGAGGAAATTGGGGCACCTGGAGGAAACCCACACAGACATGGGGAGAACGTGCAAATTCCACACAGACAGTCACCCAAGGCCTGGATTGAGCCTGGGTCCCTGGTGCTATGAGGCAGCAGTGCTAACCACTGCGCCACCTAAAGTGCAATAATATTTATGCTTTCTACATACATCAAGTTACACTCTGAGGTGCTGCAATACAGTAAAAGTAACTTTACAGACATTTCAACATGGCCATTACAAATAGTGCAAAGGTATTTAAACCATCTACCAAGAAGACATTGCACTGTGAGGTGCTTCAATACAATTGTGCTCGTAATATTCACTGTATACATTCACTGTGAGTCAAACAGCCCAGGGGGTTCTCTACAATTCCACTCCCCTCAGATCACTATGGCTGAAAGTTCTTAAAGTTTATTTATTAGTCACAAGTAGGTTTATATTGCAATGAAGTTACTGTGAAAATCCCCTAGTCACCACAATCCGGTGCCTGTTTGGGGACACTGAGGAAGAATTTAACATGGCCAATGCACCTAACCAGCATGCCTTTTGGATCGTGGGAGGAAACTGGAGACCCGGATGAAACTCACGTGGACATGCATAGAATGTGCAGACTCCACACAGACAGTGACCCAAGCCAGGAATTGAACCCAGATCTTTGATGCTGTGAGGCAGCAGTGCTAACCGCCATGCCATCGTCTCTTAGACAGTGCCCTAGTCTCCTTCAAATACTTCATCCATTCTTCAAATGTCAAGCCAGATCATGAAATGTTGGCAAGTTATTCAACTGCGAAGGCCATCACACTGACAGTGACTGAGCTTTCACCCTGTGTTCACATTCACACACAAGAAAAATGAGCAATAACAATTGAACCATGGAAAGAAATAAGAATTCTTTCTTAATCAAGTAAAACAGCTCCTGTAAATGTATTCCGTTTCCCTGCATACTCAATTAGAGGCAAATTTATTCGAAGCAAGCTTCTTCCAGATGATCAACTCAAATTCAAATTAGTTCCAGTTCATTGTCTCATGTAATAAAATTGTTTCATTTTAATTGAAGAGGTGAGAGAGAAATCAATTATATCATTTGTAGTTTCATTCAGTTTGCAACCTTGGTATCCCATTGGCTACTTTACTCTGAGAATTTTTAACCACAGGGGGCTCTTGCCCTGCAATGGGGAGGTCCCTGCTCCTGAGCAGAAGCTCTGGGTTCACGTTCCACAATGTGGAGATGCCGGCATTGGACTGGGGTAAACCCAGTAAGAAGTCTCACAACACCAGGTTAAAGTCCAACAGGTTCATTTGCTAGCACAGGCCACTAGCTTTCGGAGAGCTGATGCTTCATCAGGTAGGTGGGAGTTCTGTTCACAAACAGGTCATATAAAGAAACAAACTCAATTTACAAAATAATGGTTGGAATGCGAGTTCATGTTCCGCTCCAGGAGTTGGTGGCCAGGAAAGCTGTGCATTTCTCTGCCGCCAAACAGTTTGAGAGATTTTATATCTTTCCAACACGCCAATGACAGGTGGTAAGAGCAGGAGAAATTCCTGGTCAGTCCTCTGTTGAGAAGGACATTGGAGCCTGCACCATCGCTGTTCATAGTTCCAGGCTACAACACGCAGAAGTGCAAATTGCCACAGCAGCTAGTGTGGGGGTCAGGTGGGCAGGACCCCCACATATATCCAAAAAAAAATATACTTTTAACCACTTTGCATAACTTGCCATACAAAATTCCACCAACAGCTACCTGTATCTCTACCGTGCCAGGAATGTTTAGCTTCTTCAGCTAATGATATTCCCACCAGCCTTACTCTCCACTAATTTTCACTCTCTCGCACACAGGTGGCACTGCTGCCTCACAACGTCAGGGACCCAGGTTCAATTCCCCACTTGGATCACTGTCTGCACGGAGTTTTGCATGTTCTCCCCATGTCTATGTGGGTTTCCTCTGGGTGCTCTGATTTCCTCCCACAGTCCAAAAGAGCTGCTGGTTAGGTGCATTGGCCATGCTAAATTCTCCCTCAGTGTACCCAAACAGGTGCCACAGTGTGACAACTAGGGGATTTTCACAGTAACTTCATGTTAATGTAAGCCTTACTTGTGACTAACAAATAAACTTTTACTTTTAATCTTGAAGGAAGAAGGGGAACAGCCAGTGGCTGTGGTACACATCAGTACAAATGACATAGATAGAAAGAAAAAGGGTATGAGGTCCTAAAACAGAACATAGAAAGTTAGAAGTAAGTTTAAAAGTAGGACCTCAAAGGTAGTGATCTCAGGGTTACTACTGGTACCACGTGCTGGTCAGAGCAGAAGTGTCAGGATATATCAGATTAAAATGTGACTGAAAAGATGGTGTGTGGGGGAGGGTTTCAGAATCCTGGGACACTGGGGCCAATTCTGGGAGAGGTGGGACGAGTACAAACTGGATGGGTGGCACCTGGACAAACCCAGGACTGTTGTCCTTGGGGGAATATTTGAAAGAGTGTTTGAGGAGAGTTTAAACTAAAATGACAGAGGGTTGAGAACCTATGAAAGGAGCCAGAGGGTAACACGGACAAGAAGAAACGCCAGAAAGGGGAATAAGAAAAGTGATAGGTGGAGAAATCAAGGCCCAGAATCAAACAGGGCCACAGCGAAAATAGTGAGGATGGGACAAGGCATGTTAAAAAGACAAGCCTGAAGACTTTGTGCCAAATAGATGTAAATAAGTATGAAATAGATGGAAATATGGAGGCATGGCTGCAGGGTGACTATTGCTGTGAACTGAACATCCAGGAGTACTCACTATTTAGGAAGGACAGACAAAAGGAAAAGGCGGTGGAGTTGCATTGCTGGTTACAGAGGAAATTAATGTAATAGTGAGGATGGATATTAGCTCCGACAATGTGGAATTTGTATAGGTAGAGCTGACAAATACTAAAGGACAGAAAACAGTAGTGACAGTTGTATATAGACCCCCAACCGTAATGGTAATGTTGAGGATGGCATTAGGCAAGAGATTAGAGACACATACACTAAAGGAACATTTGTAATTATGGGTGACTTTAATTTGCATATAGATTAAGCAAATCAAACCATTAGCAATACCGTAGAGGAGGAATTCCTGGAGTGTGTACAAGAAAGTTTTCTAGGCCAATATGTTGAGGAACCAATGAGAGAACAGGCCATCCTCGACTGGGTATTGTGTTTTGAAAAAGGAATAATTGGCAACCTAGTTGTGAAGACCCCTTGGAGATGAATGCCCATAACACGATAGAATTCTTCATCAAGTTGGAGAGTGGTGTAGTTGAATCTGAGACTAGGTCCTGAATTTAAATAAACTATGATGGCATCCGGCGCAAGTTGGCTATGATGGATTGGGGAATGTTACTTCAAGGGATAACAGGGGATGGCAGTGGCAAACATTCAAAGAACAGATGGGTGAACTGGAACAATTATTTATTAGCTACCCTCTAATTCATGTCTTGCTGCATGTTTACAGAGCCTTGGCGAGACGTCACCTGGAAAAGTATGTGTAGCTTTGGCCTCTTATCTGATGAAGGATCTTCTTGCTATGGAGGGAGTGCAACAAAGGTTTACCAAACTGATTCCTGAGTCAGCAGGACTGATGTATTGGGAGAGACTGAGTTGGCTAGGATTATATTTGCTGGAGTGTAAAAGAATGAGGGGGATCTCATGAAACTTGTAGAATTCAAACAGGAATAGACAGCTAGGTTCAGAAATAGTGGGGCTTGTCCAGAACCAGGGGTCACCATCTAAGGATAAGGGGTAAATCAATTAGGACTGAGATAAATTTCTTCACCCAGAGAATGGTGAACCTGTGGAATTCGCTACCACAGAAAGAAGTGAGAGCCAAAACATTTTATGTTTTCAAGAAGGAGTTAAACAACGATCATAAGGCTAAAAGGATCAAAGAATGTGGGGGGAAAGTGGAAGCAAAATACTGAGTTGGATGATCAGCCAAGATCATAATGAATGGTGGACTAGGCTCAAAGGGCCAAATATTTTTTACTCATTCGTGGGACATAGGTGCTGCTGGCTAGCCAGCGTCTATTGTCCATCCCTAGTTACCCTTGAAAAGGTGGTGGTGAGCTGTCTCCTTGAACAACTGAGTGACTTGCTAGGTCATTTCAGAGGGCAGTTGAGAGTCAACCACATTGTTGTGGCTCTGGAGTTATATGTAGGCTAGACAGGTTAAGGATGGCAGATTTCCTTCCCCAAATACCGATGCCTGCTCGATCTCTCTTCATGTAACTCTGATTTTAAGACTATGTCCTCTTGTTCTGACAAATTTACTTGAGTTCTATGAGGATGTGTCTAGGGCGGTGGATAGAGGAGAGCCGGTGGATGTGGTCTTTCTTGATTTTCAGAAGGCGTTTGACAAGGTACCTCACAAGAGGTTATTGCAGAAGGTCAAGGGACATGGAGTTGGGGGTAGGGTGTTAGCATGGATAGAGGACTGGTTGTCAAATAGGAGGCAGAGAGTGGGGGTCAATGGGTGCTATTCGGATTGGCGGTTGGTGACTAGTGGAGTGCCCCAGGGGTCGGTGCTGGAGCCTCAGCTATTTACCATTTATATAGATGATCTGGAAGAGGGAGCCGAGTGTAGGGTGTCGAAATTTGCTGATGACACCAAGATTGGTGGAAAGGCAAATTGCGCGGAGGGTGTGGAGAGTCTGCAGAAGGATCTAGATAGGCTGGGCGAATGGGCCAGGGAATGGCAAATGGAATTTAATGTTGGCAAGTGCGAGGTGGTCCACTTTGGTAGGAATAATGGTAGGAAGGATTATTACTTACGTGGAGAAAAACTGCAGCAGGCGGCGGTGCAGAGGGACCTCGGGGTCCTTGTGCATGACTCGCAAAAACCCAGCTTGCAGGTGCAGCAGGTGATCAGGAAGGCGAATGGGATGCTGGCCTTCATCGCGAGGGGGATTGAATATAAAAGTAGGGAGGTCTTGCTGCGGCTGTATAGGGCATTGGTGAGGCCGCAGCTGGAGTGCTGTGTGCAGTTTTGGGCGCCGTACTTACGCAAGGATATTTTGGCCTTGGAGGGAGTGCAGAGGAGGTTTACTAGGCTGATGCCGGAGTTGAGGGGGTTGAGCTATGAGGAGAGGCTGAATAAACTAGGCTTGTACTCGTTAGAGTTTAGAAGAA
Source organism: Carcharhinus amblyrhynchos (assembly GCF_965287045.1). NCBI lineage: Eukaryota > Metazoa > Chordata > Chondrichthyes > Carcharhiniformes > Carcharhinidae > Carcharhinus > Carcharhinus amblyrhynchos. The sequence continues at coordinate 13,543,428 of NC_137351.1, forward strand.
TGAGGGGAGACCTCATTGAGGCGTATAAGATGATGAATGGGATGGATAGGATGGAGGTGGAGAGACTCTTCCCACTCAGAAAGGACAGTAGGACTAGGGGGCATAGCCTCAAGATAAAGGGGGGGCGGTTTAGAACGGAGTTGAGGAAGAACTTCTTCACTCAAAGGGTGGTGAATCTCTGGAATTCTCTGCCTGTTGAAGTGGTGGAGGCTGCCTCGCTAAATATTTTTAAGACGCGGGTTGATGGGTTTTTGATAAGAGAGGGGATTAAGGGTTATGGGGAGAGGGCGGGAAAGTGGAACTGAGACACGACAGATCAGCCATGATCTTATTGAATGGCGGGGCAGGCTCGAAGGGCCAGATGGCCTACTCCTGCTCCTATTTCTTATGTTCTTATGTTCTTGATTCCCCACCGGGGAAATAGTTTCATCTCAAGCAGATCGTATCTCAGTTTTCTAAATTCAAGCGAATACAGGCCAGGATTAGGTCATTTTTGATCATAATTTAATCCTTTAAATCCTGAAATCATGCTGTGACTTGGGCTACTCAAAAGCGATCCCATGAGGGATACAATATATATTTAGAAGTCACAAAAGCACACTTCCTGAAACTATGTTAAGATATTCTGAACTCAGTTCCCAGTTACAAAGAACGCTGCTATCTTCTGAGATTATCAAGTGTTCATTATTCCTTTCTTAAATTGGCAAGTAATACTGCCAACTAGTGTCAGGTATTGATGTAAAATTTTGATAACTCTGCTAATTTTTAGACTCTGTAATATCTCTGGATTTTATTCCTTAACCACTTTTAAAAAGTGTAATGATTTTAATCAGGCAATTGAGGTGGGCCTGTTAGAATGTAAGTCCCTGACTAAGGGCCTAATTGATGGACCAATCAGGGAGCCTCTTGCTGTGTATTTAACTAAGAGTGCCAGTTCCTCTGGCACTCCTAGTGTAGACAACTAACTGAAAGCACTCTATATGCTGCTGTCAGACTTGTAAATAAAGGGATTTTGGTGAAGGGACTTCACTTCTGAGGGCTTATTACAAGAAAGTTCGGTGAACTTATGTTAGACAATTAACAGTCAAGATAGAAAAGCATTTGTTTGTGAGGAAACAAAATTATTTTATTGTTTTATGACTAAGATCCTTTGTGTCATGAGTTGAAGCAGCTGCAAACTGTCTTAATAACCACAATATTATTAAGGTATTTTGAAATCAGTTTAAAGGAACGCTTAAAGGAACCTGAACTTAAGATGACACTATGTTTACACAAGTCATGCACTGCTTTAGAATAGAATCCATACAGTACAGATGGAGGCCCTTTGGCCCATCTGCACTGAAAATAATCCCACCAAGGCCTTGTCCCCATAATCCTATGTATTTACCCCGCTAATCCACCAAACCTACACATCTAGGGACACTAAGGGGCAATTTAGCATGGCCAGTCCACCTAACCTGCACATCTTGGGACACTAGGAAACAATTCAGCATAGCTAGTCAATCTAACCAACACATCTTTGGGCTGTGGGAGGAAACTGGAGTACCCGCAGGAAGCCACGCAGGTATGGGGAAAATGGACAAACTCCACATAGACTGTGACCCAAGCCTGGACTCAAAACGGGTCCCTGTCACTGTGAGGCAGCTTTAGTTGTGCTTTATTTGACCTGTGCCAGAGGAAATCTTTATTCTCTGATATTATGATAGGAAGTGGTCTTAACTATTGATTTTAATAGTTTAGTGTGGATCTTGGGTTAAAATATGTTGAGAAGAGGATGTGACTTTATTTATGGCTTCTCTGTATCTGGAAGGAAATGTGCATTTGTCTGGGATAGAATGTAAGCTTCTGGAATCCAAGGAAGTAACTGATAGAGTTGTGTCTCAGTTTACAGCCCAGAAAACAGGGGGGTGAAAAGGTGAGATGACACAAGATGATGCGCATCCTACAGCCAATAGGCAGTGTGAATTTCGACCATGTCCAAAAAAGGAAGGAGGAATGGGAGGGACAAAAGTTGAGGAATGGTATATCTTGTTGGCATGGCGATACCGTGGCTCCTGGGATATGACTGTTCTGGACACAGCTCAACATCATTTCTGAGACAAAGAAAAGAGACATTGGCTAAAACTCAACCACCTTGTCCACCACGGAATCAGAATGGGCGAGGGTCCGACAACGGAAATCTCTGTTGACCTGAGGCACGAATTTCCAGGCTTGCCCAAGCAGGACTGTAAAATCCCGCCCATTGACAAGAGTTGAACACATCAGTAATTCCAGGGATTTTGTGAGATAAGAAACTTCTGTATACCTTCACTGCTTGTCATTAGTTACATGTAAAATCTTGCTCCATGAATTCTACTTGTAGGTCAAGGACAAATGAAAACCCTAGTGTTTGAAATTAAAAATGTGGTCCTGAGTTATTTTTAATTAGAAGGTTTTACATGCTAAATTTCCAATTCCTACATTGAGCAATTCTCCTTATTTCAATTGCAGAGAGCAACTTTTAAAGTTTTGGGAACAGACATTTTAATCTCAGGGAGTATGTCACAATTTCTTTGTCATGTGTAAGGTGCATGCACTGACTAATGTTCCGCTGTTGGAGAAATTCCCAAATGTGGCAAGTTCAGGCTTGTGTCCTGGTTCACTTCTGATTGTTGTGTCATGGCCACTTAACAACACAAAATAAAACACTCCTTTATGGGTTTTTGTGATTTATTTGCTGACTGAATCACGAGTACAGTAATATCAATGCTTAAAGTTTTATGATTCTCTCGATAGTTACACAACCGGGATAATATTTATCACCAGAAATTTATGGGAATTCCGGACAATGGGCCTGATAAACTTTGGAAGTCCCTCTCTGATACTCTCTGCCTTTCTCTGTCCTTCTTTAAGTGCCCCAGAAAACAAACCCCTTTGACTAAACCTTTGGTCACCTGTTCTTGTTGCATGATGTGTCTGCAGGCAATTGTAATGTAAAGGTACTTGGTGGAGCAAACGTTAATGTGGGACTGGACACCCACAATATGATGTATAAAGTCACATGGTAATAGACTCAGAGAGAAGCCTCACTGCACAAAGAAACAGCTCCATACATGCCAGGAGCTTGGTACCTGTAAATAGTTAAAGGATAAACAATGAACAGTTTATGTTTAAATCTACAAATCTCAAGAGCTCATCATTGAGATATCGAAAGAACTCAAAACATAACATGGTTATCATGATTCCTGGAATGAGGAACTTGTCCTATGAGGAACAGTTGAGGACTCTGGGTCTGTACTCGTTGGAGTTTAAAAGGATGAGGGGGGATCTTATTGAAACATACAGGATACTGCGAGGCCTGGATAGAATGGACGTGGAGAGGATGTTTCCACTAGTAGGAAAAACTAGAACCAGAGGACACAGCCTCAGGCTAAAGGGATGATCCTCTAAAACAGAGATGAGGAGGAATTTCTTCATCCAGAGAGTGGTGAATCTGTGGAACTCTTTGCCGCAGAAGGCTGGGGAGGTCAGGTCATTGAGTGTCTTTAAGACGGAGATAGATAGGTTCTTGATTAATAAGGCAACCAGAGGTTGCAGGTAAAAGGCAGGAGAATGGGGATGAGAAAAATATCAGCCATGATTGAATGGCGGAGCAGAAACAATGGGCCGAACGGCCTAATTCTGCTCCCATGTCTAATGGTCTTATGGTCTATCGGCAGAAATATGAAAGTTGGCATTTCTAAACAATGAACCTGAAACAACATCCTAAGACATGAAAAATGAGAAGCAGCTGAATCCTAGCCAGAGAGATGCTTGTGCAGAGGTGCCTGAGAATGCAAACTGAAGGGATATTGCTGAGGAGATGCATTCCATGGTGGAGGCACTTGCTGATATCCATCAGCGCCAATAACAGAGGAAGACAGGGTTTGTAAAGCTCATTCCAGCTGCCCACCACCCCCCCCTTTACCTCGGTACCCACAGGAAGGAGGGTTAACTGATGCCCACCACACACCCATCCATCCAGGTGACCTTACAGGGTGGAGGACGAGGGATCCCAAAAGCAGGAAAGGGGAGATAAAATACGGGGAAAGAGTGGGGGGAAAATAAAGAAAGACAATAAAGAAATAAAAGGTAGAGATCGATAAAAATTACAAAAAATGAAAACAAAGGGGTCGGGGTGGGGTGGAGCCATTCATCTGAAGTTGTTGAGTTCGATGTTGAGAATGGAAGGCTGTAAAGTGTCGAGCTGGCGATGAGATGCTGTGCCTCCAGTTTGTGTTGAGCTTCACTGGAACATTGCAGCAGGCCAAGGATAGACATGTGGGCATGGGAGCAGGATCATGTGTTAAAATGGCAAGCAACCGGAAGGTCAGGGACACGATCCTATTCCCTTCATAATCTTATATGTTTCTGTAAGATCTCCCTTCATTCTTCTGAATTCCAATGAGTATACTCCCAGTCTGTCCCCAGATGGGCACAAATGTCAATTACTTATATCTAACGTTCACTTCTGTAGATAAACTCCCACTAATTTCATCTTTTCTATGGCTTCTTGTTACGATTCTCACTGTGCTCCTGTCAGCCTGAAGTGAAAACCTGCTTCCTGCACAAGAGAAAGGCAGGGTGCTCAGACCAGGCCTTCCTCGCTGTGTTGTGCTGTGTACAACATTCCCAACACGTTGAAGGTATTCCTTCACAGTGACTGAACACATCAGTCATATCCATACTTGATGGGGATAAGGATGCCTCCTTCAGTCTGGTCCGGGCACCAGAACCTCATCATCTGTGGTTTACTCCACAAAAGTGCAAGTCGCAACTCGAGCCTTGTTGTATCTTCTCTCCGCTATATTCTGTGGCCTCTGCACAAGCATCATCAGCCACTTCCTCAGTAGTAGCCCTTGGCCTCAAGGACCCAGTCCTGTATCCTCCATTGACCCTGAAACATGTCAGGGATCTGAGAGCAGCTGAGAAGGCAGGCAAAAGGCGGGGAATTATAGGCCTGTTAGTTTAACGTCTGTTGTAGGTAAAATGTTAGAATCTGTCATCAAGGAGGAAATAGCGAGGCATCTTGAGGGGAACTGCTTGATAGAGCAGACGCAGCACGGTTTCGTTAAAGGGAAGTCGTGTCTGACAAATTTACTGGAGTTCTATGAGGATGTGTCTAGGGCAGTGGATAGAGGAGAGCTGGTGGATGTGGTCTTTCTTGATTTTCAGAAGGCGTTTGACAAGGTACCTCACAAGAGGTTATTGCAGAAGGTCAGGGGGCATGGAGTTGGGGGTAGGGTGTTAGCATGGATAGAGGACTGGTTGTCAAATAGGAGGCAGAGAGTGGGGGTCAATGGGTGCTATTCGGATTGGCGGTTGGTGACTAGTGGAGTGCCCCAGGGGTCGGTGCTGGGGCCTCAGCTATTTACCATTTATATAGATGATCTGGAGGAGGGAACCGAGTGTAGGGTGTCGAAATTTGCTGATGACACTAAAATTGGTGGAAAGGTAAATTGTGCGGAGGGTGGTGAGAGTCTACAGAAGGATCTAGATAGGCTGGGCGAATGGGCCAGGAAATGGCAAATCGAATTTAATGTTGGCAAGTGCGAGGTGGTCCACTTTGGTAGGAAGAATGGTAGGAAGGATTATTACTTACGTGGAGAAAAACTGCAGCAGGCGACGGTGCAGAGGGACCTCGGGGTCCTTGTGCATGAGTCGCAAAAACCCAGCTTGCAGGTGCAGCAGGTGGTCAGGAAGGCGAATGGGATGCTGGCCTTCATCGCGAGGGGGATTGAATATAAAAGTAGGGAGGTCTTGCTGCGGCTGTATAGGGCATTGGTGAGGCGGCAGCTGGAGTACTGTGTGCAGTTTTGGGCGCCGTACTTACGCAAGGATATGCCGTACTTACGCAAGGATATTTTGGCCTTGGAGGGAGTGCAGAGGAGGTTTACTAGGCTGATGCCGGAGTTGAGGGGGTTGAGCTATGAGGAGAGGCTGAATAAATTAGGCTTGTACTCGTTAGAATTTAGAAGAATGAGTGGAGATCTCATTGAGACGTATAAGATGATGAATGGGATGGATAGGATAGAGGTGGAGAGACTCTTCCCGCTCAGAAAGGATAGTAGGACTAGGGGGCACAGCCTCAAGATAAAGGGGGGGCGGTTTAGAACGGAGTTGAGGAGGAACTTCTTCACTCAAAGGGTGGTGAATCTCTGGAATTCTCTGCCCGTTGAAGTGGTGGAGGCTACCTCGCTAAATATTTTTAAGACGCGGGTTGATGGGTTTTTGATAAGAGAGGGGATTAAGGGTTATGGGGAGAGGGCGGGAATGTGGAACTGAGCCACGACAGATCAGCCATGATCTTATTGAATGGCGGGGCAGGCTCGAAGGGCTAGTTGGCCTACTCCTGCTCCCATTTCTTATGTTCTTATGTAATTGTGCACACACCCCGTGGGAATTGTGCATACACCCAGAGGATGCATTTGATGTGGACATAGAGCAGGTGAACATTCAGGGAGTGAAAGCCTTTGAGGTTCACATGGTTGACTACTTGATGTCCTGGAGATCTAAATGCCACGTCAGTGCAGTCAATGGCACCTTGCCCCTTTGGAAAACCAGAGATCTGCGCAAATCCCATTGCTCTTGCTTCCTGATTTGCCTGATCCTGATTGAAATGTACAAGGTTGTCTGCCCTTATGAAGATTGCCTCTGTGACCTCCTGGATATATTTGTCTGTGAAGGAATAATGAGTTTGAATCATTGCTGGTGTTTGTGTTGAAATCTTTATAACTATATTGCCTAGTGCAATGTTCTTCATTTTCTCTTCCTTAATAAACATTTTATTCTTTAACACACTGGCAGACACTTATGAATGTGTTCAGTACACATAGGGTGGTACGGTGGCACAGTGGTTAGCACTGCTGCCTCATGGGGCCAGGGACCCATGTTCAATTCCAGCCTGGGGTCACTGTCTGTGTGGAGTCTACACTTTCTCCCCATGTCTGCATTGGTTAGCACTGCTGCTTCACAATGATCAGGACCTGGGCTTGATTCCTGGCTTGGTTCACTGTCTGTGTGGAGCTTGCATGTCCTCCTTGCATCTGCGTGTGTTTCCTCTGGGTACTCCGGTTTCCTCCCACAGTCCAAAGATGTGTTGATTAGGTACATTAATGGGTATGTCTTTTGAAAAACGAAATTGGAAGAAATATTTCTTAATTAATAGGAAACGTGAAACCTGAATGAAGAAAATAGAAATTAGATTTTTATTCCACACCAACGTTTTTCCAATAAATTCCTGAAGGCACTAAGTCATTCTGAGGTACCGTACCTTTATATTCTTCAATCGCACATGGAAACAGGCGCTGGACTGTGGCAACTAGGGGAATTTCACAGTAACTTCATTGTCATGTTAACGTAAGCCTTACTTGTGACTAATAAATAACCTTTACTTTGCTTTAGATGGGCTGAATGGCCTCCTTCTGTGCTGTAGGGATTCTACTCTATAATAATTGATCTCCACAATCTATGAGAAAAGACAAAATTAGGATCTATTAAACCAGGTATCATGTATTTGACTAGTCTTGGATTAACATTAGCTGGGATTTGTAACACTTGGAGTGTTTCACTACAATCAAAGCACTGTATAAGGCACACATTGATGGTAAACCTGCTCTCTTGTTTCAGATGTTATGCAGGGAATAAGCAATGAGAAGAATGTGTGGGATGGAGAAGCTACTCCAATGGATTAATAAGCGACGGGAAATATGAGGAGGGCTGATAGCACAAAGTGAAAATGAGCTTGAGAAGAGAATCCATCTTAATGGGTATGTTTTTTGAAAGAATAAATGAAAGAAATATTTCTTAATTAATAGGAAACATGAAACCTGAATGAACAAAATAGAAATTAGATTTTTCTTCCGCACCAACCTTTTTCCAACAAATTCCCCAAGGCGCCAAGTCACTCTGAGGTACCATACCTTTATGTTCTTCAATTGCACACAGATAGCCAGAAGCTTTTTCTCAGGGTGGAAGAGTCAATTACTAGGGGGCATAGGTTTAAGGTGTGAAGGACAAGGTTTAATGGAGATATGATAGTGTGATAGAGGTTTACAGCATGCAAACAGGCCTTTCAGCCCAACTTGTCCATGCCGTCCTTTTTTCTTAAAGCCCTTAGCATTTGGCTCATATCCCTCTATACCCATCTTACCCATGTAACTGTCTAAACGCTTTTTAAAAGACAAAATTGTACCCACCTCTACTACTACCTCTGGCACCTTGTTCCAGACACTCACCACCCTCTGTGTGAAGAAATTGCCCCTCTGGGCCCTTTTGCATCTCTCCCCTCTCACCTTAAATTTATGCCTTCTAGTTTTAGACTCCCCCACCTTTGGGAAAAGATCTTACAAGGCAAGTTTTTTTTACACAGAGGGTCATGGGTGCCTGGAACTCAGCGCCTGGGGAGGAAATGGAAGCAGATACGATAGTGACTTCTAAGGGGGCGTCTGGACAAATACATGAATAGGATGGGAACAGAAACATAGAAACATAGAAATTAGGAGCAGGAGGAGACCATTTGGCTCTTCCAGCTGCTCCGCCACTCATCACGATCATGGCTGATCATTCAACTCAATAGCCTAATCCTGCTTTTTCCCCATAACCTTTGATCCCATTTGCCCCAAGTGCTATATTCTCTTGAACATATTCAGTATTTTGGCATCAACCAGTTCCTGTGATAATGAATTCCACAGGCTCACCACTCTTTGGATGAAGAAATGCCTCCTCATCTCTGTCCTAAATGGTCTATCCCAAATCCTCAGACTGTGGCTCCTGGTTCTGGACTCCCATCGGGAACATCCTCTCTGCATCTATCCTGTTCAGACTTGTTAGAATTTTATAAGTCTCCCCCCTCATTTGTCTGAACTCCAGCGAAAACAATCCTAACCTAGTCAATCTCTTCTCATACATCAGTCCTGCCACTCCCGGAATCAGCCTGGTAAACCTTCGCTGCTCTCCCTCAAAAGCAAGAACATCCTTCCTCAGAAAAGAAGACCAAAAGTGCACACTATATTCTTAAAGAAGCAATCTGATCCTTGGCACTAAGATGGGATGCAATGTTTTATCTTGTCAGCTTGCATCTTGTTTGTCTCTCTTGTGGGGACCATAAACCGTGTTCAATTTGAATTTGAATTGGTTTTTGGAGCAGGCAAGGAGATGGATTAGGGGCTTTGCCCGGTTCACTCCGAGCATTGGTTTTGTCACTTTAAGAAAAAGAATATTAATATAAAATATCAAAATATTAATAAAGAAAATTGTCAAAATGCCTCAACTTGTGCACCTTCTGATCATTTTGGGGGATGGCACAGCGGCACAGTGGTTAGCACTGCTGCCTCATAGAACAAGGGACCCGGGTTCCGACCTTGGCTCACTGTCTGTATGGAGTTTGTACGTCCTCCTCGTGGCTGTGTGGGTTTCCTCTGGGTGCTCTGGTTTCTTTCCACAGTCCAAAGAGGTGTGAGTTAGGTTGACTGATGTGCTAAGTTGCCCCTTAGTGTCAGGGGGATTAGCAAGGTAAATACATAGGGTTATGGAGATAGGGCCTGGGTAGGATTGTTGGCAGTACAGGCTCGATGGGCTGAATGGCCTCTTTCTGCACAGCAAGGGTTCTATGATTCCAAGAGAACATTGTTTGAAGTATTGTAAAATAGTAAAACCATTTTTGTGCTTTGCCAAGTTCTGATTTCTTTGATAACCTGACTGTTAGACTACACAATAAATAGGAGTTATCTCCCACAGTGTAAACAAGACTGAGAAACATGAGCTTCTGTTGATCATGTCATCCTGCAAAACCAAACACGCTTTTTTTCAGTGCCAAACCTAACTAGATCACAACTGCGGCACTTCAGATCCCACACAGGGCCACTACCAACCTGCATGTGCAGACGACCCATCCCATCTGTTAGAAAACGTAGCGCTGGGCTCCAGTGTAGGGATGTGAATTGGCAATGGTACGGTGCCAATGTTGCCAAGGCCACTATCATCCTGTTTTCTTTCAGGGTGAAAGAAGTCATTATGGAAGAGGATTTCTAACACGTACAAACATCCTGAATACAAGCATACTAAAACCAGCACTGGACCTCCATGGTCACAGAAGAAGCCAACAGTGATGATTATTGTCTCTTTACAGATTGTATCTGCTAGTTTTCTATTTTAACACAAATGTTGAATATGAACACCAGTGACAGCATAAAGTGGCCCAATGTATTTGAAGTAACTGTCTGATTTCTTTTCCCTCCCTTATCAGGATGAAGTCCCCACTCTCCTCTCAATCTCAGTAACTGTGCAAGGTTACCATACGGTAACTTTTAACCACTAACCCCTGTTCTACCACATCACAATACAATACATTGGAGCTCCATTGTTTTGTCTGAGATATCAAAGTCAGCCACATCAATTTGAGTTCAGATGCATATTTCAATTTGTCCCATTTCTGCAATTAAATACAGTTTGGGATCTTTAAATCGATTTGCAATTGTACAGCTAACTGTATGATTGTTTTCAATCATTCAGCTAACTCCTACCATTCACTGATGGTAACAATGGTGGTTAATGCCTTTTCATTATATATATATATATATGAAGCGATTGGGTTAAAAAAAACCCTTCAGTCCATTTGATCTGACCATTCAAGAATCATAACTTCCTATAATAACTCCAGGAGTGAGCTGTAAAGGAATGATGCTTTATTGCACAAAATTGTTTGGTTGTGAATGAAATCCAGTCCATTATGTAATCCAGCCTCCCATCCATTGACTCTGTCCACACCTCCCGCTGCCTCGGCAAAGCAGCCAGCATAATTAAGGACCCACACGTCCCGGACATTCTCTCTTCCACCTTCTTCGCTCAGGAAAAAGATACAAAAGTCTGAAATCACGCACCAACAGACTCAAGAACAGCTGCTGCCATCAGACTTTTGAATGGACCTACCTCGCATTAAGTTTATCTTTCTCTACACCCTAGCTATGACTGTAACACTACCTTCTGCAACCTCTCCTTTCCTTCTCTATGAACAGTACATTTTGCCTGTATAGTGTGCAAGAAACAATACTTTTCACAGTACACTAAAATCAAATCAAATCAAATAACGTAAAACCACAAGCCTGTGGTGAACACAAACAGGTCCCAATGAGGACAACGCAATAATGGACTCGGTAAAAAGTTTGACAACACCAGGTTTCAGTCCAACCGATTTATTCAAATAAATCGGTTGGACTGAAACCTGGTGTTGTCAGACTTTTTACTGTGTTTACCCCAGTCCAATGCCAGCATACCCACATCATAATGGACTCGCTCAGGGGCCTGCTTTATAAAGGCTCAGGATACGAGTTCCACTTGGTAAGACAATTCAACAGGTTCTTCAGGGAGGTCAATCAGTGATTCCCCATGCAAGTGCTGGGGGTTACCACACCTTCCCATCATATTAACTTTATACACAGGCTAGTGAATTGCCACAGAACTGTTTACTGTGGATTGGCTGATTCACAGTTTCAAGACTTGGATGAAGGGATTAATGTAGGGTTGCAAAATTTGCTGATGACACAAAGATAGGTAGGAAATAAAGGTCCACATTTTATCTGTTGGGGAAGGATGTGACAAGGCTGACTTGCCCCATGAAAACCCACACTGTGGCCAGAATAGATTGCGAGGGGATAACATTGGCTCAGAATGGGGCTTCTGCAACTAGTCCCAGAGTGCAGTAAGTCAATGGGCAGGGAGGGTTTGGCCAGCAGGTATTGAAGCTGGGCAGGTAGGAAGGAAGTGGGGGGAGGGGGGGGGGGGGGGGGCGGGTAGAATGTTTGTGGGAACGAATTTGATGTGCAAAGGGTCTGACCTGAAAATAACACCTCCTCTTACTTCCCACCCTCTTAAAAACATTTATAAAACCAGCCTTCCCCCTCCATCCTGCCTGCCTGGTATTGTGGTGTGAGCAAGATATTATCAGTGTCAACTGGCTTCATAACAAGAGCAACTGAACCCTGATTACTTTTTTAAACGTGGCGGACGAGCTGCTGATGTCAGGAATGGCTGGGAAGGTGACAGGTTGGGCACTCATCCTAGTTTTATATGCCCTGACACCTAAGTCACTCCTGGAAGAGGGCAGGTAAAATCCCATTCGAAGGATCCTCAAAGGAATCTAGGTGGATTAAGTGAGTGGTAAAATAAGTGGCAGATGGGGTATAATGTGGGAAAATGCTCACTTTAGCAGGAAGCAGAGAAAAGCAGAATATTATTTAAATGGAGAGAGATTGCAATGCTTGGTGGAGGATCTGGATGTCTAGTGACAAGACTCATGAAAGGTTAGTATGCAGGTACAGCAAATGATTAGAAAAGCAAATGGCATATTGCCGTTTATTGCAAGTTGAATTGAGTATACACATAGGGAGGTGTTGCTATACAGCCTTAGTGAGACCATATCTGGAATACTGTGTACAGTTTTGGTCTCCTTACTTAAGAAAGGACATGATTGTATTAGCAACAGTTCAGAGAATGTTCACAGACCTGATAAAAGCAAATTACAGCAGATGCTAGAATCTGAAACCAAAAGAGAAAATGCTGGAAAATCTCAGCAGGTCTGACAGCATCTGTAAGGAGAGAAAAGAGCTGATGTTTCAAGTCCAGGTGACCCTTTGTCAAAGTTAGGTTTGTCAAAGGGCTTGACAAAGGTCATCTGGACTCGAAACGTCAGCTCTTTTCTTTCCTTCCAGATGCTGCCAGACCTGCTGAGATTTTCCAGCATATTCTCCTTTGGTTTCACGCAGCTGATTCCTGGGATGAAGGGTTTATCTAATGAGGAAAGGCTAAACCGGTTGGACTGGTACATGTGGGATTTTAGAAGAGTAATAGGTGATCTGACTGAACCAGATAAATTCAGGGGGATTTGACAGGGTGGATACCGGGAGGATGTTCCCCCATGTGGGAGAATGTATAACTAGGGACACAATTTAAAAATGAGAGGTCTCCCATTTAGAAGGAGATGAGGAGAATGTTTTCCTTTCAGAGGGTGGTTTGGCTGTGGAGTTCTCTTCCCCAGAGAGCAGTGGAGGCTGGGTCCAAGCAGAGTTAGGCAGGTTTTAGATCAATCAGCAGGTCGAGGGTTATGGAGATGGACATGAAAGGAGTGTTGAGACGACCATCAGAGTGATGATCTTATTGAATAATGGAACAGGAATGAAGGGCTGAGTGGCCTCCGTCTCCACCTAAGTCTTGTGTTCTTGCACAAGGATATGAATCAGTAAGTAGCATTTTCACCCGAGCCAGAAGGTTATGGGTTTGAGTCTCACTTCAGACACTTAAGCACATAATCCAGGTGTCACTCCAGTTCTATACGAAGGGAGTGCTGCATTGTTGGGGGTGCTTTTTTTTAGACTATGGCCTTCCCTCTGCCCTGTTAGGTGAAAGTGAGAGATTACAAAGAAGAGCAGGGGAGTTCTTCCTTTGTCCAATATCATTAAATACAAATAATTGCATTGCTATTGTGCGATCTTGCTGTGCATAAAATTGACCACAGTCATTCCTACATTCTTTCAGTGACTACACTTCAAAAGTATTTTGTTGATCTAAAGTACTTTGGGATATCTTGAGGAAATGAAAGGCGCTATAGAAATGCAAAGTCCTTTTGTGTTGGCTACTTTTATGCTGATATTTGATTAAGTAAATGAGTCAATGTGACCATTAAAAAAAAAATCACAAACTCGACGAGCATTTGAAATTGAACTTTGCTATTGTTATGAAGTGGAGGTGGATTCCCCCCCTGAGAACTAACACCGAATAACCCAAAGAGGAGACCTCACCCCATAGTCTGTAAAAGTGAGTGTGAAGTGGTACGATCGGCGCTTCTGCAACTTTTAGTGGTTAAATCAAAATAACCGGGTGATACTCCCTCTAAAGTCAACAGATTCTCCCCGTGTCTGCGTGGGTTTCCTCTGGGTGCTCCGGTTTCCTTCCACAGTCTGAAGGTGTGTGGGCTAGGTTCATTGGCCATGATAAATTGACCCGAGTGCGGGGGGGTATTAGCAGAGTTAATATGTAGGGTTAAGGGAATAAGGTGGGATTGTGGTCAGTTCAGACTCGATGGGCCGGATGGCATCCTTTGGCACAGTAGGGATTCTATTCGAAGTAACAAATAGTTTATCTAACTAACAGTGAACAGGCTAACTAAACTATTAACAAAGCAAATAAAACACTTATCTAATGGAATGCTGTTTAGATAAATACAATTCCCACTCATTAACAAAAAAATAGAATTTGAGACACTTTCAAAATTATAACCAGGTTTGGCATCTTCCGGATTATTCCGCGCTTTCTTCTGTCTAAAATTTCTGTCTTCTTTTGTTATCAAGATGAAGCTTTCTCTAAGACATGGATGAGGCTGTTACTTTGGCAAATGGCAGTCGCTGTCTCTGATTATTGTCCCACTGGCTCCGTCCTTTTATACCTGTGGTGACATATCAATATCTTCCACAATGGGATTGATCTCCAGTTGCCAAAACCATCAAATTTAAATCTAATAGGTTGCTGGTATCCAAGCGCCTGATTTAAACTGAGTGGTTAAATTCAAAAGCCTGTTTGTCGTCTCAGCAACTCTGCTGCCTGGCCCTTCAATACAAATGTTTCATTCTGGGACCCCACGTGCACGCACATTTATATAAATTTTCTATGCACAGAAAAAAGAGTCACCTTTTAACAGACAATTTTACAAACAATTACTCCACTCAACTTTGCAGCATTATTATTTGTGATAACAGCGAGGCCAAGAGTGGCGAGGTATGTGCATTCTGTTCCATCAATCAAGCCCCACACCCTCTGATTGAATTGATGCTAAATGAGTCACACACTGATATAAAATAAATAAATGTCAAGTGAAAATGTGAAGAGAAAGCAATGTGATCTGGCTTGTATTTCCTTTCACACGCTTCACAAACTCAGCATGCATCAGTGCTCTCGGCATTAACAGGGATGAAAAGCTGTTGGACATTCCTCGGAATAATTCAGTGCTCAGCTGAATCCAGACCCTCCTCATCATCACACAACTGATGCTATCTTTATTTACCGTAAGGCACAATGATAAACTTCCACAGAGCCAGGCAGTAGGGGCAGAAACAGAGCTAAACTTGTTCCTCCCTTCTCAATGCATTGAGGAGAACAGACAAGAGAAAAAGTGTCTCATTCCACGTTCCAAGCACTGACATTTATTTTTGACTTAAGGCATTATTTTTCCGAAAATGTTCTGAAATGTACACAGTGGTTAGCGCTGCTGCCTCACAGCTCCAGGGACCCGGGTTCAAATTCCTGGCTTGGATCACTGTCTATGGAGTCTGCACATTCCCCCCATATCTTTGTGGGTTTCCTTTGGGAGTTCCCACTTCCTCCCACAGTCCAAAAGACGTGCTGGTTAGATGGATTGGCCATCTAAGTTCTCTCTCTATGTGCCCCGAACAGATGCCAGAATGTGACGACCATGGATTTTCACAGTAACTTCATTGCAGTGTTGATGTAAGCCTATTTGTCATGTTAATAAATAAACCTTAGACTTAATCAAATCCTTTAATGTTGATTGTATTGATAATTTGTTGCTGATTACCCAGATATATAACATCTGCAGAGTTCTCAAAGCTTGCTAAATGTAGAAGTTATTGGACAATAACGCAGGTTAGTAAGAGTCTGCATTTTTTATTTTAATTTTAATTTTTTACTCCATTCTTAAAGTTACAAAGCCAATGCTCAGAGTGGTGCGGGCAAACCCAAATCCATTGTTTGCTTGCTCCAAAAACCAAATTCCAATTGAATCGAATTCATCATCCCCACTCAAGAGACAAACAGGCTGGAGTTCTGCCAAATAATTCTCAGTGTCAAATTTGCGTGAAAACTGGAGTAATTCACGTTAGTTCTTTTAATGGGAGTTCAGAGAAAAATTTCCCATGCGAGCGTGTATATCATTATAAAGCTGAAGAGGCCAGCGGTGTGAGATTTTGCAAGCCCCCAACTTGCCCGGGCTTGCAAAATCTCACTAACGTCCTGTCTGGAGACAATACACATCTCTTTAACCTGTGCTTAACGCTCGCTCCACTCACATTGTCTGTACCTTTAAGACTTGATTACCTGTAAAGACTCGCATTCCAATCATTATTTTGTAAATTGAGTTTGTGTCTTTATATGCCCTGTTTGTGAACAGAACTCCCACTTACCTGACGAAGGGGCAGCGCTCCGAAACGTAGTGGCTTTTGCTACCAAATAAACCTGTTGGACTTTAACCTGGTGTTGTGAGACTTCTTACTGAAGATCCAATGCTTGATCTTAGCCAAAAGCACAAGAAGAGATACCAGTTGTGTGGTATTGTTACCTCTGAGTGTGTAAAGTCATGGGTTCAAGTCCCACTCCTGAGACTTAAGTCCATACCTTAGTTGACACTTCAATGTAGCACTGTGGGAGTGTTGTGGTTCAGATGCTCACCTTTTGGGTGAAATGTTTTACTGACGGAGCATTTTCAGGTGAATGTAAAAGATCCTGTGGCATTATTTCAAAATGAAAACAAGGCATTTCCCCCGGTGACCTCTATTTAGCCTTTAACCAACACGTTTTTTGGCCATTTGCTGGTTTTGAGAACTTTGAGTGTATAAATTAACTGTTATGTTCTCTGCATTACAAAAGTAATTACACTTCAAAAAAAAGCTCTTCACTGGCTGAGAGAAGCTCTTTGGGACATCCCGAGATTGTAAAATGCAATAAATAGATCATTGATAGTGTTAAAACATGACCCAATTATGAGATCACTTGGGATATTAAGTTCTCTGTAAACTTCCCAAGTCAAATGGAATCATAATGTGGAGATGGTAGCATTGGACTGGGGTGGGCACAGTAAGAAATCTCACAACATCAGGTTAAAATCCAACAGTTTAATTTGGACTCACGAGCTTTCAGAGTGCTGCTCCTTCATCAGGTGAGTGGAGAGTTGAGTTCACAAACACAGCATATAGAGACAAAGACACAACTGCAAAATAATGGTTGGAATATGAAGAATGGTTGGAATGCAAGTCTTTTCAGGTGTAGACAATATGAATGGAGAGAGGGATAATCACAGGTTAAAGAGGTGTGAATTGTCTCAAGCCAGGAAAGTTCGTAGGATTTTAGAACCCAGGCCAAATGGTGGGAGTTACAGATAGTGTGACATGAACTTAAGATCCCGGTTGAGGCCATTCTCATGTGTGTAAACTTGGCCATCAGTTTCTCCTCAGCAATTTTGCTTTGTCATGTGTCTTGAAGGGCGCCTTGGAGAATACTTACCTGAAGATCAGACGCTGAATGCCCTTGACTGCTGAAGTGTTCCCCGTTTGGAAGGGAACACTCTGCCTGGCAATTGTTGCACGATGTCCGTTCATCTCTTGTGGTAACATCTGCAAGGTCTCGCTGATGTACCACACCTTGGGACATTCTTTCCTGGAATCATAGACAGTAAACAGGCACTTTTATAGGTAGTCAAACCTCTGGTCTAGAAACAGCTACATTTTGAGATATAATCCTACAATCAGGTCACAGTGAACGCTTACCGACTCACTTCAGGCACATGCAATCAGTCCAGTGATATTGGAAATTGATTTGTGTTGCATGTGATAATATCAAACTATATATTTCCAAGACTTAAAAACAGTCAACCATAAGTAACTGAAGACCAACTGTGCTGGCAAACTGTGTTACCAACTATGGAGGAGTAAATATTCAGCGTTGGTAGTCATTGTCCACTTGACAATTTCAGATCAATTTCACATCTTCAAGATCAAGGAATCTGACACCTATTATCAGGAGTTTTGGTAAGCAGATTTAATGAAAACGAGAAGAAAGAACATGCTGGGGATGGAATCTTTGCTGGGATTCAAGTCATGTTCCAACACAATTTTAATTTTGAATGGACGACATACTCACAAACTGTGTTGCCTCTCCTGAGACACACTGATCTTTAGAGGTTAGTCAAACACTGGGCAGGGCTTCACACATTAAACCAGAGATATTCAAATGTTCATTTCTGTGGCCACCTACATGTTCATCATCAAAGCGTAGGCTGCGTAGAAAAGTTGCATCATAGATATACAAACATATAGAACCAGAAGAGGCCATTTGGCCCTAAAACTTGTTTCACCAATTTACTAGGTCATGCCCAACCTGTGCCACAATACCATTGATTTGCTTTGTTCCTTAACCAAACTAAAATCTAGTAATGCCAGAGTGCACAGCAATTTGGGGAGTTTCCAAACTCTGAGTGGCAAAAGGATTGTTGTCGGTGCAGACTCGATGAACTGAGTGGCCTCCTTCTGCACTGTAGGGATTCTATGATTCTATGAAAATCTTACTAATTTACTCCTCAATGTCCTCGCTTGAATTTTAAGAACATCTCCCTGTTTCCCCACCCCCATTCTGAATTCCCCCATCAAAGAAAATAGTTCGACTGTATAAAATTCATTCATCATTTTAAACACCTCAGTTAAATCACTTTCATCCTCCTAAACTCAAGGGGATACAAGACAGATTTATGCAACTTGTCCTTGTGGGTTAACCTTTAAGTCATGTCATTATTCTCATGAATCTGCATTGTACTCCATCCACATTGTACTCCATCCAGAGGTGTAGTGACCAGAATTGAAGACACTGCTTTAGGTAGGATCTAATCAAGACTTTGTACAGTGAAAAATAATTTCTTCACATTGCACTCCAGTGTCCTTGAGCTAAGGGTAAACAATCCTTTAGCCCCTTTCACTTCTTTTTGTGCCTATGCACTAACTTTTAATTGGTATATTGGTATATATAGACACATAAATCCCTTTGCTTTTCCAAAGGTTATGTTCTCTCACCTACAAGAAAATCAATACTCCTTTCTATGGGTGTTGCATATGAGATTTCTGATATCAACAGTGCTGCTCTTTATCTGTACACCTAGAGTACTGTGAGGAGGCAGTTCCAGGATTTTGACCTTATGACAATGAAGGAACGGCAATATAATTCCAAGGCGTGTGCTTGGAGGGGAGTTTCCAGCAGGTGGTGTTCCCATGCATCTGCTGCCCTTGTCCTTCTGGAGAGGGTATGTGTTTTGAGGGTTCGGAGAAGGGGCTTGGTGAATTGTTACAGTGCATCTTGATTGGAGATACTGCTGCTGCCGTTCACCAGGGATGGAAGGAGTGAATGTTTAAAGTTGTGGATGAGATGACAATCAAGTGGGTGATTTTGTACTGGATGGTGTCCAGCTTTTTGAGTGTTGTCCAAGCTGCACTCCTCCAGGTAAGAGGGAGTATTCCATCACACTCCTGACTTGTGCCTTCCAAATCACCAACTTTTACAGATGCACCACAGAAAGCATCCTTTCCAGATGCATCACAGCTTGATATGGCTCCTGCTCTGCCCAAGAGTGCAAGAAAATACAAAGAGTTGTGAATGTAGCCCAGTCCATCGCTCAAACCAGCCTGCCCATCCACTGACTCCATCTATATTTCCCATTGCTTCGGAAAAGCAGCCAGCATAATCAAGGACCTTACACACCCCGGACATTCTCTCTTCCAACTTCTTCAGTTGGTAAAAAGATGCAAAAATCTGAGGTCACATACCAACTGACTCAAGAACAGCTTCTTTCCTGCTGCCATCAGACTCTTGAGTGGACCTACTAAGCTGACATGTCTCTTACCCCATCTGCAACTATAACATTATATTCTGCACCCTCTCCTTTCCTCCTCCCCTTTGGACTCAATGAATGGTATGTTTTGTCTGTATAGCACGCAGAAAACAAAATACTTTTCTCTGTACCTCAATACATGTGACAATAATAAATCACATCAAACGATGGAAAGAGGTGAGTAACTCGACATAGAATTCACAGCCTCTTAACTGCTATTGTAGCCACAGTATTTATGTGGCTGACTCAGTTTGTGGTGAATGATAATTCTGCGGATGTTGATGGTGGGAGATTAGCTGTGACAATGCTACTGAATGTCAATGGGAGGTGATTAGATTCTCTTCTTCTCTCCATTGCACAATATTCTGAGCCTTAGGACCATCTCATCTGAATTTCAATGTGTTCTTTGTATAGGAACAACGACAAGGGATGCTTCTCATTACTCCAACATTTTCTTCTTCTCCAGTGCCTCATTGTTACACACCTCACTGATGACTGATATTTCTTGTATGTTTCTGTATATTTCATTAATCCATGCTGAATGCCATACACCTTTCAATTGTGTGAAACACTTTCAGCTAAATCCCTCTTCCTGGTATATTTTAATTCCCACACAAATTTACACATCCTCCGCTGAGACCCGACTCATTAATAAATATTATAGACAGCAATGGCCATGTGACTCATTCCTGTGGGACTCTATCAGTCACTGCAGCTCAGCTTAGAAAGTCCCTGGAACGATTGTGCTCTGCTGCTTATTGTCGAACCAATTCTCTATCCAATTTGCCATTTCATCAATGATTCATGAACCTTCACCTTTGCTGATGTCTTTTGTATGAGAGCTTGTCAGATGTCTTCTGAAGGTCAAGGCTGATAACACTAACAAAGTTTACTTCAATCGCTTAATGCGAAGGCATTTGTCAGAATTGCCTTTTATTAATTTCTGGCAGCTGAGACAGGAGGGACTGAGGAAATAACTGATATAGATTTGGGACAGTGGATCACCCGTGCGATGCTGCAGTGCAGCCAACAAAGGTCATCCAAGAAGATATAGATAAGATTTCCAAATTGCTTGCTATATAAAAGACTCAGTGGGGAAGCAGAGCTTAGGGACCTTGGAGACGGATAAACAAATCACTGAATAAACGTTACTAGGTTCTTTAAAATGCACTGGGGTTCATTTCTAGAGAGATAGCAATAAAAATTATAGAATCCCTACAGTGCAGAAGGAGGCCATTCAGCCCATTGAATCTGTACTGACCACATTCCCAACCGGGCCCTATTCCTGTAGCCCCACATATTTACCCTTCTAATCCCCCGTGACACTAGAATAATTTGGCACGGCCAATCCCCCTAACCCGCACATCTTTGGACTGTGGGAGGAAACCAGAGCAGCCGGAGGAAACCCGTGCAGACACGGGGAGAATGTGCAAACTCCACACAGTTAGTCATTCAGGGCTGGAATTGAAGTGTGAGGCAGCAGTGCTAACCACTGTGCCACAACGTACAGAAGTTATGTTAAAGTGTTTAGAACCTTAGTTAGAACACTCTTGGAGTAGAGTGAATAGTTCTGGTCTTCATATTAGAAAAAAGATGTGGGGAAACCTTTCTGTCCGTTCACATCCTGTCCTTGCTGCAAGTGAGGATGAAGAATTTGGCACTGAGCCAAATCTCTATTCACTGCTGCAGGACCAGAAAATCCTGCCAGTGTGAATGGCCAAAAAATTCCAGCAGTGGGGTCACTGGAGAAAGTGGAAAATAGGTTTACTAGAATGATTCCAGAACTGAGAAGTTGTATCCATCAGGAAAGATTGAACAGATTGGGGATCTTTCCTCCAGAACAGAGAGAGAGACTGATAAAGAGGATCTGGAAGATTAGGAAAGGGTTTTGATTGGTTAAATGTAATGAAGGTTATTCCACTTGCAAGACAGACCAAAACAAAGAGCCATAACGGTAAGATTGTCACTAATAAATCTAAAAGAGAATTCATGAGAACCTTCCAAAACCAGAGAGTGGTGAGAACCTGGAACTCACAACCATAATGTGACGACCATAAGATGCATTTAAGGGAAAGTCAGATCATTAAGGAGACAGGAATAGAAGAATATCTCAATAGAATGAGAGGAAGAGAGGTTGGGAGAAGACTGATAAGGAATATAAACACTGGCAAGGACCAGTTGAGCTGAATTTTTAAAAGATCATTTTGCAGGATGTGGGTGTTGCTGGCTAGGCCAGCATTTATTGCCCACACCTAGTTGCCCTTGAGAAGGTGGTGGTGAGCTGCCTTCTTAAACCATTGCAGCCCATGTGGTATCAGTATACCCACGTTACTGTTAGGGAGGGAGTTCCAGGATTTTGACCCAGAGACAGTGAAGGAATGGCCAATGTATTTCCAAGTCAGGATGGTGAGGGGAACCTCCAGGTGGTGGCGTTCCCAGATATCTGCTGCTCTTCTCTTTCTAGGTGGTAGTGCTGATGGGTTTGGAGCCTTGGTGAGATCCTGCCGTGCATTGCGTAGATGGTACACACTGGTGGTGGAGGGAGTGAATGTTTGTGGAAGGGGTACCCAAACAGGATGGTCTGTTTCTGTGGTGTAATATTACACAATGTATTCACCACCCAGATATCACCTGCAAACCAACTAGATCACTTTCTTTGCATCTTCTTTAAAAATATAACAATTTATTCTTTCACAGGGTGTCCTGTGCCAACATTTATTGCCCAAGCCTAATTATCATCCTTCTGCCTGATAACCTGGCAGAAATGCCTCTAAAGGCTTGATACTTTCAGTCATCAACACAAGGGCATTGTATGAAGCTACCCTGTCACCAACAGATTTGACCTTCTTCATTTCCATCCGCTTACATTGACCGAACAGCATTGAAGATGGAGTCACGTGATGTACGGAACTTGAGCCTTTAAACCTGGTTTTGTCTCTTCTCCCTTTTAAAGATTTTCCACTCGACTGGTTATGAAAAAATGGGAAGCTTTTAACTCAAAAAGCTGATCTGTTTAAATTCTATTCTGCTGGGTTGTCATATGGCCACTCTAAATTCTCCTTCAGTGTACCCAAACTGGTGCTGGAGCATGGCAACTGGGGGATTTTCACAGTGACTTCATTGCAGTGTTAATGTAAGCCTACTTGTGACACTCATTCATTCATGGGATGCTGGCTGGCCAGCATTTATTGTCCATCCCTTGTTGGCCGAGGGCAGTTGAGAGTCAACCACATTACTGTGGCTCTGGAGTCACATGTAGGCCAGACCGGGTAAGGACAGCAGATTTCCATCCCTAAAGGACATTAGTGAACCAGACGGGTTTTTTCCAACAATCAACAATGGTTTCATGGTCATCAGTAGATTCTTAATTCCAGATTTTTTTTATTGAAGTCAAATTCCATCATCTAAAGTAAAGGAAAAGTAAAGTTTATTTATTAGTGTCACAAGTAAGGCTTACATTAACACTGCAATGAAATTACTGTGAAAATCCCCTAGTCGCAACACTCCAGCGCCTGTTTGGGTACACTGAGGGAGAATTTAGCACGGCCAATTCACCTAACCAGCATGTCTTTGGACCGTGGAAGGAAACCGGAGCACCCAGAGGAAACCCAAGCAAATACAAAGAGAATGTGCAAACTCCACACAGACAGTGACCCAAGCCAGGAATCGAACCTGGGTCCCTGGTGCCATGAGGCAGCAGTGCAAACTACAGTGCCATCCCTCCCCCCCTTCCCCCTTTATGACCTCACCGGGAAAGATTCTTACCAGCGAGGAATAAACATGCTCCTCATGAACAAGGAGAAGTCAACTTAACCTCGCTGGAACTCACAACCCATTGAGGCCACTCCAGAGAGGCCAAGAGATAGGGAAAGAAATTCTGCCTCTCCCTTCTGATCTTTCCCAATCAAAATCTGCCTGTCCCAAAGGTCAATTCCAGGGTTTTTGATTCCCTTGAGTTTATCTCATGCATTAATCACCCTTCAACAGAAGGAACGGGTACTGATCTCAGTCCGAAATGTGCCTTTTGCCATCTAGAACCTATGCCCCTTGTTCTGTTGTCAGTAATTAGTTTGAAGTTGGACTCCACTTTACATCTTCTGTGCTGTTTGAAATTGAGGGATCTATACGCTAACCAGTTTCTGGTCCCAGCTCATCAATGCTTTGTTTTTGTGCGTTAAACTACTGACCACAGAAAATCTGGGAAGTAGAGCTCTCCCTGTAATATTATCCAGTCCTGCTCCAATGGCAATCAGGACAGTAATGACCATCCCTATGCACACACTTCATTAGGAATCCCACAGGAACAGTTCTTAAAGCTAAAGTGTGCAGATATCTCATTTCTTGGTACAGACGTTCACGGAGAATCTTAACCATATATCTCTACCTCTATCTCTGTACCGTCGAATATTGGAACTAACCCCGGGAAAGGTTAACTTTCCCAGGTTCTCAGTTTCTTGTGTATGCTATTATTGGCATTTCAGCACATTTGGTACATTGAAACTGTGCGACAACACTGTGCCTTTAAGAAATGCATTTGAGTCATGTTTCTGTGTAGGGTTTTTTTTTAAATAGTCTAACACCTATACTGCTGGGTCTGTAACTGACAGCCTCTGTTGTTACTGCAGTAGCATAATTGGTCCCAATTGCTAGAATGTTTGTTTTAATCTGGAGTAATGCTGTTCTGTTATTTTAGCGTTTTCTCCTGGGGTTCTGCAGAATAAGGTTTCATTTGGTTGATTGACAGTAAAATCATGTGACTGGGTGGAGCTAGGCTTACACAGAAATTAAGCTCAGGTTGCGGCTTGGAATCTTTAGGGAGACAGGTCACTTTCTCGATGTCTTTTCTCTCTCTGGATTTTGAAACTGGAATACACCAGGAAATGGAGTCTTTTTCTCTGAGATTCTGCTGTGTGGGTGGAGATCTTACTCTGGAGGTTGTTGAATGAGAGTCAGAAGTTACATGTCTTTCTGTATCTGTCCAGAGGGGTTAAAAGGCTGGAAAAGTAGCACCTGGAGGAAACCCACACAGACACATTCTCCCCGTGTCTCCATGGCTTTCCTCTGGGTGCTTTGGTTTCCTCCCAAACTCCAAAAGACATGCTGGTTAGGTGCATTGGCCATGCTAAATTCTCCCTCAGTGTACCCGAGCAGGCGCCAGAGTGTAGTGACAAGAGGATTTTCTCAGTAACTTCATTGCAGTGTTAATGTAAGCCTACTTGTGATACTAACAAACTTTTGTTGTCACTCATTTTCATCTGTTAGAAATCCTGTGAATTATCACACTTCATCCCATTACCCGTTAAGCGCAGTTTCTGCACAGACGTCTCTGAACTAACAATAAACCGCCACATTCTTCACAAATTCTCCCAGGTCAAGAGCTTGGGTTCTTGGACTGAACTTGACAGGAAGAAGGAATGAGGAAACACGTTTAAATTCAACCAGAGAAGTCCATCTGAAAAAAGTCAAAAGCTACAGTAAGAATCATCACCAGTCAGTGTTGCAACACAATTTCTAATCCCCTGCAAATGTCTGCCGGAAAAGTCACGGCTGGGGCAGTTAAAAAGGTAATTTTTTTAAATATTAAAAAGTAAATTTTGTTTATTAGCATCACAGGTTAGGCTTACATTAACACAGCAATGAAGTTTACTGAGAAATTCCCCTAGTCGCCACTCCGGGTCAATGCACCCTAACCAACACGTCTTTCGGACTGTGGGAGGAAACCCATGCAGACATGGGGAGAATGTGCAAACTCCACACAGACAGTGACCAAAGCCAGGAATCGAACCGGGTCCCTGGTGCTGTAAGGCAGCAGTGCTAACCACTGTGCCACCCCCTTGTTTATTAGACGAGATTTTTAAAAACTGTTTCACCCGTTGAAGATGATGAAACTTCCACGAATAAATCCAGCCTGACTTGAGGGCTCAATAACGCTACAGAAGCAGCTGATAGGATCCGAATTAGTATTATAGCCGCCCCACTCACTCACTCCATCCCCAATCCTTCCCGTCTCCATTGATAAACCTCAACTGATTTGCTCTTCCAGATTCAAGGAGGTCAATGTGGAGAGAATTGGAGATTATTGGCTCCCCTTCGTGGGGCAAACCAAGTGCTGCAAATAAAACAAAACACAGCAGGTACTGGAATCAGAAAACACTGGAAACTTACTCAGCCAGTCTGGCAGCATCTATGGGGAGAAACATACTTAATATTTGACATCAATATTCTTTTACTTGAATTTTCCAAGTGCCACACGCAATACTGCCCTCATATTCTCATCATTCAGACCCTCCCTGCACCATGGAATTTCACATCTCCAGTGTTACTCTCTCCTCGTCAGTCTCTTCTGATGCACATTCATGACTTTCATAGAAAAGAATCATGGAATCCCGACAGTGCAGGAGGAGGCCACTCGGCCCATCAGGCTACACAAACAAACCCATCCAGGCCCTATCCACCTTACTTACCCTGCTAATCCCCCGACACTAAGGGGCAATTTAGCATGGCTAATCCACCTAACCTGCACATCTTTGGAGTGTGGGAGGAAACCAGAGCACCCAGAGGAAACCCATGCAGACACGGGGAGGACGTGCAAACTCCACACAGTGACCTAAGGCCGGAATTGAGGCAGCTGTGCTAATCACTGTGTCACCGTGCCATCCTGACACCCTCCAGACTTTAACCATTTCCAAATTCATGGCCCTACTTGTGCCCTTTTCAGCATGGACCTCGAGTCCCTCCACACCTCCTCCACCAGGGCATTGAGAGCTCGCCACTTACCTCTTCCTTCAACTTGTCCTAATCCACCACCACCCTCTCCCATCTGGTTTAATTGAACTGATTTATTATTATCACATGGACTGGGTTACAATGAAAATATTGTTTCTTGTGCGCTATAGAGGCAAAGCATACCATTCATAGAGTAGGAAGGGGAGAAGGAAAGGAGAGGGTGCAGAATGTAGTGTTGCAGTTGCCACAGGGTAAAAAGAATCAGATTAATGTGTGGTAGGGCCTGGCTGAACTTGTGCTCATAGCGAACCCCATTCAGCAGTGCTAGTGCAAATTGGGAATCAAGCTGTCGCTTGGGGAAGCTGGGGAGTGGATTTTCTGCCCCTGTTTACGATCCTCAAAACAGAAACAGAGCTTCTTATGTTTCACCATTGGATATTATTCCACTTCAGGCACCTTCCTTCACATTCTTCTCAAATTCTAGACCCAGGGCATAGGGGGAGGTGCAACAACCTGCATCTTACATGTTCTAGGATTGCTTCAGGTGTGTATCCCCACTGGGGTGGGGAGTTCATTAGCTTTACCGGAAATTCCATGCAATACGCCATCATTAAACCCAATGCAACCCTTGCCAATGGAGAATAGGTGGGAGTTTTGTTGAGATATTATTAAAGGTGATGGATCTGAAAGGGATCCCTTGCAGTGCCGCAAGCTCCCACTCTGAATTCCATCTGAAGATTGCGTGAAAATCAGTGAAACACTCTTTCAAGGACAGGCCACCTGCCCACTTTGGGCTAACACCCTGTCTTTCCAACATAGTGGCAGTCTCAACCATAATAGATGGTTGGGAATCTCCTTTCAACCCACTTCCAGCTCTCTGTACAGTGGGGCTCCCAGAATGTAAGAACAACAATATTTTAATTCTTTCCTCTTTATAATACTCACACTCAAGACTCCTGTCTTGCTTCGAGACAATCCTCATTTCACCTGTTGAATCACCAGTGTGAGCCTTCTCGCTCTCTGTAATGCCCCCCGCCTCACTCTCTGTAATGCCCCCCGCCTCACTCTCTGTAATGACCCCAGCCTCACTCTCTGTAATGACCCCAGCCTCACTCTCTGTAATGACCCCAGCCTCACTCTCTGTAATGACCCCCGCCTCACTCTCTGTAATGACCCCCGCCTCACTCCCTGTAATGACCCCCGCCTCACTCCCTGTAATGACCCCAGCCTCACTCCCTGTAATGCCCCCAGCCTCACTCCCTGTAATGCCCCCAGCCTCACTCCCTGTAATGCCCCCAGCCTCACTCCCTGTAATGCCCCCAGCCTCACTCCCTGTAATGCCCCCAGCCTCACTCCCTGTAATGCCCCCAGCCTCACTCCCTGTAATGCCCCCAGCCTCACTCCCTGTAATGCCCCCAGCCTCACTCCCTGTAATGACCCCAGCCTCACTCCCTGTAATGACCCCAGCCTCACTCCCTGTAATGCCCCCAGCCTCACTCCCTGTAATGACCCCAGCCTCACTCCCTGTAATGCCCCCAGCCTCACTCCCTGTAATGCCCCCAGCCTCACTCCCTGTAATGCCCCCAGCCTCACTCCCTGTAATGACCCCAGCCTCACTCATCAGAAAACTGCACAACACCAGCTGCCAGCTTATTGCTATTCTCAAACATTTAAGGAACACCTCTACGGATGAACGTGAGGTTTAATTACTATATTCAACAAATGATGCCACATATACGCAATTACAACACCACTCATTCCTGACACAAGATTTAAGTTTTGCAGTGCACTAATTAAATCTCACCTTGACTCCAAAGACATTACTGACCTTTTGGAAACAATATTAATACGTCAGCTTCACGTTTTGCAAAAACTCAGCCAAGGTTATTTGAAACGTGGCTATTGAGAATCAGTGTGTAATTAAACTCAGTTGACACCAAGTCTGCTTCTGGCTTCCTGAAAATTAAACAGCAGATTAGACATTCTTAAGATGCCAATTGCAGCACTGAACTCCCAGAATGGGAGTAATGAAAACTGTACTGTTTCATGGTGTAATGAATAAAACACAACAGATATAACCTTTCCTCCCTCCCCGTCCCCTGCCACCGGGTTCAAATGTTTCCCATTCTAATTTCTGAAAATGCTGATTCATTAGGCTTGTTTAATACACTAACAGCATTTCAGTGTCCCCGTCAAGTGATAATGCTTCAGATTTGATTTGATTTGATTTATTATTGTCACGTGTATTAGTAGGCAGTGAAAAGTATTGTTTCTTGCGTGCTATACAAACAAAGCATACCATTCATAGAGGACATAGGGGAGAAGGAAATGTCAGGGTGCAGGATGTAGTGTTACAGTGATAGCTGGGGTGCGAGGTAGGTCCACTCAAAAGTCTGAGGGCAGCAGGGAAGAAGCTGTTCTTGAGCCAGTTGGTATGTGATCTCAGAGTCGTAGAGGTTTACAGCATGGAAACAGGCCCTTTGGCCCAATGCTACTCTTTTTTTAAACCCCCAAGCTAGATCCAGTTGCCCGCATTTGACCCATATCCCTCTATACCCATCGTACCCATGTAACTGTCTAAATGCTTTTTAAAAGATAAAATTGTACCCGCCTCTACTACTACCTCTGACAGCTTGTTCCAGACACCCTGTGCGTGAAAAAATTTTCCTCTGTACACTTTCGTATCTTTCCCCTCTTACCTTAAACCTATGCCCTCTAGTTTTAGACTTCCTTACCTTTGGGAAAAGATATTGACTATCTAGCTGA
This sequence comes from Carcharhinus amblyrhynchos, assembly GCF_965287045.1. Taxonomy (NCBI): domain Eukaryota; kingdom Metazoa; phylum Chordata; class Chondrichthyes; order Carcharhiniformes; family Carcharhinidae; genus Carcharhinus; species Carcharhinus amblyrhynchos. The sequence goes on from NC_137351.1 coordinate 13,572,592, forward strand.
TTCATGCCCCTCAATAATTTATAAACCTTTGTAAGATCAGCCTTCTACACTCCAGAGAACGAAGTCCCAGTCTATCCAGCCTCTCCTTATAACTCAAAGCATCAAGTCCCGATAGCATCCTAGTAAATCTTTTCTGCACTTTTTCTAGTTTAATAATATCCTTTTGATAATAGGGTGACCAGAACTGTACACAGTATTCCAAGTGTAGCCTGACCAATGTCTTGTACAACTTCAACAAGACATCCCAACTCCTGTATTCAACATTCTGACCAATGAAACGAAGCATGCTGAATGTCTTTACAGAATTTTGTATCTTTTCCCCGGTGGAAGAAGGTATGTCCAGGATGCATGGCATCCTTGATTATGCTGGCTACCTTTCTGAGCGGCAAGTGTAGACAGAGGCAACAGATGGGAGGCTGGTTTGCGTGATGGATTGGGCTACGTTCACAACCCTTTGTAGTTTCTTGCGGCCTTGGTCAAGCAGGAGCTATACCAAGCTTGATACAGGTGTGAAATGCTGAAAACATGGTGGGCAAATTAGGTGGATACCAGAAACAGCCATAGAAATATAGAATTCCTACAGTGCAGGAGAAGGCTATTCAGCTCATTGAATCTGCACCAAATCTCTGAAGCAGTATTTGATAAATCGGATAGAGGATGTCATAGTAATGAAGGAAAACACCAAATTACATCTGAAAAAATAAGATTTGTGAGTTTTTAAAAAATGGACACACAAACTCAAAGATGGCCAAGGATACTTGTGTAGATGGGTGCAGTTCTATCAATACTTAAGAAGCTTGCACCATCCAGGACAAAGCAGCCCGCTAGATTGGCACCACACCTACAAACATTCAATCCCTCCACTGCCGACACTCAGTAGCAGCAGTGTGTACTATCTACAAGACGCACTGCAGCAATTCTCCCCTGAAGTGTACCAAATTGACCGTATTCTCCCCTGAATCTGGCTACATTAGGGGTTCCACTCACACACACACAGGGCGGGGTAGGTGTGGGAAGATGCGGCGGCGCGGGCTCGTTGGGCCAAAGGGCCTGTTTCCTGTGCTGGGATGTTCTTTGTTCTTTGTTCTAATTCCTCAAAGATCCTTAGGCAGCACCTTCCAAACTCACAACCACTTCCATCTAAAAGGACAAGGGCAGCAGACACATGGGAACACCACCACCTGCAAATTTCCCCTACAGGTCACTCACCTTCCTGACTTAGCAATATATTGCCGTTCCTTCACAGTTGCTGGGTCAAAATCCTGGAATTCCCTCCCTAATGGCATTGAACGTCAATCCACAGCACGCGGACTGCAGCGATTTGAAAAGGCAGCTCAGCACCATCTTCTCAAGGGCAACTAGGGATGGGCAATAAATGCTGGCCAGCCAGCGACACCCATGTCCTATGAATGAATTTAAAAAAGAGACAAAAATATATAATAGTCATCTCAAGAGATCCTGTGTGTATTGCCCTGATGGAATAGTGGATTCCATCTTCCTCTTGGAATACACAAAGAATGGGTCTAAGGCCAGCTGAAAACTGCCACAGGTTGCCTACATGTGTGTGTGCTCTGTGCAAAGAGGTGCAGCAAGCACATAGTGCCCCTGCTAATGGTCATTTCTGCAGCTATATCTCAAATCTCTCCCTCTGACTGTGAAAGTCAGCCCAGTCAGCAAAAAAACCACAGCTGAAAGTTGGTGGGAAGCTTCTCCATCAACTACAGAATGCTAGAGCCACAAAACTGACTAGTTACCTGCCGATGTCCAGTCTACTGGAACCTCGAATTGTAATGGCTTCATCATCGACTCCTCATGAGTCATGCACTGTTCCATGTACCTTTTTTCACTTACTTATTTTGGACTCGCTTCTCACTTCTAACCTGAATGAATAAATATGCATGTGTTTTACCATGATTTTCTAATCTTTGGTAATTAATAACTTCACTCTATTTTTAGCTCAAGAAAGCCTGGTTAAATTACTTACTTTTAAAACGTAAGTGTTGGGTCTGGGAAAAGATATCTGCGAAAAGGAATCCTTTTTAGATTCCTTTTGCAACCAATAGAGGGTTGAATAAGAATTATAAGCCTGGAGGGTGTAATAATTTGGGAGGTATGGCGGTGGGGAGAGGGAGGGGATATCCCAGATAGACAATGACAAATTAAGTCATCTCACCTGGATCAACAACTTTGGGCAAACCTCACTTGAGAGGTGAATCATAGAATCCCTACAGTACAGAAGGCAGCCATTTGGCCCATCGAGTCTGTACCGACCACAATCCTACCCAGGCCCTGCTCCCGTAACCTCATACATTTACCCACTAATCCCCTTGACCAGGGTCAGTTTAGCAAGGACAATCAACCTAACCTGCACATCTTTGGATTGTGGGAGGAAACTGGAACACCCGGAGGAAACCCACCCAGATACAGGGAGAACATGCAAATTCCACATGGATAGTGACCTGAGATAGGAATTGAACCCGGGTCCCTGGCACTGTGAGGCAGGAGTGCTAACCACTGTGCCACCAGCGGCTGTAATAAAAAAAAACTGGTGGGAACATTGAGAGTAAGTCAGGAATTCATTCTTATCCCGATCCTCAATTCTTCCATGATCTCATTCTACCCTTTCTCCTCCAGTCACTTGGCCTATTGGGGTCCCTGGGCTCCTCCAATTTTAGCCTCTTGCACCCCCTGATCTTCATCCCTGCACCACTGGTAGGATCTAGACAGCTGAAGACACGGCTAAGTTCTGGAATTCCCTTCCTAAACCTTTCCTTCCTCCTTTAGAGTTCTCCTGACTTTTGGTCCCTGCATCTCTTTATGTGACTTGGTGTCAAATTCTGTTAGAAACACCCACGTGATGTGCCTGGGAATGTTTAAAAGCTCTAAAAATGCCATATAAATGTAAATTGACTGTCGCCGGGATGGAGCGATAATGACTTAGTGGTATTATCACAGAACTTTTAATCCAGAAACTCAGCTAATGTTTTGGAGACCCGGGTTTGAATCCTGCCACGGTAGATGGTGGAATTTGAATTCAATAATAAAAATCTGGAATTAAAATGATATGAAACCTTTGTTGATTGTTGGAAAACCCCATCTGGTTCACTAATGCCCCCTTTAGGGAAGGAAATCTGCTGCGCTTACCTGGTCTGGCTTACATGTGACTCCAGAGCCACAGCAATGTGGTTGACTCTCAATTGCCCTCAGGCAGCCAGGGAAGGGCAATGAATGCTGGCCAGCCAGCAGTGCCCATGTCTCATGAATCAGTAAAAAATCCCAACATTAGGACTGAAACTGAAAGCACCCTTTACAAACAGACAGAAGTGCAAATCTGAACCTGTCTCCCTTAAATCAGTCTATTTATTTGTGAAGGATATTGGGGCAAGTGTGGGTCTAAATGGGGTTGAGGTATAGGGCAACTGACTGCGGTTCTTGGAGCTGACAGGCCTCCTCCAATTCCAAACGGACAAAAATCACTTTGCCAAGTGGGCAGCATGGTGGTACAGTGGTTAGCACTGCTGCCTCACAGTGCCAGGGGCCTGGGTTCAATTCCTGGCTAGGGTCACTGTCTGTGTGAAGTCTACATGGCCTCCTCATGTCTGTGTGGATTTCCTCCGGGTGCTTTGGTTTCCTCCCACAGTCCAAACATGTGTGGGTTGGGGGATTGGCCATGCTAAATTGCCCCTTTGTGTCGGGGAACTAGCTTGGGTAAATGCATAGGGTTATGGGGATAGGGTCTGGATAGGGAATGTCGTTGGTGCAGACTCAATGGGCCAAGGATTCTATGAACACCGTCACTGTAAAAACTCGAATTGCACCTCCACCATTTTAAATAGCACAAATCCTTCTGTTTGGCAGTGATCTGTGAAAGGCACAGCACTCAATTTATAACCTGATGTTTCCGAGGAAGAAAACAATCGATCACCATTTCTCATTCCCTAATGTGAGGTTGTTGTCGATTTTCCCTGTGCCTGTCACGAGTTGAGTTATGGGAAAGACAACCTGCTTTATCTTTATAAGTGCAATTGATCTCAATTTAACATAACCAATTAATATATTGCTCCTGATTGCTCATACAGATGTAGATTCAATATCATTAACAGTCAAAGAATTCTAATAACTAAAGAGCCTAATTTGCATAAACAAATTGCACCCAATTAGTTTAGTTGGTTTAAATGTTTTCCATTTTAACTCAGCCTGTGCCTTGTAAAGACAAGATATGCCTCATAAATTGTTAATTAAAATAAAACATGCCTTAGCTGGTAACACCTCTTTCTTTGGTCTCCTGGGTGGCACAGTTAGCACTGCTAACGCACAAGGCCAGGGACCTGGATTTGATTCCTGGCCTTGGGTCATTGTATGTGGGGAGTCTGCACATTCCCCCAGTGTCCGCATGGGTTTCCTCCAGGTGGTCCAGTTTCCTCCCACAGTCCGAAAGACGTGCTGGTTAGGTGCCTTGGCCATGCTAAATTCTCCCTCAGCGTACTTGAACAGGTGCCGGAGTGTGGCGGCTAGGGGATTTTCACAGTAACTTTATTGCAGTGTTAATGTAAGCCTATTTGTGACTAATAAATAAACTTTTTAAAAAAAAGGTTACACTTGCCTAAGAGTCGATGCAACAAAGGTCCCTGCGGTGTAAGGGTTGTCTTGTATGTAAAGATCACATATTATGGACACTGTCTCAGGCCTCCTTCATTGTTCACTTGTCTTGGCGAAGCAGGTCTGGAAAGAGATGTCATGGTTTTTGTCAAGATTCCTGAGGAATTCCAAAGTCCAACGATGTGTGGGTTAGGTTGATTGGCTATGCTAAAATTGCCCCTTAGTGTCCTGGGATGCTTAGGTTAGGGGGATTAGTGGGTAAAATGTGTAGTGATGTAGGGTTAGGGCCTGGGTGGGATTCTGGTCGGTGCAGACTCGATGGGCCGAAGGGCCTCTTTCTGTAATGTGGGATTCTATGAATTCCATATCAAAGCATTGTGTGTTATATAGGCTGTGCCAAGGACATACAAACAGATAAACAGCGCGTGTAGTTGGAGGGCCATCAATTTTGACACCCTCCCTGGTCTGCATGATAATTGCTGGTCTTACAGCATAGAGAGCTGTCAACAGCAGAGTGTTGCAGACTGGCACATTCCAAGGTTCAGGACTACATTTTAAGAGACGCACTGAAATTCCAGCAGCTACTGCAGAAGCTCAATGGGGAAAGGCCACTGTCCTGGCCCCTCCTGCCATCATTCACTCAGGACCTGGAACTTGTGTAAAACCCTACGTTTTGTGGGACTGGGTGGATTGGCTATGCTGAATTGCCCCTTAGCGTCAGGGGGAATTAGCAGGGTTTGGGGTTACAGGGATAGGTTCTGGATGGGATTGCTGTCAGTGCAGACTCGATGGACTGAATGACCTCTTTCTGCAGTGTCAGAGCTCTATGATCTACAATTTTATGAACCCAAATGGTCACGGTGGCACAGTGGTTAGCACAGCTGCCTCACTGCACCTGGGATCCAGATTCGATTCCCAGCTTGGGTCACTGTCTGTGCAGAGTCTGCACATTGTCCCTGTGTCTGCGTGGGTTTCTTTTGGATGCTCCAGTTTCCTCCCACAGCCCGAAAGATGTGCTGGTTAGGTGCATTAGCCATGCTAAATTCTGCCTCAGTGTACGCAAACAGGCGCCGGAGTGTGGCGACTAGGGGATTTTCACAGTAATTTCATTGCAGTGTTAATGTAAGCTTACTTGTGACATTAATAAACAAACTTTAAGCGAAATGAGGCACAACAGAAGAAAAAGAGGTAAATTGACACATGTAAAATTCTTAGAAGGTCTGCCAGGATAGATGCTGAGAGGCTGTTTCTCTGCTGGAAGTCTGAAACTGGGAGTTCTCAGGAAAAAAGGTTTGGCCTTTAGGACCAGGACAACAATAAACTTCTTCAGAGAGTTTTGAACCTTTGAATGTCAGACACTATCACACTTGTTAAGTTGTTGTCTGCACTATTTTAGAGCAGTCATTAATCTACTCAAAATAATTGAGGTAAGGTTGGTGTTAAAATGGCACAATAATTAAACCCAAAATAATTGTTGCATTAAAATAGCACCAAGATTAATTAACAGTTCGGGTAAATCAGAATATGCAACAATAATTTACTGAATTCTAACACCACCATTTGAATTTATCTATTTTAAGATTAATAATATTAACAGACGTTCACATTTCAGTAACTGTACTTTCATCTCGTTGGTGTTTACAGCAGGCGTATTCTGACTATGTGATCTGCTGCCCCCTCTCTGTGATGTCTAACTCGTGCCTCGGGTAGGATCTACTGCAAAAAGAGGCTGAGGTAGTTGAGAAAGACGCCTTAAACATTATTGTTTAAAGAAATTTTCCACCATCATTTTTATATCAGAATAAAAGGACATTCAACAGTTGCCTGCAGATGTGACAGAAGGATGACATGTAGGAACACAGGTAGGACATCATTAAAAGCATAGTTCACCTTCTACGATCTTGCTCAAACAATCGAGCAAGAATGAAATGATCGATCACATTCAGTGAGTTCACAACAGGCTCAGGTAAAAGATGATGAAATCGTCCTGTGGTGGCGATCTTTAGGAATCACAAATCCAAAGCCGCTTGTTCCTCCAGACAGGTTATACTCACCATGTGCCCTGCAATTAAATCTGAGGAAGACTGAAGCCACTGTTTTCAATACCCACTCCAAACTGTTTCAAAGAAAAAGGACAAAACACAAGAACAGGCTCTTTAGCCCTCCAAGCCTGCACTCATCATGATGCCCTAACTAAAACAAAAACCTGCCCTTACTCGGACTGTATCCTTTTATTCCTTCCCTATTCATGTACCCGTCCGGCTGCCTCTTAAATGTTGCTAATGTGCCTGCTTCCACCACCACCTCTGGCAGCACGTTCCAGGCACCCAGCACTCCTCCAGGTCATGTATAACAAAGGTCCCAGCACGCATTTGTCTGGATTAAACTCCATCTGCCATTGTGTACCCAAGTCTCCAATCTACCTATATCCTGTTGCATCTTCTGATAATCCTAGGCACTATCAGCAACTCCACCAATCTACCTGTGATCCGCAAACTTAGTAATCAGACCCCCCCCCCCCCCAACATTTTCCTCTAGGTCATTTATACATACTACAAACAACAGAGGTCTTAGCACTGATCCCTGCGGAACGCCACTAGCTACAGATCTCCATTCTGAAAAACAGCTACTCTCTTCTTCTACAACCAAGCCAGTTCTGTATCCATCTAGCCATTCTATCCCAAATCCCATGTTCCATAGAATCCCTACAGTTCAGGGGGAGGTCATTTGGACCATCGAGTCTATACCAACCACAATCCCACCCAGGTCCTATTCCTGCAACCCCATGCATTTACCCTGCTTATCTCCCTGATACTAAGGGGCAATTTAGCATGGCCAATCAACCTAAACCGCACATCTTTGGACTGTGGGAGGAAACTGGATCATTAGAAGAAACCCACACAGACACAGCAAGAATGTGCAAACTCCATGCAGACAGTCACCCAAGGCTGGAATTGAACCCGGGTCCCTGGCATTGTGAGGTAGTGTGAACCACAGTGCCACCCTAGACCTGTTATTTCCACCTATATATTACCCAACTTCAATCTCCTCAGCTTATCGAGTGCTGAAACTTTCATTCATGCTTTTATTACTTCTAGACTCAATATTCTAACTTACTCCGTGGCTGATCTCCCACGTTACACCCTCATTAGCTTGAGGTCATCTAAAATTCTGTTACCCGTGACTTAACTCACATCGAGTCCAATCTGCCATCACCTCTGTGCTCCTTAAATTGGCTCCCATTTGAGCAACATCTTGGTTTTAAAATTTTCATTCCCCTTTTCAAATCCATCGGCTCACTCCCCCCCGTCTCCGTATTCTCCTTCTGCCCCACCAATCTCCAGGACACCACCTCATCAATTTGCCTAAATAGCAACAGTAACAAGAATTTAAAAAGGTCTGAAAACTAGAGACCTGCCTAGCAACACTAACAAACACCAATATCGGGACAGGCAAGCCTCAAAGCATGATGTGGCCATTCTAAGGGCATTAAAAAAGAGTATCTAAAGATGATCAGGTGTGAATTGCTTTAGGAGTAGAAACAGATTATCTAGATGACTGCCGTAGAACTGTTAAATTCCAAAAGCAATTAACATAAGCAACTGGGTAATTTTAGGGCAATTGAAATGCTAAACTCCACATAAGTAAAGAATTTGAGATGTGTAGACAGCCATCTCTTGAGTTTGAAATAAAAGAGGAATACAGTATTACTTACTCACCATCATGAGAAGCAGAGGCCAGTCCACACCTCACAGTCAAAACCAGTCTGACACTCACAGCCAAGAGGCTAGGTCCCATGTCACAAGGAAAATGGGTCCAGTAGCAACTTTTACTTTCAGAGGTGCAATGGTGTTGTGTCTAAGTATTAGAGCCAATACATTGCAGCAAAGCTTTGTAAAGGAAGTTGAATTTTCTTTGCTAGATCAGGAAAAACTGTTTCCCTGACTTGATCATCAGCCCTGTATTTCGTGGTAACTATAAGCTGGATTTGACCTATAGATTTATTTACTTGGATGGCATTTGGGAAGGGGAAATCTTAGTGAATTCAGGGCCACAGATATATTTGGAACAAAGGGGTAATTTCTACATAAGGTGTATGTTTAGATATTCATATACTTGTCTCTTAAGAGTATTTAAGTCCTTTTTGTGTGTATTACATAGAATCAGGGGAAACAGAAAGATTGTGGAGGCACAAGAATGGTATTGACATATTCCATCATCATTCGAATACATTTTAGCCACACTTGATGTCTATCTTTATGATGATACTGTGTCTTTAAGAAATAAAGGTATATCGTGATTCTTGTAAGGGCTATGTTTAGAATTCAGATCTGCTTTGCAGATTGGAGATCTGTCTAGCAAAATCTTTAAATTGGTAGCTGAAGCACAGGGCGCTCATTTTAGAGTTTGTTTTAAGCTGAACTTATGCATTTGTGTTTACTTGGGTCTCCCCTGGGGATTTCAATTTAGTGTTATGATTAGGATGATTGACAGGGAGAGTTATGTGCTTAATGATAGAAACTAAGCTTGCAAGGAAGAAATACTGTTTGTTTCATTTTTAAAAATATAAGCAATTGCTGTTTGGGCTGCCAGAAAGAGGTGTCTCTCCCTCTCTCTCTCATCAGGTGTTCTGAAAGCAATAGGAATGTTATGCTGAGACAAGTAAGTCTGTGTTTTGCTAATTAATGTAAAGAGGGGGTTTAAGTCTAAGAGGACTATTGCTTGAATTAGAACTCAGGAAGAAGTTAAGAATTGTATCTTGTCTTGTTCAATTGTTAAAGTTAAGCTAATTAATTTGTTACTATTTAACAGTGTTGTTAAATAAAGTTTATCTTGATAAAAGCTCCCCAGTGTGTCAGTAGAATTGTGGCTCGAGTGAGAATCATATCTTTGCATTAATGCCAAAATAGCAAATTGTTGGGGTGTAGTCTGACTGCATAACGTATCTCAGGGTTTCTGATCTGATATCTTTAACAATTTATAGAAACAACTTGAATTTATATTATTACCATCAGATGATAAAAACATCCAGAGCTACTTCACAGAAACATTATGAAACTAAAGTTCACTCTGCACTACATAAAGGGATATTAGGACAGATACCCAAAAGGTAGATTAAAGAGATGTGTTGTAAGCAACATTGTGAAAGAGGATTGTCGGGTACTGGAGGAAGTAGAGAGTTCAGATCATGTACGCCCAAAGGCACTGGCCAAAAGGTGGAGTACTTAAAATGGGGGATGTTTAAAAGTTCAAGTTTATTTATTAGTTACAAGTAAGGCTTACATTAACACTGCAATGAAGTTACTGTGAAATTCCCCTACTCGCCAAAGTCCAGCACCTGTTCGGGTCAATGCACCTAACCAGCACGTCTTTCGGTCTGTGGGAGGAAACCCACACAGACACAGGAGAACGTGCAAACTCCACACGGTGAGCCAAGCCAGGAATCAAACCTGGGTCTCTGGTGCTGTGAGGTAATAGTGCTAACCATTGTGCTTGCTGGGGCAGCATCAAGAGGCCAGAACTGAATGGGAATAGCATTCCTGTCATGTTTGGAGTTGTGGGATTACAGCAATGGGTGTGAAGTCTGGCCAATGCTCCTAAACTAGAACAACTTGGTGCCCTTGCATCACATTCAACTGAGATTAACGATTCCATCAAAGCGCAAGGATAAGAACTGGGGCCTCTCCGGTAAATCATTTATGCAGAACTCGAGCCTGTCAATCTTTTTTTTGTTGGTGACACTCGGGTCATCATCTTCATTTATATGCAGCCTTGGTCATGACCTATTATTGAAGCACTAATCTATATCCCTGTTAGCATGAGCAACATTGATTCTGAAGAGAGGTCCTCTCAATTGCTATGCTGCGTCCTTTCAAAATTGTTGGCTAAATCAATTTAAAATCACTTTAACATTTTCCCCTATTTAAACCAGATGCATACGCAATAGATTAAACAATCACAGTTCTAAGTACAGAAAGCAGTTGAGGCCAAAGCACTGTATATTTTCAAGAAGTTAGATAAAATTCTTGAGGTGAAGGGAATCGGGGGAGAGGGTCTATTTTTTCCACATCACTCATCATCACAAACAGCTCCTTTGCTTTGATTTATTTAAAAACAAACAGGGTTAGTACGATTTGATCCCTGATCCATGCTGAGCAGGTAGGGAAAACTATCAGAATTCCTTATTCAGGTTTAATTCAACTGCTCTGTCCAAGATTCAGGTGAATACTATAGAGTCATAGTCAAGTTTACAGCTGGGAAAAAGGCTCTTCAGCCCAACTTGTCCATGCTACCCTCTTTTTTAAACCCTTCAGCTAGTCCTAATTGCTCACATTTGGCCCATATCTCTCTATACTCATCATACCCATGTAACTATCTAAATGCTTCCTAAAAGATAAAATTGTACCTGCCTCTACTACCACCTCTGGCAGCTTGTTCCAGACATTCACCACCCAGTGTGTGAAACAGTTGCCCCTCTGGACACTTTTGTATTTCTCCCTTTAAGCCTATGCCCTCTAGTTTTAGACTCCCCTACCATTTGGAAAAGATATTGATCGTCTAGCTTTGATAGCCCAGCATGAACTAAGCAGCTTTGTGTGTGTTCACGTGAAGTAGGAATTGGATAACAAGGAGCATGCGGCTAACAGCTTCAGTAGAATCAAATTTAGTTGGGAGATAGAATTTCCATTTATTTTGATTAGCTCACACTGTGCACCATTGCACTGCCAAATAATGAGGTGATTAGCATCCAAAGCTTTGCCTGTCAAGGTTCTCAAATCACAACATGCAGAAGAGAAATTCACCATTTATTTCCCTCATGAGGGATAGAGCCACACAAGTATTAAATCCCAGACACTGTGATTTTGTTGTCACAGTGCACTTAAGACTCCCCATGCCACAAGGCATTTCTTTCACCCACTGCCACCTTGCACAGACCTGCTTCCCACAGTTTAAGTTGTAAAAGGACTGAATGCACTGAAGACTGTCTATGGTTCAGAATTTACAAATGCCTGCGGTTTGAGAATTTCCACATGCACATTTTTTACCTGCCCATTTACTCATTTCTCTATTGATTAGTCTAATGGTTAATACTTTGTTCCATTTAATAATCAATGCATGTCTATTCTTACCGTGACTTGAAGATATTACAGCAAACTTTTCTTACGCACATAGGACATGTTCATTAGCTCACCCATGCAGCAAGGAATGCCCCCCCAACCACTACTCACTCTTCCTTGAATGATTCCATCGCATCACTTGCTCCCTTAAGTGTTAACTGAACATGCTTGTGTCACACAGTGGTCCAGTTGGTTGTGCTCTCCCCTCAGGTCAGGATGTCATGGGTCCAGTTCTTGCTCTAAAAAGAGTACTAAAATCTAGGCTGACTACTGCAACTGAGGGAGTGCTGCAGTGGTGGAGATGCTACAAACCCACTGGACTATTTGAGGGAAGGTTTGACTAATACTTATCCCTCGATCAACATCACTAAAACATAATCTAATTGTTATCACATTGCTTTTTGTGGGAGCTCACTGGGGCAGATGGACTGCCACATTTCCTACAACAGGATTCACTACCTCAGAGGGTAGTGAATCTTTGGAATTCTCTGCCCATTGAAGCAGTGGAGGCTACCTCATTAAGTGCGATTAAGTCACAGGTAGACAGATTTCTGATCAATAAGGGAATTAAGGGTTACGGAGAACAGACGGGTAAGTGGAACTGAATCACTTTCAGATCAGCCAGGATCTTATTGAATGGCGGGGCAGGCTCGAGGGGCTAGATGGCCTACTCCTGCTCCTATTTCTTATGTTCTTATTTAGGAACTCTGCTTCACAAATTGCCTGTAATGTGCTTTGTGATCCCTGGAGATTGTGAAAAGCGCCATAAAAATGAACACGAACACTCTCTTCACAGACAATCTTCTGCTTTCTGGTGGTGAGCCTTTGCTGAAAATGTTGCCATGAAAGAGGCTTCAAAAGGAACAATGTAGTATTCACAGCACAGATTCAACCACAAGAATCAAATGGCATTTTCAATTTGCTTATGCCCTCATTATGGTAGGTAATCTACCGCGACTATTAAACTAAAACTGAAAAGCTTTCATCTCTGAACGTTCCTGATCTCAAATTACAGGTCAGGTGGCTTGTACAGCTGTCCATTTGTTCCAGGCTCTCTCGCTAGATGAGTATTTCTAGGTGCCCTTTGAGTATAGGATGACTATTCCATTTATCCATCCTTGAAAAAGCATCAAGTTTCCTTGATTAACTGATTGTATTTTATGATCCACATGCAACACATTAGCTTGCGAGTGCCCATTATCAAACCATGCAGAATCTGACTAAAATATAAAACTTAAAACGTTATTACAGCTGTCCTTGTACATAATCACTCTGAAGCTCAGTAAGATTTCCATTTATTCATACAAGGCAATTTGACAAATGGATACTTGAGACATTAAATTCTTAGAGTGGGCTTAGCAGGGTAGATATTGAGAAGCAGTATTCCTTGGCTGGACAGTCTATAACTAAAGGACGTCTCGGATAAGGGAACTACCATTTAGGGCTGCAGCAGGGATAAATTTATTCTGATGTTTACGAACTTTTGGAACTATCTAACTATCTATCCAGATGCTGTGGACGTCCCGGTGTTGCGCACATTCAAGCCGGAGACTGAGGGATTTGTCAAGCACAAAATGAGTTGAGGGATATGGAGAGTGGAGTGGAGTTAAAAATGGATGAGCTATTATCTTTTAACAGGATAGAGGGGCCAAATGTTCTACCCCTATAATTCAAGCTTAACTTGAGATCGTTTTCCCTGAAGTAGTCAGAAAGAGCAATCATGAAACTAAATTGTTCTCATAAAAAGGTTTTACTGAAATATATAAACAAAGGATGCATTTTTTATACATGCATGTGAAGTTAAGCATCAAACAATCTCCCATTTACAGGTGCAAGATCACAGCATTGTCCCTCAAAGCCTTCAATAAAGACAGACTTGGAGTTAGCCACAGGCTTATTTGTAACACAACACATTGTTAAAAAGTTTGAATATTGCGCACCATCATCAGGTACAAACACAGATAATGCAATCTTACAAAAACAGCTTTTTTGTTGAAAATTTTAAACAGCTCTGGCCTTTTGTAAGATTGAGCTCTACAAAAAGTTTTTTTTTAAAAAGAATTTGTAGCAACCCCACAACCGTATTGCCTGTTGCAAAGTCAAACTAAGCCAGGGCTGACACAAACTTTCTCCGGCTGAACTGTCCATGCCTTCCTTCTCGGTGATTTCATTCGCATTGATGTAGACCATGTTTCCGTGCAGGAACTGAGCTGGTCCTTGACTAGTATAACTGCTGGGTAATCCCACCCCACCACCCCTTCCCCCCTGCCCCCAACCCCTTTCCCTTCCCCCAGCACTTTGCACAGGCTTTCCTCACTGGCGTGATTCACCGCAGTCCTCTGTGCAGGTAGATGTGAAGGTCAAGCAACAGTCTACGCCACTGCGGCATGGTAAACCAATTTCAGCAAAGTAAGCTTCGACTAATCAGTGAAAGTTTCAGCCAAAAGAAGCTTGGTACAGTTGATGATCCTTTCCCGTTCGATCTAGTGGGTTTTTGTAGACTTTGCAAGTGTAGTGCTGATCTGCACACACTAGGAAGATTTCAAACTTGGGCTAGCTGGCTTCAACCCATGCGACCACAGCAGAATTTTGAGTCAGGAAGGGTTGCCACTTGATCACTGTTTAATGACCTCAAAGTTCATTCTGTGCATACATAACCATGGTTCACACACAAAGAACGGCTATCAAAGAACGGTGCCCTACAGCTACTCAAACCTGGGGAATTTTACCTCCCAGTTTGAGTTAGCACCTTTACGAGAGAAAGAAAAAGGAGAAAAGAACATTGGATATTTAAATTTTAATCCATCCCTCCTGGCAGAAGAATTCAATTGTCTTACTCTTCGAATTTAATTTGACAATAATTTTCTTCCTCCTTGGGGATCAAGTGTGTTGGAGAATGGAATAACATTTCCATCATCATCAAGCACTCAGAAATTCACACATGCAGCACTAAGTACATTAAAACCCAGCTCCTTATAGAATCAAAAGCTGAAAAACATCACAATGACATTTTTTTGATTATCCAAGAACTAATGTTTAAAATAGTTCGTCAGTCATAAATACAGAAAATGCTGCAAAAACTCAGCAGGTCTGACAGCATCAGCACCAAAAGAAACAGAGTTAACGTTGGGTCCATATGACTCTTCTTCAGAGCTGAAGAGAAGAAATGTGATGGATTTCATACTGTATGAGTGGGAGTGGAGCAAAGTAGGTCAGTGATAGATGGGAGCTAGGTAAGATTGAAACAAAGGTCTGTAGGGCACAAGACAGAGGAAGTGTTAATGGCAGTGTGGAGGGCTATGGAAGGTGCTGATAGTGGAATAAAAGGTAGCAGAACACATTAATAGGAGAATGAAGTCCATTGCACAATGAAAGCAAAAGAACAAGTAACAGATGGACCAGTGGTGTGGGTGGGGCTATATTGGGATAAAAAACATTTCTGAAATTATTAAAAGGGAGGGGTCAAGATGGAGGAGAAGCATCAGTCTAAAGTTGTTGAGAATTTAATGATGAGTCCCAAGCTCTGTAATGTGCCCAATCGGAAGACAGGGTACTGCTCCTCCACTAGGTTTTGGGCTTCATTGGAATGTTGACTGGGGTAGGAGGTAGACGTGTTTTGGGGTGGCATCAAGCCGGAGCTGACTGAAATGGCGGAGGATGATCCTTCGAATGTAGAGGCTGATCAGCTGAACAGTGAGGTCAAGGGGGACCTTATCATGAGGGGGAGGTGAAGGGACAAGGGCAGAAGTGGGGGGAGATGGGTTGAACACGGTTGAGTACCCTTTCAACCAAAGTAAGGGGGAACCTTTGGTTAAGGAAAAAAGTAGGCATGTCAGAAGTGCCATATTCAAAAAGTGGCAACATAACACAGCGAAGGCAGAAAAAGAGTATGGGATTTTTGGGATTCTTACAGGAAGCAGGGTGTGAGCTGAAGGGGTCGATGGGTGGTCAGCCTATCACCCAATAGGGGAGGGAAGTGTTGGAGATGGACCATGGGAAAATAAGAGACCGGTGGAAATTGAAACAAACAAAAAAAAACCAATAAATATCCAGCCAAGGACATTAAGCAGCACCAATACAGTCATCGATGTAACAAAAAGAGAGAGTGTTGTGGAAGAGGACTGAAACAAGGCAATGATCCATAGGCATAAGTGGGACCTATGCGGGTACCAACAGCCACATCCTTTATTTGCAGGAAGTGAGATAAATTAAATGAAAAATTGGAGGTGGGGGAAGGAGAATTACCCCTGCCCAAAGTAGTGAGCATGGAGACACAAATGATGGATGAAGAATTCAGCAGCCATCGTTACCTCTGAAAGGATGAGGAAAAAGCTTCTTGTTAACGCGTCAGATTAAAAAGAAACCGAGGACAAGGACAACTTTGAGATAGGGCGAGTGGGTGCTGCTGGAGAGGGGGGACGAGAGTGGACGTATGGCACCGAGTGTGGATCTCAGAATGTGGTGTGGACAGCAATCTGAGTGTTGTATGTCCCTGGGATACCTGTAATCCTGGGTGGATACAAAACATGAGGGATGGAACTAGAGTTGGAAGCCATATAGGGAAAGTCAGAGGAAATGTGACTGCAAAAGCGAGCTTTTGGGAAACACCTTGTTAAATGGAAAGGGAAGTGGAAAGGAAATGAAGGCGAACATGGTAAAAGAGACAAACGGAAATCCCGGAGAGAAGAGCAGAATTTCTTCAAAGTAGGTACTCCTGGAAGAGAAATGGCAGTGAATTAAACCAAATTGGGGGTTGTGTGTTTAAACAAACATTTATCAGTCTTTTCTTCAGATACATACAACGTGTTTTCTCCTTCCAATGTTATGTTTTTTTTTATATACACTATTATTTATGCTTTATACATATATAATCAATTATAACTGTCACATTATTGCAATCAGCATTCAATAAACTCCTTGTTTTAACAAGACTTATAGTCACTCATTTCTGCTCCATCCAGACTACAGCTTCAAACTCTTGGGACTCCTTACAGATTTTGGCAAGTCAGCCATCAGCCCGAAGATGAATATGGGTGAGACTATAGAGAAGTATCTTAAAGCCAACTGAGTCCTGAAGGAGGGATGAATTTGGCTCATTAAGCAGTTATCTGATCCAGTTTTTGAGGTGGAACCCTGGATTGGGACGTTGCGGGAGGCATATGTAAAACAGGCTTGTTAGCATTACAGGAGGAATGCAGGAGATTACAAATACAGATGGTGGCACCAAGATTGGTGGAACGGCAAATTGCGCGGAGGGTGTGGAGAGTCTGCAGAAGGGTCTAGATAGGCTGGGCGAATGGGCCAGGAAATGGCAAATGGAATTTAATGTTGGCAAGTGCGAGGTGGTCCACTTTGGTAGGAAGAATGGTAGGAAGGACTATTACTTACGTGGCGAAAAACTGCAGCAGGCGACGGTGCAGAGGGACCTCGGGGTCCTTGTGCATGAGTCACAAAAACCCAGCCTGCGGATGCAGCAGGTGGTCAGGAAGGCAAATGGGATGCTGGCCTTCATAGCGAGGGGGATTGAATATAAAAGTAGGGAGGTCTTGCTGCAGCTGTATAGGGCATTGGTGAGGCCGCAGCTGGAGTACTGTGTGCAGTTTTGGTCGCCACACTTACGCAAGGATATTTTGACCTTGGAGGGAGTGCAGAGGAGGTTTACTAGGCTGATACCGGAGTTGAGGGGGTTGAGCTATAAGGACAGGCTGAATAAACTAGGCTTGTACTTGTTAGAGTTTAGAAGAATGAGGGGAGATCTCATTGAGATGTGTAAGATGATGAATGGGATGGATAGGATAGAGGTGGAGAGGCTCTTCCCGCTCAAAAAGGACAGTAGGACTAGGGGGCACAGCCTCAAGATAAAGGGGGGGGGGTTTAGAACGGAGTTGAGGAGGAACTTCTTCACTCAAAGGGTGGTGAATCTCTGGAATTCTCTGCCCGTTGAGGTGGTGGAGGCTGCCTCGCTAAATATTTTTAAGACGCGGGTTGATGGGTTTTTGATAAGCGAGGGGATTAAGGGTTATGGGGAGAGGGTGGGAATGTGGAACTGAGACACAACAGACCAGCCATGATCTTACTGAATGGCGGGGCAGGCTTGAAGGGCTGGATGGCCTACTCCTGCTCCTATTTCTTATGTTCTTTATGTTCTTATGATGGAAATAAAAGTGTGGTGCAAGGACCAGGAGCAAAAAGCTGCAGCATAAGACTAAACTGGCCAATAAGGATGACAAGATTGACAGAGAAGAAAAATGGCAAACATTGTTAGAGAGAAGGAAGGGCAATGAACATACCATAGGTCAGCTTCAAGTGGACAGGGACGGGAAAAAAAGGGACAGGGGAGACATGCTACCGTTGGGCAGGATAGGTGAAATTTGTTAAAAGGTGATATGTAGAGGCATGTGGAAAGCAGAGCACTTTAGAAAAGTCAAATTAGAATATCAGAAAGGGGTACAAGAAGGGTAGGAGGAAGCACCAGTGTGTTAAATTGCTGTTGGAAATAACAAAAAAGTACTTGCAAGTTTTGTTTGTGCACTTATGTTATTAGTTTACTGTGGTCTTGTTTTGTGTGTATTTTAAGTGGCTGTATTTTAAAAATCACTGTTTTAGAGAGAGAAAGGGGGCATATGTCAATGCCACTCAAAGAGGAATGGTAAGCTTTTATCAATTTAATTGATCACCTACGAGAAAACCTTGAGGATACTTTTCCCGTGACCCACTGTTTTCTTTGAAAAATATCTTGCAAATGCAAAAGTTATATTGCACAAGTTTTGTTTTTGGTTTTGAAGTTTTTTTAAAATTTAGTGTCACAAGTAGGCTTACATTAACACTGCAATGAAGTTACTGTGAAAATCCTGTTACAGTTTATTTAAAGGAGGAATCAATATCACCACTATAACTGATTCTTTTTGATTTTATTTCCAGCTAAGTGAATGTGCTATTTTGTTGTTTGGACTGGAGTTGTACGTTGAGGTAAATGTTGTAGGAATGTAGTAGTTAGCAGATGGCTCCAACGATATAAGATAGGTGTATGTGAGAGCTGTAATGTGTTTTCTTCCCTGGATTATACTTTGGGGGTTTTAACACTGAAATCACAGCGAGGAATGAGTGCTGGATGGAAACAGGAAGTTTAATTAAATAACAGAAATAGTTTTAAAAGTTAGGTGGTTTTGCAGCATCAAGGTGAAAACAAAGCTTGTTTTTGGAAGAAGTAAACTGAACACTAACAAAACCTGTCAGCCCAACAACACTGCTATTCGAACTTGGCATAATGAGAATCTCAACTTCATTTAGCAAGTTATTCAAGGAAACTAAGATGCCACCTAAAATAAAGGATAAGCAAGCAAACTTTGTTAATGCCTGGAATCAAACAGCAATGTTTCATTTTGGTTTTAAATATATTTATAAGAATATCATAAGACTTTTAAAGTTCCTCCACAGCTTCTGAAAGAGATGCATCTACTCAGAATATTTGCTGCCGAAGAAAGTAATTTTAAAGTAACATGTGGAAACATTTGATTTGAATAATTAAGAGCTTGGGAGTAAAGACAGAATTATCCACAAAGATAGATACAGATAGAGGGAAAGCTGGAGAATCTTCAAGTCCATGTATAATGTTAACGTTAGTAAGATCAACAAGTTAGGAACTTTAGGAAAGATTGCCACACTTATGAGATGAAGAAAGAAAGCGTGATCAAAATGAGACAAGAGTCAAGGATAAGATCTTATCCCATGAAAACTGAATATTCAATAGAAGGGTTTAGTGTAAACGCAACTGCGAAAATATTGCATCATGTGTACCGTGAGCTGGTATTCATGATGCTGAATTTGAGGGGAAAAAGGAATTTAGCCAATGACAGTACAATCATAGTTGAAATCTTTCATTCCCATTCGCGGCTGAGATTTTCTCGTGCCGCTGATGGTGAAAGGAGTTTTGGCTGAACCGCCAATTTTTCTGTTCTGGCTCACAACAGGTCCAGCCAGAGATGCGACCAGAGACTCTCACCCACAGTTTAAAACAGCGGCATCACTCATAAAAGTTGATTTAACCTTTCTAGGAGGTAGAGATGGAAAACCTAAAATGGGAGATGAAAGGCACTTTAACAAAAAGGGAATAACCAGACAGGACTCAAGAGTTACAAGATCAAATTATGGACCTTTGAATATTTACCACAGAAATTAGTGAAGATAGAACATAAGAACATAAGAAATAGGAGCAGGAGTAGGCCATCTAGCCCTTCGAGCCAGCCCCGCCATTCAATAAGATCATGGCTGATCTGTCGTGGCTCAGTTCCACTTTCCCACCCTCTCCCCATAACCCTTAATCCCCTCTCTTATCAAGAACCCATCAATCCGCTTCTTAAAAATATTTAGATGAAGGGATGATTGTGCGTGTCTGTGGAAAGATTTGGTAATGTTCCACAGTTGCCAGAACTAAAATAGAGAGCACTGCTAAATCCCAAACAGCAACACTGAGTATATTAATTTAAAAAAAAGTCAGAATTACAACAGTGGGAGGATTTTTATAACTGGGGCATGAATGTGAATATTTATCCATGGATTAGGACCACATTGTATGTGTTAGTTTTTGTTCAATTATTAATAATTCTGTTTTGGCTAATTAACTGCTGCATATAGCAACATGCAAATCAAGTGGACCAACTACTGCCCACACCTGTAACCGAACTTGAGGTACATATTCATAAAATCCCAACAGTGCAGGAGGCCGTTCAGCCCATCAAGTGTGCACTGACCACAATCCTACCCTATTTCTGTGATCTAGTATTCCTGCTAATCTCCCTGACAAGGGTCAGTCTACCATGGCCAATCTATCTAACCCACACAGCTTTCATATTAAAACAATCATTCCAACTAGATAAATGACAAAACGTAATGAATCTCAATGACTCTTATAGTCAGATACATTCATTAAAAACTTTAAAACAAAAACTGGAAGATTCAAGGAGGAAGGAAACATTATTTGATTTAACCTGTGACATTTCTCCCTACAAAAAAAAAGGTAGAATTAATTACATTAATAGTAACATCCACAAAAATGGCTTACGGGCAACACTTCATTGCTACAGCTAACGTTGACAGAGTGCATTGTTAATTGATTCTTCTGTACAAAAAAGTTATACAAGGAAAATTACAACAAAAATATCCCAGTACATGAAGGATAAAGGTATTTTAATTACCAATGTCACACAGCTTTGCGATGATACTCTGGTGGTGCCACTTCATAATCACTTGGACTGAAGAGACTTGAAGCATTCTTCACTAAATACCTGAAGAGGATGGGCAACAGAAAGAATTGTCAAGAAATAAAAACATGCCTGGAAACATAGTAATAGACCAAGAAAATTACCAAGCTGTCAGTGGTTACTCACATTTCCCCTCCCTGCATTCAATGAAATTCATACATCAAAGCATCTTAAGTCCCAATTCCAAGGGCAGTATATAATTAAGGACAAAGCAGGAAAACATTTCAAGACGTGCAGACAACAGAAGAACTTAAGTGAAGTTAGGAGAACATAAAGTTATTAGTCACAAATAGGCTTACTGCAATTACACTGTAATGAAGTCACTGTGAAACTCCCCTAGTCACCACATTCTGGCACCTGTTCACGTCAACGCACCTAACCAGCACGTCTTTCAGACTGTGGGAGGAAATCGAAGCATCCACAGGAAACCCACGCAGACACGGGAAGAACATGCAAACTCCACAAGGCAGTGACCCAAGCTGGGCATCGAACCCAGGTCCCTGGCACTGTGAAACAGCAGTGCTAACCACTGCCACTGTGCCGCCCACAAACCAGATGGTCTTTCGAGACTGCTGCACCATTCAATAAGATCATGGCCGATCTTCGAAATTAACCCCTTCTTCTTGGATAAGAACTTTAAATATCAAGACATCGCAGCCTGGATGCCGATATAGGTTAGAAAGCAGAGGTGACCTGGTGGGATGGGGAGCAGACAGCAGGCAGGACATGCTGGAAGTTGAGAAAAATGCAGTAGTTTTGCCTGACCCGAAATTTCCAGAGGGTGCATGAGAATAGTTGGGTCTAGAGGAAATGAAGGCATTTGTGAGGGATTTGCTGATTTCATATCTTGAAATTTACACAAGTTTCCAGCAGTAAGAAAGATCTTAGGTAAACATTTTCCACTGTGCAATTCCTTCGTAGTTATTATTGATCAGAGGCTTTCAAGTAAGAAGAAACCACTGGGTATATCAGTAATGGCTTAGGATTTAACAGTTCTACTTACTTTAAGAAATCGTGCAAGTAATTCAGTAGCAAGGCCAGACTCTTCTCATCCAGAGGTGTATACGCCAACATTGCTCCTATTCGCACTGCCAGAGAGAAGGAGGACATGAGACCAATGCAGTGATGTTACTTAGCATTTACAGCACAAAAATGGGTCATTCAGCATATCAGATTCATTCCGGTGTTTATGTTCCACATGTGCCTCCTCCCACCCTTCAACCACCTAAAAATGAGATGTCAACCTGGTGAAGCTACAACACAAGACTATTTGCTTGCCAAACAGCATAAACAGTAAGTATTAGGCAGAGATGAGCAATTCTATAATTAACGTATCAGGTCTAAGTTCTGAAGTCTTGCCACATCCAGATTTGAATGGTGGTGAACAATTAAACAACTCACTGGAGGAGGAGTTTCCACAAATACCCCCACCCTCATTGATGGAGGAGCCCTGCACATCAGTGCAAAAGATGAGGCTGAAGCATTTGCAACAATCTTCAGCCAGAAGTGCCGAGTGGATGACCATGAACAGCACGGTGGCAGTGGTCAGCACTGCCTCGCAGCATCAAGCCCTGCTGCCTCGCAGCCCCAGCAACCGCATTCAATTCCGGTCTCAGGTCACTGTCTGTGTGGAGTTTGTGTTGGTTTCTTCCGGGTGCTCTGGTTTCCTCCCACAGTCCAAAGATGTACAGGTTAGGTTGATTGGCCATGCTAAAACTAACCTAGTATCAGATGGATTAGCAGGGTAAATATGAGGGGTTACATGGATAGGGCCTGGGTGGGAGTGTGGTCTATGTAGACTCAATGGGCTAAATAGCCTCCTTCTGCACTGTAGGAATTTTATGATTCTGTCTCAGCCTTGCCTGGCGGTCCCCAAAATCACAGAAGCCAGTCATCAACTCACTCCACATGATAGCAATTAACAGCTAAAGGCACTGAGCACTGCAGAGATTTTGGGACCTGGCCATATTCAGGCATCAGTACTGAAGACTTGCGCTTCAGAAATTGCTGTTCCCCCAGTCAAGCAGTTCCAGTACAGTTACAACACTGACATCAACCCAGGTACGTCCTGCACGTAAGAAACAGGACAAATCCAAACCGGCCAATTACCATGCCATCAGTCTACTCTCAATCAGTAAAGTGATGGAAAGGGTCATCAACAACACTATCAAGCAGCACCTACTTAGCAATATTCTGCTCACTAATGTTCAGTTTGGGTTCCGCCAGGATCACTCACCTCATGACCTCATTACAGTCTTGGTTCAAACATGGACAAAACAGCTCAATTCTAGAGGTGAGGTGAGAGTGACTGCCAACAGTTGATGAAGTATGGCATCAAGGAGCCTTGGCAAAACTGGAGCCAATAGGAATCAGGGGAAAAGCTCTCCACTGGTTGAGTCATACCTGGCACAAAGGAAGATGGTTGCATTGGTTGGAGGTCAATTATCTCAGTTCCAGGGCGCCATTGCAGCAGTTCCTCAGGGTACAGTCCTAAGCCCAACAATGTTCAGGTGTTTCAATAACTTTCTTTCACCAGAAAGTAAGAGGTGGGGGATGTTCTCTGATGATTGCACAATATTCAACATCATTCATGACCCCTTAAATAATGAAGCAGTCTATGTCCAATTGCAGCAAAATCTGGACAACATCCAGGCTTGGGCTGACAGCTGTAACATGATTTCCACACAAGTGCCAGGCAATGACCATCTCCAAAAAACTTAACAATCACTCCTTGATATTCAATGACAGTGCCATTGCTGAATCCTCTATCAACATCCCCGAAGGTTACCATGACCAGAAACTGAATTAGACATATAAATACTGTGGCCCATAAAAGCAGCTCAAAGGCTAAGAATCCTGCGTGAGTAACTCATCTCCACAAAGTCCGTCCACCAACTACAATGCACAAATCATGAGAGAGATGGAATATTTTGCATTTGCTTGAATGAATGCAACACCAAAGCTTGATTCTATTTAGGAAAAAGCAACCTTTTTTGGTACCCCTGCCACAAACATTCACTCCCTCCACCATCGACAAATAATGGCAGCCGTGTGCACCATCTACAAGGTGCACTGCAGGAACTCAAGGCTCCTTAAGTAGCACCTTCCAAACCCATGACTACTAGAACATGCTTTCTTTGCTTTTTGGAGAAATGTTGGATACAGCAATAAACTGAATTTCAAAAATACTATCGTTTTAAGGGAAAAAACCGTTACTGAGCAAAAGTACAGCAATGTCACAGAAATAAATTAGGTTTTAAAAAAGTAATTAAAATGAACAGGGTGCGAGGGGGCCAGTGTGAGAGAGTGGAAGCGTGTGAATGTGTTAGTTTGTGATGGTGACAGTCAGTGAGTGCGTCTGAATCCGTTGGTGTATGGTGATGAGAGCAAGTGGGAAAACTGATTTTGGGCACAAGACAGACTCGCTCAGCATCTTGCACTCACCCTCAGACACAGTTACAGAAACAATCTCACCTACCCCACTGAGGAAGAAAATTGAGGCTGCTCGAGGTCTGAGGCAGCCGATTTCTGCACCAGCTGGGGTACTTGCTCTGGTGAAAATAAATGTGTTTTCTCTGCCATTGTCAGAGGTAAGGGCCTTCCTCCAGTCCGGGCAATGCTGTCCAAGGCCAGGCTAATTAGACCAACAAGCCAACTTCCCACTGGCTGGCTCACTCCAATTCTCACCTGCCCATCGTCCCAGGTTCCCAACAGGTTTGACCCACTTGGATTTTCCACAGTAAGTTTCCCAGTCATATACAGATATAAAAAAAATTACCTGGCAATTGATGACATTTCACTCGTCCAATCGCAGGCTGGTGGCCATCAGCAGCTAAAGCTGGAGGAGCCAGCCTGTGACTGACTGAGCAGACTAAATATTTTTTGAAATTCTCCCCAGGAAATTTGAACTTGACCTGTTGCCTACACTTGATGGACTATTTAAATATGCCTCCCTGGCCACATCCCGCCTACAGACCGGGTCTTGAACAAGACTGATCTAGAAGGAAAAGGGCAGCAGATATCTGGGAACACCATCACCTGAAGATTCCCCTCCAAGCTACTCATGATACTGGCTTGAAAATATATCACTGTTCCTTCATTGTTACAGACTCCAGATCCTGGAATTCCCTCCCCAATACCAATACCACAGCTATTCAGGAAGGCCATCACCTTCTCAAGGGCATCCAGAATAAGCAATAAATACTGGCCTAGTCAGTCAGAGATGCCCATATCCTGCAAATTGAATTTTTAAAACTTTTCTCTACAGAAACTACCTAATTTTCCATTATGTCTTTTGCAAATCCTGAAAGCACCAGACAAATGAGTTCATTCTTGAAAATTATTCATTTGGATCAGGGAAGGGTTAGGTTGATCTGTGTTTAGTAACCAAATAGGTACCGACTATTCTCAAGTGAGGAGACACAGATTAGACTGAGTTGATAATGGGTCATGGTCATACGCAACACGAGAGAGGGGAAAAAAGTCTGCAGAGAACTAAAACCAATTCAGAAAAATCAACAGGACTTACCGAACAATCGAAGAAGATGTGGTGCCCCATAAATCTGCGACATAGGTGCATCTGGATGATCAGCCAAGATCTCTGCATATTGTGGTCTCTCAAATTTGTACAGCAGTTGCGTCCCCAACATCACATTGAAATATTCCTTTATTCCTGCGACTACTTCATTAACAGCATATTCCCTATAGATTAAAAAGACACTAAGTAACCAGCAGAGATTCTATTATATTAAAATAAGCTTCCATTGGGAAGTCTCAAGATGCAAGAATGAGTGCATAAAGTCAGAGACTTGTGCACCAACCTTTAACATTCTGTGACAGCATCACTAAAAAGATTCTCATCTCTTTATTTTCTGACAATTTAAATTTGTGTCCTCTGATTACCAATCCTCCAAGTTTTCTCCCATCTCCTCTAACAGTTTTGGTCCCACTTTCTTTGCTGCACTTCCTTCTGGAGTGCCTGAAATTCGGTTTCACCATTGTTGTCTGCACAACGCTGTTGTATCCTCTCAGCCTCGTGACGTGCCCTGCTCCCTTCTCCCTGCCTCGTCCTCCACTCAGACACGTCTTAACATTTCTTATGAGCCCCTCAATGTAAACTACACTGTCAATTACTTATTCTCAATGGGGAGATCATAACACCATAACAAGACAGATAACCAATAATGGTAACCTGATATGAAGTTTTCAGTACACACTATGCTCCCATTTACTTTTATTTATAGTTAAATAGATCCCCC
The DNA here is from genome assembly GCF_965287045.1 of Carcharhinus amblyrhynchos. Lineage (NCBI taxonomy): Eukaryota > Metazoa > Chordata > Chondrichthyes > Carcharhiniformes > Carcharhinidae > Carcharhinus > Carcharhinus amblyrhynchos. Next base: position 13,598,827 of record NC_137351.1, read on the forward strand.
TCCCCAAATGAGGCCACTCATCAAGGCAACAGTAGCCTGGAACAAAGTGACTTCAAGCACACCAATCAAATACTGTATATTTACGTCAGGGTAGAGCAACTTTTGATTTTTAATAAAGCCATCTTTATTATCAAGTGAAACCACAAGAATGGGTTCCTCACAGAGGAATCATGGAGCCGACAGTTGCATTCAGTTTCTCTGCGGGTTCCACCTTATGTCACAGCACAGCACAAATTCCAGGCACTGATTGACTGCAATACTTCGCAAGCGAGTTACTGCAACAAAGAAAGAAATTTACTCACTTGTTATTGTCAGTGTTCCCACGTGATTTTTTGTAGTTGGCATATTCTTCCAAGACTGTGTCCACACTCTTCTTAGCAGGCAAGTGAAATAGCTTTAGAGAGAGGAAAGATTACTTTAAGTTTTATAGCCATGTACGAGTATGCAAATCCTGATCAATACAAATGCAACACCCCTTCTCAATTACTAAAAATAGCAAACCATCAATTGTGCTGAAGATTTCCAATTATATTGTCTGAAAGGTTTAAAATCCAGGCCGCATGATCAAATTGACACTGTGGCTCAGAGATCGATTCTCTATTATTTATCTAATTCAAGGCTATAATTTTTTACAGCACTGTAAGGAAGAGTGCAGCAACACAAATTACCAAAACGTAACATGCAGTTTTATCACTTTTGAGCTTACAAGAGCTTTCAGCAAGAGTCTTTTAATTAATGCTTCAATTACATTAGCAGTGATTTAGTGAGACAGGGAAGAAAATGCCAAGGTCTAGCATCGAACACGTGAGACACTTCCACTTCATCAGTAAAACTGGTCTGCAAGGCCACTGACCTTAGCTCAGATCGAAGCAGATTGCATCCGCTGCCAGAACAATCTGATGACAACGCAGAATTACATAATATTCACAGCACAGATGCAGGCCTTTCGGCCCAATGTTGGTTTTTGTGCTCCAAATGAGCATCCTCCCACCCTTTATCTCACCTCAGCCACATATCCCTCCTCTATTCCTTCATCCCTCACTGCAGAATACAGATGTTTCATTCAAATGTTCTCTCCGCTTCAAATTCACAATCAGAAAAGACTCTGCTGTCAGCAGTCCAACCCTACCACAGCATCATCACTTCTCTACATTCTTGCACAGTTACAATTCATTTCACCCACAAGTGAAATGTGTTAGAAACATCTCCACTTAGTTTAAAATTATCCTGATGCATCATTACAAACCAGCCTTTAAAGAAACTAGCTCAGTTTTTAATAATCTTACATATTGTATAAAAATTACAAACCCAACATGCAAGACCATCAGGCTACCAGGAACTGCTCGGTCAACATGTGAACCATTTATAAAAACCACTTTCTAGATTCAACTGGGACCAGTTAACAAATGGAGATTCAATTCCCTTCAAATTTTGCCTCTGCAACAACGTCCCTCCTTAGGGGAACTACATTACAATGCAGCATTATTAACAACACTTCATTATATTCAAGGAGTTTAATCTGCATAATTCCCAAGAGTATGATCTCATGGGAACTAAATCACATCATTGGAAAGTAGAGTCATTAGGAACTTCACCTTGCCTTGTTGGAGGAAAATATGAGCACAGACCTGTTAAAGCCAAGGAACTGACAGCATAAGAGGGTCACATTTTACTGATGTAAAAGTTATAGCACACTCAGACAGCTTCCTCTTCTCAGGCCAAAATCATGTTATGACATATAGTTTTGCAATGCTGAAAATAGAAAGGTCAATTGAGCCCCACTCAATTACTTTGGAACACTCTTGACATCTTTACAACAATTTTCAAATTTACCACCCTGGTGGCACAGTGGTTAGCACTACTGCCTCACAGCACCAAACACCTGGATTCGATTCCGGCTAGGGTCATTGTCTGTGGGGAGTCTGCACATTCTCCCCATGTCTGCATGGATTTCTTCCGGGGGCTCCAGTTTCCTCCCATAGGCCAAAAGACGTGCTGGTTAGATGCACTGGCTGTGCTAAATTCTTCCTCAGTGTACCCAAACAGGCGCTGGAGTGTAGCGACTACGGGATTTTCACACTAACTTCATTTCAGTTTTAATGTAAGCCTACTTGTGACACTAATAAATAAGCTTTAAATTTAAACCATCCAGTCCATAGCTTGAGAGGACGCTGTCAATTCAGAAGTTACTGCTGAACAAGGAATAGTCTTGTGCTGCAGGCTCCTGCTAATTTTGAATCTGGGTCAAGGCTCTGCAAATGCTTTGCACTAAAGGCTGACAATCAGGAGAGGAACACCTCAAGGTGAAAGACCATTATCAAACCCAGAACACAACCAATTCCTGCACCTTAGCAGTGCAAGAGTTAATTTTTTTGTACTGCTTCAGAAGTTTGTGGGCTCATGATCCTTACACTGCCAGCACTTAAGTATTGCAAGAATCGCGAGGCTTCAATATGCGAGCATCTCAAAATAAATGTTTTTTTAAAATCCATTTTCCATAAAATTGTCTGAAGCAATTTAATCTCATTAAAGGTCCAGAGAGGGGAACCAGAAAAATGCTTGTGCAGCATTTAACAATTCTGCAGGTAGCAAAACAGATCAATAAATAACAAGAGGACAATTGTGCAAAGAGCTGACAGACAACTATTCCAAGAATCCTGAAAATCTTTTTGAAAAGCTATTCTATTTCTTCCATCATTTTTGTTTTAAAGGATTATTTGCAATGGCACCCATTGCTCTGTGTTCCAAAGTAATTGTGAGTGGGGCTAAATGGACCTTTCTATCCTCAGCATTGCCAAACTATATGTCATAGCTATTGACTCAAGAGTTACATTCATGACTTCCAACAAAGAACTTGTAACCTTGGGACATCAGAAAGCATTTTACAGATCATGAAACACAAAGTGTAATCACTGTTGTAACGCAGGGAATAGCGGTGATGGATAGACCACTATGAAGAACATACAAATGAGTAGATCATTCAGCCCTACAAGCATGCTCCATCATTCAATTAGATCATGGCTGATCTGATTGTAACCTCAACTTCACATTTCCCCAACCCCCGTTAACATTTGACATCTTTTGTTAGTCACGAATCTCTCTACCTCTACTTTAAAAAATATTCAATGAGCCAACCTCCACTACTCTTTAGGAAAAAGAGCTGTACACAGCCTCACAACCCTCAGAGGGAAGGTTTCTCTTCAGTTCGGTCTTAAATGGAATACCCCTTACTTTTCATCTCTGCCACAAGACAACCTTCCAGCACCAAGTGTCAAATCCCCTCACGATCTTATCTCTTTTGGTAAGATCACATCTCATTCTTCTAAATGCCTTTATTTATATAATATTTATATCCTTCCTTAAATAAATGTAAAACTGTACATAGTATTCCATAGTAATCTCTCCCTCGATGTCAACAAAACAAAAGGAGATAGTCACCGACTTCAGGGAGCGTAGTGGGAGACATGCCCCCATCTACATCAATGGAGACGAAGTCGTAATGGTCGAGAGCTTCAAGTTTCTAGATGTCCAGATCACCAACCTGTCCTGGTCCCTCCATGTGGACACTATAGTTAAGAAAACTCACCAAAGCCTCTACTTCATCAAATGAAGAAGAAAATTTGGCATGCTCGCGACAACTCTCACCAACTTCTACAGATGCACCATAGAAAGCATTCTTTCTGGTTATATCACAGTATGGCTCTTGCCCTGACCAAGACCACAAGAAAATACAAAGGGTCACGAATGAACCCCAGTCTATCACTCAAACCAGCCTCTCATCCATCGGCACTGTCTACATTTCCCGCTGTCTCGGCAAAGCAGCCAGCAGCATTCAAGGACCCCTGCACTCCGAGCATATTCTCTTCCCTTCTTCTGTCGGGAAAAAGATACAAAAGTCTGAAGACGTACCAACCAACTCAAAAACAGCTTCTTCTCTCAGACTTTTGAGTGGACCTACCTTGCATTAAGTTGATCTTTCTCTACACCCTAGCTATCACTGTAACGCTACATTCTGCTTTCCTTCTCTATGCACGGTATGCTTTGTCTGTGTAGCGTGCAGGAAACAATACTTTGCCTACAGACTAACATTTGTGATTCATGTAACAGGGCACCCAGACCTCTGTACTTCAGCTTTTGCAACCTCTTCATTTAAATAATAATCTGCTGAAGTGGACAAGTTTACATTTTTCAAAATTATACTCTAGCTGCCAAAGGTTTGCCAATTCACTTAACCTACCTAGAATCCTTTGCAGGCTCCTCACGTCCCCTTCACAAGTTACTTTCCTACCTACCTTCATGTTATTAGCAAACTTAGCAACCGTACAGTTGGTCCTCAGCACTGATCCATCTTCTTCTTAGGCTGTCCCTGAGAGTCAAGGCCGACTTGATACCATAGAAAAAGTTAGCTCTCAGGTGAGTCATCGAATGCATGATCTAGTCAAGGTGGGGCAGACAATGGTTGGAGGAGCAGGTGAGTGGCTTGCTTAGGAGTCCTGTGTCGGGCATGCAGACAATGCGAGACCCTCTACCCCACCCCCCCGATCCCTGTGGCATCCCCCTCATCACATTCGTCAACCTGAAAATGACCCATTTATGGCTACTATTTCCTGTTAGTTAATCAATCCTCTATTCATGCTTACATCACCCTACACCATGAACTTTTATTTTGTGTTCTAATCATTGATGTACTACTACCTTGACAAATGCCTTCTGGAAATTTTACAGCACATCCACAGGTTTCCCTTTATCCACGTTGTTTAAAGAAGTCCAATAAATTAGCCAAAGGTGATTTCCCTTGCCCAAAACCATACTGACTCTACCCAATTGCATAAAATGTTCTAAGTGTCCTGCTTTACCCTCAGTGGCCTTAGAGATCTACAGCACCTAAAATGCCCTTTCGGCCTAGCGCATCTGCGCTGGTCAATAACCTCAATAATGTAATGTGCCATTTTGCCCGATAAAGTTTTTGGGCTAACTGGTCAGTAGCTTTCACCTCCAAATTCACACTTATTTCTGTGAACAATGGCACAGTGGTTAGCAGTGTTGCCTCACAGTGCCAGGGATCAGTGTCCCACTCCTGCCTTGTGTGACTGTGTACAGTTTGCACTTTCTTCATGTCTCATGGGTCTTGTTTGTGCACTCTGGTTTCCTCCCAAAAGATATGCTAGATGGACTGGCATGCTAAAGTGCCCCTTAGTGTCCCAATATGTGTAGGTTATTGGGGATTAGCGGGTTAAATGCATAGGGTGGGTCTGGGTAAGATGTTCTGTCGAAGAGTCAGTGCAGACTCAATGAGTTGAATGGCCTCTTTCTGCGCTGTAGGATTCCATGTTATTTATGCCCTCTACAATGAAGATGGATGCAAAGTATCTGTTCAATTCATCTTGCAAGTCTGAAGACCCACAAACATAATTTATATTTCTGCATTTCATTTCTGCTTTGCTTTTATGCCCATGTTGAATATTTCTTGTTACTTTGTACTGAATCTTACTTTGCAGCCATTGTGCTTTGATTATCAATTACATAAGCAGTAACATTGTTAACTGATAGATTTAGACCTCTCCCACCCCAGCAACCCCATGGAATTCTCATCATCCTGTTTTGACTTAACACTTTTTTTTTAAATATCAGCATTTCTCCCAAGTTATTTTCCACTCCACTATTTTAAAAAGCAATGATTCTTATTGTATTGACCCAGTGATCCTTAGACAAGCCAGGGTGATGGGTGGTCTCACTTGGTCTGATAACCATTTAAACATCACAAGAGGGAGTTTGATTGCTGCACATAATGTCTGATTGATGACAAATGGGAAGTTACCATCAAAAGATGATTAAACAACTTGAATATTGCCACGCCTGAATGGCCTTGCAGTGTCCATGAGAAGAATTGATAAGGATTGACACTTGTTTTGGAGGAGGACTGTATCAGTCTGCCAAAAGCTGGAATGGGGCCAGATATTTGACGCAAAGGGGTGCTGCTTCAAAGACTCACCACTGAAGACAGGAGGAAGAATCAGGAATTCCTTATTAATCTCTTAATCATTCTTTGCTGGTATTTGTATTTTGTCCGACCTTCTGATCTGCCACTCTTTGCAGCATTATATGTCTTTTCTTTCAAGTCGATACTAGCTTTAACTTCTTTAGTTAGCCACGGATGGCAAGTCCTTCTCTTAAGAGTCTTTTCCTCCCTGGAATGCATCTTTTCTGAGTGTTATGAAATATCTCCTAAAATGCCATCACTGATCTCTCTCAATTTCAACTTAGTGAATGCAATCTTGTCCTCATAACATTAATTTTTTAAGATGGTGTGATCAGGTTTGTAGATGAAGGTGGTATAGTTGATTTATTTTATATGGATTTCAGTAAAGCATTTGACAAGGTCGAAATTGGGAGATTGTAAAGAAGGCGCACAAGATAAAGTGGGTTCAAAATTGGCTCTGTTGTAGGAGACGGAGGTTGATAACAGAAGGCTGCTTTAGTAAATGGAAGCCAGATGGTGGTGATAGTCTAGAGTGCAATGTTTGGAAGGGTGGTAGAGGCGAGTTGGCTCACATCCTTTTAAAAGTATCTAGATGAGCACTTAGCATGTTGTAACATTCAAGGTTATGGGCCAAGTGCTGGTAAATGGGATTAGGTGGGAGTTCAGGTGAACAGGTGCAGATTTGATGGGCCAAAGGGCCTCTTTGACCTGCATGATTCTATGAATTTAGCTGTGCTTGTTTAAGTTTAAAATACTAGTCTTCGATCCATTCTTCTCTCCCTCAAACCAAACGTGAACTTAAATATTAATGATCACTGCTACTCAAGGATATTTTCATTAAGACTTCATTAGTCAATCTTGTCTGATTGCGCACGAATGTGTTGTTCTAAGAAACTGTCCTGAAAACACAAATTTATCATCTAGGCTATCTTTGCCAATCTGATTTTTTAAATCTACATGCAGATTGAAATCACTCTATCACCATCAAATTCTTCTCAAGCTCCCAGTATTTCTTCCTGCATATCTTGTCCTACAGGGTATTAGTTACCCACAGATGACTTTTTTACTATTTCTCATCTCTGCCTATACCGATTCTACATCTTGGCCTCCGGAACTAAAGTCATCCTTCTCTTATGTATGGTCTTGCTTAATTAACAGAGCTACTCTTCCACATTTTCCTAGCTTTGCGCCCTTCCTAAAGGACTATCACCCTTGAATATTCAAGTCCCAACTTTTGTCAGCCTGCTGCCATGTCTCTGGAATGGCTATCAGATCATACATATTTATTTCTATTTGCCCTGTCAATTTATCTATTTTGTTCCAAAATGCTACCTGCATTCAGAGCTTGTAATTCTGTCCTTTTCACAATGTTTATAATCTCAAGTAAATTGTTAGGTTTGTATACTGATCCTTTCTACCAAACTAATAAATTTCCTTATTGTTAATGCATTAACCACAAGGCTCAATAACTGCTTGGCAGGTGGAAGTTAGTGAAGTATTTTGTTCAAGTTAAACTTTGTACAAGGGAGGACAGAAAAAGGTCAACTTGCATCTGGAATCCTCAAGCTTCAACTGACCTGCACCAACCTCCGCTCCGCGAGCCTGGACTCAGGTGCCAACCACCGCTCCACGTTCTTGCACCCATGCTCAACTGCCGCTCAGCTCCCCCTGCCTCACTACCACAGCTACCCTACTCTCTTTTCATATCTTTGCTTAACTTGTTCCAAATCAGAGTATTAGGCAGGCAACACAGCCATCTGGACTCCAGCTCTTAGCTGCAGAGAACAGTGTCTATTCCTCTGACACTACTATACCCTACTACCTGTCATTTCTATTAACTCCTTCCACTTGAATGACCCCCTGTATAGTGAGACCATGGTCAGGTTGCAGAAAGCTCAAACCTGTTGAATATTTGGAAAAGCTGTGGCTCTTCCACTTTTACCTTCTGGATCCCCTTACATGCCTCACTCAATTCATATTTTCCTGTCCCTGACCAACTGTCCTTGAACTCCCTCTCTAACACTTCCAAAGGAGCAGTCACTGAACAGGTAGCAGCACTTCAAGATGATGGTCCACCAAAACCACTTCAGGACAACCAGGGATGGGCAGTGAATGACAGCAAAACCCACACCCCATTAATGAATTTTAACCAAAAAAAAACTACTTGCTGGCCTTGGTTATCACAAAACACAATACTGAGGGTCAGCACAGTGATACAGTGTAGCACTGCTGCCTCAATGCCAGGGATCTAGGTTTGATTCTCGGCTTGGCTTACTGTCTGTGTGGAGCCTGCACGCTCTCCCCATGTCTGCGTAGGTTTCCTATGGGTGCTCCAGTTTCCTCCCACAGTCCAAAGATATGCAGGTTAGATGTACTGGCCATACTAAATTGCCCCTTAGTGTCAGGAGGACTAGCTAGGGTTGTGGGGATAAGGTTTGGGTGGGACTGTGGTCGACGCAGACTCGATGGGCCGAATGGCCTCCTTCTGCACTATAGCATTCTGATTCTAAAAAAACCTTAAAACTGGAAACATCTTTCTAGCTAAATGTAGGACGCACCTGTGCTTGGAAGGAAAAAGAAGCAAACATTGGTTAATTGAACCAAGGCTACCTCTGCCTCTTCAGACGGACAAACACCCAACTGCAGAAAGCTTTCCAGGAGTCCTAGCCAATATTACCCCCTCAGCCAACATCACAAATCACAGATTTAATTGGTCATCGATTTCACTGCAGGTTATGGGATCTTGCAATTGAGTGAGCTGCTATATTTATCTACACTTCAAACAATTCAGTGCACATGAAGCGCTTCAGAGACTTTGGCTATTCAGAGTAATACACTGTATAAAATCTTCCAGCTAGTGCCAACTCATGTATATCCCCTACATATACATCTTGATTAAACAATTTCCACAGGACAAGAGAGACAGTAAATTATGTGACAAAGTGTACAATGCAACAGGCTGGATAAAAACAAACAAAATTATACATGAAATGCAACAAACAAACAAACAAACAAACATTCAGCTGACCTTCAAAGAGTATAACCACAGTCATTCTGCCACAACATTGCAAGCCAAACATAATGAGAACCAGCTGCACTGTGATAGAAGAATGTTACTGCATGGGAAAACCACACTGACTGCATTCTGAATAAAGCATGTTTTTTTTAAAAATCTAAGATTTAGGTGGCAAACTACCTTAACAACACAGAATTTAAAAAATAATTTCATAGAATGTGGGTGTTGCTAGCTGGGCCAGCATTTATTGCCCACCCCTAGTTGCCCTTGAACTGAGTGGCATTTCAAAGGGTTTAATCCAGTGACAATGAAATAGCACAGAAGCAAGCCAACCTGAAGGTGTAAAAATAACAGGGTTGTTGTGGCGAGAGATTTTTATTTCCCCCTATATTGACCGGAACTCAGTGCTGGGGCGTGGATGGGGCACAGTTTGTCAGGAGCATCCAGGAGGGCTTCTTGAAACAGTATTAGATAGTCCATCTAGGGAAGGGGCCATACTGGACCTGGTATTGGGGAATGAACCTGGCCAGGCGGTCAACATTTCATGAGGGGAGCAGTTCAGGAACAGTGACCACAATTCAGTGAGCTTTAAAAGGTACTGATGGCTAAAGATAAGTTTAGTCCTCAAATTAAGGTGCTAAATTGGGGGAAGGCTAATTATAACAATTAGGCAGGAACTGAAAAATGTAAATTGGGGGCAGATGTTTAAGGGCAAATTAACATCTGGCACGTGGGAGGCTTTCAAGTGTAACTTGATAGGGATTCAGGATGGCACATTCCTGTAAGGATGAAGGATAAGTACGGCAAGTTTTGGGAACCTTGGATAACGAGAGATACTGTGAGCCTAGTCAGAGAAAAGGGAAGCATTTTCAAAGCTAAGAGGCTGGGAACACACAAAGCAAATGTGGAACACAAGTAGAAAGAAACTTAAGCAAGGAGTAAGAAGAGCTAAAGGGTTAATGAAAAAGCATTGGCCAGCAGGATAAGGAGAATCCCAAGGCTTTTTACACATACATAAAGAGCAAGAGGGTAGCTAGGGAGAGGGTTGGCCCACTCAAGGACCAGGGAGGGAATCTATGTGTGGAGCCAGAGGAAATGGGTGAGGTATTAAATGAGTACTTTGTGTCAGTATTCACCAAAGAGAAGGACTTGGTGGATGATAATCTGGGAAAGGATGTTTAGATAATTTGAGACATGTTGAGATCAAAAAGGAGGTGGTATTGGGATTCTTGAGAAACATTAAGGTAGACAAGTCCCCAGGGCCTGATGGGATATACCCCAGAATACTGAGAGGGGCAAGGGAGGAAATTGCTGAGGCCTTGAGAGAAATCTTTGTACCCTCACTGGCTACAGGGGAGGTCCCAGAGGATTAGAGAGTAGCCAATGTTGTTCCTTTGTTTAAAAGGGTAACAAGAATAATCCAGGTAATTACAGGCCAGTGAAATTATTGGAGAGGATTCTTCAAGACAGGATTTATCCCCACTTGGAAATAAGTGGACATATTAGCGAGAGGCAACATAGTTTTGTTAAGGGGAGGCCATGTCTCATGAATTGATTGAGTTTTGCGAGGAAGTGACGAAGAAGATTGGTGAGGGTAGGGCAGTGGATGTTGTCAACATGGACTTCAGTAAAGCCTTTGACAACGTCCCTCATGGCAGACTGGTGCAGAAGGTGAAGTAGCATGGGATGAGAAGTGAGCTGGCAAGATGGATCCAAAGATAGATAGAGGGTAGCAGTGGGACGGTGCGTTTCTGGATGGAGGGCTGTGACAAGTAGTGTTCCCCAGGGATCAGTGCTGGGACCTATATGATTTGGAAGAAAATGTAACTGGATTGATTAGTAAGTTTGCGAATGACATAAAGATTGGTGGATTTGCAGATATCGATGAGGAGCATCAGAGAATACAGCAGGATATAGATCAGTTGGAGACTTGGGCAGAGAGAGGGCAGATGGAGTTTAATCCAGACAAATGTGTGGTAATGCATTTTGGAAGATCAAATACATTTAGGAAATATACAGTAAATGACAGAACCTTAAGAGTCTTGTTAGGCAAGGGAGCTGGGTGTACAGATACACAGGTTACTGAAAGTGGCAATGCAGATGGAGAACGTAGTCAAGAAGGCATACAGCACGCTTGCTTTCATTGGTCGGGGTACTGAGTTTAAAAGTTGACAAGTATTTCTCCAATTCCCTTAAGAAAAAGTTATAATTGAATCTGCTTCCACTGCCTGATAGGGCAGTACATTCCTGATCATCACAACTCTCTACAAAAAAGATGCTTCCCGTGTAATTTCTTGATCATTTGTCAATCACCTTAAATCTCTTCCCATTTCTGCCATTTAGAAACAAGTCATTTTTTTAACCACCAAAACCTCCCAATCTTGAACACCACTATCAAATCTCCTCATTACCTATTTTGCTCTTGATTCTTCAGGTTGTTTAACCAACTTGCTTAAAACTTTCATGAAGGAAAGATCACCAATCCTAGCGAGTTCCAAGCCTGATATAAGATAATCTGGTTTCACCAGATGGAACTCAAGTGACTAAAAGTGTTTTTACAATGGCACCCAGAGGAAACCCACGTAGACACAGGGAGAACGTGAAAACTCCATACAATCACCCAAGGCCAGAATCGAACCTGGGTCTCTTGCGCTGAAAGGCAGCAGTGCTAACTATGTCTTTCTCCTTCATCTGGTTAACTCACTTCCCTATAAATCCATTAACGCTAGCCACCTCAACTCCTCCCTGATCTCACACCATTGTGTGAAACAACTGGATGGGATGCTTACCTGTTTCTGACGAGTGATCAGGTCCCAATCATCCACAAGCCATGGTTTCAACTCCTCTGGAATTTTAACCTTTACTTCTACTCTGTTCATAAATGTCTCCTCCTGCAGAATCAAGAATTTACCAAGTTATGGCTTCTCCTCAGATGTGGAATCGCATTGAACTTGCCGTACTCTGCAGTTTCAAAATACACATCTGCAGTCACAACACAAGCTCAATCTGCACAAAACATTACAAATATTCAATATTATTACAACTGCAGGCAACACAAAAGCAGGCATCCAGAGTAATACTGGGGTTAAAAGGATTAAATTATTATTTCAGATGCATAGACTAGTATCGAAGATTAGGCATAAATCAGCTGATGTGCTCAAGATGATTAAATAATTTGACAGGATAGGAAGAGAGAAACTATTTCTTCTTATGGGGAAGTCTAGAACAAGGAAGTACAACCTCCTCTAAGCTTGGCCATTCAGGGGTGACATCAGGAAAGACTTCCTTACAGAAAGCTTAGTGAAAATCTGGAACTCTCTCTCTCTCTCCAAAAGCTGAAGCAGCTGAGGGTTAACCTCAGATTGAAACTGGGAAATGTCCAGCTAATCCAATTGGATTTCAACATTTTGTTAAAAAGATCCCTGCTACTTGGAGAGAAACTGGAGTTATTTTAACATTTGCTATTTAATATTTAAGATGAAGCAGTGAGAACAAATGGCAGTTACCACACATCCACTCTACAAGTTACTTACCTATAACACAGCTTTACGTCAAATTACACATTAAAACTCCTTTTTAAACTTCACTCAGGACCATTAGGAGCTGCAGAACAATGTGGATCTAGCTACACTACAGATCTTTGGTAAACTGAAGTAGAGCTGTAGTAGCAGTTATATCATGATGAAGTAATGAAAAGTTACACCAGCAGGTAATCAAAAGCCAATAAGCAAGGAGCTATTGCCAGGAGCTGTAGCAAATTAGTCACAACTCAGTCAGTTGATGTTCCTTTTCCAAAGGGAAAATGCACTCCAGAATTATTCAGTATTATTTTTATTCCATCCATCAGGAAACGTCATTTTTGTCCCAATGTCCTTTCCCTCCACTCTTGAAAATAGTTTTTCCTGGGGTGCTGTGCCTTTAAAGTTAACAATTGAGGGGTAGTCAAGACCTGCCACTATCCGATGTCCAATCAAGTGTACTTGCTAGCAGGCTTTGCCAGACAGGGATCATGAGCAGAAATCCTGGCCAATTTTTTTTTTACATAAATCTCCCCAGGCAAGGGGCTCAGAGGCCCAATTATGGCATTGACCCTTTCCCCTCCAGTGCTCCAACTGTTGCTTTGGCTGAGATAAGTTAATTAACAAGAGGACTGGAACTGAATCCGAAAGCTTTTGCTCCTTATGTATGAATAGCTTGATTCAATAAGGAGCTAAATGTAGCAATATGAACTCAACTGAGGGAGGCAAATGGGACTGATTTCCTCATGGAGTACCCACCATTACAATGCAACACTGAAAGAACGTGTGTCAGTCTTCAGGCTTCAAATGCCTAGGCTCATGTAAATTACTGTATCCAAACAGAGCATAACACAAGCTATGCTTGCTGAAACACATTAATACATCTTCATAATTTTTAAAAATTCATTTGTGGGACATGGGCGTCGTCGGCTAGGCCAGCATTTGTTGCCCATCCTTAGTTGCCCTTGGAGAGCAGTTAAGAGTCAACCATATTGCTGTGGCTTGAGTCACATAGGCCAGACCAGGTAAGGATGGCAGATTTGCTTCCCTAAAGGACATCAATGAACCAGATGGGTTTTTTCCAACAATTGACAATGGCTTCATGGTCATCAGTAGATTTTTTAATTCCAAATATTTTTTGTTGAATTTAAAATCCACTATCTGTCACAGCGGAATTCGAACCTGGCTCCCCAGAACGTTAACTTGGTTTCTGGATTAATAGTCTAATGATAATGCCATTAGGCCATCGCCTCCTTGATATGCGATAGCAACAGCAAGAATCCGAGGCTAATTATCGCTTAGGATTTCAGTTTATGCCAGTTTAAATACTGGACCTCCCACCAGATTTTGAACACACGTTCAGTCACTGTTGCATTCTAGCAAACTACATACACTTTCCATTGTGGGGTCCACTCTTGCCCTTTTCTTCCTGGGTGGTTGCGGCGTTTCACTAGTGCTACTTCCATCACCAGCTGTGGGGGCTAATAAAAGGTCAAACAAGTTATTCACACAAAGATAATATTACAAATTAGCTGCAGCACTGGTTTGAAAAAGAAAATCATTGAATTACAAATGCTACTTTCAATTACTCTAGACTATTGGAGAGAATAGGAACTGGTGCGGCAACAATAATCTCTTCCTCAAATGTCAACAAAATGAAGGTGGTAATCATTGACTTCAGGAAGCGTAGTGGAGGACATGCCCCTATCTACATCAATGGGGATGAAGTAGAAATGGTCGAGTTTCTGAGTGTCCAGATCACCAACAACTTCTCCTGGTCCCTTCACAACAACACTATAGTTAAAAAAGCCCACCAACGCCTCTACATTCTCAGGAGGCTAAGGAAATTTGGCATGTCATTTATGACTCTCACCAACGTTTACAGATGCAGCACAGAAAGCATTCTTTCTAGCTCTATCACAGCTAGGTATGGCTCCTGCTCTGTCCAAGACCGCAAAAAACTACAAAAGGGTCATGAACAAAGCCCAATCTACTCAAACCAGCCTCCCATCCATTAACTGTCTACATTTCTCGCTGCCTCAGAAAAGCCACCAGCATAATCAAGGACTCCATGCACCCCGGATGTGCTCTCTTTTACCTTCTTCCATCGAGAAACGATACAAAAGTCTGAGGACGCGTACCACCCAACTCAAGGACAGCCTTTTCTCTGCTGCCATCAGACTTTTGAATGGACCTACTTTGCATTAAGTTGATCACTACAACTTAGTTATGACAGTTACACTACATTATGCACTCTCTCTCGTTTCCTTCTCAATGTAAGGTATTCTTCACATCTTTGAATATACTAATACCTGTGACAATAATAAATCAAAGAACTATGATTTTTCTTGCTTTGCTTAACAAGGTTGACATAATGCCACACTAACTCTGCTCAAGTGATATTCATCAACAGGATCATCGCTGTTTTTGCAGTCAGTCAGCCAAGATTGCCCCCAATTAATTGGAGCACGCATCATTTGGACAAGTCAGAAGACTATTTCAAACAGTGTGATCCAATATTTATCAGGTCACAGAAAATACTGGATAAATTCAGCAGGTCTGGCAGCATTTGTGGAGAGAAAGCCAGTTAACATCGAGTGTGTGTAATTCTCTTCAAAGCTGGACAGAGAGAAAAATGAGGGAAAGGCAAATTGTGCGGAGGGTGTGGAGAGTCTGCAGAAGGATCTAGATAGGCTGGGCGAATGGGCCAGGAAATGGCAAATGGAATTTAATGTTGGCAAGTGTGAGGTGGTCCACTTTGGTAGGAAGAATGGTAGGAAGGACTATTACTTACGTGGCGAAAAACTGCAGCAGGCGACGGTGCAGAGGGACCTCGGGGTCCTTGTGCATGAGTCGCAAAAACCCAGCTTGCAGGTGCAGCAGGTGGTCAGGAAGGCGAATGGGATGCTGGCCTTCATAGCGAGGGGGATTGAATATAAAAGTAGGGAGGTCTTGCTGCAGCTGTATAGGGCATTGGTGAGGCCGCAGCTGGAGTACTGTGTGCAGTTTTGGGCGCCACACCTGCGCAAGGATATTTTGGCCCTGGAGGGAGTGCAGAGGAGGTTTACTAGGCTGATGCCGGAGTTGAGGGGATTGAGCTATGAGGAGAGGCTGAATAAACTAGGCTTGTAGTCGTTAGAGTTTAGAAGAATGAGGGGAGATCTCATTGAGACGTATAAGATGATGAATGGGATGGATAGGATAGAGGTGGAGAGACTCTTCCCGCTCAAAAAAGACAGTAGGACTAGGGGGCACAGCCTCAAGATAAAGGGGAGGCGGTTTAGAACGGAGTTGAGGAGGAACTTCTTCACTCAAAGGGTGGTGAATCTCTGGAATTCTCTGCCCGTTGAAGTGGTGGAGGCTGCCTCGCTAAATATTTTTAAGAAGCGGGTTGATGGGTTCTTGATAAGAGAGGGGATTAAGGGTTATGGGGAGAGGGCGGGAAAGTGGAACTGAGCCACAACAGATCAGCCATGATCTTATTGAATGGCGGGGCAGGCTCGAAGGGCTGGATGGCCTACTCCTGCTCCTATTTCTTATGTTCTTATGTCAGAGATTGACCATGTGAAGCTGAGAGGGGGTGAAAGTTGGAGCTAAAAATCAAGATTTTTCCAGGTCCAGGCGACAGCACAAAGTAGCATCATAACCACCATCCATATGATGGAAAAAAGTTGTGTGAAGAGGGCCTGATTAGGACTGGAACAAAAATGATTGACAAAAGGGTCCAGAGGAGCAATTTCATACAGAGGGTGGTGAATGTCTGGAACAAGCTGCCAGAGGTAGTAGAAGCGGGTACAATTTTATCTTTTAAAAATTGTTTAGACAGTTACGTGGTTGAGACGAGTACAGAGGAATTTGGGCCAAATGCGGACAATTGGGGCTAGCTTAGGGGTTTTAAAAGAAGGGCAGCATGGACAGGTTGGGCCGAAAGGTCTGTTTCCATGCTGTAAACCTCTATGGCTATGACACAAGCCACATAAAAAAAACACAGGGATAACAGTTTCCATGCAGGTATTCATAGCCATACGTTTTATTTGCAGAACGAGACAAGTTGAAGGAGAAATCGTTGAGTGAGAAAATAGGTTCAAGGAGGCAGAGGAGCAGTGGTGGTGGATGAGGATTGCTGAGGCCTCAGCTCAAGTAAGTAACAGACAGCCCTCAAACCTTCCTGGAGGGGAGGTGGAAAAAGTTTGGACGTTCATTTTGAAGAAATGGTTCGGGCCAGAAAACTGGAAATTGTTGATACGGTGTAGGGCAAAGGAATCACGAACGTAAGTGGGAAGAGACTGGACGGGGAAGAAATCAGTAACAGTCCTGGAAACAATTACTTGATGTTGTGGTGGGATCATGACCCGGGGGAGGTAGAAAAACATGTCTGAGAGATGGCCCTCTTTCAACTCACCACCTTACTCTCATGCCCACATCTATCATTGGCCTGCTGCAATGTTCTAGTAACGGCTTACACAAAGTGGAGGAACGACACCTCATCTTCCAATTAGGCCCCTCACCCCGCCCACCTTCCTGGGCCTTCTGTTACTGGCTTGTTAGTTTTGCTTTCACTGAGCACGGTTCTCCTATTAAGACACTATCTTATCTTTATGCCATTAACAGCGCCTTCGTTAGTCTCTAATGCTACCATAACACTTCATTTGTCTTGCGTCCATGAAACACTGTCAATTTCTCCTTAGAACCCACCAATCCCTGACCTTCTATTCTGCGCCACCTCCTCAACTATAAACATTTCTATCCCCTCAGCTCTTAAGTCATAAGGACTTAAGCTAACCCTGTTCATCTATTCACCTCTCCACAGATGCTGCCAAACCCGTTGAGTTTATCCAGCATTTTTTGTTTTTATTTCAGATTCCCAACACCCGCTGTCTTTTGCTTTTACTTATTATATCACTGATTGCAACTACTGAAACCTTCTAAACACTTGGCAAAAATTAGCACAGAAAATTGAACTATGCCAGGTGGCAGAGTGGTTAGTATTACTGCCTCTCAGCTCCACGGACCTGGGGTTGATTCCTGGCTTGGATCACTGTCTTTCTGGAGTTTGCACATTCTTCTCATGTCTGCGTGGGTTTCCTCTGGATGCTCCGGTTTCCTCCCAGTGCAAAGATGTGCGGGTTAGGTGTATTGGCCATGCTAAATTGCCCCTTAGTGCCCCAAGGTGCGTAGGTAAGAGAGATTAGAGAGGTAAATGTATGGGATTATGGGGCTAGGGTCTAAGTGGGATTGTTGTCAGCACAATTGATGGGCCGAATAGCCTCCTTCTGCACTTTAGGCATGCTATGATTCTGAGAAGCCAATTGTGCTTGTGCTGACTGTTTGAATGAACAGTCATGCTTAGGCTCACATCTGTGCATTTTATCTGCACTTAGTCCTTTAAAAATTATATTCACTTTTGCAAGTACAGTGCTCCAGATTCTGGCAACCTAGGTGAAAAAATATTCTCATCTCTTTTTTTTAGATCTTTTACCAATGGTTTTAAATTTATAAAGCTAGGAATTTTTCTCCAACTCCTCCAAAGGCTGAAAGAACTGAAATCATTGACCTTCTGATAACGCTTAAGAAAAAGTTGACAGCTCACCAGTTTCTTTACTTGGGCTACAAACAAGATTTTTAAAAAAAAACTCACTCGTACCTCAAGGTGCCAACTGTGATAATCATATGATACTGTTCTTACTATTATCACTGAATGACAGGCCTGTATCCCACTGTATGCATCATACTATTACATAGTTCAAAGTGGATCAAGGAATATAAAACTTTAAGTAAAGGGTCTTTAATCACACAACAGGATATTATTCACACTGCTTATTATTTCAATAAACTCTAATCCATTCCTCCTGCCTTTCTATCTACCCCCAATGTCATTATGTCTCTCATCCATTGACTTTGTCTACACTTCCCGCTGCTTCCATAAAGCAGCCAGCATAATTAAAGACCCCACACATTCTCTCTTCCACCTTCTTCCCTCAGGAAAAAGATACAAAAGTTAATATTTATTTGTTAGTCACAAGGCTTACATTAACACTGCAGTAAAGTTACCGTGAAATTCCCCTATGGCCGCTCTCTGGCATCTGTTCGGGTCAATGCACCTAACCAGCACATCTTTCAGAATGTGGGAGGAAACCCACACAGACATGGGGAGAACATGCAAACTCCACGCAGACAGTGACCCAAGCCAGGAATCAAACCCAAGTCCTGGCACTGAGGCCACAGTGCTAACCACTGTGTTACCATGCCACCCCAAGGTCACATACTAACTGACTCAAGAACAGCTTCTTCTCTGCTGCTACCAGACTTTTGAATGGACCTACCTTGCATTAAGTTGATCTTGCTCTACTCTAGCTATGACTGTAACACTACATTGTGCACTCTCTCATTTCTATGAACGGTATGCTTTGTCTATATAGTGCGCAAGAAACAATACTTTACACTGTATGCTAATACATGTGATAAATCAAATCAAATGCCTAGCCCCAGCACCCACTCCCACAGGACTCCCCTCCTTCAGTGCCCATCCTCATTCCCCGCCACAAGCTCACCAATGTAGCCCCCACCACACTCCCTCCTCCAAGGCAGACAGAAGGTGGAGAGGGGAAAATGAACGGCGGAATTCTCTGTTCCAAATGTCAGAATTCCAAGCAGCACATTTCAAGGACGTGGGTATCATTGGCATAGACAATATTTATTGCCCATTGTCAAATGGCCCTCAACATTGTCCAAGTGAGCTGACCTAGGAACAGTATTAGGCCCCTCCTAGGGCCAAGCAAGGAACTGTGAAAACTAAGGGCTGCTAATGTCACTGGATGAGTAATCCAGAGGTGAATGCCCTGGGAATAAGGGCTGAAAAGCCCACCGTGGTAGCTAGTTTAAATTCAATTCCTAATCTGGAACCTAAAATTTGAGCTCTGTAATGGCGATCATTAAACCACTGTCGATTTTCCTTTAAAGAAGGAAATCTGAAAAACGTCTGGCCTACATGGACCCACAGCAATGCAGCTGACAGTGGCATGCCATTCAGTCGGAGGGTAGTGAGGGATGGGCAAATGATGGCTTGCCACTTCCCATGAAACAGTAAAACAAAATCAATGACCTTCAATTGTTAAAAGTTTTTATTCAACAATAAAAGTTCTGAATCAAAGCTAAGTAAACTCACCTTTCTGTTTATTCTTCTTTGTTTTTCTAGAAAAGAAACGACTTAGTAAATATACGTAATTTTTTAGTCTCAACAAGTTGAATCTTTTAATGGTAAAGCTTCAAATAGATTTTACTGCATCTACTTCAGAGCAGACGTGCTGCAATGGGTTATATGTACAAGATAGATCTATAATTTAAATTTCGACTGCAACAAGATACTTTTTCTTTAAATTATATCATCTTCCTGTAAAGATGGTTCACCCTCTGTTATCTCTATTTATGGGTGGATAAGGGATATGGAAGATTTATTCCATTGTTGCAAAAGAAATTCTCCTTCACCACTCAACCCCCACGTCACTTTCTTTATAGATTCACTCGTCACCAAGCCAAGGTTAATCCTCTGAGGTGAGGGATATGCTGAGTCATGAGATTACAGATTGCGATGGGATGTAATTCTGCTGCTGTTGATGTCCGCACTTTTGTGAATTAGACGTGTGACAAGGGCAAGAAATACAGCTTAATGGAAAAAGAATCCATCTGATCATGGTTTAGGGAACTGGAAATAACAGTGACAAAATTATTTTAAAAATAAGGAGCTCACATGGAAAGCTATTACAGGGACTAAACACCCCAAATTACTTACATTTCAACATTCTTCTGTTGCATGGTGGAAGCCTTCTTGGCTGGTGCAGCGCCCCTCATCTTGCCCTCTGCCCATTGCTCTCTAAGAATAAAACAAAAACACAATTGCTAATAGAATAAACCAAAGAACACTGTTGAATCAGCAGTATTATCATTTAAAGGATGGATTCATTTAGAGTGCATTAACAATCATTAATTCGCTCGCCGTTCCTGTTATAAAACTCTGTGCACATTTATAACAGAAATCAGCTGTGTAAACTTTTCATTGCAATTATATCCTCGCTCTGTCAGAGGTGAGTATCAGTGGGATGTAGAGATCACAGTGCTTTTTAAAGGACAGCGAATTTTCTCCAGTGCCCTGGCCAATATTTGCTCTCTATTCATCAAAATCTGGTCATAATCACATCTTCGTGTGCAGATTGGTGGCTGTGTTCCTACATTACAATAGTGATGACATTTTATAAAAATGTACAACTGGCTGTAAAACGCTGGGATGTTGAGAGGTTGTGGAAGGCGTTAACTGCAAGTCTCTCTCTCTCCCCACAGAGATGTATAATACATTTACAAAAATAAGGATGCATGACTTCAAAATGGGAACAGACTGATCTATGCATCTTGGTTCAATTAGCCTTGGTCATTAAACTCTACCTGAAGACATTACTTTTCCTTCACAAGCAGTGGCACACAATATTGACTAGGAATATATATTACATCTGTGTGTCACACTGAGCATCATGGAACAAGTCAAATCTGCAGCAAAAATTTCTTCCACTTCCTTAATCTTATACCTAGAGCAGCTCTGATGGACTTAAGAGGAAAATGCACCTTGACCGGTGTGGGAGTGTCACTTAGCAACTCCAGAACGCAGCAGGAATTTGTTCGCCTATTGAGTAAATACCTAAAGTTTTCCTTTTAAATTGGAAGAATGGCTTCCTTAATTACTAACTCAATAATGAATACACAGCTTTGCAACACACATTCCCAAGAATGTGCTTTTGTTAGCTTGTCAGCAATGACATAGAAAACCAGATATTATTTTTTGTTAGAAGAAAAACTTCACAGTGCAAATTTCAGGGTGTCAGGAGGACCAAAAAAAGCTCCATCTGATCAGGGTTTAGGAAACTGAAGCACTTGCTGGAGGCAGTGCAGTATGGAAGTTCATAATTGTTCATTTAGAATTCAGTCAGAATGTGAATGCCTAACTTGGCAAATTCAAAACAGATGCCAAATTCAAATGTTCTAGCATTTTTAAAGCTACTGTTGGGGAAACAGGAAGATCTTTGACTGTCTTGCAGAATAGAAAGTGCGCCAGAATTACTATAGCAGGTTACAGACACATCATGCACAACAGCAGAAAACTATACAAAAAGACAACACATCTTTATAGAACCAGTAATAATGTCTACTCAGAAAAATAATTCCGCGGCAAAAAAATACAGAGCCTTAATGCGTCTCAAGATGAAAACCAATAATTTAAAATAAGTAAGGAAAATAACTGGAATTTTCTGCTACAGTATTCTAGAGTCTTGGCTCAGTCACTCAATGTCAAGGCTATAGGTCAATCCTCCCAATGCAATATTGAGGAGGAACTGCAAATTCAAAGCTACTATCTTCCAGATGAGACATTAAATTGAGGGCTAGAGTGCCTGCTCAGGTGAATCCAAGAGATCCCAAGGTGCCAACATTGCTGAAACAGATTATCTAGTAATTCATCTCATTGTTATTTTTGGTTTCTTGCTGTGCCAACACTAGCTGCGACATTTCCAGAAAGCCACAGCAGCTGTTAATCAGGGCTGTAAAAGGCTTTAAATTTAAGAACTCACATTTGTACAGCAGCTTTCAATTTCAGGGCATTGCAAAGAGCTTCATATTCAACAAACTATTTTTGAGATGTGGTCGCTGTAATAATGTAGAATCCACGACATTCAATTTTGCATACAGCAAGCTCCCACAAACAACGCAATTATAAAATAATCTGTTTTTTCTTTTAAGATGTTGGCTCAGGAGTTAATAATGGATAAATCATGGGGCGGGGATCAAAGGGACAAACATATGAAATAACAGTGAGAGATCTTTTCCATTGACCTATGGGAGGCAGTCAGACATTTGTTTTATAGTTTCACCTTAACTCCTCCAGCGGACACAGAGGTTGTAAAAGATTATATGTAAATGTGCATTATTGATTTTATGCTCTCTTACAAAGTGCACAGTTTTTAAGTGAAGGAGGGAAAACAATCTCACTGTTCCTTTGTTTCAACCACGTCCAAGCTGCAAAATGTATAAAAACGGGACAAAGTTAAATGATCCTCTAATTGTTAAAGTTTATTTAGACGCAAACAGGTTTAAATTAATACTACAATAAAGTTAATATGAAAATCCCCTGGCCGCCCCACTCTGGCTCATGTTCGGGTACAGAGAGAGAATTCAGCATGGCCAATGTACCTAACCAGCACATCTTTCAGAACGTGGGGGGAAACCAGAGCACCCGGCAGAAACCCATGCAGACATGGGGAGAATGTGCAACTCCACACAGACAGCCATCCGGTTGGAAATCCAATCTGGGTCCCTGGCGCCAACAGACAGCAATGCTAACCACTGTGCAACAATCGCATCATTTACTCCTGCTACATTACCTGACACAGGTGGAAATTACATGTTACCCCTCTGCAAGGGGAAGCAGCCCATCTGAACAGAAATCCTATTGAAGATTTTTGTTGTAACATGAAGATAATAGTTTTGGAAATCAGGCTGAAGCAGCAGCAAGTTAAACTGCAATGAGTGCTCAGTACAGAAGTTGCCAAGTTGGACTTGCCATAATATATAATGCAACTTTTGAATAACCCTCATCAACAGTAAAAACAGATCGCAAGATCAAGATGAAATTCTAAAATAGCAGCAGTGGTGGATCAGAGTGCTGGAGTTTAGCCTGGAAGCCAGTGAGAATCAATCCCATGTAACACTGTAGCAATGCAGCATGGAAAAGCCTTGGACCATTTTTCAGACAATTTCATTTTCCAGTATTTATTTCTAATGCTCAGACACTTATTTTCAAGATGAAACCACAGGTTATCTTTACAAATAAAGCACTCAGAGCAGGTGCCAAATTCAAAAATTCTAGGCCTCCTAAAGCCACTGCAGTGAAACATTAAGATCTTTGATTGTATCACAAGATTAGAAAGCTAGCCAGAGTTACAATACACATTATGTTCAATAGCAGAAAACCATATAATACATCCTTAATAGGAACAGCAATGTCCACTTCCAATGGAAAAAATATTTGCTTTAACTGGCATGGGAAGGTTAATTTTACTGTAATGTGAAGTATCACAGCCTAAAGTACAAACTTTGCATGACTCAGACACAAACAGCAGTATAATTTTTTTTTAAAAAAAGCAGATATCTTAATGGAAACAAAGCCAATATTATTTTTGTCAGGATGACATAGGCTTGCACAAGCATTACGTAAGTTTCCTCTCCCACTGTTCTCTTTGGCCTTCCTGAAAGCACTGACTTGTATCCCAGAAGCCAGTCTCAAGACACATGACTAACAGTTCCAATTTGCCGCTCGCAGGGCCCACTCACTTATACTCACTGATTAGCCTTTTGTAGTTCCTTCTGCTTTTGCAGGTTTGTGTCCACATACTTCAGCACGCGGCTCTCCGGAACCCATTCATCCCAACTAAAAACGGAGAGAGAGAGTAATAAGACAAGACGGAATCACCAACCCATTAGAAAACATTCACAATTAAAACAGATATTAAAAGGTTACACATCCAAAAGTTCATTCTAGTCTTAACAATAAAAAAGGAACAGGAAGAAAAAGATACTAACAATAAAAAATTCAAGCAGTTGGGAGCTAGATAGGTAAAATATACTGTTAATTAATGGAAACAAAACAACTTAAAACCCACAAGAGAAGCAAAGCCAGTTCAGTTACTATATAGCAGAGCACTATGGAGCACACTTTATTAAATTAAGCTGGTCTGTTCCCTAATTGAGTTGAACAAATTATAACAATGCATATCTTGTGGCCTTAAAGGAATGCACAAGATTCTACACCGTCCTACTTCAGGTGAATACATGTGTATTCACTCTATATTCAGCTTGGCAGTCATAAAACAAGGGCATCTTGAGCCACTTTGAGCAGACACATGGCAGGCCTTTCCCAGTGTAAAAGAACACGATCAAGGCACTGTCATTTCTGACAATAGCTCTTTTCCACCCCCATAGTGAAGGCCAACCACCCAAAAAAAGGTTAAAGCATGCCTAAGCAGCTGGACATTTAAGAACATAAGAACATAAGAAATAGGAGCAGGAGTAGGCCATCTAGCCCTTCGAGCCTGCCCCGCCATTCAATAAGATCATGGCTGATCTGTTGTGGCTCAGTTCCACTTTCCCGCCCTCTCCCCATAACCCTTAATCCCCTCTCTTATCAAGAACCCATCAACCCGCTTCTTAAAAATATTTAGCGAGGCAGCCTCCACCACTTCAACGGGCAGAGAATTCCAGAGATTCATTTAGCACTGGCTATCATGGACGATCTCAACCAAGAATAGCATGACTAGGGCTTTCAGTACATATTCACATCCAAGATCATCCTTGAAGCTTCTTCAGTACTGTTACACCAACGGAAACAATTTTACAGACTTTGACAAACTCAAGATATCAAAGTAATGACTTATGCTTCATACTCAAAAGATCAGCAATTACTATTTTACACACTAACCCCACACACAGGTAGCCACTGAGAATATTCCAGTCTACACGCTGTTTATTCTGGCAGTTCTTGCTCCTCAATGCAGTCAACAGCATAGGTATTGCTCAAACACCGAGTCAGTGTAGCCCACAGCCACATACTTCCTAACTTTCCGAAGATGAAGAGGGCAAATTCCAAGCTCAGATCAGGAATATTCTAACTTTCCAAGGAGCATTCAGATGGAATCAAAGGACACTTATGCACGTATAATAATTTCTGCTACACACCAGAATTTCTCTAGCCCCTTCTCATTTTCTCCACTATGTCATTCTCCATCAAACTCCCAATCTCAACTTCCCAATCTCCTGGCACTATAATCAGTGAATCTTCCGTTCCATCAAATGCTGTTCGCCAGCTCTCACTACACATACCATTGGGTCAGGCACATGCCTAAGCACTATATTTGTCATCAAGCCTTCCACAACATATTAACACAAGCATCCATCAGAGCTACCCAATCCTCTCCAACCAATTTTCATCCTGAGTTCCACTCTTAATAAGAGATGAAATGAAGTCAGTGTGAAAGATGATTTACGCTTGGATGATGTAGAATCCATTTGAGTGCATAAAAAGCAGCAAGGGAAAGACAACATTGGTCATAGCACATAGACGCCTAAACAGTAGCCACACTGTAGGAAAAGGATATAAATCAGCAAATAATTGGAGCGTGTAAAAATAGAGCAATAATTATGGGTGATTGTAACCTTCATGTTGATTAGATTAATCAAGTTGGAAAAGGTAGCTATGACAATGAATTCATAAAGTGCATTAGGGATAATTTCCTAAAGCAAACATCTCAGACACAAGCAGAAAACAGGCTACCTCGGATCTAGTAATGGATAAGAAGGCAGGTTTAAAAAATTACCTCAGAGTAAAAGATCCCCAAGGAAGTAGTGACCATTACAGATTTGTTGAGTGAGAAACTTAAATCAGAAACATTTGGGCAGCACGATGGCACAGTGATTAGCACTGCTGCCTCATAATGCCAGGGACCTGGGTTCGATTCCCGGCTTGGGTCACTGGTGTGTAGAGTTTGCACATTCTCCCCACGTCTGCATGAGTTTCCTCCGGGTGTTCTGGTTTCCTCCTACAGTCCAAAGATGTGCAGGTTTGGCGGACTGACCATGCTAAAATTGCCCTTTAGTGTCAGTGGGACTAGCTAGGGTAATTGCATGGGGTTATAGTGATAGGGCCTGGGTGGGATTATGGTTTGTGCAGACTCGATGGGTCAAATGGCCTCCTCCAGCATTCTAGATTCTATGATTGTATGAACTGTGTTTAACTTAAATAAAGGGAATTACAATGAGGATAAAGTTATCTAACGTGGACTGGGCAGTTTAGTAAGAAAGACAGTAACCAAGAAGAAACAGGCATTTGAGTTAATTCATAACTCCCACCAAAAAAAAAAATCACAATAAGGAGGAAAGATTCTAAGAGAAGGATAAACCAACCATGGCTAATCAAGGAGGCTAAGGAAAGTATTAAATTGAAATAAAAAGCGTATAAAAAGTCAGTGAAAGCCCCAAAGACTGGGATAAATTCAGAATCCAGCAAAGGCAGACTTAAAAAGTAAGAGAAAATAAACCATTGAGGAAAACTAGTGAGGAATATAAAAACTGACAATAAGAGCTTCTTTAAATATATCAAAAGGATGAGAGAGGTCGAAGTGAACATAAGCCCATTAGAAAATTAATCTGGGGAAATAGTTATAGGGGACAAGAAAATGGCAGAGAAGTTAAACAGATATTTTTTACCAGGCTTTATGATGGAAGATACTTCGAACATCTCATTAACACTAAAGAATATGTGAGAGGAATTAAGTGCTATCACCATCACTAAAAAAGTATTCAACAAACTAATGGGCTGAAAGCAGATCAGTCTGAGCCTTATGGCTTGCATCCTGGGATCCTAAAAGTAGTAGCTGCAAAGATAGCAGTTGTAATTTTCCAAAAACACTCATATTCTGGAGTGGTAATGAAGGATTGGTAAGCTGCCAATGTTGACAGTTCTATTCAAAAGGGAATAGAGGCAAAATGCAGGTAACTATAGGCCAATTAGCCTAGCATCTATTGTTGGAAAATGTTGGAATCAATTATTAGCAAGTAATAGCAGCACATTTGGAAAATCATAATCTAATCAAGCAGAGTCAGCATGGCTGC
Source organism: Carcharhinus amblyrhynchos (assembly GCF_965287045.1). Taxonomy (NCBI): domain Eukaryota; kingdom Metazoa; phylum Chordata; class Chondrichthyes; order Carcharhiniformes; family Carcharhinidae; genus Carcharhinus; species Carcharhinus amblyrhynchos. The sequence goes on from NC_137351.1 coordinate 13,626,044, forward strand.
ATGAGGGGGAAAATCATGTCTGACCAATTTATTAAGAGATTTTTGAGAAAGCTTCAACCAGACTGGATAGAGGGGAACCAGTAGATCTGCTGTATATGGACTTCCAGAAGGCATTCGACAACATATCTCACAAAAGATTGAATCGTAAGAAACAGCAGATGGTCTTAAGGTGATCTTTTTACAGATTGGTGACCTGTACCTAGTAGGGTTCCACAGGGATCAGTGTTGGGACTGCACCTGTTTACAATATAAATAACTTGGAGGAAAGTAATAAATGTGCTGTAGCCAAAGTTTCAGATGACACAGGAAAAGGTGGAAAGACAAGTTGCAAGAGGGTTACAAACAGTTTACAATGAGATATTAATAGGATCGGTGAGCAAAAATTTTGCAAATGGAGTGGGAAAATACAAGGTTGTTCTTATCGGAAAGGAAAATAAAGTATTATTTAAATGGAGAAAACCTGCAACACAAAATGGACTTGGGATACTTGCGCACAAAATATAGAAAGTTGGTACACAAGTAAAGCAGGTAACCAGGAAGGGTTATGGAATGTTGGCCCGTAGCTGAAAGGAATTGGAGTATAATTGTAGGGAAGTCTTGCTGCAACTGTACAAGAGACCACATCCAGGGTTTTGGCCCCCTTGCTGAAGATTAAAGTTTATTTAAGAAATAAAGAAAAATTGCCACTGAATGGCTGGAGAGTCTGTGGCTACAGAGCATATATTTAAGATAATCTAAAGAACAAAAGGAAGAGGTTGGGAGGAGAATCGCCCTTGAGCAGCAAAAGTTAAGGATGGGTTGGTCAAGATCATGATAGATTTGCAAGAGTAAAAACAGAAACTACTTCCAGTAGCAAACAAGTCAGCAATCCAAGAAAATGAATTTAAGGTAACTGGCAAAGAAAAAAAACAATTGATGAGAAAAACTAAATATGCGCAGTGCATCATTGCACACTGTCTGATGAAGTGGGAGAAACAGAGAGATTCAACAATAACTTTCAAAATGGAAATTGGATAAACACTTGAAGGCACACAGTTTGCAAGGCTTTGGGGAAAGAGTATGACTAATTGGATAACTTTATCAAATAGCTGGCACAGACATGCTGGGCTAAACTGCTTCCTTCTGTACTTATTTTTATTACCAAAAATTAATAGGACGTGGATCATCAACCAGAAACACAGAAGCAAAATGTGGAACAGTTTTTGAAAGTATAAATACTTGAAAACGACAAAAAGAGTGCTCGAGGAGAATGGCAGGGAAATGGGGAATCAGTAGATAGTTTCAGAAAAGTCAGTTAATGCAGACAGAAGGCTTCTGCACTGTAAAAACGTTCTGCAAGACATTGTTTATCTGCATATGCAGCCATATACATACACAAATCCATTTAAACTTGAGCTGCTGAGCAGATTTTTGCCATTACTCTATCACACGAACTGTCAGTACAAGGCTAAAGCTGAACTGGGAGATTACACAAATGAAAGTTTTATAGGATCATCTATCACGAGTCACCTCTGTGCATTACAGACAAGCTTGGGCAAAATGGTTAACTCTTAGCACGGACATTACACATCATAAACTAGCTGAGTTATTGAGAGATAACTTCACATTCCCATCATTGCATATTGCTGAAATTGAAAATATATTGGAGTCATAAAAAAATGATGTTCTTGGATACAAGGACAGAGCTGTAGATTCCATCACATGAAGCAGACCAGATTTGTGCCGCTCTTGTAATTGCAAGTTAAAATCACAATCAATTAAATTAGTGCCTTTGTGTTTTTAGAATGCTCTTCCTAAAACCCCTCTGGGCCCCGTCAAGTGCCAGCTTAGATCAACGAGTAAAAATCCACCCAAATCTTAGGGTTCAAACCCCACCTCAGGACTTCAGTGCATAATCCAAGCCAACAGTGCAGTCCTGCTGCACTCAGGAAAACCCAGGTCCCATCTGCCTGCAGACACTAAAAATCCAATGACACCATTTAAGTTATTCAAGATATTGGCTAACATTCTCTCTTCAAACGTCATCAAAAAGGTTAATTGCTATGAGCATTGTAATGTGCAATGCATGCTAATAGACAGTACATCTTTCCAAATAATTGACTTGAAGCTCCTTTGGACATTCTGAAGTTGCAAAATGGGCTACATAAAAATATACTTTCTTACTCCATATCTCTCTCCAAGCTTAAAAAAACTTCCCATCTTATCTCTACAACCATGTAGTTGGTCATCATAGAATCCCTACAATGCAGAAGGCAACCATTCAACCCATCCACCTGTACTGACAATAACCTACATTTACCCCACTAAGCACCTTAACCTACACAGTTTTGGAGTGTAAGGAGCAATTTAGCATGGCCAATCCCCCTAACCCGCACATCTTTGGACTCTGGGGAGAAATCGGTGCACCCAGAGTAAACCCACGCAAACACAGGGAGAACATGCAAACACCACAGACAGTGACCCGAGGCCAGAAATGAACCTGGATCCCTGCCGTGTCATGCATGTATAACTTTTAAGGAAGAATCAGAAGTGACATTAGGCCCTTTAAGTCCTGTAAGTTAATACAAAAACAGATTTGCTTAACTTTCAAAAAATTAGATAAAATATTGGAAGTGGAATAACTAGCATGACTTATGGGGAAGAGAGCAGGGGCAGTGGGACCAGCAGGAGAGCTTTTTTTCAAAGAGCTGGCATAGACACCATGGACCGAATGGCCTCTTTCTATTCAGTATCATTTTCCATCTCCCCTTGTTCACTTTGTGAAATGGAGTAAGGTGTTTCACTGCACTTTAAAAGATGATAAAAATTTACAAGTTATTGCAACGGCAGCCTGGATTTTAGTGGATCATTAAAACCAGGTCACGCAAAGCAACCTTAAGCTTTCTGACTTGCAAATAATTTACAGTAGTGAATAAAAACATTTCAATTTGAAGGCAAGATCAGTTAAAGAACTCTGCAGTTATAAAAAGCAGTACAGGTTGAAACATTTATCAACAGTAGTGGTAATCTGGCACTGCATTAGACAGGGGTCAGTCTCACAAGGCCATCTTCCCTCAAACGTTCAAAAACCTTTAAAAATTCACATTAACTTAAGGCAGCGCATAGAAAATGGATGAAACAGTAAAAGATCTGTATTAATATCAGTAGATTGTCATTATTCCAAAGTTTTTCCACAAGCCCATTTCATGTTAATTTAGCTTCAACAAAGCAAATCTTGTTCCCTCCCTCCCAAAGACGCCAGAACTTTGCACTACAGAGCCAGCAACCTCCACATCCAAGTGGCCATTCTTCATGTTGGATATGGTGCATTGGCAGGCTAGTTGGCCATGAGACATATCATACTTAACCCAATTTTGATTTCAGCTCCTGGTTACACATGTACATTACACAGCTAAGAGTCGGAAATATCTGAATTGTTTCCCTTCTGAATTCCTAAGGAGAGTTAAATGTAGTGCCCCTACAGCTGAGACCATCTAACATAGGAGCAGAAAGGGGAACATTGTGCATTCTCTCCAGAGCAATATTTATATTTGGAAGCAATTCAATTGATATTCCCAATATTTGTATAAAGTACATAGATTTAGCATCAAGTTATTGCCTGTCTCTGATTCTATGTTAATTTCCTTGAAAACAATCTTTGCAGGCTTGTACAGTTCCAGAAACAAAGACAAAATAATTCTGCAAACCAGCATGAAAAACAATGACATTTTATTTTAGTCTTAAAGTAATTCTGACTAGTCTTTACAATACCTGCAATCTTGAAGATACCACACACCTAAGCTGTTTGAATAGGTGAAACAATAAAGAATTACATATTTAGCATTTGCTCTCATTAACCTAACCTATAGTTAGTTGTAAACAATGCATATCTTCAGGACCCCACTATATCGGATAATGGCATTCACATTTTGTTGAAGAAAGCGGTGATGTGGTACTGTGACAAGGCATCAATTTTGGGATAAGTGAGAGCAACATCTAATATTTGTTCAGGGTGAGGGTGTGTAAATTGAGAGAAATCTCTTTTGCAATGCTGCCTAATACAGTAAATGTAAACAGTCTTTTTTTTCAGATTGTTCATTGTTCTCTTTTAAATAGATATTTAAAAAAATCAGTGAAGCATCTTACTTGTAATATAAAACTCTCAAGAATGAAAAACAAAGTCATGAGTTTCGGTCATTATGATTTTTCTTTTTACAAATTTAAACGCTATAATCATTGCTGATTTAACTGTCAATCCACTTGAATGCTTTGAGCAAGCTGCAATTTTCCAACATGTACAAATCTTAAGCTGAAATACAAGCAATTTAATGTTTTAGTTTTCTTTCTGGCGGTCTCTTTCTATCCGCGCCAGCTCAACAAAAGTCTATTCACTCTTCTGGAGGTATTCTGCATGGGTGCAGTTCCAGTTGTCACACCCCTCAAATGCTTACACCACCCAAAGAACCTTTGCATGCAAGCTGAATGCGCACATTGCACCAATGCATCGGTGCAGAGATCAAACCTGTCCTCGGTCCAAGTCTAGTTGTGTACCTCAAAAGGGGTCCCTGGACAGTTATCAAGAATAAGAAACAACATGCCCTCCAAATATTTTATTTTTGATTTGGACCTATTCATTTTAGTATACAAGCTCTTTAGATCTTGCACATGGTAACCAAAATACGCTGATCTGTGTTCAGATTACATAGGAATCTCTGGGTTGCTACGTAGCCACACAGTTTAGAGGGAATGTTGATACAGAACACTGATCACTCCTATTTTTCCACACCCTCAACCCAATTTGAGAACTCTCCAAATGCTGCCATCACTCCCAATAGCTTCAAATCAGCAAAGACCTCCTTTAAGTCTCCTCATGCCATCCTTCCATCAAGATGACAAAAGTCAACAGAGCCGAAACCTGACCTAGTGCACAAACCAGCCACGCTAGCCACAGAAGAGTTGAGTCCACTCACCCTTCACTTTAATAGAGCAGTTAAGGCCAGTCCTATGACTTAACGAAGATCACAAACCACTAGAGGAGAAACAATTACTGTTTCCCACCGTTGACAGTTTGCAAATTCTAGAGTTCTGGTGGCAAAATCAGATCAACATACAGATACAGTAATGTTCTTGCTCGACACCTGGATCTTTAGTTACAGAAGATGCAAACCACGTTCATCTACTGTGCTGCCTGATGTGCTGGGAATACGTCCTCTAGAAATTCAGTAGCATAGGGACAAATGTTACAGTAACAGGACATGACAAGGATATTTACTGCTGGCTGATGACTGCCATTAAAGACCCATTCTCATTTTACCACTTAGTGGGTCTGTGGTTTGTACACAATTTGTGATAGCTGATATAACACAGCAACACCATAACTATTTTTAAAACCAGAATCTGATTTGCAGAGATGCCGATTAACAACCAGCAGCAGCTAAGACAAATCTTCTGAAGTCAGTTCAGTTTACCCAACTGTTCCATTTCTCTCCTGTTGAAGGACTTTTCAACCTTTGAATATTTGAGCTTTCTTCTGGTCTGTGTTAATGTTCTAATCTGTTCAGTATCAATGGCAAGGTAGAACTCAAATTCTCCAGTGAAATTTTCACCAACATTTATTAAATTATTGGTCACTGTAGAGGTCTATGAAGCCCAGAAATAGCTGCTAGCATAAATGTTTTGGTGCTGGCCACTTTATATTATTTGGGGAACAGCCTTTAAATTTGAAGACAGCTTGTCTTATTGAGCAAAGATCCTGATTTTTCTAATCACTGCACTTTTTAAACGAGGTGTGGACTAGTGAACAAACACTACTGTTTTTGCCTAAAAGAAACAGAGCCAATAAGATGCTATGACCTCCAACTTTAAAACGGACAATGCAATAGGTCGAATATTCTTTTTGAGTAAGTGTTGCCTGTCAAACACAGGCATTTCCATTGGTGGAGACTACATATAGAACTCAACAGGTTAAGCAACGAGAAACCCTATCGTAACTGAGACAAGATAATGAAATCATGCATGCCAATTTATTTTTCTTCATTCATTCGCAGGATGTGAGCTTTGCTGGCTAGGCCAACATTTACTGCCCATTCCTAATTGCCCTTGAAAAAGTGGTGGTGAGTTGCCTTTTGAACCGCTGCGGCCAGGGTGGTGTATGTACACTCACAGTGCTGTTAGGGTGGGAGTTCCAGGATCTTGATCCAGTGACAGTGAAGAAACGGCAATATATTTCCAGTCAGGATGGTATGTGACTCAGAGGGGAAGTTACAGGTGGGGGTGTTCCCATGTGTCTGCTACCTTTGATAGTGGCAGAGGGTTTGCAAGATGCTGTCTCAGGAACCTCGGTGAGAAGCTGTAATGCATCTTGTAGGTGGTATACACTGCTGCCTCTGTGTAGCGGTGCAGGGAGTGAATGTTTGAAGAAGGGATGACAATCTAGCGGCCTGCTTTGTCCTGGATGGTGTTGGGCTTCTTGTGTTGTTGAAGCTGCAGTCATCTAGTTAAGTGGAGAGCATTCTATCACATTTCTGACTTGTGGCTTGTACATGGTAGACAGGCTTTGGGCAGTCAGAATTCACCGCCAGTGCATCGATGTGGTGAATTCAAAGCATTCCTTCCCAGGTTACAAACTACTACAAAATAAGCGTGTCATCAGAGGATTTAAAGGCCAACATTCACAACGTGACCAGACACTTGTGAAAAGTCAGAGGAAAGTTTCACGTTTAATACTGTGGCCTTCTGGAAGGCAGGTTCACCACATTCAGGCAAATTCCTGCAAAATCAACTTTGATGGGCTTGCCTCAAGGTATGGATTATCTTTGCGAATCAAAGGGCCAATACTCCACAGAGAACAAAGAAAACACTTCAATGACACTCCGAAGCTTTCCTTGAAGCACAGTGACATTGACCTTATTGGCTGAGAGAAGTTTACTACCATTCATTCTGAATGGCACCTTGCCCATTAAGCTACATCACGCTTCTAGTCCTAACTTAACGATTGAAGCAGAATAGGAAAGAAGAGGAAGCAAATCCTGCACTCAGGCCCCCATATGGCCAAAGGTCTGCAGGTTGATAATTGGCCTACTCAGTCACAAAGACAGAAATCTACAAACCTAAGCAGATATCATCCTTAATTATGGGAACGTGATAATTGTGACTGCAGCTTTTATACTTCAAGGTTACAGAGAAGGTCAGTCCTTGCACAATGTAGTATTAACAAGATGAACAAAATTGAGTACCAATTTTTAGTTAAATTTGGATAACAAATGGCTATTCTTTCTTCTTGTAGCATCAAATTGCAATTAAACACTGTCATCAATGTTTTTCATTCCCTGGGGCACGTTTGGCAAGATTATTTTTTACTTTTTTTTGAAGGTGCTCTAATAATTCCACATTAGAAATATCTTTCCCATTCAAGCATATTCACAATCTTGGTGTTACCTCCATTTTTTATACTTACTTTTTATTCCAGCCACTATAATGTATGAAGTACTTCACTTGCTTGTCCTTTATAGCAACCTTTACACACTAGAACACAAAAGAAAAATAAACTAGATTAACTTCAGCACTAATTAAAACACAGGTAAGTTTGAGGGATCTTGAGGAAAAGCACACAAATAGCTCAAAGTTTTGATATAATATAAATGCTTTAGAAGCCAAAGATACGTTCATCCATTATTACATGGATTGTAATAATTCATATTACTACTAATATTGTGAGGCTATTTGCAAAACATAGTTTGCAAAGGAAAGAAAAAATGGCAACCATTCCAAGAAGCGGAACGGTGGCTACCATTGCTGCCTCACAGCATTAGGGACCCGGGTTCAATTCCCGGCTTGAATCACTGCCTGTGCGGAGCCTGTACATTCTCCCCGCGTCTGGATGGGTTTCCCCCAGTTTCCTCCCACTGTCCAAAGACATGCTGGTTAGGTGTACTGGCCATGCCAAATTCTCCCTGGGTACCAAACAGGTGCCACAGTGTGGCGACTAGGGGATTCTCACAGTAACTTCATTGCAGTGTTAATGTAAGCCTACTTGTGACACTAATAAACTTTGAACTTTAAGAGAAAGGGCTGAGTGAGGGGGAAGGGTCGCCAATGTACACTATCCCTGATCTCTGTTTCCACTGTTGCAAAAACAGAACAAGCATTCCCTCATCACCTCAGAACACATTGTGCTCTCCATCCATCTAGAAATAATCCCCAGTGAGATTTAACCTCAATACCTGCTGGAAAAAGGTTTTATACTCCACCATTAATTACCATTTCCAATGAAATGCCAATTCAGGTTAAATAAAATGGAATGAATTTCTGAGGGTGAGCAGTAAACTCCACTTACTGTGCTGTACCCCTAAACCTCAAGCCAATATTCGTACATTACATTAAAGAGAACATGTCAGCTCTGAAACAAATGAATCTCAGCTGAGGCCACTGTTTTAGGTTTCATAGAACAAACAGACTGAATCAAATAGAAGCATTGTTTAAACTGCTGGAGAAGATTCCAGAATGCCATTGCAATTGGCTAATCACACTAAAAACTGAATGCAAAACCCAATACCCCAAAATAAAGATTCTGCACTCCCACATAAAATGATTGAATTTGCCAAGTCCCCTGAAAAATCAACAAACCTATGACAAAGAAATCAGTTCCCAATTTTGATTCAAGTTTCCCCACAAAGTTACACAAACCAGGCTGACTCTCCAAAATAATTCAGTACCTACTCTTGCTGGCTGGGCTCTTGGGAGGGACAGCACGAAAGGAGCTAATAGTTAGCCTTTGCCACCCTCATTAGGGAATTTAAAGGAGATATTGGATTTTCCAAAAGCGTCCGATAAGGTACTGCACAAAAAGGCTACTTTTAGATAGGAGCCCCTGGTGTCAGGAGTAGCACATTAGCACAGATAGAGGATTGGCTAACTGATAGAAAGCTGGGGTAAGGGGTATAGAGTTGGCAAACTGTAACTAGTGGAATGCCACAGGGAGCCACAATTATTTAAATGACTTGGACAAGGAAACAGAATTACTCTTGCCAAATTTGTGATTGACACAAAAATAGGTGGGAAGCAAATGGTAAGGATGATACAAAGAAAGATATAGACAGGTTGAGTGAGTGGACAAAAATTGGCTGATGGAATATAACATAGGAAAATGTGAAGTCTCTCTCTCTGGTAGGAAGAATAAAAGGAGCTGAACATTTAAATGGCAAAAGACTGCACAAAGCTGCAGCACAGAGGGATGAGGGGGTCCTCATGCATAAATTACAAAAAGCCAGCATGCAAGTTCAACAAGTCACAGGAAAGGCAAATGGAATGTTGGTCTTTATTTCAGGGGAATGAGTATAAAAATAGGGAAGCCTTGCTTAAAAAACAAACTATACGAAGCACTAGTTAGACCACACTGAGAATAACGTGAAGAGTTTTGGTCTCCTTATCTATGGAAAGATATATTGGCATTGGAGGCAGTCGAGAGAAGGATCACTAGGTCGATCCCTGATATGAGATCTTCTTATGAGAGGTTGAGCCTGTAATCATTGGAGTTTAGAAGAATGAGAGGCAACTTTGAGATACAGAATTCTCAGGGGTCTTGACTGGGTAGATGCTAAGAGGTTGTGTCCCTGTGTGGAAGGGACTAGGTTCAGATGGCATAATCTCAGAATAAGAGGTTACCCATTTAAGAGGAATTTATTTTCTCAGAGGGTAGTCAATCAGTGGAATTCTTTACCACAGATGGTTGTAGAGGCTGGGTCATAATGTTCAAGGCTGAAACAGATTTATTAACCAGTAAGGAAATCAAGGGTAATAGGATAAGAAAGGAAAATGGAGTTGAGGATCATCATATCAGATCAGTCATGATCTCATTAAAAGAAGGAGCAGACTCAATGGACAGAATGGCCTTTTACATTTCACAAAAAGATGCTTTGGAGAGTGCTAGTATTTTTAAATTTTTCACACATGCAAGTATCACTGGCTAGGCCTCATTTATTGCCCATCCCTAACTGCCCTTGAGAAGGTGCTGGTGAGCCACCTTCTTGAACTATTCCAGTCCATACAATTTACAAGCAGGTATAGGCCACTCAGCTCCTTGAGATTGCTTTCCATTCAAGATCATGGCTGATCTGAAGTGGCTCAGTTCCATTTTCCCGCTTTCTCCCCATAACCCTTAATTCCCTATCTACCCGTGACTTAAACATATTTAACGAGGTAGCCTCCAAAACTTCAACGGGCAGAGAATTCCAGAGATTCACCACCATTTGAGTGAAGAAGTTCCTCCTCAACTCTGATCTAAACTGCCCCCCACCCCTTATCTTGATGCTGTGTCCTCTAGTCCTGCTATCCTTTCTAAGAGGGAAGATTTACCCTTATACTCTGTTCCTTTATATCAATTACATTCTCTATTCATTGAAAACATGGTTCGAGTCCTTCGTAGATCAATACATTTTGAAGTGCATGTCTTTAGCATTCACCTCAAGCCTCCTTCCTGTGTAACTGAAGCAAACTGTACTTTCCACATCTTTAATTTTTGCCTTCTTCAAATCATTTTATTTTTATACCTCCTGCAATCAGTAAGATTTCCTTCACCAACTGAGATTATTGGCTTCTTAAATCACCTCTTCATCAAACAGAAGTCCCTTAACAGCTGAAGGCTCTTGGGTGGCACAGCGGTTAGCTCCAGGGACCTGGGTTTGATTCCCGGCTTGAGGCACTGTCTGTGTGGCGTTTGCACATTCTCCCTGCGTCTGCGTGGGTATCCTCAAGGTGCTCTGGCTTCCTCCCAGAGTCCAAAGATGTGCAAGTTAGGTGCACTGGCCACACTAAATTAATCACCCAAGCACAACCCAATGCCATCCGCACTCTCAAGATAAACTGCAACATTATCAAACCAGCAAAAGGACAAATCAAACCAGTAGACAACTGTCATATTGAACAAAACAGATTACTGCAAAGAAGTGTACCGACAACTGAACAATGAGGAATACTACACATACCCGCTCATCCGACAGAAGAACACACCCGTCAACTCAACAGACTGATCAAGACCTTTGATCCAGGCCTTCAGAGCACCCTCCGTGCTCCCATCCCATGTACTCCCCACGTTAGGAATTTTTACTGCCTCCCAAAGATACACAAAATCGACACATCCAGCCATCCCATTGTATCAGGCAATGGGACCTTGTGCGAGAACCTCTCCAGCTACGTTTAGGGCATCCTGAAACCCACTGTACAAAGAACCCCAAGCTTCTATCGCGACACTATGAACTTCCTACAGAAACTCAGCACACATGGAGCAGCTGAACCAGGACGACTCCTTGTCACAACGTAGAGCCTGAGCACTCTGCACCAGTATCCTCCTACAATGACGGCATTGCTGCAACTACCTCAGTACTCAATGCCAACAACTGCCAATCTCCTAATGCAATTCTACAATTCATCTGCTTCATCCTGGACCACAATGTCTTCACCTTCAAAAAGTAGTTCTTCATCCAGACACATGAAACAACCATGGGGACCAAATTCGCACCTCAATATGCCAGCATCTTTACGCTCAGGTTCGAACAAGACCTCTTCGCCGCACATGACCTTCAACCGATCTATACGCTAAATAGATGGATGACATTTTCTTCCTTTGGACTCACGGCAAACAATCATTGAAACAACTATACAATGACATCAACAAGTTCCATCACAACATCAGACTCACCATGGACTACTTTCCAGAATCAGTTGCATTCTTGGACGCACGCATCTCCATCAAGGACAATCACCTCAGTGCTTCACTGTGCCGCAAGCCCACAGATAACCTCACGATGCTCCACTTCTCCAGCTTCCACCCTAAACACATTCAAGAAGCCATCCCCTAACGACAAGCCCTCCATATACACAGGATCTGCTCAGATGAGGAAGGTCACAGCAGACACCTACAGACTCTGAAAGACGCCCTCAGAGCAGAATGGGGCACTCGACTCATCAACTGACAGTTCCAACATGCCACAGCAAAAAACCGTACTGACCTCCTCAGAAGACAAACACAGGACACGACCAGAGTACCCTTCGTTGTCCAGTACTTCCCTGGAGCAGACAAGCTATGACATCTTCGATGAAGATGAGCATCTCACTAAGGCCATTCCCACTTCTTGCCTTCAAACAACCACACAACCTCAAACAGATCATTATCCACAGCAAACTACCCATCATTCAGGAGAAGAGTGACCATGACACCTCACAACCCTGCCACAGCAACATCTGCAAGACGTGTCAGATCATCGACATGGATGCCATTATGTCACGTGAGAACAACATCCACGAGGTACATGGTACATACTTTTGTAACACGGCCAACGTTGTCTATCTGATACGCTGCAGGAAAGGATGTCCCGAGGCATGGTACATTGGGGAGACCATGCAGACGCTACAACAACAGATGAATGAACACCGCTTGACAATCACCAGGTAGCAGTGTTCCCTTCCAGTCAGGGAACACTTCAGCAATCATGGGCGTTCAACCTCTGATCTTCCAGTAAGCATTCTCCAAGGTGGCCTTCACGACAACTCAATCACTGAGCAGAAGCCGGTAGCCAAGTTCTGCACTCGAGGACAGCCTCAACCAGGATCTTGGGTTCACGTCACACCATCTGTAACCCCCACGACTTGCCTGGGTTTGCAAAATCTCACTAACTGTCCTGGCTAGAGACAATTCACACCTCTTTAACCTGTGCTTGGCCCTCTCTCCACTCACATTGTCTGTACAGCTAAGACTTGATTACTTGAAAGACAAGCATTCCAACTATTATCTTGTAAATTGAGTTTGTGTCTTTATATGCCCTGTTCGTGAACAGAACGCCTCACTCACCTGAAGAAGGAGTCTGCTGCCAAATAAACCTGTTGGACTTTAACCTGGTGTTGCGAGAGTTCTTACCATACTAAATAGCCTTAGTATTCCAGGGTTAGCAGGGTAAAAATGTGGGGCTACACGGATAAGGCCTAGATGGGATTGTTGATGATGCAGGCTCAATGAGCGTAATGGCCTCTTTCTGCACTGTAGGGATTCTATGAAACTATCAAGGGGCTGAGTTTCCTTTTTGGTGCCAAATATAAAAATTCAGATTCAATTGTTAACTCAATGAAGCTCAAATCTATCTAGCACCTCAGTACAAATTCTGCATTTGAACATGCTCTTTTAGCAACTTACAATTCTGCACAGGATATGAGAATAAAACTGGTCTGATCAGCTACAGTTCTCCTTCCCACCACAACCCAAATGGCATTCTCATCTTTCTCTCTATTTGGTTGTACTCCAGGAAAGCTATATGACGAATCTGTCAAGACTACTGTGTAGCCTCCAACCCCAACCCATTACTTTCCATAATGTGCAATGTGAAAATGTGGATCCTTACGCCCCTCTGCCCTCATGCAACCCAAGCTTCAAATTTACCTCTGCCTTTTTTTTAAACTGTTACTAAATCTTGGAAGTCTTCTCAACAACTAAGAAACCCTTACTTGGGCTTCTCAAAAAAAACAGTTCCATAGACAGCACAAAGATAAAAAAAGTGACATATGTTGTCTCACATACAAAACAAATTGCCACTGAACCAGTTTCAGTTCTGATGACTTCACAATCAAAACATCTCTCCCCTCAATATAAGCCATGAATCAACATGCAGCAATTTTCTGTTATCATTTTCTCTATAAAGAGCATATTTACCAGGAGACAGTAAAATAGACTTCAGATTGGTTTGCAGAGATATTGCTGCTTTGTTGAAAGTAAAAAGATTAAGCGAACATACTAGCCATAATGTAGTAATAAAAAACAAATAAAGATGCATTTCGCCAAACAGGAAACCTCTTAAACGAGGATTTCAGGAACGCTTACCTTTGCCTCATAAAGCAATGGCCCATGGAAACACAAGACACGTTCACCTGGAAACAAAAAGGGAACAAAGTGATTCATTTCTCAAAGGTTAACACTCAAACTTCAGTGCAATTACACTGAAGTCTTCAAAATTACTAACACTACCATCCACCCCCAACCACATTTTTCTGCAAATCAGTTTTATACTCAATAGATCATCGAATCCCTACAGTGCAGGAGGTGACCATTCGGCCCATTGAGTCAGCACTGACCACAGTCCTACCCAGGCCCTATTTCTGTAACCCCACATTTTATTCTTTTAATCCCCCTGACACTACGGGGCAATTTAGCATCGCCAATCAACTTAACCTGCACATCTTTGGAATGTGGGAGGAAACCGGAGCACTTGGATGATGCCCACGCTGACATGGGGAGAATGTGCAAATTCCACAGAGACAGTGACCCAACCTGAAAATTAAACCTGGCTGTGAGGCAGCAGTGCTAACCACTGTGCCGCCCAATGAAAGAGTGTATAAAGTATTATATTTTGTTTAACTCTGTTGAATTTGAATTATTGTGCAAACATCATCTCTGATGTTTTGTTAATACTGCTCAATTAAAATGACCAGAAAACTCAACTAGTTTGTCAGCAAACACAACTTTGAACAGGAATTGAGCACATTTTACAGAAGCACTTCACATCTAGGTTGCTGGTGGTCAGTCACAATACATTCCCCCTGCAAGTACTGTCAATAATAGGGCAGCACAGTGGCATAGTGGTTAGCATTGCTGCCTCACGTGCCAGGGACCTGGGTTCGATTCCAGCCTTGGGTCACTGACTACGAGGAGTTCCCCCCCATGTCTGCATGGGTTTCCTCTGGGTGCTCCAGTTTCCTCCTACAGTCCAAAGATGAGTAGGTTAGATGGGTCAGCCATGCTAAATGTGCAGGGCTGCGGGGATAGAATAGAGGGAAAGACCTGGTTGGGATCTTCTTTTGGACATTGAGTGCAGACTCAATGGGTCGAATGGCCTCTTTCTGCCCTGTAGAGATTCCATGGTCCACAGAGTACCTGCTATTTTAACAATTCAATACCTGTCTGTACTAATTGTGCTGCTCTGCATTTCTATCTGGCCCTATTATGCTGCAAGTCCAATGGTATGAGTTTACAGGAGTTGGGAGTGTATCAAAAAAAGGCAAGAGGGTGGATGCAAGTACATAAAACAAGAGTAGGAGTGGCTGGCGAGCCACATGTCCTCGAGATGAATGTTTGCATCATATGGTATTACCTTAAGGACCAGGCATTCAGCCCATCAAGAATGCCCCACCATTCAACACATCCTGGCTGATCTGACTGTGGCCTTAACTCCACTTTGCTGTCTTTCCCATAACCCCCCCACTCCCTAGAAGATCAATAATCTGTCTGTCACAGTCTATATTCAATGACCCAGCCACCACTGCTCTCTGGAGAAGAAATCTCTGGAGCAACCTTCTAAAAGAAGAAATTTCTCATGTCTCAAATGAGAAACCATTTATACTGAAACTGTTCTTCCCCCCCTAGTTTTAGATTCCCCTCCCACACACAGGTAAACATCCTCTCAGCAGCTACCCCGTAAAGCCTCCTCAGGGTCTCTGTTTCAACAGATAAATAACGCAGCCAGCATAATTAAGGACTCCTGCACCCTGAACATACTCCCTTCCACCAGGAAGGAGGTACAGAAGTCAGAGATTACGTACCAACCAACTCAAGAACAGCTTCTTTCCAGTTATCAGGGGATGAATGGGTCTGCCTCGCATTAAGTTGATCTTTTCCTACACCTTATGACTGTAACACTACATTCTGCACTCTCGTTTCCTCTTCTTTGAATGGCATGCTTTGTATACATGTAACAATAATAAATCAAATCAATAAGATCACACCTCATTCTTTTAAAATCCAATATATTTAAGCCCAGCCTGCTCAACCTTTCCTCATAAGACAACCATTTCAACACAGGAAATTTTTCATCCAAAGAATCAGCCAAGTGAACCTTCTGCAAACCGCTTCCAAAGCAAATATATTCTATATACAAAGTCAGACTACGTTGAGGGTAAAAGGGCAGATTTACATTACTTAAAATGGCAACATTTGGACATCAAACCTGCAGAATGTTTGAATCATTCCAAAGGTTAGACAGGCGGTTGCATGGAAAAAAAAAATTATGTAGCACCTTATATAACTTCAGGACATCGCAAAATCCTCTATAGGAAATGAATATTTTACACAGTGCTGTCTTCATTGTAAATTAGGAGATGCAGCATTCAGCATGTGCGGCTCGCAGACATCAAGGATAAGGAAATCAGATTATCTGATTTCCTGAAGTGATGTTTGTGAAGCAATAAATATTGCCCAGGACATTATACACAGCATATCCTAAGTAGCAGCAGTTACACGCTGATTCAGAGATTCAAAATATTGAACCAGTGGTCACTGAGAAGCCTGCATGCAGGCTTAGTCATGCAGCTACTAATGACGTGTACCTAAAAGCAGCAAATATCTTAACGGTAAAGAGCCAGTCAGCCAAGAATCATGGAGGCTGGTGGGGATAGCCAATGAAAAACAGAAGAGGGCTTAGAAAAAGGGGACGGGATGGGGTGGAATTAATTTCATTCTGGGCACCATTAAACATTTCAATTCAGAATCAAAGATCAACAAGAATAATCACCTCTCTTTTACACACAAATACAGTGGTTATTGTTTCTCGAACTGAATGCAAATCAGTATCTGTACACCACTTTTCCTATTTATAGGCAATCATTAGTTGCTAATGCTCCTAAATGGTAGGTTTGAGGTGAGGGGGGACAGATATAAAAGGGTCCAAAGGGGCAATTTTTTCACACAGAGGGTGGTGAGTGTCTGGAACAAGCTGCCAGAGGTAGTAGTAGAGGCAGGTACAATTTTGTCTTTTAAAAACCATTTAGACAGTTACATGGGTAAGATGGGTATAGAGGGATATGGACAAATGTGGGCAACTGGGACTGGCTTAGGGATTTAAAAAAGGCATGGACAAGTTGGATTGAAGGGCCTATTTCCATGCTATCGATCTCTATTACTCTAAATCAACAGAGGTGCCATCTTATGAATGAAACGTTAAACCAAGGCCACATCTAATGCAGATTGGATGTAAATGATCTTTCAGCGTCAGTGTTCTCCCAGTGCCCTCAACCAATACCACTAAGAGCACAAAAACAGAAAATGTGAAGAAATTCAGGCCTGACAGCATCTGTGGAGAGAGAATACAGCCAACGTTGTAAGTCATGATGATCCTTCGTCAGATGCTGTCAGACCTGACGCGTTTCTCCAGCATTTTCTGTTTTTGATTAAGATTCCAGCATCCACACAATTTTGCCTTTAGCACTAAGGGCAGATTAGCCATTCATGTGACTGTTGTTGTGCAGGATCTTGCTGTGCACAAATTAGAATCATAGAATGGTCACAACCAAGGAGACAAAGCAGTCTGTCAGCTCCACGCAAGATTACTCAACCAGTCTCACTCCCCTGCCTTTTCCCCATAGCCGTGCAAACTTCTCCCATACAAGTGTTATTCAATTTCCCTTTGAAAGCCATAGTTGAATCTGTCTTCACCATATTAAAGGCAATGCACAATGTTGGGGCCCTCCAACTCCCAACCCTTCCACCAATGGGAACAGTTTCTCCCCATCTTTATAAGCAACACAGTAGCACAGCAGTTAGCACTGCTGTCTCACAGCGCCAGGCACCTGGGTTTGATTCCTAGCTTGGACCACTGTCTGTGTGGAGTCTGCACATTCTCCCTGTGTCTGCATGGGTTTCTTCTGGATGCTCTGATTTCCTCCCAGTCTTAAAGACGTGCTGGCTAGTTACATTTATCTGAACAGGTGCTGAAGGATGGCAACTAGGGGAATTTCATAGTAACTTCATTGCAGTGTTAGTGTAAACCTTACTTGTAACTTATAAATTTTAACACATACTTTGTCCAAATTCCTCATGTTGTAAATATCGCCATCATTTCTGCTCAATCTCCTCTTAGAGAAGGAGAACAGCCCCAGTTTCCCCAATCTATCCACGTAACCCTCATCCCGAGAGCAAGTCTCAAATCATTTCTGCATCCTCTCTAACGCCTTCACTTTCTTCCTAAAGTGTGAAGCCGAGTTGGATAACAATCCAACAGAAATCAAGGTCCACCATAATTTCCTTGTTTTTGTACTCGATGCCTTTATTTATAAAAGGATCCAATTATCCTTTTTAACTACTTTTTCAAACTGCTCTCCCAACTTTGTTCCTGCAATTTCTTTGTTTGCCATGTTTCACACTTATTAGGCTACACTACCAGTGATGGCATTGCAATACTTCAGTTCTGCATCAATCTCATCCTCAATCTATATTGTGGAGTTGCCAGTGTTGGAATGAGGTAGGCACAGTAAGTGGTCTCACAACACCAGGTTAAAGTCCAACAGATTTATTTGGTAGCACAAGCTTTCAGAGCGCTGTGCTCCAAAAACTCATTCTACCAAATAAACCCATTGGATTTTAAGCTGGTGTTGTGAGACTACTTACTCAATCTATGTTGTACAGAAATCCTCCACAATCTGAAACATTGCAAATTTAACTATAAAAATTTAAATCAGAAGTATTGCCTTTCAGATTTGACAAAAGATCATTGACCTGAAACATCAACCTACCTCTCCACAGATGCTGAGTGACTCCAGCATACTCTGTTATATTAAAAGACAGCAAGTCCATCAGCATCCAAAAAAAAGTATAGGCAGTTTCAGATGTAGACTCTGTCAGAACAATTCTGACAGGGTCTATACCTGAAATATTAAACTATCTTTGCAGCTGCTAATGGACTTTCTGTGCACTTTCAAGATTTTCTTTATTCCACATTATGGTTAAGTATTTTTCCAATACAGGTCCACAGCCAGTACAAAGCAGCAGTACAATCCTGACCAAAACAAGGCATTATCATCTCACATTTGGCACGTAATTTAAAACTTTCCTATGTTCAATTTGCTGATACTTTTGTTGAAAGTATGCTGTGGGAATTGAGGTGGGTCATTTTCACTAACTATCAACACTCCTAGAATTTCAGCTTTATCAGCAGGAATTCAGAGGTGAAGCATTCAGAAGTGAAAACATTCAAACTCTGCATGGCTTTGGCAGAGAGAGCATGTTTGATCAGGCTGACTCGGTTACCTGTTAAGATATACACCTGGGAATAAGAATGGCAAATTTAAGCCATTTGAAGAATACATAACAGAGCTGGTATTGTACACTGTAATATTCCGCTGCAGATAGACTATCAGAATGCAAAGTTTTTGATTATCGAAACCCCCACCCCATCTGCAATCTTGGGGGTGAAAAATCTCAAACCTGAATTTAACACTTGGGAGCAGCTTTACCAAGGATCTGCATAGAAGGGAAAAAGGCCGCTGACAGATACACGTCGGTGGAAGGAGTATTCTGCATATTTTTTATATATGTTAGCATTAGCAATAATAAGGAAAGGCTGCAATGTGCTTACATACAAGGAGTCTAAGCAGCTACACATCTCCATTGAGGCGCCTGCAAAGCTCCTTGCTGCCCACTCAGCACACGCATGCGCACTGGGAAGCAGGCCGCCGCCATTGTCTCTCCGCCCCGCGGGCCTCACCTTCCTGAAACTTGGGTCTCGGGTCCGGTTTCGGAGCCATCAAGTCAAACCGTCTCTTCGCGCTAAATCCGACTGCCTGTCCACCACCTCTCTCTCCGAACCATAATCGCGGCCCGGTCTGCTCCTCTCCCTGCACCACCGTTACCGCTGCCGCCGCCACCAAGCCAGCCACCGCCCCCCCCGCTGAAGGCTCCTCGGAGCGACGCCGTACGCAACTAGATGACGCCAACACGCAGGTGACGTCATTGCGCAAGTGCACGCCGGGAATTGTAGTTTGTTTTTACATAGAATGCTGCAACAACTGATGTTGACATGCTCTAACAGAGAGATCTACAGCACAGAAAAAAGCCCCTTCAGCCCATCACGACTGTGCTGGTCAAAGGCAAATCATGCAAGTATTTTAATCCCATTTTCCAGCATCTGGCCCATAGCCTTGCATGCCTTGGCATCATAAGTCCAAAAGAGCAGCTGGTTAGGTGCATTGGCCATGCTAAATTCTCCCTCAGTGTACCCAAACAGGCGCCAGAGTGTGGCGACGAGGAGATTTTCACAGTAGTTCATTGCAGTGTTAATGTAAGCCTACTTATAACTAATAAATAAACTTTAAAACTTCAAGTGCATTTTTTTATTCATTTGTGGGACACAGGCATCGCTGACTGGCAAGCATTTATTGCCCATCCCTAGTTGCTCTTGAGAAAGTGGTGGTGAGCTGCCTTCTTGAACCGCTGCAGTCCACAATGCTGTTAGGGAGGGATTTTGACCCAGCAACTGCAAAGGAATGGCAATATATTTCCAGGTAAGAATTCTCACAACACCAGGTTAGAGTCCAACCAGTTTATTTGATAGTAATCTTACAAGCTTTCAGAAACGGTGTTCCTTCATCAGGTGTGTGGAAGGTTCTGATCAGAGAATGGCATATAAAGTCACACACAGTCACACACGATCTTGGGCAGAGCAGGAGCCATACTGAGCTGTGATACAAACAGAAAGAATGCTTTCTATGGTGCATCTGTTAAAGTCGTAGCTAAGGAAATGCCAAATTTCCTTAGTCTTCTGAGAAAATAGAGGCATTGGTGGGCTTTCTTAACTATAGTGTCTGCCTGGGGGGGAGGGGGGAGGAAACCAGGATAGGTTGTTGGTGATCTGGATGCCTAAAAACTTGAGGCTCTTGACCCTCTCTACTTTGTCCCCATTGATGTAGACAGGTGCATGTTCTCCTTTACACTTCCTGAAGTTGATGACAATGTACTAACTTCTTGGTAGAACTATCCATTTATGTCCACTTCCTTCCTCTTTCCCCATTAGTCCTGTAAATGTTTTATCCTGAACTATTTATCTCATTCTTTATTAAATCTGCTTGCACCATCCTTTCACTTCACTGCATTCAAAATTGCAGCAATTCGCTTTGTGACAAAAAAAGTTGCTACTGATTCTTTTATTAAGCACCTTAAATCTGAGTTCACTGGTTACCAACATTTCTGTCACTGAAAAACAATTTTTCTTTATTTATTATTCTTTCTATTAAAATCTTTGTGAAAGTCTCTATGAAATGTCAATTTACTCTGCTCCAAGAAGCTTTTTCATCAGTAGTTTTAAGGGAATTTCTGGGATAGGTAATAAGTGAAAGGGTTTAAGTTTCCCTTCAGCTGGGGAGATGTAGATATCTGAGGGACAGAGTTGTGACGTGTGCACATTTGGTGAAGGGAGTTGGCTGCAATGCCTCACGGAGGGAAATAATCCATAAGACCATAAGACATCGGAGCAGAATTCGGCCAGTCAGCCCATGGGGTCTGCTCTGCCATTTAATCATGGCTGATATTTTTCTCATCCCCATTCTCCTGCCCTTTCCCCATAATCCCTATTCCCTTTATTAATCAAGAATCTATCTTAATGATTTGGAAATGATCTGAGCTCAACCATGAAGTAGGGACACTTACATATGAACGTTTGAAGAGAGCAAACAGGAAAATGCATCAGGTTAATGATCCTCATTCAAATTGTGCTGCGGGAAATGTTACATCCTCTGGAATGATCCCTGCTGATTATCTTGCATGAAAGACAACACATTTGAAAATGCAGCACTCCTTCAAGTTTACAGTGAAGTGTCAGACCAGATTCACATGCTGTCAGTCTTGTGTGCAGCATGAATTCATAGTTTTCAAACTTTGGGCTGAAAATTAAATTCAGCCATAGCTGCGAAATAGAATTATTTAATTTGTATTACAATGTTGACATTGCATTAAACAGTATGAATAGGCATATTGACTGGCAGCACCATGTATTCATGAATCTCTGGAATTCTCTGCCCATTGAAGTGGTGGAGGCTACCCCGCTGAATATATTTAAGTCACGGGTAGATAGGTTTCTGATACACAGGGGAATTAAGGGTTATGGGGAGAAAGCGGGAAAGTGGAACTGATCCACTTCAGATCAGCCATGATCTTATTGAATGGCGGGGCAGGCTCGAAGGGCTAGATGGCCTACTCCTGCTCCTATTTATGTTCTTATGATATCAGCCCTTTACACTGCATCTAATCAGCTTTATCTTAATCTAAGATCATGCTTAATGATGAGGGAAGTCAATTTCTCATCTTGCTAAGATCACAAGGTAACTGAAACCCACTGCCTGAAACCATGGTCGATGCAGATTTAACATTAATTTTAAGAAATTAATAAAGAGTAAGTTTTTGCAGCATTCTCTGTATTTGTTCCATTAAATCAAATCACTTATTACTCGCTCTTTATTTAGAATGGAATGGTTTGAAGGAGGAATTGTGCGAAGAAATAATTCTTGATGCTAGAAATAACCTTTCAACTGACTACCCTGTGCCCCGCGCTTGTTTCAACCTCGCAGTTTTAATATAATATTCTGCTTCACAATAAATATTATTGTCAATCGTTAGAAAAACAGCCAGTTAGTGAAAACTGTTTTTTTTATTGTAAATGCTGGAAATGAAACAGAAAACGTCAAAAACGCATCTGGGAATAGGCAGGTGGGTGTTAATGGTCCGAATTCTCAGTTTAAGATTTAGTACAAGTGAAAACAGACAGGATCCTCACTGTTCAAGACAGCGTAAAACTCGAATGAAGGGATTTGCAGGCTAAGAAATTATTCTGGCTGCATTAGATATTAATAAATATAAAAGCAAGAAAAAGAGAGCGCCCAACGTGGGGCTCGAACCCACGACCCTGGGATTAAGAGTCCCATGCTCTACCGACTGAGCTAGCCGGGCTGCTGGCAATATGAGAGGACTCATTCATTCCGAATAGCTGCTTGCTTTGCCTCTGTGCTCTGAATGGTAATATTTTAAAATATCTTTGCTGGCTTCACTCGCATTGCTCTGAGAAATAGATCCAGGCACAAGCCCCTCTCCCTGCTCAGCTCAGTACTTGCTGCAGGCTCAGCCCACTTTCCCGCTCTCCCACTTCCTCACGTGACTCTCAATGTAACAACCCAGTGTAACAATCAGAGTGGGGCTGCGCGCGCAGCTTGTGGTCTCAGTGAACAGAAGAGGTCAGGTTCGAGTTGCCAGTGGAGCTGGAGATCAGATTTCCCAAAATGTTTCTGAAGCATTTTCATTCATTGCAGAATCCCCGCCCCAACACCAGTTATAGAATCTTAAAATGGTGGGGTTTTTTTAAAAATTTGATTTATTTATTGTCACATTTATTGGCAAGAAGTCTCACAACACCAAGTTAAAGTCCAACAGGTCAATTTGATAGCACAAGCTTTCGGAGCACTGCTCCTTTATCAGGTGAGTGAGGAGCTCTGTTCCTATAAAGACTCGCATTCTAACCACTATCTTGTAAATTGAGTTTGTGTCTATATATGCCCTGTTTGTGAACACAACTCCTCACTCACCTAATGAAGGAGCAGCGCTCCGAAAGCTTATGCTACCAAATAAACCTGTTAGACTTTAACCTGGTGCTGTGAGACTTCTTATTGTGCTTATCCCAGTCCAACGCCAGCATCTCCACATCACATTCATTGGCATACAGTGAAAAATATTGCTTCGTATGCTATGTGCATACCGTTCATAGAGTACATAAAGGAGAAGGAAGGGAGTGTGTGCAGAATATAGTGTTATGGTCACAGTGAGCGTGTAGAGAATGCAGTGAGGTTTCAGATGCTTGGAAAATTGGGAAATCAAAGTCATAGATGTTTATATGATATAAAGATGCTGGCATTGGACTGGGATAGGCACAGCAAATAGCCTCACAACACCAGGTTAAAGTCCAGCAGCTTTATTTGGTAGCATGAGCTTTTGGAGCGCTGCTCCTTCATCAGGTGAGCGGGAGTTGTGTTCACAAACAGGGCATATAAAGACACAAACTCAATTACAAGATAATGATTGGCTGCAGGGGCTGGGGTGCGTTATAGACCCCAAAAATCACATTTTGATTTGATGTGTCTTAAGTTTCCTTTGAACTTTTGTTTTTGTTTGGGCTGTTCCCCTTCCTTTTGGGGAGCTGCCCCTTTTACTTTGTCCTAATTTAATTTGAGTTTGTCTATTTGGTTTAACCTTAAAACAAAGGACAAGATAATGGTTGGAATGCGAGTCTTAACAGACACACTTAACATGTTTATAGCATGGAAAGAGGCCCCTCGGCCCAACTTCTCCATGTTGCCCTTTTTTTTAAACAATTAAACTAGTCCCAATTGCCAGTGTTTGGCACATATCGCTCTATACCCATCTTACTCGTGTATTTGTCTAAACGCTTTTTAAAAGACAAAATTGTACCCACCTCTACTACTTTTTGTGTAGCATGTGTCATAGAGTCATAAACGTTTACAGCATGGAAACAGACCCTTCAGCCCAACTTGTCCATGCCACCCTTTTTTTAAAACCCCTAAGCTAGTCCCAATTGTCCGCATCTGGCCCATATCCCTCTATAGCCAACTTACCCATGTATCTGAATAAACACTTTTTAAAAGACAAAATTGTGCCTGTCGCTACTGCTAACTCTGGCAGCTTGTTCTAGACACTCACCACCCTCTGTGTGAAAAAATTGCCCCTCTGGACACTTTTGTATCTCTGCCCTCTCACCTTAAACCTATGCCCTCTAATTTTAGACTCCCTACCTTGGGGAAAAGATATTGACTAACTAGCTGATCTATATCCCTCATTATTTTATAGACCTCTACAAGATCACCCTAAGCCTCCTACGTTCCAGAGAAAAAAGTCCCAGTCTATCCATCCTCTCCTTATAATCAAACCATCAAGCCCTGGGAGCATTCTAGTAAATATTTTCTGCATTCTTTCTAATTTAATAATATTCTTTCTATAATAGGGTGACCAGAATTGCACACATTATTCCACGTGTGGCCTTACCAATGTCTTGTAAACTTCAACAACACATCCCAACTCCTATACACAATGTTCTGACCGATGAAACCAAGCATGCCAAATGCCTTCTTCACCACTCTGTCCACCTGTGACTCCACCTTCAATGAGCTATGAACATGTATCCTTTGTTCTATAAATCTCCGCAATGTCCTATCATTAACTGAGCAGGTCCTGCCCTGGTTTGATCTATCAAAATGCATCACCTCTCATTTATCTAAATTAAACTCCATCTGCCATCATCAGCTCACTGGCCCAATTGATCAAGATCCCGTTGCAATCCGAGATAACCTTCTTCCCTGTCCATTATGCCACCAATCTCAGTCCCATCTGCAAACTTACTAACCATGACACCTAAATTCTCATCCAAATCATTGATATAAAAGACAAATAACATCTCAAATCCGGCCTTAGATCGCTGTCTTTGTGGAGTTTGCATGTTCTCCTCATGTCTGTGGGTTTCCTCTGGGTGTTCCAGTCTCCTCCCACACTTCAGAAATTGTCCAAAGGAGATTCACCAGGCTAATTCCTGGGATGAGAGACTAAATAGAGAGACAAGACAGTCCAGGTCTGTATTCCTTGGAGTTTAGAAGAGTGAGACTGAAAGTATTTCATCATTACCCTAAGATCCTGAGGGTAGATTGTGAGATGTTTTCACTAGTGAGTGAGTCTTGGACAAGGGGACAACCTACAAAATAAAGGACCAATGGAAGGGCATAGAAATTTCTTCTCACCGAGGGTGGTGAATCTCTGGAATTCTCTGCCCCAAAGGGTAGTTGAGGCTGGATCATTAGATGTATTTAAAGTGGAGGTGGATAAATATTTGATAGATCGAATAGAGGACTATGGGGAAATGGCACAGAAAAGGAATTGAAGCCGACATTGACCAGCCTTGATCATCCTGAATGGTGGGGGCAAGCTTGAAGGGCCTGATGGCCGATTCTTGCTTCTATTTCTTGTGTTTTTGTGTATAGGAAGTTATGACTATGTGACATGATTTATTGTTGTTAAATGTATACAGTGAAAAGTATTTTTCCATGCGCGCTATACAAACAAAGCATACAGTACATAGAATACATAGGGGAGAAAGAAAAGAGAGTGTGCAGAATACTGTGTTGCAGTTGTAACTGGGGTGTAGAGAAAGATCAACTTAATATAAGATAGGTCTATTCAAAAGTCTCATGGCAGCAGGGAAGAAGCTGATCTTGAGTTGGTTGAGACGTGATCTCAAACTTTTGTATCTTTTTCCTGAAGGAAGAAGGTGGAAGAGACTCCATGGGATATGTAGGGTCCTGGATGTATGCTAGCTGCTTTTCTGAGGCAGCAGGAAGTGTAGATGGAGTTAATGGATGGGAGATTGGTTTGTATCATGATCTGGGCTACATTCCCAACCGTTTGTAGTTTCTTGGTCAGAGCAGGAACTATACCAAGCTGTGATACATCCGGAAAGGATACTTTCTATGGTGCACCTGTCAACATTGGTGAAAGTCGTGCCAAATTTTCTGAGCCTCCTAAGAAAGCAGAAGCGTTGGTGGGCTTTCTTAACTGTAGCACCAGCATGGAGGGACCAGGAGAGGTTGTTGGTGATCTAGACACGTAGAAACTTGAAGCTCTCAACCATTTCCACTTCCTCCCCATTGATGCAGGTAGGGGCTACTATGAAATCACACAAAAAAAATAGTGACTTCTCCCACATTTAATAAATTGCTGATGAAACCTTGTAATCTCAGCATCAATTGAAAGTATTCAGAAAAAATATTCAAATTTATTTCAGAGTTGAACTAAGTCCAGTTTTCAACTCTCCACACACGGTAAAATAACAATAAGGGAGACAGGCTTGCGTTTATTTAAGGGTGTCTCATTGCCCTTCCATTGTCATGGATATTGATTGTTACTAAGGGGCATTTGCAGCACAACAGGATCCCTCACACAGAATTGAAATGCATCACCAGTTCATTTGTATTGTTGACAAGGACTAGCTGCCCTTCTTTCAACATTGCTGTGAGCAGTGTGGTAATTTATCATTTATTATTATTGAAGTAGGAATGGTTGAAAGCTTCAAGTTTCTAGGCGTCCAGATCATCAACAACCTTGTCCTGGTCCCTCCATGCGGATGCTCCAGTTAGGAAACAGTAAGAAGTCTCATAACACCAGGTTAAAGTCCAACAGGTTTATTTGGAAGCATGAGCTTTCAGAGCGTTGCTCCTTCAACAGGTGAGTTGCACTCTGAAAGCTCGTGACTCCAAATAAACCTGTTGGACTTTGACCTGGTGTTGTGAGACTTCTTACTGTGCCTACCCCTTCCAACACCAGCAACTCCATATCCTAGTTAAGAAAGCCCACCAAAGTGTCCACTTTCTCAGGAAACTAAGGAAATTTGGCATGTCCGCTACAACTCTCACCAATTTCTACAGATGCACCATAGAAAACATTCTTTCTGGTTGTATCACAGCTTGGTGTGGCTCCTGCTCTGCCCAAGACTGCAAGAAATTACAAAGGGTCATGAATGAAGCCTAGGCCATCACTCAAACCAGCCTCCCATCCATTAACACTGTCTACACTTCCTACTGCCTCAGCAAAGCAGCCAGCATAATTAAGGACCCCACGCACCCCAGCCATTCTCTCTTTCACCTTAGAGTCATAGATGTTTGGCCCAAATTATCCACGCCACCCTTTTTTTAGAAACCCCTAAGCTAATCCCAATAGCCCGCATTTGGCCTATATCCCTCTATACCCATTGTACCTATGTAATTATCTAAATGCTTTTTAAAAGATAAAATTGTACCTGCCTCTAAAACTACCTCTGGCAGCTTGTTCCAGACACTCACCACCCTCTGTGTGAAAAAATTGCCCCTCTGGACACTTTTGTATCTCTCCCCTCTCACCTTAAACCTATACCCTCTAGTTTTAGACTGCCCTACCTTTGGGAAAAGGTATTGACAATCTACCTTGTCTATGCCCCTCATTATTTTATAGATCTTTATAAGGTCACCCCTAAGCCTCCTAAGCCCCCTATATTCTCATCCAAATCATTAATATGAGTAACAAATAACAGTGGGCCCAGCACTGATCCCTCAGGCACACCGCTAGTCACAGGCCTCCAGTTTGAAAAACAACTCTCTACAAGCACCCTCTAGCTTCTGTGAAGAAGCTAATTTTGTATCCATTTAGATACATTACCCTGGATCCTGTGAGATTTAACTTTATGTAACAACCTATCATGCAGTCCTTGTCACAAGAAATAGGAGCAGGAGTAGGCCATCTAGCCCTTCGAGCCTGCCCCGCCATTCAATAAGATCATGGCTGATCTGAAGTGGATCAGTTCCACTTTCCCACTTTCTCCCCATAACCCTTAATTCCCTTGCCTATCAGAAACCTATCTACCCGTGACTTAAATATATTCAGCGAGGTAGCCTCCACCACTTCAACGGGCAGAGAATTCCAGAGATTCACCACCCTTTGAGTGTAGAAGTTCCTCCACAACTCTGGTCTAAACTGACCCCCCCCTCCCCCTTATCTTGAAGCTGTGTCCCCTAGTCCTGCGATCCTTTCTAAGCAGGAAGAATCTCTCTTTTCTCTACCCTATCTATCTCTTTCATTATCTTATACGTCTCTATAAGATCCCCCCTCAGCCTTCTAAACTTCAACGAGTACAGACCCAGTCTATTTAGTCTCTCTTCATAGACTAACCCCCTCATCTCTGGTATCAGCCTAGTGAACTTCTCTGCACTCCCTCCAAGGCCAATATATCCTTCCGCAAGTGCGGTGACCAAAACTGCACACAGTACTCCAGCTGCAGCCTCACCAGTACCCTGTACAGCTGCAGCAAGACCTCCCTACTTTTATATTCTATCCCCCTCGCTATAAAGGCCAACATTCCATTCGCCTTCTTGATCACCTGCTGCACCTGCAGACTGGGTTTTTGCGACTCGTGCACAAGGACCCCCAGGTCCCTCTGCACCGTGGCATGCTGCAGCTTTTTGCCTTTTAAATAATTTCTGCCAAAGTGGATAACCTCACCTTAACATTATACTCCTCAAAGGCCTTCTTCCATTGGGAAAAGATACAAATGTCTGTGGTAACGTACCAACTGACGCAAGAACAGACTTTTGAATGGACCTACCTCATATTAAGTTGATCTTTCTCTACACCATACCTATAACTCTCTCTGGTTCTTCCTCTCTCTCTCTCTCTCTCTCTGGTTCTTTCTCTCTCTCTCTCTCTCTCTCTGGTTCTTTCTCTCTCTCTCTCTGTGGTGGAGGCTACCTCGCTGAATATATTTAAGTCACGGGTAGATAGGTTTCTGATAGACAAGGGAATTAAGGGTTATGGGGAGAAAGCAGGAAAGTGGAACTGATCCACTTCAGATCAGCCATGATCTTATTGAATGGCGGGGCAGGCTCAAAGGGCTAGATGGCCTACTCCTGCTCCTATTTCTTATGACAAGGACTGCATGGTAGGTTGTTGCATAAAGTTAAATCTCACAGGATCCAGGGTAATGTATCTAAATGGATACAAAATTAGCTTCTTCACAGAAGCTAGAGGGTGCTTGTAGAGAGTTGTTTTTCAAACTGGAGGCCTGTGACTAGTGGTGTGCCTGAGGGATCAGTGCTGGGCCCACTGTTATTTGTTACTCATATTAATTCTGCATTCTCTCCTTTCCTTCTCCATTGTATGCTTTGTGTAGCCTGAAGGAAATAATACTTTTCACTTCATATTAATACATGTGACAATAATAAATCAAATACTAAGAGTACTAAGAATTAACTAGTACACATAGCCATAATTCTCTGTAACTATTTTATGATTCTACATTGATACTGGGCTGTTAAATGTAATTGAATTCACCATTTTCAGAAATATTTTGGGAAAAGTGGACATGAGCTTCCACCTCCAGAATATTTGTATCATTATTTGGACTGAATATATTAACATGGAGAAGGTTGCATCAGATTACTTTCACTTCTTGTCCTCTTACCATTCTTTCTTTCCCCTCACACTGTCATCACTTTTGTTGCTTAACCTTGCTCTGCCCTTGCCTTTTATGCTTTCATCCCCTCCTCCATACCATAGATATGTCTCTGTTGAGAATGTTCTTGCCTTTTAATCAGAATGAGTTCAGGACTTAAAATACAAAATGCTGGCTGACTCTACAATGTGGTACAGAGGGATTGCTGCTCTGTCAGAGATGCTGTCTTTCAGTTGAGATGTGCCGAAGTTTAAAAGCAAACTACTGTGGATGCTGGAATCTGAAACCTAAAGAGAAAATGCTGGAAATTCTCAGCAGGTCTGACAGCATGTGTAAGAAGAGAATAAAGCAAATGTCTCGAGTCCAGGTGACCCTTTGTCAAAACTAAAAGGCATAGAGAGTGGGAGATATTTAGACTGCAGGGTGTGGGAAAAGAAAGATGGGTCATAGCCACAGAAACCAGGGGAAGAGACTGCTAATGGCAGTCCACAGAGAGAATAGAAGGTGTGAATAGCCAAACAGCAGAGAAGCTAAAATGAAGATGTGATGGGGAGGGTGCAGAATGGATGCGACAGAGGTAAGATTTAGAAAAAGAGAAGCAAAGGGGGAGAAAAAGTAAGGGAAGGGGGATAAAGTAGGGGCAAATAGTGAAGGGGAAGAAAAGTGAAGAAAGACAATAAAGAAATAAAAGGTAGATGTGCCAAAGACCTGTTTGTTCTCTCAAGTGGAGGTGAAAGGTTTGTGCGCACTTTCTTGTGGAGGCAGTGGGGAGGGGATGAGTTCTCCCCAGTATCATGGCCAATAATTATCCTTTAACCAACATCACAAAAATGGCTTATGGGAGCAATTTACTGGCAGGACCAGAAAATCCCAGCCTCTGTGGTTATTATCTCACCGCAGTTTGTGGGAGTTCGCCATGTGCAAATTGGTTGCTGCGTTTCCTCCATTATGATCACACTTCAGAAAGTGCTTCATTGGCTGTAAGGGGCTTTGTGACACCTAGTGGTTGTGAAGGGCAGTAGACAAAAACAATGTAACGCAGTTTGAAGTGCTTCTTGTTCATGAGGGGCACTCTAGAAATGCAAGTTGTTGTTGATGCAGAATTCCTGCTACAAGATAGAAACTGAATGCAGGCTACCACAACATCTTTCCGGACAGAGGAAAGTTCTCAAAAATCATTCAGCAATTCATTTTGGACTGAATATGTTAAACTGGAGAAGATTGCATAGAATTACTTTCATTTCTTGTCCTTTTAGCATCCTTTCTTTCCCCTCGCACCATCATCACTTTTGTTGCTTAACCTTGTGGCATTTTGGTGGAGCGGTGGTACAGTGGCTAGTACTGCTGTCTCATAGCACCAGGGACCCAGGTTCAATTCCCACCTTGGGTCACTTTATGTGTGGGGCTTGTGTCTGTGTGGGTTTCCTCAGAGTGCTCCGGTTTCCTCCCACAATTGAAAGATGTGCAGGTTAGGCGCATTGGCCATGCTAAATTCTCCCTCAGTGTACCAAACAGGAGCTTGACTATGGAGACTAGTGGATTTTCACAATAACTTCATTGCAGTGTTAATATAAGTCTACTTGTGACACTGACGAATAAATAAAACGTGGAGTGGTTCACCCAAATGACCTGTTTCTGTAATAAGAAAAGAAAATGCTGTAAATACTCAACAGGTCAGGAAGCATTCGTGGGGAGAGGTAGAACTTCTGTGCCAGATCGATAGGCCTTTCACCAGAATTAAAAAAAAAGATTTAACAGATTAAAGGAAACAAACAAAAAGACCAGTAACAAAAACAAAGTGTGTCTTGCGGCCTGTGGGAGGAAACTGGACCACCCAGATGAAACCCACGCAGATTCAGGGAGAATGTGCAAACTCCACACAGACAGTGGCCCAAGCTGGGAATCAAACCTGGGTCCCTGGTGCTGTGCCACCATGTGTCATTGCTTCTGCTTCACAAATACCTCTCACTTCACCCAATCTTATCAGCAAACTTTTCTATTCACTTCTCTCTGATTCCTCTTAGGTATCCTATCTATGTTATTCAGCTAAATCTCTCCTTCAGCTAACCTGCTTCACATTGTAACCCCTCTCTGAGTAATACATTCTTCCTCACTTCCTAATTAGATTGATTAGCGACGATTTTAGATTTATGGTCCTTTATTCTGCCCCAAAGGTAGAAACACTTGTGGTTTCCTCTCCATGTTGAAGCATCTCCCTATCAACCCTCTTTATGTTTTTAAAGACCTCAAACAGATCATCACAAGGCCACATAGACATAGACATAAACATAGTTAGCACCAGGGACCTGGATTCAATTCTGGCCTTGGCTAACTGTCTGTGCGGAGTTTGCACATTCTCCCCTCGTCTGTCGGTTTCCTCTGGGTGCTCAGGTTTCTTTCCACAGTCCAAGGATGTGCAGGTTCCATGGAGTGGCCATGTTAAATTGACCTTTAATGTTAGGGGGATT
The DNA here is from genome assembly GCF_965287045.1 of Carcharhinus amblyrhynchos. Lineage (NCBI taxonomy): Eukaryota > Metazoa > Chordata > Chondrichthyes > Carcharhiniformes > Carcharhinidae > Carcharhinus > Carcharhinus amblyrhynchos. The sequence continues at coordinate 13,658,319 of NC_137351.1, forward strand.
AGTGGGTAAATACATGGGGTTACAGGAATAGGGCCTGGGTGAGATTGTGCTCGGTGCAGGCTCGATGGATGGGCCGAATGGCCTCCTTCTGCAGTGTAGCGACTCTATGATCACTCAGCATTCTGGTTACGAGAGTCCCAGCCTGATCAACATTTCCCAATAGGTGTAAGTGCTCAGTTCTGTAATTACCCATCCCTGTAAATCATTGTTCACACTCCCCCCACGTGTTTGTATTTTTTACAATAATGAAGACCAGAACTGTGCACAGTTCTTCAAGTAGACTTAGATTGAGGCGTCTTGTCAATAAGAGGACACTTGCAAAAATAATTTTGAGATATGCATTGTTTTATTTTGTTTTCTTTTACTTTTCGGAGAGAAATAAATGCAAAGGGTGCACATTTTAAAGGTTAGAATGGGAAAGTTACTCAGAATGAGGAACTCCAAGCGCTGGAACGGAGACCGTGTGATTGCATGTTCCACCGCCAGGAGGCTCTGAGTCTCAAACCAGGATCGTAGTGTTTTTTGTCTACAGTCTTGGACACAGAGAGTGGGGCGGACAGTACATTTCACTGTAATTCCTGAAAATCCTATTAACATATAATGACGCCTGTATGGAACTGGTCACAGAAACCTGATGGCTTCACACACACACACACACACACACACACTGACTCAAGAATGCTGTGTTGGAAATCCAATTGCTTGGTTAGGTTGAGTTTGATAAATCCAGGTCTTCAGAACAGAGGGGACTCGTTGAGGGAGTCAGAATTGTTCCTGAGATGGGTTCCCTTCTCCCCCAGAATCATAGAAAGGTGCAGCACAGAAGGGGGTGGTCAGTTCTTTCATTTTATTCTTTTACCAAAAGAGAATTGTCACAATGCTTCCCTTTAGCGAATTCTCAATGAAGGGCCAGTCGCTAATTTACACGATGGACTTTCATAATAACGCACAGTTTTAAAAACACAAATCGGAAATAATTGTTGAATGCGAATGAACTGAAAGCTCCATCGAAAAATTCCTTCAATATTCCACAGTTATTGGAAATTGGACACTGTATTTCCAATGGAAATCGCTCGGTTTTACTATCGTTTACCTGTGTGTTGCCGAACCGGGTGCTTAACGTGGGAGGTATTAAATATAGCCGAAGGAACGGGGGGAACATCCGCTGGCATTCATTCACCCGCTCAGTCGTTTGAAGACATTCACATTTTCTCAGTTGTCTTTACACATTGTTCATAGAAAAGTTCATGTCACAAACCATCCCATCCCATCCCGTGCATTGAAATCCAGGACGAAAGGAAATAGCCATTCCCCTGCCCCAGGCTTTGATAAATTTGATGAACACGGATTTAACCACAAAACGCATTTTAAGAAAAAAATCGGAATCTGAACTAATTCGCACCAAAGAAACAGAAAAGAGTCGACTACAGATGACCTGTGTCTAGGAGAAAACTCAACATCAGTCTGAACCTTTATGTACTCTGTGAGTTTGATATGAAACAGAGAGTTCTCACAGCATTGAACCCATTTGTGGCTTATTCTGGGACACAGTTTCTCTTTACTCCCTGTGTACTTTGTCTTATGAACACTCCCCACCTCGCTCAGAGGCACAAGAGTTTAACCGGGGAGTTTTCCCCTGTGGGGTTCGAGGCTGGCTTATCACACAAGGGCTGGACTGCAATGCTCGCTGACAATAATATTCAGAGGAATCCCCACCTGTTCACCCAGTTCTTGTTTTAAATTGCCGGAGATGCGCCGAATGGCACATGCGTGTGTCACGCCGGGGGAAGACATCTTCCAGAAGACTTCTTTCATGGACTCCCGGAAATCTCTCCTCAGGAGGCAGTACAGCACTGGGTTCAGGCAACTGTTAGTGTGTGCCAGGCACACAGTGACTGGGAACACATAGGCGTGGAGAATGTAGTAGGTTTTGTCCCAGGGTACAGCGTTAAGCTTAACTAAAACCCCCCAGAAGGTGATAACGTGGTTGGGGAGCCAGCAGAGGAAGAAGGAGAGCATGACGATGGTGATAGAGCGGGTGACACGGGATTTCCTCTTGGGATTGCTGGTTCCCATGTGTTGCTGTCCAAGGAATCTGACAAGCAGCAAATAGCAGACTGAGAGGATAATCATGGGCAGGACAAAGGCCAGAGTGATCTTCTGGATGTGATAAAGAGCAAGCCAATATTGCCCATCGTCCGGGAAGTTCAGCAGGCAGAGTTTCTCTCCTGCAAACGTGCTAGCGCTGGAGAACACTGCGGTGGGCAGCGTGGCCAGACTGGCAGCGACCCAAAGGACCAAACTGACCCACTTGACGGAGCAGCAGAGCCGGTTCCCTCGGCTCTTGAGCGCCGACGCCACCGACCAGTAACGGGCGATGCCCATCGCCGTCAGGAAGAAGACGCTGGCATACATGTTCATGACGGTGACGGACAGAATGATCTTGCACATGGCATTGCCGAAGGGCCAGCTGAAATCCAGCGCCGTGTCCACCGCCCAGAAGGGCAAGGTGAGCACGAACTGGAAGTCGGTGACCGCCAGGTTGAGGATGAAGAAGTTGATGGTGGAATTCTTGCGCCCTTGCTTCATCCTCATGAGGAAGAAGACCAGCAGGTTGCCCACCAGGCCAATGGCACACACTATGGAGTAGGTGATGGAAATGCTGATCCTCAGGGCCGGGGAGCCATCCCCGGGGATGTCAATGTCGTACAGGTTGTAGCTCTGTGGCCCCAGCATCAAGGTGGAATTGTAAATCCTCGCACTCGCATTCAACGTGAAATCATCCATCCTCCCCGTTAACCCACTGCTGGCGATTGCATCCACTGGCACCAAGTTCATTCCTGGGATCATATCACTTTCTGGAAAAGTTCACCAACTTAACCCATTCACCATACCCAGATTAGAAATGTCATCAGAGAATCTTTCTTTTAAAGATTGAAGATGTGAAGCTTCAGTGTGACCCTCTCACTCACTCTCTGCTCTGAAGGATGATCCATTGCAGCCTGACGCTGCTTCCTGCTCCTCTGCTTCGGAGACAACTTGCATCATCCGTTTCAATCAACCAACCTGGGCGGCCCACCCCTGCACTCTCCCATTCGCCTGTCCTCGGAGTCTTCTCCTTTCTAAATGGCCGTTGGAAATGTCAATCAAAGGACTTGGCCAGGGAGGGTGGGGCAGGCCGGTGCCTGCGAGTCTGCGCACTGCCGCTCTCCAAGGTGCTGAAAGCCAGAAGGTGCCTTTGGAGCAGAGAAATTGCACCAGGACAGAGTCAGGGAACTAACAGGGCAGAGCCAGGGAACTAACAGAGCAGAGCCAGGACAGAGCCAGGGAACTAACAGGGCAGAACCAGGGAACTAACAGAGCAGAGCCAGGGAACTAACAGGGCAGAACCAGGGAACTAACAGAGCAGATCCAGGGAACTAACAGGGCAGAGCCAGGACAGAGCCAGGGAACTAACAGGGCAGAGCCAGGGAACTAACAGGGCAGAGCCAGGACAGAGTCAGGGAACTAACAGGGCAGAGCCAGGGAACTAACAGGGCAGATCCAGGGAACTAACAGGGCAGAGCCAGGACAGAGCCAGGGAACTAACAGGGCAGAGCCAGGACAGAGTCAGGGAACTAACAGGGCAGAACCAGGGAACTAACAGGACAGAGCCAGGGAACTAACAGGACAGAGCCAGGGAACTAACAGGGCAGAGCCAGGGAACTAACAGGGCAGAGCCAGGGAACTAACAGGACAGAGCCAGGGAACTAACAGGACAGAGCCAGGGAACTAACAGGACAGAGCCAGGACAGAGCCAGGGAACTAACAGGGCAGAGCCAGGACAGAGCCAGGGAACTAACAGGGCAGAGCCAGGGAACTAACAGGACAGAGCCAGGGAACTAACAGGGCAGAGCCAGGGAACTAACAGGACAGAGCCAGGGAACTAACAGGACAGAGCCAGGGAACTAACAGGGCAGAGCCAGGGAACTAACAGGACAGAGCCAGGGAACTAACAGGACAGAGCCAGGGAACTAACAGGGCAGAGCCAGGGAACTGATCCCTCCAACTGCATGCAGCCAATGTGTGCAGCTTCGCATAGAATTGGACAACAGGCTGGCTTGTCTTTGCAGTCTTTAGTTTTGTGAGATGATTATTATGTATTGAGATATAAGTCGTGCTTGGTAAGGAACGTGTAAAACATTCTGATTCCTTCAGTGTCCCAGACTTCCATCACTTCACCATCGGTAACAATGCCCTCAGCCCCATCCCAACTCCTTGCAAACTCTCCACCGTACTTTCCCCTCAAAATCCACCTGTCTGGCTAAACCTTTGTTCATCCGACCTGATCTGACTCGTCATCTAATTCTATTTCGTAAAAAATAATTCTGTTTTGTATTGCGAAGGACCTCGGCTGTTTAGAGTTAGAGTGTTTCCGATGTTAGAATTGCTACATAAATGAAAGCTCTTGCTCTTGGTGAAACGGGATTCTCCTGTGTAAGGATGACACCACTAAATTTAAAATTGGGTTGCAGTGTATGTGTGTGAATGCACCCGAGTGTGGTAATTAAGTTTGGTGAATTTCAGATGCGGATATCTGTGTGGAAATTTATTGCCACGATTATAGACATCTGGATCAAGGGAAGAAAGGGGAAGGGGCGGCTGTGTTGCTCAGAGGAGACCATTGCAGTGTTAGACAAAGAGGATGTTCCAGAAGGGTTAATTAAGGACAGAATCTATTTGCTTCGAGCTAAGGAGCAAAGGGCGGCACAGTACTTAGCCCTGCTATCTTACAGAGACCCGGTTCGATTCCCGGCTTGGGTCACTGTCTGTGCGGAGTCTGCACGTTCTCCCTGTGTCTGCGTCGGTTTCCTCCGGGTGCCCCGGTTTCCTCCCACATTCTGAAAGATGTGCTGATTAGGTACTTTGACCCGAACAGGCGTCGGACTGTGGCGACTAGGGCAATTTCACTGTAATTTCATTGCAGTGTTAACGTAAGCCTATTTGTGACTAATGAATAAACTACTTTTACATATCGGTAGCACAGTGGTTAGCACTGCTGCCTCACAGCCCCAGGAACCTGGGTTCGATTCCTGGCTTGTGTCCCTGTCTGCACGTTCTCCCTGTGTCTGCGTGGGTTTCCTTGCGTGCTCCGGTTTCCCCCCACAATCCAAAGATGTGCAGGTTAGGTTAATTGGCCATACTAAATTGCCCCTTAGTGTCCCGGGATGTGTATGTTCAAGGGATTGGCGGGGTAGACATGTGGGCTTTTGGGAATAGGGCCTGGGTGGGATTGTTGTTGGTGCAGGCTTGATGAGCTGAATAGTCTCCTTCTGCACTGTCGGTATTGTATTGTACGGAACAAATAATGTGGAATTATGTTACCAAGTGTAGTGTTTGGGCCATTAATTAGTGGGGAAAATGTTGAAGAATGAATTTTCAAGGAAATTACAGTTAGTTATAACGGGACTTTAATTATCTGAATATATACTGTCTTAGTGAGTCATATTATAATAGGATAAAAGACACAGAGGGGCAAGAGTTGTGTGTTCAGGAGACTTTTCCACAGCAATATGTTTTTTGCACAATGATAAAGTAGACACTGCTGGACCTGATTCTTGGGAATGAGCTGGCCAGGTGGATTAAGTGTCAGCAGGGGGAAGTTTAGGGGATAGTTCTTATTGTATCATAAAGGTTTAGTTAGCTATGAGAAAAGGAGCAGGTCAGAGTAAGAATAATTAACTCAGAGAAAGTCAACTTCAATAGGGTAAGAATTGATCTGACCCAGATAAATTGGCATCACAGATTAGCAGGAAAGGTTATAACTGAACAACGGGCTGCATTTAAAGAATAGACAGTTCAATGCAGTCAAGGTATCTTCCCAGAAAGGGGAAAGACAGGGCAAAAAGAAAACCTTAGAGCTCCCTGGATGGTGTAAGAGATAGAGATTAAAATGAAGTGGAAAAGTGTGCTTATGATAGATATCAGGTGGATAATGCAATTGTGAACTGGGCTGAATATAAAAGATTTAGAGGGGGATTGAAAAGCAAAAAGAAAGCCAAAAGAAAATTTGAAGAAATTGGTAGCTAGCATAAAAAGGAATTCCAAAATCTTCTGAAGGCATATAAATAACAAAAGCATGGTAAAAGGAGCAATCGGGTTGATCAGACCCCAGAAAGGGAATTTACGCATGGAGACAGGGGGCATGGCTAAGGTGTTAAATGAAGCTTTGTGTCTGTTTTTACGTAGTAACAAGATGCTTCTCAAGTCATGGTGAAGAAAGGAGGTAGTTCAGACCCTTGAATGGTTTAAAATTGATGAAGATTTATTGGAAAGGTTGTCTGTACTTCAAGTTGCTCAGGCACCCAATGAGTTGCATCCAAAGATATTGAAGGAAGCGAGAATGGAAATTGTGGAGGCACGGGCCACAACTTTCCAATGTTCCCTAGACTCAGGGATGGTGCCAGAGGACTGGAGAATCACAAATGCTTCATCCTTATGCAAAAAGAGTGTAAAGGTAAGGGCAGTAACTACAAGCTGGTCAGTTTAACCTCGGTTAAATGTATTCACCCCAAGTAGTAATCTGTCTTCCTATTATTGCTACCAAAGTGGATTACCTCATATTTATCCACATTATACTGCATCTGCCATGCAGATGCTTACACAATCAGCCTGTCCAAATCACACTTAAGCATCTCTAAATCCTCCTCACAGCTCACTCTCCCACACAATTTTATATCATCTTGCAAATCTGGAGATAATACATTCAGTTCCCTCTTCCAAATCATTAATATATAATGAGTACATTAGGGATCCTAGCACAGATCCAAGCGAAATGCCACTCGTCACTGGCCAATCAAAAAAGACCCATTTATGCTGACTCTTTGCTTTCTATCCATCCCAAGACATTATTTGCAATCCCATGTGCTTTAACTTTACATAATAGCCTGTTACGTGAGACCTTGTCGAAAGCCTCCTGAAAGTCTAAATGAACCACATCCGCTGGTTCTCCTCGGTCAACTCTTTGCGTTACATCCTCAGAAAATTCCAATAGATCTGTCAAGCATGATTTCCCTCTTGTAAATCCGTGCTGACTTTGTATGATTATGCTACTGCCTTCCAAGTGCCAAGTTATGAAATCCTTGATAATGGACGATAGTAGCTTCCCCAGTACTGATGTTAGGCTCACTGGCCTATAGTTCCCTGTTTTCTATCTACCTCTCTTTTTGAATAGTCATGAATCATTGAAAACAGCAGGACAGGTTGGGAGAGTTGAGCTTAAATGACTGAGGACCTGCTTGTATTGGGTAGTTCACTAAAATTAAAAACAACTTTAATACAAGTGAAAGGAGGTCAGTCAATATGAAAAAATATATAGACTGCAGGTATGCCACAAGAAAGCATATTATTTGGGAAATAATATTTTACCTTAGGTTGCAATTAAATTGATTTCAATTCTGCAGTCAACATGGAGATATGTACAACATTTCCTTTCAAAGCCTGGGGTTAGAAGATAAACACTCTCCTCATAGAAGAGAATTCCATCAATAATCTTATTATTCTATATAATGAGCTGCGTTATATTGCAAATGTTATCCTGTAGCTCCAATGAAATGAGAAGCATAGGTAGCATACTGGTCAGCACTATGGCCTCATAGTGCCAGGGACCCAGGTTCAATTCCTGGTTTGGGTGACTTTAAACAGTAAAAAGTGGTCAGTGCAACAAGAGCCGGATAATGAGCAAAGAACTAGAAACGTGTTGTCTGAGCAGCTTCTGTGAACAAAGCAGGACTGCATTGTCAATATGTGCTGCATTGTCCGTGTGTTCCAACTCACAGAGAAATCTTTTCCAGTTGAAACATAATTCCGATTTTGACTTTCCAGTGAGTGCTATGGATTGATGAAAGGTTTAGCAAAAGGTCACTGTGAGGATTTAAGAAGGTTTTAGGCGGTGGTGGGGGGGTTGGGGGGGTGTCAGCTGATGTAACCGTAGGGGCGGCTGTGTTCCTGTGAGCTGTGGAGTTATTCATCTTTTAATCCTTTTTTAAATTTCAAAGCACAACAAATTATTATTTAATCCTGATGTGTATAAGGAACCCATATTTGTTTCCTATGAAGGCACAGACCTTAAAGGGTTTTTTTTATCTTGTTGGGAGGAGAAGGATTGTATCTCCACAAGATACCCTGTGGATGGATGTTTTGACAATTCTTCTTCTCCTTGTCAATAGGGTTTTATTGGTAGAAACTGGTTTATGTTTTTCGCTGAAGTGGAGCCTGGTTGTTGCATCTGATATAGCTGGAGAGGAGGGAGGTGTGTTGTGTTGTGAGCCCAGGTGAGGTGTACAAATCATTGGCTTACTGGTTCCTGTGTACGGGAGTGTACACTGAGATGGCAAGTGTTGTACTGATGGCAGTATGCTGGTGTTAAAGTTATCCTTTCATTGCTTGGAGGTGCTGGGATGTTCAGTTAGACCCTGGTTGGTTGCATATTACCCTATAATGGATCCCACATATTGTGTAGCTCTGTTCCTGCTAACCTGTGGAGGAGGGTGTGAATCATGGGGCCATGTGCTCTTGGTTTTATCCTGTTATCTTGAGACCTCCATGCTTTCTGGTATTCTTTCGTTATCCATACAAGAGGATATATTGATGACAGCAATTGCAAGGACTGATTTGTATGAATATGCGCTGGTCTTTTCTGTATATGTATGTGGAGTAATGATTACTCTGTACAGTGCTAAATTTTAGGCATTTGTTGTGTTTTGGGTAAAGTGGAAAGTTCTCAATAAAAACATGTTTTTTTTTAAAAAGGTTTAAATTTATTTTATACAAAAATAAAGTTCCAAAACTTTAAAAATGTTTGAATATCAAAGATAACTGACATGCCTAAAGCTTCTCACATAGTGATGTATTAGATGAGAAGATTGAAACATGACATGTAGTGAGTACTGCAAAATGAAATTAGAACATGCTGAAAATACTCAGCAGGCTTGGCATTGATTAAGTCCGGTCAATGGCTTTTCATCCTATCTCTGTCATCTCTCCTAGCCCTATTCAGCTTGAGATTTATGTACACTTCCAATTCTGGCTCCTGTATAGTTTCCTTCACTCAACCCATTGGAGGCCAAACCTTCAACTTTCTGTACCTTAGAATCTAGAATTCTCTTCCTAAACCTCTCCACATCTCTTGGCTCCTTTAATTCATTCCTTAAAAGTTACCAAGCTTTTGTTAACCGGTCCTAAGAAAGCCCATCAACGCCTCCACTTTCTCAAGAAGCTAAGGAAATTTGGCATGTCCACTATGGCTCTTACCAATTTTCACAGATGCAGCATAGAAAGCAACATTTCCAGATGTATCACAGCTTGGTTTGGCTTCTGCTCTGACCAAGACTGCAAGAAACTATTAAGAGTTGTAAATGTAGTCCAGTCCATCACACAAACCAGCTTCCCATCCATTGACTCCATCTACACTTCCTGCAGCCAGCAGAATCAAGGATCCCCACACACCCTAAACATTCTCTCTTCCACCTTTTTCTGTTGGGAAAAAGATAGAAATGTCTGAAAACACTAGTTGGTAAGTGTATTTAAATAATTATAGGTTTCATAAAAACATAGAAAATATGAGCAGGAGGAGGCCATTCGGCCCTTGGAGCCTGCTCCATCATTCATTGTGCTCATGGCTGATCATCCAACCCAAAAGCCTGATCCCACCTTCCCCCCATATCTTTTGATCCCCTTCACCTCAAGTGCTATATTTAATTGCTTCTTGAAAACATACAATGTTTTGGCCTCAACTACTTTCTGTGTTGGTAATTACAGGCTGACCACTTTCCGGATGAAGAAATTTCTCCTCATCTCTATCCATAATGATCTATCCTGTATCCTCAGACTGTGACCCTGTTTTGGACACCCCTACTATCAAGAACATCCTTCTTGCACCTGCCCTGTCTAGTCCTGTTCGAATTTTATAGGTTTCTATGAGATCCGCCCCCCCCGCTTCATTTTTCTGAAGTCCAGTGAATACAATCGTAACCGATTCAATTTCTCTTCAAATGTCAGTCCTGCCGTTCCAGGAGTCAGTCTAGTAAACCTTCTATGCACTGTCTCTGGAGCAAGAACATCCTTCCTCACATAAGGAGACCAAATCTGCGCACAAAATTCCATGTGTGGCCTGGTATAATTGTAGCAAGACATCCCTGCTCCTGTACTCAAATCGTATCGGAATACTGGCCAACAAAGTATTTGCCTTTTTTACTGCCCGCATATTTCAGTCTATATATATTAGCAATCAATATAGTTAATTGGCAGCCTTCTGTCTTATAAGGCAATGTTTTGTGCTGTGGCGGCCAACTGTCTGTTAGATATCGTCTGTGTGTGTCTCAGGAGACCCACTCTAACACAGCAGACTCTGCCACAGACAAAGGCTGAGAAGATGCACAGTTCACTGGTCTCTGTTTTCTCTTGGCCCACTTTTTGGTCAGCTGAGCTATAGAGGTTGTAGTCATCAACATCTGCCAGTTGTCAGTGTCAATGCCTGGCACCTTCCTATCTCTCTGGTGGGTGTCCCCATGGTGGAGGTATAGATGCCCAGGATTGGTCATTGATTGTCAAACTGTCTCCACGCCTTCACAATTTTCTCCAGGTGAAGGTACGAAAACAAAATATGGAGTTTGGTAATCATTTGGAGAGACACAAATGGCAGAGAATTGTCTCTGCAATTTTACACCAAAATATTTGATATTCTGTCCCTTTGAGTACAACTTGCTGACAGAGATTGAAGAATTGGAACATCATTGTAGAGAATTTGGGTATGTGCAAATAATCACTGTTTCGAGTGGTATCCACAATAGCACAGAGCATTTTCACCCAAGCACCTTTCATCTTAAAGGAGTACTTAAACCTTTTTATCCAAAATATGAGGGAATTCCCCCCTCATGTGTGTTCTATAGGAGTGCTGCCCCCTCTCAACCTGTCTGCACCCTGATGGTGTAAAGGTCAAACTTTCATTTGTTTTTGTAGCTAATCACACATCACCAGAGACTTTACACCACATCAGGCATAGCCACACTCATACAAACCAAGGGTTAATTTAGCCCACTTAGCCTCAAATTTAGCATGGCCAATCCACCTAACCTGCACATCTTTGGATTGTGTGAAGAAACCTGAACACCCAGAGGAAACCCACACAGACATGGGGAGAATGTGCAAACTCCACACAGACAGTGACCCCAGGGCAGAGATGAACCCAGGTCCCTGGTGCTGTGAGATTGCTGTGCTAACCATCGTGCTGCCCTGACAAGAGTGTTATCTTCATTAAACCTGAGAGGCCTGTGAAATAAAATGCAGTTGGCTCAGATCCTATTCCCACCTTGCCAGCTGATTGCTATAAAAGCAAACTGTTCTGCCTGATATAAAACACATGTAGAGCTGCATATTCCCCAACTGAGGCTTAAGGCACTCTAAGCACACACTCAAAATTGGGACTGCATGCTTGGGAGTGATTCCACGGCATAATTTAATCAAAGAATGGTTTGTACTTAATCATAGGTATCTGGCAGTAATTGCAAAGTGGCAGTCTGGTCACGTTTAATACCACACCAATCCCAAATCCAACCAGATATTTATCCATATTTATTAAGGAATTGAGCGACCAGCTTTAGCTGCTTCTGATGCTTGTCTGATCCACGTATCCACTTTCCATGGGAAAATATTTCTTCTCAGCTATTGTTGCATCTGTAGTCTGCTAGTTCTGTGCTCAGGATTAAACTACGAAGCATGAAGGAAGATTAAAATTAGTAGCCACAGGTGTGAATTTGTGTTAACTCAGTGTGAACTAAGAAATCAGATCAATGATTGTGGACCTCTGTTGGGTACGATACACACAGAAGAACTGGAGGAAGTTAGGCAGTTAAACATATCCGATGTCAACATAAACTGTTCCAATAGTCCTGTCATTTACAAAACATATTAGACTCCAGAGGTTTAATGATTGCCTGTTGCCCATCGTGCAACATTCACTTTTCAAAATGTCTCGCTCCCTAAGCTGTTGGCACCTTGCTGGACTGTGTTTTGAAATGCTTCTTCCGTTAGCTTAGTCTAAGCTTATCTCCCCTTGCATTGGTTGCACAGTGAGAGGAAAATTGAAAGAAAGGAAAAGATCAATTTTAAGGGTGTCACAATAAAAGATGCGAGCAGGTGGAAAAATACAGGGGATGATTTTACCAGATCGTCACAGTGCTACAGCAGTAGTGCCCCTACAGCTCAGGAGCTGGCTTCCCAACATTCCATCCACTCATCCTATTGGCAAGAATCACACTTTGCCTCATTTCTTCTAAGTGCTGTAAGATAGCATCAGGGTGCAATTCTCACCAAAGGATGTGTGCGTGCAAGCCCAATGGGCCAAATGGCCTCCTTCTGCACAAAGGGTTCTATGAAATGTGTGCCATGTTAATTTTAGTTCTCTCTTTCCTTTCCCTCTTCAGAAGTGCACCGTCTACAAATAGAGACTCTCTGTTATTCTGCTGAACGTAAGAACGGGATATAGTGCTTGGCTCATCGATCGACAATTCTGATGTGCCATAGCGAAAAATTGCACCAACCTCCTCAGAAGACAAACACCGGACACAACTGGCTGAGTACCCTTCATCATCCAGTATTTCCGTGGAGCGGAGGAACAATGGCATCTTCTTCGGAGCCTTCAAAATGTCATCGATGAAGGCGAACATCTGGCCATGGCCATCTCCACACCCCCAACAACTGCTTTCAAACAACCGCGCAATCTCAAACAGACCATTGTTCACAGCAAACTACCCAGCCTTCAGGAGCACAGGGATCACAACACCACACAACCCTGTCAAGGCAACATCTGCAAGACATGTCGGATCATCGACATAGATGTCATCATCTCACATGAGAACACCATCCACTAGGTACACGGTACATACTCTTGCAACTTGTAATGGACTTTCACTTTGTTGCTGCAGTTTTGTGAGGTAACTTGAAGCCTTCTGATTATGTTAGAAACTTGTAACTTTCCAACATAGCTGTTGTTTTATGTACTTGTTGCTGTGCTCACTTTTTAAAGTATTTTATTATGTGCATGCTGATACGCTACAGGAAAGGGTGTTCTTGGAGTCGGTGCAGGGGAGATTCACTAGGTTGATTCTGGAGTTGAGAGGGTTGACTTATGAGGGGTGACTGAATGGACTGGGGCTATACTCATTGGAATTTAGAAGAATGAGGTGAGATCTTATAGAAACATATAGAATCATGAAGGGAATATATAAGACAGAAGCAGGGAGGTTGTTTCCACTGGCAGGTGAAACTAGAACTGTGGAGCATGGCCTCAAAATAAGGGACAGCAGATTTAATACTGAGTTGAGGAGGAACTTCTTCATGCAAAGGGTTGTGAATCTGTGGAATTCCCTGCCCAGTGAAGCAGTTAACGCTACCTCATTGAATGTTTTTAAGGCAAAGATAGGTAGGTTTTTGAACAGTAAAAGAATTAAAGATTATGGTGAGTGGGTGGGTAAGTAGAGCTGAGTCCACAAAAAGATCAGCCACAATCTTACTGAATGGTGCAGCAGGTTTGAGGGGCCAAATGGCCTACTTCTGCTCCTAGTTCATATTTTCTTAAGGGATAGAAAGGCCCCTGACACTTTTCTTTAGCTCTTTACACATTACACCATCTTTCGGTTGGTGTGGTGGGAGGTTCAGAAAGAGAGAGAGAGAGAGGAAGCATGCACATAATAAAATACTTTAAAAAGTGATCACAGCAACAAGTACATAAAACAACAGCTGTGTTGGAAAGTTACAAGTTTCTAACATAATCAGAAGGCTTCAAGTTACCTCACAAAACTGCAGCAACAAAGTGCAAGTCCATTACAAACCCAGTATGAACTCTTTGACTTTGTTACATCATAACTCACTCCATGGACCTTTTAGTAGAGTATGGATCATATTTTTAATGGTGTATCTTAATGGTCATGAAAGCTGGGGATGTTAGTGGGGAGAACCAAAGACAGATATCAAATATTTTAGTGTGTATTGAGTCAGTAGATCACAAGTCACATGCAGAACTTTAGAACTTTTATTCTTGGGATGTCTTCATCGCTGACATTTATTGCCATTCCCCATTACAAACATACAAAATAGAAGAAAGAGTAGGCCATTCAGACCCTTGAGACTGCTCCCCCATTCAATTAGATCATGGCTGATCTGTTTGTGTTGAGTTCCACGTTCCCATCTATCTTGATAACCTTTGGTTCCTTTACCCAACAAGATTCTACCTACCTCCTCGTTAAAAATATTCAATGACCCTGCCTGCCTCTGCCTTATGAAGCAGACAGTTCCAAAGTTACACAACCCTCAGAGAAACAAACTCTCCTCATCTCCGTCCTAATAAGGGCAATTCCTAATTTAAAAAAATGTCTCCGAGTTCTGGACTCACCCTGAAGAGGTAACGTTCTTTCTACATCCACCTTGTCAATACTGTTCAGCATTTTATATACTTCAGTTAAGTTACATGCCCCCACTCTTCTAAACTCCAGTTTCCTCAAGAAGATGGTTTAATATAACAAAGTGACTTGCGACACTACCTCGAAAGGAAGTTAAGAGTCAAGTGTGATGGTGTGAGACCGGTGTTCCATGAAGGCTCAGACAGGGTAAGGACGACAGGTTTCCTTCCCTACAAGACAACTGGATTTCTATAACAATCCCATAGCTAACATCAATGACCATCATGTACCATCCTTGTTGCAGAGCCGTGGAAAACATTACATACTTCTTTATTTAATTTATTATTGTCATATATATTAGTATACAGTGAAAAGTATAGTATCTTACATGCTATATAGGCAAGGAATAACATACATAGAGAAGGAAAGGAGAGGGTACAAGATGTAGTGTTAAAGTCATAGCTAGGGTGTAGAAACAGATCAAGTTAATATGAGGTAGGTCCATTCAAAAGTCTGACAGCAGCAGGGAAGAAGCTGTTTTTGAGTTGGTTGGCCTCAGACACTCCAGTCATTGCATCAAACATCACAGTTAGTCAGACATTCGCACATCTTAACAACAATACCCGGAGTATATTAATATATTTCCATTATGTAATATTTTCAGACATTTCACTATGTGAGGCGTGCAAGATAAATGCAAGTTCTTGTTCTCAGAGCTTGTACCAGGGTGACACGCTGCTGAAGTGAAACAGTTTCCTCTCTTCCTGCGAAGTTGGAGAACGTGGATGTTCAGATATTGCTGGTTCACTGCTGAGCACAGTGCCCAGTATCTCTTATGCAGCTTGATGTTTCTGACACAGTCGATAGGTGTTCCTCCTGTTGCAGGCACGTAAGTTAGACCAATTCCCATTGGGAAGCACGTTGGTATCAGAGCAGTGGTAATGCAGAAAAAGTAATTAAAAATTACAGGAATCTAACAGCCAATCAGGAAAAAAAGTACATTTGAAAGATGATAAATAGTTGGGAACTATCATAATATACTTACGTCTAATATTAATCTGTCCTTTTCATGGTCTTCAATTGTTTACCCTTGCTTAGCAATCATTTACAATAGGGATCCCATACTCAGTTGATGCAGATGCTAATGCAATGGCCTGTCATTCCAAAACGAATATTAAAATAAAATTAAATGCCCATCTATTACTAACTGGGTGCGGTTGTCAGAGAATGTGACAAGGCCAAGACTTCATCACTTTTCAGTATCTGGCTGCTTCAATATGGCTGGAAAATTTGGACAGTAATGGAAAGAATTTCCCTCCTGAGTGATGCCAAGATTGTATTGGTGGTTAGTATCCAAACTCAAGCTAGGCAGGTAATGAAGAATAGAACATGAAGCTTAGTCTTTATTCACTCACAAGATTTTATTTACAGAGAGACACAAATCACATGGGACTAGCACATCTTCCATAAACATTCATTCTCCCCCTCCACAGTAGCATCAACATCAACAAGGCTCCTTAGGCAGCATCTTCCAAACCCAAAGCCACTGTCCATCTAGAAGGACAGGGGCAGCAGACACACGTGAACACCACCACCTGCATATTCCCCCCAAAACATTCATCATCCTGGCATGGAAATATATCGCCCTTCCTTCACTGTCGCTGGATCAAAATCCTGGAATTCCTTCCCTAGCAGCACTGTGAGTGTATCTACACCACAGGGGCTGCCTTGGCTCAAGAAGGCAGTTCACCACCACCTTCTCAACGGGCAATTAGAGACGGGTAATAAATGCTGGCTTAGCCAGGGATGCCCACATCCCATAAATGAATAAAAAAAGCCCCTTCAACCTGTTTGTGTGTGTTTTTTATACGGTGTTTGTGTGAGCAGAACACCAGTGAATTCCCAATTAATACTCATCACCCAAATACAATTAACACACAATTAATATACAATTAATAGTTAGTGCTGAATTCCATCCAACTGAACAGGACTGAGGTTCCAAGCTGCCTCAGTGATACTGCGTGGAGCTGCTGCCAACTCTTCAGACACTTAATCACTGGCAGAGCTGCTGAAAAACTAGAATTCAAGATAATAGATATAACCGGGCAAACACTTACAGGGGAGAACATTTACAGGGCAAGGAGGAAAGAAGTGAGCATTGGGTTTAATTGGACAGCTCTTTCAAATGGCTAGCTTTCTCCTAATGCTGCCAGATTTTATGGTTGACGCAGAATCAGACATTCTGTTCTGAAAATATAAATGCAGAAAGTCTCAATTCCATCTGATTCAACTCAAAAGACACTTTTGATGTAACATTGACTTACAAAATAACACGTTAAGTGTAGAACAGCCACCATAGCATGTGGTATGAGTACAGTTTCTGGACATCTTGTCTGTCTTTTAACTATAGGTCCATGAGTGACCTGCACACAATTAACCCATACAATGGTTTGGATGAATGACTCATTGTTACTTCTTTATCTACGTGTCATCTGAAAAACCTGATACCCATTGCAATGAGGATTGTGATCCCCAGAGTGTCTGCAGTGACCTGGAAGGTCAGATTATAGGGATTAAAGATTTAGTTCCTTCTGGTAAGAACTAGTTAATTTGTCCCTGTTAAAATTGCCCATCCGGTTATAATCAGGTGGGCTAATAGTCAGGGAGGAACAGAATTCAAAATTTAGCATTTCACATGCCAGAAAATAAAATACATGCATTTGGGAGGATTGGTGGGTGCTGGTCTACTCTACTGGAAAATGCTCTTAAAGAAAGGAAGTTTTGGCCACACACGTAGAGCAGAAGAACCTCTTATGAAGCCTAATAAATTTGACACAAGTTTGGGGTTTGAGGAATTCTGTCTGTGAACATGGCAGACTGATTATAATACAAGGGAGCAGATAAATCACAAATCTGGGTGTGGATCCATGTACAACAACAGTGGTGAGTGCGAGGTACCCCCCAAACCATTCACCACACTGACTTGGAAAAGATCACCGTTCATTCATTGTCGCCGGTTCAAATTCATGGAATTCCCTCCCCAACAGCAACGTGGGTGTACCTACACCACATGGACTCTGGTGGTTCAAGAAGGCAGCTCACCATCACCTTCTCAGTGGCAAATAGGGATGGGAAATAAATGCTGATCTAGCCAGTGTTTCCATGAATGATTAAAAAATATATATCAGCATAAGTTACTCACCTGCAAGATGGATTAACAGATACTGTGTTTATGATTAACTTGAACATTATTTGGCTTTAGTTGCCAAATGCTATTTTGGAACATCTATTAGCATAGATATATTATATTTAAAAAGACAATTTTTCCATGATTAATGTGTATGTCCACAATTATGTGTAAACACATCATATTGTAATGATATCCTCCTACCAGCAGAGGTGCTGCAGCCTCTATTTTTTCATTGAAAAGTCCAGATAAGGAGCTAAGATCCACAGTGCAAAACACAATCAAAATTGGAAAGAGAGATTGAAGTAAATGAGGATAATAGGAATAAAATATTAGGTTTGGTAAGTCTATATATGGTTGGGGTTAGGAATCATAGAATCCTACAGTGCAGATGGAGGCCACACGGCCCATCTAGTTTGCACTGACCACAATTCCACCCAGGCCCAGGATTGCTATCCCATGCATTTACCCTAACTAGTCCCCCTGACATTAAGGATCAATTTAGCATGGCCAATCCATCCGATCTGCACATCTTTGGACTGTAGGAGGAAACCGGAGGAAACCAACACAGACGTGTGGAGAATGTGCAAACTCCACACAGACGGTGACCCAAATTGGGACTCAAACCCAGGTCCCTGCCTCTGTGAAGCAGCAGTGCTAACCACTGTGCCACCATGTGGGAGTTCTATAATTACTAAGTCCTTGAGTTAGAGCAGAAGATGGTGCAATGAGAATTAATTTTAGCATAGCGAGCATGCAGAGAGAAAGCAAATATATTTCTTAGAGAGATGAGAAATATCCAGAGGAGCACTGATTATGATCTGTACAAGAGCAGGTCAAAGGCTAGGAATCCTGCGGCAAGAATAACCCACCTCCTGACTCCCCAAAGCTTGTCCACCATTTACAAGGCACAAGCCAGGAGTGTGATGGAATACTCTCCACTTACCTGGATGAGTGCAGCTCCAACAACATTCAAAAAGCTCAACAGCGTCCAGGACAAGCAACAAGCAACCTGCTTGTTAGGTACCCCTTTCACAAATATTCACTTCCTCCATCACTGGTGAGCAGTAGCAGCCATTTTGCCATGTACCAGATGTGCTGCAGCAACTCACCAAGGCTCCTTTGACAGCATCTTCCAAATCCATGACCACTACAATCTAGAAGGACAAGGGCACAGATACATGGGAACACCACCATCTGTAAGTTCCCTTCCAAGCCATTCACCATCTTAACTTGGAAATATATCACCATTCTTTCATTATCACTAGGTAAAAATTGTGGAACTTCCTCCTTAACAGCACTGTGGGTGTACCTACACCTCAGTGGCTGCAGCAGTTCAGAAAGACAGCTCACCACCATCTTCTCAAGCGCAGTTAGGGATGGGCAATAAATGCTGATCTAGTCAATGACGTCCATATCCGCAAAGGCCATTAGTGAACCAGATGAGTTTTCCTGACAATTGACAATGGTTTCATGGTCATCAGTAGATTCTTAATTCCAGATATTTTTTATTGAATGCAAATCCCATCTGCCATGGTGGGGTTCGAACCCAGATCCCCAGAACATTAGTTGAGTTTCTGGATTAACAGTCCAGCAAAATACCTCTAGGCCATCGCCTTAAAACTTAACCAGCCAACCTCTCCTTTGAGCATATGTCTTAATTTTTCTAAAAGCTAAATATTGTGGGTTCTGTGGTCTGACAGAAAAATAGAAAATGCTGGAAAATCTCAGCAGGTTTGACAGTATCTGTGGGGGAGAAAATAGAACCAACATTAAAAACATTGGCTCTATTCTCTCCCTGACAGATGCTGTCAAACTCTGCTGAGATTTTCCAGCATTTCCTGCCCCAATTTTTATCCCACTTGCAGCATTGTATTTCACAATCTTCTTTTGAAGAGTCCTGGGGGGATGCTTTAAGTATAAGATGCTGTACAGTTGGTAAGGTCAATAGTGAGAGAGCTTACAACCTCCAGTGAGTAATCAGGGGAACATGGCCTTCAATTTAAGTTCAGAAATTTGACAATGGGGTAAGGTGGGGAGGGGGGTATCAAGAAACATTTCTTCACACATACAGGAGGGAAAGTCTAGAACTATATCCCCCCGGAGTTGTTGAGGTCAACTGAAAATTTCAACACTGAGATTGTTAGATCATAGAATCCTACAGTGCGGAAGGAGGCCATTGGGCCCATCAAGTCTGCACTGATCACAATCCCACCCAGGCCGTCTCCCCACAAACCTTTGCATTTACCCTAGCTAGTCCCCTTGATACTAAGAGGCAATTTACCATAGCCAATCCACCTAATCTGCACATCTTTGGAGAGTGGAAGGAAAGCGAAGCACCCGAAGGAAACCCATGCAGACACGGGGAGAATGTGCAAACTCCTAACAGTGACCCAAGCCAGGAATTAAACCCAGATCCCTGGTGCTGTGAGGCAGTAGTGCTAACCACTGTGCCACCCAATCTTTGTCAGGTGGGTAGATCTTTGTTAAGTAGGTGGATTTAAGATACAGATGATCTAACTGAATGGTAGAACAGGCTCAAGGGTTAGAACTGGCTACTTCCTGTTCCTATGTTTATACAATTTTAGGATCACTCATCTGCCCTGTGAAATTAATGCCACTTAATGTCCAGATGGGATGGCAAAATGAAACACTCCCACATCAAACAAAATCAATCGTCTGTGCACCAACAACGTCTCACATGCACGATTGCGATTCTTATAAACTCGTAACTGCCAAAATAGTTCTGATTTAATTAATCTGAGACTATAACAATTTAAAATCTTTATATCCATGAAGCATTCTGCTCAGGGAATCACTGCTGTTACATCCTCTGTCTGAGGCTAGAACTCTCCATTCACCTGACGAAGGGGCAAACCCCGAAAGCTTGTGAGTTTCCTATCAAATAAATTGTTTGGACTTAAACCTGGTGTTGTCAGACTTCTTACAGGGAATCACCCAACAGGATCCATCATCTCCTTTTCCCACAAGACCTTTAGCTTGTTGGGTATAGACCACTGTCCAATGGACATGTAGTCAAAGTTGAGGGAATGGACAGGGTCTCGGTTTAACATCTCACCTGAAAGACAGCGCCTCTGACAGAGCAGCACTCCCCTCAGTGCCAAACTGGAGGGTCAGTCTGGATTTTGTGCTTTATAAAGTGACATAACTTTTAGCAACGGGGTCGTAATCGAGGATAAGTCTCAAAAAAATGGCACGAGTCTTTATCACGTCCATTCTGTTATCCCACTGTCTAATTAGCTGCCGTCCTGACATCCGCCACTATGTGGCTCCCAAACACAAGGTGAAAAAGTCTATATTTGTTTAACAGAATGTCCCAGGCAGTGAATGTGGAGCAAACTCTTTGGCTTTGTCCACAAACTCCCAAATAACTTCTCAGAAACCAAAAATTATTTATATATAAAAAAGGACTCTTTGGATAATCTTAAAATGACGTTTCAGATCCCGTTTAAAGAGCATGGGAATGTTATCCCGGTTCCCGGGACATGGACTCGACCGTCTCACGCTGCATTAAGTTGGGCTTTGTTGATGCTTTTTACTGAGGGAGGGCTGGGCGGCCCTGTGGAGAGAGAGAAAGAAAGTTCACCAACTTGTGGGAAAGAAAATGTTTGATGACTGATTGGGGGAGGGGGGAAGGAGAGAATAATTACTAGAATTAGATAGGAGCTTGAATAATATCTCAGCTTTGCATTGTGTGACTGTTTGTGTACAAGTGTCTCTGTGGGCGTGTGTCTCTGTCTGAATTTGTTTGTGTGTCTCTGAGTGTGTTTGTGGAGTTGTCTCTGTTTATTATTGAATGCTTCTGTGGGAGTGTCGTTGTGATTGTCTGGCTTTGTTTGAGTGTGCGTCTGTCTCTGAGTGTGTTTGTGGGGTTATCTCTGAGTGTTTGTGTTCATGTATTGAGTGTGTCTGTATGACTGTATTTGACTGTGTCTGCGTGCAAGTATGTGTCGCTGTGGGGATATGTCTATAATGACTTTGTGTCTGAGAGTATTGAGTGCCGTGTGTGTCTGTCTCTCTGAGTGTTTCTGTTCAGCTCTGACTGCCTGTGTGTGTTTGGGAGAGGGGTGGGGACAGGGGCTGTATGCAAATAGCTGGAGCTGGAAGCAGCTGATGAGAGGGGGGCAGTGGTTGTGTGTTTGTGCTTTATGAAGGCGCTGTGTTGTCAGACCAGGGGCAGTCCCAACTGGCTGACACCCCTTCGGCAGCACACATCCCCGGCACAGAAAGAGTCCCTGGGGGAGAGTTGTAGTGCTCGCCTCTCCTGCTCTGTGGAAGCAGCCGGGACTTTCTTTGCAGAGTGTGTGACATGTTCCAGGATCCACAGCAACTTCGGGGTAAACTTTTCAAAAAGAATCTCGTTTCCAAAACAGCGGAGGAGGAAAGATGCAGAGCCCGTGGAGCGGGAACACGGGCAACTTTCTCCAGACTCTGACAACCTTCGTTGCCTTTGTACTGAGTGAAGGATTGACTGGAGTTCAGGGCAAGGAGCAGGAGAGATACAGTATACAAGGTCTGTGCTTCCTCTCTGGATAAAGAACGAAAAAAATTACACGCAGTAACTCCTGCATATTGTTAAAAAAGAATCGGTTTGTGAACTGTAATCTCCCCATGTTTCCCATTCCTTTCCTTATACCAGAAAGTTGCAATGGTTAAGTTTAGGACAAAGTGTGTGCAGTGAGCTGAACTTTAATCAGGAATATTCTGCAATAAATCCCAGATCCTCAGGAATTCCAACACCCCCCTATCCTTGTAATTGACAATTTCTGTGAACTTGTCATCGTAACTTTCTCCAGTGGAATTAACTTTTATTGCTCTGATTTTTTTTGCTAATTTGTACCTTCACTTAATACAGAGTTGCGTTTGGAGAATGTATCAGCAGCAGCAGATATATTCCAGTGTTTGCAACAGTTCTGGGGCAGATAGTGAATCAATGACAATGATATTTCCAGTTTGTTTGAGGTCAGGGTGTATTTTTGGGGTGTGAGTATATTTTTTTGACGCGTTTCATCTTTCCTTTCCAGGGCACCGTCTTCAAACCCTGTCTGACCCCGAGCTGGTCCACCCGGTCAGGGTTGATCACCTTGGCCGTTTCTTGTCCCACGATGTGTCTCACCAGGTGAGGCGGCTGCACCGCCGGGATCTTCCGGTGGAGGGGGATCCCGATCCAGCCGTCTACTACCGGCTCTCCCACCGGGGCCGCCAGCTGCACTTCAACTTGACTGTCAACCGGGCACTGCTGGCACCCGGCTTTGTGGCCGAGAGGCGCTATGGGGGCATGAAGGGGGCAAGTATCAGCCGCCTGAAGGTAGCTGGATGTCACTTCATTGGAAAAGTTCAAGCGGCAGAAACTGGGACAGCAGCTATCAGCACCTGCAAGGGCCTGGTAAGCACATCTGCAACTCTATAACCACTCTCAGAATTAGTGAATTTCCACATCACATGTTGCCCATAATGGCCAATGTTGGTCAACTTGGGGTGGCAGTACGGTGGCACAGTGGTTAGCACTGCTGCCTCACAGCACCAGGAACTCATGTTTGATTCTTGGTCTGGTTCACTGCGGAGTCTGCATGTTGTCCCCATGTCTGCGTGGGTTTCCTCCGAGTGCTCTGGTTTCGTCTCACAGTAAGAAGTCTCACAACACCAGGTTAAAGTCCAATAGGTTTATTTGGTAGCAAACACCGCTAGTTTTCGGGGCTCCTGGTGAAGTTTAACCTGGTGTTGTGAGAATTCTTATTGCGTTTACCCCAGTCCAACGCCGGCATCTCCGCATTATTCCTCCCAGAGTCCAGCGATGCGTAAGTTAGGCGCGATGGCTGTGCTAAATTCCCCCTCAGTGTACCCGAACAGGCACCGGACTGTGGCAACTAGGAGATTTTCACAGTAACTTCATTGCACTGTTAATGTAAGTCTACTTGTGACTAATAAATAAACTTTCCTATATTTCCCAAACAACCTGCATTGACTATTTATTATCAATCTAAGCATCACTGAGTAGGGGTACAGAGGAGATTCACCAAAATGTTACCCGGGCTGGAGTGTGTCAGCTAGTGGCACAATGGTTAGCACTGTTGCCTCACAGTGCTGGGTACGCAGATTCAATTGGGTCACTGTGTGGAGTCTGCACGTTCTCCCTGTGTCTGTGTGGGTTTCCTCCGGGTGTTCCAGTTTTCTCCCACAGTCCAAAGATACGCAGGTCAGGTGCATTGGCCATGCTAAATTCTCCCTCAGTGTATCCAAACAGTTTTCTGACTGACATGGACACAATGGGCTGAATGGCCTCCTTCTGTACTACAAACCTTTCAATATTAATGTGGCAACCAGACGATTTTCACAGTAACTTCATTGCAGTATTAATGTAAGCCTACTTGTGACACTAGTAAATCAATTTTAACTTCTAAAGACTGGTTAGGCTGGGATTGTTTTCCTTGGAGCAGAGATGAAGTGCAGTCTCTTATCTTGTCAGCTTGGATCTTGTTTGTCTCTCTTATGGGGACCACAAATAGGATTCAATTTGAATTTGGTTTTTTGGAGCAAGCAAGAAGATGGATTTGGGTCTGCCTGGTCCACTCTGATCATTGACTTGATCACTTTAAGAATGGAATAAACAAAATTAATAAGTTTTCCTTTGAGCAGAGAAGGCTGAGAAGGGACTTGATTGAGGTGTATAAAATTATGAGGAACATAGATAGGGAAGGAACTTGTCCCCTTACTACAGGCATCAATAACCAGGGGGCATAAATTCAAGGGAGGGGGTGGGAGATTTAAGAACATAAGAACTAGGAGCAGCAATAGGTCACTTGGCCCCTCGAGCCTGCTCTGCCTTCAATAAGATCATGGCTGATTTTTTTCATGGACTCAGCTCCACTTACTCCCCTGCTCACCATAACCCTTAATTCCTTTACCGTTCAAAAATTTATCTATCCTTGCCTTAAAAACATTCAATGAGGTAGCCTCAACTGCTTCGCTGGGCCGGGAATTCCACAGATTCACAAGCCTTTGTGTGAAGAAGTTCCTCTTCAGCTCAGTGCTAATTCTGCTCCCCCTTATTTTGAGGCCATGCCCCCTTGTTCTGGTTTCACCTGCCAGTGGAAACCACCTCCCAACTTCTATCTTAGCCATTCCCTTCACAATCTTATATGTTTAGAGAGGATGTGAGGAAAATCTTTTTTACCCAGAGGTGGGAATCTGGAACTCACTGCCTGAAAGAGTAGTAGAGGCAGGAACCCTCATAATATTTAAGAAGCATTTAGATTTAAAACCTACAAGGCTAAGGACCAATTACTAGAAAGTGGTATTAGAGTAGATAGATGCTTGATGGCCAGTGCAGAGACGATGGGCCAAAGGGCCTCTTGCTTTGCTGTAAACCTTTATGACTGTATGACATTGCTGAACCCAACAGTTATTGCCTAAGTTGCAGAAAGGAATCACATTTCAGACCATCCCCCACCCTATTCAGCTTTGAGTTGTATTTCCAACTCCCTGATGCCCTTTTTCATCATCTGCCCATTTTCACATTTTAATATTTATTTACTAGTCACAAGTAAGACTTACATTAACACTGCAGTGAAGTTACTATGAAATTGCCCTAGTCGCCACAGTCCGGCGCCTGTTCAGGTCAGTGCACCTAACCAGCAAGTCTTTCAGAAAGTGAGAGGAATCCGAAGTACCCGGACGCAACCCACTCAGACACGGGGTGAACGTGCCCAAGCCGGGAATCGAACCCGGGTCCCTGGTGCTGTAAAGCAGCAGTGCTAACAACTGTGCTACCGTGCCACCCAAACACCACTCCTGACATTATAAACATTGAAAAATTTGTGGTACAGAAGGAGGCCATTCAGCCCATTGTGTCCATGCCAGTCAGTAAAAAGACCCTACCTGTCTAACCCCACCTTTCAACTCTGACCGTATCTCTGTACATTACTGTACCTCAACTGGATATCCAAGTATGTTTTAAATGTGATGCAGATTTCTGTTTTTACCAGTCTTTCAGGCGCTGGGTTCCAGATCCTAGATCCTCTGGGTGAAAAGATTACCCCACAGTGCCGCTGCAATTATTACAGAAATTATGTTAACTCTTTGCCCCTTGATTATTGACCTCGCTACTAATGTAAATCGATCCTTTTATCCAACTCTATCTAGGCCATTCATAATTTTTTCACCTCAATCAAATCTCCCTACACCCACCTCTGTTCTAAAGAAAGTAGCCCCAGCCAATCGATACTGATAGCTGAAATCCTCCATTCCTCCTCTCAACATGGAATCATTACAGTGCAAAAGGAGGCCATTTGGCCCATCAAGTTGCTGGGTCAAAATCCTGGAATTCCCTCTTGCTTTGATTTATTATTGTCACATGTGTTAACATACAGTGAAAAGTATTGTTTCATACACGCTATACAGACAGAGCATATCGTTCATCGAGAAGAAAAGGAGAGAATGCAGAAGGTAGTGTTACAATCATAGCTAGGGTGTAGAGAAAAATCAACTTAATGTGAGGTAGGACCATTCAAAAGTTTGATGGCAGCGGGGAAGAGGCTGTTCTTAAGTCAGTCACTAGAGCATTTTTTAGAGAGTTTAAAAGAGTTAGAATGAAGTTTTAGAATCATAGAACAAGAGTAAAAGATAGAATTAGAAGATGTGCTGGGCACAGTTTGCAAGAAGTCGCCTCGCTCCGACACCATCTTGAGGAAAAAAAACTGCTCTAACGGCATTGTGGGTCAACCCACAGCACGTGGACTGCAGCAATTCAAGAAGGCAGTTCACCGCCACGTTCTTAAGAGCAACTAGGAATGGGCTTTAAATGCTGGCCAGCCAGCAATACTCATGTCCCACAAATTAAGAAAAAAAAATTCCATTCTGGCTCTTGGGTGAGCAATTCAACCAATCCTGTTTGCCCATTCTACTCCTATAACCCTAAAAAAAAGCTTTAAGTATCTTCTGCACCTTCTCTGGTGCAAACATACTATTCCAGTGTTGCAGTAATGCTAATTTCATATCTCTGCCACCTCCAGACTAAATTACCCCAACAGCCTCCCATTCTGCTCCCTCTGTAACAATCAGCCCCTCCAAAATGTTGCTCTCTGAACTGTACTTTGTATCAAGTCCCACTACCCATCACTCCTCTCAATGCTGACCTTCACCGCCTCCGCCCCAGCCTAGGGTTACCTTCAGCTAACTAGTCGCTGAATCTGGAATTCCTTCCCTGAATATCTCTGCCTCTCCATCTCCTCCTTCAGCTAACCTCTCACCCCTTTGATAAAGACTTGGTCACCCTTGTTAACCATTTCTTCTTTGTCTCAGAGTCCACTTCCCCAACTTCTCTAGATGTTTTTCAAGGTTAATGACATAAGCCCTATGCTACACACAGGGCTACATGGGTTATGGGTTATATTTATGGGTTAGATTTATATTATTCGAATAGTAATCCAGAGAATATCAGCTCAAATCCAATCATGACAATTTTTTTAAAAAGTGATATCGATAAAGGTTGTAAAAAGCAAAACGTCTCATCTGGTGTGGCCTGTATGTAACTGCAGTCCAACCCTTTACTGCCTTCTGATGAGATCGAACAAATCCCATTGTATAAAGAATGATATATTAAAGCAAACTACTGCAAATGCTGGAAATCTGAAAAAAAAACAGAAAATGCTGGATAAACTCAACTGGTCTGGCAGCATCTGTGGAGGGAAATTATGTTAATGTTTCAGATCTAAATGACTCTTCTACCAAATTTATATATAAATGTGTAAAGAATGAATTGCTGTTGTCAACATGTGTTTAAATGTAACTGGCAGATCCTACCTGATAGGTGATCAGGAAACTCCCAGTTTCTAACTTGGAGCAGACTAGCCAGCATTTATTGCCCATCCCTAGTTGCCTGAGAGTCAACCACGTTGCTGTGACTTTGGAGTCACATGTAGGCCAGGTGGATGGCATGGTGGCACAGTGGTTAGCACTACTGCCTCACTGTGAAAGAAGCAGAAGCAAAATAAATTCTTTCCTTGCGCGATCCTGAAGACAGAACTTTTAATTTCATTGAAACACATTTTCTGAAGGGCTTTGGCCAGGGTAGACAACAGGAGGTTAGTTCCCCCTGGCTGGGGAATCGAGAATGTGGGGTTTCAAGATAAAGGACCGATCATTTAGATAACCAACATGGGAAACAGCATTGGCAAAATAATCTACAAAGGAATCTTTTCCACATCATAAGTTCATATTAGGAGCAGAATTAGGCCATTCGGCCCATTGAATCTGCTATGCCATTCGATTATGGCTGATATGTTTCTCATCCCCATTTTCCTGCCTTTTCCCCATAACCCTTCAACCCATTACCAACTAAAAATCTGTCTAACTCCTCCTCAAATGTACTCACTGTCCCAGCACCCACTGCACTTTGGGGTAGCAAATTCCACAGATTCACAACCCTTTGGGAGAAGTAGTTTCTCCTCCACTCTGTTGTAAATTTGCTACCCCTTATCCTAAGACTATGACCTTTCGTCCTGGAATGCCCCACAAGAGGAAGCATCCATTCCACGTCGACTTTATACATACCTTTTATCATCTTGTACACCTCAATTTGATCTCCCCTTGTTCTCCTAAATTCCAGAGAGTATAGGTCTAAACTGTTCAATCTGTCTTCTTGCGACAAACCCCTCATCTCTGGAATCAATCCAGTGAACCTCCTCTGAGCTGCCTCCAATGCCAATACATCTTTCCTCAAATAAGGGGACCAAAACTGCACAATAATCCAAGTGCAGCCTCACCAATGCCTTGTATAGTTGCAACAATACTGCCTTATCTTTATATTCTATGATAACAGCGACAATGCTTGAAAATTTAAGTTCATTTTTTACAAGTAATTAGTCACAAATAAGTCTTACATTATATTCTAAAGCTTTACTTTATATATAGTATTATATATATATTTTATAACATTGCAATGAAGTTACTGTGAAATTCCCTTAGTTGCTACGCTCTGGTGCCTGTTCAGGTCAATGTACCCAAGCAGCACATCTTTCAGAATGTGAGAGGAAACCAGAGCACCTGGAGGAAACTCACGCAGACGTGGGGAAGACGTACAAATTCCACACAGACAGTGACACAAGCTCAGAATCGACCCCAGTCCCTGGTGCTGTGAGGCAGCAGTGCTAACCACTGTGCCACCTCTATTTCATTGGTTATAGAGGTGCTTTGGAATACCTTACTTAAACTTATGAAAGGTGCTATATAATTGTCAATCCTTCTTGCCTTTGTCTTGAGAATACGTGAAATTCCAATGATGTAACAATATTATAGTGTCAGCACCTTTTAATAAATTTCGAGATCATGAGACTGACGGCCAGTATTAGAGAGAGGAAGCTCTACTTAATTTAACATTGCAGATTGAATTTCCAAAACCATATTAAGATGCTGAAGCTTAGTGCATACATAGGACACAAAGGGTTAAATACTGCTTAGATAATTGCGCCCACAAATAAACACAGCACAGCTTCGCTGTGTCAGATTTCCTGCACTTTATTGCAAATAACAACATGATCCAACAAGCCACTTTCATCTATTCCACTCATTGAGTGACCGAGCTTTCATTGAGTGGAAATACGTATTCTTGTACAAAGAGCTGAATTTCAATAGTAATTTATTTTGAACACCTGCAGATGTTAACGTCATTGCTGAATTAAAAGCAGCAAAAAATAGCCCAGTGTAGGCAGAGACCTATATTTATCGGGTAGATTGCAAGTCCAGACTATTTCTTGGAGCTGATGGATGGGAGACATAAATTTACACTGCAGCATGTGCTAAATGTAGGTGAGAAGTTGGTAAAAGAAGTATGGGAAAAGCATAGCAGGACTGAAAGGAATTACCTCATGTTATCAAAACTCAGAGGTTATAACAATCGGGCTGAACTGCCTGGGGCACTTTTCACCAGGAAAGAGAAGTGTGGTGACCTAATGGAGGGCTTTAAAGTTATGAAAAGGGTTTGCTAGGCTAGACACACACGTGGTGGCGTAGTGGTTAGCACTGCTGCCTCACAGCACCAAGGACCCGGGTTCAATTCCAGCCTCAGGTTATTGTTGGTGTGGACTTTGCACATTCTCCCCATGTCTGTGTGGGTTTTCTTCAAGTGCTCCAGTTTCCTCCGACAGTCCAAAGATGAGCGGGTTAGGTTAATTGGCCAGGCTAAATTGACCCTAGTTTTAGGGGATCAGTGGGTAAATGTGAGTTTATGGGAATAAGGCCTGGATGGGACTGTGGTCGATGCAGACTTGATGGGCCGAATGTCCTCCTTCAGCACTATAGGGATTGTATGATTCTTCATGGAGATGTGTTCACTTTTGGGCAAAACTTGGCCATTAATATGAAATAATTACTAATACATCCAATTGGAAATTGAGCCAGAGTTTGGTTTGAATATGAAACCCACTAACCCAGGGAGTGGGTGAGACAATTAACACTGATGCATTCGAGCAGATAAACAGATGAGGGAGATAAGAATAGAAGGATATGTTGATAAAGTTATATGAAGGGTAGGAGGAGGATTGTGTGGGGTATAATGTTGTGAATTTGTTGGGCTGAATGGACTGTCTGTACTGTAAATGCCGCATAACATATGATATGTTAGTACACTACGGCATTGTTCATCCATTTTTAGAATTTAAAGTCTATTAGACATTCAAAATCGTGAACAGTTTTGACAGGGTAAATAAGGGTAAACTGTTTCCAGTGGATAAAAGGTCAGGAACCAGAGGACAAGGATTAAAGACGATTGGCAAAAGGATCAGAGATAGGAAAGTGTTAAATTAAGGAAATGAAGGAAAGTGTTAAATTAAAAGCGGAGGAATTTAGAGTAGCTAAGAGTAGTGGGCGAGAAGAGGATTGGGAGAGGTTTAAATGTCAACAAAGATTGACAAAGAAGTTGATAAAGAAGGGTAGGAGAACCTATGAAGCTGGGCTAGCGCTTAATATAAAAAAGGATAGCAAGAGTTTTTATAAATATATAAAAAGGAAGAGGCTGGCTAGGGTGAAAGTTGGTCCTTTAGAGGATGAGAAAGGGGACCTAGTGGTAGGGGATGGGGATATGGCTAAGGTATTGAATAACTTTTTTGTTTCTGTCTTCACGGAGGAGGACGTGAATAATTTGCCGGGTGTTAGCGATGGAAAGGTGGTAGGACTGGAGGGTCTTAATGACATTACTGTTACTAGAGAGGTGGTGCTCGACAGACTGGAGGGGCTGATTGTGGACAAGTCCCCAGGACCGGATGGAATGCATCCGAGGGTTCTGAAAGAAATGGTGGAGGTGATAGTGGATGCCTTGGTGGTTATTTTCCAGACGTCGCTGGATTCCGGGGAAGTGCCGGAAGATTGGAAAACGGCTAATGTTACGCCGTTGTTTAAGAAGGGTGCCAGGCAAAAGGCGGGGAATTATAGGCCGGTTAGTTTAACGTCTGTGGTAGGTAAAATGTTAGAATCCGTCATTAAGGAGGAAATCGCGAGGCATCTTGAAGGGAATTGCTTGATAGAGCAGACGCAGCATGGTTTCATTAAAGGGAAGTCGTGTCTGACAAATTTACTGGAGTTCTATGAGGATGTGTCTAGGACGGTGGATAGAGGAGAGCCGGTGGATGTGGTCTTTCTGGATTTTCAGAAGGCGTTTGACAAAGTACCTCACAAGAGGTTATTGCAGAAGGTCGGGGGACATGGAGTTGGGGGTAGGGTGTTAGCGTGGATAGAGGATTGGTTGTCAAATAGGAGACAGAGAGTGGGGGTCAATGGGTGCTATTCGGATTGGCGGATGGTGACTAGTGGAGTGCCCCAGGGGTCGGTGCTGGGGCCTCAGCTTTTTACCATTTATATAGATGATCTGGAGGAGGGAACCGAGTGTAGGGTGTCGAAATTTGCTGATGACACCAAGATTGGGGGAGCGGCAAATTGTGCGGAGGGTGTGGAGAGTCTGCAGAAGGATCTAGATAGGCCGGGCGAATGGGCCAGGAAATGGCAAATGGAATTTAATGTTGGCAAATGCGAGGTGGTCCACTTTGGTAGGAAGAATGGTAGGAAGGACTATTACTTACGTGGCGAAAAACTGCAGCAGGCGACGGTGCAGAGGGACCTCGGGGTCCTTGTGCATGAGTCGCAAAAACCCAGCTTGCAGGTGCAGCAGGTGGTCAGGAAGGTGAATGGGATGCTGGCCTTCATAGCGAGGGGGATTGAATATAAAAGTAGGGAGGTCTTGCTGCAGCTGTACAGGGCATTGGTGAGGCCGCAGCTGGAGTACTGTGTGCAGTTTTGGGCGCCTCACCTGCGCAAAGATATTTTGGCCTTGGAGGGAGTGCAGAGGAGGTTTACTAGGCTGATACCGGAGTTGAGGGGGTTGAGCTATGAGGAGAGGCTGAATAAACTAGGCTTGTACTCGTTAGAGTTTAGAAGAATGAGGGGAGATCTCATTGAGACGTATAAGATGATGAATGGGATGGATAGGATAGAGGTGGAGAGACACTTCCCGCTCAAAAAAGACAGTAGGACTAGGGGGCACAGCCTCAAGATAAAGGGGGGCGGTTTAGAACGGAGTTGAGGAGGAACTTCTTCACTCAAAGGGTGGTGAATCTCTGGAATTCTCTGCCCGTTGAAGTGGTGGAGGCTGCCTCGCTAAATATTTTTATGACGCGGGTTGATGGGTTTTTGATAAGCGTTGATTAAGGGTTATGGGGAGAGGGCGGGAATGTGGAACTGAGCCACGACAGATCAGCCATGACCTTATTGAATGGTGGGGCAGGCTCGAAGGGCTAGTTGGCCTACTCCTGCTCCTACTTCTTATGTCATAGAATCCCTATAGTGCAGAAGGAGGCCATTTGGTCCATCAAGTCCGCACTGATTCTCAGAGCATCTTACCTAGGCCCACCCCCTGCCCCATTCCCTTAATCCCACACATCTACCCAGTTAATCCCCCTAATCTTTTTAAAGTTTATTTATTACTGTCACAAGTAGACTTACATTAACAACACTGCAGTGAAGTTACTGTGAAAATCTACACTTTCTTGGGACACCAAGGGGGAACTTAGCGTGGCCAGTCCACTTAACCTGCATGTCTTTGGAGTGTGGGAGGGAAATGGAGCACCCGAGGAAATCTTCACAGATACCGGGAGAACGTGCAGACTTCACACAGACAGTCACCTGAACCAGGAATTGAGCCCAGGCCCCTGGTGCTGTGAGGCAGCAGTGCTAACCACGGTGCCACCATTTCATCTTAATTTTTCTGATGACTTTTGCTTCTTAGTTATAAAAATTGGGGGATAGTCAAGAGTGGGAGTTCATGAGATGCCAAAGTTGGCAATCCAATTTCACACAATATTGAAAACATGGAAAGGAGAACAAAGAAGGAAAAATCTGTGGAATTGCTTAAGGAAAAATTGGATGATGTCAGGGGGATTTTGGGCGGATGAAAGAAAGTAAGCCTGGTGATTCTTTACATTCATTATTCATCTTAAATATTGACCATGATCACATTGGAGGCCTGTGACCAGCGGTGTGCCTCAGGAATCGGTGCTGAGTCCACAGTTATTTGTCGTTTATATTAATGATTTGGATGAGAATATATGTGGCATGATTAGTAAGTTTGCAGATGACACCGAGATTGGTGGCGTAATGAATAGTGAAGAAAATTATCTCCAGTTGCAACGGGACCTTGATCAATTGGGCCAGTGGGCTGATGAATGGCAGATGTAGTTTAATTTAGATAAATGTGAGGTGATGCATTTTGGTAGATTGAACCAGGGCAGGACTTACTCAATTAATGGTAGGGCGTTGGACCGAGTTATAGAACAAAGAGATCTAGGGGTACATGTTCATAGCTCCTTGAAAGTGGAGTTACAGGTGGACAGAGTGGTGAAGAAGGCATTTGGCATGCTTCGTTTCATTGGTCAGAACATTGAATTACCGGAGTTGGAAGTCTTGTTGAAGTTGTACAAGACATTGGTAAGGCCACACTTGGATACTGTGTACAGTTCTGGTATTATAGAAAGGATATTATTAAATTAGAAAGAGTGCAGAAAAGATTTGCTAGGATGTTACTGAAGTGTCCAGAGGAGAATTTTTTTTACATAGAGAGTGGTGAGTGTCTGGAACAAACTGCCAGAGGTAGTAGTAGAGGCAGGTACAACTTTATCTTCTTAAAAAACATTTAGACAGTTACATGGGTAAGATGAGTATGGAGGGGTATGGGCCAAATGTGGGCAATTGGGACTAGCTTAGGGGTTTAAAAAAAAGGGTGGCATGGACAAGTTGGGCCAAAGGGCCTGTTTCCATGCTGTAAACTTTGTGACTGTATTAAAGTGGTAGGCACTTTGATCGGAAGGTTGTGTGTTCAATTTCCAGTCCAGAGACTTGATCCCATGTCCAGATGGACAGTCCTGGTGTCAATGTTGAGGGAGTGCTGTACTATTGAAGGTGCTGTCTTTTGGAGGTACCATTAAGCTAAAGCCCCCTTCTGCACACTCAATTAGTGCAAACAATCCCATGGCATCAGTTTGAGGAGGAGCAAGGGAATTCACTCTGGTGTCCTGGGCAATACCGTAACACTCAAACAAATTCACTGAAGAAAAAGTATCTGGTCATGTGGATAGAATGGATGACCGTAATCCTTTTCCCAGGGTAGAAAGATCAATTAGTGGGAGACATAGGCTTAACGTCAAAGGGGGAAAGTTTTAAGGAAAAGTGAGAAGCAAATTTATTACACAGGGTGGTAAGTGCCTGCCAGAGAAGCAGATACAAAGGCAATATTTAAGAGGCAGCCTAAAAGATACATGAATACGCAGAGAAAGAGGGATATGGATCATGGAGAGGCAAAAGGTCCTTAGTTTAGAAAGGTGTCATGTGTCGGCGCAGACTTGGTGGGCCGAAGGGCCTGTTCCTGTGCTGCACTGTTCTTTGTTTATTATTGTATTGCTGCTGGTGGGATCTTGCTGTGCACAAATTGTTTACTGTGTTTCCTCCTTGTTTCCTACATTGTAAGAGTACTGCACTTCAGAAGTACTCCCAGGGCTGTGAAGTGTTTTGAGATCATGAAAAGTGCTAAACGCAAGCTCTTTCTTTAAGATCCTGTGAGATGTAGTCAGCAAATCCTTCAGTCTTGGCCCGCTGTTGTTGCTTTCCTTTATCCTCTCTATTCGAGTCTACCCTGCCCTCCATTCCATCCCCAGTGAATGGTTCACACCCTGATACTCTTACTTTCCCAGATGCTGACACTGCACTGTGCATTTATCAAGCTTTCAATTTTAATCTCAAATTTGTTTTATTTTCATACATTTCTGATCAAACAGTCGTTGATTTCTTCTTTGTGCGAACAAGGAGTGAAGATTATCTTCCTCAAGGAGTTTAGTGAAGGGACAACCCTTTAGAACTGAGATCAACTAAGGGGTGACAAACCTGTAGAATTCATTGCCATAGAAGGAAGACTGGGTCATTGAGTGTATTTAAGGCAGAGATAGATAGCTTATTGATTGGTAAGGGAATCAGAGGCTACGGGGAGAAGGAGGGAGAATGGAGTTGAGAAATGTATCAGCCATGATTGAATGGCAGAGCGGACTCAGTGGGCTGAATGGCCTAATTCTGCTCCTATATCTTATGATCTTAAGATTACTTTTAACAGGCACTCAGTACAGTTTGGAACTTATCCAAGCCTGAATCTTCCACAAGCTGCAATCACTGATCCAATTATGGCTGCAGCAGAAATCTTGGAGCATTGTTGAACTGGTTCCAGCTCAGTGAAATGTGTCTCTGGAGCCAATAAAACTCGCCTTGTGTTTAGAGTATAAGTCAGACTGACACCTACCCTCTTCCAAGCAACTTGGATGTGACCAGATGCATTGTGGTGCTGGGAATCAGTTAAAGTGTCACTGGCCTTGTGACATTTGCCAAGCTAAGTAGAAAAATTGCATTTGTGTTGTGTTTTTCATCGCTTCGCCATGTTTCCAAGCACTTTTTGGACAAACTAATTACATCTGAAGTGCAGTCACGCCTGTATTGAAGGAGAAACAGGTGCCAATCCCCACACCAATCTCCCACATGAAGCAATGAGCTAATGATTAGACGGTCTGTTTTGGTGATGTGGGCTGAACGGGACTTGATGAGAGTTAGGATAGCTGCAACAAGGGTTCGGATGAGGTCAAATCTACAGAGGATGCAAGGCGGGACATTGAAATAGCCAAATCTAAAAGCAGGAGAACAGCTTCAGACAATGCATTACCTTCATTTGCAATAAGAATAGAAAATTCTGGAAGTATTGAACAGATCAGGAAGCATCAGTGGTTTGCTTTTGACCGTAACTCATAAACCTGGCCGCACTTCATTATGTAGCTCCCTTCAAACAGAGACAGTTAAGAGAAGATTTGATAGAGGCTTTTGAAATCATGAGGGGTTTGGACAGTGCTGATAGGGACAGTCTGGTCCCAATTATGGGAAGATTGAAAATCAGATTTCTCACCCATTTACCCTATCGAATCCTAATCTTAAATACCTTAATCAGTTCAGTCACTTCGACCTTCTCATTTCCAGAGAAGAAGAAACCCAGCCTGTTCAATTCTTCCTGATGGGGACCATCTCTCAGTTCTGGAAATATCCGTGCAAATCCTTTGTGCACCTTCTCCGGTGTCTCTATATACTTTTCATAATATTTTCACTTCTTACATGCTGAAGGAGAGGCACAAAATCAGACAAATCCAAATCATCCACTGCTTACAGACTGACTCCTCAGCTCGAATCAGCCACAGAGGCCATTCCAAATCTGAACATATGAATTAGGAGCAGGAGTAGGGCCACTTGGCCCATTAAGCTAGCTCCTGGCTGATCTGATTGTAACCCCAAATCCACATTCCTATCTATTCCCAATAACCTCTCACCCCTTTGATAATCAAAAATCTATCTAGCCCCGTCTTAAAAATATTCAAAGACTCTGCTTCCATTGTAGTATAAGCATGGCCACGGACTGCATTGAACAAGCCAGCGGGGCGAGACTATTTCCCAAAAAACATCATTAAAAAAGTTTTTTGGGAAACAGTCCTTCCCCGCTACCTTGTTCAGTGCAGACCGTGGGCACACTTATACTAGACCATTACAATTAAGGGGAACAGAGCCCCTCTTTGATCAAATGCGCAGCAGAAGCATCCTGGGCCCATAATGCAGAGGTCGATGGATCAAAGTCATTCTCTGCTATCAATGTCTTTTTCTTCAGAAGGAACTCTTCAAGATACAGCAAATGAAACAACAACAAAATTTATTCCAACTTATAAATCAAAGAAAGGGTTTAGTAAAGAAACATCATTACTCCAAACTTGGAGCCACTCCAAGCTCCCCACAATTCTACATAGTTCCTTATTTATAGTGTATCAGTTGGTCAGCTGACTATTATATCATTCTGTGATTGGTTCCATATTTTATTGGGTCAGCTGTCCCTTACACCTTTTTCCCATTGGTCATATAACATCCAACACAAAGTTGTCACTGGTTACGTTCTCAGATCCACTGCCTTTTGAAGAAGAGTTCCAGACACTGATAACCTTCTGAGATAAAAAAAATTCCCTTCATCTCTGTCTTAAATGGGTTACCTCTTATTTTTAATGAGTGACCTTTAGTTCTAAATTCATTCTCAAAAGGAAACATCCTCTCCACATCCCCCCTGCGGAAACTCCTCAGGATCTTAAAGCTTTCGATCAAGTTGCCTCTTACTCTTCTAAACTCCCGTGGATACAAAGCTAATGACCTTTCCTGATAAAAACAACCCACCCATCCCAGATGTTAGTCTAGTAAACTTTCCCTGAACTGCTTCTAACTCATTTACATCTTTTCCTTAAAAAAGGAGACCATTACTGCACACAATATTCCAGATGTGGTCTCACCAGTGCCCTGAAACATAATCTCCCTACTTTTGTATTCAGTCCCTTCACAATAAGCACTAACATTCTATCAGCTTTTCTAATGACTTGCTATACCTATTGTACCTGTGATTCATGCACTGAGGCATACAGACCACTCACTAGTTTGATAATCCTTTTCATTCTTCCCACTAAAACGGGCAATTTCACATTTTACCGCATTATACTTCGCTTGCCAGATCTTTGCCCACTCATTTAACCTATCAATGTCTTTTTATGGTCTCCTTACATTCTCTTCACAGTTTATTTTCTTACCTATCTTTGTGTATTCTGCATTCCTTTAGTCCCTTCATCTACAGTCTTTGATATAAATTGTAAACAGTTGAGGACCAGCAATGATCCCCGTGGCACACAACTCTTTATCGCAGGGGGCTGTAGAGGCTGGGTCATTAAATAAGTCCAAGGCTAAGATAGACAAATTTTCAATCAGTGAGGGAATCAAGGATTATGAGGGTAAGGTGGGAAAGTGGAGTTGGGGGTTGAATGGCAGAGCAGACTCGGTGGGCCAAATGACCTACTTCTGCACTTTTTAAAATTAATTCGTGGGACATGGGGATCACTGGCTGGCCAGCATTTGTTGTCCATCCCTAGTTGCCCAAGGAAAGTTACAAGTCAACCACATTACTGTGATTCTGGAGTTACATGTAGGCCAGTCCGGTTAAGGACAGCAGATTTCCTTCCCTAAAGGGCATTTGTGGCTCAAA
The DNA here is from genome assembly GCF_965287045.1 of Carcharhinus amblyrhynchos. Lineage (NCBI taxonomy): Eukaryota > Metazoa > Chordata > Chondrichthyes > Carcharhiniformes > Carcharhinidae > Carcharhinus > Carcharhinus amblyrhynchos. Next base: position 13,696,588 of record NC_137351.1, read on the forward strand.
TGGGTTTTCCCAACAATCAACCATGGTTTCATGGTCATCAGTAGATTCTTAATTCCAGGTTTGTTTTTTACTGAATTCAGATTCCACCATCTGCTGTGGCGGGATTCGATTCCAGTTCCCCAGAACGTTTGCTGAATTTCTGGATTAATAGTCTAGTGATAATACCACTAGACCATCGCCTCCCCGTGCTCCTATGTCTTATGATTTGCCAGGATTTGAACCTGTGTTTCAAGATGGTTCTCCTAAGCCTCTGGATTACTCATCCAGTGACATAATCACTAAACCACACTCTCCAAGAGTAATCTAGTTATTAATGAAAGTAGGATTTAAATCCAGATTTGTTTATTAATTGAATTTAAATTTTTCCAGCCACCATGGTGGGATTTATAATCCTCTTTGAGACACTAGTCCATGCCTCTGGAACACTAGTGCAGTAATGAAGCTCGTGTCTGTTTTTGGATTCAGTGTGATTACAATAGTAGAGGAGGGAGAGGACATGGAAATAAAAGGATGAGAATTTTGATATTGAGCCATTGTGAGTGTCAGCCAGCGAGTAATGGGATGGTGGACAAATGAAACTTTGTGCAAATATTAAAGTAGCACAACAGCCAAAGTATACTTCTGTTGTGTGTGTCACTACAGTTTACAGTTTACGTAGATGATTTGGAGTTGGGGACCAAGAGTGGTGTGTCAAAATTTGCAGATGACGCTAAGATGAGTGGTAGAGCAAAGTGTGCAGAGGATGCTGAAAGTCTGCAAAGAGACATAGATAGTCTAAGTGGGCGAGGGTCAGGCAGATGAAGTACAATGTTGGTAAATGTGAGATCATTCATTTCGGTGGGATTAATAGCAAAATGGACTATTATTTAAATGGTAAAAAATTGAAGCATGCTGCGGTGCAGAGGGACTGGGTGTCCTTGTGCATGAATCATAGAAAGTTGGCTGGCATGTGCAGCAGGTTATTAAGAAAGCAAATATAATTTTGTCCTTTATTGCTAAAGTGATGGAGTTTAAAAACAGCAAAGTTATGTTGCAGCTATACAAGGTTCTGATGAGGCCACACCTGGAGCACTGTATATAATTTTGTTCCCCTTGAGAAAGGGTGTACTGGCACTAGATGGAGTGCAGGGGAGATTCACTATTTGATTCTGGAGTTGAGAGGTTTGGCTTATGAGGAGAGACTGAGTACACTGCGGCTATACTCATTGGAATTCAGAAGAATGAGGAGAGATCTTATAGAAACATATATAAAATTATGAAGGGAATAGATAAGATAGAAGCAGGGAAGTTGTTTCCATTGGCAGGTGAAACCAGAATTAGGGGGCATAGCCTCAAAATTAGGGCAGATTTAGGACTGAGTTGAGGAGGAACTTCTTCGTCCAAAGGGTTGTGAATCTGTGGAATTCCCTGCCCATTGAAACTGTTGAGGCGACCTTGTTGAATGTTTTTAAGGCAGAGATAGATAAATTTTTGAATAATAAAGGAAATAAGGGTTATGATGAGCGGGTGGGTAAGTGGAACTGAGTCCACAAAAAGATCAGCCATGATCTTATTGAATAGCGGAGCAGGCTCGAAGGGCCAGATGGCCTACTCCCGCTCCTAGTTCTTATGTTCTTATCTGGTATTCCAGAAGCTTGGGACTGGATGTGCGCTGGATTTGAGGATTTTAGGGATTGTGAATCCTCGGATTGCATGCATAAAAATTAAAACTTAAAAGGTTTGTATTCCCAAGGCACCAGCTTTCAATGCAACTGGTTTTTGGGTCCTTCCAGATCTCTGGATACCAAATAACAAGTGTGGTACCTGTAAAATCTCCTGGTCTCCCCAGGAACCATTTCTCTCTTCTTTCCTCAGTCAACACAAAAATAACGACTAAATACATATTGCTTTTTATGAGATCTTTCTGCATGTTTATTTACATAACAAGTCACAAATTTAAGATGAGCCATTCATTTTATTGCCCAATTCTGTGAGAAGGTACCTCTTAAAACAAGACCTTAATGTGAAACTCTTTGCACTTTCAGAAAGGAGTATTCCGATTATCGGATGAGGATTACTTTATTGAACCTTTGGAGGGACATCCCTGGGAAGAAGCCACTCCACAGCCCCATGTTATTTACAAACGGCACGCTCCAGATACAATGGGGAGACAGGACGCTCGCTTGATGGATGAAGTGATGGAGAAGAGAAAGATCAAAAACCCTGAAGAGAATAGAACGTGTGGCGTGTCAGGTAAGCCCATCTCCGCTCTCTGAGTCATTCGGGTTTCTGCGGCAGAAGGAGTTACTCGTGTCCCTGTGAAACTTGTGGCACAACTATCAAGTGTTAAGGTTTGGATGTTGAGAATGTAGCTGCTCTCTGCTCCCATCAATGTTAACAGGCTTCAGCTGACAGCAAACACAGAGTTCCTGCTCTCTGCTGCACTCTTAAATATAAACCAATATTCCAACAGAACCAAGATCCACCTTTTCACGGGTTTCTCAATCTACCTTCGGTGTAGCTGCCCACGTTAACCAGCACTGCATAGATTCAGTGCTTCAACACTATTATGTCCAATATTCGCACAGAGAGAGGCCATTTGGCCCACCAGGACTGTACTGGCTTTTTGGTTGAACTGTCCAATGAATCCTATTTTCCTGCCCTTTCTTGCATTTTTTTTCCCTTTTCAAATATTTATCCAATTCCATTTTGAAAGTTCCTATCGAATTAATTTCCACTGCTGGGTTCTCGCAGTGCCTTCCAGATTCTAACAACTCACTGTGCAAGAGAAATTTCTCATCACGTTCCCTCGCACTCTTTCGTCAGTTATCCTAAATCTCTCTTCGCTGGTTACTGCCATTCCTGCCAGTGGAAGCAGCTCCTCTTCACATACTCTCATCGAAGCTTTCATAGCTCTGAACAGTTCTGTTAAATTGCCATCAATTTCTCTGCTTGGAAAACAATCCCAGCTTCTCCAGTCCCTTCACGCAACTGACATTCCTCATGATATAAACTACAGTCATGACACAAACACGTTGTGGATGCAGCAAATGCTGGAAAATGTCAGCAGGTCTGACATCATTGGTGGAGGGAGAAGAGAGCCAACGTTTCTGCTCTGACAAAGGGTCACCCAGATTCAAAATGTTGCCTCTGTTCTCTCTCCACAGAGACTGCCAGACCTGCTGACATGTTCCAGCATTTTCAGTTTTTGTTTTTTGATTCCAGCAGAGATGATTTGGAGTCAGGGACCAAGTGTAATGTGTCAAAATTCTTAGATAACACTAAGATGAGTGTCAGAGAAAAGTGTGCAGAAGACACTCAAAGTCTGCAAAGGGATATAAATAGTCTAAGTGAGTGGGTGAGGATCTGGCAGATGGAGTACAATGTTGGTAAATGTGAGGTCATCCATTTTGGTAGGAATAACAGCAAAATGGACTATTATTTAAATGGTTTTTACACAGCATGCTGCTGTACAGAGGGACCTCGGTGCCCTTGTACATGAATCACAAAAAGTTGGCTTGCAGGTGCAGCAGATAATTAAGACAATTGGAATTTTGTCCTTCATTGCTAGAGGGATGGAGTTTAAAAACAGCGAGGTTATGTTGTGGCTGTATAAGGTGCTGGTGAGGTCACACCTAAAATACTGTGTACAGTTTTGGTCTCCTCACTTGAGAAAGGATATATTGCACTGGAGGGGGTACAGAGGAGATTCACTAGATTGATTCCAGAGTTGAGAGGTTGGCTTATGAGGAGAGACTGAGTAGACTGAGGAATTCAGAAGGATGAGAGGAGATCTTATAGAAGCATAAAAGTTTATGAAGGGAATAGATAAGATAGAAGCAGAGAGGTTGTTTCCACTGGTGGGTGAAACTAGAACTAGGGGACGTAGCCTCAAAATAAGGGGGAGCCGATTTAGGACTGAGTTGAAGAGGAACTTCTTCACACAAAGGGATGTGAATCTGTGGAATTCCCTGTCCAGTGAAGCAGTTGAGGCTACCTCACTGAATGTTTTTAAGACAAGGATAGATAAATTTTTGAACAGTAAAGGAATTAAGGGTTACTGTGAGCAGGTGAGTAACTGGAGCTGAGTCCACAAAAAAATCAGCCATGATTTTATTGAATGGTGAAGCAGGCTCAAGGGGCCAGATGGCCTACTCCTGCTCTTAATTCTCATGTTCTTGTGTTCATCCGCAGTACTTTGATTTTATCTCATCGTTGATGCAGGAATGGCTCATGCCCAGCTCTGCTGCCTACTGTTCTGACATGATGCCACGTCAGAGGTTGGCCTTCTAAACTGGCCTTTTTATGGGACTTGCTTGGAGACCAGATAGCAAAGGCTATACAAGAGAGGGACAGAGAGCTGTGGAACTGCCTTGCCACAGACTGGAGTGAGAAGTGGGTGGCACGATAACACAGTGGTTAGCACTGATGCTTCACAGCTCCAGGGTCCTCGGTTCGATGACCGGTTCGGGTCACTGTCTGTGTAGAGTTTGCACATTCTCCTCGTGTCTGCGTGGGTTTCCTCCGGGTACTCCAGTTTCCTCCCACAGTCCAAAGATGTGCGGGTTAGGTTGATTGGCCATGCTAAGAAATTGCCCCTTAGTGTCCAGGGATGCATAGGTTAGAGGGATTAGTGGATATAATATATGGGGGTAGGGCCTGGGTGGGATTATGTTCAGTGCAGACTTGATGGGCCAAAGGGCCTCTTTCTGCACTGTAGGGTTCTATGGAAAGTGGTATTTTGGAATGTGGGTAGCCTTACCCATCAGGGCTCACTGGCAGCTTGGGTATACAGTACCCTCTGACAATACACATGCTCTAACATTCCCCTCATCTGAAAGCTGCTGCTGAATTTCGGGAACAGTCCCTAACGTTCCAGCATTGCCACAGTGCAGTACCAGAGACTAAGCAAACGAGCACATTATCAGTATGTGATTATAAATGCTGAAGTCACAAGATAAATCCCTGACTGCTGACTCTCTCAATCTGACCTTTTCCCTCACCCTCCCTCTATCACCCAACCCTCTGACTCTCTACCCTCCATCACCCTCTATGCCCCCCTCCACCACCCTCTACCTCTCCCCTGACCCTCTATCCCCACTCCTCCCTGACCCTCTATCTCTTTCCTCCCCCCAAACCCCAGACCCTCTAATCACCCCCCCCCCCATCAATCCTCTTTCCCACCTGCAGGGATGTGCTCCCTCCGGCCCCTCTCCCCGCTCCGGCCCCTCTCCCCGCTCCGGCCCCTCTCTCCGCTCCGGCCCCTCTCTCTCCAACTATCCCTGATTCTTTTTCTCCAATGTGCACAAGAAAAATACTTTTCACTGTATCCCAAAACGTGTGTCAATAATCAAATCAAATCAAATCAAACTTCATCCAGCATGTCACAATGTGATAATTGAATTTTCTTTCTCTTACCTGCTTGTGTTATATATTTCCCCACATGCCAGCAATCGCCTCTATGTTTAATTCCCTAAGTTCTTCCAGTGAAAGTAAACTTTACTCCAATGTTGACATATTCAGTAATACTGAGCCAAGCTTCAGTGAATGGGCGCAAATCTCACTCCAACTCGATAGAAGTATTACTTACCATAAAAACAGGTGTACAATCTCCTTGTGTATAAGTCATTCCTAACTTTTTGTAATTGTGTTATGTGTATAAAAACAGTGTGGGCCTTTCAGCCCCTTGAGCCTGATCCACTGTTACATTAGATCCTGATTGATCTGGATGTTAACTTTATTGGTGAACTTGGATTCTGACCTTCATGAACGAAATTCCTGCTTCACAGTTTACCCCCAGTGTCAGCATCTTTCTGGGGGAGCAAGTTCCTGGTTTCCACAGTCCTTTGTCTGGAAAAGGGCCTCTTGAACATTACCCTGAACGGCTGGGTTTTAATTCTGGCCTCTTGTACATCCCCTATTTCAATCGCTGCACTCTTGGTGGCTACTTGTTCAGCTGCCAGGGTCCTAAGCTCTGGAATTCCCTTAGCGTCTGCTTCTGCTTTAGTTGTGTTGGCATCACAGGCTAACATCCGTGTTCTGCCAATCTTTATCTGAGTAACGCTAGCTAAACCTTCTCTCTCCTTTCCTTCTTTATGGACAGTGCACTTTATCTGTATAGCACGCAAGAAACAATACTTTTCACTGTATACATGTGGCTATAATTAATCAAATCAAATCAAAAACTAGGTATGATCTCCTGAGATGGTATTTCTGATAATGAAAACTTAGAAGTGGAAATGATCTGAAGATGGATCATGAACACTTCAAGATTTCTCTAAGACGCTCTCTCCTGCTTTAAGATACTTCTTACAGTCTATATCTTTCACCCAAACCTTTGCTTGTTTGTTCTAGTTTGTCCTTGTGTGCCGATGCCAAAATTTCTCATGTATCTTGCTGTCTTTTATTACTTTGAGGCGCTATTATAAACACAGTTAGTGGTGATTGTTGTTTAAGCCGTGACCACCAATGGTGGAGCAAAGGAAGTAAGAAGTCTTATAACACCAGGTTAAAGTCCAACAGGTTTATTTGATAGTAAACACCATTAAGCATAGGTTAAAGAGATGTGTATTGTCTCCAGACAGGACAGTAAGTGAGATATTGCAAGTTCAGGCAAGTGATGGGGGTTACAGATAGTGTGACATGAACCCAAAATCCCAGTTGAGGCTGTCCTCATGTGTGCAGAACTTGGCTATCAGTTTCTGCTCAGCGACTCTGCGCTGTCTTGTGCCATGAAGGCAACTATGACAATAATGAATTGCCTGAACTTGCAATATCTCACTTACTGTCCTGTCTGGAGACAATACACATCTCTTTAACCTATGCTTAATGGCGTTTACTATCAAATAAACCTGTTGGACTTTAACCTGGTGTTATGAGACTTCTTACTTCCTTTGCTCCACCATTGGTGGTCATGGCTTAAACAACAACAATCACCACTAACTGTATTTATAATTGCGCCTCAAAGTAATAATGAATGAACACCGCTCGACAAGCACCAGGCAAGACTGTTCCCTTCCTGTTGGCAAACACTTCAGCGATCACGGGCATTCGGCCTCTGACCTTCGGGTAAACATTCTCGAAGGCAGCTTAATGCTATCTCCACTCACATTGTCTGCACCTTTAAGACTTGAATAGCAGATTAGTTGTGAAGACTCGCATTCTAATCAGTATTCTGTAAACTGTGTGTGCCTTTATATGCCCTGTTTCTGACCAAAACTCTCCACTCACCTGACAAAGTGGCGTTTACTATCAAATAAATCTGTTGGACTTTAACCTGGTTTTTGTGAGACTTGTTACTGTGTTTACCCCAGTCCAATGCTGGCATCTCCACATCAGGAGCAAAGGAAGTCAGAGGTTCACCAGAGGCCAGAATTGGCAGCACGCAGAGACCTCAGAGGGTCATGGGACTGGAGAAGGTTACAGAGATAGGGAAAGTTGAGGAGGCTGGAGGAGGTTACAGAGATGGGGTGGATTGTAGAGGCTGGAGGAAGTTACAGATAGGGTGGGTTGTAGAATCTGGAGTAGATTATAGAGATAGGGAGGGTTGTAGGGGTTGGAGGTCCCAAAGATGGGGGGGGTTTGTAGATCTGGAGCCAGTTACAGAGATTGGGAGGGTTGTAGGGGCTGAAGGAGGTTATCGAGATAGGGAGAGTTGTAGGGCAGGAGGTTACAAAGATGGGGAGGGTTGTAGGGCTGGAGCTGCTATGGAGATGGGGAGAGCTCTAGAAGCTGGAGGAAGCTATAGAGCTGGAGAGGACTTGTAGGACTGGAGGAGGTTATAGAGATGGGGTGGGGTGTAGCACTGGAGAAGATTATAGAGATGGGGAGGAGTGTAGAGCTGGAACGGGTTATAGAGATGGGGAGAAGTGTAGGGCTGGAGGAGGTTATAGAGATGGGGGATGTGAAACAAGGATCTTAAGAACCGGAATCTAGTATATGTGGACAAGCACAGGGCGATGGATGAACAGACTTGGTGTGAGTTAGTGGTGTGGGCAGCAGAGTAAATGTGCAGTTAAATGCTGGGATGTCCTCTGTTTTCAACTACATTGAAGCAGATATTTTGGATTAGAGACTGCATTTCCAATGTTTCCTCATGAATTTATGGTAACTGTGCCACCTCCGCCCTCCTATACTCAGTGAACACAATGACTATGTCGAATCAAGAATCTGTGGCATGCATGCCCAATAAACTTTCTCCATCCTGTACCATACACGGGGTATGGGCAGCTGTGCTGTGACCCAGCAAGATGCCATCTAGATAGGAAAGCAAGTTAAAAGTTCAAAACCATTTTTCAGAGACGTTGCTAAATTAGATTAAATTGACTTTTGATTATTTTGGCATGAAGTGAATTCAAACAATAAACCTGAATGCTTGAGGCTGCCTGTCTGTAATCGCCTCCAGATCATAGGCCCACTGCCTGGAGTTCATAAAGAGAGCATGAATTAACTCGGCAACCAGCATTTCATTGACAGGAGAGCTGAAGGGAGTTGCGAGCCTGGTGCAGTGCATAGTGCTGTTACCCCTGAACCAGAAGATTGTCAGTTCAAGCCCCACTCCAGATGCTTGAAGCACAAAATCCGCTCACCCGCCCAGTATAGCATCGGGTACCATCTTTTGCAATGCTGGCGCCGTGGTAATTCACTGGATGGTTTGTAAACCCTCAGAGGACATGGGTTCAAATCCCACCACAGCAGCTGGTGGAATTTAAATCCAATTAGTAAATCTGGAACACGATGCTAGTCTCGGTAATGGTGACCATGATAATTCATTGCTTACTGTAAAATCCCATCTGGTTCTTTAGAGAAGGACTCTAGACCAATGCAATGTGGTTGAATCTTAACTGCTTCAGTTCAAGAGCAATTAGGGATGGGCAATATGTATTGGCCTTGCCAGCGATGCCCACATTGCCAAGAAAGCAGAAATAAATATTGAGGCCCTGCCCATTATCAGATGAATGGAAAAGATCTCATGATCCTCAATATTTATTTTTTAACCAACATTAAAAGCTGATGATATCATGATGCTCATAGATGTCTTTGCTGTGTGTGGGAACTTACTATGTAAAGATTAGCTGCCATGTTTCCGACATTACAATAGTGACTACACTTCAAATGTCATTCATAGAGCCTTGGGTTGTTTTGAAGACATGAAAAGCTGGAGAATTTGATTTGATTTATTATTGTCACATGTATTAGTATACAGTGAAAAGTATTGTTTCTTGTGCGCTATACAGACAAAGCATACCATTCATAGAGAAGAGAGTGCAGTATGTAGTGTTACAGTTATAGCTAGGGTGTAGTGCAAGGTAGGTCCATTCAAAAGTCTGACGGCAGCAGGGATGAAGCTGTTCTTGAGTCAGTTGGTAAGTGACCTCAGACTTTTATATCTTTTTCCTGATGGAAGAAGGTGGAAGAGAGAACGTCCAAGGTGTGTGGAGTCCTTAATTATGCTGGCTGCTTTGCCGAGGCAGCAGAAAGCGTAGACAAGAGTCAATGGTTGGGAGATCGGTTTGCATGATGGATTGGGCTACATTCATGACCTTTTGTAGTTTCTTGCAGTCTTGAGTACAGCAAGAGCCATACCAAGCTGTGATACAACCAGAAAGAATGCTTTCTATGGTGCATCTGTAAAAGTGGGTGAGAGTTGTAGCTGCCATGCCAAATGTCCGTAGTCTTCTGAGAAGATTATGACAATAGTCACAAACACATCCTCCTCCCCACACATTGTAAAAACGGAATCTCCTGGGGGAGGCAGCTAACTCCCTCAGGAGATCAGAATCCAGGAGATCATACGGACCAAGTCTGCTATAAAGACACAGACATGTAGTCTTGTATTGTAGTCGTAATCGGGGATAGTATAGTTAGGGGCATTGACGTGTGACCAGGATCAAGAATCCTGAAGGTTGTACTGCCTGCCTGGTGCTCAGGTTCAGAATATCTCATTCTGGCTGCAGAGGAACTTGAAGTGAGAGGGTAAAGATCCAGTTGTCGTGGTTCACATACATACCAATTTATAGGTGGAACAGGAACAAAGGTTCTGCTAAGGAAGTATGAACAGCTAGGAGCTAAATTAAAAAGCAGAACCAGGAAGGTAATAATCTCTGAATTGCTACCTGAGCCATGAGCTAATTGGCACAGGGCCAATAGGTTTGAGATAAATGTGTGGCTCAAAGATTGGTATGGGAGGAATGGATTTGAATTCATGGGACATTGGCACCAGTATTGGGGAAGAGGGGACCTGTTCCGATTGGGTGGTCTTCATCTGAATCGTGCTGGGACCAGAGCCCTGGCGAATCACAACAAGGGCTTTTGGGAGTAGTGTGCAGGCCCCCAAGCAGTTGTCAAGATGTGGGGCAGAAAATTAATCAGGGGATAGAAAAGGCAACATTACAATGATCACCGGGGACTTCAATATACAGGTGGACTGGGAAAATCAGGTAGGTAGTGGATCCCAAGAAAAGGAATTCATGGAATGTCTAAGAATTTTTTTTTGGAGCAGCTTGTGACAGAGTTCACTAGGGAACAGGCAATTCTGGATGTGCAATGAGGCAGACTTGATTAGGGAACTTAAGGTGAAGAAACCCTTAGGAAGCAGTGACCATAATATGATAGAACTTACCCTGCAGTTTCAGAGGGAGAAGCTGGAGTCAGATGTAACGGTATTACAATTAAATAAAGGTAACTACAAAGACATGAGGGAGGAGCTGGCCAGAGTTGATTAGAAAGGGAGCCTAGCAGAGAAGACAGTGCTAAAGGCAGGCGTTTTTGGGGATTATTCGGGAGGCACAACAGAAATTCATCCCAAGAAGGAGGAAATATGCTAAGGAGAGGATGAGGCATCCATGAGAGTAGTCAAGGACAGCATAAAAACAAAAGAAAAAGCATACAAGGTGGCAAGGATTAGTGGGAAGCCAGAGGATTGGGAAGCCTTTAAAAGCGAGCAGAGAGCAACTAAAAAAGCAACAAAGGGGTAAAAGATGAAGTATGAGTGTAAGCTAGCTAGTAATACAAAAGAGGATAGGAAACGTTCTTTTTTCAATATATAAAAGGGAAGAGAGAGACAAAAATAGCTATTGGACCACTGGAAAATGAGGCTGGAGAAGTAAAAATAGGAAACAAAGAAATGGCAGAGGAACTGAACAGTTACTTTGCATCAGTCTTCACGGTGGAAGATAGCAGTGGGATGCCAGAGCTCCAGGAAAGTCAGAGGACACAGGTGAGTGTAGTGGCCATCACTAAGGAGAAGGTTCTCGGGAAACTGGGAGGTGGGTAAATCATCTGGACCGGATGGATTACACCCCAGGGCTCTAAAAGAGATAGCTGAGGATATTTTGGAGGCATTGATGGTGATCTTTCAGGAATCACTGGAAGCAGGGAGGGTCCCCGAGGACTGGAAAGTAGCTAATGTAATACTGCTGTTTAAGAAGGGAGGGAGGCAGCAGACGGGAAATTGTAGGCTGGTTAACCTGACTTCAGTCATTGGCAAGATTTTAGAGTCCATTATTAATGATGAGAACGCAGGGTATTTGGAAGTGCATGTTAAAGTAGGACTCAGTCAGCATGGCTTCGTCAAGGAAAGGTCATGTCTGAGAAATCTGAGAGGGTTCTTTGAGGAGGTAACAAGGAATTTAGATAAAAGAGAACCAGTGGATGTGATTTATTTAGATTTCCAAATGGCCTTTGACAAGTTGCCATGTAGGAGACTGTTAAATAAGTTGAGAGCCCATGGTGTTAAGGGTAAGATCCTGGCATGGATAGAGGATTGGCTGACTGGCAGAAGGCAGAGAGTGGGATAAAGGGGTCTTTTTCGGGATGGCAGCTGGTGACTAGTGGTATACCCCAGTGCTGGGACCATAACTTTTCATAATATATATTAATGATTTGGAAGAAGGAACTGAAGGCACTGTTGCTAATTTTGCAGATGATACAAAGATATGTACAGGGACGGGTAGTATTAAGGAAGCGGGGGGCTGCAGGAGGACTTGGACAGGTTAGGAGAGTGGGCAAAGAAGTGGCAGATGGAATACAGTGTGGAAAAGTGTGAGGTTATGCACTTTGGAAGGCGGAGTGGAGGCACAGACTATTTTCTAAATGGAGAAATGCTTAGGAAATCAAAAGCACAAAGGGACTTGGGAGTCTTTGTTCAAGATTCTCTTAAGGTTAACGTGCAGGTTCAGTCAGCAGTTAGGAAGGCAAATGCAGTGTTAGCATTGAGAGAGTTAGAATACAAAAGCAGGGATGTGCTTCTGAGGCTGTATAAGGCTCTGGCGAGACCCCATTTGGAGTATTGTGAGCAGTTTTGGGCCCCATGTCTGGATTGGATGGAATATACCCCAGCGTTCTAAAAGAGAAAGCTAAGGAAAGGATGTGCTGTCTTTGGAAAGGGTCCAGAGGAGGTTCACAAGAATGATCCCTGGAATGAAGAGCTTGTTATATAAGGAACAGTTGAAGATACTGGATCTGTACTCGTTGGAGTTTAGAAGGATGAGGGGCGATCTTATTGAAACTTACAGGATACTGCGAGGCCTGGACGTGGAGAGGATGTTTCCACAAGTAGGAAAAACTAGAACCAGAGGGCACAAACTCTGGCTAAAGGGACGATCCTTTAAAACAGAGATGAGGAGGATTTTCTTCAGCCAGAGAGTAGTGAATCTGTTGAACTCTGCCGCAGAAGGCTGTGGCGGCTGTGAGTACCTTTGAGAGAGATAGATAGGTTCTTGATTAATAAGGGGGTCAGGGGTTATGGGGAAAAGGCAGGAGAATGGGGATGAGAAAATTCTCAGCCATGATTGAATGGCAGAGCAGACTCGATGGGCCGAGTGGCCTAATTCTGCTCTTATGTCTTATAGCATTATGGACATTCTATCCAACGTGACCTCTGCTTGAGTTAAAAACTACTCAAGCATCCTCTGGAAGGCAGAGAGGCAACATATACCATACTGATTAGCAATGCATTCTCAGAATTGATTTGATTTATTATTGTCACATGTATTGAGATATAGTGAAAGGTATTGTTTCTTGCATGCTATACAGATAAAGCACACCATTCACAAAATACATAGGAGAGAAGGAAAGTATAGGGTGCAGAAGATAGTTTTGCAGCCACGGGTCGGGTGAAGAGAAAGATCAACTGAATGTATGATAAGTCCATTCAAAGGTCTGACAGCAGCAGGGAAAAAGCTGTTCTTGAGTCGGTTGGTATGTGTCCTCAGACTTTTGTATCTTTTTTCCGACGGAAGAAGGTGGAAGAGAGTATGTCCGGGGTGCATGGAGTCCTTGATTATGTTGGCTACTTTTCTGAGGTAACAAGAAGTGTAGATGGAGTCAATGGATGGGAGGTTGGTTTGCGTGATGGACTGGGCTACTTCCACAAGTCTTTGTAGTTTCTTGCGGTCTTGACAGAGCAGGAGCCATACCAAGCTGTGATACATCCAGAAAGGATGCTTTCTATGGCGTCTGTAAAAATTGGTGAAAGTTGTAGTGGACATGCTGAATTTCTTTAGCCTCCTGAGAAAGTAGAGGCATTGATGGGCTTTTTTAACTGTAGCATCAGCGTGAAGGGACCAGGACAGGTTGTTGGTGATTTGAACAACTAGAAAATTAAAACTTTTCCGGAGGCCCTCAACTCTCCAGGAAAGAAAGAACTGCCCAATATTCCCACTCTCCCATAGTACAACCTCATGCCTCCTGCTCCTTCCTTACCCACACTACAACCCTTTCATTATTTTATAGACCTTCCTTTCATTTCAGTAATTTTGACAGAGAAATAGATAGTTGAAGAAATAGATTTTACTTTCCTCCTGAAATTAGGGATTTCAGAAGATGGGGAGACTCCTTTCAAACATCTTTAACGATGCCAGATAACATGGAGAAAGAAACAATGGGGCCTTTGTAAAATAGAAATGTTTTTTCTTTTAAGTACAAAACACCCGCCTCTGAGAGACAACAGTGCAGCAATCTGTGTGTTAAATGGAAATTTGGGTCTCAGTTCCTTTGCTCAAATAACGCAGTATTCTTGCAAGAGATACAAAGACTGGAGTTGGAACGAGTTCAGCTAATAGCAGCTGTTTTAATTTTCCATGGATAGGGCTACACCCAGAATAGATCTCCAGATCTCAATTCATTTTTTAACCCTGTTAAAGCTGAGGCTAGTGGAGATGGAACAGACCACTAGCCTTCCCTGATTGGACAAAATGGAATAGGTTGGGAAGAGGCAGGTGTAGAGTGTAAACGCTGTCATTGACCAGTTGGGCTGAATGGCCTGTTTCTGTGCTGTAAACTCTTTCTAATTCCAGATTTACAGCCAAATGTTTTGTAAGATGGAGACATTCATTTGACAGTTTATTTCCCTTTTGTTTTCCTTTTACCTTGTGAGCTAAAATATCCCCTCTCTTGTTTTTATTGTTTGTATAGTGGCTGAATTCATTATCTCACCGAGAATCCATACACGTAACTTCAGATGTTTGAGGATCCTTGTCTCTGTGCCAATCTTCGTTAGCTACCGGGGTGATCCCTCTCTGTTACTCAGTATGATGGACTCTCCTGTGTACCTACAGCAACAACAACCGACATTTATATAGGGCCTTGAATGCAGTGAAACATCTCAAGGTGCTTCACAAGAATTTGACAATTTGCCACATAAGGAGAGGTTAGGAGAGGTGACCATAAGCTTGGTCAAACAGGCAGGTTACTGAGAAGAATCTTAAAAAAGAAGAGAGAGGTGGAAAAGTCTATGGAAGGAGTTCTCTGTCTTAGGGCTTAGGCAGCCGAGGGCAAGACCACCAATGCTGGAGAGAATAAATTGGGGGGGATGTATAAGGGGACAGAATTGGAGGAGAGCAGAGACCTTGGAGGGTTAGCAGGCTGGAGGAAATGACAGAGAGTCAAAGTCATGGAGAGATTTGAAAACAAGGATAAAAATTTTAATATCAAGTTGTGACTGGATTGGGAACCGATAGGTCAGTGAGCACAGGGCTTTGTGCAAACTAGGGTACAAGGTCAGGTGTATAGAGAAAGTGGAAGGCGGGAGATTGGCCAATGCAGCAATGGAATATTCAAGGCTGGAGAGGACAATGAGGTGGATGAGGCTTTTGGCTTTCAGTGAGCTAAGGCAGGGACTGAGCCAACAAACACACAAGGACCAAAGCTCCGTCGAACAGAGCGCACTCTTTCTGAATAAAACACTTATTTCCTGTCAGCTGGTCCTATACACATGGGAGTGCAAAAAGCCTATGTTTGTATTGTTGGAGAACATCCCCTTCCTGCTGTGGGAATGAGGCGAAACTCCCAGGAGGAAATCTCCTGAAAGATAGTGAAGCGAAATGTGACAGCGACTCGGATTATCTGTGAGTTTCCCCAATTACCGACACGTAGGAAATGTGACCTCAGAAGGATCTGGCATGTTTAATTGTTCAAACATTATCTGGCATTTAGCACAAAAGAAAAGAACTTGCAATTATCTAGAGTCTTTCACTGCCTTCAGATATCCCAAAGCATTTCACAGCCAATGAAGTATGTTTAAAACATTGCCACAGCACTAGTGTAGGAAATGGCAATTTAGGCACAGCAAGCTCCCATAAACAGCACAGCGGCACAGTAGTTAGCACTGCTGCCTCACAGCACCAGGGTCCCAGGTTCAATTCTGGCCTTGGTCACTGTCTGTGTGGAGTTTGCATGTTCTCCCCGTGTCTGCATAGGTTTCCTCCGGCTGCTCCGGTTTCCTCCCACGATCCAAAGATGTGCGGGTTAGGTGAATTGCCCTAGTGTTGGGGGGGATTAGCAAGGTAAATGTATCGGGTTACGGGAATTAGGTCTGGATGGGATTGTGGTCAGTACAAACTCGATGGGCTGAATGACCACCTTCTGCACTGTAGGGATTCCATGATTCTAAACAACAATGTGATAATAACCATTCTTTTCTGGTGTGATGTCAATTGAGGATCAGACATTGGGACATCAGAGAGGATACAAAGAAAATTACAGCACAGGAACATGCCTTTTGGCCCTTGAAGCCTGCACTGACCATGATACCCGACTGAACTAAAAGCTCCTACCTTTCTGGGGATCATATCCATCTATTCCCATCCTATTCATGTATTTGTCAAGACGCCCCTTAAAAGCCTCTATTGTATCTGCTTCCACTACCACCTCCGGCAGCAAGTTCCAGGCACCCACCACCCTCTGTATAAAAAAAAACTTGTCTCATACATCTCCTTTAAACTTTGCCCCTCGCACCTTAAACCTCCTCTAGTAATTGACTCTTCCACCCTGACAATCCATTCTGTCCATGCTACTCGTAATTTTGTAGACTTCTATTAGGCTGCCCCTCAATCTCCGTCGTTCCAGTGAGAACAAAGTGTCTCCAGTCTCTCCTCATAGCTAATGTCCTCCATACCGGGCAACATCCCAGTTAAATCTTTTCTGTACCCTCTCCAAAGCCTCCACATTCTTCTGGTAGTGTGGCGACCAGAATTGAACATTATATTCCAAGCATGGCCCAACTGCTGCAACATGACTTCCCAATTTTTAAACTCAATGCCCTGGCGATGAAGGCAAGCATGCCATATGCCTTCTTGACTACGTTTTCCACCTGCATTGCCACCTTCAGTGATCTGTGTACCTGTACACCCAGATCCCTCTGCCTACCAGTACTCTTCAGGGTTCTGCCATTTACTATATATTTCCTATTTGTATTAGACCTTCCAAAATGAATTACCTCACATTTGTCCAGATTAAACTCCATTTGCCATCTCTCTGCCCAAATTTCCAACCAACCTATATCCTGCTATACCCTCTGATGGTCCTCATCGCTATCCGCAAATCCCACCAACCTTTGTGTCGTCCGCAAACTTACTAATCATTCCAGTTACATTTTCCTCCAAATCACTTATCCCAGCACTGATCCCTGAGGAACGCCATTTGTCACAGTCCTCTATTCAGAAATGCACCCTTCCACTGCTACCCTCTGTCAATTCTGTACCAACCTTGCCAACTCACCTTTGATCCCATGCAACTTCACCTTCTGCAGCAGTCTGCCATGAGGGACCTTGTCAAAGGCCTTACTGAAATCCATGTAGACAACATCCACTGCCCGACCCCCATCAATCACCTTCGTCACTTCCTCAAAAAACTCGATCAGGTTAATGCGACATGACCTCCCCTTCACAAAACCAAATGTCCCCGTTCTTTTTGGGAGGAGTGATAGGGAAACTTTCATATCCACCTGAGAGGGTAGTTAGACATCTTTATATTTGACCATAGAAATTTGATTTGTTGGTGTGTGCGTGATGCTAACTTTAACCCCTGATCCATAAAAACCTTTGTGTTCATTTTTGTTTATGGAGTCTCTTTGTGAATTGACCTAAAGCAAGAATTGAAGGAGCTGTTTAATCTTTCACGGGTGAAAAGGACAAAATACTTCAAACTTATACAGGGGTTGCCAACCCTCCAGGATTGACCTGGAGTCTCCAGGAATTGAGCAGGATACCTCTGCCCACAATTCAAGAGAAATATCATAGCAGCAGTCTAAATAGCGTGCTTTCTTTATCCTTTTTCTTTTTATTTGTTATAAAACTACGGGAGGTACGGGGGAGAAAAGCATCCTGTTGAGTCATGAAACAGCTCATTTTCTGATTGGCTGTTGGGAAGCTCTGAAGAGTGAGGAGCCAATGGCAGGGGGATGGAGATTGGGAAGTCCAAGGCGGAATGTTAGGAATTGCGCCTGTACCAAAGTAGGCAATAGCTACAATCCATTGGAGAGTTACTTCCCTCCCGCTCCAGCCATGGGACCAACCTGGCCAAAGCCAGTGAAGCTGGGTGGGGGATATGTTCCTATTGTTACTCATGTCCTTCATGACCTTTTCCATAAAAGTCAGCGTCCAGCTTTCAGAACTGGAAAATCTCATTGGGCAAAGAGCCCAAGGAGTTCACAGCTTCAGTAAGCTGAAATAACAAAGTCTTGTTTGGTTGCCAGTTTCCAGGCTTTTAGTGTGGCTTCTGTATCCGACTCCTTTGTCCTCATGCGGCGTCTCCTTGGCCTAATGACAAATTCGTCAAGAAATGCGGACAGAAGGAGGCCACTCAGCCCCTAAAACCTGTTCTGCCATTCAGTGGTTGACCCATCTCTTAGCTCTGCTTAGGTCTTGTGGTTGCATAAGCCACAAGCTTTTGGAGCGCTGCCCCTTCATCAGGTAAGTGTGTGAGTGAGTGCGCTCACCTGATGAAGGGGCAGCGCTCCAAAAGCTTGTGCCTTGTGCTACCAAGTAAACCTGTTGGACTTTAACCTCGTGTTGTGAGATTTCTTACTGTGCTTATCCCAGTCCAACGCCGGCATCTCCACATCAAAGGTCTTGTGGCACAGTGTGGGTAGCGTTCCTGCCTCTGAATTCCAGATTCAAGTCCCACTCCAGAACTAGATGGCCAAGGAAGATGAGTTCATAATGTGGGCAAACAGGTTGAGTGTCAACCTGCAAATCCTTCCAAACACCAATGGCTGGTGATAAGAGCGGGAGAGACTCCTGGTCAGCCACACTTGATGTGGAGGGGTGCCCCTCAAACTGTTAAGTTCTGGTGACAGACTCACAACTGTTTCAGGAATTACGAGCTATGGAAACAGATGAAAGTCTGTCTTAGTGCACCATTGATAATAACCTTTGCTTAACAAAAATCTACCAGTCTCAGCTTTGAACTTTTGAAGTGATTGTACTTTATTGCCTTTGTTCTTTAAAGGGATAATCATCTCTCATTAAAATTGAAATAAATTAAAAATGAAAAAAATTGTTTGTGCACAAGGTTTCAACAAGGTTACCCATACACAAATAACATTTGAAAATTTCACTCAAGTTCAGTAACTGGGACCAGTATATTCCAGCATGTGCATGTTTTCACTTGTCACGTGTCTCTGAATGATCTGGGTTTAGAATTCTGCATTAGACATCTTCAACAGCATTTCCCAAACCTGCAACCTCTATCACCTAAAAGGACAGGGGCAGTAGAATCATTGAAAGACCAACACCTGCAATTTTCCCTCCAAATCACTCATCCCAACTTGGAACAACGTTGTCGTTACTCTTTGTGGTTGACCTGTCTCTTAACTCTGTTTAGGTCTTGTGATACAGTGTGTCGCGTTCCTGCCTCTGAGTTTCAGGTTCGAGTCCCACTCCAGGACTCTGGCTGAGGAAGGTGCGTTCATAATGCAGTCAAACAGGCTGAGTGTCAACCTGCAAATCCTTCCAAACACCAGTGGCTGGTGGTAAGAGCGGGAGAGACTCCTGGTCAACCACACTCGACGTGGAGTGGCACCCCTCAAGCTATAAACCTTGGGCCCTTGGGTTAAAATCCTTGGATCAAAATCCTGGAACTTCCTCCCTAACAGCACCGCGGATGTACCTGCAGCAGTTCAAGAAAGTTACCGACCGCCAACTTCTTTGATTGAGTACCTTACGATGGGCACTTTATTAACTCCTAGTGTCTTAGTTCAGCAGGTTGACAAGTATCGAGTAGGCTAGCAAGAGTGTACGCCTTCGGAGGAGATAGGAACACACTGAAGCCACACTCACCTCAGCAGTTTATTTGGATTCAGGCAACTACACAAGAATTTCGGTGGACATCGAGACTAATAGGATTAAATTAAAAAGAGAGGTTGCATCGGCTAGACATGTATTCCCTTGAGTACCATAGATAAGATTAGGGGTGATATAATTAAGATGTTCATGGTGATTAAGTAATTGGATATGGTAGACAGAGAGAAGCTGTTTCCCCTTGTAACAGGAGTCCAGAGTAAGGGGGCATGGTCTGAAAATTCCAGCCATTCAGATGCGATGTGGGACGCATTCCTTCACACAAAGAGTCATTGAAATCTAGAACTCTTTTCCAAAAAAGCTGTTTGTGCTGGGGGTCAAGTGATCATTTCACAGTGTGCATTGTCAGGTTTTAGGTGGGGTGGGGGTTTTAAGGCTTTCAGAGAAAGGCAGATAAACATGTTAAGATACACAATTTAATTGAATGGTGAATAAGACGCAAGGGGCTGAATGGCCTCCTCCCAATGTTTTACATTCGAGACAGGGAACAAATGGCTGAACAGAACAATGAGCAGTGACGGAGTTCACTAACAGTACTGATTGCAGGGTTTCTTTAACATGAATCTGAGAGGTTCCCACCTTGATCAGGTTACAAAATAAATTTGAAAACCAGCTTTCTCAATGTTCTTGTAATGAATAGCCTCAACTCCAAGGAGTTGCACATACGAGTGGAACATTTGAATACACAAGTCATCATAAGGTTGCCAAAATGTCCTGCCTTCCCATTGGAGCATATTTCAGGCATGATGTCAATGACTCACAAATGTTTATCAGGCATGAATGCCAGATTCCCATTATTACTGAAATCAAAACAGAATTTTTTTCTAATTCTTTCATGATGTAGGCATTGCTGGCTGGATCAGCATTTAATGCCCATTCCTGAAGGCAGTTAAGAGTCAACCATGAGTCACATGTAGGCCAGACCAGATAAGAACGGCAGATTTCCTTCCCTGAAGGACATTAGTGAACCAGATGGGGTTTTCCTGACAATCGATTCAGGGTCATCATTTAGATTTTTACTTCCAGATTTTTATTGAATTCAAAGTTCACCATCTGCCATGGTGGGATTTGAACCCGGGTCCCCAGAGCATCACCTTGGGTTTCTGGATTACTAGCCCAGTCACAATACCACTACACCACTGCCTCCCCTGGAGATGCTCAGTAGATCAGGCAGCAATTTACATCATCAACCCGAGCCGCTGATTGGAAATTTCTGTCCCGCCCTACAACATGTTTTCCAGTGGCAGAGGAAGCTCTCCATTTTAGCCATTGACAGGTGCTGTGATTCTCCAGTCTTGCCGATGTCTCCAGCCTTTTGTGTTCTTTGCCAGCCAAACAGCTAGGGAACCAATCGGTGGGAGGGTCGCCATCAGCAGGACTGGAAGATCCCGCCCATGAAAAAAGCCAGAAATTTCAGCCCACAGATTCTGACACTATAATCAGGTTAGCCTGGATAACTCTTCCTGATTCAGTAACAAAATGAGTTGGTTCTGGTCATAAAGCCCAGTAATTGCTGGAAACTAATCAAAGTGTGTAGAATCACACTGCTACAGGAGGAAGGAGAGCTGTCTCTATACAGTGTCCTCTTTCGAAGGATTCATTAAATTTTATGTTTGGCAATAATGCAACTTTCTTAATATTCTCTGCCCTCTGCTAAAGTGCTGGCTCTTGATGGGGTCATTGTTAAATGGACCAATTATCCTTTAATAATTTGTGTAAACAATGTTCATCTGAGCTGGCACAGTGGTTAGCACTGCTGCCTCACAGTGCCAGGTTTGATTCCCGGCTTGGGTTCACTGTCTGTGTGGAGTTTGCACATTCTCCCCATGCCTGCGTGGGTTTCTTCCAGGTGCTCCAGTTTCCTCCACAGTCTGAAAGAGGTGCTCGTTAGATGCATTGACCCAAACAGGCATCAGACTGTGGTGACCAGGAGAATTTCACAGTAACTTCATTGCAGTGTGAATGTATGCCTTACATGTGACTAATAAATTAACTTTATTGATCTTGATCTAGCTCTTTGCTCGGCATCCATGCATGGACTCTGCCCCGTGGAGGGGGAAAGTCACTGCATAATCATGAGGACTGTGAGGCCAATCTGATTTTACACCCCACCCTTCCCTCATCTAGAGGCACCCCTCCACCAAACACCACCCGAATTCCATTCTCACTACCAAAGCGCAACTATACACGGCTAACTCAGCACAGGCCCCGACTTGAAACAGAGTCTTTCCTGGTTGGTAGAACTGGGTATTCACAGGGTTAAAGAATGGTGGTGGGAAGCAGTGGGGAGTGGTTTTATTCATTCCCCATGTGTCTCTGCTGCGAATTGTGCTGTTGGTCTCTGAGGAAGGAGACACGAGCTGCCAGAACAGAAAT
Organism: Carcharhinus amblyrhynchos; assembly: GCF_965287045.1. NCBI lineage: Eukaryota > Metazoa > Chordata > Chondrichthyes > Carcharhiniformes > Carcharhinidae > Carcharhinus > Carcharhinus amblyrhynchos. Next base: position 13,718,523 of record NC_137351.1, read on the forward strand.
CCTTCAACACAAGCTCACAGGGACACGCCACATCAGATAACAAATCCACATTCATTTATCATTGCTGCAATATTGCGTGGGATGTACGCCTGGTACTTTACATGACTCAACTCCCCAACTCTGGACTTCTTGTTCAGCTCTTATCTTGCGTTTCCCAGTGCTCTCACAATAAGGTCATGAGCTGTCCATTATGTACCTTGTGTCTCTCACTCCCTCTAATACATTGAATTCTCTTTCCCAAAGTAACCCTCAATTACACAGAAGTTTTGATCAGACCCGATTGGGAACATCGCATTCCAATTGGGTACCAAACCTCAGGAGAGATGCAAGGGTGGCACGGTGGCATGGGCAGCATGGTGGCACAGTGGTTAGCACTGCTGCCTCACAGCGCCAGGGACCCATGTTTGATTCCCAGCTTGGGTCACTGTCTGTGTGGAGTTTGCACGTTCTCCCTGTGTCTGTGTGGGTCTCTTCCGCGTGTTCCAGTTTCCTCCCACAGTCCAAAGATGTGTGGGTTAGGTTGCATTGGCTAACTTTTCCCTCTGTCTACCCGAACATGCGCCAGAGTGTGGCGACTTGGGGAATTTCACAGTAACTTCATTGCAGTGTGAATGCGAGCCTTCTTGTGACATTAATAAATAAACTTTAACTTTAGGGGCACAGCAGCACCAGAACGGTGTCGATAAAGCATGCAGAGGTGAAATTAAACAGAGGGCAGTGGGTGCCTGGGGAGGTAGTGGAAGCAGATATGATAGAGAGTTTTAAGAGGCATCTGGACGAATACATGAGTAGGATGGGAATACAGGGATACAGTCCCCAGAAGAGTAGGCAGTCTTAGTTCAGTCAGGCAGCATGGTGGGTGCAGTCTTGGAAGGCCAAAGAGCCTGTTCCTGTGCTGCAATTTTCTTGATTCTTTGTTCTTTCGGTGATGTTGGATTCTGCCAGGGAGGTGAAAAATGTGACACTTTTTGCACAGCTCCCAGTGTAACAAAATAGAAGATCACTGTAGTACTGATGTCTGTCTCTAGGTGTCACTACCACATTGAGGGGTTAATTTTAACTTAACCAGCCTGGTGGGAAATCAAGAGGGTTCGAGTCACAGCCCAATCTTACAACAAAACCAGCCATCACCTGTCCTGTTATCATCTGTTCTGTCGGTGTTGCTTACTGGCGGGTTTGGTCATGAACCAGACCTCATCCCAGTGGTATCTCCACCATCACACCAACTGACCAGCAGTAAAATGTCAGACTGTAAAGAATTATATTTTGGGAGGGTTTGGATAGATGTAGCATTGTAGGATTGACAGTCACTCAGTCACCTTTTGAGTGAAGTATATGCACAACAAACGATGCTTTCCTTGCCTCCTGTGCACCCTTTGTAGTTTTTAACAGCGATGGTGATTGTCAGCCAAACTTGTGGCTTTAATCTAAGATGGTTCAGAAGCTCAGAGTATCTCTGGGAAGCTGCAAACTGAGAAGGGCCTGAGGCCAGATTGAATTTCATGAGCTCTGTTTTTCCCATTCACTGAAGGCCAGTCTTTTAACCTCTTAACGTGACCCCAGACTGAGCACTGTGATGTTTGCTTTGGCAAGCAAATCCTATCATTATGGAATTTGTTCTACTTAGTTTTAATTTGGAGAGGTGGTGGTTAGGGGGTGGTGCTGAGGGACTGGAGAATTGCGAATTGTACACCTGCGTTCAACAGAGTGTCGGGATAAACCCACCTTTACAAGCTGAGTGGTGGGAAAGTTTTTGGAAAGAATGTCCAGGACAAAATTAACAGTCATTTGGACAAGTGTGGATTAACTGAGGAAAGCCAGAGGGTTAAAGGCAGCTTAACTAATTTGGATGAGTTTTTTTGAGATAACAAGAGGGCTGATGAGGGGAATGTGGTTGATGTGGTGCATACGGAATAAAGCATTTGATGAAGTGCCACATATAGACTTGACAGCAAAGCCCATGGATTAAAAGGGACAGTGGCTTCATGGATATGAAGTTGGCTTATGACATGAAACAAAAGGTATTGAGAATGATTGTTTTTAAGGCTGGAAGTAGGTTTACATTGGGATTTCTCAGAATAGCTACTGCTTTTCTTGATATAAGTTAATCATCTCAATTGCAGAATACAGTTTCAAAATTTGTAGACGACTCAAAATTTATATTGCAAACTGTCAGGAGGATAGTAATAAAGTGTGATAAACTACAAGATAGCATAGGCTGGTAGAATACACCTCAGGTGGGGGGCGGGGTGGGGGGGGTGTGGGGAGTTGTTGCAGTGCATTCCCCATACCCCCACCTTCCAACAACCAGGTTTGGGTGAAGATAATGATCGCATGCCTGTATTTCCAAGTTGAGAGGTGTTGGAGCAGGAAAACAGATCAAATCAACTCCTCCAACTCCCCAAAATGAGCTGAGTGAAAGAATGGTGTGTGCTACTAGGTGATGATTACACAAACACAAACCTGGTTCCTGTTGCCTTTTAGCCTGGGGTGTAACCATGTCAGGCTGCGTACTCTTCATATTTCCACTGCAGTCATTTCAGGATAGGGAAAAAGGTCAAAGATCACTGCCAGGCTGCATAAGAAATATTAATTGAGCAGTTATGAATGACCGTCTGTTAACAGACTGGGATCCAACCCAGACATTCCACTTCAAACCCATTTAGGAATTATGTACGGTATCTGAAAGAGCCAGAGCTCCAAACTAACGGAGGTTCTCCGAGCTCCATTAACTTCTTACTTTCTATTAATGGTGACTGAACTTGATGTTGTTCTAGAGGAGCCAAATACAGGTTTGTGTAGGTTCCCAGTAGTGCCAATTCTGGGTACAGTTCATCGCTGGTTCCTTATCTGGTCAAAGCTTTATTTAAACAGAAGCCTGTTCCTGTGCTGCAATTTTCTTGATTCTTTGTTCTTTCGGTGATGTTGGATTCTTGGTGCTGTACCAAAGGCGGGAGTTAGGAATCAGAGGCTGCACTTGCAAGCTATTGACCTTTCCATTGTGGTCTAAGGTTTGTTGTATAGATGTGGGTGAAGGTTTTAATAAGAAAAGGGTTAGACTTGCACATGAGAATGTTAGTCAACATAGAACAAACGGTAGCAAAGACATGCACTCGCTTGTGTTCTCACACATGCAAACTCATTCTCTTTCCACAGTACAATGGGGTATATGTTTGCGGGGTGTCATTTTGGAGTTGTATAAAATGTTGGTGAGGCCACAGACAGAGTACTGTGAGCAGTTCTGGCCACCACGTTATTGGAAGGATGTGATTGCACTGGAGGGGGTGCAGGATGCTGCCTGGGATGGAATATTTAAGTTATGAGGAGAGGTTGGGTGGGCTTGGGTTGTTTTCATTGGAGTAGAGAAGACTGAAGGTGAACGGCCTGATCGAGGTGTACAAGATTACGAGGGATTGGATAGGGAGCAGCTGTTCCCCTCAGTTGAAGGGTCAGTCACGAGAGGACGCAAGTTCAAGGTGAGGGGCAGGAGGTTTGGGGGGGGCGGGGGAAATGTGAGGAAAAACATTTTTACCCAGAGGGTGGTGACTGTCTGTAATGCACTGCCTGGGAGGGTGGCGGAGCTGGGACGCCTCACATCCTTTAAAAAGTACCTGGATGAGCACTTGTCATAACATTCGAGGCTAAAGGCCAAGTGTTGGTAAATGGGATTAGGTTGGAGGTCAGATGTTTCTCATGTCAGTGCAGACTCGATGGACCGAAGGGCCTCTTCTGCACTGTATGATTCAATGAAATTGGTAAGTGGCTGATAGGGAATGAGTAGCCTGTTTTACATCTAATTATTTCCAGATTCCCCCACTATTTTCCTTTTATTCTCCCTCATGTTCTCTCTCACGCAATCTCACATTCTTTGTGAAATCTCTCTGCATGTGCCCTGTCTCACTGCCTCAAACACGCACGCACTCTCATTTTATGCTGACACACATGTGCATTGTCCTTTTTTTCGTGCATTCTCATATTGCCTCAAATATTCACCCTCATGTGCATTCCCTTAAATACAGATTAATTTCTCTCTCTCCTTTAGCCACTCTCATATTCCTCAGCGTAACACAGGCACCAAAAATAGACGTGCTCAAACACATTCTCTCACACACAAACACACATACACATTGTGCACAATGCATAGCGATTCTGAAACACGCATAAACACACATATTCAAACATCTTCACACAAATGCAATGTAGAGTCTCTTTCCTATACTTGTACATGTACACATTAACACTCATGTACACTTGTACATGTGAAAACAGTCAGATACATAAGAACATAAGAACATAAGAAATAGGAGCAGGAGTAGGCCATCTGGCCCTTGGAGCCTGCCCCGCCATTCAATAAGATCATGGCTGATCTGTCGTGGCTCAGTTCCACTTTCCCGCCCTCTCCCCATAACCCTTAATCCCCTCTCTTATCAAAAACCCATCAACCCGCTTCTTAAAAATATTTAGCGAGGCAGCCTCCACCACTTCAACGGGCAGAGAATTCCAGATATTCACCACCCTTTGAGTGAAGAAGTTCCTCCTCAACTCCGTTCTAAACCGCCCCCCCTTTATCTTGAGGCTGTGCCCCCTAGTCCTACTGTCTTTTTTGAGCGGGAAGAGTCTCTCCACCTCTATCCTATCCATCCCATTCATCATCTTATATGTCTCAATGAGATCTCCCCTCATTCTTCTAAACTCCAACGAGTACAAGCCTAGTCTATTCAGCCTCTCCTCATAGCTCAATCCCCTCAACTCCGGTATCAGCCTAGTAAACCTCCTCTGCACTCCCTCCAAGGCCAAAATATCCTTGCGCAGGTGCGGCGCCCAAAACTGCACACAGTACTCCAGCTGCGGCCTCACCAGTGCCCTATACAGCTGCAGCAAGACCTCCCTACTTTTATATTCAATCCCCCTCGCTATGAAGGCCAGCATCCCATTCGCCTTCCTGACCACCTGCTGCACCTGCAGGCTGGGTTTTTGCGACTCATGCACAAGGACCCCGAGGTCCCTCTGCACCGTCGCCTGCTGCAGTTTTTCGCCACGTAAGTAATAGTCCTTCCTACCATTCTTCCTACCAAAGTGGGGACAACTCCTAACTGATTCAAAACCCATTCACTTTGAGTTATAATTGGGTCCTGGGCCAATTCTTTCACACACAAATATAACAGTATACCTTTTAAAAAAAAGCGATTACTGAGAATTTGCAAGAATGCCTGTGAAACTGTGCCTGGGCTTGAGTTCAGCTTTTTAGAAGACCTGGGAGAATACAACACAGAAGGAGGTCATTTGGCCCATTACACCAGTCCTGACTCCTTGAAGGTTTGGTTTGGTCCCATTCACCTGCACCTTCCCCATAGCCCTGTATTCCTCCTGTTTATCCAATTTCCCATTGAAAGTTTCAATTTAATCTGTAGAAAGAGCCCACTCAGGCAGCACATTTGAGGCACGGTGGCACAGTGGTTCGCACTGCTGCCTCACAGTGCTAGGGATTTGGGTTCAATTCCTGGCTTGGGTCACTGTCTGTGTGGAGTTTGCACATTCTCCCTGTGTCTGTGTGGGTTTCCTCCAGGTGCTCTGGTTTCCTCCTGTGGGTTAGGTAGATTGGCCATGCTAAATTGCCCTTACTATCGGGGGATTAGCTGGGGTAAATGCATAGTGTAATGGGTTTAGGGCCTGGATGGAATTGTAGTTGGTGGAGACTCGATGGGCTGAATGGCCTCCTTCTGCACTGTAGAGATTCTGTGATTTTAATTCACTGTGAACATTGTTTTTCTCTTCATCTTCCTGTTTCTTTTGCCGATTACCTTCAATCTGGTTTCTTCTGTCACTGCAGACAGTTTCTCCTCATTTGACCTGATCAAAACCCTTCATGATTTAAAAACTTTATTACCTTTTCCCTTAAATCCTTTTGTTTAAGGCAAAGAACCCCAGTTTCTCCCTGTAACTGAAGTCTCTAATCTTGAGTACCGCTCCGGTGAATCTCCCCCAGACCATCTCCAAAGGTGCCCAGAATGGGACACAATGTTCCAGGAAAAGGCTTAAACAGTGTGTTACTAAACAGGAGGCTATCGGAGGGAGAGTTCAGCCTTTTCTTTTCAAAGTCTGTGCACGACAACAGAAACGTGAAACAAGAAATCCTAACAGGACATAAAGTTAATGACAATCTGTTATAATCTGCTTCCAGGTATCAAGTTTCGATTGAGTTTTCCTGTGAAAACCCCAAGGCCTTGACATTTAAACAGTGGGAAACCTAGGGATCAGATATCTCTCTCTCGACTATTTTCAGGAGAGGAGTTAACCCGAGTTAAAATCAATCGCCTCGCAGCCTCTGACAACTTGTTAAGTTTCTTATTTAGTAAAGACGTCATATCCCAGATGACCGTAGGCAGCTCTCCCCCTCAAAAAGGGACCGTGATGAGTTGATCGAAGGTCACCACGCCTCAAGCAGGGGCAAGGGTGAGATAGTGGAGCTTTATAAATAACCTGAGCCAGTGCGGGAATTGAACCTGTGCTGTTAGCGTCGCTCTGTATCATAAAATAGCTGTCCAGCCAACTGAGTTAAACTAACCTCCCCCCCGCGCCACTGCTTCACGTCAAAGCTTAAGATTTTGGCTCAAAGTCACTTTTTTGGGGGAGACTGAGGATTAAAACTGCTAGCAATTTTTCACAAGAAATGCCAGTCAGTGATCAGTAGAGTTAATTATTAACACCAATGAGTAAATCTGAAAAAAATACCACATCAAACGAGCCTGGCGATTAGCCTGGATTTGAACATGGGAGAATGTAGAACTTGCAGCAGATCCAGTTTCACATCCTCGTTCTCTGTTGATCATACTTGCTTTCCCTCTTTCACTCTCTGTTCAGAGGTTTTGGGCCTGACTTTAACTCAGAGTGAATGGGTTTTGAGAGAGTTAAAATCCTGTTTAATGTCTATCACTGACCCATGTCTCTCTCTCTCTCTTGCTTAGACTTGTTCTCTTGCTATCATTGTTGTGTTCCATGCAGTTTTGATAGCACAGACCAGTAGGGATTGTTCCTGGTGCTGAGACTTTAGTTACAAAATCTTGCAATGGTTTTTGAGATTCACAGGTGTAAAATATATACCTGGGAATTGTGTCGACTCCCTGAGGGAGAGCAGGGTCAGTGTGTTATTCATGAGTTGCTTAAGAGGAGAAATCTATCCTACGGTATATTCCACCCTCACTTTTATATCTCCATTCTAAATTCCTAAATCCACATACGAAATGGAAACTGTCCAGTGCAATAGTCACACTGTAATTACATCCTCCTGCTGGTGGGGGTGCTGTAGTGCCTCCATAGGTTAATGGCAATGTGACATGTTTACATGGAGATTTCCTACTATAAAGGTAAACCTGGGAATTGTGTGCAGATATAAGATTTTTTAAAACTATATTATGTAGATTTATAAAATCTTGACAGTGAGTCTGCCCCTGTAACTTCAGTCTCATTATATAAACTGAGCTTGCGTTTCCTAGAGGCTTTAGGATTGAGTTTACTGACAATTTTAAGGATTCTGAAGGGAATTGAGAGGCTAACTTATAAAAAATCTTTTTTCCATCAGTGTGGAGTCAGGAACATTGGAAATTTAGATTAAAATTAGAACCCGGGCCATTCAGGAGAGAAATGAGGAAACACTTCTTTACACAAGAGCTTATTAATTTGTAGAACATTCTCGCATAAAAATCATCATTTTAAATGTAAGGCTGATCGATTTATTTATTAATTGACGCAGAGCCGTGGGGTCAAGCAGCAGATCAACCATGATCTCATTCAATGGCAGGACACCATCACACAATTGTTCCAGCGAGGAGGCTTTTTGGCCCATCATGTTTGCCTATAGTCTGGTGCCCAGAACTATGTACAGCTGAGGTCTAACTAGTGTCTTGTATAAGTTCAGCATAACCTCCTTGCTCTTGTACTCTGTGCCCCTGTTAATAAAACCCAGAATACTCAATACTTCATTGACTGCTCTCTTCACCTGTCCTGCCGCATTCAATGATTGATGCACATATACATCAAGGTCCCATTACTCCTGCAGTCTCTTAAGAATTTTACTCCTCATTTTATATTGTCTCTTTGTGTTCTCACCACCAAAATGCATCACTTCTCTGCACTGAACTTCATCTGCAACCCATCTGCCCACTCCACCAACTTGTTTACGTCCTTTTGAAGTTCTGAACTGCCCTCGTTACAGTTCACAATACTTCCCAGGTTTTGTATCATCCACAAACCTGAAAACATTCCTCTGCGCACCAAGATCATTAACAAATATCAGGAAAAGTAAAGGACCCTGAAAAACTCCACTACAAACTTTGCTCCTGTCCGAAAAGTATCTATTGACCATTACTCTTGGTTTCCTATTATTCAGCCAGTTTTGCACTCCTATTGCCTCCTGTCCCTTTTATTCCATGAGCTATAACTTTCCTTAGAAGTCTGTTGTGTCGCATTGTATCACATGTTTTTTAAAAGTTCATGTATATCACATCAATGGCATTACCCTCATTATGGGCAGCACAGTTAACACTGCTGCCTCACAGTGCCAGGGACCTGGATTCAATTATGGCTTCAGCTGACTGCCTCTGTGGAGTTCTCCTGTGTCTCCGGGAGTTTCCTCTGGGTGTTCCAGTTTCCTCCCACAGTCCAAAGATGTGCTGCTGGAGTGGATTGGCTGTGTTAAATTGTCCTTTAGTGTCCCAAGATGTGTAGGATAGGTGGATTAGCGGGATCAATGTGTGAAATTACGGGGTTAGAGTGCGGTGGGGGCCTGGGTAAGATGTTCTGTTGGAGAATCGGTGCAGATTGTATGGGTCAAATGGGTTCCTTCGACACTCACCCTTTCTGTTATCTCCTCAAAAAATTCAAGCAGGTTAATTAAACACTATGAATCCTTTAGAAATCCACACTGGCTGATCCTAATCAACCTACATTTTTCCATGTGATGCCTAATTCTATCCCAAATAATAATAGGCAGCAAGGTAGCACAGTGGTTAGCACTGCTGCCTCACAGCGCCAGGGACCTGGGTTCAATTCCCAACTTGGATCACTGTCGGTGTGGATTCTGCACGGTCTCCCCTTGTCTGCGTGAGTTTCTTCCGGGTGCTTTGGTTTCCTCCACAGTCCAAAGATGTGTGGGTTAGGTGGATTGGCCATGATAAATTGCCCCTTAGTTTCAAGAGGACAAGCTAGGGTAAATGCATAGGGTTATGGGATTAAGGCCTGGTTGGGATTGTGGTTGGTGCAGACTCGATGGGCCGAATGGCCTCCTTCTGCCCTGTAGGATTCTATGATCTAATTGTTTCTCGAAGCTTCCTCAGCACTGATGTTAAACTGACTGTAACTGCTGAAGCTATCTTTCCGACCTTTTCGGAACGAGAGTGTAACAGGTTATGGAAGCCAATTGGCCTCTTTCTTCTGTTCTTTAATCAATCCCATTGATGCTGAAGAATGCCCCACTCAAGTTCCTCTCCTCCTTACCTTCATACTTAGATTCCCTGAAGAACCTGCGGCATTTAGAAAATAAACGGGAAAAGTGGGAAAAGAAGCAACAGAAGAGGAGGCGAATCAAGCAACGCTCAATCAGCAAGGAGAAGTGGGTGGAGAGTCTGGTGGTGGCTGATTCGAAGATGGTGGAACATCATGGCAGCGAAAACATTGAAGCGTACGTACTTACCGTCATGAACATGGTGAGTGAGTGAGTGACCTTATTCAATTCATCCATTTTGACACAACATTTTCAATTACTTTAGAAAGTACGTTTTTTTAGGGAGTCAATGCAGGGTCCAGGTTTTAACAAAGCAAAGTAAAAAGTAAAGTTTATTTATTCGTCACAAGTAAGGCTTACATTAACACTTCAGTGAAGTTACTGTGAAATTCCCCCAGTCGCCACACTCCGCCACCTGTTCAGGTCAGTGCACCTAACCAGCACGTCTTTCAGACTGTGGGAGAAAACCAGAGAACCCGGAGGAAACCCATGCAGACATGGGGAGAATGTGCAAACTTCACAGAGACTGTGACCCAAACCGGGAATTGAACCTGGGTCTCTGGCACTGTGAGCAAGCAATGCTAACCACTGTGCCACCATGCAATGAGAATTGGAAAGTTTTCTCACTTTTGCCACTGTGAGGCAGCAGTGCTAACCACTGTGCCACCGTGCTGCCCTTAGACATGGGGGGCAGGGAAGTGAAGTAGAGACCACTATGATGGACTTACCAAATGGCTGAGCAGGTTTGATGGGCCGAATGGTCTACTCCTGCTACAGTATCTTGTATTCCCATGAGGGCTTTGAAAACAAGGATGAGAATTTTTAAATCAATAAATTGGTGTGTTGGGAGCCATAGTCTGTCAGCAAGCGCAGCGCTGCTGTGTGAATGGATTCACTGAGAATTAGTATTTGCAGAGCAGGGTTTTGAGGAGCTCAGTGTCGTGTATGGTGGAGGATTGATGAGTGTCTCAGGACTGGTGGGACCTTCCTGTGGGCGATGCGTTTATCAAGCTCGGTGCTGTGAGAGGATCAGGTTTGAGCAGGGCTGTTAAATTTTAAATGAATTTTTTGAAGGTGTGTGTGTGAAAACTACTGCAGGTAATATTTTCATTGCGGTTTCTAATAAACATTAGTGAGATGAAAATTAAAGTGAAACTCCTCTCCCTTGTAAAATGATCAAGAACGAGAGGGGAATTGCAGGGTAAATCCGTGGGGTTAAGGGGATAGGGCCTGAGTGGAATTGTGTTCAGCACAGACTCAATGGGCTGAATGGCCTCCTTCTGCACTGTAGAGAGGGCACAGCTCTAAGGTGATTTGCAAATGTGATGCGAGTAAAAACATTTTCGCACAGTGAGTGGTTGGGGCCTGGAATGCACTGCCTGGAAGTGTGGTGGAGGCAGGTTCAATCGAGGCCTTCAAGAGGGCATTAGATGATTATTTGAATAGAAACAATGTGCAGGGGAGAAGGCAGGGGAATGGCATTAAGTTATGATGCTGGTTGGGAGAGCCAGTGCAGGCACAACGGGCCAAATGGCCTCCTCCTCCTTCACTGTAACAATTCTGTGAAAGGACTTGTATTTCTATAGCACCTCAAGAAGTTCCAAAGCACTTTACAGCCAATTAAATTGTTTTGAACTGTAGGCATTGTTGTAATGTGGGAAATGCAGCAGCTAATGGACAGCATGGTGACACAGTGGTTAACACTGCTTCTTCACAGTGCCTGGGACCCGGGTTCAATTCCCAGCTTGGGTCACTGTGCGGAGCTTGCACGTTCTCCCCATGTCTACGTGGGTTTCCTCCGGGTGCTCTGGTTTCCTCCCATGGTCTGAAAGATGTGCGGGGTAAGTACATTGACCCAGACAGGTGCCAGAGTGTGGCGACTGTGGAAATTTCACAGTAACGTCATTGCAGCGTTAATGTAAACCAACTAATGAATAAACTTTAACATTAATATACATGTGGCAAGATCCAGCAATATACTAAATCTCCAGATCATCTGTTTTGGTGATGCAAATTGAGGGAGTTGGTATGGGTCAGGATTCCTCTGTTCCACTTTGAATTGAGCTGAGGGATCTTTTATGTTATTCAAGGGGATCGACAAGGTCTCGGTTCAAGAATTCAATCGAAACACAGTGTTTTCAGCAACACAGTGTTCCCTCTGTACCACAGGAGAAGACTGGGATTTTCTGGCCCTGTGGACTGGCTGGCAAGCCAATTAAATGTCCATTCACACGGACGAAATCGGAAGATCCTGCCAGCATGAGGGCTGGAAAACTCCTATCAGAATGTCAGGCTGGATTAGTACAGAGTGGGACCTCAACCCAACAATCTCCTGCCTCTGCATTGAGAACGCTGTCCACTGAGCCACACTTGATGCATTGGATTTCTGTTCTGGGAAGGGAAATGAATAACATTTGTCTTTTCTCATAATTTTGAAATCAAAGCCCTCATATCAGCTACCATAAATTTATTCGCAAAACATTCTGACCTGTAAACTCAGTCCCCCAGGCTTTGGAGAGCTGAGCGCTGCTGTGACAGCAGATAATAATTCAGAAGATATTTGCAATAAAAGCAATTTAATCAACTGGTCATTTTGGGATTTATGGTCCAGTCAGGTTGTTTGGCTTGTTGCTGAGCCATCAGCTTTCCTCCAAAATTTTCAATCAACAGACATCGAAAGCAAGACTCTATTTCACACTCATGTATACACACACACTTTTGTACGTACATATACACTCACATGCTCACACTTTCATATGGACACGCCCATGCTCACATGCTCATGCACTCACACATGAGATGAGGCCCACATAATACAGGAGCCTCACAGCTTTAACTGCACAAAGTGGTGCTGGGCAAGGAAAGGGAGAATCACCGTTGGGAGTTTCCAGTGACTATCTCCTCCCACCCCCCCCCCCCCCCATCACCACAAAAATCACATTTCCCTATTCATACTCCCCCAGCCCACCCCCTCCTCCTATCAAAACCAGCTCCTCATCTCCCTCGCCAGGACCTTGCCAGCATAAAACCGGCAAAATCCCCACCTCCCCCAACTTATGGTGGTGTCAGGCTCCAGTGATGATGTTCACTGGGGCCTGCCTGTAGTCCCAGCATTGACCACTACTCCTCCCTGGCACTGTTGGGACCACTGAGTTGCCGGCCATCCAATTGGCCAACAACCTTCTGAGACGGGACTTCCTGTCCCTGAGGGACTGACGTCCCACCTCCAGCCAATCAATGGCCAGCTGACCATTAAATGACAGCTGTTTTTCCCCTGAGTGGACTTAGATCATAGAATCATAGAACCCTACAGTGCAGAAGTAGGCCATTCAGCCCTCTGAGCCTGCACGAACAACAGTCCCACCCAGGCCTTAACCCTGTAACCCCACGTGTTTACCCTGCTAATCCTCCTGACGCTAAGAGGTAATTTAGTATGGCCAGTCAGCCTAACCTGCACATCTTTGGACTGTGGGAGAAAACCAGAGCACCTGGAGGAAACCCACGCAGACACTGGGAGAATGTGAAACTCCACACAGACAATGACCCGAGGAATTGAACCCTAGTCCCTAGTTCTGTGAGGCAGCAGTGCTAACCACTTCCCACGGACCTTTTAGCCAGTGGTTGCTGGTGAAACAGATTGGGATATTTGTGATGGCAAAGCTGCTCCATAAGATTAACGTATATTTATTAGTGTCACAAGTAGGCTTACATTAACACTGCAATGAAGTTACTGTGAAAATCCCCTAGTCACCACACTCTGGCGCCTGTTCGGGTACACTGAGGGAGAATTTATCATGGCCAATGCACCTAACTAGCACGTCTTTCGGACTGTTGGAGGAAACCGGAGCACCTGGAGAAAACCATGCAGACGTGGGGAGAATGTACAGGCTCCACACAGACAGTGACACAAGCTGGGAATCGAACCGGGTCCCTGGTGCTGTGAGGCAGCAGCGCTAGCCACTGTGTTGCCATGCTACTGTCGTGCAACATGTTCTTGCGATGCCCCTCTCACCAGCTCTTTACATCTCTTTCTTCAGGTTGCAGGGTTATTCCGTGATGCAAGCATCGGCAATGCTGTGAACATCGTCATAGTTCGTCTTGTGCTGCTGGAGGAAGATGAGGTGAGAAAGAAACTTGTGCATTTGATTGTATACGAGGAACAGCATTGATAATGCGAATACTGGTTAACCATATGGTCATGGAATCAGTTCAATCCACTCATCGTGACTCTAGCTTACGTTTCAGCTCCTGCACCTGAGTTTGATGCTAACCAGGTGAATAAACAGATTAAATAATGACCTTCAGAAAGGAATTGGGTAAATTATTTGAAAAGAGAAGGATTCTGGTCTCTATGTGGAGGAAGTGTAGAGGAGTGAGATTCAATTGAACAGATCGAAGAGTTGACCTTGTTATGTTGGGTGAAATGGCTTCATTCTGTGCCAGGTAAACCCGGGTCCCCAGAACATTGGCTGAGTTTTTGAATTAATGGTCTAGTGATAATACCACGAGGCCATTACCACCACAGAAAGAGTCTTCAAGTTAATTTTTTAAAAATAATAGGATCTGATGTTGTTTGCTGTGAATTCTCTTCTCATAACGGGGAGGTTTCTGGAGGTTTGCAACTTTAAAATGCAGAAAATGGTAAACTACTGGCTTGATTCACAGAGTAAAGCACCTTCTCTTCTCCCATAACCTGCAAGCATGGAAACACACCTTCTGTGAAATGCCAGAGTGAAGATTAACAACGTGCACACGAAGTTCAAACTAAAAGCAGTTGCTGGAATCTGAAATATAAAAATGCTGGAAACATTTAACAGAGAAAGTGATATTTACAGAGATAAAGGGAGGAAAGTGGATCTCTAATGAAAGGCTGGTGATTGTGAATATTAACCTAAAGGGGGGGCGGCACAGTGGTGAGCACTGCTGCCTCATAGCGCCAAGGACCCGGGTTCAATTCCGGCCTCGGGTGACTGTGTGGAGTTTGCATGTTCTCCCCGTGCCTGCATGGGTTTCCTCCGGGTGCTCCAGTTTCCTCCCACAGTCCAGAAATGTGCAGGTTAGGTGGATTGGCCATGTTAAATTGCCCCTTAGTGTCAGGAGGACAAGCAGGGTAAATAAATGGGGTTATGGGGATGGGATTGTGGTTGGTGCGGACTCGCACTGTGATGATTCTATGATTTTAATCTAAGTGGCTGCTTGGGATTTGGGTGGATCTCCAAACTCAACCTTGACTTCAGTGAAGAGTAAAGTTGTGGGGGTGTAAAGCCACATTGATCCTGATCCTGTCAGCATCCCATATTAAAGTAAAAGTGTTGACCCCATTTCTCTCTCCACAGATGCTGCCCAGCCTGCTGAGCATGCCTGTCAAATCCTGTTTTTATTTCCACAATTTAAATTCTCGGGTCAGCCTCCTCATCTTCCACTTAAAGGCACCCAAAACTCTGCTTAAGTTTCAGCAAGTCCCTTTCTCCCATCGCCCACTGTGCTGACTGACTCGAATTGACTCTTAGTTGAAACTCACATTTCGCTTTTCAGATCCTCCACGCTTTCATCTTTTACTCATCCCTGTAACTTGCTGCAAACCTACAATCCTCCAAAATCTCTGCTCTCCTCCAATTCTGGCCTCTTGCCCATCCCTGATTTACGTGTTCAGCTATCTGAGCCTGAAGCTCTGTAATTTTCTCCTAAACCTCCTTTGGGACACTGTTTAAAACGTATCTTTGACAAAGACTGGGTCGTACAGTGGTTAGTATCACTGCCTCACAGCTCCAGGGATCCAGGTTCAATTTCGGCCTTGGGTGACTGTCTGTGTGGAGTTTGCACATTCTCCCCGTGTCTGCGCTGGTTTCCTCCCACACTCCAAAGATGTGTGGGTTAGTTATATTGACTGTGCTAAATTGCCTTTTTGACCCCCAAGAGGTGTAGGTTGTGGGGATTAGCTTTGGTAAATGAGTTAAAGGAATAAAGCAGGGGAGAGGGCTTGGGTACGGTACTCTGGCAGAGAGTCAGTGCAGACTCGATGGGCCGAATGGCCTCTTCTGCATTGTAGGAAGTCTATGACTTTGGTCATCTCTCCTGATATCTGCTTATGTAATTTGATTTTGTTTGCTAAAGGAACTGCGAAATACAAATGCAACTTGTTCCTTAGTATTTGTCTCAACCATCCTATGAACTTTGTTAAACTTTATTAGATTGCGAGACTTTCCAAAAAAAGCCATTCTTTCAACTCCGCTCTTCTCTTCTTCAAATTAAGATGAAAGGATTTGGGAATTGAGGATAAAAGTAACTTGTCTGCAGCAGGAGGCAGAGGTCAACAGTTTCTGAAGCTTGTTGAGAGAGAGAGAGGCGGCAGCTCACTTCAAAGCTGAGCATTTTTTATTTAATGCGCTTTGTGATATTCTCACAGATTCTGTCTGCAGAATATAGTCAGTTTAAATTGCCGTCAAACTGACATTGTCACTGAGCCTCGGGGGTGAGGGGCTGGTGGCACGACCGTGTGTGCTGCTGACTGCACAGTCAGTGTAGCCACAGCGATTTACTCCGTGATGTATCTGGAACATGTACTGCTGCAGCCTGGAGCACCCTCTGCAGCACCTCCCCCCCCCCCAACAGTAAAAACTGGTGCCCTCTCCCCCATTAAATACTGACACACCCCTAAGAATCCCAATAAACAATGGTACACTCCATTCCCCCCATCCCGACTAAACACTGGCACACTCCATGGGGACCCCCACCCCTAGTAAACACTGACACACTCCATGGGGACCCCCACCCCTTAGTAAACACTGGCACACTCCATGCCCCCCACCCCTAGTAAACACTGGCACACTCTATTCCCCCCACCCCTAGTAAACACTGGCACACTCCATGCCCCCCCACGTCAGTAAACACTGGCATACTCCATGAGGACTGTCCCCCCGGTAAGTACTGACACACTCCATGGGACCCCCTTAGTAAACATTGGCATACCACACGGGGGCCCCCAGTAAATTCTGACATACTGCCGAGCACATTCTGTAAATACTCCGACACTCGTGGATCCCCTGGTTCTCTCCAGGGATCTCCAGTAAATACTGATCACTCCTGGGGACCCACTTACTGGCACCCACTGGCTCTTTCCTAGGGCCCTCCAGTATTTACTGACACGCAACGTCCTATAAAAACTACCTTCCAGATTATAACAACTCCCCATCTGAAAACAGTTCCCTTCATCTCTGTTCTGAATATTTTTGCCAATGATCTTATACCCGTGTCCTATTGTTACTGAGTCTCCAGCCAGAAGGAATGATTTATTCGTACTAACTCCATCAAAACTACTTATAATTTTGAATATGTCAATTAAATTTTCCCTTAACCATCCCATCCCTGCTTTCCTAGTCTCTCGACACAGCTGGTTTCACTGATCCTGCGGTTGTTTGATTTGAAGACTCAGTGGTCTCTCACATCTGAACACTAATGTTTGTTCTGTTATTGTATCAGGAGGACCTGAAGATAACACATCATGCTGACAACACTCTGACAAGCTTCTGCAAGTGGCAAAAGAAGATCAACGTTAAGGGAGATAATCACCCCACACACCATGACGTGGCGCTCCTTCTCACCCGGTAAGAAGATGGAGCACAATTTCCAGCTTTCAGCAGACTGATAATTAAACTCAATTTCCTTGCCCTTGCCTTTTCCATTGGAATCGTTTCTGACCTGTGGGACCTTTAACCTGCACACTACAGACTTTGTCATGATGTGGAGATGCTGGCGTTGGACTGGGGGTAAACGCAGCAAGAAGTCTCACAACACCAGGTCTGTAGCAAAATCCGCTAGCTTTTGGAGCATTGCTCCTTCGTCAGGTAACTTACCTGGTGACTTACTAGATGAAGGAGCAGCAGTCTGAAAGCTAGTGGATTTTGCTACCAAATAAACCTGTTGGATTTTAACCTAGTGTTGTAAGACTTCTTACTGTGTTTATCCCAGTCCAACTCCAGCATCTCCACATCAAGAGATGAAGGACCAGAGGACACTTGGGCCAGATTTTTACCAGCACACCTGCCTGAGGCCAACAGAGAATACCATTTTGCGAGCCTCGCCCACCCCGATTCCAGTAAAACCAGGGCCTTGGTGTCTGTGGACCAGTGTCCCTGCAGAGTTCAGCAGCTTCGTGTAAAAGAAAATTGAGAATGGATAATTGATTTCTGGGTGTATGTGGGAAATCCATCCCAGAATAAATCTTTCTGGTGTCTAGAAACTGCTCAACAATGGTAAACTCAAGGAACACTGATGCTGTACAGCGATTGTTTCATTAACTTGATAGCCCTAAATCCAAGCCCAGCATTTTGTTATTGGGCTCTGCTATCTTCGTGCAGCTTGGTCCTGTGAGTTCCAGGCAATATTCCATCTCAAGTTCTGGATTAAATTCTCAAGAAACTCAGCATCAATTTGCCAAGAAACAGTCAGAATTTCTAGGGAATGAAAATTAAAACCATGAAGACAACAAGCCTTCAACCCACAATCCATTAAATCATTTATTCAACAGTCAGTCCCAATAGGAAATTTTGAGCCAAAGGACAAATAGTACATACAATTTGATTAGGGTTATACATCATGCTGATCTCTCTGGAGTGCCTGTGACAGAATCAACAGTATATTTCATCCATTCAACATTAAAAGTAAAAATGCCAAGGATTCCGAATCCAGTGCAGGAGGAATGAATGGGAACTGATTCATGACACACCCTTTTTTCAACATGGGAGTAACGAGTGAAAGCTTGGTCCATTGGGAATGTGTACAGTGGGAATGAACGGGAAGGAGTTTGATCCATTGGAATCTGCACAATGGGAGTGAACGGGAAGGAATTTGATCCATTGGAATTCTGCGTAGAATTGTGAACGGGATGAGGTTTGATCCATTGGGTTTCTGTACAGTGGGAATGAATGAGAAGGAGTTTGATCCACTGGAATTCTGTACAGTGGGAGTGAACGGGAAGGGATTTGATCCATTGGGTTTCTGTACAGAGGGAGTGAATGGGAAGGAGTTTGATCCATTGGAATTCTGTACAGTGGGAGTGAACGGGAAGGAATTTGACCCATTGGGTTTCTGTACATTGGGAATGAACAGGAAGGAGTTTGATCCATTGGGATTCTGTACAGTGGGAGTGAATGGGAAGGGTTTGATTCACTGGAATCTGTCTGGTGAGTGTGAATGGGAAGGAGTTTGATCCATTGGGATCCTATACAATGAGAGTGAATGGGAAGGAGTTTGATCCATTGGGATTCTGCTCAGTGAGAGTGAATGGGAAGGAGTTTGATCCGTTGGGATTCTGTACAGTGAGAGTGAATGAGAAAAAGTTTGATCTTTTCGGATCCCTAACAGTGGAAGTGAAAGGTGCAAAATTTAATCCTTCAGTGTTCTGCCTAGTGGAAATGAATGGGAATGGATTTAAACCATTCGAAGAAATGAGCATGAATGAATCTCTGAAGCAATTTAAACTTACTGGAGTGTTTGGAAGTTAACACAGTTTTATTTTTGAGAGGTTTTATTACTTTTTTATGCCTGTTGCTTTGATTATATACTGGAACAGTATGGATAACAACAGCATCTTGTAAATCACCCCTTACACAGAAAAATGCCTCGGAGCACTTTCTGAAGGGGACACTTGAAACAGGAAAATGCAGAAATGGAGCAAATCTGCATCCAGCAATCCCATTGATTTTCCATCGCTTTCTGTAACCTAGAGCTCCTTGACTGAAGGCTGTGCAGATTAAAGATACTTTTATGTATGATGAAATTATCATTTTAATTATAATTTTATGTTACAACTGATTTTTGTTCCAAGATATTGCTGTATTGTTAGATTAACAGTCTGCTTTGTGCAGTATGTGTATAGTGAGTGTGACATGGCTTGTGGGTGACCCAGCGTTTGAGCGTGGGAATTGTTGGCAGTGTTCATGGCAGCGGGCAGCTGGTTTATGGGTATAAAGAGACCCAGGGGTGTGCACTGCACTGCAGGTCAACTGCTGGTAGATGACCAAGATCAGAGAGGATTGGTGAAATTTAAGTTTAAAATTTATTTATTAGTGTCACAAGTAGGCTTACATTATAACACAGCAATGAAGTTGCTGTGAAAATCCCCTCGCCGCCACACTCCTGCATCTGTTTGGGTACACTAAGGGAGAATTTAGCATGGCCAATGCACCCTAACCAGCACAGACTGTGGGAGGAAACTGGAGCACCTGGAGGAAACCCACGCAGACACAGGGAGAACATGCAGACTCCACACAGACAGTGACCCAAGCCAGGAATCAAACCTGAGTTCATGGCGCTGTGAGGCAGCAGTGCTAACCAGTGGTTCAGTAGAAGTGACTACAAAATTATAGTTAAGTGATTTGATTTGATTTATTATTGTCTCATGTATCAGTACACAGTGAAAAGCATTGTTTCTTGCATGCAGTCTGGAGAAAGCATACCGTTCGTAGAGAAGGAAAGGAGAGAGTGCAGAATGTAGTGTTACAGTTATAGCTAGGGTGTAGAGAAAGATCAACTTAGTGCGAGGTAAGTCCATTCAAAGGTCTGATGGCAGCAGGGAAGAAGCTGTTCTTGAGTCGGTTGGTACATGACGTCAGACTTTTAAAACTTTTTCCCATTGGAAGAAGATGGAAGAGAGAATGTCCGGGGTGTGTGGGATCCTTAATTATGCTGGCTGCTTTGCCGAGACAGCGGAAAGTGTAGACAGAGTCAATGGATGGGAGGCTGTACAAAACTGTAGTGAATACAGAACTATAGTTCTGTAGAAGATACGAAATAGGAGACCCTCTTTTCACTGGAGCTATTGTTGAGTAATTTCACCTCTCCCATTGGCTCAGACGGCGATTGAAGCTGTTTTAAATATTGTTTCTCTTCTTTTGACAAGGAAGGATATCTGTGCTGGAATGAACCGCCCATGTGAGACGCTGGGATTGTCACACGTTTCCGGAATGTGCCAACCCCACAGGAGCTGCAGCATCAACGAGGACTCGGGTCTTCCTCTGGCATTCACCGTCGCACACGAGCTCGGACATAAGTAAGTCTGGCAACTCGCTCTTGAGATTCCTCTCATTCTCAGCAGCTGCTGACCAGGAGACTGGGTTGTCTGAGCTCGGTCCAGGAATTGGCCGTGAGTCCACGGTTAATGTTAATTTTCTCACTGCCAGTAGGTAAAGGAGGAGACGGGGCGGGGGGTGCAGATTTTCCTGCCTTGCTCACCCCAAAACCGGACAACCCCACCTGAGATCAATGGACCTTTGCAGAGTCTGCTCCATGCCCGCTACATTTGCCATGGTGGGCAGGATGGCAAAATTTTTCCCGAGAAGTCAAATCGTTACTTGGTTTTAGATTTAGTTGCAAAGTAAGACATTACAAATGTTTAATTCCTAACTCTACAACTCACCAGCAGTGTGAAGACATATTTTTGTTTGAGTAAATAATTTAAAAAATGAACAAACTAATCAACAGTCCAAAGATGTGCAGGTGAGGTGGATTGGCCATGCTAAATTGGGGCAGCACGATGGCAAAGTGGTTAGCACTGCTGCCTCACAGCATCAGGGACCCTGGGTCTGATTCCGGCCTCAGGTCACTGTCTGTGCGGAGCCTGAACATTCTCCCCGTGTCTGCGTGGGTTTCCTCAGGTGCTCCAATTTCCTCCCACAGTCCAAAGATGTGCAGGCTAGGTAAATTGGCTGTGTTAAATTGCCCCTGGTATCCCAAGATGTGTAAGTTAGGGAAATTAGTGAAGCAAAGACTTAAGATTGCGGGGTTAGTGTCTAGTTAAGTTGCTCTGTCGGAGAGTGAGTGCAGACTTGAAGGGCTGAATGGCCTCCTTCTGCATTGTAGGCCTTCTATGATTCTTCTAAATCGCCCCTTAATGTGCAACAATGTGTAGATTAGGTGGACTAGCCATGGTAAATATATGGGGTTATAGGGAGAGGATGGGTGAGTGAGCTTGGATAACGTGTTTGTTTGGAGAGTTGGTGCAGACTCGATGGGCTGAATGGCCTCCTTCTGTACTGTAGAGATTCTATTCTAACCCCTTAAAGAGGTACTGCAAATAAAACAAATGACAAAGGAAACTTATTAAAATAATTTTTCCAGAGATGATGCACTTCAGCCCCAAGCATCTCTTTACCAAATAAGCAATTAGTATTCATTTGGTGATACAGACCTTGAGTTTTGCTGTAAAAAGAGACATGCTGTCAAAGCTTTTTGTCTCCCACTCATCAGGACAGGTCACAAGAGAATAGTTAACTCGTCCATGCTGCATTCTCTGACAAAGGGTCAGCCAGACTGGAAACATTGGCTCTACTCTCTCTCCATAGATGTCAGACCTGCTGCACTTGAACATCAGTTTATACTTCATGTAAAGAGAGTGCTGATTGGTTGGCAAGTGGACTGCGATTGGTGGAGGAGTTGCCATAGAGAATGTAGCACGGGACAGTTAACTACCCAGCTTTGTTCTGGTCAAAGCATTGCCCTGGGGAATGAACCTGGGAGCAACATTAGATGCAATTTCACAATTGGACAACTGACTATGCTAAGAATGACACTGAAGACCATTTTAAGATTGTTAGTCGGGTTCACAGTGTAGTCACTCACACATGTTAGCAAATATATATATGTTGACACAAAGAGCCTTGTCCCTTGCAGATAGAAGGAACATGCAAACTACGTACCTTGCTCAAGTAACAAACAGTCATTTCATGGTTCATTCCCCAGTGCAATGTCTTGACCATTCAGAGGCAAAGGGCTTGCATTCACGCCACGCTCCCGCTGCAGCGAGGTCAGAGAAATTGGCATTCACTGCAATGGGATGGGGAAAGTCCCGCTGGTGTGAACGCTGGTAAGGTTCCAGCCAGAAAGACCAAGCTTTTAGAGGAAAGTTAGCAAACTAAATTAAAAATAATTTCTGGAACTGATGATGCATTCCAGTTCCCTATACCGGAATGCTTCGAGCGTGCCACTGGACAGGGCACTCTCAGGGCAAGGAAGGAAGCAGACAATCAGGTCTAATCATTCTCTCCATTGCTGCCTTCTTCCACTCCCCATCCTCCCACCCTAACCTCTGTCTGTGTCCAACAGTTATGGGTTCAAGTCCCACTCCAGAGACTTGAGCACAAAATCCCAGATATTGCTATGCTGTTGGAGACGCCTTCCTCTAAGTAAGGCATTAAACTGAGGCCCAGTCTACTCTCTCTGAATTGAGATCTGATGGCACTAGTCTGAAGAGGAGCAGGGAAGTGCTGCCCAATGATAATCCCACAACAACCAGCAGTAAAACAGATTATTTAACTCATTGTAACTTGTGGGAGCTTGCTGCACCCAAATCGGTTCTGGTATTTCCTGCATTACAAAGTGACTATACTTCAAAATAAGTTAAGCTGCTGTAAAACATTTTGGAATGCCCTGAGGTCATGAGGTCACCGGAGAAATAGAGATTCTTTCATTCAATTAGAAAGAACCGTAAAATGGGTGGCACGGTGGCACAGTGGTTAGCACTGCTGCCTCATAGCTCCAGGGACCCAGGTTCGAATCCCGGCTCGGATCACTGTCTGTGTGGAGTTTGCACATTCTCCTTGTGCCTGCGTGGGTTTCCTCCGGGCGCTCCAGTTTCCTCCCACACTCACAAAGATGTGAGGGTTAGGTTAATTGGAAATGCTAAATTAACTCTTAGTGTCCCAGGATGTGATAGGTTAGAGGAATTAGCAGACTAGCTAAGCGAGGCTAAGACCTGGGTGCGATTGGTGTCGGTGCAGGCTTGATGGGCCAAATGGCTTCCTTCTGCACTGTAGGGATTCTACGATTCCATTAAAAGTTACAGCACAGAAAGAGGCTACTCAGCCCAGCTTGATCATACCAGACCAAGGACACCCACATACCATCTCTAACTCCACCTTCCTGCACCTGGGCCTTTGGAATTGTAATCTATCCCCGAACATGTTAAACCAGGCTGACAACGAACAGTTTATAAATAAAAGGATGGAATTTTCCACAGAACCTGCTGCGTGTTTCTCTGAGACAGCCCACCTTTGGTCAGCAGTGGGATCCTCTGATGTATCCTGTTGAATGCACCCCTTGCTGTTGAGAAACCCACAGTGGGGTGTGCCATCAGCAGGACCAGAAGATCCCACTGGCATGAAGGGCCATAAAATTCCAGTCAAATGGTTTTCCGTTTAATCATAGAGCCATAGATTCCCTACAGTACAGAAGGAGGCCATTCGGCCCATCGAGTCTGTACCAACCACAATCCCACCCAGGCCCTATTCCTGTAATCCCACATATTTACCCTGCCAATCCCCCTGACATTAAGGGACAATTTAGCATGGTCCATCAACCTAACCTGCACATCTTTGGACTGTGGGAGGGAACCGGAGCACCCGGAGGAAACCCACGCAGACACAGGAAGAACGTGCAGTCTCCACACTAGGTAACCTGAGGCTAGAATTGAACCCTGGCGTTGTGAGGCAGCAGTGCTAACCAGTTTGCCACCATGTTGCCCAATTGGGTGCCATGGAAATGAAGAGAGTTGTCTTTCTCTCAGGGGGTCATGAGTCTTTGGAATTCTCCTCCCAGAGAGCAGTGCAGGCAGGCTCACTGACTATTTATGAGGCAGAGGCAGATAGATTGTTGACTGGTAAGGGAGTGAAGGAGTATCCAGGACAGGCAGGAGTGTGAGGTTGAGGTTACAGTCAGATCAGCCATGATTTTATTGAATGGAGCAGGCTCGAGGGGCCGAATGGCCTAATCCTGCTCCGAATTTGTAATTTTGTATGTACCCTGGGAATTGTCTGAGTGACAGCTCAGTGCCAAACACATCCCCAGCTTCAGGTTAAAGAAATGATGATGTTAAGTCCACTGGGAGCTGGCGATGGTAATAACTTGGGGCAAAATGGAGTCAAAAATAAGGATTAAATCCCATTTTAAAATTAAGAATAAATCTATATTCACCTAAAAAAAAATGTTTATTTAATAGTCTCACAAGTAAGGCTTATATTGACACTGCAATGAAGTTACTGTGAAAATCCTCCAGTTGCCGCACACTGGCGCCTATTCAGGTACACTGAGGGAGACTTTAGCACGGCCAATGCATCCAACCAGCATGTCTTTCGGACTGTGGGAGGAAACTGGAGCACCCGGGGGAAACCCACGCAGACACAGGGAGAATGTGCAGACACCACACAGACAGTGACCTGCTCCCGGAATTGAACCCGGGTCCCTGGCACTGTGAGGCAGCAGAGCGAACCACTGTGCCAACGCGCTTCTATGAAAAGAAAATTGGCAGTTTGGAATAGTTCCAAGCAAAGTTTAGATTAGATTAAGGTTGGAAAATGCAGCCTCTCTTCTCTGACAGTTTACACTGTAAACAAAATGGATGAAAGGATTTTTCATTCCTGGACACTCAGTTTTCTGTGGTTGGAGTATCTAAGTCATGCTGTTAGATTCCAGCCTGTAATCATTGCAAATGTGATGTATGTTGTCTACATAAGCAAAGTGAGTCCTTTGATCAGATTCCAGCTGGTTACTGTCATTTAAAGAGAGAATCCCTACAGTGCAGAAGGAGGCCATTCGGCCTATCGAGTCTGTACAATCCCATCCAGAGGCTGTCTCAGGATCCCCACACACTTAGCCTGCTAATCCCCATTTAGGGTCCATTCAGCATGGCGCATCAACTTAACCTTGTAACCCCACGTATTTACCTTGCTAATCCTCCTGACAATAAGGGGCACTTTAGCATGGCTAATCTACCTAACTCGCACATCTTTTGACTGTAGGAGGAAACCCATGCAGACACAGGGAGAATGTGCAAACTCCACACAGACAGTGACCCGATGAATTGAACCCGGGTCCCTGGCACTGTGAGGCAGCAGCGGTAGCCACTGTGCCACCATGCCGCCTTGCTTGCATAGTGCACTCTTAGAGCCCCGGGACACTCAAAGCACTTTGCAGCCAATGAAATAGTTTCAAAGTCCAATCACTGTTGTCATGTAGGAATTGCAGCAACCAATTCGCGCACAGCAAGCTCCCACAAACATTAATGTCATTAGCCTGCTCTTTTTTAATAGTTTTATTAAGACAATGCTTGAACTCTGTAATAATCCTGTCAAGGTCAAGTTAAAATGTGGAGCTACACAGCAGTGTTATTAAATGGAATTTGATACCAAGCCACATAAGTGATTACTGGAGAGATGAGAGAGGTTCAAAGGAATATGGAGGAGAGAGAGCTGGAGAGGTATAGGTTGGAAATTTCAGGGGTAGAGGTAGCTGAAGGCATGCTTGCTTTATCAATGTGTTGATTAACTTGGAGCGAACATAGGTCAGCTAGCGGAGGGGAGAACTCCCTCCCACTTCTCAAAATAGTTCTGTAGGATCTTTTGCTGACTGAAAATCATACAGTCCCTATAATGCAGAAGGAGGCCATTCAGCCCATTAAGTCTGCGCCAACAACAATCCCACCCAAGCACTATCCCTGTATCCTGCCTATATTTCCCCTGCTATGGATTATCTTTTCCCCTTAATCTTTTACCTCATAGAATCATAGAACCCCTGCACTGCAGGAGGAGACTATTTGGCCCATCGAGTCTGCACTGACAACAATCCCCATTACCCTGCTCTTTCTCCTGACACTAAGGGGCATTTTACAACGGCCAGTCCACCTCACCTGTACATCTTTGGACTGTGGGAGGAGACTGGAGCGCCCGGAGGAAATCTACACGGATACAGAGAGAACATGCAAAGTCCACACTGACTGTGACCCCAGGCCAGAATTGAACCCAGGTCTCTGACGCTGTGAGGCATCAGTGCTAAACACTATGCCACTCTTGTTGCTTCTGTTTCACTGCACTTGTAAAGTCAGTTGTTGGATGCTTTGGGTGCAACCAATGGATGTGAAAGGCACTATGTGAATAAATGACCTCTATATAAGATATAATTTGATGTCTGCCAGATGGACGCCTACCCAAAAGCACATTATATAGCGGATAATGATGTCCAGTACGTATCCTAATGTCATCATGCACTCGTGCAATATTTCAGTCGATGGGTACAGACGCAGATCGGCAGCGCACCCACCGACAGCAATGCTGTTTGTTGAGGGGTTTACATCCCCAACTGACCAACACTTTAAGTGCCTCGCGCAATTTCAAGCTCAGTGGGTATGAAATACGGGCTGATTCTTTCTTAATGTTTTGGATTCGGTGGGGGGGAGGGGGGGGTGCGGTGTGGTTGGAAGGGGAATGGAGCAAGTGCTGGATGAGGAGTGGGAATTTCAGGGAGTGAGTTTTTGTGTTGAGGGCAAAGCACAGTGTGGAGCTCTCAGATCACTGATGTCCTCTTGCTGGCCACCGGAACCTTCTTTCCACCTGCTGTGACTACCATATGAGGAGTTATAAGGAGACGCTGGATAGACTGGGACTTTTTTTCTCTAGAGCATAGAAGGCTGATCTAATAGAGGTCTATAAAATAACGAGGGGCATAGATCAGCTAGATAGTTAACATCTTTTCCCAAAGGTAGGGGAGTTTAAAACTAGAGGGCATAGGTTTAAGGTGAGAGGGAAGAGATACAAAAGGGTCCAGAGGGGCAGTTTTTTCACACAGAGGGTGGTGAGTGTCTGAAACAAGCTGCCAGAGGTAGCAGTAGAGGAGGGTACAAATTTGTCTTTTAAAAAACACTTTAGACAGTTACATGGGTATAGAGGGATATGGGCCAAATGCGGGCAATTGGGACCAGCTTATGGTTTTAAAAAAACAGTGACATGGACAAGTTGGGCTGAAAGTCCTGTTTCCATGCTATAAACCTCTATGACTCTACCAGCGCTGGCCACTCTGCCAGCAGTGATGCCTTTGCGTGAAGTCTTTCAACCACTGGACATGGGGTGCCCAACGCCAGTGGCCCAATGCAGTCATGATTTACACTGGCTGCTGCCTAAATGGCCAGCCAGCTTAATATCATGAGTCTGAATTGATCTTGTGTGGAACCGTGAATCACGGCCAGTTCTGGTTACCCTGAGTTTTTTATTCAGTCGGGGGAACACTGGCTAGGCCAGCGCTTAGCGCCCATCCTTGGTTGCCCTTGAGGAGGTGGTGGTGATGAGCTGCCTTCTTGAATCACTGCAGTCCATTTGCTGTGGTTTGACCCACAACGCTCTTGTGAAATTCTGCCCATAGACATCTGTAGCCTAGATCCTAGTCATCTCTCACTCCCAGAGTTACAGCTGAAGATGAACCTTAATTCCAGATATAAACCGTTAGAACTCCTCTTTGTAGGTTGCAAGCTGAAATTGTTTCCAGTTTCATGTTAGTTATTTCAGTAATCTGAATTCCTAGAATCCACAGTTATACTGCAATTACCACGAAATACCAATTATTTTCTGTTTTCTAAAAACAATGTTACAATGCATTAAAATCAAGACATGTAATTAAGATATTTCTGAATATTTCAAATGACGGAAAGATATTTCTTGAGCTACGGTGCTTCCAAGTTAGATTGAAAATGAGAGAGGAGCTTTAATGTAGAGATATCGGAGGCTGATGGTTGTTTTGCAATTTCATTCTCTCTGCAATTGCCCAACATTCCAGTGCCTGGAATCTGTATTTACATATTCTTTGAAAAACAATATATGGTAGTTTGTGTAACCTGCTCTCTGGTGTTTGTTTACGAATGGTCCTGTTACCATTACTCATGTTTTATGCAGGCTTCACTGATCGGAATAATTCTCAGTGAAAAAAGCAGACTGCTGGGTTTTGAAATATAAACTGAATAGTTTTGATTTGTTCATGGGATGCAAGTGTGAGGCCCATCTCTAATTGCCCCTTGAGAAGGTGATGGTGAGATACCTTCCTGAATCGCTGCAGTCCATGTGGTGAGTTCCTGCAGCGCACCTTGTAGATGGTACACGCGAATGCCTTTAGTGCATCGGTGGTAGAGGGAGTTAATGTTTCAGGTGCTGGATTGGGGTACCAGTCAAGCAAGCTGCTTTGTCCTGGATGATTTTTGAGCTTCTTGGGTGTTGTTAGAGCCGCACTCATCCAGGCAAGTGGAGAGCATTCCATCGCACTCCTGACTCGTGCCTTCTAGAGGGTGGACAGGAAGTCAGGAGGTGAGTTACTCGCTGCAGAATTTACAACCTCTGATTAATCCCAGCATGCGTTTGGAAGCAAGCCTGAAACTGTTGCCAGCACCTTGGCAGCTTATAAATGGAAAACATCTGCAAGTAAAGCTGTTGCTTACAGTTGTCTTAACAGGGTGTTGACAGGTGTAATTAGCAAATGGATTTGGACTGTCTCGAACACTTCGAGTGCAGTTGGTGGTTATGAGTTCTTCCAGCGTAATGACCTTTCTCCTGTCTAACCTCCCCTTCCAACCTTTCATCAATTTCCTCACCCTGTCTGAAATTGATAGCCCCTTTTTTCATTTGGGATTATTCCAATCACTAGCCCATTTCACAATACTTCCAACTTTAGAATCATAGAATCCCTACAGTGCAAAAGGAGGCCATTCAGCCCATCGAGTCTGCACCAACAGCAATCCCACCCAGCCTTAACCCTGTAATCCCATATATTTACCCCACTAATCTACGGACACTAAGGGGCAATTTATCACAGTCAATGCACCTCACCCGCACATCTTTGGACTGTGGGAGGCAACTGGAGCACCCGGAGGAAACCCACACAGACACAGGGAGAACATGCAGACTCCGCACAGACGATGACCCAAACAAGGAATCGAACCCAGGTCCCTGGAGCTGCGAGGCAGCAGCGCTAACCATTGTGTCATCATGCCGTCCATCAAAGATTGTTAAGGATATTGCCTAAATTGCCCAGATTCCTCATTGCCCTTAACCCAATGTCCCACAGTTAACAGGTAATTACAGTAAAGATCATAGGGTGAAATTCTCCAGCCTCTTTGCAGTCAGTTTTCCATTGGCCATTGGCGGAATCTTCTATTGTCAGAGAATTTGATAGTGATTTATGCTCCTTATCCATGCCACTGTCAGGGAACCCTTGGCGGGGGCCAACTTCAGTGAGATCAGAAGATCCCACCTGAGGAAAGGGCTGAAGAATTCCACCCATATAATCTTACCGCACAGAAAGGAGGCCATTTGGCCCTTTGTACTTTGTGCCAGCTCTCTGAAATTTAACCTACACCTTTGCTCGTCCCCTGTAACCTTGCAAATGATTCCCCTTCCAACTTTTGGAAGTTTAGTGTCCATCTGCTTCCAGACTTCCATCCAAGGTGCTCTCCAAATGTACCTTCACCCCTGCATGTTGAAGAAGGCCACTGACCACTGTAATAAGCCTTCTGAGGCTGAAGTCCCTTCACTAAAATTCCTTTATTTACAATTCCAACAACAGTGCGCAGAGTGCTATCAGTCAGCAGTCTACCTTTGGGTTCAATACAAGGCAAAAACTCCACGATTGGCCCATCAAGTGACACCTTTATCAGAGAGTTCATATTCCAATAGGCCAACTTCAATGGCCTGATTGAAGTCATTACAATCACTACCTTTTCGAGGGTAATTAGGGATTGTCAATAAATGCTGGCAAAGCCACATTCTAGGCACAAGTAAAGCAGTGAGTTTCAGCAGGTCCTGGTGTTTTGTATCTCAGTCTGCTCTGTGTACAGCTTTCAGTGCTGACTCACTCCGCTTTCTCTTGTTTTTTTTGTCGGACTCTTGCTTTTACGTTTCAGCTTTGGGATACAACACGACGGGACAGCCAATGACTGTGAGCCCATTGGGAAAAGACCTTTCATCATGTCCCCACAGCTCCTGTACGACACCAGCCCACTGACCTGGTCACGTTGCAGCCGGGAATATATCACCCGCTTTCTCGAGTAAGTGTCTCTCTCCTTGGGTCCTGTATTATTTTGGGTTTTGGGTGAAGGATCTGCACTGTGTGTTCCTGTTTAGGAACTGCTTGTGGTATTAGTTGAAGCTGTGTCTTAGAAACATAGAACCTAGAAGCAGGAGTAGACCATTCAGCCCATTAAACCTGCTCTACCATTCATTATGATCATGGCTGATCATCAAATTCAATATCCTGATCCTCCTTGCCCCACCCAAATCCCTTGATCCTTTTAGCCCCTAGAGCTATATCTAATTTCTTCTTGAAATCAGACAACGTTTTGGCCTCAATTACTTTCTGTGGTAGTGAATTCCACACGTTCACCACCCTCTGGGTGAAGCAATTTCTTCTCACCTCAGTTTACCCCTTATCCTCAAACTATGACCCCCTAGTTCTGGACTCCCCCACAGTTTTTCTGAATCTACCCTGTCTAACCCTCATAGCACGAGCTTTCAGAACGCTATTCCTTCATCAGGTGCTCCTTCACTCACCTGAGGAAGGAGCAGCGCTCTGAAAGCTCGTTCTATCAAATAAGCCTGTTGGACTTTAACCTGGTGTTGTGAGACTTCTTACTGTGCCTATCCCAGTCCAATGCCGGCATCTCCACATCATATCTAACTAACCCTGTTAGAATTTTATAAATTTCTGTGAGATCCTCCCTCACTCTTCTCAACTCCAGTGAATACAATCCTAACCGGCTTAGTTTCTCCTCATATGACAGACCAGCCATCCCAGGAATCAGCCTGGTAAACCTTCGCTGTGCTCCCTCTATAGTAAGGACATCCTTCCTCAAATAAAGACACAAAGACTACTCACAATACTTCAGGTGTTTCCTCACCAACGCCCTGTACAATTGCAGCAAAACATCCCTATCCTATACTCAAATCCTCTTGCTATGAAGTCCATCACACCATTTGCCTACTTTACCGCCCACTATACCTACATGCTTACATGCCTACATGTTCTTGTGCCTTCTGCAATTACCCATTGCTTGAGAGGCATCCCTCGTGCAGTGAACTATTGAGGAAACATTGAGAAATCACCTCTTAGCCCTTAAACCTTAGTGATCATCTCTCTGAACACACTGCAACGGCACCAGCTCAGATTGTCAGTGGGTAATAAGCTGGCTGGCCCTGGTTGAGGGCGAGTTGGAGGCGGGGGGGGGGGGAACTAAATTGCCACAATTATTGATCTCCTCCTTAGTGGAAACTGATTTAGGGTTGCCGTTTCTGATTCCTTGCTGGAGGCTGTTATGACCGGTGGGAGAGGTCAGACTCCGAGATGAGGCCCCTCATAGTTGGGAGTCAGAACTTGTACACAAGGAACGGCGCTTGGTTAGGTACAGGGGCAGTGAGTGACCCACATCATCTCCTGCATCCAGGAACACCTGCAGCTTCAGTGAAAATGAGGTGAAAAATAGACACAAGTCTTTTGCTTATTGAAACATAAGAATGAAATAGAAACATAGAGGGTGGGAGCAGGAGAAGGCCATTCAGCCCTTGGTGCCTGCTCCACCATTCATTACGATTATGGCTGATCATCCAACTCAAGACAATTTATTTATTAGTCACAAGTAAGTCTTACGTTAACACTGCAAAGAAGTTACTGTGAAACTCGATAGCCTAATCCTGCTTTCTCCCCATAACCTTTGATCCCATTCGCCCTAAGTGCTATATCCAGCCGCCTTTTGAATACATTCAATGTTTTGGCATCAGCTACTTCCTGTGGTAATGAATTCCACAGGCTCACCACTCTTTGAGTGAAGAAATATCTCCTCATGTCCATCCTAAATGGTCTACCCCAAATCCTCAGACTGTGACCCCTGTTTCTGGACTCCCCCACCATCAGGAACATCCTCCCGTCATCTACCCTGTCTAGTCCTGTTAGAATTTTATAAGTCCGTATGAGACTTATTTGTCAGAACTCCAGCGAAAACAATCCTAACCTAGTCAATCTCTCCTCAAACATCAGTCCTGCCATCTCCGGAATCAGCCAGGTAAACCTTCACTGCACTCCCTCGGGAACAAGAACATCCTTCTTCAGAAAAGGAGACCAAAACTACACACAATACTCTAGGTGTGGCCTCACCAAGGCTGCCCAAATGTTGATTTGGGTTTTGTCTCTTCTCGGATCCTCCAGTTATCCCTAAAACCCCTCCGCTTCCTGGTTGTTCTATTGATGCACCGTTTTTTTGACTTTATCTACTTGTTGCTTGCAGCCGCGGATGGGGTCTCTGTCTGGATGATCTGCCCACCAAGGAAGCAATTGAATTGCCCTCAGTGGCCCCGGGAGTGTTGTACGATGTCAATCACCAGTGTCGCCTGCAGTACGGAGTCCAGTCTGTGTTTTGCGACAACATGGATGTAAGACAATAATCCTTGCATTAACACGATCTTTCTGGGATTAGGTAATTAGTGTTAATCAAAAGGGCACAGAGCCCTGTGTGGCTCAGAACCCCACATAAAAGATATGAAAAGTCTGATATTGATAGTTCCAAGGTTTTTCCCAGCTGATACGTTTTGAAGTTTAGTTACTGTTGAAACAAAGGGAATGTCTTCTGTTTTTGTGATTTTGGTTTGGGATAAGTATTGGCCAGGGTTAACTCCCTTTCTGGTCTTGGGAATAGTGTCTTGGCATCTTTTGCATCCATGTGAGAAGGCATTCGGGGCCTCAGCTTAATATCCCATCCAAAATGCAGCGCCTCTGGCAGGACGGCACTCCCTCAGTACTGAGGACTACAGCATCAACCTTGATTTTGTGTCTCTTGG
Organism: Carcharhinus amblyrhynchos; assembly: GCF_965287045.1. NCBI lineage: Eukaryota > Metazoa > Chordata > Chondrichthyes > Carcharhiniformes > Carcharhinidae > Carcharhinus > Carcharhinus amblyrhynchos. The sequence continues at coordinate 13,751,652 of NC_137351.1, forward strand.
CTCCATTTGGTCCCCCTTTGGCCTCCAGAATCTGACTGAAGTGCAAGGTAGAGATGGGCTGGGAGGCATTGGAGGGTAGCTCAGGCTGAGTGATGCCATAAATTCCTCGGACAGTCTGTCAACATTCCTCTGCGCTTCCCAGAGAGAAGTGTGCATTTCTCTGGACTCTCACAGAATGGCCCTGAATTGGGAGTTGCCGCTCTAAGTTCAATAATTGTCCATCTCTCCCTGACAGAGTGTCTGCAATACCCTGTGGTGCACCGTGGGAAACACCTGTCACTCTAAGCTGGACGCAGCTGTGGATGGTACCAAATGTGGAGAGGACAAGGTAATGTTTGCGACCAAGTTTCCTTTAGCTCTCTCGCTGATTTGCATTTTTACAGTCAATCAAGGCAATGAAAAATATCTGGCTGTGCGTAATGCACAAATTGATTGGCTGAAAGATTGGACCATATTGACCTGTCCACCTGTTTCTACGGAAGGAACTATTGAACGGCCCACCAGTTGGGAGAGATGCTGACCAGACCCGAGGATCACTTGAATCGCCTCGCTGCCACCACCCCCCACCATCACCACATGAACCCTGCCATCCCCACCCAAGCCCATCACCCTGTTCCCACCCTATCCCCATATCCTTTCATTTCCTTAAGTGTCCGAAAATCTATCAACCTCTGTCTTGAATATTCTCGTTGACTCAGCATCCGTAACCCTCTGGGGTAGAGAATTCCAGAATACTAAAGACATTTTCCCTCCTCTCTGTCCAAAATGGCCGACCCCTTATCTTGAGACTATTGTCATTTAGCTCTCGATTTCTCCAACCATTAACTGGTCAGTTTCTATAAGAATGTTATACATTCCAATGGGATCACCTCTCATCTTTCTAAACTCCAGACACTACATTCTTATTCTATTCCATCTTCGTCCCAATAATCAGCTTTCTCAACTCAGGAATTGACCATGAACATTCCTCACCCCCTGCTCTAGGAATGTAGATCATTCCTGTGGTAAAGAGCCTCATGTGTGGTGATGCCAAAGTCCGATATAAATTGTGCAAGGCATCCTTACTCATACTCTCCAACCTTCTTGTAATAAAGGTCAACATAACGTAAGAACTAGGAGCAGGAGTAGCCCATCTGGCCCCTCGAGCCTGCTCCACCATTCAATAAGATCATGGCTGATCTTTTTGTGGACTCGGCTCCACTTATCTGCCCACTCACCATAACCCTTAATTCTTTTACTGTTCAAAAATGTATCTATCCTTGCCTTAAAAACATTCAATGAGGTAGCCTCAACTGCTTCACTGGGCAGGGAATTCCACAGATTCACAATCCTTTATGTGAAAAAGTTCCTCCTCAACTCAGTCCCAAATCTGCTTCCCCTTATTTTGAGGCTATGCTGTTTGCCTTTCCCATTGTTTACTATAGCTACATGTTAGCTTTTTAGTTGAAACTTAGTTGAACTGCCATGACATTCACTCATGTTACTTTAAGGGACTGAACCCATGGGTAGGACATGGTGGCATGGGCTTGGCATCCAGCATGGCAGTACAACTGATCCTATTAAACAAACAAGCAATGTTCTCAATTTCTTCCCTAAATCTCTACACTTCTCTACCTCTCTCTCCTCCTTAAAACCTGTCTCTTTGACCAAGCTTTTAATCACCTGTCCTAATATCACCCTAATGTGTCTTGGTGCCAAATTGTGTTGGACAATGCTCTTGTGTTGCACTTTGCGATATTTTACAATGATAAAGGTGCTATATAAATGCAAGTTTTTGTTGTATCTAAATTGGGAGTCAGTGATGCCAACAATACATTTCCACTTCTAAGGATTCCTAGGTTGATGACCCCAGAAAAGGAAGTGTATTATCTGGCAGTAACTCTCAACTTTCCCTTGCAGTGGTGCTTTGATGGAGATTGCATATCTACTGAGCAACGACCCGAGAGTACGAATGGAAACTGGGGAGCCTGGGGCTCTTGGTCTTCATGTAGTCGAACCTGCAGCGCAGGGATACAGAGTGCAGAGAGACACTGCAACAATCCAACGTAAGGTCTTACGATTTCTTCTTGATGTCTTGGCTAGAAGCCATTAGCCTGCACCAATCAGTCAGTGGTGTTCCAAACTTATCAGTTTTCCAATACCGTGTTCCAATATTGTGTCAAGTTCTCAATCATTGAGACAGGATGCAGGCATTCTGTCCCTGGAGGGACAGCAGACAAAAATTATTTCCTTAGCATCCGAGGAAAAGCTCAGAATATTTCAGCTGTAAACGATGCAACTGAGTGTTGATCTTTGAGAAGTGAATGAGATTGGAAAGGTAGATGTGGAGCATTACTTCAACAATAAAAATAGGAGTAAGGGTCAAATAAAATACAGCTTTAGAGCTGAGTTTGGAAGTTCTTTACACAAAGAATAATAACACTAGGATTGAGTGCAGCACTGGAGTCAATGAAGGAGCAATTAGATGCTGTAATCAGAAGATAATGCAGAACCTCAAGGCACATGGAACTCTTGTTAGCATTGATCACCTGTTGTTATGAATGTAAAATTGTAAACTGATTCGCAGAACAAAGAACAGCCCAGCACAGGAACAAGCCTTTTGGCCCTCCAAGCCTACACCGATCATGATGCTTGCCTAAGCTAAAACTGTATGCACTTACAGAGTCCATATCCTTCCATTCCCATCCTGTTCATGTATTCGTCCAGTTGCCCCTTAAATGTCACTGTTGTACCTGCTCCCAACACCTCCCCTGGCAGCGGATTCCAGACATTCACCACCCTCTGTGTGTAAAAAAAAACTTGCCTCGCACATCTCCTCTAAACTTTTCCCCATGCACCTTAAACCTACGTCCTCTCGTACTTAACTTTTCTACCCTAGGGAAGAGCATCTGACTATCCACTCTGTCCGGGTCACTCATAATCTTATTCACACCCTATTCTGAAGTCTCAGCTGTGGCTCAGTTGATAGCACCCTCATTTCTTCAGTCAGTAGATTCTGAGTCCAAGTTCCACTTCAGCGACCAAGAGTATGTTTCGCAGACTGGGTGCTGTACTGTCGCAGGTGCAGTTTTTTAGATGAGGTGTTTAAACTTCGGGGCTTCGCTGCCTTCTCAGCAGGATTGCCCACCCCAGCAGCATTCTGCCCTACCCCCAAGCTCACCTCTGCAACATGAGGGGGGGGAATACCAAAAGCATTCACTGGAGGGAATCACGTTGGTTTTCTAGCCAGAAACAAGACTCTCCCATGATTTGGTAAGATTCCACGTTATGATTCAATGAATGCTGCTCCTCTGTTTTCTGTTTAACCGGTGTTTTGTTTTAGACTGAGCAATGGGACTTTGATGAAATGGGCTCTGAGATGAGGATTGGCTGGCTTTCTCTAGAGCTTATAAAGTGACTGATCCAAACATCTTTCTTACCCAAGAATAACACTCCACAGATAATTAACTGTGCATTTAACAGAATGCAACAGTGTGGTTGGTTGTCATCTAAGAATCACTGGATGTTTTGTTTCCCTTCATTTTCACTGCTCATAAAATATAAGCAGTTTACTTACTTATCCCTTTGTTTGACTGTATGGTTCCATTTATAACTCGGGTCAGAGCCTTGTCTTAGCAAAATCAGCAGCTGGGATTCTGTAGTGTGGCAGCAACCATTGCCCATTTGACATCTGGTTTCTAAGGTAACTGCAGGAAAGCAAATAAATGACTTTTTTCCAGGGTAATTCTGCTAAACTTTAACAAAATAGGAAGCAGGAACTGGATGATGCACCTAAGAGATTTTAAAATGGTCATGATTCTCCTGCTCTGGTCAGCACGTTGGTTGGTGTACTGCTGTCTTGCAGCACCAGGGACCCAGGTGCAATTCCAGCCTTGGGTGACTTTTTTTTGGTGGAGTTTTCACGATCTCCCCGTGTCTGCATGGGTTTCCCCCGGGTTCTCCAGGTTCCTCCCACACTCCAAAGATGTGCAGGTTAGGTAGATTGGCCATGCTAAATTATCCCTTAGTGTCCCAAGATGTGTAGATTAGGGGAATTAGCCATGGGAAATACGTGGGGTTAAAGGGTTGGGGAGGTGGGGAGAGAGAGTCTGGTAAGATACTCCCTCAGGGAGTCAGTGCAGATTCAATGGGCAGAATGGCCTCTTCTGCCCTGTTGGAATTCTATGATTCTAAGAGCTGTGTTAATGAGTCTCAGCAAGTATGAGCAAACCATTCAATTGCCCTCATTTGATCTTTGCTATCTTGTTTACTTTTATAAGCTCATCTCAGCTGCTTTTTGTCAAGGCTGTCAAGCTCAAGACTCTCTTCCCAATCAATGCCTTCAATGAAACTTTCAACACTGTCCCTCCAAGACATTCTCTATTCTGACTGTAAACTGTAGTGACCAGCATTATTGGATTGAAATGCCATCTCAACCCATCAATGTGCCGTCGCTTTGTAATGTGTTGCTTTTCTAAGTTTATTCCATTAGAATTTCTCTATCAGGTTCTATTTCAATTCATCCTCAGTTCACCTTTCAATATTGCCATCACGTTGGGGTAAATGTTGCCCTGGAGTTCATGTATCTCAAGTAAGATTAACAAAGATATATTCCTCATGGCCTGTCGTAACAGAACAATTCTGAAATTATGTGGGGGACAAAGATTATATTTTCTCAGAGACATCTCAAACATACAATAAGGAGTTATACCTGTACTAGAATGGGTAAATGTGTCGGAGCAAGATCCCACAAGCTGTGGTGATGAGTTATTTTGTTTGTAATGAATTTAATTCATAGAACCATATTACCCCTTCAATGCAGAAGAGGCCATTTGCCCCATGAAATCTGCACCAACTCTGACAGAGTATCCTCCTCAGGCCCTCTCCCCTGCCCTGTATCACTGTAACCCCACGCGTTTACCATGGCTAATCCATCTAACATTTAGATCTTGGGACACTAACGGGCAATTTAGCTTGGCCACCCTACCAAACCAACACATCTTTGAAATGTGGGAGGAAACCCACGCAGACACGAGGAGAACATGCAAACTTCACACAGACAGTAATTGAAGGAGGAATCTTGCCAGTATTTCTGCAAACATTCTTTGCTGTTCCTCAAGAGTGTTACTTAACCCATAACATCCCTCAAACTTAAGAAAGCCCACCAATGCCTCTACTTTCTCAGAAGACTAAGGAAATTTGGCATGTCGGCTATGACTCTCACCAGCTTTTACAGATGCACCATAGAAAGCATTCTTTCTGGTTGTATCACAGCTTGGTATGGCTCCTGCTCCACCCAAGACCACAAGGAACCACAAATGTAGTCCAATCTATGACGCAAACCAGCCTCCCATCTACTGACTCTGTCTATACTTCCTGCTGCCTCGGCAAAGCAGCCAGCATAATTAAGGACCCCACACAACCTGGACATTCTCTCTTCCACCTTCTTCCATCAGGAAAAAGATACAAAAGTCCGAGGTCACGTATCAATTGACTCAAGAACAGCTTCTTCCCTGCTGCTGTCAGACTCTTGAATGGACTTGCCTTGCATTAAGTTGATCTTTCTCTACACCCTAACTGTGACTGTAACACTTCAATTTTGCACTGTCACATTTCCGTCTCTGTGAACGGTTTGCTTTGTATAGGGCACAAGAAGCAAAACTTTTCACTGTATGCTCATATATGTGACAGTAATGAATCAAAATCAACTGAAATACTGAAGAGCCCTCAGCTTACTGTCGCATACAGAGGATGCCCCACTCACTCCCAACCACCACCACAACGATACAACGTTCTCTGAGAATCAAATCCTAGAGTGGATCCTCACCACTTCAGGGATTGCCACCGATTGAGGTGACGGACAGTAAATGGATACATTAAGGGTTAAGCACATCTTTTGTAGTAAAACGCTAAAATTAAACACAGATGGAAAGAATTTGGGTGGTCAATAGGAAACACTGGAAAAGAAGATGATGTAGCATGATACAATCCGACAAAAACGTTATTTATGTTACTTGGCAGTGTGCAGCTCGCTGTCTGAAGATAATGGTTATGTTAGCAGAGAATGTGATTGAACTCCTGTCCCAGTCTGCCTTGTTTAGAATAAATCAACCCAACGGCCCCAACACTAATGGATTTGACTCCAGCGAACATCTGAGCTACAGACCTGACAATCCAAAGTGTGCTTTCAGTAAATGAGCATGCAGTTATTGCACATCCCTTTTCCTACTTCCTAGAGAAAAGATCCTTCCAGTTCAAACTCAACACAACCAACGAGGAAAGGTTGCACATCCAAAGGTGTGCATGTTAGGTGGATTGGCCATGCTAAATTGCCCCTAAGTGTCCCAAGATGGATTTGTCTTGGGAAATTGTGTGGGTTTCGGGGATAGGGCAGGGGAGAGGGCCTGGGGTAATATACTCTGTCAGAGAGTTGGTGCAGACTCGATTAGGTCGAATGACCTCTTCTGCCGTGTAGGGATTCTATGATTCTGCATTCATTGCACAGTGGAACTCAGCATTATCATCGTTAGTCAGCCAGGCATCATGCTTTGTGTCTCCTTGGGCAACTGGACAGCCTAATCCTGAGGCTACAGGTTTTGGACAGAGTTGTACTGAGGTTGGGGGAGGTTCTTGAGCCAGGATTCTGCTCTCCTTCCACTTTCCACACTTCTCCGCAGCGAGTACATACGATTCATTTCTGGGGTTGTTGCGGTTTTATTGGATGCGGTGCCACCATGTGATGCAGGTTGTGGCAAATCCCTCCCCCCCCACCCAGCATCAATGTTAATTTGTTCCTTTTCTGAGCGCTCTTAAAACATTTTCTCCAGTTGTGAAAAGAGGATCTGCTTTGGAAACTGATTATTTGGCACGTGGTCCAGCCCGGACACAACGGAACTTACAATCCAAGAGCATCTTCACTACGCAGGGAGTTCAAGGAAACAACCCACCCTCCCCTTCCCAAAGGCAACTAAGAATGGGCATTAACATGCCTGCTTTGCGAGAGATGTCCAATCCCAAGGACAAATACAAAAATAACTCTTCCATTAGCCACACAGTTATTCAACAGAGGTTCCTCCTTGTGTGAGACAACTCTCGTTCCATGACTTTCCCTATTTATGTTTAACTTCTTTGAGGAATAATAACAGCTTGTTTTTTTTTAATTTGCACTAGCCGATCTTTTGTGGCATTGCTGAGTCCGATTTAAATGTGGCCTTTGGGTGAAGTACATCGAAATGTTTTTGGTGATATTTAACCTCCACAACAGTGGGTGTCCTAATCCCATTCACCTACGCTGTTCCCAGGGAGTGATCCAATGGGTGATTTAGGGGAAACATTCTTTACCCACTCTCTGGGTGAAGAGAGTGGTAAAAATCTGGAACTCGCTCCCACAGGCGAATGGTTGAGGTGAATCGATAGATGTAAGTGGAAGCTGGATAAACACATGAGCGGGAAAGGAAAGGAATAGATGGGCCAGCTAATAGAATGAGATGAATGTGGGGAGGAGGAAGCTTGTGTGGAACATAAATGCCGGCGTAGACTCTATGAAATAAATTCTTTGTTTCTTGTACTGTCCAATCGATGTATCTTTATCATAGAATCCCTACAGTGCAGAAGGAGGCCATCCAGCCCATTGAGTCTGCACCGACCATAATCCCACCCAGGCCCTATTCCTGTAACACCTGCTAATCCCCTGACACTACGGTCAATTTAGCATGGCCAATCAACCTAACGCGCACATTTTTGGACTGTGGGAGGAATCCGGAGCATCCGGAGGAAATCCACGCAGACATTCCACGTGGACAGTGATGTGAGGCCGGAATTGAACCCGGGTCCGTGGCGCTGTGAGGCAGCAGTGCCAACCACTGTGCCACCCCATTTTCTTATTGTAAATGTTGAAATAATCTCTGCTTCAGTCACCAACCCTGATAGTTAACTTCACACCAACTGTATGAAAACATTTCCCTGTACTCTCTGTCCTAAATCTCTTGCATTAACATCTATGTCCTCTGGTTTTTTACCTCTCAACCATCGAAATAACCTGTTCCTAGTTCTGATGCCCCCTCCCTTCATACAGTTTGTTAAATCATCCCATAATCTCCGCTATTCTGAACAAAGAGTCCCAGCAGCGTGAGCAGGAAGGCAGAGCATCCATCTAATTTATCTGCCATTTTAAAGATGCGCTTTCTTATTTTTGTAGATCTGTTTGAAATTCCTACGTCCTGTTTAAAATGGAAACTGCCTGTGTAGACACATAATATGACATTTATATCAGTTCAGCAGTGGCGCCATTACAATGTCTCCACTGGCAACAGACTGTCTTTGAAACTGAAGAAAAGTTTATGTAAGTAAAATCATAGAATCCTACAGTAAGGAAGGAAGCCATTCGGCCCATCAAGCCTGTACTGACAACAATTGTTTCCATGCTGTAAACCTCTATGACTCTATCTAGCTTAGGAGTTTAAAAAGAAAGGGACAAGTTGGGCTGAAGGGCCTGTTTCCATGCTGTAAACATCTAAGACTCTATGACTAATCCCACCCAGGCCCTATTCCCATAACCCCATACATTTACCCTGCTAATTCCCCACACACTATGGTCAATTTAGCATGGCCAATCAACCTAACCCACACATCTTTGGACTGTGGAGGAAACTGGAGCACCCGGAGGAAAGCCAAGCAGACACCAAGAGAACGTGCAGATCCCACACAGACAGTGACCGAGGCCAAAATTAAACCTGGGTCCCTGGCGCTGCAAGGCAGCGTGCTTACCACCATGCCACCCAAGTAGTTTCCATTCTAAATGCGAGCATTGCAAGCTTCATTGTTAAAAGTTGATAGGAAGTACATATGGAAGTAATGATCCAGAATTTTCTGGGAGAGGGACATCTCTCAGCATTTCCAAACAGTTCGACTTGTTATCCACATTTAGCTTTGAAATGTTTAGCCCAGAAGTTGCTGAATTTTGAGTTGATAACAGCATTGTGAAAACAACAGGATCTGGTACAAAAAACAAAAAATCTCAGCATCTGTGGAGAGAGAATAGAGCCAACATTTTGAGTCAGGGTGACTCTTCATCAGAACATCTGGCATCTTGATGAACAATCAGACACGCAGTGTATCTCCCTAACTACTGAGATTTAAGGACTAGAAATAAATAGATAAAGGGCTGAGAAGAAGATTGTATTTGACGCCATACCCGGTCCCGAAAGGGAATTGGAAAGAGAGAGAGAAGGAGGAAGAAACTGAGAAAAAGAGACAGAAAGGAAACGATTTTCAAAACTTATTTATAATTTCAAACAATTCAAAACCTGAAGGAATGAGACTCCACACTTGCAACCGTTCATTTTCTAGGCAAGAGAGATTGATTGGCAGTCATTATAATACATCATATTGTTAAAGTGGGTACTTAGATCTTTAATTACAAGACATATCTTCCTGTGGAATATTTAATGGACAATTTATGTGGAAATGCAACTATTTATGAAATTCATAGAGAGGTGAAATCTGAGATGTCATTTTGGTGCAAATGGCGGAGCAGGGCAAATCATCCAACAGTCAGCTACTGTCTGTGATTCATGCTATCATTCCCTTGCCTCTGACGCGGCCAGTTTTCACATTAATAGAAAACATTGTTCAAATTTTTTTTATTATCAAAATCTGGGGTAATATTTTTAACATATTAATAGCTGGTCCTGCCTCAATCCTGGTCTTCACTGAACCTTACAAACAGAGCACTTGCTGCCAATTCCCATCGTCCACTTGCTGATGCATTTCATTTTGGTGGGTGTTGTAAGTCCCAGGGCCGATCTTCATTTCCAGTGGTATAGACAGATTCTGAAATTGTTGTCAACAGTCTGTGGGAGGTATGAGAAAAGTCAAAATCCAAACACTAACTTAGAGGCATTGTGGTATTACTGCTAGACTAGTAATCCAGGGAAAAGCTTTGGTTCAAATCCCATAGCAGCTGGTGAAATTTGAATTCAGTTGAAATGTGCAATTAAAAGTCTGGTAATGACCATCAAACAATTGCCCATCTGGTTCACTAATGTCGTTTAGGGAAGGAAACCTATCTTCCTTACTCAGTCTGGCCTACCTGTGATTCTAGAGCCACAGCAATGTGGTTGACTCCTAAATGCATTCTGAATCAGCCTAACAAGCCATTTGGTTCAAGGGCAATTAGGGATGGCCAATAAGTGCTGGCCTAGCCAGTGACACTCATGTCTCATGAATGAGTAAAAGAAAATTGAGCTGTGCATGCAAATTGGTTCATTCCTGGTTAAAAAGGAAGAACAGTGCACGGCTGAGCAAACAGCAATGGAAATCAATGTTCATTATTATCTCTCACCAATACATTAATTTGTTAATTGTTGTAACCCTGCAGGTCCTTGTATTACCCGCACTGAATACTGAAAATAGTGACAGATTCACTGGGATGACACGATGCTATATGACTTCTGAACAATACATTTACTCTGGGTAATTCATCACAGCAGGAACACACTCTGTGTCTCTTTCAAAACTAATTTCTTTCTGCCATGTTTTAATCATATTCAGGATCTATCCTGGTTACAATTGCTGTGGTGAGGCTCACTTAATGGCACAATCTATTCTCAATGCTGTCTCCTCATTTTGTAATTCAAATACTGAGTTAAAATTAGAAAACTCTTTGAAAACCTTGACTAATGGGATCATGTTAAAAACGTTGATACTTTTAGCAGAGAAAAACCCCCACAGGCAGAATACCTCACATTACCAGAAACTTGATCCTTTCATACGATGTCCTTGAATGAAAAAGAATAAGAACTACTGAAACAGGCCATTCAGCCCAACTAGTCTGTGCTATACTCCACATGAATCTCTACCAACCCCCCCTGCCTGAACTCGCCCTTTCACCTTATCTTTCTATCCCCTTTCATGTACTTGTCAAACTTAATTTTGAAAGCATCTTAGCTACTTTCCTCAACAACTTCTCGTGGTAGCGAGTTCCACATTCTAACCACCCTCTGAGTTTTATTTTTCTGTTTCGTGGCATCTGGGCATTGCTGTCAACGTCAGTATTTGTTGCCCATCCCTTATTCCCCTTGAGCGACTTGCTAGCCCATTTCAGAGGGCAGCTAAGAGTCAACCACATTGCAGTGAGTCTGGAGTCACAAGTAGGCTGGACCAGGTAAGAATGGCAGATTTCCTTGCCTACCAGATGTTCCTTGAAGGACATTAGTGAACACAGATGGGTTTTTACACCAATCAATGGTGGTTTCATTATTGAGACTAGCTTTATATTTTACATTTATTAATCAAATTCAGATTCCACCTGCTGCCATGATGGGATTTGAACCCATGTCCCCAGTGCATTAGCCTCTGGATTACTAGTCCAGTGGTGTTACCACTACCCCGCTACCTTCCAATGAGTACAGAAATTTCCCCTAATTCCCTTTCAGATTGATTAGTAACTAGTAACTTGAATTTATGGCAGTAAAACAGAAAATGCTGGAAAATCTCAGCAGGCCTAACAGCATCTGTGAAGAGAGAATAGAGTAAATAGTCTCACAACACCAGGTCCAACAGGTTTATTTGGTTGCATAAGCTTTCAGATGTTCCTTCCTCAAGTGAGTGTTCACAAACTGGGCATACATAGACACAAACTCAATATACAAGATAATGGTTGGAATGCGAGTCTTTACAGGTAATGAAGTCTTTACAGGTACATACAATATCAGTGGAGAGCGGGTTAAGCACAGATTAAAGAGGTGTGAATTGTCTCAAACTAGGACAGTTCGTGAGATTTTGCAAATCCAGGCAAGTTGTGAGGGTTACAGATAGTGTGACATGAACCCAAGATCCTACTTGAGGCCATACTCGTGAGTGGAACTTGGCTATCAGTTTGTGCTCAGTGATTCTGCGTTGTGTGTTGTGAAGGCCACTTTGGAGAATGCTTACCTGAAGATCAGAGGCTGAACGCCCATGACTGCTGAAGCGCTCTCCAACAGGAAGACAACACTCCTGCCTGATGATTATCGAGCAGTGTTCATTCATCTATTGTCGTAGCGTCTGCATGGTCTCCCCAATGTACCATGCCTCGGGACATCCTTTCCTGCAGTGTATCAGGTAGACAACATTGGCTGAGTCGCAAGAGTATGTACCATGTACCTCGTGGATGGTGTTCTCACGTGAGATGATGGCATCCGTATCGATGATCCGGCACATCTTGCAGAGGTTGCTGTGGCAGGGTTGTGCGGTGTCATGGTCACTGTTCTCCTGAAGGCTAGGTAGTTTGCTGTGGACAATGGCCTGTTTGAGGTTATGTGGTTGTTTGAAGGCAAGAAGTGGGGAGTGTTTCAAGTCTGGCTGACCCTTCATCAGAGCTGAAGATAATAGAGTAATATTTATATTGTTAGGGTGGAGAGGGGGGTTGACATGTCATAGACAAAAGGATAAAGGGAATATAAATGGCAGTGATCAAGGCTAAGAAGGGAGCTGATAGCTGCACATTAAGGTTATATTTATGGCCCTTAATTTGGATAACCCCATGAATGGAAACCTTCAGTCCATGTCGATACTGTCCAACCCATTCAGACTTTTAAAAAACCTCAATCAGGTCAATTTAATGTGTTCTCTTCACTTCACCCAATCTTCCCCAATAATTATAATCTCTCCAAGACCTCATCAGACAATAAAGTCCACTTTTTGAATTCTGTTGAATTTTTCGCTAAGGCTAGATTTATTTTATTAATTCATGAGACCTACACATCATTGACAAAGCCAAAAAAATGTAACCAATCCCTAATTGCCTTTGAGAAGGTTGTGGTGAACCATCTTCTTGAACTGCTGCAGTCCATGTGGTGTAGGTACACCCACAGTGCTGTTAGGGAGGGAGTTCCAGAGCTCTGACCAAGTGATGATGAAGGAATGATAACATATTTCCAAGTCAGGATAATGTGTGACTTGGAGGGGAACTTGTAGATGGCGGTGTTCCAATGCACCCACTACCCTCTTCCTATCAGATGATAGAAGTCACAAGTGTATGAGGTTTTGAAGGTTATAGCTGAGTATGTCTCCCCTCTTTCCCACTCCTATTCTTCATCTTCTTCAAATCCCTTAATCCCGTTTTGAGACATTAAAGATAAGGAAGATGACAAATAGCGAAAGAATGAGTGATGGAGAGGAGGAGAAGAGAGCCAGCAATGGCTATTGGCCACACTCGCACTGTAACCTGACATCCAAAAATGCAGCTCAACACACTTGGACCTTTCCTCCCAGTAAAGATTCTTCAGTAACAATGAATATTAAAACTTAACTGTTGCATAAATTTTTTGCAGATGATTGTCTATAACTGCATTTCCTGATTATCATTCACACTGTAGTTGTGTCTTTGCTGTAAGAAGCACAGACAGATTTCCAGAATGAGCTGTTGCTCCTACTCATGTGTGAAGTGAGACGAGACTGACAATTCCGGTGGAGGCTTCCCAGGGTAAAAGCTGAGAACATGCTTCCCCTGCCTGGTGAAACTGGAACACGGGGCCACAGTCTCAGGATGAGATCATTTGGGGCTGAGAAGAGGAGAAATGTCTCCACCCAGGGCATCGTGAATCTTTGGCGTTCTCCAGCCCAGGGAGTTGTTGATGCTCAGTAGATTCAAGACAAAGGAATTAAGGGCTAAGGGGATAGTGCAGAAAGGTGGAGGTGAGGGAAGAGATTAGCTATGATCTTACTGAATGGCCGAGCAGGCTCAAAGGACAGTGGCACAGTAGTTAGCACTGTTGCCTTTCAGCGCCAGGGACCTGGGTTCAATTCCTGGCTTGGGTCATTGTCTAGTGCAGTTTGCACATTCTCCCCGTGTCTGCATGGGCTTCCTCCAGGTGCTCAGATTTCCTCCCACAGCTCAAAGGTTAGGTGGATTGGCCATGCTAAATTACCCCTTCGTGTCAGAGGAATTAGCAGGTTAAATATGCGGAGTTACGGGGATCGGGTCTGGGTGGGATTGTGGTCAGTGCAGGCTCAATGGGCTGAAGGACCTCCTCCTGCACTGTAGTGATTCTATTTTTGAGCTCTCTATTTCAATGCAGAGCAGACCTGGGCCAGCATGGGGTCAGGCAAATAGTACACTTTGAGATAACAAGAATTTAAGAGGATGTGGCATCAGACTTCCAAGCTTAGAAATATTATTCCTGAGTTTTGATAAATTAACCAGTGACTTCCATGATAAATATGCTCTCTAAAAGCTCAACATCAAAGGGGAAGTCTTCTCATTCAACCATATATCACCAGCAACCAGCTACAAGTTCAGGAAACCCACATTAATAGTGTTGTCCTGGCTTATAGCCTTGCTTTTTAACATTTGAAGAGAAGAGAGATTATTTTGGGGGCTAGGTGCAGCATTCTATCAAGAAGATGGAGTTGGGGGTAGGGTGTTAGCGTGGATAGAGGATTGGTTGTCAAATAGGAGGCAGAGAGTGGGGGTCAATGGGTGCTATTCGGATTGGCGGTTGGTGACTAGTGGGGTGCCCCAGGGGTCGGTGCTGGGGCCTCAGCTATTTACCATTTATATAGATGATCTGGAGGAGGGAACCGAGTGCAGGGTGTCGAAATTTGCTGATGACACCAAGATTGGGGGAAAGGCAAATTGTGCGGAGGGTGTGGAGAGTCTGCAGAAGGATCTAGATAGGCTGGGCGAATGGGCCAGGAAATGGCAAATGGAATTTAATGTTGGCAAGTGTGAGGTGGTCCACTTTGGTAGGAAGAATGGTAGGAAGGACTATTACTTACGTGGCGAAAAACTGCAGCAGGCGACGGTGCAGAGGGACCTCGGGGTCCTTGTGCATGAGTCGCAAAAACCCAGCTTGCAGGTGCAGCAGGTGGTCAGGAAGGCGAATGGGATGCTGGCCTTCATAGCGAGGGGGATTGAATATAAAAGTAGGGAGGTCTTGCTGCAGCTGTATAGGGCATTGGTGAGGCCGCAGCTGGAGTACTGTGTGCAGTTTTGGTCGCCGTACTTACGCAAGGATATTTTGGCCCTGGAGGGAGTGCAAAGGAGGTTTACTAGGCTGATACCGGAGTTGAGGGGATTGAGCTATGAGGAGAGGCTGAATAAACTAGGCTTGTACTCGTTAGAGTTTAGAAGAATGAGGGGAGATCTCATTGAGACGTATAAGATGATGAATGGGATGGATAGGATAGAGGTGGAGAGACTCTTCCCGCTCAAAAAAGACAGTAGGACTAGGGGGCACAGCCTCAAGATAAAGGGGAGGCGGTTTAGAACGGAGTTGAGGAGGAACTTCTTCACTCAAAGGGTGGTGAATCTCTGGAATTCTCTGCCCGTTGAAGTGGTGGAGGCTGCCTCGCTAAATATTTTTAAGAAGCAGGTTGATGGGTTCTTGATAAGAGAGGGGATTAAGGGTTATGGGGAGAGGGCGGGAAAGTGGAACTGAGCCACGACAGATCAGCCATGATCTTATTAAATGGCGGGGCAGGCTCGAAGGGCTAGATGGCCTACTCCTGCTCCTATTTCTTATGTTCTTATGTTCTTAAGATTGAGTTTAGGAGTCGGGAGGTAATGCTGCAACTTTATAAGTCCCTTGTCAGGCCCCACTTGGAGTACTGTGCACAGTTCTGGTCGCCTCACTATAGGAAGGACGTAGAAGCTATTGAAAAGGTACAGAGGAGATTTACAAGGATGTTGCCTGGATTGGGAGGCATGCCTTATGAAGATAGGTTGAGGGAGCTGGGACTCTTCTCCCAGGAGAGACGAAGGTTGAGAGGCGACCTGATGGAGGTTTACAAAATGTTGAGAGGAATAGATAGGGTGGATTCTCAGAGGCTATTTCCCCGGGTTGAAATGGTCGCTATGAGAGGACACAGGTTTAAGGTGCAGGGAAGCAAGTACAGAGGTGATGTTAGGAGTAAGTTTTTCACTCAGAGGGTGGTGAGTGAATGGAATCGGCTGCCGTCAGTGGTGGTGGAGGTGAACTCGCTGGGGTCTTTTAAAAGACTTCTGGATGAGTATATGGGATTTAATGGGATTGGGAGTTATAGATAGGTATTGATGTGATCGGCGCAACTTGTGGGCCGAAGGGCCTGTTTGTGCTGTAGTGTTCTATGTTGTTCTAAGATTATTGTGGGTTTAAACCCTACTCCAGGGAACTGAGCTCATAATCCATGCTGGTACTCCAGTGCAGTACTGAGGGAGTGCTACACTGTCTTTCAGAGGGGATGTTAATCTGAGGTCCTTAACTTGATGCAAAAGATCCCACAGGGTGTTAGCGTGGATAGAGGATTGGTTGTCAAATAGGAGGCAGAGAGTGGGGGTCAACAGGTGCTATTCGGATTGACGGATGGTGACTACTGGAGTGCCCCAGGGGTCGGTGCTGGGGCCTCAGCTTTTTACCATTTATATAGATGATCTGGAGGAGGGAACCGAGTGTAGAAATTTGCTGATGACACCAAGATTGGGGGAACGGCAAATTGTGCGGAGGGTGTGGAGAGTCTGCAAAAGGATCTAGATAGGCTGGGCGAATGGGCCAGGAAATGGCAAATGGAATTTAATGTTGGCAAGTGTGAGGTGGTCCACTTTGGTAGGAAGAATGGTAGGAAGGACTATTACTTACGGGGCGAAAAACTGCAGCAGGCGACGGTGCAGAGGGACCTCGGGGTCCTTGTGCATGAGTCACAAAAACCCAGCCTGCAGGTGCAGCAGGTGGTCAGGAAGGCGAATGGGATGCTGGCCTTCATAGCGAGGGGGATTGAATATAAAAGTAGGGAGGTCTTGCTGCAGCTGTATAGGGCATTGGTGAGGCCGCAGCTGGAGTACTGTGTGCAGTTTTGGGCACCGCACCTGCGCAAAGATATTTTGGCCTTGGAGGGAGTGCAGAGGAGGTTTACTAGGCTGATACCGGAGTTGAGGGGGTTGAGCTATGAGGAGAGGCTGAATAAACTAGGCTTGTAGTCGTTAGAGTTTAGAAGAATGAGGGGAGATCTCATTGAGACGTATAAGATGATGAATGGGATGGATAGGATAGAGGTGGAGAGACTCTTCCCGCTCAAAAAAGACAGTAGGACTAGAGGGCACAGCCTCAAGATAAAAGGGGGGCAGTTTAGAACGGAGTTGAGGAGGAACTTCTTCACTCAAAGGGTGGTGAATCTCTGGAATTCTCTGCCCGTTGAAGTGGTGGAGGCTGCCTCGCTAAATATTTTTAAGACGCGGGTTGATGGGTTTTTGATAAGAGAGGGGATTAAGGGTTATGGGGAGAGGGCGGGAAAGTGGAACTGAGCCGCGACAGATCAGCCATGATCTTATTGAATGGCGGGGCAGGCTCGAAGGGCTGGATGGCCTACTCCTGCTCCTATTTCTTATGTTCTTATGTTCTTATGTTTGGAAATAGAAGAAAAGGCATTCTCTTTGATGTCCTGATCAATATTTATCCTTAAGTCAACATCACTAAACAAAATATTTATTCTTTATCACAGTTCTGTTTGTGGGAAGCTTCCTGTGTATAAATTGGCTGTCAAGTTTTGTATACTATAATGTGGGGAGGCATGGTATAGGGGCAACGTTACTCGATAATAATCCAGGCTAATGCCCTCAGGACATGGGTTCAAATTCCATCTTGGCAACTGGGGAATTTGAATTTGATTAATAAAGTCTAGAATATAAAGGTGATCCAGTTATGATTGTTGTTTAAAAATGCATCTAGTTTAGTAATCTGCCATCCTTACCTGGTCTGGCCCACATGTAACTCCAGACCCATATCAATGTGGTTGATGCGAGCCGCTCAGTTCAGGGCAATTAGAGACGAGTAACAAATACTGGCCTTGCCAGCGATGCCCACATCACATAAAGAAAACTTATAACCGCGAGTACACTTCAAAAGTACTTCATTGGTTGGAAAGCACTTTGAGGAGCCTGAAGATGCTACATAAATGCAAAATCTTTCTCCCTTGGTAGAATTCTCCAGCCCCTCCGCGGTGGGTTTTCCTGAGATGAAGGTACCTCACCATCGTCATGGATCTTCCAGTCCTGCCAAAGTCGATGGTGATTTACATTCCTCGTCCATGCCCCAGGGCGGGGCTGACTTTGGCAGGACTGGAAGATCCCTCCGACAGGAAGGGCAGGAGAATTGCACCCTTCGAGTGCTGATTCACCCAATAAGATGCAGCAGTAATTTGACTGGAGATTTTGTGTCAGAGCAAACATTGCAAGAAGACGTTTATTATGTGTTGTGTATTTGCAGAATTAGAGTTCTATTCACAGTAAACATAAAGAAAGAACAAAAGACCTGTGCTGTCAGCCCATACTCACTGACATTTCATGGCTCTATTTCAGCCTTGTGTTCCAATCCTCCATGGTCTCCCCTCCCTGTCTCTGTAACCTCCTTTCGTACTTAAAACCTTTGAGGTCTCTTTGCTCCTTTTCTGACCTTTTGGTCATTCCAGATTTCCACTGACCCTCCATTGGCAGCCATGCCTTTATCTATCTCGGTCCTAAACTCTGGAATTCCCTCCCCAAATTTAACTCTGTTTTCTGCTTTAAGACGTGCCTTGAAACCTATTTCTTTGACCAAGCTTTTGGTCACCTGTCCTAATTTTTTGGGTCACCTGTCCTGTTTCTTTAATGATGTTGTTTGGATGATGAATAACCAGGACACCGGGGAGAACTTACCCGCTTGTCTTTGATACATTGCCACGGGATCTTTTAAATTCACTTGAGAGGCCAAATGGGGCCTCAGTTTAGTTTCTCATCCAAAAGACAACATCTTCAACAGTGTCGCACTCCCTTGGTGCTTCCTGAGGAGTGCCAGCCTAGGTCAGTCTCAGGAGTGGTACATGTGGGATGTTCAGTGATTTGCTCCATCTCTCATTCGCAGGCCAAAGTATGGAGGCTCGTACTGCCTGGGAGAGAGGAAGAGATTCAGGGTATGCAACACCAAAGCTTGTGTCTCCGAGACGCCTTCCTTTCGACAAATGCAATGCAGTCAGTTTGACACAATGCCGTACAAAGGCAAACTGCTCAAGTGGATTCCTGTGCTCAGCAGAGGTAAGTTCATTGCGTTTTGGTTATAAAGGTGATTCCTGGTTTTCAAGATCTAATCGATTATAAATTGGATGATTCTTTCAATGATCTGGTCTAGGCATGACGGGCTGAATGGCCTTCCTCTGCTGTATAAATCTATGATTCAGCTCACCTTTATGTCCCCCTTCTTGCCGTATTTTCCGTACAGGAAGAGGACTGGGATTTATAGATCGCTCTGCTGTTTGATTGGCCAAGGCTTCAAGATTTATTGGAAAATCTCATTTCAAAATTCAAACTTTGGTTTTCTGAAAATAACCAAGTGGTCTGGTCCAGAACCAAGTTCACCAATGCAAATAAACTGCTGTCTGCAAGTGAAATCTGGATTCCTGTTGAAATGTTGTTATTACAAAGTATTTGCAGCAGAGAGACGGACCATTCAGTTCCCCACATGAGCTCCTTCTGCCCTCCCCAATCTGCATTTCCTCTATTCTTTTCCCTTTATGTTTATCTACCTCCCTCTTAAATCTATCTGTTATTCACCCCAACCAACCCATGTGGTAGCAATTTTCACACACTTGCCCAGAATCATAAGAGGCAATCTTATCAAAAAAACTCTTAAGTGTCAAATGAGCATGAAAATGGAAGAGTTTCAGATCTGTTTTTGGGCAAAGTTAAAATTCAGTCTTACTCCACTTTGTGCAAAAAAAAATGCACAATCTGTTTCCCGCCAGTGACAGGAGGGGCAGGGCTTAAGCTCAGCAGAAAGCCAGCAGCTCACAATAGAGGGCGTGATTGTGCATGCGCAGATCTTTCTGTCAGTGAGATATGTCAGTCATTCCTTCCCCCCCCACCACTGTTATCCCATCCTATCTTCGTAAACCCACACATTTAGCATGGATTCACCTAACCTGCACATCTTTGGACTGTGGAAGAAACCAGAGTACCTGGAGGAAACCCATGCAGACACAGGGTGAATGTGCAAACTCCACACAATCACGCAAGGCTGGAATTGAACCTGGGTTCTAGGCACTGTGAGGCAGCAGTTCTCACTACTGCACCATTCCTATCACTAAAGAATTTCCCCTGAGTTCCCTATTGGATTAATTAGAGATTACCTTGCTCCAATTCTAGCCTCACCCACAGATGGAAACATTTATTCTATGGGTTCAATTTAATGGGGCACCCGCAGGCAGGAAAATAGGAATGAGAGTGGACCCATAAAGTAGGACATCTTGCCATGAGTGGCATGCCCATTGCCAACCCACCTTCTGAGGAAAGATGGAGTAAAGAATGAGATATCTACCATTTAAGGATGGAGATTAGGAGAAATCTTTCTTCTCAGAGGTTGTTAGCATGTGGAATCCTTTTCCCCGAGGGGTCTTTGCATCTATTCAAAGCCGAGTTAGAATTTTGATAGACGAAGTAGTCAAGGTTTATGGGGGGAGTTTTACAGGTAACAATGAGGGTGCTGTGTAGCCAACCTGCTTGTTGGTAATTACTACCCAATTAAGGGCCTTTTCCCATCCCTTTAGGATTAGATAGGTAGGCCAGGTGTTGCTCATGTGTCAGTGCAGACTCGATGGGCTGAAGGGCCTCTTCTGCACTGTGACAGAGGAACATGGGATTTAGGAGCAGAAGGAGGCCATTCAGCCCTTCAAACCTGCTCCGCCTTTTGATGATATCATGTCTCATGTGGTTGTGGCTTAACTCCACTTTCCTGTCCCACAAGCTTTGCATACCTAGTCTATCAAAAATCGATCAAGCTCAGTTTTGAATAGATGCAAAGACCCCTCAAGGGAAGAGAATCCCACAGGCTAATGACCTCTGAGGGGAAAGATTTCTCCTAATCTCCATCTTTAAATGGTAAATATCTTATTCTTAAATTGTGTCCCCTGGTTCCAGTTTCCCCAGTAAAAAGTCTGACAACACCAGGTTTTAGTCCAACCTATTTATTTGATAATATACTCACAAGCTTTCAGGGTTAGCCCCTTCGTCAGGTGAATGGAGAGTTCTGGCCTCAGACAGAGCATATAAAGCACAGACAGTTTAGAGATTACTGATTAGAATGCGAATCCTTACACCTAACCTGCTGTTCAAGACCTGAAGTGGCTGATAATGTGAGTGGAAGGAGCACTGATCACAGGTTACAGAGATGTGTATTGTCTCCAGACAGTACAGTAAGTGAGGTTTTGCAAACCCAGGCAAGTCACGGGGGTTACAGATAGTGCGACATGAACCCAAGATCCCTGTTGAGACCGTCCTCATGTGTGCAGAACTTGGCTATCAGTCTCTGCTCAGTGACTCTGCGCTGTCGTGTGTCGTGAAGGCCGCCTTGGAGAACGCTTACCCGAAGGTCAGAGGCTGAATGCCCGTGACCACTGAAGCGTTCGCCAACAGGAAGGGAACAGTCTTGCCTGGTGACTGTCGAGCGATGTTCATTCATCCGTTGTCGTAGCGTCTGCATGGTCTCCCCAATGTACCATGCTTCGGGACATCCTTTCTTGCAACGTATCAGGTAGCACATATCGGTGCTACCTGGTGTTGTCAGACTTTTTACTGTGTTTACGCCAGTCCAACGCCGGCATACCCACATCATGTCCAGTTTCCCCCACAGGAGGAAACATCTTCTCAATGTCCGCCTCAGGCAGTTTCCACTGATCCTGGTGTGACGCAGACCAGCTGGCCTCAGACTGGCCAGTGGCTCTGTGCGGTTGGACTTTCCCCTGGACTGGGCACAGTAAGAAGTCTCAACACCAGGTTAAAGTCCAACAGACTTATTTGGTAGCACAAGCCTTGTGGCCTTGTGGCTTGTGCTACCAAATAAACCTGTTGGACTTTAACCTGGTGTTGTGAGACTTCTTGCAGTGCTTACCCTGTCAAACCCATCAGAATTATAATGACTTCGAACACACATCACATTTTAGCTTTCTTTTTTCTCTTTACCTTTGTAAAGCTTTTTAACACCTTCTCAGTTGCTTCTATATATTTCTTACAACATGGAAACCAGGTCTGTGCAAATCATAGAACCCCTACGGTGCAGGAAGAGGCAATTCGGCCCATCAAATCTGCACTGACCCTGACAGAATGTCTTAGCCTCGCCCTCTCCCCCACCTGAAGCACCATATTCTCCCTCAGTGTACCCGAACAGGCGCCGGAGTGTGATGACTGGAGGATTTTCACAGCAACTTCATGGATAACCCATCTAACCGACACATCTTGAGACACTAAAGGACAATTTAGCATGGCCAGTCCAACTAACTTGCACATCTTTGGACTGAGGGAGGAAACCGGAGCACCCAGTGGAAACGCACACAGACACAGGGAGAATGTGCAAACTGCACACAAACAGTGACTCAAGGTCAGAATTGAACCTGGGTCCGTGGCACTGTGAGGCAGCAGTGCTAACCACCGTGCTATCATGCCACCCTAAAACAGCACACCTCAATGATTCAACACAACTCTGAACTCCTTCTCAGCTCCCTGTCGGGGAATTGAATCCAGGTCTCCTGAGTGATTGGCGCGGATGCTAGCCACTTTACTAACAAGGAACTCCATTGTATGCTCTAACTAAAGTTCTGTGCAAATTCAACAAAGATTTAGTTGCAAAACTTGGGCTTTTAATTTTGCAGTTTCCCATAGGAAGTAAAGATAGCCGTGTCCAAAGCGAAACAACATGATTTAACAATACAAACAAGCTACAGTTTACAATTAGAATCTGAATTAAGACTGGAATTTTGTCTAAATTGACCTATGTTAACCTAGTTGGGGCAGCACAGTGGTGCAGTGGTTAGCACTGCTGTCTCGCAGGGACCTGGGTTTGATTCCCAGCTTGAGTCGCAGTCTGTGTGGAGTCTGCACGTTCCCCCCATGTCTGCGTGGATTTCCTCCGGGTGCTCCTGTTTCCTCCCAGAGTCCGAAAGACGTGCTGGTTAGATGCATTGGCCATGCTAAATTCTCCCTCAGTGTAGCCGAACAGGCGCGGGAGTGTGATGACTGGGGGATTTTCACAGTAACTTCATTACTGTTGTTAATGTAAGCTTACTTGTGACACTAATAAATAAACTTTAAACTGATTTTTCTCATGGTGTCTTGCCCTTAGTTAACCCCTGTGAGCTGCACTGCCGCCCTGCAGACGGTTACTTTTCAGAGAAGATGTTGGATGCTGTGATTGATGGAACGCCATGCTTTGAGGGAAATGCCAGCAGGGACATGTGCATCAATGGCATCTGCAAGGTACTGAGTGATTGAAAACAAAAAGGGGGGGAAATTATTTTGGTTTAATTTGATTTATTATTGTCATATGTATTAACATACAGTGAAAAGTATTGTTTCTTGTGCACCATACAGACAAAACATACTGTTCATAGAGAAGGAAACGAGAGAGTGCAGAATGTAGCGTTACAGTCGTAGCTAGGGTGTAGAGAAACTTCACTTAATGCAAGGTAAGTCCATTCAAAAGTTTGACGGCAGCAGGGAAGAAGCTGTTCTTGAGTCAGTTGGTATGTGACTTCAGACTTTTATATCTTTTTCCCGAAGGAAGAAAGTGGAAGAGAGAATGTCTCGGGTGTGTGGGGTCCTTAAATATGTTGCCTGCTTTACTGAGGTAGTGGGAAATGTAGACAGAGTCAATGGATGGGAGGTTGGT
Source organism: Carcharhinus amblyrhynchos (assembly GCF_965287045.1). Classification (NCBI taxonomy): domain Eukaryota; kingdom Metazoa; phylum Chordata; class Chondrichthyes; order Carcharhiniformes; family Carcharhinidae; genus Carcharhinus; species Carcharhinus amblyrhynchos. The sequence goes on from NC_137351.1 coordinate 13,775,276, forward strand.
TTGAGTGATGGATTGGGCTACACTCATGACCTTTTGTAGTTCCTTGCGGTCTTGGGCAGAGCAGGAGCCATACCAAGCTGTGATACAGAATGCTTTCTATGGTGCGTCTGTAAAAGTTGGTGAGAGTCATAGCTGACATGCCAAACTTCCTTAGTCTTCTGAGAAAGCAGAGGCGTTGATGGGCTTTCTTAACTATATTGTCAGTACAGGGGGAGCTAGGACAGGTTGTTGGACACCTAAAAACTTGAAGCTCTTGAGCCTTTCCATTTCATCCCCATTGATGTAGACAGGGACATGTTCCTGAAGTTGATGACAATCTCCTTCGTTTTGTTGACATTGAGGGAGAGATTATTGTTGCCGCACCAGTTCACCATGGGTAATGGGAAGAAACCTTCCATCTACAATAAATTACAGTCGGAGGCCCCAGTAGCGAGGTTGCAAATCTTACAATGTTGATCGAGCTCAGAAAACCTTAAAATGCCAAAGCATCAAATGAAAATGCTAATATGGGCTCCATAATGAGGGTTTAGCAGATGATGCCTGACCTTTGTCTACATAGCAGTGTCATTGTGCCAGGTGTGATGTGCTTGTATGACATCTTCAATTTGTCTGGGACAGACGGATGGCCATCGAGCTGATCTCAAGTAGACACAAAGTGGGTGAAATTATTAGGATAAACGCAAAATCCTGCAGATGCTGGAATCTGAAACAAAATCAGAAAATGCTGGAAAATCTCAACAGGTCTGACAATATCTGTGGAGAGGGAATAGAGGCAAAGCTTCCAGTCTGGATGGGTCATTTTTGTGGGCAAAATTATCCTTTGACGAGGGGTGAAAATGGGCATGGAAAATTTGGTGAGGAGGGGGAGGGAAGGTAAACATAGAAGATAGGAGCAGGAGGAGGCCATTCGGCCCTTCGAGCCTGCTCCACCATTCATCATGATCATAGCTGATCATCCAATTCAATAGCCTAATCCTGCTTTCTCCCCATAACCTTCGATCCCATTTGCCCCAAATGCTGTATCCAGCCGCCTCTTGAGTACATTTAAAGTTTTGGCCTCAGCTACTTCCTGTGGGAATGAATTCCACAGGCTCACCACTCTTTGGGTGATGAAATGTCTCCTCATCTCCATCCTAAATGGTCTACCCTGAACTGCAGCAGGCGACGGTGCAGAGGGACCTCGGGGTCCTTGTGCATGAGTCGCAAAAACCCAGCCTGCAGGTGCAGCAGGTGGTCAGGAAGGCGAATGGGATGCTGGCCTTCATAGCGAGGGGGATTGAATATAAAAGTAGGGAGGTCTTGCTGCAGCTGTATAGGGCATTGGTGAGGCCGCAGCTGGAGTACTGTGTGCAGTTTTGGGCGCCGCACCTGCGCAAGGATATTTTGGCCTTGGAGGGAGTGCAGAGGAGGTTTACTAGGCTGATACCGGAGTTGAGGGGGTTGAGCTATGAGGAGAGGCTGAATAAACTAGGCTTGTACTCGTTAGAGTTTAGAAGAATGAGGGGAGATCTCATTGAGACGTATAAGATGATGAATGGGATGGATAGGATAGAGGTGGAAAGACTCTTCCCGCTCAAAAAAGACAGTAGGACTAGGGGGCACAGCCTCAAGATAAAGGGGGGGCAGTTCAGAACGGAGTTGAGGAGGAACTTCTTCACTCAAAGGGTGGTGAATCTCTGGAATTCTCTGCCCGTTGAAGTGGTGGAGGCTGCCTCGCTAAATATTTTTAAGAAGCGGGTTGATGGGTTTTTGATAAGAGAGGGGATTAAGGGTTATGGGGAGAGGGCGGGAAAGTGGAACTGAGCCACGACAGATCAGCCATGATCTTATTGAATGGCGGGGCAGGCTCGAAGGGCCAGATGGCCTACTCCTGCTCCTATTTCTTATGTTCTTATGAATCCTCAAGACTGTGACCCCTGCTTCTGGACACCCCCACCATCGAGAATATCCTCCCTACATCTACCCTGTCTAGTCCTGTTTGAATTTTATAAGTCTCTATGAGATCTCCCTCACTCGTCTGTACTCCAACAAAAACAGTCCTAACCTGGTCAATCTCTCCTCATACATCAGTCCCGCCATTCTCGGGTGTCTGTTTCATAAACTCTTGATTCCCTCAAAAACTAAAGACCGGTTTGACACCCAAGACGTCGGCTGGGTGTTAATCAGGATTTCCATGGTGAGGGACCCTGTGGCAATGTCTTCTGGAATGCTTTTCAGCTGGAGTGATGACCAGTTGTGCTGGTGAGTCAGGGGCTAATGGAACTGAAATTCCCAGGGACTCTGTTCCCAAGGTTGAAATTTCCTTTTGAGTTGCAGCAATGTGCAGAAGAGATTACAGCCGCGCCTCTGTGAAAAAGAGCTCTCTTGTAAGAAACTCGTTTAAGCTGAAGATTGGGTCCATTGTCCGGTAACTTCATTGACACTTGCCATTAAGATCTTTACGGGTCAGATGCACCATCCAGAATCCAGACAGATAACCGTTGCTGTCTGCAGTCTGCGGCTCGCTGGAGTGAGAACGCTCTTTCATGCTGTTCTGGCTGCAAATTAAGCGATACTTTGCAATAATTGCTGTAGAGATTTACAAAGTGGATCGTATCAATAGCACAAAAGGAAGCAAAACAGAACGTGAATGGAATAATTGAACTGGAATGCTCACTGCTGCCTTGTTATGACAATTTGTGCAATCAGATAAAGGGTCATTGCTGTGATAATGCAATTCTGAGAGTACTTACACTGGAGTGATCATCAGTGCTTGATTCCAATTGTATTGGTGTTCATTATTGTGGAGATTAGGCACACTGATTGCATTTTTGTGAGAGATGTGTTTGTTTTTGCATTTTACACTCCCTTTTATTCATTCATTTTCTGATCAATTTAAGGGACCTAGGCACCAAGATTTAGGTTGTTGTTTGTGTTTAAGCCATTCCAGAAATCTGGACAAGGTGATCCTCATGAATTATTGATTCAAATTGACCCCAGTCTTTAACATTGAGCTGTTATCTACTCAAGACAATTATCCAGGAAAAGATAACTTGTAAGTCAAGTAATCCAGCTCACGTCTTGCCTGTTGTGCACCTTTTCCACATAACTGAAGTTCTTTGGTATTTAACGCACGCCCGTGGAACCCCAGAAGTTATTACTCAGAGTGTCTTGAGGAGAAATTAAGGCAATCATTGACCTGGAACATAAAGTTTGCGAGCAGCTAACGGCTGACCTCTAAATGACCCTCGTGGTTTACAGACATTCTTTAATTAAGCGCATTTGTCAAATTTTAAATCACTTTCCCAAGAGAAAACCTCAACAGTTGCCTTAAAGGGACAGGTCAGATTAGAAGTTTAAGGTTATTTATTAGTGTCACAAACAGGCTTACATTAATGAAGTTACTGTGAAAATCCCCCAGTTGCCACAATCTGGCTCCTGTTCGGGTACACTGAGGAAGAATTTAGCACCTAACCAGCTCGTCCTCCCATCTGTAGGAGGAAACCAGAGCAGTCGGAGGAAACCCACACAGACACGGGGAGAGTGTGCAGATTCCGCACAGACGGTAACCCAAGGCCAATTGAACCTGAGTCCCTGGCACTGTGAGGCGGCCGTGCTAACTACTGTGCCACCGTGCCGCCCAGTAAAATAGAAGCTAGATGTACCATGCTGAAGTCCTTTGCTTAACTGTGGAAAAAGTTAAATGGTGTTCCCTCAGTAGGTGGATAGATGATTAGCAGTAGTCCACCCTCAGTATCTCACCCTCCATTAGAGGGAAGCCACTGCTTATATAACTTAAGGGGCAGCATTTCACATCCAGCACAAGTATGAGTAATCCTAATCCTGTATCTGGTGTATCTTTATCAGAATCTGGGGCAATATTTATTGCAGGAACCAGGATTCTCCTTTGCTGGCTAAAGAACAAACAAGAGGCTTGATTTGCTTCCTTTGGAGAAGGCCAGTATTGAGTGGTCAATGGCAGTCCTGCCCCGGAATCTGCAGAAAGTATGAAGTAGAAAGAGTCGAGAGTTTCAAGTTTTTAGGTGACCAGATCACCAACAACCTGTCCTGTTCCCCCAATGCCGATACTATAGTTACGAAAGCCCACCCACGCCTCTACTTTCTCAGAAGACTAAGGAAATTTGGCAAGTTAGTTACGACTCTCACCAACTTTTACAGATGCAGCATAGAAAGCATTCTTTCTGGCTGTATCACACCAACTTTTACAGATGCAGCATAGAAAGCATTCTTTCTGGCTGTATCACAGCTTGGTATGGGCTCCTGCTCTGCCCAAGACTGCAAGGAACTACAAAAGGTTGTGAATGTAGCCCAATCCATCACGCAAAAAGAGCCTCCCATCCACTGAAACTGACTGCGCTTCCCACTGCCTCGGCAAAGCAGCCAGGCCAGCATAATTAAGGACCCCATGTATCCCGGACATTCTCTCTTCCATCTTCTTCCTTCGGGAAAAAGATACAGAAGTCTGAGGGTACAAAACTGACTCAAGAACAGCTTCTTCCCTGCTGCTGTCAGACTTTTGAATGGACCTACCTTGTATTAAGTTGGTCTTTCTCTACACCCTAGCTATGACTGTAACACAACATTCTGCACTCTCTCATTTCCTTCTCTATGAACAGTATGTTTTTGTCTGTAGTGTGCAAGAAACAATACTTTTCACTGTACGATAATACATGTGACAATAATAAATCAAATCATATCAAAAATCATGAACCCTGGAAGCAGAAATCTCACCCAGCCTCCCCAGTTACGGCCTGCGGGTATCCACTGCAGGCAGTGCCATTAGGAGAGGTGGCAGCTACAGTTAATGCACCCTAGAAAAGCCCTTGGCTCACTAAGGGACCCAGGCCACACCCACATCCCATGAGTCAATGAAACAAGAGGTCGCAGGTGAGTGGGGGCAGCTTGGGGGTCACAGGGTCGGAGGGTGGATGGTCAGCAGCTCCCACGTCCTTCACCATTCCTGAAGCTGGCTCCCTCAGTCAGGCACTGAAGTTTAATCAGGGCAGAAGTGGGGAGACAGCTAGGACCCAGCACCGCCCCTCTGATAAAATGGCCCCCTGCCTCAGGGGAGGGGCATCAAATCCTACTCCTGGTGTCCACTTTGTTCCAGATACAGAATAATAAGAAAAAAGATCAACATTTTCATTGACCCAAAGCTTGTAAGTTACAAATGGCAACATTGGCCTCAGTGGTTGGCCTTGACTATCCTGGCATTGACTGGGTCTGTGCGTTCAGTGTAAGGCCCGGTCTGCCTAGCAGCTGAACAGCACAACCAAGGGTCGCCTGTGGACAATGCCAAGGAGAATCTGCGGCTGCTGGGCTTTGTCAGTGGGCCAGCAGGTGGATCCATACACAGCATGGAGTGGGACGCTGGCACAGTGGTTAGCACTGCTGCCTCACAGCGCCAGGGACACTGGTTCAGTTCTGGCCTCAGGTGACTGTACGGAGTCTGCACTTTTTCCCTATTTCTCCCCGTGGGTTTCCTCCCACAATCCAAAGATGTGCAGGTGAGGTTGATTGGCCTTGCTAAATTGCCTTTAATGTCAGTGGGATTAGCAGGGTAAATACATAGGGCTATGGGCTTAGGGCCTGAGTGGGATTGTGGTTGGTGCAGACTCGATGGGCCGAATGGCCTTCTTGCTGCATTGTAAGATTCTATAATTCGAGGAAGGCATCAGATTGGCCATTCAGTTGGCAATGGGGACGATTTTCTGGCCTTGCTGCACCTGGCACGGATCGCCTGGGTTTTCTCATCTTTTTGGGGAAATCATGGCCAGTGACTTGGTTGTTAACTGGAGTAACTCTGGAGCAACATTGCTGTATCTGGAATTAAGCTGAATGGAGTTAACTTGGGTGGGTTAAGAAGGAAGCACAGCCCCATGGCTTTTCTCATGGGTCACAATTCTGCCAAAATAGAGGGGCTGGATTTTTAAAAATGCTTTTTTATTTATTCCTTCATGGAGTGTGGGCATTTCTGGCAAGGCTAGCGTTTGTTACCCCTGAAAAGATGCCGAGTAATCTGACTTCTTGAACTGCTGCAGTTCATGCGGTGTAGATAGACCCACAGAAAAAAGTAAAAGTAACAAGTTGAAAGTTTATTTATTAGTCACAAGTAAGGCTTCCATTAACAGTGCAATGAAGTTACTGTGAAATTCTCCTAGTCGCCACAGTCCAGCACCTGTTCGGGTCAATGCACCTAACCAGCATGTCTTTCAGAATGTGGGAGGAAACCGGAGCACCTGGAGGAAACCCACGCAGACATGGGGAGAACATGCAAACTCCACTCAGACAGTGACCCGAGCCAGGAATTGAACCCGGGTTCCTGGTGCTGTGAAACAGTGTTACCGTGCCACCCACAATGCTGTTCACAAAATTTACAGTGCAAAAGGAGGCCATTTGCCCCATCGAGCTTGCACTGACAACAGTCCCATCCAGGGCCCATTCCTGTCACCCCACATATTTACCCTCCTAATACCCTGACACTAAAGGCAATCTAGCACGGCCAATCAACCTAACTCGCACATCTTTGGAGCGTGGGAGGAAACTGGAGCACCCAGAGGAATCCCACATAGACACTGGGAGAATGTATGAAGTCCACACAGGCAGTGAGTCGAGGCCAGAATTGAACCTGGGTCTCTGGCACTGGTAGGCAGCAGTGCTAACCATTGTGCCACTGTTAGGGAGGGAGTTCCAGGATTTTGACCCAGCGACGGTGATGAAATGATGATTCAGTGCTGTGTTTAGCCGAGTGACCTCAGTGAATCCATCACTCAGTTGATTCTGTCTCTTTAGAATTTAAACAGGATACTTAATCAAGGATTTCAATTGGTGAGTGACAGAGAGCTGTTAAAGTATTGCATAGTATGATTGGTGAAAAGAGTTTAAATCAGCATCTCAATTCTCAGTGTGTAGAATTATTTTCAACGGGAAGAAATTAATATTTAAACAAATTAATAGTAAATGATAAGGTCTAGTTATAGGACTCAATAAGACCAAATGGCTGGGGGCAGAGTTAATTAAAGCTGATTTAACACAAGAGCAAGAAAATGAGTTGTTTTTTTAAACGAAAAAGCTCACCAAAAGAAAACTCCATAATCTGAAGTATCTGAGGACAAGAGCTAACTCGGATTTTCTGTTACAGAATGTAGGTTGTGATTATGAAATTGATTCCAATGCACTGGAGGATCGCTGTGGAGTTTGTCAGGGAAATGGATCCACGTGTGAGACAGTAAAGAAGACATTTGATAAAACTGAAGGGTTGGGTAAGTTTGTTCTGTGCTTTTGACACCAACTCGTAGTTATACAGTGCCTTTCCCATCCCGGATGTAATCTGATAAAAGCCGGAATTTTCCGGCTGTACGCGCTGATGGGATCTTCTGGTCCCGCTGGCAGTGCACCTCCCCCACCGCCCCAGCGGCTGGACCAGAAGCTCCCATCACCAGTGAACAGAATGCTGCCTCCTGCCACAAGAAACCAGAAAACTTCCCCCCATCCCCAAGCATTTGTCACTCAGCTACGGAAGGAGACATTAGAACAGGTGATCAAATGCTCTTAAGGAGCATCTTAAAGGAGAGAGAGGTGGAGAGGTTCAGGGAGGGAATTCCAGAGTTTGGGTCCAGGTAACTGAGTGCACGGCTGCCAGTAATGGGGTGAAGGAAGTGAGAAATGTTCAGGGGGCCACAGCTGGCATGATGCTGATATCTGTCAGGGCGGGAGTAGGCTAGAGATTTGGGAGGTGTGAGCACATTGAGGAATTTGAACACGAGAATGAGATTTTCTCAATTGAGGCATTCGAGGATCGGGAGTCAGTGAAAGCCAGCGAGCACTGCAGGTGATGGGTGAACAGGATTGGTGCAAATTGGGGTATGGGCAGCAATGTTTTGGATATTTAATTTTCTAAACGTGACAGAATCCATTCTCAATATTGTGCTGAATCTCAGTGACATCCATTCATGGGTCTGGCACAAAGCATTGACCTTCTTAAGTCCAGGTTTCAATCTCTTCCTCATGGGGAGTGGCTGATTGTGGCTTTAAAGAGACAGGCTAGATTAACCATATCTCTGATTTCCATCTACACTCATAACCAGTCAGATTAATAGAGCGTTATCGGCTAGAGAAATTACACACACTAGGCCAGTTGTTACTGGAATGTAAGGTTAAAGTGTGACTTAGTTAAGGGTTTTAGCAATTTGGACTGGGACTGATTGGGTACATGGAGATTTCCTGATAGTGAAGGTATCTCGGGCAAAGGGTCATGACCTTAAGCTGGGCCAGGCTGGAGGGAACTTAGAAAACCCTCTGTTCGTTCAGAGAGTGACGCGTGGAATTCTCTCCCACACAAAGCAATCAATGCTGGAGGCCAATGAATAATTTGAAATCTTAGGTTGCTAGGCGAGGGTATAATAGGTCATGGAGCCATGGCAGGTGGAAGGAGTTAGAATAAAGAACAGCCATGGTATTGAGTAGTGGAACAGGATCAAGGGACTGAATGGCCTCTTTTCCCTTCCTGTGATCATACAGGACTGAAAACAAAAAGCATTCAGTTGTTGTGGTGGTCAGTCTTCCAGACCGGCAAGTAACTGGAACAGACAGCCGTACTTTCCACATTGTGTCAGGTTAGGCAGTCACGAGATAAAGCACAGCGGAACTGAGAAAGAGAACATTAGTTCCTGTTACAACCTTTGGGAAATGTGTGGATGATGGTAAAGCAGGAAACAGCACATTTGCAGCATGATTTACATTCTGTCTAAAGTTCTTGTCCGTTGAAGTTAATTATTTTCCAAAACTAATTCCAACTCCTGCCGTTTATTGATTCAAATGTGAAGATTGATTGTGGGGGACTTATTAGAGGGAAAACATCCCTAATGGAATTCGGATATATAATTGGAGCTTGGATGATTTGCAGAATAAATAACATTCCGTCATTCCTGGAATGAATTAAAATATATCTGGTTTTAGTCTTGGTTTGGGGTGGGTTTTGAGAATCCCGAAATGGCTGACCAAGGAATTAGATAGCCCCTGAGTAAGACCTATTGATGAAACCTATTATAGTAGAACAGAATGTGCACATTTTATCAAGGAAAGATGGGACGTGTGGCTGGTACTGAACATCCGAGTGAAAATCTTCTTGGGTAGGATGTTAAATTGGAATATAAATGAGGTGTTAGAGAGCCATGATGTGGAGTTGCCAGGGGCGGACTGGGGCAGGCACAGTTAGTAATCTCACAACACCAGGTGAAAGTCCAATAGGTTTATTTGGTAGCACGAGCGAATAGAGAGTAAAACAGAGAATAATGAATTGGTTCTGTGTAAAACCAGCTGCCAACTCATTCTAAAATTAAAGCAAAATACTGCGGATGCTGGAAATCTGAAATAATGCTGGAAAGACTCAACAGGCCTGGCAGCAGCTGTAGAGAAAGGAGAACAATATTGGCCTCAAAGTTAAGTTGTCTCTCTCTCCACTGATGCTGCCACATCTACTGAGTCTTTCCAGCATTTTCTGTTTCTATTTCTGATTCACAATAGCATCATGCTGTCACCCAAGATGTATTTTACCCTGAATTGCACCCGTTTCCAGTGCGTTCTGAATGGTATAGCTGGGAACACGGTGATAATTCCCCCTTTGGGTTTGCTGAGGACTGTGCCGTAAGTCTCACTCTGAACAGAAAGCCCCGTTCCTCGATTACCGCGCCGACGTGTCTAATAATGTAGGTTTGGCAGAGCCTGCCTCAGCACTGGCAGGTTTGGTTTTTTTCGGATATATCATGGTGAGTGATACCGGAGCAAGCCTTTACAAACTTCATCACCCAATGTTTTAAAAAGCGTATCCTCACCTTTGGCCAATAGTGGGAGGGGGTCAGGTACAGCATGACAATGATGCAAAGTTAAATTTCTTGCTATTCCCAGCAGGTGCCTCCGTTCCAACTTCAAGTTAGGGAAATTACAGTGCCAGAATCCGTGTTTTCTCACTGTAACGAGAGAAAAGTTTAAGAATGCTGGTTGGATGGTTCTGCTTACGGGTGTCGATTACCTTTTAAAAATGGATCTCATTGGTGATGGGAGAAAAAAGTACTTTTGAAATTGAATTCCTTCCCCCAACCACCTCACCCTCACCCCAATTCCCACCACCCCCTCTCTCCACCCACCATCCCTGGAAGCCGCCACCTCTGTTTTAGTAACTATTCTGAGTTAGATCCTGGCCTAGTTTCGGAAGAACTGAACACTTTGCTTATTTTGAAGTTAATGCTGAATGAAATTGCCAGTTTTTCATTTCAGCAGAGCAGGTGGAGAGATAATTGCGTGTTAAGCTTTGCATACTTCTGGCTCTCATTAATTTCTTTGCAAATGGGGCAATTTTTCACAGGAGCCCTTTATTGAATTGTTATCCGAGTGGCGACTATTAAATAAAATCCAGTTAAACACAACAGAATGAAAATTGGTTTCAACAAGCAAGCAATTTCCAAACGCGAATCAATATCAGCTTGTCTGCTTTGAACACCCAAATCGGCTTCCCTGCAGTCATGTCAGGATCAAGCTTAGAGTTAAACTGATGCAGTTGTAAGGTCCAATACGAAGTGAGTCTGATCTGTTCTCCAACAAGTTCGGAACTTGTTGGAGAACTACATCGTGGAAGAGGAAAGATTTATATCCAACTGGATGTTCCTCGATATCAATCTCCAAAGGTTGAGGTCAAGTCTTCGTCGGTCTATTGGATATTTAGGATGTGTGTTAGTATTTAAAATATCACTTACAGCCAGACACTGGAGGATGTAGGTTGGGCATTCTAGTACACCTGAATCCTAAATTTAGTATTTAGGTTGTTTGAACCCTTCAAATCCTTTACAGTTTATGACTTTTGTATAGACTCTCTTATTGTGTCAAAAGCTAAAACAACCCCACATGAGGAGAAGTTGATCAGAACCTTTACATTATTAATAACTCAGTTTAGAATTTTGACAGAGAAATGAAAAGCAGAAAAAATTTAAATGGAACTATTTTAAAACCTGGGTTGTCACTTAAATGTTTGGCAGCGTCAGACCAATAATTCTGTTTGGTGGGACAGGGTTGGTTAATGGAGACAGATTGTTTTCCATTAAGTTATCCCAATTAAACCTCTTCTACACTGTTTTCCATCAAGTTGTCCCGATGAAACCCCTTCCACTCTATCTGAATCCTAGAGGAGCTGTTTCAGAACTATTATATATTTGACACATGGCCACAATATGTCTTCAACTTCCAAGTGCTCTGCAAAAGGACAGAAACATCTCAAACTCTGTCAACACTCAGCTGATGTAAGTTACATTCCAGCGATCAGCAATCAATGAAACATGTGTTTTGGTTTTGATTAATAACTTTACAGAGAAATTAAATCAACATGTTTAAGACCAGCATCTCGTCTCACAGAATAATAGGATCGCAGTCTAGAAGGAAGCCAATCAGTGTGCCTATGCTGACTCTTTGAAAGAGTTATCGAATTATGATCAAATTTGCCCTGTTCCCACATGCTGGCCCCATATCCCTGCAAATTTACCCCCTTCAAGCATTCATCCAATTCTCTTCTGATAGTTACTCATGCATCTGCTTTCAGGCAAACGGTTCCAGATCACAACAACTCATTACCCAAAAACAGTACTCTGGAATCCTCAAGTCATAGAATTCCTACATTCAAATAACCTCCAAATGGAGGCTATTTGGCCCACTGAGTCTGCACCAGCCATAATCCCACGTAGCCTCTAATACGGAAATCCACATATTTACCTTGCTGGACCCCTGACACTAAGGGGCTATTTAACATAGCCAATCTGCCTAACTCACACATCTTTTGAGTGTGGGAGGAAACAAAAGCACCCGGGGGAAACCCATGCAAACACAGGGAGATCATGCAAACTCCACACAGACGGTGACCCAAGTTCGGAACTGAACCCAGGCCCCTGGCGTTGTGAGGCAACAGTGCTAACCACAGTGGCATCATGCGGCCAGATTTTTCTGCTAACTGCCTTGTGTCTGTGTTTTCTGGTTAGTGACTTTCCCCCTCAGGAGATTTTGTTTTACCATCTTTATTCCACTCGTGAAGTAGAGTTCCAATATTGGATCAAAATTCTGTCATTGACACCATTGTTCGCAACAAAAATAGTTTGAGATCTGCAATGTAATTATGATGAACAGATTTGGAATTTCTGTTGATTTTACAATTACCTACATCATTTATTTAAATGATTACACCTGTACACATTTCCTGTCAACTTTTTCTGTTATAAATGACTACATCCAGATTCATCATTGGAACCATGGTTGGGATTTTCAGGCTCCTTGGTGGCAGAACTCTCTGAAGGAGATTTTCACAGGAACAATGAAGCAACCAAAAATCATAAGACCATTAGACATGCAAGCAGAATTAGGCCACTCAGCCCATCAAATCTGCTCTGCCATTCAATCGTGGCTGATATTTTTCTCATCCCCATTCTCCTGCCTTTTCCCCATAACTCCTGATCTCCTTATCAATCAAGAACCCTATCTATCTCTGTCTTAAAGACACTCAATGACCTGGCCTCCACAGCCTTCTGGTGCAAAGAGTTCCATAGATTCACCACTCTCTGGCTGAAGAAATTCCTCCTCATCTCTGTTGTAAAGAATCGTCCCTTTAGCCTGAGGTTGTGCCCTCTGGTTCTAGTTTTTCCTACTAGTGGAAACATCCTCTCCAGTTCCACTCTATCCAGGCCTCGCCGTATCCCGTAAGTTTCAATAAGATTCAATCCATTGATTCTCAGTGAGGTTGGAAGACCCACCGATGGGAATGGCCCAGCCTGTGTCAATCTGTCATACTGTAGTTACACCTTTCCTCCCCCTGCACAGGCAGTATTACACCACCACTGGCAGGAGGGTAGAAATGCAATGTGATAAGTTGACATAGACAATTCCCCTTGTAAATGTGAATATAGGAATCTTTACTGGAAATATAAAAATAAATTCAGAATGTGTGCTTTTTAAGATCAGGATTAAATTTCCTCCTGCACCCGTGGGCAGTTATCTCTTCTAGTGCAATCCTGCTTCACCCAAAGGTCACATGTGAGCCAGGATTTTACAAGTACTCACACAGGGTGGACATTACGGTCCTGTCAAAGTAAACGTAGGGGGGGTGGGCACACCATGAAGGGGCTGTAAGATCCTGGCCATGGTCTTGATTCCATCTTTGTAATGCCACAGGACATAACTAAATCCTACATAATATGAGGAGGGCATTTACTTAGCTAGTGGCATATCACTCTGACATGTTCAGAGCAGACATTGCCACTGGGAAATTTTATAGAACCATGTTGTGTCCAGGGAGCAAATTGAACATGATGTGGAAATTTGTACATTTTACACTGAAGATGGAAAAGAGGCTTGGCCAAATCATTTGCTTTAAATACACCATGAAATTCAAAAAGGGTTTGGGGAATGGGTTGATTGGTTGAAAAAAGTGAAGGTTTCAACATCAATAACAATTAGCATTTCTGCAGCACGTATAATGGAAGGACGTAGAAGCTATTGAAAGGATACAGAGGAGATTTACAAGGATGTTGCCTGGATTGGGAGGCATGCCTTATGAAGATAGGTTGAGGGAGCTGGGACTCTTCTCCCTGGAGAGACGAAGGTTGAGAGGCGACCTGATAGAAGTTTATAAAATGTTGAGAGGAATAGATAGGGTGGATTCTCAGAGGCTATTTCCCCGGGTTGAGATGGTCGCTACGAGAGGACACAGATTTAAGGCGCGGGGAGGCAAGTACAGAGGTGATGTTAGGGGTAAGTTTTTCACTCAGAGGGTGGTGAGTGAATGGAATCGGCTGCCGTCAGTGGTGGTGGAGGCGAACTCGCTGGGGTCTTTTAAAAGACTTCTGGATGAATATATGGGATTTAGTGGGATTGAGGGTTATAGATAGGTCTATGGATTGGTAGGTGTTGATGTGATCGGCGCAACTCGTGGGCCGAAGGGCCTGTTTGTGCTGTAGTGTTCTATGTTCTATGTTCTATGTTCTAAAACATTCCCAGGAACGTGATCAAACAAACATTGATGCTGTACTGAAGAAGGAGACAGTTGGCTGGGTAACCGACAGATTGGTTGAAGGGAAATCTTTAATGAAGGGGAAAATGGTGGAGAGACAGAAATGTTCCAGGAAGGAATTCCAGAACTTGGGGCTAGCCATCCACAAGACACTGATAGTAAAGCTGTGGACACTAGGGATCCACAAGAGGCCAGGGTTGGAGGGACACACACAACCTGGTTGAATGAATGATAGATTCCCAAGTAATTGCTTACAGGTGCAGCAAATGCTGGTTCGATGGTTCAAAACTTTGATAACTAGAATCATAGAATCCCTACAGTACAAAAGGAGGCAATTTGACCCATTGAACCTGCACTGACAACAATCCCACCCAGGTCCTATCCCCGTAGCCCCAGGTATTTACCCTGTTAATTCCCCTGGGGGCAGTTTAGCATGGCCAATCCACCCATCTTTGGACTGTGGGAGGGAAACTGGAGCACCCAGAGGAAACCCATACAGACACGGGGACAACATGTAGACTCCACACAGATAGTGATCTGCGGTTGGAATTGGAGCCGGGTCCCTGGCGCTGTGAGGAAGCACTGCCAACCACTGTGTCACTGGAGTTGAGGGAGAACGTTGGTGAAGATGTGATCAGCCCTTACCATCATGGATAATGCAGAGAAGTGCAAGTAGCATTGGCAATCTTCTAGGATTACAGGGAATTGAAAACTAATCTCCAGGATACTGCTGTGAGCAATTTTACAGAGGAACCACAGAGGCAATGGTTAAAAAATAGTTTGTCTTTCATTGTATTTGCACGTTTTGTTTATTGGGGGGGAGGTCTGTTTGACTCTGTGATGCTGTTCAAGGTTCCAAGGACCATGTCCAACCAGCATTGCAACTTGGGGGACACAGTGGCACAACGGTTGGCACTGCTGCCTCAGTGCCAGGGACCCGGGTTCAATTCCCAGCTTGGATCACTGTCTGTGTGGAGGTTGCACATTCTCCCCATGTCTGCATGGATTTCCTCCAGGTGCTCCAATTTCCTCACACACTCTAAAGATGTGCAGGTTGGATGGATTGACCATGCTAAATTGTCCCTTCATGTCAGGGGGATAAACTGAGTAAGTGCATAGGGTTATGAGGATAGGACCTGGGTGGGATTGTGGTCAGTCCACAATCGATGGGCTGAATTGCCTCCTTCTGCACTGTAGGATTCTATGATTTTTATTCTATGATTCTGAGGTGAATGAGGAGATTAACCTTGAACTCTGACCTACTTGTGTTCTTACCCATAGGTTATGTTGACATTGGACTAATTCCCGAAGGTGCCCGTGAGATTCGAATCGAAGAGGTTGCAGAAGCGGGAAACTTCCTGGCCCTACGGAGCGATGATCCCGAGAAGTATTTTTTAAATGGCGGCTGGATAATCCAGTGGAATGGGGACTACAAGGTGGCTGGGACAACCTTCACCTATGAAAGAAATGGGAATCTGGAGAACCTCACGTCACCAGGTCCCACCAAGGAGCCAGTGTGGATTCAGGTAATTCTGCACTTCCGTCGTGGCTTTGATCATTGCTGCCAACTTTCATCTTTAGGGCGGCATGACAGCATAGTGGGTTAACACTGCTGCCTCACAGCACCAGGGACCCGGGTTCAATTCTCAGCTCGGGTCACTGTCTGTGCAGAGTCTGCACATTCTCCCCGTGTCTGCGTGGGTTTCCTCCGGGTGCTCTGGTTTCCTTCCATAGTCCAAAAGACCTGCTGGTTAGGTGGATCGGCCATGCTAACTTCTCCCTCAGTGTACCTGAACAGACGGTGGAGTGTAGCAACTAGGGAATTTTCACAGTAACTTCATTGCAGTGTTAATGTAAGCCTACTTGTGACTAATAAATAAACTTTAGTTTTACTTTACTTAGCCTTCTCTAAGGAGAACAACCCGAGTTTCTCCAGTCTCTTGTCATAACATTAAACCTTCATCCCTGAAACCATTTTCAGAAACCTCTTTTGTGCCCACTTCAAAATTTTCACTTCCTTCCCGATGTCTGGAGTGCAGAGTTGGGTTCTGTATTGCAGCTGGGGTTGAACTAGCATTTCATGTTAGCTGAGCACAATTTCCTGGTTTTTATTCTCTACGCCTGTATTTATAAAACCCAGGATCCCATCCGTTTTACTAAACTTAAGGCCAGGCACAGACAGTAGAGAGAGAGAGAGAGAAAATACTTATTAAAGTGCACTGGACTCAAGAACCTGCTGTCTTTTACACAGCTGCTCTTTTTGCCTACGTAACAGCGAGTCATTATTCCACATTTCAACGGATGTGAAAGTCTTCGAGATGTTCCTGTCAGATTTAGCAATGTGAGTTGCATTTTCTTTCATGAGCGCAGAGTCTTGCCCTTGAGGTTTTGTCGACTGCGAGTGAGGGGATTTGCGGGAGGGAATGTTTGGTCTGATGTTGGGAACAGTGAGTCTGGGAGATTAAACAGGACCAAGTCTTTGTTGATAATGAGGAAACTTGAATGTAGGCGAAGATACCTCGTAGTGAAGTCTCGGGTAAACAATAATGTTGGATTTCCTTTTCAAATGAGAATACCAGAATGCGATGTCTTAGCTGAAACTGCAGTCAGTTTTATACTTCTTAAAAACTTAAAAGTTAGGAGTTGCAGTGCAGAGGAGGTTACCTTTCCAAAGGCTGCCAGGCAGTCTTCAACAGCCCACCAAGTATCCATACTTTGTGTGTGAGCCTATACCATGTGCTGTTCGACTGTGGGCCATCACAGCGAAACCTGACCCTGTTCTCGCCTAGTGTAAGAAAACATATGTGCGGCTGGTAACGATCATTAGGTGGCAATCAGCCAAACAGAATTAAATTATTAAACAAAAACAGAAATTGCTGGAAGGAATACAGCAAGTCCGACAGCATCTGTGGCACAGTGGTTAGCACTGCAGGCTCAGAGCGCCTGCAGGTTCGATTCCCGACTTGGGTCATTATCTGTGCGAAGTCTGCACATTCTCACCGTTTCTGCTCTGGTTTCCTCCCACAGTTAGAAAGAAGAGCTGGTTAGGTACTGAGGCCATGCTAAA
Organism: Carcharhinus amblyrhynchos; assembly: GCF_965287045.1. NCBI lineage: Eukaryota > Metazoa > Chordata > Chondrichthyes > Carcharhiniformes > Carcharhinidae > Carcharhinus > Carcharhinus amblyrhynchos. The sequence goes on from NC_137351.1 coordinate 13,792,384, forward strand.
TTCTCCCTCAGTTTACCCAAACAGGTGCCAGAACGTGGCAATTAGGCGATTTTCACAATAATTTCAATGCAGTGTTAATGTAAGCCTACTTGTGACGCTAATAAATAAACAGACTAGTTGTTAAGAAGGTGTACGGTGTATTAGCTTTTATTGGTAGAGGGATTGAATTTCGGAGCCTGCGGTCAGGTTGCAACTGTATAAAACTCTGGTGCAGCCGCACTTGGAGTATTATGTATAGTTCTGGTCACTGCATTATAAGAAGGATGTGGAGGCATTGGAAAGGGTGCAGAGGAGGTTTACCAGGATGTTGCCTGGTATGGTGGGAAGGTCTTATGAGGAAAGGTTGAGGGACTTGAGGTTATTTTCGTTAGGAAGAAGAAGGTTAAGAGGTGACCTAATTGAGGCATACAAGATGATCAGAGGGCTAGATAGGATGGATAGTGAGAGCCTTTTTCCTCGGATGGTGATGGCTAACACAAGGGGACTTAGCTTTAAATTAAGGGGTGGTAATTATAGGACAGATGTCAGTGGTAGGTTCTTGACTCAGAGGGTAGTAAGGGCGTGGAATGCCCTGCCTGCAGCAGTTGTGGACTCGCCAACTTTAAGGGCGTTCAAATGGTCAGTGGATAGACATATGGATAACATTGGAATAGTTTAGGTTAGAGGGTCATTAGATTGGTTCCACTGGTCGGTGCAACATCGAGGGCCAAAGGGCCTGTACTGCGCTGTAATGTTCTATGTTCTAGTTGGGTACATTGGCCATGCTAAATTCTCCCTCAGTGTACCCGAATAGGTGCTGGAGTATGATGGGAGGGGATTTTCACAGAAACTTCATTGCAGTGTTCACGTAAGCCTACTTATGGCACCAAGAAATAAACTAACTCGAAACATTGGCTCCATTCTCTCTCCACAGATGCTGTCAGACCTGCTGAGTTTCTCCAGCATCTTCTGTTTTTATTTCAGATTCCAGCATCCGCAGCATTTTGTCTTTATCTCCGTACTAAACAATTAAAATGGGCTTTGATTAAGAATGGCTGATGTTGCAGTCGATATCGCAATAACTGGGCTGCTTCCAATACTTGAGCAACCTCACAGTGGATTTCCTGTGACATTGCTCATGGAGAATCAAGGAAAATCTGATCCCCTGAGCCTTGCAGCAGGAGGTACAGACAGAAGGATCTGCACTCCCTGAAACTCATAAAGTTTTAATTGTAGATGAAATGTGTGGCTGCAGGCGTGACTCTCTGTCAGCCTGGTGAAGGAGTGCATGACAGATTTTTAAAAATTAACACTCAGATTTCCTTGGCATTCCACAATGAAAGTTAAGACCAAATGTCATTTTCAGGAGAAGTATTGCCAGAAGCCAGGGGACAATTCCTCTGTTTGTAACTCAGCCCTCATTTTAAAATCATACATTTTTCATTTTTCGATTAGAATTCTCTGTGTTTATTAAATAATAGAAGCTGCCAATCACACTGCGCTGCCAGTGGTGTTACAGCAGCACCAGTCATGGTGAGAGTTATCATTGCAGTGTGATCGGTTCACATAGACAATCACCATCTAAATATGGGAACAGCTATTTATAATGGCAACAATTAACAGATAATCATTTTTAAAAGCATATTATAGATGCATATTGTTCCTTTGAACACCACAATGCACTAATTAGAAAGTTGCAATAATCTTTCCTTCTAAGATGCACAGTGGTTAGCACTGCTGCCTCACAGCACCAGAGGTCCGGGTTCGATTCCCGGCTTGGGTTACTGTCTGTGCAGAGTCTGCACATTCTCCCCATGTCTGTGTGGGTTTCCTACGGGTGCTCCAATTTCCTCCCAGAGTCCGAAAGACATGCTGAATAGGTGCATTGGCCATTCTAAATTCTCCCTCAGCGTACCCGAACAGGCGCCGCCGGGGTGTGCTGAGTAGGAGATTTTCACAAGAATTTCATTGCAGTGTTAATGTAAGCCTACTTGTGACGGTAATAAATAAACTTTAAACTTATCTGATCTGCTGTTGAAGGGACATAGGAACAGAAGGAGGCCCTTCAGCCCTTTGAGTCTGTTGCGCTATTCAATTAGCTCATGTAAGAAGTCTCACAACACCAGGTTAAAGTCCAGCAGGTTTATGTGGTAGCATGAGCTTTCGGAGCACTGCTCCTTCATCGGGTGAGTGGGGCAGTGCTCCAAAAGCTCGTGCTCCCGAATAAACCTGTTGGACTTTAACCTGGTGTTGTGAGACTCCTTACTGTGCCTACCCCAATCCAACGCTGGCAACTTCACATCTCAATTAGATCATGACTCTATTCGCCTTATTCCTGATCTGCCTAATAAAATTCAATCAATCTGTCTTTTGATCTTTTCAATTCATGCCCACCCCCTGAGCAGCTTTTGGTGAAGAGAATTTGAGAATTTCACTGTCTGTTGAGTGAGGAAGTGCTTCCTGACCTCCCGTGAGAAGCCTGGTTGTAATTTTAAGCTTTTTCCACCTCATCCTGGACACTTCCAATCAGCAGCAATACTTTCTCTTTGTCTACTCCATCAACTCTTTTAATCATCTTAAATAACTCAGTTTGAAAACCCCTTAATCTTCAACACTGGAGGGAATATAAACCTCGCCTGTGCAACCTGTTAACAGATGAAGTATAAGGTGCCTAGGGCAGATAGTGTTGATGAGCAGATGACGGTCTATGTATTTTTTTGGACTCAACATATCGATTAGGATTCTCTAAAGTGATTTGGGTCTTTTTTGGACTCTTAACGGATATGAAGATAGAGCATGGAAAGGGAGTTGAGGTAAAAGATCATCCATGCCTTACTGAACATTGGAGTTGGGTGGAGGAGTCATGTAACTTACTCCTGCTCCCATTCCTTATGTTGTGTCTGGTGTACAGATTCATTTTCTGCCACATTATTAAGAAGACAGTACTGAGATGTACTTGATACAACATGGCTCCTTGCGCTCGGACAGAGAAACAGTATGTGGACTTCAGGCATTGCCGAGTGTTATCACACATTGCTGCGGCCAATTCATTGTGATGCTGCGTTCTCCCACGCTCACTCCCCCCTCCCACGCTCACTCCCCCCTCCCACGCTCACTCCCCCCTCCCACGCTCACGCCCCCCTCCCACGCTCACTCCCCCCTCCCACGCTCACTCCCCCCTCCCACGCTCACTCCCCCCTCCCACGCTCACTCCCCCCTCCCACGCTCACTCTCTCTTTCCCACGCTCACTCTCTCCCATTCTCTTTTTCTCTCTCTATCCCGCACTCTCTCTCTCTCTCCCGCATACTCTCTCTCCCCACGCACATTCTCTCTCTCTCTCACACACTCTCTCTCTCCAGCACTCTCTCCCACACTCTCTCCCTCTCTCTCTCTCTCCTGTACACTCTTTCTCTTTCCAATGTGATGTTCCCAATGTGACTCTCTTCCAGTCTCTTTTTCTCTCTCTCCTCCCAACACTCTCTCTCCTCCCAACACTCTCTCTCTCTGCCCCGCACACTCTCGCTCTCTGCCCCGCACACTCTCTCTCTCTGCCCCGCACACTCTCTCTCTCTGCCCCGCACACTCTCTCCCTTTCATGTACTCTCTCTCGCACTCTCACTGTCCCTCTCTTTCACCCTCTCTGTCTCTCTCAATCTCTCTCTCTGTCACTTTCTCTCTCTGATCCATGCAGACTCTGAGTTTCACAAACATTAGCAGCTTTCAAAACCCAAGGGACCACTTTTCATCAGTGACCATCCCCCACCCCCACAGACAGAGAGGCTAATCAACTGCATAAAGCATCACTATTAACCGAATCCTATTCAGAAGAAAATGTCAACACATGGGAGTGAGTCACGGGAGATCAGTCCGGAGAGAGAAAGCGCTTATTGTTTATCCCAGTTAGTCAAAGGACAGGAAAGGAAATTATCTGCCCCCCCACTCCCAGGTGAAGTCATTTATCGAAGCACAAGCCAGGAAGTGACCTCCTGGTCTCTTTGCTGAAAACTTTGCAGGGAACTTTTGAATCAACCACAAGTTCCAAATCAGCACAGACTGAATAAGGAATTAAACCTGCAGATCCACATCCAGCACCAGATTATTGTTACTTTAATACAGCTCCCAAAAATGATCATACAGACCTGATCATCTGCTTTGGTAATGTTGAGTGAGGGACATGGGGGAAACTCCTCTACTCTCCAAAATCCTGCTATGGGATCCTTTACATCCACTTGATTTAATGTCTTATCGGTTCTCTGAAGCCTCCAAATATAGAGTCATAGAATCCTACAGTGCTGAAGGAGGCCATTCAGCCCATCGAGTCTGCACTAACCACAATCCCACCCAGGCCCTATCCCTATAACCCCCATGCATTTTCCCTAGGTAGTTGCCCTGACGCTAAGGGGAAATGTAGCATGGCCAATCCACCTAACCTGCACGCCTTTGGACTGTGAGAGGAAACCAGAACACTCGGAGGAAACCCAGGCAAACACGGGGGAGAACGTGCAAACTCTGCACGGTGCAGACAGTGACCCAAGCCAGGAATCGAACCTGGGCCCCTGGCGCTGTGAGGCAGCAGTGCTAACCTCTGTGCCACTGTGTCATCCTTGCAGCACTCCCTCAGTAGCAGGCAGGAGTTTTGTGTTTGTGCTTCTGGAGCAGGACTTGAATTCATCACCTCCTGCCTCAGAGACAGGAGAAGCAATCCACTGAGTCACACAAACCCCTTCACCCAGCATTGGTCCTGACCAATTGATATATTTGATAGATCAATACTTATTGCTTTGAAGGAAGTGTCCATAAATTCATACTGAGGTATTGTTGAAGACAACACTGCCACTCACAAGCACAAAGTATTTCCCTTTCCCCAATGGTTCATCAATTTACGTTTTTTTTTAAAACATCCTCTGGTGGCAAGTTTTCTCCAATTTTCTGTTAATTTTTTTTAACCAGCTGCTGTTTCAGGAGGTGAACCCTGGGGTGCGGTTTGAATACACCATTCGCCGAGATCTGGACCACGAGAATGAAATTCAACCACCGGAGTTTTTCTGGCATTACGGCTTGTGGACAGAGTGCACGGCAACCTGCGGGGGCGGTGAGGAGATCAACACTTCTTTTTGATTTGATTTATTATTGTCACACGCATTAACATACAGTGAAAAGTATTGTTTCTTGCGCGCTATACAAAACATACCGTTCATAGAGAAGGAAACAAGAGGCTGCAGAATGTAGTGTTATAGTCATAGGTAGGGTGTAGAGAAAAATCAGCTTGATGCAAGGTAGGTACATTCGAGCGTCCGAAAGCTGCAGGGAAGAAACTGTTCTTGAGTCGGTCAGTCCGTGACCTCAGACTTTTGTATCTTTCACCTGAAGGAAGAAGGTGGAAGAGAGAATGTCCGAGATGTGAGGGGTCCTTAGTCATGCTGGCTGCTTTGCCGAGGCAGCGGGAAGTGTACACAGAGTCAATGATGGGAGGCTGGTTTGCGTGATGGACGGGGCTCTATTCGTGACCCTTTATAGTTCCTTGCGGTCTTGGGCAGAGCAGGAACCATACCAAGCTGTGAAAGAATGCTTTCTATGGTGCATCTCTAAAAGTTGGTGAGAGTCTTGGCTGACATGTCAAATTTCCGTAGTCTTCTGAAAAAGTAGCGGCTTTCGTGGGCTTTCTTAATGAAAGTGTTGGCATGGGGGGACCAGGACAGAATGTTGGCGATCTGGACACCTAAAAGCCTGAAACTCTTGACCATTTCTACTTTGTCCCCATTGATGTAGACAGGGATATGTTCTCCACTACACTTCCCCCTGAATAAACCAATGCTAACTGTCAGACTTCTGGATTTGCAGGGGGCGCGGTGGGGGGGGAAGTCAAAAAAGATTTGAATTTCTATAGCACCTTAGGATGCGCCATGCTGCTTCACAGCCAGTGAAGTAATTCTTGAAGTGTGGTGACTTGTTGTGAAGTAGGAAACATGGCAGCCAGTGTGTGCACATCAAGATCCCACAAGCAGTGTTCATGACCAGATCATTCTTTCTCAACAATGTTGGGATGAGGGAAAAACATTGGTCAAGACTCAACTGGCTCTGACAGAGAGGGCTTAGTGACTCATCCAAAAATCGGCACATATGACAGGACAGCACTCCCTCAGTACAGCACCAGGGGTATCAGTTCAGAGTGTGTACTCTCGAATGGTGCTTGAACCCAAGACCCTCTGTAGAAGACATAAGATTTTAGGAAAATATCCACCAACCATTTGAAGTCTTTTATAGGGTTGCTCACGTATTCAAAATGCTGAAATTTCATTGATGGCTCATTTGTTGCTGAAAAGATGCTGGTATTTTCCTGATTTTTCATTGGAAGAGGGGTCTTGGGCTCCAGTTTGTGTTCCGTGTTGAGTGAACCCTCTCCTTCACTAATTGGAGTTATCGCCGCAGTGTCCTGCACTGAGACACGTGCAGGAGAATCACAGGAAAGTACTTTTCAGAGGAAAAAGCCGGTCTGTGATTTTGTGTGTAAGCTTTTCATTGTGTGTCCAAGGAAGGCAGCCAGACAGTAATTGGGTATAAAGTTAGACAGGTGCTGTGGAGTTTTGTGAGGAAAGCGAGAACTTTGTACAAACTCCACATGAATAGGGACCAAGATGAAACAAATGGAAGGAACTGGCTGGATGGAAACCTTGACCTTTATCCATCCTTCACGTATACAACATAAGGGACAATTCAGCAACAACAAACAATACATCTTTGCATTGTATCCAGTGATAATTGGTCTATAATGAACAGCCAGACATGTGCACAATTTGACCTAAACCATGCTAACAAGTGTGTGAACACTAGTCAAAACTGTTTGCTACGGGACTTGTAATGACTTCAATCAGGCCAGTGTGGTTGGCCTATTGGAATATGAATTCCCTGATTAAGGAGCCACTTGATGGGCCAATCAGGGAATCTATTTCTTATATTTTACCAGGAGTGTCAGTTCCTCTGGCGTTCCTGAGGGTAGACTGCTGACTGCGAGCACTCTGTGCACTGCTGTCGGAATTGTAAATATAGGGATTTTCCACAATTGGTAAATCACACTGGTTTTCTCAATGGGAGTTTCAAAACGAATCTTCCACGCTCTGTGCACCGCAGAGTGCACTAGTGTAAATCCTGCTGAAAACCGGCCTCCCGATCACTGACCAGCCCTGTGACCCCCACATTGCCCTCCCAACCCTCCACGGCCCGATCGCTGGCTCACCCCCCTGAACATGCCTCGACCCAGCCTGCCTTGATGTCCGACTGCCCCCTCCACCTCTGGCCCGATGCCCACCCCAATGGCCGGCTCCGATCCCTGGACTCTCCCTCTGCCACTCAGCCCAAATGCAGAGTGGCAGTGAAACCTCCCCACCCCCCCGGAGCACCTCCCAGTGTGTCCCCTGGGCATTGGCACTTTGTTCCTTGGGCAGTGCCAGGGGGTTCAGGCCTGGCACTGCCAAGGTGGCAATGCCCAGGGGGTATCCAGCCAGCCCTGCCCGACCCTCTGAGGCCTCAGTTGGCCCCCCCCACCCCCCCGCTTCACTCCAAGGGCGTTGGGCCACCAGCTCCCAGCAAGTGGAGAGCTATACTAAACCCCACTAGAGTGAACCACTCCAGGGGGTAGGGGGGTAGAGATGCCATTGGGCCTGGAGATTTCAGTCCCCGGCCCACTAATGCTATTTAAAATATATGCAAATTAGAATTTTCATGCATTATGCAGCTCTTCGCCAATTTCCAGCTAGGAGCTGGAGGCGTCAGAAACCTGGTTGTCGGAGGTATATGGAGGCCATGCTGCTCAGCGGGGAGCCCAGGAACTCAACTCAAGTCTTCCGGCCCACTGCACACAAAAGCAGTGCAGCAGGATGGGAGAATCACCCCCCAAGTTTCCCCATTACTCTCCCTTAACTGACCCCAGAATTATTATTTCCCCTCAATCTTTACCTCATAGAATCATAGAATCCCGACAGTGCAGAAGGAGACCATTAGGCCCATCGAGTCTGCACCGACGACAATCCCATCCAGGTCCCATCCCCATTACCCTGCTAATTCCTCTGACACTAAGGGGCAATTTAGTATGGCCAATCAACCTAACCTGCACGTCTTTGGACTGTGGGAGGAAATCAAAGCACCCGGAGGAAACCCACACAGACACGGGGAGAACATGCAAACTCCGCACAGACAGTGACCCGAGGCTGGAATTGAACCCGGGTCCCTGGCACTGCGAGACAGCAATGCTAACCACTGTGCCACAGTGCCATCCGAAAGATTGTTCGAAGTGTTGATTGAAGTGGAACAGAATTTGGTGCACACGAGATCGAGACACACGTTCCTGTTTCAACCTTGTTTTAAAAACTCAAAAATAGCAAAGTAAATTCGAAAATCAGGATTAAAATTTGTAAAAAAATTTGTTTGTTGCACCAACAGCACAAGCACCCGAGTGAGGAGGGGAAATGATCAGAATGCTTGCATACCAAACTCAGTATTATTGTTGTTCCAACACGGGTCAAATGTGTTACTGGATCCCACTTGTATTCAGTCCCTCAGGCTGTTGGTTTGGTTTTCTGATCCTCAGACCTGAGATTTCAAGCTTAATGCCATCTGCATTGGAGCTTTATTTCGAAAAACACCAAGAAGCTCAGGTTGCGCTGAGGTTGTTGGTATAAAGGCTCATTTCTTTCTGCTGTGGGTGGTCAGCTCTGTGGCATCTATCACCTTTTCTCATCAAGATTGGCAAGTCGTGTAAGGAAATACCTTCTGTTTAACAGAATGCAAAAACAGAATGGGCTTAGGCTGATAATGAAACCGTTTCACTCTCCAGGGACACGTAGTACAGAAATTCTACCTCAGGGAGTGATTCTCCCATTCATATGTAACTCAGCTGTCTTAACACGGTGATTATAGCACCAGTCCAGTCTACTGGGGGAATGTTAACTCCTTGACCAGACAGGGAGGGGTTAAAATGAAACAGGTTAATTTTCCAATACATTCAACAACAGTAGCTTATGTTCCTGTAGCACATCTAACAACCTCAAACATCTTTAAGCATTTTACAGAAGTGTCATCAAACAAAATGTACATGTGCCATGTAAGGAGAAATGTGACCAAAAGAGAGATGTTTTAAGAAGTATAAGTAGGGAGGTGGAGAGAATCATAAAATCCTGCAGTTCAGAAGGAGTGTAAGAAGTCTCACAATACCAGGTTAAAGTCCAACAGGTTTATTTGGTAGCACAAGCTCTCAGAGCCTCAAGCTCCTTTTTCAGGTGAGTGAGGAGTTGTATTCACAAACAGAGCACATACAGACACAAGCTCAATTTATAAGATAACGGTTGGAATGTGAGTCTTTACAGGTAATCAAGTCTTAAAGATACAGACAATGTGAATGGAGAGAGGGCCAAGCACCAGTTAAAGAGATGTGTATCGTCTCCAGCTGGGACAGTTAGTGAGATTTTGCAAGCCCAGGCAAGTCGTAGGGGTTACAGGTAGCATGACATGAACTCAAGATCCCGGTTGAGGCCATTCTCATGTGTGCAGAACTTGGCTATCGGCTTCTGCTCAGTGAGTCTGTGTTGTCGTGAAGGCCATCTTGGAGAACACTTACCCAAAGTTCAGAGGCTGAATGCCTGTGACTGCTGAAGTGTTCCCCGACTGGTGATTGTCAAGCGGTGTTCATTCATCTGTTGTCGTAGCGTCTGCATGGTCCCCCCAATGTACCATGTCTCGGGACATCCTTTCCTGCAGCGTATCAGGTAGACAACATTGTCCGAGACACAAGAGTATGTATCGTGTACCTGGTGGATGGTGTTCTCATGTGAGATGATGGCATTTATATCGATGATCCAGCACATCTTGCAGAGGTTGCTGTGGCAGGATTGTGTGGTGTCGTCACTGTTCTCCTGAAGGCTGGATAGTTTGCTGTGGACAATGGTCTGTTTGAGGTTGTGCAGTTGTTTGAAGGCAAGAAGTGTGGGTGTGGGAATGGCCTTGGCGAGATGTTCGTCTTCATCGATGACATGTTGAAGGCTCCAGAGAAGATGTCGTAGCTTCTCCACTCCGGGGGAGTACTAGATGACAAAGGGTATTCTGTCCACTGTATCTCATGTTTGTCTTCTGAGGAGGTCAGTGCGGTTTTTCGCTGTGGCATGTCAGAACATCGATCGATGAGTCAAGTGCCATATTCTGTTCTTATGAGGACGCCTTTCAGCGTCTGTAAGTGTCCCTTACAATCCTCCTCATCTGAGCAGATCCTGTGTGTATGGAGGGCTTGTCCGTAGGGGATGGCTTCTTTAATGTGTTTAAGGTGGAAGCACTTCACTGTACCACAAGCCCACAGATAACCTCACGATGCTCCATTTCTCCAGCTTCCACCCAATGATCATGAAACCATTGCTGGTTGTTATAAAAAGCCCACGTGATTCACTAATGTCCTTTAGGGAAGGAAATCTGCCGTCCTGACCTGGTCTGGCCTACATGTGACTCCAGAACCACAGCAATATGGTTGGTTCTTAACTGCCTCTCTGAAATATCCGAGCAAGCCATTTATAGGAAATTAAAGGTGGGGAACAAATGGCAGCGTTGCCAATGGAACCAACTTCTCTTGAATAATTTTCTTTAAAAATTGGAGTAGGTTCACACCAGATGGAAACTGGCACTATCTCCTAAAATAAGTTGTTCCAATCTCAACACTTCAATAAGCAAAATATATTCACTAATTTCAACCGGACAAATGTGAGGTAATGCATTTTGGAAGGCCTAATACAGATAGGAAATATACAGTAAATGGCAGAACCTTTAAGAGCATTGATAGGCAAAGGGATCTGGGTGTACAGGTACACAGATCACTGAAAGTGGCAATGCAGGTGGAAAACATAGTCAGGAAGGCATACAGCATACTGGCCTTCATTGGCCAGAGCATTGAGTTTAAAAGTTACCAAGTCATGTTGCAGCTTTACAGAACCTTACTTGGGCCGCACTTGGAATGTACTGTTCAACTCTGGCTGCCACACTACCAGAAGGATGTGGAGGCTTTGGAGAGGGTACAGAAAAGATTTACCAGGATGTTGCCTGGTATGGAGGGCATTAGCAATGAGGAGAGGTTGGAGAAACTTGGTTTGTTCTCACTGGATTGATGCACGTTGAGGGGAGACCTGATAGAAGTCTAGAAGATTATGAGGGGCATGAACAGAGTGGATAGTCAGAGATTTTTCCCAGGGTGGAAGAGTCAATTGCTAGGGGGCACAGGTTTATGGTACAAGGGGTAAAGTTTAAAGGAGAAGTACGAGGTAGATGTTTTACACAGAGTAGTGGGTGCCTGGAACTCGTCGCCGGGGGAGGTAGTGGAAGCAGATACAGTAGTGATTTTTAAGGGGCGTCTTGACAAATACGTGAATAGGATGGGAATAGAGGGATATGGTCCCCAGAAGGGTAGGGGCTTTTAGTTCAGTCGGGCAGCATGTTCAGTGCAGGCTTGGAAGGCTGAAGGGCCTGTTCCTGTGCTGTAATGTTCTTTGTTCTCCCCTCTCTACCCCCAAATAAACTAAATTCAATAGATTTTTCTCCAATTCTCCTGGTAAAAGTGTACTGGCTGTAATGGAGGAAATGATCTCTGAGCAGTTCCTCACACTGTGAGATTGTGACCTGTTAGGAAGGCGGTCAAGAGTGAAAGGGCAACTCAACGTGGTCCCTTCTCACCCCCATCTCTTCCTGACCCCTTTCAAGGACAGAATTCTCCAAGCTCCCTTCCCCACTGTGGAGCTTCCTCTAGCGTCTTTGCCCACCACCATGTGCGAAAACTTGAGCAAAAAAAAAGGACTTGTTTCTATCCCACGAGCGTAGCTACGCAATTGTCTAGTTGGAAGAGGCAGGAAACGATAGTGCAGGCTGTGAGAACAGGAAGCAGGACTGTGATTAACTGACTCCAGACTCAGTTGACACGGTGAAGATTCTGGCTGTGAAGAGACCAGCCCCACGGTAATCAACAAAGAAAATGTTCTCAACTCCTGAACCCAGAGAGTAGTGAGAATGCGGAGCTCGCTACTACAGGGAGTGGTTGAGTCAAATGGATAGATTTAAGGGAAAGCTGGGTAAACACGTGAGGGAGAAAGAAATAGAGGGATATATTTATAGGATTAGATGAATTAAGTGGTTTATGTGGAGCATAAACTCTGGTGTGGGCTTTGATGTTTACAGCAAGGAGAATTGACTATAAATATAGGGAGGTTATTGTTATGGTTGTACAGATGATGAGACTACACGTGGGTTACTGCGTGCTGTTTTGGCCTCCTGACTGAAGAAAGGGTATAATTGCAGTTCTCAGAAGATTTACTTGACGGATATCTGGGCTGACAGGTTGTCTTGTCAGGAAGGACTGGAAGATTGGGTCGGTAACTACTGGAGATTAGAGGAATGAGGGATGATCTTAAAGTTTATTTTATTAGTCACAAGTAACGCTTCCATTAACACTGCAATGAAGTTACTGTGAAATTCCCCTAGTCGCCACAGTCTGGTGCATGTTTGGGTCAATGCACTCAACTAGCATATCTTTCAGAATGTAGGAGGAAACCAGAGCACCTGGAGGAAACCTACGCAGACATGGGAAGAATGTGCAAACTCCGCACAGCGACCCAAGCCAGGAATTGAACTGGGTCCCTGGCACTGCGAGGCATCAGTGCTAACTACTGTGCCACCCCATCTTATTGGAATATGTAAAATCCTGTGGAGACTTGACAGGGTGGATGCTGAAGGGTGATACCCCTTGTGGGAGAGACAAGGACCAGAGGACACTGTTTAAATATAAGGGGGGGGTCTCCCTTTTAAAACAGGGGTGAGGAGAATCTTTCTCTCTCAGAATCGCGAGTGTGTAGAATTCTCTTCCCCAGAGAGTGAAGGAGGAAGGTCATTGAATATTTTTAAGGCTGAGTTAGATAGGTTATTGATTAACAAGGGAGTTAAAGGCTGTTAGGGTGAGACAGAAAGGTACAATTGAGGCCACAATCAGATTGGCCAGGATCTTATCAAATGGCGGAGAAGGCAAGAGGGGCTGAGCAGAGGTCTTTGAGGTTTACAGCATGGAAAGAGGCCCTTCAGCCCAACTTGTCCATGCTGACCAGATTTTACCACTGAGCTAATCCCAATTGCCCGCATTTGGCCCAAATCCCTCTATTCCCACCTTATACCCATGTAACTGTCCAAATGCATTTCAGAAGACAAAACTGTACCTGCCTCTACTACAGCCTTTCGGGCAGTTCCTTCCAGACACCACCCGCTGTGAAGAAATTACCCCTCTGGACCCTTTTGTATCTCTCACCTCTCACCTTAAACCTACGCCCTCTAGTTTTAGACTCCTCTACCTTTGGGAAAAGATGTTGATTATCTGTGCCTCGATTATTTTATAGAATGGCCTATACCTGCTCCTAATTCATATAGTTGGGGCCAAGTAGCCTATTTCTGGAATCTAATTTATATATAATTCTATGAATAATGCAGAGCCATATTCCATAAAGGATTATTTCTGAAATCAATTCTTCAAGATATGCATGAGGATTTGCCCTGCATAAATCCTAAGGGTTTAGGTTTTTTGAGATCAGCTGAAAGCGCTGACACACTGGAGCAGCATCGAGCGAGACGGTGCAACCTCAGGGTCAGACCTTCGCTGAATGCTGTTAAAACATGACCTGCATTCCTGCTCTGTTACGGTGCTGTAGTGCCTGTGACACACTCAGCCGATTCCCTCCTCTTTCTATTCCAGCACCCTGGGACCATCTGCTAATTTCAAATACCCAGTAGGTGAGATTCGGAATGCCATCGTTCCTTCCTGCATCCTTTGAACAGGAATGTAGAAGCCTGGGAGTCACCGTGCTGATATTCCTTGGCCGAATGATAATGTGGCCGTACAAAGTTCCTCTGCGGAGTTAATAGGGGCGGCACGGTGGCACACTATTAGTGGTTAGCACTACTATTCTCACAGCTCCAGAGATCCAGGTTATTTAATTAGTCACAAGTAGGCTTACATTCACACTGCAATGAAGTTACTGTGAAAATCCCTTAGTCGCCACATTCTGGCACCTGTTCAGATACACTGAGGGAGTATTCCCAGCTTGGGTCACTGTCTGTGTGGAGTTTGCACATTCTCCCTGTATCAGAGCAGGTTTCTCTGGGTGATCCAGTTTTCTCCCACAGTCCAAAGATGTGTAGGTTTGGTGAATTGGCCGCACTAAATACTCCCTCAGTGTACCTGAACAGGCGCCAAAATGTGTCAACTAAGGGATTTTCACAGTAACTTCACTGCAGTGTAAATGTAAGCCTGCTTGTGACTAATAAAATAAACTTCCTACTTTGTCCAGACTTTAATTTAAGATAAACTGATCAAAATTTTCATTTAAAGAGCAGAGATACGCACATTTATAGTGTCTCAGGATTTTCTCAAAGTGTTTCACAGCCTGTGAAGTATTTTCTTGAAGTGAAGCCCCCACCCCCCCATACTGCAGTGTAAGAAAGGTGCCAATAATTAGTGCTATTAAGCAGCAGTGAGATGAATGGCCAGACGGTGGAGTGTTCGATGGGATGATGTTAGATAGCGCACTGGGAGAATGCCGTGGGATTTTTTTTAACTGCAGAGGGCAGGCGGGTTTGCCTAGTGGACACAGGCACCAAGGTTGGTAACGGCACCCGGAAAAGCCAGATAGTTCATTGGTAGCAGAAAATAGAATCATCTGGCTGAGGTGCAGTCAGAACATTTCATCTGAGGTTGAGACAGAAGCTGTAAGAATCATTATTGATTGAACTGTAATTGTTTGATGCACTAGTGACGTTCTGAGGAAGATTTATATCCCAGCGTGGCTGTCCCCTCCCTGTCAATCTCTTGTTGCGTGGTTCCTGAGGGTAGGAATTATTTACCACCTCCGCAATGAATTCAGTCAGGATTAAAGTCATTATCAGCGCAGGATCGATTTAAGAAAAGCTTAACAACTTTTCCTAGCTGCTGACCCTGAATTGATTTTCTGAAGAAAGCCCAATTCAAGATGATGAAATGAAACTAATCACTTTTAATACATCACTTTGCATCTGTGTCTTTTCTGCCTTCTTCCTAAACTTTTCACTCGCCCTACAACTCCTCCCAGATTTCTGCACTCCTCCCAGTTCTGGCCTCTTCCTCACTCTCCTGTTTTACTCACCACCCCACTGGTGACCAAGTTTTCACCTGCCTGGACCCTACGTTCTGGAATTTCCTCTCTGCACCTTTCTGCCTCTCTATCTCTCTCTCTCCTCCTTTAAGACGCTCCGTAATACCTACCCGTTTGACGTAGTTTGATCATTTCTGTACTGTCTTCATGTCATTCAGCATTGAATTGTATTTAATAATGCTCCTGTAAAGTGCCTCGGAATGTTTTACCATTTTACAGGTGCTACATAAATGCCTTAGTGTCAACATCATAACCTTAAAATAAGATTGTGATTGAATCAGCTGCATGGATGAACCTCGAGGTTTAATAGGAGTCTTTGAAACCCACTGAAAAGTAGAAGCACGTGTCACAGAATCTCCAGAGGACTCTCCATTGATCAGTCTGGCCACAATTAACAAGAGCAAATCACTGCAGATGCTGGAATCTGAAATAAAAACAGAAAATGCTGGATAAACTCAGCAGATCAGACAGCATCTGTGGGGAGAGAAACACTGTTAATGTTTAAGGCCAGAGGCAGGATTGGAAGAAGTTAACTTCTAAACAAAAATTATGCTGGTAACCAATTTAAGGTTATCAGTTGAGCTCACAGTGTGGTGTATTTCTGTCCTGGAAGCTACATATATTAATACACGGGGCCGTGTTTGTTGCAGACAGAAAGAACATAGGCTCACATTGCACTTGTTTCAACTAAACAGAATGAGTGGTAACTATTTGTTGATTCATTGCACATCACAATGCCTTGACCAGTCAGACTCAAGCTGCCTAGTTTAAATTTCAGGCATTGTTGGCAGTTAACTGTCAGGTACCAACAACTGGTGCATTTCCATGATTACACCTCAACCAACCAGAATCCAGCACCCTTTTCTCATACAGTAGAAAGCCGTTGTTTCTCCTGACATTGGTATTCTTGTGACTGTCCTGATGAGTGCAAGATGAAAAGCTTTGACAAAGTGTCTTCAGCAACATTCAAGTTCATACTAACAAATAACTGTTTATTGCATTATAGTTTATGGGAACTTGTTGCGCACAAATTAGTTCTTGCATTTCCTGTATTGCGTCAATGAGTACTCAATTGTACTTAATTGGATGTAATTTGCTTTGGGGGTTACAGAGGATGTAACAGTTGCTATATCAATGTGTTCTTCTCCTCCTAATTGCTCATTCTCCACCCTTTCCACTCAACCATCAGTGATGATTCTTCCGATTGCTACCAATTCCCTCTGAATTTTGTCTCCAAAGTAACCTATTTATGTTACTCCCTTTACATTTTGTACTTTGCTTCAGAAAAGTTCACAGTGGGAATGGTTAGCACTGCTGCCTTACAACACCAGGGACCCAGGTTCGATTCCTGGCTTGGGTCACTACCTGTGTGGAGTTTGTACATTGTCCCCGTGTCTGTGTGAGTTTCTTCCAGGTGCTCCAGTTTCCCCCCACAGTCCAAAGATGTGCTGGTTCGGTGAATTAACCATGCTAAATTCTCCCTCAGTGTACCTGAACAGGTGCCAGAGTGCAGTGACTTGAGGATTTTCACACTAACTTCATTAGTGTGAATGTAAGCCTATTTGTGACAATAATGAATAAACTTTACTTTTTTCAATCATGCCTTCAGCCCCCCTGTAATATCCTGATAACCTCTTAGATATCGACCATTCTTTCCCATTGCACCTCACTGAGTCACAGTAAAACCACAAGCTGCTACTTCTGATGCTGCAAACCAAAGCATAGTCTCTGCCACAGGCTTTTTGGAAATCAACCAAGCCGAACATCTGAGTTGGAAGAGAGAGTTCTGATCCCCACAGCCTCCGCCTGGATTGAAACCCAGCTGCTGGAGATGGAAGCCCAAGGCTCTAGAGAAATGGCTGCGAAGGTATCATAGCAACCCAGAAGAGTCTGAGCTTCTTGCCTGTGGAAAGTCTGTGTCTGTGTGAGTGTCTGTGTGAATGTTTATCTGTCTGTCTTATGTCTGTGTGTGTCTGTGTCTATGTCTGTGTCCATATGTGTATTGGTGTGTGTCTCTCCAGTATGTGTCCGTGTCTATGCTTGTATGTGCGTCTCCGTCTGTGAGCATCTATGTCTGTGTCTGTGGCAATGCCTCTGTGTGCATCTGATGGGAGTGTGTATGTGGGTGTGTGGGTGGGGGTATGTATGCATGTGCGTGGGTGTGTGTGTGTATGTGTGTGTGTGTGTGTGTGGGTGGGAGGATGTGTATGTGGGTGGGGGTATGTATGTGTGTGCGTGTAGGTGGCAGACTAAGCACATCGGGAGTTGGCAAAAGATTGAGTGACCTGATAAAAGTGGTCAACATGGAAAACTTGCAGAAAGCCTCAGTGGACTCGTCAAGAGGACGGCTCCTGGAGTTTATAAGATGGAATATCTTGGCAAGGCTAAACATCAGCTGAGAATGCTCCACTTTAGACAGAATGAACCTTTGAGTGAACTCCCCTTTCCTCAGGAACATTAGTCCCTGTACGCACTGTTTGGAAAGAGGAACTTTTGACTGCTCAGCTTAGACCCCACCACTGAATCACATATCAACACTCTACAAGCTTTCCAACAATGACCTCTACAAACTGGACCTCACCCGAAATGTTGCTGCTGGTAAGCTAACGAGAAACAAGTCCAGTTTGCCCATTACTCGCTGCCCCCACTACTTGTGCTTTCTGACCTCCATTGGTTCTCCGCCTGGCAACATCTCAATTTTAGATTTCCCATCCTTGTATTGGAATCCCACCATGGTGTCTTCCATCTCAATTCCAGTAACGACCCCCAGCCCTACAACTCTCTGCGATCTCGGAGTTCCTCGAATTCTGGATTCCTGAGCATTCCCGATTTTAATCACTCCACCGTTGGTGTCTGTGTCTCGAGCTGTCCCAAGTGGTGGAATTCCTTCCACCTCTCTCCTTCACTTTCTTCTTGCAAACTGATTTGATTTGATTTAATTTGATTTATTATTGTCACATGTATTAACATACAGTGAAAGTATTGTTTCTTGTACACTATACAGACAAAACATACCGTTCATAGAGAAGGAAAAGAGAGCGCAGAATGTAGTGTCATAGCTAGGGTGTAGAGAAAGATCAACTTAATGCAAGATAGGTCCATTTAAAAGTCTGACAGCAGCAGGGAAGAAGCTGTCCTTGAGTCAGTTGGTACGTGACCTCAGACTTTTGTACCTTTTTTCCCGATGGAAGAAGGTGGAAGAGAGAATATCCGGGGTGTGTGGGATAATTATGTTGGCTGGTTTGCTGAGGCAGTGGGAAGTGTAGACAGAGTCAATGGGTGAAAGGATGATTTGCCTACCTATTTGACCAAGCTTTTGGTCACCTGGCCTAAATGTGGTGAACATTTTGGTTTGTAATGTTCTGTGAAGCATTATGGGGTGTTTTATTGCATTAAAGGCGCTTCTTAAATATTATTTGTTATTTTTGGAACCGTTAGTGAACACTGATGATAATTATGCCACTTTTCAGTTGAGACGATAAACCATCTGTCTCTCAAATGGATGTTAAAGATCAGTGGCTCTATTTAAAAAGAAGCAGAATCATCGCCTGTGTCCTGGCCAATATTTTTCCCTCATTCAACATCACAAAAAAAAGCAGATTATCTGATCATTTTCTCATTACTGGATATGGGAGCTTGCTGAGTGCAAATTGGCTGCGGCGTTTCCTATGTTACATCAGTATCCACAATTCACGGACAGTGATGAGCATTGCTTCCTCACAGCGCCAGGGATCTGGGTTTAATTCCAGCCTCGGGTGATTGTGTGGAGTCCCCCCCGTGTCTGCATGGGTTTCCCCCAGTTTCTTCCCACAGCTCAAAGATAAGCGGGTTAGGTGGATTGGTAAATTGACCTTTAGTCTCAGGAGGATTAGCAGGATAAATATATGGGGATAGGGGCTGGGTGGGATTGTTGTCGTTGCAGGCTCAATGGGCCGAATGGCCTCTTTCTGCACTGTAGGGATTCTGTTCTTTTCCAAAGTATTTGAGACATTCCAAGCCTGGATATGTTCCAGCTCTTGCTGCATTTAGGCATGGACTGCTTCTGTATCTGAGGAGTTGCGAATGGTGCTGAACAGTCATCAGCGAACATCCTCACTTCGGACCTTATGACAGGAGGAAGGTCATTGATGAAGCAGCTGAAGGTTGTTGGGCCTAGAACATTACCCTGAGGGACTCCTACAGTGATGTCCAGGAGCTGAGATGACTGACACTCCAACCACCTTCCTTTGTGCCAGGTATGATTCCAAAAAGCAGAGATTTTCCCCCTGATTCCCATTGACTCCAGTTTTGCTGGGGCTCCTTGATGCCACCCCTGGTCAAATGCTGCCTTGAATTCAAGGGCTGTCACTCTCACCTCAGGAATTCAGCTGTTTTGTCCATGTTTGAACCAAGGCTGTAATGAGGTCTGGAGCTAAGTGACCCTGGTGGACCCCAAACTGAGTGTCAGTGAGCAGGTTAGTGCAAAGCAAGTGCGATTTGAGTGGTGTATAAGATTATGAGGGACATGTATGGAGTGGATAAGGAGCAGCTGTTCCCCTTAGTTGAAGGGTCAGTCACAAGGGTATTAAAGTTCAAGGTGAGGGTCAGGAGATTTTGGGGAGATGTGAGTAAAAGCTTTTTTACGCAGAGGATGGTGACAGACTGGAATGCGCTACGCTGGGAGGGTGGTGGAGGCGGGTTGCCTCACATTCTTTAAAAAGGATCTGGATGTATACTTGGCACATCATCATATTCAGGACTATGGGTCAAGTGCTGGCAGATGGGATTAGGTGGGTGTTCAGGTGTTTCTAATGTGTCAGTGCGGGCTCAATGGGCCAAAGGGTCTCTCCTCTGCTATTTGATTCTATGAAGACTAGAATCTGTGATGCTGGGGACCTCTGGAGGAGGCTGTGATAGATCATCCACTTGGTCTTCTGGCTGAAGATTGGGTTCAAGAAGATGACTCACCACCACCTCCTCAAGGGCAATTAGGGATGGGCAATATAGATACTGGCCTAGCTGGCAATGCCCACGTCCTATCGAAGAATAATAAAAAGCAAGAATATCAAATTTCAGACAATCACAACAAGTTATGAGACAGGAGAAGACGATTCTTTTAGCTTGGCAAGTCAGCTCCGATTGGCCAAGGCATTGCCATGGAGAAAGCAATAGGGAACATAAGAACATAAGAAATAGGAATAATTCACAAACAGTGCGATAAACATCTCGGCCAACCAATCACAACCCTTCTCTGCTGTTGTATAACCTGATGTGGATGTGTCCGTGTTGGACTGGGGTAAACACAGTAAAAAGTCTGACAACACCAGGTTTCAGTCCAACCGATTTATTTGATAGTAAATTCACTAGCTTTCGGGGTTAGCCCCTTCGTCAGGTGAATGGAGAGTTCTGGCCTCAGACAGAGCATATAAAGCACAGACAGTTTACAGATCACTGATTAGAATGCGAATCTTTACACCTAACCTGCTGTTTAAGTCTTAAAGTGGCTGACAATGTGTGTGGAAGGAGCACTGATCACAGGTTAAAGAGATGTGTATTGTCTCCAGACAGTACAGTGAGTGAGGTTTTGCAAACCCAGGCAAGTCACGGGGGTTACAGATGGTGTGACATGAACCCAAGATCCCTGTTGAGACCGTCCTCGTGTGTGCAGAACTTGGCTATCAGTCTCTGCTCAGCGATTCTGCGCTGTCGTGTGTCGTGAAGGCCGCCTTGGAGAATGCTTACCCGAAGGTCAGAGGCTGAATGCCCATGACCAGTGAAGTGTTCGCCAACAGGAAGGGAACAGTCTTGCCCGGTGATTGTCGAGCAATGTTCATCCATCCGTTGTCATAGCGTCTGCATGGTCTCCCCAATGTACCATGCTTCGGGACATCCTTTCTTGCAACGTATCAGGTAGACAATGTTGGCCGAGTTGCAAGAGTATTTACCGTGTACCTGGTGGATGGTATTCTCACGTGTGATGATGGTATCCATGTCGATGATCCATGATGTCTTGCAGAGGTTGCTGTGGCAGGGTTGTGTGGTGTTGTGGTCACTGTTCTCCTGAAGACTGGGTAGTTTGCTGCAAACAATGGTCTGTTTGAGGTTGCGTGGTTGTCTGAAGGCAAGAAGGGGCGCTGTGGGGATGGCCCTGGCGAGATGTTTGTCTTCTTCAATGATATGTTGAAGACTCCGGAGAAGATGTCGTAGCTTCTCCGCTCCGGGGAAGTACTGGATGACGAAGGGTACTCTGTCCATTGTGTCCTGCGTTTGTCTTCTGAGGAGATCGTATAACCTGTGATTGTTTGAAATTTGCCATTCTTGTGTTTGTCCTGATGAGTACAATGTGTGAGTACAATGTGTACAAAATGTCTGATGAGATGTTGGGATCTCACTGCAAGAATGAACCAGATGGGCAGAATGGCCTTCCTCATTTCTGATTAACTTGTGACTGGTTCTCTTGGTTTTGTTTCTGCCGTCCAGGTTACGGAGAGACTGTAATATTTTCTGATATCAGTGAGATTTGCTTTGAATTCCTTTTTCAAATCCCTCAACAAATCTTCAAACTCTTCAGCCCCAGGCAGTGACATGAGCAGGTTTTATGAGTCAGGGGTCACAAGTGATGGAATTTCTTCAATTTACAGATTGCCAGTTTAAATTAGAATCAGGGAGAGTTTATCAACCTCCCAGAGCTCCTGTTTGCCTG
The DNA here is from genome assembly GCF_965287045.1 of Carcharhinus amblyrhynchos. Lineage (NCBI taxonomy): Eukaryota > Metazoa > Chordata > Chondrichthyes > Carcharhiniformes > Carcharhinidae > Carcharhinus > Carcharhinus amblyrhynchos. Next base: position 13,814,237 of record NC_137351.1, read on the forward strand.
GGTCAGAGAGGGTGAGACAATGCACAACATCTGACAATACCTGGGCCTTGTATACTTCAACCTTTGATCTTTACAGTAAGAGACGGGTCTGCAAAGGATGACATCATGTGATAGAAGCAGATTGTTGAGATTGTTAACAAGCTCGGATCTGAGGCAGCGGAATCCCTTTTATTCTCACACACAAACCCTCCATTGTTTGTACAACATGGAGTGACTGTATTGGTGTAATTGCAATTCTGGATCTGATCCTTTTAACTGAGGGAGCTCAAAGGCTATCGGCATTTTACCCACCCCGAAAGCGCTGTTCAGGTTTTGGGAGAACAAGCTGAGCACTGCTGCTCAACCACCGCCCCCACCACCACTCCCCACCCCCCACCACCACCACTCCCCACCCCCGATACAATCCACATGGAGATTTAGTCTTTGTTTCTGCGACTCTGCCAATCCTATCCCAGGGCCCAACTTCACTGGAACTCGAGTCTAACCGTGGATCCACAGCCCCACTGCCCTGGTATCTTCCTGGTGTAAACTGAGTACACTATGTCACACAACCTTACAGCACAGAAGAAAACCATTTGGTCCATCGAGCGTGCACTGATTCTGAAAGGGGGTTATCCAGTTAGTCCCACTACCCGACTCGTTCTCCATATCCCTGCAAATTTTACAACTTTTCTCAAAGTCCCTTTGAAAGTCGCAGTATGATCTGCTTCCACCGCCCCATCAGCCAACACCTTCCAGATTACACAGCACGGTTTCACAGTGGTTAGCACTGCTGCTTCACAGTGCCAGGGACTCAGGTTAAATCCCAGCCTTGGGTAACTGCACGGAGTTTGCACATTCTCTCCACGTCTGTGTGGGTTTCTTCCGGGTGCATCAATTTCCTCTCACAGTTCAAAGATGTGCGGGTTAGGTTGATTGGCCATGCTAAATTGCCCCTTAGTGACAGGAGGATTAGCTGGGTAAATACATAGAATTATAAGAAAAGCACTTGGGTGGGATTGTGGTCAGTGCAGACTTGATGGGCTGAATGGCCTTCTTCTGCACTGGAGGGACTCTATGATTCTGTAACACTGTAAAAATAAATTCTCTTTATTTCCTCCTTAGTTCTTTTGCCAATTATTTTAAATCTGTGTCCTCCAGTTACTGACCCTCCTGGAACTGGAAACTTTCTCCTTATTTAGGTTGGTTAGGTTGATTGGCCATGCTAAAATTGCCCCTTGGTGTACTAGGATACTTAGGTTAGAGGGATTAGCGATAAAATATGTCGGGATATGGGGGTAGGGCTTGGGTGGGATTGTGTTTGGTGCAGACTCAATGGGCCGAAGGGCTTCTTTCTGCACTGTAGGGTTCTATGATTCTATGATTTACTCTATAAAACCAATCATCATTTCAACATCTTTTCCAAATCTTAACCTTCTCTGCTCTAAGAAGAACAATCCCAGCTTCTCCACCATAACTGAACTCCATCATCCTGACCATCTGAGTAAATCTAATTCTGCACTCTCTCCAAGGGATTGGTGTGTGGTGTCCAGCAGTAATCCAATTGAATAATGCTGATATTCCTGGCCTGTTTCTCTGTGACTCAGTCACTGGCATTAGGTATCAGTCTCCAGGTTGTCCCCTAAACCAGGGCCTGGCCATCTCCTCTGCTCTCTCCTGCTCTGTGCAACACCGCAACTAACTATAACGGGTTGTGAATGTAGCCCAGTCCGTCACGCAAACCAGCCTTCCACCCATTGACTCCGTCTACACGTCCCGCTGCCTCAGAAAAGCAGCCAGCATAATTAAGGACCCCATGCACCCCTCATTCTCTCTTTCACCTTCTTCCGCCAGGAAAAAGGTACAAAAGTCTGAGGTCATGTACCAAATGACTCAAGAACAAGTTCTTCCCAGTTCTGGTCACTGGAGCACAACTTTTTCCCTGCTGCCATCAGACTTTTGAATGAACTTAACTTGCATTAACTTGATCTTTCTCTATACCCTAGCTGTGACTGTAATTCTGCACTTTCTCCTTTTCTCCTTTCCTCCTCTATGTATGATATGCTTTGACTGTGGAGCGCACAAGAAGCACTGTATACTAATACTGTGACTATAATAAATCAAATCATATCAAAACTTTGTGCTCCAGTGACTAGAATTGGGAGTCCTGCTGCAAACTACAGAAAGTTCAAATTGGACAGATTCACATGGAATAAAATGCTGGCAGGCAGTAAATCCCAAATCTGACCCCAGTCAGGTCGTTAGCTGGTGATTCAGGTGATTCCTGATGGTTGCTTTACAGGAATGTTAATATTTGCACAATAGACTGAAGTGTGTTCTGGCCTGGAGGCAGGAATTGAGACTGGCCACCTGGATTTGTTCATTGAAGCTTTCAGTTTGACTGAACGGGCTTTGTTTGCCCTGCTCTCTCTCTCTCCCTGTTGCATCCTTTGTTGCCTCCCTGGTTTATGGTCATGGTTTGTTTGAGCTTCCCTCTCTCATGTCTCTGAAATTCCAGATACACTCTCCATCTCCTGTAGTAGGCACACTGAGGCTAACACAATGTGCCTGCTTTCTGGTATAATCATAATAGGTTGTGGCAGCGAGGCCACTCCTGTTGTTGGTGTAAACAGCTCATTAAAGCTAGCCACCCACCTGACGTGGTTTCTTATCCGGTAAATACAGAAACTGCACAAAATAGTCAGTCCGCTAACGTCATTTTAAAAGACGGTGCAAAGACTTGCATTTATAAAGTGCCTATCAGGACCTCCAGATGTCCCAGAGCATAGTCATTGTAATAATATTTGATTTGATTTGACTTATTATTGTCACGTGTATTAACATGCAGTGAGAAGTATCGTTTCTTGCGCATTATATTGACAAAGCATACCGTTCCTAGAGAAGGAATGGAGAGAATGTAGAATGTGGTGTTAATGTCATAGCTAGGATGTGGAGAAAGCTCAACTTAATGCAAGGTCGGTCCATTCAAGTCTGACAGCAACAGGGAAGAAGCTATTCTTGAGTCAGTTGGTACATGACCTCAGACTTTTGTATCTTTTTCCCGATGGAAGAAGGTGGAAGAGAGAATGTCCAGGGTACGTGAAGTCTTTAATTATGCTGGCTGCTTTGCCGATGCAGCGGGAAGTGTAGACAGAGTCAATGGATGGGAAGCTGGTTTGCGTGATGGTGGTGCGTAACCATAGAATAGAACCCCTACAGTGCAGAAGGAGGCCATTCAGCCCATCAAGCCTGCGCCAACAACAATCCCACCCACGTCCTATCCCCATAGCCCCACATATTAAACCTGCCAATCCCTGACACCAAGAGGCCTTTAGCATGACCAATCAATTCAATCTGCACATCTTTGCGCTGTGGGAGCACCTGGAGGAACATCACTCAGATGCAGGCAGAATGGGCAAGCTCCACACAGACAGACATCGAGGCCAAAATTGAACCTGGGATCCTGGCACTGTGAGGCAGCAATGCTAACCATTGTCCCACTGTGCTGCCCAGGAAATATCGCAACTAATTTACACACAGTATGATAATGATATTGCCTGGGAGACCGTTGCCATAGACACTAAGGGGGGACTTACTGTTTTCTCTGGGATTAGCACTGTGGGACCATTTATATCTACATAAGATCAGACAGGTTCAAGGTTTAACATCTCATCTGACACACGGTGCCTCCAGTGGTGCAGCACTCCCTCAGAACTGCACTGAAGCTATCTGGAATGGGGCTTGAGCCCACAAACTTTTGACTCGTAGACAAGAGTCCTGGGCAGTAGCATTGCTGGCAATATTAATGCCCATTTCTGAAGAAGATAGTGGTGAATCAGTGGATAGAGTTTGCTAAAGTTTTTTTTTAAGTTTAAAGTTTGAGTTTTTAAAGTTTATTTATTAGTGTCACAAGTAGGCTTATATTAACACTGCAATGAAGTTACTGTGAAAATCCCCTAGTTGCCACGCTCCGGCCGGCATCTCTTTGCGTACACTGAGGGAGCATGGCCAGCGCACCTAACCAGCATGTCTTTCAGACTGTGGGAGGAAACCATAGCACCTGGAGGAAACCCACGCAGACGTGGGAAGAACATAAGAACATAAGAAATAGGTGCAGGAGTAGGCCATCTGGCCCTTCGAGCCTGCCCCGCCATTCAATAAGATCATGGCTGATCTGTCGCGGCTCAGTTCCACTTTCCCGCCCTCTCCCCATAACCCTTAATCCCCTCTCTTATCAAAAACCCATCAACCCGCTTCTTAAAAATATTTAGCGAGGCAGCCTCCACCACTTCAACGGGCAGAGAATTCCAGATATTCACCACCCTTTGAGTGAAGAAGTTCCTCCTCAACTCCGTTCTAAACCGCCCCCCCTTTATCTTGAGGCTGTGCCCCCTACTCCTACTGTCCTTTCTGAGCGGGAAGAGTCTCTCCACCTCTATCCTATCCATCCCATTCATCATCTTATACGTCTCAATGAGATCTCCCCTCATTCTTCTAAACTCTAACGAGTACAAGCCTAGTTTATTCAGCCTCTCCTCATAGCTCAACCCCCTCAACTCCGGTATCAGCCTAGTAAACCTCCTCTGCACTCCCTCCAAGGCCAAAATATCCTTGCGCAGGTGCGGCGCCCAAAACTGCACACAGTACTCCAGCTGCGGCCTCACCAATGCCCTATACAGCTGCAGCAAGACCTCCCTACTTTTATATTCAATCCCCCTCGCTATGAAGGCCAGCATCCCATTCGCCTTCCTGACCACCTGCTGCACCTGCAGGCTGGGTTTTTGCGACTCATGCACAAGGACCCCGAGGTCCCTCTGCACCGTCGCCTGCTGCAGTTTTTCGCCACATAAGTAATAGTCCTTCCTACCATTCTTCCTACCAAAGTGGACCACCTCACACTTGCCAATATTAAATTCCATTTGCCATTTCCTGGCCCATTCGCCCAGCCTATCTAGATCCTTCTGCAGACTCCGCCCAGACAGTTACCCAAGGCTGGAATCGAACCAGGTCCCTGGTGCTGTGAGGCAGCAGTGCTAACCACTGTGCCACCCAACACGATTTTATAATCTCCCACTTTTGGATTTGCAAGCAAGAAGGGCCAGTAAAATTCTGCCCCTACCCGCCCACTTGCTATCCACGTCCTGGCTTTCTCTAACTGATCTCCATCCTGGGCTCCAGCACTTTGTTCATTGGGGTGCATTTCCAGCTGCGGCCACTGCTCCCAGTGGCATGGCTGGGACCAGAGACTTGCCAGCCAATCACATTGGTCGGCAGCTCAGAGGTGTGACCTTTCCTCCAGGTGGGGGTGGAGCTCCTGCCTCCCACCAATTAACCTTCCCAATCTCGGAGTTGGGGCAGGGGTGAGCTACCCACTGACTCCATTGGTGGAAAGGTGGGAAGTGCTACCACCCTGAAAAGCAAGCCCCAGGTATACGAGACATTGATGATCTGGGGCTCCAGCAGAATTGAGTAATGGGCACATTGTTCAAGATTTTACCTAAAAAAGTCATTGCGTTTATCCACTCATGAATGAAACCCAATCCAGCCTTTCATCCACTGACTCTGTCTACACTTCCATCTGCCTCAGCAAAGCAGCCAGCATAATTAAGGACCCCACACACCTTGGACATTCTCTCTTCCATCTTCTTCCATCAGTAAAAAGACGCAAAAGTCTGAGGTCATGTACCAACCAACTCAAGAAGAGCTTCTTCCCTGCTGCCATCAGACTTTTGAATGGACCTACCTTGTGCCATGGAAAGCAGATGCAACATAGAAAGCATTCACAGCTTGGTATGGCTTCTGCTCTGTCTCGGACCTCAAGCAACTACAAAGGGCCTTGAACGAAAGCCAGTTCATCATTCAAACCTGTGCCCCATTGACTCCATCTACACTTACTGCTGTCTTGGAAAAGCAGCCAGCTTAATTAAGGACCCAATGCATCCCGGACATTCTCTCTTCCACCATCTTCATCACCATCTGAGGTCACATACCAACCGACTGAAGAACAGCTTCTTCCCTGCTGCCATCAGACTTTTGAATGGACCTACCTTGCATTAAGTTGATCTTTCTCTACATCCTAGCTATGACTGTAACACTACATTCTGCAGTCGCTCCTTTCCTTCTCTATGAATGGTATGCTTTGCGTGTATAGCGTGCAAGAAACAATACTTTTCACTGTATACTAAAGATGTGACAATAAATCAAATCAAAGACTGAATTGGTTAATGGAATTTAGCGTTTCCCAAATATTTTTGAAGGACCACATTTCAAATAGATGATTAATCACAGACCCCCCCCATCTAAATTATAATGCACCATAATACTCAATGTGACGATACTGCATGTGCAGGGTGTTTTGTAATGTTTATAATGTTTAGTCAGTATTTATGTGGAGACTATACAGAGATAATGAGCTCTGTGCTGCCCTCAGCACATTTCCATGCTTCCACCTCTCCGAGGTGAGAGAAACACTCTGTGCTGCTGATGGCCCCCTCCCATTTCACACCAGCCTTCAGCTGTGTTTGTAAACCCTTCCACATGGTTTCACAGCTCTCCCCCTTCCCTGGAATATTGTTATGGCCACCAGTGTGAGAATCAATGTTAAAAGTAAAGTTTACTTATTAGTCGCAAGTAGGCTTACAGTATCACTGCAATGAAGTTACTGTGAAAATCCCAAAGTCGCCACACTCCGGTGTACACTGAGGGAGAATTTAGCACGGCCAATCCACCTAACCAGCACATCTTTGGACTGTGGGAGGAACCCAGAGGACCCGGAGGAAACCCACACAGACACGGGGAGAATGTGCAAACTCCATAAAGACAGTGACCCAAGCCGGGATTCGAACCTGTGTTGCTGGCATTGTGAGGCAGCGGTGCTAACCCCCAATGTTGTAAATTAGGCCAATCTAAAGCTGAAATCTGAGTGTCAGACTAAGTATTGGAACAGTACCAATTACCTGGTCATTTCTGTAACTCCCTTGAGGGAAGTGCAGGGTGGGGACAGTTCCTCATTACCGGCAACTGATTGTTCTGTTGTACGGATATCAAAATGCCAGGTGGCTAATTGCGGGTATTCCTCCGAGTGATTTGATCATGTGCGCAGAGGTTTGTAAATGCTCAATGTCTAACTTGCTCAGGCACATTTCTCAAGGGTTCTCGTCTCCGGAATGACCTCATGTTTGTTCTGTCGCTCTCAGGAGTTCAGAGACAGATTGTGCATTGTTTGGAGAAGATTGTGGGAATCGTGGAAGAGCAATACTGTGACTTCCTAACGCGACCCGATGATCAGCAGAGAAGCTGCCACCCAGAGCCGTGCCCAGCTCGGTCAGTACCCAATCTCAGAGGGCAAGGGTTCCTCAAAAATTGCTCATAAGACATCATCCATAACTGTAGTCTGCTACATTCATGTTGATGCAGAATGGCTCCTGATCCTCATTCTGTTCAATCACTCACTGGCTTCTCCCCCTCCCTGTCTCTGTAATCTCCTCTAACCCTTGAACCCTACAAGTTACAAGAAGAGATTAGACAAATTAGGCCTTTATACTCTCAAAACCAGAAATGTGAGGAGTGATCTGATAGAAGCCTACAAAATATTTACAGGGAAGGACATGGTGAATAAGGATAAACTGTTTCCACCGGTTGAATGTTCCAGAACCAGGGACCATAATCTGAACATTAAGGCCAAGCCATTCAGAAGAGATGTTAGAAAGCCCTTCTACACGCAGAGAGTGGGGGAGATTTGGAACTCTCTTCCTCAAAGGGTGGTGGATTCTGCTTCAATTGTCAGGTTTAAGCCTGAGATAGACATTTTTTTTATCACGCAGGGTATCAGGGGATATAGGCCTAGAGCAGGTACATGGAGTTAGACCACAGATCAGCCATCATCTGATTGAATGGCAGAGCAGGCTCAAGGGACCAAATGGCCTCCTCCTGTTCCTAAGATCTTTACCCTCCTCTGATTTTAACCTGTTGCACATCCCCGGGTTTATTTGCCCCTCAGTGAGAGGCCGTGCCTTCAGCTGGCAGGACCCTAAGCTCAGGAAACCCCTTCCTCAAAACTCCCTGACTCTGTACCTCTCTCTAAGATGCTCCTTAAAACTGGCCTCTTTGACCAAACCTTGGGTCACCTAGCCAAATATCTGTCTCAGCCTTGGGTTTTGTCTGCTGATATCTTATAAGCGTGTCAGAATATTTTGCAAAATGAAAAGTGCTGTACAAATGCAAGTTGTTGTTGTCTGTGTACTATAATAGTTTCCTTAGAATCATTCATTGAATGTTACAGTAGAGAAGGAGGCCATTCATCCCAATGTTCCTGTGCAAGCTCTTTGAAAGAATGGTCCAATTTAACCCTTCACAAAAAAAATGCACAACATTCTTCAGGTGATCGCTTGTCTCTGATGGTAACATTTGGAGTGAACACAGAGACGTCTCAGATAGCCCCAACCTCAAATGGCAATCGGAGGTTTACACCATTGGTTCCCAATTTCCATATTAAACTAAACCCATTGCCTGATAGAATCCTAGAATCCCTGCAGTGCAGAAGAGGCCATTTGGCCCATTGGGTCTGCACCAACTCACTGACAGAGTATCTTATCCACGCCCTCTTCCCCACCCTATCCCCGTAACCCCACACATTTACCCGGGCTAATCTACCTAACCTGCACCTCTTTGGAGTGTGGGAGAAAACCGGAGCACCCGGAGGAAACCTACGCAGACATGGGGAGAATGTGCAAACTCCACACAGTCAGTAATCCGAAGCTGGAATTGAGCCCGAGTCCCTGGCGCTGTGAGGCAGCACTGCTAACCACTGTGCTGTCCAAGGAGAGCGAGATAGGAAAGTTAATCCTGGCCCATGGTCAGCAAGAAGCGAGTGTTGGCTGTTTTCCAGGGAGTGCCCTCCAGACTTGGCTGATTGCTCTGAGGCTTGTCTTTATTTTCACAGGTGGTGGGTTGGAGAGTGGCAAGCCTGCTCGGCCTCCTGTGGAGCGAGGGGAATCATGAAGAGGACAGTCCTCTGTATCCAGAGCGTGGGGCTGGACGAGCAGCGAGCTCTGCAGGCCTCCGACTGCCAGCACATGCCCAAGCCTGAAACCACCAGCCCGTGTAACCAGGAGATTCCCTGCCCGTCAGACTGGAGCGTCGGCAGCTGGTCAGAGGTGAGAGGGTCAGAGGTCAAATGTCAGGGCAATCATGCTAAAGCAGGAGGCATTTTAAAAAGACATAGGTAATGATTGACAAGCAATTAGTTCAACAAGGAAATGTCTGTCTTGAGCTACTCGAGTCTGGTCTTGGTTAGCCGTGTCTTGCCGACCTGACCCTTTAAGCTTTTGTCTTGTACCAAGCCTCATAAATGTTATGCTCCTGAAACCTTAGAAGCTCTTGTTGCTTTTTCTTAAAGGGACAGTCTCACCAGTTGTCACCCATTTAAAGAATTATTACAAAGAAATGTAGTTTTAATGTACTGCGCTATATTTTGTTGGCCTGAGTTTTATTTTTGCATTCTCGTTATGTAGCACTATAGGCAAAGCCAGCACTTAATGCCCTTCCCTATTCAGTAAATGGTAGTAAGTCATAACCATAGCCCGCTGGAAGCAGTGGAGGTGCCCTGTAATGCTGCAATGGATCATAGAATCCCTACAGTGCAGAAAGAAGCCATTTGGCCCATCAAGGCTGCACCGACAACACCCACCCAGTTCCCATCCCCATAACCCCATATTTACCTTGCTAATCCCTCTGACATTAAAGGGCAGTTTATCATGCCCAATCCATCTAATCTTTGGACTGTGGGAGGAAACCGGAGGAAACCCACGCAGAAACAGGGAGAATGTGCAAGCTCCACGCAGACAGTAACTTGAGGCCAGGAATTAAACCCAGATCCCTGGCACTGTGAGGCAGCAATGCTAACCACTGTGCTGCCCAAAGTGCAATAATATTTAGGTTCTCTACATACATCAAGCTGCACTCTGAGCCACTTCAATGCAATTGTGATGCTTGTGATATTCACTGTGTCCATTCAATGTGAAGTAATTGTGATGCTTGTGATATCCGTTCAATGTGAATCATTCAGCCCGATCACTGTGGCTGAAAGGTTTTAGACAGCGACCTGGACCAGCTATTGTTATTGAATCTGCCCATTAATAATGGACCTTGTTGTGGGAAACAATGCTACCAAACAGGAGAGAGAATGGACCTCATGCTTTTACATAAGTGAAGTCTTGTGACAATCCACAAAGCGACTTCCAATAACCCCACGTGTTTTAGGCTGGAACTGAGCTTTGGCTGTGCTGACTATTAAACAGTTCTTAATGTTAATTTGACTTTGTATTTTTGTCTTAAAGCTGTACTGTTCTCCAGTCAGTTTAAAAGACCAAAACTGCTAAATAATGTAGAATCAACAAGACAGAAAGAGGCCATCCCAGTATGTCCTTGCTGGTGTTCCTGCTCCACATCAGCCTCCTCCACCCTTCACCTCATCAACATATCCATCTATTCCTCTCCCCCTCATTTATCTTGCTTCCCCTTAAAAGTATTTATTCTGTTTGTCTCGATACTCCGTGTGTTGGTGAGTTCCGTATTCCTACCACTCTGCAGGAAGGTTCTCCTGAATTCTTCCTCTGCATCTATATCACGGCAGACAGTTTCTAAGTCAGTGAGTCTGGTTAAGTAAACACAGTGCTGAAGGTATTTATTTGTGCACATTTCATTCATTATCCGTCCCTATTTTTCACCTTGTTTTTACTTTGGAGGATAGGATGCCACAGTTGTTCAGATGCTGCCTGATTGTCTCAGTAATCTATTTTTTGATTTGATTTATTATTGGGATTACAGTGAAAAGTATTGTTTGCTGCGCACTGTATAGACAAAGCATACCATTCACAGAGAAGGAAAGGTGAGAGTGCAGAATGTAATGTTATAGTCATAGCTAGGGTGTAGGGAAAGATCAATTTAATGCAAGGTAGGTCCATTCAAAAATCTGGTAGCAGCAGGGAAGAAGCTGTTCTTGAGTCAGTTGGTCTGTGACCTCAGACACTTGTATCTTTCAACCGACGGAAGAAGGTGGAAGAGAGTATGTCCGGGATGCATGGGCTCCTTAATTATGCTAACTGCTTTTCTGAGGCAGCGGGAAGTGTAGACAGAGTTAATGGATGGGGAGGTAAGTTTGCGAGATATTGTTTGCATAGGTGAGTGATTATTGGATATGCCCTGGGGGAATGAAGTGGACCTAACTTTGGAATTCTCACCCATGTAAAGGAGAAGTGTTGAGTTTAGGACTTCAGGAAGTAGAATCTTGCAGCACAGAAAGAGGCCATTCATGATTATTCTGACTCTTTGAAAGAGGCACTGAGAAAACCATTGCTCACAAGTTCTCAGCATGTTTTTCTATTCTTTGTTTACAGAAGGGTTTGAATAGAAATATGCACAAAGGCCAACAAGAATATTTGAGTTCCTGCAGTGTAGGGGGAGGCCATTGAGTTCATCGAGTCTGCACCGACTCTCCGAAAGAGCATCTAGCATAGGCCAACCCCTGGCTATATCACCTAACCAGGGGCACAGTGGCACAGTGGTTAGCACTGCTGCCTTACAGTAGCATGGCCATTCCCCCTAACCTGCATATTTTTGGATTGTGTGGGGAGGGGTTGCTCCACACAGACAGTCACCCAAGGTTGGAATCGAACCCAAGTCCTTGGTGCTGTGAAGCAGCAGTGCCAATTTACTGTGCCACCCCATTCACCCACGTTCGATTTTTGGCTTGGATAATTGTCTGAGTGGAATTTACATGTTCTCTCCGTGTCTGCGTGGGTTTCCTCAGGTGCTCTTGTTTCCTCCCACAGCCTGAAAGATGTGCTGGTTAGATGCATTGGCCATGCTAAATTCTCCCTCAGTGTACCTGAACCGACACCGTAGTGTGGTGACTAGGGGGATTTTCACAGTAATTTCATTGCAGTGTTAATATAAGCCTATTTGTGACTCTAACAAATAAACTTTGAAACTTTAGCCCTATTTATTTACACACTAATCTCCCTAACCTATACATTTTGAGATGATAAGGAGTAATTTAGTATGGCCTAATCCCTAACCTGCACATCCTTGCAGTAGGGACGAAACCAGAGCACCTGGAGGAAACCCAGGCTGACACGGGGAGAACATGCAAACTCCACACAGTCAGCCAATGCCAGGATTGAACCGGGGTCCCTGGTGCTGTAAGGCGGAGTGCTAACCACTGTGCCACCATGCCACCCCATTCGTTACTAGTTATTCATTCCCAGTGAATTGTTTGAAATAAGATTTTTTTTCAAGTGTTTTCTTGTATTTTTCTTGAAGTTGATTGATAAATAATAACCATCGCTGAGGCTTTTAAATTTCCGGTTTATCGTTTGTCTTTTTCAGTGCTCTGTGACCTGTGGGGAAGGAGTAAGAAGACGGGATGTCCTATGTCTGAACAACACCAACATGACGTGCAGTTTTGAGATGAAGCCAGCTGCGAAAGACCTGTGCCACCTGAAACCTTGTCCCCGACACAGCAATGGCCTCACCTTACATGACTGGTCAGGCAGTGGCTGGTCCAGTAGGGAACTTTACAACGAAGTGGGTTTCAATCTGAACTTTGGCCCCAGCAAGACAGCTCAAGAAGACAATTTAAACCAAATTATTAATATCCCCAACCTCCACTCATCCAATCTTAAAGTAGACCCACCCCAATCACACCCATCAGAAGATAAGATAAATAACTATATCATTGAAGATGATTTCGCTGTTGAGAGCAGCAAGGATGAGAATTCTGCAAAAACAAACATCTTTGTAGATGATTTCTACTATGATTACAACTTCATAAATTTCCATGAGGACCTTGACTATGATCCTGAAGATAGGTTTGATGTTGAAGAGGAGACAAGAGAGGACAGTAACCATGAAGAAGAACACTCGGAAATAAGCAATATTTTGAACAATGTTTGGGAGAATATGCCTGACCAGAGGAAGAATGGAACTTCAGATGATTGGCCAGGACCAGATGGGTTGGGGAAGATTCATTCCAAAGCCAGTGAAAAGCCCTCCAGTCAGGATGAGATAGGAGCAACAAATAATCCGATGCTAAATTCTACCTCAGGAGCAATCTCAGTGGATATTCAGCTGAGTGAGGAACATCCTTCCGAGCATCTCCGAGTGACGGAGACTACGCCAAGTATATCGTCAGATATTGAGAATGAAGATGGCCAGGAGGAACTGTACAAAGAAGATGAGTTGCTGCCCGTTCAAAATACAACAGGGCACAGCGTTATGGAAAATACATCTCCAGGTTTTTCATCAAATGAAGATCAGGGCAGCATTCACAATATGATCAGTCCCCACAGTCCTTATTACCACAATGACCCATCAATAATAATGACTACCTCATCACCAAATAACCATGTAAACATTCCCAACACTTCACAAACCTGGAGGCAGGAGCTTCCTGTAGCCAAGCAGAACAATGGTGACCACAGCAGTAGTGAGCATGACACAAGCGACAGTGAGCATAATGCAAGCAATAGTGAATATGGTGCAAGGAATAGTGAGTATGGTGCAAGTGACAGTGAGTATGGTGCAAGGAATAGTGAGTATGGTGCAAGCGACAGTGAGTATGGTGCAAGGAATATTGAGTATGGTGCAAGGAATAGTGAGTATGGTGCAAGCAACAGTGAGTATGGTGCAAGGAATATTGAGTATGGTGCAAGGAATAGTGAGTATGGTGCAAGGAATAGTGAGTATGGTGCAAGCGACAGTGAGTATGGTGCAAGGAATATTGAGTATGGTGCAAGGAATAGTGAGTATGGTGCAAGCGACAGTGAGTATGGTGCAAGGAATATTGAGTATGGTGCAAGGAATAGTGAGTATGGTGCAAGTGACAGTGAGTATGGTGCAAGCGACAGTGAGTATGGTGCAAGCGACAGTGAGTATGGTGCAAGCGACAGTGAATATGGTGCAAGCAATAGTGAGTATGGTGCAAGGAATAGCGAGTATGGTGCAAACAATAGTGAGTATGGTGCAAGCGACAGTGAGTATGGTGCAAGTGACAGTGAGTATGGTGCAAGGAATAGTGAGTATAGTGCAAGGAATAGTGAGTATGGTGCAAGCAATAGTGAGTATGGTGCAAGCGACAGTGAGTATGGTGCAAGCGACAGTGAGTATGGTGCAAGCAATAGTGAGTATAGTGCAAGGAATAGTGAGTATGGTGCAAGCAATAGCGAGTATGGTGCAAGCGACAGTGAGTATGGTGCAAGCAATAGTGAATATGGTGCAAGCAATAGTGAATATGGCGCAAGCGATAGTGAGTATGGCGCAAGCGACAGTGAGTATGGCGCAAGCAATAGTGAGTATGGTGCAAGGAATAGTGAGTATGGCGCAAGCGACAGTGAGCATGGTGCAAGCGACAGTGAACTTGATGCAAGCAACAGTGAGCATGGTGCAAGCGACAGTGAGCATGGTGCAAGCGACAGTGAGCATGGTGCAAGCGACAGTGAACTTGGTGCAAGCAATAGTGAGCATGGTGAAAGCAGCAGTGAGCATGGTGCAAGCGACAGTGAGCATGGTGCAAGTGATAGTGAGCAGGATGATCCACATCATGTCAATGCTGAAGTTTACACACATTCCTCAGACAGACGAGAACAGGGAAGAAATCTCGAATCAGAGAAGAATGTGGACAAAGACATGGATACAAATCTATTGAACGAAGCTGGGAGAGTCCAGAAGGATGGACATCAGATTAGAAATGAGGAAGCTCACTTTCCGAGCAGCACGCTCGGTAATAATTATAGACTAAGTGACACGGCCCCTGTGGATGACAGTCAATCCCCACATCCTGGCATCAATAATAAAAATACAGAAGGTGCTACTCATAAAAACCTTAACCACTGGGGAAACCTTGGCCGTCTCCCCACCATCACTGGTACTGTAACTCCAAAACCTTCCTTCTTCATTGATCCAAATGCTGTTCCTGCTTTGGAAGTGATGGATTGGCCTGTGAAACAAAGGCAAACTTTGCCAAGCACACCGGAGTGGCAAAGTTCCAGCAATTCTTTGGGGTTACCGGGGAATGTGCTCCTAGCCGGAAAATCGGAGTATCATGATGTCCAAAAGGCGCACTCCCACCATCATTCCCCTGCGACACAAATGTCTTTGTTATTGACACCAGATTTAGCCACGTCAGCGCAGTTGGTGTTTCCAGAGACAAGTCAACCATTGCGAGTATCAACATCTCCGGTGACTTCTGCAGTTCTGCCAAATCCGGACTCCCAGTCAGAGACGCAAAGTACGACTGAGGCATTCCAGTCAAACCATTTGCAGCCGGCCAAGGAGACCCACTCTGGCCATTTGTTTTCTCAAACACCAAGTCCACACCTTAGGCTGACAACCAGAAGATCACCCACACCAGCAAATCTACATCAAGAGAGGACAAGACCAGTATCACCCTCACACTCAGTAGACAGGGGCTCCGCAAGAACTACCTCTCCTGCTCATGGCATTCCTAACCCTAACCTGGTGACAACTGCATCGCAAAGATCTACCTCACATTTAACTACATCACTGACATTACGAAAGAGGACCCAGCCATCAGCCACTGTCCCTGAGGACATTCCTTGGACAGCTATCATAGGGCCACGCGAGACAATTTCAACAACTCAGCCTAACATCGAGGCAATGGAAACAGTAACAACAGAGTTAACAAGGTGGAGTTCTGATGAACGCACTGTAAAACTTGGTAAAACTGATCTTGGAGACAGTGATTCAGATATCAGGGATGACTCCCAAACAACTACTGTGAGCAGCTGGCCAGTGGCAGCCCCCGAAACACATCCCCCTGCTCTCCCCGGACACAAGCCTTTGTCAAGTCTAGAAGTTCAAACAACTTCAACAAGTTCAGTGATGGAAGCAGCCACTAAGCTAATCTCTGAGGGATCGGAAGAATCCAGTGCCTACTGGGTGATTGGAAACTGGAGTGAGGCAAGTATCAGGGTTAGCTGAGCAAGCAGCAACATTGAAAGTGTTTCTTTAATCAAGGAATTAACATGGGAATAAAGGATCAGAGTGGGACATTCAGCCCCATGTCCTGACATTCATTGGGATCATAGTTAATGCGGATACTAACGCCATCCACCCACCCTTAGTTCCATTTGTCTTAGCAAAAAAAAACTCAATCTCAGATTTGGGATTATTAGTATTTGCTGCTTTTTTGTGGGATTGAGTTCCAAGCTTACACCACACTTTATGAAGACATTTTTCTGAACTTCCCTTCCCCAGTGATCCAGCCCTGATGTTAAGATTAATCTCTTTGTGTGAGTCTTCCCCACTAATGGGAAAGGGTTTTCTCTCTATCCCACCCTATTAATTACTTTCAATATCCTCAAAGTTTCAATCCAGTGAAATCGCCCCTTCCTTAATCTTCTAGATTCCAGGGAATACAATCCAAGTCTGATGAACATCACAACACAGAACATGCTCATTTCCCCTACAGGTACATTGGGATTCTCCGGCCATTCAAGCCGGTGGGATTCTGTGGTCCCACTATCGGGTGCGCCCCCTGCCACGGGTTTCCAGCGATGTGGAGTGCCTTTAGTGGGACTTACCACTGACAATGGCAGAACTGGAGCATCCTGCTGCCACCAAAAAAAACACTTTCGGGTCAGAGAATCTCACCCACTGGGTGGGATTTTCCAGACCCTCCCACCCCCCACGGTGTGCTTCGCCGAGGCAGCCCACCATTGGTGGGATCTTCCAGTCCCACCATTGTTAAATCAACGACTTTGCAGATTGTTCACACCTTTCGTTGCTGGGGAATCCATGGTGGGGAGTGGATGGGGGGAGGGGGTGTCGGGTCCAGAAGATCCCACCGGCAGGAATGACTGGAAAATTTCAGCCATTATTTGTTCCATTGACAGTTAAATAACTCCATCCTTCTCCTACCTTTCACCAGACAGGGCCCACCTTGAGGCTGTCCACCCCAACCCACCAGTCTGGAGCCGTTGGGCTGCCGGGGGGTATCCTGGAACTGAGGGTGAGACCACAAAATGGGCCGGGGCTTCGTCCCTCACCTGGCCTCCCACCTCTGTCCCTCCTCCCACTCTCCACTCTGTGTAGAGTTCTCAGTGTGTTCTACTGAACCTTTGAAAGATATTAGATGATTCCCTCAGCCAATTGAATGAAATAAAATTAATCTTTACAGCGACAAATATTGGCTTGATTTATTGGACTGAAAACATTTCCTCTTTTTTAACAAATAAGATCAATGACTTCGTCTGGTTGGGAGTTAAAGACAAGGAGACAAAGTGAAACACTTAGAGCCAGATTGTTTCAAAATTAAAATAAGGAAACAAAGGGTGGTGAAAGTTTAAAATTCCCTTCCACAAATTCATTTTGGATCAGCCTGGGAAGGCCTAATGGTGTTATCGCTAGACTATTAATCCAGAAACTCATCTAATGTTCTGGGGATCCAGGTTCGAATCCCATCATGGCTGATGGTGGAATTTGAATTCAATAAAAAATATCTGGAATTAAGAATCTACTGATAACCATTGTCAATTGTCGGAAAAACCCATCTGGCTCACTAATGTCCTCTAGGGAAGGAAGGCTCTAGGCTGTCCTCTAGGCTGTCTGTATGTGGTCTGGCCTACATGTGACTTCGGAGCAACAGCAATGTGGTTGACTCTTAACTGCCCTCAGACAACAAATGATGGGCAATAAATGCTGGCCAGCCAGCGACGTCCATGTCCCACAAATAAATAAATTATTAAATTTAAACCAGAGAATTTTATTATGAATTGATACCAGTCAAAGGCAGGTGTATGGATCAGCATTGATCTCACTGAGTGGCGCAGCAGGATCGAGGGGGCTAACTTCTCTTTCTCTGATCCTTTGGAAGACAGAAAAATTTGTCTTTCTCTTTCTGTGTGCACAAACAAGTTGATTTTGTGGTTTAATGTTTCAGCAGGTTGCCATCACTGTCAGAAACAGACTCTTTTTTCAGACTGGTTACTTAAAGAAAGTTCACCAAGTCTCTCGTACCCTTCTGTAAACACAAACCTGCTCTTTCAGCTGTTAGAAAGTACAGGCGTCAACTTTCTAAAGATGCTTCTGAGAGTCCAATCTGCCACCAAAGTCTCATCTTAAACCCTCGCTCTTTGCAAACCCCCATGACATCCTGCAAAAAAAAACTCAGAAAGACGAAGGAAACAAAGCGAAGGGAACAGTGGTTTAAGTCATGTACAAGGTGTGTTTGAATGGAGTCCATTAACTGTCTCAATAACTGTCTTGTGCAGTGCTCCACTACATGTGGGATGGGAGCGATCTGGCGAACAGTGCATTGCAGCACAGGCTCAGACAGCGACTGCAACAAGACCAAGAGGCCAGTTCCAGCTCGGAGATGCTACATCAGACCCTGCTCAGCCTGGCGTGTGGGCAACTGGAGCAGAGTAAGTCTCTCGTATCACTCCAGCAGCTCCAGTTTCATATAAAGAGGAGGATGAGATATTTTATGCAATTGGACCATTTGACACCCATTGAAATGACCCAGCATTACAATTCCATTCGTCTAAACGGCTGGATTTGATTACTGGACTGCCTGGTTTAAAAGACAGTGAAAGATTCCAACTCTTAATTAATTACATGTTGCTATTTTTGATGATATGTCCCTCCGCTGCACTGTACCCCCCTCACTCTTTCCCGCTGCACTGTACCCCCCTCACTCTTCCCCGCTGCACTGTACCCCCCTCACTCTTCCCCGCTGCACTGTACCCCCCTCACTCTTCTGTACCCCCCTCACTCTTCCCCGCTGCACTGTACCCCCCTCACTCTTCCCCGCTGCACCGTACCCCCCTCACTCTTCCCCGCTGCACCGTACCCCCCTCACTCTTCCCCGCTGCACCGTACCCCCCTCACTCTTCCCCGCTGCACCGTACCCCCCTCACTCTTCCCCGCTGCACCGTACCCCCCTCACTCTTCCCCGCTGCACCGTACCCCCCTCACTCTTCCCCGCTGCACCGTACCCCCCTCACTCTTCCCCGCTGCACCGTACCCCCCTCACTCTTCTCCGCTGCACCGTACCCCCCTCAGTCTTCCCCGCTGCACTGTACCCCCCTCACTCTTCCCCACTGAACCGTACCCCCCTCACTCTTCCCCGCTGCACTGTACCCCCCTCACTCTTCCCCACTGAACCGTACCCCCCTCACTCTTCCCCGCTGCACCGTACCCCCCTCAGTCTTCCCCGCTGCACTGTACCCCCCTCACTCTTCCCCGCTGCACCGTACCCCCCTCAGTCTTCCCCACTGCACCGTACCCCCCTCACTCTTCCCCGCTGCACCGTACCCCCATCACTCTTCCCCGCTGCACCGTACCCCCCTCACTCTTCCCCGCTGCACCGTACCCCCCTCACTCTTCCCCGCTGCACCGTACCCCCCTCACTCTTCCCCACTGCACCGTACCCCCCTCACTCTTCCCCGCTGCACTGTACCCCCCTCAATGCCCCCACTGCACTGTTCCCCTTACTGCATTGTTCCATCCTGTTGCACTCTTCCTCCCCCCCACCCCCGGACTGCACTGTTCCCTTTGCTGCACTATTCACCCCTGCTGCATTGTACCCCTCCTCCACTGCACCATACCCCCGCCCTGCACCATACCCCCGCCCTGCACCATACCCCTGCCCTGCACCGTACCCCCGCCCTGCACCGTACCCCCACCCTGCACCGTACCCCCACCCTGCACCGTACCCCCGCCCTGCACCGTACCCCCGCCCTGCACCGTACCCCCTCCTGCTTTACCATACCTCCCCTTCCCCCTGCTGCACCATATTCCCTCTCTGCTGCATCGTACCCACCTCCCCCCCCCTGCACTGCACCATCCCCTGTACACCCGAGCTCACCATCCCATTCAAACACACGTCCTATAGACTTAGTCAGTATTCCCTTGAATATAGAAGGTTCGGGGGAATTTAATGAAATGTCTAAAACGATTAAAGGATTTAATATGAGGTGGGAGTGTCTGGAACAACTGAAGATCACAGTAAAATGTGAGCTGGGCCCCTCAGCGCTGATATCAGGAACCATTCACTCACTCAGCAGCTGCTGGGAGTGTGGAACTCCCTCCTCCAGAAAGCGGTTGTGGCTGGGAGGGGGCAGTTACACATTTATAAAGTGAGATCGATAAGGGTAACAAGGGTTCGGGAACCAAGTGGACGGAATGGGTCCAGGGGATTAAAGAATCTGCCTCTAACGCGCTCCACCTCATCCTCCTTGAGTGTATTGTCCCATTTCACGGATAACCCCGAGTGAATCTGTGCTGGCTGGCCGCGCACCTTAAGCCTTGGAGATTGTATCTGTCTCTGACAAAGCATTGTGTATCTTGGAAGCTTCCACCAAGGTTAATTAGCTGTTAGCTCTGGTACCTTTATCTCTTCACCATTCCCCCAGGAGCTCTTATAATTCACCCAGCAAACTACTTATTGGTTTCTTTGGCTGTTATGTTTTATCCTTATTATGAAGTCAGGCCCTCCGGTTTTCCGATTTGTACCTTTCTTAGTTGCTAATCATTTCATTGAGTTTCAGAAGACAATAGTTTCTCTTTCCCCCCTCCTGCTCCAGGCTTGCAGAGGTTAACTCTACAGATGCCGGAAGCCTTCCAGAACCTCATTAATTTAAGCAGCTGGACTTCCTCTTCAAGTCCTCATTGTCCATTTGATTGAGGGAGGTGGGGAAGGGGGTAAGCCCCTGGCCCTGACCCCAGCCAGCACCCTGACCCCGCCCCTGACCCTGATCCCGCCCCTGACCCTGACCCCGCCCCTGATCCCGCCCCTGGCCCTGACCCCAGCCAGCACCCTGACCCCGCCCCTGACCCTGACCCCGCCCCTGATCCCGCCCCTGGCCCTGACCCCAGCCAGCACCCTGATCCCGCCCCTGAGCTTGCCCCTGATCCTGGCCCTTCCCCTGACTCTGTGCCCACCCCTGCCCTGACCCCGCCCTGATCCCACCCCTGACCCTGACCCCGATCCTGGCCCCTCCCCTGACTCCAAGCCCACCCCAACCTCGACCCCGTCCTTGACCCCATCCCTGACCTTGCCCCTGATCCTGACCCCTCCTCTGACTCCGTCCCCACCCCGACCTCAACCCTGCCCTGACCCCATCCCTGAGCTTGCCCCAGATCCTGCCCTGGCCCCCGGCCCTCGGTCCCTGGCCCCCGGCCCTCGGTCCCTGGCCCCCGGCCCTCGGTCCCTGGTCCCCGGCCCTGGCCCACATCCGTGTTAGCAATGAGGAGCTAAGGGCTGGATTGGTTGTTTCCTAATTAATTCAGGAACATTGCCATCACTCTTCTTGCTGCTGCCATCACGCGGCAAAGTTCATGAGGAGGATTACTGAGCAGGCCTGTACAGCACAGGTACAGGCCGTTCAGCCTTTCAAGCCCGTGCTGATCATGATGCCCTAACTAAATTTTAAAAAACCTTCTGCCCTTACTCGGACCATATCCCTCTATTCCCTCCCTATTCATATACCCATTGCTAATGTGCCTGCTTCCACCACCTCCTCTGACAACACATTCCAGGCAGCCAGCACTCTCTGCGTGAAAAACTCCCCCCCCCCGTACATCTCCCTTAAACTTTCTCCCTCTTACCTTGAACCTGTGCCCCCTTGGAACTGACCCTGGGAGAAAGCCTCTGACTATCCACCCTGTCTATGACTCTCATCATTTTGTAGACCTCGATCAAGCCTCCCCTCAGCCTCTGTCTTTCCAGTGAAGAAATGGTGGCATAATGGTAATGCCTTCGCCTAATATTCCAGAGACACAGGCTGGGGGCACAGGTTCAAATCCCAGCATGGCAGCTGGTGTCATTCAAGTTCAATTAATTTGCCTTTCTGAATAAGGGTTGTGACAAGTGGAATTGCTCAGGGATCAGTGCTGGGACCTTTGCTGTTTGTAATATATATAAATGATTTGGAGGAAAATGTAATTGGATTGATTAGTAAGTTTGCAGACAACACAAAAGTTGGTGGATTTGCAGATAGCAATGAGACCATCAGAGGATACAGCAGGATATAGATCAGTTGGAAGCTTGGGCAGAGAGATGGCAGATGGAGTTTTATCCAGACAAATGTGAAGTATTGCATTTTGGAAGGACTAACACAGAAAGGAAATATACAGTAAGAGTATTGATAGGCAAAGAGATCTGATGTATTGGTACACAGGTCATTGAAAGTGGTAACATAGGTGAAGAAAGTAGTCAAGAAGGCATTCTGCATGCTTGTCTTCATCAGCTGAGGCATTGAGTTTAAAAATTGACAAGTTATGTTGCAGCTTTATAGAACCACACTTGGAATATAGTGTTCAATTCTGGTCGCCACACTACCAGAAGGATGTGGAGGCTTTGGAGAAGGTACAGAAAAGATTTACCAGGATGTTGCCTGGTATGGAGGGCATTAGCTGTGAGGAGAATTTGGAGAAACTTGGTTTGTTCTCACTGGAACGACGGAGGTTGAGGGGAGACCTGATAGAAGTCTACAAGATTATGAGGGGCATGGACAGAGTGGATAGTCAGAAGCTTTTTCCCAGGGTGGAAGAGTCAATTACTAGTGGGCATAGGTTTAGGTGCGAGGGGCAAGGTTTAAAGGAGATGTACGAGGCAAGTTTTAATCAGAGGGTGATGGATGCCTGGAACTCGCTGCCGGGGGAGGTAGTGGAAGCAGATACAATAAAGAGTTTTAAGGGGCGTCTGGACAAATACACGAATAGGATGGGAGTAGAGGGATATGGTCCCTGTTAAAGTGATGAATGGGGTGCAGTTACCCTTTTCAATCGTGATCCAGAGATTCCTGACCTTTCAATGTGAGGAAGACAACTGAATCACTGAATGTTATTTAACTTTTCATTCTCACTAATTGGACATTTTAATCATGACTTGCCTGTCTTATACTCTAGCTTTATTCCTTTTAGTCTCCGCTTGGCTTGATAACGTTGCAAGTGCGAGGGGGGATGGGGTTAGCCTCTTGGCTTCTCCGTTGTAGTCCAGTGAACAGCACTGGACTACTCGGGTCTGTGCCAGAGTTACTATCCTCCCCCACTTTGCCTACTCCATCCTGGGGCAGCACGGTGGCACAGTGGTTCACACTTCCGCCTCACAGCGCCAGGGACCTGGGTTCAATTCCTGCTTCAAACCACTGTGGAGTTTGCACATTCTCCCCGTGTTTGTGTGCGTTTCCTCCGGGTGCTCTGGTTTCCTCAGGTGTGCAGGTTAGGTGGATTGGCCATGCTAAATTGCCCCTTAGGCTCCTGGGATGTGTAGATTAGAGGGAATAGAGCCTGGATTGTTGTTGGTGCAGTCTTGGTGGGCCAAACAGTCTCCTTCTGCACTGTAGAGATTCAATGATAACTTTTATCTAACTCTGACTGTGCGGAGAAAACTCAAACCTGTCTCAGTCCCTCCGATGAACTAATTCACTCACATTGTGCAAATTTACAATGGATCAATCTCCTTCCCAGTGACTTGCGTTGAATTTCTGATCCAACCTTTTAAATAAACATTTAGAATCAAATCCTCATCCTTCAGACTTAAACTATTCCCAAAATATTTTTACAAAACACTCTGTGCAGTGTCAACTTCTGCCAAAACTAATTATAGCTCCTTAAAAAAGGCTCTTGGTATGATGATTTGCCACATGGTTACAAATCAAGAGCCCAGATAATAATTGCATGGATGTAGCTAGGGGAAAGATCAGAACCGTGACTGGTCATATCCCCAGTTATGCAGATCCTGACCCAAGAGGAGCGTTTCCCAGGGGATTAATTATCTGTCTGTTTGGATTTATATCTGACCAAGCATTGGCTCACTTGCTGCGTTCTGGAATTGCTGTTCAAAGCATCCTCCTCTACAAAGCCTTACTTTGTAACAATCCCCCCCCACCAAGTCAATTTTAGTCATCTTCTCACTGCCTACCATTCCCAAAACGAGGACATTATATTGTTAATCACCGATTACATTTCAGCTGGAGAGTAGTGTTTGGGGAAGGATACTGAGGGGCGGAGAGGGTGCAGAGTTTTACTAGCGAGGCAGTAATAGAATCTACGGCACGAAGACAGGCCCTTCAGCCCAAAATGACCCATCTAAGCTGGTTTGGTTCATATCCCTCTGAACCTTTCCTATCCCTATATCTGTCCAAATACCTTTTAAATGTTGTCAATGTCCCTGCCTCAACCACGTCCTCCAGCAGCTCATTCCACATACATACCACCCTCTTGTAAAGAAAAGTTGCTCCTCAGGTTTCCATTAATTCTTTCCCCCCTTAAACCTATATCCTCTAGTTCTCGATTCCCCAACCCTGGGAAAAAGACTGAGTGCATTCACCCTATCCATGCCTCTCCTGATCTTATACACGATCATCCCTCAGTCTCCTACGCTCCAAAGAAAAAAGTCCTGGCAAGATCCTTGTAAATCTCCACTGCACTCTCTCCAGTTTAATAACATCTTTCCGACAGCAAGGCGACCAAAACTGAACACAACATTGGACTTTAGTTATGTGGACAGACTGGAGAAGCCGGGATTGTTCTCCTTAAAGCAGAGAAGGTGAAGAAGTGACTTAAAACATGGCGAATGAATGACTGAATCAGGCAATTATAGATGGGTAATACATGCTGGCCCAACCAAAGATGCCCGCATCCCATGAAAGAATTTGAAAAAAACACATCTTTATAATGCCTTTCTGTCACACTTTTATGCTTCGAAATCCACTCACCGGCCCAAACTGCAGAATTTTATAATGTTCTGCAGAATCGATTAGATTAAAGAATCCGACCTTTGGGAGCCTGCCAAGGCCTGATTGGCACAGGAAGGACCATTGAAAAGCTGGCTACTGAGGTACCACCTTGGGAGAAATTTGAGCTTATGCAAGGCCACCCCAGATGCAAAATTGGGCACCCTGGAGAAGAAAATTCTTAGATCACAGGAGTTCATCAGGATTAGACAGAAAATCAGAATCCAGGTTAATGAGTTTTTATACTTAGAAATCATAGACACCCTACAGTGCAGAAGGAGGCCATTCAGCCCATCATGTCTGCACCAATAACAATCCCACCCAGTCCCTATCCCCGAAATCTGACATATTTACCCTGCTAATCCCACTAACCCATTCATCCTGGGACACTAAGGGGCAATTTAGCATGGCCAATCTACTTAACCAGCACGTCTTTCAGACTGTGAGAGGAAACCAGAGCACCCGGCAGAAACCCATGCAGACACAGAGCGAACTCCACACAGATAGTCACCCAAGCTAGGAATTGAACCCAAGTCCCTGGAGCTGTGAGACAGCTATGCTAATGACTGGGCCACCATGCGACTCAATTTTTGTAACCCAACCTATTTACCCTGCTAATCCTCCTGACGCTAAGTGTCAATTTAGCATGGCCAATCAACCTAACCTGCACATCTTTCAGACTGTGGGAGGAAACCAGAGCACCCAGAGGAAATGCACGCAGATACATAGAACATAGAACATTACAGCGCAGAACAGGCGCTTCGGCCCACGATGTTGCGCCGACCAGTTACAAAAACAATGACCCACTAGCCTATACCAATCCCTTTTCGTCCATAAACCTATCCAGAGATCTCTTAAACGCCCCCAAACTAGACGCATTTACAACGGGGAGAATGTGCAAACTCCACACAGACTGTGACCTGAATTGAACCCAAGTCCCTGGCACTGTGAGGCAGCAGTGTTAACTGCTGTGCCACCATGCCACTTTGGTGAAATTGCTAATGAAATTACCCTAACACAAGGCATTGATGAATCCTTAGCCAGCCTTGAGCAATTAAAAGCCTTTGATAAGTATTTTAATCTTCAAGTTGTAGAGTATGCAGAGCTCCAAATGAGGAATAGAACAACCTCAAGAAAGCAACAAAGGGGTAAAAGACAATACCAAGCAAACCACATATGGGGGGGCTGATCATGTCAGCATATTGAAGTCCACAAATTGAAGGTTTATTTGGTAGCACGAGCTTTCAGAGCGCTGCCCCTTCATCAGGTGAGTGTCTTGGCAGGGAGATGAGGCGATGAAGAATCACAGCAGTTGATGGAATGCAGAATTAACAACGAAAATGATGAAATTATTGAATTCTGATCCAATCTGAGGAACATGAAAGGTGAGGTGTATGGTGTGGAAAGGACTTTAAAAATAGAGAAGGAGAATTTTAAGAAATAGATTGAGGAGCTAACAGATGAATTGAATGACTCTAGGGAGCATTCAGTGACCCTTGGAGGAAGGAACTGAACGCCCAGCGGAAGCTGTGAAGCTAGTGTAAGGATTCCATGGATAACTCTGAAAAAAGATGACTGAACCCACCAGAGTGGTTGCTGAGCTGAATGAAAAGAGTCATGAGCTTGAAAAAGATTTGGAAAACAAGTGGATTTAAAAAAAATTAGGGTAAAATTCTGAAACATGAGGAAATGAAGGTTCTGTTTTTGAAACGATTACTTCCAGCAAGATCGTGGCCAACTCCAAGGAAAAGCCAAGGTCCACTCTCTGGATGAACGGAGTGAACATTCCCTCTGGTGTTTCTTCAGAAGGAACTCTTCAAATGCAGACAATAAAAATATAACAAATCATACTCCAACTTATAAATCAAAGAGATTTCATTACTCCAAGCTTGGGGCCTCACCCTGGGCCAATCCAAGCTTCTCCACACTTCCCAACAGGTTCTTATTTATAATGAGTCACATCATTCTGTAATTAGTTCCATGGTTTATTGGGTCAGCTGAAGCTCATTACCGTTGGTCAAATTACATCCAAAACAAAGTTGTCACCGGTTACATTCTAACATCTGGAATGAATAGAACAAGCCTATAATATCCAAACAAAACAGGCAGGTTGTCAATAAGGAGATGTTCAACTCCGAGGAACACAGATTCGAATCAGATGAGTCAATCAAGTGCCTGAAACACAGAATAGAATGAAATCAACTCTGGACTAAGAAAAGCTTGTGCAAAATAACCACGCCAACCATTCCTGAAAACGTGGCAAGAATAAGATTTGGAATAGTGGTGAAGCCTCCAGACTACCTGAAGAAATATTGTATTTAAATATGTTTTAGGTAAAGACTGGGGTGTTCAGCATAGAAAGGATTAATGTGGGAATGGGGAACAGTATGATGTAGGGAGTCACATGGTAATGGGCTGAGTACAATGGAAGTCAACCAGAAATTAGATTGGAGACAATACTTACTCAGGGTTATTTCCTGGCGATAGTTATGTGGTACTGATAAACACTAATGTTCAACCAAAAGCCTCCAGATTATTTCCTGGCGATAGTTATGTGGTACTGATAAACACTAATGTTCAACCAAAAGCCTCCAGATTATGTGTGAGGCACAGAACAAAGCCTTTCAGCATAATATGCGACATTAAACATTTATACTTGCAGGGCAATGGGGAAAAAGCAGGAGAGTAGAACTAATTGGGTTGACTTTCAAAGAAATGGTACAGGCATGATGGGCCAAATGGCCTCATTTTGTGCTGTATATCTTTAATACACCAGTACGCTGCACTATAAACCTGATTCAAATCCTTGCCACTCCTGACATGGCGCTTATGATCTGTAATGTTTTGCAAATCCTTTGGACTCCCTGTTGACAGATTATTGATTACCTCCTGCAGTGCTCCAGGAACTGTGGCGGTGGGGTGAAGGTTCGAGATGTCCAGTGCATTGACACCAGGGACAGACGACACCTGCGACCTTTTCACTGCCAGTCCGTCCTCATCAAGCCCCCAACAAGCCTCGCCTGCAATTCCAAGCAATGTATGGACTGGTACATGTCTGCATGGGGAGAGGTAAGTCAACGGCAGAAAGGAAGACGGTAACATTTCTATTGCATATTTCACTGCCACCAGATAATCCAAAGCACAGTACAGGCAATAAAGTACTTATTTAGCCAATTTTTTAATGTTGGAAATATGGCAGCCAATTTGCACACAGCAAGGTCCCATGGTCAGTAAAATGACAATCATCAGACAATATATTTTGGTTACATTGGTAAGGTGGGAGGATGGGGGTTCCAGTTCAGAAGTTGTCATGATCTAATGGAATGATAGAACAGGTTGAAAGGCTGAATGGCCTTCTCCTATTCCTACTTCCCAGGAGGTACAGGCAAAAACTAAGTCTTACAATTTGAAACCAAAATGGCAGCACCCGAGGGTTATATTGAGATGAAATACGATCGATTCTTCTGAGGTCAGAGATAAGGTTCAGGCTTGAGGGCTGCTTTCTTTATCTGGCTATTTGCTTTGCTATTTCTTATGTGTTTCTTGAGATAGTTTTGCTCTTATCGGTTTACATAGTGCTCCAAAGCCTGTGATGGAGGAGTGCAAGAAAGGTTGGTCATGTGCCCAGAACATGGACGCTGTGATGAAATGTTACGACTGAACAGCACGAGGATGTGTAATGTCCACCCCTGTACCAAATGGATGAAAGGCTCGTGGGGACGGGTAAGTTCAGGAACTCACGTGGGTTGAAAGGAATTGAACTTACTGATGTTAATACTGACACACCCCTTGGGGCAGCCCCGTTAATTATTTTTCTGCATTTGTGGGACATGGGCGTCGCTGGCTGGCCAGCATTTATTGCCCATCCCTAGTTGCCCGAGGGCAGTTAAGGGTCAACCACATTGCTTGGCTTTGGTGTCACATGCAGGCCAGACCAGGTAAGGACAGCAGATTTCCTTCCCTAGAGGACATTAGTGAACCAGATAGGTTTTTCTGACAATTGACAATGGTTTCATGGTCATCAGTAGATTCTTAATTCCATATATTTTTTATTCAAATTCCACCGTGTGCCGTGGCAGGAATTGAACCTGGATCCCAGAACATTAACTGAGTTCCTGGATTAATAGTATAGCAATAATACCACTAGGCCACTCCTAATATTGACACATCCCCTGGGAACCTCTACTCTCTCCCCCTATAAATACTGACACACTTCCTGGGAGCCCCTGTAAATAGTGACACACTTCCTGGGAGCCCCTGTAAATACTGACACACTTCCTGGGAGCCCCTGTAAATACTGACATACTTCCTGGGAGCCCCTGTAAATACTGACACACTTCCTGGGACCCCCTGTAAATACTGACACACTTCCCGGGAGTCCCTGTAAATACTGACACACTTCCTGGGAGTCCCTGTAAATACTGACACACTTCCTGGGAGTCCCTGTAAATACTGACACACTTCCTGGGAGCCCCTGTAAATACTGACACACTTCCTGGGAGGGCTTTTCTTTGTCTCGTTAATGAAAGGGAGTCTAAATTGGCCTTTACCCTCTGATGTTGCTGTCTTACAACAGTGCACCGTCCGTTGTGGGGGAGGAATACAGCGACGTCTGGTAAAGTGCGTAAACACAGTGACAGGCCAGACAGAGGAGGACAGCAGTCGATGTGACCACGAGCCCTGGCCTGAGAACACACAGAAATGTAACCTGCAGGAGTGTGACACCAGCGAGCAGAGTGAGTCTTTCTGTAAAGGCAAAGGAATGTACATTTATATAGCACCTTGCACAACCTTGGGACCTCCCAGAGAAGTAATTTTGGAATGTTGTCAGTGTTGCTAAGTTGGAAAGCCGAATGGCCTCCTTCTGCACTCTCGGGATTCCAGGAATCTCAGCAAACTTCACAAGGAAAGAAGGTACAGAAACTGCCTCCACCCTAGTTGGGGGAAGATGTTTCATCATTCCTGTCAGCAGTTTGTTCATAATTATTTACTCTTTATTCTAATTTTCCAATATAAGTATTATAGATAAACAGCTAATCATAGATCCAAGGAGTAAGACTCCATTATATTGCTAATTAGTTATGGAGAGGAGAGGGAGAGCCAAACTAAACAGATTTTTAAAAATTATTTTCAAGCATGCTGTTGTAAGTTTCCCAGATCTTTGGCTGGTCCAATTTTATAAGTAACTTATGGTAAACTCTCTTTATGATGATCTCAGAAGGTTAGATCGTTCCACATTCATACCCAAGGAGGAATGTTCGCAACCTCATTCACACACACACAAACACAGGTACAGCGTGTGTATTCAGCTCGAGTATACAAAACAGGCGGGTAGGAAAGGATCCATCAAGCCAGCCAACACCTGCAGCATGGGTTACTGCCTATACAGAGTTTGCACGTTCTCCCCGTGTCTGCAAGGGTTTCCTCTGGGTGCTCCGGTTTCCTCCCACAGTCCAAACAGTTAGGTGGATTGGCCAGGCAAAATTGACCCTAGTTTAAGGGGGATTAGCAGGGTAAATATGTGAGGTTACGGGAATAGGGTGGGATTGTTGTCAGCGCAGGACTGATGGGCCAAATGGCCTCCTTCTGTACTGTAGATTCCATCTTGAAGGCTGTAGCATTGTGACCAAACAGTTCCCAGGATCCCCCTCCTCCATAGGGCCAATTAGGGACCCAATTAGGCATTTATTTTGGTTTACTTGTGTTACTTCATTGCCCCGACTTCCCCTTTAATAACCACTTTAAAAATCATTTACAGCTATTCAAAGATTCTTACTCTAAATTTAAACCTGGAAAGGACTTATCAGAACTTGTACCACGTGAATCCAATTCACTCGGTTTCCATCTCAATTTGGCATAGTCTCCTGCCTCCTCACGTGCCCTTTACTGACAATGCTGTTTGAAAGGCCTGTCTTTGTTAACACACTGTTTGATTTGATTTGATTTGATTTATTATTGTCACATGTATTAGTATACAGTGAAAAGTATTGTTCCTTGCTCGCTATACAGACAAAGCATACCGTTCATAGAGCAGGAAAGGAGCGAGTGCAGAATGTAGTGTCACAGTCATAGCCAGGGTGTAGAGAAAGATCAAATTAGTATGGAGTAGATCCATTCAAAAGTTTGATGGCAGCAGGGAAGAAGCTGTTCTTGAGTCAGTTGCTATGTGACCTCAGACTTTTGTATCTTTTCCCGATGGAAGAAGGTGGAAGGGAGTATGTACGCAGTGCGTGGGATCCTTAATTATGTTGGCTGCTTTTCCAAGGCAGTGGGAAATATAGATGGAGTCAATGGATTGGAGGCTAGTTTGTGTGATGGATTGGGCGACATTCATCACCTTTTGTAGTTCCTTGCGGTCTTGGGCAGAGCAGGAGCCATACCAAGCTGTGATACAACCAGAAAGAATGCTTTCTATGGTGCACCTTTAAAAGTTGTACAGTTGAGTTGATACCTAGTTTAGCTTCCTGCTACATTAATTAACATCATTTCAACCAGTTACTTTTAGGCAATAACAGACAACTGCTACTTCAGACAGTTCTCTACTAACAAGCTAGCTTCATTTACTTATGTCAGTTCTTTATTCTTACTCTGAAGTTAAACCTGAGAAGGACTTATGAGAATTTACCACGTGAACGTAATTCACTCTTTACAACATAGTCACCTATATCCTCGCATGCCCCTTCCCTGTGATTCTGTGACATGCTATCTATAAAGATATTGACCTTCCATCTGATGTAATCTCTGCCTGAGCCAGGAGTTGGTCCAGCTCCCTCTGGAAGGCAGATTCAGCACCCAGCACTCCAGCTGGTAACACATTGCAGAGACTCACTGCCCTCTGGGAAAGCACAAACTACCAATATCCTGTTCCTACTCTGGATTCCAGAGTTCTAACAGTGTCAGTAAGAGATCGCATCTGCCACGTGTGCACAGATTTTAATTGGTAGCAAATTTAATTTAAAGTCATTTCAAGAATTGGCCGTTCGGACCGTGAAGTTAGCGGGATGTCATTAATGTAGGCAAGTTCATCAGTTTGTTAGTGTGTGGCTTTGCTCTGACACTGTACAGAGCTATTTACACATTGACCGATAAATATTACAGGCAGTTCCACACACAGACTTCCCTTGGTATTTCTTAGTCCAGAGGGTCAGAATTGTCAAGACATTGTTCAGTAAATAATTATTTAAATAGGAATTAAATAAACAAGCTGTTGTCCATCCCATAAAAGATCCGTATCCAACCCCAGGAAATACTCTAGGTTATGCCCTGTCAGGAATAAATCATGATGTGGGTATGCCGGCGTTGGACTGGCGTAAACACAGTAAAAAGTCTGACAACACTAGGTTTTAGTCCAACCAATTTATTTGATAATACTCACAAGCTTCTGACGAAGAGGGAAACCTCGAAAGCTTGTGAGTATTATCAAATAAATCGGTTGGACTAAAACCTGGTGTTGTCAGACATTTTACTAGGAATAAATCAGACTGTGGAACATCTGTGAAAAGAATTAAATGTGAGCAGTCCACGAGCAGTCAGGAGGTTAGACCTGTCAGCACACAAACCGGGTAACTGACTGCAAAAGAGGCAATCAAATAACCCGAGTGTGGTCGTCTGACTCTCCTGTTCCTACGCTGCAGACAAATGGTTTCAATTTACTCACGATGGAGCAACAAGGAACAACAGAAGACAACTACAGGTCAGTGTGACAGGTCAACAAACTCGGTACGTCCAGAATGAAGCAATACAGCTGCAGCCTTGGAATGATAGCAGCAAGAGGCCAGGGTAGAATGCTGGAGGTGCAGGAGCTCAGTATTACTGGACCTCTTGCTATATCAAACAATTTGTATTTCTGCAGAGCAGAGAATCAGCGAGGAGACTTAGTAGAGGCCTTAAAATTCACAGAATTGAGTAAATAAAAGAGAAATTGAAACGAGATTGGCAAAAGAAGAAAATGTAACAAGGAGAAAAGCTTCATTATGCCCCAAGGAACAACCCTTTAGAACCAGGATAAGGAGAAATTTCTTCAACCAGAGGGTGGTGAATCTTCGCCACCGAAGGCTGTGGAGGTCAGGCCATTGAGTGTCTTTAAGACAGAGATAGATAGGATCTTGATTGGTAAGGGGATCACAGGTTACGGGGATGAGAAACACATCAGCCATGATTGAATGGCAGAGCAGATTCAATGGGCTGAATGGCCTAATTCTACTCCTATATCTTACAGTCTTATGCAGTTAGGATTTTGAATGCACTGCCAATAGGATGATGAACGCCAATTGATTAGTCACGTACAAAATGGAATTGGATAAATACTTGAAAATTGCTGGGTACAGGGTAAGTGCGGGGTTGTGGGGCTAATTGGGTTGCTCTTTAAAAAGACCAATGCAGATTTGATGGGCTGAATGGCCTCCTCCTGTGCTGCACTGTTCTGATGTAGGGCCTTTCTAAACCTTGGGCTATGATTTACTATCGAAGTGTAGGCTTTGTTATAGGGATGCACAGCGAGCTCCCACAAACAGCAGTGGGATAATATATTCTCAGCAACCTTCCATCTCTTGATGTAATGGTTTACAGCTTGGTGGTCATCTCTGTACAGCATCACCAGGTGAAGCTTGGAAGCCGAAATGGGAGTCTCTGCAGAAGCACGCTGTGGAGGTGCTGGATTCACTGGCCTCATCTGTCCAGCTGTAAAGCTCTGCGTTTATCTGGTTGAGAAAATGTAGCGGGCGATGAAAAGCAGACACGATTCAAGTTATTTAAGCTGGAGGCTGATTGTCTCAGACCCCGTATTGCAGAGAGGAATCACATATCCACATGGATTTTACAATCCTGTCTGCACACTATATTGGAGAATAACAAAACCCACTCTACATTACAGAGAAAAGCAGTCCCTGCCTGTATTATCGAGTGTAACAAATGGAATCATGTTACAAAAAATTTAGTTTTTTTTATTAGTGTCACACAAGTAGGCTTATATTAACACTGCAATGAAGTTACTGTGAAAATCCCCTAGTCATTACACGCCATTTGGGTACATGGAAAGAGAATTTAGCACGGGCAATGCAGCTAACCAGCACATCTTTTGGACTGTGGGAGGAAACCTCAGCACACATGAGGAGAACATGCAGACTTGGCACAGACAGTAAACCAAACCGGGAATTGAACCCAGGACCCTGGTGCTGTGAGGCAACTGTGCTAACCACTGTGCCACCTGTAAAATGAGATATGGGAATGAACTTCTAAGAGAAAAGCTGAAAAGTGGATGATTCCTTAACCCTGGCTGCTAAAGCTCACTCTCC
The DNA here is from genome assembly GCF_965287045.1 of Carcharhinus amblyrhynchos. NCBI lineage: Eukaryota > Metazoa > Chordata > Chondrichthyes > Carcharhiniformes > Carcharhinidae > Carcharhinus > Carcharhinus amblyrhynchos. The sequence goes on from NC_137351.1 coordinate 13,848,270, forward strand.
ACACTGTTCAGTCCATCTACTCCACATCCCTCACACCCTGCACACCCCTCACAATCCTCACACTCCTCATACATTCCACAGTCCTCATACACTCCACACTCCTCATACACTCCACACCCCTCACACCCCACACACCCCTCACTCTGCACACATCAGACTCAATGACCAGGCTCCAGATCTCAGGAAAGTACGGAGTTTGTGATGCCTGATTGTAAAATATTCAGTAACCATCTGAGGACTGAACGCACCCCTCAACCCATCAAAGTGACGGGGCCATTGGGCTGAGTTACTGCTTGGATGGATTGAGAAGGAGTCGCCTCAAGTGGCTGTTTGATTAGAGCCAACCTGCAGTTTGAAGTGTCTGTGGATAATGTGATAGGAAAGACCAAGCAAACTCTTTATCATCTCTCCAGTGCTCCCTATCTTAAAGCAGCTTAGCGGAGAGAGGCCAAACTTGTCCTTCTCAGTGTCACAAACAGGTTGACAATGGACAGATGAAAACCCAAGGGTCATGACCTTACTAAATAAGGGATTTGAGTTGAAACCTTGGATTTTCTGAGCTGCATCTTTGTTTTTTAATATAGTTTGGGATGTGGGCATTGCTGGCAAGGCCAGCATTTGTCCCCCATCCCTAATTGCCCTTGAACTGAATGCCTCATTAGGCTATTTTAAAGGGTGTTTAAGAATCAACCACGTTGCTGCAGGTCTGGAGTCACGTGTAGGCCAGACTGTGTAAGGACAGCAGATTTCCTTCCCTAAAGGGGCATTAATGAACCAAATCATAGAATCGCTACACTGCAGAAGGAGGCCATTCAGCCCATTGGGTCTGCACTGATTCTCCATGACCATAACCAGGCCCTTTCCCCCACCCTATCCCCATATCCCCACATATTTACCGTGGCTAATCAATCTAACCAACACATCTTTGGACAGTAAGGAGCAACTTAGCATGGATAATCCACCGAACCTGCATGTATTTGGAGTGTGGGAGGAAACCAGAGCACCTGGAGGAAACCCACGTGGACACAGGTAGCACGTGCAAACTCCACACAATTACCCAAAGCCAGAATCCCTGGTGCTGAAAGGCAGCAGTGCTAACTACTGTGGGTTATCACAGTCATGGTTTTGCCGAGACTATATTCCCGATTTTATTCATTGAATTTAAATTCCACCAGCTGTCGTGGGTGGGATTTGAACCCATGTCCCCAGAGCAGTAGCCTGGGACTCTGGTTACTAGTTCAACGACATTACCACTACTCCACTGTCTGTGCTAATAAAAACAAATATAAATTTTGCATTGCTCTAGCACCTGTCATAAGATATTCCAAAGCGCTTTCCAGCCAATAAAGTACTTTTGAAGTGTAGTCACCGTTGTAAAGTAGGAAACATGGCAGCTGATGTGTTCACAGCAAAATCTCACAAACAGCAGTGTGATAACAATCCAATCATCTGTTTTCGTGACGTCAACTGAGGGATAAATATTGTCCAGAATTAGGAAAGGGGGAGGGAGGAGGGAAAGAAAGCCATCGAGACATGAAGGGTCATCGAGACTTGAAATGTTCGCTCTATTCTCTCCCCACAGATGTTCAGACCTACTGAGACTTTCCAGTACTCTCTGTTTTTGTTGTGTGAGAGAAAGCTTTGCCCTTCTTCAGAACTCAGATAAGACCTCCCATGGGGGTTGGAGGGACCTCTGTTTGACACTGAGACATCTTTGAAAGAGTAATGTCCAATTTCAATTCTTCAGGAAAGATTGGAATGATTTTGGTCGCAAGGATGCAACTTGCTGTTCAAGTTTAAAAGAGCAAAGATTGAGGACAGCTAAGTAACTACATTACAATTTCAGTTGTTGCTGAAAATATGCATTATATAAGCCTAAACTCTCTGGAATTCAGAAGAATGAGGGGAGATCAAATTGAGGTATACAAGATGATAAAAGATAAGGTAGATGTGGAGCGGATGCTTCCTCTTGTGGGATATTCTAGGACGAGAGGTCATAGCCTAAGGATAACAGTTAGCAAATTTAAGACAGAGTTGAGCAGAAATTACTTCTCCCAAAGGGTTGTGAATCTGTGGAATTCGCTACCCCAACTTGCAGTGGACGCTGGGACAGTGAATAAATTTAAGAAGGAGTTAGACAGATTTTTAATTGGTAATGGGTTGATGGGTTATGGGGAGAAGGCAGGAAAATGAGGACAACGAGCGTATCAGCCATGATCATAGAACCCTATAGCGCAGAAAGAGGCCCTTCAGCCCATCGAGTCTGCACCAACCGCAACCCCACCCAGGCCCTACCCCCATATCCCTACATATTTTACCCACTAATCCCTCTAACCTATGCATCTCAGGACAATGAGGGGCAATTTTAGCATGACCAATTAACCTAACCCTCACATCTTTGGACTGTGGGAGGAAACCGGAGCACCTGGAGGAAACCCACACAGACACAAGGAGAATGTGCAAACTGCACAGACAGTGACCCAAGCCAGGAATCGAACCCAGGTCCCAGGAGCTGTGAAGCAGCAGTGCTAACCCACTGAGCTACCATGCCGCTCTTGATGGGCCGAATGGCCTAATTCTGCTCCTATATCTTTTGAACTTTTGAACTTGTGTTGAGTAAATATAGAGCAATGAATGTAATTGATTAAGGAGCAGGAGTTGACCATTCAGCCCCTTGAGCCCCTGCTGTCATCCAACAATCATGGCTGATCTGATTATAGCTTTAACTTCACATTCCTGCCAGCGCTCCATAACCCTCAAATCCCTTTCAGATCCAAATTCTGTCTGTCTCAGTCTGCAGTATATTCACTGGCCTGCTCACTCTCGCGTTGCAAATCCTATAGACCCTCCAAGGGAAGAAATTCGCCACCATACGCCAACAGAAATGGATAGATTTCTGTTTCAGCGACGGTCGAAAGATAGGCTTGTGCTAGAAGGTTGGAACTGAGCCTTAAATAAGAGTATTGTGAGTGGTGCTAATCCATTCCTCGTGTCCTGTAAAAGCTCCCTGGCTTTCTCCTGCTGCCAACACTCTGCAAACATGATGCTATCGGAAGTGGAATGAGATAAACAAGGCAATCTCCCTTCAGAAAGAATCCTGCATAAAAAGATAGACGGTTCACTTGTGGCTGCGGGGGCAATGCACAGATTTTCATGTTTTCATTTCGAGCTTTGGAAGGATAAGGGTGAATGAGCCTTTGGGCCATTAGCTACCTGTGCCATTTGTTGTCCTTAATGCAGCTAATTATCAGGAACTATTTACACACCACACTGCATTGTCCCAGAAAGACAGCTCCCAGCACTTTCAGTAAAGCTTTAATTGGCAAGAAAATTACCCAAAATGATGTTTGGCCATGGATTTGGCCAGCTGTTGTATAATTTGAGATGATTTAGTAACTTATTGTGTGGCAAACAAGCCATGTAATAGATTGACTGATTTACCAAAAGGAGCTGTAACTGAAAGATTTCTCGTCATGTGTGGTTTAACTCTGTTTATTGATAAAGTAACATTTTCTTGCACGTCCTTTGGCAGCAATCAGAAGGGAGAGCAGAATTCTTCTGAGTTTTTTGCTGTTTTCTGCTGTCCCAGCCCATCTGCTGCTGAAACCTTCATTATTGCTTTTATTATCACTAAATTCAGTTTCTGCAGGCCAGTCTCCTACCTTCATCTTGAGCTCATCCAAACCTCTACTGCCCTAACTCTCCCCATCACCCCAGTGCTCACTGACCAAAACCTAAACTCGCTCTTTGATCTTTAGATCCATCGCCGTGTTTTCAAATCTCTCATCACCTCGCCCCTCCCTATCTCTATAACCTCCTCCAGTTCTGAACCCTCCGAGTAAGCTGGGCTTCTCGAATTCTGGCCTTTTGGATATCCCCTGATTTTAACCACCCCACCATTGGCTGCAGTACCTCCAGTTTCCTGATCTCTAAGCTCAGGAATTCATCGATTCAGAGAATTCCTGGAGTGCAGCAAGAAGCCATTTGGCCCATTATGTCTGCACAGACTCTCTGATAGAGCATCTTTACAGGCCCTCACCTCTGTAACCCCACATATGTACCCTGCAAATCCTCCTAACCTATGCATCTTTGGACAGTAAGGGGCAATTTAACATGGCCAATCCACCTACCCTGCGCATCTTTGCACTGTGGGAGGAAATCGGAGCAGCCGGAAGAAACCCATGCAGATACGGGGAGAACATGCAAACTCCACGCAGTCACCAGAAGCCGGAATTGAACCTAAGTCCCTGGCGCTGTGAGGCAGCAGTGCTAACCACTGTGCCACCCCTCACTCATCTCTTTGCCTCTATCTTGATTTCCATCGTAAAGGTGATCCTTGAAATCTACCTCTTTGACAATGTTGTTAGGCAGCAGCGGACTGCAGCTTCCTGGCAGATGTTTGGAACACTTCTGTAAAGTGCCTTGGGACGTTGTACTCTGTAAACAGACTACATTGTTGTTTAAATCGGATCTGTTAAAGGAAGGAAGATGTGAGATAATGAAGTGTCTCATTGGTGATGAGATTAAACGTTGAAATCTAATGTTTTAAAAGCAATGTCACACTTCAGAGAGCTGTGCATGTGATTTGATCTAAATTGGATCAATTTGATTCTGAAATGGTAACAGTTACACACACACAGCTACTGCACCTCTCCAATCAGATCATAGAACTCCTACAACACAGAAGGAGGCCATTCTGCCCATCAGATCTGTCCCAACCACAATCCCACCCAGGCCTCATCCCCACAATCCCATTTACTCTGCTAATCTCCCTGAGACTGGGGTCAATTCATCATGGCCAATCCACTAACCTGCACATCTTTGGACTGAGGGAGGAAAACCAGAGCACCTGGAGGAAACCCATGCAGATACAGGGAGAATGTGCAAACCACACAGACAGGGACCCGAGGCTGGCATTGAACTTGGGACCCTGGTGCTGTGAGGCAGCGATGCTAGCCACTGTGCCACCATGCCACACTGTGACTCAAAAGTGTAACATTTGAATGTTTGTATGTAATGAAATTTGGCTAATTATTGAACAGTACAGTACTCAGTAACAGTATAGTAATTGGGAGATCTTTGAGAAATGGTCAAGGGCTTGTTAGTCCAAACCAATCTTCAAATGTTCTATATGTGAATATATATTATCTTTCAAAGTGAGTACAATACGAGGAAGCACATAACTTAAAAAAGGCCATTTGGCCCCTCAAGCCCACTGTGTCTCCAGATCATGTTCGAAGCAATGGGATTGGGTCAGGAGCTTGTCTTACACTTTAAATTACACAAAATATATAGAGGCAGCTGATTTGGCCCAACCAGTCCCTGTTAGTCTTTATTCTCCAGCCTCCCATCTTTCCCCCTTACACCCTATCAACATAACTCTCTATTCCATTCTCTCTCGTGTGTAAGTAACTCCCCTTAAATACACCTATAGTATTCCCCTCAACTATGTAACGTGACAGCACATTTTACATTTTTACTGCTCTCTGGGTAAAGAAGTTTTGTCTGAATTCCCTATTTGATTTCTTGGGGACTATCATATGTTGATGGCCTCCAGCTTTGCTCTGCCCAAAAGTGGAAACATTCTCTCTTAAAGGTCTCAATTTTAATGTGTAAGTGAGGCTTAGTTACAAACTTACCCTCTGTCCTATCAAAACCTCCCATTATTTGAAAGACCTCTATTAGCTTGCCCTGTGCCTTATTATGCCCTATGTGGCACGGTGGTACAGTGGTTCGCACTGCTGCTTCACAGTGCCAGGGATCTGGGTTCAATTCCCGGCTTGGTTGCACTTTCTCCCCATATCTGCGCGGGTTTCTCCGGGTGCTCCGGTTTCCTCCCACAGTCTAAAAGACGTGCAGTTTAGGTGCATTGACCCGAACAGGTGCCAGATTGTGGTGACTAGGGCAATTTTATAGCAACTGCATTGCAGTGTTAATGTAAGCCTTACTTGTGACTAATAAATTCGGATTGTGGGAGGAAACCGGAGCACCCAGAGGAAACTCATGCAGGCACGGGGACAACACGCAGACTCCACACAGACAGTGACCCGAGCCGGGAATCGAACCCAGGTGCTGTGAGGCAGCAGTGCAAATCACTGTGCCACGCAATGGAAGTGAGTGAAAGCATTCAATTGCGAGGTTAAATATATCTGATGTCCGGCCAGTATTTTCATGATGGTGGCAGAGAAGGAACTAATTGCTTCTGATGTCTGAGACTGTGGAGGTACATCGGAGTTTAATCCACTCACTGCTGGCTGTCTGAGTGGTCCAGGAGCCTTTTGCAACAAGAATGTAAAGAAGAGTGAGATACTGTGAGAACAGGGATCACACTGTGTCATCTGAAGCCTTAACAACAAGATCATTCCAATAGAGCTCACTCGGGTAAACTGGAGATGGGGGGGGGGGGCGCGGTTGCAGGGAAGGGGAGTGGAATATCTTAAATTGCCTTAAACTTAATTGAGTTAGAAGCTGTGTGTTGGAAGGAAAGTTGGGGAATGGCCAATGCAAGTTATTGGAAAATGGCTTTAGTTTTAGCTTTCTTGTTTTATTATTTGGCTGCTGTGACCTTTCCAACACAGATGACATTGTTTATTTATGGTAATCAGCAGTAGGAGAGAAAGCAAAAATAAGCGGGCCTTGTACTCTGAGGCCATGCCAGCCAGCGCGGACAGGTCCTGGAAACGTTACCAGGAGGTGATTACCCCACATTGTGGGTGAGGACCCCTCTCAGGCACGTTGGCAGCTGTTTCATCTGCTGATGTTTGAAGTCTTTCCAATTTGAGGCCTTTCCAATTTGACCAATGCTTTCAATTACCCAGCAGACCCTTCCCTCCCTCCCTCCCTCCCTCCCTCCCACTCTCCCGAGTCTCCCCTCCTCCACTGGAGTTGCCATCCCCCCAGGTCTGTCCCGGAGGCACCAATAACTAAAGATTAATCCGAGTTACTGTGCAGGCAAAAAGTCTCCGGGAAGAATCGTAACGGCATCAAATTGAAATTATACGCAGTATTTCCAGTTTCTGTTCAGACTTTTCTTCGTTATAACAGATACTGACAATGAGGGGATAAAAGGGTCTTTGACTGGCTGAAGCAGAATGTCATGTGACCAAGCCTCCAGGAATAGGGCCACACTGAGTTGGCAACCCCCTTCCTCTCTGCCAAAATATCTGCTCCCCTCTGCTGGAATGATCGAGTTTATATATTTTAAATAAGCGCCAAAAACTAAGTGAAAGAATTGACCCCAAATACAGGAATGAAATGACTGGTCTGGCAGCAAAATGATATTATTTTATTCTGATGGAGATGTTTGAGACTCAGTGGGAATAGCAGGAAATCAGTGAGGTTCGCAACACAGAAAGAGGCCACTCAGACAGCAGTCATCAATTTTCCAGCCCCGCTCGCCCCAAAAGCGGACAATCCCGCCTAACATCAACAGACTTTGCATGGTCCACTCCCACATCCCCTCCCATGCCTGCTATAAGTCCCGTGACGGATGGGATGGGAAAATTATCCCCATGATTCTGTTCGCCCTTTCAGGTTTTTTTTTGTTTTATGGGAAGTGGGCAACCCCGGCTGGCTCAGCATTTAGTGCCCATCCCTAATTGCCTTTGAGCAGGTGGTGGCGAGTTGCCTTCTTCAACTGCTACAGTCCATATGCTGTAGGTACACCCACATTGCTAATAGGGAGGGAGTTCCAGGATTTTGACCCAGTACCAGTGAAGGGACGGTTTACATATTTCCAAATCAGGATGTTGTGTGACTTGGGGAAGTACCTGCAAGGAGTGGCGTTCCCATGCATCCGCTGCCCTTGTCCTTCTAGGCAGTAGAGGTTGCAGATTTGGAAGGTGGCGTCTTGGTGAGCTGCTGCAGGGCATTATAGGTGGTACACAAGGCTGCCACTGTGCATCAGTGGCTAAGGGAATGAATATTGAAGAAGATGGATGGGTTACCTATCAAGCAAGCTGCTTTGTCCTGGATGATGTTGAGATTTTTGAGTGTTGGAGTTGCACCCATCCAGGCAAGTGGAGATTATTCCATCACACTCCTGACTGCTGCCTTGTAAATGGTGGACAGGTTTTGGGAAGTCAGGATGTGACTTCCTCTGCACAGAATTCCCAGCCTCTGACCTGCTCTTCCACCAATGATTCTTCTATGGCTTGTCCAGTTCTGTTTCTGGTCAATCATCCAGCCAAGCCACTCTTGTTGTGGCTTGAGTGGTATTGAAGCCCCCAGCCAGAGGACATTCTGTGTCCTTGTCACTCTCAGTGCTTCCTCCAAGTGGTGTTCAACATGGAGAAGTACTGATTCATCAAATGAAGGAGGGTAATAAGTGGTAACCAGCAGGAGGTTTCCTTGTCCGTGTTTGACATGATGCCATGAGCCTTCTTGGGGTCCTGAGTCAATGTTGAGGATTCCCAGGGTGACTCCCTCCTGACTGTATACCACTGTGCCACCCCCTATGCTGGGTCTGTCCTGCTGATGGGACAGACCTAGGGGTGGTGGTGTCTGGGACATTATGATACCATGAGTATGACTGTGTCAGCTTTGACTAAGGCTATGAGACGGCTCTCCCAATTTTTGCACAAGCCCCCAGTCCTTTTTAGTCAATATTTCCCAATCGATCACTATTTAGATAATACTCAACCATTCTGTTTCTCCACCCAAAGTAGGTAACTTCATACTTATCCACATTATACTGCATCGGCCACTCATTCAACCTGTCTAAATCACCTTGAAAACTCTTAACATCCTTCTCACCACTCACATTTCCAACAAGTTTTGTGTCACCAGCAAACTTGGAAATATTACATTTGGTTCCCTTATCCAAATCATTGATGTATATTGTGAATAACTGGGGCCCAAGCACTGATCCCTGTGGCACTCCTCCAGTCACTGCCTGCTAGTTCAAAAAATATCCATTTATTCTTACTCTCTAGTTTCCTGTCTGCTAACCAGTGCTCAATCCATGCCAATATATCACCCCCAATCTTATATGCTCTAATTTTGCACACTAACCTCTTATGTGGGACTTTATCAATAGTTTTCTGAAAATCCAAATACACCACATCCACTCTTAAAAATCATAGCAATCCTACAGTACAGAAAGAGGCCATTCAGCCCATCATGTCTGCACCGCCCACAGTCCCACCCAGTCCCTACTCCCACATCCCTATATATTTTACCCACTAGTCCCTCTAACCTACACATCTCAGGATACTAAGGGGCAATTTTATTAGCATGGCCAATCAACCTAACCTGCACACCTTTGGACCGTGGGAGGAAACCAGAGTACCCGGAGGAAACACACACAGACACGAGGAGAATGTGCAAACTCCACACAGACAGTGACCCGAGCCGGGAATCGAACCCACATCCCTGAAGCTGTGAAGCAGCAGTGCTAACCACTGCGCTACCGTGCCGCCCTTAACTATTCTACTAGTTACTTTCTCAAAAAACTCCAGTGAGTTTATCAAATACAATTTCCCTTTCATAAATCTATGTTAATTTTGCCTGTTCCTGCTGATATTTTCTGAGTGTTCTGTTATCATATCCTTTATAATAAACTCTACTATTTTCCCTACCACTGATGTTAGGCTAACCGGTCTGTAATTTCCTGTTTCCTCCTTCCTTTTTTAAATAGTGGTGTTATGTTTGCCACCTTCCAATCCGCCAGGACTGTTCCGGAATCTACAAAATTTTGCAAGATGACAAACAATTCATCCACTATTTCCACGGCCATTTCCTTTAGTACCCTGGGATGTAAGTTATCAGGTCCTGGGAATGTATCAGCTTTCAGTCCTATTAATCTCTCCAACATATTTTTCTAGTAATACTAATTTCTTTCAATTCCTCCTTCTCACTAATCCCCGGTTCCTTAGCACTTCTGGGAAGTTACTTTTGTCTTTCTCCATGAAGGCAGAACTACTGTACTTGTTTAATTGTTCTGCCACTCCCTTGTTCTCTATTATAAATTTTCCTGTTTTGGATCGTAAGGGACCTACATTTGTCTTCACTAATCTTGTTCTTTTAATGTATTTATGTAGCTTTTAACAGTCCATTTTTATTTTACTTACAAGTTTACTCTTGTATTCTGTTTTTCCCCTCTTGGTCAATCTCTGAGTCTTCCTTTGCGGAATTCTGAACTGCTCCCAATCCTCACATTTGCTACTTTTTCGAGCAACTTTATATGATTCCCCTTTGGATCTAATACTATCCCGAATACTTTTTGTCAGCAGTGTTTGGGCCACTTATCCTAAAGTGTTTTTGCGCCAGAATGTGAGGAACGTTTACAGCTGCTGCAGATGGCAGAAGTGGGCAGGGGAAAATAAAAAATAAAATCCTACTGCTTATTACACTTTAAACATGCAACAAAAATATGCAAAGGGAGGAGAGAAGGCCCATGAAGTTTGCAAAACCCTCCCTGCTCTTGTGGAATTTATTTTGAATGACAGAAAACAAGTTGGATGAAACTGGCCCTCCCCCTCCTCCCCGTCGCCCCAGTAACAGTTCACAGCAAGCTTCAGATCCGCTTTGTCTTCAGATTATTGAAGCTGTCAGAAAGGTTTGTAAATGCAGAGAGGAATTCCACTTTCCCTGCCACATGAGCCGGCGTTAGATTTCCCTGTGGGATTCCTTTTAAGCGTGAAGATTATCCAGGCGTCACTTGGCTCTCCATCTCACTGCCCCCAAACCCCCGACTCCCGAGACGCTCTGGGTTCATAAAGCAGAAAACAGTTGTACTTTGAATTTGAATTGTTAAATCAGCCTGGGATCTGTTAATGCAATCTCACAGCAGTCTAGAGCAGCACAGAAGTCAAGACTGAAATGTACACTTAAAAGCAACGGACAGAAGTATTATTACGTCATTCCATATTTCCCGTTTCTTTTCCTGAAGTGTGCAGTTGTGCTGGGGTTTCCGCCAATTCTCCAACCCCATTGGACGTGAGCCAAAAGAATAGTGGCAGAGCACAAAGAAAAGGAGATATGTTCTCCCTCTGTCCGACCTCAAAAAACTTAACTCTAATGTCTCAAACAAGTTCTTGTTTGTGTCGTCTTGAGCAGAGACACCTGGGCCAGGATTTGGTGTTTTGGGGCAGGATCCAAGAGTTAGAGTCAGATGGGAGTCCCAGCCCCACATTGTGCAAGGAGCAGTCACACAGCAGGGATTTCCCCTGAATTGGCCAATTAGTGTCCAGGGGGCATACTTACCATCCAGTTAAGGACAGTGGGCGGGCAAGCTCTGGAAGCTAGAAAGCAATAGGAGACCCTGCAGTACAGAAGGAGCTTCAGCCTGACATTGTTGGTCAGAGAGTGAGAGGGCACCTCCACCTTGAGGCACCCTCTCCGCAACTTTAACATTTTGTCGTGAAATATGGTCGCAGATGTTGGAGCATCATTTTGGAAGGGAAGCCCCTCCACAGGGCAACCTGTGGCTGTGTCAGTCACCACATAGCTGGAGAGGGTCTCAGAGACCACCTGCTTCCAGTGAGTTATCCAACTATGGGAGCCATCGTCTGGATTTTCACCCAAACCTATTCATGACCCATTCCAATGAGGGTCACTGGTTAAGTGGTTCCCCAAACCACACCCACCCACACCCAGAGTTTGCACATTCAGAAGGTGTTTTGCATAATTGCCATGACCTGGAATGAGGTTAAGTAAATGTCGGGAGACACATCCCACTCCAGTGAGCTATCCATTCTTCCTATCTGTTTGTGCTGTGGGTTAAACTAACCAAACTGTCTATTGTGGTAATAGGAGAAACATCTGGACCCCACACTTGGCCATTTTCACATTAACTACTTCATACAGTGCGGAGAAATTTATGGAGTCAAATTCCATTGCAGATCTTGAGATCCCGTGTGAGATTACATGGACAACAAATTAATACTGAGAGGTTATGTAAATTTGTGACCTTTTGTGCAAAGGTCATTGTGGTTCAACCGCAGAAGTGAAAGCCTTTGACTTTGGTTAACTCCAGACATTCTTCCAAGGTCACCACTCTCCTCTCCAGATGACCTTAAATGGGAATGTAAAAGGGATGGTGTCTTACTGCATCTGTACAAATCCCTGGTTAGACCACATCTGGAGCTCTTTGTATTGTTCCTGGACATCAAGCCTTAGAAAGGATTTCTTAGAAAGGATTTCAAAGGGTGTAGAGCAGATTTACCAGAAGGGTTCCAAGGCGCCAAGGGTTAAATTCTGAAGCGGGATTAAGTAATCCAGTTCCCAGAATGTAGATGGTTGCGGTGAGACTTGATTGAAGGTTTTAGAATTTTGAGGTAAATTATAGATTAGCTCAAGAAGAACTTTCTCCATTGGTGGAGGAAACTAAACTGAGGGGACATTACCTTAAAATCAGGGCTTGTGCAATCGGGGGAGAAGTTAGGAAACTTTAGACAAAGGGTGACAGAAATGTGAAATTCTCTCCTGCAAAAGATAGGAGCGGTCAGAGGTAAATTTTTAATTTAAAATCTGAGATTGGTAGATTTTTCCTGGATGAAGGTATTGAAAGATGTGAAGCAAGATGGCGGATGAAGTCAGGGTGAAGGATGCAGATCAGCCATTTTTAAACATTTGTTCAGGGGATGTGAGAATTGCTGGCTGGGCCAGCACTTATTGCCCATCCCTAATTACCTTTGAACTGAGTGGCTTGCAGGGCCATTTCAGAGGGCATTTAAGAGTCAGCCACATTGCTGTGGCTCTGGAGTCACATGTCAGCCAGACCAGGTAAGGTTTCCTTCCCTAAGGGACATTAGTGAACCAGAGGGGTTTTTACTACAATCAACAATGGTTTAATGGTCATCATTAGACTTTTAATTCCAGAATTTTATTGAATTCAGATTTTCGCCATCTGTCGTAGTGGGATTTGAACCCAAGTCCCCAGAGAATTAAACTGTCTTTGGATTACTAGTCCAGTAACAATATTACTACATCTCTGCTGAAAAGTATTTATTACCCAGATATATTTGCCCTTGCAAAGGTGGTGCTAGGAGTCCACCTGGAGCAAGTACACTCACGCAAAGTGCTATTTGGGGGACAGTTCCAAGATCTCGGATGGCACAGGGGTTAGCACTGCTGCCTCACAGTGCCAGGGATCCGGGTTTAATTCCAGCCTCGGGTCACTGTCTGTGCAGAGTCTGCATGTTCTTCCCATGTCTGCATGGGTTTCCTCCAGGTGCTCCAGCTTCCTCCCACAGTCCAAAGGTGTGCAGGTTAGGTGGATGGGCCGTGCTAAATTGACCCTAATTCCAGGAGGATTAGCAGGGTAAATGTATAGAGTTACAGGAATAGAGCCTGGGTAGGATTGAGCTTGGCACAGATTCGACAGGCCAAATGACCTCCTTCTGTACTGTAGGGATTCTATGATCATGAGATAACCATGGTCTCAAAGATGGCAGGACAGTCTTGAGGGTCTGAGTGGCCTCCTCCTGTTTCAATCTAAGAAGTTAAACTTGGGGAAACAAGTCCTGGTGAACAGTTTGTTGAGTAGATTATTGGACAGGTGAAATGATGAAACATGGGATGGGCACGACAGACTGGCCAATGAGGAATCTGTTTTGGTATAAACAACAGCAGCTTATACAACACTTGTAATGTAGCCCAAGGTATTTGAGTGGAGTGTCATCAAACATACATAAGCATTGAACCTGGAAATATTAGGACAGGTGATCAAAAGTTTGGTCAAACAGAACGTTTTAAAGAGAGACTGAAAGAAGGAGGAAAGGGTGGAGAGGTTTCGGGAGGGAATTCCAGAAATTAGGACGCAGTCAATGAAGTGGTGGAGTGATAGAAATCAGGATGCTCAAGAGGCCAGAATTGGAGGAGTGTAGAGATATCTGAGGGTTGTGAAGTCTGAAGGGATTACAGGATTTGGTGGATGAGGCCACGGAAATATCTGAAAACAAAAATCAATTTTAAAATGAAGGCATTGGAGATCTGGGATGCAAGGTGGCTCTGCACGTACAGGGGTGATATGTGAACAGACTTGGTGCGAATTAGGACAAGGACTGCAGAGTTTTGGGGAACTCAGGTTTAAGTGAGGTGGAAGGTCAGGTAGGAGAGCATTGATTTATAAGTTTAAAAAAAGGCATGACCATGGTTTCTGGAGTGAATGGGTGGCACAGTGGTTAGCAGTGCTGCCACCACAAGGGGTTTGATTCCTGGCTTAGGTCACTGTCTATGTGGGGTCTGCATGTTTTCCCCATGCCTGCGTGGGTTTCTTCTGGGTGCTCCGGTTTCCTCCCACAGTCTGAAAGACATGCTGGTTAGGTGTATTGGCCATGCTAAATTCTCCCTCATTGTTCCCAAACAGGTGCTGGAGTGTGGTAACCAAGGATTTCCACAGTAACTTCATTGCAACTTCAAACTTCTGAGCTGAGGCAGTGCCACATTGATCAATGTTACAGTGGAAATATGCAATATCTGTTTCTCTCCAGCCAACTGGTAAAGAATCATAGAATCCCTACAATGCAAAACGAGGCCATTTGGCCCATCAAGTCTGCACAGATCACTATCCCACCCAGGTCCTATCCCCGTAACCTCATTTGTCCCGCTAGTCGTCCTGACACTAAGGGGCAATTTAGCACGGCCAATCAACCTTACTGTGGACTATCAGAGACTGGAAAGTGAGATTCAGAGCAGGAAGCAATTTTCCCACAGGCTGTTTGAGAGTATCACGTGCAATGAGTCTCAGTGACATGACATATATGTGAACTTGGAGCTGATCTGTGACCGAAATGGCAAAACGAGCTTAACTAGGATTATGAAAATTTACTTGAATTTGTTCCACATTTTGGATTTAATTTACATGAAATTACTTTCGGAAAATAATTCTGAGTGAGACTGAATCTTTTTGCTTGAGAGTGGCACGGGGAACAGCAGCACAGCCTTCATTCATTACATCTGCTACTCCATGTTTACAAGTCACAGGTGGGAACAAAGAGCGCTGAGGAGCAAGCTTGAAATGTCAATAAACAAGAGAAAAATAAAAAGATTACATGAAGAACAGAGGAGTCAGCCATCTGAATCTTTGAGCCTGTCCTACTATTCAATAGGTCAACGCTGATCCCCTGCCTCAATTCTACTTTCCTACCCTGTCCTTAAACCCCTTAATTTGACTTGGTGTCTAAAATACTATTCCTCTCCGTCTTGGATATAATCAGTGATTGAACATTCACTGCTATTCCCAGAAAGAAAGTAAAATAAAAGTTTATTTTATTAGTGTCACAAGTAGGCTTACTGCAATGAAGTTACTATGAAATTCCCCTAGTCGCCACACATTTAAGCGATATGTAATACCAGAGGCAGGTTAGGAGATGAATAGCCACAGTCAGGTAGATTGTAAATAGTATGGGGGCTCTCACACTGCCTTGTTTAACACCAGCCTAGACTTTGAAGGCATCTGTTTCAGATCTCGAACACAGGACTGTTGCAGGCGGATTGTTAGGAAGCAGTTTCAGGATTGTGATGAAGTTTCTTGAACATCCAAATCTCTGGAGCACTATCCACAAAGTTTCATGATTTACTGAGGTCAAGTGCTCTGGTCAGGCCAACGAAGACAGTGAAGATTTCTTGGTGTTGTTCTTGACATTTTTCCTGGATTTGTTTGGCAACAAAGACCATGTCAAATGTTCCTCTGGAAGGACTAAAGCCAAACTGTGTCTCTGGGAAGATTTCCTCAGCCACGGGGAGTAGGCGATACAGGAAAATGTTGAGAGATTTTTAATAAATTTATTCACGGGATGGTTCACCCAGTATTAATTGCTCATCACTCATTGCCGTTAAGAAGGTGGAGGTGAGCTGTTGAACCGTTCCAGTTCCTTTGGTGTAGATATACTCTATTCTGGAGTGAGTTTCTGGATTATGATCCTGCCTCATGTGGCCAGGGACCTGTGTTCAATTCCAGCCTTGAATGATTGTACAGAGTTTGCAGGTTCTCCCTGTGTCTGCGTGGGTTTCTTCTGGGTGCTCCAGTTTCCTCCCACAGTCCAGAGATGTGCATGTTAGGTGCAATGGCCAAGCAAAATTGCCCCTTAGTGTCAGGGGGACTAGCAAGGTAAATACATGGGGTTACAAGATAGAGCCTGGGTATTGTCGGTGCAGACTCGATGGGCTAAATGGCCTCCTTCTGCACTATAGGGATTCTATGATTCTATGAACAGTGAAGGAACATCGATATACTTCCAAGTCAGGATGGTGAGTAGCTAGGAGGGGAACTTGCAGGTGGTATTGTTCCCATGTATCTGCTGCCCTTGTCCTCCTAGGTATTAAAGGTTGTGAGTTTGGAAGGTGCTGCCTGAGGAGCCTTGGTGAGTTGCTCCAGCACATCTCAAAGATGGTACACATTTCTGCCTCTGTGTGTCGGTGGTGGAGTGAATGCTAAATGTGGTGGATGGGGTACCAATGAAGCGAGCTGCTTTGTCCTGGATGGTGTCGAGCTTCTTGAGTGTTGTTGGAGCTGCACCCATCCAGGCAAGTGGAGAGTATTCCATCACACTCCTGACTTGTGCCTGGTAGGTGGTGGACAGGCTTTGGAGAGTCAGGAGGTGAGTTACTCACCACAGGATTCCCAGCCTTTGACCTGTTCTTGTAGCCACTGTATTTACATCACAGAATTGCTACAGCACAGAAGGAGGCCATTTGACCCATTACTGGTTCTCCAAACAAGCATTTACGACTTAGCAACATTACCCTGCAAATGTCACCTGCCGTTTATAAGCCCAAGCATGAATATTGTCCCGGTCTTGCTGCATGTGGACAATGTCTAAGGGATTGTGAATGGCACTGAACGTTGTAAACATCCTCACTTCTGTCCTTATAATGGAGAGAAGGTCATTGATGAAACAACTGAAGACACTACCCTGAGCAATGTCCTGGAACTGAAATGCTTGACCTCAAAGAACCACAACAGTCTTTCTGGCTCCAACCCTGCTATTTTCCCTGCTATGAAAAAGAGGGAAATACCTTGATAGTTTTCACAACATGATTTACCTCCCCTCTTGAAGATAGTTACCATTGTCACATTCCGGAAATTGGGAGAGGGTGGTGAAGCAGGAAATTTTTTTCCTTCCAAATCAATATCCATATATTTCCAGTGTTATGGATTACAAGCGTACACCTCCTAACCCACCACCATCGTTTCAAGCTGTGTTTATTTGGAGGGGCACAATTGAATCACTAGTTAATGCATTCAATTAAAAATAATTAATAAACAATTAACATACATGGGCGATTCTCTGTCGTAAATAATTTCAAATATTCATAAGACCATAAGAACATTCACTGCCCTCTTGCATGAAGAAATGTCTTCCCGTTTCAGTTCAGACCCTCGCCGTGAGAGCATGACCTCGCCAGCCAGGGGAAACTGCATTTCAGTATCCATCCTCTTCATTCCTCCTAGAATTTTATACATTTCAACGGATCACCTTCCTCCAATTCTTCTAAACCCCAGAGCACACAGGCCCATTCTGCTCAATCTCTGTGACACGGTGATACAGTGGTTAGCACTGCTGCCAGGGACCTGGTTCAATTCCTGCTTGGGTCTCTGTCCGTGTGGAGTTTGCACATCCTCCCCGTGTCTGCTTAGGTTTCCTCCAGGTGCTCCGGTTTCCGCTCAAAGTCCAAAGGACGTATTGGTTTGTTGCATTGGTCATGTTAAATTCTCCCTGCGTATCCAAACAGGCACCGGAGTGTGCCAACTAGGGGATTTTCACAGTAACTTATTTGTAGCGTTAATATAAGCCTACTTGTCACACTTAACTTAAATAAATAAACTTAACTTAAACCTACTGGACATCCCTCTCAACCCAAGAATAAATCCCATTAACTTATGTTGCACCCTGTCTAAGGAGAACATATCCTTCCTCAGGCAAAGGAGACAAAACTGGTAATCAGTTATCAAGGAATAGTTGGAGATTAGTAAATTGTTGACAAGTGCAGAATTGCATCAAAAACAAAGCAAAGTGCCCAAGGAGTCTTGGTGAGAAAGAGTTAACCTTGATTCACTTCATGCCCTGTTGGTAGAAAGAATGCCATTGGCTGACCTATTAGCAAAGCTGTTTTTATTTTGGGTACAAATGAAGGATTGAGTTTTCTATCATTGCCCAGCATTCCTTGTACGTCCACTGAGAAATGCTTCCTTTCTAAATGATCTGGTTTTTTTTAGTGGCCTGTGACAGATTGCTGAATGTGTCACCCGTTGCTCCCTTTTTCTCATGCTTTCTCTCACTTTTGTTTCCTCCTGCTTTATTAGAGCCATTCACTCAGTTGGTCGTGACAGAATTCGCCAACACATTAAGATGCTCTTCTTTATCTAATGCCTCACGATGGGGAGAATTTATTGCCTCTGATCTTCATCAGTTTTTCAATAATTTGGCCTTTCTTCACATTTTCCTTATTAACACCTTCCATTGTCCGCCCCCCCCCTCCAGTGCCCCTGCTGATCTTTTGCAGAGAAACAGCAGGCTAACAAAAAAAGTCACCCCATATCTGTCAGTGTAAATGATTTACCTTCAAGTGTTCTGAAGAATATATTGCCATGTTTCCCCAAGGAGTAGAAGATATTGGGGTAGAAGAACCCACAGTCTAACAATATGCAGGTTAGATGCATTGGATATGCTAAATTGCCCTTTAGTGTCCCAGGATGCATTGGTTAGAGGGATTGGCGGGGTAAATATGTGGGGTTACAGGGTTAGTGTCTGGGTGGGATTTTGTCGTGCAGACTCGATGGGGCGAATGGCCTCCTTCTGCATTGTAGGGATTCTGTAGATTCCACTGGAATGCATGTTGGCACAGTGGTTGGCACTGCTGCCGTAGCTCCAGGGATCCGGGTTCAATTCCACCCTTGGGTGACTGTGTGTGTGGAGTTTGCACATTCTCCCCGTGTCTGCGTGGGTTTCCTCCAGATGCTCCAGTTTCCTCCCACAGTCCGAAAGTTGTGCCAAGTAGGTAGATTGGCCATGCTAAATTGCCTCTTAGTGTCAAGGGGACTAGCAGGGTAAATACATGGGCTTTCACAGTAACAATGCAGTACTATATAAGCCTACTTGTGACACTAGTAAATAAACTTTAAAATGTGGGATTACGGGGATAGGGCCTGGATGGGATTGTGGGTCGGTGCAGACTCAATGGACCAAATGGCCTCCTACACTGTGGGGATTCTGTGATTCTTCTACGAAATGCAAGCTGGTAATGGCATTGTGAGTGCAACGGGGTTTCTGGAACCTTAATAAAGTATGGAGGAATGTAAATCGACCAGCAAGGTTTGCTGATTCACAAGTCATAGCTGGTTGATTTTCACGTGAATAACACTGGGTGTATTGCTGCAAAAAGGCATTTTGTCAAAGCTTTTCATCTTGCTCTCAGTGTCATTACTGGCTGTTGAGGGCCTGATCTATTGTTCCATCGTCCTGCCGTGCAGTTCAGGGTAGCCTGACACAACCCAGTACTGTATGTTTGACAAACTAACGGCACTGCACGTGTCTGTACCTCAAAAATGCATTTTGTAAAACATTCAACAAAAGTTTAGTTCATATTCCTGAGTTTGATGCTATATCTGCTGAAAGCAAAGCAAGTGTGATAGCATCTTCCAAACTGCACATCCTACAATAGGGAAAAAGAAATCCAACTCACCTGTTGGATTTGTGCACAATGCAGAGACAAATAGTTCTGCAACATATATGACTAAATATGTATAAATACATTTTAAAAATATGAGTAACAATGGCTCTTTGGTCTAGGGATATGATTCTTGCTTTGGGTGTTACAATTAGCAAGTTTGCAAGAGTTCCCAGGTTCAAATCCCAGACGAGCCCTTTACTGATGGGGTGGCACAATGTTGGCACTGCTGCCTCACAGCGCCAGGGACCCTGGTTCAATTCTGGCCTCAAGTGACTGTCTGTGTAGAGTTTGCTCATTCTCCCCATGTCTGCGTGGGTTTCCTCCCACAGTCCAAAGATGTGTGGGTTAGGTTGATTGGCTACGATAAATTGCCCCTTAGTGTCAGGGAGATTAGGAGGGTAAATATGTGGGGTTACAGGTATGGGACCTGGGTGGGGTTGGGGTTGCTGCAGGCTTGATGGGCCAAATGGCCTCCTCCTGCACAGTAAATTCTATGAAATATTATCAGGATGAAGTTATCACCAGGCTACAGTTGCTCTGTCAGATTGTAATGTAATTGTGATGCCTGTTCGCTGGCATCTCACTGGAAGATCCAAAATTCTGAAAGGACTGAACAGGAACTGCGTTTCCCAGCCAGAGTCTAGATCTAGCAGATTGCAATCTCAATGTAAAGTTTCCACCATTTAAGAAATGTTTTCACTCAGAGAGTTGTGAATCTTTGGAATTCTCTTCCCCAGAGAGTTGTGGATTTGAGTATTTTCAATACCTGGATTGTTATATTTTGGATACAAGGGGAATTAGTAGATTTGGAGTTGAGTAGGGAAAGTGGAGTTGAGGTAGAAGTTCAGCCATGGCCTTATTGAATGATGGAGCAGGGGCAGGCTTGAGGGGCTGAATGGCCTATTTCTGCTATTACTGAAGTTTTTATGT
This sequence comes from Carcharhinus amblyrhynchos, assembly GCF_965287045.1. NCBI lineage: Eukaryota > Metazoa > Chordata > Chondrichthyes > Carcharhiniformes > Carcharhinidae > Carcharhinus > Carcharhinus amblyrhynchos. The sequence goes on from NC_137351.1 coordinate 13,868,817, forward strand.
CTTTCTGATGCTGTCAAGGTAACTGCAGCAGCACAAAATGTGTTGCTTATCGGTCTGCCTTTCTGCAGATGTCAGATAAAGATGGGATCAAGTTCCCTTCCTCCACCTCTTGGAATAACCCATCAATATTTACTGTCTATAGCACACAATGCATGTTCAAAGGGGCACGGCAGAGGAGTCTAGCTAAAACCAAGAACACAGCATGTGTCAGGAGGGGAGAGAAGATTGAAGAATTGCAGGGCAGTGGTTAGTCTGCAACACACAGATCTCATTATGCCTCAGTGTCTTGGCATATCAATATCAGCCCTCACTTCAATTTCTGCAGTTAACCAGAACAGGGGTAGGTCAATAAAAACAGCGGGAGGCACTGCTCCCATTTACTGACTGCTGAACCTTGACTTGATTCACCAATTCACCATTTCTTCCTCTAAGAATCAAAGGTGCACTCCTGCAGCTTGGATGCCAAAGCCTGTCAGTAATTCCCACTGCAATTCTCAATGGTAAATAAAGGAGCTGTTGCTGTGAGATTGAGCCTTTGTACGAATGAATATGTGCTGCATTCTGTACAAACTCTTGCCCTATGCTAATCAGTGATTATCTGCTCCCCTCTGATGTCCTTAGCCACTCCCGCTGCTATCTTACAGCTCCTAACCTTTCAATAAGGTTATCAGTACAAAGAATTGGTTAAATGCTAAGCTTGCCCTTTTTTATCATTTGTTTGTTTGGAAAGAGGAGACCCTTTCAGATATCTATGGTCTCAGTCCTGTATTTTTGCTGAGATTTTCGCAAATTTTCCCCTTCTACCTTGATGGAAAAATTTCAAGACTGCAGTAATTTTTTTTTGTTCATTCATGAGACGTGCGTATTGCTGGCTAGGCCTGGCATTTATTGCCCATCCCTAATCATCCTTGAGAAGGTCGTAGTGAACCCCCTTCTTGAATCACCCACAGTGCTGTTAAGGAGAGAGTTCCAGTGATGGTGAAGGAACAGTGATGTATTTCTGAATCAGGGTGGTATGTGACTTGGAAGGGTAACTTGCAGGTGGTGGTGTTCCCGTGTGTCTATGGCCGTTCTCACTTTAGGTGGTAGGGATTGTTTGGAGGATACTGTTGAAGGTGCCTTGGTGAGTGGCTGCTGTGCACCTTGTATATATTACACACAGTTGCCACTGTGTCTGTCAATATTGGAGAGAGTGAATGTTGAAGGTGATGGATGGCTGTCACTCAAACAGGTTGCTTTGTCCTGGTATTGCGTATTGAGTGTTGTTGGAGCTGCACTCATCCAGGCAAGAGGAGATTATTCCATCACACTCCTGACTAGTGCCTTGTAAATGGTGGACAGGCTTTGGGGGAATCAGGCCGTGAGTTCAAAATTTCCAACCTCTAAGTGTTGTACCAGCTGTCACATTTATGTAACTGATTCAATCAACCTTCTCGTCAATAGTGACTCCAAAGATGTTGAATGATGGCTGCGATGGCAGGGGCTTTGGCAATGGTGGTGTAATGGTTACAATTTCTCTTGAGTATTGTTGGCACATGTCAGACAAATGCCACTTTATCAGCCCAAGGCTCCCAAGCCTGAATGTTGCTGCAAATGGCCACGGATTGCTTCATTGTCCAAGGAGTTGTGAATGGGATGGAATATTGTGCAATCATCAGCGAACATACCTACCTCTGACTGATAATGGAGGGATGCAGCTGACGATAGTTTGACCCACAACACTGCCCTGAGGAAAACTCACCCTGTTCATTGAAGTTATTTCTCTAACTCCTGAAATTCACTCCTTAATTAGAACAGTACAGCACAGGAACAGGCCCTTCGGCCTACGATGTTCTGTCAAACATAATGTCAAATTAAACTAATCCATCCTGTCTGCCCTTGGTCCATATCCCTCTATTCCTTGCACATTCATGTGTTTATCTAAAAGCCCCTTAAACTCCTTATCGTATTTGCCTGCACCACCACCCCTGTTCCAGATGCCTCCCACTCTCTCTGTAAAAACCAACTTGCCCCCTCACACTTCCTTTGAGCTTTCCCCCTCTCACTATAAGTGCCTGACCACTAGTATTAGGTATTTCAACTCTGGAAAAAAGATTCTGACTGCCAACCTTATCTATGCTTCTCAATTTTATAGACCTCTATTAGATCTCCCCTCAGCCTCTGCCACTCTAGAACAGCCCTAGTTTGTGCGGCCTCTTCTTCTAACTTATATCATCTAATCCGGGCAGCACCCTAGTAAATCTCGTCTGCACCTTCTCCAAAGCCTCCACGCCTCCCTGTAATGTGGCAACTAGAATTGAATGCAACATTTTAAAGGCAACCTAACCAATGTTTTATAAAGCTGCAACATGACATCCTGACTCTTGTACTCAATGCCCCGACCAAAAAGGGCAAGCATGCCATACGCCTTCTTTACCACCTGATCTACTTGTGGGGCCACTTTCAGGGGGCTATGGATTTGGACCCCAAGATCTTGAAACTCTCCTTCCTAATTCCTGAAACTCTTCCCTAATTCTTAAAACTTTGCAATGTTTGTGTGCTCGTGGTTCCACACGAGTCAAAATTGTTCTTTTAGTTCTTTGTTGTATAAAATGACCAAGGGAAGATCATAGAAACCCTACAGGGCAGAAGGAGGCCATTCGGCCCATTGAATCTGCACCAACAACAATCCCACCCCAGGCCGTATCCGCACACATTTACCCCGCTAGTCTCTCTAACCTACACATCCCAGGACACTGAAGGGTCATTTGACATGACCAAACAACCTAACCTGCACATCTTTGGACTGTGGGAGGAAACCGGAGCACCCAGAGGAAACCCACACAGACATGGGAAGGATGTGCAAACTCCACACAGACAGTGACCCAGGCCAGGAATCGAACCAAGTCCCTGGAGCTGTGAGGCAACAGTGTTAACCATTGTGCTACTGTGTTACCCCATCTGGAAACACAGTCACTGGATCTCCCAAGAGCTTTCAGAGCAGCCAAATAGACTAAATATTAGCACCTTATTGAAGAGTGTCGTTTGGGGTCTCCTTGCCCACTACAACTCCCAAACTCTAATTATCCAACTGTAATCACTTTAAAAATCCAGTTTGACTTTCGATCAAGTTAGTGGATGAATTGGCTGCTGTTTTCTTCACAATTATAACAAACAATCTTTCTCTGCTGTCTGTTAAATAAAGAAAGAAAATGAAAAGGCCACGTTCTATCAGAGAGTGTCATACGTGATGAAAAATCTTCAGATGAGAAATCTTCAGATGAGAAATATCCTCCAGCTGCTGAAACCTGTCACAGGCATCAATGTAACTAATTTTCACAGAACGCATTTAAACCAACAAAAGAAAATAGTTGCGGAATCGCAATGTGGAGCTGATGCCTTTTTCTACCTGATAGCGAAGGTGGAATTTTTGAATCATTGACAGCCCCTGTCTAAAGGTCAAAGACAGTAAGAAATCTCACAACACCAGGTTAAAGTCCAACAGGTTTATTTGGTAGCAAACGCCACTAGCTTTCGGAGCGCTGCTCCTTCATCAGGTAAGTGGGAGTTTTGTTCACAAACAGGGTGTATAAAGACACAAACTCAATTTACAGAGTAGTGATTGGAATATGAATCTTTACAGCTAATCAAGTCTTGAAAGTACAGACAATGTGAGTAGAGAGAGGTTGAAGAGGTTGAAGAGATGTGTATTGTCTTCAGACAGGATAGTTAGTGAGATTCTACAAACCTAGGCAAGTCGTGGGGGTTACAGATAGTGTGACATGAACCCAAGATCCCGGTTGAGGCCATCCTTATGTGTGCGGAACTTGGCTATCAGTCTCTGCTCAGCGACTCTGCGCTGTCACGTGAAGGCCACCTTGGAGAACGCTTACCCGAAGATCAGAGGCCAAATGCCCATGACCGCTGTGTTTATTGTGTTTACCCCAGTCCAATGCCTGCATCTCCACATCATAAAGCTCAAAGCTCATAGTGCACCAGGGGTGAAAAGAGCAGAAGTGGAGACCAGACAGATTCAGAAATAACAATTAGGTGATGGTGAGAAACATTTGGAAGATTTCTGGATCATCTTGTTATGTGACTTTAGCTAGGCAGGTTGTTGTGTTCCTCAAAATTAGGAACAGTTAGCTGTATAAAGGGCTCACCAAGCATCTGTGACCAGAGAGCTTTACAAGTAACTGGCCAGTTCCATTGGCCTTCTTCCTAAACACCAATGCTGGTGTCTGGTTATCCCTTAACAACATCACTAAAACAGGTTACGGGGCCAACCTTACATTACTGTTTATAAGAATTTGCTATGCACAAGTTGGTTTTTGTGTATCCTACATTACAAACTGTGAATAATTTAAAAAAAGACTTCATTGTAAAGCCCTTTGAGATGTTAGCTTAGAACTTGACAGCAGAGGTAGGCCATTCGGCCCTGCAAGCCTGCTCCTGTCTTTGAGTTTATCAAAGGTGCTACAGGAACGCAAGTCTAGATTACCTCTCCAGGGTGGGGTCATGGAGTCATAGAGGTTTACAGCAAGGAAACAGGCCCTTTGACCCAACTTGTCCATGCTTTTTTTTAAAACCTCTAAACTAATCCCAATTGCCCACATTTGGCCCATATCCCTCTATACTCATATTGCCCATGTAACTATCTAAATGCTTTTTAAAAGATAAAATTGTACCCGCCTACACTACTACCTCTGGCAGCTTGTTCCAGACACCACCCTCTGTGTGAAAAAATTTCTGGACACTTTTGTATCTCTCCCCTCTCACCTTAAATCTATGCCCTCTAGTTTTAGACTCCCCTACCTTTGGGAAAAGATATTGACTATCTAGCTGACCTGTGCCCCTCATTATTTTATAGACCTCTATAAGGTCACCCCTCAGCCTCCTACGCTCCAGAGAAAGATGTCCCAGTCTGTTCAGCTTCTCCTTATAACACAATCAATCAAGTCCCGGTAGCATCCTAGTAAATTTTTTCTGCAACTCTTTTTAGTTTAATAATATCCTTTCTATAATGGTGTTGGCGTATTATAGAATCTTAACATAAAAGGAGACCATTCTGCCCATCAGACCTCTGTCAGCCACTTTGAAAAAGCTATCCACTCACCTCTTTCACCGTAGCCCTGCAGTTTTCTCCCCTTCATATATTTACCCAATTTCTTTTTGAAAATTACCACCCTTTTACGCAGTGTATTCCAGATCACAGTAACTCTCAACATTAAAAAAAACTCCCTATCTTCCCCTCTGACTTGTTTCCATCTAATCTTGAACTCTGGTTACTTACCTTCTTGCAATGGTTTCTTCTTAAGCACACCATCAAAACTCTTCATGTGATCCATCAGTTTTCACAATGTGGGCCTATTCTCTATGTTACTATTAGCTCAGTCAGTTAGATGGCTGGATGACAGAATAATGGCAACAACACAGATTCAGTCATGAAGGTTTACCTCCTTGCCTTGCCTCATGTTTGATTGGGGGATGGTGGTGGTAACCCTCAGGCTTCGTAACCACTTGATGGGAGGTGATGGCCTAGTGGTATTGTCGCTAGGCTATTAATCCAGAAACTCAGCTAAAGTTCCAGGGACCTGGGTTCGAATCCTGCCACGGCAGATAGTGGAATTTGAATTCAGTAAAAAAAAAATTCGGAATTAAGAATCTACTGATGACCATGAAACCATTGTTGATTGTTGGAAAAACCCATCTGGTTCACTAAAAAAAAAGTTTATTTATTAGTCACAAGAAGACTTACATTAACACTGCAGATGAAGTTACTGTAAAAATCTCCTAGTCGCCACACTCCAGCGCCTGTTTGGGTACACTGAGGGAGAGTTTAGCACGTCCAATGCACCCAACCAGCACGTCTTTTGGAATGTGGGAGGAAACCAGAGCATCTGGAGGAAACCCTCACAGTCACAGGAGAATGTGCAGACTCTGCACAGATAGTGACCTAAGCCGGGAATCGAACCTGGGTCCCTGGCGCTGTGAGGCAGCAGTGTTAACAATCGTGCCACTGTGCTATCCAACAATGTCCTTTAGGGAAAGAAATCTGCTGTCCTTGTCTGGTCAGGCCAACATGTGACCCCAGAGTCACAGCATTATGGCTGACTCTCAACTCCCTCCAACGGCAACTCTGGATGGGCAATAAATGATAGCTAGCGATGCCCATGTCCCATGAATGAATGAACAGACATCTTTGCCGGAATTCTACTGCCCCCTCCACTATGGGAATCAGAATGGGCGAGGGGCAGACAATGGAAAGATCTGTTGACCTCAGGTGGGATTTTCCAGTTTTGGGTTGAGCGAGGTCGTAAAGTCCCACCCCTTGACACTTGGGTGGGCTACTGACTGTTGGGCACCACCCTTGGAATTACTAGTCAGGGGAAGGAGAGCCAGGGAGTGAGAGGAAAAGAATAGAATCTCATTGCTTCACACTTACAGACGTATTTGTGTATGTTTTTCATCATCCTCAGGTTATGTCTGTGAGCGAGATCGGCTGACCTTCACCTTCTGTCAGACGCTTAAGCTCTTGGGCCGCTGCTATCTTCAGACCGTGCGGGCGCAATGCTGTCAAACATGTCGACCGAGTGGAGTACGAGACCGTGGCAACGAACGCGTGTCAAGGAGATGAAAAACTAACACTGATGCCACAAAAAAAAGACTCCAGAAAAATAATAATTCAAGAAAATAAAAGGATTACAGGGACTGAAAGGCACAAAAGCAATTCAGGAAAAAAGAGAGATTTGTACGTGGACATTATGTTATATATATACGTATATATATAAAAGAAAGTGTCTTTCTTTCAGTATTCTTGTTTATGCAACCATTTGACAGGACAGCAATCCTAACTGTTGACTGAAGACTTAACAATGTTGGGATTGCTCAGCAAGGTCTGAGGCCTAGCGGTTGCTATAGTTACTCACCGTCCTTTCAAGTAAGTGGTGCTCCTTATCTTCAAGAATAACACTTCTCCCGTCCATAACACAACCACATGTGTCTCTCCCAAAAGTGGTTTAGTAAGTGCCATCTTTTTGTGAGATTTGTTAATTATAAAAGACATGTTTAATAGCACAGAGAACTTGAAGGGCTAAGAAGGCAGAAAAAAAGATGCCATGTGGTGCTGCTGTGTCCGACTGGCAGCATTTAACTTGTCCTGAGTGTTGCTGGGCAGCACAGAAGTTTTACATACTTGAATGTTTTTTTTTAATCCTATTTTATTTTCAACTTTCAAGCATCAGATTTAGGTGCGAGATCATGTGTCATTCTGATTGGAGTCATGGTGCTAATAATTTTTTTTAAACTGTTATTTTTTTGAAAGGGGCTGCCTAACAGTACAGCGCACACAAGTCTATGCTGTGCTTTTGACTGAATAGTATGTGTATGTATGTAGCAATAACAGTATTCATTGCCAGAAATTGCAGAATGGGTCATGTGGAATAACTATCTATGGCATTGAAATCTCCAGTAAATAACTTCCAAGAGGTCAATACAAAATGGATTTTTTTTCTCTAAGTGTTAATGTCAGATTATCACCTCTTCCTTTGGCTTGAGACTCTTCATGTTGCAATCTACCGTGTTTGAAATTACCACTGTCTGGATTTGCCTCTCTTGAGAAGTCTTAAGTTGGCGTCTGACAATGTCTGCCTCCTCCCCAGTGCCTCACCGTCGCAGGGGGAATAGCACAAAGTAATCGGAGTTAAGATATTGTAGCTCTCCCCTCCTGAGAGTATGGGGGGGTTTGACTTCATTCTGTGTTACAAGTTCTGGCCCTTCACCTGGCTGACAGAAACACGCACACAAAAGACGAACTCAGGTTTCAGCTAATGTGTACAATCTGCTCAGCTTTGTGCTACAGTCAGGGTTATTTGATGTCCTGTGAATATTACACTCCTAACTCTGTATTTTGGTCTCCAAAGAGGCTGACTCACACAAAAGCCCGTTGTGTTTAAGACTCCACCAAGCTACATAGAAAGTGTCTGATTCTAATGGACTGTGTGCTCACACTACATATGTGCACAACCCATATTTTCTAAGTTCTGACAGCTTAGGTTCACATTATCTCCCTAAGGCTCTGGCTTCCAAAGTGTGTGCAGCAGTACTGTGGAAATTTAACCTGCTAAAACTCCATGGCTGACTTTGATAAACTGCACAATGCTGGTCCCGCAGACAGGGCCTACCCATTCTTTTTGTAATGTTAACTAGAGTAACAATCACGGTGCCAGTTCTGGTTCAGTGTGCCACACAATCATCATGTTTTGTAAATTGTTATCGCTGCCACTTGTAGCTACCCCTACCAGGAGATCTATTGTCATGGGATGTCATATTTATCTGTCTTGCCCATCCTCGTACATCGACTATGGCTCAACTGCAACCACACTGTAGTGTCTGTCATCCAACTAAGCCTAAGTCAACCCTCTTGCAGTTGTCCTCCACTTTGACCTCCAGAAGAGATCTCGGCAGCTTTTCAGTTCTGATCAAGTGGCCAAAATACTGACATTTTCTTTTCTCATGTCACATCTGATGTTACAGAGGGTGGAGGGTGGGGGGTGGGGGGAGGCAATGGCCTAGTGATATTATCACTAGACTATTAATCCGGAAACTCAGCTCATGTTCTGGGGACCCAGGTTCGAATCCGGCCTCGGCAGATGGTGAAAATTGAATTCAATAAAAAATATCTGGAATTAAGAATCTACTGATGACCATAAAACCTTTGTCGATTGTCAGAAAAATCCATCTAGTTCACTGATATCCTTTAGGGAAGGAAATCTGCCGTCCTTAACCGGTCTGGCCTACATGTGACTACAGAATCACAGCAATATAGTTGACTCTGAACTGCCCTCAGGCAACTAGAGATGGCCAATAAATGCTGGCCAGCCAGTGACACCTATGTCCCACAAATGCAATTTCAAGCACCTCTTTATTGATCTGCTATTCCGGATGTGGAATTTTTAATGTATGTCTCAGCATTGATGTTTCAACGGTCTCTATTTTCTTCATTTTTTGTCCAGGTCTTTGAGGTGTACTGAAAGTGGGTAAAATGTAGCATCTTAAGAGTTTTTCCCTTGATACGAGCTTGAGTTTTCTTGTTGTTAACACATCCTTCATCTTCACAGAGTTGCTTCTGGCCATTTCTATCCTGCTTCGAACTTTGGCATCACATCTGTTATCATGTGTCTGAAATAGACAAATCTATCTGCTTGTTCCACTGTGACACCATCCACTTCACTCTTTATTCTGATTAATTTTGATATATTTCTTCTGGTAACAATAATTTTTGTATTTTTGGTGTTTATATTCAATTCATGTTCCAAACTTCTAGAATCTCTTCTGATTCTGTGTGCATTCATTAGAGTACCACAAGTTTGTTGTGTTCTTAGGACATAGGAGCGGAAGTAGACAAATTCAGCCCTTTGAGTCTGTTCCGCCATTCAATCAGATCATGGCTGATCTCTCCCCATCTCAAATCCACCTCCCCACCTGTTCTCCTTATCCCTTTTTTTATTAGAAATATATCTACTTCTTGAAACCATTCAATGATTCAGACTCCACCGCACTGTGGGGCAGCGAGTTCCACAAATTCACCACCTTCTGCAAGAAGTAATTCCTCCTCATCTCAGTTTTAAATCTACCACCTCTCAACCTATACCTGTGACCTCTTGTTCAAGGTATCTCCACAAGAGGAAACATTTGGTCCATATTTACTTAACAATCCCTTTTAAAATTTTATATACCTCGATCAGATCCCCTCTCATCCATCTGAACTCCAGCGAGAACAAGCTCAAACTGTTCAAGCTCCCCTCATATGTCAACCTTTTCACCCCCAGAATCAATCTAGTGAACCCTCTCTGAACTGCCTCCAATGCCATGACATCCTTCCTCAAATAAGGACACCAAAACTGGACACAACACTCCAGATGTGGTCTCACCTACACCCTATACAATTGCAACTATACTTTTCTACTTCTATACTCCAATCCCTTTGCAGTAAATGCCAACATCCCATTTGCCTTTTTTATTACACGCTGTACCCGCATACTGATTTCCTGCAATTATTGAACAAAGAAAGTTTTTGCCTGCAATTTCTTCCCCTGGATGCACTTCTAATACTCTGAATATTTGTCCTGTGTACAGATTGGAATACATTGGTGACTGTACACAGTCTTTCTATGCCCTTCTCTTCACTTGAAACATCTTAATTGTCCATCTGGCATCCTGATGTTTGCAATATAGGCTCTGGATAAATCTCACATCTTTACTGTCAATGTCACATTTTAGCAACATGTACATTAGCTTTTGATGTTAAAACATCCTTGAAAGCTTTTTATCGCCTGAGAAGCATAGGTAAATGTTCTTGTTCACTTGTAGATATATTTCAAAGATTGCTCTTCAGATAAATATTCTATCCTTCCTTTCTATGTTAAATATTTCTATTCTTTGGCAGCAGTGGGGGCACAGTGGTTAGTACTGCTGCCTTACAGCTCCAGGGACCTGAGTTCAATTCCAATCTTGGCCACCGTCTGCGTGGAGTCTGCATGTTGTCCCCATGTCTGTGTGGGTTTCCTCCGGGTGCTCTGGTTTCCTCCCAAAGATTTGCAGGATATGTGGATTGGCCATGCTAAATTGCCCATTAGTGTCAGCAGAATTAGCAAGTGTTGCAGGGATAGGGCCTGGTTGGGATGTTGTCAGTGCAGGCTTGATGGGTCGAATGCCCTCCTTCTACACTGTAGGGTTTGTATGATTCGATTGTTCCTACTCCAAACTGCGTCTCACCAATTTCTGCTTCAGATGTGTTATTTCTTTCTGTTAAGATTTTCAAGATCACTTTAATGAGATGACTCATTAAGTTTATAGTTCTAAATTGATTGCATTCTATTACTTCAGGTTTCTTGGATATCTTAAGGAATAATGAATGTCTCAAGACACTTGGAATGCATCCTTTGGGATATATTTTATCATGTGTTTCTGTTGCGATTTCTCATTCTGTTTCTCCAAGGGCTTTTAGATATTCTGCTGCTATTGCATCTGTGCCTGGAGTGTTTCGTGTGCTCATCAATTTCAAGGCATTTTTACTTCCAACATCGTATCGTTTGGTGCTTTATTTGCACCAATTGGCTGAATCCAAATGCTGATTTGCAGCTTCAAAGAATCTCTGCAGTACGGTTCAATATTTTCGATAAAGAAACAACTCAGTAACTGCATGTTGCATGTTTGAGAACAATTTGAAATCTACCATTCATTGTAGGTGATGATAATGAAATGCATTACCCTACACAAGAAACTGTATAATTCATATTGTACGTGGAAGGGCGCAGCTTTTAGCAAGCTGGGTATATTTTGTAGGGAATGAAACACTGTTGAATTGAGATAAAAATTATAATTCTCCTGGTCAAAGACGCAGCTAGAATCCATCTCTGCGAGATGATTCCACATTCCCAACAGGTTATATTGCATCAGTAATCATGTCCAAATACCGTGCATGTCCCATTAAATGACAGTATTAACAGAAGTCTGAGACGCATGGACAATTTAAAAGCTGAACGATGAGGGATTAGCATGCATGTTGCAAAATCTGAAGCTGCAATTAAAATGAACACTTTTCCTGTGAATTACTTGATCCTTTTACCTGTGGTACCAGGTTTCAAAGTCAATTCTGACTCTCTGTCTCTCTCCCTCGCATTCTCTTTGTGGCTCCTTCTATCTTTCAGAGTCTCTCTCTCTCTCTCTCTCTCCCTCTCCCTCTCCCCCGTTGTTGTCTCTCTATCTCTGTATCTTTCTCTCTCTGCTCCTAAATGAGGTGAATTTGGAAACAGAGTCAGATTTCAGGGGAGCAAGCCAAAAAATCAGAACTGCCCCGAATTGAGCACTGATTGACAGTTTGAGTCAAAGAAACCACAAACAAGGTGAGTGTGTGTGAATTCCGAGAATGTCCCTGTGAAGTCTGTGTTTGAGATAGATGTGCGAGAAGAGGAGGCTTTTGTGGCCTGCGCTGTTTTTGATCCGGAAATGTTTGATACTGACACTGAATGCAAAGTGAAATGGATCAACATTCTTTCCCCAGCACTGATACTCTCATGAGAACAGACATGACCCCCTCCCTCCCCAGAATGAACACAGAACACTGCCCCCTGTTGCTACTGTTAGTATTTCACTTGAGTTCTCTGCGGGGAAGAACTCTCATCTTTGGGCTACAGTCTCATTCCTCTCTGGGAAATTCACATTTGTCTGTGTAATTTAAATATTAGGTCCAGTTGAAGGGTGCAGTCTCCAAGTAACTTTGATATGTTTATGGTACTTTCATTAAACTTGTATTTATCAACACTCTGACTTCATTATCTTATTCAGATGATCTCAGGATTTTATAAAAGGGTTTTGTTTATGAATCCGGTTTGTCATTCTCTTTTCAGAGAATCTGCCCTGATTGAATCTGCCATCCACCACACTCAGACCATGTATTCCAAACCCTTACCACTTGCTGCAAGAAAATCATTTCTTCTTGCCAGTTGGCTTCAACTTGTGCCCTCTGGTTCTCGATCCTTCCACCAATGGGAACAGTTTTCCCTATCTGCTCTGCCCAGAACCCTCACGATTTTGGATAAGATCATAAGATCATAAGATATAGGAGCAGGAGTAGGCCATCTAGCCCTTCGAGCCTGCCCCGCCATTCAGTAAGATCATGGCTGATCTGTCGTGGCTCAGTTCCACATTCCCGCCCTCTCCCCATAACCCTTAATCCCCTCTCTTATCAAAAACCTTGATCAAATCTCTACTTAGCCTCCCCCAAGGAAAACAGTCCCAACTTCTCCAGTCTATCTAGATAGTTATCACCAATTGTTATAAAAAACACATCTGATTCACTAATGCCCTTTAGGGAAGGGAATCGGTCCTCCTTACCTGGCTCCAGTACCACAGCAGCTCTTTTTCCCCATTCCAATTCTCTTCCTGCATTAGTGGTCACTAAGATGGACTTTCGTCCGTTTCCATGGCTAGTAATTCCTGGAACAGGTCGCTACTCTGTTGCCAGAAGCTTATAGCTTGACAGGCCCCACTCTATATCGAGTGTGCGTAATCAGGAATCTCTCCTGCCCTTACCACCAGCTATTGGCATGTTGGAAGGATTTGCAGGTTAACACGCAACCTGTTTGGCCTCATTACAAATACACTTTCCTTAGCCATCGGGTCCTGGGGTGGGACTTGAACCCAGAGCTTCTGGCTCAGAGGCAGGGACATTAACTCACTGCGCCGCAAGACCTCCTTCCAGCAATGTGGTTGACTCTTCCCAAAGACTTGCTGGTTAGGTTCATTGGCCACGCTAAATTCTCCTTCAGTGTATCCGAGCAGGCAACTTGGGGATTTTTGCAGTAATTTCATTGCAGTTTTAATGTAAGCCTACTTGTGACATTAATGGACAAACTTTAAACTTTTGAACTTTACCTGCCCTCAGAAACAGCCTAGTAAACCTCTCAGTCCAAGGGCAATTAGGAGTGGGCAATAGATGTTGGCTATGTCAATGATGCCCACATCCCAGGAAAGAATGCCCACAGCTGCTGCCCCTGGAGCAAAGACAGGTGATTGAAGTTAAAGTGAAGGTTGGTACGGTCTAATTGAAGAGCAGAGCCAGATCGAGGGGCTGAATGGTTGATTCCTATTCCAATGAGACTTTTGCTCTCCATTCATTCTGAAACAGAAGGTTGAATATTCCCCATCAGATTTACCAAATCCAAGGACTGCCAACCATCCAGGATTATCCCTGGCATCAAGTGATGCCCATTGGATGGCACAGTGGTTAGCACTGCTGCCTCACAGTGCCTGGGACCCAGGATCAATTCTTGGCTTGAGTCATTGTCTGTGTGGAGTTAGCGCATTCTCCCCGTGTGGGTTTCCCCCAGGTGCTCCAGTTTCCTCCCACAGTCCAAAAATGTGCGGATTAGGTTGATTGGCCATAGTAAAATGTCCCAAAGTGTCAGGGGGATTAGCAGGGTAACTTCATAAGGTTACGGGGATATATATGGCCTGGGTGGGATTATTGTAGGTGCATCCTCGATGGGTCGAAAGCCTCCTTCTGAACTGTAGGGATTCTATCTCCAGGAATTAAAGATTACTCTCCTTTCCACTGCAATGCGCAACTGGGATGCGGAAAAAGTTGTTATTTTCATTTTCAAATAAATGGCTGTTTGGCAGGCATTAAAAATCATCCAATCAGCATAACCCAAGAATCTTTCCAATTGAGTGCAGGAAAGCAGGGCATCAGAGTGATTGACAGGTCAGGTGATCCATGTTGGATGAGTGGGGTTGTGTCAATTGAGGAATGTGTCCAACCAGGGATGACAAAATGACTAATTCTCCCAACCATTCTTCAACCAATGAGTTGACTCTCCTGGTTGCAAACCAGGATAACGCTGGATCAATCTAGTTCCAGCTAAGCACCTTATTCAACAGTTCATGATTTGCTGTTTCCTATAATGGGGACGTGAGAGGTTTCATGGTTAATACACTAAAGTATCGCAATAAGTCTCACAGGAGCAATTAGAAAACTAAATCTGTCACTGAGGCGCATAAAGAGATTTTAGCGCAGATGATCAAAATTCTGGGCAAAGAGGTAGGTTTTAATAAACTGCTTAAAGGAGGCAAGAGAGAAGCAGAGAAGTTTATGGAGAGAATTCCAGAACTTAAGGCCTACACTGCTGAAGGGCAGATTGCCAATGATGGAGCAATGGAAATTGAGGGTGGACAAGATGCCAGAATTGGAGAGCCCAAGAGGGTTGTAGGGCTGGAGAGGGTCACAGGTGGGGAGGGGAGGAATGAGGGCCATGGAAACGCAAATTCAAGGTGTCGCCAGATCAGGAGATCAGTGAACACAAAACTTCCTGCCGTATCCAGGGGGATGTTTGCACTGTAATACCTCTCTACATTCACTCCTGGAAAACTGAGCTTGTCATCAGATATTGAGAGCTCTTGAGAGACCATTTAAATGTTTTTTCTCTTTGTTGCTGAACTATCAGCTGGCCAAGGGTAACATGATATGCTTTCCCAAGTCACCCCCTTTTCCTCTCTGAGCTGTCTATACGGAAGCAGCAACTGACGGCTTCACAAGAAGTCGGGTCTGGCAGGACATCAAGTGATGTTTTCAACAAAATTTAGAGATTGTTTAAGTATTTTAACAAAAATTACATCAGAAATGTAAAATAAAAATGGGGATTAAAGCCCTCCTGTGACAATCAGGGCTGTCGTTAAGAAAGCAAAAGTATAGAAAGATTGTGTAAAAATACAACAATTTTAAGAATAAATATGTCATAATTCATCTTGCAGAAATTTGAAAGCTCAATCTCTAGCTGCCTGTCAAACCTGGTTTGTATCATCATATCATCACAGCTGTCTAGACATGGAAACAGAATTAAATCGTTCTGGAAGTTACAGATGGCCAGTTGAACTGGCTGAAAGTATTAACAAGTGAGAAACCACATATGTGGATATGCTTGAATGTGCCTTTGTGTGTCAGTGTGTGTATATGTCTGTGTACATCAGTCTGTTTGTGCATGTGGAGCAGTCACAGAATTGTAGTTTATTTGTAACGTGAAAGACTCCATTCTAAGCAGTTTATGTATGAGGAGCACACGTGTGAACATATACGTGTGTGTGAACATATACACGTGTGAACAAAAACGTGTGTGTGTGAACATATACACATGTGTGAACATATAAGCGTGTGTGTGAATATATACACATGTGAACATATACGTGTGTGTGTGAATGTATACATGTATGTGTGTGAGAGCATTCATAAGGCAGAGGATCACTATTCTGAGGATTGTCAATGGAACTGGGACCTGTATTAGGCCGATGGTGTGTATGATGTGCATGGTTTGACCATGTATTTCTGTGTGATTTTGTATATGTGTGTGGCTGTTTGTGGGAGCTTTTGTGTGAATATGCATGTGACTGAGTATGAGGCTTTGTGCTTGTGTACGAGTCGCTCCAATTTTGGAAAAAGTTCCTCTGTGATCTAACCAGTGACCACACCCTTGTAGCTAGGTTATTAAATATTTGGAGAGAAGAGCGTGCGTTGGCCTCTTAGCTCCTGGATTTTCTAGGGGCAGCACATTGGTACAGTGGTTAGCAGTGCTGCCTCATATGCCAGGGACATGGGTTCGATTCCCAACTTGGGTTGTCTGCAGAGTCTGCATGTTCTCCCCGTGGGTTTCCTCTCACAGTCTGAAAGACGTGCTGGTTAGATGCATTGGCCATACTAAATTCTCCTTCCATGTACCCATACAGGTGCCAGAGTGTGGCGACTACGGGATTTTCATAATAACTTCATTGCAGTATTAATGTGACAGTAATAAATAAACTTAAAATCTCATTCCTGTTTTTAAATCCCTCCATGGCTTCCTCTTCCCTATCTATCTAACCTCCTCCAGTCCTACAAACCACAAGATCTCTTGTGTTCTGAATTCTGGCCACTTAACTCTTAACTGCCCCAATATCACCCCTTTAAAATCCTGACCGTCCTGAATCACAACAGACAAGAGAAGGATTTTGACAATAAAGCAGCCGGTTTACATTGTCCAGTGCCAATTATCTGAAGCAGTGACAGGGGATTGGTTAATTGGTACTTTGTGAAATCGAAGAGGTGTTTAGGCTTACATGCGAGTGAAAGGATGAATTCAGAACCCATCCAATTACTTCACCTCATAATTAAAGACCTTACGTTGCTTCCAACCCAAACAGTGGCTTCAGTCTTATCCCCACAAAATTACACCAATCAAAGCATGTACATGAAGAACTCTTTGTTATAACTGGGGGAAATAGTATCTGAAATAAAAAGTATGTATGGATAAACTCTTGCTCTATACTCAGAACATTGTTCCTTCTCATGTGATATCCCTTGACTCTCCCCCACCACCTTCAGTTTTTAATATTTTGTTATTAGTTTTAACTCCGTTTTTCCATCTCTTGCCATTAATGATCTTTGGTCGATCCTCCACATTGTCCATACACACAAACCAGCCTTCCCACGGCTTGTCAGCAGACATTGTTCTTGTTTTGTGATTGTTACTGAATCTATGTTGGAGGCAGTTAATGATAGGAACTGGAATGCTTTTCCCTGGCATCCTGGTCAATATTTATCCCAAAACCAACAAGGGCAGACTATCTGGTCACTATCGCATTGCTGTTTGTGGGAGTTTGTTGTGTACAAAATGCATATCCCACATGACAGCACTGACTACACTTTAGCAGTATATTTCGTTGGTTGTTAAGCATTTTGGGATGTTCTGAGGTTGTGAAAGTTGCTACAGAAATAAAAGTCTTTCACCTTTTGTGACTTGGTCCTTTAAATTGAGGACATGTTCACAGATCCAACCTTTCCACTGGCCTCAATTATGTGAATCACAGCAGTTATTACACACATGCAGGCCTAGATAATACTGGATAAATACCATTACCACAAAATGAGAAGACTGACTCAATTTTATCCTAGAGGTTAAAAGCCATAAACAGAAAATACGTATCTCACAAAAGGGATTATCATTTTAGCATAAAGCATACAGTCAAGGTCTTCATCACCTTGTCAGTTATCACAAAATAGGTTGTCATGTTGCGTTGTCCGTCTGTGACACAAGGTCAGTTCATCACCACCGTGGATTTTGAAATTGAGGTTAATAGTCATGGTAACAACCATTACATCTCAGATTAAGATTTCTAAGTACCAGCTGTGCTCAGTGGGTGGTTCTTTTGTATTTAAGAGACTGTGGGTTTGAACCCCACTCCAGAGACTTGAGCAGATTGCTGAACCCCAATGCTTCAGTGTGTGATACTAAGGAGTGCTAATACTGTACGAGGTACAATCTTTCAGATTTTTTTAAAAGTTTATTTATTAATGTCACAAGTAGGTTTACACTAACACTGCAACGAAGTTACTGTGAAAATCCGCTAGTCGCCACACTCCGGTGCCTGTTCGGGTACACTGAGGGAGAATTTATCATGGCTAATGCACCTAACCAGCACATCGTTCGAACTGTGGCAGGGAGAAACCCACACAGAGAATGTGCAAACTTCACATAGACAGTCACCCGAGCTGGGAATCGAACTCAGGTCCCTGGCGCTGTGAGACAGCAGTGCTAACCACTGTGCTAACCCTGCCGCTCTAGAAATTTTGGCAGTGGTGGGATTTGAACCCATGCCTCCATGGAGACAGGAGCCTAAATCCAGAACCTTAGACCGCTCGGCCACATGTTGATGTAAACCAAGGCCCTATATTGTGCAAAAGATCCCACAGCACTATTGAAAGAGGAACAGTGCAGTTCTCCCCAGTAACCTCTCTGATTGTCATTTGTGCTGAGATATATTATCTAGTCATCATTTCATTGCTGTCTGTGGGAGCTTGCTGTGCGTAACTTTGTTCCTGTTACAATATGCTAGTAACTGTACTTCAAACGCGTATTATTGTCTTTGAAGCTCAATGTCATAAGGTTGCAAAAGATGTTATATAAATGTAATCTTCCTTTTCACTGGATGACTCACCATCAGAAACCTGAAGGTAGAGAAATCTGTAATAAGATCTGGGACTATTTCCTCTTGACAACTGATTGTCTGTAACCCAGAGCAAGGGCCAGCAGCTAACCACTGCTGTCTGAATGTGCTAAACTCCAGCAGTACTCCAGATGGACGTATCAATCCCAAATCCCAAATCAGGAGCTCTTTTAAGTCTCTTCCAGTATTCATTGGCTGACCTACGGGGTGGCATGGTGGCACAGTGGTTAGCACTACTACCTCACAACGCCAGGGACCCAGGTTTGATTCCTGGCTTGGGTTACTGTCTGTGCAGAGTCTGCACATTCTCCCCATGTCTGTGTGGGTTTCCTCTAGGTGCTCCGATTTTGTCCCACAGTATGAAAGACGTGCTGGTTAGGTGCATTGTCTCAAACAGGTGCCGGAGTGTGGCAACTAGGGGAATTTCACAGTAACTTCGTTGCAGTGTTAATGTAAGCCTACTTGTAACTAATAAATAAACTTTACTTTTACTTAACTTTAACTGCGGCCTTAACTCCACTTTCCTGCCATAACCCTTGGCTCCAGTTTGGGTGTGTAGATTCTGGGAGAGGGAATGCACTCTGAACTGAGCAGAGATTCCAGCTGCCTGGATTTCTCAGTAACATGCTTTGGAAATTCAAACTCTGGCGAAGGATTTGGCATGTTTCAGGTGCTGGGTGAACCGGGGTAAGAATTGCCAATCTTGAATCCTTCTGAGTATGCAGGCAGTGATGGTGGGAGGAAGTACTCTGGCAAGGAGCAGGGAAATGACGGGAAGGTGGCAAGTGGTTAGCACTGCTGCCTCACAGTACCAGGGACCCAGGTTCGATTCCGGCCTTCGGTCTTGTGGAGTTTGCGCATTCTCCTTGTGTCTGCATGGATTTCCTCTGGATGTTCCAGTTTCCACCCATAGTCCAGAGATGTGCGGGTTAGTTGGATTGGCCATGCTAAATTGACACTTAATGTCAGGGAGACCAGCTAGGGTAAGTGCATGGGGTTACGGTGATAGGGCCTGGGTTGGATTGAGGTTGGTGCAGCCTTGATGGGCCAAATGGCCTCCTTCTGCACTATAGGATTTTATGATTCTATGGTTCATAATGGTGTGTATACTCCATGTGAGCCTCATCTCATCATCATCCCACCTTACCAACATTCTCATCAGTCTCAAGTTTCTCCTGAATTCCCAAATGGATTTATTAGTGAACATATTACACTTCTGGCCCTGACTCTGCCACAAGTGGAATCATCTTCTACAATGATGACCCTATTGAACCATTTCACCACTCTACCAGGTCACACAAGCAGTGAATTTAAGAAGATGAGTGAATGTAACAATCGCATGAATCTTCCTTCCTCACCATGTGTTCACTGCCTGACCACTGCACTTTTACATGAAGAGTTCTTTCACTACAAAGAATGCACCTAAACACTGAGTGCGTTAAAACAATTAGCTCCACCTTTGAATAGTACGAGGTGTTGTTAGTCAGTGAGGAATGATGCAAGTGGTACAAATCACATCAGGTCCAATCTCCAGTTTTGAGAGGATTTGGAGCAGATTTTGTCGAGTGCTGCACTGGGTTCAGTCCGACCCCCTGGAGTTTTGCTCGATTGTTTTATGGGGTTAGTGAGAAATTTTGCAAGAGTTTTATTTCCTGAAATTGGCTCACAGTCTGACCTCAAGCCTCCTGCAAATATCAGTGGGTGGGAGAGAACGTCAACAAATGTGTGTTGGTGGGAAATTATTTTCATATGTTCCGTTGTTCATTTTGACCTCTCTATGGTTGAGAGGATGAGTTTATGAGCTACTTGCAGTTCCTCCTGTGTAGAATACGAGAGAAGGTCATCGTCCCTGCCTCTGAACCAGAAGCTCTGGGTTCAAGTCCCATTCCAGGATTCGTGCCCAGGGGAAGTGTGTTCTTAACGTGGCTAATGAGGATCCACTTATAAGTCCTTCCAACACACATCAGCGGCAGATGGTAAGAGCGAGAGAGGTAGCTGGAGCCTCCGCTATCACTAGATATAGCTCCAAACTACAACCTGCACGAGAAGGTGGAGAAGGGGTGGGGAGGGGAGCTGGAAGGCTGGTGTGGGTCAAATTGGTGTCAGCCATTCCTCCTGTGTCAGGTAATCCCTCAGCCTTCTCTGTTCTAGGGGATTAGTGGAGGCGATTTTCCAACAAAAAGCAGCATAATTGAGACATATCTGACTGTCAATCAACATTCATGCACATGCACTTTTAGTACAAGACCCCCAATTGTGATGTTTTTCCCTTCGTTCTGGACCCAATATTCCCACTAAATTTTGATGTTGATTTGATTTAACACTGTCACATGCGTTGGGACACAGTGAAAAGTATTCTGTTTCTTGTGCGCAAACACAGACAAAACATACCGTTCATGGAGTACATAGGGGAGAAGGAAAGGAGAGGGTGAAGAATATAGTGCTACAGTTACAGATAGGATGTAGAGAAAGATCAACTTAATATGTGATAGGACCATTCAAAAGTCTAACGGCAGCAGGGAAGAAGCTGTTTTTGAGACGGTCAGTACGCAATATCAGACTTTTGTGCATGAACTGGTTCCAGCTGGGGTAGATTTGGGACCGCCTCATGGCGAAGGTGGTGGCACTGTGAGGTCAGACGTGCCTTTGGGCAGGGACCTCAAGAACAAGAAGATTATGGGAACTAGAAGAGGCCATTCAGCCTTCATGCCTAACCTATCATTCAATTAGATCATGGCTGATTTGCAACTCTATTTACACAACTTTACTCTATATCCCTTACTCAGTGAAACATTTGGTCTACATTTACTTTAGAATTTTATATACCTCGATCAGATCCCCTTTCATCCTTCTGAGCTCCAGCGAGTATAAGCCCAAACTGCTTAAGTCTCTGCTCGTACGTCAACCCTTTTGTCCCCAGAATCAACCTGGTCAACCTCTTCTGAACCTCCTCGGTTTTTCACTTGGGGTAATATTTCATTCATTAGTATCATCAATCTTCTCTCTGACACAGTGCGTGCACGGCCAAATTTTAATTTTGCCAACAGTTTTATAACTTTTGACAAAAGCAATGTGGACGCTGGAAAACAGAAATAAAAAGCAGAAATTCCTGGAAGTGCTCAGCAAGTCTGGCAGCAAGATTGGGAAATAAAAACAGCTAATTGGTCTGAAACATTAACTGTTTCTCTTTCCACAGACACTGCCAGAGCTGTTGAGTATTTCCAGCATATTTTTTGTTTTTATAACTTTTGACTTCTTTCAAAAGGATCTAATGCTGATTTTCTTTTCTTTTGCCAATTTCCAATAATAGAGAACAGATTTAATTCTCTACGGTGTTTGTGGGGGGGCGGGGTTCTGTAATGTAGCGAATCCACCCTCACCTGGAAGGTGCTGGTTTGATCCCCTGCTTGTGTGGCGTTAGCTGATCTCAGCCCAGGTTACACCGGTACCAGTGCAGTGATGAACCATATTCCCACTAAGTTGTGTTTGTGTAAAGCCACGTAACAACTTGAAGGTACCTCATAGGACTTTGTTGTTGCAATTGTACAGGGTGTCGGTGAGACCACATCTGGAGTGTTGTGTCCAGTTTTGGTTTCCTTATTTGAGGAAGGCTGTGATGTTAGAGGCAGTTCAGAGGAGGTTCCCCAGATTGATTCCGAGGATGAAAGGGTTGACGTGTGAGGAGAGAATATACTTGTTGGAGTTTAGAAGGGTGAGAGGGAATCTGACCGAGATATATAAAATTGTTAAATAAATATGGACCAAATGTTTCCACTTATGGGGCAATCTAGAACAACAGGTCAAAGGTATAGGTTGAGAGGCGGTAAATTTAACACTGAGATGAGGAGGAATTACTTCTCGCAGAGGGTGGTGAATTTGTGGAATTCGCTGCCCCATAGCGCAGTGGAGTCTGAATCATTGAATGGTTTCAGGAAGGCGATAGATATATTCCTAATAAAACAAAAGGGATAAGGGGATATAGGGGACAGGTGGGAGGTGGATTTGAGACCAGGGAGAGATCAGCCATGATCTGATTGAATGGCGGAACAGGCTCGAAGGACTGAATTTGCCTAGGCTATATTCCAGGTTAAATACCATACATGCTCTGCCATGGAATAATATTGAAAGGCAGCACACATTGGAAATATATCCATGCACATAGTGTGTGCGCGTGTTTGTATGTGTTTGTGTGCGCATGCACGTGTGTGTGTGTGTGTGTGTGTGTGTGTGTGTGTGTGTGTGTGTGTGTTGATTAACAATCAGATACATCTCAATTGTGATGCTTATTGTTGAAGAATAGCCTCCTGGTCCCCTCCTAGAAAAGATAAGGCTGAGGGATTACCTGACTGGGGGAAAAATTACAAACTTGTTCAACAAGATAGACACGGAAATGTTTCCATTTGAGGGGAGAATCAAACTTTGGGGGCCAAAAATTTATGCTAGAATTCTATCGCCCCACCCACCACAGAATCAGAGTGGGCAAGGGATGGACAATGGTATTGACCTCAGGCAAGAATCTCTGGCCTCACTCGAGCGAGGCTGTAAAATCCCGCCCGTAGAGTCACTGGTAAATCCAGTCAAAATGCATGAAGAGTTATTGCAGGGCTGGTTAGAATGTGGAACTCACTCCCCACAGGGAGTGGACGAGGCAAATGGTTATTTAAGTGGAAGCTGGATAAGCCAGTGTGGGAGAAAGGAATAGAAGCATATATCCATGAAATGAGAGGAGGAAGGGTGGGAGAAGGCTCCTGTGGTTCTTCCACTGTTATCGACTGTTGCTGTGCTGAAAAATCTATTTAATGTTGAAATATTTGCTGTCAGGGCTCAAATGTAGAGAACAGATGCTTCAAAATGAAAATGGAAATGTATAAAATTCTGAGAGGATTTGACAGGTGCTGAAAGGCTGTTTCCCCCGGTTGGACTGTCTAGAAACGGGGATCACAGACTGTAAGGATGCTCCTTCATCAGTTGAGGGAAAACACAATTTGTTCATTTACAGGTTAAAACTATTCAGAGGCTCGCAGCCTCGTGGCTGCCATCAGCTCCCCAGTTGACTCTGAGTATAGGAGCCCACACTTACCAGAGTGATCTCCCATCCTGCACCCAGGTCGTGTGACCCTTACTTATCAGACTGATCCTTAAAGGGACCACACAGACTCTGAATTAGGAGTGAGCCATTTCAGACAGAACTGAGGAAAGAATTTCCTCCCTCAGAGGTTGGAAATTCTCTTGACCTGGAGAGCTGTGGATGCTGAGTCGTTGAGCAGATTGAAGACTGAGATCAATAGATTCTTGGACGCTAAGGGACTCAAGGGACAGTAGGCTTGAGATAGACTTGCTCTTATTGAAAGGAGGAGCAGATGCAATGGACTGAGCGGTCCACTCCTCTTTTCATCACGTACATTCTTATATCGAAGGGGAATCATTGCCTGAAGAGTCACATTCACAAGGAACTCATTTTGTCTCACATTCTGTGTAGTTTGGAAGGGAGGCGTTTGTTCTGGTTTCAGAGATAAAAGGGTGATGATGGAAGCTTGTACTGTGCTGTGCTGTGCAGGGGTATGGGATGTCCATTATAGAGAGGTTTCACTGTAAAGGTCTTCAATTTGACATCAATGTACAGGAACATCCCTCTTCCTGGAATCACAGGAGTAATGTTTATACCAGAAATCGGAAGTTAGTTTGTTTAAAAGGCTCTGTGTGATCATCTTTGTGTGTGGCTGTGTGATAGAGCGGCTAGAGAGAGAATTGCTCCCTTTGTCGGGAAGAGGAGGACCAGCGGTCATCAATGTGAGGGTAGTCAGCAAGAATTCAGAAGAAACTTCACCCAAAGGATTGTGAGGTTATGGAACTCAATGCCACAGGGAGTGGCTGAGATGTATCACAGAGATATGTTAAAGGGGATGCAAGACAAACATATGAGGGAGAAGCAATCAGAGGGTTAGGATGATCGATTTGGATGAGGAGAAATGGGAAAAGGTTCAAATGGAACATAAACAGCATGGACTGATTGGGCCAAATGGCCAGTTTCTGTCTCCTATGTAATCCTTTGGAATCTAACCCACGATTACTCCACACTATCATCAGCAAGTTTCATCTGTTTTCCTGCTCTAATTATTGGCTGTAATGTTTTTGGACAATGAGATACTTTCAAAGTGAAGTCTCTGTTTTAAAGCAGCTGCTAATTTAGACACACATCAATAGAGTGAATGATCAGATCATCTGATTAGGGATTGATTAAAGGATGAATATTGGCCAGGACATTTGGGAGAACTCCATAGCTCTTCTTCGAATAATAGGAATATATGAGGTGGAGATGCCGGTGTTGGACTGGGGTGGGCACAATAAGAAATCTCACAACACCAACGCTGCTCCGAAAGCTCATGATTCCAAATAAACCCATTGGACTTTAATCTGGTGTTGTGAGGCTTCTTCTTAGGAACAGGAGGAAGCCATTCAGTCCCTCAGGCTCACTCTGCCATTCAATAACATCATGACTGATCTGTGGCCTAACTCCATGTATCTGGCCTAGGCCCATGTCCCCAATAGCCCTGCTCAATAAAAATGTGTCTATCCCAGACATAAACCTGACAATTGAAGCAGCATCCATTGTCCTTTGAGGAAGAACGTTCTGAATATCTCTGCGTGTAGAAATGTTTTCGAACATTGCTTGGCCCTAATCTTTAGATTATGGCCCCCTGGTTCTGGAGCCTTCAACCAGTGAAAACAGTTTATTCTTATCCACCCTGTCCCGCTCTGTAAATATTTGGTAGACTTCCATCAGATTACCCTTCATACTTCTAAATTTGAAAGAATAAAGGCCAAATTTCTCCTCGTTACTTAACCCTCGAAGTCCAGGTATCTTGTAAACCTGCGTTTAACTCCCTCCAGGGCCAAAACATCCTTCCTAAGTTGTGGTGCCTAGACCGGCTCACGGTACTCTAAGTGGGGTCTAACTACGGATTTGTACAACTGCAGCATTACATCTGCATCCCTGTACTCCGGCCCTTTCGGTATGAAGGCCAGCATTCCATTGCTATTTTCTACGTGATGCACAGACTCGTTCACTGCACTAGTTACAGAAATTCCAGCCTGGGGATTTTGTTTTTAAGTCTCTAAAGTGGAGCTTGAACATACAATATTATAACCTTGAAGTAAAATACCAACCACTCTGCTAAGACTGACATTGATATGTTGTCTTAACACTGATACGTTCCACTGTGTCATTGATGCGGGTGGATTATGGCATCGTGCTATACACTTCCGCCTGACTGGACTGGCTGCTGATTTTTGGAAAGGCTGCATCATCATCTGTTCTGGGAAATGAAGACCAGCGACCTCTTGGTTTGGCCATTTGTCCTGATGTGTGTGAAACGAGAGCAGCAGGCAGCAGGTCAGTGGTCAGCCTGCTTCACAGAGATTGCTGTGCTATTGAACCTGGGTAAAATGTTCCCAAAACTCAACCAGTCTCACAGTGCATCAAAGAACTCACTCTGTGTTTTCTGTTTCTGAGATAGCACAGTGGTTAGCACAGCTGTCTCACAGCACCAAGGACGCGAGATTCAATTCCAACCTTGGGTGACTGCACGGAGTTTGCATGTTCTTCCTGTTTTTCCGTGGGATTCCTCCGGGTGCTCCAATTTCCTCCCACAGTCCAAAAATTTGTGGGTTAGGTTGATTGGCCATGCTAAATTGCCCCTTAGTGTCCAAAGGTGTACAGGGTTGGGGGACTAGCGGGGTAAATGTGTGGGGTTACATGGATAGGGCAAGGGGTGGTCCTGGCTAAGATGCTCTGTTGGAGAGTCAGTGCAGACTCGATGGGCTGAATGGCTCTCCACTGTGCTGTAGGGATTCTATAATACTTCAATTCTTTCATTCCCTGTGATGCAGATGAGAACTGTGGAAATTGTGATGGGAATTTGAAAACACTGCAGAGTTTCCAGGCATTGAGGGGAGACGTCAGAGCTGGGCTGCCTCCCGGAGCCTTGGCACCAGTTATCCTGAACAGATGTTTGGACAGGGATGCCCCTGCTCCACTCCATGCCTTTTGTTGTGGTGTTCAAAAACTGACCAATGCGCACGGCACCATCCTGGACCACTCATACTCCAACACTTTTTTACAGTGAAACTAACTTTCTAAACTCTGAGGGGAGTGCTCTAGACTGGCACTCAGCAATGGTGACACTTCTCAAAAGAGAAACAGTTCTCCAAACACTGAGTATGTCGTAGTGTGAAAAAACAAAATTCTTTCTCTTTGTGGCTCTCTACTGCCCCCACCTGTTAGTCCCCCATTATCCGCCAGCAATAATTCATCATAAAATCCCGAAATCATTGAAGAAGGCCATTCAGCGCACGGTATCAGCGCCAGCTCTTTCACAGCTTTCACACAGCTATTCAATTAGTCCTGCTCTTTCCCCATAGCACTATATACATTTTTTCCTTTCTAAATAAAGATCTAATTCCATCACGTTAACCAGGCTCACATCCATTGACACTGTCTATATTTCCCACTGCCTCGGAAAAGCAGCCAGCCTAATTAAGGACTCCACACACCCCGGACATCCTCTCTTTCACCTTCTTCCATCAGGAAAAAGATGCAAAAGTATGAGAACACTTTTTTTTAATATATTCATTCATGGGACATGGGTGTTGCTGGCTGGGCCAGTATTTATTGCCCATCCCTAGTTGCCTTTGTTCAGAAGGCAGTTGAGAATCAACCACATTGCTGTGGCTCTGGAGTAAGATGTAGGCCAGACCAGATAAGGACAGCAGATTTCCTTCCCTAAAGGACATTAATGAACCAGATGGGTTTTCCGACAATTGACAATGGTTTCATGGTCATCAGTGGGGTCTTAATTCCAGATTTTTTTTACATTCAAATTTCACCATTTGCTGTGGTGGGATTTGAACTGGGTTACCCAGAACATTGGTTGAGCTGCTGGATTAATAATCTAGTGATAATACTATTAGGCCATTACCGCCCCTACCAGTTGACTAATAACAGCTTCTTCCCTGCTGCCATCAGACTTT
Source organism: Carcharhinus amblyrhynchos (assembly GCF_965287045.1). Classification (NCBI taxonomy): domain Eukaryota; kingdom Metazoa; phylum Chordata; class Chondrichthyes; order Carcharhiniformes; family Carcharhinidae; genus Carcharhinus; species Carcharhinus amblyrhynchos. Next base: position 13,896,360 of record NC_137351.1, read on the forward strand.
TGAATGGATCTACCATATTAGGTTGATCTTCCTTTACACCCTAGCTATGACTGTAATATTATATTCTGCATCTATCCTTTCCTTCTCCCCTATGTGCTCTATGAACGGTACGCTTTGTTTGTACAGCACACAAATAACAATACTTTTCACTGTATCCCAATACATGTTGTGGAAATGTTGGCGTTGGACTGGGGTAAACACAGTAAGAAGTCTCACTTCACCAGGTTAAGGTCCAAAAGGTTTATTTGATAGTAAACCTGCAAGCTTTCGGAATACTGTTCCTTCGTCAGGTGAGTGGACATTTTGAGTCAGGATGACCTTGCAGGGTCAAATGTTGCCTCTATTCTCTGTCCATCGATACTGTCAAACCTGCTGGGATTTTTCAGCATTTTCTGTTTTTGTTTCCGATTCCAGCACCCGCAGTATTTTGCTTTTAACATGTGCTTCTACTCCTTTCTCTCTCATGTACAAATCCAGCTGCCCCTTAAATGCTTTGGTGCTATTTGCTACAACCATTCATGTGGTACCAAGTTACACATTCTCACCAGTCTCTGAGTAAAGAGTAATGTTTCCTGGGATTGCAGTGAAACATTATGGCTGGCTGGTTCTCACCAGAGTCGCTGCCCTGGTATCAGTTACCTCAATGCCTTTTGTTGTGGTTTACGCCGTTCAAAATCTGAGTAACGCACGAGGCACTGACTGGGACCACTCGGACCCAAGTGTTTTATGGTAAAACTTACTTTCTAAACTTTGAGAGCAGTGCTGCAGAATGGTGCTGAACTCCCTCTTGTGCATTTATTAGTGACTATCATGGCCCTTAGCTCTGATCTCCTGCAGAAGTGGAAATATTTTCTCCTGTCAGCCTGACTACAATTCCCTCAACCCACATCCCAAGTAAGAAAGCAGCAACTATTGAAGAGCACAGCGTATTAATGTACCAACTGAATCAGCAGGAAACTAAATCTGCCGAACATGTCCTAACCCTGAGAGTGTATAGTCTGATCTGCCTGAATTGCCCTGAAAGAGAACAGTGAGCAAGACAGGGTGACTAAACAGCTGGTGACTGGGGATTGGACATTTTAGTAGGTAAAGGTAGTGGCATTTAAGTCCACCTTGTTGACCAGCAAGGGGCATGCATGCGGCAGGTTGTAGTGGGCTGCTCTTGGACGTTGCTTCGGGAGTTGCCTATTGCTTCATGTCGTTAGTGTGCTTAAACTGGACCATCTCGAGGGCAACATGACAGCTCAGAGACTATCTCTGTTGCTGTGCGGACACATGGATTTGGGCCTGTGTCTGTGGGAGTTTGCACGTTCTCCCCGTGGTTGCGTGGGTTTCCTCCGGGTGCTCCGGTTTCCTCCCACATCCCAAAGATGTGCTTTTAGGCTGATTGATTGGGTAACAAATTGTCCCTATATTGGACCTCCCTGATCCTCGTACATTAGGCGTAGACTAAAATCATGAATAGGTCACTGAGACAATGGGACGGCAGCGCGGGCTCGTTGGGCCGAAGGGCCTGTTTCCCGTGCTGTGTTGTTCTTTGTTCTTTGTTCTTTGTAAACACGCCACATTCACCATTAGTGCGTCCATCCTTCACAGGGGCATCAATGGAGCAATCAAATTGCAGAAAACCACAAACAGAAGTTTGATTTCCCCACTTGTAAGAACCCATTTCCAACTGGAAAAAGGTAGTTGTGACTTCATAGAATCCCACAGTGCAGAAGGAGGCTATTCAGTCCATCGTGTCTGCAACAACCACAATCCCACCCAGGCACTATCCCCATAACCCCATGCATTCACCCTAACTAGTCCCCCTGACACTAAGACACTATCGTAGACAATCCACCTAACCTGCACATTTTTGGACTGTAGGAGGAAAGGCACACAGGCACGGGGAGAATGTGCAAACTCCGCACAGAAAGTGACCCAGGGCCAGAATTGAATCTGGGTCCCTGGAGCTGTGCGGCAGCAGTGCTAAGCACTGTATTACCGTGTCACCAGGGTGCAATGAATTGAAGACTGAGAGAGAGGAATGCAGTAAAATGTTCCATAATTCCGTAACTCCAATTTATAACAGAAGTGTCAGCTGGAAATTTCAGTCCTGACTTGGTAAGAAGTGTCACAACACCAGGTTAAAGTCCAACAGGTTTATTTGGAATCACGAGTTTTCGGGGCACTGCTCCTTCCTCAGGTGGGTCACCAAACTCCAAGAGCAAAGAGTATGAGTTTCTCCAGTTCCCAGCTTTGAAACCTTCTAAAAATGATCAATTCACATATGATCCATCTGGGTTGGGACAAATCTGATTTAATGCTGGATCCTCCCATTCATCGTCATCATCTCAAAAGGGGGTCTTGTAGATTACCAATGATCACAGCTCTGGGGACATCTACTCCCCAACTCTCTGTATTTCATACCATTGGATTTCCACAAGAACCTGGAAAGCCATTGCAGATGGAAACAATGTTCTCCCTGAGATAAATAGAATTGTCTTTAGAATTTACTTCCTTCAATATTCTTCTTTCAGTGATTTTCTGTTATCAATGAAGATAGGTAATGGACTCAGATGGTAAGCACATACTGCAAACTGCCTTTTGTTCCTTATGGATAATACATACTATGTGGAGGAAGTTAATGTTTAGACTGGTGGATACTTCACCGATCAAGTGTCTTAATGGGGCCATATTATTCATAACATGTTATAGTTCAGGTCAGAAACTCCAAAGTGTTTTATGAAGCCCGCCTGCATCATTAGTTTGGCTAGGATAAACACAATATATTCCACTTCAGGTGTGATTCAAAAGACCCACTAGGGAGCTTTTATCAGACAAAGTTTAATCAAGAATATAGTTAACATGTATAGAAAGGAAAATAGCAAGAACTTTTATCAGTTATAAACAGGAAACAAACAATCATGTTAATGTATAACCCTTAATGAATATAAATAAGCCGTCTCAATAGAAACCAAAACCTCCCACAGACAAAAGGCCATTTTCACAGGTTTAACACTGCACAGACAGATACTGGGATTGAGGCCAGTGTTTGAATTCTGCAGTCCAATGCTCTTGAGACACAGAAAAGTTTGAGGGTGAAACAGTTTCACAAAGCACCAAGAGACTCTGGCCCAGCCACCAACAACAGCAATTTTTCACCCTTCAGGAAACCCCACAGAATTTTCAAATCAACAGGGAGAGAGGGAAAACACTTCTTTTTCGCTTGCTGTCCCTTGTAAAACTCAACTCTAATTTACATCTCCAAACTGAAACTAAAAATGAAATCCCTGTCACCTGAGCTGCCACAGATTTTTCTCCTCCCAGAAATGACATCACCTAAGGCTATGAGCATGAATTTTAAAAAACTCTTAAAGGTACACTAACATCACAGTGCAATGAATTCATTTAGCTGCCAGGAACTTGTCTCATTCCCTCAGGACCACCTCCAGTCTGTTCCATATATTAACAATGATCTTCTAATCTATCCACTTATTTTATCTTCTATGCAACCCTCAACTCCCCCACATTCTGAAATTCAGCTGCATACAATTTCTAAAGATTTGGGGGTCTTTTCAATGGGTTTGGTGGAGATTGGAAATACCTAGTAGATCCATTCTGATACATACCAATAATTGGCACGGTGGCACTGCTGCCTCACAACTCCAGGCAACTGGGTTTGATCCCCAGCTTGGGTCACTGCCTGTGTGGAGTTTGCACTTTCTCCCTGTGTCTGTATGGGTTTGCGTGTGCTCCGGTTTCCTAAGTCCAAAGATGTGTGGGTTAGTTGCATTGGCCATGCTAAACTGCCCCTTAGTGTCCCAGGATACATAGTTAACAGGGTAAATATGTGTGGTTTCGGGAATAGGGCCCAGGTGGGATTGTTGTCGGTGCAGACTCAACGGGCCAAATGACCTGCTTCTGCACTCTGTGGTTTCTATGATTCTATCTCCTCAAACCAAACCACTCAAGAAGAGAGTTAGATAATGTCTTGAAAAGGAAAAGCTTGCTGGTTCATAAGGAGAGAGTGCAGCTGTGAGACTAATTGGATCATTCTATGACCTCCTTCTATGCTACAAGATTCTCAAGAAGTCATGCACAAAGGCTGGAATGAAGGTGTAATTGGCTCAGAAAGCACACTGTCTTTTCTTCCCTTTCTTTTGTGTTCACACTGTAATTTGCAACCTGCCTTAAGATGTCTTCCTTTTTTAGTTAAGGGTTACGTCAACCTTTCATTCTTTCACCATGTGAACTTTATGAAACATTTGATCAGTTCTCGAGAGAACTGATGCACCTGGCCTCTGTTAGTAAAGGGGTGATAATTTCAGTTTAAGTTAGATATCCTACTTTTGAGACACTTCAGAAGAAAGTTAAGGGCTATTCTTCCTTTGCAAACAAATATAAGAAAATTTCATTATAAAATATTGTGAAAAGGGTGGCACGGTGGCACACAGTGGTTAGCACTGCTGCCTCACAGCACCAAGGAGCTGGGTTCAATTCCGGGTGACTATCTGTGTGGAGTTTGCACATTCTTCCCATGTCTGCGGGAGTTTCCTCCAGGTGCTCTAGTTTCTTCCACATTCTAAGGAGGATTGGCAATGCTAAATTGCCCCTTAGTGTCAGGGGGATTAGCAGGGTAAATATGTGGGGTTATGGGGATAGGGTCTGGATGGGATTGTTGTCGGTGCAGACTCGATGGGCCAAATGGCTTCCTTCTGCACTGTAGAGATTCTGTGATGCTATCAAATAATGGTGACGAAACGCTAGGTCTGTAATTTCACCTGAAAAGGACTTGAAAATGTGTGCCTTCATTAGAGAATAGGAGCAAGGTGCCTCTGTTACCGGGATGGTCATCCAGAAGTCAGGACCAATTCAGTGACATGAGTTCAAATCCCACTATATAAATTCAGTAAATTAAGTAAACCCGGAATAAAAATCTAGTACTATTGACCACGAAACTCCCAGGTTTCTATAAAACCCAATTTGTTCACTAATGTCCTCTAAGGGAGGAAATCTGCTTTCTTTACGCTGCCCAGTTTCCCTGCGATTCCAGACCCACAGCAATGTGTCCTCTGAAACAAAATACAGCACAGCAACAGGTCCTTTGGCCCATCATGGCCAAGCAAGCCACTCAGGTTTAACAAACTGCAACAAAAATATCCAATAACAATCACCTGACATTAACCTAGGCAGTGACAAAGACGCACCTAGCCCAGTTAATCCTGCAAAGTCCTCCTTACTATCCCCTGTGAAAGTGCAGACGGATGAGGCTGATTGAACCGTTCTGAACAAAGAACAATCCTCCAAGATCAGGAGCAGAATCAGAAGAACTGAATCCAGCGCAAGGCTGTTGTCACCATTGACATCCTTGTGGAAATCATGAGAAAATAAAAGAAACACTAAATGAAATACTGAAAGGTGTCAAAAGTTGGAGGTCAAATTGTGAAGAGATTATCAGGAGACCCTGTTTGCACAGCAGAAGGTCTAAGATACTAATGACCAGAATAAATGGAGTGGCAAAAACTTACGAAATGAAAATCAATTTTAAAATATGCAAATTACGAAGATTGGACAAAATGATGGTCGAAAAACAGAGATTGAGATAAACGGTCAACATATGAATATACAAGCCAGTAGCAGGAGTAGGCCATTCAACCCCTCGCATCTGCTCCACCATTTAATAAGACCATGGCTGGTCCGATTGTAAATTCAACTCCACATTCCTGCCAACCCCAATAACCTTTCACCCACTTGTTCATCAAGAGTCTATTTAGCTCAGCCTTAAAAATATTCAGCCTCTTCTTCTACTGCCTTTTGAGAAAGAGAGTCCCAGATGTTCACAATCCTCTGAGAGAAGAAAGTCCTCCTGTCTTAAATTAGCAACCCCCTTATTTTTAAACAGTGATCCCTGGTTCTCGATTCTCTGACAAGAGGTAACATTCTCTCCACAGCCGTCCTGTCAACATGCTCAGGATCTTAAAGGTTTCAATCAAGTCACCTCTTATTCTTCTAAACTCCCTTGGCTACAAAATTAACTTCTTCAACCTTTCCTCATAAGAAAACCTGCCCTCCCAGTCTAGGAAACTTTCTCTGAACTGCTTTTAACATATTAACATCTTTCCATAAGTAAGGAGACTGTACTCAATGTTTCCCATGTGGTTTCACTAATTCCCTGTACAATTGAAGCATAACCTCCCTATTTTTGTAATCAATCTTCTCATAATAAATGATAACATTCTATTAGCTGGGAGAGGTATCGCAGTGTAAATAGTGGGAGAGAATCTTGTCAGAAGATGATTACTGCCATAAAGAAATCAGAGCCGGAATAGAGTTGGAAAAGAATGAATTCTCCAAACATCAAAAAATGTTCAGCGCAGGAATAAATAAAGATGTTCAGAAAAGAATTGCCAAGATTCTGATTTTGTGTGTCTTGTTGTATGGAGTTGGAAGGTGGACCTTGATAAAAATTGACATTCGAAAACTAGACTGCTGAGAAATGTGCTTGTGGAGAAGGATAGAGTGAGTGAGTTGGAGAGAACAAGAAACTAATAAAGAAGTTCTCAGGATTATGGAGGAGGAAAGATCATTTGTGAATATTATTAGGAAAGGCAACAAGCCTGGAATGGTCACATTCTAAGGCATGAGAACCTGCTGGAAGAGGTGATTAAGGGGAGAATAGAGGCCTGGAAACCAAGAAGGAGAAAGAGGATGATGATATTAGACACTTGTAATTGAAAATGGGAGGCTTCTCTGAGCAACTGAAGAGGAAAGCGCAAGACAGCAATATGGAAAAATGAAAAAACCAGCCCTTAGGTACATCACAGAATCATAGAATTATAGAATCCCTACAGTGCAGAAGGAGGCCATTTGGCTCATTGAGTCTGTACTGATCACAATCTCACCCAATCCTATCTCCATAACCCCGTGTATTTGCCCTGCTAGTCCCCCTGACACTAAGAGTCAATTTACTATAACCAATTAACTAATACAATCATCTCTACTTTTACAGAACTGCCACATGTTACATTGACCCAAATCACCTCCTTCTGTGCTGCATGAATCTCATGACGTGAAATAACTTAAATCAAGTTCAAAGTAAGAATACTTTCTGTGTCAATTGTACTGTTGACACACTACCTTCTCTTGAGTTGTTCATAAGTGCTCCTTACTGCTGATGCCATTTCTGAGGGAAACTTTCAGGTTGGTAAGTAACATTGAAATACAAATTTTCAAAACACTCCCCACTTGATCCCTTCCATAACACATTCAAGGTCAATAGATGTTTAGAGGGAAGGACACAAAGACTTGCATACAAACAATGCCTTTCATGACCGAGGACATCCCAAAGCACTTTTCAGCCAATGAATTATTCAATATTGCTACTGTTGTAATGTAGGAAACACAACAGTCAACTTGTACGCAGCAAGATTGCAGAAACGTTAATAGGACCAAGTGACAAACATTGGCCAGGTCACCAGGAGAGGATCTTTCCTCTTCTTTGAATAATGCAACAGGGATCTTTTAAATTTACCTCACAGAAAATGAGTCTACTGTTTAACCTCCAATTCTGATAGCTTGCATACCCCCCATTTTAATTGTTTCAACAGTAACCATCCTGGTTTTCAGCTGCCTATTCTCTAAGATCATAAGCTCTGGAAATCCATCCCTAAGCCCTCTGCCTATTCATCTCTCTCTCCTCCTATAACATGCTCCTGAAAACTTACCTCTTTGACTAAGCTCACAATCATACACCCTGATGTCTCACCCGGTTCAGTGTCAATTCTTTTACTGATAACACTCTTGATTTGATTTGATTTATTATTGTCACATTTATTAATATATAATGAAACGTACTGTTTCTTGCATGCTATACAAACAAGGCATACCATTCATAGAGAAGGAAAGGAGAGATTGCAGAATGTTACAGTCATTCTGTAGCTTAGTGCAAAGTAGGTCCATTCAAAAGTCTGATGACAGCAGCAGGAAAGAAGCTGTTCTTGAGCCATTTGGTACATGATCTCAAACTTTTGTTTCTTTGTCCCAACGGAAGAAGATGGAAGAGAGAATGTCCGGGGTGCGTGGGGTCCTTGATTATGCTGGCTGCTTTGCAGACGCAGTGGGAAGTGTAGACAGAGCCAATGGATGGGAGGCTGGTTTGCGTGATGGACTGGGCTACATTCACGACATTTTGTAGTTTCTTACGGTCTTGGGCAGAACAAGAGCCATACCAAGCTGTGATACAACAAGAAAGAATGCTTTCTATGGTGGATCTGTAAACGTTGATGAGAGTCGTTGCTGACATGCAAAATTTCCTTAGTTTCCTGAGAAAGTAGAGGCATTGGTGGGCTTTCTTAACCATAGTGTCGGCATGGGGGGACCAGGACAGGTTGTTGATGATCTGGACACCTCAAAACTTGAAGCTCTTGGCTATCTCTACTTTGTGCTCGTTGATGTAGACAGGGGCATGCTCTCCACTACACTTCCTGAAGCCAGTAACAATCTTTGTCAAGTGCCTTGGACTCTTTTATATGTTAAAAATGCTATATAAATATTGTTGTAGTTTCATTTGAAATACAGCACCTCTGACAGCGCAGCCCTCCCTCAATGCATAAACTAGCCTCTTGTTTATGCTTTGGTGACTGGAACATTTCACAAACCTACACTGTAGAGTTGAGAATGTTATCACTGAGTGACAAGCCCAAAGTCCACAGCCTATTACCCTTCGATGCAGGCTACTGTTGTAGCGTGTTAGATACCATTTATGGGATATTTGTAGTTTTAAGTAAATTAACTGTATTTACTTATTAATTACAAAAACTATGTATATATTTATAGTAAAAGGTTCAAGCTGGGACCGATCCCATGCTTGCATGGGTGCACAGCTCTGTCAAAAATTAAAGTCATTCCTAGGTGCGTGTCATGGCACATTCCAGGGTCCAGGGCTATGTGCTGAAGGACATACTCAAGCTTGGGACAGTTGCCGTTAAGGTACAATGGGGAAAGGTCACTATGTAAGGCCTTTCAGCCAATGTACACTGAGGGACTGGTAACTGGGCAAAGCCCCTCAGATGGTGTGTTTAATTCTAACTGTGATTACCTTTGTTGAAGAACCGCAGAGTGTAACATGACCAATGTATATAGTTTGTAAAGAATTTTGCACTCTGTAATGAAAATATTGAAATGTAGGCTGTGTTCTTATTACTGAACTGCAGCATCTCAGAGTGAATCGTGACCACCAGAGAATATGTAAATATTATCAAACTTTACTGTTATAATTATTGGAAGTGTTTAGTAATCTCTCAGATTTTATATGAATAAAATATACTTTTGCAAAGTAAAATGTGTTATCTTACATCACTATGTAGATGGCACTGTACTCAGTCTCACATTAACCCTGTATGTACCAGATCCTTAAACTATAGCTGCCTTGTGCACTAATGCAACTGGCTGACTGTCAGAAGTACATTGTACACAATAGGGTGGCACAGTAAAGCACTGCTATCTCATGGTGCCATGGACTCAGGTTCAATTCCAGCCTTGGGTCACTCTCTGTGTGAAGTTTGCACATTCTCCCCATGTTAAGTGGGTTTCCTCCAGGTACTCCAGTTTCCTCCCACAGTCCAAATATGTGCAGGTTAGATGGACTGGTCATGCTAAATTGCCCCTTAGTACCCAAGAATGTGTAAGTTAAGTGGACTGTGGTAAATGCACAGTGTTATATGAATAAGGCAAGACGCTTTTCATAGAGTCAGTGCAGACTTGATGGGCTGAATGGCCTCCTTCCGCACTGTAGGGGATTCTATGGATTCAATGAATATTGCATCTGATAGCACTCACAGTTACTCAGTGAAATCACTATCTTCCAATGAAGCAGCTTCAAATAAACTGCTGCTCCCAACAGCATTCCTTTGTTGATGTATTTAGTGAGCTTTCTTTATCCCAGTTAACTGCTTTGTGTTTATACTTTAGGAATGTTTACTTGGTCATCTGTCTGCTCCACAGAAGCTGAAGACCATGACAATCTAACCATGCCAGTCTCTGAAACTCTTCAATCCCGAACCTACCAAAACCAATGAATTAACCAACTCACTAGAGTATGTTACTTAATAGAGGAGATTGTAGCCTCGGGGCACTGTCTCTCACAGAATAGACATCAGATCACTCACAGAATAGTGGACAGTTTCATTAGATGATTAACATGAGGGACGTGTGTAACATTGCTTCAGAAGATCAGTGTAAATTATAGAGTTGGTTGCATTCATATTTAATGTAGGTGGCTCAATCATCTTCTAAACTTCACTGCTGTCAACTTTCCTAATGAGCTTGTGGTTGAAGGCACTGCCAGTTTCTGATGGAGTGCTGAGCCATCGGGACCAGAAAAGTCCAGGTTTCAAATCTTGGTGAGTGCCATGTTAGATGATGCCATCCCAGGCTGTGATCCATTGGTCGGCCTTGATCTCCGTGGGATTGGGAAGTCAAAAGTTAACCAACACTTGATCGTCGGTTTCATCTATTGTAAAGTGTGGACAACAATGACAAGGTGCATTCATGTAGCACCTTTAATGTGATAAAATATCCCAAGATGCTTCACAGAGGAGTGTTAATAAACAAAATTTGAAACTGAGAAGATATGAGGATAAATCAGACCACTAACATGCATGTACATAAAGACTTTATTTAAAAATAAGCTCCAAACATTTCCAAATACACCACTGCTTCAACAATTTCTGAGAGAGTTGCTTCTGTCGCAGTGACCCACTGACTGATTCCCCAGCTGCAGCACTGATATTGTCACGCGTATATTTCCACCCCTCACTTTCCCTCCTGCAGTTTGCAACAAACGATGATGGCCCAATTACACATAACAGATGTGGAGATACTCACTCAGTGAAACAGCTGGAAAAATAGCTCAAGCATAAGTAATAGGGAATGGACAGTTGTTCATTGACAGGATCCCACAGTAAAAGAGCAGGCAGCTTCCTGAGACTGCAGGACTTTTACTTTGAGTTGACCTTGACTATGTACACTCTAATGAGTACTCAGAGTACAAGGCTGGAATAAGATAGAAACATTTCTGTGTTTGTTATAGAAAATGACGAGAACAGATGATTTTAATTGATTTAGACTACAAATCTGTTTTTGTATCTCTCTCCCTGCTCCCTCTCCAATATCTATCTCAGGATAGACAAGATTTTACAGCCTCACTCGTCCCAAAACTGTAAAATCCCACCCACGGTCAACAGATCTTCCCATTGTCTGCCTCTCGCCTGCTCTGATTCCCGAGGCAGGCAAGATGGTAAAATTCCAGCAATTGTTTCGTTTAAAACCCTCCGTTCTCTCTGTCCCTCTCACACACGCTCTTTGTCTCTCCTACAAATAAATGGTCTCCCTATTTCACTCACCTGCACCTGTTCTGTCTCTTTCACTGGCACCCTCTACAACACAAGAAATACTATGATATGGAAAGACTGTTATCTAGGCAGGTGCAGTGTCCATTCTGCACACAGCAAAATCCCACAAGCAACAGTCATTTCCTTTATGTTTACCGGTGTTAAAAATGGAAGCAATATTAGCCAAGACATCAGGATAACTTGGGAAAAAGCTGAGGTGAGATGAAGAGAATTTTATTATGCGATATACTGTCTGAAAGATCAGGAAGCAGGTTCCGTGGTAACGTACAGAGTGGCACAGTGGTTAGCACTGCTACCTCACAGCACCAGGGACTTGGGTTTGAATCCCAGCTTGGGTGACTATCTGAGTGGATTCTGTACATTCTCCCCTTGTCTGCATGGGTTTCCTCCCACAGTTCAAAGATGTGCTGGTTAGGGTGCATTGGCTTATGCTAAATTCTCCCTCAGTGTATCTGAACAGGCACCAGAGTGTGGCGACTAGGGGATTTTCACAGTAACTTCATTGCAGCAAACAAAAACAAATTACTGTGGATGCTGGAATCTGAAATCAAAAGAGAAAATGCTGGAAAATCTCAGCACGTCTGGCAGCATCTGTAAAGAGAGAAAAGAGCTGACGTTTTGAGATCTTTTGGCAAAGGATCGTCTGGATCGTCTCAAAGCTCCTTTCTCTCCTTATAGATGCTGCCAGACCTGCTGAGATTTTCCAGTATTTTCTCTTTTGATTTCATTGCAGCGTTAATCTAAGCCTGCTTGTGACACTAATAAATAATTTATTTTGGATAAATATTTGAAAAGAAGAAATGTACAGGAGAATAGAGAAAGATTGGGGGAGTGGGACAAATTGGATGGCTCTTTCAATGAGTTGATGCAAGCATGATGGGCCAAATAGCCTCCTTTTGTATCATTATAAGTAAACCATCAGATCATCTTCAAATAAAGCCATGGGATCTTTAACCTCCCCAAATAACCAAACAACAGGTTTAGGTTTGACAGTTTAGCTGCAATGATGACTCCTGTAGACAGATCTGTAATCCTTCAGTGTTGTACTGGCCTGGAGCGACAGCCAAGGTTCTGCACTCTACTCTCGGAGTGGGTCTCTAATAAATGATTTTCTAATTCAAAAGTGAGGGTGTTTCCATCTGAGCCAAGCTGACACGAAAGCCTGAGATTAAGGTCTGGATTTTTATCCTCAGGGCAGATAGCAGGAACGGGGAAAATTCCCTGCTGGCCAACTTACCGTGGGAGAAAGTGCCAGGGATGATGGATTTTTCATTTTGCTTGTTAACTTTCTGTGATTCATGTACAAGGACATCCAGATCCCTTTGTACCGCTGTGTTCTGTGATTTCTCTCTGTTTAAATAATATTCTGTTCTCTTAGACTTCCTCAGCTGGATTTGTATTCAACAACAGCAATACGATGTGACAAATATAGAGGGTAAGTTAATGGATAGGATTTCAACATACTTTCTCATATTGACCAAGTGTTCCATATTTTGGGTAATCTATTTGGTGCTGTTTCAGAGTAGCTTTTAGCTAGTTTTTATATCCCTTTAGCTGGTCACTCCAAAAAGTATTAAAAGTAAATTGAATATTCACTGTGTCTTAAAGTACTTACTATCGATAAATATCCCTTTGTATTCTGCTCTAAGCACAAGAGTTAATTGAAAGCGCAGTTTGAAAGGAATTTTTTTTGAGAGGAAGGCATGACATGGGTGTGATTCAATGAAGCATTTAGATTCAACAAGACTGGTCAAACATCACTGCCTCCTTTTTTTGTGAAGATAGTGGACGAGGCAGGATCTGACATTCATAGAATCATAGAATCGTTGCATAAAATCTCACCATCTTTAGTTAAGTTAAAACAACTGTTTGGCTTGTTGAACTGTTAACACTTCACACTCTTACATTCTATGCAGTAAACTGATTTCTGGTGGACAGAAAACCATTCGGAATGTGACTGTGGCTTGACCTGAAGTCTGTAGTTTTAGTTTTCAACGTCCCTTATTACACTGTACAAATGGGAATGCACTCAAGCAAATCTTCACTCTGGCTGATGCACTGTTGAAATGTCTGTTCAAATCTCCTGCTTCTCATTAAGTAAGTGAGTAGAGCAGGAGGTAGGGACACTGATGTTAGTAAGAAAACAGACAATGGATGGAGGAGAGTTGACTTTATTAAAGTCTCCCTCTGCTGTCACCATAACATCATCAAGTCCCAGGATACTTGGCTGGATTAAGGAGCTGAGAATATGCACGGCTGACTGAAAATATTCCCCAGGTATAAGTCAAACGTTATCAGTGTTTATGCTGTGTAAATATTAGGCTTAAGGTTGCACCATCTGATCTCCTTGCAATTTCAAAATCAGTCACCTTCAAGATGGTTGGGGCAGCATGGTGGCACAGGGGTTAGCTCCGCTGCCTCACAGCGCCAGGAACTTGGGTTCAATTCTGGTCTCGGGTGCCTGTCTGTGCGGAGTCTGCACATTCTCCCCATGTCTGTGTGGGTTTCCTCCCCGTGTTCCAGTTTCCTGCCACACTCCAAAGGTGTGCAGGTTAGGTGAATTGGCCATGCTCAGTCGCTCCTTATTGTCTAAAGATGTGTAAGTTAAGGGGATTAGCCATGGTAAATACGTGGAGTTGCAGGGACAGAGCAGGGAAGAGGGCCTGGGATTTGATACTCAGTCAGAGAGTCGGTGCAGACTTGATGGGCCGAGTGGCCTCTTCTGCAGTGTAGGGATTCAATGATAAATTCAGAATAGAGTCACCAATTTGGCAATCAGCAATTCAGGAGGGGAAAAATCTGATAAGCCAATGCCTTAACTCACACCACGTCCTGTTCACCCATCACCTCGCTGGCCTACATTAACTCCCAGTTAAGCAATGCCTCAATTTTAAAATTCCCGTCCCTGTTTTCAATTAACTTTATGGTTTCGCGCCCACCCCCCCCTCCCAATTTCTATAACCTTCTCCAGTCCCATAACCCGCAAAGATTTTTGCCCTCATCCAACTCTGGCCTTGAGCAAGCCCAATTTTAACAGTTCTACCATTGGTGGCCATGCCTTCAGCTGCCTGAGCACTAAGCTATCAGATCTCTCATCACTCCACCACTCTCACTCTCCTCCTTTAGGCCACTCCTTAAAACTACATCTTTGAGCAAGCTTTTGGTCATCTGTATCTCCTTATGTGTACCTTCCAGGTTTTATTACAGTAACGGCACTGTACAAGTGGTGGTTTTTGTTAAAGAAAAACGGAATGTTGCACCGTACAGAAAATGCATAGCTTCCGACTCAATCTCTTGTGACAATATACACAGCGGCTCAAGACCATATTAGTAGTCTTCAGATGAAGTTGAATTATTAGATGGCGAGAAGATAGATCAGCAACCTCACTCACAATACAATCTCCCTTTTAAAGTCATAGAGTCATAGAGGTTTACAACATGGAAACAGGCCTTTAGCCCAACTTGTCCATGCCACCCGGTTTTTACCACTAAGCTACTATCAATTGTCCATGTTTGGCCCATATCCCTCTATATCCATCTTACCCATGTAACTGTCCAAATGCTTTTTGAAAGACAATGCTGTACCCGCCACTACTTCCTCTGGCACCTCATTCCAGACACTCATGTATGTTGTCTTTATTTTATATATTTCACGTTAAATTAATATTTATTGTGGAACATAATATTGTATTGCAAAGCATGTCAAACTTAACGGCATAGCCTCCTTGAACTTTTTTCCTTTATTGGAGGCAGCAAGACAGTGGGACTAATTTAATATTACTAGAAAAGAGCT
The DNA here is from genome assembly GCF_965287045.1 of Carcharhinus amblyrhynchos. Taxonomy (NCBI): domain Eukaryota; kingdom Metazoa; phylum Chordata; class Chondrichthyes; order Carcharhiniformes; family Carcharhinidae; genus Carcharhinus; species Carcharhinus amblyrhynchos. The sequence continues at coordinate 13,911,549 of NC_137351.1, forward strand.
GACACCAACATGATGGGCCAAATGGCCTCACTGTTGTGCTGTAAGTTTCTATGACTCTGTTGTAATTTCCTGATTGCAAATCGGAATTGGGTGATTTCTGAGAAAGGTTACATGCCATATAAGGAACATAAGCAGAACAATCTATTCAGCCCTGTGAATCTATTCTGCCGTTCACCAGCTGATGGATGATCTATCGCTCGCTCCAGCCACCTGCCTTGGCTCCATCTCTTTTTATATATTAGGCTAACAAAAATCCACTCTCTGGTTTTGAAACCTGTGCCCACTGGTGTCAATTGCTTTTTGCAGGAAGTGAGTTCCACACTTCTAGGTGGCATGGTGGCACAATGGTTAACACTGCTGCCTCACAGTGCCAGAGACCTGGCTTCAATTCCTGGCTTGATTACTGTCCGTTTGGAGTCTGCACGTCCTCCCCGTGTCTGCATGGGTTTCCTCCGGGTGCTCCAGTTTTCTCCCGCAGTCCGAAAGGCAGCTGGTTAGGTGCACTGGCCATGCTAAATTCTCCCTCAGTGTACCCAAACAGGCGCCAGAGTGTGGCGACTAGGGGATTTTCACCATAATGTTAATATAAGCCTACTTGTGACACTAATAAATAAACTTAAATGTAAATATACCACTCTTTATTCGAAGAAGGATTTCCTAACTTGTTCCCTCAATGAAAGATGTCCCCTGATTTGAAGGTTGTGCTCCCCCCCGTTACTCCAGACTCCCCATACCCTCTGCTTTATCAATTCCTTTCAAAAATCCTGAAATTTCTTCATCAAATTATCCTTTTGCCTACTAAATTCCAGTAAGAAGTCTCACAACACCTAGTTAAAGTCCAACGGGTTTATTTGGAATCACAAGTTTTTGGAGTGCTATATTCAAGCCTAGTTTGGAAATTACTCCTTGCCTGGGAAAGGTGCCACGGAAAGGATTGATTCAAGTAAATAAAACTGGTTGGGTCAATGTAATTAAGGAAATTCAAAACGAGTCAATTGAGCTTCTCTGGTGCTCAACAAAGCACTGTATAACTGCAGGACAATACTGCAAGTCTCCAGGAGACAATATTCATCATGAGTTGTGAAAGTTCAATAGCCTTGACATCCATTAAAGTCAAAGGGAGGTCGCCACACATTTAAACAATTTATTAATCAAGTGGCAGTTCCATAAATCAACCACCCAGCACCTGAGTCAACAGATGTCCATTTAACTAATTCACTGTCTACCCAACTTGTACTTAGTTACACCACAAAAACAGGAGGTAAGCTGACTAACTGAGACATTGCTCTGTGAATCCTCAACTGTAAGAAGTTTCACAACACCAGGTTAAAGTCCAACCAGTTTATTTGATAGTAAACCCACAAGCTTTCGGGGTTTGCCCCTTCGTCAGGTGAGTGCCAGAATAAAACTAGCAGGCATAAGTTTAAGGTGAGAGAGATACAAAAGAGTTCAGAGGGGCAATTTTTTCATACAGAGGGTGGCGAGTATCTGGAACAAGCTGCCAGAGGTAGTAGTAGAGGCGGGTACAATTTTGCCTTTTAACAAGTATTTAGACAGTTACATGGGCAGGATGAGTATGGGGGATATGGGCCAAATGTGGACAATTGGGACTAACTTAGTAGTAAAAACTAGGAGGCATGGAGAAGTTGGGCCAAAGGGTCTGTTTCTATGCTGTAAACTCTATGACTCTAGCTCTGTAGCCTCCTCCAACCCCGTGACCCTCTGAGATCTCTGCACTCCTCCAATTCTGCCCTCTTGCACGTTCCCAATTTCACCTCACTATTGGTAGCTATGCCTTCAGTCTGCGAGGCCCAAAGCTCTGGAATTCTCTTGTGCTTCTCTCTCCTCTTTTAAGCCACTTGATCGTTAAAATCTATTTTATTGACTGAATTGTTTCATCTGTCAGGGGGAGAAGCTGGGTTGTATAGTTGTGTATCTGCATTACTCCAGTGGTGAGCACTTGCACTGGAGTCACAGGGTCCTCGCTAACACTTCAGTGTAAAACTGAGAGAGTGCTGCATTGTTGGAGGTGCTGTCATTCGATATTAAAGTAATGCCCCTTTTGCCCTCCCAGGTGGAGATACAAAATTCCACAGCACTCTTTCGAAAGAGTTAGCTCAGCGTCCTGATCAACATTTATCCCTCACCCAATGTCACTAAAAGATGTTGGGCATAAGCCTCTGGATGAGTGGCAATTGAGCCGGATTTCCAATCCACTCTTATTTACTTACTTGGTGATCCAACTGATTCTTTCTTGCCCGACCTTCCGATTCAGGACGAGTGCAATGTGTAGTGCAGTGGGTTCCCACGGCCTCCTGTCCAGGGCTGCAGTGTGGGAGGGGAGGAGGACCCACCCTCTCTTTTACATCATGAGCTAGTGGGGAGAGTAGCAAGGTTTGGGCCAGCCCTTGTGGGGTTTTGGTGGTTGAGGATTAGTTTTGGGATTTCAAATTCTTTTTAAAGAAAGGTTTCCGGTCTCTACCTAGCACGTAATAAAATGTAAGGTCCATTTATTCTGGCATTGTGAGCAATCCCAGCAAAAGTGTATTTTACTATTTCCCTGAAATGACACTGTCCTTTTAATTAAATCTCAGTTCCATTTCAGAGAAAGTTCTCTAGGAAACTCAAAGAACAAGGAGTTAGTATCGATAAGGCTGATTCAGTGAGGAATCACAACCTCCGGTTTCAGTCTTTTTTCAAAGATGCTCCTGAATCACAGAATTCCCACAGTGCAGAAGGAGGCTATTTGGCTCTGACACTAACTCTCCGACAGAACTTCTTACACAGGCTCACCTCCCCGCCACCCTATCCCTGTAACACCCACGCATTTACCCCAGTAATCCACCTAATCTACACATCTTGGGACACTAAGGGACAACTTAGCATGGCCAATTCACCTTATCTGCACATCTTTGGACTATGGGAGGAAACCAGAGGGAACTCAGGCAGACATGGGGAGAATGTGGAACCTCCAGTTCCTTCCAAGGCTGGAATCAAACTTGGGTTCCTGGCTCTGTGAGGCAGCAGTGCTAGCCACTGTGCCACCATATGTCTTTTAAAATTCTTTTTTTTTATTCATTCATGGGATATGGGCATTGCTGACAGGTCAAGAGGTGAGTTACTCGCTGCAGTGTTCTGAGCCTCTGAGCTGCTCTTGTAACCATTGTGTTTATGTAGCAAGTCCAGTTGAGTTTCTGGTTAATTCAGCTGGAAACTAATGGTATTAAGTGCCTGGGTACATTAAGCAGAACCATTCGACCTGTGTGTGAGTAACTGTCACACTACATCACCTCCCCATAGATGCGCACTTGTGTAAACTTCTAGCTGGACAGCTGCAGGCAGTATGGACACTGGTTGCAGACATCTCTCAGGAGACAGTGATCTCATTAGTGACTTAGGAAGACAGAGCTGGATAAATTATCCTGAAAGTGGTGCTGAAACATTGTGCAGCTGTCTAAAGGATAAATGTAGTGTTACCCTATATGCTGATCTTTGTAGGATGGGGTACATCCCATAGAAAATTGCAGTAAAATACTATTTGGTACAGATGATATTAATAATAACCACCTTCCTTTATATTATTTAAAATAAGGTATTGTGAAAGTATTGGAAAGATGAAGTTTAGTATCAGAGTCTAGAAACCAGAGATATAATTTATAACTTGCATGTGTGTAGCATAGTCAACATCCCAATGCACTTTACAGAAGCATTATCAAACATAAGAGCGGCATGGTGGCACAGTAGTTAGCACTGCTGCCTCACAGCGCCAGGGGCCCAGGTTCAATTCCTGCCTCGGGTCACTGTCTGTGTGGAGTTTGCAGATTCTCCCCATGTCTGTGTGGGTCTCCTCCCCCAGTCCAAAGATGTGCGGGTTAGACAGATTGACTATGCTAAATTGACCGTAGTGTCAGGGGGATTAGCAAAGTAAATGAGGGTTATGGGGATAGGGCCTGGATGGGATTGTGTCAGTACAGACTTGATGCGCTGAATGGGCCCTTTCTGTACTGTAGGGATTTTATCATTGATGCCAAATAAAAGGACGCCGTAAAAGGTTGATCAAAGAGTTAGATTTTAAGGGGCATCTTTAGGAGGAAAGGAGAAGGGGTTAAGGAAAGGAATTTCAGAGCCTAGGACCTGGCCAACAATAGCAGGGTGAAGGAAATCAAGAATGTTCAAAAGGCCAGAACTAGAAGAGTGCTAAGATCTCAGTGGGCTGCATTTTACAGAGCTACCCACCTTCGGTTGTTCCATGAAAATCACTGACGCACAATTTATATTCATATTCATGGCAATACCTCTACCAATCAGAGTCCACTTGCCAACCAATTAGCAAACTCTTCTCATGCAGTATAAACAGCAGCTCGCTTTGAAAATTTGGTATTCTTGTGTCTGTCCTGATGAGTGCAAGATGAAAAGTTTTGACAGCATGTCCCTTTCTTCATCAATACTATTTTCGACCTATTGTGCTCGAAAGAGCTAACAGCGAAATTTAGAAATATTTTTAAAGAATTACGATAAGCTTTGAATCAAATGTTGTTATATATTTTTTTAAAATCACAAATTAGTTAAATCAGAAAGACAACAGGTGAAAGGTCATTGATCCAGAATGCTGCTTTTCTCTCTCCTGACCTGCTGGATGTTTCCAGCATCTCTGTTTGTATTTCAGATTTCCAGCATCTGCAATATTTTACGTTTATTGTAATGCATTATAACAAGTGTTGGCAGTCCCAAAACACTCCTGTATTCACACAGCATAGAGGTTGAAGGTTTGATGACACATCTGAACGATATTACAAAAGACAGATGAATTGTTATCGGTCAAATCTGCTCAAAAATGTTTGTAGCCTCGGGGGTATTTTCGCAATCAGAGCCCTTGCGATAAGAATGGAAATGTTCAGGATTTGTTGCAAGATATCACACTGTGCCAGGTCAAAGTATTCACCCTTAAAGACAAACAACAGAAAGGTTCTGAGGGGCGCCATGGTGGCACAGTGGTTAGCACTGCTGCCTCACAGTGTCAGGATCCAAGTTCAATTCCCAACTTGGGTCACTGAATGTGTGGAGCCTGCACATTCTCCCCATGTCTGCATGGGTTTCCTCCGGGTGCTCCAGTTTCCTCCCACAGTCAAAAAGACAAGCACGTTAGGTGCATTGACCGTGCTGAATTCTTCCTCAGTGTACCTGAACAGGTACCAGGGTGTGGTGACTAGGGGATTTTCACAGTAACTTCATTGCGGTGTTAATGTAAGCCTACGTGTCACACTAATAAACTTAAACCCTTGGAACCTTGAACAATGCCTCTGAAATCATGGCTAAATCCCCCCTCAGTGTTAAGGCAGCTTAAACTGCAATCCAATGGTACACACGATGCAGCAAACTATTGCATTGTGCACCAGACACAGCTTCAGAGCCCAAATCCTCTGTTCATTAATAAAAACCAGAGCAAGGGTTTTCAAGACCAAGTAGGTGTAATGGGAAGGATTATAGGAGCTCCTTGACGTGTCATCAATGTATAAAAATGATCAACAGGTTGGCCTAATAGGGCAGAGCCTTTCAAAACATCTAGATGCAGAAGAACCTTATGTTTCAGTTGGTAGGTTTGAGGCAGGGAGATTCCAGGTGTCCTGGTTTTATAGTTTTGAGTGGTCTCACACAAGGGTATCCATAGGGGCCTGACACCAGCATCGTTGTCCCTGGACAGGGGTGGACAGAAGCGGGGGGAACAGGACCCATTTCTCATCTTGCTCGGTTGCCACCCAGTGACTACTGCTGGAAAGCCCCTTTGCGCGAATGATGGCCACGGTCAAAATCTGGCTCGGCTGTGATTCCATTCATGGTCGAACAGGCCAACACTCATTGGTTAAGCTTACCACATGGATGACAGGTAGTGCAGTGCTGCAAGTATCTGATGAACCTGTCTGCAGCAGAAGATCGGCTGGAAGGGAAATTATGCCCCATTGGGGAAGGGCATCTGCACAACTGAAATGTCAATTTTATTTAGATGTTGGGTTGCTCCACCGCAGCAGGAATTGGGCTGTATAAAACTACTCATGTTAGTCTAAAAAGGAGAAAAGACCATACTGAGAGGGTGAGGCATAAACTACTGCAGAGACACTTTGGGCTGAATGACCTGTCATCTTCTTTAAAGCTGTAAATACAATGTAAGTGGGCTCCAGGACGCAAAACAATGCTTGCCTTTTAATGAGCATTAACCTTTACCTTTTGCTCACGGTTACTCTATATTACTGCTGCCATTGACATAAACGATCCAGTTTGCGAAATTAAGCATTCCTTTTTAATTGTTTGACATTTTCCCCAGCACACCCATTGGTTGCTGCTTTCTCCAGGAACATGTAGATGTGGATTGGAGGGGGACTGGATTGTAAAGGATGTGGGTGGATGACAAGTTCTAGTTCACCCACTACTCCTTCCTCCCAAAAACAAAAACACTCGGACGGTTTCCAGATTAAGCAATAAAGCCCCGTCTCCAATTCCCCTGTAACAATCCAGAATATAAACCCTCAGAATTTTTCAATAAATGTATTGACATGTGTAGCACTGCAGGCTCCTCTCAAGATGCTGCTTGTGATCTGAGTGCTACTGCAGACTGGCAAGTTTAAAAAGGTTAAACAAAATGTCACATCACGGGACCTCGGTGATTAAGTGGAGTCAGTGATGGATCTCTGTGTTAAAGTTATTCTGGGAAGCAATAATTAACATTGAAAGTGGGCTGTTCAATCAAAGATCATGGTAATTAAATGTGTTCCACAGGCAAGTCAAATCAACCAATATTGATTTTCTGTTTCACTTCTCTGACTTTAGAAGTCTTTGTTGACACACAGATGACCAGACACTTGCCCTAAACTTGGGCTTTCCCCTCAGGAGACAAGCAATTTATAAGGATGATGGTAAAATCCAAACTGAATCCCTCCATACAACTCTGTGTCACCTTGTCAATAATGTCCAGGACAAACCAAATGTTTTGGTTAGAGGCAAAAATGGGACGCACGGGAACCAAAGGTTTCTTTTCCAAATGTTGAGATCACGACAATGGTTGTTACCCTTTAGGGTTCCCACCTAATATTTTGCCCTTTAAAATTCTATTTAAGATTGAATAGGAATGAAACATTAAATGCTCCTTATCAATTTGCATTGGAGTAATATTGTGTTTGCCTGATTCCACTTATTTTACTTGCTTCAACCTTCAAGTATTTCCGAGAGACCTCATGCTCTGAGTGAAGTTCCCAAAAACAAAACTGAACCATTATATTGGAAATTACTTAATTTGTATGCATGTTACAAAAATTGAAAGTGTTTCTTAAATGATTGCCAAAATATTAAAGTCTGTAGCATGTGTAAAGAAAGAGAAAGAGGCCAACGGGAGGCCATCCTCAGGTTGCCAGACCTTGCAAAGTGCAGGATGAGAACAAAAGTCTTTTTCCTGCGTGGCCAGTGAGTAGTATTCAATCATCAGGCTCCAGAACGCACTGTTCCACAATCTCCCGTAAATTTGGATTCTCCATTGCTGCTGCCACTCGCTCCTTATCGTTGATCTGCTTGTTAACTAAAGTAAAAGGGAACAAAAGGAACCGTATTAATGTAGAATGCAACATTGCACGAGAGTGGTTTGTAGCAAATTTATTTAGTTGCAAAGGGTCCAAGGAGGGGTGTGGGAGGCCACTGTTTTATCCTACATTTTTATATATAACATTTTCTACGGTATATTTTTATTGACATTTTCACATGGGATAAACCCTACAGAAGCTTCATGTTTCACGTGGGATAAACCAGGCTGAAAGTTTCATACATGTTGGAATCATGTTACAATGTTACATGCACTGCTTTGCTGGTCACGTACTCAGTGTGTGAATCAGCTAATCTTGGCACAAGACCACTAACTCACGCACAGTCCACGATCAGAGGTCTGGACTAACCAGTGTTGACTACCTCACGTGATGTGTTTAATTAACCAATGACTGTAAATGGGTGTTCTCTGGGGTAATGAATAATAATGCTGTGTAAGAACAATAGAGAGGCTGGTGACATCGCGTGTGAGAGAGGGAGGGTGAGCAAGACTGAGAAGCTGGTATACGTCTTGAATGAACTCCTATTAAACCTGTGCAAGACCTACAAAGTATCAGGGAATTCTTGAATCTAACAGGAGGATATCCATGAGTTAGACCTGCTCTCCAATAGGGATTGGTGGGAGAACTTGACATTAAATCTGTGATGACAGCTTCTGCTCGTAAAGCCACATGAAAGAAAAGTTATTTGCTTGGGGGAATGTTTCAGCCCATCAGGTGAAGAGATGTCAGCGCTGGATAATTGAATCCACACTCCCCCTTACCAAATCATCCCCAAAGTTTGCTCAACATCGAGCACTGCCAGGTCAGAAACAGCTTGCAATGTGCCTAAAGTTTCCCTTTAATCTACAACAACAAGCTGTGAACGCCTACAACTGTCCTGCCTCCCTGCCACACCCCTGGGGGATTCCTGCTTCCCCACACCAGTCACTCTTGCAGACTAAAATGAAAAGTAAGTTTAGCTGCAATTTGTTCTGGCACCAGAATACCACGAGGCCAAGATAGAGTGGACGTGAAGAGGATGTTTTTACTAGTTGGAAAAACTAGAAGCAGATGACACAACCTCAGGCTAAAGGGATGATACTTTAAAACAGAGATGAGGAGGAATTTCTTCAGCCAGAGAATGGTGAATCTTTGCCACAGAAGGCTGTGGAGGCCAGGTCATTGAGTGTCTTTAAGACAGAGATAGATAAGTTCTTGATTGATAAAGGGATCAGGGGTTATGGGGAAAAGGCAGGAGAATGGGGAAGAGAGAAATATCAGCCATGATTGAATGGCAGAGCAGACCTGATGGGCTGAATGGCCTAATTCTGCTCCTATGTCTTACGGCCCATCTGAAGTACGCCATTCAGTTTTGGGCACCACACCTCAGGAAGGGATTCATTGACCCTGGTGCAATGTTTCACATGAATTTTACCCAGTTTAGGAGGGTGGAATTATGAAGGCATATGCATAAACATAGCTCGTGTTCCCTTGAGCATATGCTGATCTGATCGAGGTGCTCAAAACATTAAAAACATGGATAGAGAAAAACTATTTCCTCCTATTGGAGGAGTCAAAAGCAAGGGAACATAATCTTAAAATTAGAGGCCAGTCATTTTGGAAGGATATCAAGGGGGACTTTTTCACCTTTAAAAACAGGAGAAATCTGAAACATTCCCCCAAAATTCAGTGAATGCTGGAATGAGTTAAAGGCTGACGTAAAGGCTCATGTGAGACATTGCACCAGGGTCAATGTATCCCATCCTGAGGTGCAGTTCCCAAAACTGAATGGCGTAATTCAGATGGACATAAGGTAAGGGTGAGAGCATTCAGGTTTATGGAGCTAAGGGAAGTAAATGGAGTTAAGGTGCAAATTATTAAATTGGACATAATCTAATTTGAGTAGGTCTGAGAGGTTGAATAGCCACGTGCTGTTGCTAAAATCCAAAGCCATATTCATTTAAAAATATAGGATAGAGGAACACGGTACAGTAGCACAGTGGTTAGCATTGCTGCTTCGCAGCTCCAGGGACCTGGATTCGATTCCCAGCTCGGGTCAATGTCTGTGGGGAGTTTGCACATTATCCTCGTGTCTGTGTGGGTTTCCTCCGGGTGCTCCAGTTTCTCCCCACAGTCCAAAGATGTGCGGGTTAGGCTGATTGGCCATGCTAAAATTACCCCTTAGTGTCCTAAAATGCTTATGTTAGAGGGATTAGCAGATAAAATATGTAGGGATATAGGGGTAGGGCCTGGGTGGGATTGTGGTCGGTGCAGACTCAATGGGCCGAAGGGCCTCTTTCTGCACTGTAAGGTTCTATGATTCTATAACAATGCCTTAACTGTTGGATGCTCCACATTATTATATTAATACTACATTATTCCCGGTTTAGATTCCCGGCTTGGTTGACTGTGTGGAGTTCACACATTCTCCCTGTGTCTGTGTGGGTTTCCTCCGGGTGCTCCAGTTTCCTCCCAAAGTCCAAAGACGTGCAGGTTAGGTGGATTGGCCATGCCAAATATCCCGAGTGTCCCACGATGTGTAGGTTGGGAGGATTTGCGGGGTAAATACACGGGGCTACGGGGATAGGGCCTGAGTGGGATACTCTGTCAGATAGTCGGTGCAGGCTCAATGGGCCAAATGGCCTTCTGCTGCAATGTAGGGATTCTATGATAAAAAGGGGAATTGAAGTACGAGTGAGGAAGACATTGTGTAGCAAGAAAATTATTGGCACTTGTATCCAGAATTTGCTTAAAACATACTTACTATCTTCTTCGGTAGAATGTGCCCCTTCCGAGATGTAGATTTCCAACTGTAAAGTTACAAATGTCAAATTTATTTTTTTTTTTATTTCTTTATATATGGTGACAGAATTTTGTTTAAAAACAAAAAAAAAATATTTATGGGGATAAATGTTTGAGAAACTAGAATCATTTGGTCTAACAGCGCCAATGATGGTCTCTGGCCATAGTATCTATCAGATTGCAGCGATTGACCAGAGTCCTTTAAAGGAGTGGCACAGTAGCCCAGTGGTTAGCACTTCTGCTTCACAGCTCCAGGGACCTGGGTTCGATTCCCGGCTTGGGTCACTGTCTGTGTGGAGTTTGCACATTCTCCTCATGTCTGCCTGGGTTTCCTCCGGGTGCTCCGGTTTCCTCCCACAGTCCAAAGATGTGCGGGTTAGGTGGATTGGCCATGCTTAAATTACCCCTTAGTGTCCTGAGATGTGTAGGTAGAGAGATTACTGGGTAAATGTGTAGGGACGTGGGTCGGTGCAGGCTCGATGGGCTGAATGGCCTCTTTCTGTCTTGTAAGGTTTCTATGATTTCTATGAGTAACAAGTGCTGTGGACAAAAGGGAGCTTGTAGATTTGCTGTACTGGATTTCCAAAAAGGCAATTAATAAGGGTCACATCAAAGGTTATTGTGGAAAATAGAAGCTTGTGGTGTAGTGTGGATTGAAGGTTGTCTGACTGGCAGAAAACAAAGATATAATTGGGTCTGTGATTGGCAAATATCTGGCAGACATGGGCAAATGTGAAGTTCTTCAATTTAGCAGGAAGAATAAAAAAAGGTATTACTTAAATGGAAAACGGTTACAGAATTCAAAGGTACAGAGGGACCTAGGTGCAGGAGTCACAAAACGTTGGTATGTAGTACAGCATATAGAACCCCTACAGTGCAAAAAGAGGCCATTCAGCCCATTGAGCACCAACAACAATCCCGCCCAGGGCCTATCCCCGTAACCCTATGTATTTACCCTGCTAATTCCCCTGACACAAAGTGGCAATTTAGCATGGCCAATCAACCTAACCCGCACATCTTTGGACTATCATCAAGTAGTCTAATGGAAAGCTTTCCTTTATTCCGAGAGGAATTGAACATCAAAGTAAAGACATTATGTTTCAGGTGTACAGGGATTGGTGAGACCACAGCTCAAATACTATGTGCAGTATTCTTAGTCTCCTTATTTAAGGATGGGTGTAGATGTATTGGAGGTGGTTCAGAGGAGATTTACTAGATTGATGCCTGGAATGAGTGGGTTGTCTTATGAGGAAAGGTTGGAGAGGCTGGGCTCTTTTCCACTGGAGTTTAGAAGAGTGAGGACTGACATGATTGAAGTATATAAGATCCTGAATGGTCTGGACAAGGTGGATGAGGAGAAGATGCTTCCACTTATGGGCGAGTCCAGAACCAGGGGGGAGCACCGTTTCAAAATTGGGAGTTGCCCTTTTATGACAGAAATGAGGAGTTTTTTTTCTCTGAGAGATGTTGGAACACCCAGCCTCAGGAGGCAGTGGAACTGCCTACACTACAGAAACAAGCCATCTGGCCCTTGAATCTGCATCAGTTCTCTGAAAGAGCATCCCACCCAGGCCCTGCCCTCCACCCTATCCCTGTAGCCCAGCACATTTACCATGGCTAAAGCACTTAACCTACGTATCTTTGGACTGTGACAGGAAACCTGACCACCCAGAGGAAACAAACACGGACACAAGGAGAATGTGCAAATGCCACACAGTCACCCAAGGCCAGAATAGAACCTGGGCCCCTGGCACTGTGAGGCAGCAGTACTAACCAGTGTGCCACCGTGCTGTCCTAGTTACAAGTCAATATGGTGCAGATTGGAGGGGAACTTGCAGGTGATGGTGTTCTTGTGTCCAACTTCACGTACTTGTAGGCGTGGAGGATTTCTCATTAATAAGATGTTGTAGCAATGTCCTTCATCACATATGGAATGTTGAAGCCAGGCCCAGTGTTAATTTTTTGGAAAGTTATCGGGGAATGCATTAAAGAAAAGCTATCAGCAAAACAAAACGTCAAGGTCCATCTTGATAGAAAGTGACGGGACGAAGCAAAACATTTTCTCTTACCTTATGTTTGAACGGTAAGCATCTTTGCAACTTGACTCGTAGACAGAGACCTACAAACATTAAGAAAAAACCCATAAGCCTTTGCATAAAATATGTTCTTACTATAACCCTTCACAGCCATTTACTTTTCTTCTCCTTTCCAATCCTCCCGCATGCTATTTTGAAGACAATAGCTGTTTTGTTTCAAGGGCATTGGTTGATATCTGCCCTCTGTTGACAGGCTACGTGTGGACAAGAGATGAAGCCCGGCCCTACTCTCACCCATAGAACTGCCATGCACTTTCAGCGGTGACAGTGATCACAGTGGAAATGCTCCCCTCTCCTTAGCTCAGCTTGTCTGAAGCCAGCTGTGCTGCCCAACTCAACACGGAGCCAGGATTAAACCGTAACAGTCCAATTGTTTGGCTCATCTACTCCCTGAATAGGTCCAAGGAGCCATAAGGGAGATGACACCATTGCCTTTGGTAATTTTTCAATCTAAAATCCTTTTCATTGAGAGTTCCCTCATCCAGAGATATAGGTACTGTTAGGAATCAGGTCGGATACTTCAAGGTGTTGTATGAAGCTTGCCTGACCTGTAATGTTTTTACGTTGAATTTGGTTAGGATGAGCGCGACAAGGTTTCACTCCAGGTGTGATTCAACTGACCCACAGGGAGCTTTTATCAAAAACAAAGTTTAATTAAGAATATTGTTAACATGTATAAGACAATTAGCAAGAACTTTTATCAATTACAAACACGAAACACAACAACGACAATAATGAATGACTCTTAAGGAATATCTCTAATGTGTTCCAACCAAAGCCAACTTCCAATACACAAAACCCTCCAAATAAGTACAATACTGCAGAGGTTAATGCCCACTTGTTGCAGGAATCCCGCCTCCTGGGCTGAATGCTGACAATCCCTTGTGAAGAAAATCAGAAGAGATGGTAGTCGAATCTGTTTCCCAAAACACAGCTTCTTTAAGGCAGGATGGCAATAAGTCCCTCCTTCAGCGAACTGATAATAGTTTCAAAACCAAACAAAGTGGAGAAAGGGAGAGACTGCTTCAAACACACAACCCAAAACAAAATTGAAAGCCCAACAGAAAAAAAAACCCTATTGCCTGATTGCCACAGCTACACTCCACCCCCAATGTCATAGCTGAAGCTGTAAGCTGCATGATTTTAAAAACACCTTTCTTAAAGGTACACTCACATGACAGTACATAGTCTACATGCTATTCCCAGTGCAACACTGAGGGAGCGGTGCATAGTCAGAGATGCTGTCTTTTAGATGTGACATTAAATTGAGGCCCCAGATACCCCCTAGGTGAATGTAAAAGCAGCATTTGAAGAAGAACAGGGAAGTTCTCTCGAGTATCCTAGCCAATATTTATCCATTAACAAACATTAATTAAACAAATTATCTGGCCATTTATCCCATTGACGTTTGTAGGGTCTTGCTGTGCACAACACTGGCTGCCTGAATTACAACAAGGATTGTATAATCTGTAAAGCCCATTGGGGCATCCTGTGGTTCTGAACGGTATGAAACAATTGCAAGTTCTTTCTCATTGCTATCGACGGGAGTAGGGATCACTGCAGTGAGCCCTGCATGTGAAGCATAAACAGGACAGTTAAGAAAACAAAATCTTCCATTTTAAAACAATACCTATCAAGCCAAAGGGTATCAGTGCTGAGAAATGAAGTGTTTTTCTAATTTTATGCACCAATGTTATGACCAAGTGATTCCAAGCCAGGTAGAATATAGGTTTAGTGTTGGAGCTCAGTTTCAGGTCCTGCACTCCCAGTAGGAAAGCAAAAGACAAAGAGGGTTAGGGCTTAAAAATAAGCACTGCAGTCCTAATTCTCCATTCTGCACTCCCAGCTGGAGGTTCGTCCTACTGTACCCCATTAACACACTCTAACCCCCCATCCACAGAAGATCATAATGCTTTAATTTGACAATTCTCACAATTTGACAAGACTAATGTTATAGGAACAGTTATGCTCTGGGCATGAGCCTAAAACAGGATAGGCAAAGACTCCCCAAACCCATTTCACCAAGGACCGTTGTAAATATAGTGGAAGACATGTTCCTGTGCACATCAATGGCAACGAAGTGGAAATGGTCAAGAGCTTTAAGTTCCTAGGTGTCCAGATCACCAACAACCTGTCCTGGTCCCTCCACGCTGACACAATAATTAAGAAAGCCCGCCAATGCCTCTGCTTTCTCAGGAGGCTAAGGAAATTCGGCATGCTGCTATGACTCTCACTAAGTTTGATGTGGAGATGCCGGCGTTGGACTGGGGTAAACACAGTAAGTCTCACAACACCAGGTTAAAGTCCAACCAGTTTATTTGATAGGAAACCCACAACCTTTCGGAAATGCTGTTCCTTCGTCAGGTGTGTGGCAGGTTCTTCTGGTTGGACTTTAACCTGGTGTTGTGAGACTTCTTACTGTGCCTCACCAACTTTTACAGATGCACCATAGAAATCATTCTTTCTGGATGTATCACAGCTTGTTAAGGCTCTCATTCTGATCAAGACCGCAAGAAACTACAAAGGCTTGTTAACGTTGCCCAATCCATCACAGAAACCAGTCTCCCATCCAATGACTCTGTCTATACTTCCCACTGCCTCACAAAAGCAGCCAGCATAATCAAGGACCCCATGAACCCTGGACATTCTCTCTTCTACCTTCTTCTTTTGGGGAAAAAGATGCAAAATTCTGAAGTCAAGAACCAACCGACTCAAGAACAGCTTCTTCCCTGCTGCCATCATGAACCTTATATTAAATTGATCTTTCTCTATACCCTAGCCAAGACTATAACATTATATTCTGTACCCTCTCCTCCCCTATGAATGGTATGTTTTGTCTGTATAGCACTCAAGAAACAATACTTTTCACTGCGTACTAATACATGTGACAATAACAAAACAAATTAAATCAAGTTCCAGGCAGTGTGGAGACTTGATGCTCTAAAGTTGCATTGGATCCAAGCCAAGCCCCAGAGGCCAAAGTGCAGCTTTTTAAACCACTGTGTCAAACTACCTTCTTTCACCTCCATCACTTTTTCAAAATGGGAGATGAGGGTAGCACTCTCCCATGTCCAACTTTTTCCCATGCCTTGTGCAACATGTAATTAGTTCTGTCAATAGATTATTTAGCGAAGAGAAAAGCTCCAATGGTCAACTGTGTGAAAATGCTTTCAACTCCTGACAAGAAACTTGATTCAATGCCCTTTGACCTTCAACCCTTTAACCCTCAAATACAATTACTTTTAAACGTTTAGCATAGGTCATAACCTGCTTCAAGGACGAAACAGGAAGCACAATGCTCAGGAACTAGACTCCCATTTTGTTTATCAAAGAGTGACAGCTCCGAGCAACAAGTCACAGGGAGGTTAATTCTATTTGAAGGTCAGAAACTTGTAAAAATAATACAACAGCTGTGGGAGGCTTTCATCTCCCTCTCAAAACTCAGCAACAATGACCTGGTGTTAATACTGCAAAGCATTTAAAAGAGTATCCCTCTTGTTCTTATTGCAGGACTGAAGAGAACATCCACCTTCAAGGAAAGCGCTGGAGGAATTTCAGAACTGACCAGCATGTAACCGTGGTGACAGCAGGAAGTTTGCAAGGAATGGGGTGGGGGGATGGGGGTGGCGCTGAGAGGAAAATTAAATAGCAGCCCCTGACATGAGGACCCAAAACATTGTTATTGTAAGCAGACATTCACATGGTCTTCCATTGCAGTAGAAATATTTCTGATTGAAGGCATCACTGCAACACTTCACTTAGCAGCACAATGGCAGAGTGGTTAGCACTGCTGCCTCAGAACGCCAGGGACCCCGGTCCGATTCCCGGCTTGGGTCACTGTGTGGAGTCTGCACATTTTCCCCGTGTCTGCGTGCGTTTCCTCCAGGTGCTCCGGTTTCCTCCCACGTTCTGAAAGACGTGCTGGATAGATGCATTGACCCGAACAGGCGCCGGACTGTGGTGGCTAGGGGAAATTCACGGTAACTTCACTGCAGTGTTAATGGGAGCCTTCCTTGTGATTAATAAGTAAACTCAAACTTTTATTTTCAACTTGAGATCAAGTTCAGTAGTTTCTTTGCAATATTATTGCAACAACTCGTGGCACAGGATATTCTCCTCTAACTCTTCCTCCTCCCCCACCCCCCGCGCCTTTATCATGGGCTGGGCGCGGTGCATTAGAGAGACTGTCGAGAGTTTGTCATATTTGGACGAGCGACAGATGGGTAACGTCGCACACCGAGAGAGAGAGGGAGATAAATGACAAATCCAAACTTGCCATCAGGAAATGTACAAAAACCAGACATGTGCAAATGGTGCTGAGCTCTGATAAACGTGAAGGGGCAGGATACATGGAGCTTTTAAACTTTACTTTGTGATCCCCTCCCATCACAGCCTTAGTCTGTGCTGTTCAAGGAGCAGAGAGGCACGGCAGATAGATTTGTTTGTAATACCGCAGCCTCTGATGGGTACGGTGTTTTGCTCCAGATAAGATTCATCATTGAGTGGGAGATTCTGTATTCGTTCTCCCTTTTCCTCATCATATCGATGTCATTCGGAAAAGATAAATGGTAAAGGCTGGAGGGGCAGCCAGTTGACTGGACAAGGTTCATGTTGCTTTAAGAATCGACGATAGGAAACAACCAAGACCAGTTGATTACAGCCCCTCTCCACCCCACAACCATACACCAAATACCCATTTCACCCTATCTTGTGGTTTTGGTGTAACTGCAATGCTATGTTACAGGCAATATTAAGATGAGGATTCCAGCTTACTAGGAATGAAGCTTTTGAAACACATTTCTTGGCAGAGTGGTCAGAAATTAACGAGGATATTTAAAGTTTATTGATGAGTGTCACAAGTCACTGTAGCACAGTGGTTAGCACTGCTGCTTCACAGCTCCAGGGACCTGGGTTTGATTCCCGGCTAGGGTCACTGTCTGTGTGAAGTTTGCACATCCTCCTCATGTCTGCATGGGTTTCCTCCGAGTGCTTCGGTTTCCTCCCACAGTCCAAAGATGTGTGGGTTAGGTTGATTGGCCATGCTAAAACTGCCCCTTAGTGTCCTGAGATGTGTAGGTTAGAGGGATTAGCATTAGAGGGACATGGGGGTAGGGCCTCTTTCTGCACTGTGGAGTTTTTATGAGTCTATGAAGTCGGCTTACGTTAACACAGCAATGAAGTTACTGTGAAAATCCCCCAGTCGCCACACTCCGGCGCCTGTTTGGGGTACACTGAGGAAGAATTTAGCACAGACAATGCACCTAATCAGCACGTCTTTTGAACTGTGGGAGGAAATCGAAGCGCTCAGGGAAACTCAGGCAGACACAGAGAGAACGTGCAAACACGCAGACAGTGACCCTAGCCAGGAATTGAATCTGGGTCCCTGGCACTGCGAGGCAGCAGTGCCAATCACCATGCTGCCCTGTGCCCATTGCCTCATTACACTTTTGGTCCCCAGGTGCATCAAAAGTAACTAAATGATAGCTTTCTAGTCTTTGAATCGGAAGGCTATGAGTTCAAGTCTTACTCCAGAGATTCGAGTACAGAATCCAGGCAGACACTCCCAGCACAGCATTGAAGGAGTGCTGCGTTGTTGGAGGTGTCGTATTTTTAATAAGATGTTAAACTGAAGCCCCATTTACTACCTCTGGTGGATGTGAAAGATCATGTGGCACTATTTGGAAGAATAGAAAATAGTTCACCCAGATACTCATCTCTCAACAAAACATACGATCATTATCGCAATGCCGTTTGTGGGAGCTTGCTTTGTGCAAATTGGCTGCTGTGTTTCTTACATTACAATATTAACTGTAAAGCACTTTTTGACATCCTAAAAGAACGAAAAGCATCGAGTTAATGCAACTTCTTTCTCTCTTCACTCACCAATCAGTGTTGCTAGCGAGCAGTGAGGTACAGTTGGTGTGAAACGAATTATAATGAGATACTCGTCATCACCTAACGACTTCACCTCGATACATTCTTCAGCTACCACCTCCAACTCTTCCAGAGAGTTGGGCTTCTCAGGGTCACGAATTGTACGAATAATATCTGACATTGGAGAAAGACATTAGAGAAAGTTAATCGTTCTCAAAGCATTACATCTCTAATCTCCAATACAAAATCCATTAAATCTCAACAGGATCTGGTTCAGATCTTTCCAACACTGCTCCCCAAAATGCACCAAATTGCCCATATCTTGTCCTCTTGGAGTAAGAGCATTGCTATGTTATAGGCAATAGTACGGTGTGGATTCCATAGAACTATAGAATCCCTACAGCGCAGAAGGAGCCTATTTGGTCCAAGTCTGCACCA
Organism: Carcharhinus amblyrhynchos; assembly: GCF_965287045.1. Classification (NCBI taxonomy): domain Eukaryota; kingdom Metazoa; phylum Chordata; class Chondrichthyes; order Carcharhiniformes; family Carcharhinidae; genus Carcharhinus; species Carcharhinus amblyrhynchos. Next base: position 13,930,324 of record NC_137351.1, read on the forward strand.
ACACTCCGAAAGAACATCTTACCCAGTCTCCGACCCCCCTCAGCACTTTCCCTGTAACCCTACACATTTACCATGGCTAATTCACCTTGCCTACATATCTTTGGACACTAAGGGGCAATTTAGCATGGCCAATCTACCTAACCTACACATCTTTGGAGTGTGGGAGGAAACCGGAGCACCCAGATGAAACCCACGCAGATACAGGGATACAGATTCTGCACACACAGTGACCCAAGACTGGATTTGAACCCAGGTCCTTGGTGCTGTGAGGCAGGACTGCTAACCACAGTGCCAAGGTGTCGCCCTTTGCAATCTACTCGGAATGAAAGCTTCTCAAAACATTCCCTGGCAGAGTGGAAAACCTCATCTACTCTCTCTGTCATGCTTCACAACATTGCAAGGAAAGACCAAATGAAACACAAAGTACCAAATAACAGGTAGAACAGATAGTCCAGGACACAGTCAAATGGACAGATATTTGAGAGTTTTGGAAGAGAAAGAGAGAAATAGCAAGAGGTGGGGATTGACAGAGGGAATTCTAGATAGTAGAACAAAATTGAACCAGTGGTGAAGCAAAGAGGGGGAGGCGCAAGAGGTGAGAGTCACAGGACGAAAGAATACAAGGAAATACATAAGAGTTTGAAAAGGTTAGGTACAGTGAGGCAATTGGGGGGGGGTGGTTAAATGACGTCAAGGTCTTCAGTGTTTCACTGTGGTCTGCTGGAGTTGTTGATGCAGAGTAGTGGACTTTAGTGATGCTGGTGGGAGTATTTTAGATAGCTTGGAGATAGGTAGACTGGGAAAGCAGACCTTGGAGATAACTTAATACAACAGATCCTGGGCTGATATTTGGAAGATGACTGGAGCAATCACAATTCTTAAGCCAAACATTACACCCAATCTGACAGGACAGAGAAAGATGAGCAACTAATGTTCTCAGCAATGTTGCCCTCAAACAGAAATCACAGCATAGAAAAGTACCTACTGCAATATGGCAGTATGGTTGTGGATTCACAATGCAAAGATTGAGAGTTGAAATCCCCCCTTAGAAAATTACAAAATTCAATTCAATAGATGCGGCGGTTTATAAAATAAAGATAATTAAGGTTCACTAATATTTTTCAGGGAAGGGGAAACTTCACCTCCACCTGGATCTGTCTGACTGATGACATCCTGTCCACACTAATGCAATTGACATTTGATTCCATTCTAAAATGGTCTGGTAATTCATTTTGTTGCATAAACAATAGCAACTGGTTGGACTAAGATCAGCATTGGGATTTTCTAACCTCACCCACGGCTGTGACTCTCCCGTTCTGCTATTCTGCACGTCGATCTGGCCCAATTCTCCATTCTCGCTGGCCATGGTGCCATGGAGTGAATGAGAACAGAGAATTCCAGCCCAGATCCTTGAAAATTGGCACTCTACCACAGCGCCACAGGCAATTATATTTAAATTAAATAGATATCAGACGTGCCAACCACCTTTAATAGCTGTCATGCAGAGCATGTACATAACAGATTACAAGCCAATGAACAACCAGCAGAACCACTGTGTCCCCCAACAGATTAGCTTAATCTAGAAATTGAAAGATTTAGTGAGAGGCTGAAGTGCACTTATAAGAATGACTGTACATTTTTACCTCATTCTTGCTCCCTGTATCCACCTCTCTCCCATCACCAAATACATATTCCACTGATTCTGAAACTTCACAAAGTTGGGGTAACAAAATGTAAGCAGCTTTTTTGGAAGTTTATACCCCCACTCCACCGTCGCAAAGCTTCAGGGGCTGCTCAGAAAACATACAGTCCAACACAGCCAAGGGTGCACCATGATTCATATTTTGGAGAAGTGCCTGGCATGGATTATGCCTGCACTGAACATTTGAAATTATCTGTCTCCTGCACTGCCACTGTTCATTAATTATCTGCAGAGGTTTGACCAGGAGAATTAAATCAATAAATCTTACAGCGTAACTATAGCACAAAGTCTGATCAACACAAATTGACATTTCATTGCTGCAAACCGTTGTGTATTTCAGATGAGAAGCAATTTGAGGTCCATTCAGGCAATTAGAATGAGACCATCTCCAGGAAATAGTCACACTGCCCTTCACACCTTTGACCCGGGTCTTGCAACACTGTAAAGATTGGGAGACTTGGAAACTTTGAAACACTAGTTTTATTTTTTCAATGTTCGTAAAGTTGACAGGACAATCAGTTTCCGGATGTTGGAATATAGCTAGCATTCTATAGGAATGAATAGAACTTCATAATTTGTCCTTAAAGCTTGATCACAATCCTTACTTGCCCGATCTATATGACAGTACAAAGCCAGCAGGATGACTCAGGTCCGTCACACTCAAAAATCTGCACAACAACAATTTTATCAATGATACCGAGTTTAGGACAACTTCTCTGACTGAATCCAAGGCTTGTTAATTTATAACTTTTAGAGATGATAGCAAGTTATCAGCAACCTGCCTGATTTGTAACTGCCCTCTGAATGGCCTATCAAGCCACACAGTTGCACGGATGGGCAATAAAATGTTGGCCTTTGTACTAGTGCTAATTCTAACAAATTATTATTTTTTAAAATCACATTATTGTAGGGAATGGTCACTACACAAATATTACACACACACACATACAAAAAAAAACAGAAAATGCTGGAAAAATCTCAGCAAACTTGAATGCATCTGTGGAAGGCTGGCTCTAGGAAGTTGGCTCTATTCTCTCTCTGTAGACACTTTCAAACCTGCTGAGATTTTCTAGCATTTTCTGTTTTTGTTTCAGATTCCAGCATCCACAGTATTTTGTTTTTGTTCATTTTATTCATTCGTGGGACATGGGCATCACTGGCTGGCCAGTATTTATTGCCTAACCCTAGTTGCCCTCGGCTATTTCAGACAGCAACTGCAAGTCTACCACATTGTTGTGCCTCTGGAGTCACATGTAGGCCAGACCAGGTAAGGGCAGCAGATTTCCTTCCCTAAAGGACATTAGTGAACCAGATGGTTTTTTTTCTGATAATTGACAATGGTTTCATGTCATCGGTAGATTCTTAATTCCAGATATTTTTTATTGAATTCGTATTCCACCATCTGCCATGGCAGGATTCCAACCCGGGTCCCCCCTGAATATTAACTGAGTTTCTGAATTAATAGTCAAGTGATAATTGGCCATCATCTCCCCACATCTGTGTTTTAAAAACACAGATATTACTGCCTTGGGAATGAAGACAGTTTGAATGGGAAATGCACGTATGTATACACAGTAACTATCATGTTTAAAACCATCCTCTTGGGACAACGTTTGGATTGGGGAGGTGGGGGCAGACATAGGCACCAAGTCTGGCTGCTGCGGTGATTTGTAAAGGTTGTAACGCTTTTATGGGGTGTGCTGAAGTTTTCTTCATGAGTTTGACCTCTTCACTGAACTAACAACAATCTCAATTTAAGTCATGCAGCCTTACCATAGACTTCTAAGACTTTCTCTTCCATTTTTTTGATTTTCTCCGCATCTTCTTTATTGGAGAGCCGCGAGAGAAAGAGGAACTTTGCTAGGGCGTAAGACACAAGCCCTGAGACTATTTCCATCTTTCAGCCATTACGCTGCAACATCTCTCAAAATGATACAAGCTAAACTTCCGGGTCTGTCAGGCTGGATACATCGAGCACAGAGAGGAAAGAGTTACAATTCACTTACGTTCCTGGGAGTTCTTCAATGTTTATTAATGTATTCAATGGTTTAAACAGTAGCAAACAGCTAATGATCACTGATAATAAATATATAAACCTGGGGAGGGGGCATAGTCTTAGGATAATGGGCAGGAGATTCAGAGGGGATTTGAGAAAAAACTTTTTCACTCAGAGGGTGTTGGGAATCTGGAGTGCACTCCCTGGGAAGGTAGTGGAGGCTGGAAACCTATTTGGATTTGGACAGGGTGAATAGGAAGCAGCTGTTCCACTTTGTTCAGAGGGTCAATCACAAGGGGCAAACAATTCAAAGTAAAGTAATAATAGTTTATTTATGAGTCACAAGTAAGGCTTACATTAACAGTGCAATGAAGTTACAGTGAAATTCTCCTAGTCACCAGGGTCCAGCACCTGTTTGGGTCAATGCACCTAACCAGCACATCTTTCAGAATGTGGGAGAAAACCAGAGCACCCTGGAGGAAACCCACACAGACATGGGGAGAATGTGCAAACTCCACACAGACAGTGACCCAAGCCAGGAATCAAACCTGGTGCTGTGAAGCAGCAGGGCTAACCACTGTGCTACCGTGCCACCTGGATTTTGAGAAAAATCACGCAGAGGGTGTTGAGTATCTGGAAGGTAATGGAGATCAGAAATCTTACTTTTAAAAAATATTTGGATGATCACTTGAAATATCGTAACTTTCAAAGTATGGGACGAGCATTGGAATATGGGAATAGCGCACCTTTAGCAGTAGTTATTGTTGGTGCAGACTCAATGGACCAAAGGACCTTTTCTGTACAGTTTGATTTGATTTATTATTGTCACACGTACAATGAAAAGTATTGTTTCCTACACACTATACAGATAGAGCATACCGTTCATAGAGAAGGAAATGAGAGAGTGCAGAATGTAGTGTTACAGTCATAGCTAGGGTGTAGAGAAAGATCAATTTATTGCTATTCAAAAGTCTGATGGCAGCAGGGAAGAAGCTGTTCTTGAGTCAATTGGTACGCGTCCTCTGACTTTTGTATCTTTTTCCCGACGGAAGAAGGTGGAAGACAGATAGTCCAGGGTGCATGTCTGACTCTTGTTTTATTTTTGAATAATTGTCACTCTGTCCAATGTATTATTCTCTTAGTCTCAGCACATGCTTCCTGTCAAGTTCTTTCCCAATGGAGACTTCTAGCTTGCATTTATCATGAAAACTGCCTGGGGAAAATTGTCACTCTGTAATTGTACCCTACACCTTAGAGCTGCAAAGCTAACATTGGCAGCAGATGTAATTGCAGGGTGATGTTTATATCAGTAGTTTCCATTACAAATGCGGACAAAGGGATACAAGATGGAAATATAAAAATAAGTTCACAAACTTATGGTAGCACAGTGGTTAGCACTGCTGTCTCACAGTGCCAGGGACCTGGGATCAAATGTGTGGAATTTGCACATTTTCCCAATGTCTGTGTGAGTTTCCTCCGGCTGCTCCAGTTTCCACCCACAGTCCAAAGATGTGTAGAACAGATTGATTGGCCATGCTAAATCGCCCCATAGTGTCCCAAGATATATAGGGGGATTAGTGGGGTAAATCCACGGGGTTAGGAGGATAGGGCCTGGTAAGAGTCAGTACAGACTCATTGAGCCAAGATGCCTCCTTCTGCACTGTAGGGATTCTATGATTCTAAGAAACGTTAAGCAAGACTATAAATCAGAAGAATCCCCAACAAGAATAGTGGTTGACATTAGGCAAAAAAGCTGAAACACAACATTTTTTGATTGGGGATTGAGCTGCTCATTAGAGGGATGGGTAAAAACCAAAATTATCACATACTTCATAGCACAAAACAATGCATGGCCTGTGATATAGGAGAGAATTATTGCCAAGAATGTCTGTCTGTGTGGAATTGCAAGGAGAGGGGAAGGGTTCAGATAGCGAGGCAATATGGGTAGAGCTCAGGAACAGGAATAATCACAATGTTGGGGGTTTACTATGGGCCTCTCAACAGTCAGCAGGAGATAAAGGAACAGATATATAGGTAGATTTTGGCAAGGTGTAAAAATAACAGGGTTGTTGTGGTGGGATATTTTAACTTCCCCTCTATTGACTGGGACTCACTTAATGCCAGGGGCATGGATGGGGCAGAGTTTGGAAGGAGCATCCAGGAGGCCTTCTTGAAACATTATGTAGATATTGTATTATGTATTAGGGAAGGGGCCGCACTGGACCTGGTATTGGTGAATGAGCCTGGCCAGCTGGTCGATGTTTCAGTAGGGGAGCAGTTCGGGAACAGTGACCACAATTCAGTAAGCTTTAAGGTACTGATGGATTAAAAAAAAAGTGGAGTCCTAAATTGGGGGAAGGCTAATTACAATATTAGGCAAGAATTGAAGAATGTAGATTGGGGGCAGATGTTTGAGAGCAAATCAACACCTGGCATGTAGGAGGCTTTCAAGTGTAAGTTGATAAGAATTCGGGACCGGCACATTCCAGTAAGGATGAAGGATAAGTATGGCAAGTTTTGGGAACCTTGGATAATGAGAGATATTGTGAGCCTAGTCAAAGAAAAAAAGGAAGCATTTGTCAAGGCCAGGAGGTTAGGGGCAGTTGAAGCAATTGTGGAATACAAGAAAAGTAGAAAGAAACTTAGTCAAGGAGTAAAAAGGACTAAAAGAAGTCATGAAAAATCATTGGCCAGCAGGATTAAGGAAAATCTCAAAGCTTTTTATACATAGACAAAAAGCCAGAGGATGGTCAGGGAGAGGGTTGGCCCACTCAAAGACAGGTGAAGGAATCTATGCGTGGAGCCAGAGGAAATGGGTGAGATATTAAATGAGTACTTTGCATCAGTATTCAGCAAAGAAAAGGACTTGGTGGATGATGAGTGTGGGGAAGGGTGTGTAAATAGTTTGGGTCATTTTGACATCAAAAAAAAGGAGGTATTGTGATTCTTGAGAAACATTAAGGTAGCCAAGTCTCCAGGGCCTGATGTGATATACCCTAGAATACTGAGAGAAGCAAGGGAGGAAATTGCTGGGGCTTTGAGAGAAATTTTGTGTCTTCACTGGCTACAGGAGAGGTACAGTAAGAAGTCTCACAACATCAGGTTAAAGTCCAACAGGTTTATTTGGTAGCAAAAGCCACTATCTTTCAGAGCACTCGCTGCTCCTTCATCAGGTGAGTGGGCATATAAAGACACAAACTCAATTTACAAAATAATGGTTGGAATGCAAGGTATAAGAGGTAATCAAGTCTCAAAAGTACAGACAATGTAAATGGAGAGAGCATTTAACTTGGTATTGTGAGACTTCTTACTGTGTTTACCCCAGTTCAATGCTGGCATCTCCACATCATACAGTCCTAGAAGACTGGAGAATAGACAATGTTGTTCAAAGAACAAAGAACAACACATCATAGGAAACAGGCCCTTTGGCCCAATGAGCCCGTGCCACCATTTCAACATTGTGAATCCCCTCTCCACCCATTACCCTTGTCTATGCTTATGGCATTCCACATTGGTGTAACAAATTGTCCCTGCTCTCAATCTGGTTTCCAATCAGCCTAAGAGCACATCTTTGAGGTATGGGAGGAAACCAGAGCGCCTGGAGAAAACCCACGCAAACACGGGGAGAATGCGCAAACTCCCACAGACATTGGCCCAAATCCATGTATCTGCACAGCAAACAGTGATAGTCACTGAGATGTTGTGTCATGTTCCTTTGTTTAAGAAGGGTAGCAAGGATAATCCAGATAATTACAGGCCAGTGAGCCTTACATCAGTGGTCAGGAAATTATTGGAGAGGATTCTTCGAGACAGGATTTACTCCCACTTGGAAATAAGTGGACATATTAGAAGGAGACAACGTGGTGTTGTGAAGGGGAGGTCATGTCTCACTGACTTGATCAAATTTTTCAAGGAAGTGACAAAGATGATTGCTGAAGGTAGGGCAGTGGATGTTTTCTACATGGACTTCAGCAAGGCCTTTGACAATGTCCCTCATGGCAGATTGGTGCAGAAAGTGAAGTTACGCAGGATCAGGGGTGAGCTACCAAGATGGATACAGAACTGGCTCAGTCATAGAAGACAGGGTATGAAGGTACCTTGGGGGCGGGGGGTAGAAGTGGAAGAATGAATTTCTGAATGGAGGGCTGTGACAAGTGGTATTCCTCAGGGATCAGTGCTGGAACCTTTGCTGTTTGTAATATACATAAATGATTTGGAGGAAAATGTAACTGGTCTGATTAGTAAGTTTGCAAACCACACAAAGGTTGTTGGAATTGCGGATAGTGATGAGGACCATCAGAGGATACATCGGGATATAGATCAGTTGGAGACTTGGGCAGGGAGATGGCAGATGGAGTTTAATCCAGACAAATATGAGGTAATACATTTTGAAAGGTCTAATACAGATGGGAAATATACAGTAAATGGCAGAACCTTTATGAGTATGGATAGGCAGAGGGATTTGGGAGTATAGGTACACAGGTCATTGAAAGCAGTAACACAGGTGGAGAAGGTAATCAAGAAGGCATATGACATGCTTGCCTTCATCAGCCAGGGCAATGAGTTTAAAAATTGGCAAGTCATGTTGCAGCTTTATAGAACCTTAGTTAGGCCGCACTTGGAATGTAGCATTCAATTCTGGTCGCCACATTACTAGAAGGATGTGGAAGCTTTGGAGAGGGTACAGAAAAGATTTACCAGAATGTTGCCTGGTATGGAGGGCATTAGCCATGAGGATAGATTGGAGAAACTTGGTTTGTTCTCACTGGAATGACAGAGGTTGAGGGGTGATCTGATAGAAGTCTACAAGATTATGAGAGGCATGGACAGAGTGGATAGTCAGAAGCTTTTTCCCAGGGTGGAAGAGTCAATTACTAGGGGGCACAGGTTTAAGGTGCGAGGAACAAGGTTTAGAGGAGATGTTCAAGGCAGATTTTTACACAGAGGGTGGTGGGTGCCTGGAACTCATTGCAGGAGAGATTGTGGAAGCAGATACGGTACTGACTTTTAAGGGGCGTCTTGACAAATACATAAATAGGATGGGATTAGAGGGATACGGTCCCCGGAGGGGTAGGGGGTTTTAGTTAAGTTGGGCAGCATGGTCAGTGCAGCCTTGGAGGACCGCAGGGCCTGTTGCTGTGCTGTAATTTTCTTTGTTCTTTGATGTGGAGGCTTTGGAGAGGGTACAGAAAAGATTTGTTTTGTTCTCACTGGGATGACGGAGGTTGAGGGGTGACCTAATACAAGTCTACAAAAGTATGAGGGGCATGGACGAAGTGGATAGTCGGAAGCTTTTTCCCAGGGTGGAAGAATCAATTACTAGTGGGCATAGGTTTAAGGTGCGAGGGGCAAGGTTTAAAGGAGATGTACAAGGCAAGTTTTTCACACAGAGGGTGGTGGGTGCCTGGAACTCACTGCTGGGGTAGGTAATGGAAGCAAATACGATGGTAACTTTCAAAGGGGTGTCTTGACAAATATATGAATAGGATGGGAATAGAGAGATACGGTCCTGGAACTGTAGGGGGTTTTAGTTCAATTGGGCAGCATGGTCAGTGCAGGCTTGGAGGGCCTGGCTGTAATTTTCTTTGTTCTTTGATATCCAATATCAATATTTTGGAGTCAATCAAACAATTGACTATTGCTTGAAAGACAAAATAGATTTGCGTAAATGGAGTGACTTTCACAATCTCAGAATATCCAGAGAACTTCACAGCCAATGGAATATTTTTTGAAGTGTTGTCACTGTTGTTATGTAAGAAACACAGCAGCTAATTTGTGCACAGCAAGATCCCACAAACCATAATGCAATATGTGGCCAGATAATCCATTCTGGTAATGTTGATAATTTTCTTTCTCTGATTATGCTGCTGTGCAGCACCTAGGCAAACATTCCTATATTACAGGCCCTGCAGAATTGCAGTTGGTAGATAAATGTTGGTTGATGAAATTAAATAGACAGGGCTGTGGAGGGAAAGTGTACCAGGGACCCGGGTTCAATTCCAGCCTTGGGTGATTGTGCGGAGTATGCGTATGCTCCCAAGTTTTGTGTTGGTTTTCTCCGGGTGCTCCGATTTCCTCCCACAGTTCAAAGATGCGCAGGTTAGGTGGATTGGCCGTGCTAAATTGCCCATTAGTGTCCAGAGGTGTATAAGTTAGGGGGATTAGAGGGTAAATACTTAGGATACAGGAGAGGGCCTGGATGGGAAGTCATCCATCCATCAGACATCAGAAGATCAGTGCAGACTTGGTGGGCCAAATGTCTTCATTCTGGAGTGTAGATGGACCAACTAACTAATTACATGCCGGGATGCTGGGCTTCAGTTACGTGAGAAAATGGGATTGTTCTTCATCATTATGTGAGAAACTGGGGTAAGAAAGGTAAAATAAAAGTTAAGAGATGCCCAAAAACATCTGATAAATAGAGAGACACTATTTGTGGCAGCAGGATTGATAATCAGAGGACATAGAAATGTTAATTGGGAAAAGAACTACAACTGGCAAAATGAGGAAAGAAAACACAATAAATTGTTTTTCTGGAACACACTGCTGGTAAAGATGTTAGAAGCAGATTCAATGACAACTTTAGAAAGGAATTTGGATACATACTTGAAGGGAAACTAAATTACAGAGCTATGTAGGAAAGGTTTGCATTTATACAGCGCCATTCACAATCACTGGACATCTCAATGCACTTTACAGCCAATGATATACTTTCAAAATGGAGTCATTGTGGTAATTTAGGAAATATGGCAGCCAATTTGTGCACAGCAACATCCCACAAACAGCGATGAGATAGTGACCAATCATTTTATGTTAATTGGGAGACAAAAATTGACTAGCACAAGGGAGAAATTTCCTTGCCCTTCCTCAAAATGGTATAAAAGCATTTGTCACATCCACCCAAACTTGTTGAATGAGGAATGTTTGAGGACTCTGAGTCTGTACTCGTCGGAGTTTAGAAGGATGAGGGTGGATCTTATTGAAACTTACAGGATACTGTGAGGCCTGGATACGGTGGACGTGGAGAGGATGTTTCCACGAATAGGACAATCTAGAACCAGAGGGCACAACCTCAGGCTAAAGGGACGATCCTTTAAAACAGAGATGAAGAGGAATTTCTTCAGCCAGAGAGTGGTGAATCTGTGGAATTCTTTGCCGCAGAAGAGGCCAGGTCATTGAGTGTCTTTAAGGCAGGGATAGATAGGTTCTTGATTAATAAGGGATCAGGGAATATGGGGAAAAGGCAGGAGAATGGCAATAAGAAAAATGTCAGCCATGATTGAATGGCAGAGCAGATTCGATGGACCAAGTGGCCTAATTCTGCTTCTATGGTCCAAACAAGAAAATGGGGTCTCAGTTTAATGTCTTGCTCAAAAGACGGACCTCCATTAGTGCAGCATTCTCTCAGTACCGCACAGGAGACTCAGCCTTAATTTTGGCGCTCAAGTCCTGGAATTGGACTTGAGCCCAGAACATCGTGACTCAGGAAAGAGCAGGGGAGGAGGACTGTTGTGTATTTGGAGACTGGCACTCAGGAACACTCGATAAACGAACATAACTTTATTGTGGTGTGTTCTCTGTCATATCTGCTGCTTCTCTGTTTCCCACTTTATATCATATTGCATCACTTTCCTGCCTATATTACTACAGCAAGACTCTAAGGGGAACCAAAAGTGACAAAACTATAATATTTTCTCTCTCCCTTAATTTGAAAGACCGCAAAACAAGTTTAACATGAACAATAGTCAATTGATTGGTCACTGCCGTAAATTCAGGCAGTCCAAAGTTATTACTCTTGGGATGACTGATGGCGAACCTCTGGCATTTTCATCTTCACGTCAGTGATGGCTGGTTTAATTGGGGTTGAAATGGAAACTGGAGGTTGTCTTTGAACCTGAACAGAGGGTGAGGTGTTGACTTTTTCAATGGTATCTAGTGGTGTAGGGGTCACAGGAAAGTCCTAACTTGGTATGACAGTAACCTGAATTCTCAACAGCTCCAGTTTTAGTGGATCTTTTTTCAGCCTGTAACTGATCTGCATGTCTCCTCTAGATAATGACATTTGAGGTCTGGACAGTGTGAGAGACAGGTCCAGTTTGTGCTAGAACTGTGGCAGGACCCCATTTCCCCCGAGGAGTAATTCTGAACCAAGACTCCTTGTCCCTAATTTGATTTGATTTATTATTGTCACATGGATAAGTGAACAGTACTGTTTCTTGCACATTTTACAAAGCATACTATACATAGAGAAGAAAAGAAGAGAGTGCAGAATGTAGTGTTACAGTCGTATCTAGGGTGTAGAGAAAGATCAACTTAATACAAAGTAAGTCCATTTAAAAATCTGATGGCAGAAGGGAAGAAGCTGTTCTTGAGTCGGTTGGTATGTGACCTCAGACTTCTGTATCATTTTCCCAATGGAAGAAAGTGGAAGACAGTATGTACGGGGTCCTTGATTACACTGGCTGCTTTTCCAATGCAGCGAAAAGTGTAGACAGAAACTGGTTTGCGTAATGGATTGGGCTACATTCACGACCTTTTGTAGTTTCTTGCGGATTTGGACAGAGCATTAGCCATACCAAGCTGTGATACAACCAGAAAAAATGCTTTCTATGGTGTATCTATAAACGTTGGCGATAGTCGGCGTTGGATAAGCTAACCTTGTTCTTTGGTTGCTTAGAAAGCATGTTTCGTTGTTTGGGCAAAGCATCCTGTTAGTCTGTTAGTGACAGGGTGAATGATGTGGATGTAATGTGTTGAATATCACTTTCTTGTAGGAAGTTCTCAAATTCCTGTGTGACAAATTAAGGTCCAGTGTCACTCACCAGCTGTTCTGGAAATCTAAAGCAATTAAAAACTTCTCCCAGCTTTTCAGAGGTTTTCTCAGATAAGGTAGATGTCATCACAGTGACTTTTAGCCATTGGTGCAAGTGTCAACAGTTACTAAAAAAAAGTGTCCTTCAAAAGATTCTGCAAAATCCACATGCACAAGTTGCTAAGCCTCTTCGGACCACTAAGATGTAGGCAGCAGTGCAAAGGGTGGCAGGTTTCTTACCTATGCAGAGGAAGAACATGTTTTAGCTTTTTCCTTGATCACAGCATCAAGTCCCAGGCCACCAGACATAACATCTTGCTATTTCCTTCGTTTGTATGCAGTAGCCTTCGTGTAGCTTCTCTAACGTGCATTTCCTCAATGGTGGAGGAAGAATCACTCTGAGCTACCATTGAAGACCCTCTTACTGAACTGACAGCTCCAATCTCCTGGAGTAATTGAGTTTCAGGCTAGGTGTTAGTCCTGAAGTCATTCTTTGTAAAACTATGTTCATCACTTGTGAGAGCACAGCTTCAGTCTGCCATTTACTATGGCCAGCTCTAGAATCTGTTTTCAGGGTATCTTTAACTCATGTCCACACTAGCCAACTGATTTTCTCTGCAGACAGCAGTGAAAAGTTTTTCTTTATCTGACTTTTCTTTGTTTAAACTTCTTCATCTGGCTGGTTTAGCAAGCACATGTCTATTAATCTTGTTGCTGGTTTTGTTGTGTATTTGGAGAATAACACTTAGTAACACTTGATAAATGAACCCAACTTTATTGTGATGTACTCTCTCTCTCATTCTTGCTGCTTCTTAGCGGGAAACAAAGAAGCCAATCACACAATTGTTGCTTCAAAGACGTGCAGAATTTGGAAACGTGCTCAATAACACCATTTGTGACAGACTTTCTTGTGGTCCACCAGTCTAGTTTACACTGTAACATGGATGGACTTTCAAAATTGCCACTACCTGTCAGTTATCCAAACTGGTCAAAGGGGAATATTTTCTACTTTAAATTAATTGGATAACTAGAAAAGCCATAAGATAGAAGAGCACAATTAGGCCATTTCGCCCATCACAGCATGGTAGCAGTGATTAGCACTGCTGCCTCACAGTGCCAGGGACCTAGGTTCAATTCTGGCCTCGGGTCACTTTCTGAGTGGAATGTGTACATTCTCCCAATGTCTGCGTGGGTTTCCTCCAGGTGCTCCAGTTTCCTCAACAGTCCAAAGATGTGCAGGTTAGGTTAATTGGCCATGCTAAATTGTCCTTTAGTGTCAGGGGATTAGCAAGGTAAATATGTGGGGTTACAGAAATAGTGCCTGGATGGGATTGTGGTTGGTGCGGACTTAATGAGCCAAATGGCATCTTTCTTCACTGAAGGGATTCTATGGTCGGAATTTTACCAGTACACCCAGTCTGATTCCAGGAGTGGGCGAGCCTTGGAGGACAGTGTTTTCCATTAACCTTGAGCAGATTCATACGAACCTCCGGCAGGTATACCGGTAAAATTCTGCCTTATGAGTCTACTCCACCATTCCGTCTCGGTAATATGTTTCTCAATCTCATTCTCCTGCCTTTTCTCTGTAATCTTTCCCAACTGTCCAACAGCCAGCATAGACGAGATGGGCCGATTGGACTCAGTCAGATCCTGAATAACTCCAGACCAGGATCGATTGTTTTTGTCTATCAGACACTCTCGCTTGTTTACGACTCAACCGAACGTGAAGGTTGCCCCGCCCCTTTCACAGCGATTGGCTAGTCTGCGAAGACGGGACATCAGAACTGTAAGCAGATTGGGTGAAGCCGCTGTCAGTCATATAGCCCCCCCCACCCACCCACCCACCCAGCAGGTTTGTTGTACCCGCTGCTTTCCCCTTCAGCCGCCACCCGGTTCCATGTCCACAGCGGGAAGCCCGGCCTAAGCAACACCATGGAGACGGAGCTCAGGTCGGACAGAGGGCCCGCGGCGGAGGGACCGAAGTTTCTGGAAGTCCTGTTGGACGCGGCGCCCGAGTGGAGGAAGGCGAAGAGTCTGCGGCGGGCTAAGGCAGTGCGCTGCTGCCAGGCGCTATGCGGCCTGGGCCCGACCGGAGAAGGCGGCCTGTGTTTCACTGTGCGCTGTCCGGACTCGGGCCGCTGCTGCCAGAGGAGTGTGACCACTCGGAACGGTAGCTTCACCGAGTGAGTTTTGAGTTGAGGCGGTTGTCCGATGGTTCGAGCTGGTCACGTGGGCAACTTCCAGCCGCGTGACTGCCCTGGTCCCACCTGGCATTCTGGGAGTTGTAGTCTGGAACTGGGAGCTGCGGGAGGACCAAGTTACTAAAGTTTATTTATTAGTGTCATAAGTAGGCTTACATTAACACCGCAGGCGAAGTTACTGTGAAAATACCCTAGTCACCACACTCCAGCGCCTGTTCGGGTATACAGAGAGAATTTAGCATGGCCAGTGCACCTAACCAGCACGTCTTTCAGACTGTGGGAATAAACCGGAGCATCTGGAAGAAACCCGCGCAGACATGAGGAAAACATGCAGACTCAGCACACGGACAGTGAGCCAAGCTGGGAATCAAACCTGGGTCCCTGACACTGTGAGGCAGCAGTGCTAACCACTATGCCACCCATTTGTTGCAGAGACCATTGTCTATGCTTTTTTTAAACTTACAAGTCAATGCTTTCCTACCTGACTTCCCACCTTTCGTATCACTTAAACCTGAGCTCACCAAAACTCTGCTGCCCTTGTCCTAATTCCCTATATAGACCCTGTCAAGAATACAGCAGGGTCTGAAACATTTTGCAGCCAATGAACCTCTCTTCGAGTACTTTTGTAGGAAGCTGGGTAGTTAATTGCACATAGCCAGCTCCCACAAAGAGTAATATGGTAATAGCCAGATGGCACAATGGTTAGTACTGCTGCCTGTCAGTGCCAGGTGCCTGGGGGCACCCAAGAGAGTTTTTGAGCCAGCATGTAGAAAGTCCTACAAGAGAGAAGAGGTGGTACTGGATCTAATTTTAGGGAATGAAACCAGACAGTTGGTGGAAGTGTCAGAGGTGGAACGTTTCAGTGCTGGTGACCATAACTCAGTAGGGTTTAAGATCATTATGGAAATAGACTGGACATAAAAGGGTCTGAATTGGAAGAAGGCTGATTTTAATATAAGACAGGATCTGGCCAAAGTGGACTGGGAGCAACTTGTAGGAAAATCCACAACAGAGCAGTGAGAGTCATTTACAAAGGAAATAGACAGAATTGAGGCCAACATGTTACCATAAACATAAAGGGCTTGGACCAAAATGACCAGAGAACTCTGAACGTCAAGGGATATATAGGATTGGATAAGAAAAAAGGGGGAGGCTTATGTATGGCATTACAGGGGGCTCAAAACGGTGGAAGCTCTGGGGGAGCTTTTAAATGGACACTTGAAATCCCATAGCATATCAACTATGGACCAAGTGCTGGAAAATTGAATTAGAATAGATGGGTGCTTGATGTGCAGTGCAGGCACAATGCGTTGAAGGGCCTCTATGAATTCTGTGATTCTGTAACTAGGTATTTCTAGCACACTTGTTTATCCAGCATCTGTAGTATTTTGGTTAAGGGGTTAATATTGGGCAAGACTTCGGGGGAAAGTTCTCTTATTCTTTAAAATAGAGCAATGGGATTTTTCACAGCCATTTGGTTTGTGGTCCCATTGAAAAAAATGGCACTTCAATAGTGCAACACTTCCTCATTACTGCAGGGAAGTATCAGCCACGAGTAGGCTACTCAGAATCCTAATGTGTTGTATTGGCATGGGTGATCTGTATCTTAAGTTCAACCAACTACTTTTGCTTTTGAAAATGGGGGGAGGAAAAGCTGGGGTCTGGACTAAAATGATAGGACTGGCACAGATTGAATTAATTTCTTCTGTTATGAGTCTCGATGATTCTAATCTCTCCATGAAGTGTCCTTGTTAACCAAGACTTCCTAATCATGGCGTATGCCATGACATCACTTTATGGGCAAGTTGAGGAGGCAGAGCCTCAGAAGCCTTAGCCAATCTGGGAATTGAGCACATTGTATTGGTGTTTCTCTGCATTGTATTCTAGCCATCTGAACTAACTAGCAACCGCCTTCCCCCATAATTTTAATACCTTTGCCGAATTGGTCAATCTTGGCATTTAAATGTTCAATTGACTCCAGCCTTGAAAGATTTTTTTAAGGAGAGCATCATCTTGATGCTGCAGGTTATTGATGGCTTTCCATATCTAGATTCCACAGTCACCAGTAATCTGTCACTTGATGAAGAAATCAACCATGTGGATTGTAAAAATTGCAGCTGTTAATGTCCAAGCTGAGTAAAAAAGTGCAGAATAACAGAGGCCTAATTGAGAACACTAAACTGTGAGTCTACCATGGCTGCATCCTCCACACACATTCCTGTACGATGGTGAGAGCTGGACAACACGTGATGGGCAGAAGAAAGGGCTGAACGGTTTCTATTTTTGCTGTCCGAGATGTATTGTCAGCATCACATGGCAAGGCAATTCCGCAGTCTTGTAGTTAGTGAATTCCATCAACATACATAAACTGCTGAATCAACAATGTCTGCACTACTTCAGCCACATTCATCAATGGATAGCAGCTGTATGCCCAAAAATCTTTTTTATGTATGGAAAGATATTGGAAGAGACAAGCGGAAATGAAAAGCTCCACTGGCTGAGAAGGCGGCCCAGAGAAAGCAAAGGCTGGCAAATCGTGCATCCTCCCAGCCCACTGTCTTCCTCTGCAGAAAGAGTGAGTAGTCTCACAACACTAAGTTACAGTCCAACAGGTTTATTTGATAGCACAAGCTTCTGGAGCGTTGCCCCTTCATCAAGTAAGTGAAGAGTTCAGTTCACAAACAGGGCATGTATAGACACAAACTCGAATACAAGATAATGGTTGGAATGTGAGTCTTGACAGGTAATCAAGTCTTTTCGGGTGCAGACAATGAGTGGAGAGAGGGTTAAGCAGAGGTTAGAGGTGTGAATTGGCTCCAGCCAGGATAGTTAGTAAGATTGTGCAAGCCCAGCCCAGGATTACAGGTAGTGTGACATGAACCCAAGATCCCAGTTGAGGCCTTCCTCGTGTGCGGAACTTGACAATCCGTTTTTGCTCAGCAATTCTATGTTGTCATGAAGGCTGCCTTTGGAGAATGCTTACCCAAAGATCAGAGGCTGAATGCCCATGACTGCTGAAGTTTTCCCCGACTGGAAAGGGAACATTGCTGCCTGGTGATTGTCAAGCAGTGTCTGTTCATTTGCTGTTGTAGCACCTGCATGGTCTCCCCAGTGTACCATGTCTCGACATTCTTTCATGCAGCGTATCAGGTGGACAATGTTGGCCAAGTATGTATCGTGTACCTTGTAGATGGTGTTTTCACATGAGATGATGGTATCTGTGTCGATGATCCGGTATGTCTTGCAGAAGTTGCCGTGACAGGATTGTGTTGTGGTCACTGTTCTCCTGAAGGCTGGGTAATTTGCTGCATATAGTGGTCTTTTAGAGGTTGTGCGGTTGTTTTGAAGACCAGTAGTGGAGGTGTGAGGATGGCGTTGGTGAAATGTTCATCTTCATCGATGACATGTTGAAGGCTCCAGAGATGAAGTCATAGCTTCTCCGTTCCAGGGAAGTACTGAACGACGAAGGGTACTTTATTCATTGTGTCCTGTGTTTGTCTTCTGATGAAGTCTGTGCGATTTCTCACTGGGGTGTTGGAACTGTCGATCGATGAGTTGAGCGGTATATCCTGTTCTTACGAGGGCGTCAGTAGGTGTTGTTGCGATCTTCCTCATCTGAGCAGATCCTGTGCATACGGAGGGCTTTTCTGTAGGGGATGGCTTCTTTAATGCGTTTAGGGTGGAAGCTGGAGAAATGGAGCATCGTGAGGTTACCTGTGGGCCTGCGGTACAGTGAAGTGCTGAGATGACTGTCCTTGATGGAGATGCGCGTGTCCAAGAATGCAACTGATTCTGGAGAGAAGTCCATGGTGAGTCTGATGGTGGGATGGAACTTGTTGATGTCATCATGTAGTTGTTTCAGTGATTGTTGACATTTTCTTCCTTTGGACTCATGGCGAACAATGTATCTAGTATATAGCGTCAACTGAAGGTCCTGTGCGGTGAACAGGTCTTGTTTAAACCTGTGCATGAAGATGTTGGCATATTGAGGTGCAAATTTGGTCCCCATGGCTGTTCCATGTGTCTGGATAAAGAACTGGTTGTTGAAGGTGAAGACGTTGTGATCCAGGATTAAGTGAATGAATTGCAGAATTGTCTGGAAGTTGCAGTTGTCGACGTTGAGTACTGAGGCAGTTGCAGCAATGCTGTCATTATGAGGGATGCTAGTGTAGAATGCTGAGACAATCGTTATGACGAGGAGCGTTGCTGGTTCAACTGCTGCATGTGTGCTGAGTTTCTGTAAGAAGCCTGTACTGTTGTGATAGAAGCTGGGCATTCTTTGTACAATGGGTTTCAGGATGCCCTTGATGTAGCCAGAGAGGTTCTGTCGCAGGATCCCATTGTCTGATACGATGGGACAGTCGGGTGTGTTGACCTTGTGTAGCTTCAGGAGGCAGTAGAGATCTCCAACACAAGGAGTAGGTGGGATGAGAACACGGAGAGTGCGTTGAATGTTCGGATCATAGGACTTGATCTGCAGAAAGAGGCAGCCGTGCCAGAGTGCGGGCCCCTGAGCTGTGCTAGGTGATGCTTGACATAATGGTGCAAACTATCGTCTAAGGCTGCCACCAATGCATGGTACTACCCATAAAGCTCACCAAAGCAAAATGTCAACTGGCCCATGCAAAGGACTACGCGAGGGTGCAGTGGAAATTTTTCTGAATGTTACAAGGGATGAGGGTCTTCGGTTAAGTAGGGAGACAGGAGAAGCTAAGATTTGGAGCAAAGAATGTTAAAGGGCAATTTGATAGAGATGCTGAAAACTGAAGATGAAATGGACCTGGAAGACTTGTAACCACTGTCAGGATGATCGGGAACCAGCGACCATAAGAAATAGAAGCAGAATTAGGCCATTCGATCCATCGAGCCTGCTCCACCATTCAATCGTGGCTGATATTTTTTTCATCCCCATTCTCCTTATTAATATGTTTTGTCTTTATTCCACAGGTGGAGGTCCACCTCGTGTCAAGCGAGGGGCATGCACACGGCAGGTTGTGCGTGGGCTGCTCTTGGAAGTCCAGGAGTGGCCTAGTACTTCATGTCGGTGTGTGTGCTTGATCCTGGACCGATAGACGGGCTCCACAACAGCTCAGTGACTAGCACTGCTAGCTGTGCAGATACATGGATTTGGGCCTGTGTCTGTGGGAGTTTGCGCATTCTCCCTGTGGCTGCGTGGGTTTCCTCCGGGCGCTCCGGTTTCCTCCCACACCCCAAAGATGTGCTCTTAGGCTAATTGGTTTCCACCAAATTGACACTATTTCTTCCCTGAATCTGACTGAGTAGGGTCCCATTCGTAGACATGCAGGGTAGAATAGGTGTAGGGCGATGCGGCGGCGCGGGCTCGTTGGGCCGAAGGGCCTGTTTCCCGTGCTGGGGTTGTTCTTCTGTTCTTCTTCTTCTTCTTCTTCTGTTCCTGCCTTTTTCCCATAACCCCTGATCCCCTTATTAAGAAGAACCTACCTATTTCTGTCGTAAAGACACTCGGTGACCTGGCTTTCACACCCTTCTGTGTTCTACAGATTCATCATTCTCTGGCTGAAGTAATTCCTCCTCATCTCTGTTTTAAGGGATGGTCCCTTTAGCCTGAGGTTGTGCCTTCTGATTCTAGTTTATCCCACTAGTGGAAATATCCTCCACATTCACTTTACCCAGGCCTCACAGTACCTAATTTTTTTAATAAGAACCCCCCCATCATCCTTCTAAACTCCGAGTACAGACCCAGAGTCCTCAAATGTTCTTCATACTACAAGCTCTTCATTCCAGGGCTCATTCTTGTGAACCTCCTCTGAACCCTTTCCAACGCCAGCACATCATCCCTTTTGATACGGGGCCCAAAACTGCTCACAGTATTATAAATGGGGTCTGACCAGAGCCTTATACAGGTTCAGAAGTACATCCCTGCTCTTGTATTCTAGCCCTCTCTACGTGAATACTAACGTTGCATTTGCCTCCCTAACTGCTGACTGTATCTGCACATTAACCTTGAGAAAATCTTGAACAAGGACTCTCAAGCCCCTTTTGTGTTTCTGATTTCCTAAGCATTTCCCCATTTAGAAAATAGTCTGTTTCCGATCGTCCTTCTAAAGTGTATAACTTCACACTTTTCTGCACTGTATTCCATCTGTCATTTCTTTGCCCACTCTGCTTGTCTGTCCAGATAATTGGGGGCTGGGGAGAAAGAAAGTGTGGCAATGGGATGTCTTTAACATCCAGGGCTTTATGGTTTGGAGAGCCCTGTATGGAAAGAAACAGTTTGCAGTGCCAGCAGAAAGAGCACCTTCTGTGACTCTTTTTAAAAGGGCTAGCTCAGGGATGACAGGCCAAGTTACTGTGCATGCTGTTGGTGGGTGGGTGAAGACGGAACCTAAATTCAACTTGATATAGCAAAGCATGACTGAGTAACAGCTGTGCTTCTATAATACAATTTTGAGCTGAGATTTCCCCAGCAATATTGCATGTATTGAACATAGCAGCAGCCAATTGGCCTGGCTTTAATCTTTTGTGAAGGACAACCTATTATTATCAAGGGTTTATCCTGCAGAGCTTCCTGAGGAAAGAGATGACGCAGATGGAGCATAAAAGTATCACAAACCAAGGAAATATTCCTTCAGTCTTTTGAAGCACAAATAGCATTCTTTAGTTCTTGGGATGTCTGTGTCCTTGGCTTTATTTTTCAAGCCTAATTGTCCTTAAGGTCTTTCCTAAACCCCTCAGCCTTTGTGAAGGTACTTGCCTAGTGTTTTGGGTAGAGAATTCCAGGATTTTGAATGGAGGGAGACTTGCCCAAGCTGGTGGGGTTTGAGGCTGGTAGGGTGTGAGACTGGAAGAGGGAACCTGCAGCTGGTAATATTACCACATGCTGTCTTCAATCAAGGTGATAGGGGTCAAGGGTTTGGTTTGTGCTGCCAAAGAAGCCATGGGTAGGCTCTGCATTGAATCCTGTAGATGGTGTAAACGATGCAGCGACTGTGCACTGTGCTGGTGGGTGTGCATATACATCCCAAGTATTAATACATCTCATCCTCGAAGTTCTTAATATTAAAACATTCTAATCAAACAAAGACCAATGTTGTAGGTAAAATAATACCTCTGAGATTTGTTAGTGAGTCAAAGTACAATGGCTTTTATTTTTGGCGTTTATTCCAGAGCTTTGGGAGAACTGGCTCCTAACAATGTGCTCTATGAGAAGTCTGGTAGTCCCAAACACGTAGTGGGTGTTTATACATCATGAGTCTTAGTAACAAGTGTGACATAAACTTCCAATTCCGGGCAATTTTCTGATCATCCTCCTTCAATTACCATGCCTGCGACTGCTTCGGCATCTCTGTCTCTGAAGTTACTTGTTATGCTTTTAACATAAACAGGCAAGGCTTGCAATGTCTGCAGATAACATTCACACCTGACCATCTGTCTGTACATTCACATCTGACCGTCTATATTCACGTCTGACCAGTTGTCTTTATGAGAGTGAAAGACATGAACAAGTAACTTACTTTAACGCCAGGAGCAATATAAGCCTGGGAAGATCAGCCACGATGAAGGGTTATGTTTGTGATATATTCTAGATACAAAATTCATTTACCCTTTCCCTTCTTCACCTAGATTTGTAGAGCCAGATCATGCAGAGATTTAACTGTCCTTTCATCTGCTTTTTGCTCTCTCCACACTGCCTCAAATTAAATTGTTGAGAGAGTTTGACTATTTATGGCTGTAGTTAAGTACAGCATCTGTTTATGCCAAGGTAATTGCACCTTAAGGTGTAAACAGCTGATTAAACAGTGAAGATTACCTCAAAGTAATATGGTAGAAGCAATGCTTTTGTCGATGTTAGTTGCATAGAAAGTGGCACAGAAACAGGATGTCCACACAACTACTCTGCCACTGCTCATGCTCCACATGATTGTCCTACCCTATTTCATCTCCACCTCATCAATTGCCTAGCGCAGTCGGCGTAAACGTTGGTAATTTCTTTACTCTGCAAACTAAATATATATTCTGTCTTTGGCTTGTTGTTGGGCAGGTTTGTTTGGGAAACAGCTGAGACTTTGCAGGCTTCACCCGTTAGGGAGCGGCTTCTTGCTCTCAGTAGCTGCAATGACCTGGGGATCTACGAGCTGCACGTCCAGGATGGCATCTGTGATGTCACCAATACTCACAGCTGTAGTAAAGAAGCACTGAAGAAACTGGTTGAAAGCAAGAACCTGAGTGAGTGTTATTACTGTATGTAATAGTGAGCAAAGCTGTTTAAGGAATAATGTTTTCACTGGTTCAGTAACCAGAGAACATGGATTTGAGAGAGAAAATCACAAGAAACAGCTTCACAGTGAGTTTTTTTTCTGGAATACACATTAAAAGGACGGTGGAATGTGATTCAGTAGTAAAGAAAATTGGATAATTAATTGAAGGTGAAAAAGTTGCAGGGTTAGAGGAAAGAGGAAGGCAGTGAGACTGCCTCTTTCAAGGAACTGGCAGAGGGATGACGGACCAAATGATTTCCCCCCCCGCCCCCTGCACTGGATCATTCAATAGTCCATTTTGCCAATTTGATGTGGTTTCCCTCATTACAACATACTGATTACAATGTTGCACAGGAAATCATTGAAGCCTTTCATTAATTTACAAGGGCTACCTTTTGAAAGAAGATATAAAAGGGATTTATACATTAAGGTTTTATTCTCTTACATCATAGAAAAGATCTTAGAATCCCTACAGTGCAGAAGTAGGTCATTTGGTGCATCGACCACAACCCACCCTATTCCTGTAACCCCACATATTTACTCTGCTAATCCCCTCATGTTAGGGTCAATTTAGCATGGCCAATTGACCTAACCTGCACATCTTTGGACTGTGAGAGAAACCCGGAGGAAAGCCATGCGGACACGGGGACAACATGCAAACTCCACACAGTGACCCAAGGCTGGAATTGAACCCAGGTTCCTGGCACTGTGGGGCAGTATTGCTAATCACTGTGCCACCCAGTGTTTTCTCATCAGTTCATTTAACTGAGCTTGACGATATTGGAGAAAAAGGTATGGAATACGTGTCTTCGTTTGTACTTTCAGCTATACAAATAAGACAGGCTAGCAAAAGCAATGTTTAAAAAAAACTTCATCTGGGTGCAGGCTTAATGATCCATTTATAATCTATTTTGTTTTTATTATTTGGTACTGGTGACCGTACCAAAATGTAGAATTACACTGAAATTTATGTGAAAATTCCTGTTAATTTCTCTGCATTTGGACGGTTTGAAGTAAATTGTTTTTTGTTTCCAGGCTTGGCCTCATCTTTTACTGTGAAAATTCTGTCATTCAAAAGTGGCAAATCCTACATACTACTAGATAATAGCATTCTGCTTCATCTGACTTGGTTGGAAGGCACCTCGGAGGCTGCTGATTTGGGTGGCTTTAAGCTTTGTCTGCCTCCCAGTGCTGCAGAGAGAATAACAGATGGCCAGGTTTGCCAAGAAATGCTGTTCTTATTGGACAGTACAGGCTGGATATGTATCTTTTTCATTTTTTAAAAAAAGTTAACACAAACTCTACATGAATAATAATTAGTTAAAATACCAAGTTTTGGTTTAGCCTTCATTATATGAGATGCAAGTACTCTTTCGTGGTAGAGCAGAATAATTTTGCAGCAATGTATTAATCACTGGCCTGGGAACTAATTGATTATCATACCTTATGGTGTTTTACATTGTAGTTTTTTGACAATGGTACACAAAGTTAGATAATGCTTGTCAAAATATAACAGTGGCATCTTTTAAAGAACGAAAGGTGCAAAGAACAACAACCAGCATATATTTTTAAATTCCCCACCACCCTGCTGTATTTTCAGATTCTCGTTAGCACAAACAATTTTGTGTTAGCGACCCTGACAGTCCTCAGGAACATGAATTAACATGCACGCAGCTGAAACAATATGATGAGTGAGCAATCCCATCTTTACATTGATAGTGAGTCTCAGCAATTCCTGCTTTTTCTCCCTCTCACAAATCAGTGAAAACGTTTTTAAAAAAAAATCAATATTTTTAAATTAAAGCTGTAATAGGGATTGTTAAAATGGGTCCTTACAGCTATGCTAAAAGATTGGTGCAGGTTATCTGGCAATAGTTCCCCACCACATGATACCTACAGTGCTCCATTCACTTTTACACAAACTAATCTCCAAAAACACATGCTGTGAAAAATCAATAATCATGTTTCAAAGTTAATTTCTAGTTTGGCTTTATTCTCCTTTAACTGCTGCAGGGCAGTACAAGAACATTATTTTGAAGTTACTCACCTTTTCCAGCAGAGCCTTGCTTCACCTCCTCTTAACTCTTCCACTCAACTTTTTTCTCATTTAAAAACTTTTGTTAGATGGAGGAAATGGATCTGCAAATACATTTTGAAATGCACCAGTTATGATCTCCATGGTGACTTGAACACCTTTAGAAAGATATTTAAATTTCCAGACTGGAAGGATTACACACTGTCAAGTTTTAAGACATTTTACTGTAAACTAAAAGCAATATTTTTCAATTGATTTATTATTGTCACGTATTATTATACAGTGAAAATATTGTTTCTTGTGTGCTATATAGACAAAACATACTGTTCATAGAAAAGGAAATGAGAGAGTGCAGAATGTAGTGTTAGTGATAGCTGGGATGTAGAGAAAGATCAACTTAATGCAAGGTAAGTCCATTCAAAATTCTGGCAGCAGCAGGGAAAGAAGCTGTTCTTGAATCGGTTGGTATGTGATCTCAAACTTTTGTATCTTTTCCCGAAGGAAGAAGGTGGAAGAGAGAATGTCTGGGGTGCGAGGGGTCCTTAATTATGTTGGCTGCTTTGCCAAGGCAATGGGAAGTGTAGACAGAGTCAATGGATGGGAGGCTGGTTTGTGTGATGGATTGGGCTACATTCACAAACTTTTGCAATTTCTTGTAGTCTTGGGCAGCGCAGGAGCCATATCAGGCTGTGATACAACCAGAAAGAATGCTTTCTATGATGCACCTGTAAAATATTTAATATTGTCTAAACACTATACAGTAGGCAACTTTTATTCTAAACAATCAAAAATCCCCTGCCCTGATTTATGCTTTATTATGTCCTATAAGTAGATATTTTTTATTTTCGCAGAACTAGTCTAAAGTTAGCCTCTGCTTCTGTTGCTTTTTTTTTGTTTTATATTTCCTAGCTGGGTAACTAATGTTTACGGGAAGGGTTACCCATAAGACACAGGAGCAGAATTAGGCCACTCAGCCCATCAAGTCTGCTCCACCATTCAATCATGGCAGATATTTTTCTCATCCCCATTCTCCTGCCTTTTCCCCATAACCCCTAATCCCCTTATTAATCAAGAATCAATCTATCTGTGGCTTAAAAACACTGAATGACCTGGCCTCCACAGCCTTCTGCAGCAGAGTTCCACAGATTCACTACTCTCTGGCTGAAGAAGTTCCTCCTTATCTCTGTTATGAAAGATAGTCCCTTTAGCTTGAAGCTCTGCCTCCTGGTTCTAGTTTTTTGTACTAGTGGAAACATCCTCTTCACGTCCACTCTATCTAGGCCTTGCAGTACCCTGTAGGTTTCAATAAGATCCCTCTTCATCCTTCTAAACTCCGAGTACAGACCCAGAGTCCTCAACCGTTCCTCATACGACAAGTTCTTCATTACAGGGATCATTCTCGTGAACCTCCTGTGGACCCTTTCCAAGGCCAGCACATCCTTCCTTCAATATGGAGCCCAAAACTGCTCTCGATATTATAAATGGGATGATCTGACCAGAGCTTTATACAGCTTCAGAAGTACATATCTGCTGTTGTATTCTAGCCCTTTCAAAATGAATGCTAACATTGCATTTGCCTTTCTAACTGCCAACTGAACCTGCACATTAACCTTAAGAGAATCTTGAACAAGGACTCCCAAGTTCTTTTGTGCTTCTGATTTCCTGAGCATTTTCCCATTTTTAAAAAATAGTGTGTGCCTCCATTTCTCCTTCCAGAGCGCATAACCTCACACTTTCTACATTGTATTCTGTCTACCACTTCTTTGCCCACTCTCCTAACCTGTCCAAGCCCTTCTGCAGCCCCCCACGTCCTCAGTACTACCTGTCCCTGTATTATCTGCAAACTTAGCAACAGTGCCTTCAGTTCCTTCTTCCAAATCGTTAACGTATATTGTGAAAAGTTGTGGTCCCAGCGCTGATCCCTAGGCACACCACTAGCTGCCGGCTGCCATCCTGAAAAAGACCCCTTTTATCCCCACTCTCTGCCTTCTGCCAGTGAGCTAATCCTCTATCCATGCCAGAATCTTACCCTTAACACTCTAGAAATTCCTTCCGCTAGCCAAAGCAAGGACAATTTTCCATCTTTTAAATTCTCACAAACTTGGTCTTTTTATTCTCCGAGCAAGCTAACACCTGCATTCTGAGTGGTGAATAATAGAGTCAGCATTTTCTCTACTTCAGATGTGGGACTGGCTGCTGCTCTGTCTTTGTGTTTCTCTCAGATTTTGATGGACTGAACTGTCTAGTAGGTTCAGAGAGAATTTGAGAAACTTGCAACCAGGTATCACAATAGCTTTTTATTGACATCTTCCTAAAGCCAATTCTGATGACTGCATGAATCATGTGGGCCTTCTATCCAGATGGAAATGATAGTAACTGTCCTCTAGAACCCCCCACTCCCCTATCTTGGAATTAAATAGTTAAAGTTTTTTAAAAATTCCAATGTGAGATGTGGGTGTCTCTGGGGTTGGGTCAGCATTTCATTGCCCATCCCTAATTGTTCTTGAACTGGCTTGCTCGGCCACATTACACGTGACTCCAAACTCACTGTAGACCAGACTGAGTAATGTTGGCAAATTTCCTTCCCTAAAGGGCGTCAGTGAACCAGATTGGCCATTTATAAAACCTGATATTGCTAACACCTCCCTAAGTTGGAGTGTGGCGTCTAGGGAATTTTCACAATAACCTTATTGCAGTGTTAATGTAAGCCTACTTGTGACTAATAAATAAACTTTGACTTCACCGTAAGTTAAGGAGGTCACCATAAACATAACAATCTTATAAACCTTTTATTTGTAACACACCTATGTGATTCTGCAAAGTTGTTATTTTGGGATTGAAACGGAAAGCTTTGCAAAGAATAGGTTTGTGGTAAAGTGATGTAAAATGGACAATACAATGTTTTTTGCTTTTATTGTTTTTGCCCATCACAAACCACAATAATTTGATTAACTAAAGAAAAAGTAAGCAAATAACACTGGGTGCTGGAAATCCGAAATAAAAACAGAAAATGCTGATGAAAATAGGCAGGCTTTTTATGGGAGATGGGAGAAATAAGCTTGCACTTTGCTCACATTGTTCAAAACCTAGTTAGAAAAATAATGTTGGATGTTAACAAAATAGTCTAGTATTGTACCAAAACCATGATATTGCTAATGCAACAAATTGAGCAAGATACAACCTGTGTTTATAATTTATTCTGTGGATATGGGTGATCATAGAGTCATGGGATTCCCTATAGTGCAGAAAGAGGCCATTCGGCCCATCGAGCCTGACCTGACAACAGTCCCACCCAGGTCCTATCCCTGTAATCCTGCATATTTACTCTGCTAGTCCCCCTGACACTTAAGGGGAAATTTAGCACGGCCAATCAACCTAACCCGCACATCTGGGGATATCTTCAGGGACTACTGCTTGTGTATGCCCTGCCTATCATCAGGGCAGCATATTGGTGATTGTTTAACGCTTATCTATTCATGACACAAATAGGCTTACGTTAACATTGCAATGAAGTTACTGTGAAAATCCCCTAGTCACTACATTCTGGGTACCTGCTTTGAGGGAGAATTTATTTAGTTTGGTCAATGTACCTAACCAGCACGTCTTTCAGACTTTTGGAGGAAACCAGAGCACCCAGAGGAAACGCACGCAGACATACGGTAGAATGTGCACACTTAGTGACCCAAGCCCGGAATCAAACCTAGGTCCCTAGCACTGAGGCAGTAGTGCTAACCACTGTGCCTCTTTGCTGCCCATAATTGCTGTGTGACTGTGCACCACACAGCGTGAAGAAAACATTGATCACTGCCTCTACTGGTTCTTGTGTCAAAAATCTTTTGTCTTCATGTTCCTTAATATGATGCTTTTAAGATATCTATACCACTGTGGATGGTAAACAGCTTGGCAGTGTTAATTTAGCCCTTTGCTTTGCTGGAGAAACTGGAGAGGCAAATAATGCATGTGACCTGTCCTGTCTAAACAGACTCTGGTTATCATATGACTTGGATGTTGCTATAGCTGTGAACTGCTTTAACCAAGCTGTTTGTGTCAACTTGAATCATTTTTTCAGGTAAGTCTACTTTTACTATGTTAACATTACGAAGTAAGAAATGTCTTGCCCTGTATATGTTAATTGAATGTACTAAATCTGTTTGCAAACTGTCTTATCTGCTTATTGTGGCTATTCCTGAGATGGTGGCACATAGCAATCAGTCACCCCAAATATTTGGTTCCTTGTCTTTCCTGGAAGAACACAAGATATACTTAGAACCTTTCATCCAACCTATCTGAGATCCAAACCAGATGTGTGATTTCAGAATAAGTTGTGATAATTATGAAACTAGATTTCATTGACTTGTGTGTAGTATCAATGAGGATCTGGTCCATCTGTCTGTTGCTAGCCTGTGGCACCCAATCTCTTTGGCCACATTATGAATGTATGTCCTTGGCCAGCAAGTCCTGGCATGGGACTTGAATCCAGTACCAACAGGCAGGGACACCATCCACTGTGCCACTGGACCTCCTTAAGCGGATCTCTTATTGTTTAAAAAGACAGTTTTGGCACCTGTTACCTTTATGGAATTGTATGGAGTTTGGAGTGATCTATACCATGAAGTTCAGATTGTTATTTGTCTTGCAGAAAGCACCCTGAACACTTGCAGTCTATGAGTAAAGCTCGTGAAGATACACCTTTGAAAGCACCTGCTGGTATGGATGAGGATGACCTTGCCAGTTCTGTGTATAGCGATAAAGTGCTCAACCTATCATTCCAAACAGACAGGTAAGAGTTGAAGGGAAAGATTATTTCCAAATATAATAATTTGAATGTGTTTCATTTTAATGTGTGTGTGAAATATGTATTACATTTTGAATTATTATTATTATTATCACATGTATTAGCATATATTGAAAAGCATTGTTTTTTGCACGCTAAACAGATAAAGCATACTGTTCATAGAGAAGGAAACGAGAAAGGGCAGAATGTGGTGTTACAGTCATCGTCAGGGTGTAGAGAATTTTAAAGGATTAGAGTGAAGTTTTAGAAGCCGAGAATGAGAGTAAAAGAATTAGAAGGTATGCTGGGCACAGCTTGCAAAAAGTCACCTCACTCTGACACCATCTTGGGGAAGTGATACATATTAAATCTGTGCGAAATTAGATTCTTAAGTAGTGAGTTATAATAATCTCAGGTTGTTTGAAGGATGCTGCAAGCAGATTCAATAGTAACTTTCCAAAGGGCTTTATGGAAAGAGCTGGAAAATGGGACTTCAGTGGGCTGGGACAGACAGTGGACTAAATGGCTTCCTCCTGTGCTCTAAATCCATATTGCCTAATTGCTAATATCCTATCCTAAGTGTTTAGTTTGTGTGGTATTGTTTTTAATTATTGTAGAAACTTAGAAATCATAGAAACACTGCAATGCAGAAGGAGGCCATTTGGCCCATTGATTCTGCCCCAACAACAATCCCACCTCGTAACCCCACATATTTACCCCGCGAATCCCTCTAACCTACGTTTCTCGTAGGTTAGTTGGGCAATTTAGCATGGCCAATGCACCTTACCTGCACATATTTGGATTGTGGGAGGAAATTGGAGCACCAAGAGGAAACCCATGCAGACACTGGAAGAACGTGCAAGCTCCATACAGACAGTGACCCAAGCCGGGAATTAAATCCAGGTCCCTGGAGCTGAGGTAGCAGTGCTAACTACTGTACCACCATGCTGCCCCTCAAGTTAGAATCTTTGCGACTCTTGACACCAGTCAGGTGTTGTTGGATAAGGTGTAGTCTAATGTTCCTTTATACTCTCAGCAGTATCCTTGAACAGCAACCTCAAAAATGTATCTTGATTTAACAACAGTGTAGTCTTTTAGTTATAAAACATAGAACAGTACAGCACAGAAACAGGCCCTTTGGCCCATGATGTTGTGCCAAACATGGTGCAAATTAAATTAATTCTTTCTGCCTGTCTTTTGTCCATATCGCTCTATTTCTTGCATATTCATGTGCTTATCTAAAAGCCCGTTAAACAGCCCTGTGTATCTGCCTGCACCGCCACCCCTGGCAGCCCATTCCAGACACTTAACCACACTCTGTGTACACAAAAAAAAGACAAACTTGCCCCTCACGTCTCCTTTGAACTTCCCCCTCTCACCTTAAGTGCATGCCCACTGGTATTAGACATTTCACCTCTGGGGGAGGAATATTCTGGCTGTCAACCCTATCCATGCCTCTCACAATTTTATAAACTTCTATCAGGTTTCCCCTCAGACTTCATCTCTGCAGAGACAAAAGCCCTAGCTTGTCCAGCCTCTCCTCTATTGCTCATACCCTCAAATCCAGGCAGCATCCTGGTAAATCTCTTCTGTACCCTCTCCAAAGCCTCCACATCCTTCTGTAACGTGGCGCCCAGACTTGAATGTAATGTGCAGCCTAACCGCACGTGATTTGGGTTGTAATCTAGAGATTATGACCTTTTTGAGGTTCTGCTTCTTAATTTGGTGCCAAGGTCCCCATCCTGACTATACAGAACCACCTCCTCTGTGCTTCCCCTTCAACTACAAGATTCTTTACAGCCCCGAGCAGTTGTCCTGAAATGGAAATATCCATCACCCTTAAATTCGGAGGGTATAATACTCTCCTTCGGATTATGTTTAATGTAATGTCAATCTTCCGTTTTAATCGGATTGTTTTTCAGGGCTAGAATCTTCTATGGATATGAGGGAATGTGGCAGTATGTGATGAAGGTTGCAAGGGTGAAATTTAAGTAAATGCAAAAGCTCATGAATCTGATCTAAATGGAAATGTTTGCGTTTACAACAATAACAAGTTGCATTTGTATAGCTCCTTTAATGAGGAAACTGTCTCCAGTTGCTCCAGCAACGTAAGAAAGAATAGCTGCTTAGTCAAAGGATAAATTATTTAGGTGATCAAAGCATCTTCAAAGTGATGGGTTTTAAAAGAGAAATGGAAGGAGTGGATGGGTCTAAAGTAAGAGCGATTTGCATTTATATAGTGCCTTTTATGACCATAGGATATCCCAAAGAGTTAAATCTGAGGCCACAATGTTTTACTAATTCACCGAGATATTTGTAGTAGTAAGTATATGCTTTTGTAGGATTATTTTATGATATAAATGCTTTATATGCTTGCTAAAGGTCCTGGAAAGCCCGTCTGGGAGCCTTCTACAACCAGACTAAAGTATCGCCGACAGGAGGATTCCTGCAGAGGTCTCCATGGTATCGCCATCTGGCCTGTCAGAGTTCTGGCGATGCTTCCTACCGTGTTACTTTTTATAAATCTCCAGTGGTGCCCCATGATGAAGGTCTTAAAAGCTTTGGTCAGAAAGAGGATCTGAGCGGCAGAGCCAGTAAATGGCGAGGGATGTTGCAGCTCCAGGGGCTTGAGCGATCCATGAGCATTGAGACGGTGTCTGTTTCCGAGTTCAGTGTTTTATTCACTCTTGTTGCCCCCGACTCTGGAGCGTTGACTGTTGCCTTCTGGGACTTGGAAACACACGAGGTGAAATATCATCACATCAACAGCCATTCCTTACCATTGGAGGGAGATGGGAAGGATGAATTATGCCTGTTTCTCACAGGTACACATGTGGCGAATTTCTTCTTTTTAAAATAAAACTATTTGTGTAGTATCTTTTTCACTTCTGTCAAAAATGTCTCTAAGCAAGTTGGGGGATGAATGGTTTTGTTGTTAAGCTCGATCTGCCATTCTCTGCCAGCAATGTCGAATTGGCAGCTATATGATGAATTGACATTTTGGCATTTGTATTTTGCCATGCTGGCTGTGGGGGAGAAATACTGGTTAAAATGAATGGATGCTCTGGAATGAGGCAACAGATCTTATCTTAATGTGTTTTCTATTAATTTAGTCACCTCATTTGCTGAGTTTAAGGTGTTTAGTCATTAGAAGTGTGACACACCTCTGTAATGTGCAATGTTGTTTGTGTGTCTCTAAAACGGACTTGTACTGAAGACTGCTCAAAATGAATCCTTCCATTTTCATAACCCTTTGCATAAAGGATTGCAGTTGACTGTGGAATGGAGTAATAGTATTTTAACATTTGCTACAATCCTAGTCTTGGGGTGCTTATAAAGGACCAGAATAGTTCATAACAAAAATAGACTTGTCTGTAAATAAATGCAAAAAGTTCACTGTATGTAAAGAGAAAAAGATTAACAAAAATGAATATAGGCCCTTTTACAGTCAAACGAGAGATTATAATAGGAAATAAAGAAGTGGCCGAGGAATTAAATTTGTACTTTGTTCGTGTCTTCCTTTTGTGAAGACTGAAGCAAGGTACCAGAAATTCTGAGAGAAACAAGTTTTAGTGAAGGAAATCCACATTAGTAGGGAAATTGATGGGATTGAAGGTGGATAAATTTTCAGGGCCTGGTTATCTTCATCCCAGAGTACCTAAGGAAGTGGCCCTGGAAATAGTATATCCGTTGATGGACTTTGGGCTGGTTCCCACAGATAGGAGTGTAGCTACTCATTCTAGTTTCTCTGTTGTGTGTGAAATGCCTAAGGAACCAGATAGAATTAAAATTATGCTGTGGTTTTCAAGAATGTGCCTGTTAACTATAGTATGATGTAGGAAGCTATTGGGCCCATCATGCTTGTGCTGGCTGTTTATAAAAGCCAGCTAATTAATCGCATTCTCCTGGTCTTTTCCTCGGTCAAGCAATTTTTTCTGTTTTGTTTGGAATGTGAACGCAAAGCGTCAACTGCATTTTTCACTTGACGGGTGAGGAAGGGAAAGAGCACATCGCAAATAGGACAGATTTTGTACTCAAGCTTCTTGGGGTCAGATTTGAATACACAACCATCTGATTCAGTGGCAAGTGCTACCAGCTGAGCCATGGCTGACATCTAATTTGAACAACTGCTATCTGTTATGCCTTTAGGAAAGGTTTCTGTTCTTCACTTGCACTGGAAATGTTTTCTGAACAGATGGGACTGCTTTCTCCATGGTTGGTGCTGACCATATCCTTTATCATGTTGCAGAAAACTTTGAGAAGTGTTTCAGCAGTTAAGGAGTGCTATGTGAATGTTAAATATTGTTGCTATGATTAGTC
Source organism: Carcharhinus amblyrhynchos (assembly GCF_965287045.1). NCBI lineage: Eukaryota > Metazoa > Chordata > Chondrichthyes > Carcharhiniformes > Carcharhinidae > Carcharhinus > Carcharhinus amblyrhynchos. The sequence goes on from NC_137351.1 coordinate 13,964,401, forward strand.
TTGATGCTACTTTTTGACTTGCTGGCAGTTCCTGTTGAGCCAGTGCAAGGTTTTAGCTTCTGAAAGGAAAGGAAGTTGACTAGAAAAGTCGATCATCTGGATCTCCATTTCCAGCAGCATACTTTTTATAATTGAAGTCAAGATCATTCTTGAAGCTCACATCTTTGTAGATTTGTATAGGGCGTTGGTGAGGCCGCAGCTGGAGTACTGTGTGCAGTTTTGGTTGCTGTACTTACGCAAGGATATTTTAGCCTTGGAGGGAGTGCAGAGGAGGTTTACTAGGCTGATACTGGAGTTGAGGGGGTTGAGCTATGAGGAGAGGCTGAATAAACTAGGCTTGTACTCGTTAGAGTTTAGAAGAACGAGGGGAGATCTCATTGAGACGTATAAAATGATGAATGGGATGGATAGGATAGAGGTGGAGAGGCTCTTCCCGCTCAGAAAGGACAGTAGGACTAGGGGGCACAGCCTCAAGATAAAAGGGGGGGCGGTTTAGAATGGAGTTGAGGAGGAACTTCTTCACTCAAAGGGTGGTGAATCTCTGGAATTCTCTGCCCGTTGAGGTGGTGGAGGCTGCCTCGCTAAATATTTTTAAGACGCGGGTTGATGGGTTTTTGATAAGCGAGGGGATTAAGGGTTATGGGGAGAGGGCGGGAATGTGGAACTGAGACACGACAGATCAGCCATGATTTTATTGAATGGCGGGGCAGGCTCGAAGGGCTGGATGGCCTACTCCTGCTCCTATTTCTTATGTTCTTATTTAATTTAATTAAGTGAGAGAATAACTGTGAAGAAATACTTAGTTTGTGCTTTAACTAAACATCAAGTCCAGATCTTTAAAAAGTCCATAATTCTCTAATAGTCAGGAGTGTGATGGAATACTCCCCACTTGCCTGCATGGGTGTAGCTCCAACAACACTGAAGCTTGACACCATCCAGGACAAAGAAGCCTGCTTGATTGGTACCACATCTACAAACAGCCACACCCTCCACCACTGATGCTCAGTAGCAGCAGTGACCCTTAGACAGCACCTTCCAAATCCATGACCATTTCCATCTAAAAGGACAAAGGCAGCAGAGACATGGGAATACCACCACCTGCAAATTCCCCTTTAAGCCACTCACTCCCCTGACTTGGAAATACATCGCCGTTCTTTCGCAGTCATTGGGTCAAAATTGTGGAATTTCTTCCCAAACTGAATTGTGGGTCAACTCTCAGCATGCGGACTGCAGCGATTCAAGGCAGCAGCTCACCACCACCTTCTCAAAGGCAACTAGGAATGGGCAATAAATGCTGGCCAGCCAGCGATGGTTTTTATCCACGAATTATTAAAAATAAATAGTAGCTGCATTTCGAGGCTAGCAACGTGTTTCTTTTCCAGAAGATTAATTCTATTTTTGTTTAATGACTTAATTGTTTTACTGAACTTGTTTGCAGGACTGTGCTGCAGTGTTTTTAAATTCAGTAGACAAATGTATTTCCCACTGCAAGGATAGAACTACATTTGAGAATGATAATTCATAACAATAATTCTATCTGAACATGAAATGGGATTTGGATGTTTGGTTTGTGACATCCATATTTCTTTGTCCTGTCCTGTCCTGATTGCTGACTTATGGGGTTCTAGTTCCAGGGATGCTTTAAGCCCAAGTAGCCAATTTTCATGTCCAGTGTCATCGTTTGATAATAGATCAGATCTTGTCCTCATGTGCACTTTCAGTACAATGCCAATGGGAGGGTGGAGAAACTGTCTGTTGCTCCTGTTAACCCAGTTTTCTAAGGTCAAACACTCACTTGCACTTCCTCACCAGTTGAGACCAGTCAATTCAGAGTAGACCGAAAATCAAACATAGAATCCCTACAGTGCAGAAGGAGGCCATTCGGCCCATCGAGTCTGCACCAACTACAATCTGACCCAGGCCTGTTCCCATGACTCCATACAGTTGCTAATCCCCTGACATTAGGGTCAATTTAGCATGGCCAATCAACCTAACACATCTTTGGACTGTGGGGAAAAAACTGGAGCACCCAGAGGAAACCTACTCAGACGAGGGGAGAATGCACAAACTCCACACAGTGACCCAAGCCAAGAATCGAACCTGGGTCCCTGGCGCTGAGAGGTAGTAATGCTTACCATTGTGCCACTCTGCTGCCCCATCAAAGTTTGAATAAAATAACCACTGGAAAAAATTATGCCTTGATTGGTGAATTCCTGGGTTGTGGCAGCATGGTGGCAAATGTTACTGGACTAGTAATACAGCAGCTCATACTAATGATCTGAAGACATGGGGTAGGATTCTCTGGCCTCCTCGTGGGGCGATTCCCACTGTTGACCACCAGCAAGATTTTCTGTGGGCACACTGTCAGCTGGACCAGAAGATGAGAAAATAAATTTACAAAATGATATAGATATGTCAGGTGGGTGGGCAGATGGAAATTAGTATGGATGAGTGTGAGGTTAATAGAAAAAGCAGAGGATGTCCTTATTGAACTCTCGTTCTGTACTGTGTGATGCATTTGGCAAATTAATTATTTACAAGAGTTAGTAAGGTTTCAGTTTGATTAATGAACTTTAAGAATTAGAACAAATGGCTGAAACAAATGCTTTGGAGTTTTTCTATAATATCCTGTAAACATGATTTAGCACAGGCATTCATTTTCTCTTATGTTTCTAATCTACTTTGTTCAGATGCTGGCCTTTCCATGGTGGTGTTTGCTTTCTCGCAGGAAGATCTATTGAATCGTTTAATGATTTATGGGAAAGCAGGCATTGTTGACGCGGTGTGCCACCTCAATCATTGGAATCGGTGTTCAATTCCCATCCATGCCTTAGAGGTAAGGGGGCTGGGGAAACAGATTTTTTTAAGAAATTAGAAGCATGCATTTTTAATACAGTTTCCATTAAACTCTACTGCAAAGATATTTTTGGATACTATTGGGTAGCATGGTGGTGCAGTAGTTAGCATTGCTGCCTCACAGCGTCTGGAACCTGGGTTCAATTCTAGCCTTGGGTCACTGTCTGTGTGGAGTTTGCATGTTCTCCTTGTGCCTGTGTGGGTTTTCTTTGGGTGCTCTGGTTTCCTCCCTCAGTCAAAAGATACTTAGGATAGGTTAGGTAAATTAGCTATGGTAAATACGTGGGGTTACAAGGATAGGTACTGGGTAAGATGCTCTTTGGAGAGTTGGTGCAGACTCGATGGGCCAAATGACTACCTCCTGCACTGTAGGGATTCTGTGGTTTGGAATGAAAATCCAACAAGATCATGCATTTATACAGTGCTTTTAGTCTAATAAGACATCAAGCATATCGCGGTGCTTCATGAGAGTGTTTACGAACACAGTTAGACATTGAATCACGTAAGGCAATATTAGGGCAGGTGACACAAAACTTGGTCAGAGTGGTGGGTGTAAAGGAGAGAAAGACGATGACGAAACAGTGATGTTTAGTAGAGAGCCAGGCAGCTGAAGGCACAGCCGCAAGTGGTAGTATGAAAAAATTGAGGATGCATGAAGCAAGCCGAGATCCTGGGTTGTTGCAGAGATGGAGGGAGGTTGCAGTGATAGGAAAGGGCGAGGTGAAGGAGGGATTTTAAACCAAGATGAGCATGATAAAGTTGAAGCATTGTCGAACTGGGAGTCAGTGTAGGTCAGTGAGTAAAAAGCTGATGAGTGAACAGGACTTTTTGCAAGTTAAGTTACAAACAGCAAAGTTTTGAATGGGTTTAGGTTTATGGAGGTATTGTGTTTGTATGTCTGCAGCAGTTGGTACTTGAAGGAAATTTTCATTTCCTCCAGCCGCTGTAGTTGAAAAACTGCTGTGTGCGATGTAAAATCCAGCCTGTAGTATTTGTCTTTTGGACTGTCTTTGCCACGTTGGAGCAGTTCCTCTCTCGTGCTGTTGCTTGAAGTCTCCTCTTGAAATGATTTATCAAATTCTCACCAGATTATGGAATTAAGTTGAGCATTTTGAACCGGTCACATCTGCAAACACTGCGTAATAACTGAATTCTCATGAAACCTGTTGAGTGATATGATCTTTTTACATCGCACTGGATTTGCACCAGACTAATTACAAACATTCCTCTGTGCAGTTCTGTCCATTGATCAAAACTCCTCATCCTGGGAATTGTCAATTTGTGGCATCTTGATTACTATGTGTCATTTTTGGGTATAGAAGCTGCCATCACATTGCCTGAGAGCAGTAGTACACATTGTAACTGAGCCAATAAAGTGAAATAGTGATGAACCTTAGACATGCATGGTGTCATTAATGTGTTTGATTTGGTAAAGTTCTCCTTATTTAAAGGAATATATTTGATTTATATTGATGGTTTTAGACACTTTGGAAAGTTGTTTTTTCTGACTTTTCGTCTGCCTTTGCATACTGTAGAGGGATTAAAATTGCTGGAATGTGATCTGATACCTCCTTATACAGGACTTCCTTCACTCATGGCTTTTGGTTACTTTCAGTGCTATTATATTTCTGCAATACTCAGAATATTTCATGAAAATTTTAAACGTTATTAAGAATCTTCTTTTATACTGATTTTACTTGGATCCTTAAACTAAGAAAATCTTCTCTGACCTTACCTTGTTATCACTAGTATGTCCCCATGTGCACCTACTAGATGTAAGGGATATGTGCCTGGGTGGAAGGGACATTCATATTGGTAGGAAAGCAATGAGAAATATATTAAAAGGCTCTGCCTATAAACACTGGAGTGCAATTGTGTGCTATGAACGTGCAATTTCTTTATTCTAACATACATAGTGCGAATGACATGAATTCTCAACTTCCTGAAGCTTGTAACTGTTTCTTGATTGACAAGTTAATCTTGCATTCCTGCTTAATCCCCTGTCTATGAATTGTATGTTTTGAAAAGACAGAGTCGAGTATGGGGACATCAGTTCTCATGCCCTGCCAGCAATGGCTGCCAGTAGAGTGCAACTGGGTCGAGGGAATGCTCCCCATTTATATTCATAGCGAGTCTGTTGATTGCCATACTTGTCATTTGTACTGGAGTTTGGGAGTATGTGGGGAGGGGGAGGGGGAATGTGATGTGGATCATGGTCTCACTGGCCTTTGATTTCCACTGGAAGATGTGTGTGTGAGCGTGCATGGCTGACTGGCCAGGTTGGGCTTGGCTGTGCTGCACTTGTGAATCCCAATACCTGCCTGATGCTAGGTGGTTGATTTTACAAATGAAGAGTGGCAGGTCAGATTCCAGATATTGGAAAGCCGCCAAGAGGTTCATGGAAACCCAGTAAGGAGCCAGTGTTTTCAGAAGTGGAAAGAGTGAGGGATGCACTCATGAACTTTGTAGTTGGATTTAATCCGTGATGCAGTTCTGCTACTGCGGGAACATCTGTAGTATATTGCTGCTGGACTGATACCATTGTTTTCATAAAATGGTGAAAGCTCTTTTTTTTTTCTGGTTTGTCACGAAGAATTTGCGCACCTCGTTAAATTGCACACAACAGTAGGTTTTTCATTTTACGATAAAGAAACAGTCTCTTGCAATTTGATCTCCTCTCTATGTTTATGAGCAAAGCGACCCACAATGTGTGAAGGCTATATTTCCTGGGAATGAAAGAGTAATGAGGTCATATGGATCAAGGGTGCAACTGCTATTACTCAGTATTTTAGGAGCTATCTATGTTTAAGCTCCACTACCATAATGTATTCTGCCCCTTCTGTGACCCCTGTGGGATACTGCAAAGGAAAATTTAATGCTTGTGTTCAAGTTCTTAATTGATCGAGTAATTTTCAAATATTTGAATTTATTGGGCCTTTTTTATTTTCTTGAAAAAGTTTTTAAAATTCAAGTACAACTTGTAACCATACCTCCATTAGTCTATTTGCTATACAGCTGCTTTGTGGAATATTGCAAAGTCTGGCTGGGCTCAAAAGATTGCAACTATGACACTCCATGTCTAAATCCAAAAGAGCTCCAACCCATATTCTACAAACACTTTAATCATTGTGTGATCTTACCCTTATTTGGTTGTTTTTACAAGCTGATTTTATTGTACTTTTCTGAAATTCCAATACTCAGTAATTTGGAAATTAAAAATGAAAAAACACTCTTCACTGAGAGCACTCACATTTCATGTAATCAATCTCTTCCCAATTTATCCAATTTTCTGAAAGTCAGTTAACAAAAATAAACATATTCTTCTGTTCTGCTTGGATATGCACTGGGTATATTAAACATTTTGGAGCAGAAATAACTATTTAGTCCCTCAAATCTGTTTGCCATTCTTTTCGATCATGACTGACCTGTATCTCAAATCTGTTTACCTGCCTTTGCTTGATATCTTTGATATCATAATCCGAATTGATCTTGGTCTTGGAAATTTTCTTTGGCTCCATGGACCTTTGAGAGAGAGTATGTCAGATTTTCCATGCCCTTCATGTGAGGAGCCACTTGATAATTTCTACTTCTAAGTAACCAGCTCTAAGTTTAGCCCCTTTGTCTTGGTTTCACTTGCCATCTACTCTGCACATGCTTCTTTCTTGAGATAATTAATGAAGAGCAACTTGCATTTCTTGTAATGCGTTAGTTATACTGGAATATACAGAGGTAAAATTAAGAAGTGGACACTGAACCACAGTGGAAGAAACCTTTATTGAAAAGACTGGTTTTAAGATCTTCTTCCAAAAGTGGAACGAGAGGTGGGGGACTCCTGTGACATCCAGTGGTGGTGGACAATCAAACAGTTCACAGAAGGAGGCAATTCTACTGCAATATCCCCATCCCGCAATGATGGGGAATCCAGCACATTTGTTGCCCTATCTTTTGAACAACCTTCAGCCAGAGGTGCCAAATGGATGATAATTCTTGATGGCCTCAAGAGACCCCTGGCATCAGACATGTCAGTCTTCAGCCAGTTCACTCCATGTGATATGAAGAAATAGTTGAAGATATTGGATACTGCGAAGGCTATAGGCCCAGACATTCTGGCAATAGTATTGAATATATTTATGCTGTTGTAGCCATGCTGTTCCAGTACAGCTATAACTCTGGCATCTATCCAACAATATGAATAATTGCTCAGGTATGTCCTGTACACAAAAAAAAGACAAATCCATTCTTGTGTATCAATACCTGCTCATTGACTCAGTTTGAGTTTTGTCAGGACCTCTCGGCCCCTGATCGTAATACAGCCTTTGTTCAAACATGAACAAAAGAGCTGAACTCCAGAGGTGATGTAAAAATGACTGTCCTCAATATCAAGACTGCATTTGACCAAATGTGGCATCAAGAAGCCCCAGCAAAGCTGGCATCAGTGGGAATTGTGGGGGGTGGGGGGCAACATGGAGACTCTTGGCTGGCTAGCGTCATACCAAGCACAAAGGAAGATGAAAACAAATTACTACAGATGCTGGAATCTGTAAGCAAAAGAGAAAATGCTGGAAAATGGTCTGGCCACATCTGTAAGGAGAGAAAAGAGCTGACATTTCAAGTCCAGATGACCCTTTTGTCAAAGGAAGATGGTTGTGGTTGTTGGAGGTCAGTCATCTCAGTTGCAGGAATTCCTTGGGGGATTTGGGTTCTAGGCTCAACCATCTTCGGCCGCTTCATCAATTACCTTCCCTCCACTATGTAGTCAGAAGTGTGGATAGCTGCTGATGACCGCACAGTCTTGAGATAGTGGAGCAGTCCAAATGCACAAGACCTGCACAATATGCAGGCTTGGGGTGGCAAGTAACATTTGCGCCATGGAAGTGTCAGGTAATGACCATCTCCATCAAAAGAGAATCTAACTATTGATTAGGACATTCAATGGCATTGCCATCGCTAAAGCCCCCACTATCAACATCCTGGAGATTACCATAGACCAGAAACTCAACTGGACTAGTCATATAGATATTGTGGTTACAAAGGCAAGTCAGAGGCTAGGAATCCTGTGCCAAGTAACTTTCCTCCTGACTCCCCAAAATACAAGTCAAAAAGTGTGATGGAATACTCTCCCCTTGCTTGAATGAATGCATCTCCAGCAATGCTCAGCTTGACGCCGAGGGCAAAGCAGCCTGCAACATTAACTCCTACCATAAGTAACAGCAGCGTGCACCATCTACAAGATGCACTGGAATTTACCAAGGCTTCTTAGACAGCAGTTTCCAAACGTGCAATCATTACCATCAAGAATGACAAAGGCAGCAGAAACATGGGAACACTGACACCTGGAAGTTCTCCTCCAAGCCACTCACCATCCTGACATGGAAATATATCGCTGTTCCTTCACTGTCATTGGATCAAAATCCTGGAACTTTGAAGAAAAATGGGAGTATTGTGTCATAGTCAAACTTTATTTTGATTTTTTTTATGTTGCTAAAAGTTAATTGGCATTCCTATGATTCTGCTTATATTTTCTTAAAAGAAAAGTAAAAGTTATGGCTCTTTGAGCCATTCTGGCTCAGTCCAGTCATAACGTCATCTTGGTGTCCTTGCATGTGAGTCACTGAAAGTTAGCATGCAAGTGTAGCACACAATTAGGAAACCAAATGGAATATTGATCTTTATTGTAAGGGAGTTAGAGTATAAAAGCAATGAAATCTTATTTCCACTGTATTGGGCATTAATGAGAGTGCCGCCACTGTACTGTGTGCACTTTTCGTCTCCTTGCATAAGGAGGAATATATTTGCATTGGAAGCAGTTAAGAGAAGATTCACTAGTTGATTCCTGAGATGAAGGGGATTGTTTTTTTTTGATGAAGGTTGAACAGTGTGTGCCTATATGCATAATTAAGGACTCCATGCACCCCGGACATACTGTCTTTCACCTTCTTCTGTTGGGAAAAAGATACAAAAGTCTGAGGTCATGTACCAACCGACTCAAGAATAGCTGCTTCCCTGCTGCCATCAGACTTTTGAGTAGACTACCTCACGCTAAGTTGATCTTTCTCTGCACCCTAGCAATGGCTGTAACACCACATTCTGCAGAGATGCAGAAATGCGAGAGATTTTTTCCCACTCATGGAAAATCTAGAGCTAGGAGTGACTTACAGATAAAGAGATCCATCATTTAAGATGGAGATGAGGAGGCATTTTTTCTGAGTGTCATTAGTGTTTGGAATTCTGTTCCTCAGAGAGCAGACGCAGCTGGGTCATTGAATAGATTCAAGGCAGAGTTAGAAAGATTTTTGATCTACAAGGGAGTCCGGGATCATGGGAGTCAGGCAGGACAGTAGAGTTAAAGCCATGATCAGATTAACCTTGGGTCTTAATGCGGAGCAGGCTTGAGGGGTGGATGGTTTACCCTGCTCTTACTTCCTATGCTCACCAAAGTATAGGAAGGGATGTGAGGCCAAAAGAATTTGGAAAGATGGACAGCCAGTTTCCGCCGTCACTTCAACCACAGACCAGGTATCAATTTTAATATAGGCACACAGTGTCCAAAGTGTTTGGAAGTCTTAGAAAGCCATCTGTTGAAATATGTTGCATTCTCCACTGTGACCATGAAACTGGCTTTAAGTTCACTTTTTAAAAAATGATTTAAGTAAAAAGCAAAATGAGTGCTTTGATCACAGCTGTGAATGTGGCCATGTCATTTTTCATTTAAAAATGAGGTTTGGGAAGGGGAGGAGAATGGTGCTTTTGGGCTCAGGATGGCAAGAGGGGCATATCTAATGAGTTGCCAAGTATTTGTTGGAAGTGCACGTGATGCATTGGCAAATAGTGTAAAAAGAAAGGTGTTTAAAATTGGTATGATGGAAAGGAATGGCAGGAAGTGTCTGTTAAACATATATCATTTTGATATAGAAGGCAGTTGATGGAGGCAAGGAATTCCTTAGAATAAGTGTTCACAAAGGAAGCATTGTAATAGGAAACCATGTCGTAAGTCTTCATTTCAGTGCAGAATGTGAAGGAAACATGTAGGATGGCAAATCTGGAGGTTAGAAATTTAAGAGGAACTAAAGCAATATCAATAAAATGGAACAAACTAATTATTGGGAAGGAAAAGGTTTGCAAGGTTGGAAGAGGGAGTCATCAATCAGGTAACGACAAGCCTCACAAACCCTGCTTCATGAGGGCCCCATCAGTATGTGCTGACCTTGATTTAATGGGTGATGATTGCCAGACCTGTAAAGATAATTTGTTGCACTTTATCCCAGGCTGGAATTGAGAACAGACAGCTGGACATGGTCGACTTTTTCCTGAAGAGCAAAGAAAAGCTATTTTGTGCCCCAGCAGGATATTTGGTGCAGGAACATTCTGAAGCTGTGATGACATCTTCAGTCCAGTTAACAAGTAAGCAACCTGGGTATTTGGGGCAACGTCCATTCTGCTCAGTTAAGTGTTGACAAAAAGTATACACCATGCCAGTTTTTAATATTCCATTTATTACTGAACAGTCTTGCTTTTATTTTTTTTGTTGGCTTTCACAGAAAATACTTTGCTTTCTAGCAGTTAACTTTGATCCTGAAAAGTGCCTAGTCTATCTCAGGTTACTTTGAAAGAGAATGGTGACTCAATTTGAGCAACTGGTGATGCAAGCTGTTTCACACTGCAATTATGCACTAGCAGCATGAGTGGTGTTATCCACTTGCAGGACGTTGCTGCCAATTCAGAAGATGTTTTGCCTATCATGCAAATGAACAATGTGATACATGAATTTCAGTGCTGGTGTGATGCTAGGATATAAGCTATACATCCCAGCAACTGGCGGACTGTATTAAACAGCATGTCCCTTTGGCTGTTCACAGCAGGCAAAGTACCACTGCACCAATCTGCGCCTGCAAAACTCAGGGTGGTGTCCAACATTAAATATGATTCTATGATTGGACAGGACTTACCAAATAATCCCAAGTGTGCTATGAATTACATGAGCAACGAATTTAAGGTTTCAGTTGAGCTTGCAATGCAGCTCACTTAAACCTGCTAGAAGCTACACTGGTTCATATGGAGGGCCCTGTCTTCAAACAGAATACGTCCAGGCATTGCACCTTTTTCAATTAAACAAAACTATGGGGACATAGTTCCCTGGTGCTTTTGGCCATGGCAACACCCCAACCTATAATAAATCCACTTGCCAACTTATCAGCACCCTTTTTCTCATGCAGTATAATTGTTTCCTTTTGTAATTTGATATGAAAAAGCTTTGGCAGCATGTCTTTTTTTTAGCAATACTCTTTATAACGATTGGTGCACACCCTTTGCATAAAAACTATATGAATAAATAAAAATGTGCAGGGATGTGAAAAAAAAGTTTTATTTGTAAATATTAAGAGTTATGGAATCAAGTTGGGTGGATGAAAATAGGACTTGGCTCGGCCATGATCTAATTTAGTGGTGCCACAGGATCGGGCTGGATGGCCTGTTAATGTGCTCCTGATTTGTCCTCTGCAGCTCCCATTTGTAAAATTTAATCTGTCTTGTTTGCATTTGACTATGTCACACACAATCTTCAGCACTGCATCTCATACGCTGCACAAAAAAATTGTAAAGTATTCTGTCTTAAGGTGCAGTTCTTGAAGTTTTCTTGCCCTCCCTGTGGTATCTTTTCATTTTATAGCTCAATCGTGGCATCTGTGCGTGTCAAAAAGCCAAGCGTAAAACACCAAGCCCTAGAGATCAGGGCCCCAGTTTTAATGCGGGAGGTGTACTGATCTAGCTGCGCTCAGCTGGGATACTGGTGCAGAATTAACGTCCCACGTTCTTCAGTCACAGAGGAAGAAACAGCCAGAGTCTCTGCTCCGGATTGCTGTCAGGCAACCTCCTTTGCATTTTTGTAAATCTCAGGTGTGAACAGACTGGATCTCAGCTATGATTCATCCTGTGGTCAAAATGCCATGCCACTCACTGTCTAGATATGCACATGAAAAATTATGACTTAAATATGGTTTGCGGGAGCGAGTGAAATTGTACCCACGCAAAACCAGACCCCCAGCCTCATGAGAGAACAAATTCTTGCAAACTTCCATTTCTCAATGTCATTTGCCTTCACCTTGATTATCAGTTTACTAATTTGGGATTGTATTCAAGCTGATAAAAGATCTTTTGGACTCCAGTTTTAACACCATGCATCAGCAGAGCTTGTGACTCTCCTAATTTCATCAAACCTCCCTCTTCCCATTGCAGTGGAAAATGCTGCTGGTTATGTTCTGCAATGGATTGCAAAATAGAAACACACAAGGTAGCGACGTTTATTCTGTGACTCTCAGTAACAGTTAAGATGCAGGTTCAGTTACATTTCTTGTTCTTTATTCGTTTCCCTCCATGCAGATGTTAAAGAAATTATGCCGGCTTTAGATTTGCTGTGTTCAGCCATCAGACTGAATGATTCTGAAACTCAAAGCAAACAGTTCTCTGAGCAGCTTCTGAACCTTACACTAACCTTTCTCAACAAACAAATGCAAGAGCTCCTAGTGGAGTCAGGAGGTGAGGTGCATTGATGAAGCAATTAATTATTTTCAATAAATGCCTGTTTGCAGTCATTTCATGCCTATTAGTCATTCAGTTGGAGAAAGGAAAAAAAGCGATGTGGGCGTTTCATGATGAAATATTGTATTTTTTTTCCACTGAATGCATCTCAACATTGTTCTTAAGTTATTTGCCTCTTTTCTCCCACCTATATTTTCTATTGTCTCTCGTAACAGAGTTGTTGCACTCTGCAGCCAGTTCCACTGCTGCCCTAAGCTAAGAAAGAGATTGACCATTGGCAGAGGAAGAAATTGGAGGGAAAAAAACAAATCTTTTTATATATATTAACTGTTCTGTTCGATGATTAATTTAACTGAATTGAAGATATAATGCAAGCAAAATGACTCATGTCTAACTCGCTGTGAATAGATGTTACAGCAGTTGAGTATTACCATAAAGCTTTAAGGCTTTTCTTGTCAGTAAAGTTTGAGATTTATTGAGAACTATCCAAGTGCTGATTTATATTGAAAATTACAGATGGAGAGTTAAGAGGCCCTTTTTCATATTTTTCATTGCTTATTGAAACTGTAAATCATAGAATCATAGAATCACAGAAACTGCAGCACAAGGCTTTTGCAGGGTCTGCAGTCCTATTTTTCTGCTTTTTTTCCTTGTATTTTGTGTTTCTAAAATGCCCAGCATTCCTTTTAAAATAACAATCGATTTATGCTTCGGTGCTCTCACTGTTATTTAAAATTGTAACAACATTTGTTCTCTATGTATTATCCCTTCCTTTGACCTCCTGGAGACAATCCTAAATCTATACTTTATAACAGCTTGCCAGACGTGGACAATAATCTTTACATAAGCTCTTAGAAAGGTTTTCAACTTGTGTTTAAAATCCCTCCTTAACCTTATATTTTCCAGTGAATAAAAGGACATTTTCTCCTTTTGGTCTTCCCTCCTTGGGTTATTCTGGTAAATTTTCACTGTACACAATCTGTGGCTGTGATATTCTTCCAATAGGTACTCCAGTATACAGACATAATAAGAACATAAGAACATAAGAAATAGGAGCAGGAGTAGGCCATCCAGCCCTTCGAGCCTGCCCCGCCATTCAATAAGATCATGGCTGATCTGTCGCTGCTCAGTTCCACTTTCCCGCCCTCTCCCCATAACCCTTAATCCCCTCTCCTATCAAAAACCCATCAACCCGCGTCTTAAAAATATTTAGCGAGGCAGCCTCCACCACTTCAACGGGCAGAGAATTCCAGAGATTAACCACCCTTTGAGTGAAGAAGTTCCTCCTCAACTCCGTTCTAAACCGCCCCCCATTTATCTTGAGGCTGTGCCCCCTAGTCCTATTGTCTTTTTTGAGCGGGAAGAGTCTTTCCACCTCTATCCTATCCATCCCATTCATCATCTTATACGTCTCAATGAGATCTCCTCTCATTCTTCTAAACTCTAACGAGTACAAGCTCAGTTTATTCAGCCTCTCCTCATAGCTCAACCCCCTCAACTCCGGTATCAGCCTAGTAAACCTCCTCTGCACTCCCTCCAAGGCCAAAATATCTTTGCGCAGGTGCGGCGCCCAAAAATGCACACAGTACTCCAGTTGCGGCCTCACCAATGCCCTATACAGCTGCAGCAAGACCTCCCTACTTTTATATTCAATCCCCTTCGCTATGAAGGCCAGCATCCCATTCGCCTTCCTGACCACCTGCTGCACCTGCAAGCTGGGTTTTTGCGACTCATGCACAAGGACCCCGAGGTCCCTCTGCACCGTCGCCTGCTGCAGTTTTTCGCCCCGTAAGTAATAGTCCTTCCTACCATTCTTCCTACCAAAGTGGACCACCTCACACTTGCCAACATTAAATTCCATTTGCCATTTCCTGGCCCATTTGCCCAGCCTATCTAGATCCTTCTGCAGACTCTCCACACCCTCCGCACAATTTGCCGTTCCCCCAATCTTGGTGTCATCAGCAAATTTCGACACTCTACACTCGGTTCCCTCCTCCAGATCATCTATATAAATGGTAAAAAGCTGAGGCCCCAGCACCGACCCCTGGGGCACTCCACTAGTCACCATCCGCCAATCCGAATAGCACCCGTTGACCCCCACTCTCTGCCTCCTATTTGACAACCAATCCTCTACCCACGCTAACACCCTACCCCCAACTCCATGTCCCTCGACCTTCTGCAATAACCTCTTGTTGTTAATTATTATTAATTATTAATTGTTATTAGACCAACTAATATATTCAGCCAAATTATAGGATAAGCTCAAAACCTCATCTGCCACAGAAACCTTTGGTTGGCTTTTGTCACTATGCACCGGTTATTCCGATTCATATCTGTTCATCCATGCAGCCTCTGTAAAATTCTGATACTTGTGCTTTAATCTTTCCACTGCCTCCAGCCATCCCCTCAATCTCTAGTGAATTTCTCCCTTCTTTATCCTATCACTGGCAACTATGTTTTTGGTCTAGTGACTCCATGTGATAGAATTTGTGTTGTATGACTGCAGGTTTTGCTGTTACTTCTCTTCTGTTGCTACCTCCATCACTGTTTAAAAAAAAATCAATTTTTCTTTTTGCTGTATGCTTCATTTCACCACATTTTCCCCCAGATGTTTCTCTGGTGAATTGCTGCCGATCTCTATGGCCTCCAGCAGCCTCCCGTATTCTCCTTTTAATAATTTGCCATCTGTCCTCATTCAGTAATTTCAATATCATTCCACTTGCAATTTTTTTTTGGAAACACCAGAATCCAGATATCGACAATCAGAAATTCCCCATCTACGTAACTTTGTTTTCTGACCCTTAACTATTGCTTCCACTTAGCCACATAGAGCAATGGCTGTATTTCTTTAAGTAACAAAACCTAATATACTCAATTAGCCTCCAGTCATCAACTAATGAAAATCAGTTTACAATTGTCATCCACTTTGCATTTCCTTTCTCTGCACACTTATCATTTCTAACAAAATTTAATTACATGAATTATCCGCACTAATTTAACTTAATATAATGGATTCTGTCTGTCACAACTCATTCATGACTGGTTTTATTGCCTCTCTTCCTGTCCTCCAATTTTATGCCTCGCCCATATCACTCCCGCCCCCTTCCTCTGGTTGGTTGAATTTCCTTATTTCTTCTGACTGGCTGTATTGATTCCCCCAAACGCATTTAAAAAAATTTCTGATTGTATACTGGTTACCAAGATCAAACTACAAGAGATTGCCCAGTGCTTTTTGCATTCCTCATATTTTATTCTGTCACCCCTTATTAAGTACCATTTTAAACCATTTTCTTCTAATGCCTCCATTTGTCCAAGAAACCCCAAGCTTTGTGCCTCCTTTTCATCTTGGTCAGAATGCATTTAAGTGCTACCTTATTAATCTCGCACTGTATAAATAATTTCCACATTTCATCTAACGTTTGTTTCCCTATCTTTCCCTTGCAAGTTAATCTTGAGCTGTATCTCCACTGCATGTAGTTGATATTCAGTCCCATTTTTGTCTGTGATAACATTTTAAATGTAAACTTAATTAGCTTTTATAACTATTTCCCAGGAGAAATCTGACCTTTTGCCTACATTTATTATCTAGCACTGAGATTACTGTGTGATTAGTGAAGCATTTGAAGATATTTCACATGATGAGTAATACATGGATGGGTCTTTTTAATTTTTAAAATGATATCATACTTTTTAGATCTTTACGCTGCAATTTGCCTTTCTTTTTAAAGAAAAGCTCTCCTCTGAGTGATGCCAGAAGAGTCACATTTATTGTCTAGTCTTAGTTACTAGTTGACCGCGAGAAGGTATTTATGCATCATTTTGAACCGCTCCTCTCACAATGGCATTGAGTAGAGAGATCAAGGATTTGAACCCAGCAGAACCTATTTAGGATGGCGTGTAATTTAGCTTTTTCCTGCTGATTTATTATTAACTGTTTTTCTTGTTGCCATAATAATGTTTTATACCTTCAGAGTTGGACAACTACAAGCAAAAGTGTGTGGATTATATCACCGATTATATTATCAAGCTCCGTAGATTTATGAAGAAATATCCTCGAACCCCTACAAATGAGACTGTAGCAAGTGACTGTCTGGATAAAGAAAATGCATTACCAGATGAGGATCAGTTTTATGGGAAGTGGAAGAATCTAAATACTAATGTAAGTACTTGGGCGAGTAATTAGTTAACTTGTGATGTATCTTGAAACTAATTGCATCAAGTCTGAGGACTTGGGAGTGTTTTTAAAACTAACAATGGATCAGCAAAAAGTTGATTAAAAACAAAAAAAAAGTGAGAGTAAACCAGCCGGGAATATGGAAATAGCTTTATAAGAGTTCTATCAAGTATAGAAAAAGGAAGAGAGTAGCTAAAGTAAATGTTTGCCGAAGCAGAACCAGGAGGAAATATGGGAAATGAGGAAATACAGTAAGAAGTCACACTACACCAGGACTTTAACCTGGCATTATGAGATTTCTTGCTTTGTTTACCTCAGTCCAATGCCAGCATCTCCACATAATGAGGAAATGGCAGAGTTTGACAAATATTTTGTCTGTCTTTGCAGTAGAAGATATCAGTTTACATAGCAAAAATATGTGGGCACTAATAGGAGTGGGGAAATAAAGATAATTAATATCATCAGAGGAGAAACACTGGAAGGCTCAACAGATAAAAATCCAATAAATCCTCAGGACCTGATGGCCTACAGCCTACGGTTCCTAAAGTGATAACTGCAAAGATGGTGAATAAGCTGGCTGATCTTTCCAAATTCCTAGACTCTGGAATGACCTGAGCAGATCGGAAAGTAGCAAATGTAGCACCGCCATTAAAGAATGGAGGGAGACAGGAAGCCAGGAACTGTGGGCAGCTCAGCCTGACATCAGTCATTGGGAAAGTGCTGAAATCTATTAAGAACATCTTTATGCACTTAGAAAAGTATAGTATGATTAGAACAACTCAACAACATTTTACAGAAGGGCAATCCTATTTGACAATTTTTGAGGATGTAGCAAGTAGGGGAACCGATAAGTATTCTGCATTTCGATTTCCAAAAGGTATTTGTTAAGGTGTCAACTATAGGTTAATATGCAAGATAAGGGCTAATGGATTAGTATGTATTAGTATGGATTAGTTAATGGTCTGGAAGCAGAGAGTAGGGATAAATGGGACATTTTCAAGTTGGCAGTGACGAGTGGGGTACCAAAAGGATCACTGCTGGCACCTTCACTATAATGACTTTGACAGAGAGAGTAATGTATCCAAGTTTGCTGATGATCCAAAGCTAGGTAGGAATGCAAGCTGTGAGCAAAACATGAGAAGAGATAAGGTCAGGTTAAGTGAGTGGGCAACCTGGTGACACATGAAGTATCATTTGGGAAAATGCGAATGTATTCACTTTGATCATAAGAATAGAAAAGCAGAATATTTTTAAAAGGTGTGAAATTTGTAAATATTTATGTTTTAGATAAATTTGAATGTACTCGTGCAAGGAATATAAGAAGTCAGCATGCAGGTTCAGCAAGAAATTAGGAAGGTAAATAGCATGTTGGCTTTTATTGCAAGGGGTTTGGAGTATAAGAATAAAGAAATCTTGTTACAATTGTGAAGGGCTTTGGAATAATGTGTGTAGTTTCAGTCACTGTATTTCAGAAAGATATATTTGCTTTGGCGGCAGTGCAGCAAAGGTTCACTAGAATAATCTCTGGGATGAGAACATTGATCTATCATGATAGTCTGAGTAAATTGGGTGTATATTCTGTGGAATTTAGAAGAATGAGAGGTGATTTCATTGGAACAGTCCCCTGACTGGGAAACCAAAAATAAGAGAGCATGGTTTCAAGGCAGTGGGGCTGATCATTTAGGACTGAGATGAGAAGAAGCTTCTTTGATTGAAGGTTGTTTCCCCTCCATCCAGCCAGACATTTTTGTGAATGAATCTTCATTGAATATATTTGAAGCTGAGATGGAGAGATTTTTGGTGTATCAGGGAGTCAGGAAATATAGGAAAATGAAGCCCAACCAACCATGATCATATTTGATGGCAGAGGTGATACTGATGAGGCTATATGGTCTTCTGTCCTTATTTCCTATGTTCTAACTTGTGTTGGCTACTTTGTGATTTCCATATCTATAAGCATAGATCTTCTTACTCCTCCACAACATTTATAAACTTATTTTCCAATGAGTATATGGACTTCTTATTCTTCTCGCCAAAATACAGTATCACTTAGTATACTTTGAAATTGGTTTGTTAATTATAGAGCCAATGCAGCTTTGGTTGAGAAATAATGATAGTAGAGTGTTCAATTGTATTAAATGGGAATGGCAATTATTGTTACGTTATAGAACCAATAATCCAAAGGGTGCGAGCTCCAATCGCTGCAAGGACAAATATAAGAATTTGAGTTGAGTTTTTTAAAAAACAAATCTGAAAATTGAAAGCTGGTATCTGTAAAAGTGATCCTGAAGCTTTTGGGTTGCCATAACCCAACTTGTTCACTGATCTCCTTTAGGGAAGGAAATCTGACGTTCTTTCTCAGTATTACGATCAGGCTAACTTCTGAAGTGGATAGCAAGCATCCAGCTGCAGCAAGCAGTTTTTGGTAACTAGAGATCAGCAATAAATGACAGCCTTGTCATTTTTCAAAAATCTAAAAAGTGGGGAAAAATCTTCCGATTCTTCATGCCAGCAGGATCTTCTGGTCCAGCTGATGGTGTAACCCTACCGCAGGGTGGAATCAGTGATAGCGACCAAACTAGAAGATCCCATCAAACAGCCAACAGTGTGCTGTCTCCCGCAGCTGAGAAGCATGCTGAAGTGTGCTGACAATGGCCAGTTGTGAAGCATGCTGCAAGGAGGCCAGAGAAATCTCACTCATGATCTTTCATATTGCAGCCAAACGACTCTGAGTTGCTCTGGGGAAATAACTGTGAACGTTGAGGATTTATCCTTGGATGCATATGCTGATGCACTATTTCTATTAATATTTATATGCATGCACATGATATCACCTCCCTCCCCCACCAGTCGAAGAGGTTGTTGTGTTTAGAACGATCAGGAAAACAATCATAAAATGAAGTATGTTTTTTATTAAAGCAAAATATTATGGTATTGCAGATGTTTAATTATAACAAACGAATTAGCTTAACTTTTAATAATTGAACAAAACTTGGAAATGACAGGATACAATTTTTGTATAAAAGCAAATTACTGTGGATGTTGGAACCTGAATTATAAAGAGAAAATTCTGCAAAATTTCAGCAGAGAGACAAAAGATCCAATGTGGCCTCTATTCTCTCTCTATGGATGCTGACAGACCAACTGAGATTTTCCAGCATTTTCTGTTTGTTTTATGTAAACTGTAATGATTGTATTGACAGCAGGCAAGGATGGATAATTACTGCTGATTAGTGCCTTACTTTCCAGCTTTAGTGAGCAAGAAGCAAACCACTTGTTAGTCTGCAGATATCAGCAGTTTGCTAAACTCTTCGTCATCAGACTGTCCTCTGTCCTTTTGGCACCGTCTCGGCACAACAATGTCACCCCAGCCTGATTAACTTTCATTCTAGGGGCTATATCTCCCAAAGCTGGGATTTATACTTTTGTTGCAAAATAGTGAACATTTAAGTATTAACTTTGTGAAAATAAATCCTGTGTAGATTGAATCTGGATAGTGACTTCAAAGCTTGTACTTTCTTCCTGGCACGGATCCATTTATTTTAAGTGGATTAATATGTGCATTAAAGAAATATCAACTTGGAAAATCTAACATTGTGTTCACTTTTATTTACAGTAAATATACATTTTTTAAAAGTTGAAATTCCCTGGGTTTAATCTTTTGCAGGAAGTTGTTCGTGATGCTATTCTAAATAATCAGATTCCCCGAGCCCAGGGCTACTTCACAGCTCAGCAGAAACCATTGAAGAATCTGAACATACTCATGCAAGCCGGTTTAAACCTAACATATGATTGCCTTCTAAGAAAGGACCTGCAGGAAGCTAGGCAACTTCTAAAAAACATGGTAAGTAATGAAACGTTGCCCAGAAACAATGACGGAACTGTTTATCCAGTTCAGTTGTCTGGTTAATTATTTTAAATGGTATCAAATTGATGATATGTTTTCAGAATAATATATTATTTCTCTTTGATTTTAGGGATTTGATGTGAAGAGACAACTGCACAGTATCTGCTGCTACACAGCAGATCGAGACCTTCGAGATTTCCTGGTAAGAAATGTCAAAGCATCTTTAGTGAGAAGCTCATCATTGTTTTGATAAGTGTATTTTTAGGTAATGAAGTAGCGAGTGTGTGGCTTCAGTAGTACAATGTAGGGTAAGTCTTTTCCCCTTTTGAAGGATGTTGATTCATAGAGATGCAAGGGACGATTCTCCAAGCCCGCTGGGCGCCATTGTCTCCGTGCATCTCCCAGTGCTAGATTTTCAAGGGGATGGGGCCTGATTGGGTGGGTCCTCTGCACTTTGGGCTGAGGGAGGGAGGCCAGCAATTGGGGCTGGCCAGCAGGTTGGAAGGAGGAGGCGTGGTTAGCCTGCTAGGAGTGTTGGGACTGAGGGTGAGCAGGGGGAGGGGTTAGGGCTGGGCCGGGGGGGCGGGGTGCAATCGTCGGGCCATGGTGGGTCAGAGCACCAGCGATACGGGGGTCGTGGACAGGGCTGGCAGGCAATTAGGAGGCCAGCAGACAGGGGCATGCCCTGATCTAGATACGAACAGATCAGCACATGCACAATGGCCTGCTCAGTGGTACGCTGCTGGCCTCTCCAGCAGGAATAGACCACCAGCTTTTTGAATGGATTCATGCTAATGTACTCAGTAATGCACAGTGTGGGAGATTCATTTTGAAACTCGCTGAAAAAAAACCAGCATTATTTACTCCAGTTATACCTGAATTTGAGACTAAGAATTTTTTTTGGAAGAATTGCCCCCAAAAGCTTGTATTTCTCCAGTACTTTCTTTCATCATTCATGTGGGTGTTGCTGATTTGCCCACCATTTATTGAACTGTGTGGGCTTGCTAACTATTTCAAAGGGTCTTTTTAGGAGTCAGACCAGGTAAAGAAGGTAGATTAGTGAAGTCGTTAGACTTTTAATTCCAGACTTTTTTCTGAATTCGAATTTCAACATCCACTATGATGGGATTTGAATCCAGATCTCCAGAGTGCTTCTCTGGATGACTGGTCCAGTGACAATACCGCTGCATCACCACCTCCCTGCTATACTTCAACCTATTGACCGTTTATTTCTATCTGAGCCTAAACAGTAAGAGGAGCATTCACACACGTGTGACGCACACATGCACACCGCCATTTAACTCCTTGTTTCGGCAAGAAAACAGGACTACTTTCATCTCTCTTTCCATCAGAATTAAGTGGATGATAATTAGATACACAGCAACAATTTAGAATGTATATTAAATCATCTGGAATTTAGTACAATATAACTGGTAATTCTCTTTCCTGTCTTGTTGCTCCTTCCTCAAAAAATATGCATTAAACATTTCAAGCTGAATATTTCTCTCGTAAATCCCAGACCAAGGGAGAGCTTAGCTTGTTGAAAGGGAAAGCTGCTTCAGATTGAGAGGGAAAATTGCAGCAAACCTTATCTGATTACAGTATTTGGCATTTTTTTTCATGTAAACTATTTAATGCTGAGATGATTGACCCCGTATTTCATGTTTAACAAAAGGACAAATGAAAGTTTGCATGTCCAGTAAAGTCAGCATATGAGGATTGTTTTTCTTCTGGCTGTTCCTCTGTTATGTTATTTGTCTAATTTGCCATCTGGAACAATGGAGTTTTAACTAAAGAATTCTGTGCAGAATGTTTCTTCTTGTTTGAGAGAAAATGAGTCGGGAAATAAGATTAGATCAGTTCCAGAGCTGCTTAAACGGTGTGTTTCTTTTGTGTCTAATCTCTACTAAAGGTCTCTTATTGTTTTGCATGTTTCCCCACTTAGCAGTCAGAAACATGACCATTTAAAGGTAACTGCATGATTTTCCTGAAGTGAAGGTGTAGCCAGGTTTTTCTGAGTCAGCCCTCATTATTAATATGTTTTGTTTTTAATCCCTCCCATTTTTCCATCCATCCAATTTTTTTTCTGTGGTTGTTCTAATGACTAAATTGGCAGTGGCTTACTGATTTCCATCTGCAATTCCTTTGGAAATTTTGATTGCTAATAGAAGGCAGTTAATTTTCCTGTTGTCCTCTTCTTTGGAGAAAAAAAATGGATCTACTCTCTCATCAAGTTTGGTGATTTTGGTTACGTGTGTAAAGTAATAACATTATCTTCACTGTCTCTGGTTAAATGTCTAGTCTCATCATCTTATCCAAATAAATTTTGCAGGTAAAGGAGGCAAATTATCTAGAAATAACTTTCATTCTGTAGCACCTTTTATAACCCCTTAAGTGTTTTATTCACAATAAAATACTTCTTAAAAATTCATTCAAGGGATGAGGGCCTTGCTGGCTAGGCCAGTGTTCATTGCCCATTTCTAACAGGTCCTTGAGGTGATCTGATGGCTCCGCAAGAAGGAAATAAATCTCTAGGGGGAATTTTGCTGACCCACTCACCACGGAATCATGAGGGATGGGGGGTGGACCATGCAAAGGGCTGGAAAATTCCATCCCTAAGTAGGCATCAAGGGGTACGAGGAGAATGGCAGAACAGGTTCGAAGGGCCAAATGGTCATCTACTGCTATTTTTGATGTTTCTATGCCTCCTTGAACCACTGCATTTATGTGGTGTGTGACTTAGAAGAGAAACTTGCATCATGGGAAGACCATCTGGATGTCTCCTTGAAGAATAGTGATTGTTATAATGTAAACAATTCAGCGTTGCTGGGTCACACACGGCAAGCTGCCATGAATCAGAGCGAGACAATGAGCAGATAAATCATTTTAGTAATGTGGGCTGAGTGCTAAATATCAATTCAGACGCTGCAGAGAACCTCCCCCCCCCCCCCCCACCCTCTTTTAAATATTGCTATTAGATCTTTTGCATATTAGTTGAAATGCATTGATTCCCATTTTTTCCTTTGATTTTCTGTGGCTAATAAAAGATTGTGGGAACCTGATAATTGCTGTGAGCATTGTATTGAACGAATGTTGAAGATGCTTGTATATAATTTCCCCCTTCTCAATCTTAATTGTAGATTAACAAGCACACCAGGATATTAACCCTTGGTGCAGTAACATTCAAGCTAACTTGGAAACTCTCCCTTTCAATTTTATGCTTTGTTAATCTTCTTATCTTTAAGAATGTGTTGCTGAAAAGTCAGAACAAAAAATGTAATCAGAAAGTTTTGTGAGAATCTGATTGTTTTTTTTCCCCCCTGGAATACACAGTTCCTGGGCTTCCATTAATGTTGGGAGAAACTAACTCTGTGATGCTCATAACATTGACCTGTGCATGACCATTTCTCTAATTACTGTTGTCCCCCCTCCCAGTACAGCACAGCTTCTTGGAATGAGCCTGAATGAGGCAGTCTCCTCATCACTGCCGGCTTTATGTATTTTTTAAAAAGCCAAACGTTTGTGTGGGTGGTGTATTTAATGAGGAGTCTGCCTCTTTCAAGTTCATTCCAAGAATTTTCCCAGTTCAGTGACAGACCGTATGTTTATTGAAATCTGCTTTATAATGCTCACCAATTTATAGAATTAGTTTGCAGCTGCTTTAGGGAAGACAAGATGAAGTACTTTGGTAGGCCTTCAAAGGGGTAAGAGGATGAGTCGCAATCTAAACTAATCCACATGGTTTAATTTAGAAATGTGTAGATAAACATGTGCAGACTTGATGGGCTGAATGTCTGCCTCCTGCACTGTAGGGATTCTGATTCTAATTGTTTCTTTAGCTTGTACTTTGTACTTGAAGTTTTGCTTCAGAAACTGTTCCACTTCTGAACTTGTGATGCACGTACTGAGTTGACCCCAAACAGAAGTGACCTGAAGCCCTCCGGATGAGGGTGACTTGAATTGCTTTTGTTTGAAGCAGCATGGAGTGTGATTGTGGTGCCATTATCAAACCTAGTGTACAAAGCTCTCCAAAGTTCTATTGAAAGTATCTGGCATTTTCATGTGAACCATACTTAAAATGAATAGGATAGAGTTTTTTCAAATGGGAGTTGTTATATCCCAGCTGGACTCAATTACTGGACAAGTTGGGTCCCAGGATGGAACCTGGCTTGATGGAAACTTTTCTTTTTAGCTTAGATGCATAGATGAGCTAAGTCACAGGATTGCCGATGAACCTTTTGATAAATGTTTTCTTTTGTTAAACAAGAAAAGGTTAGCTGTAATGCATTACTCCTTCACATCAGCTGTATCTTTACAGATATATGCAGATTTGTAGCGATGACATTGGCTACAAAATGTTCTCAGTAAGTACATAGTCCATGTAAATCTATAGGCACACTGTGGTCAGATGCACCACACTCTGGAAGCAAGTGATAGATGCTACCCATGTTCAGTTGATTTCTCATCCGTTTCCGCCCAGATGCTTGTTACATTATGAGATAATTGGCCTCACTGGAGCTGATATTCACACAAAAGACATTCACGTAGTGAGATTTGTGGTCCAGGAAACTGGGGTAATTGCCTGGTCCAGAGGTCTGTAATTTGCTAAATTGAATCAAATAAGCTAATCAGGAACGATGTGAAGTAAGCCAAGCCCAGGATGAATATCAGAAAGCACTTCTTCATGGATAGATTGATCACTACATGAGTGACTTTTTTGGATAGCATACAGTTAAAAGGACAAAAATTTTGAAATTATTCAAGAAGCACTTAACTAATGTAATAAAGGGACCACAAGGTTCAATACACAGAATGAGCATAAATGGACTTCCTCAGCTGAAATTTGTATTCTTGACGAGTTCTCCTTTTTAGGTGGAAAACCTCCAGGATTATATGTCTGTCGAAGAGAAGGAGATGGTGGAATTCGCTCACTTGGTAGAGAAACTGTTTTCCTCTTCTCTGCACACCAGGGAATGTTCTGCATCTAGCAGGTATAGTTCATTAGTATATAATGCACAGTGACTGGCGGTGAATTACGAAGCAGTAATTTGCTGAAGTGCTCTTGTGTTGTCTTGCGTGTTGCAGCAGTTTTGACTAATGGCAGAAACCGGAGACTGATTTTACTGTCTTAAGCTCCCTGTTAGATAATGTTTTATATCTAACCTCCTCTGTATCTGGATGGGTTCAATGATGCAACGGTGAAACACTATGTGTGACACCTTGCCAAAGCCACACTGCTAGGATAGGAGAGACATATTGACTCTCTACATTGAATTTTGATGTGCCACTTGCCTACACTTAATAACTGAGCAATATTGTGGTACAGGAAGAAATCCAGAGATTTGCTTACATCTGTTTGAATAAGGCAGAACTTTTTTTCAATCTATTGCTGTAAACTTTTATATTGCTATTTTAAAAAAATCTTCAACTCCATCTCAGTCATGTTTACGCATGCTCTAATACTTCCTGAATTTAAACATTTTCTTTATGCTTTTTTATTACTGCTTAATGCACATAGAATCATAGAAGCCCTACAGTGCAGAAGGAGACCATTTGGTCCATTGATTCTCCAAAAGAGCATCTTGCCCAGGATCATGGCTAATCTGCCCAGTCTACACATTTTGGATATCTGTGGGCAATTTAGCACAGCCAGTCCATTTGGCCCATCAGGTCTACACCAACCATCCAAAAGAGCACTCCATCGTGTGCCACTGTGCCACCCTTTGTTTTATAATGTTCCTTTCCATTGTTTTTCCAGAAAATGTTTTTTTTTCTCCTTTTCTAATGTTACAAATTGTGCCACTGAAGTTTGATGGGTGGAATTCTAGGAAGGTTGTGTCCATGTCCCTCATTGCAGATTTGAATCGAGGTTGATACTCCAGTATAGTTTAGAGAGCTGCACTGTAAGAAGTGCCATTTTCCAAATGAGTCTCTAAAGCTGAGAAAACTCTATTGGTTGGATGTATGAGGATCGTATGACATTATTTAAAGAAAGATTCTCCCTAGTTCCAGCTGATATTTATCGCTCATTGAACATCACTAAAACCTGGATATTCAACATTCTGTTGAAGGGTGTTTGCTGTGTCCAAATCGATGGCTATGTTTCCTACAATACAATGACTACATTTCAAAAGTACTTGCTTGGCTGTAAAGCACTTTGGAATATTCCAAGATCATTAAAAGCATGGTGCAAATCTCTTTTAATCTGTTTGCAGCAAAAAAATCTATTGTCACTGTTAATTTTTAACTTTTTTTGTTTAGAATGCGCAGAGTGAACCTATTAATTGGTTGGATGCTCTAGGATTAGAATTCAGGATAGGAGTGAAAAAAAGGGAATTGGATCAGATGGCATTGAATTGGGAGGATAATTTGATCTTTATGCTCAGTTTTTAGTGTGTTAATGCATACATTCTTTGTTGTATAATTCACTTTTTTGAGTAGTGTTTGCAGGATAAATCTATATGGCATTTCTCCCTTCCTCACTTTAAGGACGTTGATTCTTCGTTGAGGTCTCATTTAATGGGTGACAGCTGGCCTTGTGCCATAAGTGGTCATTCACGTAGAAGCCTAACCCTGAGTGCCTTGGGCTATTTGTTGCAAATCTGAACCCAGTGAAGTCCTCACCTGACATTGAAGCACGTCTGTTCTCAGGAGGGATTGACTGAAAGTGATCAGGAATTGAACGTTTGCTATCTGTTCACTTCGCTCCCTCACTTAACCAATCCCCCCCCACCACCACTCTCCACAAACAGAGATGCTGATGCCATGTGTCACACACCTGTTATGTTGCCCAACGTGGTTGAACTGTAGTATGGCTTGGGTTAGGTTGGAGAGCTCACTTAGTTGAGCAAGATATGTATGACAATTAGTCTTGCTATCTTTTGAGTGCATTAATATTGTGAAAACCTTGGAATGTGTCTCTTTTTTTCTAAGTACAGAAATGCTCCAACAATTAGATGTGCTAACCAATGGAGTGTGTGCTTACACTGCAATCTTTTAAAGCTTTTTCCACCATTTTAAATAAGTGTGGAAATTGAGAGTTTTAATCACTGCATTTACTGATGGCCAGTGCCCTTCTCCAGTCAATCGTAGGCCAAGGTACAACTGTGGGCAGTGTATGATATTGCATTTGGGAATGGAGTGAGTGGGAATGCAGAGTAAACAGAATTGTTAGTGAGTTTTCTGAATAGCTTTCCTACTTCATGTAATTTTCTATCAGGAAAAAGTAGAACCCTGAGCATTGCTATGGATTTCTGATGCTGAGCAAAATAGTGAAATGAAGGATCTATTTTTCTCCTTTATTTTATGTTTGGAAATGAACTTCTTTGAAAAACTGGTGCTCCACAAAATCCAAGTTGCCCTGAGATACTTTTTGATTTTCTATGTAGATTTGTATCTTGTAAATTGCATGTAGTTAATGAAAAGAATTTGAATAATCCTAAAGAGCTCATTGTGTGGGAGTGCTGATACGAACCTTCTTTTCATCATTATATATTTATTTAATTACTGAAATAATAAGTGATGGCTATCATTTGAAAATTAGCTACTGCATTGATTTTACAAAAAGGAACCGATATGCAAGAGCAGAAGTAGACTGTTCCAAGTAGAAAAGCTCCTCAAGATGCTGTGAATCATATTGTTCTTCACAACTGCCACATGCAGGTGATTGTTTTGTGAGATCAGGTGTTTTTACATGTAGTACACAGAAGTGGCTTGGAGTAGAAAGAAGAAAATTACAGCACAGGAACAGGCCCTTTGGCCCACTAAACCTGCACCAACCATGTTGCCTGACTTAACTAAAATTCCCTACTCTTCCGGGGACATATTTCTCTATTCCCACCCTATTCATGTATTTGTCCAGACGTCCCTTAAAAGTCACTACCGTATCCGCTTCCACTATCTTACCCGGCAATGAGTTCCAGGCACCCACAACTCTGTTAAAAAAAAAATCTGCCTCGTACATTGCCTTTAAACTTTGCCCCTTGCACCTTCAACCTGTGCCCCCTAGTAATTGATTCTTCCACCCTGGGAAAAAGCTTCTGACTATCCACTCTGTCCGTGCTTCTTGTAATCTTGTAGACTTCTATCAGGTCACCTCTCAACCTCCATCGTTCCAGTGAGAACAAACCAAGTTTCTCTAACCTCTCCTCAAAGCCCTCCGTACCAGGCAACTTCCTGGTAAATCTTTTCTGTACCCTTTCCAAAGCCACCACGTCCTTCTGGTAATGTAGCGACCAGAACTGAACACTCTATTTCAAGTGCGGCCTAACTAAGGTTTTGACTTGCCAATTTTTAAACTCAATGTCCCAGCTGATGAAGTCAAGCATGCCTTATGCATTCTTGACCATCTTCTCCACCTGCATTGCCCTGTGTACTCTTCACCCAGATCCCTTTGCCTATCAGTACTGTTAAGGGTCCTGCCATTTACTGCATATTTCCTATCTGTGTTAGACCTTCCAAAATGTATTACCTTTCGTTCGGATTAAACTCCATCTGCCATCTCTGCGCCCAGGTCTCCAATCGATCTATATCCTGCTGTATCCTCTGGTCCTCATCACTATCTGCAAATTCACTAACCTTTGTGTCATCTGCAAACTTACTAATCAATCCAGTTACATTTTCCTCCAAACAGCAAATGTCCCAGTACTGATCTCTGAGGAACGCCACTTGTAACAGCCCGCCATTTTATCTCAGTTCGCTTCCCTATATTTGTCCCCTCTTTCCCCATTCCTTGTTCTCCTATCTCCTAGCCCTGCATAACAGTTGTTACTATCTCCGTATCAGAAACAGAAGTTCTCTTGGTACGTGGTGCCAAAAGCTCATTAATCTTGATAATTCTTTTGGAAAATTGGTATGAATTTCAGTGAAAAGATGCATCTTTCATCTACCTTTTTTAATTAAATTTGTTAAAATGTAGTTCCCTGTTATCTGATTAAAGTTTTTAGATACTATAAGTGAGTGGTTAAATTGTGCAATCTTTGACATCAGGATCATTCCCAGAAAACAGTAAATTACCTGTGATAATTCGGTGTCAACATCTCTTGTTAATATATTTAAAAACCTTGCATCTGTAGGTGCTTCTTGTCAACTTCTCTTACGTGATTCTCTGACTGCATTGCTAATGACAACTGGCTGTGGTCTAATTATACCCTCCCGGTGCCACTGATGAACAAGTGTGTTTACGTTTTGATCAGTTTACATGGGCTGTTAGCGTTGCAAATAAGAATTTATAAGGGCAGATGAATAATTTCATACATAGGAACTGAATTATGGTCACATCTGGACAAGTTATTTCCCTCACCTCCCTGATTCAGCTGAAGATTGCCTTTAGCCATGATTCCTTGTGCAATATCACAGAAATCAGCATTTAGCTCTGTGAAGAGTTAGTCTATTAACAGAAACTAAACAGCACCATAATTACAGATTTGTTGTTTTCACCTGCAAGTTCATGACTACTGTAGATCTGTCCGACCTTGCGAAGTACGCTTGGCTCCAGGCTGTTTGAAAAAGTTTAGGGGACAGTGAGCATTGTCAAAAAGCTTTTAGATTGATTATGAAAAAGGGCAAAAGAACAACAGAGTAAAAATAATGAACTGAGGAGAAAGCCAACTTCAGTGGAGTAAAATGGATCTGGATCAGATAAACTGGAGTCAAGGGTTGGCAGGAAAAAAAGATAGCTAAACAATGGAGCATCTTTAAAGAAGCAAGTGTTTAGGTATGATTAAGGTATATTCCCTGGACAAGGAAAGGTAGAGCACTTAAATCCAGAACCCCCTGGATGTCGAAAGGGAGTAATTAAGAGGAAAAAGAAAACATTATGCTCATGACAGATGTCAAATAGAAAATACAACTGAGATCTGAGGTGAATTTAGAAGGATCAAAAGGTTGGGGCAAAAACAAATAAGCAACTTGGAGGAAATGATAAAAGAAACAAGCAGCTAACATAAAAGAGAATTTCAAAGTCTTTTGGCATATAAATAGTGGTAAAAGGAGGAGTAGGGGTGATTAGGGCCCAAAATGGGGATTTATACATGGAACAGAGGGCATGAATGAGGTATTGAATTAATACTTTGCATCTGTCTTTACCAAGGAAGAAAATGCTACCCAGGCTATTTTGAAAGGGGAGGTAATTCAGACAGCAGAAAGATTTGAAATTGAGAAGGAGGTGGTAGTGGATGGGCTATATCTGTACTTAAAGTTGATAAGGCATCATGACTGGAAGAGATGCATCCAAGGATACGGAGGGAAGTGAGAGCGGAGACTGGAGAATTGCAAATGTTAAACTCTTGATCAAAAGATGTAAATATAAGGCTAGCAATTACTGGCCAGTCAGCTAAACTTCTGGAAACAATAATTTGGGACAAAATTAATGGTAACATGGACAATTGCAGGTTAATTATGGAAAGCCAGCATCTATTTCTTGAAGGAAAATTGTGTTTACCTGACTTGGAGTTTTTTGAAAGTTGAGAGGGAAAGTTGATGGGTAATGCCATTTGAGGTGGTGTACATGGACTTCCAAATATAGTGCCACACAATGGACTTGTGAAGGTCTCCCTGAGAGGGGTGGGGGTGGTCTGCAGGGCTGAGGGAGTTGGGGAGCATCGCCACTGCTGGGGAAGGTGGGCTTTGTATTGAGGCGCTCTGGGGCAGGGAGGTGGGGGGGGTGGTGGTGGTGGTGGTCAGGGCTGGCCCGGGAACTGTTGCTGGGACATGATCGGACTGTGCGGGTTTTGGAGGGGCAGCACTACAAAGGTCCCAGGGAGACTGACAGATTGGGACAGTGCGCGTGCATAGAGTTCCAGTCAAACTCCGCCACAGATAGGCCCCTGTCCCTCTTGGTTTTTAATGTTATTCACGACTGGGACCTCTGCAATGCACAGAGTACGGAGATTCAGGTGAGAAGCTGAACTGAGAAAATAGTCAGGATTTGGAACAGTTTTCCAGCCAATTCAGCGCTTTTGGGAGAATCACAGCTACTATTCCCGGTGATTTTGCACTCTCCAATTCCTTTTCTCCCCCTAGTCTCTCTCAGCTTGAAAGTCAGATAAATATTGATGAAGTTTTTCTGAAATATTCTTTTGTATGGTTTAGCAAATATTTCTTTGTAGTCAGCTTCTCCTCTGTGACTGGATATGTCCACATCTGTGTTACTTGTATATTTGTTTCAATTCATTCACAGGATGTGAGCATCGCTGGCTAGATTTAAAAGTCACAGTACTTTGTGCTCTTACAACATTGTTGGGACAGGAAGGGATCTGAACAATGAATTATCCTGGCCTTTAAGATGATTTAACTTTGTGCTCAGTGTTTTGGCTTATTGAGTTTGTAGCTTTCTTGCCAGCTGCTGACCAGCCAAATACTTTAGCAATAGTATAGCAATTATATTTGCAGCGAAGTATTCATGATTAATAATGAGCTGCATGTCATGAAAAATATTAACTTTGTGGGCTATTTCAGCTTATTTCAGGTTGAAAATACTGATGCCAGATTTGCTGCTATCCTGGAGCAAATTGTTGGCCGTGAAGCTGGGATTGCCCAATGTTCGGAAAGAGATCCAAATTCCTGTGTGATTACATTGGATTGGGCCAAATGGTGGGATAATGTCTCAAAGGAACGAATTAAGTTATCTCGAAAATTGGATACAGGTAAGTTTACATTCAGGGTGGACATTGTTGCAGTGATAGCATTTTGAGTGTTTATGTAGTTCAGAAAGAAAGGTTTTTGGCACAGTTATATAATGTGGATTTACTATTTATGTGGAAAACTTTGACAAGTCCAAAGTTTGCTCTTCATCATTTGACCCCATGTTCCCTCCTTCTGTTTTATCGTGTTTCAAATTTCTATCTTGATAGAATCCCCTATTAAGTAACAAGAACTTAAATTACTATAATTTTTCCAAAAAACTTCAATTTTCTGACACTGTATCATAAGACTGATGTCTTATGTCACTTTTCTTTCTCCAGCTTCAGTGTTGCCTTGTTAGCTGAAGCTGTAATTTTTCATAAGATTGTTTAGAAGTTGTGAAGTAATTACCTTGTTCCAGGAACTATTATCTTCCTATGTTTCTTTTAAAATGATCTTGTGTCACCTTGTTAACTTTTGATGTTGTTCCATAAATCTCTCCACAGCAATTCAGTCTTGCAGTCCCGAGGTATTGTGGACTTACCTCACTTCCAGGCATTGTTGGACCAAAATCAGTGACTGGATTGAAATCTTCCAGAGCAGTGGAAGCTCTGCAAATTGGCCATCCCTGACACCTGATACTGTGAATCAGAATACACATTGCAGTAGCTTCCTGAGAAATAAGATCCTAAATAAATTGGCAAGGTATATATCTCTGTTTTCATGAATACTTGTGACAACTTTAGCAACTGAAGACTTGGAGGATGACATTATTTATACTGTCATGCCAGTACTCAAACAAGAAAATTGATGATAGTGATTGAATGAATTGCAGACTATGACATTGGCCACACAGAGAGTGGGCCTTTCTTTACAGTAATTGTGTTTATGCTCTTTTCATTACCTTCAAAATGGGTTTCTGATTTCAGCACAGAGAGGATAATTGGAAAATGAATCATCAGTCATGGTTGTTGCAATCTGTTCAAATTAGGTTGCTCAGTTGACCCCCAATAGTTCATGGGCCATGGTTTTGTTTAATGTTAATGTTTAAAAAAAAATGCAACTCTTAAATTTCAAGCATTGAGTTGCCAAACAGTGTGGTCATAGAGGTTTAAGCATGGAAGCAGGCCCTTTGGCCAATTTGTCCATACCACCCAATTTTTACCATTAAACTAATGCCAATAGCTCACATCCCTCTATACCCATTGTACCCATGTAATTATCTAAATGCCTTTTAAAAGACAACGCTGTACCCCCATCTCCTACTGTCTTGGCATCTCATTCCAGACACTTACTACTCTGTGAAAAAATTGCCCCTGTGGACCCTTGTATTGCTTCCGTCTGACTGTAAATTTATGTTCTCTAGTTTTAGACTCCCCTACCTTTGGGAAGAGATGTTGACTATCTATCTTATCTATGCCCCTCATTATTTTATGTTCTGTAAGACTATTCTGTAAGATTGTATTCTATAAGATTACCCCTCAGCCTGCTACACTCCAGGGGAAAAAGGTCCAAGTCTACCCATCCACACTTTATAACTCAAATCATCAAGTCCCAGTAGCATCCTAGTAAATCTTTTCTGCACTCATTCTAGTTTAGTAATATCCTTTCTGTAATAGGGTGACCAGAACTGTACACAGTATTCCAAGCGTGGCCTTAACAATGTCTTGTACAACTTCAACAAGACATCCCAATTCCTGTATTCAATGTTTTGAGCAATGAAACCAAGCATGCCAAATGCCTTCTTCACCACTCTGTCCACCTGTGACTACAGTTTCAAAGAGCTATGAACCTGTATTCCTAGATCTCCTTGTTCTACTATTCTCCCCGATGCCCTATCCTTAACTGAGTAGGCCCTGTCCCGATTCGCTCTACCAAAATGCTTTACCTCGCATTTGTCTAAATTAAACTCATCTGCCATTCATGGCCCATTGGCCCAGTTGAACAACATCCCATTGCAATCCTAGATAACCACCTTCAATCTTGGTGTCATCTGGAAACTTCCCAACCGTGCTCCATAAATTCTCATCCAAATCATTAATATAAGTAACAATGGACCCAGCACTGATCCCCGAGGCACACCAATGGTCATGATGTGGAGATGCTGGCTTGGACTGGGCTAAACAGTAAGAAGTCTCTCAACACCAGGTTAAAATCCAGCAGGTTTATTTGGTAGCAAAAGCCACTAGCTTTCGGAGCGCTTGCTGCTTGTTCATCAGGTGAGTGGGATTTTGGTTCACAAATAGGGCATATAAAGGCACAAACTCAATTTACAAAATAATGGTTGGAATGCAAGTCATTACAGGTAATCAAGTCTTAAGGGTACAGACAATGTGAG
This sequence comes from Carcharhinus amblyrhynchos, assembly GCF_965287045.1. Lineage (NCBI taxonomy): Eukaryota > Metazoa > Chordata > Chondrichthyes > Carcharhiniformes > Carcharhinidae > Carcharhinus > Carcharhinus amblyrhynchos. Next base: position 13,998,772 of record NC_137351.1, read on the forward strand.
TAGAGAGAGGGTTAAGCACAGGTTAAAGAGTTGTATATTGTCTCCAGCTGGGACAGTTCGTGAGATTTTGCAAACCCAGGCAAGTCGTGGGGGTTACAGATAGTGTGATATGAACCCAAGATCCCAGTTGAGGCCGTCCTCCTGCGTGCGGAACTTGGCTATCAGTCTCTGCTCAGTGACTCTGTGCTGTTGTGTGTTATGAAGGCTGCCTTGGAGAACGCTTACCCGAAGATGAGAGTTCGAAGTGTTCCCCAACAGGAAGAGAACACTCTTGCCTGGTGATGGTCGAGTGGTGATCATTCATCCATTTTCATAGTGTCTGCATGGTCTCTCCAATGTACCATGCCTTGGGACATCCTTTTCTGCAGCATATCAGGTATTGAGGATGGCCTCAACCGGGATCTTGGGTTCATGTCACACTATAATATGGACTATGAAGAGAGGCTGAATAGACTGGGTCTGTACTTGTTGGAGTTTAGAAGGCTGAGGGGTGATCTTATAGAGACGTATAAGATAATGAAGGGGATGGATAGGGTAGAAGTAGAGAGATTCTTCCCGCTCAGAGGACAGCAGGACTAGAGGGCACAGCCTCAAGATAAGGGGGGAGCAGTTTAGAACGGAGTTGAGGAGGAACTTCTTCACTCGGTGGTGAATCTCTGAAATTCTCTGCCCGTTGAAGTGGTGGAGGCTACCTCGCTAAATATATTTAAGACACGGGTAGATAGGTTTTTGGTAGGCGAGGGAATTAAGGGCTATGGGGAGAAAGCGGGAAAGTGGAACTGAGCCACTTCAGATCAGCCATGATCTTATTGAATGGCGAGACAGGCTCGAAGGGCTAGATGGCCTACTCCTGCTCTTATTTCTTATGTTCTTATGACCCCCCACGACTTGAGCTTGCAAAATCTCACTAACTGTCCTGGCTGGAGACGATACACATCTCCTTTTAACCTGTGCTTAACCCTCTCTCCACTCATGTTGTCTTACCTTTTAAGACTTGATTACGCGTAAAGACTTGCATTCCAAGCAAACTGAGTTTGTGTCTTTACATGTCCTGTTTGTGAACTGAAATCCCATTCACCTGATGAAGGAGCAGCGAGCGCTCTGAAAGCTAGTGGCTTTTGCTACCAAATAAATCTTTTGGACTTTAACCTGGTGTTGTGAGATTTCTTACAGTGCACACCACTGGTCACAAGCCTCCAGTTTGAAAAACAGCCCTCTACAACCACCCTCTGCCGTTAAACCAACTTTGTATCCAATTGACTACCTCACACTGGATCCTGTAAAATTTGACCACATGCAGCAACCTACCATGCAATACCTTGTCAAAGGCCTTTGTAGATAATGTTGACTGCACTGCTCTCATCTACCTTCTTGGTTACTGCTTGAAAAAACACAATGAAAATCGTGAGACATGATTTTCTACTCTCAAAGCCATGCTGACTGTCCCTAATCAGTCCTTGCCCATAGACCCTGTCTGTTGGAATACCTTCTAACAACTTGCCCACTACAGATGTTAAGCTCATCGGCCTGTAGTTCCCAGGCTTTTCCTTGCAGCCCTTCTTAAACAATGGCACAACATTTGCTACCGTCCAATCTTCAGTCACCTCACTTGTGGCTGTCTATGATTCAAATATCTCTGCTAAGGGACCCACAATTTCCTCCCTAGCCTCCCTAAATCCCTGGGATACATTTCATCAGGTCCCAGGGATTTATCTACTTCAGTGCGGTTTAAGACTTCCAGCACCTTCTCTGTAATATGTATACTCCTCAAGACATCACTGTCTTATTTCCCCAAGTTCCCTAACATCCATGCCTTTTTCAACAGTAAATACTGATGAGAAATATTCATTTAGGACCTTTGCCATCTCTTGTGGATCCACACATAGATGACCTTGTTGATCCTTAAGAGGCCCTACTCTCCTCCTTTTTCCCCCCCCCCCAGTTACTCTTTTGCCCATTATGTATTTGTGGAAGCTCTTTGGGTTCTCTTTTGCTTTACCTGCCAAAGCAATCCCATGTCCCCTTTTTGCCCTTCTGGTTTCTCTCTTAACTACTTTGACAACGTCTATACTTTTCAAGGGATCCACTTGATCTTAGTTGCCTATGTCATATGCCTCCTTCTCTTTGACCAGGGCCTCAATATCCTGAGTCATCTAGTGTTCCCTACTGCTAAAAGTCTTGCTCTTCACTCTAGAAGGAACGTGCTTAAACTCAACCCTGGTTAACACACTTTTGAAAGCCTCCACTTAATTATTTGCCTGTCAACACTCTTTCCCCCAATCAAATTTTAAAAGTTCTAGTCTAATACTATCAAAATTGGCCTTGGCCCAATTTAGAATTTTAGCTTTTGGGCCAGACCTATCATTCTGCACAGCTATCTTAACACCTAATGGAATTATGGTCGCTGGTCCCAAAAGGATCCCTCACTAACACTTGCCTTTCCTTATTTCCCAAGAGAAGGTCAAGTTTTACCCCCTTCAGTCAGGTCATCCACATACTGAATGAGAAACTCCTCCTGAATACACTGAACAAACTTCTCGCTATTCAAGTCCTGAGTCACTATTTTCTTTTGTTGCTGTGGACTAGACATAGAATTTGGTTAGTTATGGATTCATTATAACTCTTGGCAACTAGGTTTTATATTTACCTTTGTCTTAACAGAAAAGGAGTATTTATCCCGTCAGAGCTAGCAGACTTCAGACAGCTCCTGCTAAGACTAAGCTGCACAGGGGGAGTGATGCAAGACCCTCACCCAGTTCCAGTGTACAAGTCCATTGATGGGCTTGATTTCCACAGCTGTTTCATCCAGTTCTGCCTTGAGCAAGAGTTGCGCTCTCTATTGTATGCTTACCTGGATTTTTATGGGTAAGTGCAATTTTGTAGAGATTGGGTTTGGTGTGATATTGAATTTTGATTCTTTTTCATGAAGATTAAAATCTGAAGTTAATCGCACAGTTAAATGTTGGATCGATTGTTGAGCAACTCTATTCCGTGCCTCGGATCTTGTCAAACATCGAGTCACAGTGAAGTGCAACCAATGCTGTTTAGGAACATTTAAAGAATCTAAGGAATTTGGTAAGAATGAAATAAAATCAGAAAATGATAGAAACACACTTAGCATTACAAAGAGAGGAATGGAGTTAAAGTTTCAGGCCAATGATCTTCTGTCGTCTGTTTTGTTGACCGATCATTAACCTAAAACATTGACCCTGTTTTTCTCTCCATAGGTTGCGCACAAATAGGCCAATGGTTGGCAAGTTCAATTTCTGCCTTTGCTCAGTCTGTTGATGTCTGCCTTGGCAGTATATTAGGAACCTTCTGGGTTTTAAAAGGGTAAAATTGGCCTTCGTTTCCTGATTACTGGTCAGTGGTAATGAAGAATTTTTCTGTTTATTTTCACTGTGACTTGGTGGGTAGTGCACTTGCCTCTTGTCAGAACTTTAAAATCTCACTCAGGACACTTGGGTACAAATTCAGGTCGATGCTTCACTGCAGTGCTGTCACGGGTGCTGTATTTTAGATGTGACATTAAGCTGAGGCCGCATGATCTCAAAAGGTGCCATTGCATTATCGCAATGAAGAATATGAAAGTTTTTCTGGATATTCTACCTGATATTTATCCCTCAACTAACAATGATTACATTGCTGTTTACGGGATCTTGCAGTGCACAAATTAGCTGCTGTGTTTGCTACATTGAATAGTGACGACCCAACAATGGTTGCAAAATACTTTAGAAAATCCTGAGGTCATGAAAGGTATTATATAAATGCAGATTTTCTTTCTTTGCTGCAATCATTCTGAAAGTAAGCATGCCGGATTGTGGCTACTAGGGGATTTTCACAGTAACTTCAATGCAGCGTTAGCGTAAGCCTACTTATGACTAATAAATATGCTTACCTTGAAAGGAAATCACAATGCGACTTGAAATGATTCACAGATTATTATGGTGTATAATTGTATCTAGGCATTGGGTGAGAATAGGGTCAAGTTCAGCTGTGATGCTCTCTATGGTTGAATAGCCTGTTGTTGGCGATATCTGGGCTTAGTGACGAGAAGTGACTGCTTGAGTGAGATAACAAACAGAACTGGGATCAAACTTCAAGATTAAATACCTTCAGAAAAGGAAAGTAATAAAATTGGTCAGTCAGTAACTTGATATTGTTTAATAATGCAACTTTCTCTTGAGAATGTTTCTCAAAACCGTGAATTTGCCTGTTGTCAAGATTAGCAGTTCCAGAAGAGAATGACAGAGCCTTTAAAGTACAGGAGGAGGCCATGTACGCACTGGGAGAACATTTTACCTCGTCCCACTCCCCTGCTTTATCCTCATAAACTTGGCACGTTCTTTCCAGATAGCAATCCAGTTCCCTTCTGAATATCTCGATCGAACCTGTCTCCATCCCCTCTCTGGAATTTCATTCCAGACTCCAAATGTCCCCTGGGTAATAAAAAGTCTTTTCCTCTATCATTTTTACTCCTTTTGCCAAATATTTTGAAATTGCCCTCCAGTTCTTGATTCTCTCTTGAATGGAAGCAGTCTCTCTCTGTTTATCTTGTCCAGACCTCTCAGGACCTTGAATACCTGTATCAAGTCTATCATGAACGAGGTAAGTAACTGATCTAAGAGAATGGTTTCCAAGCAGATGAAGCATTTGCAGGGGATGATCTTTTAGTAATATGCTTTGAATGATGAGTATTTTATTCTCTATGAACTGGGTAACATTAAAAACCTTTTCCAAATCTGTTATTAATTATCTTGATGCCTATTTATACAATGGTGGGGTATGGAAGCCATCTGGATTTATGTTCTGTATTGACCTGTTTCATTTAAGCATTGGTCATCCATTATAAAAGGAATGTTCTCTAGTCCGTGTTTTAATCAGGCAGAAGGGAGTGTGATTTACAGAAGTGGAAGAACAGTGACCATCAATTCAAACGGTGCATTTTAGAAACCTGACTTTACATGCAGTTCATCCTTCAGACATGCCTACCTTCTGTGAAATGTAATCAAAAACATCCTTTTTCCATATACCTCATTCTCCTGAGTCTGTGATTGATTCTCAATGATGTGGAGATGCTGGCGTTGGACTGGGGTAAACACAGTAAGAAGTCTCACAACACCAGATTAAAGTCCAACAAGTTTATTTGGTAGCAAAAGCCACTAGCTTTCGGAGTGCTGCTCCTTCGTCAGGTGAGTGGGAGTCTGTTCACAAACAGGGCAAATAAAGACACAAACTCAATTTACAGAATAATGATTGGAATGCGAGTCTTTACAGCTAATCAAGTCTTAAAAGCGCAGACAGTGAGAGTGGAGAGAGCGTTAAGCACAGGTTAAAGTTGTGCATTGTTTCCAGACAGGACAGTTAGTAAGATTTTGCATGTCCAGGAAGTCATGGGGGTTACAGATAGTGTCATTGATGAAGATGAACATCTCGCCAAGGCCATCCCCATACCCCCACTTCTTCCCTTCAAACAACCGCACAACTTCAAACAGACCATTGTCCGCAGCAAACTACCCAGCCTTCAGGAGAACAGTGACCACGACACCACAAAGGATGTCCTGAGGCATGGTACACTGGGGAGACCATGCAGACGCTACGACAACAGATGAATTAACACTGCTTGACAGTCACTAGGCAAGACTGTTCTCCTCCAGTTGGGGGACACTTTCAGCGATCACGGGCATTCAGCCTCTGATCTTTGGGTAAGCGTTCTCCAAGGCGGCCTTCACAACACACGACAGCACAGAGTAGCTGAGCAGAGACTGATAGCCAAGTTCCACACACATGAGGACGGCCTCAACTGGGATCTTGAGTTCATGTCACACTATTTGTAACCCCCACGACTTGCCTGGACTTGCAAAATCTCACTAACTGTCCTGTCTGGAGACAATACACATCTCTTTAACCTGTGCTTAGCGCTCTCTCCATTCACATTGTCTGTATCTTTAAGACTTGATTAGCTGTAAAGATATGCATTCCAATCATTATTGTGTAAATTGAGTTTGTGTCTTTATATGCCCTGTTTGTGAACAGAACTCCCAGGCACCTGACGAAGGAGCAGTGCTCCAAAAGCTAGTGGCTTTTGCTACCAAATAAACCTGTTGGACTTTAACCTGGTGCTGTGAGACTTCTTACTATTGATTCTCTATCCCAGAGTATGCCAGTGGTGCTTGCTCTTAATCTAATGGCAGCTCCACTATAAATTCTTGAGACTCTTCATGATTGCAGCAGCCTCCAGGGTCAGTTTTGTGTGGTACCCATTCAGATCTGCTCCTTCCAGAGCCCCAGTGCCTCTTGCAGGCCATCCTTAAGAATGGAATAAGTGGAAGAAAAGGTGAGGTTTACGTATTTGGAAGTTGGGGAACGCCAAGTTCAGGATTTAAACTGCAGACTTTTGGAAGGAAAGCAGACTGTTTTGTACGTGGGTGTTGCACAGCCAGCTACAATGCATAATTAAATTCACTAAGATTAGTGATTTTGAAGAGCTGGTGGACATCAGACAGAAAACTCTTTATGCCCCATGGTGGCAATCTAATTGTTTGCAAATTTGCTGAAGTCCAATTCTTTATAAACCTGATAGAAATCCTAATATTTGCTGAGCTGATCCAGTCTGCAAGCACCTGCACACTCTCAAGGGCTGGTTTGTTTTTCAGGTTTTAGTGCAGATCCACAGCAACCAGACAATCCCTAACCCACCTTAGTTTCTTTGGGAATGTAACAAATTGCTTCAGTCAAGCTCCTTTCTGCAGGTGCAGCATCACTGTTAGCAGATTAACTGCCTCATTTGCCTGTGTTACAACCATGATGACACATCAGAATATTTCACTGGCTCTGCACTGCTTTTGTTAAACCTGGAGGATATGAAAATTGCTTGAGAATGCAAAGCTTTCTCTTAATGCCGATTCTGTGAGATCTGTATCTACGAGCTGGCTACCAGTGTTTGCAATGAAAACTCCAACTTCTTATCTCTAAGTTTAAAAAAAATTGTATCTATGGCTGGAACTGGGAGTCAGCTTTGCCATTTGTAGATGCTGACATCTGGCTAATAAAGTGCTGGTCTATCACGGTCTAAATTAAAACAGCATCTGTTTAAAGCAGCTTCCTTGCTGCACAGACTCCTTTCTAGATGGAGCAAAAAGTGGAATAATGATTCACTCTTGTTGACCTTTTTGTCTTAAATAACCCATTTGAGTTGCATGTTCCTTAAATCCCCAAGCCTGCTTTGAATTGATTTAAAATGAATCTTTTGAGTATCAGAAACTACGAGAGTCCTGTTATTACAGTTGATGGGTGCTTCTGTGGGGCTTTTCACTGGGTAGATTGGTGAGACGTAAACATTATCATGAACAGGATTGGGGCAGTCTGTATGCTTGAATTGAATTCCTAACAGAACTATTCCCTTGTGGTGGTTGATGCATTTGTAGCCTCCAGCCATTACACCCCCAAGCCATTCTATCTCAGGATGAGGGTTGGAGAACAATTTGAAGAATGGTGCCACACAGATGTGGACATCCAGCCTGCGTCATAGGCTTGTGAAGAATGAAGGGGAAGGGTGAGCCTAGAGTAACTGGGTCAAATTTGCTGTTTTTAAAAATGCACACTTTGGTTTCCACATTGACTCATCGTGTGTTTTCAGAAGTGGTTTTGGTGGCATTTTCTTCATATTACCATAGTTCTCTTCTGCATTACGCAACAACTTAAAATTTAAGATGCAATTGAGATTTCACTATCACAAAGCACTTATTTTCTGACCAGTGTCGTTCTGCTTTTGGAAGCTTTGGATAATTGCCTCATAGTAAATAATAAGGGCGTGGCATGCCCTGCCTGCAGCAGTTGTGGACTCGCCAACTTTAAGGGCATTCAAATGGTCAGTGAATAGGCGTATGGATAACAGTGGAATAGTTTAGGTTAGAGGGTCGTTAGATTGGTTCCACTGGTCGGCGCAACATCGAGGGCTGAAGGGCCTGTATTGCGCTGTAATGTTCTATGTTCATCATCAGCACTGCATTGTGCGCAGTTTGGTAAAATGACCAATGATGGATTTCACTTATTTTGAACAAAATAAACACACAACCGTCATTTTGGAATAAATGTATGATGGTTAGTTAAGGCATATGATTGCTGTGTTAAGTTCCTCTTTCTCGTCTTCTGTTGACCAAATGGTATTGTTATGAAACACTCTTGGATAGCAACAGCGTATGAGGATCTCCTCGACACTCATTGCAAACCAGTTTCTTTCAGTAAAATTTTGTTAAATATTAACATTTATTATCTGCAAATGTAGAACCCAGACAGTCCAAAAGAAGCACCTTTATAGAGCTTTGGTATCTTGATAGGTGAATTAATTGGATAATACCGAGAATTTAATTTGCCATTTCTGATTTACTTTCCTCAACCCCAACCTGTCCCATGGGCCACCATAGTGGCTGTGGTGCTGCTGAATCAGAAACCCTGAAGTCAGGAGTTTGAATCCCACCATGGCAAATTGCAAAGTTAATTCAATAAATCTGGTGACTTGATCAATGTAAAAACTGGATTTTTAACATCTTTCAAGTTGTTTAAAATTTATTTATGAACTCCTGACAAATAGGCTTACATTAACACTGCAGTGAAGTTACTGTGAAAATCCCCTAGTCACCATACTGTTTGGGTACACTGAGGGAGAATTTAGCATGGCCAATGCATCTAACCAGCTTGTCTTTCCAGAAGGTCAATTCTAGATGTTTGCAATTTTTGGACAGGAAAAGACTAGAGTTTTATCTGCAGGAATCTGTTTACATGCATCTGTCATTGTAAATCAACCAGTTTGTTTTTACAAAAAAAAGTGCTGCCTGAACCATACGCCAATCCAACGTCTCACCATGTGGTTGACGTTTTAATGCCCTCTTAAATGATCCAGTAAGACTGTCAGGGCAGCTAAGGATGAGATAAAATGTGGCTTTTCTCATTTTGTCCACATCCCAAGAATAAAACGTGAGCAGCTCCTGGCAAAAAATGAAGGCAGATTGGTGACACTATTAGCCTGGTTAGTAGCTGAGTAAGAGTAGCCTGTGTTACATTTACCTTGTGCTTTCCGCTTTGGCTCTGTTAAATGTCTTGATGGAACCAGAGACTTCTTAAGAATGCAGAGCCTCTTGCTGTTTACCAGTGGAGCAAAGCAATAGTGCCAATACTTCAAACTCCAGTACTAATTCTCTTCATTACCATTATAGATAATGATATTGAAAAGCTGGCTAGTTTGAAAGATTTCCCTTTTAATGATCTGAATCAGCAATCTATTTTGTGACAGTTTGGCAAACATCCAATTTGAGCACAGTTCCCAAAGCCTTTCAAACAGATAAATGAGAGAGATTTTTCTCACCGGAAGCTTGTTTTTCATTAATGGACAATGAGCAAATGTCCCTTTCACATAACTGAAAGTAGAAGATTGCCCTTTCTTCAACACATGATTCCATAAATCTGAGGCCAATTTTCAAAGTGGAATTGATAACCTGCCACCTGGATAGTTCCGGTTCCTGATCCTATGCAGCAACTGTGTTGCTTGTGTGATGCTATGTTGAAATGTTAGTATCCTAATTGTGCCAGACTCTGTCTGTAGAGCGTGAGCTGCAAAGGCAGATGGCAATCATAACAGGGCCTGCCGTTGCCTTGCCAGAGAGAGCACACTGCACCTTGGAGGCCGGCAACATAAAGGCTCATGAGAGTAACTGCTCATTGAGATGTGTGGTAATTATCTGGTACAAGATTCTTTCATATCCTCCCATTAGTCCCCACTGCATTACAAAAGCATTTATACTTCTCCCTGCTTGAACAGGATAGCTGTACACCAGGCTGTTTGGATTTGCCAAATTGGCATTTAATTCCTGCCCGTTAACTAGCTTCTCAAGGAGCTAAATGGGTCACTAATTGGTGGTGAGCAGATTCCCTGTTTTCCCCTGCCTCTTTTCAAAATCAGAATGCATTTTAGAAACAGCAGGATCCTGGAATGGTTTCTAATACCTGCCTCGACCATTCCCAATCCTGCCAGAAATTAAAAATCTGACAGATGGAAAAAAAGTTAATGTTCCGAGGTTGTGTAACTTCTTGGAGCTGAAGAGAGGTGGAAATGTGATTGATTTTGTACTGTTTTGAGAGAGGGGTGAAACAGCTGAAGTATAAAACCCAGCACATTTCTACCCCTTGTCAGCTCTAAGTCACATAGACTTGAAACATTAGCTCTATTTCTCTCCCCACAGATGCTTCCAAACCTGCTGAGTTTTTCAGCATTTTTCTGTTTTTGTTTATTCGTGGACATGGGTGGTGCTGGCTGGCCAGCATTTATTGCCCATCCCTAGGTAGCGGTGAGCTAACTTTTTGAATCGTTGCAGTCCATGTGCTGTGAGTTGACCGTTAGGGAGGGAATTCCAGGACTTTGACCCAGCGACTGTAAAAGAACAACGATATGTTTCCAAGTCAAGATGTTGAGTGGCTTGGAGGGGAACTTGCTGGTGGTGGTGTTTCCATGTATCTGCTGCCCTTGTCCTTCTAGATGGAAGTGGTCATTGGGTTTGGAAGGTGCAATCAAAGGATCTTTGGTGAATTGCTGCAGTGCATCTTGTAGATAGTACATACTGCTGATACTGAGTGTCAGTCATGGGCGGAGTGGATGTTTGTAGATGTGCCAATCAAGCAGGCTGCTTTGTTCTGGATGGTATCAAGCTTCTTGAGTGTTGTTGGCGCTGCACCCATCCAGGCAACTGGGGAGTATTTCATCACGCTCCTGACTTGTGCCTTATAGATGGTGGATAGGCTATGGGGAGTCAGGAGGTGAGTATTCCTAGCCTCTGGCCTGCTCTTGTAGCCACTGTTTATGTGGTGAATCCAGTTGAGTTTTTGGTCAACAGTAACCCCAAGTAGGTTGACAGTGGGGGATTCAGTGCTGGTAACACCACTGAATGTCAAGAGGCAGTGGTTAGAGTGTCCCTTATTGGTGATGGTCATTGCCTGGCATTTGTGTGGCACGATTGTTACTTGCCACTTGTCACCCCAAGCCTGGATATTGTCCAGATCTTGTTGCGTTTGAACATGGGCTGCTTCGGTATCTGAGGAGTCGTGAATGGTGCTGAATATTGTGCAATCGTCAGTGAATGTTCCCACTTGTGACCTTGATGATCATTGAAGCAGCTGAAGATGGTTGGGCCTAGGACACTATCCTGAGGGACTTCTGCAGAGATGTCCTGGAGCTAAGATGACTGATACCCCACAACCATCTTCCGATGTACCAGGTATAACTTCAACCAGTGGAGAGTTTGCTCCCTGGTATCCATTGATTCCAGTTTTGCTAGGGCTCCTTGATGCCCCACTCGGTCGAATGCGGCCTTGATGTCAAAGGCTATCACTCTCTCCTCATTTTTAAATTTTGTATTTCCAACATTTGCAGTATTTTACTTTTATTGAAAATATTGCTTCTGGTTTTCAAGATCAGAATTTGTTAAATTTAATTGCTTCAATGAAGGAATGAAGTCCGTCTTATAGTTTGGTGAGGATAGGGGAGCTCTGGTGTTTTGGTGATCAACTGTAAAATATTGAGTTATTTTCATAGCTGGTACATTTTTAAAGTTTTGAATATTTGAAGGACGCAGATGTTTTCTTTTCAATTATTAATTGACAAAGACAAGTTAATGAAAAAAAAATTACTGGACTATGTAAGTTGTGCAACTGTGCAACAATGACGATGTTGCTATGTAGACCAACCACACAGTGTTCCCTTTTAAGATACCATGCAATGTAACCAAGCAAAGTAGTTAAAAAGGTACTAGACACACTGAAAGAGATTCAGAGGGGAACTTGGCTATGGATAAAGAGCAAGAAGGAAAGTGAGATTAATTTGATAGTTGATCTAAGAGCCACTGTGTGCAATATGCTTCCGTGATGTCTCATTTTATGATTCAAATCTTCCCGGTCAAAATAAAATTTAAAGTGAAATTCCTGCTCCTGTGGAAATAATTCTGGAGTATTAAGTGAGAAGCACAATAGGTTTATCAGTATTTGGAATGTGAAAAGATGGGTTAAAATTTTGGATGTAAACTCCTTGTAAGAGTCTGACACAGCAATAATTGTGACCAAGTATCTACTGTGTGAACCTCTCTTCCCTCTTTCAGACATTGATCCAGCTGCTGTGACTTTTTTTTTAAAGCATTCAGCTTTAACTTTTCAATTGTGTCTGTTTGAGACTTTTTAGAAAATATTCCTTATGAAATGCACCTCTCCACCCCAATAGCACTTCCACGGTGCTGGTGAACAATTACTCTGAGGAAGGGTTACCCTGACTCTCAACGTTGGCTTTATCCTCTCTCCACAGAGGCTGTCAGACCTGCTGAGATTTTCCAGCATTTCTCTGTTTTTGTTTCCGATTCCTCCGTATTTTGATTTGCTTTAGATATTTATTATAATATACCTCCTCCATGTGGCTGGCTTGTGTAATGCATTTTAAATTGCCTCGTGTGGTTAGATAAAAGATGCATCAATTTACACTTTCCTTTTCTTTCCTACCCCCTTCCCCCACTGTTTTGAAACGGAGTCTAGAGTTGTGTGACTGAGAAGTTATTTATTCCTCTTTAACCTTTGATTCACAGAGAATCTGCTCTCTTGTTGGCTTGCCTGGATGGCAGATTGTGCTCACTTCAGCACGTATACTAAAACTGGAAAGATATAGAGAAGGTTAGCATGGATTCCGGGGAAGTGCCGGAGGATTGGAAAACGGCTAATGTTACGCCGTTGTTTAAGAAGGGTGCCAGGCAAAAGGCGGGGAATTACAGGCCGGTTAGTTTAACGTCTGTGGTAGGTAAAATGTTAGAATCCGTCATTAAGGAGGAAATTGCGAGGCATCTTGAAGGGAATTGCTTGATAGGGCAGACGCAACACGGTTTCATTAAAGGGAAGTCGTGTCTGACAAATTTACTGGAGTTCTATGAGGATGTGTCTAGGGCGGTGGATAGAGGAGAGCCGGTGGATGTGGTCTTTCTGGATTTTCAGAAGGCGTTTGATAAGGTACCTCACAAGAGGTTACTGCAGAAGGTCAGAGGACATGGAGTTGGGGGTAGGGTGTTAGCGTGGATAGAGGATTGGTTGTCAAATAGGAGGCAGAGAGTGGGGGTCAATGGGTGCTATTCGGATTGGCGGTTGGTGACTAGTGGGGTGCCCCAGGGGTCGGTGCTGGGGCCTCAGCTATTTACCATTTATATAGATGATCTGGAGGAGGGAACCGAGTGTAGGGTGTCGAAATTTGCTGATGACACCAAGATTGGGGGAAAGGCAAATTGTGCGGAGGGTGTGGAGAGTCTGCAGAAGGATCTAGATAGGCTGGGCGAATGGGCCAGGAAATGGCAAATGGAATTTAATGTTGGCAAGTGTGAGGTGGTCCACTTTGGTAGGAAGAATGGTAGGAAGGACTATTACTTACGTGGCGAAAAACTGCAGCAGGCGACGGTGCAGAGGGACCTCGGGGTCCTTGTGCATGAGTCGCAAAAACCCAGCCTGCAGGTGCAGCAGGTGGTCAGGAAGGCGAATGGGATGCTGGCCTTCATAGCGAGGGGGATTGAATATAAAAGTAGGGAGGTCTTGCTGCAGCTGTATAGGGCATTGGTGAGGCCGCAGCTGGAGTACTGTGTGCAGTTTTGGGCGCCGCACCTGCGCAAGGATATTTTGGCCTTGGAGGGAGTGCAGAGGAGGTTTACTAGGCTGATACCGGAGTTGAGGGGGTTGAGCTATGAGGAGAGGCTGAATAAACTAGGCTTGTACTCGTTAGAGTTTAGAAGAATGAGGGGAGATCTCATTGAGACGTATAAGATGATGAATGGGATGGATAGGATAGAGGTGGAAAGACTCTTCCCGCTCAAAAAAGACAGTAGGACTAGGGGGCACAGCCTCAAGATAAAGGGGGGGCGGTTCAGAACGGAGTTGAGGAGGAACTTCTTCACTCAAAGGGTGGTGAATCTCTGGAATTCTCTGCCCGTTGAAGTGGTGGAGGCTGCCTCGCTAAATATTTTTAAGAAGCGGGTTGATGGGTTTTTGATAAGAGAGGGGATTAAGGGTTATGGGGAGAGGGCGGGAAAGTGGAACTGAGCCACGACAGATCAGCCATGATCTTATTGAATGGCGGGGCAGGCTCGAAGGGCCAGATGGCCTACTCCTGCTCCTATTTCTTATGTTCTTATGTTCTTATGGCCCCTGTGCAAGAATGATGCAAATTTGTGAAGTGTTCCATATTTTTGGGCAGCATAGTGGTTAGCACTGCTGCTTCACATTGACAGGGATCCAGGATCGATCCCCAGCTTGGGTCACTGTCCGTGCGAAGTCTGCACGTTCTCCCATGTCTGTGTGGGTTTCTCTTCTCAATCCAAAGATGTGTGGATTAGTTTGATTGGTCACATTAAATTGACCCTAGTGTCAGGGAGACACTAGCAGGGTAAGTACGTGGGGATAGGGATTGAGTAGGATTGTGGTTAGTGCAGGCTCGATGGGCTTAAATAGCCTCCTTCTGCAATAAAGGGATTCTATTGAAAATGTCATATTCAGATCTTTGATGTTCCAGATAGCCACGATAAATGCCAGAAGTTAAAATAGATGATTCCAGATATATGGAAATCTTTATACAGGCTCTTCAGGCCTTCTTAAAATTAAAAATTTGAGCTTGTGTCTATGCTTCCTTGTATGTTGGAACATAGGGTAAATGTGTAATGGGTTCATAGCTTAATCAGAGAATCCTGTAGTCGCAGAAGGAGTCCATTCAGCCCATTAGATGGCGTCCTCTGGTCTTGCTGTCCTTGGAAGCAGGAAGGGCATGTAATTAGTGACGTGGTGGTGCACTGGAACCCTGCTGCCTTCCTGTCTCTGCATTCTGGGGCAAGAAGACCCATGGTCCACCTTAGACCATACGACATAGGAGTAGAATTAGGCCACTTGGCCTATTGAGTCTGGTCCACATTCAATTGTGCCTGATATTTTTCTCATCCCTAATCTCCTGCCTTTTCCCCATAACACCTGACCCCTTCTTAATCAAGAACCTATTTATCTCTGTCTTAAAGACACTTCGACCTTCCTGCCTGATGCCTGTTTGATGCCCTTATGTAACCAATTAATGGCTGTTTGAAGACCTCATGCTGCCACTGCTGGTACTGACCCAGTTGCACGTGGGCTTGTGTCGCAACTAAAACTGTTCAGCCAGCTTCTCACTTCTGGGATTGGGGGGGGGAATTAAAGGGGGTCATTGGCTGATTGAGGGACTGGACATCTGGAAGGGGCTCAAGGTGTAGGGTGAGCAGCTAGGAGCCAATCCCTCCCTGTTTGATGACCCCTTCTTCACATTACTTAATTGTGGCCTGGTTGGCCCACAATCCTGGGATTCTGGTAGGCGTTGTTTCTGCAGCAGCCATGGACTGCCCTGTGGCGCTGCTGAGCACAAGAATGGATGGCCTCTGGATTGAGTAGGCAAGTCGTCTGCCCCCAGGGACTTGATTCCAGGGGAAGGTCAGCTGGTGGCCTTGTCACAGTCTAATTGACTTGTAGTTCACTGGGTCTTGCTGCAAAGAGATAGTGTGAGTGTCTCCAGCCAGCAGGCGAGATCCTTGACACCTCAATAAAATTCTGGCCATCATGTCGGTACTGGGTCTTTGGGAGACCTTTCCAATGAGTCTCACTCCTCTTCCTTGTCTCCATAGCCAGATTAATCCTCTTCAAGTGTATGTTCAGTTGCTCTTTTGGATCATTTCTGATTTCAGTGTGCTATCAGGTAGAGCTTCAGATATTTGAGAACCCTCTGTGGAGATTTAATTTCCTCTTATTTTTGTTGTGAATTTCTTTAGATCTGTGATCTCTACTTTTTTCGTTATTAGGTGGGAATTTTGTGATTTTTTTTTCCCCAAGATAGCTAATAAATATAGACAAATGAACAGACAAAATTCCTCCCCAAATAGAGGGATAATCGGGATAGCTGTATTCAAATATAGTCACCTTGATGAGTGAATCATGACATTCCCACATATCAATCAGAAAAGTAGATTTGAAGGATTATGCAATTATCTGGAGAATAGTTATTAAAATAAAGCATTACTCTGAAAAGGCGTCAATTACAATTTATTCAGATTCTGAAAATTTAATTTTCACTAAAAATCATTGCAAGTTATTCAGTTTTTTTAATAAAGCAATCACTAACAATTGTGGTTTAATTTTATGTTAATTTGTGAGATACTGGTGGCATTTTAGGAAAACACAAGTCCTCATAATGGGCAGAAACTGTCATTGAATTAGTAGTCGAGTGCATGTCAAGGAGCTAATCTAAGAATCTGTACAGATAATCTGTCCCTGGCCACTGTGTTCAGCTTCAGTTGCACAACCGTACTGCCAGAAAAGAAAAAATGCAAGCTATACTGGGGTCAAATTTAAATTCATAGAGAAGTTGTCTCCCCATAGTTAAAGAGGTTTAAAATTAGGATTTGCAACTTGATTTTGTACTTGGTGAACGTATCTTGTGAAACCTGATGAAAGTTTAAAATTGATTCATTTATCTAGCTATAAAGAAAATTGTAATACTCATAGAATGTTAGCAATTGCTGGACTCTCAGGGATATCGCTTGTATTTTCTGTTCCCTGAGGATTTTGTCGTTTGCTTGTTTAACAGGTTGAAACCCTCCAACTGCCCTTCTCTGGATGATGCAACTCTCCATGTTGCCCACCCCTGGTTTGAATTTCTAATGAGAATGAGAGAGGTTGCTGATGATCGAGGAGGTATTCTTTATTTTTTTTTAACACCGTCACACCCTGTTTTGAGGTTAATGAGTGAAAGATTCCTGAGCTGGTTATCAGCCTGTTGAACCGTGTTGAATGTTCCTTCTGTGGCCAACAAGTTCTGGCATTGGACTCGAACCTGAAGTTTCTGGGCCAGCAGTAGAGTGCTACCACTGGGCCACGAGGCTTCCTTGTTGTTTCCAGTCAGAGTGAAGTGAAAGATCATGAACTACCACAGCCAGTGCTGGGATTGGACCTGCACCATTGGTATCTCTCTGTATCACAGTCCTTCCTGTTGGCGAACACTTCAGTGGTCACGGGCATTCAGCCTCTGACCTTCGGGTAAGCATTCTCCAAGGCGGCCTTCACGACTCATGACAGTGCAGAGTCGCTGAACAGAGACTGATAGCCAAGTTCCGCACACATGAGGACGGTCTCAACAGGGATCTTGGGTTCATGTCGCACTATCTGTAGCCCCCGTGACTTGCCTGGGTTTGCAAAACCTCACTTACTGTACTGTCTGGAGACAATACACATCTCTGTAACCTGTGATCAGTGCTCCTTCCACTCACATTGTCAGCCACTTCAGGTCTTGAACAGCAGGTTAGATGTAAGAATTCGCATTCTAATCAGTAATCTCTAAACTGTCTGTGCTTTATATGCTCTGCCTGAGGCCAGAACTCTCCATTCACCTGATGAAGAGGGAAACCTCGAAAGCTTGTGAGTCTATTATCAAATAAATCGGTTGGACTAAAACCTGGTGTTGTCAGACTTTTTACTGTGTTTACGCCAGTCCAACGCCAGCATACCCACATCACAGTCTAGCCAGCTGAGCTAAACAACCTCCAATAGGAGTTATTCTTTACACTCTGTAACAGTAAGTATTCTCCAACACCCAGGTTGAAGTCCAATAGGTTTATTTGGTAGCACGAGCTTTCAGAGCAATGCTCCGAAAGCTCGTGCTACTAAATAAATCTGTTGGACTTTAACCTGGTGTTGTGAGACTACTTACTGTGCCTAGCCCGGTCCAATGCTGGCAACTCCACATCGTGACACTGGGGCAGCACGGTAGCACTGTGGTTAGCACTGCTGCTTCACAGCTCCAGGGACCTGGGTTTGATTCCTTGCTTGGGTCACTGTGTGGAGTTTGCGCATTCTCTTCGTATCAGCGTGGGTTTCCTCCGGGTGCTCTGGTTTTCTCCCACGGTCCAAAGACGTGCGGGTTAGGTTGATTGGCCATACAAAATTGCCCCTTAGTGTCTGAGATGCGTAGGTTAGGAAGATTAGCAGGTAAATATTGTAGAAATATGGGGGTAGGGCCTGGGTGGGATTGTGGTTGATGCAGGCTTGATGGGCCAAATAGCCTCTTCCTGCACTGTATGATTTCTATGATTCTTTAACAGTAAATGCTTGTTAATTAAATAACTAATGTCTTCTTAATTTGGCTGTAATATAGCTGCTATTCAAGGCATCAATATTGCACTTAGGAAAAAAAACTGTCCCACTTGGAGAAGTAAATTCCACTGGCAGTATTGGGTGTTTCTCATTGACTATGCTCAAGTATTGAAGCTAATGGTTGAGCATCTGTTTGGAATGGAATTCTGGCGAATTATATCGTCACTAGAAACACCTTGCAGTATTTGTTTTATAACTAATTTTGCATTGTGTTCAGTCTTGTTTCCTCGCCCAGCTGGCTTGATAGTAAATACTGTGTTATATTTCGTGCTTCAGCCACACTTGAGGGGTTGGTTCATATTTCAGTCTCGACTACATTGACATTCATTCTGTCCTTCTAGATACATCTGTGACATTTCAAGCAAGTCTGGCCAATGCTCAAATGCTGATTCCCAGTAACCAGGCTAGTGTCAGCAGCATGCTGCTGGAGGGTCACACACTGATGGCATTAGCCACCATTATGTTTGCCCCTGGAGGAATTGATCAGGTGAGTTAAAATGAGCCATAGCTTTTTAAAACTAGTGTCCTGTATGTGTTTATGTTTCTAATAATTGAGATTGGATTGGAAGACCCTAAATTTCATGCAGTTACAGGTATTTTAAGATCTATTATTAATTAATTGGGGCGGCATGGTGACACAATAGTTAGCACTGCTTTTTCGCAGCGCCAGAGAGCCCGGGTTCAATTCCCAGCTTGGGTCACTGTGTGGAGTTTGCACATTCTCTCCGTGTCTGTGTGGATTTCCTCCGGGTGCTCTGGTTTCCTCCCACAGTCTAAAGATGTGAGGGTTAGGTTGATCTGGCTTTGCTAAATTGCCACTTAGTGTCGGGGGACTAATAGGGTAAATATGTGGGGTTATGGGGATAGGGTCTGGGTGAGATTTGGTTGCTGCAGACTTGATGGGCTAAATTGCCGCCTCCTGCACTGTAGGGATTCTATGAAATGGCAATTTATTTAAGAATATCTGCTTTCCTGGAACTCATGTTACAGAAACCATGGTGTTCTATCTATTGAGTCACAATTCACATACAGTCCGCAGTTGTATTTAAATATATGCAATACTCTGCCTTGTACCACTTATCACTTTCTTTCAATCAAACAATATAGCAAGCCGCTAGTATCCTATGATTATATTACGCAATTCTGCTCTCTGAAAGCTATCCATTTATTCCCATCTCAAATTCATACTCTCAAGTTACCCATTCACTGACATACCATATAATCTTTCTTTCTGAAACATGAACTGTTTCTCCCTCCACAGACCTTGCTAAGTATTTCCAGCATCTGCAGTCCTTCACTTTTGTGTAAAGGAAAGTCTTTCTTTATGGTTTCTTTAGGTAATGCAGGAAAGAAAAGATGCTGGTGATTCTCTCTGGAAAGTAGATCCGCAGCTTTTGAAAATGGCACTGGCTCCTTATCCCAAGTTGCGAGCTGCTCTTTTTCCACAGCTCACTCCTCATGGCATTCCACCGCTGGACATCTCTCTCTACCATCTTTTGCAGGTATTTGTGGTGCACCACTGATGGATTGTATCTCCCCAGATTTCCAAGAATGATTTGTCAGCTGAAATTCATAAGAGAACATTTTATTCTGATTTGCTTGGGGCAGCAAGGTAGCACAGTGGTTAATGGCGCTGATGCAGCAACAAGGACCCTTCAATTCAATTCCTGGCATGGGCCACTGTCTGTGTGGAATTTGCACATTCTCCCTGTGTCTGCGTGGGTTTCCTCTGGGTGCTCCGGTTTACTCCCACAGTCCGAAGATGTGCAGATTAGGTGGATTGGCCATGCTAAATTACCCTGCAGTAGAGGGGGACTGGCTAGGGCACATGTATGGGATTGTTGTGATAGGGCCTGGGTGGGATTGGGGTTGGTGCAGACTCAATGGACCAAATAGCCTCTTTTGGCACTGTAAAGATTCTATGATTTAAAACTCATTTGTTTACGTGTTTATATCAGGGGGAGAGAGAGAGCGTAGTTGTGTCAGCACGATGAAGGTCATGTCCTATGTTCCAAGCCATTTATTGTGAACTTGATTCTTGAGCTATTATGTCCACACAGTGATTGAGTTTGTTCCAGGTGGCGTACACCTCAGGATGAAACAACATACACTGACCCAGGGATAACACAAGACACATCGGCTGCAATTCTCCTGTCTCGTACGCCCCACGACTGATGCCAGCGCAGAGAATTTGGCACTCAGCCAAACCCCTGTTCATAGCATTTGGCCTGGAGAATCCCAGGCACATGCCATGTCTGAGAATTCCAGCCGCTTACTTGCTCTATCCTTGTATTTGCATAACCTGAAATTAAAAGACCATAAAGTGTTATCTGTGAATTTCAGCGAACAGGAATTGTTGATCTGAGTGTGCATGGTTTGATTAAATTAGCTCTTTAAGGAGATCTTTCTTGGTGCTCAGCGGAAATTTATTCCGATGGTCAAAAAGGACCGTAGGAGGAGAGGTAATAAGCCATGGATAACGAAGGAGGTGAAGGAAAGTGTTAAATTAAAAGCGGAGGCGTTTAGAGTAGCTAAGAGTAGTGGGCGAGAAGAGGATTGGGAGAGGTTTAAATGTCAACAAAGATTGACAAAGAAGTTGATAAAGAAGGGTAGGAGAAACTATGAAGCTGGGCTAGCGCTTAATATAAAAAAGGATAGCAAGAGTTTTTATAAATATATAAAAAGGAAGAGGCTGGCTAGGGTGAACGTTGGTCCCTTAGAGGATGAGAAGGGGGACTTAGTGGTAGGGGATGGGGATATGGCGGAGGTCTTGAATAACTTTTTTGTTTCGGTCTTCACGGAGGAGGACGTGAATAATTTGCTGGATGTTAGAGATGGAAAGGTGGTAGGACTGGAGGGTCTCGATGACATTACTGTTACTAGAGAGGTGGTGCTCGACAGACTGGAAGGGCTGATTGTGGACAAGTCCCCAGGACCGGATGGAATGCATCCGAGGGTCCTGAAAGAAATGGCGGAGGTGATAGTGGATGCCTTGGTGGTTATTTTCCAGACGTCGCTGGATTCCGGGGAAGTGCCGGAAGATTGGAAAATGGCTAATGTTACGCCGTTGTTTAAGAAGGGTGCCGGGCAAAAGGCGGGGAATTATAGGCCTGTTAGTTTAACGTCTGTTGTAGGTAAAATGTTAGAATCCGTCATCAAGGAGGAAATAGCGAGGCATCTTGAGGGGAACTGCTTGATAGAGCAGACGCAGCACGGTTTCCTTAAAGGGAAGTCGTGTCTGACAAATTTACTGGAGTTCTATGAGGATGTGTCTAGGGCGGTGGATAAAGGAGAGCCGGTGGATGTGGTCTTTCTGGATTTTCAGAAGGCATTTGACAAGGTACCTCACAAGAGGTTATTACAGAAGGTCAGGGGGCATGGAGTTGGGGGTAGGGTGTTAGCGTGGATAGAGGACTGGTTGTCAAATAGGAGGCAGAGAGTGGGGGTCAATGGGTGCTATTCGGATTGGCGGATGGTGATTAGTGGAGTGCCCCAGGGGTCGGTGCTGGGGCCTCAGCTATTTACCATTTATGTAGATGATCTGGAGGAGGGAACCGAGTGTAGGGTGTCGAAATTTGCTGATGACACCAAAATTGGTGGAAAGGCAAATTGTGCGGAGGGTGTGGAGAGTCTACAGAAGGATCTAGATAGGCTGGGCGAATGGGCCAGGAAATGGCAAATGGAATTTAATGTTGGTAAGTGCGAGGTGGTTCACTTTGGTAGGAATAATGGTAGGAAGGATTATTACTTATGTGGAAAAAAACTGCAGCAGGCGACGGTGCAGAGGGACCTCGGGGTCCTTGTGCATGAGTCGCAAAAACCCAGCTTGCAGGTGCAGCAGGTGGTCAGGAAGGCGAATGGGATGCTGGCCTTCATCGCGAGGGGGATTGAATATAAAAGTAGGGAGGTCTTGCTGCGGCTGTATAGGGCATTTGGTGAGGCCGCAGCTGGAGTACTGTGTGCAGTTTTGGGCGCTGTACTTACGCAAGGATATTTTAGCCTTGGAGGGAGTGCAGAGGAGGTTTACTAGGCTGATGCCGGAGTTGAGGGGGTTGAGCTATGAGGAGAGGCTGAATAGATTAGGCTTGTACTCATTAGAGTTTAGAAGAATGAGGGGAGATCTCATTGAGACGTATAAGATGATGAATGGGATGGATAGGATAGAGGTGGAGAGACTCCTCCCGCTCAGAAAGGATAGTAGGACTAGGGGGCATAGCCTCAAGATAAAGGGGGGGCGGTTTAGAACAGAGTTGAGGAGGAACTTCTTCACTCAAAGAGTGGTGAATCTCTGGAATTCTCTGCCCGTTGAAGTGGTGGAGGCTGCCTCGCTAAATATTTTTAAGACGCGGGTTGATGGGTTTTTGATGAGAGAGGGGATTAAGGGTTATGGGGAGAGGGCGGGAATGTGGAACTGAGTCACGACAGATCAGCCATGATCTTATTGAATGGCGGGGCAGGCTCGAAGGGCTAGATGGCCTACTCCTGCTCCTATTTCTTATGTTCTTAACTTTTTTTTGGAACAAATTTGCATCACTTAATTAGTGGATTTTGTTGAAATTAAAATGAAAGAACTTTGTAACCCATGTTATTTTATCTAATGAGCTGTTACATATGTAGATAGTTTTGATGGTTCTGATGTAATCATTAATTTCCTTATTTAAATTAGACAACATTCTAAATAATTGCATAGTCGCCATGAAAATGCTCTGCAAATTTTTAAAAATTTATTATTGTCACAAGTAGGCTTACGTTAACACTGCAATGAACTTACTGTGAAAATCCCTTAGTTGCCTTAGGCACCTGCTCAGGTACACTGAGGGAGAATTTAGCATGGCCAGTGCACCTAACTAACATGTCTTTCCGACTGTGAGAGGAAACTGGAGTACATAAGAACATAAGAAATAGGAGCAGGAGTAGGCCATCCAGCCCCTCGAGCCTGCCCCGCCACTCAACAAGATCACGGCCGATCCGCCGCTGCACAGTTCCACTTTCCCGCCCTCTCCCCACAAACCCCAATCCCCTCTCCCACCAAAAACCCATCAACCCATGTCTTAAAAAGATCCAGCGAGGTAGCCTCCACCACCTCAACGGGCAGAGAACTCCAGAGACCCACCACCCCCCAAGTGAAGAAGCTCCTCCCCAACTCCGCTCCAAACCGCCCCCCTTTTATCTTGAGGATAAAGGAAACCTCTGCAGATTCTGCACTGATAGTGACCCAAGCCAGGAATCTAACCCAGGTCCCTGGCGCTGTGCAACTGTACCGTTCCCTATACTTTTCTGTATCTAATTTGACGGTGTTTGATTTTTAAAATAAATTCAAATGAAATTGGTCTGACCACAGGCCTGACTTTTAACCCATTCGCATACACAGTTAAAATTTGGGCCTTGATTTAAGCAGTTACTGTGGCCTTAAAGAAAGGGAGCAGCAGTAATCGAACAGCATACATCAATGGAAGACATTTCTGGCCTTGCCTATTTTCTAAGCAGGAACTGTGTACCTACGTAGCGTCTGGGCACTGTATTTGCCTTCAGTGTTTCTCAAGTAGAGAGGGAAATCTCGAGAGTTCTTGCTTTTTTTTTGTCCAGTGACGCTTTCTGGAAAGTACATGTGGGAGGGCAGACAGATGGGAACACCGCCACCTCCATGTTCCTCTCCAGGCCACATACCATCCTGAATTGGAAATACATCACTGTTTCTTCACTGTTATTGGGTCAAAATACTGAAATTCTCTGTCTAGTGGTACTTCACTACACAGACTACCAATGGTTCAAGAAGGAAGCTCACCACCACCTTCTTGAGGGCAGTTAGGTTTCGGCAGCAAACTTTGGCTGTATTACCAATGGTCGTATCTATGATTGAATATTTTTGAAGAAAAGGTCTAGAGAGAAAAAATGATAGCAGCTGTGACGGTCCCCCTCTCCCCACAATAATCTCCCAAAGTAACATATGAAAAATGGGCACTTTGTTGAGAAAGTAAGACTTTTAGTTGTGGAACCACAGCATTCTAAAAAAACTCTACTGACAATTTATAATGTTTTTGGGTTTCCATTCTGATGATTGATCTGGGATTTGTTACATTTGATGTGTACAAATGCATTGTGCTTTCCTGTATAATAATTAATAGTTTTGGGGATTGGGCACCCTGTGGCCCACAGAGGCCCCCCTCAGCTGCAAAGGCTGCCCCACATTAAGTGCCCCTATTTATTTCCACAACAATGGCCCCCAATCCCTCACTAGGGCCTCCTAATAGATCACAGTGACCCTGCCCCATCTACTTATCAGCTGGGGCCTCATTCATGGCATCTACTCTAGGTCCAGCTGTAAGCCCACCAGTGACCGCCACAACATCCAGCTGGCCAATTTATTTCAAAGGCCTGGCACTGCGATGGCAGTCAATTAGTTACCTGTTGTTGCTGCTGCTAGAAATGGCCACATTGGAGTTTGCATGGCTTTCCAGTTGGTTGACGTGGCCATCATCATGGCCATTCCATTTTTTTTTATTTATTAGTGTCACAAGTAGGCTTACATTAACACTGTAATGAAGTTATTGTGAAAATCCCCTAGTCGCCACACTCCGGCACTTATTCGGGAATGCTGAGGGAGAATTTAGCGTGGCCAGTGCACCTAACCAGCACATCTTTCGGACTATGGGAGGAAACCGGAGCACCCGGAGGAAAGCCATGCAGCTGAGGGGAGAACGTGCAGACTTTGCATAGAATAACTGCTGATACTCCCATGCTGAGAATTGAACCCGGGTACCTGGCACTGTGAGGCAGCAGTGCTAACCACTGTTCCATCGTGCTGCCCATTTAGCCTGATATGTGTGCTAGATGTGAATTAGAAGATCGTTTTACAAGCATTTAGGTGTCAGTTATGCACTGTGGCTAGCATTCTTGCCTCTGAGTCAGAAAGTTGAGGATTCAAGCCTTTTTCTGGAGACTTGAGCATATAATCCAGGCTTTCACTTTCTGCGCATAGCTGAGGGAGTGCTGCACTGTCAGAAATGCCGTCTTTTGGCAGAAGAGCTCAAAAGACCTCAATACTATTTTGAGGAGAGGAGCTGTCCTGCCTAATATATGCCCCTCAATCAGTGCCACCAAAAACAGATTATCTGGTTGTTTATCACTTACCCTTTTTGGTTTTTATGAAAGCTTTGACCAAACTGATTGCCGTAGTTCCCTACATTACAACAATGACCACACTTCAAAAGCATAAACTGTGAAGCAGTTTGAGACATCCTGAGGTTATGTATATATAAACGCAAATTTGTTATTTCTATTATCCTCTAGTACATTTGGTCCTTTTTTCTAATCTGCTATACTGCCAGATGAGAAGTAGAAGATATTTTAAAAGCTCAGTCATTTTCAGAAATGAAATTGTAATGTTATTGTGCCATTCAGCCAGATTACTTATTTTTAAGAAAAACATTTTATCTGAGAAGGAATGAGAGTTTAAATTGACTGGCTTCAGGCCAGCCGGATGATTAATGTTACTGCTTTTATCATATTCCTCAGTGAGTGCAGGGCAGGATAATTTTCCAATGTTCTTGATGCTATAATCTCAGTTGCAATATGTTGGGAAAGTATGTCCTAGGCAGAGGATACACCTGTGCAGTTTTTGGGTTATAGGAAACGAAATAACAGTATGCAATAAAGAAACGTTACCCACACACGCATTTTGGCAAATGGGAAGTTGCTTTTGATGACCCTGTCATTAAATAAATGGAATTTTGATGTTGAAAGAAGTCATGCAAAGTATAAAAATTAAGGGAAAAATGTTATAAATGTGGCTGTGTTATATATATATAAATAAAAAAGTGGTTGCATGATTGTTTAAGAGCAGATCACATGACTTGATCATGCTGTCATTGGGTTTTTCACAGGCTTAGTTTCAGTTTCTGCTCTGTACAGACAATAGTTCCCCTTGTGTTATTTTGAATCTACATGTGCAAACCACGCCCTTTTCTTTTTGTTTAAAACCCACAACCCTAATGTAGTTGGGACATTAGGTTCAGGGTAGATGAAGTTTACTCTGCTTCATGTCCGGGATAACACTGTTGCTGTAATAGGTTTTACTACAACTTGTGTTGCCTGAGATGAGTGCTTATCTGTGAAGGAAATGCTGGCCCAAGGCAAAGAGATGTGAATAGCGATTTAAGAAAAAACCATCAATCCTTTAAAGAGAAAGAAAGGCGAGAATGCAGAATGTGGTGTTACAGCTGTAGCTAGGGTGTAGAGAAAGATCAATATAATATATAAGGTAGGTCCATGCAAAAGTCTGATGGCGACAGGGAAGAAGCTGTTCTTGAATCGGTTGGTACGCAGTCTCAGACTTCTGTATCTTTTTCTCAAAGGAAGTAGGTGGAAAAGAGTATGTCCAGAGTGCATGGGGTCCTTGATTTATGTTGGCTGCTTAACAAGGCAGTGAGAAATCTAGACAGAGTAAATGGGTGGGAGGCTGGTTTGCGTGATGGACTGGGCTATGTTCATGACCCTTTTGTGGTTTCATGTGGTCTTGGACAGAGCAGGAACCTTACAAAGCTGTGATACAACCAGAAAGAATGCTTTCTACGGTGCATATGTAAAGTTGGTTAGAGTCGTAATGGACATGCCAAGTTGGGGAGAATGCCAAAGGGAGAATGTTTGATTATTTGATTTGAGGACCCATCTGATTGCTTAATAGAAATAATGAATCCAGGGTGAGATTGCCTGGGATTTCCGGGACCTGCTCAACATGGATGCAAATCTCTTTATGGCTGCTAACTCTCACAAGAGGGCCATAACCAGGATTTGCGCTGGAGATCCCAAAATGAGATCTTCCTCACCCTCATACTGGGCGTAAACCTGGATACCATCAATTTGAATATATTTAAATGAATGGCATATCGAATTTCTTATGGGGTTGGCAGAATGCCACGCTGGTAGGAATCACTACTGTCTGGCAGCAGTCAAGATGACCACACCAGGACCACGAAGGCTAGTGTAGAATTTTGCATGGATCTACCTTGTATAATGTTATCATATTACATTATATTTTTTGGGGCGGCACGGTAGCACAGTGGTTAACACTGCTGCTTCACAGCTCCAGGGACCCAGGTTTGATTCCCAGCTCGGATCACTGTCTGTGTGGAGTTTGCACATTCTCCTTGTGTCTGCATGGGTTTCCTCCGGGTGCTCTGGTTTCCTCCCACAGTCCAAAGATGTGTGGGTTAGGTTGATTGGCGATGCTAAAATTGCCCCTTAATGTCCTGAGATGCTTAGGTTACAGGGATTAGCGGGTACAATATGTAGTGGTATGGGGGTAGGGCCTGGGTGGGATTGTGGTCGGTGCAGACTCGATGGGCTGAAGGGCCTCTTTCTGCACTATAGGGTTTCTATGATGCTATATTGATCTTTCTCTACACCCTAGTTGTGGCTGTAACACTACATTCTGCACTCTTGCTTTTCTTTCTCTTTGAACGGTATGCTTTGTCTGTATAGTGTACAAGAGACAATACTTTTCACTGTATCCCAATACATGTGCGCTGGCATTGCCAGGATGGCACTGTCAAAAGGCAGGGCCAAAGGAAACAGCTGACAGTGGGGGGAGGGGGGATTACCAGTGATAGAAGGGGTAATCCCGATATCTGTTGGAGGGGTGGGATGCCCTAATTTAAAAAAGACAAAGGTGCCCCAGTCTCTGGAGCTGACTGTGCTGTGTTCTATTGGGTCCCATCCTAAGAATGACAGTTCATACTTGTCATCTGTCGTGAGATCTGGAGAGAAAACCTGCCTGCTTCTCTGGGAAGAAATGATGGTTTTCAGTGAAAATCTTTTTGGGAAAACTCCATCCAATGAGTCTTTTTCACAATGCTGTACTTTTCATTTCATTTTCAGTTGAACACGAATTAAGAACTTTTAAATAGTTTAAAGTTGTTCAACATATGATTTGGAGTAAAGCTTATCCTCCAAGTCCAGACTCACATTGAAGAAATGGGTGCAGGTGTTCAATGTGTACAGATGTTTTATTGCAGCAGACTTTGTTCATGGTTTTTTTTCTCTTTTTATGCAGTCATTACAGCCCTTTGATCCATCGCGCCTCTTTGGCTGGCAGTCTGTCAATTTACTCTCTACTGGTGGTAAGTTCCTTTCATATTAAATTAGTGTAACCAGAATAATGGAAGCAGGTAGGAGGGATCCAAGTATGGAAGCTTGGCAAACTTTCAAGGGCTGTTAAGGTACTTTTTTATATTAATTTCTCAGGCTCATTCTGAATTGCTGAGCTCATTAATTTCTGTTTCTCAATTTGTCCTGTACAAATAAATGTTCCTTGACGTGCGCAGGTAATAGGTAGAATTTTTTTACACCTGTTTTGCAGCAGGAAAATGTCGTAAAATCTAGCATCATGCAACTTGTGGGAATGGGTTTCTCGCCCATTCTGATTTTCCCCAAAAAATTGTTGTGATTGGGTGCCTGGGCGAAACATCAATTTGCTTTTCTCTTTGCATTCATCAGTGTCGTTGAGTTTCACTCCCAGTTGTCCCAGCTCACCTGCGTTAATGACCTCTTTCACTGCAGCCAGCATGGCCAGGAAAACGCCTCTATAAAAGTCAGATTCAGGCGTTTGATCAGTGAGGGGGAGCTAGGAGTGAAGTCTTCGTGTGCAAACTGCTCCGTGCTTGACAGCCATGTTGTGTTTTGGGTCGGATGGGAGGGAGGGGGCTGGAGTGCATGCGGGGGATTTATTTGATTTATTATTGTCACATTTATTAACATACAGTTTAAGAGTATTGTTTCTTGTGTGCTGTACAGACAAAGCATACCGTTCATAGAGAAGGAAACAGAGTGCAGAATGTCGTGTTACAGTCATAGTTAGGGTGTAGAGAAAGATCAACTGAATGTGAGGCAGGTCCATTCAAAAGTCTGATGGCAGCAGAGAAGAAGCTGTTCTTGAGTTGGTTGATACGTGACCTCAGACTTGTATCTTCTTCCCGAAGGAAGAAGGTGGAAGAGAGAATGCCCAGCATGCATGTGGTCCTTAATTATGCTGGCTGCTTTGCTGAGGCATTGGGAAGTGTGGACAGAGGCTGGTTTGTGTGATGGATTGGGCTACGTTCACGATCTTTTGTAGTTCCTTGCAGTCTTGGGCAGAGCAGGAGCCACACCAAGCTGTGATACCATCAGAAAGAATGCTTTCTATGATGCATCTGTAAAAGTTGGTGAGAGTCATAGCTGACGTGCCAAATTTCCTTAATCTTCTGAGAAAATAGAGGGGATGGAGGGCTCTTATTTCTCACAGGGCCCAAGCAGGAACCTGGCTCAGAATGCTGACCTTGGGTCTTAGCGCTGATTCTGGGTCCTAGTGTAGGCAGCAGCAAACACTGTTGCAGGTGAGGGTTGGGCTGGAAACTCTGAAGTGGCGGTGCTGCAGCATCAGGACTTGTCAAGCAGCACTGTCTGTGCCCACTACAGCATGGATTCTGGGTGTGTGTTTGTGATTGCCCTTCAAGCAACTGTCAGACATCGCATGCTGCTGACAGCTCCAGCTCAGAGGAGAAGTGTAACACCTGTGCCATTTGTTGCAGGACCTGGCAACTCAGGGCATGGAGTGGCACACACCGCCACTGGCTATGAAAGTGATGGCTGCCTCAAACATTTACACCACTGAGTCCTTTCAGACTGCGAGTGGAGATCTTTATGGCATTTCCCCGTCCAGAAGTGTGTCAGGGAGGTCATGGGTGCCCAGGCTGGCCAGTATATTAAATTTGACTTGGACTAGGCCCACAGGAAGCAGGATTCGTGGGCCGAAGGGCCTGTTCTGCGCTGTTATGTTCTATGTTCTATTACAGAGATTCCAAATGTGCAAGGGGCTATAGACTGCACCTACGTCACCGTCAAGGCCCCAGTGAAGAGTCCAGGAAGATTCATGAACAGAAGTTCATTGGTTCTTTTAGGATTGGAATGGAGGGATATGATTCCTGGAAGAGTAGGAGGTTTTAGTTTAGTCAGGCAGCATGGTTGGTGCAGGCTTGGAGGGCCGAGGGGCCTGTTCCTGCGCTGTAATTTTCTTTGTTCTTTGAAAGTGCTTCTGTTCAATAAATGTGCAATTGCTGTGTGGCCAACAGCTGAATATCATTCCTGTCTGTGCCAGACACCCTGGCAGCATGCGTGACAGCTTCCTTTTGAAGAGTTCTGATGTCCCAGAGGTCTTTGAGGAGGAGCCCAGGATGCAGAGATGGCTAGTGGGGGACATGGGGTACACGCTTAGGACGTGGATGATGATGCCTGTGCGGAGGCCTGAGACCTGATACAATGAGGTGCAAATCCCTAGCCTGACGAGTATAGATTTGCGACTAACTTGAGCATAACTCACCATCACACAAACAACGTTTATCAACTGAGACATTGGGTGGAATTTTCCAACATCTTTACGTCTGTTTTGCGGTGGGAAAATGTCGTAAAATTACGCATAAAGTGGCTAGTGCGAATGGCGCCCACTTCCCTGCCTGTCATGATTTTATGACACCTGGATTTCCGACGCAGTCAGCCTGCTGTTGGAAATGGTCGCGAGGCTGATTAATTTACTTAAATGTTGATTTTCATGTGTAGTGAAGCTTTAAAGAATGTCTTAAAGGAATGAAACAAGTTAGAGGGGTGCAGGGAAGGTATGCTAGATCTTGGGACCTGGGCAACTGAAAAGACAGCCACCAATGGTGGAGCAATGAAAATTGGGGGTGCGTAAGAGGCCAGAGGAGTGCCGATAATCTTGGAGGGTCATGCCCTGAAAGAGATTGGGTTTGGGAGGAAGGATCCATGGAGAGACTTGAAAACAAAGATGGAAATGAAAGAGAATCAAGGATGGATCATTAAAGAAGTAGTTGTGGGTGTAAAAGAAATAGGGCAAAAAGACATTCTAATGACTTTTTCAACGTTAATGCTTCTAAGAAAACAGAATGCAATGAGAATATTTTTCCTATTTTCTGTTCCAGAATTGTCTGCAGCTGTGCAAAAACCAATCCTGCCTGTGCATTTAGAAACTGGTTTCAGGCTCTGATCATTCCTGCCCTCTCGCTTAGCAAAACTTTCATAAATCCTGGTGCAGCTATCTAATGAACAACAGATTTGAACTCTAGCTGAGTAGGACTGAGTAGAATACAAATTAGTTGTGGGTAGTACAATTTTTATTTTTTTTCGGGGAGGAGAAAAAGGAAAATGAGTGCTTGCCCTAACTTAATGAGAAGAATATATCTGAAACACAATATAAATTTGTTCCTTTGACTTGAATCTTAAAAATGAAAATAGAACAAATAATAGAATAAATCTTATTGTTGCTTTATCAGTTCAAAAAGCTGACAATCTCTCAAGCTTTGCAATTAACCAACCAGGGCTTGTGAAAATCTGACAATGTAACAAATTGGAGGAGGAATAGGTCATTTGGCCCCTCGAGCTTACTCACCCCTTGGGTAAAATTGTGAATGATCTCTGACATCAACTGCATTTCCCCATAACCCTTAATATTCTCAGTGCCTGGAAATCATACTCAATGTCCATAACTGTCTCGGACAGAGAACTTCAGAGATTCACAACCCTCTGAATGAAGAAATTCTTCCGCTCAGTAGTAAATGACCAGCCCCTTAGCCTGAGACTGTGGGAGAGATTTTCCAGTCGCGCTCACCAAGACCAAAAATTCCTGCTGACGTTAAAGGACCGTTGCACTTTTCTTTAAATTAAATTTAAGTTTTCTGTCCCACCTGCTACGATTCCCGTGGTGGGTGGGACGGTAAAATTTCGCCCTATGATCCTCTAGTTGTGGACACTGCAGGTACAAAGTTCGCCTGTTGGCATCTATCCTACCAGGCACTCAAAGAATTTGATAGATTTCAATAAGATCATCTCTCATTCTTTGAAGTGGCAAAGAATACCGGCCCATTCTACTTGGTATCTCCTCATAGAACAGCTCTCTCATTCCTTTGTTGAACCTCCTCAAATGTGACATTAGATTCTTGACTCCATGAAAGAAATGCTGATAACTTCTTGCAAATGTTTCTTTGTTGAATTTTGTAAGGTTTTTCATTTAATATGGCAACCCTAGCTGAAATACATAGCCAAACATTTTTGGAGCTTATAGCAATTTCATGAGTTAAAATTTATTTATTCATCACAAGTAAGGCTTACATTAACATTGCAATTAAGTTACTGTGAAATTCCCCTAGTCACCACAGTCTGACGGCTGTTTGGGTCAATGCACCCAACCAGCATGTTTTTCAGAATGTGGGAGGAAAACCGGAGCACCCAGAGGAAACCCACACAGGCACGGGGAGAACTTGCAGACTCCACACAGGCAGTGACCCAAGCCGGGAATTGAACCCGGATTCCTAGTGAAGCAGCAGTGCTAACCACTGTGCTACCATGCCGCCCATAAGGCTATGGAAGAAAGGCTATTTGGAGCTGGTCTTTCCTTTTTCTACTAGTAATATTGTCTTCTGCTAGCTATCCATTAGAAGAAATTGGAAAAATGCACACGTTTTTAACACACATCTTGCATTCTGCCCGCAGACTTATCGAATGACTTGCCTCATTTTTCTTGCCCTGACTTGGTGAATAAATATGCCATAACTGAGCGACTAGATTTTTCCTACTATTTGCGACATGGGCGGCCGTCGTACGCGTTTGCAACTTTTCTGGTGCAGCAACTGGCAAAGAGCAGCTCCCCCAAACAGTTGTAAGTATGGTGGACAAGTGATTTATCAAAGTAGTACAAAATGCTGCTACTTTTTCAAATTAAAAATAAACTTAGGACTACCTATAAAGTGCTTTTGGACATCTGAGGTCTTGAAAGAAATGCAAGTCTTTTTTCTCTTTTTCTAAATGCATCACCCGAAAGGGTGGTGGAAGAAGACTCGATAATAATTTACAAAAGGCAATTTGATATATAGTCAAAAGAAGAAACATTTTGCTGGACTATTGGGAAGAGAGCGGGCTGAAACCAAAAGAGAAAATGCTGAAAAACCTCAGCAGGTCTGGCAGCATTGGAAGAAGAGAGAAGAACTGAAGTTTTGAGTCCAGATGACCCTTTGTCAAAGCTATAAGGCATAGAAAGTGGGAGATATTTACACTACAGGGTGAGGGAATGAAAGATGAAAGGAGTGAAGATGGATGTGGGGTGGGGAGGAGAGACATAAGGAAATCCTGTCAGAGAGAAGAGCAGTACTTTTTCAGGGTAGGTATTCCTGGAAGAGAAGTGGCAGTGAATTAAAGCAAATTACTGTGGATGCTGGAATCTGAAACTTCTTCAGGGTAGGCCGACTTTTGAAGTACTGCTCTTTTGTCCACTAGGATTTCCTTATATCATGTCCTCCACCGCCGCACCCCCCCCGCCCAACTCCACATCATCCACCTTCACTGCTTCCATCTTTCATTCCCTCACCCTGCAGTATAAATATCTCCCACTTTCTGTTTGTTTGCTTTGACATTGGGTCATCTGGACTTGAAATGTCAGCTCTTTTCTCTCCTTACAGATGCTGCCAGACCTGCTGAGATTTTCCAGTATTTTCTCTTTAAGCTTTGGATTCCAGCATCTGCAGTAATTTGCTTTTATTAAGAAAGTGGGCTGATTTGGATAGGTCTTTCAATGTACTGATGCAGATGGTGAGCTGAATGGCTTTATGTCCTGTATGCTGTTACTTAGGCTGGAATTTTACCGGCACACCTGTCCCGATTCCAGGGGCGGGTGAGGCTCGGAGAACAGCATTCTCTCTTGGCACTTGGGCAGGCATGCCAGTAAAGTTCCACCCTAAGTGTCTCACTGCAACAAATTATTTGATCATTGTCATGTTGCTGTTTATGGGAGCTTTCCTACCTTTCATGTCCAAATTACTTAATGGTTGGTAAAGCCCTTTGGGACATCATGAGGCTTTGAAAGGTTGCGGGGTGGGTGGGGGAGGTAGGGGGAAACGACACAAAGCTGTCAACAAGTAATATTGCTGTGTGCATCAATCCAATTTCAATTTGTGCTTTTTTTTTCTCAAGCTTGTAAAGCGAATGTCCCTCTTAACTCATGAAACTCATCCCAACTCTTTCTGCTTATCAGAGGACAATAGGCAGGAATGTGGGTTGAAGCAGACTTGAGGGGCTGAGTTGCCTATTCCTGCTGCTAGTTCATATGCTCTTTAGGACTAATCCTCTTGGTATATGTTTAAATCAATTTTTATATAATTGAGAGAGCAATTTAGGATTTAAGAAAAAAAATGTTGCTCGCTTAGTGATCTGCACTGTGCAAAATAACTTTCCAGCAAATTGGATGTTTTTGATGTGAAATTAGTTTTTTTCAATCCATTAATGAGACTCCATTTTAATGCAGTGATAAAGTAATGTTTCCACCGTTGAAGAGTTTTTTGAATTGGGTTTTTGTTTTGTACTTCAAGCTAGGTAGCATATCTATCGAATATTCTGTCTGCATACCATTTCTCTTGATTGAAAATCTCAGTTGTTCCCCTATTTTTTGTTATAGGATACAGCAAGCAAGCATTGAGGCCTACACCCTAGGGTTAGCCCACTTCACTGTACCCTCTGTTGCGGCAGCATGTGTTGCCTTTATGGAATTGCTTGGTGTTTCCAGCTTTAAACTCAGAGTTGATCTTAAAGTTGCTGATGCAATTTTGAAACATTGGTGCACAAATGCAGAAGAGACTCAACACAGTTTGTTGCAAAACACCTTGGGTAATTATGTTTTTTTCCTTTGTGATTCACCTCAAATCATGTGTCACCACTGAAGGCAAGTATCGTGTATTTGTGATCACATTTGAAGGTGGTATATAACAAAAGTGTTGTCCATTCCTGTTCTTTTTGTGACTTGTATAAGTGAAATTTTGAGAGTTAGTAATAAAGGCTAACATTTAGATCTTAGAGCAGAATAACTCTTTACCTTGCATTGAATTTAGGCTATCCTATTGATTAATGTGTCCTTAAAGCATTTGTCTTTCAACTGGAAGTGGCGCACCGTATTCTTTCATGGACTGCTTGGATTAAATAAGTGCTTGTGGTCCTGCCATGCCAAAGTTTAAACTAGTTTGTCTTTCATTCATTCATTCATGGGACATAGGCATTGCTGGCTAGCCAGCACTCTTATTGCCCATCCCTAGCTGCCCCTTGAAAAGGTGGGGGTGAGCTGCCTTCTTGAATCGCTGCAGTCCATGTTCTGTGGGTTTATCTACAATGCCGTTAGGGAGGGAATTCCAGGATTTTGACCCAGCAACTGCGAAGGAACGGCAATATATTTCCAAGTCAGGATAATGAATAGATAGGAGGAGAACTTGCCGGTGGTGGTGTTTCCGTTTATCTGCTGCCCTTGTTCTTCTAGACGGAAGTGGTTATAGGTTTGGAAGGTTGTTACTTAAGATGCTGTAGAACGTCTTAGATGAATGTGTATGGTCTGGACAACGTTTGTGCATTAACTTTTAGATTTAAGCTTTGAGTAAAAAGAAAGAAGATAATGGGTAGCAGTTACTTATCATTTCTCATATTTTATGGATCACAACCTTTCTCTTTATCAGTGGAACGCATCTCGATTTCAGCTTGCATTTAAGGCAGGCAGACTAGCACATGATGCAGTGGTGACATGTTGCTTTGTGTTGTCTGATTTCGAGACGAAATTAGATATAACTCTTGGGGCTAAAGGGATCAAGGGTTATGGGGGAACGAGGGGATCAGGATATTGAATTTGATGAACCATGATCAAAATGAACGGCAGAGTAGGCTTGAAGGGTTGAATGACCTACTCCTGCTTCTACTTTCTATGTTAAATGGTTCACCATAAGGGAAATGTCTGATCAATGCTGTACGATCAAATGTCACATGGGGACAAGTACTTCTACAAGGGGAGGAGGAGAGTGTTGGAGAGTAATTAGACCCAGCTATTTCTGTGTGCTCCTTAAGCATTGTTTCCTACGTTGTTCTGAAGGTTGTACGAAAGCAAATCATCTGTTGTCATGAACTGAGCTGGCGTGAGGGAAGGCACTAGAGACCTTTGAACATCCAAGCATGCACCAGGTTGTTAAAAAGAATTGGGATGTTGAGGTACTGGAGTTGATTTTGGACAGGCAGTGGAACTGTAATGCCCACCTGGCAATCTCAGCAAGAGGCCCAAACCATTCTGACGACTGAATCTGCCCTGCGAAAAGTCACTGAAATGTGAATAGTGAATTTGCTCGTGTGGTTA
The DNA here is from genome assembly GCF_965287045.1 of Carcharhinus amblyrhynchos. Classification (NCBI taxonomy): domain Eukaryota; kingdom Metazoa; phylum Chordata; class Chondrichthyes; order Carcharhiniformes; family Carcharhinidae; genus Carcharhinus; species Carcharhinus amblyrhynchos. The sequence continues at coordinate 14,035,190 of NC_137351.1, forward strand.
TTCCTCCAATTGTGAGCAGGGGCTGGAAATCTAGGAGTTCTGTTACAGTGCAAAGCTGAAGGTTCCTACTCAAAAGATGTGGAGGAGGGAGCTTTATGTGGCATCAGGAGGAGCATTTAGTGTGATGCATGTTTTGCTGTGATTTTTCAACCACCTACATCACTCGTTAAGATTGTGCTGCTGTACATCTCATAGGAATGTCAAAAGAATCCTACATTTGGTGGAAGACTCTAATTTTCATTTTCTAATTTCATTTGTTCATCGAATGTGGGCATTGTTGGAACTGTCAAAATTTATTGTCCACCCCTAGCTGCCCTTGAGAATGTGGTGATGAGCCACCACTTTGAATCGCTGCAGGCCTCCTGCTATAGACAGAAGAACAGTACAGCACAGGAACAGTCCACTAATTCTGTGCTGACACAGATGTCTCTTTAATTTAATATTTTCTTGTCTATACGTGGTCCATATCTCTCTATTCCCTGCCTATTCATGTATCTGTTCAGATGCCTCTTGAATGTCATTATAGAATCTGCTTCCACCATCTCCTATGGATGAAAGACTTGCCTGTTACATCTCTTTTAAACTATACCCCCCCCCCCCCCCCCCGCCCCTCTTTCAATCTGTGCCCCTGAATAATTAATCCTTCGACCCTGGGAAAAAGATCTTTGACTATCTACTCTGTCATAATCTTGTAAACCTCTATCAGGTCCCCCCCACATCCTCACGCTCCAGTGAAAACAATCCAAGTTTGTTCAATCTTCATGGTCAATATCTTTCAAACCAGTCAACATCCTGGTAAATCTCTTCTGCACCTTTTTCAATGCATTAACATCCTTCTGATAATGTGGCGACCAGAATTGTACACAATACTCCAAATGCAGCCTAACCAAAGTCTTGTACAGCTGCAACATGATTTTTCAATTCCTATGTTCAACGACCCGACCAGTGAAGGCCAGCATGTGATACGCCTTCTTGACCACCTTGCCACCTTCAGGGAATTGTGGATCAGCACACCTGGATCCCTCTGCATGCTAATATTTCTAATGGCTCGACCATTTACTGTATACTTTTCTTTTGCTGTAGACCTTGCCTCACATTTGTCCAGGTTAAATTCCATCTGCCATTTTTTGGCCCAGGTCTCTAGCCAACTTATATCCTGCTGTATCCTCTGACAATCCTCCTCACTATCCACTATTCCCTCAATTTTTGTGTCATCTGCAAATTTACTAATCAGACCACCTACATTTTCCTCCAAATCTATGTGACAGATCTCCACTGCTACTCTGAGGTAAGTCCACAATGATATTAGGGAGGAAGTTCCAAATTTTTGACCTAGCAATAGTGAAGAGATTCTGATACATTTCCACGTCAGGACAATGTGTGACTTGGAGAGCAACATGCAGATGGTGTTCCCAATTACCTGCTGCCCCTTTTCTTCTGAGTGTCGAAGTTTGAACATTCGCAACGTGTGGTTGAAGGGGCCTTGGTCAATCCCCAAGTAGCCTGTCACCTGAATCAGCTGGTGCTGGTGGATTGGGCACAGAAACATTAAACTCTACAATATTGCGCAAAAAGTTAAACTCTACAATATTGAAAGGGTAAACATCCTACAGAAGCTGTGAAAACGAACCCCATTAAATAAAGAACTGCAACAGTAAAATATTGGCAGTGGTTAGAAAAGCAACAGAAAGTATCCTAACAATTTAAGTGTTCATTGGCATTACTTTGTGTCTTATTTCACATTCATCACATTGATGGAAATCACATTAGTCTTTATTAGTAATGTAACACTTAGAGAATAACCCCTTATAATTGTCAGGTGAGAATTTTATTTATTTCTAAAATTCACTGTTAGTTATTGAAACAATTTTGATGTTCATTAGTAAGCAAAAAAAAACACAACTAAAATGCGATTTGCCTCACTGTGTCTTCTCCAGCTGAAAAACTTCAGAACTTAATTGAATTTAATGGATCATCGGCAGAGGAATTGCTAACCCATTTAGAAAATGCCATTTGGGAGAATTTGCAAAGCAGCAATATAAACAGGTAATAAGCCCAATATTTAGTTGGGCTTTTTCTTTTGTTTTGAAATGGTGCGGCTTCACGAGCAATAACATACTGAACATGCTTCACCACAGGGCATCTTTTGAAGCTGGTCAGGAGTGGTCACTGGTGGCCCAATTCTGCCGGCTTCATGATATCAGTCCCAGCATGGCCTACCTCCAAGAATGTGCCCGAGAGGATGAGTGGCTGCAGTTTGTGATGTTCGCTCAGATTCACAACTACCAACCCAATAAGGTAACCAGTTCCTAGAGATCAATCACTATTTGATTTATTATTATCACATGTATTAGTATACAGTGAAAAATATTGTTTCTTGTGCGCCATACAGACAAAGCATACTATTCATAGGAAAGGAAACAAGAGTGCAGAATGTAGCGTTATATTTACGGCTACAGGGTAGAGAAAGATCAACTTAACGCAAGGTAGGTCCGTTCAAAAGTCTGATGGCAGCAGGGAAGAAGCTGTTCTTGTGTTGGTTAGTACGTGACCTCAGATTTTTGCATCTTTTTCCTGACGGAAGAAGGTGGGAGAGAATGTGTCCGGGATGCGTGGGGTCCTTGATTATGCTGGCTGCTTTGCCAAGGCAGTGGGAAGCGTAGACACCATATATTTGACCATTTCATTCTTCATTTCCCTACTCCCCCATGTAAAGCCACTCTATACCATAATGTTAGACTTGAATAATTGTTTCCATGTTCCCTGGACCAGATATCCTGCATCATCTGGTTTAAAAGAAATGGCAGCAAGAAGCCTCGCAACACCAGGTTAAAGTCCAACAAGTTTATTTGATAGTAAACCCACAAGCTTTCAGAATGCTGTTCCTTCATCAGGTTAGTGGGAAGTTCTCCACTGGAAAAATTTCCAGTTTCCACTGGAAGTGGAAACTTTCCACTCTCCTGATGAAGGAACAGTGTTCCGAAAGCTTGTGGGTTTACTATCAAATAAACTTGTTGGACTTTAACCTGGTGTTGTGAGACTTCTTACTGTGTTTACCTCAGTCCAACGCCAACATTTCCACATCTAAAAGAAATGGCTACAGAGGTGACAGGTGCTTTGCTAATAAACTTCCAGAATTCCATAGATTCTGGAACGGTCCATGTGCATTGGAAAATACCCAACGTCACACCTTTTATTCAAGAAAAGAGGGAGACAAAAAGCTGGAAACCATAGGCCAGTTAGCCATATATCAGTATTAGGGAAACTGCTAGAATCCATTTTAAGGAGGTTATAGCAGGATACTTAGACAGTCAACATGAGTTTATGAAAGGGAAAGTGTTTAATTTATTTGAGGTTTTCAAGGGAGTTATAAAGAAGTTGGATAAAGGGGGGACCTGTCGATGTGGTACACTTGGATTTCCAGAAGGCATTTCGTAGAATCGTAGAAGCCTTACAGTGCAGAAGGAGACCAATCAGCCCTTTTGAGCCTGCACTGACAGATGACAATCCAGGCCTAATCCCCGCAACCCCCACATTTGCCCTACCAGTCCTCCTGACACTAAGGAGCAATTTAGTGACCGATCCACCTAACCGGCACATCTTTGGACAGTGGGAGGAAAGCAGAGTTCCCGGAGGAAACCCACGTAGACACGGGGAGAATGTGCAAATTCCACACACAGTGACCCAAGGATGGAATTGAACCTGGGTCCCTGGCACTGTGAGGCAGCAGTGCTAACCACTGTGCCACCATGCTGCCTCTAAATAATTTAATGAGGTAACCACATCAAATGTTACTGCTCAAAGTAAACTGCATGATATAGGGGTAACATTAGCATGGCTAAAGGAATGGGTAACTATCAGGAAGCAGAGAGTTTGGGTTAATTGGTCTATTTGGATTTGGCAAGGTGAGTGCCATTGGAACCAGTGCTGGTGCCTGAACTATTTACAGTCTCTGCCAATGATTTGGATGAAGGGACTGGATGTGTGGTAGCTCAGTTTACCAAAGGTACCTAGATGGGCAGGACAATAAATTGTGAAAATCCCCTAGTAGCCACACTCTACCTGTTCTGGTACATTGAGGAGAATTTAGCATGGCCAATGCACCTAACCAGATAGAGCATAATGCGGGGAAAATGTGAATTTGTCCACTTTGGCAGCATGAATTGAAAAGCAGTACATTATTTAAATGAAGAGAGATTGCAGAATTTTGTAGTACACAGGGAGTTGGGTGTTCTGGTACACAAATCACAACAACTTAGTGTGCAGATACATCAAGTGATTAGGGAGGCAATGAAATGTTGCCCTTTATTGCAAGGGGAAATGACATATAGGGAAGTTTCTCTGTATCTACGCAGGGTGAGGTCACATCTGGAGTACTGTATACAGTTTTAGCTTCATTATTTGAAAAAAGATATTGTATTAGAAGCAGTTCAGAGAGAGAAAGTTCACTCCAAAATTTCTTTGCAAGATCAGCACCTCATTCTAGGAATGAGTGAATGGGTTGGGTCTCTAACCATTGGTGAGAGGTGATCTTGCTGAAACCTACAAGATCCTGAGTGTATTTGATAGACCTACTGGAGGATGTTTCCACGTGTGGGAGAAACTTAAACCAGGGAAATACAAGGTCTACCAATTAAGACAGAGATCAAGAGAATGTTTTCCTCTCAAAGGATTATAGTATGTGGAATTCTCCTCTTCAGAAGGCAGAGGAAACTGGGTCGTTGAATTTATTCAAAGAGAAGTTAGATAGGTTTTTGATAGATGAAGCAGGTGAGGGTGATGGTGGCAGACAACAAGGTGGAGTTGAGGCCACAAGCAAATCAGCCGTGATCTTATTGAATTGAATGGCAGGCTGGCTCTGAAGGGCTGAATGGCCTACTCCTGCTAAAGCCAGTTTAGAGTCAGATACTGAAACATTGAAGGAAGTTGATGTCTTTTCCTTTTTTTTTAAAACCCCTCCTCCCCCTTCCCACTAAACAAAAAAAACTGTCCAGTAGTCTAGTTATCTCAGGTCCTGACTCCTGAATGGAACCTGGAGAGGTGGGATTTTCACTGGGGCCTAGAATTCATTTCCTTTTGTCCCCATCCCTGGTCCAGATAACTTTCAAAGCCAAAACTTTGCCAGGTAGGCCTCTCCTAGAAGGATAAGCAGTGCTTGGAAATTTAACTTGGATTTGCCATGCAGTTGAAGCTTATTAAATTTAATCAAGATCTCATTGATATCTGGGGATTTATTAGCAAGGAATTAGGTGGCAATGATGTTTTTCCAGAATCTTGAAGGAACTGTTAAGAAGTAGCTACATTAATGCACACTCCAGTTGAAATGATTTCTGTAGTATCCATGCAAGTTCCACACACTGCCTTTCTCTGACGGCTGTACACATGCTCCTGTTGATATTAATTTTTTAAAAAATCCATCATAAATAATTACTGTTGCCATTACTATCCATGCTGGAGTGTGTGAAGTCCAATTAAAGTTGACACTGTTAGCAGGATTTTCTTTTCCTATTGACAAAAAGTTGATTAGAAATAGTAATGGACCACATATTTTATGCAGAAATTCTCAATGTGACATTTTCATGTGGTAATGGGGTATAGTTTCATAAAATACTTTTTGATTTTTTAAAATTTTATAATTTTTTTGTCCTGGAATTACAATGCTGCATTATTATTCACAGCCCTATTGCACAGGAATAATCAGTCCTGCTCAATCCGCGCATCTGAAAAATAACCTTTCGTCACTCTTTGCAAGAACGCAAAGGTGTCTGTTTGTTCCTTTATCCATTGGCTGTAACTATATTTAGAAAAAAAACAGTAAATTGCTTTAAACAACTTGAATTGTTAGTGAGCACTCAACTGTCTGCTTTGTTGTGTTTCCAATAGCCACCTAGTCTTTATCTGCTGCTTTTCAATAGGTGGAAGCTCTCCTGAAAGACTTCAGCCCCACTCTTCAGGATCACCTGTCACTAGCTTTTCAGAACTTGCAGTTTGTCTCACAAGAAAACCCAGTAAGCTGTGCTGTGACCAAGGAGGAACCCAGCAAGATGGACGAGTCTCCAGTGGATCTTTTTCAAGTTCTGTATTGGTGCCAGGAAAAGCCAAAGCCTTGGCGTTATCTTTTGAGTGAGGCAGTGCGACGCAGTGCACCCGTGTTGAGTATCCTCGCTGCATGTTTTCAGGTGGGCACCCTCTGATGGCTGAACCCGACAGAAATTGGGGTTCTAATTATAAAAAAGTCTCTAATACCTTCAGTAAGGAATTCAGCAGGAACTTCTTTCCCCAGATTTGATTTGATCCATTATTGTCACATGTATTAACATACAGTGAAAAGTATTGTTTCTTGTGCTCTGTACAGACAAAACATACCGTTCATAGGGAAGGAAACGAGAGTGCAGAATGTAGTGTTGTAGTCGTAGCTAGAGTGTAGAGAAAGATGAACGTAATGCAAATCCACTCAAATGTGGAACTCAATGAGCACTGGTTGAAATGAATAACACAGATGCAGTTAAGAAGAAGCTGGGTAACAGATAAGGGAGAAAAGAATAGAAGGCAATGTTGCCAAGATGAGATGAAGTACAGTGGGAAGGGAACGAAATGGAGCACAAAAGACCAACATAAACTAATTAAGCTGAAAGGCCTGTTTCTAATTGGTAAATATGATGTTACATTTGATAATAGATAAGCATTTGAATAAAATAATCTGGGCAGATCCATTCCAGAAGGTGTATGGTCTTAAAGCAGGGGAAGATTTCTTAGTAGAATGTAGTAAAAGCAAAATACTAAGGATGCTGGAAATCTGAAATAAAAACAGAGAATGCTGGATAAGCTCAGCAGGTCTGGCAGCATCTGTGGCGAGTTCTGTAAAGAAGAGTAATTTCATATTGAATCCACCTCGTGCTGCAGGAAACCAGTGATGAAGGTTTGCTGTTGGTGGGACTGAATGATACCACTGGCAGGAGAAAATGGATTTACTTGAACATTTTCATTAGTGTTGACCTGAACATTATTCACAAATATAAAAAATAGGAGCAAGAGTAAGTCATTCAGTCCTTCGAGCCTGCTTTGCCATTCAGTATGATCATTAGCTGATCCTCCATCACCACCCTCAGAGTCATAGAGATTTACAGCATGGAAACAGGCCCTTCGGCCCAACTTGTCCATGCTGCCCTTTTTTTTTAACAAACCCCTAAGCTAATCCCAATTGTCCGCATTTGGCCCATATCCCTCTATACCCACCGTACCCACGTAACTACCTAAATGCTTTCTTAAAAGACAAAATTGTACCTGCCTCTAGTACTACCTCTGGCAGCTTGTTCCAGCCACTCATCACCCTCTGTGTGGAAAAAAATTGCCCCTCTGGACACTACTTATCTCCCCTCCTCTCACTTTAAACCTACGCCCTCTAGTTTTAGTCTCCCCTACCTTTGGGAAAAGACATTGACTAACTGGGTGATCTATGCCCCTCATTATTTTATAGACGTCTATAACATCACTCCTCAGCCTTCCATGCTCCAGAGGAAAAAGTCCCATTCTATCTTCCCTCTCATTATTCAAACCATCAAGCCCCAGTAGCATCCTAGTGAAGCTTTTCTGCACCCTTTCTAGTTTAATAATATCCTTTCTATAATAGAATGACCAGAACTGTACACAGTATTCCAAGTGTAGCCTTAGCAATGTCTTGTGCAACTTCAACAAGACATCCCAACTCCTGTATTCAGTGTTCTGATCAATGAAACCAAGCATGCTAAATGCCTTCTTCACCACTCTGTCCATCTGTGACTTCACTTTTAAGGAGCTATGAATATGTACCCCTAGATCTCTCACCAAGGCCCTACCATTAACTGAGTAAGTCCTGCCCTGGTTCAGTCTACCAAAATGCATCACCTCGCATTTATCTAAATTAAACTCCCAGCTCATTTGTCAGCCCATTGGCCCAATTGATCGCGATCCTGTTGCAATCAGAGATAACTTTCTTCACTATCATCTATTACGCCACCAATGTTGGTGTCAGCTGCAAACTTACTAATGATGCCTCGTATATTCTCACCCGAATCATTAATATAAATGACAAGCAACAGTGGACCCAGCACTGATCCCTGAGGCACACTGCTGGTCACAGATCTCCAGTTTGGAAAAACAACCGTCTATGACCACTCTCTGGCTTCAGTCAAGAAGTCAATTTCGTATCCATTTAGATACCTCACGCTGAATCTCGTGAGATTTAATCTTGCGCAACAACCTACCATGCGGTGAGTAAAGACTTCTCTCCTCTTCTCAGTCCTAAATGGCCCATCCTGAATCCTGAGACTGTGACATCTTGTTCTACTTGTGTTACTGAATCCTCTTACCTAGAATCTTTTTTTACTTACAGATTGTAAAAATTCTTCCAAATGCCCTGGCTTTTCATTCTTTTTTTTTAAAAAAATGTAATCATTCACATGAATGAGTCACTGGCAAGGCCAACATTTATTGCCTGTCCCTATTTCCTATTGAGAAGGTGGTGATGAATTGCCTCTTGAACTTGCAGCCCATGTGACGTATGTACACTCTTTTTGTAGTTAGGGAGCAAGTTCCAGGGGTTTTGACCCAATGAAGGAACAGCAATGTAGTTCCAAGTCTGGGATAGTGTGTGGCTTGGAGGGGAGCTTGCAGGTGGTTATATTCCAATGCATCAGCTGCCCTTGTCCTTCTAGGGGTTAAGAGTTGCGGTTCTGGAAGGTGCCGTCTAAGGAACCTTTAGTGAGTTGCTGCAGTGGATGTACACACTGCTGCCTCTGAGTTAGTGGTGGAGGATGGTGTGCCAGTCAAACAGGCTGCTTTTTTCCTGGATGTGTTGAGCTTCTTCAGTATTCGAACTGCACTCATCCAGCCAAGCAGAGAGTGTTCCATCACGCTCCTGATTTGTGCCTTGTAAATTTTCAGAGTCAGAAGGTGAGTTACTCACTGCAGAATTCCTGGCCTCTGGTATTTTCAAAATTAAACATTCAAGCAAGCAAATCTAATACCAATTTACAACATCCAACAAACTACATCCTGCTGATTAGAGGAATGTTTTAAAATGACGTCATCAAAAATTGCTGATTTGTATCAATCTTCCCTTCAATCATTGCGATGTTCTTTGCTATGAACCTCAGACCTACATTTTGGACTTTCAATTTGTAAAACAAAACACCAGGTTTTGAATTACGCACCCACGTTCCATACATTTTTTGAAAAAATTACTCCATTTCAGTCACATTTTAGGAATTCTATGTGATTGCAGTTTTATTATTCTGATAAACAAACCCAGATATTATTGCTTCAGTTGTACAGAGGAATTGATTGACAGCATTTTTAGCTGTGTTTTTGTGTGTGTGAAATGCAAAAACAATTATACAATCAGCAAGTGAGATTTCAGAGAAAAACATGCTTTACAAAACAAAGTTCACAAGTATAATTTTTTGAATAAGTTACCAGAAAACAGATTACTGAATTCATAGTACCAATTGCAGGATTACCACCAGCACACAGGGGTTAATGGCCTCTTTCTGTGTTTTTTTTAAATGATCCCAGTTAAGGAGTTTTGGAAATATCTTTTTCCTTGAGTTATAGAGTCATAGAGTCATACAGTGCAGAAAAGGCCCTTTGGCCCATTGAGAAACCTACTTGCCAACTGCTAAGTGACAACTGGCCCATCAAGCCTGCACCAGGAATAATTACCACCAAAGGTGTGAAAATTCCATCTTCCAGCACTTGTGCCATATTCTTGAATGTTATAATATTTCAAATGCTCATCCAAATACTTTTTAATGGTAGTAAGATTTCCAGTCTCCGTTAGCTCCCAGAGTCTCATCACCTGTTGAGTGAATTTTTTTCTCAAAACCCCCATTTGCGCCTCACCCTAAAAATATGCCCCTTGTGATTGACCCCTCAACCAAGGGGAACAGCTGCTTCCTATTTAACCTGTCTAAATCCCTCAAAGTCTTATACACCTCAACCGTATCCCCTTTCTGCTTCCTCTGTTCTAAAAGAAACAATCCAAGGCTATCCAGTCTTGAAAGTTATTTTGAAAGCCTATGAATTGAGGGTTAGATAAGCAGGGGCAGCGTAATTTAGTTAGTGGTCACTGTAAACAACAAGGGCCTTCGCCATTGTGATACGAGCCAGCAAGGGTCCCACATTGCTTCTTTTCAGGAAGGCTAGTTGCATTAAGCATACATGAGGCATTGACTGGCCAGTGGTGGGCTTCCCTGAGATTAAGGACCCTGGAGGCAGTCTACTCCCGATTGCTGCTAAAAACTCCTATTCGGTCAAAGGCACTTCATTGCTGAGCAGCATAACTTGGGATGTGGTGACCGCTGCCACATAAGGTACACAACAGAGGCCTTGGCTCACCAGTGCACCCAGGTGAATGATGGCAGGAAGAGGATTGCAGGGGAAGGATCGGCAGCCAATTGGGTGGCTGTCTGTGGCCTCTCTCCTTCCTGACTTGGACAGGTTGCAGAGCTGGGCCGAGGGGTGGCGGATGGAGTTTAATGCGGAGAAGTGTGAGGTAATTCACTTTGGTAGGAATAACAGATGTGTTGAGTATAGGGCTAACGGGAGGACTTTGAATAGTGTGGATGAACAGAGGGATCTAGGTGTATGTGTACATAGATCCCTGAAAGTTGGGAATCAAGTAGATAGGGTAGTTAAGAAGGCATACGGTGTCTTGGCGTTTATTGGTAGGGGGATTGAATTTAGGAGTCGCAGCGTCATGTTGCAACTGTACACAACTCTGGTGCGGCCGCACTTGGAGTACTGTGTGCAGTTCTGGTCCCCACATTACAGGAAGGATGTGGAGGCTTTGGAGAGAGTGCAGAGGAGGTTTACCAGGATGTTGCCTGGTATGGAGGGGAGGTCCTATGGGGAGAGACTGAGGGATTTGGGGTTGTTTTCGCTGGAAAGAAGGCGGCTAAGAGGGGATCTTATTGAAACATATAAGATGATTAGAGGTTTAGATAGGGTGGACAGTGATGGCCTTTTTCCTCGGATGGAGAAAGCTAGCATGAGGGGGCATGGCTTTAAATTAAGGGGTGGTAGTTATAGGACGGATGTCAGGGGTAGGTTCTTTACCCAGAGGGTGGTGAGGGATTGGAATGCCCTGCCTGCTGCGGTTGTAAATGTGCCTAGTTTGGGGGCGTTTAAGAGATCCGTGGATGGGTTTGTGGACGAAAAGGGATTGGTTTAGGTTAGTGGGTCATTGTTTTTTAACTGGTCGGTGCAACATCGTGGGCCGAAGGGCCTGTTCTGCGCTGTTATGTTCTATGAGTCCCTTCCCACATGGCAAGTTCAACAACACCACTGTTTAAATGCCAGCTGATATCCTTAATTGACCACTTCAGGGCTTGAATTGTCAGTCGGCACAGGAAGGAGTCCACAAGCCTTCGTGCCTCAGACTTGACCAGGGCAGAGCAGAAGGTAGCAGGTACCCACTTGGAACCCTTGCATCCAATTAAGTGACCCAAGCACCAGACTCTTGTCCAGGAGAGCATTAAAGTCCATGTCTGTGGTGTGTGTGGGTGGGGGTGTGTGTGTGTGCGCACTGTGCGTGTGGCTGTGTCCCAAGTTGACATCTGACTTTTCAACACTTTCACCATCTGTTAATGAGCAATAATTTGAATTGCAAAGCTCTGAATTTATGCAAAATTGTGATCCTTTGAAGTTATTAATTTTAGTACTGTGGACAAATCATTTACATTCCAAAACATATAGAATAGAAAGCCTTGTATTTCACTCTCTGCTATTTCTGAAATTATAAAATCAATGAAAAACAAAGTATTCACTGAATGTACCAGCAAAACCTTTTCTGATCAATTTGAATTTTTTAAAATCTTTACAATGGGATTGCGATTTGAAGGCTTGGTTGATATTTTATCATAGAAACCCTACAGCGCAGAAAGAGGCCATTTGGCCCACTGAGACTGCACCGACTCTCCGAAAGAGCATTCCAGCCAGGCCCTCCCCTTTACTCTATCCCCATAATCCATAATCATAGTAATCCATCTAACCTACACATCTTTGGGCACTGAGACGTTTTGGAATGGCCAATGCACCCAACTGCACATATTTGTTGCCCATTCCTAATTTTCTTTGAGGAAGCCGTGGCGAGCTGTTTCCTTGGACCACTGCAGCCCATATGTGTAGGTACACCCAATTTAGAAAGGAGTTCCACAATTTTGACCAAGCAACACTGAAGAAACGGTGGTATCATTATGTCAGCATGGTGTGTGACTTGGAGGGGAACTTGCAGGTGGTGATGTTCCCATGCATCTGCTGCCCTTGTCCTTCTGATTGTAGTGCCAAGCAGTGATTATTGATGCAGAAGTTAACTGCAGAATGGCAAAGGCAAGTTTTGCTTCGGTAGACTGCGCTCCACTGTATGGGAACATCGAGGAATCAGCCCAGCAACAAAACTGAAGGTCTACAGCGCCGTGGTACTCACTATCCTTCTGTATGCCTGTGAAACATGGACTGTGTATCAAAGGCATGCAAGACAGCTCAATCGTTTCCACGTGACTTGTCTTCGCAGAATATTACGCATCAGATGGCAAGACAAAGTACCAGACACTGAAGCTGTTTCTAGAGCAAGTCTACCATTAGTCCACACACTGCTGATGAGAATGCAGACCCGCTGGGCAGGCCATGTCATCCGTATGCCGGACAAGCGCACACCCAAGCAGCTCCTTTTTGGGAAATTCTCTGCTGGAAGACGCTTGCATGGACGACAGAAGAAACGTTACAAAGACACACTTGAGGCCTCCCTGAAGTCACTTGACGTAGACACGACCATCTGGGAAATGCTGGCACAAAACCGCCCTATCTGGTGCTGCCTCATCCACAAGGGCTGTCAAGTTTACGAAGCAAGGTGCATTGCTGAAGCACAACTTGAGCACAAGCTGCGTAAGTCCAGAGCCAGAGCCACCAGTGCAACAACTACAGTGCCTACACAAGTCTGCCCAATATGTGCCTGTACATTCCGTGCCCGAATTGGCCCGATCAGTCATCTTTGGACACACCGCATCCAGCCTCAAAATGACTAATGGCGTTGAGGTCCTCATCAATGACGATGGACAAGCGACAACAGATTGTAATGGTTGTGGATTTGGGAAGTGCTGTCAAAGAAACCTTGGTGAGTTGCTGAAGTGCATCTTGCAAATAATGCATACTTGTACAAACTGCATGTAATATGGAAAGTGATAAAGTGCACTATACTATGCCTGTTAGCAGGCTATGTGCATGGAAAATCTTTTGGAACAAGTTGCTAAACTGTCAAAGGAAATTTTTTACTCTGTTTGATCTTCAGTTCAGATTACTATTCAACTTCTAACCAGGAAGCCAAGAAGGTTGATCTTGCACTGTCCCCTGTGTCCAGGAATTATCCACTGCACTGTAACCACTGCTACTGCCTGCCTAGCAGCTTACAGCTCTGCCTTGCTAGACTGAAATTCTAAAAACGTACATACTTTTCCTCCCTCTAATATGTTAATGGGCCTCACTGTCGCAAGACTGATGTGTGCAAGTATATTATCCTGGCAGCCCTGGCATTCAATGGCATTACCATTGCTGACGTCCCACTAACGGCATCCTGCGGGTTACTATTGACCAGAAACTGAACTGGAGTAGCCATGTAAATAATGTGACTACAAAGAACAGGTCAGAGGCTAGGTGTTTTGCAGTATGGAACTTGTCCCCTGATGCCCTAAAACCTGGCTACCATCGACAAGACATAAGTCGGGAGGGTGACAGAGGTAGCGGAGTCTAAAACTAGAGGGTATAGGTTGAAGGTGAGAGGGGAGAGGTACAGAAGTGTCCAGAGGGGCAGTTTCTTCACACAGGGTGGTGAGCATCTGGAACAAGCTGCCAGAGGTAGCGATGGGAACAATTTTGTCTTTCAAAAAGCATTTAGACAGTTACAAGGGTAAGATGGGTATAGAGGGATATGGGCCAAATGCAGGCAATTGGAACTAGCTTCAGGGTTTAAAAAGAAAGGGTGGCATGGACAAGTTGGGCCAAAGGGCCTGTTTCCATGCTGTAAACCTCCATGACTCTAAAAATGCAGCTGCAACAACACTGGAGAAGCTCGACACCACCTTCAGCATTCACTTCCTCTGTCACTGATGCACGTTGTCAGCAGTGTGTACCATCTACAAGAGGCACTGCAGCAACTCATCAGCCTGTTGGAGAGCATCTTTCATATCCTGCTCACATCACTACCACCTGCAAGTTCCCTTCAAGGCAGGCACCATTCTGACTTGGAGCACTCTTGCTGTTCCTTCAGTGTCACTGGGTCAAAATCCTTGAATTCCCATCCTAAACCACATGAACTGCAGCAGTTCAAGAAGGTAGCTCATCACCACCTTCACATGGGCAGTTGGGGATGAGCAATAAACCCACATCCATTGAAAGAATAAAAATAACTGAACATTTAAACCATTCAGAACTAAATTTAACTCAATAGTGACATCACACACACGGCCTGAAATTTCTTCTTGGTAACCGGATATCATTTAAGTTAGAATGTATTTTAATATGAACTTGGTGCTTCTTAATTCTAGATTTTATTCCCATGATGATGAAGGAATTTGGCATATGGTATGCTGTTGATTCAGTGACCTTGCTCATAAGTCAAATTTATGCATGAAGCTATTTAAAGTGGTAACAATTGCTCTGAACCGATTTTAACCAGAACATTCATCATACAGTGAAACCCATGTGCCTATAAATCATAATTATATGAAGCTAGGTTTTCACCGGGACAGGCGCAATCGATCAATTAATGGATAAAATGCAGAAGTGGTTTTATTATTGATTTATGTTGTCTAATCTTTGAAACTGAGTTCTCCCAGGCAAAGAATATATTGAATATTCTTCTCAAAAATAAAAAAATGCTCCTAAACTTAGAATGTCACCGTCTATCAACATATTATCTTCCGAGCAATAGAATTAAGAAACAAACTTGAAAAGCCAAGATGCAGAGCATCACCAAGGTGAAACTGTAAGAGGGAAGTTGGAGGTAGAGACAAGATGAAGTCTGAAAAGATTGGAGATAGTTGGAGGCAGGGACCTCAGATATGATGGTTTTAATTCTTGCCCTTGCCTGTGATTGCTCTGCTGTTGCTGGAAGTAATTGCTCACTCCTTCATTCACAGGAAACCGATATTCTGCAATGCCTTTGTGTTTGGATAATGATGTCGTCAGATGATGCAATCATCTCTGAAGCTACAAAGCACGTAAATGATTCGATAGAATATCATGAATGGAATCTCCACGATCTGTCACTGATGTGGAAAGTGTTATTGGAAAGAAGAAAAAGCAAACAACTTGTCCGAGGGTTTCAGCTTTTTCAGAAGGTAGTGTAGGATGTATTTTTTTCATTCAATGCTTCTTTTTAAACTTTTAGCCAGTGAATAGAACAAGTTGGCACAGAGGAAGAAGCTAGTGTAGAGAGCAAAACTTGACTCCGTGCTGAGTCAACACAGCCCCAAGCGTAGTCTTTGGTCTCACACCAAAGCTGGCTAATTTTAGCGAAAGTGGCAGTTTGATTGCTACAGACTTCATTGTTGCTCTCCCTGCATCTGGGACAATCAGCCAGGGTTCCTAAAGCTGATTGCTGTTTACTGACCCCAGCAGGAAAGATTGCCTATTGAGGAGAGTGGATTCAGCTATACTGCTCCGCTATACAGCAATAGCCTGATGGTGTGCTCTCTACTACAATTGGTTACATTTGGAAATATGCCTGAATGTTTTACAGATCACAAAATAAAATTATGATGTGTAAACTTATTGCTGGGCAGTTTAGGTTAAAATTTCTTCCAAATCTTGTTTCAGCTAGACTTGCTTGTGCTTGTGTTTGTGCTTGGGTTCGAACTCTGCACAAAAACAGTATCCTAGATCCAGATTTTTGCCCCTGGGTTGGGTGGGCAGAGGTGAGAGAATTAGGACTCTGAACCTGATCTTTAAAAATGCTGGCCTGCAGTTCTAATTTTTGTTCACGTGGGCTAAATTTAATGCAGAGGCCGCAGAGTAGACGCGGGCTGTGTGAAAGGTCTGCTTCAGAACTGTGGTACTTCATTGAATTCAATTTTTAAGAAGAATTAAAACAGAAACAGCCCTCGAGCCATCACCCCTCACCTTCTCCCGACCCTATGCACCCCACCTACTCCATGCCAATACATACCCCTCTACACAACCAATTGGCCCTTTATAACCCCCTATGCCATCTGATCTAGTATCCACCGTGAACAAACCTCAAGCCACACGGACATAAAATAGAGTTGTTTCTGTTGATGGTGTCGCTATTTTTAAAAAAGCTCATTCATTTGAAAAAACAAGCTCAATACATAGAATTTCTTTCAGCTAATCTCTTATGAAGACAAATATTTCTACTCTATAACCACTGGGAGCTGCCAATCAAGCTGCTCACTTAATAGACACCTCCATTATCATAATGTTAGTTTGTTAAATTAACCATTGCAGCACAAATCCTACAATGATAAACCTCAAGCTTCAATCAACAGATTGAATGAAATATCTAGTACTGATTGATTTTGAACTCCAGACTTTTTAAAGAATTTCAATTCTAGCAGAGTTAAATCCATTAACAGTGTCGACAGTTCCTATGAGTTTAAGCAGTTTTTATGCACAATTATGTTTACTTTTAACAATCTCAAAGTGTGCCTTACCTCTCCCAGAGATGAGTCAGGACCTTATCCAAAGGGGTACTTTACCTCCCCTACTTTCCAAAATAATCTTCCAAGTTTAGTTCTGCTCTTACCTAGTCTAATCTGCATCCTCCTGGCCTACCAATAGCAAATACTGTGCTCAGGCTGGGACTTAGGATTTGTGGACACTTCTGCTATTTTGCCATGATGGAGTGCCTCAAAATTAAGCCTAACATTTGAAGTGTGACACTGCGTTGTTGAAGGTGTCATTCTCATTAAAACAGGATTCCATCCACTCATTGGAGAGAATAGTAAAGGTTCAAGGACCATATTTGAAGAAGAAAGAAATTTGAATAGGGCCTAACAAAGAAAATTGATCACTTTGAGCAACTTTCCACTCCTAATAAATACCACCAAAAAATATAGGATTAACTGATCGTTTTCCTTGGTGCTAACTGTGATTCTGCGGACTGCCTTCTACAGAATGGCCAATCTAGAACACTTAACAGTGCTAATATTACAAGCGGCATATCTTTGGGCCACAGTATGATTCCATTGTTGTAACTGAACAGAACATCCAATGCTGTACAATTATGACAATAAATGGTCTGCTCTTCCTGCACTTTGGCTTATTTTGAACCTTTTTTTAAAAGGACTGTCCCTGGGTCTACATGCTGGAGATGTACGAAATGTGCATAGAACACAAAAATTACCAAGAATCAAAGTTGAAACTTCAGGAATTCCAGAAATGCCTACTGTCTGTGAGTCTGTAATTTGTCAGTGCGTTGAACTGCATTGTGTTGGGAACAATATAGAGTGCGAAGTGCAATAAATCAGATTTTGCAGCAGTTCTAGGCTGTTGGAAATGAAAAATCAAAGTTTTAGGAGTGTAAGAGTCAGATCCTGGGTGGAAGCAAATAGAATCACTGAACGGTCACAACACAGAAGGAGCCTATTGCCTCTGTCATGTCTGTGCCGGTTTTTTGGGACAGCAACTCCACTTGCCTGCCCTGTAATCCTGTAATTTTTTTCAAATAATTATCCAACTCACTTTTGAAGGCTTCCATTGAATCTGCCTCCCTTTTCTCATGTTCCTGTTGCCTCTTGCTCCATTCGTATTTTATCTCTCCTGCTTTCCAGAATAATCCACCAAGTTCAGTTCCACTCTTACCTGGTCTAATTTTTACACTCCTGGCCTACTCCACTCACTCATTGAAGAAGCAGTACTCTGAAAGCTCGTGATTCCAAATAAACCTGTTGGACTTTAATCTGGTGTTGAGAGACTTCATATTGTGCCCACCCCAGTCCAGTGCCAGCATCTGCACATCATGGCATTCGGCCTTATTATTGTTCAATCATTTATTGTCCTTGAACTGAATGGCTTGCCAGGGCATTTGAGAGTAAACTAACATGCCATGTGTCAAGAGTCACGTGTAGGCCAGACCAGGTAAGGATGGCAGATTTTCTTTCCTAATGGAACCAGTCTCCCATCCATTGACTTTGTCTACACTTTCCGCTGTCTCGGCAAAGCACCCCAGACGTTCTCCCTTCCACCTTCTTCCTTCAGGAAAAAGATACAAAAGTCTGAGGTCAGGTACCAACTGACTCAAGAACAGCTACTTCCCTGCTCTGTCAGATTTTTGAATGGACTTACCTTGCACTAAGTTGATCTTTCTCTACACTAGGGGTCTCCAAACTACGGTCCGCATCCAGATCGGAGTTTGGAGACCGCTGCTCTACACCTTAGCTATGACTGTAACACTACTTCCTGCAATCTCTTGTTTCCTTCTCTATGAACAGTATATTTTGCCTGTATAGTGCAAGAAACAATACTTTACACTGTATGTTAATACATGTGACAATAATAAATCAAATCAAAAGCCAGATCGGTTTTTACAACAATCAACAAATGGTTTCGTTAGACTTTTAATTGCATATTTTTACTGAACTCAAATTTCACCATCTGCTGTGGTGGGATTCAAACATGGCTCCCCAGAGCATTACCCTGAGTCTCTGGATTACGAGTCCAGTAACAATACCACTATCCTAAATTGTTGTTCTCATCCAACAGGAACAGTTTCTGCCTATTTACTCTTTCCAGAGCCCTCAAGTTTGAAAACCTTTTATCAAGTATCCACATAATCTTATGGTCTTTGAGGAGAAGCCAGAGGGTGATTGTAGAGAGTTGTTTTTCAAACTGGAGGCCTGTGACCAGCAGTGTGCCTCAGGGATCAGTGCTGGGCCCACTGTTATTTGTCATTTATATTAATGATTTGGATGAGAATATGGGGGGCATAGTTAGCAAGTTTGCAGATGACACCAAGATTGGTGGCATGATGGACAGTGAGAAAGGTTATCTCCAATTGCAGCAGGACCTTGATCAATTGGGCTAGTGGGCTGATGAATGGCAGATGGAATTTAATTTAGACAAATATGAGGTAATGCATTTTGGTAGATTGAACCAGGGCAGGACTTAATTAATGGTAGGGCATTGGGGAGAGTTATAGAACAAAGATCTAGGGGTACATGTTCTTAGTTCCTTGAAAGTGGAGTCACAGGTGGACAGAGTGGTGAAGAAGGCATTCGACATGCTTGGTCTCATTGGTCAGATCATTGAATACAGAAGTTGGGACGTCTGGTTGAAGTTGTATAAGACATTGGTAAGGCCACACTTAGAATACTGTATGCAATATGGTCACCCTATTATAGAAAGGATATTATTTAGCTAGTGGGCTGATGAATGGCAGATGGAATTTAATTTAGACAGGAATGATTTACTGGGATGCTACCGGGACTTGATGGAATGAGTTATAAGGAGAGGCTGAAGAGACTGGGACTTTTTTCTCTGGCGCGTAGGAGGCTGAGGAGTCTATAAAATAATGAGGGGCATAGACGAGGTAGATAGTCAATATCTTTTTCCAAAGGTAAGTGAAATTAGGGGTTTTTATGGTTAAAAATCTATAATGGGGCTGTTGCCATGAGACAATTTTATCTAGTCTAAAACTAGAGGGCATAGGTTTAAAGTGTGAGGGGAGAGATACAGAAGTGTCCAGAGAGGCAATTTTTTCAGAAGTTGGTGAGTGTCTGGAACAAGCTGCCGGAGGTAGTAGTTGAGATGGGTACAATTTTATCTTTTAGCGCAGCATGGACAAGTTGGGCCAAAGGGCCTCTTTCCATGCTATAAACCTCTATGACTCTATGAGAAAAGCCCTAGCTTCTCCAATCTGTATGCATGGCTGAAGTTCCACATCCTTGGGACCATTCCTGTAAATCTTTTCTGTATCCTCTGTGAATGCCTTTACAGCCTTCCTATTGTGTGGTGCCCAGAATTGAACACAGTAGTCTAGAACCAAGCATTTTTACAGGTTCATGGTAATAAAGTCCTGGTATGAATGTGCACAGGGATATATTTATCCCTGTTGTTACAACTAAATTCTTGCATATGCAAAGAGGGATTATTGGTAGTAAAACTGCAGCCATCAGCTGACCAGCCAATATTTTTACTGCTCCCGTGAATGATATGTTGGCCTTCAAAGAGAGAGCATTGGCGTTTAAGGATAGGGATGTTTTGCTGCAATTGTATAGTGCGCTGGAGAGGCCACACCTGGAGTATTGTGTGGAGTTTTGGTATCCTTATCTGAAGAAGGATATCCTTGCTGTAGAGGGAGTGCAGCAAAGGTTTACCAGGCGGTTTCCTGGGATGGCAGGTCTGTTATGTAAGGAGAGACTTAGTCGGTTAGGATTATATTCACTGGGGTTTAGAAGAGTGAGAAGAAATAGAAACTTTAAAAATCCTATTAGTCAGGGTAGATTCAGAAAGAATGTTCCCAATGATGGGGGAGTCCAGACCAGGGGGACTCAAATAAATTGCCTCATGGCAACAACCCCATTATAGATTTTTAACCATAAAAACCGCTAATTTCACCCAAGTCAAGGAATTGTTATCACTTCTTGAACCCAGTCGGATGTGAAATTCAAAAAGGAGGTTCAAAAATAAACTGCATGTTGGAAAAAAATACATCTGACTTAACACTGAGTGGCTGCCTCCAATTCAAAACTTCCACAGCAACTCACACACAAAGCAGCTGGCCTTCAGGGCGTTCCTCTCTCACCACCACACTTGGTTAATCATCCCTCCTTGAATATTTTCCCCCTTCGCCTCCAGTTCCATTATCCTCAAATCCCTCTTTGAACTCAACTTCTCCAAATGTAAAAATCTTTCACGTTTTCTATTTTGCCTCTACTTCGGTAAATAAAACTTAATATCTCATCTCTGTTTACTCAAGAAACATTTGTGAGATGCAAGTGTTCCTTGTCACTTCTCAATTCCTTTTGCAAATTCAATAGCTGAAAAACTCAAGTTTCCCACTTATCTCAATGCAAATTGTAGATCCAACCTGTAATTTAAACCCAACACAACCTCATTATAAATGCATCAACCTAACACCTTTAATCTTTCATCTCTTAGCCCTCACAGCAACCTGTCTCTAGTAACCTTCTCCCTGTTTAATTAACCATGCACACCCATACACAGACGTGCACACAGCTTTCTTTACCTACACAGAATACCAAATTCATCTCTCATTACAATGCTTGAGTAAGTTTGAACTCGATTGGTGTAGGTAATTTTCCCAATTGGAATCTTGAGCTGTGGTCAGTTCTGCAATTGCTCAACTTAAGTGTTGCAGTTTCAATTTTCAGTCACCAGTCAATCAGTGAGCTGAAGGAATAGTAACTATACTTCAAAGCAGGAGTCTGATATTGTCGCATTTCAAACGCTAAATCCTGAAATGCGGTCTGGGCCAGATGTTTGTTATTTTGCACTCGAGAACTTGATGCTTACTGATTAGGATCTCTCAGTACTTGATGAACATGGCTGAATTTTCAGCTCCCTTTATGTACTTTTAAGTAAGACTGGAGCTAAATTAATTGTTGTATTAATTTGGAGCCAATAACTAGTTTTTCTAGGGAGCAATGAAATTGGTGTAGCAATTTATAACTTTTCCAATAACTTGCACTAAACTCCATGATGATGTAATTGTCAATGAATGAGCCTAAATCTCCCCCTCTTATTGCTCCTGGACTTGCGGAATCCTAAAATAGAAAGGAAAGTTCTTGTAATTTAGAATGTGCTGTAGAGGAAATTCTGGGGCAATAGCCCCTTTTGCCTTTTTTCAGTCATCATTCTGACCTGTAGGTAAATATGGACATAGTTACTGGCAGCAACTGCTGCTCAGTAAAACAATCCTGAGGCTGAAACAAAAATGCATGGGGATTTGCAAGCACAAGGCTGTTTTTTGCCATTGGGTTTTACATTGTCTTAATTCACCAGTGTACTGTCATTTAATATATTTATTGAATAACAGAAAAATGTAGCAACCAAATGCCATGGAGTCTTTGTAATGTACAGAGTGCGTGTATATATATTTTTATATATCAAACATGACAAGGAAGCAATTGTTCATTATGAACACTTCACCTCTAAATATCATCTGTGTCTTAGAGCCTCCTAGGAGATCCATAAGAAAACAAACCTTCTATTTCTTCACTCTGAAGCCCACTTCTGGGATTGACCTGGCAAAAAAACTGACTGGTCTGAACTGAGGGAAATGGTGAATACTTTGGAGACGTTTGTCGTTTTCTTTCTTCAGCACATTTAAGACTGAGTAAGGTTGTGTAGTATTGTCTGACAGTGAAGATTTATTACAAAAGCTGTGAAGGAATCCAACATAACGGTTGGTGCTATCATGCATTTTTTTGGAAGGCGAATCGATTGACATAATGAACTGGAACACTGTGCCTCATGTCCCTGTTGGCGTTTCATTGCAGCCCAATAGGCAAAACGATTCCTGAATTTTAACGTCATAGGTGGCTTCTTGCCGATTTCCCAGTAACACAATAAAGAATTCCCATGACGTGTAATCCATGGTTGACAATTGGCTTAAAATAGATTATTTTTGCTTTCACAGAGTTTTGAAGTTTGTGAATAGTTTATTAAGAATGTTTGTTTTTGCCATAAAAAGGCCTGAAGTCTTGCAAGAGAAAGGTAGTTGTACTGTTAAATTGAGCATGCCATAGCTCGAGGCTTATTTGCCAGCCAAGAATTCTCTGGCAAGTTTTAATAAGACCAGATCATTTATACAGTGACATCTCATGTGGAGTATGTTGGCAAGTAGGTTGTCAGTGAAGCAGTGGACTCGCCGTGACTGTCAGCAACACAGCCCTGCAAGTTGAATGCTTGGTCAGAATATAAAGTTGGTTGATGAAATAAGATGGATTTGCCCTTAAGATCAGCTTGGCATTTCTTGCTTCAATAAGGAGCACCAGGAAAAGATTTTGAAGCACTTTTAAAATCTGACCAGATGCTTGGCTTGGCTGAAATCCAGCTCCCCCTGGTGCTGATCATAACATCCCCAAGTTGAATGCCATCTGCGATGACGTGGTCCATGCTTCTGGCTGCTTCCCAGGATAAACTTTTGTAAATGGTGCACGTGACAGAATAACATAGAGAGAACTCCTCCAGCCAGTTTTAATCCAGTGAAGCACCATTACAAGAGCAATATCTTTATCAGCACTGCATTGTTATCTTTGAGCTTCAGGTTGATTAATGGATAGTTGCTGTTTAAGATGCAGTGTGTTTGCAATATGCTGACCTGCAGCCTAGTGAGCTCTCCTGAATGTAAATTTCGATAGTGCTATAAAATCTTCCAAGCTCCACCTCACTAGTGGTAGAAAATTAAAGATATTACTAACTCTTAATGATCCATGATGTGAAGTTGCTGGCGTTGGACTGGGGTAGGCACAGTAAGTAGTCTCGCAACACCAACAGGTTTATTTGGTAGCATGAGCTTTCGGAGCACTGATCATGAGGAGACTCACCTGATGAAGGAACAGCACTCCGAAAGATCTTGCTACCAAATAAACCTGTTGGACTTTAACCTGGCGTCCTGAAACTTCTTAATGATCCAGCCATCTCCCCATAACTTCCAGCTGCAGAGCATTGGAAATAGCAGCTGTTGTAAACTATATAATCCCCAGAGCCTACTGTCATTAAATGTGATCACAGTTGATCTTCTACCTCAACTCCACTTTCCCACTGGCTCCCCGTATCCTGCCTTTGAATCCACTCGAAGACAGAACATCCGCAATCTGCTGGAATAGAGAATTTCAAAGATTCACAACCCTCTGATTCAAGACATTTCTCCCCCCTGCCCAGCTGGGTGGGTGTAACTGTAACGATCCCTCAAGATGTTTGACAACATCCACGCTGCATTAAGTCAACCTGATCTGGACCCTTGCTACAGAGCTCTCTCGTGCGACAGTTATTTGCCAGATGTCTGGTAGGAGGTTGACAGGGTTACTTAGATAGCATCTCAATGCTTTGTGATTTCTGCTGGTGGGGAAGGATAAGAGGAATAAAGTCATGGAAGCATAATCAACTGCATATTTTCTTCCATGTTTCACATCACCCTAATTTGCACGTATTTTGTGTTTCTTTTATGGTTAATAGTCAATATTGTGGAATTTCCTACTCATCACAAGCATGGAAACATTGTCAGCAAGAGAAGTTGGTGTCATCAGCTGAGCCACAGCTGATGCACAGGTTCTCTCACATTTGAGTTCGAGCCCGGGACTTCAATGCAAAAATCATACTGGCACTTCAGTGCAGTATTGAGTGAGTGATCCACAGTTGGAAGTCCTGTCTTGCGAGTGAGCTGTTATACCGAGATTCCACATGTTCACATGGCTGAAGCATTTGCAATCGTCTTCATTCAGAAGTGCCAAATGGATGATCCATCTTGACTCCTCCTGAAGTGCCCAGCACCACAGATGCCTCAGTTCTTTAGCCAACTCGATTCACTCCACATTTTATCAAGAAACAGCTCATGGCATTGGACACTGAAAAAACTATAGGCCTCACAACATTCCGGCAAGATTACTGAAGATTTGTGCTTAGCCACACACCTAGCCAAGCTGTTCGGTGCAGCTACCTGGCAACGTGGAAAATTTCCCAGGTTACACAAAAAGCAGGAAAAATCCAATCTGGCCAATTACTGCCCCATCAGTCTATTCTTCGATCATCAGTAAAGTGATGGACGGTACTGCAGACAGTGCTATTAAGCCGCACTTACTCAGCAATAGCATGTTCACCCAAGCTCAGATTGGGTTCTGCCAGGACCATTAACTCCTGATCTCAATACAGCTTTCATCCAAACATGGGTATATGGTGGCATCAAGCTGGCATTTGGCTTATTCTGGCATCAAGAAGTCATGGCAAAACTGAAATTAAGGGACTTGGATGTGATAATTTAATGTTGGCAAGTGTGAGGTGGTCCACTTTGGTAGGAAGAATGGTAGGAAGGACTATTACTTACGTGGTGAAAAACTGCAGCAGGCGACGGTGCAGAGGGACCTCGGGGTCCTTGTGCATGAGTCGCAAAAACCCAGCTTGCAGGTGCAGCAGGTGGTCAGGAAGGCAAATGGGATGCTGGCCTTCATAGCGAGGGGGATTGAATATAAAAGTAGGGAGGTCTTGCTGCAGCTGTATAGGGCATTGGTGAGGCCGCAGCTGGAGTACTGTGTGCAGTTTTGGGCGCCGCACCTGCGCAAGGATATTTTGGCCCTGGAGGGAGTGCAGAGGAGGTTTACTAGGCTGATACCGGAGTTGAGGGGATTGAGCTATGAGGAGAGGCTGAATAAACTAGGCTTGTACTCGTTAGTTTAGAAGAATGAGGGGAGATCTCATTGAGACGTATAAGATGATGAATGGGATGGATAGGATAGAGGTGGAGAGACTCTTCCCGCTCAAAAAAGACAGTAGGACTAGGGGGCACAGCCTCAAGATAAAGGGGAGGCGGTTTAGAACGGAGTTGAGGAGGAACTTCTTCACTCAAAGGGTGGTGAATCTCTGGAATTCTCTGCCCGTTGAAGTGGTGGAGGCTGCCTCGCTAAATATTTTTAAGAAGCGGGTTGATGGGTTCTTGATAAGAGAGGGGATTAAGGGTTATGGGGAGAGGGCGGGAAAGTGGAACTGAGCCACGACAGATCAGCCATGACCTTATTGAATGGCGGGGCAGGCTCGAAGGGCTAGATGGCCTACTCCTGCTCCTATTTCTTATGTTCTTATGTTCTTATGTAAAACTCTTCACTGGTTGGAATCATACCTGTCACACAGGGTGATGGTTATATTGTTGAAGCTCAAGCATCTCTGTCCCAGAACATTGCTGCAGGAGCTTTTTTTAAAATTTGTTTTATGGGATGTGGATGTCGCTGGTTAGGCTGTCATTTATTGCCCATCTCTAGTTGCCCTTCAGAAAGTGATGGTGAGATACCTTCTTGAATTGCTGCACTCTGAGTTGTAGGTGCATCCACAGTGCTGTTCAGGAGGGAATTCTAGGATTTTGACCCAGCGACAGTGGAGGAACAGCAATATTTCCAAGTCAGGATGGTGAGTAACTGGGGGGGAACCACCAGGTGGTGGTGTTCCCAGTTATCTTTTGCCCTTGTACTTCTAGATAATAGTGGTTGTGGGTTTTGAAGATGCTGCCTAAGGAATCTTGGTGAGTGCCTACAGTATGTCTTGTAGATGAACACATGGGGCGAAGGAGCAGTGTCTTTGGACCAACCATTTTCAACTACTTCATTTAATGACCTTGCTGTCATAAGGTCAAAAGTATGGATGTTAGCACAATTTTCAGCACTATTCACGACTCCTCAGATTCTTGAGTACTAAGAGCTAGACAATGCTCAAGAGACTTGATGCTGTCCAGAACAAAGCACCCTGTTCACCACCTTTAAACTTTAACTCCCTGCACCACTGACGCACAAGAGATACACACTGCTACCATCTGCACAACGTACTGAGGAACTCACCAAGGCTCCTTCGAGCGCACTTTCTAAATCCCTGGCTTCTGCAACCTAGAAGGACAAGGGTACCAGATGCATGGGAACACCACCACCTGCAAGTTCACCTCCAAACCATTCACCATCCTGACTTGGAAATATACCGTCATTCCTTCACTGTCGCTGGGTCAGAATTGTGGAACTCCCTATGAAGCAACGCTGCAGCTCAGTGTAATGGTTGAAGAAGACAGCTCGCCACCATTTTCTCCAGAGCAATTGGGAATGGACAACAAGTACTGATCCTGCCAATGATACCCACCTTCCATAAAAGAATTTGGTTGAATTTGATTTCAGAGGTGTGTCAACGCTTCTATCAACAGCAGAAAGGCAGATTCTCTGGTTGTTTACCTCGTTGCTATTTGTGGGAGCTTTGAGTGTGTAAGGGTGGCATGTTTCCTACATCGTAGCAAGTGACTACAATTCAAAAGTACCTAATTGGCTGTAAAATGCTTTGAGCCATCCAGTGCGCATGAAAGATGCTATGTAAATGCATTTTTAAAAAAAACCCAAAATACTATGTGTTGGAAACCTGAAATAAAACCAGAAAATGTTAGATAAATTCAGCAGGTCTCGCAGCATCTGTGGAGAAAGAAACAGTTAACATTCTGATTCTGTATGATTTTTTTTAGATAAATGCATGTCTTGGACAGGTATTTTATTAACTGCAACATTTTATTGAAATTAGCTGGGGTAAAGGTCTATTTAATTTAAACTTATTTGTGTGAAATTCAAAATTAGCCGCACATAGTTAGCAAGGGAAGAAATGGTAAATTAGACCCTGGTACAAAAGTAGAAATGTGGAAATAAGTCAGCATTTCAGGCAGTAACTTTTGGAGAGGGAAAGGGAATTGTCATTTCAAGTCAATGAACCTTTGTTAGAATTGCTCTGATGAAAGATCGTTGACTTGTTAAACACTTTTTCCAAAAAAAATGCAAAGCTGTGATATGATCTGTCAAATTTAGTCACGATCTGAATTCTCGAAGCCAGTATATAAAACCTCACCAAGAAGCTTGTGTTACATCTGTCTTTGAGTGCTTCAAGCTATATAATGGTGCATCCACTGGGGCTAAGCATACAGTGTGAAGAATAACAAGGTTGCGGTGATTTAATTGTCATCTTTTGATTGCACAATCAGCACCTCCTTTGGGGTAGTATTTTCACTTTGTCAGAAATGCCTGTGATATCGGGTATCTACTAAGTATGTGAATAGGCGAGAGATTGATTTCCTATACAAATGTGTGGCTCATCAAGTGATTTTCCAAATTATTTACTTTTCCAGTATTAAAAGCCCTTACTTGGCTGCAAAGATCAAAGTGGAAATGAACTATATACATGATTCCTATCTCCTATTGTAGCCTAATATCTTCTCTCAAAATTTGACCCATATGTTATTTTCCTGGCTCTGTTCCATTTTGGAACCTGTCTCAGATAACACACATTGCTAATATTTAGTCTGCATTAGGTTTAAAAAGAAAAATCCCTGTTGGCAATTACGTCATTTAATTTCTCCAACTCCTTCCATTCTTTGAAAGGGCTGTCAAGGGAAGGCGTTTTCTGTAAGAACATGTGTTCCTTTGTTTGTAGTTTTGAGAAAAGATAACAATATCATATAGTTTTAATGAAAGGTCAGGAAAGATTGTTGTACCATTAGTATACATTTACAGAGAAATGATTATTGGTTTTGCAAAATTCAGCAGCCTGATTTTACATGTTACTTCAGCACATAAGTTGTTTACTTCTAAAATAAATCAGTAACTTTTTAGTCATTCCAGGGACATGGATGTCACTGGCTGGCCAACGTTTATTGCCCATCCCTAGTTGCCCTTGAGAAAGTGGTGGTGAGCTGCCTTTTTGAATTGCTGCAGTCCATGTGCTGTGGGTTGACCCACAATGCCATGAGGGAGGGAATTCCAGGCATTTGACCCAGCAACTGCGAAGGAACGGTGATGTATTTCCAAGTCAGGATGGTCAGTGGCTTGGAGGTGAACTTGCAGATGTTAATGTTCCCATGTATCTGCTGCCTTTGTCTTCCAGATGGAAGGGGTCATGGGTTTGAAAGGTGCTATATTTGATGAATTTCTGCAGTGCATCTTGTAGATAGTACACACTGCTGCTACTGAGCATTGGTTCTGGGAGTGGATGTTTGTAGATATGGTGCCAATCAAATAAGCTGCTTTGTCATGGATAGTGTCAAGCTTCTTGGAGCTACACTCATCCAGGCAAGTGGGGAGTATTCCACCACTTGTGCTTTGTTAATGGTGGACAGGATTTGGGGAGTCAGAAGGTGAGTTAACTTGCTGCAGTATTTGTGGCCTCTGACCTGCTTTTGTAGCCACTATGTTTACGTGGCGAGTCCAATTGAGGTTCTGGTCAATTGTAATCCCAAGGATGTTGACAGCGGGGGATTCAGTGATGGTAACGCCATTGAATGTCAAGGGACGATGGTGAGTGTCTCTTATTGGTGATGGTCATTGTCTGGCATTTGTGTGATGCGAATGTTACTGGCCTCTTTTTCACCCCGATTTCTGTTGTTTTTGTCACAGAAGAGTGAGGTAGGAAAAGTAGTGAGTTTAGTGGAAGAGTGGAATTTACCAAGGACCAGTCATTACAGTGGACTGCACTTCAATTTATTGAGTAGTAATAAAATAATTAATGCTGCTGAATGCTTAATATTTCTGTTCATTGTTTTTATTCAAAACATAGGTTGCTGAACCTAAGAGAGAGAATCATTGATCTGAGGGTTCTGACCATTTGGACCTTTTTTTTTGATAGTTGAAGGAGACTGAAGCTAAATTAAACATGCAAAAAATGGAGATTTCTGCTGCTTCTAAAATGAAGTAAAATGGAAAAGCCCAATTGGGAATGCTTTGAAAAGTGACAAATGGCTGCAGCCATTTCCTTGTCAGAAATTTCAAGAATAAAAGTTGAGTGTAGAAATTATGGTCAGTGACATTAACTTACACATTCATTTGTATGACTGCTTTCCATCTGCTGCTTAGAGGAAAGGTTAATGTGCTCAGTTCAAGAGTGTTAACATCTGTTAAAGGCTCTGAGGATTGCATTGAGCACTAAGAATTTGTGATGTTCAAATGTATTAATCTCTGTTTAAATAACAAGCATCAATGGGACTGCATGGATTGAAATGGCAAAGCTAAATTGCATGGGGAAGAATGGTGTCAAGATCTAATATTCAGACTAGATGCAGCAAGCATAGCATGAATTTTCCTTAATTATCCTTGCAGATATTGTGGTCATTAGTAACTGACTTATTAACTGCTGATTCTCCGTATATAAATTTTGATGATTCACAGCGTAAATAATTTTTAAATATAGCCAGAGGTTTCAAGGATGCCTGTAGTCTAAAAGCTTTAAAAAGACAGCAGACTGAAAGCTTATGTTCTTATTGTCACAGCCCACGTAGATAAAAGTGCTCTGGCAGAATGTCTTCAATGAGGAACAGAACTTGCTAATTGTAAGCACATGTGCTGGTGCAGTGTGGTGGTCTTTCATATATGGTATCACATTTGAAAGTTGCAATATTGTTTGAGCGCACATAAAACTTGAACTGTATTGCAAGGGCCCTTAATATGGGCAAAAAGTGTTGCAAGGTAGATTTTGCTAGGCTTCTTTGGTTCACAGAGGACATTTTTACATTTGGTGTTTGTTTGGTCCAAATTTCAGCCGTGTTTAATTGCTAAAATAGCAGTACAAATGATAGGTTTCATATATTCCTAGCAAGGATGTTGAAATCTTGCACTCCAAGCTAAATGTAAAAGTACCTGTAGTCTCATCTGCACTGGCTTAATTGTCGTGGCAGTGCTGCTTAAGCAAACAGGAAATGACAGGAGATGAGATACAAGCTCAATCAATCAAGTCCCTTCCTTCCACAGACCATAAGCAGAAATTGATGGTTTGCATGGAATTCATTTGTATTATAAAGTCCCTGAAGCACCACAAATTTTTGGACAGAGTGAATGCAAATGTATGTCACAACTTTCTATCATCAGATTTCTGTGAAATATGGTTTGATTCCCCAACTTTTCAAAGAGTCCAGGTCTCCTCAGGGGAAGAAAATGCATTCTATTCATAATGAAAAGGCCTGTGGTCAATTCTTCCTCTTCCCGTTTCATCTCCTGCGGGAAAGGTCGACATATAAAATTCTTGGTATCAATAAATAATGTAGTAAACATTCATATATTCTCATTTTCCAACTTGACCCTGAGCTGCTGTCTGGTAGTTTAACATTCTTCTTTTACTCTCTGCCCATTAATAGACCTGCACTGAATGTATTGGTATGTTCCAAAAGTCCACCTTTTATTTGATTTGAGTTACTATTGTCACATGTATTAACATACAGTGAAAAGTATTATTTCTTGCACGCTATACAGACAAATGCTACTGTTCATAGAGAAGGAAAGGAGAGAGTGCAGAATGTAGTGTTACAGTCATAGCAAGGGTGTGGAGAAAGATCAACTTATTGCAAGATAGGTCCATTCAAAAGTTTGATGGCAGCAGGGAAGAAGCTGTTGTTTAGTCGGTTGGTACTTGACCTCAGAATTTTGTATCTTTTTCCCGAAGGAAGAAGGTGGAAGAGAAAATGTCAGGGGTACAAGGGATACTTAATTATGCTGGCTGCTTTGCCGAGGCAGTGGGAACTGTACACAGTGTCAGTGGTTGGGGGCTAGTCATTGTCATTGTAAATTTGAAATTATTCTTTGTCTTAAAAACATTTGGTCTGCGTAACCATATAATTCTTACCAAATTGTTTATGTTTCCTGGTGTAGCTGAAGGGTGCAGATTCAGCAGATGCTGAAATCCCAGTCAAGTGGATGGAATCACAAGCTGGTATGCTTCTGAAGTTGATGATGCAACAGTGTCCAACACAGTATGAACTTGGAAAGCTGCTGCAGTTACTGGCTGAGGTAGACTGTGCCCTCATAATAAATGGTGAGAATTTTGATAAAGTTAATAAAGATATTGAATTTTTAGCACTTTTCTTGACCGTGAGACAGCCTAAGCACTTTATAAGCAATGAGGCGCTTTTGAAGTAGAGTTCTGTGGCAGTGTGGAACATGCAGTAGTCAGTTTTCAGACGACACGATCTCAAAACATTAATGAGGTGATGACCAGATGACCTGTTTCAGTGATGTTGGTTGAATGTTAAATATTGAAGGGATAAAGTTTAGGCAAGAATGTTGTGGCTGTTATACTTGTGCTACCTGGAGACTCTTTTCAAAGTTTACCTGTACTTGCTGTGTTGTCTGCTAACAGCTGGATCCACCAATGAATACCCACCCATGTACGCATCTCCCACACATGCACCTGCTCTATAAATTTTGATATGACTTGCATGGGAGCTGGCTCCTGACACACAGGTGTAAGTGGCACCCACTTCTGGTTCAACTGTGGGGAACAATGCACAACTGCTTAATACTTTTCAGTGGATGAAACCTAATTGTGCACATTTGCCAAACATTTTGTGTGGTTTTTGACAGGTTGGAAGTAAGGCATCGCCATGAATAGGGTAAACTTTGGTGACAGATCAGTTAGAATGAATCCCAATGTTATAGAAGGCTCTTGAAATCAAAATAACTACAAGATTCTGGGTCCACTGACATTGTGAATAACTGTGATGTGGAGATGCCGGCGTTGGACTGGGGTAAACACAGTAATAAGTCTGACACCAGGTTTAAGTCCAACCGATTTATTTGATAGTAAACTCAAGCTTTCGAGGTTAACCTCTTCGTCAGGTGAATGGAGAGTTCTCCATTCACGTGACGAAGAGGTTAACCTCGAAAGCTTGTGAGATTACTATCAAATAAATCGGTTGGACTTAAACCTGGTGTTGTCAGACTTATTGTGAATAACAACAGAGTCCTTCAATGTTTCCCATTCATGTTTTACTAACTTAAGGATTTTGCAAACTTTGAGTTGCTGGCACTTTGTTCTCTCTACTTGTGATGGCACTCAAATCTCTTCAAGAGTGGTAGAATCTTCTAATGTGTCATCCTTTGTTTTGTTTTATTTATGATGAGAGCAAGGATCCATTTTGTTTTACATATTGGCCTGGGATCTCTAACTAACTTGCCACTTTGAGATTTTCTCTAACCCTTGTACCTTGCTATTAGTAAAGTCCAGAGTGGGTCATTTGTAGATGACTTCACTATTGCCAGTGAATAGAATCTGGCATTGGTTGAAAAATTCAGGCTCATGAAATCTGCCCAGTGCCCCTAGATCAATTTATTTCCAAGGGAGATGGATGACATGTGGTTTGCATTAATTGTAAAAGCTCTCATTCTTGAGTAAGGAAATTAATTTTACACAGGATAAGTCAGAAATCCAACTGTATGGAAACAATTTTCTATTTGTGATGAATTATACAATAGAAAAAGCTTGCTGTAGCCTCTATTTGACAATTACAGTATCATTAAATAGATCTTGGAAAATGAATAATATTAAACCATTTGTTAACAAAGGAAAATAATCTGCGAACTAAGTTTATGTTGAATGATAAATGTGTCATCTGGACTAGTCTTTCACAGGGTTGGTTTACTGGGGAAAGATGTTTTCAATTGGAACTTTCTGAAGATCTCAAATGCCATCCCTTGGTTTAGCTAGATTGAAGTTGAAAACAAAAGTTCTGCAAGATAGTTTTTCTGTGATCTCAGCAACGAATGATGCAGTTGGTATACGTAACTCAAATGGTATCCTGCATGGTTCTACATGTTTAAGTCAGATGATCATTGTCAGGAATGAATTAATACTGGGTTTTCAACAACCAGAATCTAATTGCTTAGTTTTGTCATTGTGAAATCCTGATTATAAGTTGTATACGTTTCTGCTCTATGGGGAAATAGATCATCTTGTTGAGTTACTCCGAGTCACTGGTCTTCAAATTCATTCGCAGTTATTTGCAGGCACAAATTGAGCATCAAGAGTGACATTCATGCCTTACTGTGGGGGTGTGGTTGGCGCAATGTGGGGCCAGGAAGCTCATACCTGGCGTGTAGGATTTAAAAGGTCACTTTTTGTGCTGCTTTTGCAACCTCCAGCATCTCTTTGAAAGACCACTGGTTAGGCCACTGCAGAAGCTAACAAAACTTGTCTGAGATCGCCTGGTGGAAGTTCCAGTGCCTTTTGGTCATGCAGCAGAACAGTCCTACAGCTGGAAAAGATCTTTCTGTGCATGTTTAACTTGAGCAACAGGAGGTCTTGTGATGCAGTGGGTAGCATCTTTATCTCTGAGTCGGAAGTTTTGGGTTCAAGTCCCACTCTGGAACTTGAGAAGCAAGGAAATTAACCCAAGTGGGTTAATTGTCAACCTGCAAATCCTTCTGATACATCAATGGTAGATGATACAAGTGGAATAGTCTCCTGGTCAGCCTGAACCATATGGTAGCTGCAGTGTGACAGCCTTGTTAATAGAATTCAAACATGTAGGTGAAGCTGAATCCAAGAAGAGCTTTTCTACACTGCAAGAGTTTATTGACTTGTTCAGTCTCTCAGCCCCCACCCATTCAACTAGGTCTACCCTATTTATATGCACTCAAAGCCAATTAGTATCCATCACCTATTTCACCATAACTATGTAATTAATGAGACATAAATGAGCCTCCCCATAATCAAAGACTCTGCTCAGAGGTTCTATAGCAATCATCCTCCTTGCTTGGAGTTTTCCAGACATCGCTGGATTCCGGGGAAGTGCCAGAAGATTGGAAAATAGCTATTGTTACGCCGTTGTTTAAGAAGGGTGCCAGGCAAAAGGCGGGGAATTATAGGCCTGTTAGTTTAACGTCTGTTGTAGGTAAAATGTTAGAATCCGTCATCAAGGAGGAAATAGCGAGGCATCTTGAGAGGAATTGCTTGATAGAGCAGAAGCAGCACGGTTTCGTTAAAGGGAAGTCGTGTCTGACAAATTTACTGGAGTTCTATGAGGATGTGTCTATGGCGGCAGATAAAGGAGAGCCGGTGGATGTGGTCTTTCTTGATTTTCAGGAGGCGTTTGACAAGGTACCTCACAGGAGGTTATTGCAGAAGGTCAGGGGACATGGAGTTGGGGGTAGGGTGTTAGCGTGGATAGAGGATTGGTTGTCAAATAGGAGGCAGAGAGTGGGGGTCAATGGGTGCTATTCGGATTGGCGGATGGTGACTAGTGGAGTGCCCCAGGGGTCGGTGCTGGGGCCTCAGCTATTTACCGTTTATATAGATGATCTGGAGGAGGGAACCGAGTGCAGGGTGTCGAAATTTGCTGATGACACCAAGATTGGTGGAACGGCAAATTGTGCGGAGGGTGTGGAGAGTCTACAGAAGGATCTAGATAGGCTGGGCGAATGGGCCAGGAAATGGCAAATGGAATTTAATGTTGGCAAGTGCAAGGTGGTCCACTTTGGTAGGAATAATGGTAGGAAGGATTATTACTTACGTGGGGAAAAACTGCAGCAGGCAGCGGTGCAGAGGGACCTTGGGGTCCTTGTGCATGAGTCGCAAAAACCCAGCTTGCAGGTGCAGCAGGTGGTCTGGAAGGCGAATGGGATGCTGGCCTTCATAGCGAGGGGGATTGAATATAAAAGTAGGGAGGTCTTGCTGCAGCTGTATAGGGCATTGGTGAGGCCGCAGCTGGAGTACTGTGTGCAGTTTTGGGCGCCGTACTTACGCAAGGATATTTTGGCCTTGGAGGGAGTGCAGAGGAGGTTTACTAGGCTGATGCCGGAGTTGAGGGGGTTGAGCTATGAGGAGAGGCTGAATAAACTAGGCTTGTACTCGTTAGAGTTTAGAAGAATGAGGGGAGATCTCATTGAGGCGTATAAGATGATGAATGGGATGGATAGGATAGAGGTGGAGAGACTCTTCCCGCTCAAAGGATAGTAGGACTAGGGGGCACAGCCTCAAGATAAAGGGGGGGCAGTTTAGAACAGAGTTGAGGAGGAACTTCTTCACTCAAAGGGTGGTGAATCTCTGGAATTCTCTGCCCGTTGAAGTGGTGGAGGCTGCCTCGCTAAATATTTTTAAGACGCGGGTTGATGGGTTTTTGATAAGAGAGGGGATTAAGGGTTATGGGGAGAGGGCGGGAATGTGGAACTGAGCCACGACAGATCAGCCATGATCTTATTGAATGGCGGGGCAGGCTCGAAGGGCTAGATGGCCTACTCCTGCTCCTATTTCTTGTGTTCTTATGTTCTTATGAGTGACTGCCAGAGAGAGAGCAAAATGTAAGCAACTGCTCAGCCCAACATGATGAAGCTATGCTACCTTGTGGGCACAGCTCACCCAAGAACTGGTGTATACTACTCTTGATCTATATCTGAAAAATGGGCACAATGCATTCCAATTTTCATCTGACTAAGTAGTCTCACAACACCAGGTTGAAGTCCAAGAAGCTTTGACAACGGGTCTTCTGGATTCAAAACGTCAGCTCTTTTCCCTCCTTACAGATGCTGTCAGATCTGCTCAGATTTTCCAGCATTTTCTCTTTGGTCCCAGGAACACTACTTTGGATCTCCAGCCAGCTTTATTTGTGTCACATGTTCAATCCCAGCATCTTCCAACTAACACCATGGGTGGCACTGTAGTTTACACTGCTGCCTCACAGTGCCAGGGAGCTGGGTTCGATTCCTGGCTTGGGTCACTGTCTGTGTGGAGTTTGCATGTTCTCCCTGTGTCCGCATGGGTTTCCTCCAGGTACTCCGGTTTTCTCTCTGTCTGAAAGACGTGCTGGTTAGGCGCATTGGCCGTGCTAAATTCTCCCTCAGTGTACCTGAACAGGTGCCAGAGTGTGGTGACTAGGGGATTTTCACAGCAACTTCATTACAGTGTTAATGTAAGCCTACTTGTGACGCTAATAAATAAACTTTTTAGAATTATAGTAGAATATATAATGTTCTTGTTTGGATTATTTTCCAATTAATAACTGAAAGTTGTCACTTATACCCAGGACCAGATTTCCAAAGACTGAGCCGACTCAGCCAGCTCCTACAAGATACCTCAATCTCCATTGATCGCTCCCTCCTCATTAATGACAGTACAGACACTTTGCAGAATGTGTGTGGGAAAATTCTGGACCAACTGCAAAAGGAGGGGCTCTTTGCTTTGGCTAGACAGGTGGCTGACCTAGCCAAGCTTCCAGTGGACCACTTGGTGGTCCATGAGGTAATATTTTTTATTTTAGAAATAATTTATCATAGATCAAAACTATAGATTACGCAAAATTCGACATATTTGTGGAATACCTTTTTGTTTTTGTAAGAGGGAAGGAGAATTGGGATTTGAAGGAGCAGAAATCTTTTCCAGACCCAGCTCCAAATGGAAAATCCTTTCATTAATTCAGCTACTTCCTTGAGAAAAGAGATGCAGGCCGGGATTTTACCGGCATGTCCGCCCTGATTCTGGGAGCTGGCGAGGCTCGGAGAGCTGCATTCCCTGTTGGCCTCGGGCGGACGTGCCGGTAAAATTCCGTCCGCAGTCTCTATTATTTGTAATCTCAAGTAGCGTGTGACAAAATGTTAGCACAGTGAAGAGGCAGTTACGGAACTGTTGGCTCTGGATTCTTTGTGTTGGTAAAGTTACTGATATTCAATGCACTGCTCAGAGAAAAATGCAAAATGAAAACCAGGTGTTTCCCTGTGGGAAAGGAAGACAGTAACAACCTGATTGTTCTCGTGGCTCTCAATTCTGGTTCAGATTGACAGAAGACTTTGCATGGGTTGCTTGTCTTTCTCATCAATGATTAATCCTTAGCTCAGTTATCTAGCAATGAGGGTGAAAAAGCTGAAAAGAGAGAGGCTTTATAATCTTAGCACAGAATGGTAATTTTAATGTATTACCTATGTCTCTGATATTTAATTTCTTTCTCCCTTGCAGGTAACTCAGGAATTGCAAAATTTGAAGCAACATGGTCAATGGCAAAGGAAAGAGACCAGGATAAATTTTTGGAAGAAATGCCATGATTGTTTCAAAAATAATTTAATATCCCATTTAGTTGCCTCTGAATTCTTTCTGGCCCAGGCCAACGACAAGCCATCCATTAAATCGCAACTGGCTTCATCTTTCAAAGAACAATTGGTGAACATTCAGGAAAAATGTCTGTTGCTGACCATGGCAGGTCACTGGTTATCACAAAACAGTCCTCCTATCCTGGATCAGCTGGAAGAGGTGGAGAAGAAGATTTGGCTGTGTCGCATCAGTCAGCAGGCTTTGCTGATGTCCACAGCTCCAAGAACTGCTTGGCAGGTTTCAGTCAGTAGTGAAATATCCTTTGAAAGTGCCACCAAAGAGTTCTTGTTCTCAAAACTGCCTGCTCTGAACTCATCACAGTACCTCAAACTTCAAGGGTTTCCAAACAAGGACTCAACTTCCAGCTGTAAACTAGACCCAACAGCAAAAGAGGCTCTTGCCATTTTAATTGGCGAGTTATTGGATGGAGGCTGCATTCATGAAGCCAGTAGAGTCTCGAGGTATTTTGAATTTTACAACCAAGATGTATGTCTAGTTCTCCACTGCAGAGCCTTGGCTTCAGGAGAATTGCAGACGACAGATTTTCACCCCTCAATGCAAATCATCTTGACTACAGGAGCATCTTTTAATGAAGACACAGGACTCCATCGAAAAAAGATTCCAAGTTGTAAGTTGGTTTATTTGTACCCATCCCAGATAGAATGGTAGAAACTTGCAGCACAACAGGAGATTGTTCAGCCCATCTTACCTGTACTGGCACTTCAGAGCACCTGTGCTAACAACTTTTTAATCCATTGCCCTATAGCTTAAAATGTATTTATTAATGTCACAAGTAGGCTTACATTAATACTGCAATGAAGTTGCTGTGGAAAATCCCCTAGTTGCCACCCTATGGCATCTGTTCTGGTACACTGAGGGAGAATTTAGCACGGCCAATGCACCTAACCAGCACATCTCTCAGAATGTGGGAGGAAACCGGAGCACCCGGGGAAATCCCACACGGGCAGAACATGCAGACTCTGCACAGGCAGTGACCCAAGCCGGGAATCGAACCCAGGTCCCTGGTGCTGTGAGACAGCAGTGCGAGCCACTGTGCCGCTCTTCCTCAAGTACTTTTTATTTAAAATGATTTATGGGATCAGCTCCTGCCAGCTTTTATTAGTGGAACATTCTGGAAGCAGACAAAAATTTCCATATCGGCAATCGATAAACCAAGACACAGTGTACAGAGGCACCCCGTTCATGCTCCAGGTCTATGCCATAAAGTGATTTGAGTTTGGTTTGTTTACCTGGAGTGACATTCAGTTGGGATGTGCAGTGAGGTAAATAAACGAGGACCCCTCCAAACCACACACATTCTGACTTGGAAAAATATTGTCATTCCTTCTATCAGCGGAAATCAATAAGTGAACGTTATGAGCTGGCCTCTCCGACCTTGCTCGCAGGTGGGATTCTCCAGTCCCAGAGCTGCAGTGAGCGGAGATTTGGCTGAGTGTCAAATTCTCTGTTCTCACTGGCAGTGGTGGCGGGACATGAATTCATGGGAGAGAATTCTGGCCTATATCTCAGTTTTGAGAATCCTGCAGGAGTTCTGAACACGGTGAAGACCATTAAATGCAACTTGAGAGTTTTACTGAACTCTTTCTAACTAAATATATTCTGTCTACTACACTAAATTGAGCAGGGTCATCATAGAAAGCATTCTTTCTCGTTGTATCACAGCGTGGTATGGCTCCTGCTCTGTTCAAGACCGCAAGGAACTACAAAAGGTCGTGAATGTAGCCCGAACCATCACGCAAACCAGCCTCCCATCTATTGACTCTATCGACACTTCCCACTGCCTCAGGAAAGCAGCCAGCATAATTAAGGACCCTACTCACCCTGGACGTTCTCTCTTCCACCTTCTTCCTTCGGGAAAAAGATACAAAAGTCTGAGGTCACATACAAACCGATTCAAGAACAGTTTCTTCCCTGCTGCTGTCAGACTTTTGAATGGACCTACCTCACGTTAAGTTGATCGTTATCTACACCCTAGCTATGACTGTAACACTACATTCTGCACTCTCTCCTTTTCTATGAATGGTATATTTTGTCAATGCGGCACGCAAGGAACAATACTTTTCACTATGTTAATACATGTGACAATAACAAATCAAATCACATTTCTGATCAGTAAGGTTAAACCTGGCGAGCTGCATGGGACACCTGGCTGGTGCTCTGCAGTTTGCCGGTCAGATCTAAATCAGATAGAACCTGTTCACTGCCCAACATTATCGCTGTTCCTTCACTGTCGCTGAGCCAAAATCCTGGAACTCCTTCCCTGACAGCACTGTGGGTGTACCTACACCACAGGGACTGCAGCGGTTCAAATTGGCAGCTCACCACCACCTTCTTGAGTACAGTTAGGAAAAGGCAATAAATGCTGACCTAGCCAGACGTCCACATCCTATGAATTAATTTTTAAAAATACTGAACACCCTCAAAACTGAGGGTGCTCTTGTAGAGGAAGCTTTACATTGAATCCTTGTGCTTTATCGGATCTGAAGTTGGAAGAATTCCATATCTGTAAACCAAACTAAAAGTAACAATTTTTACCCCACTCTTAACCCATTACATTTCACTTGCAAATTGATCTATTTCATGTCATTTTCATTAATCAAAAGCATAAGTCTTTGATTTAATTTTTCTGTGGCTGTGGATGAACCGTGAAGTGCTGTTTATTGTCACTCTTAAGAGGTCTCTTAAATGCAAGGCTTTGTGTAGATAATAAAGGAATCTTAACTTGGATTAAGAGAGATGATAAATAATTACCTGAGTTTATTCTGCATACAAAATTGCATAATTAAGGATCCCATAGACCCTGGACATTCTCTGTTCCACCTTCATTAATAATATTAATCAGCAACAGCCCATTATTGTTCTTCATTGTAAGATTAACTCTGCCCATTAGGTAATTTCCCTGTAGTTGCCAGCTAGCTACTAATCATTTCTGTTTGGTACCATTTGCTACTTTAATTCTAATCAAAAAAGCCAATTCAGATTAAGTCTAATCATGGTCCCCACATGTGAGACAAACAAGATGCAAGCTGACAAGATAAGGCATTGCACCTCCTCCCAGGCTCGATCTAATGCTTCATCTTAGCCAAAAGGCCGAGATGGCTTTAAAAAAATTGCATCAGGGAAAGCCTTGTTTGCTACTCTGATCCTTTACTCTGTTATTGTTGACCACATTATTTCATAGATAGCCAAAAGCACTTTTTGGGACCCTAACCCTGAAGAGTTTTGCTTCTATGCTACTTAGCAGGGCCTTTCCTGAAGCCCAAGTTCATTGTTTCATTCTGACAGGTCAAAGAATAATAGATTAGGTTTGGTTAGAAACTTGTCTTGGTTCTCAGCCCATCTTGCCAGAGAAGCAAGTTTAGCTGTCTTGGTACATGGCCTTTGTGGAAAATGTCATAAAAGCAAAAAAAATGAACAACTCGGTTCCAAGGTTTGGGTTGAGGAATGTTATAGGAATGATTTGTGGGAATTTTCTTTCCTGCAGTTTCTGTTTACAGAAGGTGATCATTCAGTTTGTGTGTGCATTCTGTATTGTTTTCTATAACCTCCATTCTGTTTTAGTTTAATTGTCACATTTGCATCTCTGATGTTAAACAGCCTGATGCTGAACTGAGTGAGACCGTGCAAGTGTTTGATTTTACAGGTTACGGTACAAATTCACATCTTATTCCCACACTTATATATCTGGCTAAGCAATCACTTTTCTCTCCCTCAGTGAGCAGTGTAACCTCATCATTTGTCCAGTATCCAGAAGAAGACAGTATTCAAGACCAAGTTGTCAAGGATCTGAAAATCCTCACAAATGAGTGCCACCATGGGAAGAGTTACTGTCGTCAAGTCCTTAGCTTGTATGAACTCTCAAAGGTACCACCATTAAACTCTTCTCAAAACAGCAACTGGTTAATCGTTATTAAACTTGTTCTTTACCCAAAGGCAACTAAATGCAAAACACTTCAGTAGAATAAATCTACAGCAAAAAAAAAATTGGCTACCATAATGTTGAGAAAAGTGTGTCTGAGTTGCCTATGAAGTAGCGTAAATAAAATGCCTGGAAACGAGGGAAGTGTTTTTAGGGTTGAATTACATTCCATAATTAATCTTTCACTTTTTAAACTCTAGCTACTATTTGCTTCATAATTTTGCAGTGGAAGTGCTGATGTCTGGGTGAGAGCAAATCACTTGCTCCACACTTACACAAGACCCTAATTAGACCTCAGCTGGAGTATTATGTACAGTTCCGGGAATTGGTTTCAGGAATGAGAAACTTTAGTTCTGAGGATAGATTGGGGAGTTTGGGACAGTTCCTCGTGGCAAGAAAAATGGGGGGAGGAGATTTGAT
Organism: Carcharhinus amblyrhynchos; assembly: GCF_965287045.1. Classification (NCBI taxonomy): domain Eukaryota; kingdom Metazoa; phylum Chordata; class Chondrichthyes; order Carcharhiniformes; family Carcharhinidae; genus Carcharhinus; species Carcharhinus amblyrhynchos. Next base: position 14,077,125 of record NC_137351.1, read on the forward strand.
AGAGCTGCTCAAAATCATGAGAGGGCTGGACAGAATAGATGTTCCCGCTGGTAAAAGGACTAAGAACAAGAGGGCACAGATTTAAGATGATTTGCAGAAAGAAACCAATGTGATGAAAGAAAAGAGCTTTTCACAGGTGGTTCAGATCTGGAATGTACTGCCTGGAAGTGTGATGGAGGCAGATTCAACTGAGGCATTCAAGAGGGCGTGGGAAGGAGGGGGACAAGGAGGAGGAGATAGGGGAATGGCATCACGTTCATATTACTCGTTTGGAGAGCTGGTGCAGACTCGATGGGACGAAGTGGTCCTTTCTGCACCATAACAATTCTGTGACCTATAAATAAGCTACAAGAAAATAATTTAGTATCTGGGTTCATGTAAGCTATGAACTTCATTTGGGCTGCAATTCTAGAGACTTGTTTAATGTTGCCTTTTTTAGTGTGCACACTTGTTTCAGTCTAAGATTTCTTCATTTATAGCAGGAGAGTATTTGTAATAAAATGAATAAATGGAAATTTGGCCACATTATGTTGGATATAAATATGGCTTTATTTCAGTAGTTTGGTGTTATTTTGATATCTTCTTTTTGTAAAACTCTTTCATTTTTGGGTTAAATTTTTTTAAATACTGAAATCTGTATTGATCCATGCTGTGCCTAGAGATTAGGTGTTCAGCACTGTGGCTATGATAGTCTGACTGCCCCTTTGCAATCATTCTTGTTTGAGCCCATTGAAAAGAAATATTGAACACTGGGGAGGAAAGGCTGCTGAGTACGACGCACAGAGAATGTGATGGGAGTTGACAAATGGGAGAGGAACAAGCCAGGGGAAAATGTTACTCATCGTCAGACAGTTAGAGAGGTTAATTGTGTTCTGCAGAGGAAGGAAGGATTATATTTCCAGAGACTTGTCAAGCTACATGTGTGGTATAAGATAATCATAGATACTTGCAGAAGGTAAGGAGGCCATTTGGCCCACGGTGCTGTGGTTGAGAATCTTGTCAATGTATCTTGCATTCCCCTTTTATTAAGGAAACATTACTAAATATGCTTCAGTAAGTAGTCTCACTATACCAGGTTAAAGTCCAACAGGTTTATTTGGTAGCACAAGCTTTAGGTGTGCCGCTCCTTCATCAGGTGGCACTCACCTGATGAAGGAGCAGTTCTCCGAAAGCTCGTGCTACTAAATAAACCTGTTGGACTTTAATCTGGTGTTGAAACTACCCACTGTGCCTACCCTAGTCCAATGCCTGCAACTCCACATCAACGCTTCAGTTCATGTGACTAATGTGACAGAGCACTAATACACAGTGACAGAGTTTCTTTTTTCCCTCCTGAGTATTGCTCGTGTGTTTTGTTTCATAATTTCACATTGTTTCTCATTTTTTGATGGTTTCACATTATTAATAACTGTACAATAAGCATTAGTCACATGCATATATTTTACTTCCTTACCCAAAAGGAGCTTGGCTGTTCTTTCAATGATATATCAACCCAGGATTCTGATACTGTTCTGCGAGAAGTGTTGTCATCTCAACGAGCTGACCGATATAAGAAAGCCCAGGCATTTATCACAACCCAGGGACTGAAACCGGAAGCAGTGGCAGCACTTATAGCTGATGAAGTGGTTCAGGCTTCACTCTCCTCAGCAGAAGCCAAAGGTAACCTTCATATCTCTATTTTGAGGAGTTCTGCTCCTCCTTATGAAGACCACTAAATTGCACCTGAGCATTGTACTGAACCCTTTCTTGCTAAATATATCCTGTCTACCGTAGAGCAAAATTTCAATCCCCCATCATACCTCTTTACCACTCCTCCCCTTCTCTCAATCCCCTTTCTTCCACCACCATCACCCAAATGATGGGCTGAGGCTAAATTGGCAGGGAAAAATTTGGTATGGTTGACCACTCCTCCCCCTCCCCAAACAACTTGTCAATGTGGCCACTTCCAATTTATTGTGCATTGTTTGTGGATATTATCTTTTGTTTGACTGACCGGTGGATGTGGTCTTTCTGGATTTTCAGAAGGCGTTTGACAAGGTACCTCACAAGAGGTTATTGCAGAAGGTAAGGGGGCATGGAGTTGGGGGTAGGGTGTTAGCGTGGATAGAGGATTGGTTGTCAAATAGGAGGCAGAGAGTGGGGGTCAATGGGTGCTATTCGGATTGGCGGTTGGTGACTAGTGGGGTGCCCCAGGGGTCGGTGCTGGGGCCTCAGCTATTTACCATTTATATAGATGATCTGGAGGAGGGAACCGAGTGCAGGGTGTCGAAATTTGCTGATGACACCAAGATTGGGGGAAAGGCAAATTGTGCGGAGGGTGTGGAGAGTCTGCAGAAGGATCTAGATAGGCTGGGCGAATGGGCCAGGAAATGGCAAATGGAATTTAATGTTGGCAAGTGTGAGGTGGTCCACTTTGGTAGGAAGAATGGTAGGAAGGACTATTACTTACGTGGCGAAAAACTGCAGCAGGCGACGGTGCAGAGGGACCTCAGGGTCCTTGTGCATGCGTCGCAAAAACCCAGCTTGCAGGTGCAGCAGGTGGTCAGGAAGGCAAATGGGATGCTGGCCTTCATAGCAAGGGGGATTGAATATAAAAGTAGGGAGGTCTTGCTGCAGCTGTATAGGGCATTGGTGAGGCCGCAGCTGGAGTACTGTGTGCAGTTTTGGGCGCCGCACCTGCGCAAGGATATTTTGGCCCTGGAGGGAGTGCAGAGGAGGTTTACTAGGCTGATACCGGAGTTGAGGGGATTGAGCTATGAGGAGAGGCTGAATAAACTAGGCTTGTACTCGTTAGAGTTTAGAAGAATGAGGGGAGATCTCATTGAGACGTATAAGATGATGAATGGGATGGATAGGATAGAGGTGGAGAGACTCTTCCCGCTCAAAAAAGACAGTAGGACTAGGGGGCACAGCCTCAAGATAAAGGGGAGGCGGTTTAGAACGGAGTTGAGGAGGATCACTCAAAGGGTGGTGAATCTCTGGAATTCTCTGCCCGTTGAAGTGGTGGAGGCTGCCTCACTAAATATTTTTAAGAAGCGGGTTGATGGGTTCTTGATAAGAGAGGGGATTAAGGGTTATGGGGAGAGGGCGGGAAAGTGGAACTGAGCCACAACAGATCAGCCATGATCTTATTGAATGGCGGGGCAGGCTCGAAGGGCTAGATGGCCTACTCCTGCTCCTATTTCTTATGTTCTTATGACTGGCTGCAGGGTGGAAACATAAAAAAAAAATCAATTTTAATGCAGGAACACAAGCTTTCCATTATTCCCATCAGATTTGCCTATCAGATTTAAATCAGGCCAGATTCTTTATTGCCCAATATGTCACCATTCCTTCAGTGTTGCAAAGTCAATCTCCTGATTTCCCTCCCTAACAGCAGCATGGGTGTACCTACCCATGTCACAGGGACAGCAGCAGTTCAAGAAGGCAGCTCAACACTACCACCTCGAGTGCAGTTAGAAATGGGCAATAAATGCTGACCTAGTCAGTGATGCCTACAACTCATAAATGAGTTTTAAAAAAATGCGTGGCCAGCCCACATATTCCACTGGTGTGGAGTATAAACACCAGCAACATGTATTAGACCAAATGGTCTATTTTTATGCACTGCATTCAAAGTGTCAAATAGTTCCTTAGCCAGCGTAGTTGTTGAGGTACCTAATAATTTATTGGCTTAGCTGATTGAAAAAAATTTACCCACCTGGATATATTCTACTTTTCCATCATCATCCCACTGGGTGCAGCCCACAGAGCAGTTCATGCTCTATTCCATTGTTTGTTTAATTCTCAAAAGGGTACATGGCATTTATAAAGAAAATTAATTTTGATCTATTTGATTCTGGTCTTCAAAGATAAGGTTTTATCAGAAATGCTGGCAGTGCAATGACATCAATGCAAAGGTCATTTGGGATTCAGAAGCTTTTCCAAATATAAATGAATAAGGCTTCACTTAAAACAAGTACAAAAGTTTGATGACTGAAGTCTGCAAGTCGTGTTTTCTTTCACAAAACCTGCCTCTTGACTTCAAAAGCAGTTGATTTAAGTGCATTTTTTTACGTTGTAGGAACTCCAAAGGTAATGCAAGCTTTGTTAAGAATACTGAAACAGATACTTATACATTAGGGTATGAGGTCCCTGAAATACTGAGACATGCCTGTTCCGCAAGCAGTCAAATCTGCTGCTTATTACAGTATTCTAAAACATCAAACTATTTCCTATTTGTATATCATTAATCATCGAGCAGCACTCCAGATAAGGAGAAAAATTGCAAGTGCTGGAAATCTGAAATCAAAACAGAAAGTGCAGGACTGACGGCATCTGAGATTGGTCAGCGTAACACTTCTGGTAGAGGCCCTTCTTTGATCTGAATGTCTTTCCCCGGAACATTAATCTTTTTATACCGGTGACCCTGTTGCGTATACTATCTTTTATCATGGGAAAACCCACTGTATGGGTTGGGGGAGTGAGGGGGGTGGGGAGGGGGGCTGGAAAGTTCTGGCCACTGTCTGAAGGAAACTAAAATTAAACGGATGGAGAACAGGAAGCCCCAGACATTGGAATGCTTGACACTCATGAGACGATGACCATGAGTTTTCAGAAATGAAATACATCTTTTATTTGTTGACATGGCTCTTGCTGCCTGTCTGAGTCAATTTCAGATGCAGCATTTGTAGATTTCGCTCTGACTGGAGACCTCCCTTTTGCAACCATATTCTCTAAGCTTAACCTGCACAGACATGTTTTGTGTTGGAGCCTAATGACCTAGGAGGGTCTCTTATACATTTTCCACATATCACATTACAATACACACATTGCAATATCACATTATGCTTGAGAATTTTTTTCGTTTAAACCAGTCACAAACTGGGGTGGAAGTATGGTAAGTTCAGAATGGGGCTCAGCTGTGTGGTCTCCATATATTCACAGGAAGAAATGTTTTTGATTTTAGCTCTTTGTCATCTCAGAATCATATATGGCACAAAAGGAGGCTATTTAACCCATCAACTTTATGCTGGCTCTTAGTGAAACAATCCAGCCATCCCTCACTAGATGTGCAAGTTTATTTCCCTCAAGTGTCCATCCAATTTCCTTCTAAATCATTGATCATTTCTGCCACATTACCCTGACAGGCAGCAAGTTCCAGATCATTAACATTTGCTGTGTTTTTAAAAAAAGCCCATCCACTTGGGTTTTTTGTATAAACAGTGTGCAAGTCTACCCTAACTGCAGATATTCCAAACACAATGCCTCTGGTGAGAGGGGCCAAACATTCCACTTAATGAGTCTGAACATTAAATTTAGAGTTTGATAGGGATCGCTAAAATAGACCCAGTGTCTGCAGATAGCAAGAAACCCCCGAGGCCTGCTGATGCAACAGTTGAATCAATGGATGTTTAAAGCTGGGATCAAAATTGACTGGGGCTCCCTCCCCAAAATGGAACAGCTTGCCAGCACTTACTGTCCAAGCCCACATAAGGAGACAGACACTTGAATAAGGGGCTGTCATTGCTGGTGGAAATAATGACTTTTTACCTTCAGGAGAGGAGAAACGAGAACTGGAAATACTTGCATCAAAATGAATTTTCATTAAAAAGTGGTGTATTAACGTAAGGAGTTTTCCTTGTAATCGTAGAATCCTTACAGTGCAGAAGGAGGTCATTCGTCCCATCAAGTCTACACCAACTCTCTGACATTATCCAGGCCCTCTACCCTGTCCAATCTTAGTAATCCCACACACTTCCCATGGCCTACCCACCTGACATCTCATCTTTGGAATGTGGGAGGAAACCCACGCAGACATGGGGCAAAAGTGCAAGCTCCACACAGCCATTCACCCAAGGCTGGGATTGAACCTGGGTCCCTGACGCTGTGAGGCAGCAGTGCCAACCACTGTGTCGCTGTCTCCAGTGAACACCTTTCTTAGGGGCAGGAGGGAGGTTAATTTTAAACAGCACTCATTTCTGCCCTCATCACCTATCCCTAAACAGAAAGCTGCTTTGATTTGTTTTCCTTTTTATAAATGGAGGCAAATTCTCCAACCTCTTGCAATCCAATTTTCTATTAATAACCCCACTGCAAAAAGATAAGGATGAAATCAAAGTGTTAGTTTATTTGCACATCAAAACACAAGGAGGGTTGTAATGTTGCCTCTTTTGCATTCAGACACTAAAGGGAGAGATGGAGAAAATAAGATTTACAGTGCAGAGAGCACAGAGACAAAAAATATTGATTTATGTGGATTCCAGAGAGTCCAATGAGGTATTCCTTCACTGTGATCAGTGAGCTGAGGAACCAGTGTTGTAGAATTGTCCTTTCTGGTGGTGTTGACTTCACACAATGAGTTAGGCACACCGATGAATCAGTCTTGTAGGTGATGATACAGAATAGTGTAGATCATGTATCCAACCTGGGCCAGAGCTCCTTGTTTGTGATGCTGCTAGTTAGATGGTAAACCACAGACTGAGACGTCACAGTTCAGCAAGGCAAAAATGTCATGATTCCCATCTCGAAACATTGTCCTTGACAAAGAGTGCGTGTCCCTCATCTGGATCACTGAGATTGTTTAAAAACCTCAATCATTAATAATTGAAAGGAAGCTTGTTTACCCTTTATCTCAGCAGACAAGCATATCCCTGTTGGCCAACCTTGGGTATGAAATGGCGATGGCCTTTATACACCTGTCTTTGAATTTGGTCTGAACCAAAAGAGAAAATGCTGGAAAATCTCAGCAGGTCTGGAAGGAGACAAAAGAGCTAATGTTTCAAGTCCAGATGACCCTTTTGTCAAAGTTTTGACAAAGTGTCTCTTTTCTCTCCTTACAGATGCTGCCAGACTTGCTAAGATTTTCCAGTATTTTTTCTTTTGGTTTCAGATTCCAGTATCCACAGTAATTTGCTTTTATCATGTGGACTGTTAGTGTCGCTTCAAGTGTAATGAAGTGCAAGTTTTCCCAATAAAGTTAGGTAGCTTTTTTGTTCGTGATCTCAGACAGACATTGATTCAACTGTTTTAGGTATTTGTCCAGTTTAAAATTTTTAGAGATATCAATGAGGATATCACTATATGTTTTATGAAGAGGGTTAGTTCTTAGTATCTCACACCTTGATGAGCAAAATCATTTGGAACTTTATTAGCAACTATTTTATAATAGTCACCAACACTTAAGGAAATCTGTTTCACAACTATTGAGTTTTAAAATACAGTCACTGTCGAATACAGTCACAGTTACAGTTACGTAGAACTACACAGTAAATATCCATAAACAATACCTGAAACCAATGTCCCTTTACCTTCTTGATGCTTTCTATGCCTTTCTGATAAGTGTCATGGCATCTTTAACATCCAGCCAAAGCTTTGATTCATGTCTAAGGGAGGGCACATTTGACTATGTTGCCCTCTCCCACCCCTCCCTCTCAGTTCACATCCAGTCTAATTAAAACTGCAGGCGCCAGTTGATCATAGATTGTCTCGTTACTTTCATGCACATTAACTAAACACTTTGTAAATTGTATCACTGCTTAATTACAAACAACAAAATTTCTTTACACAAAGCAGTTTGTTCAGAGAATTTCTTTAATCTCTATCAAGGAGCCCTTTGAGTCCACAGGAGCTTAAGCCTTCATATTTTGCAAGGTGTATGCACTGGGAATGCAGCTTTGTGCTGGTGACTTGCCCAGTTTCATTTAACTTTTGGCTTTTTCAGTCAGCGAAGTAGAAAGCCTTCAGCTAGAATCTGGTGTGGATTCAGATTGAAGCAGTCAAGAGGTGGCAATATAACCTGCCCTGTTTCAGAAAAGAGATTTTGTTCCTGGAAATGTCACCTTAACTAAAACAAGTATTTGTCAAAAAGATGTAGTTCACCTTAGTAATGGTTGTTGTTCTACTCGTTGTCCTTGTACACAGGAGTGAGGCAGACTTATAATCTCCTCAATGGTAAAGAGGCCTTCCTACAACTGGCTAAACTGTGCCAAGACCCAATCCTCGTTGGCACCAAGCTATTGGATAAAATTTCATCCATTCCAAATGGGGAGTTGGAGTGCAGTAAGTACCTGGAAATTTTACATTATAGCCAGTATCCTGTGCAATAAAATGACTTGGTATACATTAACCTTTTGTGTTTAAAGAGAAATGCCTGCCTTCTTCATAATTCTGACTTTAATTTTCCAAAGATCGCCAATTCCCAGCTCTCCAGATTGCTCAGAAACATTGATTCTGCCCAAAAGAACTGTGACTTGAGCTGAATTAAGGCACTGGCTCTAAATTAGCTGCTGTTCTCATTCCCCACACCCTTTAGGTCAGGAGTGAGCCTTTGGTTTATTGGCAGCATTCCTGCCTCCCAGATGGAATTTCCTGATCCTGATCCAGTTGGCCCCAGGGAGTGGAGTCAAGAATACAGTTTATAAATACTGGGTTGACATCCAACTGGGGACTGAGGCTCCATTGGCTTGGGATAGTATTTTTACCAAAATCAGGGGAGAGGTTTTAACTGGCCTCTCTGTCCACAGCCTCTACCAGTAAAAATCAGAGTGAATCTCTGTGTCATTGAATGACCTTCATGCCTGGGCCAGCTCTTTGAAAGTAATTGAGTAATCTCATACTCTTATCCTTTCCTCACAGCCTTCCTCATATTCCCCCTACTTCATTATCCATTTTTGAGATTTCTTATTGAATACTGTATGAATACCAAGAGGGTGAGCTTGTGTCTAATAGGCGCGGTTGATTCTCTTGCCTCTGTTATTAATAATAGGCTGGGTGGTGTAGCCTTGACTGCAGGATCCTGGGAGAATGCATTCAATCCCAGCTTAGTGACATCATTCTTGCCCCTGAATCAGGAGGTTCTGGACTCGAGCCCCAATCCAGAGATTTGAATGTATCATCTGAGCTGATACTGATTACTGAGGGAATGTTGCAGGATTAGAGGCTCAATATTTCAAATTCTGATGCCAGATTAAAGCCCCTTCTATCCAGTTTGGGTGGATGCAAAAGACCCCTTGGCATCATTTGAAGAGCAGATGTTCTTTTGGTGCCATACCTGACCAAAACCTATCTACTCTACCAACATCTAAAAACAGATGATTTGGTTATTTGATGCTGTTTTGGGATCTTGCTGTGCACCAATTAACTGCTGTAATTAGTGGCTCAACACTCAAATTCATCATTAGTTGTAAAATACTTTGGGAAGTAATGAAGTTACTAAAGATGCTGTATGAATTGGAAGTTCTTTCGTTCTTTTTAATGATGTAAAATCGCTGGTGATTGTCTTTTTGTCTGCCTTCTCTTTTCATGGACTCTAAAGCTGTAGAACTGCTCATTTTGGCACACGACTGCTTTAGCCTGACCTGTCACATGGAGGGGATCAGTAGAGTGCTGCAAGCTGCTCGCCATCTCAGTCACAAACACCTGGCACCCAAGGAGGAGTACAGCCTCATGGTATGGACCCATTCATACATTGCAGTATATCAACAGGCAAATCTCTGTTTTACTTCAAGTCTTACTGGGTAGCATGTGTTAACTAAGCGAAAGTATCAAAGAAGCATTAGAAAGAGAATTAATTAGAGTGTAAATATCCCCTTCTCTCCCCAGGTGCGGCTGGTCACTGGCATCGGCCGATACAATGACATGACATACATATTTGACCTGCTGCACGAAAATCATAGGTTTGAAATGCTGCTGCGGAAAAATGTTGAATCGGTAGGTGAAGACCGTCTGGGGAGACGGATTGGGAAAGTAGTTATTACAGCAATTCCTCTAGAGTCTTCTGTTTCCATTTTTCTAAGTTGCGGTCCATTTCTGAGATAAAGTTTATTTATTAGTCACAAGGCTTACATTAACACTGCAATGAACTTACTGTGAAATTCCCCTAATCGCCACAGCGTAGTGCCTGTTCAGGTCAATGCATCCAACCAGTGGGGGAGGGAGTGAATGCTTCGGGTGGTGGATGGGTGTTGATGAAGCCTGATTGGGAAAGGATAGCAGGTTCCCCTGATGGACATCAGTAAAGCCATTCGATTTTTACATTTCATTTTATCTGGTGTTTCCCTCAGCCTCTGGATTTTGAGTTTAGTGCCATTACCACCAGGCATCTGGACCCATATAATGTAGGTCAGGATACCATTGTGTGGGGATTAGCCATTATTAGCACTAATTCTGCTACTTTGGCACATCTTGTGTACTCACCAGCATTCAGTCGTCTTCTTTTAATCCCGCTTGTGTTCCAAATAATTTACTGAGTGATTTTTTTTTGCTGAAATACAGAATGGAGACCTGAAGACTGCTCTGTTAGACTACATCAAGCGCTGTCTCCCTGGTGATAGTGAGAAACACAACATGGTGGCTTTCTGCTTCAGCATGTGTCGCGAGATTGGGGAAAACCACGAAGGGGCAGCACGTGTACAGCTTAAGATCATAGAATCACAACCATGGGGTCAGTGTCCGCTGTGGAAACTGCTGAGCTTTGTTTTCTGATTTTAGTGACAATAACCCATAAAATATCAGAGTTGAGGACCCTGGGAAGCACCGAGGATCAGAAGGACCCTGGTGTGCATTTACACAGGTCCCTTACGGTAGTAGGACAGGTGGATAAAGTGGTTAAGAAGGCATATCGTATGCTTTTATTAGCTGAGGAATAGAGTTTAAGAGCAGGGAAGTTATGCTGGAACTGCATAAAATTCTAACATAAAATATTAGTTAGGCCACAGAATGAGGTTCTGGAATCCTTATTATAGGAGGGATGTGATAGCACTGGAATGGCTGCAGAGAATATTTACCAGAATGTTGCCTGGACTGCAGAGTTTTAGTTATGAAGAGAGATTGGATAGACTGGGGTTGCTTTACTTGGACCAGAGGAGATTGAGAGGGGACGTGATTGCGATGTATAAAATTGAGGGATATAGAAGGATACAGGAAGAAATGTTACCCCTTGGTGAAGGGATCAATGACCAGGGGCAGAAATTAATGGTGAGATGTGAGGAAAAACTACTTCAACCAGAGGGTGGAGGGAGTCTGGAGCTCACTGCCTGAAAGGGTGGTGGATGCAGAGACCCTTGGAACATTTAAGAAGTATTTAGATGTTCACTTGGGCCATTGCCTTGGCATCACGAGTGTTCGTAACTGGGATCAGAATAATTGGGTGGATTATCTTTGACCAGTGCTGATGCGATGGGCTGAAGTGCCTTTATCTGTGTTGTGGACATCTATGACTCTATCACAACATAAGATCTTCATAAGCCAGCACCTTGGAAATAGAAATAAATACATTCTTAGAAAGTATTTGTGTATTTGAAATGGGTACATTGGTGTTATTTTATCGCAGTGAAAGTTAATTTCTCAGCAAATATATATTTTTAATAAAGGTGTCGAGCTTTCCTGTAAGTAGCCAGGTTTAAAATCACTGAAAATGGGGAAAAAAGACCATGCTGAACTATTCAGTGCTTTCATTTGTGTAGACCGGTTTCAAGGTAGGTTTTTAATATTCTTGGAAGGAAGTGTGTGCCTAAGGAAAACGGACCCAACTTGAGTCTTCCTAAAGCCAGCACAATCTGTGGAATCTCTCCATTTCAACCTGCGAGTGTGGCCAGGTTTGGAGATGGAGCTTGATCCAGCAAATTGAATCTCAAACTAGCATCAAAATGCCTGGAAAATAGGAATCCAAGTGGTTTTAGATTCTCATTTAGATTTTCACCATCTTTTATGCTGGTTTGATTGACTGTGCCCAGATTGTTTGATCTCACACAACCTCAACCACTGTCCCCACCCCGCCCCCCACCCAACATTCCAAATGTGAGCCTCTTTTGCTGTTCTTTTGCGTAGCTATAATTTTATTCCAAACTCTAAATAGACTCCTGTGCGGCACTGTGGTACAGTGGTTAGCACTGCTGTCTCACAGCGCCAGAGACCCGGGTTCAATTCCAGCCTTGTGTGACTATCCATGTGGAGTTTGCACATTCTCCCCATGTCTGCGTGGGTTTCCTCCAGCTGCACTGGTTTCCTCCCTCAGTCCAAAGATGTGCATGTTAGGTTGATTGGCCACGCTAAATTGTCCCTTAGTGTCAGGGGGGGATTAGGAGGGTAAATACATGGCGTTACAGGGATAGGACCTGGGTGGGATTGTTGTTGGAGCAGGCTCGATGGGCCAAATGGCCTCCTGCACTGTAGATTCTATGATTCGTTTTTGTGGATTTGGCTTTCCAATCTACTAAATGGATTGACTGCAAATGGTTGGTTTGAGTTGAGTGGGAGGAAATTCGTTGTCTAAAACTGAGCAGTTGCACAAATAATCTGAATCTTGCTTCCAAAAGTATTTTTCAATGTATTACAGGTGGAGCAATTCAGGTTTATTTTCAGTAGCAATTTCATTTACTGGGACAATCTTAGCTCTGCTGTTATAGATAAACTTTTTAATACATTCCAAAACTCAGTTATGCATAATGCATTCCGTATTTCATTTTAAACTGTGCATCCTAATTCTGATGCATGATTTTGAGATTCTCTAAGGTGTGTGACCTGTATTCTGTGAAATATTTCAGCGGTGACCCCTGAATTGAAGAGATCGCTTCTGAAAGTCTTGACGTTTCTCAAAGACGCTGCTGAGAGCTACTCGAAGGTAACTGTCGATGTTTACCATTTAGTTTATAAACTGTATTGAATGTATTCTCACATGCAATCTGTTGTACAAAATGTAAATTAACAGTGCCACCTTGTGTGTATGAATTGCTCTTGAAGTGCAGCAACTGTGTAGACGAACTCAACAACTGTTTATCAAGCACCAGTGAGATGAATAATCAGTTTGTGGCATTTATTGAGGGAGAAATGTTGGCCAGAATAGCAGATCAACCACCACCTCCTAATAATGCTGGGGATTCCTCCTCCATCTGAGGAGATAGGAAGTCGGCCCTTGGTTTAGTGTCTCATTCAGATAACAGGTTTTTAGCATGAGATGTTGAATTATGTAGTGAGCTACCACAGGGTTTTCGTATCTGAGGATTTAAGGAGGTAGCAAGCGATGCCTCTCCTGTTTGCTATATGATTTTCCTGATGGTGTGGTTTCCTTGCCCACCATCTGAACAGTGGGTGAAGAACACATCCCCACTGATACTGCCTGGCCCATGGCCATTCCACTCTCCAACAAGCGTTCATCAGCTTCGGCCCCTCGCTCGGGAGGAAGTTCTGCCTCAGAGAGCTTTCAGGCAACCTGATTGTCTGGCAAGTGTATAGTTCCTGCAGTAACAAAAGCTACTGTGGACAGGAGCCGGGACGATGGGGATGTGGGGGGGAGACTGGAATCCCTGGAGCCAGAGGGGGCTGGGAGTCCTGGAACCGGTGGGGGTGGGGGGGGATGGAATGCTGGGAGCAGGTAAGCTTTCGGGGTGTCAGTGGTGGGGCAAGTAGGTTCAAAGTTAAAGTTTATTTATTAATATCACAAGTAGTTTATGCTAACACTGCAGTGAAGTTACTGCGAAACTCCCCTAGTCACCATACTCCAGCACCTGAGGGAGAATTTAGCACAGTCAATGCACCTAATCACCATGTCTTTCAAACTGTGGGAGGAAACCCATGCAGATATGGGGAGAACGTGCAGACTCCACACAGACAGTGACTCGAGCCTGGAATCAAACCCAATTCCCTGGCACTATGGGGCAGCAGTGCTAACTGCTGTGATGCCTGGAGAGGTGGGCAGAGTGGCGGGGGAGGCAAGAGAGCAGAGGAGCCCACATTAGGGACTCTCTTGATTGAAGTGGCGGGAGTTAGTTATATGGAGGCTGTAGGTGGAAGGGTTTCCCACCCAAGGTCTGAACAGGCTCCCAACCTGCTGCTGCTGAACTCCTCCTGCCAACCTGAAAATTGAGGCCCTCAAGTGATCAATAACGGGCTATTTAAAGACCTCAACTGGGGCAAGGGTAGGTAGGCCTTGCCTTTCCCAGCATAAAATTTTGGAGAGGCTGGGGTGGGGGTAGGGATTTGGAGGGAGGGGAGGGGGTGGCGGGAGGAACATGTCGGGAAGGCTATCCGACAAATTTTACACTCATCCCATGCCTACAAACTCAGTGGGTAATGTAAAATTCTGCCTGCTATCTGCCGTTCCCTGATTGTTCAGTACTGGCAATGGTGACGAATACCATTGTTTAAATTTGGTGATTGGGTTTATTTGGGCAAACTTTTCCCTGGTCCGTTCACTCAGTGGTTCATTCATGTCCAAAGTTTCCTTCAACATCCAGCAAAACCTTCAACTTCAGATGCCCTCATATACTTAGACTTTGTGGAAATCCTCAACCTGGTCGGTTATTTTCTCCTTCATTGCAATGGCATTTTGTTGTTTGTGAAGAAGGTTCAAGTTCTGTGACAACAACAACATGAATTGGTGGGTGGCACAGTAGTTAGCACTGCTGCCTCCCGGGCAAACCTGGGACCTGGGTTCAATTCCTGGCTTTGGTCGATGAATGTGTGGAGTCTGCACATTCCCCTCATATCTGTATGGGTTTCCTCCAGGTGCTCCGGTTTCCTGCCACACTCCAAAGATGTGCAGGTCATGTGGATTGGCCATTGCCGCAAGATATGTAAGAATGGTGTGTTAGCCATGGTGAATGCATTGGGTTACAGGATTAGGGCAGAGGGGAGGATCTGGGTGGAATGTTCTTTCGGAGGGATGATGCAGACTCAGTGAGCTGAATGGCCTCCTCCTGCACTGTGGGAATGCTTTAAATTTCATCTCTAGGCGCTTCACTGGAGCGTTAACAAACAAAATGTGATGCTGAGACATGTAGGGAAATATTAGGTATGGATTTAAAGGCAGGTAGAGGGGTGGAGAGATTTAGGGAAGGATTGCAGAGCCTGGGAATCTGGTAGTTGTAGCTTCCAATAGCAGTGCAAGTTGAAGCTGAACCATCGTGAAGGGATATGAAACATACTGTAATGGATAGGAGGAGGTGACAGCGCAGTGGTATTGTCACTGGACTGGTGACCCAGAGTAAGCTCTAGAGACCTGGATTCAAATTGGCAGATGGTAAAATTTTAATTTCCATCAAAATCTGTAATTTTACAAAATTGAAAAAAAAATTAGCAATGACCCTGAAATTGTTGTTTAATAAAAAACCCATCTGGTTCACAAGTTTCCATTAGGAAAGGAAATCTGTCAACTTTGCCTGGTCTGGCCTACATATAACTCCGGAGCCACAGTAATGGGCCTATTAAGCCATGCAGTCTAAGCGCTGAGGAAATTAGGGTTGGGTATTAAGTGCTGGGCTCAGCCACTGATGCCCATGTCCAACATAAGAATTCCATTTGATGAATTGAGATACCACAGGGTGTAAATTCATGGGGAACAGAAATGCAGATGTGAAAACAGCGACCATCCCACCTTTCAAAAGTACTTCAGAGGAAAGCAGTTTGGAACATCTGCGATCAATAAAGATGCTCTATAAATGCGAGTTGTTTTTAAATGGACACGCACATCCACAAAATGCATGGTTTAGAAAGTATTTGTTCTTAATTGCACACGATAGATTCACACTTGCTAATTCAGTCTCTCATCCACTACCCACCCCACCTTGTTTCTGCAGAAATTGTCTTAGGAAATTGTAAGATCCGAGATTTAATTTTGAGATTTCCAAAGCAAGTGATTCATGTAATTGTTGAGCTTGATAATCCACAAACCTGCCTCCATCTGAACTCTCTGAAGGGACAGGCGACATTAAGTTTGACATTTGGAGCGATCGTGTGAAGTGAATTTCCAGTCTTACATCAGGTACACTTCCCAGATCACATCGCTCAGAAACAGATTGTTAAATTATCTTCTGATAAATCTCTCGCAGCCTGGTGAATGAAAAACAACTCTCTCTTTTAACTCTAACAACAAGCAGCTCTCCACAAGCCTGTAATACTGGAAAGAAATAAAAAGAAAAGTTTGCATTCATATAGTGCGGTAAGAAGCCTCTCAACACCAGGTTAAAGTCCAACGTGAGTCAGGTCACTCACCTGATGAAGGAGCAGTGCTCCTAAACCTCGTGATTCCAAATAAACCAGTTGGACTTTAACCTAGTGTTGTGAGACTTCTTGCCATGCCCACCCCAGTCCAACACCTGGCATCTCCGCATCGTTCATATGGCACAGTGGTTAGCACTGCTGCCTCACAGTGCAAGGGACTCGGGTTCGATTCCTGGCATAGGTTATTGTTTGTGCGGAATCTGCACATTCTCCTCAAGTCTGTGTGGGTTTCCTCCGAGTGCTCAGGTTTCCTCCCACAGTCCAAACGATGCGCTGGTTAAGTGTATTGGCCATGCTAAATTCTTTCTCGGTCTACCCGTCTGTTGGAGTGTGGCGCCTAGGGGATTTTCACAGTAACTTTATTGAGGGTGGCACAGTGATTAGCACTGCTGCCTCACAGCTCCAGGGACCTGAGTTTGATTCCCAGCTTGGGTCACTGTTTGTGTCGAGATTGTACATTCTCCCTGTGTCTGCATGCATTTTTGCCGGGTGCTCTGGTTTCCTCACATAGTCCAAAGATGTGTGGGTTAGGTGCATTGGCCATGCTAAATTGCCCCTTAGTCCCAGGATGTGTAGGTCAGTGGGATGAACCTGGTAAATATGTGGAGTTACAGGGATAGGGTCTGGGTGGGATTATTGTCAGTGCAGACTCAGTGGGCTGAATGGCTTCCTGCACTGTAGAGTTTCTGTGACTTCTATGAATTAGTGGGCACCGCAAAGCACTATACAGCCAGCCCAGCACTTGTGTACTGTTGTAATATACGTGTTGGTTAAAGGATAAATGTTGGCCAGGACACAGGGCAGAATTCCTTGCTTCTTTTCGAAATAGCATTGTGGGATCTTTCGCACTCAGAGTGAATGGGATGTTGGTTTGAAATGCACAAAAACCGAGGTACAGCTGCGGCTGGATTCAGAGGTTGCACATTGTGAAGACTTTATTTCAATTCTGATTGCAGCAGGCTAGGCATCAGATGCTTGAGCTCCTATACCCAACCTTCCAATGGGAAGCTTGCCCTCTCAGAGGCCGTTTTGTTAGTGAATGACATTATTTCATTTGAGGACTCTTTTGTCTATCAGATAACTTGCAGCGGAGGCAGAGAACAGTGCCAGCTGCTTCAATGAGTCTTGCTTTCTCTCCATGGTGAAATTTCAGAAGATTACCAGGAGAATTGAGAGACATGAAATCATTCTATCAGCTTCCATTTTCATTATGTTGTTAGATTAGTAAAGTGGTTCTGCATAGGGAGTACGAAAAGCCGGGCGCTAAATTGAAAACCTGAACCTCGAAGGTAATAATCTGTGGATTATCACTTGAGCCACATGCAAATTGACATAAATGAAATCACAGATGAATGTGTGATGGCTGTGGGAGAATAGGATTCTGGTTTGACCCCAGTGGCATCAGTACTGGGGGAAGTGGGAACCGTACTGTTAGGACAGACTTCACTTGAACAATGCTGGGACCAGTGTTTTGGGAAGCCACACAACTTGGGATGTCGAGAGAATCATAGAATAGAATCCCAACAGTGCAGAAGGAGGCCTTTCGGCCCATCTAGTCTGCACCCTATCACAATCCCATCCAAGCTCTATCCCCATAACTCTATGCATTTACATTACTGCTCCCCCTGACATTAAGGAGCAATTTAATATGGCCAATCCACCTAACCTGCACATGTTTGGACTGTAGGAGGAAGCCGGAGCACCTGGAGGAAACTCGGGGAGAACGTGCAAACAATCACCCAAAACAGGGAATCAAACCCAGATCCCTGGCACTGTGAGGCAGCAGTGTTAATCACTTTGTCACCATGCCACTTTAAACTAAATGTTGGGGAGAGAAGGTACCCTGTAGGAGAAGGTTGAGTAAATAAAAGTGAAGTGACGAGGCAATCAGTCGAGGTACAAGAAAAGGTAATGATAGTCAGTGTGGCAGGAGGGGACTGATAGCAAACTCTGTGCTAGCAAATAGGACTAGAGTTTTAAATAAACGGAATGAAGGACTCAGTATCTGAATGCCCAAAGCATTGGCGATTAAAATAGGTTCATTGTCAGCTCAAATAGAAATTCATATAACATAAAAAGAATGTGGTTGAGTCTAGAATGAGGGGGATACTGTTTTAAAATTAGCAATTGCCCTTTTGGGACAGATGAGGAGAAATTTTTTTTCGAAGGATTGTGCAACTGTGTCAAGACGATGGCAGGCAGGTCACTGAATATTTTTAAGGGAGAGGTCGATAGATTCCTGTCAGGCAAGGAAATCAAAGGTTATCGGGGTAGATGTGAATGTGGAATTCGGAACATAAACAGTCACAATCTTATTGAATGGTGGAGCAGGCTGAAGGGGCTGATAGGCCTGCTTCTATTTTGTATGTTTGTGTGACCTGATAGCCGTAACAGATTTGGCTACACTGAAACCAAAAGCTGGGACCTGAATATTCTAAGGATATGTGACATTCAGGAGGGACAGGGAGCTGGGAAATGTGGTAGGATCGGTCTGTCAATTAACAAAGGCATTCGTACTGTAGTAAGTGACGATCTTTTTGCTAAAGCTCAAAATGTAGAATCAGTTTGGGCAAAACTAAGAAACACAGAAACATTGGTGGAAGTTGTTTATAAGCCACCCAACAGCAGTGGTAATGTCAATCCATTTTCATTGGGAAATCAGAGCTCCGTGTAACAAGAGTAAACCAGGGCGATTTTAATTTACATAGCCTGGGTAAACCTAATTAGTTCCGTGTTGAGGATGAATTCTTGGATGTGGGGATTCAATGTAATATTTCCAAGTATATAGATGACACAAAACTAGGTGGAAGTGAGAACTGCGAGGATGATACAGATACTCTGAGGGGATTTAGAGAGACTCAGGGAGTGGGCAACAATTTGACAGATGGAACATAGTGTGGAGAGACATGAGGTTATCTACTTCGATCGGAAAAAAACGAATTAGAGTATTTCTGAAATGGTGACAGGCTGAGAAATGTCGAACTTTAAAGGGACTTTGGTGTCCTTGTTCATGAGTGACTGAAAGCTAACATGCACTTGCAGCAAGCAGTTCAGAAGGCAAATGGTTTGTTGGCGTCTGTAACGAGGATTTGAATTCAAGAGTAAAGGTGTCTTACTGCAATTACAGAGCGCCTTGGTGAATCTGCACCTGGAGTATTTTGTACAGTTTTAGTCTCCTTACCTGGAGAGGCTGGATAGACTGGGACTTTTTTCTCTGGAGTGTTGGAAGCTTAAGAGGTCCATAAAATAATTAGGGGCATCAATGAGCTAGATAGTCGATATTTTTTCCCAAAGGTACGGAAGTCTAAAACTAGAGAACGTAGGTTTAAGGTGTGAGGGGAGAGATACAAAAGTGTCCAGAGGGGCAATTTTTACACACAGTGGTGAGTATCTGGAACAAGCTGCCAGAGGCAATGGTAGAGGCAGGTACAATTTTGGCTTTTATAAAGTGTTCAGTTACATGGGTAAGATGGGTATCGAGGGATTTGGGCCAAATGCGGGCAATTGGGACTAGATTAATGGTTTAATAAAAAAGGGCAGCATGGACAAGTTGGGCCAAAGGGCCTGTTTTCATGCTGTAAACCTCTGTGACGCTTAAGGAATGTATATTCACCAAAGAAGTGCAGCAAAGATGCATTAAACTAATTCCTGTGATGAAGGGATTGCTTTGTACTAAAAGATTAAATAGACTGGGTCTTAATTCTCAAGAGTTTAAAAGAATGAGAGGTGACCTCATTTAGAACTCTTACAGAGCGCGACAGGGGTAGATACAGGAACAGGTCAATTAGGACTGAAATGATAAATTTTTTTACTCCAGAGGGCTGTGGAGGACCAGTTGTTGAGCATGTTCAAGATGAAGACCAATAGATCTGTACATGTTAAAAACACAGAGGGACACTGGGATAGTGCAGGGAAATGATATGGAAGTAGATCAGTCATGATCTCATTGATTTACAGAGTGGATTCGAAGGGCTGAATGGCCTATTCCTGCTCCTTGTTGTTACAACCCTTTCTCTTTGGGAAAATGATTATTTTAAAAATGTCTGGCAACCATCAAATTTAATATTATACATTTGTTCTTCTGTTAACAAGCTGTGGTCATCAGAGATTTCATTGAAGGCATGCACACACAATTCCTAACTATTAATGGTCAGAACTCCTTATCCTTTTCTCTAGTTATGGTAGATCTCCATAGAAATCTACTCTTGCCCCCTGCCTTACATTTTAAATGATTTCCATTGAAGCTCACTGTCCCCTGCGACCACTTTAATTTTCTTTCTGGCTTGAACAATTTGTCTGTCTGAATGTCATTTCAGAAGCAGATGGTTCATTAGGAGACAGACTAATCCATATTGAACTCAAAGTTCATCCAGATGATAGAAGCAGTTCACACAGATCATTGGCTTTGATCTCACAGATTTGCATTTTATTTTGTGTACAATTGCACCAGCCTGGGAAGGTTGACCAGTTGTGGAGGCTGATTTAACAGAATTGACCTCCACAACCGGTCAGCTCTGTTTCGTTCTGAGGTGAAGAGGGTCCTGAAATTTGCTGAACTGGCTTTTACGCAATTTCATTTAATGTTTGACAATTACAGATTCTATTTTAAACTGAAGGATTTGAACTCTGGATGCATTGGATCCTGACCCCAAAAAAAAACAGCATTACCATGCAATTTGTCTATTCAAAAAGCTTGTTTTTGTGTTTCTCAAAAAATGATAATTTATTTAGAACCACAGTTTCTATTTTCCCAAAACATTTATATTAAAATGCAGATATCATAAACTTTGTCCAATCTTTATACAGTAATGCTTGTTGGACGCTTCAAGTTTTCTTTCACTAACGCTCTCTCCCCCTTTCAAAAAGCTTTTTGAACTATCCCAATGTTTTGTTTTCTTTAGCTGAGTGTCTTTTTTTTATTAAATTAAGTTTAGGGAAGATGAGAATTATTTTGAATGCAGCTTTTACGATTGGGAATGTGCTGGATGTAGAGAAGTTAATAAATCATTTACTATCCTCGATTTTATTAACAGGAGCATTGAGTACAAGAATGAGCAGATCATTTGAACTTGTATAAGACACTAGTTAGGCTTCATCTGGAGACTGTGTCCAGTTCTGGGCACCATACTTGAAGGATGTGAAGGCATTGGAGAAAGTACAGAGATTCATGAGAATGAACCCAGGGATTAACAAGTGTAGCTAGGAGGCTGGGTATGTTTTCCTTGGAGAAAAAAGGCTGAGAGGAGACTTGATGTGAGGAAATAATTTTTCTCCCAGAGAGTAAATGGAGTCTGGAACAAATTTCCTGAAGGTGGTGGAGGCAGGTCCAATCGAGATATCCATAAAGGAATAGGATTACCATCTGAAAAGCAAGAATGTGCAAGTTTACGGAATTTCAGAGCCAGTGCAGACTTGATGAGTCAAATGGCCTCCTTCTGTATTGTAAATATTCTTGAAAAAGGTTTGTAGATTTATGTTTCAACGGGAATTTGAAGGAACTGACTTGGGTCTACCAAAGAGATCTGGAGAGTAGCAGACGGTGGTTTACTATTCTGTCCCAACAACCTGTTCCCAGGTTCCTTTTGTCCATGAAGCCATCTTGCAATTCATTGGAAATGTGGGCCTATATAACTGAAGTGGCCATTCACTGGGCATGTGGGAAGTGCTCAAATCAAACAATTGATAGCTGCTGCCCACTCCTGTTTTTAAAAAAAAATTAATTCTGTAGCTTGGCTTAGAATAAACATTGACTTAAGAAAGAACTGAGTTTGCTGAGATCGATCTTATTAATTTTTCCAGGATTCCTGTATCCGACGTGCCTCTCAGTGTGTGAGACTAGCCAAACTGGTGACTCTCCAGCTCCACTTCCTAAACAACAACCAGGACGTGCAGTTAATCAATCTACAGAGAAATGACATGATGCCTTGTATCCTCTCTCTGCCGAGGTTCTATCAGGTACTTTAAAAGAATTATCCAGTTATACGATTGAAAATTACAGGTGACCTATTTTTCTTCAGTTACAAATCTGAGTATGTCCGTATTCTATGGTTATTCATTAATGGGTTTCCACAATTGCTTTTTTAATTCTCCCAGCTATCACTCCAATTTAATCAGAATGTGGAGTAAAGAAGATCTCTTATTTGATTCTTGAATCTTTTAAGTTCTCGTTGGTATTCTGAACCTGTCTGTCCGAGAATCCAAATGAAACAATGGGTTAACGTTCTGGCATCGTAACCTTCAAAAACACTGCAAACTAATGAACAGCAGTCCCATTTCTCTGAAAAATCCACAACATCAAACTGCAGCAAATTGTGTCTTACTCAAAGCCACAAACATGACTGATGTGGGGAAGTTGGAATGATGTACAGATGTGAAGTACATTCTAAAGTACTTGCTGGTCTGTCCCCACACACTCGCAGTGTATTGGATGCATTAATTTAAAAATAACTTTTGTTCATTGCTGCCGTTCCTTTCTCCCCGTAAGTACAAAATTTAAAAACTTAAGACTGAAATATTGGAAACATTGGGCCAGATGTGGCCAAGACTCCAGATGAATATATTGTATGGTTCCATTAGGGCCTCTGCTGATTTCCTGCCACCCAGCCACAAACAGAAGCACGATGAATGTCCTGTGGCAATGGCAGCAGAGTTTGATAAAAGGCAGTATTGAGTTTCTAATGGAAAATGATCATGAGATGAGAGGGGTGGGAAGAGAAAAGAAAATGCCTACCTGATTAAAACAGATGTGATGGAGAAAGGAATGGAGCTGCCTAACTGACAGATCTTTGGACACTGAGTGGCAATGGTACTACTTTCAATTTAGTATACTGTATTTGATATTCACAATGCAGTCTCCTCTGTATTGGGGTGAGCAAATACAGATTGGGTGACCACTTAGCAGAACACCTCCATTCAACCCCCACAAGTTTCCTTGCCTTTTTAATTCATTACCTTGCCCTCAGCCTGCTGCAGTGTCCTGGTCTGCTTGTATTGGAGCAACTGAAACTTTAATTCTATCAACAGTAAGGTAGATATTACATGTGTTGACAGAATAACCCAATTAATATGAGGGAAATCCACAATAGCTTTTATTTCCCAGTAAAATTGTGACGTTGTCACTTGATTCGAATTCAGGTTTATTTATCTTGTGATACAAAAACCTGGATCTATAGACCAGCAATCAATGAACCAACATATGTGGTGTGGGATTGGGCTGCAAACAGTCATAATTGTATTAGAAATATGGTCTGAGTCTCCAGTCAGCAGTGACTGCTTTGCCCTGTTTTCAGGTGAGATCTTGTCTTAAGACATCAGCCACTTTTCACAACAGGCTAAATCATTCATCAGTTTATTCACAAATATACACTTAAAATATTAGCAGAATAAGGCAAGAAAGATACTTGTAGTAGTCCAATATGCAAGTCTGTAGCCATTTCTAGTGGATTGGTTAGATACAGTCAGATTTATTATTGATCAGTGTTTTCCATTGACAGTCAAATTGATTGTCAATCTCCTTTTCTTTCTTTCTTTGCAGGCTGTCATAGTTGCAGAGGCATATGACTTTGTACCTGATTGGGCAGAGGTGCTGTATGAACATGTTATTGCCCGGGGTGAGTTTGCCTATCTGGAGGAGTTTAAGCAACAGCACCGCTTGCAGCCCAGTCTGTTTGAAGAAGTTTCAAAAAAGTGAGTATAGGCCAATGGTTCTTGCTTCCAACAGCACAGCGCTATGGCCTGGGGGTCTGGAGATTGTCTATGCAGTGATACATTTAGAACTCTGCAAAATCTATAATTGAATCTCTCTCAGCTGGTGGAAGCACAATGGTGTAGCCATCTCTGAACTGTGCTGCGTGGTGATGACTCTAAGCCAGGGAGACCAAATCGGGGCACAGAATTTAAAAGACACTGCTGTGGTATTTGTGAGGAGGTGAGGAAACTATTTCTTATTGAAACAAAACTAGACATCATCTTACATTTCAAGAACCTAGTATTGGGCAGTTTAAACAAGTGGGCACTAATGAAAAAAATCTTCACCTCCAGTGTATGCTGAAAGTTATTTCTTAAACATGATATAGAAATGCTACTGGAGTTCTCCACAGAAGTGGACCTACCTCCTGAGTTGAGTGCTTGAGAGCTTTGTTTGCTGAATGATTAGTCGCTTTTAGAGCCAGAGTGTTTTGGGAGATAGTGGGCAGGCACTGCAGAATG
The DNA here is from genome assembly GCF_965287045.1 of Carcharhinus amblyrhynchos. Classification (NCBI taxonomy): domain Eukaryota; kingdom Metazoa; phylum Chordata; class Chondrichthyes; order Carcharhiniformes; family Carcharhinidae; genus Carcharhinus; species Carcharhinus amblyrhynchos. The sequence continues at coordinate 14,101,311 of NC_137351.1, forward strand.
GTTCACTGTCATGCAGGACAACTGCATTAGGCAAAGCAAAAAGAATGTAGACAGCGAGCCAAAGCCATTGCAGAATAAGAGGACAATGCACAAGGAATAATAATGATGATGATGACTGTGATGCTTTCTTTTCAAAACATCTCCAGGTTTAAACAATACAAGGGCGATAATGCTGCAAGCCAGAACCTGAAGAAGTTACTGCAGTACTGTGAGAACATCTACTTGTTTTACAAGCTGGCTTATGAGCACAATTTCACCGATATTGCAAACAAACTCCTCAAAGAACCTCAAACAAGCTGCTATTTGAAAGACATGATTGCCAGTTAGCATTTAAAAATGTTTGTCATCATGTAAAAAAAAGTAATTGTATAAATAGTTTTTCTTGTAATCATGTCCCAGAACAAATAACACTTGTGTACACAGACTAATTAATAGTGTGTCCAGTCCTGAATGAGCACCCAGTGGTTAAGATACTGCAGTATGGTTACAGATCTTTACATAGACTGGGGGTTTTCTGTCACAGTCCTGTGATGTACCTGAGCAAAAAATCTGAGTAAAAAGTCTGACAACACCAGGTTTCAGTCCAACTGATTTATTTGATAATAGACTCACAAGCTTTCGGGGTTAGCCCCTTCGTCAGGTGAATGGAGAGTTCTGGCCTCAGACAGAGCATATAAAGCACAGACGGTTTAGAGATTACTGATTAGAATGTGAATCCTTACACCTAACCTGCTGTTCAAGACCTGAAGTGGCTGACAATGTGAGTGGAAGGAGCACTGATCACAGGTTACAGGTTAAAGAGATGAATCTGTCTGAGGCCAGAACTCTCCATTCACCTGACGAAGGGGCTAACCCCGAAAGCTTGAGTCTATTATCAAATATATCGGTTGGACTGAAACCTGGTGTTGTCAGACTTTTTACTGTGTTTACACCAGTCCAACGCTGGCATACCCACATCAAAAAATCTGAGACAGGATTACACTTTGCAGATCACAAATTGAGAATGTCTCAGAAATGAAATGTGGAATTCTAATCAGAAAGTGCATGGTTTTAGATGGACTTCCATTCATTCAGAATCAGTGAAGAGGGCTGGTTGTTTTAAAACACCACTTCCATTACGTGTATCAATTAATTATTCTGTGCAACCTGTGTGACAGTGCTAGCTACAGAATTGCTAGTTTGGTTTGTGGTTTTAAAAAGCAGATTTATGGAAAATCATTAACTCTTTCTGAAGTAGGTTGTGAAGGAGAAAAGTCATCTATGTTTTATAGTTAGGGCAGGGCCTGGATAACAAAGCCACGCGGAGATTGAACCTTAAAATGAATGCTTGCACTCAGAACTTTACCAAGGCTCAAATTAACCAGGTGTCAGCCCAGTGAGATCTTTGCACAATTTAGTTATCTTTACAACCTTCCTGCTACAGTCCACAGGATGTGTTGGGGAATTAAATGGCTGTCATCAAACTGCTTCAGTATGTGAGCCATTTTTCCAAACTAGTCAGAATTGGGGTCTGTACCTTTACACAACAAGTTAGTTTATATGAATTTGAGAAAAGACAATGCAGAAAATAGTGACATATTCATTTATTGTCTTAAAACATTGCAAGTGTCCAATTATGTTTACATTAATAAGCCTTCCCAACCACAACAGATAAGATGTAAAAATAAATTACTCATCTGTTGTATAAACTGTCCTTTTTGTAGCCAAGTGAGAAATTTTGTATAATAAATATGAATTTAACTTGAGGGAAAGAGATATATATTTAATATGAGAACCACTCCCATTACCTGTTTGTGCTCAGACTGCAGGGTCTCACTGTCTAATTAATATAATGCAACAGGATGGCACAAAAAAATGCACATTTCCAAGGAATTACATTGGGCTGCAACCACACCATGATCAATGTGGAATCTAAAGTGCAGCTGGATAAGCAACTTTGCAGCATTTAATGTATTGATGCCAATTCATATATACTTCTGAGCCATTTACAAAGGACTGTTTTGAAGTAAAAGCACATTAAGTATGATCAGGAGTTTTCTTCATCTCCCCTGCCCCCACCCCCACCCCAACCAAAACAGTGGGATAAATAAAAAGGCCACAGCTTGCTTTCTTCCACTCAGGCAGACTTCTCTTGAATACATTCTGCACTTCTGTTCCATTAGGACTTGTCACTGCCTTGATGGGGAGAAAGTAATTCTTCACTCTGCTTCCATTAGCAACTTTTAATTCAAAAATACTTCAGGGAATTTAATCTTTTCCATCTAACCCTTTCCACAGAAACAAAATGCCATTTAATTTAGAGCCAGATTCCAAATTGCTGATGACAATGTTAAATGGACTATAAAATATCCAAGCAGCTTCAATACATTTTTTTTCCTCCTTTCCTGATACCAGTGACTTCAATGTGCAAGTCTGTTAATAAGCAGCAAAAGCTATTTCTCAGGTATTCCCGCCACTGAGCCAAGACAGCAAGGGAGGCAAATGTCAGCCAACTCAAATCATACAATCACAATATCCTCCCTATACTCTTACTTTGATTAGTTACCCTGAAAAGACTTTCAGCACCTTTTTCAGACATACCAAAGTGCTTTACAGCCTGTGAAGTATTTTTGATGTGATAAGTTTTGTAATATGGAAATACAGCAGCCAATTTATGCACAGCCCACAAACAGGTGTGCTTGTTTGTGATGGTGATCAGGTGAATGTATTTGCTACTTGAATATCATCATGAATTTTTTTTAACTTCAGCAAATGGGGGCTTGATTTAACCCCCATCAAAAAGATTTGTGTGTAAGGATTGCACTATTCCCACTCCACCCACCCCCAGCATCTCAGCCATATTATTAAGCTGTTCCAAACTGGAATTTCCACAAAATATCTGTAACAGCTCCCCTTAAGCTAAAACTGCAAATCACCATCCAAACAAAAGTGCAGGGTCTTGTCACATTAAATGGTCACTGCTGGATTCTATCACTACTTCCCTCATCAGGTTTAAACCATGGCACCTTCAATGTACTGTGTTTAAATTGGTCACCTTAGAGATTGTTTTCAAAAGCAGGTGAGTAAATGGAAAGGACACTCAGGCATCCACTGGTGTGGTCACACAAATATGAGCAATGTTACAGGGAGGTCACGTCGCTGTTGCCCCAATTCAGGGACCATGTAAATATCGAGGGCACGTTCTCTTAAGGCAGACTCACCCAGCAACCAAAAGCACAACTTCAGCACAAAAAATCAGATCTCTAATTAGTCCATTTTAGTTTCCAAAGAAAGGAAAAAGCAGGCAAAATTCAAGAAATTTTAAAAATAGTAATCTTACTTTGCAATTCTACAATATCACAATAAACGTGATATTATATCAGCTCAGCTTACAATAATGATGCTGATGCATGGTCACTGCAAGACTCCATATTTTTTCAAATATATATCGCTCTCTTTCCAACCCCCCCCCCCCCCACCCCATCCATGCAGGTACTTTGTCCACACAGTGCTATACGAGTATTGTCACTGACATTTAACGATGCGCAATTATGGTACCAGTAACAAAACTTGGTGTTATCATCGGCATCTGGAGTCCTAGCTGTTTCCATAACAATGCAAGGTTCTGTGCAGCTCAAGAAACCAGCAGCATGAAGTTGTCTACAAAAAACATGCTGGAAGAAGCCTGGCTCACTGGACATCACATGAAGTCGTCGTAATCCTGCGTGTAAGCATAGTCATCAAGGTCATCCTTCAGATTTGCCTTAAATCCACCTGCAAGCACTGGGGCCTTTTTCTTCTTTTTGCTTTTACTTTGCTAAAAAAAGTCAAAGAAATTAGAAATTAAAATTGCTTTATGAGCAAAACTTCTACAAGTTGCTTTAAACCCAAAAAACTTCCCCCAAGGCACTTAACAGGAGGGTTATCAGACAAGAATTGAGACAGTATCAAAAATATTGTGTCCAAAAGCCTGGTCAAAGTGGCAAGGAGGAGAGGGATAGCAGAGAGTGAAGGAGTGAATTCCAAATTTCTGAAACTAGCTGGATGGAGGCATGGCTGGCAATAGTGGGATGGTTAAAAGGAGTCCCTATATTTCTATCTGTAGGATTAGTGTTTCTGGAGAGTGACAGAATTTTAAATGACCATGAGCCAGTGGTAGATCAGTGAACACTGATGAGGAGTGAATGGGACTGTTCTGTTAAAAATCACAGGTCAATTTGGATTAATAATTTCCCCTTTCTAGTGACATTTAATCTCAAGAGTGCATGCAACATGGCTGTGGGAATTAGTCTGGAAAAGTTATGAACTCAAAAGGTATAACCTGTAGATTCCTAGCCAGCTAATTGTTTGAGCTTTGCAAAGCAGTTTTCTTCATGGACACTGCTGGTTTACAAGCCATTTTCAGTTGAGAAGCACAAAGAACAGCTGTGTGCCTTCAGAATGGAACAGACTTTGAGCCAAAACCTAATAAATGTATCATGTCCTCAAACTATTTTGAGATTTAAATGAAACAAAGTACTGTAACTTGCCACATCCTAACTCATACCAAATCCTGCTCATCCAAGCTGACTGCTGGACTAAAGGACAGAATGACATGGTTTACAGAATTGGGTAACCGTGTCTCAGAACAGAACATTCTCCAGCAGTTAGCACAAAGCATGCTCTGACACACAGCAACTTGATAACAACCAGGGAGATTACTTAGTGACTTGAGGGATAAACATTGGCTGGGACAGTGGGAAGAACTTCCCTGTTTTTCTTCAAAAGAGCCATGCGATAGATGGAGGGTGTGGATAACGTGCTGCTTTAAACTGTATCCGAATGATGGCATTCTTGACAGCACAGCATTCCTTCAGTATTGCATTGGCAATGACAGCTGAAATTTTGTGCTGAAGACCATGCAATGGGATGGGAGAGCTATCCATCGTTCCACAGCTAAAGTGACTTCCGTTATGGCATAAACAAATGTAACCACTTTGGCCATGTTTTTAAAAAACAAAACATTTGCTCAACTTTGTTATGGGATGGAACAGACCCCAGATATCTCCTTACCTTCTCTTGTTTCATCTTTTCGCTACACAGCGACGTCAAAGAGTTGTTCAGCTTTTTCAAATCGTCAACTTCCACTGAAAAAGAGTCACAGAACTGAATTCCTGCAGTTTTCCCAAACATAAATAGCTGAAAAATTACAATGATCAACAATAGTATTTCAACACACATCCCAAAACAACATGGAGTGACGGAACCCGTCAGGCAGATGCTGTCTGGACTGCATTCTCAGAGGTGCACTTAACATTTTCACACACTCTTTGAAGGGAGGGGTTTGCAATTGGATTCGACTTAAGTCTTGTCCCAGATAAAAATAAAGTTTCCAGTTCAAGCCTTTTGGGACTTCTGCATGAAGCTGGAGAACCCTCAAATGGATGTAAGCTTCAGGTGAGAAATATTCTAATTTAAAACCAATAACTGACACTGAGTTCCTCAGAGTAGTGCTCTGGTCAAACATCTTCAGTTGCTTGACCAATGACCTTCCCTCCATCAGACCAGATGGTCAGAAATGGGGAAGTTCATTGATGACTGCATGATGTTGAGCACCATTCACAACTGCTCAGGTACTGAATCAGCTTGTGCCCAAGTGCAACAAGACCTGAACAACATTCATTCATGGGCTGATAAGGTGACAAGTAACATTAGTGTCACTTATGTGCCGTATAAATACTGTGGCTACAAGAAATGGTCAGAGGTTGAAATTTTGCAGAGTAACTCATCTCCTGACTCCCCAAAGCCTGTCCACCATCTGTAAGGCACAAGTCAGCAGTGTGATGGAATATTCGTCACTTGCCTGGATGAATGCAACTCAACATCATCCAGGACAAAGCAGCTTGCTTGACTGGCATCCTATCCATCACCTACAACATCTGTTCCTTCCAACACCGACACACAGTAGCAGCAGAGTGCACAATCCACGAGATGCACAGCAACAAGTCAAGGCTCTTCCAAACTTGCCACCTCCACCAGCTAGAAGGGCGGCAGATTCTCAGGAACACCACCTCTTGCAAGACCCATCCTGACTTGGGCCTGTATCACTGTTCCTTCACCATTGCTGGGTCAAAATCATGAAACTCCCTCCCTAACTGCACTATGGGTGCACCTACACCTCATGGACTGAGGTGGTTCAGGGTGGCAATTCATCACCACCATCCAAAGGCCCAGCTTGCAAAATCCAAGAAAGAATAAAAATAAGCTGCTGATCTTTTCTAAGTCACACCCAGTTCAGCTCCCAAACATAATGGTTCCACTTTGTCAATGGATGTTTTACAATTCTTAATTTAATCACAAAATCAATAATATCAGAACACATTAGTTCACTATTGATACCAATCGCTGAAGGGTGCTGGGACTCCTTTGGCTCCAGATAATTTGTAAACAAATCCCTTAACATGTTGTCTAGAAAAGCAACAGGAAGCCTACTAGCATAGTAATGGTAAATTAGTGCTGGTTTAGCTAGTTACAGTCCCACAGAATCACTAGGTATCTGGAAAGAAGAATCTGTGGGATGATCTGATAGAGATCTTCAGGATCAAGAAAGGATTTCATAAATGTATTTGGGAATTCCAAAACTTGGGCCATAAATATGATAATAGTCACTAATAAATCCAACAGGGAATTCAGGAGAAAATTCTTTACCAAGAGAGTGGCAAGGACATGGAAGACAGAGAGACAGTTGAGGTGAATAGCAGAGGTGCATTTATGGGATAAACAAATAATGGAGAAAGGAATAGAGGTTACAGCTATAGGATGAGAGATAGAGGAGTAGGAAGAGGCTCTTATTTTTTTCATGGGATCTGGATGGTGCCTCCAGAGCCAGTGTGAAGCATAACTACTGGCACCAACCACTTGGACTGAATGTTGTGGTGTCACCAATGTTTGTTAGCTTCAATTCTTCCAATTTACACCCAAATTTTCAAGACATTGGAAGCACTGAGGAAACGATCGCCATCGCTACGAGATTATCAGTAACTCTGTAAGGAGGCTTTTAAAGTTCAGTGACTGGCTTCAAGTCTAGTCAAGCAAAATAAATCTAAAGCATAAAGCATCAACTTACATGAAATGCTAATATCTCGGAGTAAGGTCTCTAAGAAGTCCACATAATAAACAGACTTTTCGAAGAATGTAATCTTTTCCTTCAAGAGCCTTCCAAATTCTGTGAAGTCTTCTCTAGTGGTTGGATACATGGAGTCAATTCCAAGCTGCATAACGCTGTTCATGCCTGGAAAGTAGAGTTCAATAAAAATTCAATTACTGTAAACAAGCCTTAAAATTCTACTCTCTCCCACCCTCGCCACATCCTTCAGTTGCCTCATGTCGGCTGCTTACAATTCGCCACATCATCTCGGGCCAATCCCCAAATTCAGCAACAGTAAAAAGTTAGGGTAAACATAGAACATTACAGCGCAGCACAGGCCCTTCGGCCCTCAATGTTGCGCCGACCTGTAAAAACCAATCTAAAGCCCATCTGACCTACACTATTCCAATATCATTCATATGTTTATTCAATGACCATTTAAATGCCCTTAATGTTGGCGAGTCCATTACTGTTGCATGCAGGACATTCCACACTCTTACTATTCTCTGAGTAAAGAACCTACCTCTGACACCGGTCCTATATCTATCACCCCTCAATTTAAAGCTACGTCCCCTCTAAGAAGTCCACATTATAAACAGATTTTTCAAATAATGTAATCTTCTCTTCAAGAGCCTTCCAAATTCTGTGGCATCTTCTTTGGTGGTCCTCTCGTACTAGCCATCTCCATCCAAGGAAAAAGGCTCTCACTGTCCACCCTATCTAATCCTCTGCTCATCTTATATGCCTCTATTAAGTCACCTCTTAACCTTCTTCCCTCTAATGAAAATAGCCTCAAGTCCCTCAGCCTGGCCTCATATGACCTTCCCACCATACCAGCCAAGATCCTAATAAATCTCTGCACCCTTTCCGATCCTTCCACATCCTTCCTATAATGCAGCGACCAGAACCGTTTGCAATACTCCAAGTGCGGCTGCACCAGAGTTTTGTACAGCTGCAACATGATTTCATGGCTCCGAAACTCAATCCCTCTACCAATAAAAGCTAACACACCATACACCTTCTTAACAATCCTATCAACCTGGGTGCCAACTTTCAGGGATCTATGCACATGGACACCGAGATCTCTCTGCTCATCCACACTACCAAGTATCTTACCATTAGCCCAGTATTCTGTATTCCTGTTACTCCTTCCAAAGTGAATCACCTCACACTGTTCTGCATTAAACTCCATTTGCCACCTCTCAGTCCAGCTCTGCAGTTTATCTATGTCCCTCTGTAACCTGCAACATCCTCCCACAGTCCAAAGCTGTGCATGTTAGCCAAATTCTCCCTCAGTGTACCCAAACAGGCGCTGAAGTGTGGCAACTAGGGGATTTTCACAGTAACTTCATTAGTGTGAATGTAAGCCTACTTGTGACTAATAAAGAAACTTGAACTTAACATTTTTAGGTTAGATGGACTGACCATGCTAAATTGCTCTTTACTGTCCCAAGATGCGTAGGTAAAGGGGATTTGTGGGGTAAATACGTGGAGTTACAGGGATACAGCCTGTGTGGGAGCAGACCCAATGGGCTGAATGGCCACCTTCTGCCCTGTAGGAGATTCTATGATGATTATACGGATGCACATTCCTTCCAATAGTCATTGACCAAATGCAAGCTATTACCTTCTCTCTCAAACAGATTCCAATTGCTCAGCACTGGAAACAACTTTCACATTTCATTTCCACCTCACCATCCATGTAACAGTATTTGCTCCAACATCTGGATTCAAAGCACCGTGAAGTACTTCCCTGGGGATGTGCACTTTGTGCTAATGCACAAGCAATTCAAGTTCATGCCATATTTTATTAATTGGCCAATATAAATGCAGTAAAATAACCTAACATTCAACCTGCAAAAGTTTAATAGTAACATGGTTAATTTCTCTGGGGGTGTAGGGGTATGAGAGTGGAGCCTACCCTAAATTATTTTTAGATCCATCATGGCCCCAGATGAACATGTATCCATCTGGCTAGGGTCAGAGCACTCAACTGGATTCACATGTAGACATGACTTTCGCAAAATGCTCACCACATTTGACATTCTTCCACGTCTACCTTTGATCCCATTTTACTGTAATTACCTCCAATTCAAACCTCTTTTGATTTGCTACATAAAATAATGATTTTTAAAAACGGCTTCATCACAGCTAATGCAAAAATCCCAATTAATTACAAATTGTATTGTTAAAAAAATGAAAACTCTTCAGAGTTGGTAACAGCTGCATCTAAGATTAGAATACTTCTAACAGACATGGGATCCATACTCTCCAAAAAGGCTCTACAAGGATGTCTTGATTGCTTGCAATTGTTATCAGATCTTCATATACTCCCTATACAGGCATATTCCTTTCCTGCTTATTCTCTTCAAAGTCATTTCACAACCACATTTTTAATTCCTACCCAAACTTTTTTCTCTCTTCCCCCACCCCCGGCTCCTCATGCATCTGAGAGAAAACTAAATAAACACAAAAGAAAAGAACGGAAGGATATCAGGGGAGATGACAGTCAAGTGGTATTGTCGCTAGACTATTAATTCAAAAACTCAGCTAATGTTCTGGGGACCCGGGTTCGAATCCCACCACAGCAGATGGTGGAATTTGAATTCAATAAAAAAAAACTGGAATCTGATGACCATGATACCACTGTCGATTGTCAGAAAACCCCATCTGGATCACAAATGTCCTTTAGGGAAGGAAATCTGCTGTACTTGGTCTGGCCTGCATGTGACTCCAGAGCCACAGCAATGTGCTTGACTGCCCTCAGACAATAAGGATGGGCAATAAATGCTGGCCAGCCAGTGACTGCCCATGGCCCATGAATGAATTTTAAAAATTGATCAGATGAGGAGGAGGGTAGCAGGAACAGACACTGGCATAGCGCAATGCCGATTTGTGCTGTTAATTCTATACAAGTTCCTTACAAGTTCAACAGCCAACATGATTTGTCTCAAAAAATGATCAGCCCAAGAATTTCACTTTCAGTATTTCTACAAAAAGACATTTTCAATACTCTTCCTCCCTCTCCTTCAAACCAGTTCACAAGCAACACCAAGGCTAGACATTAAAGGATGACGTTTCACCATCCAACTCTGGAAACAGCACGAGACACCAGCCGATCATTTCACACAAAAGTTAACCACCATAGTGTTTAAATTCAACAGAAAGAACTCTTTGGAAAATGAAAATACTTTGATCTTGAAAAAGTGAAATGGCTACAGGGTTCATCATTTCAGTTTTATTGCTAATGCTCCTTTAGCATTCCAGGATTTGAACTAACGTCAGAAGTTTCACTCGTGGAGAATTCTCTGTCACCAGAACATTTCCCATCTAGTGACCGCTTGCAAACGAGCTTTCTACTCACAGGGAGACAGACAAGGCGCATTCAGAAAATACTCCACTCTGCAGTCCTGAGAGCTAACAAAACTACCTCATGGGAAAGCTAAGCGTGACAGACATTTCAAAAATGGAATTGAAATTATCCTTGTTTGCAGAGATTCCAGATAGGCACTATGCAATGCAGCTTGTTTTAAATCAGGAGAAATTGGTAACCTGGCCTGGGAACTCCCGCGAGATACAGGGAGGTGCTACATAAAATCTTTGTTTCACACCATTTGCTATGCGAGTGCAAATTCTATGTCACCTATCAGCTGTCAACATCAATCCCTGACTACCCACGTAGATTATTATCCACAGCAATGACAGTATCTCTCGCACAATCATACCATTAATTTAACACTGCAACATTCAAAGCTCAATATATTTCAGATTGTTTGCACAGCTGTAATCCAATTCAACCCAGGTCACTCTGCCATTGAAAGAACGACTTACCAAAGCACTGCAGTGCAAAAAGCTTCTGAAAATTATATTCTGGTGCATGAATCTGAATTACAGCTGAATAACAAAGCTGGGAATTTATTTAAAGGAGTAATCTGTTTTCATTATTGCTTCCAGTTTTTAATATTCACTCCCTGTTATTGCAATCAGGGGGCTACAACAGGGATTACAGTCTGTGAACCTTAGTGTGACACAAAACACTTCTTCAGGAAAGCAAACTATAATGCAGGCTGGAGATCAAAAATAAAGAAACTTAAAATAAAGAGTTCCAAACAGTCATGTTCAACTCTAAATGTTAACTCTGTTTCTCTCTCCCCAGATGCTGCCAGACCAGAGTTTTCCCAAACAATTCTTCATAACTCCGACAGAAATGTTGTTGTTAAAAGGTCAAAGGCCATAATATTCCTACTTCTGCTCTGACTTGGTCTCAATTCCACATTTATAGACCATTGAAAGTTATATTTTTGTCAGGAGATTGACGCTTCTGATTTTGAAACAAAATTAAATAAGTTTTCATTTAATGCAAAAGGAAAAATATGGACCAATGAGCTGAGTTATCTACACAGTGTGATTTAAGAGGACAAAAGTAACTTTTATCCCAATAATTTCTGCACCTCTTGGAGGCCCCATGAGCATCCACTCACAGGCACTCCAACCAACTGTGTACCCAACACAAACACCTAATGATGTATCTTCTCAGGGAAAGTGGAACAGGGATAAGCAAGGAAAAAAGTCACTTTATAATAGAAATTAGTAGTTGGAAATTGTTTCCAATATTCTACACTCTAGCTCTTGTTGGATCACATTCTGGGAGAATACGGAAGTATAATGCCTTTGTAGCAAAAACTAAACAATTATACCAGTCCTCAGCTGGTTTGAGATTCTTCATGTTTTACAGCTCAGCATCCAGTTGCTAAGCTTTACATAAGAACTAAGAGAACAAAGAAAACAGTGACTCAATGGAAGAAAATTTAAAATATTTTAACCTTTGTGCACTTCCATAACAGAAAAAGAGATGTATCTACTCACATCCACAAATGGAGTTTAATATCAATATGTTTGATGATATTTATTTCATACTGTTGCATTCAGAAAAACTGTAATCGCTCCAGGAACACAAACTAGCTGCTTTCAAAATACTATCATTTTTACTGCTACCTTTCTTGATTACACTCCCACTAGCCAGCCCAAAACAAACATGTGTTTACATTTCAATTTAGAAACATCCTGTGCCCACCAACTTCCAACAAACATCGTAAGTCCCTTTCCCTGCAAATATAAATTCAACATTTTTGCTCCCGCACTCCAGCCCAATTGTACAGATAAGATAAAGAACACGGTTTACAGTCTTTTATTAGGCAAATGACCTCTTCCTGAAACATTCTCATCTGCTGAATCAAACATTTACTCTCAGCTGTGGCAAAGTCTTTCTAAGCAACAATTCCACATCTCAGCATTCCTTTGAATTTATTCAATTGTTGTTAGCAGAGTATTTTGTTAACCATGTCTTCTCTTAACTCTTTCCTTTTCCTGCTCATTTGCAAAAGCGCTTCTCTAACTTGAGAGTCCAAGTTACAGACTTCTTCAAAGAAATCCACTTGGAAAAGTGATCAGCTTATTAACGCTGGCAGAGCAGTCTGGCACAATCAGGTTTACATCAAGTTGTCTTCTAACTTCTGGATTATTTTAAATTTGAATTTCTTGTCACATGTATTATAATACAGCAAAAAGTATTGTTTCTTGCATGCGATACAAAGTATACTATACATAGAATGCAGAATGTAGGGTTAGTCGTAGCTAGGAAGTAGAGAAAGATCAACTTAACATGAAGTAGGTCCATTTGAAAGTCTGGTGGCAACAGGGAAGATGCTGTTCTTAAGTCGGTTAGTACACGACCTCAGACTTTTGTACTTTTTTCCTGACTGAAGATGGAATACAATGTCCGGGGTGCATGGGGTCCTTAATTATGCTTGCTGCTTTTCCAAGGCAGCTAGAAGTGTAGACAGTGTCAATGGATGGGATGCTGGTTTGCATGACGTTTCGTTCACAACCCTTCACAGTTTCTTGCAGTCTTAGGCAGAGCAGGAGCCATACTAAGCTGTGATACAACCTGAAAGAATGCTTTCTCTGGTGCATCTGTAAAAGTTGATGAGAGTTGTAGCAGACATGCTGCATTTCCTTAACCTCCTGAGAAAGTACAGGTATTGGTGAGCTTTCTAAACTATAGCATTGGCATGGAGGGACCAGGACAGGTTGCAGGTGATCCCGACATTTAGAAACTTGAAGCTCTCGAACATTTCCACTTCATCCCCAGTGATGTGGACAGGAGCATGTCTTTCACTACACTGAAGTCGATGACTATCTCTTTCATTCTGCTGACATTGAGGGATTATTGTCCTCAGCACAAATGTGACTTGATTCCTTAGGACGAACTGGTATATTTGCCTTCCTGCATTCCCCACGTGAAACTAGAACTAGGGGGCATGGCCTCAAAATAAGGGGGATTAGATTTAGGACAGAGTTGAGGAGGAACTTCTTCACCCGAACGGTTGTGAATTTGTGGAATTCCCTGCCCAGTGACGCAGTTGAGACTACCTCATCGAAAGTTTTTAAGGCAAAGATAGTTAAATTTTTGAACAGTAAAGAAATTCAAGGTTCTGGTGAGCGAGCAGGTAAGTGGAGCTGAGTTCATGGAAAGATCACCTACGATCATAAGAAGTAGGAGCAGGAGTAGCCATCTGGCCTACCCCTGCTCCTAGTTCTTATGTTCTTATAATGAGTTATGTACCACACCTTCCGTCATCACAGCTTAGTTGCTCCTGAGAAACTTGCAGCGGGTAACTCTGGTCAATATCATCATTCCAGAATCCTTTAACATCTCCCTGAAAGTCATTACCCTTGCTGAATTCCCTAACGCTCGAAGCACATTGCTTTGCATGTTTATTTGTCTGTTTGAAAGGCATCTGTAGAGTTACATCCATCCACATGTTCCATAGTGTTCAATACTGCATCTGTAAACCGAATCTTCCCATGACATTTCTGCCTATTCATCAGTATTGTGTTCATTAAAGTCATGATTGAAGTTTTATTAGTTCTTCAAAGTTTGCTACTGAAATCCTATTAGCTGTGACACGTAGATGGCTGTCTCTCTTCTGGCTGTTCCTCCTTTCTTTTCGTGGGCAGTTGACAACCCAGCCAAGCAGAGTCTTCACTGCATAAGGTCTATCTCCTTGACAGTTAATTACATGCTACAGTTCAATTGGATTTGGAGCATCTGTGCCTATTAGTAATCCAACTTCAGCATCAGTCTCAGAGATTGACTTCCTTTAAGGTGAGGCCATTTTCCAATGTCCTCTTGTATTGAATGTTTTCCTTTGTGACAAGAATTCCTCCTTTCATGTACACAACAGGTAGTTCAATTAAAATGGTGTCTTCTAGGCTGCACATGTTCAAACCTGGGACAAATGTCAACAGGTTTCTTAGTTCACGGTGCACAGAAAGATCTAAGTTCTTGTGCCTGTTTCATCGGAGCTTCAGTACAGAATGTTGCTGCACTTCCTGGGGCTATGAATGCACAGTGACCTGATCACCGTTCCTGACTTTAACACTCGAGTGATCGTGAGAATACAGTCTGTACCTCCAGCTCCACAATGGCCAAAAGCACTTCTCACCTTCCTCTAAGTTCACCCCTTGCTTTCTTTCTTAGCAGAAGTACTCTCATTTTCCTTTTCTTCTCTTTGCACAGGAACATTCTAACCATTTGTCTTTGTTCACAGAAGTATCATCTTTGTTGAAATGTAACAGTGCAAACACTGCTTGGAATGTGTTCCTTCCTCTGCATTCCTTATTCATATATCCAGAGGCCAGACAGCTAAAGCAAATTCTCTGACTTTAGAAACCGAAGTCTTTTCATGGGGTTTGCCTCTGATGAGGCGATACACAATTCTATTGTGTGGTCCACTTTACAAAATAGGCAAGGTTTCTGAAATGCATTTTGTTAAGTCCATTCTGTGGTCTTAATGTGGTTTTCAGCAGAATCCGTTATCTGTGCAATGCTAGTGGCAAAGTTAATTCCTCTGTTCTTCGTATTCTTCTTCAACATTTGTTCAGTATATTTGGCTTCATCACCGTCTCTGGTTCTCTGTCCTCGAAAATATCTTCAAGTAACGGATCCATGGTGGTCATAGTATATTCGCCTAGTCAGCAAACCTGGCTCTTCACTTTTGGCACTCATGAAAATCACAAGCCGCTTCTGTCCCCCTTTCCGGAAGGTTGTCAGGAAGCTTTGCTATTGCAGTTTTCACGTTCGTCAGGTTATCATCTTTTCCACGTGTTGGACATCATCCATGGTGCTGTGCCATCCAATCAGAAATATATATGTACTGACTACTTTGGCTTCTCCAGAACTGATCTGAGGCCAGTCAGAGCCTTTTCCATGTAGGCTGTGACAATTTGAAGTTCAACACTGAAGTTCTCTTGAAGGAACCTCTTAGCTTCTTCTTGGTATCCAGTGTCTGGATTCTTATGCTGATAACTACACACCAGGTTCCTGTGGGTTCCACTTGTTTGTTGTTCTAGGTAGTATGTTGCCGTTTTCAGTTTTGTCCTCAATGCTGTACTCGAAAGACTCAGATGAATTTACAACCCAAGGGATCTCCTTTGAATACAAGTATATCACATGGCAGGAGTGCTAACAGTGTTGACTCATTATGATTTCAACAATGTAATTTTGTCACATTGTAGAGATCAAATCCAACATTTGTCCTGTTTTCATAAACATCGACAAGTTGGCTGGATTATTTGTTACTCTCGATGAAGAGTCATTGGGTTGTACTTGGATGGATGCCTAGTGGTTGTGGCTGTATCACCGTTGGCAGGAGAACTGCTGTTCCATCGTAAAGCAGTTCAAAGAAAGCAACTCCTCAAAGCAGGGATCCAGCTTAACTTTTTTTCTTGGCAATATTCTCAGTGTGCAGCCTGGCCATGCACTCATTCTATCTCTTACATTCTTAATCGAACCTTGTCTTCAACCTCTTCAGAAACTTCTGGCATTTGAGATTGCTACCTCTGTTTCTACTTCAAACCCCTCCTCCTCACTTTTCAGCTGCTCCACTTCTTCACCCTTTTTTGGCACAAGCAACATTCTTCTTGCTAAAGAATAAATTTCTGCTTCACTGCTGCTACACATGCGTCTCTGCCCTCCTAATACCCAACTTCCGAGAATTTCTACGGATGACCAATGTTACCTCAGAGACAGTGTCTTCTGGGTTTACTCCTTTATCACATACATCTGATCGTTCAGTACAGTACTAAACTTCATATATCCATTTGCCCACTTGTACTGCAAATTCTTGAAAGAAAACTTCTTTGAATAATACCAGTTAGTGCAGTCAGCAATTCTCTCCATGAGACAGTAACCAGTAATCTTCATGCCGATCTATGAACTCTATTTCTTGATTTTGTCCAGATTTCAATCTTCTTCTATTCAAACCTTAACATCATTAGTTTTGCCTGGGAGCTGACACAGCGTGCCCCTCCTTGCATTAGCTGGTTTGGGGTATTCTCCACTGCCCTTTGTACGTGTCTAATTTGCCCTTTGCCAAGTTCTTGTGCTGTATTTGAATCATTTTCAGGCGGGGTACCAATGCACTGGCTTCTGCAACATTAGCTGAAGCCACTGCCCTTTTATTATCCATTTTGCTACCACTTTCCACAAGCCTTTGGTATTTAAATGCTTCATGCTTTATGAGCAAAAAGATTTCCAGTTGAAAGGGCACTTTTTTTTTGACTTATAATGGCTTTGTAGCAAAAACAAAATAATCATATCAGTCCTTAGCCGGTTTAAGCTCCAACAGCTTGTTTTATGACTCACCATCCAGTTATGCTTCAGAACAAAAAAAAGCTGGAAAATCTCAGCAGCTCTAACAACATCTGTGGGGACAGAATAGGGCCAACGTTTCAAGTTCTGATGACACTTCGTTAGAGGTCTGATAAAGGGTCATTCAGACTCGAAATGTTAGCTCTATTCTCACCCCGAACGTGCTGTCAGACCTGCTAAAAATTTCCAGCGTTTTCTGTTTTTGGTTCAGATTCCTGCCTCTGCAGTATTTTGCTGTTACGCTTCACATACTAAATCAACAGAAGAAAATCTAAAAAGAAAAATTTCAGGTATGCATAACAGGTGTTATGCACCTGTTATTTCAGGTGTTCCATAACACTGGGAGGGAAAAAAAGATTTACTGACTCACATCCACAGCATACAGAAGGGTGAAGTTCATCATCAATACATGTTCTATAATCTTTAACCAGTATGTGTGCAAAATGGTAATGAAAAAACTGCAATCACTCCAGGAACATGACTACTTTCAAAAGGTCCTTTTTTTAAACTACTGCCCTTCTTGTTTACACTCCTGCTGGGGGCTAGCCACGTTTCAACTTAGAAACATTCTGTGCCCATCAAACGCTAACAAATATTATAAGTCCTCTTCCCTGCAAACTTAAAAACAATTCAGCTCCTAGAGGATGACTCGTTTCCAACCATCTCAGCTCCGTGTCTCCAGCTCATCAATACTCACGACACTAGTCATTATTATATTATAAAAACATTAACCATTTTAGTCTTAAAATTTTAATCTGTCCTCAGCATCCACAAGATTTATACAGGAATGTGATTCCTTAGTTAGCTACGCCTCATTCTGATAACAGCCACGAACTGCCAGAATTTGATCAAATGCTTCTTGGCCTTTTGGAGAAGATCAAGTGTCAGATCAAGCCCCACTATTGGATATAATCTCTATTGTGGGGACCAAGAATTGGATTCAATTTGAATTGAAGCAAACAAGGAGACAGATTAGGGGTGTGTCCTGTCCACTTTGTACAGAGGCTTTGCAACTTCAGAATAGAACAGTATAGAATCCTACAGTGCACAAGGCTATTTGACCCATTGAGCCACCAGCAACAATCCCACCCAGACGCTATCCCTATAACCTCACGTACTTACCTTGCTAATCCCGCTGACATTAAGAGGCAATTTACCATGGCCAATCAAACTAACCCACACGTCGTTGGAATGCGGGAGGAAACTGGAGCACCCGAAAGAGTAAAAAGGCTTTTCAAAATTTGATTGAACATAATTTCACAATTTGCTGCAGTTTAAAACACAACCACTGGTTTGCTACTTCATTATTACAATCACAATATTACTGTAACCTGTTCTGACCAGTGAGCACACCAAAAAAAATCAGCATCATTTTCTTTCTGGCTTCATAGAAGTGCCTGGCAGTGTAATACATAATTGCGGGAAATTCTAGGGCAATCCAGGAGGGCCAAAAGCTCTACCTTCCAACCAAGCAGCACGAATTAAATGCCTTCACCTCAGTGAGGATTTTTTTAACCTACCAGGTTGATGAAGCCCAGCTATTCACTGGGCTAACAGAATGGTCAAAGGCAAGAAAAATTACTTTTTATTTAAATAAAACTTTCAAAAGGGTGTGTACTCAGAATCATCTACAGGGTTATGGGTGGGCAAAACCGAATTGGGGGATTTTCAAACTATTGAATTGCATTGGGTATTAATATTTTTACATTTGAATCCATTCTCACTGGGATATTTTATCCATTCTACAACTGTATGATTTCAAAACCCAGTTGCTGATTCTGGGTACAGGTTGCAGTTAACATTTAAGCAAATGCTGCATTGCAGGGCAAATCCAAGCAGTCTGTATGTATTTTTTTTACAAAAGGAGTTTTTAAATCAGTGACTCTATCACAATTACAAAACACAATCAGAAAAATTTCAGTGAACAGTTGCTGGCCGGTTATTCGACTTGACTAATTACACGCAAAGGCAAAAAGCAAATCGATCTTTCGGCATCTCGATCTAGCTTAAAATTCTACCCTGCAATTAAGTGCATTCTAGATGCAGACACATCAGGATACAATACAAATGGCATTTTAACTTCAACATCAAGTAGCATCCATGATACTTTAGCCCCATCTACAGCAAAGCAGCAGAACTGCACTACTTTTAATTGCAATTATATTCCTACTTTCTAGATTATAGACCACAGGTCATTCAATCCATCATTGAATTAAAAGTAATTGCGTGTAATTAGAGGCTGGCTAGGGTGAATGTTGGTCCTTTAGAGGATGAGAAAGGGGACCTAGTGGTAGGGGATGGGGATATGGCTAAGGTATTGAATAACTTTTTTGTTTCTGTCTTCACGGAGGAGGACGTGAATAATTTGCCGGGTGTTAGCGATAGAAAGGTGGTAGGATTGGAGGGTCTTAATGACATTACTGTTACTAGAAAGGCGGTGCTCGACAGACTGGAGGGGCTGATTGTGGACAAGTCCCCAGGACCGGATGGAATGCATCCGAGGGTCCTGAAAGAAATGGCGGAGGTGATAGTGGATGCCTTGGTGGTTATTTTCCAAACGTCGCTGGATTCCGGGGAAGTGCCGGATGATTGGAAAACGGCTAATGTTATGCCGTTGTTTAAGAAGGGTGCCAGGCAAAAGGCGGAGAATTATAGGCCGGTTAGTTTAACATCTGTGGTAGGTAAAATGTTAGAATCTGTCATTAAGGAGGAAATTGCGAGGCATCTTGAAGGGAATTGCTTGATAGAGCAGACGCAGCACGGTTTCATTAAAGGGAAGTCATGTCTGACAAATTTACTGGAGTTCTATGAGGATGTGTCTAGGGCGGTGGATAGAGGAGAGCCGGTGGATGTGGTCTTTCTAGATTTTCAGAAAGCGTTTGACAAAGTGCCTCACAAGAGGTTATTGCAGAAGGTCGAGGGACATGGAGTTGGGGGTAGGGTGTTAGCGTGGATAGAGGATTGGTTGTCAAATAGGAGGCAGAGAGTGGGGGTCAACGGGTGCTATTTGGATTGGCGGATGGTGACTAGTGGAGTGCCCCAGGGGTCGGTGCTGGGGCCTCAGCTTTTTACCATTTATATAGATGATCTGGAGGAGGGAACCGAGTGTAGAGTGTCGAAATTTGCTGATGACACCAAGATTGGGGGAACGGCAAATTGTGCGGAGGGTGTGGAGAGTCTGCAGAAGGATCTAGATAGGCTGGGCGAATGGGCCAGGAAATGGCAAATGGAATTTAATGTTGGCAAGTGTGAGGTGGTCCACTTTGGTAGGAAAAATGGTAGGAAGGACTATTTCTTACGAGGCGAAAAACTGCAGCAGGCGACGGTGCAGAGGGACCTCGGGGTCCTTGTGCATGAGTCGCAAAAACCCAGCTTGCAGGTGCAGCAGGTGGTCAGGAAGGCGAATGGGATGCTGGCCTTCATAGCGAAGGGGATTGAATATAAAAGTAGGGAGGTCTTGCTGCAGCTGTATAGGGCATTGGTGAGGCCGCAACTGGAGTACTGTGTGCATTTTTGGGCGCCGCACTTGCGCAAAGATATTTTGGCCTTGGAGGGAGTGCAGAGGAGGTTTACTAGGCTGATACCGGAGTTGAGGGGGTTGAGCTATGAGGAGAGGCTGAATAAACTGGGCTTGTACTCGTTAGAGTTTAGAAGAATGAGAGGAGATCTCATTGAGACGTATAAGATGATGAATGGGATGGATAGGATAGAGGTGGAAAGACTCTTCCCGCTCAAAAAAGACAATAGGACTAGGGGGCACAGCCTCAAGATAAAAGGGGGGCGGTTTAAAACGGAGTTGAGGAGGAACTTCTTCACTCAAAGGGTGGTGAATCTCTGGAATTCTCTGCCCGTTGAAGTGGTGGAGGCTGCCTCGCTAAATATTTTTAAGACGCGGGTTGATGGGTTTTTGATAGGAGAGGGGATTAAGGGTTATGGGGAGAGGGCGGGAAAGTGGAACTGAGCAGCGACAGATCAGCCATGATCTTATTGAATGGCGGGGCAGGCTCGAAGGGCTGGATGGCCTACTCCTGCTCCTATTTCTTATGTTCTTATGTTCTTATCATAAACATGATGGAATTAGGCCACTCGGCCCATCAAGTCTGCTCTGCCATTCAATCATGGCTGATATTTTTCTTATCCCCATTCTCCTGTCTTTTCCCCATAACCCCTAATCCCCTTATCGATCAAGAACCTATCTGTCTCTGTCTTAAAGACACTCAATGATCTGGCCTCCACAGCCTTCTGCAAAAATAACAACCCAATTAGTCTCACCCGCGTGCTCTTTCCCCATTGCCTCACAAGCATCTCCTTTTACGATTAAACGCCGTCTCCTATAGCAATCAACATTAAAGCCTTACACTGGAGAGAGCAGAGTGCATGGCTTCTTCCAGATTGACTGTTGTGACTCAGCCAGAATAGCTAACACAATCAGCTGCACTTCCCAACCACATTCGAGATCAAGGGTTTTATTACTGAATCTTTCCTACTAACCAGCAGAAAGAATTTGATACACAACCCAGCTTCCTTCTCAGGTTTCACAGCTTGCTAAATAACACTGAACAACTTACAAATAACCTTCAGGCCCCTTTTCCCCACTGACCACATGGACTTGCAGCTGTTCAAGAAGGCAATTCACCATCACCTTTCAAAGGCAATAAATACAGGCCAAGCTAGCAGTATCCACATCCCACAAATAAGTAAACAGAAGAAAATGGAATGGGCAATCATTTACACATCCCTCTATTGCCTGCCCAAGATCAGCATAGGCCCAAGTTCAAGCTGGGATCTTCTTGGTCAGTGAGCTCAGTGATACATAAATATTTGCTACTTAGTGTGAAATTCTCGGAAATTCAGTGTTATTTAGCAAGCAATTCCTGGAAGTCAAGATGATATCCACCCAGGTCCCTATAGCAATTCTTCAGCTGGAATTTAGTTCAAAATGTAGCCTAATTACATTGGAATCCAAGATAGAGCAATGATTATCACCATGAACAATCTAGGGCACCTACAAGCCATTCAAATGTTACACCAACGTCATAAAATTTTAAAATTGCATTAAATTTTACAACTAGATTGGAGCTTGCACCAATGTGGGAATAGTACAAAAACTTTAATGTAACTGAAATTACATGAGAGGAATTTCTTCAGCCAGAGTGTGGTGAATCTGTGGAACTCTTTGCCACAGAAGGCTGAGGAGACCAGGTCGTTGAGTATCTTTAAGACAGAGATAGATAGGATCTTGACAGATAGGGAATCAGGGTTATGGGGAAAAGGCAGAAAAATGGGGATGAGAAAAATATCAGCCATTATTGAATGGCAGAGTAGACTCAATGGGCCGAGTGGCCTAATTCTGCTCCTATGTTTTATAGTCTAAGTTCATGTGACTTAAGGAAGTTACTGAACGTTTATTCCCAACTTACCAAATGTGTCCTTTGCTACTTCCAGGTCCGCTTGTTCTTGTAGCTTTGTTAGTCGGAGTTTTTCTGCTAGTTGTTCCTCTGGCGAAAGCTCCACTGGTTCTGCTGATTTCTCTAACTGAAAAACAATGTACATTGGAATGGACAGGTGGAATACAAAATGACAGAGTAATTCTGAGTAACACCATTAAAATGTCAATCCACTCATTTTTATTTCCCAGAGATTCACTGTCTGCGTACCTGTTCTTCTCTCAAACACCTAACCTGCACATCTTTGGACTCTAGGAAGAAACTCTCACAGACACGGGGAAAAGGTGCAAACTCCATACAGACAGTCAAGGCTGTAATTGAACCTAGGTCCCTAGCACTTTGAGACAGCAATGCTAAGCATTGTGTTGCCCCAGTTGACTTGTTTCATTACGAATATCCATGTTTATTAACGAAGAGAGAGAATAACACAACAAATTTGCATAGACAGCTTCCACTAAAATGTGGAAATCTGATTTAAAAATTTAAATATAAAAATAAGGACACAATATACAGCTTTAAAACTGAAGATCGAATACAACTGTGCACCTTGGTTCAAATAATCTTGGCTTCCTTTAGAAACAGCACAAGAGGTGGGTTACTGTATACAATCCATAGAGACTGGGGTAAATAGAACAGAAGTCCAGACTCAAGCAGAATGTCAATGTATCAGCGAGTGCATGCTATTGCATTGTTAAGCTAATTGCCTTACTAAAGGCAGATAATGGTTACTGGTTCAACTTCCTAAAGAGTATAAAACAGATGTAGCTGTAACAGTTGCTTCAGGGAAACCATATGGAGTTTGTGTCTCTGCTGAACAGTAAGAGTAAACTTGAAGGTAAAAGATAAGCTGCTGTGTTGCTCTTCCATCATATATTAGCATCTGATATTAACACATTTTATTTCTGAATCAGAATTATGAACTACCAGTTCACTTTGTCAAGATTTATACATTCTCAAACTTATAAGTGAAGGGCTGAAAGTCCTCTATGGCTTTGTGCAACTCTGACCAGCTGAACTTCATATGTTGATGCCTGATGCATTGCATTTTAAGACTTGTATCTTTCAGCAGTATTAATTCCCACAGTAGTAGTGCTACACCTTGAGGGATATAGAGCAACTTACATTCTTTAACGCCTCCTGTTTTTTCTTCTTCAGTTGCCTTTCTTTTTCCTCCCTCTCCTTAATCCGGTCACTTAATTTCTTCTTTTCCGAAATCTTTACCTCTACTGTAAGAATTTCAGAGAAGTCAAAACCATAGCTGGTGAGGTGGTAGCTATTACTGCGATAAGCAAACACTGAAAAGATTTTTTCACTTTTTATTTCGCCCTTACCTACAATATCCAACAGGATATCTCCCTATATTTTGTTTCAAATGTATGGGATTTATACTGCACAGTCCCCAGAAGGCTACAGTAGCCACTGTATCATAATGAACCAGCATTAAATACATATTCGAAATTCCTCCATTTCCACAGATTTTGGAAGGTTACTACACAACAACCTGAAAGCAGTTTACCTGTCCCTCTATGTTCAAGCAGGGAACAAATGTACTTTTAAAATCTGAGGAAGCAACCGTTCACAGAGCTGGATATTCTACCATGTTATAAAATTTTAGCCCTAACCCCAGCCTAGCCCTCTCCTGAAGGAGCTGCCTAACAAAGAAACAATGTTCCGCTGACCCTTACCACCCTCGGATACTCCAAAGAAGTGAGTACACTTGATGTGTAACCCTGGCTGGTGAGTCTCAGCTGGCTATTTAAGCAGAATGGAAAGTCATAAACAATTCAATGGAAACTTGGCTAACAGGGAAAAGCACAAGATTTGGGGGCTCAGGTTTAAAAGACATTAAAATCAGCACAAGCACCTGACGAGGGCAAGGCCATAAACACTGTTTTGTGACAATGTGTAAAGAATATAAAAGTTAAGATGCAACTGTAAATTTATATAAATCTGCCCAGCGCACCAATGAAAATTTACCTGCTCTTCTTCAAATCGTGCCATGGGATCCTTTCACACAAACTGAGGGGGAAACGGAGTTTAATGCCCCATCTGAGAAACCATGCTCCGATTGTGTAACTCATCCTCCTGGATGTGTCATCCTCAATTTTGCACTAAACTGCTTTGGAGGAGGCCAGGACTTTTTGACTCAGAAACAGCAGTGCTACCAACTGAGCTTAAAAAAAAGACCACAGCCCTTTTAATTCACCTTCTATCATCCTGGTAGTTGGATGATTTGATAACAGAATTGTTGATTAATCATAGTGATTGCTCTCTATCAATGAGTTTACAAACTGGCCAGACATGAAGGGAGGAAAACCCCCAGTGGTCGCAGCTTAGGAACAATAAGTCCAAAGTCACTTGTTCCACCCGAACTCACTTCACCAATGTCATGATTCAAATCATCTACACAATATCCCAAAATATTATTCCTTTTGAATGAATTGTTACTAAACCTTTTCCTGCAAACACCTTAGGAGGTGTGTTCCGTAAATTGACCAACCGCTCAGCGAAAGGAAGATCTCTCTTCAAATTTAGCCTCTATTCTCTCTTTCTGCTGTTCCGGGCAAGCTTTAAACAGTTATCTATGATCCACACAACCTAGTCCCTCTAGAATTCTAAAATCAGCCATTACATCACCTCTGATCAAGAATAAAGAAATCTGCAGGTTTACCTTGTTTTACTGGTTTCTTTTCTTCTTCATCATCATCCCAGTTATCCTACAGAAACAAAAGAAGGTATTTAAATTCCTAATCCACATTCCTTAAAATGAAGTCACCAACAGAATGTTCTAAAACCTCCAAGTTACTTTCATTCTTGTACCCCACTTGTTACAACTTTGTGGAGAGCAAAGCTATCCTGACAAACTTCATCCTTAAGTCTTAAAAGGACTTGCTGCTAAGATAGTTGATGTGTTGGTTTTAATTTTCCAAAATTTCCTAGATTCACAGATGGTTCCTTGACACTGGAAAATAGTGAACAACTCCTTTAACCAAAAAGAGAGGGAGAAAGAAAACAGGAAACTACAAGCCAGTTAGCTTAATATCTATTAAAGGGAAAATGCTAGAAACTAATGATAAAACCATATGAGTCAGGCATTTGGCAAAATTCAGGGTAATCAGGCAGCGACAATTTATTGGAGTTCTTTCAAGTAATGAGCATTTTGGATAAAGGGGAAATCACTGGATGTACTGTACTTAGATTTTCAGAAGGCATTTGATAAAATGCTGTATCAAAGGTTATTGCAAAAAAAAAGCTCATGGTTCATATGGTAACATACTGGACTGGACTGAAAGTTGGCCAGCTAACAAGAAATAGAGAATAGGCATAAATAGTTTTCTTTCTGGATGGCAAGTGGTGTGCCTCAGGGATCAGTGCTAAGGCCTCAGTTCATTATAATTTTTAAAAATGATTTGGATGAAGGCACCAAAGGAATGGTTGCTAAATTTGCCGATGACACAAAGATAGTATACTAAAATGCGAACACAAACCCAGGAGGCCATAAAGGGCTAATATAGAGCAATTGAGTATGCAAAGACTTGGCATATGGAACTTTTTTGGCGAGGGAAATTAAAGACAGAAGTAAAAAAGTTATGCTTCAGTTATACAGGGAAATGGTGAGACCACCATCTGGAATTACGTACAGTATTGATCTCCGGATTGAAGAAAGGATGTAAATGCATTGGAAACAGTTCAAAGAAAGCTCACTAGAGTAATAACTGGAATGGGCTCGTCATCTGGTAAGGAAAGGTTGGCCAGGCCAGCTTGTTTGCAGAAGAGTAGAGGCGACTTGATTGAAACATAAAAGATCTTCACGAAGTGAATGTGAGAGGACGTTTTCTTTTGTGGGAGAATCTAGAGGTAGGAGACACTGTTTTAAATAAGGAGTCACCCATTTCAGACAGAGATTAAGGGAATTATTTTTCACTGACAAAGTTATGAGTCTTTGAAGCACTCTTCCTTAGAAGACAATGGAAGCAGAGTCTTTGAATATTTTTAAGGCAGTGCTAGATTCCTGATAAGGGGGTGAAAGATTATTTGGGTAGGTGGGAAGTTACAATCAGAACAGCCGTAATCTTGAATGGCGGAGCAGGTTTGAAGGGCCAAGTGGCCTACTGCTGCTCCTAATTTTTAATGTTTGTATGTCCCGTGCAATGTAAACTGCAAAAGGAGCCATCAAATCATTCAAATCCTAGTGTACCTTGTTTATGGAGTACAACACAGTGTGCTATTAAGCCGCAGATGAAAAGATCCAAGCTCAATCCCGAGTCTGTACTGAGCTGATCTCACAGCAGCCGCTGAGGTACATTTCGCCTCGGCATTCTTGGGACAGGGAGGCAATAGATTGTCGCAGACTTCTGCTAATGGCTTCAGTGGCCTCTGTTGGTAAAAGGCATGTGTAAATAGCAACGGTGGTAGGATCAGAACACTGTAGTGCCCTCTCAATACTTAGTGCCTTGGTTACATTGTGGTGAGGTACCAAAAGGCCTTCCCCAGTGAAACTGTACCGGTGAACAGAGTACACCGTAAGGAGGTGAAAATTGGTGAGGGGAGGGGGAATAAGCATTAAATGCAAAAATAACAAAAGTAACTGCTTAACAGAGAAGACTGAGTGGTGACCCAATAGAATTCTTTAAAGCTAACATACAGATACACTGAGCACTCAGGAAGGCAAATCGTATGTTGGCCTTCATTGCAAGAGCACTGGAGTACAGGAACAAGGATGCCTTACTGCAACTGTACAGCGCAAGACCACACCTGGAATAGTGTGTAGTATAGTGTCCTTCTAGAGGGAGTGCAGCAAAGGTTCACCAGACCCCGATGCCTGGGATGGCAGATTGTCTTATAAGAGATTGGGTCGACTGAACCAATGTCCACTGGAATTCAGAAGAATGAGGGGGATTTCATTTAAACCTATAAAATTCTGACAGGGCTGGACAAAGTGGATACAGGAGTGTTATTTCCTCTGGCTAGCAGTAGGGTCCAGGATAATAGGTGACAGTCTCAATGAGGATTGAGACGAGAACAAATTTCTTTGCTCACAGGGTGGTGAACCTGAGGAATTCTCTACCACAGAAGGCGGTGGAAGCCATCATTGAATACATTTAAAAAAGAAATGGATGGTTTGCTGGACTCTACAGGCGTCCGGGGCGAGCACAGCATCATGACATAAGACAGTGAATCAGTCATGATCACATCGAATGGCAGAGCAGGTTCCAAGGGCTGAAAGGCCGGCTCCTATTTTCCATGCTTAAGATTATGAAACGGTTTGTTACATAAGATGTAGAGAAAATGTCCCAACTGCAGGTGAACGGAACCTTTTTATAGGTGAACATGAGGATGAAAGGAAAAGAATAGGTTGGTGGAACACAAATATTGGCACGACCCAACTGGGCGAATGGAGCTGCTTCTGTGCTGTTAATATTAATGTAACACACTGGAATGTTCAAAATACTTGGCTCCTAAGCAATGTGTGAGAAAAAGATCAAGGTATGTTATAACAGTGAGTTAAGATGATGCCACCTCTCCCTCTTTACCTACCTTGACCAAGTCTAATTACAGTTACCCCTTGATGTCACTGTGTAAGAAGCCATCAGAAGGAAAGCCAGTTTCACACTTTCACCTCCATTTTCCCAAACACATCCTCTAAAGCAGCCACTAAACTTCCATCCCAACTTTCCTGCAGAAACTAGAAATTTGGATTTTACTCTGCAAATCGGGCACAGGTTTGATGGCATAGGTTGGAATACCAACTAGTATCAACATTTCCAAATGACAAAAGAGAGCAGCAGATCATTAGGCTCATATGCAGACATAATTCAATTTTCAATTAAAAAAACATGCATTATTGGTTACTTATGCTATTTATTTACAGTTAAGTGGAAATTATTGAACGATTCAGAAGTAGTGAAACATGGAAACAAGTTCTTCTTCAGTACAGGAATTGGGAGATGTAAAACAGGCCAGTGGGCAGTTATAATTTCAGTACGACATTCATATAGGAAACATTTACAATCAGGGAGACAGTCAAACAAAAAAAAGGAAATATGCCTTTGCAGACCAACTTACAAGTAAGATTTTTAAATATATTGTTTAAATGCCTAGTCTTTAGCTTATTACAGCAAATTGTTCATTCTTTTGCCTTTATGCAACACTTAAGTTCACAACATGGAACCTGAAAGCATAATGCACAACATTAAATTGTACATTACTTGATGGCAACAAATTACCACGTTAACAAATTAAAGAGTTCCAATAAAAAAAAGTTTTAATCAGGGACATCAATATATTAAAAGTACAGAGAACTGGCGGTATTGAATTACGCCATGAGCCTGATGTGGTTGCTAAACAGAGGCTCAATGAGTCAAATGCCTATATCAGTGCCGCAGAAGCCTACAATCTCAGGTTGCTAATATGAATAGATCTTGCGTCTTCTGACTTGGGATTTCTCCATCAATGAGGCAATATTGCTAAATCCTGCCATATCCAAACCTCAGGTGCAAAAACTTCAACAAGGCTTCCTCATTTTACCAATTTGGTACAAGGTTTTGGCAGCAGAGACAATGCCCGAGGGAAGCAGGCCAAAACCACCAGTCCTACAAGACGGTACTGGACAGCTCAAATGTAGTCACACTCCTTAATCAAACGTGGACATTGGACCTAGGATGTGGATTGCAGCAGCTGGCAATTCATTGGAATCTTGTCAAGATATCTTGAGGATTTAGAGCATCCATTTTCCATGGAAAACGAAGTCAAAGATTATTGTCAAAGATCAACCAGTTGCAAGAGAAAATCAATACTTGGGAGGCAGTTTCCAGCCTTTGAAAGGCCAATATTTACAGAGGTGGATCAGATTCTGGAATGAATTATTACTTTTATTGAAAGTTAATGTTAAGAAATAATGCAAGGTTTAGGATAAAAATAGAACATAAAACATGAAAATAAGAAGCCAAGCAAAACAGGCTTTTGCACAAATGTGCAAAAATAACAGGAAAAGCACAGGTCTGTCCCACACACCCCACATCATTCTACCAGCCACCATATAACCTGAGACACAAAAGCAGAGATAGGGCCTGAAGCAAAGCCAAGAACAAACACATCAGGAATTCCCCTCTAACCTCCAACGTGTTCCAGGAGAGCACAGTGACATTGTTCCCCATGTCTTTTCTCATGACAATTTGATGCTGCTTCAGGGTCATTAAAAAAAGTAGTCCCAGTGTTAAATTACCTCTGGACACCTCACTAATGTTCCCTGTGAGGAAATATTCTATTTACAAATCTTTAAGGTGGCCTGGCACTGTGATTGCCCTCCCCTCTAGTGACGGTTTGGGGAAATGCAATCCTATGCAGGACATTTACTCAGCCGTAGAGAGGAGGTGACGTGTTACGAAGGGCTAGGATTCTTCACATTTGGCTCCACATTCCTGAAAATTTATTTATACCTTACCAATATCTATATCAAATATTTTTGACTATGGAGACATTTAGAGGTCTGTGCAAACCCTTGGTTTTTCCTAATCTGACAGGGCTGGGAAAGTGGGCTGTCTCTCTGCAGTGACTCAGAATCAGGTAGCCAGAAACTACACCTGTGGATTTCTCAGCAGTTTCATTTGGAAATTCAAGGACAAGACTAGATTTCAGGACATGGCAAACATTCAGCTGATCAAAGAAAAAGTTAAAGTTCAACCAATGACTACTAATAAGTTAATTCAGAAAGTTTTAAAAGGAAAGCCACACCATCAATGGCAAAACCCTATCATGTTTTCCAGCAAGCGATCTGCAAACGGAAAAGTCTAACTGGACTAACATTTTAGAGTCAGTTTATTTAAAAACTCATGGCAGAGGCTGCCTGCTATTGGCCAGCGGCAGGATTTTGATCCTGCTGTTGTCAACAGGGTTTCCTGTTCTATTCAGGAAACCTGCATCGGCGAGAAAGGCCTGAAAATTCAGCCATTGTTTCAAAAAGATATATGGCAATTTGGCTCATCATGTCCATGTCATCCAAGAAAGAACTAGCCAGTCAAATTCCACCTTCTGCACCTGATTCCACAGCCCTGTAGGTTATGGCAACTCCAGAGCTTACCCAAGTGTTTTATGATGGCAGCAATTACTGCCAATGCCTTGCATGGGAAAGCTATACAGTTCTGCTGAAACATATAAGATGATTAGAGGTTTAGATAGGGTGGATAGTGATAGCCTTTTTCCTCGGATGGAGAATGCTAGCACGAGGGGGCATGGCTTTAAATTAAGGGGTGGTAGTTATAGGACGGATGTCAGGGGTAGGTTCTTTACCCAGAGGGTGGTGAGGGATTGGAATGC
The DNA here is from genome assembly GCF_965287045.1 of Carcharhinus amblyrhynchos. Taxonomy (NCBI): domain Eukaryota; kingdom Metazoa; phylum Chordata; class Chondrichthyes; order Carcharhiniformes; family Carcharhinidae; genus Carcharhinus; species Carcharhinus amblyrhynchos. The sequence continues at coordinate 14,131,894 of NC_137351.1, forward strand.
CCTGCCTGCTGCGGTTGTAAATGCGCCTAGTTTGGGGGCGTTTAAGAGATCTATGGATAGGTTTATGGACGAAAAGGGATTGGTTTAGATTAGTGGGTCAGTGTTTTGTTTTTAAAAAACTGGTCGGCGCAACATCGTGGGCCGAAGGGCCTGTTCTGCGCTGTAATGTTCTATGTTCTATGATATTATTGCAAACGACTGGATAGGCAGCAGCTGGTGAGGGAGGCTTATCACAGTTATTAAACACAGTCATTAAAAAAGCTTCACCCTCTCCAAGTTAGTGAGGTGGAGGGGAGGAATGGAGCTCAGATCGAGATGCGGAAGCTCCTGAAGTGAAGGTCGCAAATTCCAGATTACAACCTTCATGTTCCATATTTGCAACTCTAGGGCTTCTCCAGGTTAGATCTTATTCAAATTCTGAAGCTGTTTACCCAGTGTTTAGCTCCCTGGCGGGTAGGCATTCAGGGTCCCTGAAAGCTGCGGGAAGTCATACTCAGACCGCCAGCCTACTGCAGGGCTCAAACCAAGTGAATAAGATCCGACCAGTAAATGACAATACCGGTTATCTGTGTGCACAGATGGATCAGTATTAGCCACCTCTACCAGCCTTTCAGGCAGTGAGTTTCTGCCACCTATCCCTTCCCCCAAAAAAACAGCCTTGATAAAAAAAATTACTCAACTTCTCTCCATTCTTCCACCAACTGCAAATATTTTAAAACCTATGACTCCTGGTTACTGATCTTTTTAATGGAAATGGGTTCTTCTAAAATTGAGTGACCTTCTCCATACAGGTCACTCAATTTTATACACCTCAAATTTTCCCCTCAGCCCCTTCTGTTCCAAAAAACCCCAGTCTATCCATCAGTATCGTAACTAAAACTCTCAATTTCTGGCAACATTCTCATAGATCTCAGCATCCCTTCCATGTAATTTCATCCTTCCTGTAATGGATTCACCAGACTCAGAACACAGTAGTCAACCTAGTGGTCTAAGTCGTGCTTTATGCAGCTCCAGCAAAACTGCTCTTACGCGCTAAGCTTCAGCCAATTGGAGAGGCGGTGGCATAAGTATATTGTTAATGAATTAGTAATCCGGGGGCCAGGGCTTAAATGGTGAAATTTGAATTCAAAAAAATAAAATATGGAATTAAAAGTCTGTGAAATCATTGATTAACATTTGGTTCACTTTGGGGAAAGAAATCTGCCATCCTTACCTGCTCTGGCCTACGTGTGACCCTTAAATGGCCTCAAGGGCAATTCCGAACGTGCCTAGCCAACAATGTCCACATCTCACCAATAAAAACAAGCACAGGATCTCTCATGCCTTCTTGGTCACATTTCCTTGCCTGGCTACCTTAACGGATCTGTACACACACATTCCAATGTGTCTCTCTCTGTTGCCCGACACACATCAGAATCTTATTATTTGTGTATTCTTTTTTTCCTGTTTGTCCTCCCCAAATGTATTCCTTTACAAAATCAGGCCAACAACATTAACCCCTATTCCACATATAGACACAGGCACACAGACAATACACTCCCAGTAGTTGGTCTGAACAATGCACTGGATAGCTACACCTTATAGAGAGGGAATATGAAGTAATCCTTTAGATTTTCTATCAAATTGCTCAGTTCAACCATCTCTCAGCTACAATATTGTTACTGTGCTGAACACTATCCTAAAACGATGACTTTCAGTCTTGTTATATAGGCAACATTTACAAATGCTGACATTCCCATCATAATCTTCAGAAGACTGCATTAGCTATCCTAAAAAAAAGTGATGTTATTAGTACATAAAATTTTACAATCCAGAAACAGAATATTCAGCCCAACTGGCCTAATGTGGTGTTTAAAACTCTACGCAAGCTTCCCTCTCATTAGCACATCCTTTAAATACGTCTAAATACCAACCAAGCCACGTGATAGTGAGTTCCACATTCTCAGCAAGGATTACTCCAAAAATTCATTGGGGCACAACAGAAATAGTCTCAATGTCTCAACCAGTGGAGCAAAATCCATAAATCTGAAGACCCTAGGGAACCTGATTATTTAATGTTGTAGTCTTATTGCTGTGATACTGTTCCTCAAATGAAATCGCACATCATCACCACCAGCGGCAAAATTGAGTCACAAGCCAGATCCGAAAGGATTAAATTTTGTTTTAATGCATGTTCTCCGCAGCTCAAATGGTACTAAATATTAGTTCTTGTGAAAAGCAATTTGACCTTAACCCCATGTTCCTCTCTCTCTAGATACTGCCTGACCCAGACTGCCTCAAACACTTTCCATTTTTATTTGAGATATGCAGGAGCTATAGCATTTTGCTTTTATCTTTGCAGTTATCAAATTTCAGAGTGACTACCGCATTTACTAAATCCAAAAATCCATGATTCATGCTACCCCTAGTTATGTGGGCCCAATTCAGAGGGCTGAAAACTAGATATATTCACCATAAAATATTCAGCCGTGAGTTCAAGGTTCGATTTCAAGCTGATGACGTAACAAGTGAGTCATCTACAAGCGTCAGCAAACCAAGTCTTGATTTTGCTGACAACTTAAAAACTTTTCAACCTTGTTCTGGCATTTCAGATCACCAGCTTTACTGAATGAGCCTGCCAATATATTAGGCAATACATTCAGAGGTATCACTAGGATTACTGTAAAATGAGTTCAAATTTTGGGTACCAGTGAACTATCAGTATGGTTTCAGTCACGCTGAATAAGCTTTCTCTCTGACTATATCACCAGTTCAACCCAGCAAAATGAGTGTAGATTTCAGACAGAGAGCACAAGCATTAGCATTGAACATCAAGCCCATGGAACATTCCATCCACCTATGGTACGAGTGTTGGGTCACTCAGGCACTGCTCTTTAGTCTGAGGGGCCTACGGTGTTAAATTTTATCACCGTTTTGCTCACTCTCATATCAGTGTCCTCTCTCTGTGTGACACAGAGAACTCGTCCCTGAAATAAGAACTAGGGACCAGAATGGGGAAGGGGTATCCATGAGATTAGTGCTTGGGTCTCAGAAGTTGTTGGATACTGCGCATCAGGGCAATTGGGGTTTGGTTGGGTGGTGAGAGAGCTGGGAAGAAGGTAGGCTGATCATGGGATGAGTATTTACTGTCAGCAGAGGAACCAGAATTGGAATCCAGTCCATTTAGCCTGAGATCATGAGTAACCTGCAGACTAACTTCATGTAACTGTCTTTCCCTTATTCCCTTAATACTGTTGGTCCTGGGAATTTGTCATTTTTTAATGTCAATATATTTTCATGACTCTATTTTGCTCACTTCAATTTTGTTGAGTCCATGGTATATTAGTTCTTTCGGGATGCCTAGTAAGCTACTGTATTTCTCACAAACGGTGACATAAAGTAATCATCCAACATGTTGTAAATGCCATATTTTAATTTGCATTATTGATGTTAGTAGTTTAAGGAGCCTACAAAGCTCCCCACAACTTCTTTCCAAATTCAAGTCACATTAGTATCTCCTGCAAGCTGTTTCTTGTATGCTTTTTGCAGCTCTTTAAAATATGTTTTGTTACTCTTTGCATTTCTCCCTGTTGTCAGGATCTGTGTTTGCTTTTTTATTTTTGTGAACTTTTTCTCCTTTCAGTATAATGCTGCGCTTTCAATTTTTAAAGAAACTGTCCGGAGTTGGGGACGAGGCTGTATGCAGTGGTAACACCTGTGGCAGGGCAGTGATCAGCCTAGGTTTCTGGTACTGCCACTGGTACGCAGCATTTAACTCATATGGCTCCAAGTAACTCCTTATCCATTCATGGGATGTGGGTGTCGTTGGCTGGACATTTATTGTCTATCCCTGAGGAGCAATTAAGAGTCAGCCACATTGCTCTGGATCTGGGGTCACATGTAGGCCGGACCAGGTGAGGACAGATTTGCACTCCTAAAGGAACCAGATGGATTTTTACAACAATCAACAATAATTTCACGGTCAGTTAAACTTTTTAAATTCCAGAGTTTTAAAAGTTAAAAATTTTTATTAGCTCTCTTGTCTCTGCTACATGCTTATCTTAATCGCTGTTCGATACAATCGACCATTTCATAGCTACTACCACAGAGACCATAATCTTACATCCTTTCTCTACTGCTTAGTACAACCTGTAAAGTCTCCATTACCTACTTATTCTGTCCTTAATTAGTAACGATAGTAAACGTCACCCCTATCATTTCCTTTTTCCTCTCACCTTCCCTAAAGACCTAGTATGTTTAGTTCCCAGTCCTGACTGTCTCAGTAATGGCTACCAAGCATACACGCTAAGCTGAATTTGTTCCTTATACTCTGTGTAAATAATGCTCATTAGGCCTACGCTTGTGCTAAACTGCTCTCTCACTCCAATATTTTACTCGCATACTCCTTATTGCTCTTTCCTGGTTTAACTACTTTACATTGTTTCGCTTTCTCTTTACATGTAATGCCCAAGGCATCATTCCTGATTGTTACTGTAACTATATTCTTCCTAGTTTTATAATTATTTTTCCACCTGGAAGTTCTCACCCTCCCCCACTTCCTGGTTTAAATTCACCTATTACAACCCTAATTATCACCACCCCCCCCCTCCCAAATGTGGTCCCAACTGGAGCCCAATTTCTTCTGAACCCAGCAATGGAGTCAGCATCGCAGGGAATGGAACTCCTCCTTTCCCACATCATCCTTTGCTACATGTTCACTTCCAGGAACTCCTTATCCCAATTTGCATGTGGCTCACGTCAGGCTACAGACCTCAAAATCAGGCTCTTTAAGGTCACCCCTAGTACTCTGCAAACATGCTTTTCTATGTTGTTGGTTTCAACAATATCCTTTCAAACTAGTTTGCGATGTCCCACTCTCATATGGTGGGTAACATAACAACTTTTGATCTTACAAAGAATGCCATCTAATCATTGAATCCCTTATATTTCACCCTTCGCTTGTATTCCCCTTACTCTAGATGCTATCAATCACACCAATCCCATTCTGATCCTGTACCTCTCCACGAGATGTGACAAATGTTTGGGACAAATTCTAGCTCAATGACTGAGCCAGGAAGATTCATGATGAAAACCATCTACTACCATTTATAATTATATTTCAATTTGTTCTAAATTTGACAAATCGAGCAGCCTGCCATATAAATACTCATTGCCTCAAGCTTATGTGAATCATTAAAAACATTGGAAGCAAAACAACACCAAATGTGCAACTTTACATTGACTACAATGCTCTTGATTATGACACCTAGAGCGATTAGGTACCATGGTGAATGGGAGTAGTACCTCAATACCATACGCAAGAGATTTTCCATTGGTGGGCATGTGGGGGAAAAGGGGAAGGTGACTGAGCATTCTCTCTGCTTGCCCCATTTCACACAAAACTCCAATATATCGAGGAATGAGACAAAGTGGACATGAGTACAGGCTGGTGGCAGCAAGAGCACTCTGGCTCCTCCATGCTCCACAGAAGGGGAAATCACATATAAGATGATTAGAGGTTTAGACACGGTGGATAGTGATAGCCTTTTTCCTAGGATGGAGAAAGCTAGCACGAGGGGGCACGGCTTTAAATTAAGGGGGGGGTAGTTATAGGACTGATGTCAGGGGTAGGTTCTTTACCCAGAGGGTGGTGAGGGACTGGAATGCCCTGCCAGCTGCAGTTGTAAATGCGCCTAGTTTGGGGGCGTTTAAGAGATCTGTGGATAGGTTTATGGACGAAATGGGATTGGTTTAGATTAATGGGTTAGTGTTTTTTTTTAAAAAGCTGGTCGGCGCAACATCGTGGGCCGAAGGGCCTGTTCTGCGCTGTAATGTTCTATGTTAATGCAGGAGGCAGCCATTTGGCCCATATTGATTGCACTCTCTCTCCAAATGAGCAATTAACCGAATGCCATTTACCCGCTTTCGCCCTGTAACTCTGCAATTCTTCCTTTCCAGGCAACAGTCTATCTCCCATTTGAAAGTCTCAATGGAATATGCCTTACCACATTCTCAGGAAGTGAATTCCAAATCTCAAACACTTGCTAAGAAAAAGGTTTTCCTCGTGTCGCTGAATTGAACAATTGGTTACAGTTTAAGCTGCAGGCACCTTTTAGTTTACATATATTTAATAGAATTTTTTAGCATATTTAAATCAATCCAATGCAGTTACCAATTAAATCTGAAGGCAAGAACAAATGGGATGTGATCTGTTGGCATCCAATTTAGCAGCAGCACCACAAATATCACATATCAACGTACCCGCTACCCCCAATAAACAGCCATAGTAGCCTCTTCCAAAGTAGCTTCAGCTGTATGTGGCCCACACCAAGTGCCAGAATACTTTACCACTCTAAATTGAGCTTGACTCCCTGACTTAAGAACTATGCAACATACATAAATAAATATATTCTTGATCAGAGCAATCTGAAGTAAAACACCGTTATTTTATTTCTCTATTCCTTTTGGCATGGCTGCATTAAGTAAACCTAAAGCAACAGCAGACCTGAGAACTATTTAAACTAAACATTCACATACCTCAAATAAAGCTTGCACCTTGTTTAAAGGAATTCAAGAAATTAATCTAATTACATTACTCCTTTGCATTACTTTTGTTCTTTCTCAGAAAGTGGGGTGGCACAGCAGTTAGCACTGCTGCCTCTCAGCACCAGGGACCCAAGTTCGATTCCCTGCACTGGTCACTGTCTGTGTAGAGTTTGCACGTTGTGTGTGTCTGTATGGCTTTCTTCCAGGTGCTCCAACAGTCCAAAAGACTGGCCATGCTAAATCCTCTGTGTACTCAAACAGGCACTGGAGTGTGGCAACTAGGGGATTTTCACAGTAGTTTCATTGCAATGTTAATGTAAGCTACTTGTGACACTAACAAATAAACTTGAAACTTGAGTTTCCCTGGGCTAACAAACCTGTGGCCCTTACATAGATGAATAAGTTACCCCACACATTCCTCACCCCTGCAAACAATAAGTAAAGTGGCATAATTCAGATCTCTATGTGCCTCCCTTTGCTCCATCAGGAAGTTCATTATCAGAGGGCGGTGTCAGTACTGATGGAAGGGGTGGAAACACCCAAAAAAAACAGACCATAAAACATTCAACAAAGCACAAGGATCACGGAGATAAAAATATCTCAGGAGTAAACAAATCTAAAAAACCTAGTCTCCCTTAGAGGATTAATAATAATTGATATTTATGTAGCACCTTTAACCATTCTCAGCCACAAATCGACACCAAGTTGGGAAGAAAAAATTAAAAACTGACCAAACATTTGGCCAAAGAGATGTGCTTTAACCAGCATGTTTAAAAGGGAGAAAGGGTTACCAGGACTGGACAGGTTAGAGTAAGAATCCCAGAGATCTGAGCCCAGGCAACTGAAAACATAGATACTCATGGTGGGATGAAGGGTTTGGAGGATAAATGAAAGTTCAGAATTAAAAATAACAGAGACCTTGGAGGGTTAGAGGATTGAAGGGGGTTACAGAGAAAGGCTAGGGCTGATGCCAGGGAACGACTTGAACATGAGGATATGAATTTTAGACAGGAGGCAATTGAGAGCCAACACTGGTCAGTGAGCACAGGGGTGATGGTGAGTGATCAAGAAACACACCCAATATGCAAATAGCATAGCACTACCACTTCCCTCAACAGCAGGAACCATGTGGAAGTTATGGTGACGTGATATTCTTCTCCATATCCGAAAGAGACATCCCCGCCAGAGCCAACAATATGCTCCACGGGAGAGAGCAAGCCTTGCCACTGGGTTGATGTTTGGCCTCAGGAGTAGATGGTAGCAGTGGGTGTCCTGCCCCAAGGTTGGGGAGTGGGTGAGGGGGGAGTTGGGGAGTGGGTGAGGGGGGAGTTGGGGAGTGGGTGAGGGGGGAGTTGGGGAGTGGGTGAGGGGGGAGTTGGGGAGTGGGTGAGGGGGGAGTTGGGGAGTGGGTGAGGGGGGAGTTGGGGAGTGGGTGAGGGGGGAGTTGGGGAGTGGGTGAGGGGGGAGTTGGGGAGTGGGTGAGGGGGGAGTTGGGGAGTGGGTGAGGGGGGAGTTGGGGAGTGGGTGAGGGGGGAGTTGGGGAGTGGGTGAGGGGGGAGTTGGGGAGTGGGTGAGGGGGGAGTTGGGGAGTGGGTGAGGGGGGGGTTGGGGTTGGGGAGTGGGTGAGGGGGGGGTTGGGGTTGGGGAGTGGGTGAGGGGGGGGGGTTGGGGTTGGGGAGTGGGTGAGGGGGGGGTTGGGGTTGGGGAGTGGGTGGGGGGGGGTTGGGGAGTGGGTGAGGGGGGGGTTGGGGTTGGGGAGTGGGTGAGGGGGGGGTTGGGGAGTGGGTGAGGGGGGGGTTGGGGAGTGGGTGAGGGGGGGGTTGGGGAGTGGGTGGGGTTGGGGTGTGGGTGAGGGGGGGGTTGGGGTTGGGGGTGGGGGGGTTGGGGTTGGGGAGTAGGTGGGATTGGGGAGTGGGGGTTTGAGTTGGGGAGTGGGTGGGGGTTGGGCGTCCTGCCCCAGGGGTTGGGGGTGCACCCTGCCCTGGGGGAGGTGTTGTTCGGTAGCGGGGGGGTGGGGCGGGGGGGTTGTTCGGTAGCGGGGGGGGGTGGGGAGGGGGGGTTGTTCGGTAGCGGGGGGTTGTACGGGACCAGGGAGGTGGGGGTTGTACGGTACCGGGGAGGTGGGGGTGGTTGTACGGTACCCGGGGGGAGGGGGGGGTGGAGTTGTACAGTACCGGGGAGGTGGGGGGTGAGGGTTGTACGGTACCGGGGGTGTGGGTTGTCCAGTCCCCAGGGTGGTGTGGTGTGGTGAGGTGGGGTGGTGTAGTGGGTTGTCCGGTCCCCGGGGTGGTGTGGGGGAATGGGTTGTCCGGTCCCCCGAGGGGAGGGGAGGGGGGTTGTGGTGGGGTGGGGTGGAGTGGGTTGTCCGGTCCGGTCCCCGGGGTGGTGGGGGGGATGGGTTGTCCGGTCCCCCGAGGCGGGGGAGGGGCGGGGTGGGGATGTGAGGGCGGAGCTGTCCGGCCCGGGCCTGCTGCTTCTTTACCTTCACATCCTCCTCCTCGTCCTCGCCTTCCCATTTGTCCACAATCACCGGCTTGGCCACCAAATCCTGGGCCTGGAAATCATCGTCTGCAAAGAGAGCGACAGTGAGCCTTTAGCGGGACGCCGGAGTGAGAGAGAATAAAATAAATCCATCCCCCTCAAACCTCTCCATCCCCTCACAGTCTGCATACACAAACCACGCTCACCCCAGCCGTCCGACTCCGCCATCTCCACTGCTTGCCCGCTCAGTCACGCCGTGGAATTGTGGGATGCTGGAGGACTAGGAATGTTGGGATGTTGGAGGTCTGTCCGGGAGGACCAGGGGTCTGCCCAGCTTCCGCTGCCAATCTGGCAGCAACTTACAGGATCAACACTGTGCCAACTTATTTCCTTCATTTGCATTTAAATGCTTTATCCATTCCGTAAATTACATTATATTAACGTATATATGAGCGCTATATTAAATAATTCATTCTCTTGTATTGAAAACCTACGGGTAAATGGCCTGCATTTAAATTGCGCCTTTAACATAGTAAACCTCTTGGAGCGTATCAGTGTGATTGTCAAATAAAATTACGCACAAAAAGAAATATTTGGGACCCAGATGTGGGTTTTAAGGAATATCTTCAAGTAGTAGTCTAACGAGGAAATTCCAGAGCTGCCAATTAACATTGAGATGTAGACTGAATCAGAGTGATTCTCAGCAGGTCTGGTAGCATCTGCCAGGAGCTCTTTTCTCTCCTTAGAGATGCTGCCAGATCTGCTGAGATTTTCCAGCATTTTCTCTTTTGGTTTCAGATTCCAGCGTCCACAGTAATTTGCTTTTATCCAGTCTATAACTCACTGCCACTTCTCTTCCAGGAATGCCTACCCTGAGGAAGTACTGCTCTTCTTTCTCCCAGGATTTCTGTATGTCTCTCTCCCCCTATTCATGTTTCATTCCCTCATCCTGCAGTATAAATATCTCCCACTTTCAATGCCCTTTAGCTTTGACTAAAAGGTCATCTGGACTCGAAACGTCAGTTCTTTTCTCTCCTTACAGATGTTGCCAGACCTGCTGAGATTTTCCAGCATTTTCTCTTTTAGACCAACATAACGTCCCTGCTCTTATCTATGCCACGACCGATAAAGGTGAGCATCCCATTTACCTTCTTATCTCCTTTCCAAAGTGTATAACTTTGCAATTTTCAGGGTTAAATTCCTTCTGACCAACCAATCTACATCTTCCTCCAAACTAAGACCTACTTCCTCATAATAATGACCCTGCCACTCTTCATCAAGTCATCCACAAACTCACTTACCACCACACCCACATTTATATCATTTATATCTAAGTAGAAATGGTTGAGAACTTCAAGTTTTTAGGTGTCCAAATCATCAACAACCTACCTGTCCTGGTCCCCCCCATGCCAACACTATAATTAAGAAAGCCCACGAATGCCTCTACATTCTCAGAAGACTAAGGAAATTTGGCATGTCAGCTATGACTCTCACCAACTTTTACAGATGCACCATAGAAAGCATTTTTTCTGGTTGTATCACAGCTTGGTATAGCTCCTGCCCTGCCCAAGCCAGCAAGAAGCTACAAAAGGTCGTATATGAAGCCCAATCCATCACGCAAACCAGCCTCCCATCCATTGACTCTGTCTACACTTCCTGCTGCTTTGGCAAAGCAATCAACATAATTAAGGACCCCACACACCCAGACATTCTCTCTTCTGTCAGAAAAAGATACAAATGTTTGAGGTCACGTACCAACCAACTCAAGAACAGCTTCTTCCTCGCATGGACCTACCTTGCATTCGGTTGCTTTCTCTACACCTTAGCTTCTACTGTAACACTACATTCTGCACTCTCTCATTTCCTTCTCTATGTACAGTATGCCTTGAGCTTATAGCGCTCGAGAAACAACACTTTTCACTGTACACTAATACATGTAACAATAATAACTCATCACAGTCATGAACAATAAAGGACCTAGAGCTAGCACACCAATGGACACCAGTTACCAGTCACACAGCCTTCCACCACCACCCTCTGTCCCCTACCACTAAGTCATTTTTGGATCCAACTTGCAAAGTTACCCTGGATCCCATGTTTTTTACCTTCTTTATCAGTCTCCCATGTGGGAGCTTGTCAAAGGCTTTGCTGAAATCTATATAAATTGCATCAACTGCATTACCCTTATCTACACACCTGATCACCACCTCAAGAAATTCATGCAAATTTGTTAAGCATGACCTCCCTCTGACAAAGCTATGCTGACTATCCCTAATCAAACCTTACCCTCTCCAAATGGAGATTAATTCTCTCTTACAAAATTTTCTCAATAGTTTCCCCACCACTAACAAGAGACTCAGGAGTCTGTAATTTCCAGGTTCATCTCTACCACCCTTCCTGAAAAGTGGAACATTAACCATCGTCTAATCTTCTGGCACCTCTCCTAAACTCTACCAAAAATTTGGACCAGGGCTCCAGTAATTTCCTCCCTTGCCTCCCACAGCAGCCTGGGATACAACTTGTCTGGACCTGGAGATTTGTCCACTTTTAGGATCCTTGTGTCCACAAGGCGGGGTCCTTGTGCATGAGTCGCAAAAACCCAGCCTGCAGGTGGTCAGGAAGGCTAATGGGATGCTGGCCTTCATAGCGAGGGGGATTGAATATAAAAGTAGGGAGGTCTAGCTGCAGCTGTATAGGGCATTGGTGAGGCCGCAGCTGGAGTACTGTGTGCAGTTTTGGGCGCCGCACTTACGCAAGGATATTTTGGCCTTGGAGGGAGTGCAGAGGAGGTTTACTAGGCTGATGCCGGAGTTGAGGGGGTTGAGCTATGAGGAGAGGCTGAATAAACTAGGCTTGTACTCGTTAGAGTTTAGAAGAATGAGGGGAGATCTCATTGAGACGTATAAGATGATGAATGGGATGGGTAGGATAGAGGTGGAGAGACTCTTCCCGCTCAGAAAGGACAGTAGGACTAGGGGGCACAGCCTCAAGATAAAGGGGGGGCAGTTTAGAACGGAGTTGAGGAGGAACTTCTTCACTCAAAGGGTGGTGAATCTCTGGAATTCTCTGCCCGTTGAAGTGGTAGAGGCTGCCTCACTAAATATTTTTAAGATGCGGGTTGATGGGTTTTTGATAAGCAAGGGGATTAAGGGTTATGGGGAGAGGGCGGGAATGTGGAACTGAGCCACGACAGATCAGCCATGATCTTATTGAATGGCGGGGCAGGCTCGAAGGGCTACATGGCCTACTCCTGCTCCTATTTCTTATGTTCTTAAGCGCATCAAAACCTCCTCATTCCCTATGACAAACTGTTCAAGAACCTCTCTGTCCCTCTCCACAAATTCTGTATCTATATCTTCCTTCTCCCAAGGGAAGACAGATGTGAAGTACTCGTTTAACACCCCTGACGATGTTTTCTTGCTCTCCATAGATTTGCCCCTTGGTCTTTAATGGGCCCTATACTTGCTCTAGTTATTCTCCCATTAATATACTTATGGAACAACTTGGGATTCTGCCTAATCCTACCCACTAGTGCTTTTTCATGTCCCTTTTTTGCTGTCCTAATTGCTATCTTAAGTTCACACCTGCACTTTCTATAGTCCACTAAGGCCTCCAATGATTTTGCTTCCTTTGTACTGTTAAAACCTCTCTTTTCTTTCTTATCCACCATTGGATCAAATAGGCATCCTTCCCACCTCTGGGGTAATCTGCCTATGAGAATCCTTTACTATTGTAGGAAGTCTCACAACCCCAGGTTATTGCCGGATCCAAGCGGAGAGGATCTCCAAGAAACTTTAACCTGGTATTGTGAGACTTCTAACTGTGTTTACCCCAGTCCAACGCCAGCATCTCCACATCAATTCTTTACTATCTACAGAATACATTGCAACAATTAATCCAAGCTTGCTGCAAACAGAACTTATTAGTCCCATGACCACTAGTTACAAAAATAGCAGCACCATCAGTGACCTTCCCCTCATCATAAGATCAGAAATGGGGATATTGATTGCACAATATTCAGGACTATTCACAACTTCTCACATACTGAAGCAGTCGGTGCCTGCATGCAGCAGGACCTGGATAACATTTAGGCTTAAGCTGATAAGTGGTAACATTTATGCCACAAGACTGCCAGCAATGGCCATTTCCAACAAAAATGGTAGCACAGTGGTCAGCACTGCTGCCTCAGTCCAGGGTCACAGGTTGGATTCCATCCTTGGGTGCACAGTCTTCCTGTTTCTGCCTGGATTTCCTCAGGTGCTCCAGTTTCCTCCCACAGTGCAGGTTAGGTGGATCAGCCATGGTAAATGCACAGGGATACAGGAGTCAGGTGGGCCTGGGTGGAATGCTCTTTCAATGGGCTGAATGGCCTCCTTCTGCACTGTAGTGATTCTATAGTTCTAAAAGACAATCTCCCCATGATTTTCAACAGCATTATGATCAGTACCATTCCAGGTAAATCTCCCACCTGTTACACCACATTACTTAGCCGTGTGGTAAGCAGAATTCTTCTTGGCTTGACAGGAGGACCCTGTTAGTGGTGAATACCATTCATGTTGCTACTGCATAGTAGCAGCGTGACCTAGCTAGATTCAACGTCACTTAATTCTTGAGATACATTGCCCTTCCCAGGTAATCTGAAGTAGACTAGGCACTCTTCAGGGTTGAGGCCCCTTCATTGTACGATATCCAACAAGCAATGATTTGAATTGGATAACCATTATCCTGCAGGATAGTTTTGAAATTTGTATTTCAGCAACAAGCTTGCAAGTTAGCAAATTTCTCAGGCCATTGGCCAATCTTAGAATGCATGGAAGTGTAGGAATCCCAACTCTTACACTGACCTGTGAAGGTGGGCTTGCAGCAGACAGCAGTGAAGAACCCACTGGCACATTTGTGGCACTGTGGTTAGCACTGCTGCCTCACAACACCAGGGGACCTGGGTTCGATTCCCAGCTTGGGTCACTGTCTGTGTGGAGTCTGTACATTTCCCGTGTCTTTGTGTTTCCTCCGGGTGCTCCGGTTTTCCGCACAGTCCAAAAGACATGCTGGTTCGGTGCACTGGCTACGCTAAATTCTCCCTCAGTGTACCTGAACAGGCGGAGTGTGGCGACTAAGGGATTTTCACAATAACTTCATTGCAGTGTTAATGTAAGCCTATTTGTGACACTAATAAACAAACTTTACACATTCCTCAGCTAGCATTGCTCCATTTCAAAGGTGAATTTGAGCACAGGACAGAGGACATTAGTGTGTACAGAAATAGTTACCTGCAGCTGCAGAGTCAAAGATAACAATCGTATGATCTACAAATTGGAAAGATAACAATCATATGACCTAGAAACTGGAAATATGCAAGTGGTGGGAGGCTTGGGTCCATTGAAGATGTGTTTCCCATGAAAATTGATGAAAGTGTTAGCAAGACCTGGGCCTAGAGGGGATCCCATGGCAACATGATGTGGATTTGCATGGTGTCATCAAAACTGAACTCAACTGCGAGAGTTATTGAGTTCATGAATGAATGCAGATTCTGACAATGACATGCAGCACTGCAGCTTACAGCATGGTTGCCAATGATCAACAATGTCAGTCAGCGTTGGACACTGTTGCCTCATGGCGCCAAGGACCCCGGGTTTGATTCCTGGCTTGAGTCACTGTCTGTGCAAAGTCAGCACGTTCTTCCTGTGCCTGCGTGGGTTTCCTCCAGGTGCTCCGGTTTCCTCCCACAGTCTGAAAGACATGCTGGTTAGGTGCATTGTCGTGCTAAATTCTTCCTCAGTGTACCCAAACAGGTGCCAGAGTGTGTCAACTAGGAGATTTTCACAGTAACCTCATTGCAGTGTTAATGCAAGCCTACTTTTGACACTAATAAATAAATTTTAAAAGGCTGCAACTGGAGAACTTGGCTGGAGAATTCAAAGCACTCAGTTGTTTCAGGTGGAGAATTTAATCCAAAGCAGTAAATAAGTCTTTATTAAGTCACACAATTTCAGTAAAATGAAGGATGAGTGTACAGGACCCGCAAGCAAAAATGGGAAAGTTTGCAATATGAATAACACATCTCATCAATATGGAATGTTTGCAGTCAATTCAACACAATTAAAAACTCACTTATGCAATGTTCAGCAAACATACACAAGCAAAGGCCAACACAACGATAAGATGTATTTTAGCAGCTACAGATAGGCTTCTCTTCTTGAATGTACAAAATTACAGACACCACACAGCAATATTCCAATAAAGCTCCCAGAAAGAACTCCCGCAGATGATCTTCCTACAAACAGAAAATATTTAATTAATAACCAGCCACAATCGATCCATGCCACAGTTTCAATTAATCGTTGTTTAATATCAATTTTTATCCCCACGTAAGGAAATAAACAGACACCGAGCTAAAGAAAGAACTCGGAAGTAATAACTGGAATCCCAGTCAAAGGGGTAGGCTTTAAGGGGAGATCTTAAAGGCTGAAAGAGGAAAATAAATGGGAGAAGATTTCAGGAGGGAATGCGGGGCCTAAAGTGAGCTTTAGAAATCTGTCAGTTTAACAATTCTAACATGAATAGCTGGGTGTTGAAACATTGTACGTTAAGGAAGAGTGAGGTTAAGGCAGGTTCCTGGGGAAGAGCAGTCATACGGGAATGCTTGATCCCAACAGTAGGGGAAATGTGTTTTGCTTCCCAGTACTGGCAATTTTTATCCCCCTCATGCATCAAAGAGCTGCCTCTCCCTCCCCATCACCAACAATTTTATAACTAAGTGTAATAAGTCCTTGGAGGCAGAAGTCCCTTCACCAAAATCCTTTTTATTTATAAGCCTGACAACAGCATACAGAGTGCTGTTAGCAATCTATACTCGGTGTCCCAGAGGAACTGACATGTCTGGTTAGGCGCAAAGAAAGAGGCTCCCTAATCGGTCCATTAGGCCCTTAATCAGGGACATCTTTTGGTGGTTCATATTATAACAGGGCCACCTCAATTGTCTGATTAAAGTCATTACACTAAGAAATAAGGCTGTTCAAAGAAAACATGCAATTTCTTAATGCATCAATGGTTTTCCTCATTAATTGCTTGCAGCAGTGACCTGGAGATTATTCTTTAATTCCTCAAACTCCAGGATAGCTCTGGAGGGTTAGCAACCCTACTCCCTGCACACAGGGAAATACATCACTTCAATACAGGGAAACGACAATACATAGCTGGTGTTCGTCGTACACTCTGGACATGAATGAGCAGGTCCCACCCATTAATAAGAAGTAATCTGCATCATTTTCTGATACTCCGGGAGTGTATCAGAATTTTCCTTTAACTCTGGCCTCCTCCTCAGCTCCCATTCAAAATGAGCGTCCTAGCTTCCCAATAGGGGGCTGAACAGTCTAATTTCCAAACTCCAGTATCTTCATACTGACAACTACCTGCATTTATATAGTGCCTTTAAAGTCATAAAAGGTTCTATCCATTCAAACACCTATCCATTCTAATTCCATTTTCCAGCACTTGGTCCATAGCCTTGTGTGCTGTGGTGTTTCAAATCCTCATCTAAATGCTTCTTAGATGTTCTGAGGATTTCCACATCTACCACCCTTTCAGGCAGTGAGTTCCTGATTCCCACCACCTTCTGGAGTAGCTTAAAGGAGCATCTTAAAATGAGGAAAGAGAAATGGGTTATTTTCCAAAAATCTGAGTGATGAAGGATAGAACCAGAGTTAATCTTTACGCACTTATCAGCATTTATTTACTGAATTATACATTACACACACGCATCTCCTTACCAACAACCACCGTCTATCTGTTCCTTAGTTTCATAGGACTGAATGAATCCCCTTTTAATGTCCACCACAAATTAACCACAACTAATCTACAATTTACAAGGTAGAGAGGCAGAGAAGTTGAAGGAGGTACTTTCAGTGGTTAAGGCTAATGCAGTTGAAGGAACCATCACCAAATCATGTAGCAACAGAAATCAGGGATGTACGAAGGCCAGAATTAGAGCCGCACAGAGACCTCAGATCGTGGTAGGACTGAAAGGGGTCAGACAGATAGGAAAGGAGGAGAGTTATACAGTATTCAGTTATACAGTGGGAATTTTAAAATGGAGGTAGTGCCAAAAACTAATATTATTGAGGGATATAAGATTCCACAGGCATCATTTGTGCCTCAGGTCTGGGTCCTTTAAGACAAAAAAATGCATCAGATGCCCCCTGCCAGTTAGTGGCCTCAAAATATTCTGAAATTGTTTAATCTGAATTTCATCTAGACGTTTATCATCTGGTTGTCCAGCTTTTATCTACGGTCCACTGTCATTACAAACACTTCTGGTAACTACACAATGAAATAAAGCCAGGAAAAGCAAATAGGACAGATGCCTTTAAGGAAAATTACATAAGTGATAGAGAAAGGAATAGAAGTATTTGCTGTTAGGGTAATGAAATAAAGAAAGAGCAGGCTTGTAAAAACATAAACATCACACAAACAAGCTGAACCAAATGCTCTGAGTCTGTGCTGTATGATTTCTATAACATACTGGCAAAGGGTCAGTGTTATACCTCTTAAGTCATTTGCTGTTTTATGCCAAGATGTGAGGACCATGTCTAGGGCTTTCTTCTGAATGTCACCAAGTTCTTCCAACTGAGCTGGAGTCACAGCCACCGCCTGCTGATAATTAAACATGTGAATCTGGATGGGACTGAATACAACCTGCCACAGAAAGGAAAGAAGAAATTAATAAAACAAAATAAAGAGGAACAAATGATTCCAGTAAGTTTGGTGACAACTCGGCCGCAATTACATTTTTTAAAATAAGGTCTCCAAAGATGTGTGGGTCAGTTGGATTGGCCATGCTAATTTTCCCCTTAGTGTCAGAAGATTAGCAGGGTAAATAAGTGGGGTTATAGGGTTAGGGCCTGGGTGGGATTGTAGTCGGTGCAGACTCGATGGACCAAATGGCCTCCTTCTGCATTGTAGGGATTCAATAATTTAAAAAAAATCTAATCTCATAAAATTGACCCTAAAGTTAAGGATAGAATCATAACCAATGATCTAGGTTTGAGTGTAGAGCAGTGCTGAGTTATTTGATCTCAACTAACGCAGTACTGGGCATTGTTACCATCGAGCTTAATGTTATCAGGTTACTTTGGAGAAAAGAGGCACTCTGCTTCTGTTGCCTGATCAATATCCCTGCCAGAGACGCGTATACTTGGGCTGTAAACTTTCTGGCCATTGACCAGCCTGCCAACTCACCATCAATGTTCATAGATGAAAATCACCATGATACCACACAGGGTGATGGGTATCCGTAGAATGTACATTGCTTGAGTGTGACTGCACCTTGAACACTCTGTTCAATTCAGGTCAACGACGCATTATAGAAACATTCAAATTGTTGGAGCACCGTACCATTGAACCATAGAGTCCCGATAGTGCAGAAACAGACCATCCAGCCCATTGAGTCTGCAGTGTAGATAAGAGCCCCAGGCATGGTCCTTAATGTACAAGGGTTCACCTAGGAGGAAAGGCTCCTAAACATGGGCTTTTTAACTCAGGAAAGGAGACATCTGATCTTATAGAAGATTGAAAGATGGCAATGAGAAATGGAAACGCTTAATCAGGAACATCACGGAGGGAGACAAAGGGTCACAGGTTCAAATTAATCAAAAGTAAATTTAGAATATTAGGAAAGAGATATCAATGGTTGTAATAGATTTCCAGATGATATTGCGGAGGGAAAACTTCAGGAATCACTCAAGGAACAATAAGGTTCTGCAGTAGAGGACTAGAGGGTCTTCTGAATAGGCAAAATGGCCTCAAAGAACCTGCAGTTATTCTGTAGGCTTGTGAAATCTCTTCCCAGTAATCAGTCAAAATCATCCGGGGCAAAGAGAAGGAACAGCAAGAAAAAGAAATTCTGCATTTTAATTTCCTCATGAAAGCAACAGAATATTGAGTGAATCCAGACAGGAGGAAGTACCTGTGATATTTCTCAATACACTTTGAAGAAGAATGTTAGACACTCACCGAAAATTTCTTTGGTGGGATAGCTGCAACAGCAACAGTGGTGAGTCCTTCAATCTGTCCTTTAACCAGAGCTGACAGTACAATATCCGGCAGTCCAGCTATTGAAGTGAGAAAGAGGGAGTGAGAATAAAATGGCAAATATAATAAAGTAAGTGCATCCCTTCAAGCAGTAATTATTAGACCTTATTTCCTGTTGTTTCTTTCATGACCCCCACTTTGGCTCTGGGCTTGTTTATAACCTGTTAAATCTCAAACTTCTTCCCGTTCTAATAAAAGATTATCAAGCTGAAATGACAGTTCTGTTTCCTTCTCCACAGATGCTGCCTGACTTTGAGGCCTCTGCAGAGAAACAGAACTGGCATTGTGACAGATTTCCAACATCTGCAGTATTATGGTTTTGCTAATTATACATGTTGCCTGTCCCTGTGTGACAATCACATCAAAGAATAATGGAAACACAAATGCATTACAAATTTTCAGTTGCTCCCATCTCTTCTATGGAACCCCAACAATGACCCAAGCCAGGAATTGAACTCATGTCCCTGGTGCTGTCAGGCAGCAGTGCTAACCACTGTGCCACCACACCACCCCACATTTTCACAGTAACTTCACTGCAGTGTGAATGTAAGCCTACTTCTGACTAATAAATAAACTTTAACTTTAGTTATAATTCTGTTCTAGCAATAATGAGTGTGCGGCTCTGCGAAAGGAAAGAAGGAAGCTGCATTTATTTAGCATCTTTCAAGATGTTGGTAAGTCTAAAAGCACAATCAATAAAATATCTTTGCAAAGTGCAGCCGTTGTTTTAATGGAGGAAAGTAAATTGCAAACTGCAAGATTCCACAAATAGCAATATGGTAAATCAACAGAAAATCTAATCTTTCAGAGGTGGCAAGTTGCGACTAATGCCAATCACTGTGGAAATATGTCTTAATATCTTATCATGGCCAAATTTATGATATTCCCAAAATAACCAGAAAGACAGTGGCTGCTTACCTGCAATAGAACCAATTTCAGTGAATTCTTCAGATCTCCACTGGCTGACCTCTCCAAATGTCTGAGAGTGAGTGACAAGTTTGGCCAGAGCTGCTAACTGCTGTTCATCACAGGGTAGGGCCAGTCTTCCGATCCACAGAACTGCCATACTGAGATACACCAGCACAATGTGCCAGGACACCATTGGGCAGAATTTAGAAATAAAGATTGTTTTTATAACATCAAAAGAAACAGAAAAGAACAGTAACATTTAAGATAGTTTGATTAAACAGAGGACACAAATGAATTTGACACAAACATAGTAACGTGTCCGCTATTAATAACCAACAGACGTTACACAGATGAACATAAAATTACAATATGAAAACTGCTCATTCTTTTGTATTCTGTATTCATTTTTACAGGATATGGGCGTCACTGGCTGGCCCATCCCTAATTGTCCCCTACTTCAGGGGGCAGTTGAGAGTCAACCACATTGCTGTGGGTCTGGAGTCACATGTAGGTCAGACCAGGTAAGGACGGCAAATTTCCTTCCCTGAAGGACATTAGTGAATCGTGTGGGTTTTTACGACATACAACAATAGTTTCATGGTCATTATCCAACTTTTAATTACAGATTTTTCTTGAATTCACCATGGTGGGATTCGAACTGGAGTTTCCAGAGAATTATCCTGGATCTCTGGATTGCTAGGCCACTGATAATTCCACTGTACCACTGCCTCCCCGTCTGACCCAACTGGTCTACGCTGGTGTTAACAGGAGCCTCCTCCCACCCCACTTCATCATGCCGTATGGATGATGTGGAGTTTGGTCAGAGATAAACCAAGCTCTGAACGGAACAGGCTCAAGGGGCTAACACTCTATTCCTATTCCGATTGGAATCAAGCTATGATCCCATTCCAGCCCAGTTTCTATGCATTGAACTGGCAACATGCGAAAACACAAATAATGCTGGAAGTCCGACTCACCTGTACCAGATTCCCAAGCTTACCTGAATTGCATTGGGTCAATTGCAGAAATGTCTGCTTGTTTGATACCACAGATGAGATGCCCCAAAGCCACCAGGCTGGCAGCATCGAGCTCACCTACCCTGAGCCTGTTCATCCGCAGGAAAGATGCAAACAGGATGGTGAGCTAGAATAGAGATTAAATTATCCTTCAGTTCAAAGTCAGGAAAAATATTGTGTGACAAGTGCAGAAATTTATTCAATTTCTGCTGCGGCAAAACAAAGGTTTGAGAGTTGTTTTCTGATATTTTCTTATTCATTTTTGGCTTGATTTATTATTGTCAATGTATTCACATACAGTGAAAAATATTGTTTCTTGTGCGCTATACAAAGCATATCGTTCATAGAGAAGGAAACAAGCATGCAGAATGTAGTGTTATAGTCATAGCTAGGGTGTAATGAAAGATCAACTTAATGCAAAGTAAGTCCATTCAAAAGTCTGACAGCAGCAAGGAAGAAGCTGTTCTTGAGTTGGTTGGTACATGACCTCAGACTTTTGTATTTTTTTCCCAATGGAAGAAAGTGGAAGAGAGAATGTCTGGGGTGTGTGGGGTCCTTATTTATGCTGGCTGCTTTGCCGAGGTAGCGGGGAGTGTAGACAGAGTCAATGGATGGGAGGTTGGTTTGTGTGATGGATGGGGCTACATTCATGACCTTTTGTAGCTTCCTGCGGTCTTGGCAGAACAGGAGCCATACAAAGCTGTGATACAACCTGAAAGAATGCTTTCTACAGTGTGTCTGTAAAAGTTGGTGAGAGTTGTAGCTGACTTGCCAAATTTCCTTAGTGTTCTGAGAAAGTACAGGCATTATTGGACTTTCTTAACTATAGTGCAGGCAGGTGGGGACAGGTTGTTGGTGATCTGGACACCTAAAAACTTGAGGTTCTTGACACTTTCTATTTCGTCCCCACTGATGTAGCCAGGGGCATGTTCTCCTTTATGCTTTCTGAAGTCGATGACAATGTCCTTCATTTTGTTGACACTGAGGGAGGTTAGTAGCATAGTGGACAGTAAAGAAAGTTATCTCTGATTGCAACAGGATCTTGATCAATTGGGCCAGTGGGGTGACGAATGGCAGATGGAGTTTAATTTAGACAAATGCGGAGGTGATGCATTTTGGTAGACTGAACCAGGGCAAGACTCACTCAGTTAATGGTAGGGTGTTGGGGTGAGTTACAGAACAAAGAGATCTAGGGGTATATGTTTATAGCTCTTTGAAAGTGGAGCCACAGGTGGACAGAGTGGTGAAGAAGGCATTCAGCATGCTTGGTTTCATTGGTCAGAACATTGAATACAGGAGTTGGGATGTCTTGTTGAAGTCATGCAAGACATTGGTACGGCCACACTTGGAATACAGTGCACAGTTTTGGTCACCCTATTATAGAAAGGATATTATTAAACTAGAAAGAGCGCAGAAAAGATTTACTAGGATGCTATCGGGACTTGATGGTTTGAGTTATAAGGAGAGATTGAATAGACTGGGACTTTTTTCTCTGGAGCATAGGAGGCTGAAGAGTGACCTTATAGACATCTATAAATTAATGAGGGGCATAGATAAAGTAGATAGTCAATATTTTTTCCCAAAGGTAGGGGAGTCTAAAACTAGCGGGCATAGGTTTAAGGTGAGGGGGAGAGATACAAAAGTGTCCAGAGGGGCAATTTCTTCACACTGAGGGTAGTGAGGGTCTGGAACAAGCTGCCAGTTATAGTGATAGAGGCGAGTATAATTTTGTCTTTTAGAAAGCATTTAGATTGTTACATGGATAAAATGGGTATAGAGGGATATGAGTCAAATGCAGGCAACTGGGATTAGCTTAGGGGTTTTAAAAAAAGGGTGGCATGGACAAATTGTTTCTATGCTGTAAACCTCTATGACTCTATGAGAGATTACTGTCGTCACACCAGTTCACCAGATTTTCTATCTCATTCATGTACTCTGTCTTGTCATTGACTGAAATCCGACCCACAACAGTGGTGTCGCCAGCAAACTCAAAAATCAAATTGATGGGGAATGTGGAATTTTTGGAATGTGGGGGATATTGGCTAGGCCAACATTTATTTTCCATCCCTGGTTGCCCTTGAGAAGGTGAGAGTGAGCCGCCTTCTTGAAGCACTGCAATACATGTGGTATAGGTACACCCACAGTGCAGTTAGGGAGGGAATTCCAGGATTTTGGCCCAGCATTACACCGGGTTCAAGTCTCACTCTAGAGACTTGAGCACAAAAATCTCAGCTGACGCTCCCAGTGCAGGAGTGCTGGACTGTCTAGGGTACTGCCTTTTAGATGTGTTGTCATCCCGAGAACCTGTCTGATATCTCAGGTCAATGTAAGCAGTCTCATGACACTATTTCAAAAAAACAGCAGAGGAGTTCTCCCTGGTGTCCTGGGTAATATTTAACCCCCAATCAACATTACCAAAAATAGATCATCTGTTCATTATCGCATTACTGAAGATGGAAGTGTGCTGTGCATAAACTGCTTGTTTTGTCTGTATAGTGTGCAAGAAACAATACTTTTCACTGTGTACAAATACACGTGACAACAAATCAAATTAAAGCGAAGATTTGCTACATTCCATCAGTGATGACTTTTCATCGTAAGTATTTCATTGACTCTAAAGTGATTTGGAATAGCCCGAGGATATTCATAAAATCCCTACAGTGCAGGAGGCCATTCGGCCCATCGAGTCTGCACCGATCACAATCCCATCCAGGGTCTATTCCCATAACCCCACATAATTACCTTGCTAAAGCCCCTCACACTAGGGTCAATTTAGCATGGCCAATCAACCTAACCCGCACATCTTTAGACTGTGGGAGGAAACTGGAGCACCTGGAGGAAACTCATGCAGACACAGGGAGAATGTGCAAACTCCACACAGATAGTAACCTGAGGCCAGAATCGAACCCGGGTCCCTGGAACTGTGAGGCAGCAGTGCTAACCACTGTGCCATCATACCGCCCCTGGTGAAAGATGTTACAGAAATGGAAGTCTTTATTTCTCAGTTTTACTGATCAACGAACATAAAGTACCTCTCTTTTGTTCCATTCTGGAATTTTACCCAGAGCTGTCACTGCCCCGAGGTCTGACAGATTCAGCCGTCTCAAATCCTTTTCTGTGAACTGGGTTGCTATGCGTCCAAGCTGCTCAATGGCTTTGGGTGGCATCGCCGACACAGGTTTATAAATCTGATAAGAGTAGAATAATCCTGTAACGGTTCTGAAACAAAAGCTGAAGGCTACTATAAAATTACAAAACTGAGCAGTTACACCTGGCAGAGAGACTTAACGGACGCTGACTCTTTTCTCTAGAAAACAGAAAGCTGAGAGTGTTTGATCAGGTAGACATGGGGGAGATGTTGCCACGTGAGACCAAAAATTCAGCCATAAATATAAGATAGTCATTGATAAATCCAATATGGAATTCAGGAGAAGGGGTGAGAATATGGAACTTGCTACTACGCAAGACAGTTAAATAGAACAAATGTATTTTAAGGAGAAGCTAAGAACTTGAGGGAGAAAGAAATAAAAGTTTCTTGTCTGCACAAAACCACTTCAGCACCAGCATTAAAGCATTTACCTTCCCTGAAAGCCTCAGCTTACATGACTAGAATGGTGCGGTGCTATAATATACAGACTGAAATATCACCAGATTCAGTACCAAGCTGGGCACTAGTACTTGGTATTGTTAGATGAAACAATCCTTGGGAAACTACAATCAGCTTCAGTACCTCCAGCAAGGACTAATATCAGCAATGTTCCCACTCTGGCTGCTCCCTGGAACTTGTAGATTTGGAGTTGGCATGTTGTGATATCTCTTGGTAGAAGAGCCCACTGATGCGGGTGGTCTCAGGTCATATGTGAAGAACAGTCACCTGACCAACTATACTGAAAGACATCCAGCACCAATGGGCTCCGAAGTGAATCAGTGTCATCATAAGCAGAACCAATCACAATAATAATGTGACATATAGCAAAGCAAAGCAGATAATCAGGCCACTCGGCCCAAAGTGCCATGCTAGTGCTTACGCTCCATCTGAGCCTTCTCCCAAACTGCTTCATCTAACCCTGTCAGCATAGCCTTCTTTCTCCCTCAATTACATATCCAGCTTCCCTTAAATGCACTGAGTTCCAAGTTCTGTTCTATACAGCTGAACACCTCACTGGGTAACATTAGTACCTGCTTAACCCTTTCCAGTAACTGAAACAGCTCGAATGGCTGGAAGTGGGGATCTCGACCAAATATCTCCAAGCAGCTGATGAAGTCGTCATCAGACATGCCAGTCAACCAATCAATGGTCCACACAGATGGAAGGGTGGTCCGGACTGCATTGCAACTTAGCACAGAATCTAGAACAAAATGAGTAGTATTAGTAGTTGACGCTTGCCTTGTTTTTTTCTCTGTTTCCCTGTCCCTTGTGCACTGTTCACAAACAAAAAAAGTCACCTGTTAACAAGCTCAATTTGCCGCCACTCGCTCCCTTTTACTTCATAGTCCAATGTTGGGTTTAAATTGGCACTGGCAGGACCCAAACAGCAGAGCAGCAACCCAGCTGCAAGTTGTGTATAAGAACATAAGAACTAGGAGCATGAGTAGGCCATCTGGCCCCTCGAGCCCGCTCCGCCATTCAATAAGATCATGGCTGATCTTTGTGGACTCAGCTCCACTTACCCGTCTGCTCACCATAACCCTTAATTCCTTTACTGTACAAAAATTTATCTATCCTTGCCTTAAAAACATTCAATGAGGTAGCCTCAACTGCTTCACTGGAAAGGGAATTCCACAGATTCACAACTCTTTGTGTGAAGAAGTTCCTCCTCAACTCAGTTCTAAATCTGCTTCCCCTTATTTTGAGGCTATGGTCCCTAGTTCTAGTTTTTTTGTATAGTCCAACTAAACAAAACTAGAAACATAAACACCTTTTCTTTAGGATAAAGCCTGATGCAAATTGCTACCCTAGCATGGGGCCAGAGAGAGAGATCATGGGCCATGGTGCTTTACCAGGCCTCCCTCACATCCTTCCAGTGCCCAGAATTGGGAAGTATAATCACAGTGGGGTCAGACACGTCTCTCACCTTAACATGGTCCATCTCCCATTCTTCCCTTCCTTGACCTCTCTGTTATCTGTGCCCCTGCAGCTGAGCAACGCCTGATGTACATATACATGCCTGTGTATGCATGTGGGTTCCTATGCAGTCTCACCAATAGCCCAAAGATTAGCAATGTAAGCTTCTTCCCAAATCTACACCTCTACCTCTCTCCAAGGACCATCACGGCAGGGAGTTGCCACGGCCACAAACCACCTCCCTACACCCAACTCCCCGCCCACCCCGCTCTCCCCCCAAAAGGTACGGAAGGCACTGCTGCCAAATATGTGACCAGTTCTCACCGTTTTCGGTCTGCAACTGCCTGGCGTTGAGAAGCCCAACTGAGGTTTGTAATAATATTTTCTGTTTTCTAAAGAGCTCATCAAGATCAGATCTCTCCATTTTCTGTTGGCAAGTAAAACCAAATTCACTTTCTTCCCACAGCTTCTGGCTGTGAAACAACGTCTCAATCTTCTCCAAGATCAAAACATCCTGAAATCACAAGAAAGGTGAAAGGATTTGCATTTCCTACATACTGCTTCTGGTGGTTGAATTGTCTTGCTGCTGAGATAAGGAAGCTTTATTCAGTCGATAGATACACTGTTACAGACTGAAACACACCCTCCTTCCCTGAATTACAACTCCTGCCTCCTCTCCTGAATCTTGCTGAATTATTGAATTGGGTACACTGGCACTTCATCCCCATTCTCCCAAACACTACAATTGCTCCTTTCAAACGCTCCAACATCCTGCAATCCCTTTCCAAGTTTGACCGTACCTTTCCAACTACCCCTCGAGTCCCCTCCACCAAAGTTTTTCAAATGTACAATCCCCCATGCACCTAAAATTACCCCCATGTGGTGCTCCCTTACTGTACTGCATCATCTACAGCATATCTCCTACATATCTGCAACATCATGCTATCACCTTCCTCTGTGCCCTGGGCTTTACTTAGCTAAAGAGCTAATCAGTATTTTCAGGATGTGGAGATGCTGGTGTTTGATTGGGGTGGGCACAGTAAGAAGTCTCACAACACCAGGTTAAAGTCCAACAGGTTTATTTGGAATCACAAGTTTTTGGAGCACTGCTCCTTCGTTAGGTGAGTGGAGAGGTAAGTTTCACAAACACAGCATATATAGACATAGACGCAAGTGCAAGATAATGTTGGGATGCAAGTCTTTTTAGGTAACTAAGTCTTTACAGGTACAAACAGTACGAGTGGAGAGAAGGATAATCACAGGTTAAAGAGGTGTGAATTGTTTCAAGCCAGGACAATTACTAGGATTTTGCAAGCCTAGGCCAAATGGTGGGGTTACATATAGTGAGACATGAACCCAAGATCCTGGTTTAGGGCTTCCTCATGTGTGCGGAACTTGGCTACCAGTCTCTGCTCGGTGATTTTCAGCACAGAGCTCTTGATCTTCCTGGTTTGCAGACTGCAAGGCTCAGCCATGGTTAGGTAAGCTGTACCAAATATTCTTAGGAACATAGGAACAGGAGGAGCCCTTTCCTTGACAACATTCCACCATTCAGTTAGATTATGATTGATCTCCATTTCCAGCCATATCCCTGTATATCCTTCCCTAGCCTCCACTGCTTTTTGTGGAAGAGAGTTCCAGTTTCCCACCATTCTCTGTGTGAATCTGACATCACCTCTGAACAGCCCAGCTCTCGTTTTAAGGTTTTCCCCCTTGTTCTGGGCTTCCCATGTCAGAGAGAATAGTTTCCCTCCATCTATCCTATCAAATCTTTTACCCATCTTAGAAAACTCAACTATATAATCCCTTCATATTGTATAATCAAGGGAATACAAACCACATTTACGTCACTGGTCCTAATAGTCTAACCCTTTAAGCTGCAGTATCATTTTGATAAATCTCCAAGGCCGGTGTATTTTTCCTGAGATCTGGTGCCTGAACTTGTATGTAGTTGGTGCAAATATTCTCTAATTGAAATTTTATACAACATTTTAATGATTATTAGGGATGCCTACCTTAGGAAGCTTCTGTATATCATCAACTGAAAGAAAGAAAACCAGACGGTCTACCTTGTCCAAGATCAGTGAAGTCCAATTTGAGGTAACACTGAAAAATGAAGATAAATCATATTAACTGCAGTGTTACATACAACTGTGTGTGAACTTCGGGTAATTATATGCCAGGTATTAACATCAAACCTCTCATGATTTCTATGAAGCTGGTTTCAGAAAAGCATTTTCCTGAATTGAGGTTTGAACATGGCTGGTAGAAGTCCCACTGTGCAATGCTCGTAATGCCTCACCTTAACAAATCCTGAACTCTCAGCCTCCAGACTTGATTCTAACAGTCTAGCCTCCCACAGCCTACCCTCCACAAACCTGAGCTCATCCTAAAACTCTGCTGTCCATGTCTTAACTTGTACCATGTTCTTTTCACCTCTCACCTCTTACTGACCTACATTGGCTACTCATTAAGCAAAGCCTCAGATCTAAAATTCTCATCTTCATTCCCAAATCCCTCCATGGCCTTACCCTTCTCTATCTCTGTATCTCCTCAAGCCTCATATACTCCAATATATCCTCTAATTCTGGCTTCCTGAGCATCCCCTATTTTAATTGTCCTGCCACTGTTGGCCATATCTTCAGCTGCATCAGCCTTGATCTCTAGAATTTCCTCCATAAATCTCCCCAGTTCTCAATATAATCCTTGTCCTTTCAGAACCCCCTTTAACCTATTTCTGACTAAGCCTTGGGAGCTGTGTCTCAATATCCTCGGTGTCATATCTTTTAAAATGCCGCTGTGAAGCACCTTGCGATATTTCATTCCTTTGAAGGCACTATATAAACCCCTGCTGTTTTTGTAATAAAACTGAATGAAGTAAATTCCTTTGCTAATTTAATGACAGCACTGAAACATTAATTGCCAATATCACATAAAAAAAACTTCAACTCAAACATGCCATTGGATTGTCAAGTAAAATTCTACTGATAGGATATCTGTAAGATAATTATAACTGAGTCAGAGAGAGTATCATTATACTACAGGTAGCTTTTATAGTTCTACAATCTATGTCGAATATATTACGATGTTGTGTCTTCCTGTCAACTGCGGTTAGAAGTTCTCAAGCCCATATTTACAACAGAAACAGACTATGTAAGTGTCACACTGCATTACAACCTCCAGCCACCACTGGTGCTATGCTTCTTAGTTTGGTGCATTCATTTCGCAAGCTTTAATGATCCAACCAACTCCACTACCCAAACAATAGGATGATTCGCTATTTAATGACTGTGTTAAATAATATCTAATTTAGGTATAGTATATATTAGGACAGAATGCATGACTTTAAAATGGAATATTATGCAGTGTTGGTTCTTGTATTTGAGGAAAGATGTAGTGGCATTGGAGACAGTTCAGAGGAGGTTCACTAGATTGATTCCAAAGATGAGGGGTTTGCCATATGAAGAGAGATTGAACAGTTTAGGCCCATACTCTCTGGAATTTAGAACAACGAGGGGAGATCAAATTGAGGTATTCAAGGTGATAAAAGGTATGGATAAAGTAGACATGGAGTGGTTACTTTGGCTGATGGGGCACTCTAGGTCATAGAATAAGGGATAGCAAATTCAAAACAGAGTTGAGGAGAAGCTACCTCTCCCAAACGGTTGTGAATTTGTGGAATTCACTACCCAAGGTATGGTGGATGCTGGGATAGTGAGTAAACTTAAGGAGGAGATAGACAAATTTTTAATTGTTAATGGGTTGAAAGGTCATGGGGAGAAGGCAGGAAAATGGGGATGAGAAGCATATCAGCCACGATTGAATGGTGGAGCAGACTTGATGGGCCAAATGGCCTAATTCTGCTCCTGTATCTTATGAACTTATGAAAATGACTGATTTATGTCTGTGTGCATTGGTTTATTATCCACCTTCATGACACCCCCACCACTAAATTACTTCAAAGCCAATGTGTATCTTAATTCTCTTTTTCTGCAATAGTTCCATATCCCATGATACTTTTCCCAGCAAATATCTATTAATCTTCAACTTGAAAGCTCCAATTGAACCCCAGCATCAGTATTAAGAAAGCGAGTTTTGGATTTCTACTTTGTATTATCTTGTGAAAAATTGCTCCCTTCCAAAGAATTTTCCTGACTCAAAACATTGGGTTCTATTCTCTCTCCACTGATGCTGTTAGCCCTGCTGAGATTTTCCATAATTTTCTCTTTTCACTCCAGATTACTTGTCCAGTTACATTACAAGTAAACTATTGTCCCCAATCAAAATTACTCAACCATCACCACTCTGGCCAGGATTGGGGTGTCACGATATGTGGCCTTTGTTTATTCTGTCTTTGGGCAGTCCATTTAATAAGACTAATCTTGCATCAGTGAGGTGGGAAACTCCCAAGCTGGTGGTACTACCTACCCAAACATGGCATCTTTAGTTAACATGTCGCCCAGCAGAAGTTTCTTTTGACTGTCAAAGCAGTAATCTTTAATCTTCAACAGATTTGCCTTCATTGCTGTCCGGGAGATTGCCATGAATATTTCATCTGAAACAAAAGCTAGTGCAGGTCCCAGAAAATCAAACTCCGCTTTGGAAAACCCCCTATCGTATAAATCCTGAATATTAAAAAAGGTATACATTTGGAAACCATTAGCATCAGGTCAGCTTGATAGAAAATTTAAACAGAATTGTTTAAAGTGCTATTTATCAGGTTAATTCATCTCAGGATATTTTGAAGGAGTCAGAAATATTTGAGGAGTTTTTTTTGGGTTTAATATGTTTAAAATTCAAGCAAATGTTTGGTAAGTGACTGATCTCGCCAAAACCTTCCACCCAAGAGATGATTCCTTCACCTTTGCTATGATACTACTTCCAATCTCTCATTAGATCCATAGCAAGACTTCCTTTGGGAATTCTGAACATTGCCTAGTGATGCTGCTTCATGGGCCAAGTCTAACTGGTTAACGTTCTCCCCGCTGTTGGTTAATGCTATCCCGGCTGCTCCAGTGACTAAATCCAACTGCTTAATGTTCTCCCTGCTGCTCTAGGGACTAAATCCAACTGGTTACAAGGCAAATGGTAGGACACTGAAGAGCATAGTAGAACAGATACATAATTCCCTAAAAGTGGCATCACAGGGTAGATAGGGTTGTAAAGAGTGCTTTTGGAACGTTGGCCTTTATAAATCAAAGTATTGAGTATAAGAGTTATGGTGAGATCGTATAAGATATTGGTGAGGCTGAATTTAGAGTACTGTGTGCCGTTTTGGTCACCTAATTACATAAGGATATTAATAAGGTTGAAAGAGTGCAGAGAAGGTTTACAAGGATGTTGCTGGGACTTGAGAAACTGAGTTACAGAGAAAGGTTGAATAGGTTAGGACTTTATTCCCTGGAGTGTAGAAGAATGAGGGGAGATTTGATAGAGGTGTATAAAATTATGATGGGTATAGATAGAGTGAATGTAAGCAGGCCTTTTCCACTGAGGCTAGGGGAGAAAAAAACTAGAGGACATGGTTAAGGGTGAAGGGAGAAAAGTTTAAAGGGAACATCAGGGGGTGTTCTTCACACAAAGAGTGGGGGGAGTGTGGAATGAGCAGCCAGATGAAGTGATAAATGCGGGTTCACTTCTAACATCTAAGAAAAACTTGGACAGATACATGGATGAGAAGGGTGTGGAGGGATATGGTCCAGGTGCAGCTCAGTGGGACTAGGCAGAAAAATGGTTTGGCACAGCCAAGAAGGGCCAAAAGGCCTGTTTCTGTGCTGTAGTGTTCTATGGTTCTATGATACTGTGTGGAAATAGATCCCACAAGTCTCATGGATTCACCTTGGGAGGAAGGGAAAGTGATCATATTTATAGATTTTAAGGGAGCTAATAGCCTAGTGGTATTATCGCTGGACTATTAACCCAGAAACTCAGCTAACGTTCTGGGGACACGAGTTCAAATCCTGCATTGGTAGATGGTGGAATTTGAATTCAATAAAAAAAATCTGGGATGAGAATTTACAGATGACCATGAAAACATTGCCGATTGTCGGAAAAACCCAACTGGTTCACTGATATCCTTTAGGGAAAGAAATCTGCCATCGTTACCCAGACTGGCCTACATGTGACTCCGGAGTCATAGCAATGTGGTCGAGTCTCAATTGACCTCTGAAACAGCCAAGCAAGCCATCTGTTCAAGGGCAACTAGGGCAATAAGTGCTGGCCCAGCCAGCAATGCCCATGTCCCACAAATGAATGAAAAAAGCATCTGATCTTTGAGTGGGTTCTCCAAAATATCACTCAAATAGCAACAGTTTACTTCCCAAAACTGACCTATTTTTCCCTCTGATTTCTGTGATCAATCGCTATTGGTTATTGAATTGTCAGGCGTGGATCAGTGGGTAGCACTTTTGCCCTTAAGCCACAGTTTGTGTCTTCAAGTCTCACTCATCAAACTTGAACACAAAATCCAGGCTGACATTTCACAGCTGAGTTGAGGAAGTGCTGCACTATTGCATGTGCTGTGTTTAGAGGGAAACATTAAATTTAGGCCCATCCACCCTCTCTGGTGGATGTAATAAATCCCATGCACCATCTTGAAGAGTGGGAGAATTCTGCCCTGGGTCATTGATACTTCAACCAATATCACTGAAACAAATTTGATAACTGATAACTCCCCTTATGGGAGAGTCTAGGATCAGAAGGAATAGTCTCAGAATAAAGGGACACCAATTTAAGATTGAGATGAGGAGGACTTTTTTTCCCTCAGAGTGTCTTTGGAACTCCTTGCCACAGAGTACTTGTGTATATTTAAGGCTGAAATAGATGGATTTTTGATCAACAAGGAAATCAAGAGTTACAGGAAAAGATCAGGAAAGTGGACGGGAGGAATATCAGACCAGCCATGATCCTACTGAATGGCAGAGAAGGCCAAAGGGGCCAAACAGCTTCCTCCTGTTCCTATTTCTTATGGTTTTGTGATCACACTGCTGTGTATGGGAGCTTACTATATACACATTCACAGCAACAGTTCTCACATTATAACAACGACTATACTTCAAAAGTACTCAAGTTCTGAAGAACTCTGGGAAGTCCTGAATTTAGGAAGGGAACTATTTTCATCAACAACAAATAGGATATTACAGGGAGGAGATTCTTGTTTCAGTTCTAAACAGGAGCCATAATGTCACTGGATTTCCTGCACTTGAGTATGGTGTGGCACTCCCCTATCTAGACTGAGCCTAATGCTTATGAAAGGTCAGAAAGTTCTCCTTTTCTTAAAACTCACCTATTTGACCAAGATTTTGGTCAACTGTCCAAATAATTCCTTGTACAGCTTGGTCTCAGATTTTGTTTATGTTTCTATGAGGTTTTATTATGTTAAAGGTACTGTGTATAAATGCAAGTTGCTATATCCAAATTTTGTTCAATATAAGTTTGAAATGGGCAAGTAGTGAACCTACTACATTGTTTTCCTGTTACACTGACATATCACCAGTGGTGACAGAGCTCGGATCTTACCAGTACTTGCACAATCCAGTCCACCATCAGGCTCTGCTTTGAACTCGGGATCTTTAAGAAAGGAACTGGATTTTCAACCAGGATTTGTAGCAATCTCTGTGTCATATTGATGGAAAATCTTCTAATTTTCAATAACCTGCAAAAAAAAAATCTTAACAATTTGGAAGATTGAAGAGACTGGAGCTTCTTTCCCAAGAAGGCTGAGGGAAGTCTTCAATATTATGAACAGGTTTGACAGGGTAGGCGTAGAGAAGATATTACTGCCAGTGGATAAGAATAGAACTTGGCGGCCAAATACACAAGATAGTCACTAAGAAATCCAACTGGGAATTTGGGAAAAAGTTTTTTTTTAACGCAGAGTGGTGAGAAACGGAATTCGTTACCACAGGAAGTAGTTGAGGCAAATAGCGTAGATGCATTAAGGGGAAGATAGATAATTACATGATTGGAAGGTTATGTTGATGGGATGAGATATAGTAGAATGTGAGGAAACGGGTGTGGAGCATAGATACTAGCTTGGGCCTGTTTGGCTGTTTCTAATATTGTAAATACTTCGCAATAACCATTTTTGAAACTTATGTCAAGCTCCAATTGGCTCAGAGTGGTTACTTACTGAAGATCAAAGAGCAGTTGCGGTTGCATACTCTGCACAGTCTCCATGGAAATGACAAACTTGTTCATTTCTTCCAAAAGGCAATTTCTCTGTTAAAATAAGGGCATAGAGATGCTTCAAATATTTAGGCCTTTCTTTTAACAATAGCAAATTTTAAAATAATGTTTCCATGTTTGATAAAGAGATGGTCTTACTTCAGATTAATGTGAGGAATCAGAACAACTCTGAAGGTGGGCCATTCGGTCCATGATGCCCATACTGGCTCTTTGAATGAGATATGAACGAGTCATAGCGGTTTACAGCTTGGAAACAGATCCTTCAGCCCAACTTGGCCATGCTGCCCCCTTTTTTTAAACCCCATAAGCCAGTCCCAATATTCCCATATCCCTCTTTAGATGGGATATGGGCACTGTCCTATTGCCTGCTCATTCGTCATAGCACTGCAAATTGTTAAATGTACATCCAGAGTTGTTTACAAAATTAGTGCTGAGTCTGCTTCCAAACCTCTTTCGGACTGTGCAATCAGGAGTAAAATACGTTTCCCTCATTTCCCACCTGGATTTTTTGCCCATTATCCTAAATCCTCTGGTTACTGAAGCTCCTGCCAAGGAAAACAGTTTTTTTTCATCTACTCTCGCAAAAATTCCTCTTAATTTTGAATTCCTCTTAATTTCTCTTAAACCTCCCCTTAATCTCACTAAGAAAATCAATCCCAGCTTTGTCGCCCAGTAGACTGAATGTGGAGAGGATGTTTCCACTAGTAGGAAAAACTAGAACCAGAGGGCACAAACTCAGGCTAAAGGGACTATCCTTTAAAACAGAGATGAGGAAGAATTTCTTCAGCCAAAGACTGGTGAATCTGTGGATCTCTTTGCCGCAGTAAGCTGTGGAGGCCAGGTCATTGAGTGTCTTTAAGACAGAGATAGATAGGTTCTCGATTAATAAGGGGATCAGGGATTATGGGGAAAAGGCAGGAGAATGGGGATGAGAAAAATATCAGCCATGATTGAATGGCGGGGCAGACTCAATGGGCCAAGCCTATGTCTTACGGTCTTCCCACAAAGCCTGTCTCTCATTCCCATTTTAATAAATCTTCTCTCAAAGATTCTGACAAACTTTCCAAAATGTGATGCTTAGAATTGGACACAATATGTCAGCTGAGATCTAACCAGCTTAACTGCCTTGCCTTTATTATCTATGTCTCCACTTATAAAGCTAAGGGCCCTGTACGTTACGTTGTAAACATTTTATCAATAGATCCCAGAACTTTCAAATGCATGTGTGCATTTCCAGGTCTTTCTTTAAATCTGTACCATTTAGTTTGTGTTGCTGGTCCTCATTTTTAACAAAAGAATCAGAGGGAATACGACATTTTCTTTAAACAGCGAGTTGTTATAAACTGGAGTAACCTAGGCAGTGGAAGCAGATTCAGCAACAACTTTCAAAAGGAAATTGGACAAACATTTCAATTATAGAATCCCTCTAGCGCTGGAGATCATTCCATCAATCGAATCTGCACCAACTGTGTGGTACGGGTGACACAGTGGTTAGCACTGCTGTCTCACAGCACCAGGTACTGGGTTCGATTCCTGGCCTGGGTCACTGCCTGTGTGGAGTTTACATGTTCTCCCTGTGTCTGCATGGGTTTCCTCCAGGTGCTCCCGTTTCCTTCCACAGTCCAAAGATGTGCAAGTTAGGTGAATTGGCTGTGCTAAATTCTCCCTCAGTGTACCCAAATAGGCACTGGAGTGTGGCTACCAGAGGATTTTCCCAATAACTTCATTACAGTATTAATGTAAGCTTACTTGTGAGTAATAAGTAAATTTTCACTTCAACTCTCTAAAAGGCCATCTTACTTAGGTCCACCCTCCCCACTTATTTACCCCAGTAACCTCCTACCCTACACATCCTGGGACACTAAGGGACAACTGAGCATGACCAATCCAACTAACGTGTGCATCTTTGGAGTAGGAGATTTGTAGGAGAAAAAAAATCAAGCCGTGGGCAAAGAGCAGGACAGTGGGACTAACTGGAAAGCTCTTTCAAAGAGCTGCTGAAGATCAATGGGCCAAATGGCCTCATTCTGAGCAGGATCAACCTTAGAATCCTTTTAGCATTAAAATCATCACACTTCAAAGGAATTCACTTTGAGAAGCTTCCGAGACATGATGAAGCACACGGTCTCAATTGTTAAACTGTAAAACCTCAATTGTTAAACTTCCTTCATCAATAATAATAGAGCCATCTTCAGCTACTTTAACTCTTGGACCCAAAACTGCATCATCAGATTCTTCATCTTCATCCTCATTATGTGGGGAATTATTTGGTTTCCACTTCGGGCAGGACAGTTTGTGGAGGAACATTATTGCTAGCTGAGATTTGCTGCAACTGGGGTAGAAAGAGAAATTGGGTTTCGATTGAACTGTTCACTTCTACCTGACTGAAAATCAAATTGTTTCATCATTCATTTAATAAACTCAGTTGGGCAGAATTTTCCCAGCCTTCCATCACGGGAATTGGAATGGGGGCACACGGACCCTGCAAAGATCCACTGACCTCGGGCGGAACTTTCTGGCCTTGGGGCGAGCATCGCTGAAACATCCCACCCAGACTTTCAGCTGATAGTGGAGGGGAGGATAGTTTATTCCATTTGTTGATTGGAATTTCATCCTTCTCCCACCTTTCCCATTCCAGGGGTTGAACTCTGAGCTCCCAGGAAGTCGCTGCCCATGCATCAAAATTCGGTCAATTTCCTAGTGTTATTTTCTCCTCGCCTTCCTCTAATCCCAGGTTTATTTAATCAACTAAATTTTACATTTCCCAGCAGCTTCGGTGGGATCTGAATTTATGTCCACAAATCAAATTAGGGCTCTGGATTACTAGTCCAGTAATGTAACTATGGTGCTACTGTAGTCCAATTGTCCCAAGACCATTGGATTCCAGCTTAGTGTGTAAATAATGCTCCTGACCAGTTTAGTCTCTGTACCCTGTACCAAGCAGTTCATCGAGTCATAGAATCCCCACAGTGCAGAAGGAGGCCGTTCAGCCCATCAAGTCTCTGCCAACCAAAATCCAATCCAGGTCCTATCCCTGTAATCCCACATATTTACCCTGCTAATCCCCCTGACACTAGGGTCAATTTAGCATGACCAATCCATCTAACCCACACATCTTTGGAGTTTGGGAGGAAATCCACACAGACACAGGGAGAACGTACAAACTCCACACAGGTGGTGACCCGAGGCTGGAATTGAACCTGCTGTGAGGCAGCAGTGGTAACCACTGTGCCACCGTACCATCCAGATCTGTAACTGCCCTCGATCGCCACAGCCTCTGGAGGGGAAGGAACTGTTAAAATCCCCACTCCCACAGAATCCATGGTGCTACTGTAGCAATGACTGCATCCCTCCGCAGACACTGCTGGCATGAAGCTCATCATGTTGGGGATGATTGCTGTCTCATCAGATATTGTTAAAAGCCATTCAGAAATTCATCTTCTCATGGTGATTGCTTTGAATTTTGTTAAAAAAATGTGAAATTACAGAGAATTTACAAGTCATTGTATCCAACGTGGCTGTGTCGGTGTTTACGCTCCACATGAACCATCTCCCAGCCGTCTTCATCACACCCTAGCAACAAAATCTTCTATTTCTTTCCCATCCTTGTGTGTCTAGCTTCCCCTTAAATACATCGATGTAATTAGTCTGAATCACTCAATGTGGCAGCAAGTTTCAATTCCCTCATTCCTTAGGAGCTTCACCTGAATTCCTTATTAGATTTGGTTTACATTTTAATAACTTTTTTTGATGGCGAACAACAATTTACTCTTTTTCTGAAATTCAGTCTGAGAATAAATATTATTTGGCACTGTGATTAGCACTGCTGCCTCGCAGCGCCAAGGATCTGGATTCAATTCCTGGCTTGGGTCACTGTCAGTGTGGAGTTTGCATGTTTTCCCCATGTCTGCGTGGGTTTCCTCTGGGTGCTCCGGTTTTCTCCCACAGTCTGAAAGACATACTGGTTAGGTGCATTGACCTGAACAGGTGCCGGAATGTGGCGACCACGGGAATTTCATAGTAACTCCATTGCAGTGTTAATGTAAGCCTTACTTATGACTTACAAATAAACTTTAAAAACTTTATAATTAGCAACACTATACTGGCATTGACCAGAAACATGAACTGTTTCTCTCTCATGCCAGGCCTGCTGAATATTTCCAGCGCTTTTTAAACTTTTACTTCAGATTTCCAGCATGTGCTGTATTTCGCTTTTGACAAGTCTTGTGCACTCTCTTCCCATTTTCTTATTCTTCATGAACTTGGGCTCATTCCAAACTTTGTCGTACATCTCCTAACTCACGCTATGTCTCATTCACTATCAGTGATAGGGATGTGATGCAAACAGAGGGCATCAGAGCTTACCAGGGGCAACGGCACTTCAACTGGCAGATCCCGGAAAAATCGCAGGAGTTTCAGGAATGTAGTGGGTGTCACAAGATGTTTCAGAGTCAGACAATCCACACCATGTGCGACAAATCCAAGAGAACTGAAGGATATACAGGATGTTAAAATTATCAACTTCTGCCAAGCTTATGTATAAACCAACACTGTAAACATAAAGTACTTACATTCAGACATTTACTGCATATGTATCTCTAGAGAAAATGTAACTCGTTGAGGAGTTCCTCAATCACTTAGTGTACAAATAATGCTCCTGACCAGTTTAGTCTCCGTACTCTCCACCAAGCAGTTAGAGATCTGCAACTGCCCCTGACTGCCACAGCCTCTGGATGGGAAGAAACTGCTAAAGTCCTCACTTCCATAGAATCCCTACAGTGCAGAAAGAGGCCATTCGGCCTATCAATTTGTTGAAAGAGCATCTTACCCGGTGCCCCTCCCCCCACCCTATCCCTGTAACCTTGTACATTTACCATTATTATAATTCAGGTCAGAAACTCCACAATGTTCTATGAAGTCCACCTGGATCATGAGTTTTGCACTTTGAATTTTGTTAGGGTAAGCATGAGATATTTTACTTCAGGCATGATTCAAATGACCCACTAGGGGGAGCTTTAATCAAACAACATTTATTTAAGAATAGAGAAAGAAAATTAGCTTTTACCAATTACAAATAAAAACAGAAACAATGATGTATAAACCTCAACAGCTAAACACCATTCCAACAAATCCGATAAACAAAACCTTTGCCACAGGTTTAACACAGCAAAAATTAATGTTCACGTGATACTGGAATTTAGTCCTTTGGTTGAATGCTGCAGTTCTCTTGTGGCACACAGACAACTTTGGAGTCAGAACTGCTTCAGTCCTTTAGTTGGAGAATTGAAACCTTGACTTCCCTGTCTTGCAACTTCTTGCAGCCCTTTGGATATACATCCAGAACAGTTTGAAGTCAGAACAGTTTCCCAGCATACCAGGAACAGAGAGGCTCGAGGCAAGCTAACCACTAACAGCAGATTTTCCTGGAACGTTACTTCCAGCTAACAGCAGACTCTATAATACCAAGGAGAGAGAAACACTGCTCTCGATCCAGTGCCCACCTGTTTTTAAATCAAAACTGAAAATGAATCTTTAGGAACCACCTGACTTTGACTTGTCAATCAATCTTCCCCCCACAATGGTCAAAGGTCAAAAAAGATCCCAGAGTAAAAATAAACAAAAACCCATTTAAACTCCATTTTGAAGTAGCAATAAAAGAACTTCTAGCAGGTGGCCCGGCAACAATGAGAAAAAACTGAAAAGGTCTAC
This sequence comes from Carcharhinus amblyrhynchos, assembly GCF_965287045.1. NCBI lineage: Eukaryota > Metazoa > Chordata > Chondrichthyes > Carcharhiniformes > Carcharhinidae > Carcharhinus > Carcharhinus amblyrhynchos. The sequence continues at coordinate 14,171,875 of NC_137351.1, forward strand.
TTACAACTGCAGAGAACATGATTTTAAAAAAATATTTTTTAAAACTACGCTTGCATCACACCATGACGAATCCCCCTAACCTACATTTCTATGGACAACCAGGAGTAATTTGTCACTGCTAATCCCCTGAACCTACACATCTTTGGACTGTGAGAGAAAACACATGCAGAGGAAGAACATGCAAACTCCACAGAGACAGTCACCCAAGGCCAGAATTGAATCCAGGTCCCTGGCATTGAGAGACAGCAGTGCTAACTATTGAGCCACTGTGACTTGTAGGTAGTAAAGACTTTTGAGGAATGTGATCAGAGTTAGCCACAATATATTCAGCAGAACAATCTAATAACTGCGACCATTTCTAAGTTCAGACATGATCCTATGATATGGTGTCAGGTCTTTGATAATCTCTGTAGCCAACTGTATTGTACATTTCACCTTTGGAGAAACAAACTCAGAACCCACCTGAAAAGATGAACAGTCATATTGTGGTCATTCGCTTCTAAAATTTTCCCAAAGAGCATCTGTGCCTGTAATAGGGGAAGAAATCTCTTGAAGCTTCTGATACTAACAGCAATACCTTCTCTTAGTTTCCATGTACACCTTATAAACAAACTAAGCTTTATTTAAAAAAAAATCACCTCCTAAAGTAGAACTTTTGTTGGTTACAGTTCAGAAGGCACTACCAATAACTCGCACTTCCCCCAAATGTTCAGTCTTCACGAGTGAATCCAGATAGTGAAAGCCATGGAACTATAGAATCCCTACAGTGCAGCAGGAGGCCATTTGGCCCATCAACTCTGCACTGGCTCTCTGAAACAGCATCTCAACAAGGCCTATCTCTCCCCCCAACACCCCACCCTTTCCCCCCTGCATTTATCACGGCCAATCCACATAATCTGCACATCTTTGGACTAGCTATTCCACTGTAGGTGGCATCACCACTAATCCAGTCTTGTTCACATCCACAATGTAGAGGTGCCCATTTGCAGCACAGGCTTCCAGACAGGACTCAGGAAGCAGGAACCCCATCCAGTTTCTGCTTCCTTAAACCAGATACTTCCTACCTTAACCAATGAGAGAGACATTTATTTATAATTTTAAACAGGGTTTTAGAGAAGGTTAGCCTAAAGATGATTGCCAAATTGAAGACATTACCTGCTGCACAGACCATTTCATCTGGGTTGTGTCATTTGCGTTGGACAACAGCATGTTAGCCTTTGACCTCAAAGATATTAGAGGAATGTCTTTTATCAGAGAATCTAGTCCTTTGATCCATTTCATATTGTCAGAATTCTACAAAAAGCAATAATACAAATTAAAATGTGTTACTTTAAAAATGAAAACAGCTTTTTTAGCACCATTCTAAAATTTACACGTCTGGATTTGATAAAATGGTTCTAGCGTTACAGAGGTGGAAAACTTATAGTATGATTGCAGTCTAATTTGGCATTAGGTCACCATTGTGATCAGGTGTGGAATCACCTGAAGGTCTTGCACTCTGCCTGGTTTTACCTGTTGGGACAATGGTAAAGGGGCTTCAACATTACTAGGTAAAGTGTAGGCTTTGCTTTTACCCAAAGTCTAGGGTTAGTGTTCCTGATTACTATCCAGCGAACCCACACTATGAATGTCATATGAGGATAGCAATGGCTTCAATTGTGAGGAGTTGAGGGGAAACTACTTCTCCCAAAGGATTGTGAATCTGTGGAATTCACTACCCCAAAGTGTGGTGGATGCTGGGACAGTGAGTAAATTTAAGGAGGAGTTAGACAGATTTTTAATTGGTAATGGGTTGAATGGTTATGGGGAAAAGGCAGGAAAATGGAATGAGGAGCACATCAGCCACGATCCAAAGGCTGACCGGACTCAATGGGCTGAATGGTCTAATTCTGCTCCTGTATCTTATGAACTTATGATGTTGCCCAAGATCAAACAGCTGGTCAGCGATCACTGCCTCAGTTTGTAGATGAAGAACTGATAATTGGAAGAGTTGAACTAAGAGAAAGTTGCTGGAACCTGTGGAACCATGAGGTAAAGACAGAAGACTTGTATTTCCACAAGCCTTTGACAATCGTACCATGTTCCAAAGTGCTTTACAGCCAATGCAATGCTCCTGACTTGTAGTTACTGTTATAAAGTGTGAAATGCAGCAGCCAATTTATGCACAGAAAGCTCCCACAAACAACAAGATGATAATGTCAGAAAGCTAGGGTTCTTTTCAGTGATACTGATGGAAGGATAGCTATTGGCCAGGACACCGAGGACGACTTCCAGTTCTTCCTCAAAATAGTCCCATGGGGTCTATATCCACCTGGAAGGATGGACAAGGCTTTATTTTAATGTTTCATTCAAAAAATCACGTTTCCAACAGTGTAGAATTCCCTCAGGTGCTGCACTTGGTCATTAGCCTAGATGTTTGTTTTCAAGCCTCTCGAGTCAGGAGATAACGACCTCCTGACTCAAGAGGTGAGAGTGCCATACACAGAGCCGCAACTCGTCTGTCCCAATGAGAAGCTACATTTGAAGGGAAGGTGAGTCAAAGCTTGTAGTTGTGCAGTGCTCCCTGAACATCACTCCCTTCAAGCATGAATGTTCCTGGGATTGCAACACTGCTCAGTAAACTCACCTATCCAGGGAGTAAGCAGCTTCAGAATAGGAAGGGTGAAAATTGGAGGAAAGGAGGGGGGGGGGTGCAGAATGACAGTCTAAATTAAATGGTTATGAGGGCTAACATCAGTAAAGCAGTATCAAAATAATTCAATTATATAATTTAATATAATTAAGAAAATGACTGATTTAGGAGACTGATTTCTATGGTCAGATTACGAAACAGTCTACCATTACTGAACTCGGACAAATGAATGGTTCAGGTTGCTGTCTTCCCGTACACTCAAACTTGTTCTTGGCTGAGATCCACACAAGGTGTCGGAATAGCTTCACCAATCATTCATCGCTATCAGTTTCAGATATCATTCCTTAAATGAAACTTCACACTGCCAAAATCCTCTTACAAACTACACATTCATCTATTATTCAGGGTCCATTCAGCCTCATAGTTCTTTGCTCTGCTACACATTTATCAACCAAAGCTGCTTGATAATATGATCAAATATTTAAATTACCATCAAGTGTTAATGCCCTGTGCGATTGACATCTTGTCCAAATTTTTGCCTTCTTGTGAAGGCTGGAATTGGGAAGGGGGCGTTTTCAGATGCAAAGATTAATACTCAGTTTCCTGTGGGCAACTGGAGGCTGCAGAAGCTGGGATTGTTCTTTTTCACATTTATGGGATGTGGGCGTCACTGTTTTGGCCTGTGCTAAATTGTCCTTGAGGAGGTGGTGGTGAGCCAACCTTTTGAACTATCGTAGTCCGGCTGGTGTCTGAATGCTGTTAAAAAGGAAGTTCCCGGATTTGGATCCAGCAACAGTGAAGGATGAATGACATAGTTCAAGTCAGGGTGGAGTGTGGCTTGGAGGTGGTGGTGTTCCTAAGCAATACATCTGATTCCCTTGTTCTTCTAGGTGGTAGAGAGTAGAGGTTTGGCAGGCAGTGACTACTGGGGTACTGCATGGTTCAGTGCTGGGGCCCCAGCTGTTTACAAAATACGTTAATGACTTGGACGATAGGAATTGAATGCAATATCTCCAAATTTGCAGACGACACTAAACTGGGTGACTGCGTGTGCTGTGAGGAGAATGCCAAGAAGCTGCAGGGTGACTCGAGAAGGCTGACTGAATGGGAAAATACAATATAATGTGGATAGATCTGAGGTGATTGACATTGATGGCAAAAGCCGGAAGGAGGATTATTATCTGAATGGTGGCAGTTTAGGAAAAAGGGAAGTGCAACGTGACCTGGGTGTGATGGTGGAACAGTCACTGAAGATTGGCATGTAGATACAGCAGGCGGTGAGGAAAGCTAATGGCACGTTGGCTTGCATAGTACGAGGATTTGAATATAGGAGTAGAGATGCCTTGATGCAGTTATACAGGGCCTCGATGAGGCCACATCTTGAGTATTAAGTGCAGTTTTGGTCTCCTAGTTTTGGTCTGATGAAGACCTTTCTAGCTATTGAGGGAATCCAGCAAAAGTTCACCAGATTGATTCCTGGAATGGCAGAACTGAAATATGAAGCGAGACTGGATCGATTGGGCTTGAACTCACTGGAATTTAGAAGAGTGAGAGGGAATCTCATAGAAATAAAATCCTGATGGGACTGCACAGGCTAAATGTGGGAAAAATGTCCTTGATGTTAGGGAAATCCAGAATTCTAAGAATAAGGGATAAGCCATTCAAGACTGTGAAAGAAAGCTACTGGGGTCAGTTTGTTCAATCTATTCAAGAGGAAACTGGACATGGCCCTTGTGGCTAAAGGGATTAAGGTGACTGGAGAGAAAGCAGAAGTAGGATACTGAAAGTGCATGATCAAATTGAATGGTGCTGCAGGCTTGAAGGGCCGAATGGCCTACTCCTGGAGCTATTTTCTATGTTAATGAGCCTTGGTGATTTGCAGCAATGCATCTTGTGCTGCCACTGTGCACTGGTGGTGGAGGGAATCAGTGTTGAAGTTGGTGGATGGGGCTTGCTTTTTCCTGGCTGTCGTCAAGCTTCTTGAGTATCTCTGGAGCTGCATTCATTCCAGCAGCAGGAGAGTATTCGATCACACTCCTGACTTGTGAGTGACTCTCCTCAGAGCAGAGAAAATTAATAGGAGATTTGACAAAGGTGTCCAAAATCAAGAACGGTTTTGGTCAAGTAAGGAAGGAGAAACTGCTTCCAGTGGCAGAAGGGTGAGTCAGCAAAGAGCGCGGATTTAAAGTCAAAAGAACCAGAGGAGACTTCTTTAGGCAGCCATTTGGTGACCCTGGAATGTGCTGCTTGAAAAGGTGGTGGAAGAAAAAATAACAGTAACTTTGGAAAAGAAATTCAACAAATACTCGAAGGGAAAAAAATGAAAGGGCTATGGGGAAAGTAATGGGGTTAATTGAAAAGCTCTACCATGGAGCTGATCCAGGCTAGATGGGCTGAATGGTCCTATGTTTCCAAATCTTATTTTGTTTCATTTATTATCGGATCCAACGGTTCACAGTGCTGTGGGGTTGCTACTTACTTTAAAACAGCATCTTTCTCTTCAGCCTTTTCCACACTTTTAGAAACATTAGTTTGACTTAGTGATGGCACACTTGTCTCTAGAGCAGGTCATGAGTTCAAGCCCTATTTAACCACTTCAGCATAGAATCAAAGAATGCTGGCGGAGGCCATCCGACCCATCAAGCCTGCACCAATAACAATCTGCCCAGACCCTATCCCCGTAACCCCACGTTTACCCTACTAATCCCCGACATCCCTCAAACAATAAGGAGCAATTTAGCATAGCCAATCCACCCAACCCACACATTTTTGGACTGTGGAAGGAAACGGAGCACCCGGAGGAAACCCATGCAGACACGGGGAGAATATGCAGACTCTACACAGAGAGTGACCCAAGCCAGGAATCAAACCTGGGTCCCTGGCGCTGTGAGGCAGCACTGCTAACCACAGTGCCAATACAGCATGTCACATTGCTGTGCAGTAAAGAGGGGAGGATTATTTCTTGAATGAGACATTGACCTATATTCCAGCCTACTTTTTTCAGGTGAATGTAAAAGTAAACTGATGATTGAAGAAAAGGAGCGGTTCAGCCATGGTTGCCAGTCCTCCCTGTTACTAGCACCACCAAAACAGATGGACTGGTTACTTTTTCAAAAGAGAGCACTGACCATCTATAACATAGAACCCGGTATCACAGCTGACATCAATTCTATCAGCCGACCATGGACCTGTTTCGGGTTAGGATGACGTCTCTTCTGTCATGGAATGAAATGTGATCATAGGATCATAGAAACCCTACAGTACAGAAAGAGGCCATTTGGCCCATTGAGTATGCACCAGCCACAATCCCACTCAGGCCCTACCCCCATATCCCTACATATTTACCCACTAATCCCTCTAACCAACTCATCTCAGGACACTAAGGGGCAATTTTAGCATGGCCAATCAACCTAACCCGCACATCTTTAGACTGTGGGAGGAAACCGGAGCACCTGGAGGAAATGCAGACACAAGGAGAATGTGCAAACTCCACACGGACAGTGACCCAAGCCGGGAATCGAACCCAGGTCACTGGAGCTGTGAAGCAGCAGTGCTAACCTCTGTGCTGCCGTGCTGCCCTAAATAAATAAATAAATTGATAAATAATTGAATACCGAAACTGGAATTGCATCCATCTAACTTGAAGGGGAATTCATTGAAGGAAAGAAGTAAAAGTGAGAGAGAATGTTCCAGTACCAACCCATAGCTTATTTACAATGATCAGCTTCTGAACAGGGCTCAGTTTATGTTCATACTTTGCCATACTTGGCAAGGTGTGTACAAGTAAAGCTGTTGGGATGACTTGGAGAATCGATGGGCTGAAACCAATTACTAATGATCCCAGGTTGCTTAGCAATTCCTCTGTAATCTACAAGAAAGAGAAATGAACTGTGAGCAAAGTTTCAAATCAAATCCACCAAATGGTACACATGGCACATGCCAAAGTATTCAAATCATGCAATACTTACAAATACATCCTGAAGTAACTTGTCAATTACTTCCCTTGCCTGAAATAAATGTGATAAACATTAATGCTTTAAATTCTAAGGCATTATTTCACTGGAGTTGTGCTGGAAGTGTTGAATCACATAGAATTTTATAGACAATAAAGAGAGGGGACTTGCATCAAACCAGTCTGAACTAATCCCTCACATACCTTTGTTTCAAAATAATTTTAGTCACTTAAGTGGTGACACAGTGGTTAGCACTGCTGCCTCACAGCTCCAGGGACCCGGGTTCAATTCCGGCTTTGGGTCACTGTCTGTGTGGAGTTTGTACATTCTCTCCGCGTCTACGTGGGTTTCCTCCGGGTGCTTCAGTTTCCTCCCACAGTCCAAAGGTGTGCAAGTTAGGTCGATTGGCCTTGCTAAATTGACCCTTGAAGTCAGGGGGGTTAGCAGGGTAAATTTGTGGGTTTACAGAAAAGGGCCTGGGTAGGATTCTGGTCGATGCAGACACGATGGGCCAAATGGCATCCTTCTGCACTGTAGGGATTCCGCACAAGCTGGTGTCCAGGAAATCTAGGCAATGATCTATCTCACCAAAACCAAAAAGCCAATTCTGTTTCTGAGTAAAAAGAATCACACCATCACCACACTCCCTACTTCTAAAAATGCACTACGATCCTTAACTATCAGTATCATTAACAAATCTAGGTGTTTCCTATTAACTTGATTTGCTGTTTAAAAAAGTTACCTCCCCAAGGTGCAGCACTACTAAGTCTACTTTGCCTAAACTAATGAGAGCCAAATGGATTTCAAGTGACATACCACCATATTGAAGTTGCTGCCCAATCTCTCACAACTCACTGACCGATGATAAAAATAATGCACTCTTCTGTATCGGCCCTTCCCAACAACTCCACAGTACCTCTCTTTATCTTTACCTTTTCCTACTTCTACTTCCCAAGTGAAGAAGTTCTCTTTTGTCTTGTCCTCTGCTCAATCACAGATTTGGGAGCAACAGTTAAAAACAAGAATAGTGAAGTGCATCTTACCTGGACTGGAGAAAAACTCATTGTTCGGAGGTCTGGGAGCATTGTGTGTATTTGTGCAGGTTGAAGCTGTTTTATGAAGGATATCCCTAGGATTGGGAGAAGCCCAGCCATACTTGGTAACTCATTTGGCAAGACTCCTTGGTTAATTATGCTGGACTTTCCGACCAAAAACTCTGTGAGCTGTATAAAAGAAAAAGGGAAAAACTCCTGACATTAGCCAGGTTCCAATGCAACCTACTTCAGACTTTTCAAAAATATTCTCGTATACTGTTAAATTTCCTATGGCATTGCTCACACTAGTCAGAGTGGAAGCTGTTTGGTAACAAAAGCACAAATGGAAATGTGTGACAAGGAAAGTGTAACAGGGAGTAAGTGTGATTCTTATTATTCACAAGTCTTTTCAGTAACTCTCTAGAAGTGATCACTTTGCGATCACGTAGATATGCCATCTGTTACAGGTGTCACGGTGGGAAGCACACTGATGTGAAAATTAACAAAACTAAGGGGGTGATTCTCACAAAAAAGTTCTTGTGCTAAGTTCTAAGAGATTCGTGGGAAAACGGATATAAATCATGATTGTTTTTGCAGTGGGAGCTCACTCTTGAATCTCCCACACTCTGTGCACTGCAGAAGTCACAATCATGATTATTGTTAGAAGCTCAGTGTGGGAATTTCCAAGCCAGCACCACCCCGCCCCCGGCAAGCCCACGTCACCCTCAGGATCGACCCAATCTCCAAACCTGCCTTCCCCCAAACGTTGGCCTCCCTTTAGCCCTGACCAATCCTGGCCGTAGAGTGGCAGTGGGACTCCCCACCCCATCAATTGCCCAGGCCCTGCCCCCAGCTGGCCACACCCACTTGGCATTGCCCCCCCCAAGATCCCATCCCCATGGCGCTGCTTCATGCCTGATGGCCAGTGCCAATGCACCTCCAGGGCATGGGCACTTTTCCCCTTGGGCAATGCCAGTGTGCCCATGCCCAGGGGGCACTACCACCTGCCACCTAGCCCCCTGGAGGGCCCCAGAATTTAGCTCCAGGCCTGATAATTACATTAAAATAACATTAAAATTACTTACTTGCTGGTCCTGCTGGTTTCCAGCGTGGTCCTGACTGCGCCAGATATCCATCACTGGGAGATGTGTGCATATCGGAAATGCACGCTCAAACTGGCAGGAACAGCAGATAAGTAATTTTAATCTTATTTCAGCACATTGGGATGGGGGAATTGCTCCCTAAAAGGCACTTCCACATGGGCGGTACGATGGCGAGCGCTGCTGCCTCACAGCGCTAGGGACCCGGGTTCAATTCTCGGTTTGGGTGACTATGTGGAGTTTGCATGTTCTCCCCATGTCTGCATAGATTTCCTTCGGGTGCTCCAATTTCCTCCCACAGTCTATAAGACGTGCTGGTTAGGTACATTGCCCATGCTAAATTCTCCCTCAGAGTGCCTGAACAAGTGCTGGAGTGTGGCAACTAGGGAATTTTCACAATACGTAATTGCACTGTTAATGGAAGCCTACTTACAACAATAGTAAATAAACTTAAACATACAAGGATAATTTTAAAAAAGCTTTTAATTAGTTAATGATGTACTTGGTTACTAATGTGTAAAGGGATGAAGAGTTACTCCATGCACTGCAAATCCCAGAACATATTGGTTGATTTATGCCATTCACATGATAGCTTTGCATATCTCGCCCTTAACCTTTTCATTATTTTCAAGGGATTCTGCATCTGCTCATTAATCACACATTAAAAGGTTATTGCAGAAAGTGCTTACAGCATAGCACTTTTATAGCAACATGATAGATGGTTGTAACTTCTTCAGTGCGACAATCAGCACTGGATTGCTACTCTATGCCCAGTTACTTCCCTGATTTTTCTTTCGCGCCTGTCTTGCGTCACCTTCCTCCTCAGGCCAGGGAGGAGGGAAGTGTCTAAGGTAAGTGGGTAGGAGTTGGGGGCATAGGGGAATCGAAGGTCCTGGAGCAGCGACCTCGGGGAGCGCAGGGGTCGGACTTCAGAAGGCACAATGGAGGACATGCCGCTGTCTACATCAACAGGGACAAAGTGGAAATGGTCAAGATTGTCAAGTTTCTAAGGGTCCAGGTCACCAACAACCTGTCGTAGGTCCCTCCATGCTGATGCTAGTTAAAAAGGCCCAACGTCTCTACTTTCTCAGGCGGCTAAAGAAATTTGGCAGCTCTGACTTCACCAACTTTTACAGACGTAACATAGAAAGCATTCTTTCTGATTGTATCACAGCTTGGTGTGTCTCCTGTTCTGCCCAAGACTGCAAGAAACTACAATGGATCATGAACGAAGCCCAGTCCATCACACAAACCAGCCTCCCATCCATTAACTCTGTCTACTCTTCCCGCTGCCTCAGAAAAGCAGCCAGCATAGTCAAGGGCCCCATGCATGCTGAACATTCTTTTACCTTCTTCCGTCAGGAAAACGATATAGAAGTCTGAGGAAACGTACCAATCGACTCAAACAGCTTCTTGTCTTGACCTACCTCGTATTAAGTAGATCTTTCTCTACACCCTAGCTATGTCTGTATCATTACATTCTGCACTCTCCCCTTTCCTCCTCTATGAACGGTATGCTCTGTCTACATAGCATGCAAGAAGCAATATTTTTCACTGTATACTAATTCATATGATAATAAATCAAATCAAAACATGAGGAAAAATGAAGGTTCAGGTCGTGGTGTGGTGGTGGATTTGTTCTCAAGAGCAGGGTGACAGTGAGAGTCGGGGCTTCTGGTTGTATGGATGGGGGTGGTGTGTAGGGAGGAGTCATGTACAGGTGCGGGGGGGGGTGGGTGGAGTCCCATGTTGGGGATTTAATCTCAGGGGTGGGGTGCCCCCTAGATGGTCAGGGATGTGAGGGGAGTCCCATGGGCATTGGGGGTAGTCAGTTTGGGTCTTTACAACAGTTATCCAGAAGAGGAGGTTTTAATTCTTCTATATTTTTATGAGTAACCTTTGATGTGACCCTGTTGGAACCATTTGGAGTTTGCGATTTAAATCGCAGTTTTGAATACTTCCGAGGACAGCGCAATTATCCAGAGGAAGTTTGCTTCTTTGGACAATTGCCGTGCAAATGTCTGCCTGTGAAGTTCCAACAGGGGTCCCCCAATATGTTTTTGGGATTACATCCCAATCTGATGCTGGGGTGCTTTAAAGTCACAGGCCATTGTTAATGTAATGTCACTCAATCTCTCAGGCTTAGAAAAGGAACAACTTTATTTATTAATTTAAAAGAAACAATTTAAATCAAATCAAATCTTAAACTTAGTCTCAATTCCTGCAGGTAGTAAATTGCTATTAGAGATTTTCAGAAAGTGAAATTTTATGTTTTTTCCTACTTTTCTGTTTTCTCTCCCTCTTGATCTTGTCTTTCTCTCTCTTTAGTTTTGCTTTTGATTTAACTAATTAACTGGATTTGCACAGATAAAAGCAAGTTACTGGGGATGCTAAAAATCTGAAACGAAAGTAGAAAGTGCTGGAAAATCTCAGCAGTTTCTGTGAAGGGAAAGTAGAGCCAATGTTTCGAGTCTGATTTCCATCTCTGTTGTTTCTGCTTATTTCTCAATCCTTAAATCTCATGAGTTAAGGAGAAAGACTGCTGGCTCAATTGTTCTCTAATGCCCCCTTTGCAGCACAATTATCAGCTCACACTTTTGGCAAGAATGTTACCCATATAAAGTTAACTCACCAATTCATTAGGAACAAAGATTTGATCTCTGATACAGTTCAGCAGCTGTTTCTTGATAATATCAAAGACTTGCAGATTCTGTCTGTAGGGTAATAGGTCCTGAGTGATTGCAGAACATATCATTCTGCCCAATCTAGAAATGGTAAAAAAGCACCAGTAAGGGACCTGGACAATGAGGAAGGGAAGAATATGCATCTGCTTTCCAACTGCATTCGCCCGACTTGGGTCACTGTCTGTGCTGAGTCTACAAGTTCTCCCTGCGTCTGCATGGGTTTCCTTCTGGTGCTCTAGTTTGCTCCCACAGTCTGAAAGACATGCTGGTTAGATGCATTGGCCAAGCTAAATTCCCCTCAATGTACACGAATAGGCGCTGGAGTGTGGTGACTAGGGGATTTGCACAGTAACTTCACTGCAGTGTTAATGTAAGCCTACTTGCTGCACTAACAAATAAATTTTAAAAAAACAATACTTATTTTCTTTCCACACAAAAATGGAGAATAACTGTGCAGGAAGAAATTTAAGAAAAATCAAGGGTGATGAAAGATTATATTTTTTATTGAAGCTGATGTGTCTGATACCTTGAAGTTCTGCACCTGTACCACCTGCTTGTGGCTTTTGCTCCCAAGTAAACCTGTTGGACTTTAACTTGGTGTTGTGAGACTTCTTACTGTGTTTAATCCAGTCCGACGCCAGCATCTCCACACCATGACCACCCGTTAAACTCAGGCCAATCTATCCCTGATGGCATTCCTTCCAGCATCCAATTCAAATTTAGTTTTTATTAACCTCTGGTCCATTATCCTCACTTATTTTAAAGTAATACTTAGAATTGATCTCATGTATTTATATATTTCAACAAGTTTCCTCTCTAGCCTGGGGAGACCGAGGTTTTTAACCTTTCCTTCTTGCTCAATCTCTGTATTCATGGGAACTTACCTCTCTGTTGCATTTCTAATCCAATGGAATCCAATTCCATCCAATTTGTATATCATTTCGATAAGTCCCTTGGGAAATTGCACTCACCTCTCAAAGTCAGAAGCTGTCAATGCTTTTCCCTCTTTTAAGATGTTGTGTACGACAAACCTTTCCTGGACTGTGGTTAAATTATTCGCCAAAAGCACATCCAGTGACCTAAGCATCTGGAAACATGTTGGTAAAAGAGAGAGAAGGGAAGGCAGTTAGCTCACTCAGTTCTAGCAGATCAGAGAGTTGCAGCCGATGCAAATACTGTGTGCCACAAATATGCTTCAACAGTTAGCTCATTCATAAACCTTGGGAGTGCTAACAACTGATAGGGATTTTACATCAAATCAACCCCAAAGATGTGCTGGTTGGGCTGACTGGCGGTGCTATAATGCCCTGAGGAACTAGCAAGGTAAATGTGTGAGGTTACAGAGACAGGGCTGGGTGGGATTGTTGTCAGTGCATGCTCAATGGGCTGAATGGTCTCCTGTTGCACTGTAGGGATTCTGTGATTCCTTTATGTCTGTGCACTGAAGCAGCACTTACACAATTTTGGTAGGGAGAAGTATCTGTACAGTAGGGAAAGCATTTCTACAGAGAAAATCATCTATTCTTCCTAAGCAGTGCTACAACTCACAACGTGCAATATCTCAGACTACACACAAGATATATCACAGATGTTGTTTTCCAAAATAAATCCATCTTGTCTGCAACTGAATGTTTCTGAGGTGCCCATTCCATTGGTTTGCCATTCTCACTGAATAATTGGCCAGAATCTCTTCCCAGTCCCTTGGAGGTAACTTTGAAGGCAGGATAGAAGACAGGAAAACACTGGGAAATCCTGCTAGGGCCACAGCTCAGTGGGACCTCCCCTGCCTCGGAGTCAGAAGGTTGTTGGTTCAAGTCCCAATCCTGAGACCTGCGCACAAATTCTCAGCTGATACTCCAGTGCAGTACTGAGAGACGCCAAATTTCAGGTATGATTTTAAACCAAAGCCTCATCTGCCCTCTCAGCTGGATGTAAAAGATCCCACGTCAGTGTCCTTTGATTTGACTTATTATTGTCACATATATTAGTATACAATGAAAAGTATTGTTTCAGACAAAGCATACCATACATAGAGAAGGAAAGAGAGTGCAGAATGTAGTGTTACAGTCATAGCTAGGACGTCGAGAAAGATCAACTCAGTGTGAGGTAAGTCCATTCTGAAGAAGTGTGAGGGAAGTTTCCATGTTTTGTGGCCTCTATCTATCCTTCAACCAAAATCAAAGATGATATGCTCGTTAACATGTTGCTGTTTATGGGATCCTCTTGTTTGCAAAAATGTAATGCACTTTGGGACTTTCTAAACTTGTGAAAATTGCTGTAGAAATTAGCATTGCCTCTCTTTCGTCGAGTAGTGCAATACCTGTAAACGGGACAGAAGCAGGAACTTTTCAAACGGTAGGTATACCAGCAGGCTACCAACTTGATTCAGGAAAGTCAAAGGCCACGCAGTAACATTGCTATACTCTCCAGAATCCACTGCCCATCGAGCAAACGCTCCTCTCTGGTCATTGGACAGTTTCCCAAAGCTAAGATTAACCATGGACAATCTGAAATTAAAAAAAAACACAGAATTGAGAGTGTGGAGGGTATTGTAAGGTAGGCTGTTCTTGGTAATAAATCAGTAACTCATCAACAATTTACAAAGAATGATATTACTAAAACAAGTAACTGCATTTGGTACAAATTCACAGCACATTTCTTTGTTAATTGTCACTAAACTGGCTGTCAGTTACAAATGGTCAGAAAAACTACAATTGTTGGATGTGGTAGGAAGGGCATACCTAAGTTTGGGTTCAGGCACTTTTGCTTCATGTTCTGATATGAAGATTAGCAATCCCACCTCTGTGAAACTGATAACACTGTAGGCCCATGGTATCTATGGGTCCCTGTCCCTTCCTCCATTAACTGGAGCTCATCCAGAAGCTGCTGCCCATATCCTAACCTGCACCAAGCACCCTTCACGTATCATCCTTACGATCACTGACCTACGGATCCCATTTCAGCAATGTCTCAGTTTTAAAATTCTCGACTTCATTGCCAAATCCCTCCATGGCCTCGCTTTGCCCTAACCCTGCAACCTTCCTCAGTCCCACAACCTTTCAAGATACCTGCGCTCCTTTAATTTTAGCCTCTTGCATATCCCCAATTTGAAATGTTTTTACAAATATATTGATACAGTATCACAAAAGTATTTATGATTTTGGCAGGTATATTGGCCAAAGGAATCCTTGTGCACACATTAATGGCATTGTTACACAAGTGAAATGGGGCAAATTTTCTACAATTGGAAAACGCAGCAGCAAAATAAGCAAACAAAGGCATTAAGTACAAATCTTTAAGTGTTGAACGTATGTGCGACGCACACTTGCTCCATGTCCAAGCTTGCTGGAAGAGCCCAGATCTCAGACACTGACAGGAGAGGTAAGAAGTGAACAAACTCTAGAAACATATTTGGGTCAATGAGCAGGATTCTGTTGAAGAAAACTGATGCCATGACTCTCTTTAAATCATCCCGAATCTGAAATTAAAACAAAAACACAAGAACACAAGAACTGTTAAACCAGAAATCATTGCTTCAGAATCAGAGAAACCAAACATTCCTTAGAATAAAAAAATTTTTATTTAAAGGATAACATTTTTATTTTTAGATGAGAGGTTTTAAGATTCCTATGTGTGATTTTAATAGGCCTCTTTCACTTGCTCAGAATTACTCTGCCTTCAAACAACCTTCCTTGACTTCTTTTGCTGGATAACATCAAATCTTTTTTCAGTCAATACTGTGACAAGTAACCCATAAGAGAGTTGCACAAACAAGGAGCAACAAGATGGCCAAATAGTCACATGTACTGAAAAGACAGGTCATCAATGGTTACTGTATTAAATATACCATTGCTTCAGAATATTCAGCATTAAAAATGATTCCAATTACTTGGTTCCACTTCAATGAAAGAAATTCTCCATGACTGATGAGGTAGCACAGACCAGGTAGATATACATCAATCAGAGGGAGGGTTGGGATTGTGCAGTTGCAAGTGACACCTCAAGTTGGCCTGCTTATTCAATATTATTACCTGATTCTTTTGTGCAAGTGTTTTATATTACCTAATGCTTACCAAGATCTCTAGATGTGCAGGATTTAGGCTCAATTAGATAGGCAGCATTTAGTATGGTGTCCTGTGACATGTAGGGGCCTCGGAACCTTTGCACAAGGACTCCTTACAAAGTTCCTGCTCTCAGTGAAGCTGTTAAGGGAAGAAGCCAAGAAGGGATAGCGCACAGGCCAGGAAAAGAAGGAAAGACAGTGAGGGAGTCACCGCTAAAGCACTGAGCATTTACTCTGGTTTGGTGGGGAATACTCCCATCACTGAATCAGAAGGTGCTGACGCAAGACACTCTGCAATCAGTAAGGATAGGTAACAACACCTCTTCCATGATCATCTTCAATACCGGTGCCCCACAAAGCTGTGTCCTCAGCCCTTTCTTTACTCCTTACACACCTATGACTGTATGGCCAAATACTCCTCCAACTCAATTTTCAAGTTTGCTGATGACACTACCAAAATGGGTTGGATCTCAAACAATGAAGAGATGGAGTACAGAATAGGAAGGATATGGAGAATCTGATGAACTGGTGTGACGACAATAATGTCTCCCTCAATGTCAACAAAATGAAGGAGATAGTTATTGCCTTCAGGAAGCGTAGTGGAGGACACGCCACTGTCTACATCAATGGGAACGAAGTAGAAATGGTCGAGAGCTTCAGGTTCTCATGTGTCCAAATCACCAACAACCTGTCCTGGTCCCTCCATGCCGAAGCTATAGTTAAGAAAGCCCAAAGCCTCTACTTTCTCAGGAGGCTAAGAAAATTTGGCATGTCCACTACGACTCCATCAACTTTGACAGATGCAGCATAGAAAGCATTCTTTCTGGTTGTATCACAGCTCGGTATGGCTCCTGCTCTATCCAAGACTGCAAGAAACTACAAAGGGTCGGAAACGAAGCCCAGTCCATCACACAAATCAGCCTCCCGCCCATTGCACTGTCTACACTTCCCGGCTGCCTCAGTAAAGCAGCCCGTATAATTAAGGACCCAGTGCACCCCGGACATTCTCTCGTCCACCTTCATCAATTGGAAAAAAGATACAAAAGTCTGAGGTCACATACGAACCGACTCAAGAATAGCTTCTTTCCTGTTCCCATTGGACTTTTGAATGGACCTATCTTGCATTAAGTTGATCTTTCTCTACACCGTAGCTATGACTCTAACACTACATCCTGCACTCTCTCGTTTCCTTCTCTATGAACGGTATTCTTTGTCTGTACAGCACGCAAGAAACAGTACTTTTCACTGTATGCTAATACATGGAATAATAGAAAATCAAATCAGATCAGTGCAATACTGAGATGCTGTGTCAGAGGTGCTATCTTTCTGATAACATATCCTTAGATAGTCGTTAAAGATCCCATTGTACTACTATGAAGAGGAAGGGAGTTATCCCGAGTGCCACGGGCAATATTTATCCCTCTACCAACGTCACCAGAACGGATTAGCAGCTCATTATCACTTTGCTGGCTGTGTTCTAGTTTAATAGTCACAAATAAGCTTAACACTGCAATGAAGTTACTGTGAAAATCCCCTAGTTGCCACATTCCGGTGCCTGTTCGGGTACACTGAGGGAGAATTTAGCACAGCCAATGCATCTAACCAGCATAGCTTTTGGACTGTGGAAACCAGAACACCCAGAGGAAACCCATGCAGACATGGGGAGAAGATGCAGACTCCACACAGACAGTGACCCAAGCCTGGGAATTGAATCCAGGTCCCTGGCGCTGTGAGGCAGCAGTGCTAACCACTGTGCCACCATGCCACCTCTGTTCACACATTGGTTACATTTCCTACATTGCAACAGTGACTACACTTCAAAGTTTCATTGACTATTACACACTTGAGGATATCCTGAAGTTGTGAAAAGTGCTGCAGTAATGCAAATTTTCCCATTTTAAGATTATATTGCCATTTTGCCTAAACACTATGGAGTCTAAAGGGGGTAACCACTAATTAAATACATTAAATGGATAATGAAAATTCACTTATTGAATGATTCTGTTTAGCTGTGAGATTGGAGGAGGGTTCATTAGTTAATGGGATTCTAAAGTGTATTGAGAGTTTAATGCTAAATGGTATTGGACAGTTTACCTGCAATTCGTCCCAGTTTGCATTTAGGAGTTGGAGTAGTTGCTTTACAGTTTGAATGTCAATTCTTAATAGTAACCCTTGAAGATCGACTGCAGAAAGTTTCATGTATTCCTGCATTTGTAAAGAGGGGAAGAAAAAGCTGAGGAAAACATTTAACAAAAGTTATGAGAGCACAAAGTTACCAACTGGATATGAACACACAATTGTATCTTCCCACCAATGGTCTATGACAGAGGAATCCTGGGTTTTACCTTCACTGGGCTATACACGTGGCAGCATAGAGGGCTGCAAACTACATATAAAGTTTAAATCAATGCTCCACTGGAAACCTCCAAGCACGTCTGTTTGCCTATGCAAACAGATCATAGAATCTTATAAACCCTATACTGAAGAAGGAGGCCTCCAGCCCACCGAGCTTGCATCAACAACAATCCCACCCAGGACCTACCTCTGTAACTCCATGTATTTACTCTGCTAATCCCCCTGATGCTAAGGGGCAATTTAGTATGACCAACCACCCTAACCTGCACATCTTTAGACTGTGAGAGGCAACTGGACCATGCAGAGGAAACCCACGCAAAAACAGTGAGAACGTGCAAACTCCACATTGACAGTCACCCGAGACAGGAATTGAACCCAGGTCCCTGGACCTGTGAGGCAGCAGTGATAACCACTGTGCTGCCATGCCACTCTGATTTAGGATTTGTCTACCATTGAGGCAACAGTCCTCTTTTAATGGCAAGGAGCTCAAAAATACAACAACAGGACAAATTCCAAAATAAAACGTGGAAGTAGAATTGGCTTCAGGGCTAGACTGGAAAGACCAAGGGGGTCACAGTTCAATCTTTCCTGCTCTATGGTGTCCCTTGTAGACATGGACTGATTTATCCGAATGCATGCTGGTGGTTAAGTGCACACCAGAAGCTCACAAACACATCAATGGAAGCTGAAATTCCTGGTCTTGTGGGATCCACTCTGTCCCTGGGATGTTCCTTTGGCTTCAGAATAAACCCTTTTCACCCCAGCACCTGAACAATTACTGGAAACATTGAGAAAACTCAACAGTTCACACATTCTCTTCTGCATTTTAATAGAAATCCTATTTACCCCATGCCCTAATGAGTAAATGTACTGGTCAGTATGGAATATATATTGCACATACAGCTCAGAAATAGACCATTCAGCTCTACTGACCCATGCTATGTTTCTTTCCACATAAACATTCTTTCAAACTACTACATCTTACGATATTAGTACTTCATATTCTTTCTCCTTTGTGTTTATTCAACTTATACTTAAATACATCTATGCATCTAAATGCAAGATTCCCTCTCTCATGTTATAACAGTGCTATCCCCATGATAAGAGTTCTGTTAAGTTTGTTTAGGACTGATACAATACCTTCATTAGGTCCACACCAGATGATCCTCTTTCCTTCTTCACCAGGTCCAATAGGAGAGACTAAGGAAATAGACAAGAAACAAATGCAGTAAAAGATGACCTAATGGGGATGGCACAACGGTTAGCACAGCTGCCTTACAGCTCCAGAGACCCCGGTTCAATTCCAAGTTGGAGTCACTGTGCGGATGCTGCATGTTCTTCCCATGTCTGCGTGGGTTTCCTCCGGGTACTTTCCAAAAGATGTGCCAGTTAGGTGCACTGACCCAAACAGGTGCCGGAATGAGGTGACTGGGGAATTTCACAGTAACTTCATTGCAATGTTAATGTAAGTCTTGTTTGTGATTAATAAATAAACTTTATATCAACTGTTGATTGACAGTTCAATCAACAGTTGATATAACTGTTGATTATAGTTATCAACGGTTGATAACTCAATAGTTATCAACGGTTGATAACTCAATAGTTATCAACTGTTAACTCAACTGTTAAGAGCTGAGGCCTCATGTCAGGACTCACCAGAAAGAGTCCATTTTAAAGCAGGCAGGATCTACTTAAGCAGCAGGTTACTGCAAAGTCTATAGGATTTATTTTAAGTGTTGCTTTGATCTACAGCTACACACCTCATTTATATGATTTAACTATCCTCCACTCACTGTATTTTGTGGAGAGATATTCCTGCTTTTGTGCTGCATTTCAACAACAAAATGCAGTCAGTGGAGGATAGTTACATCATAAAAATGGTGTGTGCAAAATTCATTCCAATTATTTACTGCAGTGTAATTCCCAGGCAAGATTGAGGATGGAATTACCCAATCGTTCGCATTCGGGCTGGATTAATAAGGTCACTATTGACGGCATTGCACAGAATTCTCTTTGTCCGAATGGTGCCCTGGGGCCATTTACAATAATTGAGGGGGTAGATGGGGGCTCAGTTTATCTGAAATCTGAAACTGAAAAGTTTGATACTTTTGTGGTAATTTGGTAGAGTGCAATAAAGGGGATTTGTTGTACAATAGTTCGAGAGTTTGAGCATTTCTGTCCATGGTGTCAGGTGACCTGAGTTTAAAAGCAAGAACCCGAGTTAACAGGGCAGCATTCCCTCAGTACTGTACTGGGAGTCAGACCAAATTTTGTGTTCATGTCATTGGAGAGTGGCTTAAAAATGTAACCAACTAACTCAAAGGCAAAAACATTACCCACTGCCCAAACTCCTCAGTTTATTCTTTTAAAAGAGTCTCTAACTTGACAGACAAATAAAGGAATTACTTGTGGCTGCATTAATGCACTTGCTTTAACTGGGATTGGGGTTCTTGCACTAATATTAGTTGAGCCAATGTTTTGTGGCATATGGCCATAACTTGCTACAAGAGGTTATAACAAGGGAGATGTCTGAGAGTCTGACACATGTGGAGCAGTGCAACTGAGTTCCCACAATATAATGAGCATTAGTTATCATGCCTTACCCCAAAACACTGGAGCAACTCTTTTTTGATGCTGTAGCTGTTCTCATATTGCAGGAAGTTTACAATAGTGTGCAGGACTCTACGTTTCGCATTCTGAACAGCTTGAAGGAGTGAGATTCGGTCATCTTCCAAGCTCAATAAGACCATGATGATCTTATTTATTGCTTCAGTAAGGGCCACTGTTAAGTCCTCAATAAAAGTGCTTTGAAGTGTCAGACCAATGTTTTCCAAACCACATATAATTAGAGGAGGAATATCTCCCAGTTGGAATTGTTCGTGTAGGCATACCTCTAATGCACTCAGACTGCATGTCCACTGGAGTTGTGAGATGAGGTCTTGCACTGGGCAGAACTTGACCTCTGCAGAACTAGTAGAGTTACTGATGGACATGCAGTCAGCCTCAACCCAAGTGTTCTCTGGATCACTGCTCAATACATGAAGCATTGCAGGATCTTGGCAGACATATTTATTGAAATTGCTCTGATCGTAGTCAAAGCAGAGTGCCACAGTGGTTGAATCCACTCGTTGCTCTGTCCAGAAATTGTAAATACACATGGTAGCAGGATCAAGTCCTTCAGATTCAACATAAGAGCAGTAGTCAGACAGCCAGTTACTGCTCTTGCTGATAAGTAACTCCCACAATCGTGTTGAATTGTCACATGCAGCTTGTACAAAATTGTCCAAGTCATACTGACTACAAAACTCGACAGCAGCAATGTCTATAGAGGAGGAAGCTGTCCACTCTTCATATCTGCAGGTTTGATTCTTATCATTTGCATGAGGATTGTCCTGGATGTTGCAGTGCGATTTTAACCAAGTATTTTCAGGATACAGCAACAGTTCACTAACCAGTGCCTCATTGTGACAAATAAATAGAGTGAAATTTGCCTGATCATTCCTCCAACAAAAGTCTATTAGGTAAGGATCAACAGGCTTGACTTCCCACTGGCTATACTGACAGTACGTGACCACGTCAATATTGTTGTTCTCCAGGATTGGAGAACTATCACAAACATCAATTAGCCAAAGATTGAATTCATTCTTTAGTAACTCCTCAAGAATTGTTGGGTTCTGGCAAATGCTGATGTTGAACTGCTGACTGTCAATATGGAAACACATCACCAACACACTGCTATCCACTGCAGCGGGGGATGTCCAAGTTTCATAGTGGCAAAGGTTTCCCACAGCTGTCATTAGATGATCTAGAGTTGTTGGGTTGGCAGTGGAAGGCAGTGGCATGCTGTCAGTGCCCTCCTCTGGAATGACAGTGGAGACCTCAGTAGAATCTGAATTGCCAACACAGAAGTTATTCAGCCAGGAGTTCTCTGGGTCATTCAGCAGACTCTGTAAGAGTGGTCCAGTGGTGCAGACTGTCTGGTTGAAAGCAGCTTCATCAGTCTCCTTGCAGAACACAACCACTTCAGAGGTTACAGAAAGAGCATCCAGCCACTCTTCATAGTTGCACCCACTCTCAGTATTGCAGGCAGATGGTAGCCAAGCATTGCTAGGATCCTGTTTTAGTTGATTGAAGAGAATCCCATCATTGCAAACAGAGTTATTGAAGTTTGATTGGTCACTGCTCCAACACAACGAGACTATTGATGGATCTACCAGATCGTCTTTCCACTTGCTGTATCTGCAGAATTCACTATTGCCATTTAATATGGAGTAATTATTGCAAAAATCAGCCAGCCAGACGTTGCCCTTGATGAAATGCTCGAGTGCAGAAAGATCGTTACAAATCACACTGGTGAAACGTTCACCATCGTGACTGGCACAAAATGTGATCACTTCATCATCTATCGTGGAAAAGTTTGCCCACTCTTCATAACGACAATAGATGGCCACTCCATTCACTGGCGGTTGAGTAGTGCTGTCACTAACTACATCAGTCATAAGCGTTGGGGTAAACATAGTGTTTGGATTGCTGGCACAGAAGATTTGCAGCCAGAAGTGAGCTGGATTTTTCAAGATCATTTCCAGCAGTGACGTATTGGTGCAGATAGTCTTTCTAAACCCAACTTGATCCATGATGGCACAGTACCCAAAATCTGTAGAGTTGAAAAAGTCTTCAGCAACCCAAGTGTCGTAGTTACAAACCAGATCTTCAACTTGTCGGGTGTCACTTGAAGGAGAAAAAGTCCCTTCTTTTGGGCTTCTTTTCCTACAGTTATTGACATAGAAGTTTAATCCTTCAGCAAGATATGTGTACACGAAATTTATTTTAGTGCAAACTTGATCAACCAGGGGTCCTGTACCATTTCCTGCCAAGCCTCTGATGATACCGCAAAACACAGGAAGCCACACCAGGTTGAATTGCTGCTGGGAGTCTTTGTTGCAAAAGGTTCTGTTCAGGAAAATGAAAACCTGCTGATTGCAGCTTAAGGGGAATTGAGAGAAATCAGAAATGACCTGGAAAGTTTTCGCAGTTCTGTCGAGTTCCGAGGGAGACTGATCGCTGAAGAAATGCCAAGTCTCTATTGTAACAGCTTCAAAATTCCAAGTCAGGTTGTGAAGAAGGCCCCTGTGTAGCATAAATATATTTTTAAAGAAGTAAATAAAACGTAATCTAATTGTTTAGCTAGGACTGAAGCTCAGAAAACTTGTTCCTACCATTTGTGCGCTCATAAGCCAAAGAAAAAAGATTTCTATTTCCATCGCAGATTTCACAACTTCAGGATATCACAAAGCTAATAAGATTTTTTCTGAAGTCTAGTCACTGTTGTGATGTAAAACCAGCAGCAGCAGCTAATTTTCACAGCAATTTTCACAGATATCAATGAAATGATCTGGTTTTAGGGATGCTGATTGAGAAATAAGCACGGACTCCTGGACGCCAGGGAGAACTCCACTACTCATCTTCAAAGAAGTGCCGGGGATCTTTTACATCCCCTGCAAGGGTAGGTGGGGGTGACTCTCTAACATCTCATCTACAACCAGCACTCCCTCAGTACTATGCTACTAACAGAACTGTAGTTGAAATCAGAAGGGTACAAAACTCAGCAGGCCTGATAAAGGGAGAATATTTGTAGGTCCATGGGGAAAAGAGTAGCTTGGGGAATTAATTGGACAGCTCCTTCAAACAGTTGACAAAGGTGTGATGGACTGAACAGTCTCCTTCTATATATTATAACATTCTATATTGATAAACCTGGACAAGAGCATGGAATTCTCTTGTGTTGCCTCCCTCAAATACTATCACCAAACAAACCAGACACACACTTTATTCACCTCAATGTTAACCGAAGGATCTTACAATGTAGAAAATGGCTGCTGTGTTTACAAATAGCAACAGCAGTTTCACAATGCCGAGTGCTTTGGGATGTCTGAAATGTGATCAAGTGCTATATAAGTGCAAGATTGTTTGTTCTTTATTTACTCAGAATCAAGCAGTCTAGTCTGATACTGAACACCCTGATCCTTGTTCAAACATAACAGCACAAGGGAATAACTATTCCAATTACAACCACACAGGTCCTTCTCATTCATTTTTCTGTTTAATGCAACCTTGAAACACTATCTTTGTAATTCATCCAGCTCTCACACACATCACACAATGTCTGGAGAATAATAGGCTGAGTTGCAAAACTGTAATTTGACCAACTGGTTTGATCAATATTGCAACCTGTAAGAGTGAAACTTGAACGGTTGCTGATAATCAGGATTGTAGCTTTAATCTCACACTGTGATATTTTTAAATAATATAGGAACAGTTTGCATTTCACACTTTTATTCATACAGAAAAAGAAGACCTTCTCCTATTCCCCAAGAATCTCCAATCCTCTCATCCATTATTATAAGCAGCAGGAGACATAGAATAACAGAATACTACTTTTAATTCGAGAGACAACATAGCTCTATGGTGCAAAGGGATCTAGATGCCCTGGTGCATGAATCACAAAATCAGTGTGCAGGTACAGCAAGTAATTCAAAAAATAAAAGGAACGTTGGCCTTTGTTTTTAGAGGATGGAGTATAAAAGCAGTGTGATCTTACTGCAATTGTACGGGGCATTGGCGAGGATAAATGTCAAGAAACGTGAACAGTTTTGGTCTCCTAATTTAAAAAGCAATATACTTACATTGGAATCTGTTCACAGGATCCCTACAGTTCAAAAGGAGGTCGTTCGGCCCATCAAGTCTGTACCAACCACAATCCCACCCACGCCTTTTTCCCACAACCCCATACATTTATCCTGCTAATCCCCAACACTGGGGTCAATTTAGCATGGCCAATCAACCTAATGAACAGATTGGGCCCACATACATTGGAGTTTAGAAGAACAGGAGGTGATATTATTGAAACATAAAAGGGGGCTTGACAGGGTACTTCTGAAAGGATGTTTCTCCTTGTAGAGGAATCTAGAATTAGGGGGACATGGTTTAATTAGGCATCTCCTATTTAAAATGAAGATGAAGAGAAATTTCTTCTCTCAGAAGGGTGGTACAGTGACACAGCGGTTAGCAGGGGCGGCATGGTGGCACAGTGGTTAGCACTGCTGACTCACAGCGCCTGGGACCTGGGTTCAATTCCGGCCTCAGAGTGACTGTCTGTGTGGAGTTTGCATGTTCTCCCCATGTCTGTATATGGGTTTGTTCCAGGTGCTCCGGTTCGCTCCCACAATCCAAAGATGAGTGGGTTAGGTGGCCTTGCCATGCTAAATTGCCATGTTAAGCGTGCACAGATATGTCAGATCAGCAGGATAAATATGTGGGGTTACAGGGATGGTCAGTGCAGACTCAATGGGAGGGATGGCCTGCTTCTGCACTGTAGGGATTCTATGATTTAAGGTCTTTTGAATTCCCTTCCCCGGAGAACAGTGGAAAATGGTTATCAAATATATTCGAGGCAGAATTAGACGGATATTTGAGCTAAAGGGAGTCAATGCTTATGAAGAAGTTAGACAGGAAAGTGGAGTTTAGGCCACAATCAGACCAGATCTTATTTAATGGCAGAGCAGGTTCAATAGGCTAAATGGTCTACTCCTGTACCTATTTCTAACAATCTTTTAACATGGATTGGCATTAACATGGGCTTAAGAAAGGCTACCTCACATGTAGAGCAAAGATACTGCTTGCAACTGGACTAAGATATGCACTCCGGAAGGTTCAAGTCTTACTTGATCAATGCATCAATTGGCCTTACACAATTGGCTTTAGCAACCATGGGCTCTGAAGCAAGGAGCACTGGTGGCAGGAATGGCAAAATTACAATGGAACTGCAACCCAGTGTGGACCAATATTCATTCTGACGTCATGTACCAACCGACTCAAGAACAGTGTCTTCCCTGCTGCCATCAGACTTTTGAATAGATCTACCATATATTAACTTGATCTTTCTCTACACCCTAGCTATGACTGTAACACCACATTCTCCACTCTTTCTTTCTCCCCTATGTACTTTCAAATGGTATGCTCTGTCTATATAGTGTTCAAGAAACAGTACTTTTCACTGTATCCCAACACGTGACAATAATAAATCAAACCAAAAGTCTGACCTGCACTGAAAGAAAATTTAAAAGAAATGCTCTGGGGCAAATGAAAATTCTTCATATGCTTTTAGGTTAGATATACAACCACAGAATATAAGGAGAAAGGTAGAACAAGGTCACATTTATATTTACACATATGTATAGACACACAATGTGTGAGAAATTGGAAACTCATACTACAAAATTCAAATAATTAATGCAGACTGCTTTGTAACTCACCAGATGAGGAGCTGGTTCATATTCCCTGTAAAACAGTGAATCAAATGTTAAACTGAACACACGAATAAGTATAAAATATCAAACTGTAATGGAATTTCCACTTCTATTGAATAATATGTGAACAAAGGTGTAGATTGGATAACAAGAAAATTCAGGCAAAGGACAGAAGTAGTTAATTAAAGAAATAGCCAAATGAAAGTGAGGGAGGAAGTTTAATAGAGATGAGATTACAATGTCAGGAGGTGGGGGGAGCAGAGGTAATGTTATAATGGGGGAAGAAAGAGGGGCAAATTATCTTGGCCTGCTGCTCGGCACAGCTCAGAGGGCAATTGAGCAGGTAAAAGGAGCACTGGAATTTCTATAGTTCTTTTCATTTGACCTTAGATTGTCCAAAGCACTTCATAACCAAATCAGTATTTTGAGGTGTAGTCGCTGTTGTAATGTAGATCATAGATCATAGAATCCTACAGTGCAGAAAGAGGCCCTTCAGCCCATTGAGTCTGCACTGAACACAACCCCACCCAGGCTCTACCCCCATATCCCTACACATTATACCCACTAATCCCTCTAACCTATGCATCCCTGAACACTAAGGGACAATTTCTTCGCATGGCCAATCAACCTAACCCGCACATCTTTGGGCTGTGGGAGGAAACTGGAGTACCCGGAGGAAACCCACGCAGACATGAGGAGAATGTGCAAACTCCATACAGACAGTGACCCGAGCTGGAAATCGAACCCAAAACCCTGGAGCTGTGAAGCAGCAGTGCTAACCACTGGGCTACCGTGCCACCATGTAGGAAAGACAACAGCCAATTTGCACGCAGCAAACTCCCACAAATATCACTATGATAATGACAAGATGAATTTTTTCAGTAATGCTGGTTGAGGAATAAATATTGGCCCAGACAATGGGGAGAATTCCTCTCTGCTCTGCCTTCAATAGGGCCATGGATTTTTTTTAACAACCACCTAAGAAGGCAGAGAGGCTTCGGTTTAAGGTCTCATATGAAAGGCAGCACCTCCAACAGTGCAGTACACCCCCAGTGCTGCACTTGGGATTGTCAGCCTAGGTTGTGCGCTCAAAATCCTGGAGTGGGACTCAAACCCTCAGAGACAGGAGTCTACAGAATTACAGCTAACCCCAGTTAGAATCGTGTTCTTCATGGGATCCATTCCGATTTTACTTCCCGTGACTCATTGGACAGAAGGGAGTACCAGGATTAGGAAGTGATACTTTTTGCAGGATTTTTCCTTTTGGGACTGGACCCAGTTTATCCAAAACTGCCCTGCTTTATGGTAAATGAAGGATGTACACTTGGGTATTGCCCAAATGTGCCAATCGGGGAATCAGATTCTCTCCAAACCTGTACAAGACCCTTCAACCTCAACTCATGCAGGCTTCCGGCAGCCAACAGAGGGGGAAGAAGATCATTCCAAAATTAATTAAAAATATTGTGGATACTGGAAATGTAAAATAAAAATAAAGGGCACTGGAAATATTAGCAGGTCTGGCAGAGAAGCAGAGGTCATGTTTCCGGTTGAATATGACTCTTCTTATTTGATTGTAACATTAACTCTGTTTCTCTCTCCAAGGTACTGCCAGACCTGCGGGGTATTCCCAACACTTTGTTTCCATTTAAAAACATCATTCCATTCTATCTCTGGTCTAGGAACTGAGTTAATTACTCTCCCATGGGTGGCAATGGAGGATCAATATCAGATTTAGTGCCCCAGGACTAAGGAGGGACTGGAGGTCACCTGAAGTCACCACCCCTAATATTCAGTGGTTCTTCAGAGAGGTGGGGGGAGAGAAAGGGGGAGAGAAAGAGGGAGAGTGAGGTGTGGAGGGGGAGAGAGAGAGAGAATACGAGAGAACATGAGTGTATGAGAGAGAGTACAGTAGCAAGAGAAAGCAAGAACGAATTGGGTGTGTCTCTATGGATACTGAGGGTAGGCACAACTGTGGGCTGAGTTTGAGTGATGTCTATTTTGAAACATAATTTAGTCGTTCATGGTATGTGGGCATCACTGGCTAAGCAAGCATTTGTTGCCCACCCTGAATTGCTCTCGAGACAGTGGTAGTGAGCCACCTTCCTGAACCACCACATTTAATGTGATATGGGTACATGCACAGTGCTGTTGGGAGGGATTTTGACCCAATGATAGTGAAGGAAAGGCGATATATTTCCAAGTGAAAATGGTGTATGGCTGGAAGGTGCAGTTGCAGATGGTGGTGTTCCCGTGCATCTGCTGCCCTTGTCCTTTTAAGTGGTGGGTTTGGGAGCTGCTGTCAAAAAATCACCCACCAATCACTCAGAATCCATATGAGGCCAGAGGGTCAGTTTCAGCAAGGGAGAAAATTGGTAGAAGAAAAGTGAAAGAAGACGTTACATCTTACCTTGGGAACACTGTCCTTTCTCATCCAGTTTAATTACATTGTTTAACAGTAACATTTGGTCCAAGACAAAATCTGTTATCTTAAAAATGATCTGTTTTGAAACACGACCAATATAAGATTCAAATAGTGGGAATACATTCTGGCCAAAGAAACGCCAAATAGGCTTTAATCCATAGGAAAGGACTTGATTCAACTTTCCAATTAAACGCAACAGCAGATTTTGAACATTGAAGCCATCAGTCTCCATTATTGATCTATTTGTCTTCATTCTGAGCGCAAAAAGCACGCGGACAAAATCATTGAAGGATCTTCCATTCATAACTGAAGCAACATAACAGGCGTCATCTTGCATAGAGTTCAGGAGAACTTTCCAGTCGACTCCCAGTGGAGTCAACAACTCTTCAACAAGTGCAAAGAGAGGTCCAAAGTCTTTGATTTTCTGAAAAAGATAGAAAAGAAGTTGGGGCAGCTGTTGATGCAGCTCCGAATTTGTCCCTCCAACCTGACCGCTGGCCAGAGCCTGCAAGATCATGTAATAAAATTCCCATTTGTCCTCTGGAGTAACTCTGGTCATGATCATTCGAATGATCTCTAGGATTACATCATCTCCCTGGGAAGCCCTCTCATTAAGAGCAGGATTCCTCAGCGTCCAAAGAGACCTGCTGAACCGGTGATAACTGATTTCAGGAGATAACCGAGAGTTGTTCAAGATCTTCCCTTCTGCTTCTTTCTGTATCGACTGTGTTGAAATGTCTGTGTTCATGCCTTTCCTGATTACAAAGTTCACAGATCGTGGTCTGGTTTCAGGGTTTTGTGGTTTGCCAGCTCCTGAACACAATGAAGGGAAAATAATAACACGCTGTAAAAGTCACGTTAGTTTCTGAAGATCTGAATCATTGGTTTTGTTACACTTTCAAATATCTCTCAATACAGAGGTGAATTGAACAATCTTCAACAATTATCATGTTCTCTGCCCTTGAACACAGAAGATATATTCAAGGGCAGGGAACGGGGGTGGGGGTGGGGGAAGACAGTTAAAGAATTTGACAGGGGAGTTAGAAAGGAATTATTTCCTATTTCCTCTGGTGGGGGAAGTTCAAAACAAATCAGAGCCTCGTCATTCAGGGGTGAATTCAGGAAGGAACTCAAAGGACAATAGAAATATCATAGAATCCCTACAGTGCAGGGGATCATTTGGCGCATCAAGTCTGTACAAACCACAATCCCACCCAGGCCTACCCCTGTAACTCAACATATTTTCCCATGCTGGCTCCCCCGATACTAAGGGGCAATTTAGCGTGGCCAACCAATCAATCTAACCAGCACATCTCTGGATAAAAGCAAATTACTGTGGATGCTGGAATCTGAAGCCAAAAAAGAAAATGCTGGAAAATCTCAGCAGGTCTGGCAGCAGTTGTAAGGAAAGAAAAAAGTTGACGTTTTGAGATCAGATGGACCCTTCATCAAAGCGACGAAGATGACCCTTTGTCATGCTTTGACGAAGGGTCATCTGATCTCGAAATGTCAGCTCTTTTCTCTCCTTACAGATGCTGCCAGGGCTGCTGAGATTTTCCAGCATTTTCTCTTTTGGCAGCACATCTTTGGACTGTGGGAAGAAACTGGAGCACCCGGAGGAAACCCACGAAGACACAGAGAGAATGTACAAACTCCACACAGATGGTCACCTGAGGCTGGAATTGAACCCAGCTCCCTGGCGCTGTGAGGCAGCAGTGCTGCCCACTGTGCCACCGTGCTGCCACTCCTTCCCCAGAGGTTGGGGTGGGGTCAGGTGTCAGCTGAACATTTAAAATTGACTGATACATTTTTGTTGGGCAAGGGAATTAAGGATGATGGAACTGTGCCATGAGTTAAGATCTGCCACATCTAACCAAATAGCGCAACAAACTCAAGGGATCAATTACCTCCTTTATCCTCATCATCCCATTGATTTTTGTCCCACAGTATCACAACAGCTTTTACATTTTGTGTGGCTATTTTATTATGACTTTTGGAATTTTTTCTTATCCTCTGATGAAGGTGGGTTAGATTTTTCAGATATCCCATTCAATAGGCCAGTTATCACGTATGAGTCCCGGTAGTAAGTGTCTGCAGGATGGTCAACCATGGACAAGCCCATCCACAGCCAGTCTTAATAGATGAAGAGCCACTGTCCCTTACAACGAATGACCAGAAGAAGCAGCCATAGCTAATGTCCAGCTCATGCACCCACCCATGGTCTGAGGCATGGAGGCTCATCTGAGGCCAGATAAGACAGCATGGATCAGGAATCAGAACTGGTCCATGTGGCTCAGTATCACGTCAGAGATTCAGTTCCCACATGCACAACATGAAAGCCACCACTGATGCCACTCAAAAACACAAGAGATTACAAAACATTTATGCACAAAACCTAGGTTGACATTTGCAGAGCAGTACTGAGAGAGCATAACACCGTTGGAGATGCTAAGGGGAATTTGCCAAAATTTCTCTAAGTGTCAGGCTCAAACAGAAAACTAGCATGAGGCTCTCCAGCTACACAGACCAGTTTTCAATCCCGATTTTGAACCTCTTAGTCAAAATAAAATGAAGGGGTGTAGTTTATGCCATTGCTCTGGTGGGGTGAAGCCTCAGAGCCACTAAGACCCATTCCATAGAGACCAGGTTGCCTTAAGGTTGTTCGAATGTAACCAGTGACAACTTTGTATTGGATGTAATGCGACCAATGAGAACAAGATGCAAGGGTCAGCTGACCTGTAAATCATGGAACCAATTACAGAGTGATGTAATTGTCAGCTGATCAGCTGATTCAGTATAAATAAAGAACTCGGTAGAATTGTGGGCAGCTTGGAAATGGCCCAGGGCAAGGCCTCAAGTTTGGAGTAATGATGTCTCTTTATTAAATTCTTCCTTTGGTTTATAAGTTGGAGTAAGTTTTGTAGTATTTTCATTAGCTGCATTTTGAAGCGTTCCTTCTGACGAAACAAAGGTTGCCTTTATTGGAACAAAAATCCACCACCCCCACCCCACAATCATCACTGGCATGCTTCCCCCCTCCCCTCACCCCACATAAATGAACCCTTTCCTCAATAAGGGTCCCATTAGGATTCAGCCCTGGAACAGGCTGGCAGTGTCAACCTAGTGGTGCCAACCTGTGCCTGGGGCAGTCAACAGCCATGGCCCTCTCCCCCAGGGACTATACTTAACTTGCACCCAGTATTCTGAAGAAGAGCAGGGTCCTGGATCAACATTTATATCCTCACCTAACATTACTAAAACACAAGATTCATTATCATGTTGTGGGAGCTTGCAATGCACGAATTGGCTGCTGCATTTTCTATATTACGTCAGAGACTACACTTCAAAAGCACTTCACTGGCTGTGAAGTGCTTTGGTATATCCGGAAGTTGTGAAAGGTGCGATGGAAGTACAAGTTCTTTATTTCTTTACCTGTGAATATGCACAAAAGGAGGACAAGAATAACTGCCTTCATTTTAGTGAATGCTCCCACTGCTCTGCAACTTGTAACTTGGGCCTCCTGCTGCTGCTGCTTCTCCTCTTGCAGAAAGGTGATCGGATCAACAGCTACTGGGCTTGAGAAAAGACCGGAAACAATCATGAAGCACTCTTTCAAACTTATTATAAACCTACGACAGTGAAGCACACCTGAACATTCAGCCAGCATTAGGTTGGCATTTTTGCAATTCTCTAAGTAATTACCAGGATTCTCTCAATGTGATATTGAGACATACAGGACAACAGGCCACAATTTGATCCACCTGGCCACAGAATTGGTTTCAACTGTCAGGAGCAGAGAGAGGGAAGAGTCAGACAATGTTGCCACTCTCACTTTGGTATGCTCAGTGAAGCATGCACGTGTGTTTGGATGACAAGCAAAAGCAAATCAGACTTGGTTATGATGAATCACACATGTAACGAGTCTGTTAAAACTCAAAATGTAGACTAACATATGAAGAATGAGTTCGCAAAGAACTATACCCCGGTCAGAACCACAGCTTCAGAAGGGAAAACTGAAAGAATTGATGTGCATTCCATTAAGTATCAACCATATATTTACTGCCAAAAGGAAAATACATTGCATAACATCATAATTGTTAGACCCCTCTCAGCTGGATGCAAGATCCCAGGCAATATTTCAGAGGACAGCAGGGGAGTTCTCTTCAATGCTGTTGGTAGTATTTATCCCTCAGCAGATATCCGATTATCTGGTCATTATTGCATTACTGTTTGTGGGAGCTTGCTGTGTACAAATTGGCTGTTGCTTTTCCGACATTACAACATTATTTGCACTTCAAAGGTGCTTCATTGGTTTGAGTGCTTTGAGACACCCCAAGATTAAGATTCTTCTCTCATCCTCAGATACAGAACAGAGTGTGGCATTGCAGTACATGATGACATCATCACACACAAGCGCAAGGGTGCGGTTGTGCTAATGATGTTAGTGTTTGGTGCCTTGCACTTTGCTGTGTTGGAAGGCATTACAAAGTACAAATAAATCTTTTCTGCACCTTCTTGGAAGTCTTCACATAGCACGGTGCCTAGCATTATACACAATATTCCAGCTGGGGCTGAACTACTGTTTCTTGTGCATGTTTAGCCCAACTTCCTGGCTTCTTTTTCTATGCCTCTAGTTATAAAGCCCAGATTCGAAGTACCATATTAACTGGCACCTTAATCTGTCCTTCCACCAACAAAGATTTGTACATAAACTCCTCCAGGTATCTTTGTTTTTACACCCCCTTGAAAATTATCAAATTCCTTCTTCATTTTAAACACTTTGATTAGATTGTCCATTAATATTCCAAATTTAACAGAATATAAGCAAAGTCTACAAAACCTGTCCTCAGAATTAACTCTTTTAAGCCCTGGTCTCATTCTGGTGAATTGCCACTAATCAATACTGAGGGAGTCCACTTCATTGGGATATCTGGCACCTCTTTCTGGTTCGTTAATTTGAGAGTTTTACACAATAAAAGGCAAGGGAAAATTAGCTCAACTCACCCAAAGATTTAGCATGCTGTAGATACTCAGGGTGCAAATGGTGATTATCACTGAATGAAAGATGGTTTCGTTCAGGGTTGCGCCAGACCGGCCTGCCCCAGTCAGTACCCTCTGCTTCCACTGTCCAGTTCCATTCACATTCTCAAACTCTTTCACTGAGTGCCATTGTCTGAAAATTATTTCCGTCAATATGTGATCCAGCATTAAGGATCAAGTCTGACAGCAAGCGGAAAAACACTTACTCCATTTAGCATGGATTCAAAGTGGAAATTGGAAAAGAAAGAAACAATTAATGACTTTACACAAAAGTAATTTTATACATGGCGTAATTCTAACCTCAGCTAATTAAACCCAGAGGTGAGTTGTAAAGATTCTTTGAATGGGCAAGGCAGTTACAAAACGCGATGTGTGAATAATACATAGACTTGCTTCTGACCCCATTCTCAATAGCATCTCTTCCAGGGCTAATGGGAAAGATATCATGTTAAACTGTAACCCAGTCAGTTTGCAGGATGATTAAAACATAAAAGGAGCCAAACATCAAGTTCAAGCCAAGAGTCCCACCTTTGTGTTAAAAGGTACAGCGCAGTATAAATGTGAAGCACCATGAAGCGTGCAATAATTAGCCTGTGGCGTTTTGAAGGATGATTAAGATACATCTATCTTCAGAACACACTATCTCCCCATCAAAGGCTCAGTTTCAATCGCAATTAAATGACATTCATTGCTTGTGTATTGGCAGATACATATGCGCAGGTATAGGTAGCATTTTAGATCACCATTATATTTTACTGGCCTTCCTAAGTCAGTTCTGACAAAGGGTCATCTAAACTCAAAACATTGGCTCTATTCTCTCCCCACAAATGCTATCAGATCTGCTGAGATTTTCCAGCATTTTCTGTTTTTGCTTGATTCCAGCATCTGCAGTACTTTGCTTTTATCAGGGTTCTTCTTCTTGAAATGGTTGGTCCTGGGTTGTTGCTGCCAGGGTTGTTTGCCAGTATATTTATAGTTTATTTCTCAAGGTGGGTGACTTGGTACCTGCATTCCTGCATGTAGCAAGCCATCAAATCCTATCATTTTAGAAGGAATAATCGCATTATTCCAGTTAACCAGGTTATCTCCCAGTGTTTCGCTTATCAGATAAGGTCAGTTAGTTAAATTATCTTCTGCAGTTGAGCCTGCAGCTCATTATGCCCATATTTCATTAGAGACACTCGACTCCTGAGTTGGCCACTTTTACCAGCATGCAATTCGGTCCGGCTATATTGGGTGTCTAGAGTATTATTGATCCTATGTATAACATCGTAGTAATTTGTTGTCATGATCACAGAATTGAAGGAGGATGGGAAGCTATATATTTAAGTGGTTGCATGATTGCTTTAAGGGCCAGTCACATGATTTGATAGTGATGTCATTGGAGTGTTTCACAGGCTCCAGCTTTAGTTTCATTTCCGACTCTGCACAGGCAAAATCTCTGACAATAAACTTGCTGTTACTTTGAATCTACAAACCACAACTTTTTATTTTTGTTTAAAACCAACAGCCCCTAACAAAGGTAAGATATAAGAACATAAGAAATAGGAACAGGAGTAGGCCATCTAGCCCTTCGAGCCTGCCCCACCATTCAATAAGATCATGGCTGATCTGTCGTGGCTCAGTTCCACATTCCCGCCCTCTCCCCATAACCCTTAATCCCCTCTCTTATCAAAAACCCATCAACCCGCGTCTTAAAAATATTTAGCGAGGCAGCCTCCACCACCTCAACGGGCAGAGAATTCCAGAGATTCACCACCCTTTGAGTGAAGAAGTTCCTCCTCAACTCCGTTCTAAACCGTCCCCCCTTTATCTTGAGGCTGTGCCCCCTAGTCCTACTGTCCTTTCTGAGCGGGAAGAGTCTCTCCACCTCTATCCTATCCATCCCATTCATCATCTTATACGTCTCAATGAGATCTTCCCTCATTCTTCTAAACTCTAACGAGTACAAGCCTACTTTATTCAGCCTCTCCTCATAGCTCAACCCCCTCAACTCCGGTATCAGCCTAGTAAACCTCCTCTGCACTCCCTCCATGGCCAAAATATTCTTGCATAAGTACGGCGACCAAAACTGCACACAGTACTCCAGCTGCGGCCTCACCAATGCCCTATACAGCCGCAGCAAGACCTCCCTACTTTTATATTCAATCCCCCTCGCTATGAAGGCCAGCATCCCATTAGCCTTCCTGACCACCTGCTGCACCTGCAGGCTGGGTTTTTGCGACTCATGCACAAGGACCCCGAGGTCCCTCTGCACCGTCGCCTGCTGCAGTTTTTCGCCACGTAAGTAATAGTCCTTCCTACCATTATTCCTACCAAAGTACACAAGGCACGTAACAGCACGGTAGCACAGTGGTTAGAACTGCTGCTTCACAGCACCAAGGACCTGAGTTTGATTCCCAGCTTGGGTCACCATCTGTGTGGAGTTTGCACGTTCATCCCATGTCTGCGTGGGTTTCCTCCGGGTGTTCCGGTTTCCTCCCACATTCTGAAAGACATGCTGGTTAGGTGCATTGACCTGAACAGGCACTGGAGTGTGGTGATGAGGGGAATTTCAGTAACTTCATTGCAGTGTTAATGTAAGCTTGTCATTGATAAATAAACCTTAAACTAAAATTTAACTTTGAGAAGCAATAAATTTTGTATGAAGAGATGGTGTGAGCTAAATGGTAGTTTTAAAAGGGGTGCAGAAGCAGAGAACCCTGGGGGTGCATAGACACAAATCTTTGAAGCTGGCAGGACAGGTTTGAGATGGTTCTTATAAAAGCACATAAAATCCTTTGCTTTATTAATATAGCAAGAGTGAAAAAAAGCATTGCTAAACCTTTGTAAAACACTGGTTAGGTCTCAATTGGAGTTTTATGTTCAATTATGGGCACCATGATTTAGGAAGTGAGCCCAGGTCTTGAGGACAGAAAAGCGATTTATTGTAATGGTACCAGGGATGAGGGGCTTTGGTTGTGTGGAGACTGAAGAAATTGGGATTGTTCTCTTTAGAGAACACACAAAAGTTGAGTGGAGATCTCACAAGGTGTTCAAAATAATGAATGGTTTTGATAGAGCAAATGAGGAGAAACTATTTCAATTGGCAGAAGGACCAAAATATACCAATTGAAGGCATCAGCAAATGGAAAAGAGGTGACACCAGAAACCATTTCATTTTGTTACACAAATAATGGTGTAATAATATTTTAACTCTGTTGTAATCTGGAATGTACAGCCTGAAAGAATGGTGGAAGCAGATTCAACAGTAACAATTAGAAGAGAATTGTATGAATACTCAAAGGGTGAAAATGCACAGGTATGAGGAAATGGGATTGATTGGATATCTCTCCAAAAGATCAGGACATGTATGATGGATCGAATAGCCTGCTTCATCACTGTACAAATGTGCAATTCTATTTTGTGCACATGATAAGCAATTCATTGAAAATATAAACTTAGGAACTCTTATTAGTTGACCAAAACTACACCTTACATACATTGAAAATCACTAGGTGAACATGTCTGATGTGGATTGTGTTAAGTGCCAACACTGATGTGTTATGATCCACTCACATCAGCTGGGGCTGCATTACCTTTTCCATAAAAATCACTCCGATTATTTAGTAACTAAAATTTCAAAATAAGAGACAATAATAATTCAATACAAAAAATACATTTTACAACATGGTTACTTTTATCCACTGAATCGTTTGTATATACATAAAAATTCTGAGAATTGTGACAGAAATTATTTCAAACTTGTTTGCTTCTGGCCTTCAGGCATCTTAATTGCAAGAGCATTATAAAAAAAGCTATCAAGAGACAGGACAAAAAAGACAGAGGAACGGTGTTAAATATTAATCAGTGATTTGGCCTTTATAGTGAGGGCTTGGCCTTTATAGCGAGGGGGATAGAATATAAAAGTAGGGAGGTCTTGCTGCAACTGTACAGGGTACTGGTGAGGCTGCAGCTGGAGTGTTGTGTGCAGTTTTGGTCGCCGCACTTGCAGAAGGATATATTGGCCTTGGAGGGAGTGCAGAGAAGGTTCACGAGGCTGATACCAGAGATGAGGGGGTTAGCCTATGAAGAGACTAAATAGACTGGGTCTGTACTCGTTGGAGTTTAGAAGGATGAGGGGGGATCTTATAGAGGTGTATAAGATAATGAAGAGGATGGATAGGGTAGAGGTAGAGATTCTTCCCGCTTAGAAAGGATAACAGGACTAGAGGGCACAGCCTCAAAATAAGGGGGGGAGGAGCAGTTTAAATCGGAGTTGAGGAGGGACTTCTTCACTCAAAGGGTGGTGAATCTCTGGAATTCTCTGCCTGTTGAAGTGGTGGAGGCTACCTCGCTGAATATATTTAAGTCACGGGTAGATAGGTTTCTGATAGACAGGGGAAAGTGGAACAGATCCACTTCAGATCAGCCATGATCTTATTGAATGGCGGGGCAGGCTCAAAGGGCTAGGTGGCCTACTCCTGCTCCTATATCTTATGTTCTAAGGAAGGATGTGCTGGCCTTGGAAAGGGTCCAGAGGAGGTTCACAAGAATGATCCCTGGAATGAAGAGCTTGTCCTATCAGGAATAGTTGAGGACTCTGGGTCTGTACTTGTTGGAGTTTAGAAAGGTGAGGGAGGGGATCTTATTGAAATTTACAAGATCCTGTGAGGCCTGAATAGAGTGGATATGGAGAGGATGTTTCCACTAGTAGAAGAAAGCAGAACCAGAGGGCACAACTTCAGGCTAAAGGGACAATCCTTTAA
Source organism: Carcharhinus amblyrhynchos (assembly GCF_965287045.1). Classification (NCBI taxonomy): domain Eukaryota; kingdom Metazoa; phylum Chordata; class Chondrichthyes; order Carcharhiniformes; family Carcharhinidae; genus Carcharhinus; species Carcharhinus amblyrhynchos. The sequence continues at coordinate 14,210,212 of NC_137351.1, forward strand.
AACAGAGAAGGAATTTCTTCAGTCAAGGAGCGGTGAATCTGTGGAACTGTCTGCCGCAGAAGGCTATGGAGGCCAGTCATTGAGTGTCTTTAAGACAGAAATAGACAGTCTCTTGATTAATAAAGGGATCAGGGGTTATGGGGAAAGGCCCGAGAATGGGGGTGAGAAAAATATCAGCCATGATTGAATGGCAGAGCAGACTCGATGGGCCAAGTGGCCTAATTATGCTCCTATGTCTTATTTCTCATATTTTAGATGTAATTCCATGAGCAGAAAGGAAGGTTGTGAAACTATATAATTAAATTTAACTTCACATCTTGCACTTGTGAGCTGCTTCTGTCCCATAGTGAGCAATCACTAACTGAAACAGGTAAAAACAAGTCGCTGTGCAGTGATAAAGGACCAAATGATGCCCAAGTCCAGCTGAGCGCATAAGAACATAAGAAATAGGAGCAGGAGTAGGCCATCTAGCCCTTCGAGCCTGCCCCGCCATTCAATAAGATCATGGCTGATCTGAAGTGGATCAGTTCCACTTTCCCGCTTTCTCCCCATAACCCTTAATTTCCTTGTCCGTCAAAAACCTATCAGTGAGGTAGCCTCCACCACTTCAACGGGCAGAGAATTCCAGAGATTCACCACCCTTTGAGTGAAGAAGTTCCTCCTCAACTCTGATCTAAACTGCGTCCCCCCACCCCACCGTTATCTTGAGGCTGTGCCCTCTAGTCCTGCTGTCCTTTCTGAGCGGGAAGAATCTCTCTACCTCTACCCTATCCATCCTCTTCATTATCTTATACGTCTCTATAAGATCCCCCCTCATCCTTCTAAACTCCAACGAGTACAGACCCAGTCTATTTAGTCTCTGTTCATAGTCTAACCCCTTCATCTCCGGTATCAGCCTAGTGAACCTCCTCTGCACTCCCTCCAAGGCCAAAATATCCTTGCGCAAGTACAGCGACCAAAACTGCACACAGTACTCCAGCTGCGGCCTCACCAGTGCCCTGTACAGTTGCAGCAAGACCTCCCTGCTTTTATATTCTATCCCCCTCGCTATAAAGGCCAGCATCCCATTCGCCTTCTTGATCACCTGCTGACTGGGTTTTTGCGACTCATGCACAAGGACCCCCAGGTCCCTCTGCACCGTAGCATGCTGCAGCTTTTCGCCTTTTAAATAGTAATCCCTCCTACTATTATTTCTGCCAAAGTGGATAACCTCACACTTGCTAACATTGTACTCCATCTGCCAGGTCCTTGCCCACTCGCTCAGCCTATCCAGATCCCTCTGCAGATTTTCCACACCCTCCGCACAATTTGCTTTTCCACTCATCTTTGTGTCATCAGCAAATTTCGTTACCCTACACTCAGCCCCCTCCTCCAGATCATCTATATAAATGGTAAATAGCTGAGGCCCCAGCACCGATCTCTGCGGCACTCCACTAGTCACCAACCGCCAATCATTGATACCAACTCTCTGCCTCCTATTAGACAACCAATCCTCTATCCACACTAACACCTTACCCCCATCTCCATGCCCCCTAACCTTCTGAAGCAACCTTTTGCGCGGCACTTTATATCAAACACTACTTCCCCTTAACGAATCTGTGCTGCGTCTGCTCTATCAAACCAATCTTTTCTAGGTGCCTCGCTATTTCTTCTTTGATGACGGATTCAAGCATTTTTCCAACTACAGACGTTAAACTAACCAGTCTATAATACCCTGCCTTTTGCCTGCTACCTTTTTTAAACAGTGGCGTAACATTAGCTGTTTTCCAATCTTCCGGCACTTCCCCAGAATCCAGCAAAGTTTGGTAAATAATCACTAAGGCATCCACTATCACCTCTGCCACTTCCTTCAGAACCCTAGGATGCATTCCATCTGGATTCCTGGGGACTTGTCCACCATCAGTCCTGTTAGTCTATCAAGCACTACCTCTCTAGTGACAGTAATCACATTCAGCATAATAGAGCTTTAGTGCTGCAACTGAACTGCAGGAGGAAGATCAACTTCATTGCAGTGTTAATGTAAGCCTACTTGCGACTCTAATAAATAAAGTTTAGGTAAAGTATCATCTAGGATATCCCTTTTACCAATCAACCAGTGGGTCACTGAGGAAATTTCAAACATAACAAATAATCAAGATTTGTATAGCATACAGGGATTAGAAACTGTATCCTTCACTGTGACAGTTTTCATTAAAAGCTGGTAGGACTTGTTTAAAAACTACCTTTGCAGATCTATCACTATGTCTGTAAGCATTGGATAACAAAAAGAAATTAAATGTCACCATCAATAATTCTTTCAAATGGGTACAGATAAAAGCCCTTGTAGGCTTTTATTCTTTTATTTTCCAATAAGTTTCCTAGTGGTAAACTTGAGACATCAACTAGTCACTACTGAAGTATTCAATTCCTACCATTAGGTGGTGCCACATCTCCGAAGAAAGAATACAAGTAAACAGAAGTAAACAGAAGTAAAGAGAATAAACCAGAAATGCAAGAGCAAATCACATGGACTAGTTAACTTCAATTGCCCTTTTTAACTAGCCCCTCCAAGTATCATTCACCTTGGAACTGAAGTAAAAGGAAAAAAACCTTGCATTTCTGTAGAGTATTTAACACACCCAGGATGTGTGTTTTTAGTGTAGTCACTGTGGTGATCTAGAATACACAGCTGCTAATTTGTGCACAGCAAGGTTCCACAAATAGCAGTGACATAACGATCAGATTGCACGTTTTAGTAATGTTGGCTATGGGATGTTATTGCCCAGGACACTGGAGAATTCCAAAGTTTTCCTTCTAAATAGTGTCAGAGTCATTTGTGTTTACCGTGCAGGATGGGTCTTGGTTTAACACCACACCCAAAAGACAGCATTTCAAGGCAAACATTAGCCTAGATTATGTGTTTAACACTCTGAAGTGGGACTTGTACCCAGAAACTTCTGGATCAGAGGTGAGAGGGCAATCCACTTAACCAAGGTTCTTCAAATCTGAGGATGTCATACCAAAAATGGACAAGAATAAAACAAGAGGAAGCAGGAGACTTTCATTAAAAAAATTTATTGATTGTATATACTTTACAATAGTAACAAAAGCAAACATTGTTTTTCATGGACTTTGTTCGATTACTCCATGGAGACAGCATTGTTTATAAAGCTCAGAGGTTTGCTTGTGGTTATTCACCCATCGTTGGATAAAGTTGTAGAATCCACATTGAGGCAAAGCACAGTTTCTTGGAAGGATGGAATTGATTATCTTTTTTTAAATCCAGGTTTTATATTCAACCATGCCAGTGTTGCAGAGAAAAGTTACGGCCCAACAGTCCTCCGAAACAGCCAGCAAAGTATACAAGTGGCACCAAGTTTGGGGGTCCAAGCCAAGTTTTAAGGGTGTGGAAGGTTAATGGGTTTTAATATTAATTAGATGCTAGTTTGTAAAGATGGATTTGGAGAAATGTGGAGCAGTAAATAGTTCTTGAAAGAAAGTAGCTAAAGCAAAGCATCAGAATCAGCAAATATAAAAAGTAAAAAAGGTTAAAAATCCTCTCAACTAGTCTTAAGAGTGGTAAAGAAAAACGATGACGTCTGAATGGAGGGTTTCACTCCTGTTTTTCTTTTAACTTCAGCAACATTCTTCTCAACAACTCTCAAGATCTTAACTCTATGATGAGCTACAGTTCCATAGCACCTTGCCCAAGTGAATATTAATGTGAGCTTGCAGGTCATTGTGCTATGACCATCAGACATCCACACTTGCATCATAGAGATTAGAGCAAGAATCTGAATTGACTTTCCTCTAACAGCAAGTATCCCAAATCCTATGGGAACTGAACACATAAACACTAAGTCTGTTTGGATATTCTGCTCACGGTCTAATCATCAAGCTAGCAGGGGAACAGGTGCTCTCTCAATACATGTACAGGCTAGACTGCTTCGAAGGCATTTGCAACAACCATTAAATAATTTTCAAGAGGAGGAGCTCAGAGAAAACTCCTGCAGTTATTCATAATATTGGCTTCCGTTCAAGGACTATGAATGTTTATTTTTAGGTGAAATAAGGTGGGAGAATAAACACCAGCATGGACCAGTTGCACCAAATCATGTTTTTGCATGGTTCATTCCATTTAATTTCGTAATTCAATCAGAATTTGTGTACAACTTTAAGTGACTATGTCAGATTTTTGTGTGAAATTATTATACCATTTATACATTGAATAATGGCAGGCAGTAAGAGCGGGGCAGATTCCTGGTTAGCCATGTGATGGAAAGAAATTGGAGCCTCTACCATTCTCATCGATAGCTCCTGACTGTAACATGCATGTAAAAATGTTTGTTTGGGGTGCCTTTGGGGCCAGTTGGTTGATCAGTCAGTATGGATTAGCCTGCTCCCAACACCAGCGGTTCAAACCCCATTTCCAGCTGGGGAGGATTTGGGACCTCCATATTACCCTGCCCATGGTCGAAGTTGAGACCTATAGGTCAGACCGGTCTTCAGGCATTGAATTCAAGAAGATACACTGGCCTGTGACCAGCAATCTGAATCTAGTAGAGTGGCAATCACATTTCCCTCAACTGGTTGTACTATGTGACAGAGGGGATTTTACGCAGAGCCTGCACTAATTCATCACAACTCAAATGTAAACCAACTCAAAGTCTGGTTTCAGCAGGACTCAAACACACTCCAAACAGTACCTCTGCACAGTGCCCATTATTCAGTGGAGCCTTGACATTGAGTGTTGACAAAATTAGAGCCCTCAAACATCAACATACATTCATTTATACATACTGCCACTCATATTGCTGGACAGTGAGGAACCTCGGGTGATTCTGACAACTCCATTTGCAGCTGGACAGCGGGACAAAACTGAGGCCACATGTCAAACCACCATAGCCAAGATCATACAAATCAAAATAAAACGGAGAAAAAGCCATTGGATAGATCTCCATGTCTTAATCAATTTGCTTCAGCTACACATTGGATAAAAACTTTTGATTAACAAGAGAGTCAACAGTTATGGGGGAGGGGAACAGACTGGAAAATGAGTTAAGGCCACAATCAGATCAGCCATGATCTTACTGGATGGTGAAGCAGGCTCATGGGGGTGAATGGCCTACTCCTTCTCCTATTTCTTCTGTTCTTCTGTAAAGCATGCTTCACCACAAAAGAAGCAGTTTTGATATTTGAGTCCAAATTAATACCTGCAACATTCAGAATTCCATCCACGCAGCTGAATTTCATTTAAGGGAAAGTGAGGGGGCGAAGAAGATGTAGATTTCCTATTATTTCTCTCCTTCCCTCACTCAAAAGAGAGGTGACTTACTAACTCATGATGTGGAGATGCTGATCACTAACTCTTTACCTCAACCCTAAATAACGAAAATTTTCCTACTTTAACTGCCTCCTTAAGGCATTAAATACAAAACACGAAGTTAGAGAATGAAATGTTTTGTCACAGGGAACAGTTGAAGCACAGATCATTGCACCTTTTGAAGAAAAATCAGATTATTTGAAGCAGGGAAAGGTACAGGGAAAGGAGAGTGACCAGAGGCCACAGAGCCAGGTTTGGGTTATTCTGGTGCAGTTCGGAAAACTTCAAAACCTTTGTAACATTTGTAAAAGTAATGTTCTGTACATTTTTATTTCAATAAAGACAAAATGACAAACAGCATAAAGAAAGATGCCCAGATGCCCTAAAGGTACTTAAATACATCTCAAAGGTTATCATTAAAGTGAATCTGTAGTAAATAGATTCCTGCAAGCAAAATACCTTTCTTTAAATACAAAATCAGTATTTCTCTGAAATGCAAACGCTTTTCAAATTATTTTCTGCAGAAAAACCTGCCATGATTAAAATATTTTAATGAAGGATAAAAGGGTTTTTTTCCTCCCGACAAAAAACAGGCTTATTTCTACATGCTAGATTTTAACGTTTCAGTGTCACAATGTGCTAACTACATACACAATAGATAATAGTAAGAAAAACGCTCAACCTGATGAAAAGTTAAAATCTTCATTAATACACTGAAAAAGTAGACATAACTCATGCCTTTTGTAAAATCAAAAATACAAAAATTAAACCGCTTTCTTTAAAAAGATTTTTCCTTATTTTAAGGATTTTTTTTAAAATGAAGCTGCATGTAGTTTTGTACAAGAAAGTTTTGTACAGGTAAACTGGTAATATACATAAAAAAATTTAACTGGCATCCTCATTCATGTGCTGCTCACCTTTTCTTTGCGACCACATACCTCGTCCTGAACAATCTTCTAAAGTTTTAAACCAAAGAAAATGCATCTAGCTCCTCTCCACAAAAAAGTGCCGCTTTCTCCAACTTCCTTTTAGGAAATGAATCCATGGTGATGCCTGTGACATATCGATGCAGTCTAGAGGCAATTCATGCTATGCTCCTGCGAGAAAACGATACTGTGGAAAAAGTAAGCCAGCAAATGGACCAGCAAATGGGGCGAAACATTTTTACAGGGGGGCCAGGTACCTGGGAACAGGTATATTTTATTACTGGGGGAGGGGAGGGGGAAAGAGGGGAATGGAAGAACACCCAGAACACAGGCCCACAAATTTAGTTAGCACATTGCCATTCTCCTGCTGCCCCTGTCACCACTGTTTTTGCTTCTCTAAAGAATTTTACAGTGGTACAAATGTTCTACTGCAACAATAGGTATTTAAAAAGCAGATCGGACACTGAAAGGACTGAGCCTGTTAAGATTTTGTTGTAATTGTTCTTACTTCTTTCCCGTCCTATGTCCTCTCTTACACCCACCTCCTACAAAAAATTGAAGTCCAAGTTAATGCCAGACAGGGACTGTGTAGTTTACGAATGTCAAATCAAGGCTAAAATTTAATTGCTTTACTTAGAATTTCTGTATGTCTCTCTTTCTTGTGCCCTCATCCCTTCTTTTAAAAGGTTATAGCTACTGTGGGTGAATGCTTCTGTTCTTTAATATAAATAAACTCGTCTGTTATGTATCCGATTTAATTTCGACTAATCTATAGATTCTTTATTTCATTTTAACAAATATACATTACTTCACAGGCAGACAAAGCAGGAAGGTGGTGAATCAAATTAGGAAAGATTCTCTCCTTTGTTTTGGAAGGGGGGGATGAAAGGGGAATCTACAATACATTATAGTTGAAAGGAATGCTTTTATCATTGGATATAATTTCATATACTAGGAAAAACATAAAAGCCTAAAACCTGAACCGTAAAATGTTTGTATTTAATATACTGGCCATTCCTGTTGAAACGAGACCTACATTTTAAAAAGTGGGTACAGGCCCACTCTTAAAAGCACCAGAGGGGAAAACAGAATCAGTTTTCTCCTCTTACGTAAACCTGTGACAATACAGGTTAAACAAAATGCTGGTGGCAGAAACAGAAGTACTTTTAGAAAGTGTTGATTTTTTTTATGTAACAAAGAAAAGCGCCAACCATTTATAGCAGATACAGTCAGAGAGTCTCATCAACATGTATTGCAATAGACCACAGCATTTCATACTCGTTATCCAGCAGACAGTCTTCAGAAGCACATCAACTGGGACAACAGAACATCTATCACGTGCTATATATGTGCTATCAGGATCTGCATGTTCGGATTTTTGACTGCATATACCGTTTCCTTTTTTGATTTAAAAAACCCTGCAATATCCTTTCCTGTTCAGACCCACCTAAAACTTCAAGACTGAGTTCACTCTCTGCAACCCCTTGGTTAACTGTGGGTGCCCAAGACAAGAAAAGCAAGACGAGGTACAAAAATGCAAATTTCAACAGCAATGGCAATGTCTTGTAGTCCAAAGGGTCCTGCTTTTGTCTTCTCCGACCCCCCCCTTCAGAGATGGTATTGGCAATGAGTTCTTAATCCGGAGGGAGCAAATCGTGCAAACGAAATTTCTCTCTGATATGAGGTCGAACATCTTCATTCTGAGAACAGCATATTAAAGGAGAAATAGGTCAATTTGAAACTTGAATTTGATGGCAACACCTTTTCTTCATTACCAGATGGTCAAATCTCCTGTATAAAATTGTCCCTGGGGCAGGGAGTGGTGGGAATCAGGTCAAAGCAACTTCTCTCAAAATGCCTTAGTGACACTTCTGGTGTAGGTTTGGGGAGCTTATGAAGTATCATTTAGTGGTAGAGCTGTGCAGGCATCATAGAATATGAGATACCCAATGGCTAAGTACTGTATGACATAAACAGCAAGTTTAGCATCTTATAGAAGTACTCATGATGTCAGCAAATATCAACCGACTTAATGGTAATAATCTGAGAGCCTTCTGTAAAGAGTACACCTTTATTTTTATTGGTATTTGTTTGTTCTGCCAATCCACAGCCCCCAACAGAACTATTCAACCAGCGGGGGTAGCATAGTTAAGTCCATACCTGCCCTCGGGCATCTCCATATGCATTTCCATCTGGTGCCCTGGAGCAGGAACTGAGGCCAGGGATGTTGAGTGATGTTCCTGTCTTCCAAAGGCACTGAGGCCAACTACAGCACTCAATAACCATCTAGCTTGGATTAGCTAACTCGACAAACACCAATTTATCAAACATTGGATCCTTTTCGTTAGGGAATACATCTGTATGAAAATAGGACTTTATTTAAAAGTTAAAATCAGGCATCATAACTTACCAGTTCTACAAGTTTCTCTAAAAAGGGAATCAATTTCAAAAGCTCTGTGTCATTCTTATCCATAAACCAGCTCTCAATTGGAATTCCATTGGATAGCTGCAAGAGAAGAAATGATAGAACATATTAACACGGTTGCAATATGTACAGCACATTACAGCAAAAGATGCAAGACAACAACTCCCAACCTTCACACCAATTATATTTCCAACAGGATGAGCAGGGTTTTCACTCAAAAAGGGTCAACATAAAAAAGGGGCAAATAAGAAAAAGGTCATAATACTCTCAAACTTAAAACCAGTGAATACTCTCAGGATGCCTCAACTTGAGGCTTTTCTCTGAGTTTCCTTCACACCATATCTTTCACAATCAGGAAGGCTCAGAGATTACTGCAAAGCCAACACCAGCTGCCCCCAGATGATGTGCACTCAGAGACAGATACTTGATCCAATATCACCCATTGCATCCTCTACTGAGGATACAATGGCATTACAATGTACGTACATCACATAAACAGACTACTGGCCCAAACATGTCCATGCCGGTGTTTATGTTCCACAAAAAAGCTTCTCCCACCCCCTTTTCCATCAACTCCATCAGCATATCATCCCTTTCCTCTTCCTCCCTTCAAATGGATCTATTTGATTCTATTTCTTGAACTGATTTCCACATTCTAACCACTCTCTGGTTAAAGACTTTTCTCCTCCTGAATTTCCTGCCGAACTTATTCGTGGCCACCTCACATTTATGGTTCTTAGTTCTGGTCTCAACCATAAGTGGGAACATCTGCTCCATATCTATCCTGCTAAACCTTTTCACTACCTTAAAGAGCTCATGCAGCAACAAAATAGGAACAAGGCTAGACCATATGGCCTTTCGAGCCTGCTCTGTCACTCAATCATGGGTGATCTTGTGCTTCAATTCCATTTCCCCACATCCCTTAATTTCCTGATACACCAAAAATTTGCCTTACCCAGCTTTGAATATATTTGATGCTACAGCATCCATGATGTTCTGGTGTGGAGAATTCCAAAGATTCAGAATCCTTTGAGTGAAATAACTTCTCCTCGCCTCAATCCTTAATAACCAGCCCTTTATCCCGAGAAAGTCTCCCTGAGTTTTAGACTTCCTGACAAGCAGAAACAATCTCTTAGCATCCACCCAATTAAGGTCCTTCAGAACTTTGTGGGTTAATGAGCTTACCTCATGCTTTTAAATGCCAGATTATGTAAGCCCAATCTACTCAGCTTCTCATCATAAGACAACCCCTTCATCCCAGAGACCAATTGAATGAATCTTTGCTATACTGCCTCCAATGTTAAGTATTAAGCTCACACATTCATGGTGAAAAACAAAAGCCTTACATTTTGCACAGTCAGACTCTTTTCCTTTCTTGGCTCTATTGAAAACCAGAAATATCTTTGCTTTTTCTCCCTAGTTGCTGTCTGAATTTTCTTCCCTCCAGTCTTGCACCCAAGTGGTTAAGGAAAATTGTTAATTGAAAATCAGAGTCAAATTTAGCTAGTTGCCAGCTGTATGATAGCAGCCTAGGCACTCAGTTATTCATCCTGAAACTAATTATTTTGATAATATTCTTACAAAGCAAACACTAAAATAGTGAGAAATCATCTGAGCTCTGTAGATACTCTATATCTTGCCTCTGTTCATTGATTCTTGTACTGACCTGGTACGCAAAGGCTTGCGGAGAGTTGTCAATAATGATTGTTTTTGAAAGATCTCTTCCAAGGATATTCAAATCCTTTATGTAGTTTCCCTGCACACACACACAATGTTCACGGAACAACCTGTGCCTAGGTGACAAAGAATATTTAAGATTAAGCATGGCAACGGATTTAAAACCAGAGTGAAGATTAAGAGGAGGATACATTCAAAGAAAAATATTTTGACGCCTGAATGTATATGACACAAAACTGATCAACCCAGGTTTTAAATGTGATTTGTGGTAGGTATAGAGGCAGAGACCCTATCGCATACGTACAACCATGGCACATGCTGGCCAAACTACAGACAGCGCCAGTTGTGCACAAACATCAATGGGAGATGGGGAAAACAGACAACAAGTTATCCCAGCCAGTCCTACATTGAAAGGTAGTTTGAGCAGGACAGTGAGAAACATGGGGGCAGAAACGCACTGTCATCCAGCCAAGGAATCACAATCGGGAGATCAGAGTATAACATAAAGCCATGTTTGATTATAGTGTGAGCAACAAGGCCTATAGAGTTTAAAATCAGTTTGAAATCAGTTAGGTTTCAATTCCATGCTGGGATCTCATTGACCTCAGGACAGTGTGCACTGGATAAGGGCAGAATTGTGTCTGCAAGGTGCTGTGATCAAACAGCTCATCAAAGCTGTATCTGGATTCATGCAAAGAATGATTGACTTTCCCAAGGAAGGAGAGTAAGAGTGGCACTTTCAAGAGAAAAATTGAAGTTAGGAATGGATAGAGAAAGTTAAATTAAGATTCCTAACAGTTAACCTTTTTGCCAGTTTGGCTAACTTCCCAATCCCATTTTAAAAATAAAATATACAATTGGAGAAGCTACTGTAAGCTGTTGTATCCTGCTGGCTCTCTCTACGGAGAAGAGTTAGGCAGGCTACCTCCAAAGCTGTTTTAAAACACTTCATTTAGTGCATCTCCCCCAGAATTCCAAGCCTCATTCCAAGCCCTGCTGACTAATGAACAGAAATGTTAAGACTCAAAATACTGGTCTTCAGATGAAACTCTGTTACTCATTTACAGATGATTTGTTGTCCTGGCAAACTAGCAACAATCAAAGCCTCAATCATTTTGATACACAATTTGTTATTTACTTACATGTGGGTGTGTCAGGGTATAGGTGTATGAGGGTATAGGCTTCCAACTGTTAAAGGTGGCAGGGTAGATTGAGAATATGATTAAAGTGGCTTACAGGATACAGCCTGAAGAAGCTGGGCTACTCTCATCAGAATAAGAAGATTGAGAGGAGATCTGTTCGAAATCATTAATCTAGACAGCACTGACAGGGAGAACCTATCCATACTGATAGAAAGTTTGAAAACCAGAAAACACGAACTTAAGGTGATTAGCAGAAAACCAAAGCCATACGAAGATTTTTTTCTTTTTAAACAGTAAGTGGTTAGAATCTGGAATGTGCTGCGTGAGAGAGCATTGAAGGTACATTTAATTATGGTTTTCAAAAGAGAATTGGATAGGCAGCTGAAGAGGGAAAATCTGCAGTGCAACAGGGAAACAGCAAGGGGCTGGGACGAGCAGAATTACCCTTGTACAGCTAGCAGACATGACAGGCTAAATGACCTTCTGTGCTGTAACCATTCTGAGATTTCATATAGCACCTTTAATGCAGTAAAATTTCCCAAAAGCCAATCCACAGGATTACATTCAAACAAAATTTGACACTATATGAAGATATTAGACTGATATCATAATTCTTGATCAAAGTGGTAGATTTTAAGGAGAATCTTAAAGGAAGAGCTTGAAGGCCCCAGATAGCAGAAGACATGGCTGCCAACGCTGGAACAATTAAAATCAAGGATGTGCAAGAAACTGGAATTGGGGTGGAGCAATCCGGAAAGGTTACAGACACCTGAAGCTGAAGTCGAACCCGGGTCCCTGGTGCTGGGAGGCAGCAGTGCTAACCACCGTGTGGCGGGTTACTGAAGTGCTTTCTTGCATTCTAACAATGGAATTTTGTTCCTTGTACATCATGCTGCGCAGCGCAAGGGTACAAATGGATGCCAATGTAATGAGAGCAATTATCTCTGAAACTGACCCTTGTGGGCGCTGAGGTGACAGAACAAACTAAAAAAATGTCATACAGTCTGCTAATGCCCGAATATCTCATCATTTAACTAGAAATACAAATCTAAACCATTCAAGGCATGTCAATCAAAAATCCACTTTCTGATTTAACCTTATATTTAAAATTGAGGTGACACATTGATTAAAGATATTGGGATGGACGCAAGAGAAATAAGCACCAGACACTTGCGCAAAGAGAAATGTGGAGGGGGGAGCAGGGTGATACCAGTTCCGATCGATGAATCATTCTTCCTCTTCACTTATAATTTTCTCTCTATGATCCTACCTCAGTAGTTCATGTGAGCTTTGATGCCATTGGGATAGGTGGCTCCATGCTCAACCAGTGAGGATCAATGAGAACCATCAGAAAGGAATCTAACTGCATCTAGGCACGGTGGCACAGTGGTTAGCTCAGCTGCCTCACAGCACCAGGGACCCGGGTTCAATTCTGGCCCTGGGTCACTGTCTGTGCAAAGTCTTCACATTTTCGCCATGTCTGCGCAAAGTCTTCACATTTTCGCCATGTCTGCGTGGGCTTCCTCCGGGTACTCCAATTTCCTCCCACACTCCAAAGATGTGCAGGTTAGGTCCACTGGCCATGCTAAATTGCGCTAGTGTCCCGATGTGTAGATTGGGGGCAAATTGAGTAAATATATGGGGTTATGAGGGTACGATGCTCTGTCGGAGAGTCAGTGCAGACTCAATTGGCCGAATGGCCTCCTTCTGCACTGTAGGGATTCTATGAGATAGACGTTACAAAACCCCTATCTCTGTAGTGGGTGGCATGGTAGCACAGTGGTTAGTACTGCTGCTTCACAGCTCTAGGGACCTGGGTTCGATTCCCGGGTTGAGTCACTGTCTGTGTGGACTCTGCACGTTCTCCTTGTGTCTGTGTGGGTTTCCTCTGGGTGCTCCGGTTTCCTCCCACAATCCAAAAATGTGCAGGTTAGGTTGATTGGCCCCTTAGTGTCCTGAGATGCCTAGGATAGAGGGATTAGCGGGTAAAATATGTAGGGCTTTGGGGGTAGGGCCTGGGTAGGATTGCGGTCGGAGCGGACTCGATGGGCCGGATGGCCTCTTTCTGCACTGTAGGGATTCTATGAAGACAAAGAAATGCATCATTCTAAAGAACTCCAATTCTTAGAGTACATTTTACTTGGTTGGGACAGGGGGTCATGAATAACAATGACAAGGCCATTAACTGCTCTTTTTTTTCACTCATTCTTGTTCATTGTACCACAAACACTCCACAGACACTTACCTGACCAGCTGTTTTTTAGGGTCCAGAATATTCAGCAATTTGTCTGCATAGACTTTTTTGGAGGCAGTGAACAGAATAATCTGCAAAATGATCAGAGAAAGATTACAATGCTGTATGTGCTAATGTAGGTTATTTTTATTTCCATGTATAGTATAACGAAATATTTACTTTTCAATGTTTGGCGTGAAATTTCTTGCACCTAAGTCATAATCATTGATATTCATAGAATCCCTCCAGTGCCAAAGAGGCCTGTTAGCCCATCAAGTCTGCATCGACTCTCTCTGACAGAGTACATTATCCAGGCACTCTCCATCACCCTATCCCTGTAACCCCACCATGACTAATCGATCTAACCTGCACATCTTGAGACACTAAAGGGCAATTTAGCATGGCCAATCCACTCAACTTGCACATCTCGAGTGTGGGAGGAAACTGGAGCATCCGTTGGAAACTCCTTTTAAAAAAGCCAAGAATAAGGCAAATCTAGAGATTTTTCAAGAATGTTAATGAAATGTAGAGATCAAAAGACCACCAAGTATCCCAGAATCCTTTCTGCTGTCAAACTGGACTTATTGGGTTCCTCTGATTTTCAACGTAGCCTATACAACACCCTGTTGATTCACAAATGTACACTCAGCTTTCAGTTGGCACATTTGCTGCACAGCAATGTATGAGAACACATTGTGGGATGAGGAAAAGAGAGAATGCAAACCTGAAAAGGTGTAACCACTTTACACAACTCAAAATCTGATAGCTGATGGTAGATACACGCCAAATATCTTTACTTTGCCGGGAAAATTATATTGCTTAATATTTCCTAGTGTGCTATTTTAAGTCAACCTGCAGAAATGTATTAGTTTAAACACAAAGGTTATACAGTTCTGCTATTTGAAAATATTGAAGTGATGATAAGTGTCTAAGCAGATGTTACGGCTCTAAGTGATCATATTTTTTAAACAAATCTCTTTTCAAACTTACCTCATAAATCTGAGACATTCGTTCCAGGAATTCCCGAAAGAAGGGTCTCAAGCGTACGTAAACCTACAGCAGTACATGTGGGAAAAGTTATTGCATTTTGCTGCAATTTAAATTAAAATACATGAATCAAAGGCTAAAGCAGCATGAGTACTATAACCAATAGGCAAGTCATTCCTCTGAAAGCCAAAAGAATAGATCTGATTTCGAATGCAAGGGAAGGAGAGAAGGAAGGAGAGTATGAGGTTGCTGGAAGGGAACTATTTTCCTTTGAATCTGCCCAAAATTAGGTGCACCAAGAATTCAATGATTCCTTCATACAACCAAGCAATGACTTGGCCAAAGCATGACAATTATTCTTTTTCACCTTGCATTCTCTACCACTAGTGGGCAAAGAGACAGGCCCTAAACACACTCCGGCCAGTAAATGGATCCAGCCCCATGCTGTTGGTACCAATCAACTGAGCTAACCGTGCTCCTCAAGGAATCTGAAGTCCGAGCTACTGCAGCAACAAACACTTTTACACGCATGCTGCAGCCCGGAGCCATGGATAGTATTGATGAGGGCCCAATTTCTTTCCCTCACATGGTTGGCCAGGACCCTCTCCTGTTCTTACTGCCTGCCATTAGCATAATTGTGAAGGTTTTGCAGATTGATACTAAATGTATTAGGCCATGTTATGAAAGTCCCTTTCTTGACCATCCCAAGCCCTGAAGAGCGCTTGAACCCAGAGCTTCGGGCTCAAAAGCAGGGATGCTATCCACTGCACCATAAGACCACCTTCTGAGGCACAATTACACAGTACAAATTAGGCAGCAACATCCTTATCATCAAATTATTCAATTAAAACATTTTCCTCCCTCTTCTCCCTTAAGGCACTATCTCCCGCTAGGTTACAGTCTAAGTATTCCCAATGGGTATCTGGCCCACATGGTCACCATTTATGCGATGCCATGCACAGAGCACCCTAATGAATCTTGTTAAACTGTCCGTTGCTGAATCTTTACTTTAGAAATACTTGCCAAGAGTGAACAGGCAAGAAACACAAAGGATTAAATGCAGCCCTGTTGTTGCTCCAATTTGGCAGATACACTCCAAATATCTTTGTTTTACCTGGTAAATTACATCTTGGAAAAGGACAGGAAAGGTCAGTGCCGCATCATCCAGTTCATTGAGACTGCAGTGCACCAATGTCTCATCCTGTCAGGGAAAAACATTTGGCAATATCATAAAAACACCAGCAAAACTTCAGGAAAAGCGGAAATTAAATTGTGAGTTTAACAAATTGCAACTCAAGTCAAAATTTGTCATGAGAATGGACCAAATGGACAATAAAGTTCTTTTCAAAAAAAGAACAAAGAAAACAAACTAGCTTTGAATATTTTATTGGTGGTATTGGTTTCAGAGGGGTATGTAAACCCTCTAAAGCAAGTCATCGTAACAAGGGAGGTGGTGTTAGGTGTACTAAAAAGCATTAAGGTAGACAAATCCCCAGGGCCAGATGGCATCTATCCCAGGGAATCAAGCAAGGAAATTGCTAGGCCTCTAACAGAAATATTTGCTTCCTCGTTGGCCACAGGTGAGGTTCCAGAGAATTGGAGGATAGCCAACATTGTCCTGTTATTTAAGAACGGTAGCAAGGATAACCTGGGTAATTATAGGCCACTGAGTTTGACATCAATGAAAGTGAAATTATTCAAGAAGATTCTTAGGGATAGAACCTATACACATTTGGGATTGCAGGGTCTTATTAGCAGCAGACAGCATGGTTTTGCACAAGAGAGGTCATGCTCACTAATCTGAGTCTTTTGAGGGGGTGACAAAAATGATTGATGAAGGATGTTGTCTACATGGACTTTAGTAAAGCATTTAACAAGGTCCCTCATGGCAGGATTCAGAACCGGCTTGGCCATAGAAGATAGAGGGAAGCAGTGGAAGGATGTTTTTCTGAATGGAGGTCTGTAACTAGTGGTGCTCTGCAGGGGTCAGTGGTGGGACTTCTGTTGTTTGTGATATATATAAATGACTTGGAAGAAAACATAGCTGGTCTGATTAGCAAGTTTGCGGATGATACCAAGATTGGCAGAGTGGCGGATGGGGATGAAGATTGTCAGAGAATGGAGCGGGATATAGACAGGCTGGAAAATTGGATGGAGAAATGACAGATTGAATTTAATACAGACAAATACGAGGTGATGCATTTTGGCAAGTCCAGATCAAGTGGGAGCTATAAAATAAATGGCAGAACCGTCAGGGGATAGATACACAGAGAGTCCTGGGAGAACAGGTCCAAAGATCCTTAAATGTGGCAGCACAGGTGGAAATGGTGGTGAAGAAAGCATATGGCATATTTGCCTTTATTGGCTGGGACATCAAGTATAAAAGTTGGCAAATTATGTTATAGTTATATAAAACATTAGTTGGGCCGCGTTTGGAATACTGTGTTCAATCCTAGTTGCTACACTACCAGAAAGATGTGGAGGCTTTGGAGGGGGTACAGAAAAGGTTTACCAGGATGTTGCCTGGTGTGCAGGGTATTTGCTATGAGGCGAGATTGAATATACTGGGATTGTTCTCCCTGGGAAGACGGAGGCTGAGGGGTGACCTGATAGAGGTTTATAAAATTATTAGAGTCATAGATAAAGTGAATAGTTGGAAGCTTTTTCCACAGCAGAAATGATACTTACAAGGGGGCATAAGTTCAAGGTAACGGGGGAATGGTTCAGTGGAGATGTGCGGGGGAAGTTTTTTTTTAAACACAGAGGGTGGTGGGGGCCTGAAATGGACTGCCAAGTGAGATGGTTGAGGCAGACATGTTAGCAACATTTAAGACTTATTTGGATAGACACATGAACTGGCAGGGTATACAGGGATACAAGCGGTTAGTTTAGATAGGACAATGTGATCGGTGCATGCTTGGTAGGCTGAAGGGCCTGTTCCTGTGCTGTCCTGTTTTTTGTTCTTTATTTCCAGTCCAAATCAACTATAGAAGAGGCAATAATTTGAGAATATAATTGAATCCAGGAGTTCTGCCAGTCGAGGTCACAGATGCATCCATGGACAGACATTATTACAAATCGCTTAAAAGAAACTAAAATCATTAATCTTACACATACAAAAATAAAGATTAATTAGTATACAAGCATCACATTCTATAACGTTGATGTTTTACACAATGAACTGTGCATCACATCTGCTTGGTTATTTTTTATTTTATAAATCAAACTTAATACAATTTTATTCATAAAAAGTTGTGCTGTGCAGTATACACAATATACACTTTAAAACATAATTTCACTCACCAAGTCTAGGACCAAAGAGAATTCAGGTGTACTTCTGGTTTTAAGTGGCAGAGCTGGCTTCCGACTTAGCTGCTCCTCTGTTAGTGGTGGCACATGTTTGATGAAGAAATAACTATCAAGAAAACAGAAAGAACCCATTAAGATGTGCGGAAAAAGCATTCACAATTGAAATAAAGCCCCATAAGTAGGTAGCAAATTCTAAATGAAAACTTTAAAAATAACAGCATCAAGACAGAACATGGAGTTATTATAACACAAGAGGCCATTCAGTCCGTCAAGTCCATATTGGCTCTCAGGAGAGAAATTCAGCAAGTCTCTTTGCCCTGCTCTATTCTTGTTACCGTAGATTAATTGATCTTCACTTAAGGTGCATTTACACTGTAAACCGTGTGCATTCATGTTTTCACTCGCAGCTTGCGTTTCAAACCTGCAGGAGCCAAGGGTTGCATTTTAAAATTCCTAGAGAGATTGGTGAGCTGACAATGTTTACATACTGACACTGGCATCACACGGCCATGAAATGGAAACCGTTTGCTGGGATACTGGAGTCAGTGTGTGACATGGTTTATGGAACCCATCAAATGCTACTACCTCTGTGTAGGACATGGAATGCATTCGGTACAGCAACACTACTACCTTTCATCATCAATTTTAAAAAGCCAGGAGGGGAAGTAAAAGAACATTTTGTTTTTCTAGAACATTTACTGATACGATAACGTCAACAGAAGGTTCCGACTATCACCAAACACTAATTTCAAAGAGATTTGTGTGAACAAAACATGATTTTAATGATAGTGGTTTTGTTTACAATGACTGAGGTGAGACAAATGGTGCCTTAATGAGCATGGAAAAATATCCACAATTCCCTCTGTGCTAAATAATAATTCCAACCATCAGGAGCTGCTGAGTAGCAGGCAGCTGTTTGCCCACACAGAGGAGACCTGTCAATCACTCTAAGCAGCTTGTGAGAACCTTCAAATAGCTAGCAGTAATCTAGGAAGAAGCAACTCAGCCAGGGATCGATGTGTGGCGCAGTAACCACTGACAAGAAAATAAATTGAGGCAAGTTACGAAGAGGATTCTCAGTTTAAACAAAATGCATAAATGGCATAATGAAAATAAGCTACTGGAAAGTTTATTTCAAAACTGAAAGCATACTGTAGATGCTGGAAATAAAAGGCAAGAAGAGTAACTAGGGAGAGAGTAGGACTTCTTAGAGATCAACAAGGTCATCTATGCGCAGATCCACAAGAGATGGATGAGATCTTAAATGAATATTTCTCATCGGTATTTACTAGGGAACTTGGGGAAATAAATAGTGATGTCTTAAGGAGTGTACATAAAGCAGAGGTGGTGATGCTGGAAGTCTAAAAGCGCATCAAGGTAGATAAATCCCCGAGACCTGATGAAGCGTATCCCAGGACATTGTGGAGGGTTAGGGAGGAAATTGCGGTCTCCTAGCAGAGGTATTGAATCATCGACAGCCATAGTGAGGTGCCTTAAGATTGGAGGGTAGCAAATGTTGTGCCTTTGTTTAAGAAGGGCTGCAGGTGAGTGTCTGGAACGAGCTGCCAGAGACAGTAATAAAGGCAGGTACAACTTCGTCTTTTAAAAAGCATTTAGACATTTACATGGTTATGATTGGTATAGAGGGATAAGGGCTAAATGCGGGCAATTGGGATTAGCCTAGTGGTAAAAACTGGGCGGCATGGACAAGTTGGGCCAAAGGGCCTGTTTCCATGCTGTAGACCTCTATGATTCTATGAAATGTTGGAATCATTCAGCAAATCAGGCAACTGATAGTGTGATGGTGGTAAGTATTTTGATAAATGGATATACAAGACAGTCAGTGCCACACCTTGACTCACTTAATTTGCTGTGGCAAAAGATTAAAAACCAAAGCAGCATAAACAGTTAACGGGTCAAAAAGAAAAAAAATCTGAATCTAAGTCACTGAAACATCAACTTAGTGACAGTTTTATCATTTGGAATGTGATACGAGACTGTACATTTATTCTCAGTCTTTTTGTTGGCTAGATAATAATCTAAGGAAGTTACTTGCTGCAGGATAATTCTCAAAGTGCTAATTGCACAGTAGCTGGTATAATGTCATGTGCTAAGGTCAGTGACTGTCGTTCTTTGCTGAAATCAATACGCATGGCTAATTGCTGACCCAATTAAAATTAGTCACAGGAATTTATCAGATGGTTCAATCATTTCCTTTACATCTGAAACTGTCACATCAACAGTACACACACTGGGCACAATTTCTATAGTCCTGTGTCAGCCATGGCTCAGTAAGTGGCACCTAAGTCAGAAGGTTTGAATAGAAGTCCCACTCCAGAAACTGGAGTATAAAAATCCAAGCCAACATTCCCGTGCAGTATTGAAGGTGTGCAGCACTTTTAGAGATGCCATCTTTCGGAGATGTTAAACCAATGTCCTGTCCATTCTCTAAAGTGATTATAAAAAATCCCACGGCAGTATTCCAAGAAGAATGGGGAATCATCACCACAAACACATTATGTAGTCATTGTCATTTTACTGTTGTGGGACCCTGCACAAAATTGGCTGCTGCGTTTCCTACAATAGTGATGACGTTTCAAAAATATTTAATCAGTTGTTGCCAGGTGCTTTAGGATGCAGGGGTTGTAAACAGCACTGTAAAAATGCAAGCCCTTTTTATCTTAAGCACCATGCACTATATGTTAGTTACTTTACTGCTGCTGCACTATGATCAAAGTCCACAGCTCAAGATCAAAGCTAGAATTCAGAGCACAGTCGCTGTGAGGACAGGGAGAGGTCAACATCTTACTATGACAGCAGAAATCCCGGCCCTAACTTTACATGGTATTACTTATTGCACACACACAAACAAAACACAAAACTTCAATTTCACAAAAGATGAATAAATACTAAAAATAGCATCCAGAAAAGGTCTTTTCTATTCTTATTTTGATTTTCAATGTCTTTAGATTTTTCTTAATCTCAGCTGCTGAACAGAATTAGAAAATCCTTTCTTTCACGTTTTCTGCAGACTTTCACCATCAGCACTCAGCATAACGACAACATATTATGACATTGCTGGAATGAAGAATCAGTAACACCACATAATGCACTTTTGTCATAATCTAAGCATTTTTTTTCTCAGCATCTACTCCCTTGCAACCTCTCCAAATTAAAAAATAGGCCAGATGTGATCTTATCGAAAGAGTTTGAAGAGTCTAACTCGAGTTCTATATTCATGGCTTTTAATTCATTGTGCAAAATATGCCAGTACACACACTGGCCACTAGATAGCACCACTTCAGTGTTCAATTCATGCATTAGCACAAAACTTTACGATTGTCAGTCAGGCTGAGAGGCATGTTGTGTTACCATTTCACCTTAAAATCTGCAGTTGAGGTTATAAGAAATACAAGCAAGAGATGGCCATACAGCTGATTGAGCCTGCTCTACCATTCAGTAAGGTGCTGGCTAATCTCCTACCCCAACTCTGCTTTCCTGCCCCATCCTCATCCCACTTAATTCCAAACAGTGTCCAAAAATCTATCAGCCTGAGTCTAGATTATATTCCATGACCTGAGCAAACACAATCCTTTAGTTTAGAGAACTGTGAATAATCTCATCTGAGTGATCTCTTATTCCACAACTACGTCCCAGTCTTTTTTTATTCATTTGTGGGACATGGGCATTGCTGGCTGGCATTTATTGCCCATCACTAGTGGCCAAGGGCAGTTGAGAGTCAACCACATTGCTGTGGCTCTGGAGTCACATGGAGGCCAGATAGGTAAGGACAGCAGATTTCCCTCCTTAAAGGACATTAGTGAATCAGATGGGTTTTTCCAACAATCGACAATGGGTTCACGGTCATCAGTAGATTCTTATTTCTAGATGTTTTTTATTGAATTCATATTTTCCATCTGCTGTGGCAGGATTCGAACCTGGGACCCTAGAACATTAGCTGAGTTTCTGGGTTGATAATCTGTAGGCACAAAAGATTTCTTGGCTCCTCAGGATGAGGAAATGTAAGAACAGGAGCAAGCCATTCAGTGCTTCAGGTCTGATTTACAACTAATTCCTGGCTGAACTGACATCAGATTTTGTACTATAGATGATAAAAATAGCATCCCAGAAGCAGCTATAGCCAGGAAGAAGAAACTCAAGAAAATTACCATCACCACAATACCAATACTACCAAAGTGGTATTGAGTAGACTGCTGGAGCTCCAGGCTGACAATGCCTGGGTCCTGATGGAATCACCCTAGGGTCTTAAAGGAAGTGACTAGCGAGATAGCTGATACATTGGTTTTAATTTTCTGAAACTCCCTAGATTTGGGGAAGGTCCCATTAGGGTGGAAGACTGCAAATACGGCTCAATTATTCAGAAAGAGAGGGACACAATTTTTTTATTATTCATTTATGGGTTGTAGCTGTCGCTGTCTGGTCCAGTATTTTATGGTCCATCACTAAATGCCCATGAACTGCGTGGCCTGCTAGGCCATTTCAGAAGGCAATCTAGAGTCAACCACATTTAAAGTTTATTTAATAGTCACAAGTAAGCTTACATTTAGACTGCAATGAAGTTACCATGAAAATCCCCTAGCATCCACATTCCGGCGCCTGTTCGGATACACTGAGGGAGAATTTAGCATGGCTGATGTACCTAGCCAGCACGTCTTTTGGACTGTGGGAAGAAATCAGAGCACCTGGAGGAAACCTGCACATCCACGGGGAGTTTGTGTCTCCACACAGTGACCCAAGCTGGGAATTGAACCCGGGTCCCTGTCACTGTGAGGCAGCAGTGCTGAGTACTGTGCCGCCCCAATGGATGGGGTGACTTATAAGGAAAGGTTGGACAGGCCAAGTTTGTATCTACTGGAGTTTAGAAGAGTAAGAGGTGACGACTGAAATATATGATCCTGTGGGAACTTGCCAGGTGAATGTGGAGAGGATGTTTCCTCTTGTAGGAGAATCTACAACTGGAGTCAGTGTTTCAAAATAATTTAAAATGGCAAATGCACAAAATATTTTCATCAAGAGAGTTGAGAGTCTTTGGAACTCCCTTTCTGAAAAGGTGGTGGAAGCAGAGTCTTTGAATATTTTTAAAGCAGAGGTAGACAGATTCTTGATAAGAAAGGGGGCGATAGGTGGAATAAAGGTTCACGGTTATTATCAGATCAGCCATAATCTTATTAAATGGCGGTACGGCTCAAGGGGGCTGAATGGCCTTCTCCTGCTCTTTGTTCGCATGTTTCTTCATAAGACCATGGATCATGGGGTGGCACAGTGGTTAGCACTGCTTCCTCATTGCGCTAGAAGCTCAGGTTCAATTTCAGCCTCGGGTGACTGTGTGTAGTTTGCATGTTCTGCCCATGTCTGCATGGGTTTCCTCTGGATACTGTAGTTACCTCCCAAACTCTAAAGATGTACAGGTTAGGTAGACCTAAATTGCCCTTCAGCGTTAGAGGGATAAGCAGGGTAAGTATGTGGGGTTACGGGGATTGTTGTTGGTGCAGGCTTGATGGGCTGAACAACCTCCTTCTGCACTGTAGGGATTCTATGATGTGGGTATGCCGGCGTTGGACTGGCGTAAACACAGTAAAAAGTCTGACAACACCAGGTTTTAGTCCAACCTATTTATTTGATAATATATTTATTTATATATATATTTATATATATATTTGATAATTTATTTGATAAAATAGGTTGGACTAAAACCTGGTGTTGTCAGACTTTTTACTGGGATTCTATGAGCCAAAGGCTACTGTATCCTAAAAGCAAATTCAATCAAAATATTTGAAAAAGAGAATGTAAATATGGGCCCAATTTTCCTGAATTCTGGCATGGTGCCAGAAGTCCTATAATAAAACTTTACAATTAAAGTCAGCTCGTTGTAGGTTAGGCTTTTATCCTCCAAACTTCAAATCAGCAAAATGAAAAAAAATCAAACAGATCTATACTTGATGAAAGGATGATAAAAGGATGACTTGCATTTATATAGTGCCTTTCACAACTTTAGTACCTCCTAAAACATCAGCCAACCGATGAAGTGCTTTTGACATGCAGTCGTTGTTGTAATGTTTAAAACAAGGCAGACAATTTACACACAGCAAATTCCCATAAATAACAATGTGATAATGGACAAATAATCCTTCCCATGTGCTAAAATTACACTAACAACCAATTTAAGATGATCGGTCAGGCTCATATGACTCAGAAGCTTTGTATACAACGTCCTATCCTCTATCAACAGAAAGAAAATGTCCAGCCTTTGCACATTTTCAACTGAACTAAAGCATAGGGACAAAAAGATTGATTAGGAGGAAAAAGATAGAATATGAGAGTAAACTTGCCAGTAACGCAAAAGCACAACAGTAAAAGCTTCTGTAAATATATAAAAAGATTATGGTTCAGAACAGAGAACAAAGAAATGGCAGAGCAATTAAACAAGTACATCAGTTCTGTCTTTACTGAGAAAAACACATAACTTCTCAGAAATGCTAAGGAACCAAGGGCTTAATGAGAAGGAGGAATCAAAAGAAATTAGTATTACTAGAAAAATAGTGTTTTTCTAGGGACTGAAAGCCAATAAACCCCCAGCTCCTGATAATCGACATCCCAGGGTACAAAAGGAAGTGGCCATGGAAATAGTGAATGTGTTAATTACCATCTTTCAAAATTCTGTAGATTCTGGAACAGTGTGGTGTATTTGGATTTTCAGAAAACTCCTGATAAAGTCCCACATACGAGATTAGTGTGCAAAATGAAACTGCATGGGATGGGGGTAATATATTGGGAAGCACTGAGAATTGGTTAGCAGACAGGGAACAGACAGTAGGAATAAATGAATCTTTTTTGAAGTGGCAGGCAGTAACTAGTGGGGTTCCACAGAAATCAGTGCTTGGGCCCCAGCTATTCACAATGTGCATCAATGATTTGCATGAGGGAACTGAATATATTTCCAGGCTTGCTGTTGACATGATATTGTTGAATGTGAGTTGTAAGAAGGACGTTTAAAGGCTTTAGGATGATTTAGACAAATTGAAATGAGGGGATAAATACATGGCAGATGCAGTGTAATGTGGATAAGTGTGATGTTAACCATTTCGGACAAAGAAACAAAATGGTAGCGTTATTATTTAAACGGTGACAGATTGGGAAATGTTGACGTTCAAAGTGACCTGGTAGACGTACTACACCAATCACTGAAAGCAAGCATGCAGGTACAACAAGCAGTTAGAAAGGGAAATGATATGTTCGCCTTCATTGCAAGAAGACTCAAGTACAGAAGCAAAGGTGTGTTATTGTAGGTGTACAGGGCTTTGCTGAGACCACACTGGGAGTACTGTGTGCAGTTTTGGTCTAGGGCAGCACGATAGCACAGTGGTTAGCACTGCTGCTTCACAGCACCAGGGACCTGGGTTCTATTCCTGGCCTGGGTCACTGTTTGTCCGTGCGGAGTTTGCACTTCCACCAAGTGTCTGCATGAATTTCCTTCAGGTGCTCCGGTTTCCTCCCACATTCTGAAGATATGCCGGTCAACAGCATCAACCCAAACAAGCGTCGGAGTGTGGCAACGAGGGGAATTTCACAGTAACTTCATTGCAGTGTGAATGTAAGCCTTATTTATGATGAATAAATAAATAAACTTTAAACATTTTTAAGAAAGGATATACTTAACCATAGAGGGAGTGTAATGAATGTTCACCAGAGTGGTCTCTGGAATTGCAGGATTGTCATTTGAGGAGCGATTGGGTTGCATGGGTCTGAATTCACTAGGATTTAGATTAATGAGGGGGGGGATCTCATTGAAACATAAAAAATTCTGACAGGGCTGGAAAGACTGAATGCAGAGATGTTATTTCCTCAGGCTGGGAAGGAAGGAGATGTCTAGAAAAAGGGGTCACAGTTTCAGGATATGGAGTAGGCCATTTAGGACTCAGTTTTGGAGAAACTTCTTCACTCAGAGGGTAAAGGTACTGTGGAACTGTCTACCACAGAATGCTGTGGAAGCCATGTCACCAAATGTATTTAGGGAGGGAATAGATTTCAACCTCTATAAATGTGCCAAAGAATATGGGGAGAGCACGGGAGTATAGTGTTGAGATAGAGAATCAGCCACAGTCGTACTGAATGGCAGAGGGCCAAATGGCCTGCACCTACTTTCTATGACAACAGTTCCCTTGGTGCATGCCCTGTGACAAAGCCATGTCCAGAGTCAATTTGCCTTTCATGAATTTAAACAAAAACTGAAGGGAATCACAGTTCCCTGGTCAGTCTCTGTGGCATTGTCTTGACCATCAGATCCACTTACTGATCCTTTTCTCATGCAATATAAATTGTTGTTCCCTTTGAAATTTGGTATTCTTGAGATTGTTTTGACAAGTGCAAGGCAAAAAGCTTCAACAGCATGCCTCTTTTCTTTCAGCATGAATCTGTTTTGGGATATTGATTGAGGGAATATCGGCCAGGTCTCAGGAAAATCTTCCCTGCTGTTCTTCAAAATCGTGCCATACGACCTCTTCGCCTGGGGGAGCAAATGAGGCCTTGGTTTAACATCTCATCAAAATGCCAGCAACTCCAACAGGGAGGGAATGAGCCCCAGCTCACAGAATTTATAAATGACATGCAACTTTTACAAGCAACTACTCAAAGACACTTACGGATCAAAAACTTCCCAATCCTCTTCATAGCTTGCCTCAGGATGAGCAGGTGGCTCTGGGTAAGAGTCAGGAGAAGATATCGTCTTGCACAGTTCCACATTTGACACATTCAATTCTGGTGCTAAAAATTAAGAAATGAATATCACAATTTTTTTCAATGTCATCAAAATGTTCAGCAGACTGTATACTACCTGAAATTCCCAATTTAAATAATTACTCGTAACACATTGTTCTAACATTATAAGGAGTATACCTGCCTACTCCCCTCTCAATTTCTTTCCCTCACCAAAGGTATAACTAAATGAGGCTGATACAACTAAACCGGTCTAACGGGACATTCAACGACTGAACAATATAGAGTACAAGTGATATAAGACATGATTGTTCTACCCATCAGGTGACCAGAATGAAGTTGTTTAGTCATCGTCTAACATTTACATCAGGACAGCAGATGAGTGATAACGGCATTTTCTGCTCATGGCCATTTGTTTCAAACTATGTAGGGAACAGGCTCTGAGGAAATATATTCCCCCAGCGCCTGGCAGAGGTCAGCCCCATTCATCTACCACTAAGAAACACAGTGTAATTCAATGCAATATCACAGAATCTCTACAGTATAGGAGGTCATTTAGCCTTTCAAGCCTGCACCAATCCCACCCACAACCCCTGCAAATCTCCCAACCCTGAGGGACAACTGAGCATAGCCAATCCACTGAAGCCACACATCTTTGGATACATTGCGCTTAGATTCGAATCTTGCCTTTCTAATGGTGGCACAGTGTTTGGCACTGCTGCCTTACCGCCAAGGAACAGCACTCAATTCCTGCCGTGGGTGCCTGTGGAGTTTGCAAGTTCTCCCCATGTCTGCATGGGTTTCCACTGGTGCTCAAAAGATGTGCAGATTAGGTGGATTGGACCACATTAAATTACCCCTTAGTGTCCAAAGATGTGTAGGTTAGGTGGACTGGCCATGGTAAATGTGCAGGGTTACAGGGATAGAGCAGAGAGGGAAGGACTAGGTGGGATGCCCTTTTGGACAGTTGGTGCAGACTCGATGGGCCAAATAGCCTCTTTCTGTACTGCAGGGATTCTATGGATTTTGATGTCTAAGTTTTATGTGAAAGTATGGTTTCAACTTAAAAGAAGCTAGTTGAGCCAATAACTTACTAAAAACCAACTCTGAAGTCTGTTATACTAAAGAGACTCAGGTTTGGCTAAGAGCACTATTTAGGCTGGCAAAATATATGGAAAAATTGTTCACTTTATTGAAATGTGCTTACAGCCAAAAGGAGAAACTAGCTACACTTTACAGGACTGTCTCCACTCAAATTAAAACTTGTTCCCAGGCACACTGCTGGACTTTTAAAAATAAAGATATGTTTAGTGCTGGACAGCAGTTATATCTCATCTAACATAGGCTCACCGCCCCTGGAGTTGGTCTCTCACCTTTGGGCATATAGAGATCCACATTTAGCGTGCAAATCACTTTATAATAATGCAAATAAAGATATTTGCTAAGGTAATCTCAGCTTGTCTCAGGTCCTCAGTGAAGCTCCTAAACCCTTTTACTACTGGGTAGTCTTTGTTAATCAACATGAAATTTGGTATTTATACAGCCACCTTCTATTAGTCAACCAGGAAGCATTCTATCCATTAGCCAGTTTGGATCTGGCACAATGGATCAGGCACAATATCTTGTGTGTAGAAAAATATAGTTCAATCCTAATCAAAGTCAATTTCCACACTGAAGTAATTTAAGTTGAGATTTTAAAAAAAAGTAAGAATTTAGACAAAAAAATTGATTTGAGCAACGAGGAAGTTGAACTAATTACAGGACAATTACTTTTGAATAGTCTGTCGCCAAGAAGACAGACTGACCATTGGCATAAAGAAATTTCAAGTACTCAGGTCAAGTGGTGCTTGCTATTTTAATAGATACCAACCATTTTAAAATCCTTATTTAATTTTATGGGAAACTAATTAATCATTAATTATGTAAAGTACCCTGTTTTTGTTTAAGTATAGATACATTTTTGGAAAATTTTGCTACTGAATCACATGATTTAATTAAGTGAATCTGAAACTTTGTTTAACCAAAAGAAAGCTGTGCCAGCAGTGACAGGAAGCTAGGTTACTGCCAAATTTCGATGCAGTTACACAGCTCATGTTGAGCTTAGCTCCTCACCATACCTCTTAGCAAGACTATCTGGCACCTAAGAATCACCGGGCAGCTATCAAATCTACTCTCATCAGCTGCCTAAAGACCACAACAGACTAGTTAACAGAAGTGTTAAAATTATGAAGGGTTTCAACAGAGAGAGACATTATTTTTACTGGCAGGAGGAACAGCAACTAGAAGATACAGAATTGAGGTTAGCTGCCAAAACAACCAGAGGGAGTTTTTAATACATGTTGTAATGGTCTGGAATACATGACCTGAAGCAGATTTAATAGTAACTTTCAGAAAAGAACCGGATATATACATACAAAGGGGAAAAATGCAGCAATCTGGAGAAAGGGCAGGGGTGTGGGACTGACTGATTGCTCTTTTAAAGAGCTGGCACGTGCATATAATCCCTCATACATCCTGTTCTCTTTTCTAGGCTGTGTGTGTTTGGGTGGGGGAGGAGGAGGAGGTGGGAGGTGGGTTTGCTGATAGAAGGTAGATAAAATCTCTCTGGTTGAGCTGAATAAAATTTAGAAGGTGTTGATTCTTCAAGGCAGACTTGGTAATCCAACACGTAAGGTAGAAAGGTTCATGGTACTCTCAACTCACATTGGACAACTAATCAGGTGCCTAGCTCATTATTGGAGCTTGTATAGATCTATTAATGATGGCTGTAGTTCTTCCCATGCCTAGTACCCGTACCCTCTCCTGTCAGAAGCAGCTCAGGTAACCCTGCAAACTAATGCCTTACTGGAGAGTGTGGTTCTTGTTCTAAAGCAGCACTGCAAATTTAACAGGTTAAACTCTAGCAGAACTTTGCTCAGCATACTTAAGGGTCCTGATGTCTTAGCTCTTGTCAACCTGTGGCCATGCTCTCTAAATTAAATGAAATAGGCTCTGGATCTAAGGTGAAACAA
This sequence comes from Carcharhinus amblyrhynchos, assembly GCF_965287045.1. NCBI lineage: Eukaryota > Metazoa > Chordata > Chondrichthyes > Carcharhiniformes > Carcharhinidae > Carcharhinus > Carcharhinus amblyrhynchos. Next base: position 14,239,957 of record NC_137351.1, read on the forward strand.
GTGTGCATGACAGATCAGGCAGAGATTCTGAAGCATGGTGATGAAGCATCAAGTTTCAGTGGATTAAAGAAAATTGAAAGTCATTGGACAGTCTGCCAAATGCAATAAAAGTTTATTACTGATGTAAATCTATACATGAATAACTATTACATAACATACTTAAGGCAGAGTTACAGCATGACATTGCTTCGCTAATCTTAGCTACTTGGAATTTAACATTTGATTAACTGCTGAAGGAGGTCAACAAACTACTGACATTAACTGCCAGTCCAAAGAATGGCTTATATGACCACTTCAATGACAACACACAGCATGCATCTATGAAAAAATTCACAATCACTCAGGAACCTGGCTGAGCTCACCACAAATAAGAATTTCAAAATCACATCCATGAGGTAGTCCTGTGACTTAGGTCTCTGAAGTGGAGATGCATATTATGATTTATTCCCCACAACCAGCAGCAGAAAGGCCCATTTTTGAACAGAATTTTCATTTGCAAAGAATTGCTCACTTGAAAAGTTTACAGTACCTGGTATAGGGTGAAGTTCATTCGTGACCTCATCCTCTACGTCATTTGAACTGCTGTCAGGTGACAAAGGTGATTGTGCTGTCACCGCCTGGCCGGAATACAGTCCTCCAGTGGCTGATGTTGCCGTACTGGTGGTGATCTCGTCCACCTGTTCCAATTCCAGCTGTTTGACAATTTCTTCAGCCTCTACTGCCTGACCTGGAGAGTCAGAACCTGATGTTCCTGCAAACACAAATCTTAGGCATCATATCAAAGTACCTAAAATAAATTGAAAGGCGAGGTCACTCGCCATAGTGCATTTGTCATCACTCTTTGGTTGAAATTAAGATGCTACAAACCATGTGCACTCACAGCCACAACAGACAAAAGGAGAATCAATATTACAAAAGCTTTGGTTCGTTGATAGCACTTTTCCGCTGGATCAGAAATATCACTGTTAAGTTGTAAGAGTTTCATCCATGTTGATATAGGAGTGCTGTTATAAGCACTGATCTTCAGATGAGGAGAGCCCATTACTTTATTCAAAGATGATCAGTATGCCCCAAACATCTTAGCCTATCAAAAGTCAAGCCATGCACTATTTTGTAAAATTAATTCATGGGAGGGGGACAGCATTTATTGCCCATGCCTAATTGCACTTGAACCTAATGGTGTACTAGACCATTTAAGATGGTATTTAAGAGGGTATTTAAGAGTAAATGGGGTTTTATGATTATCAACAGAGTTGTTAGATTTTTAAAAATTTAATTCAAATTCCACCATTTGCCACAGTGGGATTCAAACCTGGGTCCCCCTGTCCCTGGGTTACTATTCCAGTGATATTACCACTGTGTCACTACCTGCCTACTATTTCCTCACTGGCTTGCAGGATCTTGTTATGTGCATTTGCCGACATGAGTCATGGCATGCTAATACACCTTTAAGACATTACAGAGGCAACATACAGTTTAATTTAAAGACAAAATACTGAGGATGCTGGAAATCTGAAACAAAAACAGAAAATGTTAAATAGACTCGGCAGGTCTGGCAGCATCTGTGGAGAAAGAAACAGAGTTAATGATTTGAGTCTTTATGACTCACCTTCTGCGCTGGGTGGGTAGAAACGTGATGGGTTATATAATTGGAGGGAGGGATGGAGAAGGTGGAGCTGAATAGAAAGTCAGGGGTAGGTGGGAGCTGAAGAAAGATTGACAAAGATGTCACGGACAAGACCATAAGACATAGGAGCAGAATTAGGCCACTTGACCCATCGAGTCTGCTCCGCCATTCAATCATGGCTGATTTTTTTCTTATCCCCATTCTCCTGCCCCTTCCCCATTACCTCTAATTCCCTTATCAATCAAGAACCTATCTCTGTCTTAAAGGCACTCAATGACGAGGCCTCCACAGCCTTCTGCAGCAAAGAGTTCCACAGGTTCCCCAGTCTCTGCTTCAAAGGATCGTCTCTTTAGCCTGAGGTTGTGCCCTCTGGTTCTAGTTTTTCCTACTAGTGGAAACATCCTCTCCACATCCACTCTATTGGCCTTGCAGTATCCTGTAAATTTCAATAAGGTCCCCCCTCATTCTTCTGAACTCCAACGAGTGCAGACCCAGAGTTCTCAATCGTTCCTCATACAACAAGCTCTTACTTCCAAGGTTCATTGTTGTGAACCTTCTCTGGACCCTTTCAAAGGCCAGCACATCCTTCTTCAGAAAAAGGGTCCAAAACTGCTCACAGTACTCCAAATGGGGTCTGACCAGAGCCTTATACAAGAACAAAGGGAGTGTTAATGCTAGAATTAAGGACAAAAGACTGCACTTTAATTTATATGGTGCTTTCTACTGTAAGAAAATGAAAGAAGATCCAACAATTGAAAACATTCTCCATTTATTCCCATTTTGATGAGCTCTTGGCTCCTACACTGTTTCAACCACTTTCAACTGAGCTTGAGGAATGATACCTCATCTTTCAATTAGGCACTAAATAGTCTGCCAGAATTAACAGAGAATTCAACAATTTTAGATCATAACCAATGCTCACATATTTTGCGGATTTTTTTTGGACGGCAGCTATTGGTAACAATTCTGCTTTCCCCACTTACTGCTCCTCTAAACCTATGTTTTGTTTCCTTACTTGTCCGATTAACAGCTACTTTTGCCTTGCAGTCATCCATTTTATCACTTCTATCCCATCACAGACTATCCCTTGTTCTCAACACCTTCCCCAACCCCTGTATTTGCTTAAAGCCAGTTACATCTCTAACTTTTACCAATTCTGATGAAAGGTCATCAATCTGAAGTTAATTCCAGATGTTGCAGATATGCTGCGTACTTCTAACATTTCCTCATTTTATATTTTTAAAAAAATCAGAATTCAATGAATGGACAGGTAGTTGTAGAAAGAATGCAAGATGAGATTCAATTTTAATCGTGGTTATACAAATTTACAAAAATATCAAATTACATATGAACAATATTTCACAAAAAACGATTTGGCAATTATAAATATATAATTGATTTACACATGTTTTGTGAAGTGTGGAGGGGTTTTCTCTAAAAGTACGCCTTTGTGTTTGCATTATAGCTGCCTTTTTAGGTAACAGCTACTGCTGTGCAATTCAGATGCAGGCAGCACTCCAACAGTCTAAAAGGACAAGATCAGATACATATCATCTCAACCTCCATGTTGAATCACATGTTCTTCATGAACAGCACTAGGTAATCATTTTGATTTTATCCCATAAAATGATCAAAATAATTCCAATGTAAAAGAAAAAGCCATAAGAAACTAATTTGTAGTTAGTCCCAGGGTTGTACTAATTGAACTAAACAACCAAACAATCAATCCTAAAAGTCAACAGGCTCAGAAGTAGCCATCGTGTTAACACAATCTTTCCTAGTCCTGGTTCAATTGCTATGTGAAGAAATAATGAGAATAAATAAGATAAAAAGCTAAGGAAGAAAAGATTTATCCTACTTACTTGTTAAAAAATCGTGTTCCCTGTCATCTCATTATCCTTAATTACAACAGTCTAAAGCTGTCCACTGTCTCATTAACATAATTTTATTTTAAATAAGTGGTTTTCTCTCCTCTCTTCCCTCGAGCATATTGTCTTGTGCCAAGTCAGCTGGCGATTGACCTACTCAAGACCTTTGCTATTGCTGCTGCTGCAGTTAAGCACCAAGAATTGTGCTACAGTGTCCTGCACTCTCCAAATTTCTTCTCTTTTCCTCCAGGAAAAACATGACATTACGCTGTAATAATAAGGCCCAGAACTGGAACTTGTCACACAGAAATAATATCCCATCACTTAAAAATTTGGTATTCAAAATTATGAAGGGTTCTGACAGTGAAAATAGGAGAATTATTTCTTCTGGCTAGTTAGTTGATATTACCAGAAAATACCTGGCAAATAAAGGAAATATGAGAAAAATGTCTTCTCACAGGGGTTTGTTAACATCTATAATGCATTACCCAAAAATTCAATGGAGTCAGAATGCTTGCTAACTTTCAAAGGGCAATTTGGACATGTACGACATGAAGTGGACTAAGTTCCAGGTTTATAGGGAAAAAGGTTAGGGGATTAATTAGTTTCCCTTTCTCCACTGACACAGGTACTTACCATTTTTGTTTGCTGGTGAGAAGAAACTGAAAACAGGAGAAAAGATGGTCCCCAGTAAGGCAGTTCGTGGGGGGCTGACCACATCATTAACAATTGGTAATTTCCCATTCTGTTTACTGCTGTAGCCTCCAGTCTCTTTAAAAAAAAAACAAACAATAGACTTTAAAATGTCACACAATCATTGCAGATAGGCACATAATTATGAATTTGTAATGTTGCTTCAGTCTTCCATGAAGCAAAATGTGGGGGCAAGGAGAGAGGAGGAAAGGAAGATGGCACATTTTAATTTTAAACTTGTACAATGCTTCGGCATGCCCACAGCGGTCACTGTTAATTGGGGGTGTAAGTTTTGTTGTTCCATGTACATCTATTTTGTGACATATCTTAGAAACATAGGATTATGTTGCTCAGTGGATGATAAAAACCTGAATTTATATAGTATCTTTATTGTAGTCAAATCCCATGCCTTGGTCAGAAATCTATCAAATCCTAGTAACAATACTCAGTATCACTTCTAATTTGTCATTGTTGTTTCAGGTTAAACGAATTACACATTATACCACAAGTCAATTCTAACTTGGCACCCAACCATAATGTCGGTAACCTGTACCTTGATCACTATTAAATGGATTGTTGGCTGCATTTAATATAGTTGTAAATGAGTTAACTTGCATGCTGTAGTTAGTAAATCTTAACTTAGTTCACATCTTCAATCCAAATGTTATTTGCCAGCCTCTTCCGACTCCAGTCTTGCATTATGCACCGAGTGTCCACACTACATTTGTGGGCCAACTATCTGTGTCGGCTCTCAACTTTCCCCACCCTATCTCCCACTCCTAAGTAGCTTGGTCTCAGAAACATGGCTGTCCAGGAGGTAGGCTACACACTGCTTGCCTAGCTTGAAGATCCTCAAGCACTAAGACAGGGGCTGCCGGCTCTAGAATAGCACAAAGTTCAGAAATGCTTGGAGCCAGACTTTTATTTGGCACAACTGCAAGCACTGAAAAAGTTGATTATCTATAAAGCTACAATTCATTACCTGACTGTGACAAATGTCAACAAGAGATATCTGCCTGGCCAGATATATAGAATAATTTATATGGCTGATAGTCTATACATATGGAATAATCAATGAAAGCTGAATCACCAAATGGAATTATTTATTCACTGACAGAAAAATGCAAGGCGTAAAAAGTGGGAATTATGCTTGAAGGTTAAGGTGTAAAGCAGAGTGAGAGGAAACAAAGAACGGGGTGAAATTAGGACAGGTTTATGGCTAAGTAGTAAAATGGAAGAGTGGAGTCAGGCAACTAGAGTAAAAAAGATGGAGACAGAAGAGGGAAAACTTATTTTTAACTTTGTTCATGAGAAAAGCTACAGGACAGCAACCAATTTTATATCAAGCAATTCTATTTTACAGAACAATCTGGTACACAGCATTCACTGAGGAAAAACGTCAACAATAATTAGTCATTTTAAAAAAATTACTGTGGAAGTTTTAAATCCTGAATTTACTTACAAATTTTATTAACCAAACTGAAAACATCCCAACTAAAACACTTCCAAACCTTATCATTGGGGTACAAACAAATCAGGAATTGTCCTGGAAGATTTTTCCTATCCACATTGCATTAACTAGAGGGGAAACACAGAAACCTCCAAAAACTATGGCAAAATCTGTTGAATTTAGTTAGATATTGCTCAGATTTATTTTTTCATGTATTCACTCACAGGATGTGGGCATTGCTGACAAGGCCAGCATTTATTGCCCATCCTTAATTGCCTTTGAGAAGGTGGTGACGAGGTGCCTTCTTGATCTGCTGCAGTCCATGTGGTAACAGCCTATGCAGTCCAATTAGGTACAAGCTTGCTTAACGCATATAGTTCACTTTTAACAGGACTTTAAGCATCACTGAAATGAAAGAGAAAATATTTACACAGAACAAACTTGCTCGAGTCAAACATCCAGCAAATTTAAGTTCCAAGGCTGGTGGATTTACAAACAGGAATCGGAACCAAATGCTGTAGGCTGCTCTTTCCATTCAGCAAGTAGGGTAGGAAAACTTCTTCACTGATCAGACTGGATTTGGGGCAGTTATTCAGAGCTGTCAGCTGACAAATAAGCCGATAATCTGTTTGTTTACTACTTCCTTTCTTAGAGGCCATCCTTGGTTCCAGATAGTGATTTCAGATAGAAATCCTGTTAAGAACATGTTGGTTCACTAAACAAACCTCATATGGATCTTAATTAACACAGGAGTTGTATAATAAAATTTTATGGAGTGTGTGTTTTATTTCATGGAAATTATTAGATAGTTTGTCAGGAAAGTGTGAGCGCTGAATCAAGTTAGTTAAAATCACAATTGGGCAGGTACCTAAAGGGAAAGGATATGGAGCAAAGTCTTGTCGCATCTATCCCTGATCCAACACTGGTTTCAATCACATTGTGGACGTCCTTAAACCTCTTCCAGCTGCAATTCAATTTAATTATTCTACCACTGTTAAGCTATCATATTACACTGGACCATACAACCTACTGAACGTATAACATGCAAAACTCAATATTCCTAGGCTTCATACTGAAAGGGTGTAACAGTTATCTTAATACCTTTCCTCTTAAGGGATTGTGAGGACATGTTCATAAAGGAGGTCTCTAAATTACTGCAACCTACCAAGTGCATGCATACAAATATTATCCATATTCTATCAATAGTAAAGCTTTCTTAAAAGTCTGTCACCAGCCTCCACTTGCAGCAAAACATTTACACATCTTGTTAGTACAGGGTTCAAAAGGTAGTTCTTGCCTACTTGAGCTGCCCATGCATTTTCCTTAGACTGTATGACTGATACAGTGGCGCTAATTTATAAATGGTATTGTAATCAGTGATCCTGATCCAGAGCTGTGCAAATTTGTTAGTGGTCTGCAGTCATCAGATGCCACTGATTCATGGGGTTGGCATGATGCCTTTAGATGTTCCAAATCTTTTTCGATTGCAATACTAAAGTGTCTCCCAAAAACATATGTAACAGGGGCAAAAGTGTGTCACATTCAAACATAATGTGCTAAATTTAACAGGGAATATAGGATGAACAAAATACTAAAATGAATATAAGTTAGCAAACTGAAGCTTTTAAATTAGAATTACAGCATAGTTTTGGAATACTGCAAACTTTCTATTCAGGTGAGCTTTACTCTACATATATCTGGTGTTACGACAACCATGGGAGCCCACACTAAACTCTCACACACCAACCCCTGTTCCTCTCTCTAGCACACCGCCATCCCCTCTCTCGCACACTCTTAGGCACCCTCCCTCCCTCTTTCACGCACCCACACTCCGCCCCTCCCTCCCGCGCCCACTCTCTCACCCCCCTCCCCGGCGCACCCTCGCTCCCTCCCTCCCTCTCCCCGGCGCACCCTCGCTCCCTCCCTCCCTCTCCCCGGCGCACCCTCGCTCCCTCCCTCCCTCTCCCCGGCGCACCCTCGCTCCCTCCCTCCCTCTCCCCGGCGCACCCTCGCTCCCTCCCTCCCTCTCCCCGGCGCACCCTCGCTCCCTCCCTCCCTCTCCCCGGCGCACCCTCGCTCCCCCCCTCCCTCTCCCCGGCGCACCCTCGCTCCCCCCCTCCCTCTCCCCGGCGCACCCTCGCTCCCTCCCTCCCTCTCCCCGGCGCACCCTCGCTCCCTCCCTCCCTCTCCCCGGCGCACCCTCGCTCCCTCCCTCCCTCTCCCCGGCGCACCCTCGCTCCCTCCCTCCCTCTCCCCGGCGCACCCTCGCTCCCTCCCTCCCTCTCCCCGGCGCACCCTCGCTCCCTCCCTCCCTCTCCCCGGCGCACCCTCGCTCCCTCCCTCCCTCTCCCCGGCGCACCCTCGCTCCCTCCCTCCCTCTCCCCGGCGCACCCTCGCTCCCTCCCTCCCTCTCCCCGGCGCACCCTCGCTCCCTCCCTCCCTCTCCCCGGCGCACCCTCGCTCCCTCCCTCCCTCTCCCCGGCGCACCCTCGCTCCCTCCCTCCCTCTCCCCGGCACACCCTCGCTCCCTCCCTCCCTCTCCCCGGCGCACCCTCGCTCCCTCCCGCTCCCCGGCGCACCCTCGCTCCCTCCCTCTCCCCGGCGCACCCTCGCTCCCTCCCTCTCCCCGGCGCACCCTCGCTCCCGCACCCTCACTCCCTCCCTCTCTCGTGCACCCTCACTCCCTCCCTCTCTTGCGCACCCTCATTTTCTCTCTCTCTCGCATATCCCACTGTTACATATACTCACCTTCAATGAAACATGTTGATGGGTTGGATGAGGAACACAACATAGGAGCATGTGGAACATAAACACCAACATGCTCCTATGGGGCCAAAAGACCTGTTTCTGTGCTGTAAATAATTAGCAGTACCTTATAACTTTGTACATCAGTCTTCTGAGAGATGTTTCGAGTGACATTGGGAAATGAATGTACACATTCCCAACTGCCACAATTATGAGATTTAGAAGATTATTACGTTTTGGGTCTGTCTTTTGAAGGGGATCACTTGACCTGTTCTGAACTCTCCTCATAGCAACCCTGGGTTGTCTGAATCTTCGAGATTAAGGGCCAAGACTGTCTTACAGAGAAGATGCAGGTGTTTACAGTGGAGATTCTGGCAGCAGCCTCGGCTGACAGTAAGTAAGACATGAATCTTCAAAGTCTCAGAAAAGTGTTGTAAACTGTTGTGCTTTAATCTATCCATCTGCTTCCAAGCTAATAGTTGTGGATTCAAGAATATCTACTCAGCATTTCTACCTGGATACATGGCCCATGTGATTCAGATCGCCATGGAGATGGGCTTTTAGAGAGGAAGAGTTCCTAGGATATCCCTAAAATTCACAGATAAGTCAGTTTGCCAAGATCTGGGAAAAGATGATGCTGTGGTTCACCATTCAGGCATGCAAATGAGTTTCATACTCAGATTAAAGAACAAATTATTGGGGAGTTAAATCGAGCCTACAATGATCACACAGCTTCCACTACTAGAAGAATTGCCAGCAAAACGTCCACACTGTAAAATATAGTTCTGGGATTAAAAGTTCCCAGGTTAACAAAGGAAAAGAACAGAAGTAAATCCTTGGGAGCTAAGAATCATGTTCAACTGGTTCTGGTAGAATTGAACATCTACTTAAAGGACAGCATAAAATATGTATATGAAGTGTGTTTTTCAATTGTGATAACAGAAAAAGGGGAATGTTCTATATTGTGGTTTAAAGCATTAAGTTGCATACAAGGATGGTTTTAATATTGTTTATAGTCCTTTATTGCATTAAACATCTTAAAACATATAATCTTATATCATCCTTTCACCTTTAAAAGAAAATACAAGCTTCTGATTATCAGTATCTATGGAAATCGTAGCTCAACGAATAAGAGAAATCTTCTCCACTAACCTCCATTCACTTGGCTTTTCCGCCTTACTCTGGAAATTGGTTTGTTGGGTTTTGAGCCAGTATGAGGTGTTGACGTGATCATGTTATCATCTAGGTCACAGTCAAGTCTACATTTCTTTCTCGGAGGATTCTCTGCTTCTGCCTGTGGATCAGACATGGAAACAATCTTTGATTTGCTCCATTTCCGGCATCTCTTGCAACTTTCATTCAAAAGCACATTTTTAATGTGAGCACATGGCTCCTTGTTAACCCAGAGCAGCCATACCGACAAGGCCACACACGGTATTCGGTATTTAAATCATTCCAAATGTCAAAAATTCTAACAATTCATGCTATTTGATTTAAATTATAGATGACAGTTATAATCTGAAAATTAATCAACATTTTAAATTATCCCCCACTCCACCATTGGAACAAGAAGTACTTCTCAAGATGGCTGCATGTGAGCACAGAGACTGGCATGTCTTTGAGCATAACTCAGGGTTACCTTTCTCAGAATTTTCCTCTCCTATTGGAGGGAGAGATGAGGGAGAAGTATAGGTTTTCTGCAAAAACAGAGCTGAATATAACAGGACTCACAATCACTAATCAACGTGCTTTCATTTTATGTTGTAGTTTACATTAGCTTCTGCTGGCACTTCAAGTAGTTATACACACACTGAAATGAACAGCACTAACAGTACAATGCATGATTAAAATAGCATTTCATATTAACCGTGAATTAAATCCTTCATCTAAATAATTTGTGCAGGAAAAATAATAAAAAAGTAGAGGCACTGATTAAATTCCAAGGTTTTAATCAGAGTATATAAGGATGTTAATACCAAAGATACTCAAGGCAACGACTTCACTGCTTTGTGCCAAATTTTTCCTCTTATGTTTAATCTTGGTCGAGTGCCAATCTATGACACAATTCTCCAAACAGGTCTTCTCCAATAGCTGGCTTTTAAAAATGATAAACTCAGTTCTGGTTCGTTTGTGCACTACTCAATTTCAATCAAAATCCTGCCAGAGAAATAGGTCAAGTAAAGCTGACCAAATAAGAAATATATGATATTCAGCAAACTTTAATCACAAGCTTTTTGCTTTAGAACAGTAAAAATATTCTTAGGCAACCAAAATCTGGTTTCTTGAACTGACTGACTTTTCGTTTTATAAAAAGAAACCAAATTCTCAAATATCCAATATCATTACATTATTCCTGCATTATCACATTATTCCTGCATCTTAAAACACCTCAGTCACAAATCCATGTTATTTTTAAAATCAAAACACTTTCTTCCTTTTCCTTGCTCGAAGACGCCCTTTTAATATTCACCTTTCCCAGCCAAGAGAACAAGCAAAAAACTTCATTCAAAGTGCTTCTGTAATGGGCTGTCTGGAGCAGTAAGAAAGTAGGCTAAATTGGCACATTCTCAATTCTCCTTCCTCTTTCTGGGAAATGTGCTCAGCTTCTTCAGCTGAGTCCTTGAACTTGCAGACAGGGAGCCACAACATGAACCATCTTATTCACTGAAGACAGATAAATAATGATCACCCATGAGGTAGCAGTGGGAGTCAATGGAAGGGAAGTACCCAAAGGAAAGGAACTCAAAGGAAGTACCCAAATTTTAAATTCTGTAAATTACCAGCACTGTTCAAAAAGTTACTTTATAGACTTGTGGTATTAATTCTACCCTCTCAAGTTTGAGCTTGGTTACATTATTATTCCACTCAGGTCCATCTAGTTAAATTCTTCTTTTCTCTTATAGACACACAGAGGGACCTGGATGTGCAAGTCCACAGATCCTTGAAGGTGGCATCACAAGTGGAGAAGGTGGTGAAGAAGGCATATGGCATGTTTGCCTTTATAGGACGGGGCATAGAATATAAAAACTGGCATCTGATGTTACAGCTGTATAAAACATTGGTTAGGCCACATTTGGAGTACTGCGTCCAGTTCTGATCGCCACACTACGAGAAGGACGTGGAGGCTTTGGACAGAGTACAGGAAAGGCTTACCAGGATGTTGCCTGGTATGGAGGGTCTTAGCTATGACGAGAGATTAGGTAAACTGGGTTTATTCTCCCTGGAAAGACGAAGAATGAGGGGAGACCTAATAGAGGTGTATAAAATTATGAAGGACATAGATAGGGTGAACAGTGGGGAGCTTTTTCCCAGGTTGGAGGTGACGATCGTGAGGGGTCACAGGTTCAAGGTGAAGGGGGTGAGGTTTAACTCAGATATCAGAGGGACGTATTTTACACAGAGGGTGGTGGGGGCCTGGAATGCACTGCCAAGCAGGGTGGTGGAGGCAGACACGCTGGGACATTTAAGACTTATCTGGATAGCCATATGAACAGACTGGGAATGGAGGGATACAAACTGGGAATGGTCTAGTTGGGCCAATGAGCAGCACAGGCTTGGAGGTCTAAAGGGCCTGTTTCCTGCGCTGTATTGTTCTTTATTCATATCCTGAATGAGATGTAACAGTACAGAACCTACAACACTACAACAAAATCTTAGTTAACACTCCTGATATGAGCTTTCTTCCTTTGAGTCTGGAGTTCAAACCCAATTCATGTAATTGGATGAAATTTTGCTCCACACTCTGACCATAAACATCTAATATAAAATAAACAATTTGAACCAAGTTACTTATGGGTAGGGAACCACAGTTCAAAACATAAATTAATTGGCAACATCACTGAAAAGTTTATTTATAAAAACACAATATCTGACACAGACATTTCATCAGGTGTCATTTAAAGCATTTTTGATCAGAAAAAGACTCTCCACTTGATCATAGTACCTGACCCAAAAAGCTAAAGTATAAGGCTTCCAATCCCCAAACTTGAAATCTTTTACACTGCAGTAAGTACACAAAATAACAAAGGAAATACTTAACTAAGGACTTGTCTAAGTGTCTGAATGATTGATAGAGAACCTTGATGCTGTAATATAGTGGTAACTGATAAAATAATTAAGGATCAGAAAAGGCAAGCTATTTCCTTCCAATTCAGTGTGCAAAATGTGCGCCAATTTTGAATGCCTCCAGTTTATTTAATCTCCAGAGGTGAACAACCAGGGTAAAAATGATCATGAATAGAAGATTAAGAAATATGTTGAAGCAAAGGCAACTCAGCACTAGCATATCACAAGCTATATTTATCTTAATATATTTGCCAATCTTTTCTTCCTCCAAGTTCTTCCTTACATTCTGGCTGTCTACTGAGCTTCAGTATGAAGTAGAGATAATTTTAGTCATCTGTCTGTTCATAAAACATTCAGATTATGACACTGAGCACTAGTCCTGCAGTTATTTGATCATCATACCTTTGTTGCAGTTCCTCGGATAAGTCGTTTAATTGACGAAAGCAAACCAGTTTCTTTCTTCTGTGGTTTTGCCCCCATAACAGGTATTGAATCATCTACATCAGAACGCTTCCGCTTCTTTTCAGGTCGTGATGCATGGACAGGGTTTGTCTGCTGAGAAGCCTTTCGCATTCTCAGCCTCATTCTCAAAAGGTGTCACATGAACAACTGCAGGAATAGGAAAGAGAAAAACTAAATTAGTTGTCAATGTGTGACACTCCACACAGACTGTGATGCAAGCAGGGAATTGAGTCTGGGTCCCTAGCGCTGTGAGGCAGCTGTGCTAACCGCTGTGCCACTGAAGACTTTTGATTCTCTTTTCTTAAATGATTTTGTTCCTATTCCAATCTCTCTTCCATCCTCTACTGTGGTACCAACTTTCATTTCTCTTCTCTTAGGTTGCCTACAGTGTAGCACGAGGTCATTTGGCCCTTCCAGTTTGCACCGACATTCTGACAAAGTATTTTATCCATTTTGCATCCTATTCCTGTAACCACACTGATTTACTGTGGTTAATCCACCTAACTCGCACATCTTTGGATTGTGGCAGGAAACCAGAGCATCTGGTTTCTGGACGAAAAGGGATTGGTTTAGGTTAGAGGGTCATTGTTTTTTTTAACTGGTCGGCGCAACATCGTGGGCCGAAGGGCCTGTTGTGCGCTGTAATGTTCTATGTTCTATGAATACGGACAAACCCCCCCCCCCCCCCCCACAGCAAATCAACTAAACCCCCAGCAAATCAACTCATGTAAAAATCAGCATTGAACTTGTAACAGTGAAAGCAAAGGCTGGTGAACTGAACCAGTAAAATCTTTCTTACTCCCCACATTAAACTCACACATGCAGGAAGATAACTGACCACCTCCTGGCATTCTTGAATACACAGCAGTTAGCACTGCTGCCTCACAGTGTCAGGGATCCGGGTTCAATTCCCAGCTTGGGACACTGTTTGTGTGGAGTCTGTACATCCTCCTCACGTTTGTGTGGGTTTTCTCCAGGTGCTCCGGTTTTCTCGCACAATCCGAAAGAGATGCTAGTTAGGTGCACTAGCCAAGCTAAATTCTCCCTCATTGTAACAAACAGGTGCCATAGTGTGGTGACTGGAGGTTTTTCACAGTAACTACATGCCAACATTAATGTAAGCCTACTTGTGACTACTAAATAAACTTTAAGCTTTTATAAAGAGACAGCTCATTTTAAAAACTAGATCTGCTACATTTTGATGGACTTAATATAAAACAAAGCTGCTGGCTTTGAACATCTTTGTTTTTTTGACCACAAAAAACACTACAGCACATTCAAGTTATGAGATACCTCAATGTGATTTTCTGTATTATGAGACAGATACCAATCAAACTGTTTAAACTAGTTAAGACATCAAAACCATCTCTATTGTAATATTTGTGTCAATTTTTCAAACCAGGTTAACACTACATGACTAATATAAACGTTTTGGCCTTTGGCCTTGGAGGGAGTGCAGAGGAGGTTTACTAGGCTGATACCGGAGTTGAGGGGGTTGAGCTATGAGGAGAGGCTGAATAAACTAGGCTTGTACTCGTTGGAGTTTAGAAGAATGAGGGGAGATCTCATTGAGACGTATAAGATGATGAATGGGATGGATAGGATAGAGGTGGAGAGACTCTTCCCGCTCAAAAAAGACACTAGGACTAGGGGGCACAGCCTCAAGATAAAGGGGGGGCGCTTTAGAACGGAGTTGAGGAGGAACTTCTTCACTCAAAGGGTGGTGAATCTCTGGAATTCTCTACCCGTTGAAGTGGTGGAGGCTGCCTCGCTAAATATTTTCAAGAAGCGGGTTGATGGGTTTTTGATAAGAGAGGGGATTAAGGGTTATGGGGAGAGGGCCGGAAAGTGGAACTGAGCCACGACAGATCAGCCATGATCTTACTGAATGGCGGGGCAGGCTCGAAGGGCCAGATGGCCTACTCCTGCTCCTATTTCTTATGTTCTTAAAACAGTTACACCCCTTCATCGTTTCTGGCTAGCAACCTTTTCAGTAAAACAATAAATGAAAATAGAAGTGTTAATGGGCTTGATGCAGAGATTCACTCAAATATGAATAAGGTTACAACCAAAATCCACACCCATATTTCCCGAATAAAATAGATCCATTTCACTCCATTAGTAAAACAGCCTATTTTAAATTTACAATACATGCAAAAACTATACTCAAAGCAACTACAAAATATTTGAAAACAAATTTAAGGGTACAAAATAAAAAAGTAATAGGTTTCAAATAAAAGATCTGTTGAGAATTAAGTACCTGAAATTCACAGAGAATGAAACATGTTGAAGAGGGGATACTTTAGAGGTAGCTAAGATACATTAGGAAACAACAGCATGGTGAGTACTGCAGTCAGATTGTTTATTGATCAAAACCATGTGTCTAAGGTTGGCCCTTCCACAGCTTTACAGCTTTTTTGCACATTTTGGAGTATCCCTTACAAGTGGGTGCTTTATAATGTTCAATTGTCAAATACATACCCCATTTACGTCACAATTGCAAAAACATTTCAGTAAACGCCCAATTGTTTTGAGACCGTGAATCGTTCCTTGTTAAGGGTTCCTTTCTCCCCATTTCCATCATTGTACCATCTGCAGCCAACCCATTCTTAAGCCACAGTTAATTTGAAGGAAGACCTAGAAGATGGAAGTGGAAATTGCTTTTTTGGTGAAGGGTTTCATCATTGATGAAGATTTCCCCTCCTTCTGCCATGGGCAAAAGCATCAAGCACAGCTTGATTCATGGCAATGCTTCCTTTGCTTAGCTTTCCAGTGTGTTTCAATCCGACTTCCTAAGAGCACTTAACACGTTCTCACTGCCCACGCATATCAAGCAAGGAGAAGCTGTGCCAATTATTACAAGTTATGGTGAGTTCTGCTGACACTCAACCCACTAATAATTGAATAGACAAAGGTGCAAAAGTCCTTTCACTTAGGTCAAGGGGGACAATTTTGTCCTATTACTCCCTTGTATAGCATAAATACCAGCAGAAACCAGATGAGCTAAATACATTGGTTTCACATTGTAAATACTATAGAATTCTATGTAAATCAATACAAGAAATGAATTTAATGCCAGAGCAGATAAAAGATAATGCTGAAATGGGACAGTTCAATTGTTAAAACTATATTAAACTAAATTAGTAAAAACATATAAACCAACAAAAGCAATGTTAGTCACACCAAGCTGTGTTAATTTGGTGAAATTATACAATATTCAACAGAAAAATTAAGACAGGGCTACTTCTGTAAATATATTTCTTCAGCTGTTGTAACTTTGCTCCTTCAGAGCTAGTCACATAGTTAAAGACCATTTTACTTACAATTTAAGGAAATAGTGCAGGACAGGAGTGCTGCTTATTTTGGCATCAGGAACGAGCAGGTGAACAGCACGTTACAGAAACAAGTCAAGTCACGCGGTGCAAAACCTAGAAACAGAAAAAATTAGAATAGAGTGAAGAATTCAGAATACAATGAGTCACATGAGAAAATTGCTACTGATCTTTGAAGTATTTCAGCACACATCTGCTCAGATTTTACTAATAACTCTCATTATCACAAACTATAGGATACAGTTTTGTTATGTATCAATAGCTGCATTAACAAGGGCAATTAGCACAAAATATGATTTGTGTGGCTCATGCAACAGATTAACATATTATTGTTCTGGACCAAAAATATAAGTTATAGTTTTCCATCGCTTCTACATGGGAACCTGTAACATGTACTGTCCCGCCTCCCAACCTCACCCTAACTTCTAAATACCTGCTTCAACTTTTACAGGCAAACACAGTGCTATCATTTAAGGAAACATTATTTCAAATAACATACAGCAAACATGTTACAAAGTTACGAAATGCAGAGAAATATAAAATCAACAAACCAGAGACAATTAGAATGAAGTTAAAGGAACATTATGCAGAAACATAATCACCACAAATAAAAATAAGTTTCTAGTAAAGACGGCTCACTGTTCATATAGAATAGATGGTTAATCATGACAATAACAGCAACAATCAGGAAACAAGCAGGTTCATGAAATAGTCAGTCTGGACAGTCATTATATAATGCCAGCCAAATTTCCAATGCAATTCCAGGAACCAGAAGTTTGAGGGGTGACCTGATAGAAATGTTTAATGGTGAAAAGGTTTGTTAGGGTGGATGTGATGGGGAGAGCAAAACTAGGGCCCATGAATGTAAAGAAACCCAGCAATTCCAATGGGAATTGAGAGCAAGTGCCATCACCCAGAGAATGATTAGCATGTTGGACTCACTACCACAGAAAGAGATGGAGATGGCTATCAGAGATGCATGTAGGAGGAAGCTAATAAACAAATGAGGGAGAAAGCAACAGAAAGAAATGCTGATGGGGTCAGCTGAAGATGGGGAGGAGGAGGTTTGTGCAAAGCATTATCATCGGCTTGGAATTGCAGGGCTGAATGGCTAGTTTCTGTGTTGTAAATATGTACCGAGTATGATTATTACAAGGTATCCAAGTATCAGTATTTGTGGCATTCACACATCCCATTTGAAAGGAAAAATCTCTTCCCTCAACTCCACCCTTACCTTTCGTGCTGAGCTGCAGCTCTATGGCTACACTGAATGTATAAATCTCTTTCCTCTTTTTATGACCACTGTCATCAAATGTATCTTTTCAGAAAGAACCACTGGATAATTCAACCATTCACTGGATAAACACACTCAGCCATCTTCAATTTTAGTCCCTTCATCAGCTCAGTTAACTGCTGACACACAATTTGCTTATAGCTAAATTTGAAGGACATTATCAGGAATATTGTTTTACTGTGGCTGAACAAGTAAAGTACAGTTCTGACTACATGGGGTTCCTTCAACGCAGAATCCAGAACAGCTCATTATTCCAATTGCAATCTGTGAGCTCCTGTGATCTGCTCCATGAACCTTCTGACTGCTGCCTTTAAGCTTGCATGTAAATCACATCTTAGCCGCTTTGGGCTTCAAATTTTTAAAGATGGTCAAATTCCAACAATCTGGAGGAAGGGAAGGATGAGGACCAAAAGACCAATGGGAGTGGGAAATTTTGCATGAATGCATTACAATATGCAACACAATCACTGATTGTGACATGTGCAATGAGCTTCAGCTCCAAAAGATTGGGCATCCCCGGTCTCTCAAAGTATGGATCTTCACCCCAAGTCCTTACATGTTAGGCTCAGATTCTGCATACTGAGTGAACCTGTCGACTCTTGACACAGAAGTGTACACATTCAGTTCGCGGAGGTCCAGTGTGCGTGTTCAGTACTTGAAGATTCTCGAAGTCTTAGCAACATTTCAAATTCCTGTACATCTGATTGAGTGGACTCCTCAGCTATTCGGTGTACTGGCCCAATGTGCACTTTTCACAGAAACAAGGATATAATCGTGCAATACATTCCTCACAACACCAGAAATCCTGTATAACGAAAACAGAATTTGACTGATTCAGTTACTGCACAACAATGGCTCTACTTTAAATATAGGGCATTACAAAGATGAACTCTCTTTGTCAATTAGATTTATTTATCAGATTTTTTGCGGCCACAGAAGACAAAATTAAAACTGGTTTTAGACAGCTATTCAGGTCACAATCTGACTCACATTGTCATTGCAGGACAAAACAGAGATCTTCGATCGTAAAAGTTTTTGAATACACGTTTTGATCACTCAGAACCTACACAGATGGAGACTCATCTTTTAGATTGCTCAACTTATTCTGGCACAGAATCAAGCCAAATATCCTATGTGACTCTCTGGGGTCTTTTGTGTTAATTCATGCGTGGTATGAAAATGTGGGTCTGTTGATGACAAGGTAGGATAGTGATTCTTTGTCTGGTGCCCCAGTTCTGAGCCTGAGAGCTTCCAATTGTGCGTGGGTATGCTGGCTGTCCCAGCTAAACTCATCAGTCAATATAAAATCTACAATAACACTGAACTATGTACAGCTAAAGAAATATTCCACCATACAACGAGTAACTGACATGCTTCAAGGATTGTTTCACATTAAAAGTTAGCTCGAAAGAACCTTAAAAAATTGTAATTAATGTAAATGTACTGTTTTACATTGAGTGACATTTCTTCTCTGCTGGTTATGAAGCTGGGCCCCCAAGCCTGAATCAGTGCACATTCAACTGCCCACTGGATCACACGGTGGCACACTGTATACTCCAGTAGACAACAGTATAATAGCAATGTTAAACCCAAAATCTTGTTGCATTTACCCAAATGCTAAGCACACAAAGACATAGGGGATGCAAGGTCCAGCTACAAGGAGACAATCCGGCAACAAGTACAAAGCTTGAGGTAGAGGAGCAAACCCTATTGCTAAAAGGCAATTACCTCTCAGGGAGGGTATGCAGATAATGGTCCCAGACATTTCTCCTTGGTCAAGTAGGTGGCAGGTGAGTAAGAGATAGTATTTAAATCTTCAGTAGAAAGTCAGACCTAATTTTGAATTAATATTCCCTGCCCTACTACTGCTGAAATCATAAGGCTTTTTGAAGTCCCATGGACCTTTCAAAAAAAAAACACTGATAATGAGTCAGATGGAGGGCTGTGTCCAATTCTGAGCATCACACTTTTCACCAACAAACTGTCCTGGTCCCTCCAGAAAAGAAAGCTCACTAATGCCTTTACTTTCTCAGACAACTAAGGAAATTTGGCATGTCCACTACAACTCTCCCCAACTTCTACAGATGTACCACAGAAAGCATTCTTTCTGGTTATATCACACCTTGGCTCCATCTCTGTCCAAGACCACAACAAACTATAAAGGGTTATGAATGAAGCCCAGCCCATCACACAAAACCAGCCTCCCACCCACTGACACTGTCTACACTTCCCGCTGCCTCAGAAAAGCAGCCAGCATAATCAAGGACCCCATGCACTCAGGACATTCTCTCTTCCACCTTCTTCTATTGAGAAGATGCAAAAATCTGAAATCACATACCTACCAACTCAAACTGTTTCTTCCCTGCTGCCATCAGATTGAACGGACTTACCTCGCATTAGGTTGATTCTTCTCTGCACCCTAGCTATGATTATAACTCTACATCCTACATCTTCCCCTTTCCTTCTCTATGAATGGTATGCTTTGTTTCTATGATGCACAAGAAACAATACTTTTCACTGTATACTAATGCACGTGACAATAATAAATCAATTCAGGAATGATGCCAAAGTCATGGAGAGGATGAAAAAGATTTACCAAGAATGAGGAACTCCAGTTACTTGAAAAGACTAGAGTAGCAGGAATTGTCCTCCTCAGAACAGAAAAGGTTAGGAGGAGATTTATTCAAGGTGTTCAAAACTATTAAGGGCTTCAATGGCAGGAGGATTGTTAACCAACTAAGTTAAAAATAATAATCAAGTAACTGAAATAACTGGTAAAAGAACCACAGGTTCAAAGAGAAGAATTAATTTAACACACTGACTTATGATCTGGAATGCACAGCCTGAAAGGGTGAGTGAAGCAGAATCAACAGTAACTTTTAAAAGGGAATTGAATACATACTAGCAAAGGGAAAATTTGCAGGGCTATGGAGAAAACCAATTAGATAATTGGGCATAATACTGGCACAAACATGACAAGCCAAATCGCCTCCCAACGTGTGTAATGTTTCAAGAGATCTATTCAAAGCACAAGTGCCCCCCCTCACTATGAGCACACTCAGATTGCCAAAATTCAACACCCACACAACGGCCGTCAGTTCAACTGCGCATAAACTGGAAAGCGCAGCTAAAGCAAGTGACATGTTTAACTGATCCAGCATACTTGGATCTCTCACAGCTTTAGCTGCACTATGTACAAGATATATGTCAGCTAAACTAGATGATCTCCCATGTTACTATACAGAAGTCAGGGGTGCATGGAGGGCAGGCTCAGAAAATCAACATCTCAGGTGGTGGGTAAGCTATAAGTTTTGAGCAAGTGCTGCACAGAAGGTGGATATAGATAGTATATCTCAATGCCAGTAAAAATAAAGGCAACCACATGCTCAAATGGGTTGAGCATCTGTAGTATTTTTGGTGTTAGGAACAAGATTCGTCACACTGACGCACATTACTTCAGAAAAAAGGAGCTAGAATTGTTAACATTTGAAGCAAGTCATCAAAGTGGATGCTATCTGAAGTAGACAAACACAGATTTGGTTTCATTGCAACTAAATTCTCAAGACCCTCATACTTATTTGTATACACGTATTTATGAATATTTGTTTATAGTCTCGTACACACACACACACACACACACACACACACACACACACACACACACACACACACACGGTCATACAAATATCACCTAATGGGAATTTTAAAAATGCTTTTCTTGGCAAGCAAATGTTATTAGCAAAGCTACAGTTAACGATGATCACTGTGTTTACCCTGACAATCTTGAGTGACTACAATTGCAGGTAGCCAAGCAGGGAAGGGGTAGCAAATTCCTGTTCCTGATGGACATTAAAAAAACAACTCAAATTACCAGATTTGAATTCAATTTCATAACATACCATGAAAGAATTTGAATTTGAAATCTATGGCTTGTGGTCATTTTCCTTGCTAGTCACCAAACCACTCTGTCAAGCCCAAGTTGAGAACTGGTATTTCCTCATGAATTGGAGATGCTGGCATTGGACTGGGGTAAGCTCAGTAAGAAGCCTCACAACACCAGGTCAAAGTCCAAATAAACCTTTTGGGCTTTAACCTGGTGTTGAGGCTTTTTACTGTACTTCTCAATGATCAGGACAGGTACACTGAGCTAAAATTGATGTTGTGCAATAGTCAGTGAATACATGTAAGGATAATGCCTTTAACCAATGAGTGTGAATGTGGTTGTGTGTATGAGGCAGGTGTGTGCACATGTGTGCATACGGTCTGAGATCCCACTCAGATTAGCTATGATTTTACTGAATGGCAGAGTAGGTCCAATGGGTCATATGGCCTGTTTCTGTTCCCAATACCCAAGTTAACCAATGAGAAAAGAAGTTGATGTAAACTCATTCTGAGCACCCCAAGTCAGCCTATATTTACCTAAGAAATGCAAAGCATCTACATTTAAGAACTGATTTATAACTTTGTTCATCTACACACAGGTTTTTCATAGATATAGAACTAAGCAGGGCAATATTTTGTTTGTTTGCTGACTGATTCAGACTGTATAGACCACAGTCAATACAACAAATGACATCGTAGAAACCACGACAGTTTGATGCCAGTATTTTTTTATAGTGTATTCCCAGCATATTTCCAGGGATGCCCTTGTGTCAACATCCTATTATCGCTTGCACAAAGCTTGGATTAAGTATTCAGCCTGCATGCCAGTATCATTTCCATAACAAAACAGAAAGAAATAAGCATAAAATAAATTTAATAATAAATTTATAAATGCAACTATTTCTGCAGAGTTTTAAGGAGTAAAGATGAACTGCATCATATGACTTGTATTACTCTGAAAAAAATACCTTGCCCACTCTGCAGAAGCTAGATCTGCAGCACTGAGGATAGTGTTGGAAGATACTAGAATTCAGAAGATTAAGAACAGTTGTTCAGACAGCTGAAGTAAAACGGATATGACAAAAAACATTTGAATTGTCTTTATTAATCAAACTGTGGAACTACAGTGCCATAAAAACATAAGACATAGGAGCAGGAGTAGGCCATCTAGCCCTTCGAGCCTACCCCACCATTCAATAAGATCATGGCTGATCTGAAGTGGATCAGTTCCACTTTCCTGCTTTCTCCCCATAACCCTTAATTCCCCTGTCTATCAGAAACCTATCTACCCATGACTTAAATATATTCAGTGAGGTAGCCTCCACCACTTCAACGAGCAGAGAATTCCAGAGATTCACCACCCTTTGAGTGAAGAAGTTCCTCCTCAACTCCGATCTAACCTCCACACCCCCCCCCCCCACCTTATTTTGAGGCTGTGCCCTCTACTCCTGCTATCCTTTCTATGCGGGAAGAATCTCTCTACCTCTACCCTATCTATCCCCTTCATTATCTTATATGTCTCTCTAATATCCCTCCTCATCCTTCTAAACTCCAACGAGTACAGACCCAGTCTATTCGATCTCCCTTCATCTCCGGTATCAGCCTAGTGAACCTTCTCTGCACTCCCTCCAAGGCCGATATATCCTTCCACAAGTGCGGCGACCAAAACTGCACACAGTACTCCAGCTGCGGCCTCACCAGTACCCTGTACAGTTGCAGTAAGACCTTCCTGCTTTTATATTCTATCCCCCTCGCTATAAAGGCCAACATTCCATTTGCCTTCTTGATCACCTGCTGCACCTGCAGACTGGGTTTTTGAGATTCGTGCACAAGGACCCCCAGGTCCCTCTGCACCATAGCATGCTGCAGCTTTTCGCCTTTTAAATAATAATCCCTCTTACTATTATTTCTACCAAAGTGGATAACCTCACGTTTGCTAACATTATACTCCACCTGCCAGGTCCTCGCCCACTCACTCAGCCTATCCAGATCTCTCTGCAGGCTTTCCAAAACCTCCACGCAATTTGCTTTTCCACTCATCTTCGTGTCATCAGCAAATTTCGTTACCCTACACTCAGCCCCCTCCTTCCAGATCATCTATGTAAATGGTAAACATTTGAGGCCCCAGCACCGATCACTGCGGCACTCCACTAGTCACCAACTGCCAACAGAATAGCACCCATTGATTCCAACTCTCTGCTTCCTATTAGACAACCAATCTTCTATCCACGCTAACACCTTACTCCCAACTCGATGCACCCTAACGTTTTGTGAGGCACCTTATCAAATGCCTTTTGGAAATCTAAAAACACCACATCCACTGGTTCCCCTCTGTCTACCGCACCAGTCACATCCTCATAGAAATCCAATAAATTCGTTAAACACGACTTCCCCTTAACGAATCCGTGCTGCGTCTGCTTGATCAAACCTTTCTTTTCTAGGTGCCTCGCTATTTCTTCTTTGATGACGGATTCTAGCATTTTTCCAACTACAGATGTTAAACTAACCGGCCTATAATTCTCTGCCTTTTGTCTGCTACCTTTTTTAAACAGTGACGTAACATTAGCCGTTTTCCAATCTTCCAGCCCTTCCCCGGAGTCCAGCGAATTTTGATAATTAATTACTAAGGCATCCGCTATCACCTCTGCCACTTCCGTCAGAACCCTGGGGTGCATTCCATCCAGTCCCGGGGACTTGTCTACCTTCAGTCCCATTAGTCTATCAAGCACTACCTCTCTAATGCCAGTAATCGCATTACGGACCTCATCTTCTACCATCCTTCTATCTTTACTATCCAGCCAACTATTTGTGTCTTCCTCTGTGAAGACCGACACAAAAAACTTATTTAAAGCCTCAGCCATTTCCTCATTGCCCACCGCTAAATCCCCCCTCTCGTCCTCCAAGGGTCCAACATTCATTCTAGCCAGTCTCCTCTTCTTTATATATTTGTAAAAACTTTTACTATCATTTTTTATATTTAGAGCTAGTTTAGCTTCATACTCTATCTTTCCTTTCTTTATCACCTTCTTTGTTGTTTTTTAAATCTTTCCCAATCTTCTAATCGCCCACTATTTTTAGCCGCTCTGAATGCATCAGCTTTTAATTTAACACTCTCCTTTATTTTCTTTGATAACCATGGCTGGTTATCCCTTCTCCTACAGTCCTTCCTTACCATCAGAATATATTTCTGCTGAGTACCAAAAAAGATCTCCTTAAAAATCCTCCACTGTTCCTCAGCCATCCTACCAACCAATCTGTGCCCCCAATCTACATTCGCCAATTCCGCTCTCATCCTATCATATTCCCCTCTGTTCAAACAGGTTCGGGACCCTGCTTTCTCATCCTCCATCTGCATCAGAAATTCAACCATTCTATGATCACTCATCCCAAGAGGATCCCTCACAAGAAGATCCCTAATTCTATCTGCCTCGTTACACAATACCAGATCTAAGATAGCTCGCTCCCTTGTAGGTTCCATTACATACTGTTCAAGGAAACTATCCCGACAGCATTCCAAGAACAATGTTATGCCAAAATATCTGGCCTGTCTTGACATTAGAGCGAATTACAGGTGGCTTAGGTTGAAAGACCTGTGACATGGATGGGGTAGACCCTTTTTCACATGTTTTTGATTTCAGTCAAGCCACTCAATTACCAATGCACAAACAGGAAGGAATCAGATAGTCCAAAACAGTGGCTTTTGAATGTTATATGTGAAATAATGAAAATTATGTTTACAACTTGCAGGTTTCTGTATAGAGTGGAACTCATTTATAAAAAAGGGCATCACTGAAATAAGTCATAATCCAGGGTAGGATTTCAGTCATTTGACTCAGCTTTACAAGACAAGTTCAGACAAGTTGAAAGGAACAAGTCACTTCCATTTTCTGAAGTAAATATCATATATCTTTCACAGATATGGCATCACTCCCTGCTATTATGACAGATGGAGATGGGATGACGGGTTGCAGGTATTAGCAGTGACTGCTCAATTTAAACAGCTGCTTAAATGGTTTTGAAAAAAAAAGGAATTGTTCCATCTGTGAGAAACTCAATCAAATTTATATTCTTAAACATTGAGCAGGTATGGTGACCAGAATTCTCCGATCTTGCCTGTGGCTGGGACTCTCCCATCCCATTGCTGTGAATGGAGATTTGGCTGAATGCCAAATTCTCTGTTCTCACTCGGAGTGGTCGCAGGGCACTCAACACTGGAGAGTTCTAGCTTTTGTCTTTTTTGCTTTTAATCTCTCCCCAACTTTCATTCTTCATTCACATATTAAAGCCAAATTTTGAGAACTCTATATGTGGTATGCCTCATAACAGTCCCAGGCAGTTTTCCAGGATGTCAGAATTCCTAAGCTTTCAGTCATAACAAACATTTGATGCAAAATACTTTTCTAAACTCAGTAATTCAGAAAGCTTCTCAAAAATCTGGGACCTCTCTCTCTCTCCCTTCCTTCCACTGATTCCATTCTACAATGCGCTGTATTTCTGTCTTACAGGTACAACAGCCTTCCCCACATATTTTCATTAAATTAATAGTAAACCAATGGCATTTCAAGTGACAGCTAAAAATTAATCTGAAGAATTAAAAGATCAAACATTAATCTACTAAATATGACAATTATATCCCCAATTTTGGTGGTGGGGGGGGGGGGAGAACAAGAAGAAATTATAATACTTGAAAACTGTTATTTCCTACTGGATCAGTGATTCAAAGGATACTTTACAACTATGGATGACAAACTGCAGCACTGCACCCACCCAACAATTAAATATAAAAATTTGACTTGGGGGTTATTATTTGTAATGGCCCCAATTCTGCACTGGGCATTCCCCTTTCTCTGATAGTGGTGTAGGGAATGGATAAATATATAAAACAATCCTGAATACATTAAGAATTACGCTGACAACCAATTATCAGTCAGGCTCACAGTTCAGTGTAGTTTCAGATCAAAGGGAACTGGACTAAAAATTAAAGATTTTAAAAATAATTTAACCTGCTTCTACATCTGGTTAATAATGATGTGGGTTAA
This sequence comes from Carcharhinus amblyrhynchos, assembly GCF_965287045.1. Lineage (NCBI taxonomy): Eukaryota > Metazoa > Chordata > Chondrichthyes > Carcharhiniformes > Carcharhinidae > Carcharhinus > Carcharhinus amblyrhynchos. The sequence continues at coordinate 14,266,414 of NC_137351.1, forward strand.
AATCAATGGACATTCAGGCATTAACAAACAGGTTAGCACCTCCATTCAGTAAATATATCCATTCAATGCAAGGTTAACAAGGTTAATCAAATGTTGCAACTGGTTTTAAGAAAGATTACCACATGGACACACAGATTCAACACTCTTCTACATTTCCATGGAGTTCCTGAAAAGTGACGCTCAAATGGAAACCTGCACCCTCAAGTTTCACTCACTCCTTTTCACCTATCCAACTTTCAAAAGCAGTGGGAAAAGTCAAGTCTGCTCCAGCAATCTCTCATCATCCAGTGAATAGTATTAACCTCATTGGGAGAGGCAAATCATTGGAAACAAAAAACTCTAGGAATTACCACCACAACACAATCAAACACCAGAACATCAAAACTGTCCATGACTTATTTGAATCTAAGCGAATTGACATATTCATATGCTGCAAATAATCATGTGGCCTTTTGGACAAACAATAGAAACAGGTTTGTTTATTCCCACCTCCACACTCAACGCTCAAGAATAGTTGAGCGTATTGGAAGAGAGATTGTCTAATTTATACTCTAGTCAGCTGATGGTAACAGGAGCAGCCTACTCCTGCCACCAAAACTACACTATCAGTCTTTATCATAATTTATATTTAGCACAATGTAGAGTTATAATTGAAACCATCTGCAATTTATGCCATTTAACCTTCAGGTACCACCTTGAGAGTACAGTATTAACAAATTTTCAGTGAGTTAGTGCAACACCTATCAGGGCACGTTGTTTGGTAGTGTCCAAATTAACTCATTAAAAGTACTTGTATGAATAGCTCTTTAAGTTTAAACTGCGAAATAGTTATGATTACACAAATTGAATGAATACCATGGTAGCAGATCCGTTTCATGCATTATTAGTGGAATACAAATCATGCAAAGATTTTTTTGGATTGTAGTAGTTACATCCAGGAGTCAGAAAAAAAGTTAACTTACCTATTTGAGAGTTTTATTTGTGAATATTTAACTGGTTGGGAAGTGAATGGGAGTGCAATCTCTTTACCATCTATTACAAACAATAGCTTGATAAACCACAATGGTAGGATGCAAGCTGCTAGCTACTATTCTTCCGCCCCTTCCTTCTCACCCACACAAAAATAATTTGCAGATAGCCAGACACTTTCCAAAACAAAACAGAAAACCAAAAAACAGTCATTCCCTACAATTATCACACATTATACACAAAGTAAAACGGATCAAGATGCCTGGGTCATTTACCTAGTCAGAGAAAAGCAAGTGATGCAGGGAAATGAGGGCAAAGGTTTTTTGGGGGAGCGGGTGAAAGGCAGGAGAAGAAAGAAAAGGAGGGGTGAGAAATCTAGAGAAATGGCTGTCTAATTCTCGTCTATAAGTTTGCCAGACAGATGTGTAAAATTAGTATGTGCAACGTATGTATACAATGTGATTTTTATTTAATTATCATATGGCTACGTAGTGAAAGGCAGCTGACAAGCATGTTTTGGTCTAACTCCTAAAACAGTGCTTTAAATCAAATTATGAAGCCATGCCATTTTCTTCCTTCATGGGACAGCACTGACAAAGATCATTGTTAGAGCTTCACATCTACTGTTCAATTTAATTTAAACTGACATAACAGCTGCTTATAATTAAATAACTCCTGCAAGGCTCAACTTGAACCTAGCTCCCTTTATGTTTGTGTTATAAAGGCACACACTTGTTCAGATCCTGCCAACAATATTACATAAGAACACACAAAGTACAATATTTTAGTAAAACATGCAACAAAAAGTAAATATTAAAAAGGAAATAGCCACACCATCCTCAATAGGTTTAGTTAGGAATGTAGCACAGTCTTAACAAAGCACATGGTCTCATCAGCCTGTGCCTGAAGCGGTTTCTGTTTTCTCTTCCACCCCTCCCCCTTCATTTTTGACAGAAGAATTTACACTGGTTTTTTGCACCAGTGAAATACACTTTCAGCCATTCAAACAAAAACTATTGCAACTGATCCAACTGCACATGTTGGCTATGACAGCTCAATAATAAAGATGGCAAAATAACAACGAATTTTAAGATATAAAAATTGAAACCAAAAATGAATTACAGAGCATTCAGACATATTTTGTGCAATCCGGCTACCAATATAGTTATTGGGATTTAAATGAAATGCCAGATTAAATATCTACAGTGACGTAAAGAATTGAATCTTCAAAATATGAAATAAAAACAGAAAATTCTGGAAATACGTAGCAATTGAAAAAAAAGAGAAAAGTTAATGTTTTGGTTGGAGGTCCTTTCATCAATTCTGACAAAACAGCCTTGTTTACAGACGCATTTTGTGTATTGTGCTTATGGAAGGTAGTCGCGCTGTTGTCACTACAGATGGGAAATACCTCAATCACAAGTCAACATGTCATTATTGCAAATAATTAAATAGATTTTTTTTTGTTAATTGATCGATATGCAGTCAAGTTAACTTTCTATTGCTTCTTGGATCAGAAAAATAGCTCTAATAACCCCAGTATTTCCACGCTCAAGAAAAAAAATCAAAGCTGGTTCGTACACAATGCTCCTGGCTCAAATATACTCAACTGAATGCCAGGTGAGGGCAAAATTGACAATACCTGTGATACACTCAAACTATAGTGGCATTCACAAAAGAGGCTGGTGCCTTCAGGACACAAAATGGGAGGGAAAAACTTAGTAGAGGAAGAATGGTTTGCATATATGTTCTAAATACACTCAGAGAACTTGTCAACATTTGCACCAATCTACAGGCATGGGAGTATAAAACTTTTACAACTGCTAACTCCCTTCAACGTACATTCCCTCCTCCACCACTGGCACAACAAAGATGCAGCAGGTGCCATCTGCAATATGCACTGCAGCAAACTCACCAAGTCTTCTTATAAGAACCTAATACCCTAGGATTAACATCTTCGACTCCCGCAACTTAAAACAAAGGGTGCAGCTTCCACCCCACCCCCACCCCAGCAAATTTCCCTCTGAATCACAGTTCCATGGCATTGCTGCCTCACAGTGCCAGGGACCCGGGTTTGATTCCTGGTTTGGGTTACTATCTGGAGTCTGCACGTTCTCCCCTGTCTGCAGGCGTTTCCTCTGGGTGCTCTGATTTCCTCCCACAAGTTTGAAAGACATTCTTGTTAGGTGCACTGGCCATGCTAAATTCTCCCTCAATGTACTCAAAATGGCACTGGAGTGTGACAACTAGGGGATTTTCACAGTAATTTCATTGCAATGTTAATGCAAACCAACTTGTGACACTAATAAAGAAACCCTAAACTTTAAAGTTGCAAAGGGGAGGCGATGGCCCAGTGGTAGCATTAGACTATTGATCCAAAAACTCAGCTAACGTTGTGGGGATCGGGATTTGAATTCCACCATGGCAGACGGTGGAATCTGAATTCAACAAAAAAAATTGGAAATTATAGTCTACTGATGACCATGAAACCATTGTCAATTGTCAGAAAAAACCATCTTGGTCGCTAATGTCCTTTAGGAAAGGAAATCTGCTGTCTTTACTCGGTCCGGCCTACATGTGACTCCAGAGTCACAGCAATGTGGTTGACTCTCAACTGCCCTCCGAGGGCAACTAGGGATGGGCAATAAATACTGATGTGGAGATGCCGGCGTTGGACTGGGGCAAACACAGTAAGAAGACTCACAACACCAGGTTAAAGTCCAACTAGTTTATTTGATAGTAAACTCACAAGCTTTTGGGGTTTCGGGCAAACGCCCCGAAAGCTTGTGGGTTTACTATCAAATAAACTGGTTGCACTTTAACCTGGTGTTGTGAGACTTCTTACAATAAGTGCTGGCCAGCCAGCGACGCCCATGTCCCACAAATGAATAAAAAAACCCAATCCCTACTTTCCTTTATTGTCGCTGGATCAAAATTCTGGAAACTCCTACTTAATTACACCACAATGACGGCAATAGTTCAATAAGATGGCTTCCAAATCCCACAAATCCAATTCACCCAAATATTGATTTCATGGCAGGGAAATAGACAAGTCTGAGCCTCATTAACACACTGTTGATTCCAAGCAGGCAGCATGCTACAATTTGCCAGCTCTGCAAGGGTAATACATAAGGCAGTCATTCAAAAGGATATGATAAGGCCATAGATTTTTAGGGCTTAGAACATTTTCATGCAAGTATTGCTATTTTAGCAATTATCCCTATTTTTGGTTAATTTGACAGTTATACTGAACCCTTCAGCACTGAAGGGAATTCAGAACATAATTCATAAGATCGTAGACTTTGTACAGCGAGTAGGCCATACAGCCCATCATGTCCGCATTAGATCTCCAAATAAGCAATTCACTTAGTGCCATTCTCCTCCCTTCTCCACATAATCCTGCACGTTTTTCCTTTTCAGTTAACAGTCTAATTCCCTTTGAACCTCTATTGAACCTGCCTCCGCAGTGCATTCCAGACCGTAACTGCTTGTGTGAAGAATTCTTTTTCTCATAGCACTTTTGCTTCTTTTGGAGAAAATAAAGAGCATTTATTCCATCCTAATCCATCCATCCAGAAAGACACAATCTCTCTTCCTCCATTTCTGGATGTAAATGTTTCTCAAATGATACCAGGATTGTTGATCACTCTGTGAAGCTTCATTACAACGTTTTTATTTTATCTTTTACTAGTTTAAACTGAACTGGTCTTTAGAACTCAGCCAGGACAATTATGCATGATAGGACAGGTTTGATGGGCCAGCTAGTTCTTTTACATTAAAGATATAGGAATAGGAACAGGAATAATCATTAGAACACGACTGATGTGTAACTTCACTCCACTGATCCACGTTGGTTCCATATCCATTAATGTTCTTGCCTATGGAACTCATTTTTGAAATTTTCAATTTACATCTAGCAGGGGTTCTGCGAGCGAGCATGCTGAAGCCCGAGGTCTAACCAGAGCTTTATATAACTGTAGCATAACTTCCACCACTTTGCAAACCAGCCTCTTTTGAAATAAAAGACAATTTTTTAAGCCTTTGTAATGGTCTTGTAACCGTCCATTCGCCTTTGGTGAAAATGAAAACAGTTAAAAAAGTAAAGGGATTGGCAGAGTCACTTCAATACTAAATATTTAAATGTTATATAGTGATTTCATATAAATACTTCCAGGCAATATTGCCAAAGTAACAACTGAGTTCTATATAAACATAATGTTCTGGCAAAGTTTAAATAAAATAATTTCAAAACATTACAAAGCACTTTAAACATTGTGGTCTTTCATTGGATGCATGCCAATATTCTGATAAGGCATGATGATAAAAAAACCCACCATCCTCCTGTATTGATTTGGTTCAAATAAAGGAAGCTTGATCCACAATCTACAATTTGCAAGGTTTTAATGGGATTTTTAAATCCAATAATTTCTCCCCACAGCACTCTCACTTCTCTTTCCATCACATTATGAATACTAAGGCTTAGAATAAGATATGCAGAAAGATGCACAGACAGTGGAAGATTACAATTTTAGGGATGAGCACAGCATGCTGGCATTTCAAAGCACTGCGCAGCAGTAATATCTTCAAAAGACAGACACAAAGCATCAATTCTTGGGAGACTCTCTCAAATACAAAATAGCTGACAATAGCCTGGAATCAAATCACATGCCAGTAGGAGAGAAAAGATCACATTGACCACTTTGTAGAAGTTTGTATTTTAACGTGGAGTCCAAAAGACCTCAGAAGCTCTTTTAGTTGAGTATCACAATCCGAAGGAGCTTGAATCCACAACAAAAGCAAGACGACAGCAACACTCTACTGATGATATATGGGCTATCTGCCTTAAAGGGATGTTTTTGTTTTATTAACAAAACAGTTAACAAACAATGATGTAACTGCATAATCCAAGTGAATGCATCACATTGTCTATACCAATGTCACAGTAGAACCATACACCAGTCACTTCTCTCAGCTACAAAATGGTATTGTTGATGAATGATTAATAATATCATAATACAACTATCGACATATCTTTAAAGCAATTTTATAAAGGCATGCTACCCCCATACATTAGTGAGTAAATACACTACCCAACTGAATACTAAGCCCACAGAAGTTCTAATTTTATCCTCGGTCTGTCCCAAAGTGAGGTGGTCCAGCAACAACAGGAAACACACAAGGCTGAATGGGACTTAGACTAAAATGGGTGGAAATTCAGCCAGTCGTTCTGTTGCTCAAGACAATCCAGTGACCATCTACTCAACACCTGCTTGCAAAGTGTTACAGTGACATTTACTTAGCTGCTGTGCCATTCACTGTCAAATAACACATGAAAAGTCTCCATTGGGTGAACTATCAGAGGCAGCAACAATTTCTTTCAAACCATAATAAAATCAACAGATGCAACTTTTCCATTTGTTCATAGAATAGGGGCATTTCTAACAATGACAATATTTATTACCGATCTTAACTTCCCTTAAGATGATGGTGGTGAACTGCATTCTTAAATCATTTAAGCCAGTGAGACACAGGTATGCTTGTAGTTGTGTCAGGAAGAAAGCTCCATGATATTCTGCCAGTGATAGTGAAGGGATGGGCAAGGCAGTGGCTTTGCATCAAGATGATGTGAGACTTCACAGGGAAATTGCAAGTGCTGGTATTCTTTTGCACCTTTCTTCTGTGTGGTAGAACTTACGGCTGGAAGATGCTGTTGAAGGAGACATGGCAAGTTGCTGCAAAGGATCCCGCAGATGGTAAAATTGCTACACAAGCATCCTCACTGCTCACAAGTTTGATTGTGGCTCAACTGGTAACATTTTTGACTGAGTCATAAAGTTGTGTGTTCAAGTCTGACTCCAGAGTCTTGAGCATAGTACTCCAAGCTGACACTCCAGTGGAATATTGAGCAAGTGCTGCACTTTTGGATGTGCTACCTGTTAGATGAACGTTAACCCAAGTCTGCCCTCTAAGGTGGATATAAAAGATTCCAAAGCACTATTTTGAAAAGCAAGGGAATTAATCCCGATGTCCTAGCCAATATTTATCCCTCAATCAATATTACAATTATCTAGCAGAGTGCTGCTTGCTGGCTAATAACTGTAACAATACTTTAAAAAATTACTTCATTAGCCGTAAAGCACATTGGGACATTTTACGTCTGAAAGACACTTTCTTCTTTTCTATTTTCACCTTTCTTCTGCCCCCATTTCCGTCTCTGTTCTTGTTTAAAATCTATTACATCTCTAATTTTTTTTTCATCCCAGTGAAAGGTCACCGGCTTGAAAGATTAACTCAGTTTCTCTCTTCATAAATTAGAGAGAAGAGAGCGGAGAAGAAAGGTACAGAACAGGTGGCTTCAATCTTTGTGAGAAAGAAGTCTATGAGCTTCTCACTTGCTGGAGCCAGGTGAGCATAGAGAGGGGTTTAAGAGATTGCTGGTCATGAATAAAGGAAGTTGATAGACTTACCTTTGCTATCCAGGAAGATCCTAGGATGGCAGCTGGTTATAGATAACTAAACAAATTGTACACCAAATTCACTCAAGTTGTGCTTCTTGGACTTGAGGATGTAGGATTCATACAAGAAGGATGATCACGATGGGGAAAAGTCAAAGCTTTGCTGAGTGCAAGAATATAAAGAGTGGAGATGCAGAAATACTGTGGCAAATGTAGGGCTAGCAGTTAGATTATACAATTGTTTTTAATTTTTAACATCAAGAATATCTATTACATGTTATAAAGTAATAATTGGGACATCCAAACATTAACAAGGTCATAGCAGGATTAAGTAAACACAGCTATAATGGTCCAAAGTGTGTCACTATCTGCCAGCATAAGTTGTGAGGGACAAAAGGAACAACACTAATCAATCTCCAACAAAAAAGCTTCATCTCAATGTTTTGCTGGCTTTAATATATATTACAATTTCTAAGCAATCTGACAGCCCAGATAGAGTAATTTTGATGTGAAAACCAATACTTCGGTCTGCAAATCCTAAAGTAAAATGAGCTTCTCTTACAACTGAAAAATGTGTTCTAGATTACGGATTCTCCCAACTTTATATTTGGGGCCCAATTCCAATGGAACTTGACTTTTTTTTTGCTCTGAGTCAGTATTTCCATTTCTGAACTCCCTCAACTTTCTTCTACAGCTTGAGCAGCAGGTAAGGGTTGCAGAATAGTCCATTCCTTCACCAATTCTGCCACATACAGAGAAAGGCTAACAAGAACAATGCAATTACCATATTCTGCAGTACGCCTAATCTTTGCAAAAAGTTTCCATTTCAAATCAGAACCAAAAAGTGAAAGTATATTTACTTTCAACTCAACAGATATGTTGCTTAAAAGGGTTCGTATATCCTAAATCAATTCTAAATTATACAATACAACCACATCAAATACGTAAACAGATTTCCCATGGGTTTGCAACACTATTGTAGCAGTCTCTGAACTATCTAAAACTGCATCTGGCCGCATGAAACCTTGGGAGAGGAGGTGGCAAAAGTGGGTCACTAGAAATGTGGTGAATTTTACTCATCAGAGTTTAGTCATTTCAGTGCTCTTTCACACAATGGAATGGATTAAAGCTGTTGGATAGCTGTACAGGCAAAAGAGCAAATTATTAATCAGAAAACAAACACTGGAAATATTTCTATCAATTTGCAAAGCAGAACACTACAGCAGTGGAGCTGTATGATCAGCAGTAATAAAACTGCTTACATCACTACTGCACCTTGTTGTAGAAAAACATCACAAAGCTTGTTGTAGACGCTAAAGGAAAATGGATGCTGAGTTCAATAGGAAATTTGAGGCAGAAGGCTGATCACAGTGATGAGAAGAAAGGGAAATTGTACAACATGATTGGCTGAGACAAGGAGTGGGGTTTCATGAAAGGCCAAAAAATACAGACAGCAAAATTTTGATGGGATCCAGAATATCACAAATATTGTACTCATTACAAATCAAATTAAAAACATGCACAAATATTAATTTTCAGATTGTTGTTACTGCAACTAAAGCTATTTTAATTATCAATGAACTCAATTCTTTTTTTCCCCAAATATGTTGCTTACAAATGTAAAAAGTGCTGAACAGTTTGGCCAACAGCACTAGATTTACTCATCAAAACTGAGTGTATGCTATGAACAAAATATCTCCATTGACCTACTCACACCCATTGAATATTCTGTTGATCAATATCCCTTGTTAACCTCCAGTCATACTTTCATTAATACTGTACAATCACACAACAATCTCAACATCACAAATCTGCTCTGGAGTCGTACTTAAAAAACTTCTTTTTTAATTATGAATAATCCCTCTATTTGTACATTTCTCCCCTCTACGTCTCCTCCCCTATACTCTCTTGTCTCTTCGTCACAACTTCATCTATAACTAAAATCAAACATCATTCACAGGTTTTGACCAAATTCTGAGTCCATGATCCAACATTACAGAGTGTGCGAAGTCCCCATCATACAGAATCTAAGAAGATAGCATAAAGTGATTCCAGAATTAATGTAAACTTGGGTTTAGATTACGACAGTAAACCTTGAAAAATGCACTTATCCACCACTTTCATTTAACAATTTATTGCTTGATCACTTGAGTATCCACCTCTAATAATTTTTCAGAAAACCATATCCAGAAAAGCTAATACTGCTGACACAGGTGATAGCCCTTTATATTATTGACCTTCTTCATTTTCACACAATCCTTCCATCACATTGCATGTGCAATGATACATATGAACTAAAATCTCTAGGAATAATTGTGCTATTAGTGTACACTTTAATCCCAAGCCCTGTGAATGCTTGCAAACTGCTAATTTTGCTTTTGAAGTTTAATTGAGTGATTACTTTGTCTCCTCTTTCCACAGTTCACCAAGACTCAATGCAGAAGGAGAAAATATAGCTCAAGATTCTTTGAAACAACAACTTGCAAAAAATATAGCACCTTTAACATAATAAAATGTCTCAGCCACTTCATATAGCTGTGTTGTGACAACAGTCCACAAACGGCGACATGCAATTCAGACGAAAATAGTTTGGTCATAGAAGTACATTTTAAGGAGCGTCTTAAAGAAGAAAAGATGGACAAAGGTTCAGGAAGGAGTTCTTGAACTTGAAAGGAAGTACTGGTCTAACAACATAGGCTGCTGCTGCTGCTGATGTGTGGGGGGGGGGGGGGGGGGGGGGGGGGGAACATGGCTGAAGTTGATGAAGGGAAGAGATGCCAAAATCATTAGCGCTCTGCTGGTGTTCTTACCTTGAGTAGTTCACTGTTAAATTTACAAATGTCATCAAATGGTCTTATTGGGATAACACAGGAAAGTGGAAATGAGGAAAACCATATCAGATCAATCATGATCTCACTGAATGGCAGAGCAAACTCGATGGGCTGAATGACCTACTTCTGCTCCTATGTCTTATTATGGTCAACAAACTTGGATTTTGAGCAGATCTTGTTGCGCAACATTTTATTCTGAAGCCAACAAATTTTAGCAAAGGAAGATTTCTGATTTATTTTTGAACTTTGAATATTAAACTACATCCAATTCACTTACAGCCTTGCCTTTTTACCAGTAGCAACTTTAACACATTGTAAACAAATTCTCAAACTACCTCAACAAATGTTGAGTATCTTGTAAAAAACAGTTCCTTTATATAGAAAGTATGAAATTTGAGACCCACAAAGATGCAAACTCACAATAGCAAAAAGAAAGTACCCTAAGTACATATAAGTTCTGTAGCAATTAAAACTTTCCCCAACAAAAACGCATCCTCTGAATGATCGGTATGTAGTGGTCCTAGTTTATTTTTAAAACCAAGGGCTCTCAGCAGGCATTTTTATTTTGAAACGAAATATCCAATGCAGTTTCCTTATTCACAAAAATAAAAGATATTCTGATCTATATGGGTATGGACAGCATGATGGCACAGTGGTTAGCACTGCTGCCTCACAGCGCCAGGGACCTGGGTTCAATTCTCAGCTTGAGTCACTATCTGTGCAGAGTCTGCATGTTTTCCCCAGGTCTGTGTGGGTTTCCTCTGGGTGCTCTGGTTTCGTCCCACAGTGCGAAAGATATGCAGATTAGGTTGATTGGTCATGCCAAATCGTTCCTTACTGTCAGGGGAACTAGCTAAGATAAATGCATGAGGTTATAGGGATAAGACATGGGCTTGATTGTGGTTGGTGCAGACTCTATGGGCCGAACAGCCTCCTTCTGCATTGTATGATTCTATATTGCTAACAACAGTCAATCCCAGTCAAAGAACATGCAGGCATTTGTAACATCTGTTAAGTAATCTGAAATAAACCCTCCCACCCTTTTAAAAAAGGGGACAAACTTTTGAGAATCATAAATCAGGGTATCATAATAGTCCCATTAATGGAAAAAACGTGGAAGACACGCTTTCACTCTACTGCCAGCAGTAACAAGTGTGAAGAGAGTAGAGTTAACTTTTGAGACCAGTGATGAAAGTCATTGGCCTGTATCATTAACTCTTGCTTCTCTCTCCATAAATGCTGTCTGAGCTCTGGGATATTTCCTAAATTTTGTGTTAATTGTTTTTGACTTGTTACTGCTGGTAAATGACAACTTGCATTGCCCACAAGTGTTTTGCCCATTGTAACATGGGTTTATATCAAGGTACTGCCTTTATATTTTTCAAGTCCAGGTCCCACACGCCTGGCTGCATGCCAACAGTAAAATTCCTGGACCTCATCAATGTCTACCAAAACTCATGTCTTTGAATCCACTAGTCAAGATGTCAGGATTACTAGTCAAGAAACATAACCATGATGTTAATATACCTAAGGAGCTCTTTAGAGGCCAAGCAAGCCACTCAGCCATATAAAGGTCAACCACTATGTCTCCCTTGAGTAACAAGGGATAGACAATAAAACGCAGCCATAGTCTCCTTGGCAGCTAATTTTGAGAGGTACAACAGTTTACCATTTGGCTTTCAGTCTGCACCGGCCTGGTTTTCAATGTTTTGAGATTTTTTTAATTGGGGGAAGCCTAAAATCAGCTGTTAGGTCAGACCAGGTGATTTTAAAATTAGAAACTCCACTGAGACAAGCATGATGGGGCTGCCAGCCGTACAGCTGGCCTGTTCAAACAAGCTTCTGGGCCAGTCAGTGAGTAGAATGAATGTAAAATGTCAAAGCAGCTGATTTCTGTATGACATCATGGGTACCTTGGGGATACAGGAGGGACAGGAGACTTGCAGGCATTTTAATATATGATGTTTGAAATGAAAATTTTATTATTGAAGTAATTCTCTTAAATTAGTTTATTTGTTATGGTCACATTCATTATAAGTGTAGCTGATTGCAACCTAATTTCTGAGCAATTGATGCTCCTCCACTTCTGTAACTGTTCATAAAGACCCCTAACATACTACTTCCAATTAGACTAGCAAGCTTTTCTCCATTGAAAAAATAAACATGTCTCTAAAATCCAGTGAAAGATTCTTTGGACAGCTTTTTCTACAAACTAATTTAGGTTTTAAAAATGTAAAATCTGCCCAGAACTTCCAATATACTGATAAGATTAACCATCTCTTTTTTTTTAGATGCTCACAAGTGTGCTATGCTTTGCCTGCATTTTCTTATTATCCAACTATGTTTTAAACTTTTGCTAAATTTCACCATGTCAACATCACATCAGGTAGAAGTCTGAATATTTTAAAAACCCCAAACCAAACAGTAAAAATATGGTTGAGTGAATTCTAAACATACACCAATGGAGGCAAGATACAAAGAACAAAGATACATACAAACTTTAAAATTCTATGCATTCATTTTGTTAAAGGGAACATATTTTCAAAGTAACTTCAAGCTAATGTCAATCTACTTGTGATGTTAATAAATAAACAAATATAAATAAACTTAAATCCTTTCACACATTCTGATTACTTAATGGACACACACAGACTCGCCCGCCCCCAGGGAGCACAGCTACTCCAAATTTTCTTTGTTCTTGGCTCTGACAAAGGGTCATCCAGACTTGAAACACTAGCTCTATTCTCTCTCCACAGATGCTGTCTGTCAGACCTGCTGAGATTTTCCAGCATTTTCTGTTTTCGAAACTTAAGTGTAAGTTGTTCTTTAGTGGGGCATTCAGAGGTGAGGAGACATTTCTTCACCCAAAGACTGGTGAGCCTGTGGAATTCATTACCACAAGAAGTAGTTGATGCCAAAATATTGAATGTATTCAAGAGGCAGCTGGATATAGCACTTGGGGTGAATGGGGAGAAAGCAGGATTAGGCCACTGAGATGGACCATCAGCCATGACTGTGATGAATGGCAGAGGAGGCTTGAAGGGCCAACTGACCTCCTCCTATCTATGTTTCTTTATCCTTATTACATTCCCTTTGTCCGATTACAACCCCCTCCCCATAGTATAAATCTCTTATGATTTTCTTTGCTCTTAGTTCTGATAAGGGGTCATCCAGACTCAAAACACTGGCTCTATTCTCTCTCCACAGACACTGTCAGACCTTTCAGAGCTGAGGTTTTCCAGCATTTTCTGTTTCCGAAACTTAAATACAAGTTGTTCGTTAATGGGGTACATGCATCAAGGAGATTGAAGTGGCACGACTTGGGGAGGGGAAGCAGGAGATGAGGGGCCCCTGGACATCCTGAGCAAAGTGGATGCCTTGGAGCAAAGAGGCGAATGGCTGGGGCAACCAGACAGAGGGGAAGGATGCCATATAGGGGTCCCTCAGGACATGTGGGAAGGGGAGAGAACTGGGGAGTTCACCAGCAAGTGGGGGGGGGGGGGGGGGGGGCAGAATGGGGGGAAACGGTGGGTGGGGGGGGCAGAATGGGGGGAAACGGTGGGTGGGGGGGGGCAGAATGGGGGGAAACGGTGGGTGGGGGGGGCAGAATGGGGGGAAACGGTGGGTGGGGGGGGCAGAATGGGGGGAAACGGTGGGTGGGGGGGCAGAATGGGGGGAATCGGTGGGTGGGGGGGCAGAATGGGGGGAAACGGTGGGTGGGGGGGGCAGAATGGGGGGAAACGGTGGGTGGGGGGGGCAGAATGGGGGGAAACGGTGGGTGGGGGGGCAGAATGGGGGAAACGGTGGGTGGGGGGGGCAGAATGGGGGGAAACGGTGGGTGGGGGGGGCAGAATGGGGGGAAACGGTGGGTGGGGGGGCAGAATGGGGGGAAACGGTGGGTGGGGGGGCAGAATGGGGGAAACGGTGGGTGGGGGGGCAGAATGGGGGGAAACGGTGGGGGGGGGGCAGAATGGGGGGAAACGGTGGGGGGGGGCAGACAGTGGGTGGGTGGGTGGGGGGGACAGAATGGGGGGATACGGTGGGTGGGGGGGCAGAATGGGGGGATACGGTGGGTGGGTGGGGCAGAATGGGGGGATACGGTGGGTGGGTGGGGCAGAATGGGGGGATACGGTGGGTGGGTGGGGCAGAATGGGGGGATACGGTGGGTGGGTGGGGCAGAATGGGGGGATACGGTGGGTGGGGGGATACGGTGGGTGGGGGGGCAGAATGGGGGGATACGGTGGGTGGGGGGGGCAGAATGGGGGTATACGGTGGGTGGGGGGGCAGAATGGGGGGATACGGTGGGTGGGGGGGCAGAATGGGGGGATAGGGTGGGTGGGTGGGCGCGGAGTGGGGGGATACGGTGGGTGTGGGGGGGGGGCGCGGAATGGGGGGACACGGGGGGGAGGTGGAGTGGGGGGACACGGGGGGAGGCAGAGTGGGGGGGAGGCGGAGTGGGGGGGATGGGGGGATACGGGGGGAGCGCGCAATATGGGGGATACGGGGGGAGCGCGCAATATGGGGGATACGGGGGGAGCGCGCAATATGGGGGATACGGGGGGAGCGCGCAATATGGGGGATACGGGGGGAGCGCGCAATATGGGGGACACGGGGGGAGCGCGCAATATGGGGGACACGGGGGGAGCGCGCAATATGGGGGACACGGGGGGAGCGCGCAATATGGGGGATACGGGGGGAGCGCGCAATATGGGGGATACGGGGGGAGCGCGCAATATGGGGGATACGGGGGGAGCGCGCAATATGGGGGATACGGGGGGAGCGCGCAATATGGGGGATACGGGGGGAGCGCGCAATATGGGGGATACGGGGGGAGCGCGCAATATGGGGGATACGGGGGGAGCGCGCAATATGGGGGATACGGGGGAGCGCGCAATATGGGGGATACGGGGGGAGCGCGCAATATGGGGGATACGGGGGGAGCGCGCAATATGGGGGATACGGGGGGAGCGCGCAATATGGGGGATACGGGGGGAGCGCGCAATATGGGGGATACGGGGGGAGCGCGCAATATGGGGGATACGGGGGGAGCGCGCAATATGGGGGATACGGGGGGAGCGCGCAGAATGGGGGATACGGGGGGAGCGCGCAGAATGGGGGATACGGGGGGAGCGCGCAGAATGGGGGATACGGGGGGAGCGCGCAGAATGGGGGATACGGGGGGAGCGCGCAGAATGGGGGATACGGGGGGAGCGCGCAGAATGGGGGATACGGGGGGAGCGCGCAGAATGGGGGATACGGGGGGAGCGCGCAGAATGGGGGATACGGGGGGAGCGCGCAGAATGGGGGATACGGGGGGAGCGCGCAGAATGGGGGATACGGGGGGAGCGCGCAGAATGGGGGATACGGGGGGAGCGCGCAGAATGGGGGATACGGGGGGAGCGCGCAGAATGGGGGATACGGGGGGAGCGCGCAGAATGGGGGATACGGGGGGAGCGCGCAGAATGGGGGATACGGGGGGAGCGCGCAGAATGGGGGATACGGGGGGAGCGCGCAGAATGGGGGATACGGGGGGAGCGCGCAGAATGGGGGATACGGGGGGAGCGCGCAGAATGGGGGATACGGGGGGAGCGCGCAGAATGGGGGATACGGGGGGAGCGCGCAGAATGGGGGATACGGGGGGAGCGCGCAGAATGGGGGATACGGGGGGAGCGCGCAGAATGGGGGATACGGGGGGAGCGCGCAGAATGGGGGATACGGGGGGAGCGCGCAGAATGGGGGATACGGGGGGAGCGCGCAGAATGGGGGATACGGGGGGAGCGCGCAGAATGGGGGATACGGGGGGAGCGCGCAGAATGGGGGATACGGGGGGAGCGCGCAGAATGGGGGATACGGGGGGAGCGCGCAGAATGGGGGATACGGGGGGAGCGCGCAGAATGGGGGATACGGGGGGAGCGCGCAGAATGGGGGATACGGGGGGAGCGCGCAGAATGGGGGATACGGGGGGAGCGCGCAGAATGGGGGATACGGGGGGAGCGCGCAGAATGGGGGATACGGGGGGAGCGCGCAGAATGGGGGATACGGGGGCGGTGCGGAATAGGGGGAAACTGGGGGGAGCGCGCAGAATGGGGGATACGGGGGCGGTGCGGAATGGGGGGAAACTGGGGGGAGCGTGTCACGGCGGGGGGAAACTGGGGGGTGGAGCAGAGCGTTGGGGGGGACGACAGCGCAGTGTGTTTGGCGGCATCTGGAGGGATGGGGTCACCGGGGGAGTGGGGCAGCTGGCGGGAGGGAAACGGGGACTGATTTGTCTTTTCGACGATTCCCCTCTCCCCGGTAACCCAGCAGCGGGCGCTCTGTAGGTAATTATCCCGGTGCCAACATCAGTGGGCGGGCTCGGGTTGAACTGATAACCGGGAAGCCGGGGCCTAGCACAGACCCCAAGCGGCCCTCAGCCTCGGGCCCACAGCAACCACGTCCCATTCCCGCCGTTAGCCAAACACGCGCCCCCCCCTCGTCTCTCCCTCCCAGGGCCTAGAGCACATCCCCGGCCTGGAGTAGCTGTGCTCCCCGGGGTGAAGACGCCGGGAGGCCGCCCCCTCGCTCCGATCCCCTCCCCCCGGGTCTATCCTTTGTCAGTTGACGGGGAGGGAGGGGGGGGGTGTGGGGAAGCTGCGCGGAGAAGCCAGCGTGTCCTGTCCCGTGAAGCGGCCTTACCGGCTGGGGCCCGGCCGTGTTGTCTGGGAGGCCTGGGGCCGCTCCGTGTCGCTGGGCCGCCGCCGCCGCCGCTCGCTCGCTGTTTACAGCCGCCAGCATTCGGGCGCCATTTCCCGCCGCCGCGCACACACACACAGGGAGAGACGGCTCCCGGGGAACCCGGATGCACCGCGTCCGCGCACACGGGGACGGGGGAGGCGGCGAGTGCGTGCCCGCACGCACACGCGAGGGGGCGAGCGCGTGACCACGCCCCCTGCTCTGCCCGCCAACTTCAAACTGCGGCAAGCTGCCACTATGCCGCTCCCTCACCGTCCCCCCACCCCCGTACAATAGCTCAGGGGGCACAGAGCTCAGCACTGCGATGCTGGCATTGGACTGGGTAAACATAGTAAGAAGGCTCACAATACCAGGGTAAAGTTCAACAGATTTATTTGGTAGCAAACGCCACTAGCTGTAGGGACTCTGCCCATTGTTTTTACTCCATTCCTAAAGTGATGAAGCCAATGCTCAGAGAGAATCTATCACCTTCCTTGCTCCAAAAACCAAATTCACATGGTATCCAATTCAAGGTTCCCACAAGAGAGACAAGCATGGTCAGCTTCTATCACATACCTGATAAAAGGACACAGCCCCAAAAGCTAGTGGCGTTTGCCACCAAATAAACCTGTTGGACTTTAACCTGGTGTTGTGAGACTTCTTACTGTGCCTCACAGCACCAGGGACCTGGGTTTGATTCCCAGCATGGGTCACTGCCTCTACAAAGGCTGCACGTTCTCCCCATGTCTGCATGGGTTTCCTCCAGGTGCTCCAGTTTCCTCCCACACTCCAAAGATGTGTGGGTTAGGTGGATTGGCTATGCCAAATTGGCCCATAGTGGCAAGAAGAGTAGCTAGGGTAAATGCACGGAGTTATGGGGAGAAAGCCTGGGTAGGGTTGTAGTCACTGTGGACACCATTGGCCAAATAGAATCCTACACTGCAGAAGGAGGCCATGATTTTGACAATGCTACATTGTTACAGCACCTTAGAACCAGCGTAGTAATTAATAAAAAGTGTCAAAATAACGTTGATTTGTTAGGCACAAGTAAGGCTTATGTTAACACTGCAACAAAGTTATCGTGAAATTGCCCTAGTCCGATCAATATACCTAACCAGCACACCTTTCAGAAGTAGGAGGATGTGCAAACTCCACACCGACAGTGACTCAAGCCAGGAATCGAACCTGGGTTCCTGGTACTGTGAAGCAGCAGTACTAACCACTGTGCCACCCTACTGCAGCTTCTACAGATCTGAAATAAAAAACAGGAAAGCTTGGCTAAGACAAAGGCACAAAATGCTGGAGAAACTCAGCAGGTCTGACAGCATCTATGGAGTGAGAATATAATTCTGATGAAGGGTCATCCAGAGTCAAAATGTTGGTTCTGTTCTTGAAAGAGTTGGGTGTCTCAGGGCAAAGGAAGGGGACAGAGGGGAAAGATGCCAAGGAAGAGGTACCTCAGAGCTAGGAACTCGAGTGATTATCAGTAAATGAGGGAGATGTGGAGGCATTGGGGCAAGAGGCAGTGGGCAGAGGCACATTAGAGAAAGGGATCATTAGGGAAGGCTAGGTGAGGGTATGAAACTAAAACAGAAAATGCTGGAGAAACTCATCAAGTTTGACAGCACCTCTGGAGAGGGAGAATAGAGCTCTGACAAAGGGTAATCCAGACTTGAAACATTGGCTCTATTCTCTCTCCCCTGCTGCTGTCAGTCCTGCTGAGATTCTCCAGCATTTCTGTTTTTGTTTGAGGTTCCACTATCCACAATGTTTTGCCTTTATCTAAAATTTGGCGAAGATCTAGATTAAGCTGATCTTTCTCTACACCCTAGCTTATGACTATAAACACTAGATTCTGCACTCTTTCCTTTCTTCCCCATGTACTCTCTGAATGGTATGCTTTGTTTCTTGCACCCCATACAGACAATACTTTTCACTGTATCCTAAAACATGTGATAATAAATCAAAGTGCTGAATCAAGCCCAAGATGAGGTTTTCTTGTCAGCTTTTATGCTTGTCTCTCTAGTGGGAACCATGAACTGGATTCAACATGAATTTGGTTTTTGGAGCAAGGAAGGTGATGGATTCAGGTCTGCCTGGTCCACTCCAAGCATTGGCTTCATCACTTTAGGAATGGAGTAAAAACAAAAGTAGGAATGTGATGGAAAAACTCAACTGCTCTTGCAGCACCTGTGGAGAGTTATGACTTTTTAGGAGCCAAAGTCACAGCAGACTTGAAACATTGCTCTCTCCACAGCTGTTACCAAGCCTGCTGAGATTTTTCTGCTTCATTTACAACTAATCCAGTACTTTCTGGCATGTAGTCTCTGAAAAGACCAACAGAAGAGGCTGTTCGATCCACCATGTCTCTGCTTATTTTTTGCAAGAGCTAGCCCATCTTCTCTTACCCCTCCCCCAAGTTAAAACATGATTCTACCACCTTTTCAGGAGCACATTCTGGAACACAACTCCCCTGCACAGGTTAGTTAATTTTTATTTATTTCTGCCGCTTATTTTACTAATTGCCTTTCGTGTTTTCTGATTAATGCCCTTCTGCCACAAGTCCAGTAGTTATAAACCATAAAAACTGTTTGACAAACTGAACGATGCTGGAACCAACATAAACCACCTTTAAGTACAGAAAATGATAGAAACACTCAACAGGTAAGCAGCATATCAGTTCAGTGATTCTTTTGATCTCTCTCCATTGATGCTGCCAGACATACTGAGTTTCCACCATTTTCCACTTTTATTTCAGATTTCTAGCACCTGCAATATTTTGCTTTTATAAAATCAAATACTCCAACTGAAGTTAAATGCAGGACAGACATCCCTCTTTAATGTCCTAATGTGTCTTTCACGAGAATATCAACAAATCCAGCAGTCAGCCACATTTTTTTCAGTGTTATTCTTGTCCTTGCTTTATTCACAGGATTGCCAAATGAAGGATAGTAAATCGTGGGATTATTTACTAAGAATTGAATGCAAGTTATCCCTATTATTTCATTTAAATCCTTACATCCAAGTAACTTGGAATGAAATGACATCTACTTAGTTGAACTTAATTCGATTGAAAGGACTCCCCACTAAAGACTCATGCACTTCAACAAATTCTGTTGACGTCTTAGGTTTATTTATTTGTGTCATAAGTAAGCTTACATTAACATTGAATGAAGTTACTGTGAAAAATGTTATATTCCTCTCAGCAGCAGCACAATGTTATTATGATGTGGAGATGCTAGTGTTGGAATGGGGTGGACGAGACGAGGTCAAATGACACCAGGTTATAGTCCAACAGGTTTATTTGAAATCAAGATTTCAGGACACTGCTCCTTCATCAGGTGAAGTGGAGAGAGGCACAGTATAGTCTGAATGACAATATCCCGACACTCGCAGATAATCAAGAGCATCAATGGATAAGTAGTGTAGGCCAGCTGAATAACAAGGCTTTACATATACAGCCAACCTATACTGCACTACACTCTCTGTACTTATCCTTTGACACTCTTGATTACCTGTGAGTGTCAGGCTATAATCATTCCACCTATTTATTTTGTGCCTGTGCGCTTCTCTCCAACTCACCTGATGAAGAGCAGCGCTCCGAAAGCTTGTGATTTCAAATAAACCTATTGGACGATAACATTGTGAGAAGTCACACAGCACCAGGTAACTTGTCACTCTTGCAGTATACACCTAAGCAGTAGCAACACTGGCCAGAATTTTAAGTGCCAGTGGCAGGAAGCTGTTGGTGTTTCACATTAGGACATACCCCAGCAATATTAATTTGTTACCTAAATCCCTAATTATTAAGCAGTGCAACTACAGCAGTGAAATCAAGTAGAAAATTTAGAAGCATAGAATGGACTCCTTGTGTGCTGTATAATTCAGCCAATCATTTCTGTGCCAGCTCTTTGGAAGAGTTATTCGATTTATGTATACCCTCTCTTTCCCCATAATCCTGTAAAAACCTTTCAAGAATTTATCCAATTCTGTTTTGAATATGCTATTGGATATTTTCCCGAACCCATTCCGGTAGTGCATTCACAACTTTGTTTCAAGAAGGATCCTCATGTTACCTATGGCTCTTTTGTCAATCATCTTAAACCTGTCCTCTCTAGTTACCAATCCTTCTATTTGTATACTATTTCAAACCCATTCATGATCTTAAATGGCCCTATAAAATCTCCTCAGACTTCTGTTTGAAGAGCAACAAATGTAGTTTCTCTACATAGCCAAGCCTTTCTTCCCTGGTAACATTCTAGTAAACCTCTTCTGCACTCTCACCAAGGGCTTCATATCCTTTCTAAAGTTCAGTGCTCAGGTTTAAACAATCTTCCAGCTGAGACTTACAGGATTCAATAAAGTATTTTTGAACAAAAAAAACCTTCAAATTGGCCTGTCAATTTCAAAAATGTGTATACAGCCCCAGGTTTCTCTGCTCCTATAAGATTGCAACATTTAGTTCTGATTGCCTCTCCTCATTCTTCCTGCCAAAATTCACTGCTCATATCTCGGGTGTTAAGTTTTGTCGATACTGTGTCTGCCCAGTTTACCAGTATGTCATCCTGAAGTCTGTCAGCTGTCCTCATTTACAAAATTTGAATTTATTATCTGCAAACTTTCAAATTATGCCCTATATACCCAAGTCCATATCCTTAATATATATAATTTATACCACAGAGCAATGCTGTAATCAACCCACTTCATTACTACAAGTAACTCGATCAAATATGATGTTCCTTTAACAAATTTGTGCTGACTTCTTTCAACATGGCTGAGATGACAGCAGGACACAACCAGGCCGGAGAGGGTGGAGGGGAAGAGAATGTGCAACGTTAACAAGAAAATCTACTTTTCACTTGTGATAATACTGACCAACTATTGCAGTTCTTCATTATTTTCTGTGCAGCAGCTGAAGAAATGGAATCAGGAGGAGATTAAATTATGACAAAGCTGATGTTGTGGGAACATTCCCAAGTACCAATACATGTGTTTCTCGCTGACATTATGCTAAATGCGGTTTAAATATATAAACCATCCTCCAGAATTTAACTCATCCTCTGTCTTTCACCAGTAAAAACAATGCAAAATTGAGTTTTTCCCTTTTACTATAAGCAGACATTTGCTGCTTTCAGGAGATTGTGAGAGTAGTTATCTGTCACCAGATGATGTCACACTACCTGCTTTTGCTAAATAAGCTACTTGGGGAAATACCAGCAAAAGTTAACAGAAAATACAACTAAATCATATTGATGTATCATTGCACCTTTTTACAAGCGCTGTAATGTGGCCTGGTCAGGGAGTCGTGTTGCAGAATTGCAAAGGCACTTATTTTTCATCCACCACCCTGCCTGCCATCACAATCTTTTGGCTCTCAGATCTTACTGAAGTTCAGGAAATTTGGTTTTAATCTCCAACCTTCCTCTTGCCATCATGACCCCAATTCTGATCTTGAAAATGCAAAAAATACCATTGCATGGGGTCTGAGCTCAAGAGATCCTTCTGAGAAGCAATTACTAATGAAAGATATTACACCACAGCTCAAACCAGGAGTGGAAACGTGGGCTAATCTTTGTCCAATTTGCTTGTGCTCATGATGCAATAATTCCAGCAAATATGGCCTGTTTCTGTGCTGTGGAGATTTTATGATTAATTAATTCCCATAAAGACATTACCTGGTCAGAAGCCTATCTAATTCTCTGTTCTTCTGGTGAGTTGCCAACTCTGACTAGATGTACTTCTGGAACTTTTACATTAGTCTCCTGCGTTCAACCATCCCAACCCCATACTCCAATCATTGATCAGTCCACATGTTCAGCCTTGCAGTACACTTGCCCATTGGAAAGTAAAGACTCATTACCCAACTGGATAATACTTACTCATTTCATTACTCTGTCATGGCTCGTTGTGTTAATTCATATTTAACCCATCTCGAAAATCTGTCCACAGCCGATACAATAGCTTGTCCCAAATGCTTTTTCAGACATTTTACCACATTAAAGTTGCTATATATGTACAGACAAGTTCAGAAAGCAATTAATATACCATACTTTGTAAGTGGAGGCATCAGGGAATTAGAGTAAAGGAGGTGGTCAGTTGGACCATATTTGCAATGCTCGCTGAATGAGCAATTCCCTTAGTGTCATTTCCATCCTTGTTCAGGAACCCTGCACATTCTTCCTTTTCAGGAAGGTCTTATTTTCTTCTGAATACTTAATTAAACCCACCTCCACCACACTCAGGAAGGGCATTGCAAATCTTAACCACATGGTGCACCATAAGTTTCTAGTTTGCTTTTACTTCTTCTGCCAATTTTTTAACTGTGCCATCATATTCTTGATCTTTTCACAAGTGGGAACGTTTCTCCCCATCTACTCTGATTTTGGGCACCCCTGACAAATCTCTTCTCCGTCTTTTCTCCATCATTCTGTGCTCTCTCCAATGCCTTAACATCCTTCCAAAGGTGAGGTGGTCAGAAAGGGGCTCCAGCTGAGGCCAAAATGGTGTCTTATTAAAGCTCAACACAACTTCTTTGCTTATGTACTCAATGCCCCTATTAATAAAGCTAAACATAATGTGTTACTTCCATCAACAAGAACAATTATGTGGAATATAATGCATAACTGCTCTCTTCACCTGTCCCGCCACCTTCAATGACTTATGCATATTCTGCATCCAGAGTTGTACCCTTTATCACATATTGTCTCTATATCGTTCCTATCAATGAATCATTTCACATTTCTCTGCATTGAACTTCACCTGCCACCCATTCCAACCTATGTCCCAACTTGTCCAAGTTCTTCAAAACCATCCAAGTTTCCTATCATGTGTAAATTCAGAAATTGTGCCAAGCACACCAAGGTCTAGATCATTAATAGTATCAAGGGTCCCAACGTGGACCTGTAGGGAACTCCACTACAAACCTTCCTCCAGCCTGAAAAACATCCTACAGCTAATTTCATATGCATATGTCCCTTTTATTCCATGAGCTACAATTTTGCTCAAGTCTATTGTATTGCACTATATCAAATGTCTTTTGTAAGTACCTATACATTACACCAACATCATTTCCCTCATCAACACTCTGTTACCTCTTTAACAGAATATAAAAGCAAGGTAATTATGTTAAACCTGTAGTTCAGGCTGAACTGGCACATTGTGGAAGGATAGGAAGGTATTAGGGAGGGTGCAGGCAAGATTTACACAAATGGTTCCAGAGACGAAGAACTTCAAGCACATGACTGAATTAGAAGTTTGGGCTCTTCTCCTTAGAGAAGATGATCCAGAAGAAATTTGATTGAGATATTCAAAACGATGAGCAGGCTGGACAGAGTGGAAAAGGAGAACCTGTTCCTATTGGTAGAATTGAGAAGCAGACAACATCAATTTAAGCTGATTGGCAAAAGCAACATGAGGGAAACTTTTTTTTAATGCAGCGAGTGATTCGGATCTGGTGTACGTGTAGGGCAGAAGTAGATTTAAAAGGGAATTCGACAATTATTAAAAGAAAAAAATTGCAGACCTACCAGGGTCCACAGGGTACACAAGTAAAAGGACTAGGTAGGTACTCTTGCAGAAAGCCACATGGCATGTCAAATGCTCTCTTTCTATGCTGGAGCCAGTTAATGAGTCATAAAAATGAAACATTGTGACCAATGGATTTAACAAACTATTACCATCATCCTATCCATTTCAATTAGTGCCTTCCTAGGGCCGTATATTTAAAGTAAATGCTATTCCCCCTTGCAGACTGCTCTTCCCCCCAAATCTTAAAGCTTATTGTTATGCAAAATCTCAATAACTTAACATTTGAGTTGTCGCATGTATTAGTATACAGTGAAAAGTACTGTTTCTTGCGCACTATACGGAGAAAGCATACCATTCATAGAAAAGGAAACGAGAGGGTGCAGAATGTAGATGTTACAGTCATAGCTAAGGTATTGAGAAAGATCAGCTTAAAACGAGAAAGATCTATAATAGTGCATTGTTAGAAAGTTTAAAAGAGTTGCAGTAGCGTTTTAGAAGCATAGAATGAGAGTAAAAGATGGAATTAGAGGGTATACTGGACACAGCTTGCAAGAAGCTGCTCGCTCTGACACCATCTTGGAATGTGTGCAGGGTCAAATTGAACACTGTCAAACACAGAATTCCAAGCCCTTACATAGTTGGAGTATAGTGTTGTTCACTCGGTACCTCAGTGATCCTTGTATTACAACTAAAACTACATTTCCCATACAGTAATCTAATGCTGCACCCTAACGAGTGACCAAATACTACTCAGTCCTCTTTTCTGATCTTTCTCAGCATGCTGCACACATCTCCACTTTTCTAACCCTACATGCACAATCCTCCTATCATCTGTATCGGCTCGAGAGAGACCTTCAACCAGTTGTCCAAACCTGCCTTCAATCATTTTTTTCTGAAGTATTAACTCCATAGACATTTAAATCAAACACATTTGAGATTGGTAGTTTCAAGCACTTAGAATCATAGAAGCCCTACAGTGCAGGAGGAAGCCATTTGGCCCATCAAGCCTACACCAACAACAATCCCACACAGGCCCCATCCCAGTAAACCCACATATTTACCCTGCTAATCCCCGATACTTAGGGGCAATTTGGCATGGCCAATCCACCTAATTTGCAATATTTGGACTGTAGGAGGAAACCCAAGCAGACATGAGGAGAATGTCTGTATGGAGTCTGCACTGCCAAATTGAACCAGGGTCCCTGGCATTGTCAGGCAGCAGTGCTAACCATTATGCCACTTCTCTTAAGATCATTAATGAAAATTTATGTTCTTAACTCTGGCCCAAGAAAACATAAAAGTCACTCCAAGAGATTTGGCTCGTCATAACTTAATGTCATTTAATGTCACCCCCTACTATACTCCTTATACACCTATGACTGTGTCGCCAAATTCCCCTCCAATTTGATTTTCAAGTTTGCGGACGACACCACCATAGTGGGTCCGATCTCAACGACGAGACAGAGTATGGGAATGAGAGAGAGAATCTGGTGAACTGGTGCGGCAATAATAATCTTGACCTCGCTGTCAACAAAATTAAAGGAGATGGTCATCGACTTCAGGAAACGTAAAGAAGAACATGCCCCTGTCTACATCAACAGGGACGAAGTAGAAAGGGTCGAGAACTTCAGATTTTTAGGTGTCCAGGTCACCAACAACCTGACCCGGTCCCCCCATAGTGATACTGAAGTTAAAAAAAGCCCAGCAATGCCTCTAATTTCTCAGAAGACTAAGGAAATTTGGCACGTCAGCTATGACTCTCACCAACTTTTACAGGTGCACAATAGAAAGCATTCTTTGGTTATAATCAGGAATGGTTGGTTGTGGATTCAGTAAGCTACAAAACATGAGAATGTCAGGCAAATTGGTAAATCAGTACTAAAACCATTTAAAATAATAACCAGACAGCTTGGTATTGCTCCTGCTCTGCCCAAAATCACAAGGAGCTACAAAAGATCGTGAATATAGCCCAGTCCATCATACAAACCAGCCTCCCATCCATTGACTCTGTCTACACTGGCCACTGCCTCAGAAAAGCAGCCAGCATAATTAAGGACCCCATGCACCATGGACATTCTCTCTTCCACCTTCTTCCCCTATTGGAAAAAAGTCTGAGGTCACATACCAACCGACTCAAGAACAGCTTCTTCCCTGCTACTGTCAGACTTTTAATGGACCTACTTCGCATTAAGTTGATCTTTCTCTACACCTTGGCTATGACTGTAACACTACATTCTGCACTCTCTCCTTTCCTTCTCTATGAATGGTATGCTTTGTCTGTATAGTATGCAAGAAACAATATTTTTCACTATATGTTAATACATGTGACAAAAATAATTCAAACCAAATCATTTCAATCAGCCAGATATCATTACTTACTTGACACTCTTTCGAAGTTATAGCTGCCATTACACTGCCCTTTCTCACAAATGTTTTAGAACATTGGAGACAATTTAACATTAGACTTTAGTAAAAGACAAAAATAAAGCTTATGATCAGGAATGGCTGGTTGTAGGTTCAGTAAGCTACAAAACATTAGAATGTTAAACAAATTGGTAATATGTAAAATAGCAATGGGTTCTTTGACCTGAATAAACCAGTACTAAAACCATTTAAAATAACAAGACAGACCCACGCCCCTAGAGAAAAAACATTTTTATTTTAGTTCGAATTTTTTTTTGCTGGAAAAACATTCAAGCTGGAAATACTTTGTGAACCTCATTTCCAATTGCAACTCAAAGGAGAACAAGACTAGAACAGGAGGGCCGTCAGAAGAATAAAAAACATACAACACATGCCCAGTTCAAGATTACAACACGTGTGGCTCTTGAAAAATGATCAGATATAGGATGGTGCTCCAAGTAACTATGCTCCATTGTGCCAGAGACTTAACTTCATAATCATCTCCTGCTAGTGTCAGCCTTGGCTCAGTTGGTGGCACTCGTGGAGTCAGAAAATTCTGGTTTGAAGTCCTATTTCAGGACTTGTGCATAAAACTCAAGGACAACACTCTCGTGTAGTGGAGGAGCATTGCACTTCGGAGGTACCGTCCTTCAAATGAGGCATTAAACCAAGATGCTGTCAATCCTTTCAGATGGATGTAAATATCCAATAGCACAGTGCTGAGGGAATTAAGGTTTTTGACCTGAAATGTTAACTCTTTCATTATCCACGTGAGACCAGACCTGCTGGGTATTTCCAACATTTCTGCTGAGAAGTTAATGTTCGTCAACACTTAGAATTTTCTGATGTAGATGAAGTTGCAGAGAAGTCCACATATTCTCTCCATTTTCCCATCTCAAAGTCTGAACTCCTCACACTATTTTTAAAAGGTATTGAAATGGACGTACATTTTGTTTCAAGGCCATTTCTGGTAGACAGTCCAAACAATGCAGGTATTAATCAAGAGCATTTCACAAACACACTCTTCACCAACTCAAGTAAATCATTTATTCAAAGTATTGTAAACAAATCAGAGGAACATAAACCATTTTACCATGCAGCATCTTTTTACAGTTTTACAACACGGTTGAAACATTTCAGAAGCACAAAAATCCAATGTAATTATTTGACTTGGGCAAAGAACAACCCAGCCCTCCCTAAAAAGCTGCACACAGAGGCGGAACTACTAATATTTGTTTACATGACTAAATTTGCCAATTGCAGAATAAGATACCCAGAAGCAAGTTAGAAACGGTGTAATTCAATCTAGTGCTTCAGATAATGCAAGGAACCATAAAATGAAGTAATTGATTGGCCAGAAGGTTCATTATGAGCTGTACTACTCACTCTCCATTATTAAATTGTTAATCACTTCCTTAAAAATGAATATTTTACATATTGCATTCCACAGTGTCCACTCAAATGGTATTGATGGGATCCCACAATTCACGGAAGATGTATTATCACTTCTATTGAGGGCTACCTTACCTAACATGAGATTAGAAGGGCCATAACAAAGTTTGCTCTTGAAGTGACTCTTGAGTTATTCCACAGAAGATATACTGGAGTATTTTAGCCTTTAAGCTCATTATGCTTAAGGTAAAATGCACTATTCTTCTACACTTTAAATCCCAATATTTGCTCTGAACATAATTTTTTGAAGTACAAACTTTGCAATCAAATTTATTACACCTAATAATGAACATTCTAACTCTAAACAAGATTTCAAATTCATGGAGATAGTATATTGCAATACATTTCTAGTCTGTCTAGATTTTCCCAAATCTGCAAATTGTGTCTTCACAGTATTTTTTGCTTCCTACTTCAACAGTAAATTAAAGGGCTATACTTTTTTTGTACAATGTAGAAAATCTACAACATTCACTTTAAAAGTGATAGTGCAACATTTTACCACCTGGCTAACTCATTAGAGGGTGAAACAATATTGAAACCGCTGTGGTGATTTTCAGTTCCGTATGAGACACTTTAAAGCCACATTTAAGAGTTTTCTTCACAAGTTAGGTATCCTAATATAGGAAGGGTATTAAAGTCATGGAAAAGATTCAGCATAATTTCACTAGTTTATTGGATGGGAAGAGGGAGTGGCTGAATGGGTAAGTTCTTCTACCTCTGAGCCTAATGACCCAGTTCAAGTCACACTCCATGGATTGTTAGACATGCAAGAATCCAGCAGGCAGACCAGTGTGATTCAATGACAGTTCCCAACCCTTTAAAAGGGGAGTGTTAATGGCAGGAAGGGCAACCAGCTGCAAAACCACCTGTTAAATCCAAAAACATTATGGTGATATGAAGGAGCAATCAACCAGCAATCCCACATAACACAGGAAAAGCCCAAAGGAGGAAAAGTGGTTAAGTGTATCTCAAGGAATGTAAACCATACCCAAAACATGTGTGATAAGCCTTTTTAAAGCTTATTTAATGTCAGTTTATGTCAAGCAAAAGAGCCTATGCTCACTTAGTGGAGTGGAAATAGATTTTTTTAAAAATTAATTCATCAGATGTGGGCATCACTGGCTAGGGCAGCATTTATTGTCCATTCCAATTCCCCTTGAAAAGATGTCTAATATTTAACTCATTAGGAAAGATATATTAGTACTCTACTCACCAATAGTAATAACAACAACAATCTAAAGGAGGGTCACGCTGCACCACAATTTTTCAAGTTGGTGTTTTTTTTACAACACTGAGTTCCACTGTGACACTGCTCTTCAATTCAGCAACCTCTTCACAAAGTGCATATTCCATGTCTGTCTGTAGGTAGCACTGTCCAAGTTTCATTGCTGTCCCCTTTTTAAATTTACATAGCAATAAACAGTTGATGGAAGCAACAAAAGGAATGCGTGTGAAAATTAATATTCAAACAATGCTTATATTGAATACTTTTCAGGTGAATTTTCTCTGTTGCAATGGGTTCAATCAAAACAAGTATCTATACCTTCTTTTAGTGTTAAAGTTAGAATACTTTCAAATCACCACAATAGCTTCTCATCACTTCTACCAAAGAACCAAGGAGATAACTCTTACAGATGTGCACTTGCGATGCCAGGGCATACAAGGCCATGGGCTAAGTACTGGAAAATGGGATTAGAATAGTTGGGTGGTTGGTCTTTGACCAGCATAGACATAATGGGCCAAAGGGCCTTTTTCTGTGCTGTATACCTCTATGACTAATATTCACTGTTTTCACAGCACAATGCAAAAACTTCACTAAGCAAAATTAAATTTTGTAGATGGCTGTACAACGCAAAATGTTTCAGCTATTTAGTTGCTAAGTTTTTTTTTAAGTATAGTAAATTTAAACAGATCAGTTCTCAAATGCTACTTTGATTAACCTGAATATAGCAGATTACTGCTAACCTGACACAGTCATTTTCGCTGATTTTATTATGTTTACGTAATGGTTTTGTGAATGCCAAACTTTTCTCAAAATGAAAACTAAATTGTTCATAAAATCTTCAAAAGTACAAAATATACAAAATAATGTACAGAGGTAAATGAAATCCCCTCCCCCCACCACATGTTTGCAATTATAAATCAATTAAACAATTTGCTTATAATCTTTAAGAAGTATTAGTCTGCATCACCTTCTATTTCACCGGACATCAACACCAGAAGTTCTCAAACTTGTCAAGTAATGCACTTGTAAAAAGAAAAAGGCCATGGCATACTGTACAACGATTTTGCATTATTGCGTTGAGAGTCAGATTCAAGATTCCCTCCACAGCCTATAAACCTGGATTCCACTCCATGGCAAACAGTTACAAACCGTCAACTGCAAAACGGCGATTTTCATACGCAGCAGGATTGTTCAGGCCCCCTGGAAGGTCTTGTTCCTCCTCATCTGAGATTGGAAATGAGAGGATTGACAAAATTAGAAATCAAGATCAAGTATTTTAGAAGTGAATTCACAGTACACATTTTAAAAATTAGTCCAAAATTCTAACTATTGGGTCAAACTACACTTTTCATATAGTGAAAACTATATGACATTTAAAAAAAGGAAATTAAACTATATTTAGAATTATCCTTTTCTCCACCTGTCCTCTTCTGATGGTATTGATTTGTGGCTCCAGACTTCAGTCATTGGTTATTAGCCATGAATGTAGGCACTGATAGTTGACTATGAAGACAATCACAACTGAGCCAGATTGTCTTTACCCAATCATTATTATGTGCATACATTCCAGGAGTAAAGACTAGATCAAAATGAAGACAGCAAACCTCACAGATTTTTTCCTCCTCAACCTACAAACATTAAAGTCAATGGCAGTATATATGAAGCTGTCCGGCTGATATTCTCTAACCCAGCACAGAGAGATTAATCCTAATCTTTTCTTAGTTAGTATAACCAAGCACCAGGCCAGGATCTTTTTACCCCACAGATCCACAAAAGAATTCAATTAAATTGAAACCTTGTCTGCAGCCAAGGAGTGAGTTAAGCAATACAACAACCATTGCAAGCAAGACAATTTATAACATTTGCCACAGTTATTTAACAATATTTTGCCCAGGAAAACAATCATGACAAGCTGCATAAATATAATGCTCGCTATTCAGAATCAGTTCTTCAACAATTATATCCTACGAATGATGATCCTTATATTCTAAGATTAATGCATTCAAGTCTCTTATTGAGGTCCAAGAAGTCCAGTACTTTACAGGCTATAAATGAGGACAAGTGATATGATCACAACATTGTTGTTAGTTCATTATAGGTCAGTGTAAATGAGATTACAGTGCAGCCTCTGTCTCTCTACAGCCTGTGATTAAAGTGCAACTTGGTGGGGTTGGAGAAGCGGCTAGTATTTATGAGCACTTATGATATTAGGGAATCATACAAGAGTAGGAAAAAATAGAATAAATAATAGTAATATATAAATATAATACCATATATAATAAAATAAATTTAAAGGCTTGGCATCTGAATGCACATAGCATTTGAATAAAATTAATGCGTTAATAGCATTAAAAAAAACAAAGGGATATGATTCGGTGGCAATTACTGAGATATGGTTAGAGAGATCAGGGCTGAAATTTTCCAGCTGTTCATACAGTCAGTCATAGAGGTTTACAGCACGGAAACAAGCCCTTCGGCCCAACTGTCCATGCCACCGTTTTTTTTAAAAAAGGCCCCTAAGCTAATCCCAATTGCCTACATTTGGCCCATATCTCTCTATACCCATTGTACCCATGTAACTATCTAAATGCTTTTTAAAAGATAAAATTGTACCTGCCTCTACTACTACCTCTGGCAGCTTGTTCCAGACACTCACCACCCTCTGAAAAAATTGCCTCCCTGGACACTTTTGTGTCTCTCCCCTATCACCTTAAACCCATACCCTCTAGTTTTAGACTCCCCTTTGGGAAAAGATATTGACTATCTAGCGGACGCCCCTCATTATTTTACAGACCTTTATAAGATCACTCCTCAGCCTCCTATGCTCCAGAGAAAAAACACCCAGTCTATCCAGCCTCTCCTTAAAATGCAATCCAAGTCCTGGTAGCATCCTAGTAAATGTTTTTTGCACTCTTTCTAGTTTAATAATATTCTTTCTATAATAGGGTGACCAGAATTGCACACAGTATTCCAAGTGTGGCCTGACCAATGTTTTGTACAAGTTCAACAAGACATTCTAACTTCTGTATTCAATGTTCTGACTGATCAAACCAAGCATGCCGATTGCCTTCTTCGCCACTCTGTCCACCTGTGACTCCACTTTCAAAGAGCTATGAACATGTACCCCTAGATCTCTTTGTTCTGTAACTCTCCCCAATGCCCCATCATGCCAACAGGATTCTCTGGTCCCGCTGCAGTGAATGGAGTTTTGGTTGAGCAACAAATTGGCAGGGTGTGAACAGCCGGAAAATTCCAGCCCAGACCTTGGAGCGAAGTATCCAAGGGTATTCAGTGTTTCAGAAGAATAGTTAGAAAGGAAAAGGAGGTGGTGTAGCTTTGTTAGTAAAGGAATGGATCAGTGCAGTAGTGAGAAATGAAACTGGGACTGGAGATCAAGATGCAGAATTAGTCTGGATAGAAATAAGAAATAGCAAGGAAAAGTCATCCCAACACAAAGCAGAGAGAGTGGGATAAATAAATTTTCTGGTTGGCAAGCTGTAACTAGTAGTCTGCTACAGGATTTGATCCTCGGGTCCCAACTATCTGCAAACTATATTAATGATCGAGATGCAGGAATAGATTATACTATAGCCACATTTGCTTTCCCACATCGTCATCTGTATGTGCAATGAGGAAACAGGACATTTGCAAATGGACATCAACAAGTTAGGGGAATAAGTCAAAACGTGGTAGAAGTTTAACATGGATAAGTATGAGGTTATCTATTTTGGTTAGAGGAATAAAAAGGCAACTTATTATTTAAATGGATAGAGACTTCAAGATGCTTCAGCGCAGAAAGAGCTGGATGTTGTAATGTATGAATCACAGTTCATATGCATGTGCAGCAGGTAATAAGGAAGGCAAACTGAATTTCAGCATTCATTGCTAATGGAAGTAGATGCTGTTATTGTTAGGGAAGGTCAATAAATAGCTGAGAATTGGAAAAACACTTGTAAAAAAAGACTATGTACATTTAGGAAAGAAACATAAGCAATAGGAAAATAACCAGATTATGATTTTAGCTTAGACTGCAAGTACAGCTTAAAAACTTTATTTTAAAACTTCAAAACTAAATTCCTTCATTTGATTGAGTTAGGGGGCTCTAGTTTGTCTGACGTAAGAATAAGACTTCTTTGGTACATTACATTCCATTTAATTATGTCTGGGGAACTCAGTCCTGTGATTTGCACATCCTGTGCTATGCGGGAAATCCTAGATACTCCTGGTGGTCTGTATGTTCACGTGTGCAGGAAACGCCTTCAACTGGAGCAACACAAACTCCAGGCTCTGGAGCTTGACCGGCAGCTGACAACACTATGGAGTAACCAGGAGGCTGAGAGGTTTGTGGTTAACCCTCTCAATGCCATACAAGAGTAGAAGCACAGAATGCTACGGCAGATCAATATTTGGCTGGAGAGATTGTACAGGAGGAAGGACTTCAGATCCCTGGTCATTAGGACTGGCTCTGGGGGATATGGAACCTGTACAATTTGGACAGGTTACATCTGAATACAATCAGCATACTCGTGGGGAGGTTTGCTAGTGTTGTTGGTCGGATTTAAACTAATCGGTAGGGGGGTGGAATCTGGACAAATAGTTCAGAAGGAAAATAAACTGAGACAGAACTATAAAGTTAAAATGCCAGTGAGTCTGAAAGGTAGAGGAAACAGGCTAGTTTTTTTTATTCATTCATGGGACATGGACATTGCTGGCTGGCCAAAATTTATTGCCCATCCCTGGTTGTCTTTGAGGTGGTGGTGTTGAGCCACCTTCTTGAATTGCTGCAATCCACTTACTGTGGGTTGACCCACAATGTTCTTAAGTGAGCCTAGCGAAGTTAAATGCAATATATTTTAATGCAAGGAGCCACAGGAATAAGCATAATTTTACCAAGATAGGATATTATTTGGCCTAAGTAGACTGGGTGCAGGTTCTTGCAGATAAAACTGACAGAGCAGAAGGGAGGCCTTCAAGGAGGAGATAACAGGAGTACACGATAAAAACATTCCTGTAAAGACAAACGATATGGCAAGAACCAGAAAATCCTGGCTGTCAGGGGATTTAAAGATCAGGATTAAGATAAAAAGAGAAGTTTCTGGAAGATACAGAGGACTCAACATAGCTTTTTTTTAAAAAATATAAACTAGAGAAAGAATAGGCCCAATTAGGGACCATATAGGGCAGTTTGAATGTGGACCCAGAAGTTGTGGGGAGTTCTCAATGAATACTTCGTATTGGTCCTCACATTGTAAAAGGATGACGCAGGTGTAGACATGAGGGTGGAGGACTGTGAAATATTAGAGGAAGTTACCAAGTACCAGCACGCTCAGCAGCCTCAGAAGGTGGATAAATCTGCAGACCTGGATGAGATACATCTCAGGCTGTTGATGAAGGCAAGGGAGGAGATGTCAGGGGTACTGGCAGTAAATTTTCCAAATCCTCTCTGGTCATAGGTGTAGTGTCAGAGGACTGCTAACATTATCCCATTATTAAAAAAGGGAGGTAGGGATTGACTAATCTGTCTAACATCAGTAGTGGGGAAGACAGGAAACATCTGCACTTGGATAGACAAAAAGTAAATCAGGGATAGTCAGCATAGATTTGTCAAAGGAAAGTCACATTTGACTAATTTAAACATTTTTTGAGGAGGTAACCAAGTGAGTTGATTAAGGCTTTTGATGAGCTCTATATGGGTTTTACTAAGACTTTTGATAAGGTCCATCATAGAATCTCTACAGTGCGGGAGGCCATTCAACCCATCCACTCTGCACCAACTCTTCAAAACAGCATCTTAGCCAGGCATAGATCGCTGACGACAAGGATCAGTCAGGTAGTGAGGAGAATAGATGTACACCATAGGAGATCAACAGTGGGCAGAGCAAGTCAACCCGGAAAAAAGTGCAAGGGTAATGCACTTGGGGAGAGCTAACAAGGTAAATCGATTACGCAATGAATGGTAGGAGCCTGGAAAGTATTGAAGGCTGAGGGACCTTGGAGTACACTTCCACAGATACACAGGCTAAAAGATGAACCATATTGCTTTTAAAGGGAAAAAGATCTGATGTGGATGTATCCAGTGATGTCTGTTCTTATCTGAAGTGATACAACCACCTCTTTTCTTTGTTTTAATTTCAAAATCTCATTCTGCAAACCTAAACACCTGCCATTTTATACCAGGATGATCATGAGCTCAATGAAAATTAATCTTCCCCATTTCAGTTGCAGGTCTGACTAAATACAAGAAAAAAAAGTCCTTTACAAAAGCAGATGCTGGAATCTGAAACAAACAAAAAATGCTGGAAAATCTCAGCAGATCTGACAGCATCAGTGGAAAGAGAGTAGAGCCAACGGGTCATCCTAACTTGAAACATCGGCTTTATTCTCTCTCCACAGATGCTGTCAGGCCTGCTGAGGTTTATCAGCATCTTCTGTTTTTGTGGTAAGTAAATTCAAGTTCACTGAAAAGGTGCAGACACAAGGGACTGCAATCCAACATAAACATTCTAGCCCTGTTAACAAGGAAGACCCGTGGGAAGACTGCATTCAGAAATCTAAAGAGCAACCACAGATTTGATCCAAACAGTGAGGAATGAATTCTCCTGTTGACATGCAGAAATGCTCAATGGACTTTGACAGCTAAAAGGTACATTTATAACTTTGAAGTACACAGAATAAATGTTGCTTGTAACATGGTAAACAACTGACTAAAATTATTGCTCTTGTATGATTTGTAAACATTAAATCAGAAAGCAGCTGTTCCCAGCTACTAGACACATAACAGCAGCAAATATTGCTCCCCCAACAGAAGATTGCCTAATTTTTTTTCTCTGCATCTAAACCAAGATAGATTAAAAAGTCTCTTTTCCAAAAATAGGCAACAGCCTTGCACTGCTGCATCCATTATAAATTCATTAGCAATTGTTCATTCAACAATTGCAATTAAAACAAGGATTTCATCTTTAAAGCTGCATCACAGCATCAGGAGCTGGCTTGGTTATCACCCTGTTGCAGGGTCAGAACATATTCAAGATGACAATGGTTTTTAGGAACATTGACTTTAAATTTGCAAAACCATTGCTCAGAACAGCCTTAGCTGTAGAGGGAGGTGGTGGCAGTGTTCTTTTTACTGGACTAGTGATCCAGAGACCCTTGGGTCTCTACAAATTGGGTCGACTACAAATTCAACAAAATATCTGGAATTAAAATTCTAATGATGACCATGAAAATATTGCCAATTGTGACCAAAACCCACCTGGTTCACCTTTAGTCCTTCAGGGAAGGAAATCTGCCATCCTTATTTGGTCTGGCCTACACGTGAATCCAGACCCACTGCAGCACTTGGTCCATAGACTTGTATGCTATGGTGTTTCAAATGCTCATCTAAATGCTTCCTAAATGTTGCAAGAGTTCCCACCTCTACCACCCTTTGTGGCAGCGCATTCCCAATTCCCACCACCTTCTGGGTGAAAAAGCTTTTCCTCAAATCCCCTCAATCTTCTGTCTATGTCCACTGGTTATTGTTCCCTCTATTAAATGGGAAAAGTTTCCTCCTCTCTATGCTATCTATGTCCTTCATAATTTTGTACATCTCTATCAGGTTCCCCCTCAGCCTTCTCTGCTGAAAACAACGCCAGCCTAATTGTTTGGGAAACAACAGATGCTGAGGAAACAGATGCATTTGGGTTTTCAGTCTTTGAGGGACTAAGTGCTTATTGTTTATGTGCCAAAGTGGAAGACTGTTCTTTGTTGCATATTATCTTTCTTCTACTTAATAAATACTTGTATTTGTTTGTTTAATGAAGGAAAGGTCAGAGTTCTGTTTCCACAAATATTTCTCACTAATATCCAAAAAACAATGCACCAGACAAAACCAGTGTTTCAGGTTGGAACACTTGTGCACATACCATCAGTTGGTTTCATCACACTCCTCAGATTAAAAGAGCAATATGTCCATTAGCAGCAAGGTCTGGACAACATTCAGGCTTGAGCCAGTGGCAAGTAATATTCACGCAACACAAGTGCCAGACAATGACCATCTCCAACTAGAGAATCAAAACACTTCCCTTTGACATTCAAAGGCATTACCATAGCTGGATCCTCCTTTATCAACATCCTGGGGGTTATTATTAACTAGGAATTGAACTGACCCAGTGATATAAATGCTGTGGCTACAAGAACAGGTCAGAGGCTGAAATTCTGCTGCAAGTAATTCACCTCCTCACTCCCCAAAGCATGCCATTATTTACAAGGCACAAGCCAGGAGTGTGATGGAATACTCTCTATTTGCCTAGATAAGCACAGCTCCTAGATAAGCCACTCGAGAAGTTTGGCATGTCCAGGACAAAGCAGCCTACATGATTGGCACTCCATCCATCACCTTAAACATTCTCTTCCTTTACCACCAATGCAGAGTGGCAGCAATGTGCATTATTTATAAGCAACTACCAAGGCTCCTACAACAGCACCTTCCAAACCCACAACCTCTACCACCTCGGAGAACATCACATGCATTTCTATACCACCTGCAAGTTTCCCTTCAAGCCATACACCATCCTGAGTTGGAAATGTATTGGCTGTTCCTTCAGAGTCACTGGGTCGGAATCCTGAAACTCCCTTCCAAACAGCACTGGGGTGTACCTTCACCACATGGCTTGCAGCAGTTCAAGGATGCGACTTGCCATCACTTTTTTGAGAACAATTAGAGATGGGCAATAAAATGCTGGTCCAGTCAGCAATGCCCATATTAAAGAAAGAATAAACTTTTTAAAGTATTTGGAATGGACCTCTGGAATACTGAAGACAAAAGAGTGGAATTTTCCCATCCTGCCTGCCAGCCCACCACAGGAATCATAGCAGGCGGGACACAAACCTTGTTGACCTCGGGTGAGATTTTCCAGTCTTGGGCAAGTGTGGCCAAAATTCCCACCCAGAATAGCCAACAGTTGCATGTTATAACGGGAAGGAGAGAGGAACTTTATATAGACTTTCTTGACTGCCAAAATAAATTACTTTCCCCTGTATCTAACTTGCGATCCTCGAGAAATTTAAAAAGCAACACAAAAATGGAAAACAACACTTTAGTCAGATCCACAAGATAGAGCGTGTTTGAATGTGACAAATGGTCCAGATTTCAACAATCTTTTTATTGCATCTATAAATTTACTCCTTAAACTTAAAACATGAAGCAATACTGAGACATGATATGGAAATTGATTTGTTGAAACATTGCAATAAAAGGAATGTGCCAATAAAATAAAATTTCATATCAGGTTTACCCAATGTACTAGCTAAAAGAGACAACTTCAAAAGTTAGGGGAAATTATAATTTAAGGGAAAAAAAACAGTGGAATTAAGGATTGGACTCAAACCTAGTACTGCCCCCCACTGACACTGAATATATTCAAAAGTAACAGAATCTGCATTCAATGAGAAGATATAAACAGTGGAACCAACTATAGTAACTGGCCAGTACCAATAAATAACATTTATGACTGAACGTACAGCAATTATATTGCTCAGCACAATTCTGCTTCAAGTTCACCTGTTTTAAGATTTAAACAGAAACAAAACATTGCCAATATTAAAAGCATGAAAATTCCTGTCAGGAAGAGAATCTGAATCTGTGCACCAGGCTGAGCAAATGATTCATTATTTGATTATTGTTCAAACTATTTGCACCAACAAGGAAGCCCCACATGCTACAATTGAATAATCTCAGGATTCTTTTTACCCATTCATATGCTAACTGTGCAAACAAATACCAACATTAGAGTTCATGTATGCAAACTCCAAGATCAAATTATGAGACAATCCTACCAAGGTTATACGATATGGGGTTGAATTTGGTGCAATGTTATTGTCAAGATGACAAGGAAATCTTGAAACAATTCCATTTTTGAGAAGGGGGGATTAACCTAACGGTGTTAAAATAATTTTGTACTTAGCACAAATCTAAAGTGCTTATGATTCTAAAAATTTGTCTGTTTCTTCCCTCCCCCCCATCTACTTTACTGATTTTAACATTTTACTAATTAATCTTCAATTTATAACTGAATAACTGGTGGGACAAAACAGCTAGTAAAACTAAACATTCAAGATGCAAAGACGAAGTTGACAGTTATAATTAACGTGAATGCACAACACCACATTGAAACTAGTACTCCAGGAGATAGAAAGATGGTGAAATAATGTCAACACATTTGAAAGGTTGAGGTTTGCATGCAGGATTCAGTGGGAAAACTAGAGCCAGAGTTAAGCTTACGTACGTTGAGAAACAGATGGCATCATGCAGACAAAACTGAAACTAAATCAAAGTGTGTCATCTGCATGATTATTTACTTTGAATTAAAATAAATCATTTGCTAGACTTGCAAATTGGTATACAATGTTACCAATTTATCTAGCCGAGAAAGACAATGTATTTAAAAAGTAAAATTCTCTATGTTGTTGGACATATTAGTCAGCATTTCATTCATTTCTTTTTCTAGGCATTTTTGAAAACGTTTTTGTTATTTATCCTTCACTAACCCACGTGCAGGTTCCAGCAGGGAAGTAAGGCAC
Source organism: Carcharhinus amblyrhynchos (assembly GCF_965287045.1). Taxonomy (NCBI): domain Eukaryota; kingdom Metazoa; phylum Chordata; class Chondrichthyes; order Carcharhiniformes; family Carcharhinidae; genus Carcharhinus; species Carcharhinus amblyrhynchos. Next base: position 14,306,547 of record NC_137351.1, read on the forward strand.
GCAATTTATTCATTTGACTACTAGAGGGCATACAAGAGAAGGCCTGAGTATCTGTCTTATGTTTCAGTCTATCTGTAAGGAAGTCCTTGGTCAACTTTTGCTCTCTATTCCCTTCCATGGCTCAAACAACCACCATGCTGGAATGGAGAACTTGCAGGTGGGCTCACTGCTGGGACAACTCCATCCACTGGGACATTAATGTGCAATGCTATATCATTTCACTGCCTATCCCACTATTTTTCACACCTCTGCATGCTCCTATTTTAATACAATTTATTTGTGCCCTGCCATGGCAAAAGTACTTCAAGTTCAGCAAAACTAGGTGCGCTCACTGCACCACACAATAAAACAATCAATTCCCTCCAAGGTAGGACACAGCACACAAGATGCTGTGTTACACTCCCATTCTATGAATCTTGCATGCAGAGCAGGATTTCTATGATTAGCTTATTCCTCAAGTGAAGAAACTACAAAATCAGGTACATAAGTTATATTGTTCAATTTTTATTTATATTTCTAAATTGTAAAGTTGTGCAACTTTTAATTCATTTGGCATAGTTTTTAATCAAATGACAGGCATTTAAAGCAACCTACAAATTAGACTAATATTTGATGAGTGTCTCAGTGGGAGTTGGTCTCGATATCTCAAAGTTATTTTGTTTAATTATAAAATTATGGCTTTGCAAGAGGGGGAAATAATATTATAACAATATTTATTAATAAATACCCACCCAATCAAGCTTCCTCCCCCAGCCCACTGTCATAGAAACAGTGGAGAAGTTACATCACAGGAGGGGGCCATTTGGCCCAAGTTATCCATGTGAAAACCCCCAGGTGACCCAGTCCGTAGCCCTGTAGTTTGCATTACTTAAGGTGCAGATTCAGGTGCTTTTTAAAAAGAGTTTTGGGTCTCTGCCTCCACCACCAACTCAGGCAGTGAATTCCAGGCACCCACTACACTTTGTATAAAAAGGTTTTTCCTCATTCCTCTGCCCCTACACCTTCTGCCACTTATCTTGAATTTACATACCCTGGTTCTAGAATTCTCCATTAAGAAAAAAAGCTTTCTCCTGGCCACTATCTCTTCCCCTCAATTCTGTACAGCTCAATCAAGCTACCCCTCTGGTTTCTTTGTTCCAAGGAAAATAACCTCAGCCTAGTCAATCTCTCCTCATAGCTTTACTTTTTGGCCCTGACAACATTTTTGTAAACCTCCTCTGCACTCTCTCCAGAGCAATTATGTCCTTACTGTAATATGACGACCAGAACTGCACACAATACTCCTATTCTGGCCTCACCAGTGTTTTGTACAATTCCAATGTGGTTGACAATGGGAAATGAAGGGAGAAGAGGGGATTGTCTTCCACAGGTCCTCAAAGCCCATTACACCAGACAACTGGCAAACGCCTGGGAGTAGCACACTGTCAACCCACTGAGCCAAAGAACATGAGAGCATAAAGGAACAAAAAGGGTACTATCTATTAGGACTGACATGTTCATCTGATGGCAGGTTGCTCTAAGTTTGCAGATGTTTGAGTTTATGAATACTTAGAACCAGGGTATAATAAAATATGTATACAGTTTAAGAATATAAACAAAGCAACAGACTAGAAAAAGTACACCAGCCTGAATGAAAATAAACCTGTCCTTTGGAGCCATAAAATAGGTATTCAGCAGATAACACACAGATTTAGCACAGCTCTCAGTTTCAAGGAAATAAGGCCCAAGCTCACCTTGGACGTCTTCTTCCCCACCATCACCATCCTCTTCCTCATTGTAAGCCAATTCGGCCTGCTTGTCTGCCTCGTACTCACCCACATTACCATCATCCCCATTATAATCCGCCACTTTAGAGTCATGCTGCGGATCAGCTGGGGATTCATTTTCATCAAAGAACTGGCCTGAGGAATCCAAGTCAGAAGCGAGAGAAAGCAGAGGGAGGGGGAAAAGAGACAGAAATCCAAGTTGAAAATGGAGAACAAAAGAATTTCAATTGTTTTCTTTTTTAAAAAGATGTCAAAAGAAGCTCTACCAATAAATCTTTTCTTTTGCAATTCCAATACTACTTTGTCATCTTTGCTCATTAGGGCTTGTGCACATGAAGCAGCACACGAAAACTCTAACTCGGAGTTGGACTAAAATTACAAGCAATTTTGGGGTTCAATTTCTTGCAATCAATTTAACGCACTGGTATTCTGTTGCCATCAGCCCACTTAAGGGTGAAGGTAATTACTAGCTGGTTAATGTGGTAATTTCTTGTATAGCTGGGTGCTATTCAAAGTTAGAATTGAACTAAAATTCTAGTGAGTAGACTGGAGCCAAACAGAATACAGTGCAAACTATATAAGCAGCTGGAAATCACCTTCAGTCTGAAGCATGCTGATGGAAGCACAACACCAGCTCTTAAAGGTCTGATTAAAATTGAACCATTTACAAGAGACAGGCCTTTCTACCAAATGGTTTATCCTGCACACAAACTTCCTCTACCCCACTTTGTATAATCCTAAACTGGAGAGAAGATAAAGTCAATGTTGTTCAAATAGTTTGCCATAATCAAGGCTCTTATACTTAAAACCTTTGATAGTTTGGTGACATGAGGAAAAGGTTTCCAAAGCTAAAGCTGTAGTGCTCATTTTCTGTTAAAAGATCGTGAAAAATTGTGCTCCAGGTGGTATATTTGATTAAAAAATAAATATAACAGCAGCCCAGAAAAAAATTACACATTTTCATCCGCTTACTTAAGTGATCATTACTGGTTCTGGAGGAACTGCAGACAGCATTAATGAAATCTGCTCAGAAACCATTCTTTATTACAAACAAAAGTGTTTTGTATCTAGAGCTGAATATTCATAATGTATACTTTAGGACAGCCAATTCCATATGGCATTATACACATCAAATCAGGAGATTATTTTTACGCTAACCACCTGTATCTTCAGGTTGTTGTTTTTCTCTCTCATTCTCCCTCTCTCTCAACTCTTTTCACTTATCCTTTTATTCCTTTGGTTGGTGGGCAGTGAAACAGAAAAAAGAACTACAGTTTGCGTTTGGGGGTGAAGGCTGCAGGAAGAATATGGCCTTGAATGGCTCCCATTCCAGTCTTTCACTACAGTCATAGAGGTTTACAGCATGGAAACAAGGCCCTTCGGCTCAATTTGTCCATGCCACCTTTTTTTAAAAAACCCGAAGCTAGTCCCAATTGCCCACATTTGGTCCATATCCCTTTTACCCGTGTAACTGTCTAAATGCTTCTTAAAAGACAAAATTGTACCTCTGCTACTACCTCTGGCAGCTTGTTCCAGACACTCAGCACCCTCCGTGTGAAAAAATTGCCCCTCAAGTCATGTTCCCATTACTTCACACCACATCTTCACTCTCATACAACCCCTGCAACCTCCCCTTCATGGCCCACTGTCATCCATCTCAAGCCTCCTGCACTCCCTATTATCCCCTGTGAGGATAAGTAGTGACAGTCAAAAGCTGCCCATCTTCAAGACGTCTGTCTGGCTCATCTTCCTAAGTATTGCCCCAAAGGTTCATACACTTTCAAAGCAAAATAAATACAAATCAAATTAAAATGATTTAAATAGAAATCAAATTAGAAGTAAACTGTTTGCCATTCTCCATAATTGTCATCCCCATATTTTAGGTGTTTGAAATTAGAAACTCTGCCTGATAGGTAGATGTTAACATCTAAATCAAAACACAGGTGAGCTAATTAGACAATTCCAAAATGTTTTGAGAACTGAGGTAACATTACATGAATACAGACATGCTTCATATCCTTTACCCCACCTCTATTTTCTGATTATAGATCTTTTGTAGTTAAGCCTACAGAAGATGCGCAATTAGAAAGTTCTTTTTGGCACAAAAACCTTTTAAGATGTGCGTCTTCTCAGTTAAGTTTTTGAAGTTTATTCTCTAACTTTCCCTCCAATAATTTTGAAGAAATTGTGCATAATAACTAGAAGCTGAGAGTAGTGGAAGGAATGGTACTGATGCATCCGATCAGGGATAGACAATTAATGCTGGACTTGCCAGTGATGCCCATGTCTCTTGATTGAAAAGGTTTAGTACACTGCATATGCTCAGATTTAATAACCCAAATACTAGTTCTGGACTAAAAAAGTCTAAGTCCAGTTTTTTTTTCAAAGAAACCAGCCCAAAAAAAGACAATTTCAGAAAGCATTAGAAGAGAGTTATAGGAAGCCAGTGGCCAAACAGCACGAACAGATTTAATTTGACATTTCCCATTATGAATATGGACAACTGAATCGATAATGGAAAAGCCAATACAAAGTGATAGAAACCTGAGAAGTCCAAGTGGCACAGAGAGGAAGGAATATTTGTATTTTTATTTAAATATAGGCACACACACCATATACCATGCAAAACATGCTGTGCAACAAGTAACTGGTGAGAATTTCAGTAAGACCATCACTCCACTCACAGCCAGTCACCACAAGGTGAGCTTTATTTGAATGTGATACATTTTCCTTATCCAGCTATTTAATGTTTCATCTTGGGCCAATTTTAATTTGTTTAATTGCTTTTAAGAATTTTTTTTAATCAAAGTGCCTCAGTTGTTCTTCCTACTGCTACTTAATGAAATCATACAACTTTTAAAGTTGATAGTAATTTAAGAATCATCTTTCCCACCCAGCAGATTCTCATTCCCATCACATGGAAGTAACATAATAAAAATGGCAACTACAAAGTTGGCAGGAACGGAAAAGGTATTCATGGAGAAATAAGTAACAGGTTTTAAAGCACACATGATTCAACAAAGTGACTAAGACATAGTCATATTAGAATTGCGAGCTCTGATTAATACGTTGCTAAAGGTTTCATCACCAGTCTTCCCACTTCAGTGGTCTTGAGTAAAGTCATTTCCTCCCCATTTCCATGGTTTTTCTAACCATAAGCATGCTCAAACAAAATGTAAACAAGTTCCTTTTTTCACAATGTCCTTCTGATTTTTTACCTACGTTGTTCAAAATCAAATTCCTGGATCAGATATTATATGAAAATGTTGCCCATTTCGTTTGGTTTTCTACAGTTTAAACATCAATGGGATATTCTTGAATATTTAACAATGATTGCTGTACTGACCTTAAACCGAGTGAAGACACATAAATCTGTCCCAACCAACCTATCATTGGGTCAGACTAGAATAGCATCTGATGAAAAGCTCAAGGGAGAGCTGTTTATCCAGATCCATTTATAATATTAAAGTCTTAGGTCTGTACTTGGCTACTTTTTCAATTTAAATTGCTTCATCCACATTTATAATGGAAAGGTATTTGATAGATTTGTCAAAATTCTAAATATCCAGTACATTTAGTGGTATTGGTGGGAGGGAGCAAGCGAGCGATGTAATTAACAGAGGCAGTTTCCATGTATGGATACAGGAATTTATAATGAACTAGAAAAATGGCCTGAATTGCAACAAAAGATTATGGATGCTAGAGATCGGAGGTAAAAACAATGCTGGAAAAACTCAGCAGGTCTGGCAGCATCTTCAGAGAAAGAAACACAGAGTTAATGTTTCAAGTCCAATATTACTCCTCCTTGGAGTTCCAAAAAGAAATCATATTGGACTTAATTGTTTGTTGTGTTTCTCTCTTCACAGACGCTTCCAGACCTGAGTTTTTCCCTAATTACATTCCTCACTTAATTATCTCCTGACTCATAAACTTGCTTCTTCTGATGTTTTTACACTTTGTCTTGATTCCCTGCATCTAACACTATGGGGAAAACATGAACCATAGAGATAACTTCCAAATTATAAATTTCTGTCCATACTGTAATTCCGCCCTCCCACCAGTTGAGGTGCTGAGGAGCAGGGGTTGCAATTAAATGTCCCACAAAATTACAAAGGCAGCATCCATTATAAATGTCAATGTAGAAATTTACACCAAAAATATATTAAAATAAGGATAGAATGCATGACTTTAAAATAGATCACATCTTCATGCCTGAACCAATTATCCAAAACCTTTAACCTGGAACATCTGAAGACTATGTTTAATCAGATCCCAGTGCATAAAGCCACAGGAGATCGACTTGTATACATCAAGAAATTCACTTCATACTTATTTCCTGTAACATTTTCTTGTCACATCAGTTACGATTTAACTGAAATTTGTTGCATAATTACAGTGGCACTGCTTGGTTATCTTTGACACCTCCTTGCTGCCTACATACATGGTTACTGCTGAAATACATAAAAACAAAATATTCTACTATGAAAATGCCCAAGCTAATTTACCATTTACACAAAGTCAGAAACTCAAAATCACCAAGCAACATGAAGAGATCAGAAATAGTTGTTTAGCCCCTCTCGCCTACAAGATTGAATTAAGCTATAGCTGATCAGTATCCCAACTCCAGCTGTGCACCTGCAACTAATTTCCTGATACATTTGAACATCGTAGCTGAAACCACAAGAGGCAATGAATTAACCTAAAAAATGGTGCTCTTCAGCTTCTAACAGAAGGTTCTGCAGCTTTTGTGGGGACAAAACCAAGTTGATGGAGAACAAAATAATCTGTTTGACAACAGTTGCTCATGCTTCACACTGGTATCACTTGGATGAAAAATTCTGAGATGCAGTGGTTGAGTTTTAATATGACAGCATTCTGTAAAACAACAATGGCTATTGCTATGGTGTTGGATAGGAATAGTGATCCAGCACAAATCAATTGTGGGATTCGTGTGCCCCATGATAACTGGGATCATGACTCTCCAACTCGCTGTCTTGCTCAAGGAGCCCAATCTGTGGTTGCCCCAGGATTCTGTCTAAAAAAGGATGTTGAAAAAAATTCTCTCTCCAAGAGAGAAGATCCCAATGAAAATAGCATCATGCTAATAAGCAGCAAAGTGAGTTACCCAATAGAATGCATCAGTTCACCTAGTGCTGCTTTCTTGGGTTACAGTTTGAAGTTTCTCAGCCTATTGTTTCTCAGGAAGATATTCCAGTTTTGTTTTATCTAGCCCTCAGTAAGTATAAGCTGAAGGATATTCACTGGTGACCAGGACAAATTTCTTCACAGGTACTGCTGAGTTCTCTAAACTGTATAACGGCTCCCCCCACTCCCACAATTAGACTTTGGATGATAGGTGTAATAGGAGCATGGGAACAAGTTGGCTACACAGTCTTGCAAGTTGGTTGTGTCAGTGAGATTATTGCTGATCCATACTTCCACTTGCCTTGGTTCTACATTTGATACCCATGGGAGTTAAAAACACAAACAGTTCACCAATCACTGCAACAGGTCCATGGCAGATGCCATCTTCCTGCCCCTACAGTCAAACTGGAACACCTAGATAACAAAGACACCTACATCAGACTCCTATTCACAGACTACAGCGCAGCCTTTAACAGCATTATTCCTACGAGTCTCTCTCCAAACTATGTGACCTCGGGCTTGGCTTCCCCCTCTCCAACTGGATTCTGGATTTCCTAAGCCACCAACTGCAGTTAGTAAGGATAAGCAATAAGACCTCCTCCATGATCATCCTCAGCACTGTGTAAGTCACAGGTAGATAGATTTCTGATCGATAAGGGAATTAAGGGTTATGGGGAGCAGGTGGGTAAGTGGAACTGAACCACTTTCAGATCAGCCATGATCTTATTGAATGGTGGGGCAGGCTCAAAAGGGCTAGATGGCCTACTCCTGCTCCTATTTCTTATGTTCTCATGTTCACTGGTGCCCCACAAGGCTGTGTTCTCAGCCCTTTACTAAACTCCTTATATACTTATGACTGTGTGGCTGAATTCCCCTCCAATTTGATTTTCAAGTTTGCTGAATACACCACTGCTATGGGTCAGGCATCAAACAATAACGAGACATAGTACAGGAAAGAGATAGAGAATCTGGTGAACTGGTGATTCGACAATAATCTTTCCCTCAATGTCAACGAAATGAAGGAGACAGTCATCAACTTCAGAAAGAGTAGTGGAGGGCATGGCCCTGTCTACATCAATGGGGATGAAATAGAAATGGTCAACGGCTTCAGGTATTTAGGTGTGCAGATCACCAACAACTTATTCTAGTCCCTCTGTGCAGACGCTGTAGTTAAGAAAGTCCACCAATGCCGCTACTTTTTGGACTAAGGAAATTTGGCATGTCCGTTACAACTCTCACCAACCTCTACAGATGCACCAGTGAAAGCATTCTTTCCGATTGTATCATGGTTTGGTACAGCTCCTGCTCTGCCCACGACCAAAAGAAAATACAAAGGATCATGAACAAAGCCCAATCCATCACTCAAACAGACCTCCCACTGGCACTGTCTACATTTCTCACTGCCTCAGAAAAGCAGCCAGCATAATTAAAAACCCCACACATCCTGAACATTCTCTCTTCCACCTTCTTCCATCAGGAAAAAGATATAAAAGTCTAAACATCACGTACCAACTGACTCAACAACAGCTTCTTCGCTGCTGCCATCAGATTTTTGAATGGACCTACCTCACATTAAGCTGATCTTGTTCTACACCCTAGCTATGACTATAACACTACATTCTGAACTCTCTCCTTTCCTTCCCTATGTACAGTATGCAAGAAACAATCATTTTCACTGTATGCTAATACATGTGATAATAAATCAAAATTGACTGAGATAGCATCAACCACTATAGTGAAAGATGATCCCACAACGAAAAAAATGGTTTCTCAATTCTCAATTTTCTCTTGAATGATCTAGCTTTAATTTTAAGGCTTTCCCCTTAACCTAGTTTCATCCGCCAGCAGAAAAACTCATCTACCCTAGAATTTATTTTCAAAATTCTAAACATATCAAAATTATCCTTTACTATTTTATGTTCCACAGAATACTAGCCTACTTTAAGTAATTCCTTCTTATAATACAATCCTTAAAGCCCTGGTAACGTTCTGATGAAACTGCATTGCACCCTTCATGAATAATGATCTCTTTATAAGATGCAGTGCCTAAAACAGTACTAGACTCGCCAGATGTGGTCCACCCAGGGATTTACATAGCAGCAGCAAAACATCCTCCTCTTTATATTCTAGCTCTCTTGTTGTAGACATGCTGTGGAGATGCCAGTATTGAACTGGGATGGGCACAGTAAAAAGTCTCACAACATTAGGTTAATGTCCAACAGGTTTGTTTGGAATCACAAGTTTTCAGAGCACAGCATAGAACTTAACATTCTGTTAGCCTTTGATTACCTTTTCTTCCTGCCAACATTAGTGATCAGTGTGCATGGAAACATAAATCTCTTTGGACCTCCAGTGTTCCTTAGCTTTTAAATTTCAAAATACAATTTGCATAATATTCAGATCTGTCCTCTTTTGCTCCAAAATGGATGACACACACTTGGACATTTTGAAATCCATCAGCCAGAGATCTGCTTAGTTAATCCATACAGTCTCTTTGTAATTTGATGTGCCTATCTACGCAACTTGCTATACCACTTACCTTTGTATTCTGCTCTTAACTTACGTAGAAATGGATACCGATAAGTACTCTCAACGATGGATGCAGTTCATTGTTAGTACTAGAGTTCTCAGCACTAGCAAACTCTAACACTATGGTGACATAAAAAGGATCACACTTCCAATTGGTGTCTGCACTATGTTGGCATCATATTACAAACAATTCCCCACCAAAGGCTTAAGTTAAGCTTTTGACATATAATGGTGAAGTTGCGCCACATTTATCAGTAACCACGATTAATTTCGTTGCCCAATTTGCACTGAAAAAAGCGGAAAATACAGGTGCAGCTGTTCTTCATGGGCACGGTTCTTCTGTTAAGTTAAGTTTAATAAGTTGCAGTGTCACGTTTTATTCAATGTACTCTATGATTGCAAACAGATGCTACACTTTGCATAGCATTTTAATCCTTTGATGGGTATTACTGCAGATGTATAATTCCGCTATGGGAAAGCAATTTTATTTTTTATGCAAGTGGCATATTACATGGACCAATACAATAAGGCACAGTGAATAACCGAATGTTCTATTAAGTGTAAAATTTCAACATGTACCTAAGCACTGCAAAGATTAACACTCATTTATTTGGTAGTTCAGAATTTGAGTATCGCTGAAAGAGAGACATGCTGACAGTTTAACTTTTCCCTGTGCTTTCTCCATGGCAATGCCTCCACTAGTCAGAGTCCACTTGCCAATCAATCAGCACGCTCTTCTCATACAGTACAAATTGTTGTTCCCTTCACAATATACATTCTTGTGAATCCGTCCTAATCAGCACAAGATCAAATGCTTCAACACCATGTCTGTTTTTTTCAACAATACTCATTTGTTTCCCTTCCTGCCTTAATTATCAGTTGTCCAATGAATGGAAAAAGTCACTGATGTTACTACTAGATCTAAACAGTATGACTTCCATTTCTTTTGAATGTTTGCCCTGTAAGGAGCAGGCTAATGTGATACTTAAGGGGAGACAGTGGCTTAGTGGCAATGTTGCTGATCTAGTAGTTTTAGCTTTTATTTTAGTTTAGTTAGAGCATCCTGATCAGCATGGGCTTGTTCCCGTGTTGTACTTTTCTAGGAGTCCGGAGATAAAGAGCTAACGTTCTAGGGACACTTTTACATTCCACCACAGCAGCTGGTGGAACTGAAATTCAATTAAACTAATCTCAATAATATTGAACATGAAACTATTATTGTAAAAACTAATCTGGTACACTAATGTTCTTCAGGGCAGGAAATCTGCTACCCTTACTTGGTCTGGCTTATAAGTGACCCCAGGAGCACAGCAATATGATTAACTTAACTGCCCTCTGAATGGGCAAGCAAGCCAGTGATTTGTACAAATCTGCCACACAGTTCATCGAATAGTCTCAGCACCTCCAATAAATTGGGGCATAAATGCTAGCACAAGTTTTTAAATTCATTCAAGGGACATGGGCTTCATTGGCTTGGCCAGCATTTATTATTCATCCCTAATTGCTTTTGAGACACGTACATTCATTGAAAAGAATTTAAAACATTTTTTGGAGGCCCATCACTTGATGATCTGCGTCCATACCAAAGTCTAAGACAGTGGAGAAACAAAATCCCAGGCAAGCTGAATAGTTAAGAAGAGTTCTGATATCTTTGTCTACTGTTCGAACCCACTCAAGCAAACAGGCTGAAGACCTGGGCTAAGTTTGTAGCAATCAGCCACAAGGAGCAGAGAATCATTGGTTGCTAAAATCTAAACCAAGTGAATGACACAAGTATTGGAGATTTACGCATGTCTATCTGCAATCCAAAGACATTTGTGAACATACACCATGCATGGTTTCCCAGAAGCTATCAAATGGATTATATTCGTATGATGTTTAAAGGGCACAGAATGAGAAAGAATCCTGATCCATTATAAACACTGCAAACAACAAAAGCTTACAGGTCCTTAAACTGATTTTTTGCAATCTTGATATTCACGACAAAATAATTTTTAAAAACTACATGTCCCAACATTCAAATTCAAGACGAATGTAATGAAAGAACTAGCCATGTGTGTAGCATAATTCTATTTATTACATTTTAATATGAGAATTAACCTGTTATAATAAAGGGGGGCCATTATATGGCAGCAAGAGGATAAAGATGGGCTCTCCATTAAATAGAGACTTTGAAACCTACCCTGTTGGTCTTTAGGATGCTCTCCTGGTCCATTTGCTTTCTCATGTCCTTTCCCACCACGGTGATCAAAATGATTTGGAAAGGCTTGACCAGCAGGGAAGTGTAAAGCTTGATTGGGTGGTGGCTGCATAGCAGGCTCCTTGGCTAAATGATGCATCATTTTTCCTTGATGTGGTCTATCTGGACCTGTGTTGGTGCAGTTCAGAGAAAGGAGAAAAATCAAGAGGAATTTATTAATTTGTGAAGTGTTCTGGTGAACAAATTCTAATCCAAAATTGGAACACCCACTTTAATCAGAGTTCTATAATGGACTCACTTTAGTGCCTGCTCCTTTTATTAAAATTCATTTGTGGGACATGGGCATCGCTGGCTGGACCAGCATTTGTTGCCCATCCCTTGTCACACTTGACCACAGTGGCTTGCTAGGCCATTTCAGATGGCGGTTGAGAGTCAACCACATTGCTGTGGCTCTGGAGTCGCACATAGGCCCAACTGGCTAAGGACTTCAGTGAACTAGATGGGTTTTTCTGATGATCGACAACGGTTTCATAGTCATCAGTAGATCCTTAATTCCAGATTTTTTTTTGTTGAATTCAAATTTCACCATCTGCCGTGGCTGGGTTCAAGCCCGGGTCCTTAGAATATTAGCTGAATTTCTGGGTTAATAATCTAGTGACAATACCAGTCAGCCATCACCTCCCCACTCCTGTTCTCATGTTCCTTGTTGCATCTGGACACCAGGCAAGCGGGATTTATTCATCTTGCCATCCTCACTTCACCATTATTTCAAGCTCCAGATCACCATCACTAGCATTCTCTCAATATCGAATTAAGTTTGTTTTACAATGATTGGTCACTGAGAACAGATTTTCAAACACTGACTGACTTGAATTCTGCGGTATCGACAAAAGGAATACTCATGTACCATAAAGAGAGTGCATGAAGTTCGATTGATCTATTAAAGCAATTAGATCTCCAAAATCCAGGTCAAGGCCTGAAAATCACTCCTACCGATCCATAATTTGCATAACCACAAGAGATTTTATTTATTCAATGAAACGTCACAGAAGCCCGAGAAACAAAATGCTCTGTGCAGTTAATGCCAGAGGATGCCCTCACTGAAAGATTAGCAAATTTAACATGAACACTGTGCAATTCATAACCAGAAAAACTCAATTAGTATATACTGGAGAATAATGGAAAGCCTGAAGTAATGGGATTGTTATCTACTCAAGAGATTCAAATGATCTCATTAATATAAAGCTCCAATGTTTAGAACAAATTGATTAAGCCCAGATTTAGATTTTAGGATTGTTGGTAACCCACTTATTATTTATAATATATATTTATAATACTCACATTATTTCTCACTTTGTTCATTTTTGAGAGGGCAACAATGATCAATGATAGCGGCACGGTAGCACAGTGGTTAGCAGTGCTGCCTCACAGCGGCAGGGACCCGGGTTCAATTCCTAGCCTTGGATGTGTGTGGAGCTTACACATTCTCCCAGTGTCTACATGGATTTACTGCAGATGCTCTGGTTTCCAAGGATGTGCAGGTCAGGTCAGTTGGCCATCCTCAACTTCCCTTTAGTGTCAGACAGATTAGCAGGTAAAAACATGGGGTTAAGGGGATATAAGGCCTAAGAACTGTGTCGATGCAGGCTCAATGGGCCAAATGGCCTCTTTCTGCATCTTAGGGAGTCTATTATAATGAAATTGGCAACTGGTGGTATGGTCTTCATTATTGAGAAACTACAGATTATTTGATACTCTACGATCAAACTTTTTCTTAAATTAGTCCGATATTCTGGCCTCAACAACATTTTCTTAACAAACTATTTCAGCTGTTGAATCACCCTGCTATCCCTGCCTGCCACACGTCCACGGGATTATTTCCACCAACAAGTATTGCAGGAGTTTGAAATTCATATTCTATATTTTATACAAGAATGTTTACATTAATAAATAGGGTAATTGGCAACAATTATGGAGAAAATTCCTGCGATTATTTGGCCACAAAATATAAAGCTTAGTTCCACTGATGCAAAATTGGAACCAAGACCCAAGGACTGCAGTAATACTGCCCCATAAAATTTCAAACAAATATTCCAAATCTTATTTTCCATAGGTTGCACTTCAAAGTGAACGGGGGAGTTTTCCCCCATTAATTATTTTACATGGGTGAAATATGAAGGGGGACAGTCAGCTCAATTGGCTAGATGGCTAGCGTGCAATTCAGAAAAACACCAAGTGCAGGTTCGATTCCTGCTCAAGCTGAGGTCGAAGTGGCAACTTCCTCCTTGCTCTGCCCCCAAGAGTGGGGAACAATGACAAATCACCACTGACAAAAACTGCCAAGAAAAATGGCTCAGGCTTGGTGGCTGCGGCAGGCATCTGGATATCGCAGCTTACAGAATAAGATGTCAGTGCAAACCAGTGCCATACAAGACAGGGTGCCTTCTTGTTCAAGTTCACTCCATTAACCAAGACAGCCAAGTTGTTAGAGTAACTCCATCTTTTGAAGGAGACAAAACACTCCAAAAAAAGTGCGTATACCCACCTGGCTGGCGATTCTGAGATTCTCCAACTTCATCTGCTTTGACTTGGAGGTTTTCATCTTCTGGATCCTCCTGGTCTGCAGGATTTGGCACATTTACAACCAAGCCTTTCCCAATTTTTGCAATGTTTTGTTGCTTATCATACAACATGGCCTGTTTTGGAGGTGGAGCCTGCATAGCTGGACCCCTCTCAAAACGATGGACAGGCATCATTTCAGCCTCCACATTCAATTTGTCTCCAGCAATCCCAGCACCCCTAGATACGCGCTTCTCAATTTCTTCAACAACCAGTTTGTTTTTCTTGTGATCTGAGGAAATAATTTGTTTAGTATAGAGATAATAATTTTCTGCTTTAAACAGATGTACAGGGTAAAATGGATAAAACTTTAACAGGGGAGTGAGGGTTGGGGGGTTATAAGAACTGTACTGCACAGTTGGTCTGATGTCCCAATAACTGAAGCAGGCCTTTCAACCAGCCGCATTTCAGCCCCCAAATTACTCCAACGCTGTCTTGGGACTTGGAAAACCCAAACCCCGTCTGTCCACATCTCCAGGAGGCAAAATATGGACCAAGGCAATGGGCCCACGTTTCTAACTTAGGAAATGGACTGACTCGCACGTCTCAAAACCCCAACCCAACGTAGCCCGTTATCACTGAACAAAAGGGTGAAAGACAAAAAAATACATGGAATGTCATGAAGATTATTCTAGATGGATAAATCAGATCTGCTGAATGGCCTTCCATACATATAATCATATGATCATATAAAACCTGCTGAAATTTCACTAATGTCTTCAATAAATTTCCCCGTTCCAAAACACTACCACCAGGTGGCACTGCAACTACAGAGTTTTGCAGTAATGCTTTTATACATGCGCGTGTCCAAACCCCAAGGTCCAATGTGGAGAACTCCACAAAACATACCACATCTTTGTGGCTCACTGCCTCCAAATTCATGAAGAGGTTTCTCCTGAATTACTTGTCAAATTATAACTTTGACTATTTTGAACAATTACGGCAGCACAATGGTTAGCACTACTGCTTCACAGTTCCAGGGCCCTGGGTTTGATTTCCGACTTGGGTCGCTGTCTGTGTGGAGTTTGCACATTCTCCCTGTGTCTGCGAAGGTTTCCTCCGGGTGTTCCGGTTTCCTCCCACAGTCCAAATGTGGGGTTAGGTTGAGTGAACGTGCTCACTTAACCCTTAATGTCCTGGGATGTGATATGTTAGAGGGATTAGCAGGGTAACTAAGCAGGAATAAGGCCTAGGTTGGATTGTTGTTGGTGCAGACTCGATGCGCTGAATGACCTCCTTCTGCACTGCAGGGTTTCTACGATTAGGGTAGGAGGTGGAAACAAACAAATCTAATCAGCCGACACTTTGCTATTTCATAAAAAGTACTTTAGTTTTTCTTTTTGTTCATGATTCAGTTAAACAGTGACTACGTTAGTAGCCAGTCTGCTCTCATTTTGAATGGTTCAAAATAAATGGTTAATGCAATGTGAGCTTGG
The DNA here is from genome assembly GCF_965287045.1 of Carcharhinus amblyrhynchos. Classification (NCBI taxonomy): domain Eukaryota; kingdom Metazoa; phylum Chordata; class Chondrichthyes; order Carcharhiniformes; family Carcharhinidae; genus Carcharhinus; species Carcharhinus amblyrhynchos. Next base: position 14,322,242 of record NC_137351.1, read on the forward strand.
AGCTATTACAAATGATATTGCTTTAACAGAGATGGGGGGGAAACATGAATCTGACCTACTGTTCTGCACATAGCCAGTTATGGAACTTTTTCACGTCTGTATTGCTCGTGCAACTACGCAAAAACACAGGGATTAACTAAAAAGAGGGAAACAGGGAAAACTAAATCAAAGCAAAATCTCTAAGTATTGAAATAAAGGAAACAGAACAGGAAAAATGAAAAATTTTTTGATGGGGTTATAATATTTGATGGTCTCACCTATTGGCCAGTTTTGGGGAGGGAAAGGGGAGAGAAGGATAGATGGGACCATATTGACTCCACCAGCTACAGTCACAGGGTTAGCTTCCTAGTGTCTAGCTGAGTGGTGATATGAGAGTTTCAGCACAGGGAGGAGACTGTAAATCTACTTCCCAACAGAAATTATTTGCACTGATTTTAAACAGTTTGAAAAAATCCAGCTCATTTTATCATACAATTCAGGTTGTAACTACACAAAATAGATAGTTGTTGCGAGCATGTCAATTCAATAATCTAAACATACTTGAAAATTTTGAATTTTAAGATTTGATTTTTTTTCCCTTTGCACTTACCATTCAAAAGATCTACAGGTTTTGACTGTTCATTTTCTTCTATTCCAGGCATGCCAGCATCATCATCTGCTTTGCCCAGATCTGTAAAGACAATACTGAAATTATAGCTGTTCAAGTACTCTATATCATACAGATAACAGATTAAAAATAACAAATCAGGTGCAAAAGCCTGATCAAATTGAAAAATGTTTTTTTCTCCCCAGATATATTGGCTTTTGAAACAGTGATGCTGACACAGCTACATTTATCGCCCATCAGTAGCTGTCCTGCAGGGGTGATATTGGGTCTTGTCCTTGAATAATCATTGAGTTGATGTTGCTGGGTAGAGAATTCCAAGAAGACTGGCCTAGCAACGGAGGAGGAATGAAAGGTGATATATGGCCAAGCCAAGATATTGTGCAACTTGGGAAAAGATTGTGTTCCCACATTATTGTTGTCTTGCTTGGTGACAGATGGCACAGGGGAATGTAGAACTAGCCAAGTTACCTTGGTGAACAGCTGCAATGCATGCTGCAAACTGTACATACCGCAGGCACAGCGCTGGCAGACAAGGAACAACATGCCAAGGTTGAAAACAGCAAGAAAGAAGTAACAGAAGGAAAAACTGAAGAGAAGCAATCCTACTAAATTGAAGGAATTCCACAAATTAAAATCCCTGGGAAAGTATCCATTAGAACAGAAAACATTGATTTCAACAGGGTAAGCATGGAAGTGTATTTGTAGCTTAGGAAGGGAAAGGAATAAAATTTAATAAGAGGGGTTAGAATAATTTTCTTTAATTCCTTTAGACATGCTGAGTTATAGGGCTGAATGCAGTTTTGGATAGACTTGAGCTTTAAAGTTTAAAATTGTTGAAAGAAAATAGCATTTGCCAAGAAAAACCCAATATCCTAGAGGTAGCTTTGGTAATGGAGATTTGGGGGTTCCCTTTAAGGGCCAGTGAAATGTGGTGAAGCTAAACAAGGCAACAATGAAAAAATACTTGGACTGAAGTCAAAGGTCAAGAAGTACCAATTATGCAAGAGAGAAAAAGAAACTATTAAAGTACAGTATGCAAGGTTGAATGAGCTTTGAGGGAAGTAACTTTAGCAAGGCCTTTGACAAGATGTCACATGGTAGGTCGTTGCATAAAGTAAATCTCACAGGACCCAGGGTGAGGTAACTAAATAGATACAAAATTGGAGTGGTAGAGAGTTGTTTTTCAAACTGGAGGCCTGTGACCAGCGACGTGCCTCAGGGATCAGTGCTGGGCCCCTGTTATTTGTCATATATATTAATGATTTGGATGAGAATATAGGAGCATGGTTAGTAAGTTTGCAGATGACACCAAGATTGGTGGCATAGTGGACAGTGAGGAAGGTTATCCCCAATTGCAGTGGGATCTTGATCAATTGGGCCAGTGGGTTGACGAATGCCAGATGGAGTTTAATTTAGATAAATGCGAAGTAATGCATTTTGATAGATTGAACCAGGGCAGGACTTATCCTACTAATGGTAGGGCACTGGGGAGAGTTACAGAACAAAGAGATCTAGGGGTACATGTTCATAGCTCCTTGAAAGTGGAGTCTAAGTAGACAGAGTAGTGAAGGCGGCATTCGGCATGCTTGGTTTCATCTGTCAGAACACTGAATACGGGAGTTGGGATATCTTGAAGTTGTACAAGACGTTGGTAAGGCCACACTTGGAATACTGTGTACAGTTTTGGTCACCCTATTAGAGAAAGGATATTATTAAAATAGAGAGAGTACAAAAAAGATTTACTAGTATGCTACCGGACTTGATGGATTGAGTTATAGGGAGAGGTTGAATAGACTGGGATTTTTCTTCTCTGGAGCGTAGGAGGCTGAGGGGTGACCGTATAGAGGTCTATAAAATAAGGAGAGGCACAGACAAGGTAGATAGTCAATATCTTTTCCCAAAGATAGGGGAGTCTAAAACTAGAAGGCAGCGGTTTAAGGTGAGAGGGGAGAGATACAAAAGTGCCCAGAGGGGCAATTTTTTCACACAGGTGGTGGTGAGCGTCGGGAACAAGCTGCCAGAGGTACTAGTAAAGGCAAGTACAATTTCATCTTTTAGAAAGCATTTAGGTAGTTACATGGGTACAGAGGGATATGGACCAAATGCGGGCAATTGGAATTAGCTTAGGGGTTTAAAAAAAATAAGGGCAGCATGGACAAGTTGGGCCAAAAGGCCTGTTTCCATGCTGTAAACCTCAATGACTTTATAACTGTTAATCCATTGAGACAGTGTCTCAGCTAATTCTTGGGGCTAGATTTTACAAGTATGGGGCAAGGGACGGACTGCACATCCCCTGGAAGTCACTGCAATTGACACATGGAAAAAGCCTGCCCCACAACAATATTGGCAGGCTAATCAAGGGGAGAGTAGGACTCCCACTCCCACAGTGGCAGGAAGCTCTAACCTAGAGAGTTAGCCAATCTGACTGGCTCAATAATGGGCATAGACTGGAGGAGCGGGAAGACGACTGATGACTGCAGGTCAAGTCTGAAGTAGGTCCTGGGGTAAAGGGAAGGGAGGGACCAGAGAACCCAGGGAGTATACTGGAGATAGGAGCTGGACTTTTGTAGCAATGGTGATAAAGGAACTGCGGGTGGGTTCCCTTCCTTCTTGTCTCTCTTCAATTTGGCCTTAAAAACAGCCTGCCACTTCAACCACCCTTGCCAACCATATTATGGCGTGGGTAGCATAACATCCCAGTCACCTGACTTAGTAACAAACTGAATTGACCTTTAAATTCTTTGTTCAAAAATGACAGACTACATATTTTGACATCCATCCAATTAATATATACTATAGAGGATGGGTACCCATCAGAAGGGTTATACGAAAACCAAATGTGCTGAATGAGACTTACATATTTACTGAAAGATCACCAGATTAATATTATTTCTACACTCTCCCCATTGTCAATCAGCAGATTTTCCTTGCACACAGTCACGAACACAAAATATTGAACTGTCCATCAATCAACAAAGGCAGCTGTACATAAGGTAACTACGGATTCACAACAGAGAGGCAGCGGCGTAGCAGTACTGTTGCTGGGCTAATAACCTGGAAACCCAGGGTAATGCTCTGGGGACCCAGGTTCAAATCCCACTACGGGCAAATGGTGAAATTTGCATTCAAATGAAAGAAATCTGGAATTAGAGATCTACTGATGACCGTGAAATCATTGTTGATTGGAGTAAAAATCCATCTGGTTCATTAATGTTCTTTAGGGGAGGAAATCTGCTGATCTTACCTGGCCTGGTCTACATATGACTTCACAGCCACAGCAATGTGGTTGACTCTAAAAATGCCAGCAACTGCCACATCCCATAGAAAAATGAACAAAAATTGATAACCGAAAAATTATTATTTCTTAAGCATTTAACAAGCACGTAAGTTCCAAAAGACATTCAGCGTGCAAAAGGGTTAATCTGTCATTTCATTTCAGAGATGTTTACCAGTCACAAATCAGTTGCTTGGGTGTGCTGACTTTAAAATTCCAGTGCTGTTATGCCTGGTACACTTTGAACAGGTTTTCTTGTGCCTAATCTGATCGCACATTAGCAAATCCAGTGCAATAGCAGGGTCTTTGTATTTGGGGTAGGGCGAGATTGCAATGAATCTTTTTCTCCACTGACATTTTTGATTTGTACGAAATAATTTGACATTTGTTTCCAAGAATGCAGATTGCAAATTAAAGGTATGCCAGAATCTTAAAATGTCACACATTTTGTTTCAAATCTATCAGAATTGGACTCCAATCTCATACCTGAAATGTTGTTAATGCATTGCGTATCACTTTCATTTTCCATACAAATGGAGCAAGAATAGATCCAAAGATTCAATTTGTTTTTCCAAAGCTCAGTGATATAAACACCAAAAAATGAATCAGACCCTGAGGCAAATTGGACTGCATCCATCAAATCAGAGTTTTCAGTATCTGTACGCACAAACAACTATTCGAACATGCTTAACTGACAGGCAGTACTTCAGTTGCTAGGTTACATAATGACACCATTTATTTACAAGCCTTTCTTACTTAGTAATTTCTTGTCATCATCTCGGTGAGGCTGCAGTTTGTTTCCTTCATTAAGATTGATGCTGGGTTTATTGCTCTCAGCCGTCTGCTTCTCAATCTGGAGATTTACTTTGGCTTTGTTGTAATCCCAGTCAGCTTTCTGAGGATCAGCCGCTTTGTCATCCTCCTCTCTGGGCTGTGAAATCAAAGCAAAGAGAAATAGTAAGTGGGATTAAAATCATATTAAAAGGCAACATTAACAGACTTCAGCAGCATGCAAAACTTCTGCTCAGAAGATAGACTTCTATTGCCTCAAACTTCTGAAAGGTCACCAGATCAATATTAGATTAATTTGCTAAAGTCTAACTGTCGTCACATCTTGTATCTTCTGCTCAAGCTCCTGGACAAGTTAGGAAATGCTACTGAAAACAGTCATGACTTTAGAAACTGGTTTGGTCATAAATAATAGAGGTTGCTTGTATTCAAACTAAGAGAGGTGGACTTCCTGGAGTACTCCTTCAATTGTCCTTGCTGTGATAATAAGGAGATAATATGAAGAATATGGAGAAAATGCAGCAAGATCCAGACAATATTCAGGCTTGGGCTGACAAGTGGCAAATAATATTGCGTCACACAAGTGTCAGGCAATGACTATCACAAACAAGACAAAGTCTAACCATCAGTTCAATAGCATGACCATCACTGAATCCCTCACCATCAACATCCTTGGGGTTACCAAAGCAGAAACTGAACTAGAATAGCCATATAAATACTGTGACTAGAAGAGCAGGAATTCTGCAGCAAGTAACATCTCCTGTGGACCATCTACAGGACACAAGTCAGGAGCATGATGGAACACGGAATACTCTCCACTTGCCTGTCCAAAAACACAAGAAGCAGGAATAATAGTAGGAGGGACTACTATTTAAAGGACGAAAAGCTGCAGCGTGCTACGGTGCAGAGGGACCTGGGGGTCCTTGTGCATGAGTCGCAAAAACCTAGCCTACAGGTGCAGCAGGTGATCAGGAAGGCAAATAGAATGCTGGCCTTCACAGCGAGGGGGATTGAATATAAAAGTAGGGAGGTCTTGCTGCAACTGTACAGGGCACTGGTGAGGCCGCAGCTGGAGTACTGTGTGCAGTTTTGGTCGCCGCACTTGCACAAGGATATTTTGGTCTTGGAGGAAGTGCAGAGGAGGTTCACTAGGCTGATACCGGAGTTGAGGGGGTTGAACTATGAAGAGAGGCTGAATAGACTGGGCTTGTACTCGGAGTTTAGAAGGATGAGGGGGGATCTTATTGAGATGTATAAGATGAAGGGGATGGATAGGGTAGAGGTTGAGAGGTTCTTCCCACTCAGAAAGGACAGCAGGACTAGAGGGCACAGCCTCAGGATAAGGGGGAGGGGCAGTTTAAAACGGAGTTGTGGAGGAACTTCTTCACTCAAAGGGTGGTGAATCTCTGGAATTCTCTGCCCGTTGCAGTGGTGGAGGCTGCCTCGCTAAGTATATTTAAGACGTGGGTAGATAGGTTTTTAGTAGGCAAGGGGATTAAGGGTTATGGGGAGGAAGCGGGAAAATGGAACTGAGCCACTTCAGATCAGCCATGATCTTACTGAATGGCGGGGCAGGCTCGAGGGGCTAGATGGCCTACTCCTATTTCTTATGTTCTTATGAAGCTTGATGCCATCTTGGACAAACCAACACACTTGACTGGCAACCCACCCAACAACATTTATTCCCATCACCAATGCAGCATTGTGTCCCATCTACAAGATGCACTTCAGGAAATCATCAAGGTTCCTTAAACAGCAGCTTCCAAACCCTCGGCCACTGCCATCTAGAAAGGGAAGGAAAGCAGACACGTGTGAACACTACTCCCTAGAAGTTCCCATCCAAGCCACTCACCACCCTGACTTGGAAATATATCACGGCTCCTTCACCATCACCGAGTCAAAAATCCTCCCTAACGGTACTGTAGGTGTACCTACACCACATGGACTGCAGCGATTCAAGGCGGCCACTTTCTCAAGGACAGTTAGGGAAGGGCAATGAATGGTGACATTGCCAACAAGCCCACATCCTCTGAATGAGCAAAACAAACATGTAATTTCTAGGAGATTGCTGCTAAGTGCAAAATTATAATTCTGTTACCTTACTAGATATTACCATTATGCTACCATCCCCCCCATTAGATAGCTCATTTTCCTGGTTAAATTCAGGAATATTAACTTGCTCATTGACAGCAATGTGAGCCAACTCAAACTGAACTGCAAGATAACTTTCATGGTTAATTCATAACTGCCCAATGAAATGGCTGAGTAAGCCAATCAGTTCAAGACCATTTAGGGATGGGCCAACATCATTCACCAGTGACATGCACATCTCATTAAAGAATAAGCTTTTTATAATCTTTCTCTACCAGGTTCGCGCTATAAAAATGAAGTTGCTGTTTTAGGAGCATTGTTTCTGTTTTTGTCAGATGCCTTGCGGCCTGCAACGTGGTCAACAGATCAAAGCACTGGAGGAATAATGTAAGTTCAAGATCCTGGTGAAAGTGCATGACCAGCCTATGAATCCTCAAGTCAATTCCATACATTTACAAAACGAGGGTAAGCTGCATGGAGCAGCTTAAAAGGAAAGATAATCAAGGTCCATCAATGCTCACCTTATCCATTAGATCACCAAGTACCAGCTTGGTACTTCAGTGCCCCACCTGGCACTGAAGTAACGTTAATTTGTGGGGAAAAGACTGGAAAATTCCTCTGACTCCAAAACTAAGCATGCTAGAGGGGATTACTATGATCTAAACTGTTCTCTCTTGGTAGAAGATTAATTGTGGCCTGTAAAATTTGTTGCGGTCTTCCGTGAGCATCAAATCCTTTCCCTCCCCCAAGCTCCCTTTAGGAAATAGCGGCTGGATTTTACGAGCACAACTTTGTAAAGAAATCATGTGAGAAACTGTCTGAATATTTATTTTATTAGATAGTGCAAAGAACAAAATTCATGATCTTGCAATTATCTATATGATACATACAGGTGCATTTGATTGCAGTTTTCAACATTTTGGCACAGGAACAGACCCTTCAGCCCTCCAAGCCTACACCAAGCATGCTGCCCAACTGAACAAAAACCCACTACCCTTCCCTCTATTCCCATCCTATTCATGTATTTGTCAAGATGCCCCTTAAAAGTCATTACATATCTGCTTCCACTACCATGTTGCCTCTTGCTAATACATCCACTTATTTCCAAGAGGGAGTAAATTCTGTCTCGAAGAATCCTCTCCAAAAAATTTCCCTACCTCTAACGTAAGGCTCACTAGTCTGTAATTACCTGGATTATCCTTGCTACCCTTCTTAAACAAAGGAACAACATTGGCTATTCTTCAATCCTGTGGTACCTCCCCTGTAGCCAGTGAGGATATAAGATTTCTCTCAAGGCCCCAGCAATTTTCTCCCTTGCCTCGCTCAGTATTCTGGGGTATATTCTATCAGATCCTGGGGACTTGTCTACCTTAATGTTTCTCAAGAATCCCAATACCTTTCCATTTTTGATTTCAACATGACCCAACTATTTATACACCCTTTCCCAGACTCATCATCCACTAAGTCCTTCTCTTTGATGAATACTGACACAAATTTAATACCTCTCCCATTTCGTCTGGCTCCACTGATAGACTCCCTCCCATCCTTGAGTGGCTCAACCCTCTCCCCTGGGATTTTCCTTAACCCTCCTGGCCAATGCTTTTTGTGAGCCCTTTTAGCCCTCCTTACTCCTTGCTTAAATTTTCTATTTTCTTTGTATTCCACACTTGTTTTGTGTGTTCCTAGCCTCTTAGCCTTGACAAATGCTCAGTTTTTCTCTTTGACTGTGCTCACAATCTCTCACGTTATCCAAGATTCCCAAAACTTGCCGCGCTTATGCTTTATTCTTACAAGAATGTGCCAGTCCTGAATTCCTATCAACTCACACTTGAAAACCCCCCACATGCCAGATGTTGATTTGCCCTCACACATCTGCCTCCAATCTACATTTCTCAGTTGCTGCCTAATATTGTTGTAATTAGCCTTCCCCCAGTTTTGCACCTTCACTTGAGGACTAAGCTGATCTTTATCTATCGGTACCTTAAAGCTTATGAATTGTGGTCACTGTTCCTGAACTGCTCCCCTACTGAAACGTTGACCATTTGGCCAGGCTCATTCCCTAGTACTAGGTCCAGTATGGCCCCTTCCCTAATTGGACTAACTAAATACTGTTTCAAGAAGCCCTCCTGGATGCTCCTTACAAACTCTGCCCCATTCATGCTCCTAGCACTAAGCGAGTCCCAGTCAACATACAGGAAGTTAAAATCTGCCACCATAACAGCCCTGTTACTTTTACACCTTGCAAAAATCTGCCTACAATTCTGTTCCACCATCTCCTGCTGACTGTTGGGAGGCCTATAGTAAACTCCCAACATTGTGGCTACACCCTTCCTATTCCTGGGCATTACCCATATTGCCTCGCTATATGAGCCCTCTGAGGTGTCCTCCTGCAGTACAGCTGTGATATTCCCCGTAACCAGTAATGCAACTCCCCCCACTCTTTTTATATCCCCTCTATCCCACTCAAAACATTTGTATCCCAGAACGTTAAACTGCCAATCCTGTCCTTCCCTTAACCAAGTCTCGGTAATGGCAACAACATAGTTCCAGTACTAATCCAAGCTCCAAGTTCATCTGCCTTACCTGTTACACTTCTCAAATTTAAGACTGAACAGTAACATGAAATGAAACAAATATTTAGCAATATCAGTTGAATAGTAACTGAAAGGATTAGTTCAAAAATTCAGTGCAGCTTACCTGTTTTTGTTTAATGGTATCATCTTGGTGTTTTGATGGCTGATCATGCACTTTCCCTAAAGTTTTCAACTTTTCTTCACATTGTTCCTTAAGTGCACTGATCTGCTGACCACATTGCAGGCTGCAAGACAACATCCAAGAAACTGTGAGTGCACAGAACAGCAACTTCCCAGAGGCAGGGAGATAGCTTTGTTTGAATTCAGCACGCAAAACAAACTAGCTGATTTGACACCAATGCGAGCCAACTCAAACTGAACCTTTCATTCATTCATGGGATGTGGGCATCATTAGACGGGTCAGCATTTATTGCCCATCCCTAATTGCTCTATAAATGAAAGGTTTGCTACGCAGAGTCAGAGTCAATCGCATTGCTTTGAATCTGGAGTCATACGCGGGCCAGACCAGGCAAGGATAGCAGAGTACAAGAGGGAGCTAGCTACGAATGTAAAAATAGCAAGAATTTCTACCGGTAGTGAGTGCTGGTCCTTTGGGGAGAGTGCGAGAGAGAGAGAGAGAAAAAAAGAGAGAGAGAGAGAGAAAAAGAGAGTGCGAGAGAGAAGTTAATAATAGATAATAAAGGAAATAGCAGGTGAACAGATATTTTAAACATAGAAAATAGGAGTAGGCCATTTTGCCCCTATCTGCCATTCATTTTGATCATGGTGGATCATCAAATTCAATACCTGATTTTGCTTTCCCTGCATATACCTCAATCTCTTTGTTTTGGCCTCAACTACTTTGTACGGTTGTGAATTCCAGATTCACTACTTTCTGGGAAGGAATTTCTCCTCTGCTCTATAAGGTTTACTCCTTATTCTCAACATATGACGTCCAAGTTCTGGGCTCCCCGGCCATCACAAACATTTTTTCTGAATCTAGTCTGTCTAACACTTAGAATTTTCTAAGTTTCTATGAAGTCCCCCACTCAAATTTCTAAACTTCTAACAAACTGAGTCTCTCCTCCTGTCCTGCCATTCCAGGAATCAGCCTGGTAAACTTTTGCTGCACTCCCTCTATAGCAAGAGCATCCTCCCTCATATAAGGACATCAAAACTGCATAGAATGCTCCAGTTATAGCCTCACCAACACCCTATACAATTGCATCCCTATATCAAATTGTCTCGCTTTGAAGGCCAACACATCATTTGCCTTTTTTACCACCTGATATACCTGTACGCTTACTTTCAGCAACTGGTGCACAAGGACACCAAAGTCTCACTGAGTATCCACCTCTACATTTACACTCATTCAAATAATAATCTGCCCTCCTATTTTTGGAACCAAAGTGGATAATTTCACATATATTCACATTATAGTGCATCTACCACGCATATGCCCCTACTCAGCCTGCCCAAATCACACTGAAGCATTCCTGCATTCTTCTCATAGCTCACCCTCCTACCCAACTTTGTATCATCTGCAAATTTGGATATAAAATTTAGTTCCTTCATACAAATCATTATTATAAAATGTGAACAGTTGGAGAACCCCACTAATCACTACCTGGCAATCAGAAGGCAGCCCATTGCTTCTTGTCTGCTAACCAGCTTTCAATTCATCTCAAGGCACTACCCACAATCACATTTACATAGTTACCTGCTATGCTAAGCCTTATTGAAAGTCTTCAGAGTCAAAATAAACCACATCCACCAGTTCTCCCGGTCAATTCTACTAGTTGCATCCTCAGAGAACTCCAGTTAATTTGTCAAGCATGATATCCCTTTTGTAAATCCGTGCAGACTTTGTCTGATTATACCATTGCTCTCCAAATACTGTGCTCTGAAACCCTTGATAATACCAACATTAGGTTCACTGGTCTATAGTTCCGTTTTCCTTTCTGCCTCCCTTTTTAAATGGCAGGCTTATGTTAGCTACCTTCCAATCTGTAGGAACCATGCCAGAATCCAGAGAATTTTGGAAAATGACAACCAATTGATCTATTATTTCAAGGGCCATTTCCTCAGTATTCTGGGATGCAGATCAGACCATGACGATTTATCTGCCTTTACTCCCATTAATTTCCCTACAGCCATTTCTCCACTAATACCATCACTAAAACTTGTTTCTCAGAACTTCCAGTACTTTACTCATATTTTGCTTTGTGAAGACAGTAAGTAGTCTCACAACACCAGGTTAAAGTCCAACAGGTTTATTTGATATTGTCCCCACTCCAGTCCAACGTCAGTATCTCCACAGTTTAGTGAAGACAGAGGCAAAGTACCAATTTAGTTCTTCAGCCATTTCTTTGCTCTTGACTATGAATTCTCTTGTTTTTGACCGTAAGGGGCCTACATTCGTTTTTGTCCATCTTTTTTTCTTTACATACCTATAAAAACTATAGAAGTCAGTTATGTTCCCAATAGCTTATTTTCGTACTCTATTTTCCCCTTTTTAAATCAATCTCTTGGTCTGCCTTTGCTGAATTTAACTATTCCCAATCATCAGGTATATTGTTTTTTTCTTGCAAAATTGTATGATTCTTCTTTGGATTTAATACTCTCTCTAATTTCCCCTGTAAGCCATGGCCACATTTCTGTTTCCACTTTTGTACCAAATAGGAATAAGTATCTTTGAGTTCACCCATTTGTTCTTTGAATGCCTGCCATTGTCTGTCCACAGTCCTTCCTTTCAGTAGTTTTTCCCCAGTCCAGCATAGCCAACTCATGCCCCATAGCATCATAGCTATCTTTACTGAGGTGCAGGAGCCTGGTCTCAGAATCGACCACCTCACTGTATTTACTTCTGTACTCACTACATAGGATACAAGAAACATTTGATTAAAAGTGCAAATTAGGAGGTGGAAAGGAGAAAGGAACTTGGTGAAATTGCAATTATTAGGGAAGCAAACTACTAAACAAACTGGCAGAGCTGCAAGCTAACAAGTCCCTAGGTCATAATGGACTTCATGCTAGGGTCTTAAAAGAGGTAATTAATGATATAATAATGTTGTGTTAATTTTCCAAAGCTCATAAGATTTTGAAAAGGTTCCATCGGACTGGAATGTAGCAATAAAAACCATCTATTTAAGGGAGGGAGGGAGGGAAGCAGAAAACAAGAAATCATAGGCTAGTTAGCTTGACGTTTGTCATGGAAATGTTAGAATCAAAGAGGTTGTCGCTGGGCATTTAGACAAGTACAACGTAATTGAGAAGAATCAGCATGGATTTATGAAAAGGAAATCACGTTTAACCAATTTATTAGAGTTCTTGAAGGAATAGCGTGCTGTGGACAGAGGCAAATCTGTAAATCTGTTCAGCTCATGCTGTAAGGGGCAACATTTTAGCGCGATTAGAAGATTGGCTGGCTGGCAGAAAAAAAACGTGTGCACAAATGGGCTGTCTTATTGTCAGGGTGTGACGAGTGGAGCCCTGTAGAAGTCTGTGCTGGGGCCTTAATACTTTACGTCAATAATTTAGATTTGAGGAGCAAATGCACGGTAGGTTAATTTGCAGACAAAGATAAATAGCAAACTATGTTGTGAAGATGAATATAGATAGGCTGACTGAGTGGGCTAAAGTCTAGTAAATGGAACATAACGTGGAAAAGGATGAAGTTGTTCACTTCAGCAGGGGCACAGTATTACTTAAATAGAGAACGGCTGCAGAACGCTGAAGGGTTTAGGTGTATTTGTGCATGAGTCACAAAATGATAGTATGCAGGTAAAGTATGTAGTCAAACAGATTCATGGAATGTTGTTCCTTTTAAGTGAAGAAGGGAAGATCAAAGTAAGGATGCCCTGTTTCAGTTATACAGGGCATTGGTGAGACCACCTCTCAAATACTGCAGCAGTTTTGATCTCTTTACTTAAGGATGCAGAAACATTGGAGGTGGTTCAGAGGAAGTTACTAGATTGATTCTGGGAATCAGCAGGTTTCCTTTTGGACAGGTTGGACTGTTTCAACAAGAGTTTAAAATTAAAAAAAGGGTGACTTGATTAAGTATACAAGATCTTGAATGGTACTGACGTCGGACGATTGTGCGACTTCGAAACACTGCCTTAGGTGGCAACAGAAGCAGGGACGTGGAATATTTTTAAGGCAAGGGAGATAAGGTTTTATCAAGGTAAATGGTGAATGTGGAACTAAATGCAAACAGGGATCTTATTGAATGGCACAGCAGGCTTGAGGGTTATAGAACATAGAACATAGAACACTACAGCACAAACAGGCCCTTCGGCCCACGAGTTGCGCCGATCACATCAACACCTACCAATCCATAGACCTATCTATAACCCCCAATCCCATTAAATCCCATATACTCATCCAGAAGTCTTTTAAAAGACCCCAGCGAGTTCGCCTCCACCACCACTGACGGCAGCCGATTTCATTCACTCACCACCCTCTGAGTGAAAAACTTACCCCTAACATCACTTCTGTACTTGCTTCCCTGCACCTTAAATCTGTGTCCTCTCGTAGCGACCATTTCAACCCGGGGAAATAGCCTCTGAGAATCCACCCTATCTATTCCTCTCAACATCTTATAAACCTCTATCAGGTCGCCTCTCAACCTTTGTCTCTCCAGGGAGAAGAGTCCCAGCTCACTCAACCTATCTTCATAAGGCATGCTTCCCAGTCCAGGCAACATCCTTGTAAATCTCCTCTGTACCCTTTCAATAGCTTCTACGTCCTTCCTATAGTGAGGCGACCAGGACTGCGCACAGTACTCCAAGTGAGGCCTGACAAGGGACTTATAAAGTTGCAGCATTACCTCCCGACTCCTAAACTCAATCCCTCGATTAATGAAGGCCAGTACACCATACGGCTTCGTGACCACATCCTCCACCTGCGAGGCCGATTTAAGAGTCCTGTGGACCCGGACCCCAAGATCCTTCTGCTGTTCAACACTACTAAGACTCCTGCCCCTGATAGTGTACTCGTTCATCCCATTGGTTGAGTGGCCTATTTCTGCTCCCATTTCATATTTGTATTTTATGTGTTCGCAATTCCTTCCTTAAAAAGGACATTTGTTGAACTAGGTGGACTTTAACAAAGAATTAACAAAAGACTTTTAATTAAGGGTTCTTATTGAATTCAAGTGTAATCATTTACCACAGTGGGATTCAAATCCCACAGAACTACCCTGAGTCTCTGGGTTACTAGCCTAATGACAATGCCACTATACCACCACTCCGCCTGCAAGATAACAAAGCAAATACTATTTGCGGTGTTAGGGTGTAACTAAATTCACAAAAAACACCACTGGATAAACTACTTCTATTAAACACAGTAAAACAGCCAAGATTTGGATTAATATTAATTAGATCATATTTTAACAAGCTGCCAACAATTCATGTACTTACTACTAAAGCAAGGGAGAAAAATGTGTTGGATTATATGCTGTATAAGGAGGGGTAGAACAGTGATAGTGGGAACTGGGAGAGATTGCAAAGATGTAGCAAGACTTAAGAGTGAATGACAGATGGCACGATGGGGAAGGGGGAGGGTGGGCTTTTGCATTGGGACAAGAATGTTTGGGATATAAAGAAAAGTTAAGGTGGAGGAAAAAGGTCACAGCCCTATGTTGTTGAACTCAATGGAGGACTGTAATGTTCCCAATCAGAAGAAATCAAGTTTGGGCAGAGGTCCGATATCTATAACACTTGTATTTCCATCTTTTTTCCAATGTTTAATTGTTTGTAGGTACACTTACAGGTCACACAATGTTTATGGGAAATGTATAAAGTTCAGCTTTATTTTATAGGCAGTCAGTATGTCTAGAATGAATATGGCTCAGATGCTGGGAGAGCAAGATAGAGTCATATAGGTTTACAGCATGGAAACAGACCCTTCCGCTTGTCCATGCTGCCCTTTTTCTTTTAAAACCCCAAAACTACTCCCAATTGCCTGCATTTGATCCACATCCCTCTGTACCCATCGTACCATGTAACTCTAAATGTTTTTTAAAAGACAAAAATTGTACCAGCTTGTTCCAGACACTCACCACTCTGTGTGAAATAATTACCCCTCTGAAACCTTTTGCATCTCTCCCTTCTCACCTTAAACCTATGCCCTCTAGTTTAAGACTCCCCTACCTTTGGGAAAAGATATTGACCATCTAGCTGATCTATGCCCCTCATTATTTTATAGACTTCTATGAGGTCACCCCTCAGCCTTCTACACTTCAGGGAACAAAGTCCCAGTCTATCGAGCCTTTCCTTATAACTCAAACCATCAAGTCCCAGTAGCATCCTAATAAATCTTTTCTGCATTCTTTCTAGTTTAATAATATCCTTTCTATTATAGGGTGACCAGAAACTGCACACAGTATTCCAAGTGTGGATTTACCAATGTCTTATACAACTTCTACAAGATGTCCCAACTCCTGTATTCAATGTTCTGACCAATGAAACCAAACATGCCGATAATTACTCATTTTAGCCAACGTAGTGTTTACTTAGGATAAAGCTAAAGGATTTGTGTTTATAGATGGAGATTTCCCCTGCAGTTTTTGATTAGGTTGATTGAAAGAGTCAAGTTCAATCAGGTGCTGATGCGGTGGATTGGAGGAGCTAGATCTGTAGCAGGAGCAAGAAAACTAAGCAGTCACAGTGGTGCTGACGTCAGACACGTGCAGGCTGTTCCTCAGCATCCACTCCTCAAAATCTCTGAAAGCTTTCAGACGAACAATTTACAGCAAGCATACCTGGGTTTAATACCAATTTATTTGAAAGTGGTTTGATCTATGCATGAATAGGGCTTATTTGGAACTGGAACAGTCATACAGTAGAAACTAAAGTGGCTTCTTTACATTTTTAAATACTGTTCAACTGTTAATGGTTAAGCTGCTTCAACTGTGTCATTAATAAAGTTTGTTTCACTATAAAAGATCCCTACTTTTGTCAATGGAATTGTTCTTGGAAAGAAATATCCTATCTTAACACTTACGCCAAAAAAGGAAAAAAAAACGGTGGTGTCTGGTCAGGCGTCCTAATGTAACTTGGGGTCATGGTCCAGGACCCTAACAAAACTATGGAGATGAGGATTGATCTGCAGGACAGTGTTTGAAATTGCAAACAGACTGAAGGAGGAAAATCCATTATCCTAATGGAAAGCACAGAGAACCATTAGTCTAAACACTTTCCCTTACCTGGTAAAAGCACTGTGCCCATGGTGTTACCAAAAGTGGGAGTTGTTTCCTTCTTAAAAACATTTTTTTTTAAAACTTCAGTACAACATGAGTAAGGAAACTAAGGTTCTCTAGAAAAATAGCAATGGTGCACTGCATATAATATACAAGTCTTTCAATTTACCTAGAAGAACATACACCACATTTTACCCGTGAGTGTTGTAGTTAACCTTGCCAGTGCTGCCCCAACACCAGGAAGTTAGCCTGCAACACTGCACTTCAGAATGTGGTACCCAGCTTGTTGATTCTGGACTTGTACAGATGGAGGTCATCTGGGTCAATGTTTTTGGGGAGGAGGGAAAATACAGAAAAGAAAGGAGAAATATAAGTAATAATAAAGTCAATAGATAGTTCTCTGGCCACACAGATTCAATCATATATGTTCAACACAACTTTCAGATGCATTAAGCAGCTGATGTCTAGCCACATATTGCAAATGTCACAAGTCACACTACTGTAAAAGGACTAACATTCTGGTATTTGGCATTCTGAAGTATGGCGCTGTTACGATTGCTCAGAAACGCTCAAATAATTTAAGAGTGTCACATCTTTGCATTTTTCAACAAGCACTGAAACTGCTTTTCCTTGGATGTCATATTTATTTGATAAATATTCTCAGGTTGTAGTCTGTACCAAGAGCTTCCCCTCAAAGTTATCAGAACACAAATAATGCTTTCTACTGCTTCGAACAAATCTGCCGCTCTGCTCCACTGTCTGAGATTACAGCATCAGTTGCTATGCAACCATTGGAATGGGGACAGACTAAAAAAGATGCCGGCGACGGCGAGAGACGCTGTAGCAGCTGGCAGATTTGAATGTACTCGGCCTCAGACAATGATAGGTAATCTAGATAAGAGTAATTCAAATCAGGAAACTGCTGTGTTACAGATGAGACTGATCAATGCTTGGAGAGTAATGCAAATCTGACTAATCAGAAACCAAACGAGGCAGGTGTAGAGGATGGTGTTTCAAAGCAATGAAAGGAAAGTTGTAGTAAAACGGGTTGACTGCTGCATCCACCAGTTTATCACAAAAATGGAACCCATATAAAATTTGAACATCTCTGTAGTGAAACTCTGATCTGTATAATTTAAGTTTGTCATATATTGAGGAGATCCATGTGTTAGTAGTACCAGTATCTACTAAGATATCAACTAATTAATGAGTGTTAGCTACATACTGAACTAACCACTTAGTTCTGAAGAGTCATACTGGATTCTAATGTTTAACTGTTTTTCTCTCTCCACAAACACTGCCTATATTGCTGAGTACTTCCAGCACTTTCATTGCATTATTACTCCCTTCTTTTGCGATACATTCTCAGAATCATTCATACGGACTTTGGAAATACTCAATTTGTATAACTGATAGCTATTTACTGATTTTTATTCCCTTGCTTGCTAAATATTCAATTCAATCGCATCCTTTAATAAACAATGCATTTCTTCTGAAAACACAAAATGCATTTTTATTGCAAGTTGAGCCAAATTTAATCTATTATTTTCAAAGAACCTTTAAGTCACCTATCAAATGTAGTTAGTCAATAAAACCACAGTATTTCAGTGGCACAGCTATATTAGTGTGACATTTTTCCAACATAAATTCTTTTCAGCTGATGTCAGCCAAAGGTAGACAACTTTTCCATTAATAGGTTGTAACCCAAGGATTAATTATTGTAACCTTCATGTATTTTATCACAGAAACAGGCTTTCTGGCCCAATCATTCCAAGTCAGCATTTACCCTTCACACAAGCAAACAACTCTAAGCATGTTTACACAACCTGTTCCCATATCCTTTTATATGCATTATATGTTGAAACAAATGTGCTTTTTTGTGCTGGACAAGAGGCGGTGTAACATATTAGTGTCAGGTTTTAGATAGTACAGATTTTCACTGAACTCGGCAATAGCATATAGCACGACATTGGAATTATACAAGCTCATTTTTCTTTCCATCCCCATAGCCAGCACAGATAGGGTTTCCATCTCACCATTCCGGGCTGAATTCAGATTAAGATTTTACTGGTAAAGATTCGCTTTCTAATGGAAGATGTTGTACACTAAAGTGATTAGCTAACTTTAGCAGCAAAGATAAAAGAATGAAAAGGTTGCCACACAGCATGTTTTTTTAAAAAGTTTGTGGAGCTTTATTAGATAAGTGTTGTTCATTTGCAATCCAGAATGGAAGAGATGGAAAATCTGCCAACCATCTCTTACAATGTTATCATGCAATCATGTGTGATACTACACAGATGCATTAATTTATAATACATAATCTCCTTCTCCCTTAACTCCAGTAGTACGACAACTAACATGAACTAAATCCTTGATTTCAGGAAGCATACTGGAGGACATGCCCCAGTTTGGATCAACGGGATGCACTGGAACTGGTAGAGAGCTTCATGCTTCTGGGCATCAGGATCACTAACAACTTCTCCTGGTCCCTCCATGCCAATGCTATAGTTAAGCTTGTATCCATCAAGTGATGGGCCCTGCTCTGTCCAAGATTGCAAAAAACTGCAAAAGAGTCACGAACAAAGCCCAGTCATCACTCAAACCAGCCTCCCATCCACTGACTCCATCTACTCATCCCGCTGCCTCAGAAAAGCGGCCAGCAAAATCAAGGAACCCACGCATACCAGACATTCTATTTCCACCTTCTTGCACCTGGGAAAAAATACAAAAGTCTAAGGACACGTACTGCCCAACTCAAGAACTTTCATCAGTTTGCGCCATTTAAGAAAATTACAAGTATTGTGGAAATACCCACTTCTCACTTGAAGACCAGAATTTTCCCATCCAGCAATCGTAGTGGGCTGGGAGGCGGGGGGGGAAAACCATGACCTTGGGCAGGATTTCTTGGTCTTGAGGCAAACATGGTTGGAGAAGCCCATCTGAAGAGCAGTTTCTTGTTAGAACTCTGATCAAAACTGCTTGATTTTTGTGTCTGTTCAAGGGGAGTTGTTACTCTATTATGGCAGTGTCAAGAGGCAACAGCAAATCATGTCATTTGGCTCTCAACATTTTCTTTAAAAATAACATTGCTGGCAGGCTTGGGTTGTCGCACGGGCTTTCTGTAGGATGAGAAGTTGTTTACTCTTTTGGTTAATGGTATTTCATCCTTTGTTAATTTCATTGTTCAATGATTGTACCAACCTCCCCACCAATCCATTAACAAAAGGATAAGGTGCAGTTCTGATCTGCTACACGCCATGGTATCTGAGGTAGTTCATGAATTCTCTTGAAGTGAGCAGAGTCCCGTTATCGCTAACCAATTACTCTGTTCTGCGAAACTATACAAATGCTTTCTTTAGTTGTTTTCATCATGATTTTGGGCATTTGGAACGTGCGGCTACAAGGATGAGAAACAAACATCTTTCCTGTGAAGTCAATATGCCCTCTTTGCCAAGGTTGCCGTTGCCCATCCCACAGGGAAGTGGTTGAAGAGGTGGAGTACTTCTTTCCTAGCACAAGATTGACACTGGCCTACACTTTCTTCAATCTGAGTCTAGACCTGGCCACCAGAAATAACCCCTTGTGAGTTCTTTCATATATAGGACTCCAGTATACAACTCTGCAAGCATACTTAGGATGTATTTTTACAGCAATGCTCTGCTCAATTCTGAGCCATTACCCAATTCTTGTTCACAAGTTACGTATACAAGTGAAAAAAAGTTTCTTGCCTCAAAAGCAGAAGCAAGATTCCTAAATAATTCTGGACCTTAAAACTGTTGACACATGAAGGCATTCTAAGGATTCTAAGACACATAGTTATCACCAATTAATTGTACACTACATCTGCTTTTACTGACACCACTTTTTGAAACCATTGTCATAGGTGACAGTTCTCAATTAAATTATGTTTAGTCCCTCAGTCTACCTACATAATAATTAACAATAATTAGGTTATTTGAAAGCAAGAACCAGCACTACAGTATACTATCGAATATTGATCTCAGAAGACCAGTGAATTGTAATGAACGCAGGCCAGAGTCACAACACTGGCTGTACATGTTCCACCTTCCATAAAGCAGCTTTGTAGTTATTTTTAAATGATGAGTGTCATGAATGGCTTAATCTGCTTTACAACATTAAAAAAAAATCGACACTTCATTTTATAAAGAATCCAGCCAATCTAGCATCCTTGCACAGAACACAATAAGTTTAACTTGTACTCCAAGCCAAGACAAACTAAAGTGGTGTTTAGACAACTTCCTAAACAAATCATTTGGCTTTGGTATGTTTTAAGTATCAGGCAATTATAAAACACTTTCAAAACTGCACAGCTGCATTGACTTTGTGCCTACGGGAAAGAGTCAGAAAACTACAACTTAAAATTTCAATCCTATATTCAGTTATAGCATCTTACAATCCACAGCTGATACTTCCATGATTTTTTCCAGACAGAGCATTGTGTTCTGCAGAGTTTTTGATTATATCTTTATCCAAGTTTGACTTTCTTTTAAGATGTCAATCAATGCAGCTTTCAACCATTTCCATTAAAAATTGAGTTCTGGTCTCACTTCAGGCTTTACAATTGTGTATTTATGTCCTTTAAAATGGTAATAATACAGAATATTCATGCAAGCAGAGTTACTTTGACCTCAGATACAATCTTGAGTAAAGACCTGAATCATGTCCTCTCCTAATCTATTCCCCTACCTCAACAGCCAATTTTTCTGGTTACATCAAAGCATTCACAAGCTTGGTTACAACCCTAACCCTAATTCACCTCCCATTACAAATATTCATTAACTAGTGTGCCCCATGCCACTTAAGATACAGTTACATGTCAATGTTTTTGCAAAGTTCATAGACAGCATTACCTTCTTGTCTTAAAAAAAAAACTGCTGCTGATTCGATTTATTATTGTCACAAGTATTAACAGTGAAAAATAGTTTCTTGCGTGCCATACAAAGCATACCGCTCATAGAGAAGGAAATGACAGAATGCAGAATTTAGTGTTAGTCATAGTTAGGGTGTAGAAAAAGATCAACTTAATGCAAGTTAAGTCTATTCAAAAGTCTGACATCAGCAGGGAAGAAGCCGTTCTTGAATTGGTTGGTATGTGATGTCAGACTTTCGTATCTTTTTCCCCCTGACAGAAGAAGGTGGAAGAGAGCATGTCCAGGATGCGAGGAGTCCATGATTATGCTGACTGCTTTTCCAATGCAGTGGGAAGCAAAGACAGAAGCAATGGATGGGAGGCTGTCACTTACAATTCTGTTAAATGGATTTATTTTTTGCACTATTCTTTTAATGCATACAATTCAGATAGAATAAGAGCCAGAGAAAAATGTTCTAATTTCTCCCTTCCATCCCAATATTTTGGGTTAATAGATCATTAGAAATAGTCTCTTGTTGACTAGGGTTGTATCAGCATTTTCACAATCAAATGTCAAATGGTACTACAGGATTCATCAATATAAACTTACAACCACAGCAAAGAAATAGATAAAACAGAAAAAAACAAAGTAAGCCCGAAAATGATCAAAAAGGGGAAAATGTTTCAAAACATAGGATCAAGTGAAAAATTCAACTTTGTGATGTAAATATTTATTTCTGTTTAATGACTAGCTCGTGGTTAATGAGGAATTAATATCAGAAAGGGAAGCATTATAGTTGTCAGTAAGTACAGTAAAATCATAGGCATGCTCTTTTTGAATAGATTTACAATGTTACTGTGCAGTCCATGCGGAAACCACACATCCAAAACCACAAGTAAATTAAGCTCAACGTTCTCTTGGTGAATTCCATTTATACGTTTAGCCAACCCCCACTGCAGGTTTCTCAGCACCATGAGGTGCAGTCAATGGGAATCCCATTGTTAGTGGCAGGATAAGATCCTGCCACTGACAAACAGCACACCACTTCCATCGTAAGGAACACGCTGTAGGGAGACCAGAGAAGCTCCTCCAAGGTTTCATTATTTAGAATCTGTATTTGGAATGAGTACTTCACCTCTCATATTCTAGTTTCTTCTCCAAGGAAGTGGAGTTCTTCCGGTACTCTTGCAGCTGTTCATCCTGCCTGATGTACTCTTGTCGCAACTCAGTGAGCTGTTCTGTGTAGGAGAAAAACACTTCAACTGAACCAAATATTATTGGGGCAACAATACCATAATACAGGAAAAACCTGGCCACAGAATAAAATTGATGGATGCACTTAGGGGTCACTTGCACAAGAATTTGAAGTGGTTTTGGGGTGTTATCAAGGCAAAAAGGGCTTCAGTGTATATTTGAGTGCAGTCCAAAAGCACCCTTTGAGCACATTTGCTCCAACTTGGGTGTTATTGGAGCAAGTGGATTGCATGTGGAACACCTGTGTTGATATGGAAGACTTTACACAAAACATTTTTAAAAAATTTTTTCAGCACTTATTATCCTAATTCCCTTTGAAATGACCTAGCAAGTTACTCTGTTCAAGATAGCATTTAAGAGTCATACACATTGCTGTCAATCTGAAGTCATATGTAGGCCAGACCAGGTAAAATGGCATAGTAGTGAATCAGATGGTATTGACGATGTTTTCATGGTCATTAAGATTTTAATTCCAGATTTTCATCAAATTCAAATACCTGCTGTGGTAAGATTCAAACCCAATGCCAGAGCATTACCCTGGGTCTCTGGATTACTTGTGTAGTGATAGTACCACTATGCCATTGCCTCCCTTTAACAGAGTTACAATTCACCAGAAACTTGACTAGATTAGCTTTAAAAATGCTACTGTTACAATAGCAGGTCACAGGCTAGGGACCCTATGGACACCAACTAACTTTGACTTACCAAAGACTATCCATCATCTACAAGGCACAAGTCAGGAGTGTGATGGAATACGCAAGAGCTTGACACCATCCAGGATAATGCTGCACACCTGATTGGCACCTATCCACAAACATCAACTCCTACCACCAATATACAGGAGCAGCAGCAGCATGTACCATCTACAAGAACTCACCAAGGCTCCTTAAACTGCACCTGCCAAACCCATAACCTCTATCATCTAGAAGGGCCAGGGCAGCAGATACATGGAAACACATCACCTGGAAGTTCCCCTCCAAACCACTCACCAACCAGACTAGAAAATACATCAATGTTCCTTTACCATCAATCGATCAAAATGCTGCAACTTTCTCTTCGACAATACTGTGGGTGTACCTACACCACAGACTGCCACAGTTCAAGGCTGCTCACTAGCATCTTCTCAAGGGCAATAAAATGTTGACCTGACCAGTGAAGCCCTCATGGAAAGTGGGCTGGGCCAGCATTGCGAATCCCTCACTTCCACTGAGCTGTGGCTTGAGAGGCCATTTATGAGTCAACCACATTGCTGCGGGTCTGGAGTCACATGCAGATCAGACCAGGTAAGGACAGATTTCCTTCCCAAAAAGGGGATTAGTACACCAGATGGGGTTTTAACAACAATCATTTCATTGTCATCATGAAAAAAATCTCTTGCTCGCCAAACATTTTCCCAATGTGACCCCATTTTAATGTCTCAAGCTGTGACCCCTAGATTGATCAGGGAGTCAGGATGAGAGGGTTGAGAAACAAGTTCCATCTGCCATAGTGGGGCTCAAACCAGGATTCCCAGAGAACTACCCAGGTTCAATGGATTACTAGTCGAGTGACAATACCACTATGCCCCCACATCCCTTGAATGAAGAGGAAAAAATACTAATTTACTTATTTTATTTTTTTAAATACACTTTTTTCCCTCTTTTCCTTATTGTCCCCTTTAATACCACATATCATTACAACGACATAAAAGCAAAATACCACTGATGCTGGAAATCAGAAGTAAAAACAGAAAATGCTGGAATCACTTAGCAAGTCAGGCATCATCTGTGCAGTGAGTTAACATTTCAGGCTGTGAAGGCAAATATTTATTTGTGAATAGTGTAGACGGACTGTTCCCAGGTGCGTACAATTATACAACATAATGTTAGGAAACATTCAGGATAGAATTTGCCACATGAACAACTGCTTCTACGACCTTGCACCCTACCGCCTTGCAGTATCAGGAGAATGCTTACGGCCAAGTCTTGGCTACAAACAGCCGGCAAAGGGTGAAGGTTTTGTAAAGAATCTCTATAGAATGGATATAATTTTTAAAGTTTAATTAAATTTCAATAATAGACAAGTGGAGTGACAGCAGTTGTGAGAGGCAGGTGTCGTAATTGAAGATCTCTAATAGGGAGTCTGTCTCATCAAGCGATCCATCTACAATTATGACCTGGTATAAGCCTGGACTAATATTTCTCAATTCAGAGTAATATTGCACAGAAGCTGCATGGGCAGTATCAATTAATATTTAGATCAGAGAATAATTTTAGTTTAATTTTATCACATGCAACAGGCCTTCTCGTTTGAAAAATTACAAGAAACAGACGCGGGAATTGGTAACCAGGCCTTTCAAGCCTGCCCCACTATTCAGTGCTATCAGGGCTGATCTATTGCTGGCTTCAACTGCTTTTCCGAGCCATTTCCCAATAGCCCTCTATTCCTCGATCTATCAAATATTTATCCATCTACTTTAAATACTTCTAATGCCTCCACTAACTTTTTGGGCAGGGAACTCTATAGATTCAACACCCTCTGGCAGAAAAAATTTCTACGCACCTCAGTTTCAAATGACCAGCCCTTTATCTTGTAGCTATGTCCCCTTGTTCAAAACTCTCCCACGAGTGAAAACAGATCATCTAACCTGTCAAGCCCCTTCAGGGTTTTATGTTTGAATAAGGCCAACCTTCACTTTTTTAAACTCTC
The DNA here is from genome assembly GCF_965287045.1 of Carcharhinus amblyrhynchos. Classification (NCBI taxonomy): domain Eukaryota; kingdom Metazoa; phylum Chordata; class Chondrichthyes; order Carcharhiniformes; family Carcharhinidae; genus Carcharhinus; species Carcharhinus amblyrhynchos. The sequence goes on from NC_137351.1 coordinate 14,347,593, forward strand.
AACAAATACAGACCCAGATTAGTTTATCTTGCTAGGAAATCTCTCTCTCCCTGGAAATCATGTGCAAGAGTTCCATAAATTTCCCAAACATCTATATTGTCACTACATCACCACCTAAAAAAGATAATAACCACTCTTTAAATCAAGAGGGAAGACAGTTCCAGAACTCTGAATGGAAACCCACAACAAACCATAGGATCAAGCACAGATACAAAGGAAAACCATAAGAGGTATTGTGGAGATGGTATTATACACGAGATTGCCCCCATTCAAAGCTGTACATGGCTATCCATCTTCATTTTCATGCAACGGTTCATTACAAAAACAGGAAGGACTTATGCAAAAGTACTCACAGCAGAAAGACTCAAAGGGATGAATGGCTTTCTCTCCTGTTCCTACATATTCATGATAATATGATTGCTGGAGGAGTTGCAGATAGTGATGAAGTTTGTCAGAGAATACAGCAAGATATAGGCTGGAAAATTGGGCAGAGAAATGGCAGATGGAATTTAATCCAGCCAAATATGAAATGATGCATTTTGGTAGATCCAATTCAGGTGGGAGCTATAAAATAAATGGCAGAACCATCAGGAGCATAGACTCGCAGATCTGGTGCGGGTCCACAGGTCCTTAAAAGTGGCAGCACAAGTGAAAAAGGTGGTGAAGAAAGCATGTGGCATGCTTGCCTTCATTGACCAGGGCATCAAGTATAAAAGTTGACTAATTATGTTAGTTATATAAAATGTTGGTTAGGCCACATTTGGAATGCTGTGTCCAATTCTGGTCACCACACTACAGAAGGACATGAAGACTTTGGAGGGAGTAGAGAAGGTTTACCAGGATGTTGTCTGGTATGGAAGGTAGTAGCTATGAAGAGAGATCGAATAAATTGGGATTGTTCTCCCTGGAAAGATGAGGGGCAACCTGATGGAAGTTTAAAAAATTATGAGGGTTATAGATAGGGTGAATGGTTGGAAATCTTTTCCCCAGGGCAGAAAGGCAATCACAAGAGGGCACAAGTTCAGGGTAAAGGGGGAAAATGTTCAGTGGAGATATGCAGGGGAAGTTTTGTGTTTTTTTTTTTACACAGAGCGTGCTGGGGGCCTGAAATGCACAGCCAAGTGAGGTGGTTGAGGCAGATACGTGAATGATATTTAAGGCTTATCTGGATAGACGCATGAACAGACGGGGTATACAGGGATACAACATGATCGCACAGGCTTAGAGGGCCGAAGAGCCTGTTCCTGTGCTGCACTGATCTTTGTTCCTTGACATAGGCTACTATATTAGAAGTGATCATCTTGAATAGATAGCTTCATTGCAGTTTCCATATTCCATAGAAGTGTGGGATAGCAGTGCAATAACGTTAATCATTTGTGAATGAAAATGCTACAAATCAACAAGTTTGAAGTAAAAAAAAACTAAAAGACAGAAAATTCTGGGAAATATTCAGCAGGACAGGCAGCATCCATGGAGAGGGAAACTGATTTTAATGTTGTAGGACAATGACCTGCAAGGAGGTGTAATCAAGGTAGCAGCAGAAGCCAGTGGGAGGAAACAGCTGGAACAAAGCAGTATAGCCGAGCTCCATGCAGTACCCACAGCAACACCTTTTATTTGGAAGGAGTGAGATGAATTAAAGGAGAAATTCTTCAACAAGAGAATAAGTTCAGCAAACAAGGGTGAATTTTGCTCTCAAATTGTTTGGGAAGGGGTGTCCCCAGATTGGGCATCAATGGTGAACAGGAGACAATATGGGTCAGGGAACTGGAAACTTTTAGTGACAGAGTGAATCGGAAGGGTCAAGGATCGAGGTGTGGTGTTTTGGGTGGGGAGTATGTGGAGGATTGGACAAGGAGGAAAAAGATCAGGAAGAATTCAGTTTGAATCAAAGTTGGAGAATGTGTGTGTAATCTGGCCTTGCCCAACTCCTCCTCCCCTTTTATTTCCTCTCTAAACATTCCAGTTTTTACTGAGGTGGAATTTCACCGGTTCCAACAACTGGAAAGACTGTTTAAATTTAGACAGTGAACAGGTGGCAGACTTTGCCTATGCGATGCGTTCTCCTCTAAAATTTAAACATTCACAATTAGCACAAAGCCTCTGGACATCAAGAATGGGAAACAGAAACAAAATGTAGGAGTAGGCCATTCAGCCCTTTGAGCCTGCTCCGCCATTCATTTTGATCATCAAATTCCATATCCTGATCTCCTCCCCCCGCCCCATCCCTTAATTCCTTTTGCCCCCAAGAGCTATATGTAATTTCTTCTTGAAATCAGACAATGTTTTGGCCTCAACTACTTTCCACACATTCACCATCCTCTGGTGAAAAAATTTCTCTTCACCTCAGTCCAAAAAGGATTACCTCTTTTCCTCAAACTACGACCCCTAGTTCTGGACTTCCCCACCAATGGGAACATTTTATCTGACTGTACCCTATCTAACCCGTTAGAACTTTATAAGTTTCTATGAGATTCCCCCTCAGTCTTCTAAACGCCAGTGAATTTTATTCTAACAATTTAGCCTCTCCTCATATGACAGACTTGCCATCCCAGGAATCAGCCTGGTAACCTTTGCTGTGTTCCCTCTATAGCAAAGACATCATTCCTCAGATAAAACTGCACACAATGCTTCAGGTGTGGCCTCACCAATGCCCTATACAATTGCAGCAAAAGATCCCTATCCCTATCCTCAAATCCTCTCACTCTGAAGGCCAACATACCATTTGTCCTCTTTACTGCCTCTTATACCTGCACGTTTACTTTCAGTGATGCACAAGGTCACCAAGGTCTCTGAGTATCTACCGCTCTCAATTTACATTCATTCAGGTAATGTCTCCCTATTATTGCTACCAAAGTGTATAATCTCACATTTATCCACATTATACTGCATCTACCATGCAAATGCCCACGCACACTCAGCCTGTCCATGTCATGTTGAAGCACCTCTGCATCCTCGTCTCAGCTCACCCTTCCACTGAACTTTGTATCATCTGCCAATTGAGATAATTCATTCATTTCCATTTTCCAAATCATTAAGATATAATGGGAACAGTTGGGAACCTAGCACAAGTCCCTGTAGAACCCCACTAGTCACAGACTGCCAATCAGAAGAAGACCTATTTATGCCTACTCTTTGCTTCCTATCTGCTAACCAGCTTTCTATCCATCTCAAGACATTACCTGCAATCCCATGTGCTTTTAACTTTACATAGTAGTCTGTTATGTAAGACCTTGTACTATACTTCAACTATGCTAAAATGCAGCTTATCAAGGCTCTTAATTGCAAAAGAATTATTTTCATACTGGTTGTTTTACTCTGCACAATAGCAATAACAATCACCAAGGGGTTAAAAGAGGGTCTTCCACCCTAGCCAATTCTAGTAATTTTCCACTGACGTCTCAAAAGGCCCCCCTGAATCCTTTTGATGCTACGAAAGTGGGGAAGTGTATTGATATATAGTAGAGTTAGAAATTGCATGAAGGTACAAATGAAACTAGTTTTTCCCCCTCAAGATTTTGGGCATCGCCGAAAAAGCCAACACCAAATGCCCAGTGCACAGGCAAGAGTCAACCACATTACTGTGGATTTGGAGTCACATATTAAGCCAAGTTCAGGGTAGCAGGTTTCCATCTCTAAAGTACATCTATGAACGAATTGAGCTTTACAGCAATCTGTTCACAGATTAAAAAGATTCAAATGATCAAAATGCCAGCATGGAAAAATTCACGTTACTATTAAGATTAAGGTAACTAGGGCACTATTGCATTATAAAGTAATACTGAGAATATTTTAGGATAGCATAGGTACCAAGAATAGTATTAAGGTTGGTAAGCTACATTTGTAGCCAAAATGTCAAAACTTAGCAGTAGACTAAAAATGATCAATTCCTTCAGTCTTACCTTGTAACCGATGGATCAAAGACAGCTGATCTGTTATATTATTCTGAAATTTAACCTTGGAGGAAAAAAGAAAAATAATTGTGAATTTCTGTTTTATGGGTAGATAACACAGTGTGCCTTTCTCAAACATTTGAATTTTTCATAGTTTAAATGATTTCAGGATGGCAACCAATGTCAAAAAGCGACCTCTATGAATAAAACCAACAACGCAAGGTTCACTTAAAGCTTCAACAATATTAACTCAAGCATCCTTCAATTTCCAAATGACTCAGCTAGTTTATGCAGTATTCCAAGGCCTAATTTTGTTATGTTGAGAATCTCCAATCTTGTGGGTTCCCAAAAGCATAATCAGATCAATATTATCCTCATTCTTCAGAACATTTTTGCTGAGATAGGTAAAGTTTGACACTGGAAAACCTAGATTACAAATTGAGATTTGAACTCTGGTTTTCTAAATCTAATGTAAAACTAAGCATCAACAAGATATTGGAAATATTCAGCAAGTCGATTAGCACTTGTGGAGAAATAGACAAGTTTGCATTTGAGGCATACACTCCACTAGTTCTTGTGATATCAGAAATGTTAACTGTTTTGTTTCTTCCATGTATGCTGGCTGACCTATTGAATATTTCCTGCATTATCCATTTTCCTAAAATTGCCAACATCCACTTTTTTTTGCTTTTTGCTGACGTTAGATTATCTTCATTTTCAGATCAAACACTTCTGTCACCTTCTCTTTCAGTCCAACTATTTGCACCACAATTGCTATTAACTGGTGTGTAGTGCCTCATCAGGATCTAGCTAAGGGAAACAACTTGGCTAAAATCATATTTGGCATGTGGTAAACATTATAACCTCATTCAACAACTAGGCACATTCACAAATGAAACACTGTCACTGACAGACATTACCATTACTAAGAAACATTTCATTTAGACAGTGAAATTACATTACATGGCACAGAGAACATGGTGTAAAAATTGCTACAAAATCCCCAACTCCCAGCTTTGGCAATATTGCCATCAAGTTGACATTTTTCCTGTTAAAATGCTGTATATTATCTTTATTTTAAGATCAGAACCTGCTACCAATTAGTTCAGGAAAAGAAATAGTGGAATGCATTTATTGCATCAGGAAACAAATTCTACCTCAGACTATTTACATTTCAAACACCACCCCTCACACAAGGTAAGGGAGTAGTTTTAAACTAGGTCAGCAAGGTGTTCTCCCACATTACCAGTGACTAGAAAATCTGAAAACACATACACACAAGTGTGAGGCAAAACATTTAAGAAAGAGAGTCATCTACACTGCTGCATGTGAATTAACCTCCTCCCTCAAGGTATAGGGAAGACATGAAAATACCATCAATGTAAGAACAGACATCAAGAGCTCAATTGTGCAGTAGGAAGGGTACATATCCCAAAGGTTTGATCTGAATTTCACCAGTTGATTAAAAAAAATTTAAAACTTCCTGAAGCTTCAAATTATTTACATTTATTGATCACAAGGGACTTCAGATAAATGCAATTACGAATATTCCACAAGTCCAGTCCACAACCATCCTGCGTCACGTAAATACTTGTGCGGCATGTGGAATCTCTCAAATTTCCTTTTGCACATTAAGACTTGATCAGTATTTTTTGGCAAAATGTTGGTAACTTTGTAATATTTAACGTTGGATAAAGTCAATGAGCATTGAAACAGTAAAAGCTGTCTTGTGTGTCAGATCCCTCAAACCATTGGAGATTGAAAGACAGGTTCAGATTGTGCAGCCACTTCCAGAAGACCATAATATATAGGAGTAGAATTAGGACACTTGGTCAATCGAGTCTGTTCTGCCATTCAATCATGGCTGATTTTTTTTCTCATCCCCATTCTCCTACCTTTTCCCCACAATGCCTGATCCCCTTATCAATCAAGAACCTATCTCTCTCTGTCTTAAAGACACAATGACCTGGCCTCCAGTCTTCTGCGGCAAAGAGTTCCACAGATTCACCACTCTGACTGAAGAATTTCCTCCACATCTCTGCTTTAAAGGATCGTTCCTTTAGCCTGAGGTTGTGCCTTCTGATTCTAGTTTTTCCTACTAATGGAAACATTTTTTCCATGTCCACGCAGGCCTTGCAGTATCCTGTAAGTTTCAATAAGATCCCCCCCTCACCCTTCTAAACACCAATAAGTACAGAGCCAGAGTCCTCAACCATCCTTCATATGACAAGCTCTTCATTCCAGGGATCATTCTTGGTGAACCTCCTCTGGGCCCTTTCCAAGGCCAGCATATCTTTCCTCTGATAGGGGTCCAAAACTGCTCACAAGACTCCAAATGGAATCTGACCAGAGTCTTATACATATATTCCTGCTCTTGCATTCTAATCCTCTCGGCATAAATTCTAATACTGTATTTGTCTTCCTAACTGCTGACTGAATCTGCACGTTAACTTTAAGAGAATCTTGATCAATGACTCCCAAGTGCTTCTGATTTCTTAAGCATTTTCCCATTTAGAAAAGTGTATGCCTCCATTTCTCCTTCCAAAGTGTATAACCTCATATTTTTCCACATTGTATACCATCTGTCTCTTCTTTGCCCATTCTCCTAACCTGTCTAAGTCCTTCTGCAGCCCCCCTGCTTCCTCAATATTACTTTCCCTCTACATATCTTTGTATCATCTGCAAATTTAGTAATAGTTCCTTAATAAGAACATAAGAAATAGGAGCAGTAGGCCATTTAGCCCCTCAAGCCTGCCCCGCCATTCAATAAGATCATGGCTGATCTGAAGTGGATCAGTTCCACTGACCCACCTGCTCCCCATAACCCTTAATTCCCCTATCGATCAGAAATCTATCTACCCATAACTTAAACATATTCAACAAAGTAGCCTCCACCACTTCAATGGGCAGAGAATTCCAGAGATTCACTACCCTCAGAGAAGAAGTTCCTCCTCAACTCTGTTCTAAACTGACTCCGCCCCCCCCGCCTTATTTTGAGGCTGTGTCCTCTAGTTCTGGTTTCCTTTCTAAGTGGAAAGAATCTCTATCCTATCTAGCTCCTTCATTATCTTATGTGTCTATAAGATCACCCTTCAGCCTTCTACACGCCAACAAGTACAGGCCCAATCTACTCAATCTTTCCTCATAAGCCAACCCCCTCATCTCCGGCATCAACCTGGTGAACCTTCTCTGTAACCCCTCCTAGGCCAATATATCCTTTCGCAAATAAGGGGACCAAATTGCACACAGTACTCTAGTTGCGGCCTCACCAGTGCCTTGTACAGCTGCAGCAAGACCTCCCTGCTTTTATATTCTATCCCCCTCGCAAAAAAGTCCAACATTCCATTCGCCTTCTTAATTACCTGCTGCACCTGCAGACTGAGTTTTTGCGATTCATGCACAAGGACCTCCAGGTTCCTCTGCATGTTGTAATTTTTCACCATTTAAATAATATTCCATTTTACTATTATTTCTTCCAAAGTGAATAACCTCACATTTGCCAACGTTATACTCTATCTGCCAGGTCCTCGGCCATTCACTCAGCCTATCCAAATCTCTCTGCAGACTTTCCGCGTCCTCCACACAATTCGCTTTCCCACTCATCTTCATGTCATCAGCAAACTTTGTTACCCTACACTCAGTCACCCCCCTCCAGATCATCTATATATATGGTAAACAGTTGAGGCCCCAGCACCGATCCCGCGGCACGTCACTAGTCACCAACTGCCAACCAGAAAAGCACCCATTTATTCCAACTCTCTGCTTCCTGTTAGATAGCCAATCCTCAATCCATGCTAACACTTTACCCCCAATTCCATGGACCCTAATCTTCTGCAGCAACCTTTTGTGAGGCACCTTATCAAACGCCTTCTGGAAATCTAAAAACACCACATCCTCCGGTTCTCCTCTGTCAACCACACTAGTCACATCGTCATAAAAATCCAGTAAATTCGTCAAACACGACTTCCCTTTCATGAATCTATGCTGCGTCTGCTTGATCAAACCATTCCTTTCCAGGTGTCCTGCTTTTTCTTCTTTAAGAATGGATTCCAACATTTTCCCAACTACGGACATTAAGCTATCTGGCCTGTAGTTACCAGCCTTTTGTCTACTTCCTTTTTTTAAAACAGCGGTGTAAGAGTAGCTGTTTTCCAATCAGCCAGCACTTCCCCCAGAGTCCAGTGAATTTTGACAACTACTAACGCATCTGCTATTACTTCTGCCATTTCCTTTAGTACCCTGGGATGCATTCCATCCGGAACCGGGGACTTGTCGACCTTCAGTGCCATTAGTCTATCAAGCACTACCTCTTTAGTAACAGTAATTGTATTAAAGGGCCTCACCGCCTACCAACCCTCGATCGTTAATATTCGGTAAGCTATTTGTGTCCTCCACCATAAAGACTGGCACAAAAAACTTATTTAAAGTCTCAGCCATTTGCTTGTTTCCCACTATTAAAACCCCCCTCTCGTCCTCCAAGGATCCAACATTCACTCTAGCCACGTTATTCCTTCCTCTAAATCATTAATGTACATTGTGAAAAATCCCAGCACTGACCCCTGAGGCACACCACTAGTCACCGGCTACCATCCTGAGAAAGACCCCTTTATCCAACTTCAAACAGAAACCAACTTCAACAGGTCCAGGCATGGGCTGCAGTATATGCTACTAGTACTTTCTCACCCAAGGCCATGGGGATTTAAAAGGAAAAGACTAGAAAGCAATAAGAAATATAAATTTATCACCGATACTAAGGGAGGACCCATTAACATGAGAACTCTTGTTTCAAATGTGTAGCTATAAAATCACAGTGCAGATCAATACTGTCTCCAGTCAAACTGGATGCAAGCAGGACAGAGTTCAATAGCGGAAGAGAAACAAAACAATTGTCACTGTTTTTGCCAAAATTCTCTTTCTTCAAATGACAAAAATATTGGTACCTTGTTTACAGAATTGAATATTGTGATATTCAGGCAATTCAATGCAAAAGGAACAATTTGAGATCTTACTGAGTTTAATTGGACTAAAACAATTGTCCAAGTGACAATAACATGATTACCCAAGAGGACGAGGAAGGATTGTAATGACTTCTTTTTGCCCAGACCCTTGGATTTCCAATATTCTTGAATTGATCTATCACCCCGCCAAATATCATATTTAGATTGCTCTCAACTGCTTTCAATGATATTTATGATAATTTGCAAGACTTAACTTCAGCACTAATAAACTGAGCATAGTAGGCGACAATTTAACAGATTCAGTCTAATTCAATTATGGTGCCATTAAAAACTACGGAAAAGCATCTGTTTTTGCCTTTATTCCAGTTCCCCACCACTCATCAAATATGCATTTATTATCGCTAGGATACAGCGCACAAGTGCAGGAACCTCACCCAAGTGGCCTATCATTATAAGGCTGGGGTGTTAACCATGTAAGTCATCTTGCTGAGCTATATATTGTCTGCCCTCCCTCCCCATAACAGATTCTGGTTAAAAAGCAGAAGCAGTGCAAGGTTGGTTACAATATCTGCTCCCCTAGCCCCGAAACAGAAACTGATCCATCGGCCCCCAATTGCTATTTCAGGCAAGTTGGCACAAAATGACACCAGCTCAGGAGACAAACTGTTTGATGATTGCACACAATACTGGGCACTTGGATTTCCCATATTGCTCATCCGGAGAGCAATTGCTCATTCTAAACGTTGACTGTCCTTCAAAATTCTCAACAAGGTAATCTAGTTGATTTTGGTATTTAAATAAGCTATCATTCAAACTGTGCAACATCAGACAATAGCAAAGCAACGGTAGATTAGAAATCAAAAAGGACAGCTTTGACTGAAGGAATGATATCTAGAGGGGAAAAAACACTTTTCAATGATCTACAGCTATAAATATAAAGAATATACATGACCAACTGTAAAAATATTTAATCCAAAACAAAAACACTGATCAGATCCTCCATACCACAGCACTTGTTTATTTTAATTCTCAATTCTGTACTGTGGCAAGAAATTAGTTTTTAAACCCAAGCTCTAGTTTTGTCTTCTTTGCTTCTCTGTATGAAAAGAAGCTGTACCATTATGCTATGCAAGAAAGATCAGAGTTCACATCAGCACGTGCTGTAAGTCTATATAATTTGGATAAATGGTAACTGTGGGGTGCAGTGTTAGAGCCAGCCATTTAAAAGGTTAGCTTTAAACGGATATTGGATATAAATTTGTCCCTTTGTTTTTTGGCCGCATGTTTTTCTTCTGTAACTTGTGCTAGCAGCAGCAGGCTTTCAAGTCAAACTACTGCCTCCAGGTTTATTAGGATAGACTAAACACTATTTTACAAAAAGAGAAAGACAGCATGTCTGTATATGTAAGGTAGTGTTTCTCAATCAAAAATATAAAAATTAGCTTTGTCAGGAACATAAGTCAGGAGTAGCAAACTTAATTAGAACAGAAAATTCTGGAACTACACAGCTGAGTTAAGTTGGAGCCCCTGTAAAGAGTCAATTCAAAATATTAAGCAATCAAGACAATAAATTAATCTAGTTAAACAGAACTTTAATAATAATGATGAAGTTAATTTTAAAAAAAAAAATTTTGAATGCATAGTACCCACCATGTTGATGAAAAAGCTACTGAAGGCAAAAAAAGAGAAACCCACCACAGGCAGTCTCAGACAACAGGCACATAATATTGACATCATTTCCCACATTTCCAAATTTATTTCAGATCACGCGGGCATTTTGTTTTTTTTAGGAACGGAAAATCCTTCAGCTCTTAACAGATCAAAGTGACTGGCTGTTAAACCTCAGCAAACAATTCTCAATTCTCTCAAGTATCAAGCCCACTGTTGACTTTGGCATGGATTAGGCTATTGCTGTTTTCTCCAGAAAAGTATTGGAGAATAAACATACCACACTTCTAATAAACCCTCTCAAATATTACAACTCACCAAAAACATAATTTTACCACAAGAAGTTAAAAGCATGTGCCCTTCATTCTAACAACCATTGAAGAACTTAAAAATCATGCAAGCCATGCAGCTCTATTTCAAACACATTTTCTAATGCAAATTGCTAAAATTAGCAACATGTTTCTTCAACTCAATAGCTCTTCCCAACTTGAATTGATGATGATTTAAGATACAATCTAACTCAGTGATACCCTTAATCTGACGCTGTGACCAGAGCTCTACCACCTTGCCTGCCACAGAATTGCAGCAAGAGGGTCCAAAATCAAAATCTCTGTTGAACTCAGGCAGGAATTTCTGGTCTCACGCAACATCCCACCTTATATATTTATCACAACCATAGGCTGTTATTTGGAGTTTAGTTTCTTTCAAAGCTCAAATGGACACCTATTTTGGCATCAAGTATGAACCTGAACTCCATAGCTAGAATAATATTAACCTAAAGTTAAAGTTAAAATTTATTTATTAGTCACAAGTAGGCTTACATTAATACTGCAATGAAACTACTGTGAAAGTCCCCAAGTCACCACACTCCAGTGCCTGTTTTGGGTGTATCGAGGAAGAATTTTAGCATAGCCAACTCACCTAACCAATTCATCTTTGGACCGTGGGAGGAAACCCACACAGACACAGGGAGAACTGTGCAAACTCCACAGTGACCCAAGCCGGGAATCGAACCCGGTTTAACCTCAGTTTGCAGTTTGGCTTCTTAAACAGAGAACCTGAGAGGGCCAATATACTTTGGTGTGCCTTTTATTTTAGCATATGTAATTCTTTCCCTAGCCAATTTTTTGTCTTCCTGCTAGGATATGGTTAATGCCACTGGGTAAATTTTCATGTGCAAGCCTCAACAACAAATACTGGCAGACTATTTGAACCTGGGCGTACACATTAAGACACTTTTATTATTTAAAGCACATGTTTGAAATTTTGAACCTGATTAGCTTTGCGAGTGAAACAGAACATTTGCTAGTAACCGTGCTACCACAAGCAGAAAAAAGGCAAGACGACAGCAAAAAAGGTTAAATTACAACCCTAGCAATCCTGAATTATGTATGACAATAATCTGATAGCTGGAAAGGAAATTCAGTGCTGAGGAATTTAAATCAAATCAATTTATTTTCACATTCTGCACAGCTTAGAAATTATATTTTGAAATAATTTAAACTAGTCAGCTTGCATTTTTACTGGCTCTGAATAATCAAACGACAAGGGCACCACAATATTCATTCCACTGTAGCCTGTGATACTGACCTATTATTAAAATATTCATCGCTTCTCAATTCTCAGAAAAAGGACATTGCACTGCTATGCTGCACAAATATTCTTAATTTGCTGACTGTGTTCCTCAGCAATTTAAAATATCATCGCAGGAGATGACTATGTATAAGATGCAATTATAAATGCAATAGGAAAGCGTGTTCAATTTTCTACAGAACATTTAGTTTAGCTACAAGGAACAACTATTTTCATACTTCCAGAACGAACACCAGCATGGTTGATAGTGATATAGCTATTCATCAATTCCCAAAACAAAAAATCAATATAGCAAGTATACAAGCAACAAATTTGAAAAGTAATTATTAGTGTTTAATATCACAAAATAAATTAGAGCAGCAGTCCTTAAATGGATGATAAATACCTGACAGAAAACTGCATAATTGGTTAATTATCGGTCTCGGTACACACATTACGACCATAATATTCTTATTCTTACCTTCTCCTCAAAGCATTTCTTCATCAAATTCTCTTTATTTTGGAGCTGGTTGCCCAGGTTACTACATTCATCCTCTTTTTCATCAAGCTGCCGCCTGTGTGTGTCCACTTGCCCCATGAGCTCAGAATTTCTCTTCTCTAAACGACTTTTAGCTGTATCTGTCTTCTTCACCTGGTGGAAGAGGCACAGAATTTACTGCACAAACTGATAACTTGAATTTAATAGAGAACCATGTGATGCAGAATTGTTTGAAACTTATCTCAACCCTGCTTACATTTTAAAAAAAAGTTCCATTTTAATTAATTTTTGTCTGACAAGATACCTCAAGTCTCCTTTCTTAGGCAGACGCTATGATCTAGGTTGAGATCATTCAGAAGCTACCTGAATCCTAACCTGCGTACCTAAGTGAGGCAAGATCCAAGAAGAAAGTGCACTCAGTTAGATCAAGTTTTTCCAATTTCAGCACTTCTTGAAGTGCCAAATGCTATGGCCCAACTGCAAGTATGCAATAAGAGATGGTCTGAATATGAAAGATGATCCAATATGGTGAGTTGTCATGGAGGTCAAAATGATAAATTCATAAGTTTACAGCACAGAAAGAGGCCCTTTGGCCTATTAATTACCTATTCATTCTAATCCCACTTTCTAGTACTTGGTTTGAACCTTGTATGCTACGGCAATTCAAGTGCTCATCTAAATGCTTTTTAAACGTTGAGGATTCCTGCTTCAACCTCTCTTTCAGGCAGAGTGTTCCAAATTCCCATCAGATTCTAGTTGAAAAAGTTTTTCCTCAAATCCTCACTAAATCTCCCGCTCCTTACCTTAAAGGTACACCCCCTGATTAATCGACCTTTTTACTATGAATTGAACCTTTAACTTACACAGGTAAAGATATACTTTCAAAGTATTGTTCCCCAGACTATCCTTCTTAGGATGAATGGCTTCACAAGTCAGGAAAATACGACTTCAGTTGTCTATACTGCACAACTTAACACATCACAAAATGAAAACATGGAAAAAATAAAAATTATATGAGTGATGACCACACATTGAAACTTCCCATTCCACCTCTACTCATTGCTGCTGTCACCAAAATCCTGATAAGCATTTATAAACTCCATGTTGTCTTTGGCATCCTGGCACATTTCACCCATCATAAGCTCAAGCTTATTTAAAATTCTATTGCTCATCACTAATCTATCACCCCCTGCACTGATTGAGCTGTATTAGGTCATCTCCCAAATTTAACTGTCATTGGCATCAAATCAATCCCCCATCTCCTCCTGCCCAAAAATTCTGAACTCCAGTCTCTATATGCATCTGTCCCAACCTCGCTCCAGTACAGGTGGCAGGGCTTCCCACTGCCTAACATCTGTCTTACAACAAGACTATCCTCTGCAAAGTCCACCTCTGGTCAGCTTTGCCATCCCTCCTCATTTTACCATCTCAATGCAATACATCTGTTTCCTTTACACAGAATCATAGAGGTTTACAGGATGGAAACAGGCCCTTTGGCCCAACTTGTCCATGCCTCCCTTTTTTTTAAGCCCCTAAGCTAATCCCAATTGCCCACATTTGGCCCATATCGCTCTATCTCCATCTTACGCATGTAAAAGATAAAATTGTATCCGCCTCTACTACTACCTCTGGCAGCTTGTTCCAGACACTCACCACCCTGTGCGCCCCTCTGAACCCTTTTGCATCTTTCCCCCTCTCACCTTAAACCTATACCCTCTAGTTTTAGACTTCCTTACCTTTGGGAAAAGATATGGATTATCTGGCTGATAGTCAATAGACCTCTATAAAATCACCTCTCAGCCTTCGACACCCCAGAGAAAAAAGTCCCAGTCTATCCAGCTTCTCCTTATAACTCAAAATATCAAGTCCTGATAGCATTCCAGTAAATCTCTTCTGCACTGTTGGGACAAGAGCCTGTATAAGGAGCACCAAATATAGGAATATTTGTATAGGAAGCACACTCCTAGCTGTGTTGACAGGAACAAGTTAGTTTTTCCCCTCACTATCAATGCAGTCTTAAAATGAATTTATAATTTCAATGTACTTGACACAGAGAAATCCTTTTCCCATTTGCTTGAATGCAATTTGTGCCATTCTCATTTAAGATTTCAACATGAATAATTATTAAATGTTTTAACTGGGTCTTCAAGTTCAATGTATCACTATTCTCCTATTCAATCTACCCAGGTATATGATCTGTTTAATGTTTGACCCCACTCTTTTCTATTCATGTACAAGTTGCAACAGCACACGCTACACTAGCTGCAAGAGAAAACTTTCAACATGCGAACTGAATTAAATAGAACTTTACAACATAGACCTAGACTATATGGCTGATAGCCCTGTTTTTTCTTTGACCACTTCCAGTCTGATCCCATTCTCTTGCTTTCTTCTCTCTATTACATTTTAAATGACAGGCTCTACTTCAATGCTTTGCAGCAAAGAACTCTAACTACCCTCTGCATAAAGTGTTTTTGGACTTGTTCTTTTGCTTCTTGCAAACATTTCATCGCTGTGTCAGAAGACCAATGGAAATAAGTCATCAATATTTGACCTATATAAATTCTTCCCAAGAGCCCATCATGTGACGAAAGCCTATTCAGTTCCTTGACTGTGTCTCCCCTTGTAACCGTAACCTCACATACTTAAAACAGCGTACCAAATCCACAGTAGACCTTTTGCTTGTTTATTTTTCTCCTTCACATCTCTCCTAGAAAGAGCAACCCAAAGTATACATGGTACTTCAATAACAGATCAAGACAGACATGTTCAATATTACCACCTTATCTTTGACGTGTTCTATAACCTCAAAATTTAAAACCAAGGATTTTGTTTACCTCTTATACACTCTTATTCCAGCTGCACTGAGTTATCAGTACACCAAATGTGCTTCTGCTTCTATTGCATTTAAAATCTTACCATTCAGGATGTACATAATACATTTAAGAATAAGGAATTATTTCACATTTATCTTTAGTAAAACAACTTACTTGCCTCTCTACTAAGATAAAGGTCTGACAAAATCATCCAAACTCAAAACATTAGCTCTATACTCTCTCCACAGATGCTGTCAGAACTGGTGCGATTTTCCAGCCCATTTCAGATTTTGTTTTTCTGCTAAACTGTTTATTCCCAGCGTCCAATCAGCACAATTCAACATCCTACCAACGTGACGACAGTTCCCTCAGTTCCCAAGCCCAGATCATTTCAAAATGAGCCCAAATATAATGCCTTGTACACCAGGGCACTCTCTCAGCCTGAAAAGCTTCCACTACATTTTAAAAATGGTGACTTGCAAACATTTCTATCCATGTGTTCACATCCCCTTTAATCTCAGACAAGACACTTGAAGTGTTTTTTGAAAATTCATAGAAATCTCATCAAGCAAATGTGTTATTTTGTAAGAATTCTATAAAGGTAATCAAACATGATCAGCAGAAAGAATACAAGAAGAATTTTTGATTCCTGTTGTCTTGCTCCATAATTTAAGATGCCAAAAACAATTCCTAAGAATTGAAATTAAAGCATTTCCATTGCAAACTGGCAAATTTCTAACCCCTTAAAATTATATTGTGTGTAAAGCAGCTAATGAACTTCAGCAAAGGGACAATTCTTTATTACAGTAAAACTTATAAAATCTTCAAGGCCTTAGGCTTTTATACAGCCCAGCACAAGTTGTTCTTTTCATTGTTTGTACAGCAGGATCTTAACTGCACTACAAGAACATTATCCACAAGAATTCAATTGTGTGTTAGGGTATAATTTCATCCATGGTTAATAAACTTGTGTTTTAAATCACACAGACATCAACGACTGAGTCAGCAGGAAAAGTCACAGGTTATCTGGATGCTCAATTAAGAACTCCTGATATTTAGCTATGTCACTTTATACTTTCCCTCTTTATACTTTGTCTAGACCCCTCATTATTTTGAAAACTGTCAAATCTCCTGTCAAGCTTTCTTATTCCTTCAAGGAAAACAATCCTAACTTCTCCAATTTATCTTCATAACTGATGTTCTTCATCCTTGCAACCATTCTCATGGCTCTCTTCTACGCCTTCTCTAATGCCTTCATATTCTTCCTAAAAGTTGGAAGCTGGAACCCAATATAATACTCCAAGTGAGGTCAAATTAATGCCTTATACAAGTTCCAACATAACTTCCTTTCTCTTTATTCTATACCCATATTAATAAAACTCAGGATACTGTCCCATCATCTTCAATGATTCATGCACATACACATCCAGGTCCCTCTGCTCCTGCTTTTGAATTGTACCCTGTATTTCCTACTGCATATCAGTATCCTTCCTACCAAAATGAACCATTTCACATTTCTCTGCATTAAAATTTAATCTACCACCTGCCCACCCACTCCGCAACTTGCCCATGCTCTTTCAAGGTTCTACACTATCCTCCTCACAGTTCACAATGCTTTCAAATTTTATATATTCTCTGCAATTGACATAACATCTCCAAATTTTACTGTATTTTAGGACAGATTAGAACCTTCAATCTATTGCAAACGGGCTAGCCAAATGCAACAGGAATTCATAACAATTCTATTACTCTGCTCTCTTTCCACTCTTTGCCTTGCACCTTCATTTGCTTCAAAAGGAAATTATTTATAACCATTAGGTCAGAAATCATCATAAGCCACTCGAGCTTTCTCTTGCATGTTCCAAGATTCTATGACTATGTCACAAATATCCACATTAGGGTCCTGGGCCAGAATTCCAAATTACATTAGGAAGCCAGAATGGACTCCAAAGATTTTTCTATTTTGGCCCAAGTGTGAGGAAAGAATGTTTCGCTCCAGGAATTATTCCACTGACAAATTAGGGATTCTTTTATCGTAAAACAAATTTTATTTAATAAAGCAGTTTAACTAACAAATAAAGCAACTTAATTATTACCCGTTGAACAATATTTAAACAAAACTTTATTTCTCACTTATCACTGTTTGTTCCAAATAAGCAACATTCTTACAGAATCAAAAAACACTTCATAGTTAAAAACCATATATTTGCTATAATGAAGGTAAACAACATTTAAGTCTTCAGAAAGATTTTGTCGAGAGTAGCTTGCAGATCTCTGTATTTAAACAAACCCCATCCAAAAGCTGTTTTGTTACACATCTAGTTCCTCTCCTTAAGCACATCACCACATCGCCTCGTCAATCTAAACTCACCTAATCAAAAACCCAAGGGAACCTTTTCTCTTCGTAAACAAAAGCCCTTTATAGTTCTCTCCTAAATAAACACAACCCAGCAACAGCACACTCACCACAACTTGGATTCACTAATTTTCTACATGTTTGAAACTACTTCTTTCTTCAAACTCAGTTTTTCCCCCAAAATCCCTCCAATCACCAGTGTTTAAAATGTTTCACCACAGAGAACATTCTATTATATCTCCTGTGCTGTCTATATTGGTGTTGAACTACAAAATAATTACAAAGAATGTCAATGAAACAAATAAAACCTGTTTTCTCCAGAACTGATTTGAACTAAGATGTGGAAAGTCAAACATTTGAATATCTAAAATCCACACTAAGTTGTATTTAAATGAATAGTGCCAGTAGACTCCAGGGCACCTATTAGAAGGATAGGACAAGTTGTATATTAAAAGATTGGATAACGCCAATATTTTGTTAGAAACAAAGCATAAATAAAATAAACCTAACGACAGACATTACCAAACACATATTTTACTTATTTTCACCTTCAACTCAGAACCAAACATCCTTCGACATTGAGTTCTACATTTGTTATATTAAATTTTTGACTATCTTACTATACAATTGCTTCTATAGCACAACTTTATCCCAAAAAAACAGAAATAGTTTCCCCTTAACCATTATTGATGTCACAGCACTAACACAGCACATCCATCTATCACTGTGAATCAATTTACTATTCCTCAGAAACTTTCAAAGCATTTAAGGAAAATCGTATCACACAAACTTCACCAAAAAAATCAGAAACATGAATAGGTAAATTGGTACAACACTACAGCTGATTTTCCATATAGTTGGACCTTCACTATTAGCAGATGAATTCTTTATAGAGCAACCAAAACAGTATTTTCTCTTTTATAAGGTGGATCTTCCAGGACATTGAATAGCATCATGCAGTTTTAGGAGGGGCATTCATCCATGCAATACACAATTCATTATTGTGCAGTACAGGGCTACATTCTCAACCTTTCGTAGTTTCTTGACAGAGCAGGAGCCATATCAAGCTGTGATACAACCAGAAAGAATGCTTTCTATGGTGAGAGTCATAAACTTGAAACTTTCAACCATTTCTATTTCAGCCCTGTTGATGTAGAAAAGGGCATGTTCTCCACCATACTTCCTGAAGACAATCTCCCCTGTTTTGTTGACATTGATGGAGAGTATTGTCATCGCACCAGTTCACCTCATTCTCAATCTCATTCCTGTGCTCTATCTCATCATTGCTCGAGATCCGACCCACCATGGCAGTGTCAGCAACAAACTTGAAAATTGAGTTGGAGGGGAATTTGGCCACACAGACATAGGTGTAAAAGGAGTATGGTACAGGGCTGAAAATACAGCCCTGTGGGGCACCAATGTTGAGAATGATCGTGCCTGTCCTTACTGATTGTGGTCAGTGGGTTAGGAAGTTCAGGGTCCAGTCGCAAAGGGAGAAGCCCAGGCCCAGGAGTTTGGAGATGAGTTTCGTAGAAATAATGATGTTGAAGGTTGAGCTGTAGTCTGACATAAGTGACTTTGTTATTTAGGTGTTCCAGGGTTGAGTGCAGGGCCAGGTAGATGGCGTCTGTGGACCTGTTGTGGCGGTAGGTGAACTGTAATGAATCCAGGCAATCTGGGAGGCTGGAACTGATTCGTGCCATGACTAACCTTTCAAAGCACTTCAGTGATGGATATCAGAGCCAGCGGACAATAGTCATTAAGGCACGCTGCTTGGCTTTTCTTTGGCACTGGGATGATGGTCATGTTCCTGAAGCAGATAGGGTCGTCAGATTGTTGAAAAGAGAGGTTGAAGATGTCTGCGAATACTGTCACCAACTGATCCATGCAGGTTCTGAATGAAATTAACCAACTCATCTACGGAAATCGTGTGCTGGTTGGTGATGAAATTTAAAAACATATTCATTGCTCTAAGGTAATCCACTGATGATCAGGTTGAAGCACATTACTGTGACAGAGGCAATGGAACTTTGCTCCGTGCTTAATAACTTGGGAAACACTAACTGCACTTACTGGGCTCCTGAAATGGAAGTCATTTGATTTTCCTGCACTAACATTCCTCACTTGGGAATTTTACAGCAACAACTTGTGTACATGCAAAGAACATGTATTCGGCATTCTAAAAAATAGATTGAGGAACTATACAAAAATAAAAATCTTTATCCTTACCAAAGGCATGTCTGATTTTAAATAGGATGTAAAACGTATCCACAAATCCAACCGATAACAAATTTTCCTGCATGCATTTGAAGGTTTCAAATTTGAACAGGATGCTGTTTTGTGACAAGAACATAATATATTCTGTGTACGTCAGTGATCTCTCATGAAAGTCTAACTCTAGATTTAGCATGAACAGAAAACAAATACAAAAGCCATTGAAACATAGACAATTAGGTGAGTTTAGTACAGTAGCAAACTCATTTGCCCATTTTCTCATTATGCCAGTAAGCATATTCAAGTAAGGAGGGGGGCGTGGAAAAAGAGGAAGAAGCAAGTTTGTGGGCCAGAGACTGACAAGCACAAGTTGATCACAAGCATATCTGCTTCAATAGCAAAAGCCAACAGTTTCACAAGAGCTGCATTCTTCACAAAAGTCTTACGTTAATAAAGACAATTTATTACTGACCAGAAATGATGGGAAGCACAATCCACAATAGTTTTTAAAAGAGCACAGGATAATTATTTGACAGGCATTTTGTATATGGAAAAGAGCAATGGATTAAGTGGAGATCTTTCAAGAGCCAGCACAGACAAAATGTCAAATGGTCACCTTCTGCATTGTAAATTCCTATCACAACAACAATTAGAAGTTAAACTGAACCCTTCAGATAATCTACAAAATTTTCATTTGTGACCTCAATGCGCTGACAACCTACAGTTTACATGTGTGATTATGCAGCACTTCTTTGTAATAGTGAAGTAAATGCAAAAACAAACAGCTTGTGAAAGGATCGCATTTGAAACAACCTCAAGGAAATTTTCAATTGTGGAATATTTTAGTAGACAAGAGAGGCCACTTACTCTTTGGAAAGAGTCAGAATGGTATGGAGGATCAAACAAGTCCAGGGATACACATTCACAAAATCATGATACAGCAAAACAAGTTAACAGACCACAAAAATGAAAACAAAGTATTATGATTCATTTTTGAGGAACAGAATTGAAAAGCAGGGAAGTTATATTGGGCCACTTTTGGTCTCCATATTATAGAAAGATAGAGTCTAAGGGGAAGATTCCAAAAGGATTTAAAAAGGATGATAGCAGAACCAAGGCATTAATAACCATCAGGAAAAATTAAACAGGTTGGGCCTGTTTTAACTAGAAAAGAGAATATGAGCTTGTCTTCAATTGTTCAGGAGAACTGAAGACAAATTAACAAAATGAGCACACTGCTGGTAGCATACACAGAAAGGGAACAGTTATGTACATTCAATGGTAATATACTGCAGCATATAGAGGAAGACAGCAGCCTATGGATGCAAATAAGCAAATTCCTTGTGTACGAAAATACAGTTGGATAATGCTGCAAAGGGTTTTTTATAAATTGGAAAGTTTTGAAAGTTTGGGCACCCCTAATAGTAAGCAAACTAACGCATTGCGTACATTCACATGAAACTGTAGTTAACAAAAGACTTGAGACGCTAAGCCAGTTTTCACTGGAGCAGAGAGCAAGAAATTTTACAACTTTGATTTATATATTGTCATTAACATAATAAAATGCCCATCGAGCATTATAAAACAAAATATGGCACCAAGCCACATAAGGAGATGTTAGATCAGATGATATAAAAGCTTTGCCAAAGAGGTAAGTTTTAAAGAGTGCCTTCGGAGAAGGAAAATGAGGCAGAACTGTGGAGTGCATTCCAGAGCTAAGGACCAAGGCAACTGAAGGCAAAGCCAATAATGATGGAGCAATTAAAATCAAATATTCAAAAGGTCAGGATTAGATGAGTGCTGCTATCTTGGCAGTTACTGTTTGTAACAAACACTGCATCTTAAAGTAGCTCTCCTTAAACATGAAATATATTGATAGCAGAGGATAGAAAGTGGGAGATCAACTAGGGATGTGTTGGAATAATCAGGAGGTAATGAATGAGGTTTTCAGCACCAGCAGAACTGAAACAGACAATGTTTAAAAAAAAAGTGAATTTAAAAAAATGAAAACAATTGAAAAGAGAAAAAATGGGAACTCACGGAAGCCTTTCCATTGTTGATCTTGTCACAGTATGAGACCAAACAAAGTCACTCATCCTTCTTTTAATTTCCTCTCTGACTGACTGGCCAGGATTTTAACACAGAAAATAAATAGCAGGGGAAATTTCCCTGATGTTGTTGTTAATATATATGTATATGTCAATATGACCAAAGATCTGCCGGTCAGGTGGATTGGCCATGCTAAATTGTCCCAAGGTGTGTAGGTTGGGGGATTAACAGGGTAAATATGTGGGATTACAGGGATAAGGCTGGGTAACACAGCCTGGAGAAAGGGTACAGACTTGATGGGCTGGATGCTTTGTTCCACACTGTACGGATTTCATGAATATCCATCCTTCAAATGAACATCACAAATTAACAGAATACCTGGCCATCATCAATTATCTCATTGCTTTTTGTGGGACGTTACTGCATATAAACTGACTACTACATTTCCTAACAAGAACAGTGCCAAGACTTCAACAGGTGCTTCACTGCCTGTAAAGTGCTGAAACATTTAGTGGTAGTGCAAAGCATCAAGTGAATGCAAGTCTTGCTTTGTAACGAAAGCAGATTGAGAATTATCAGTTTTCCATCTTCCAAGGTATTGGTCCTCTGCCGTTGGTTCTCCAATCAAGCTAGTGGTTCCTATGCTCCAATGTAGTCCCCATTATTGATTAACTTATGCACTTTGGATGAATTAGATTCAGGCTAGACATACTACATCGCCATGAAACCATATCACTCCAAGAAAAAGAACACCCAAGGGGCGCTAGGAAGAGTTGAACATGTACAGAAAAAGGAAAATTCCTGATAAAGAGTTACATCAGAAATCCACAACATATGCTAATTACAAGTGTACGTAACTTAATTTTTATCAGTTTTTAGAACCACTATATTCCTGCACAACACATTCAATGGTTAAACAATAATTCCAATGAATGCAAGCTGCTATTGCTTTTCATCATGATAAAATTTTGCTGACATTCCATCCACAACGCAATATGCCAACCTTTATTATAAACATTCATCTTGTGCTGCTGTAATCAACTTCACAATACACCTCCCTCCAGGAAGAGAGAGTTTATAGGTCATTCTTCACTGATGCCACTAACTGTATTAAGTGCATGGATAAAGTTTAGAGATTTTCCTTCTGACCCTGTAAGCATCAGGCGACTTCCCCCAATGACCCTCCCTCTCGAGCAACAATGGGAACTGATACATGGTGGACAGCAATGTATTATGACAATAAAATGAACACCAACTGTCATGCATTGTACGGCATGTATTGTTGTACTGCTGCTGAGGCATTATATAAAATGTCAGATCTGAAACGCAACGAGCCAGGAGTGTTTATTTGATATGCGGTTATGATATCATTTCAACCTTTAATGTTTTCAATGAATACAACTAATGTTTGAATTTAAAAAAGTAAACTGAAACTTAAATTTTGCAACTAACACTGGAAGAAAATATTTCAACTTGCAGAATCAGGAAATGCACAAAGCACTTGGCCTTGGGGTTTGAGCTGCATCTCCCTAACATATGGAGAATTAATATGACACCAATCCCGACCTATGACAAAATATTTTCTTCATTTCTCTAATACTAGCTCTACTGCAGCAAGCACTACACAATATGGGTAGATAACAATTTGCTATACTGCTGTTTTTTACGTTTTCCCACGTAGATGATGATTCTGTTCCTACAGGCATCACTACCTTCCCACATTTGGAATTTGAAACTTGATACACAAGTACAAGTGCAAGCCATAGAAACCTCATCAGCCGTGCTAGATTGAAACATTAGCTCGATTGTCTTCAAATTGGGCCTCAGGTTCCAGGCCTTCATCACTTGTGGTAATTTGGCCACTAAAATGGTAGTCAAACGTGATATTCAACCTCTTCTACAAGTAAAAATATGGAAATACAGTACAGCACGGACTCAATAGGAGGCAACTTGTTACACAGATTCTTCATGGTAAAACTAAACATGGGGCAGCACAGTGGTTACTACTGTTGCCTCATGCCAGGGACCTGGGTTCAATTCCCGACTTGAGTCGGTCTATGTGGAGTCTGCATGTTCTTCCAGTGTCTGCGTGGGTTCCCCCCGATTATCTGGTTTCCTCCCAGTCATTCCGGTTAGGTGCCTGGCAATGCTAAATTCTCCCTCAGTATACCCAGGCAGGCACTGGAGTGTGGCAACTAGGGGATTTTCACAGTAACTTCATTGCAATGTTAATGGAAGCCTACTCGTGACACGAATAAATAAACTTCAAACCTGTACTAACGATGACGTCACTTGCATGTGCTCATGTCTACTGAAGATGTCATTTTATACATAAAGACAATGCTTACTATAATATTTCTCCCCTTCATTTCAATCTCCATTATGGGCAGAAACACGACACTCATGTCTCAACTATACATCAATCTTTCAGGAGTTTTGTTGACCTGCAACAATATCACAGGCGAGGCTTGTTGCAGCAAAGCTAGACATAGGAGTAGGTTGAGTATCGGTGAATGAATGTCCCTCATCCTTCATCTTCTCAGGAGTCGAGTCCACTGGAAATTCTTGTGTATCAGGAACCATTTCCTGTTGAATACCTTCAGCAGCATTTACTTCTACAGTGTTATCTGGAACTGTCTTTTTTTATTCATTTGCAGGACATGGATGTTGCTAGCTGGCCAATCAACTTTTATTGCCCATCCCTAGTTGCCCTGTTTCAGAGGGTAGTTGAGAATCAACCACACTGCTGTGGTCTGGAAACACATGTAGGCCAGACGATTAAGGAAAGCTGATTTCCTTCCGTAAATAACATTAGCTAACTAGGGTTTTTTTGCGACAATCGACAATGGTTTCATGGTCATCAGTAGGTTCTTAATTCCAGATTATTTTTATTGTATTCAAATTCCACCATCTTCCATGGTGAGATTCGAGCCCAGCATTAGCCGAGTTTCTGGATTAATAGTCCAGCAATAAGACCACTAGGCCATTGTCTTCGAGTCACAGTGTAGAATAATTGATTCTGATGTCAGCGAACAACTCTTCCATTAGTCAGTTTCACTACCAAAAATGCTGGACCACATTACATTGGTTGCAAACTCTGGTTACTGCCAAAATTCCTTAGATAGACAATCATTTGGATTGAAATGTTGCTCCTTAGAACGGTAGTTATGTCTCTCCTCTGCTCTTCCAGTCTCCTCCTCACTCTTGATTTGAAGTTTCCCTTCTGTGATTTGCAATACCCCCACACTGAACATCAGCAAGGTTCATAACAGTAATAAAAATCCTGCGTGGTATTACCACAAAACTAATTCATCAGTCCTAATTAGACATTTTCCCACACTGGTAAAGGAGCAACATACTGACAGCACTATGGCACAAAACAAAGAAGCAACGTGAGCTGTGCCTGGCAGATGCTGAAGGTATTCTCAGTATTCTATAGTAGTTATGGTAACCCCAGAGTCTGCTACACCTTTAATGTACATAACAGCAATTGCTAACCAGCCATATGTCTATTTTGCAATATCATAGGTCTCTGAATCAGAGATCAACCATCAGACCCAAGTCTCAGTATAAACAGGACAATTTATACTGATGTTCACTTTAAATCAATATCCCGCGTTTATTCCCCAACCCATTCACCCTTCCCTCATCCCCCACTCACTCTCTCACCCTCTTCCTACACCCCTTCCCCAGGTTTGTGAGTTGTATTCCCCCCTTCCCGAGGTGAGCATGCATGTACCCATGTTCCCCTCACGCCCCAACGTGCGGGCGGGCACAACCCCCTTGCCCCAACGTGCGGGCGGGCACAACCCCCTTGCCCCAACGTGCGGGCGGGCACAACCCCCTTGCCCCAACGTGCGGGCGGGCACAACCCCCTTGCCCCAACGTGCGGGCGGGCACAACCCCCTTGCCCCAACGTGCGGGCGGGCACAACCCCCTTGCCCCAACGTGCGGGCGGGCACAACCCCCTTGCCCCAACGTGCGGGCGGGCACAACCCCCTTGCCCCAACGTGCGGGCGGGCACAACCCCCTTGCCCCAACGTGCGGGCGGGCACAACCCCCTTGCCCCAACGTGCGGGCGGGCACAACCCCCTTGCCCCAACGTGCAGGCGGGCACAACCCCCTTGCCCCAACGTGCGGGCGGGCACAACCCCCTTGCCCCAACGTGCGGGCGGGCACAACCCCCTTGCCCCAACGTGCGGGCGGGCACAACCCCCTTGCCCCAACGTGCGGGCAGGCACAACCCCCTTGCCCCAACGTGCAGGCAGGCACAACCCCCTTGCCCCAACGTGCGGGCGGGCACAACCCCCTTGCCCCAACGTGCGGGCAGGCACAACCCCCTTGCCCCAATGTGCATGTGTACCTTCCTTTCCTCAGTGTGCATACTCCCTTTACATCCCTAGGTGTTTGTAACCCTATCCCCTGGAACACCCCCCCAATATCCCCAGATGCGCGTATACCCCCACTTTCCTTGGGGGCATGTGTACTCCCCTCCGCCCCCAGGTCTGACCCCCTCACCCCATCAGCTGATGCTACCTCCCGTCCCCCTCGCCCCGGTGTGCGATGCTCTGGCTGCTGCCCTACCTGCACCTGTAGCTCGGCCACCTCCAGCTGCATGCGGGTGTGGCGGCTGGACAGCACCCAGTAGTTGAAGGCCAGCACGGCCATGAGTAGCAGCAGGCCGATCAGCAGTAGCGACGGCAGGCGGCCCCCCCGCCGGCTGTTCCCGAACATCATCGCGGGGGCCGGGAGAATAATCAATTAAATAAATAAAGCGGAGGATGGGGTGGGGGGGGCAAGACACCGGCCTCAGAGCCGGGAGACGGGGCCTCAGAGCGGGGGCAAAGGGGGTCAAACCCCTCCCGGGCACCGAGCCACGATCAGTGAGGGCCCCGCCACCCTCCTCTCCCTTCAAGCCGGGCCTGAGGAGATTGCACCAGCCGCCACTCCGGTTCACTCCATCCTCCCGGGGAAGGAGGGCGATTTTAAGCCTCTCAAGCCACCGCTCGTCACCGTCCAAACGGCCGCTTCTCGAACAATCTCCTCAAAGCAGCACCCCCCGCCGCCGACGACAGTAATTTTTTCCCCCTCAGCGACCGACCGATTGACGTTTATCGATCGACAGTCGCCCTCAACACTGAGGAATGAGTGTTTTTTTTTCCCCCCTTAATAAATAAATGTTCCCTCCCGACTCAATCTGGTCGACCCGCTCCTCCTACACCCGCGTCTATCCCCCGGCCCCGGCCGTTACCCGAGGACGCTCGGCTGTGCCCGCCCTCCCCTTATAAGTAAGGTGCAACCTACCCTCACCGCCCATTGTGACGAGTGCAGGGGAGGCAGGGCTGGAAGCGGCGGCTCCACCAATCAGACTGCCGGCCCGCGCGCTCTCATTGGTTTCTTCTCCCCCAGGTGGGCGGAGGGGAAGTTGCGGGTCTAGCAGGTTAGTGTGAGCGGGCACAGCCACACTTCCGCATTCGTTGAGCTTGCTGCGCTGGGGGTTGTTGCTGCTGTGGATGGCAGGTTGTGACACAAGCTCTAGCCACATCCCGCTTTACGCGGATGTAGCATCCCAGCAGCATGCCTCACCCTGACCCAACCCCTGTGCATTTTTCAATTTTCCATTTCCTTAAAGTCGGGGGGGGGGGGGGGGGGTGCTTGGCACTGTGAGAACATTCTTGCCCATAAACAGGCGGAATTCATATATTTGCACTCCCATTTTCTTCTTAATTCTTAGTCATTTATGTTATATAAGGTTTAAGACACGGGTAGATAGGTTTTTGGTAGGCAAGGGAATTAAGGGTTATGGGGAGAAAGCGGGAAAGTGGAACTGAGCCACTTCAGATCAGCCATGATCTTATTGAATGGTGGGGCAGGCTCGAAGGGCTAGATGGCCTACTCCTGCTCCTATTTCTTGTGTTCTTATGTTCTTAAATGAGATAGCGAGTCTGGTGAACTGGTGAGGCAACAATACTCTCTCTCTAAATGTCAACACAACAAAAGAGATTGTCATTGACTTCAGGAAGCGTAAAGGAGAACATGCCCCTGTCTACATCAACCGGGACAAAGTAGAAAGGGTCGAAAGCTTCAAGTTTTTAGGTATCCAGATCACCAACAACTTGTCCTGATCCCCCCCATGCCGACATTATAGTTAAGAAAGCCCACCAATGCCTCTACTTTCTCAGAAGACTAAGGAAATTTGGCATGTCAGCTATGACTCTCACCAATCTTTACAGCTATCTTTAAAGCATTCTGTATCACAGCTTGGTATGGCTCCTGCTCTGCCCAAGACAGCAAGGAACTACAAAAGGTCATGAATATAGCCCAATCCATCACACAAACCAGCCTCCCATCCATTGACTCTGTCTACATTTCCCACTGCCTTGACAAAGCAGCCAGCATAAATAAGGACCCCATGCACCCCGGACATTCTCTTTTCCACCTTCTTCCTTCAGGGAGAAGTCTAAGGTCACGTACCAACTGACTCAACAAAGAACAACACAGCATGGGAAACAGGCCCTTCGGCCCAACGAGCCTGTGCCGCCATTTTAACATTATGAGTCCCCTCTCCACCCATGCCCTTATCTATGCTTATGGCATTCCACATTGAGGGAAGACTAATTTAGGGACAATTTGTTACACCAATCAGCCTAAGAGCACATCTTTGGGGTGTGGGAGGAAACTGGAGCACACGGAGAAAACCCACGCAAGCACAGGGCGAATGTGCAAGCTCCGGCAGACACTGGCCCAAATCCATGTATCTGCACAGCAAACAGTGATAGTCACTGAGCTGTTGTGTTGCCCAGCATCTGGTCCAGTTTAAGCGTACGCTAACGACATGAAGTACTAGGCTACTTTCGAAACATCCAAGAGCAGCCATCATACGACCCATCGCATGTATGCCCCTTGTTGGACAACAAGACTCAAGAATAGCTTCTTCCCTGCTCCTGTCAGACTTTTGAATGGACTTACCTTGCATTAAGTTGATCTTTCTCTACACCCTAGCTATGACTGTAAAACTACATTCTGCACTCGCTCGTTTCCTTCTCTATGAACGATATGTTTTATCTGTGTTGCGCTCAAGAAACAATACTTTTCACTGTATACTAACACGTGACAATAAATCAAATCAAATCAAGGGCAGGATATTTGTAGACAGGGTTTGAGAGAAAGCTTTCTCACCCAGGGGATTTGATTTGATATATTGTTGTCACATTGTTGATTAGCAAGAGTGGCACAGTGGTTAGCACTGCTGCCTCACAGTGCCAGGGGCACGAATTTGATTCCCAGCTTGGGTTACTATCTGTGCAGGGTTTGCACATTCTCCCCATGTCTGCATGGGTTTCCTTTGGGTTGCTCTGGTTTCCTCTCGCAGTCAGAAAGACATACTGGTTAGGGTATGTTCCTCCATCTACTTAAACAAGTGTCAGAGAGTGTGGCGATTAAGGGGATTTTCACAGTAACTTCATTGCAGTGTTAATGTAAGCCTAATAAATAAGCTTTAAACATATGTATTGGAATACAGTGAAAAGTCTTGTTTTTTGTGCACTGTACAATCAAAACATACCACTCATAAAGTGCATCGGGGAGAAGGAAAGGGAGGATGCAGGACATAGTCTGGAATTACAGGTAGGTTGAAGAGATAAATCAGAGGGTGGTGGGAATCTGGAATTCAGTGCCTTAAAGGATGGTGGAGGCAGAATCTTCCAATCCTTCAAGGATCATTTATATGAGCACTTGAAACGCCATAAATAAATAGCACACAAGGCAGTGAACCAAATGCATGACAATGGGATTAGAATAGATAGGTACTTAATGGCCAGCACAGACATAGAATCATAGAATCCCTACAGTGCAGAAAGAGGCCATTTGGTCCATTGAGCCTGCATTGACAACAATCCCACTCAGACCCTATCCTCGTAACAGCACATATTTATCCTGCTAATCTCTATGACACTAAGATGCAATTGAGCATAGCCAATCAACCTAAGCTGCACAACTTTGGACTGTGGGAGAAAACTGGAGCACCGGCAGGAAATCCATGTGGGCATGAGGTGATAATGCAAACTCCACATAGACAGTTAACTGAGGCTGGAATTGAACCCAGGTCCTTGGCGCTGTGAGACAGCAGTGCTAATCACTGTGCCACCTGCCATGATGGACCCGTAGGGCCTCTTGCTGTTCTGCAAAATTCTATGAATATATCTTCAAATTTTGCAATGCTAAGGTGGTGGGGCCATAACAGGGGAGGCAGGAGGGGGGAATTCCTTAGTGGGGATATCGTGGATCAGGGGGATGGGGTTTGGCCAGAGCAGCGATCGGGGATGTGAGGATCAACATAAGCTGGGGTAGTGATCAGGAGGGGATGTGCAATGTCTGGGATGGGGGGAAGTGACAGGGGATCCCCTAGTGCACAGAGTGCACTGGGTGATTGGGGCACTTGCGTAATGGTGCCGGCTTTACAGTGCAAATAGGCTCTGTCCATTCCCCCTGCTTGTGAGAATCACATCTTTTTTCCAATTGCCTTATGATTGCAACTTGGAGTTTGCCCAAAAAATCAGTGCAATTCTCTCTCATTTTCACACTCATTTAGCACTTGGAATTATTTTGGTAAAATCACCCCCAAAGGAGCAAATCCAGAGTGAGTGGTAATCCTATAATAGGCAGTACAATTCCAGATCTCAATGTTTCACCACCCTAGAGTTGGACAAAGTATGACAAACCATCAGTCTGGGCATTGTTGCTCATTATGACAACATTCTTCCTGAATTCCTAAAACATCTTGGCCCATGGACACACTCCTGGGTTGCCCATTTCTTTACAAGGGTCATTTAGGATGTTATTGCATCAGAAGCAGTTATAAGGAGGTTTATTAGATTAATGCCAGGAATGGGTGAGTTATCTTATGAGGAAAGGTTGGACAGACTAGGCTTGCATCCACTGGAGTTAGAGGAATGAAAAGCAATATCCTGCATGTTATTGACAAGGTGGATGCAGGGAGGATGTTTCCTCTTGTGGGTTAATCTAGTATTAGGGGTCACTGTTTAAAAGTAAGGGTCACTAATTTAAGATAGAGGTGAGGAGAAATGTTTTCTCTGGAAGCAGAATCTTTTAATATTTTTACAGCAGAACTCAGTAGATTCTTGATTAACACAGGGTGAAAGGTTATTGGGGGTGAAACGTTTTCAGGGGTATGTGGGAAAGTGGAGTTGAGTTTCAATCAAATTAACCATGATCTTATTGGATAAGCAGGGCAGGCTCAAGGGGCCGAATGGCCTGATCCAGTTCCTAACTCATATGTTTGCATGTGAGGGAAGGCTGACAAAATCTTAGCGCATGCCTAAAGTCCTCAGCCTCCCAACACCAGGCAAAGATCCAAAATTAGCAACAAACTAAATATCCAATATCACTACTCACAGAAACCAAAAGAGAAAATGCTAGAAAATCATAGAATCCCTACAGTGCAGAAGGAAGCCATTTGACTGACTACGTCTGCACTGCTCACAATCTCACCAAGGCCCTATGCCCATAACCCCACATATTTACCCTGCTAGCCCCCCTTACACTAGGATCAATTTTGCATGGCCAATTAATCTAACCTGCACATCTTTGGACTATGGAAGGAAACCAAAGCACCTGGAGGAAACCCACACAGACACGGGAAGAATGTGCAAACGCATGACACAAAAAATGACCTGAGGTCGGAATTGAACTTGGGTCCCTGGCAATGCTAACCACTGTGCCACTGTGTGGCCCTCAGCAGTCTGGCACCATCTGTAAGGAGAGAAAAGAGCAGGTGTCCTTTGTCAAAATGAAAAGGTATAGAAAGTGGGAGATACTTCTACTGTAGGGTGACGGAATGAAAGATGAGTCATCGCCACAAAAACAAGGCTGTTAATGAAAGCCCATAGGGAGAATAGAAGGTGTGAATGGCCAAATGGCAGAGAAGCTGAAATCAGAGGGTAAACTGTGACAGATTAAGATGTGTGGGGAGGAGGAAAATGAGTGGGAGAGAAGGAAAATTGAGAAGAAGGGGGAAAGGGCAAAGGCCAAAGGGTAAGGAAAGGGGGATAAAATAGGGGAAAAGAGTGGGGGAGTTAAAAACAAAATAAATAAAGGCAATAAAGAAATTAAAGGTAGAGAACAGTTAAAAATTGAATAAAATGAAAACAAAGGAGTGGAGGTGGGGTAGGACTAATCACCTGAAATTGTTGAATTTGATGTTGAGATTGGAAGACCATAATGTGCCTAGTTGGAAGATGAGATGCTGTTCTTCCAGTTTTCGTTGTGCTTCACTGGAATATTGCAGCAGGCCTAGGACAGACATGTGAGCATATTGTGTTAAAATGGCAAGCAACAGGAAGGTCAGTGTCCTAATTGCGCACAGACTGAAGGTGCTCAGCAAAGTGATCACCCAGTCTATGTTTGATTTCTCCAATTTAGAGGAGACCACATTGGGAACAGCTCTCAGTATGCTTCAAGGTAATAGCACACCTTATCCTACACCGAATCAAGCCAGAAGTGGAGCGAATCCTGAGGGTAGACCACACTGGCTTTCAACAAGAAAGAAGCTCATGTGATCAACTCCTCACATTAACAACTTTCATGAAAATAGCCTTCAAAGGAATCTTAAAACAGGGGAAATTTTCCTTAACCTCATTGTAGTACAATCTGGCACATTGGCCCATTTGTCAAAAGAGTTCTCACTCCCTGGGTTAGTGCCACCACTATACTGATACCCCAGGACAGACTGTTCAGGCTACTATGGATGACAACACTAGGCCTCTGACAGAGGTTGAAATTACAATCAGATCAGTCATAATCTTATTGAATGGCAGAGTAGGCTCAAGGAGCTGAGTGGCCTACTCCTGCTCCTGATTTGTATGTTCATAACTGCAAAATACCGAGCCCCAGAATGGTACAAATCTGTCCAAACCAAATTTATCAATGTGCAACTCACCTCAACAATGCACGTCATCACAGATATCTTTTGATCAATTCAATCCCTCTGGTTCCCAATTCTGGGCAACGTTGACCCCCACCATCACCACAACTCACATCAGGAAGGTAATTGGAACAGGCAAGATACTGGAGATGGTCTACCCTTATGCAAGGATTCCTCAAGCCACCAGCAGTAGGCCTTGCCTCATGCCACTCCACATAGTTGAGCCCATCATGTTGAGAAGTAACATCTGAGGATTTATGGCAGGAGAAAACATCTGACAGAAACCATTCCCTCAACATAGGCCCCACTGCTCATCCACTGGGCCTGATCTCCCACAGTGATAGATGACCCTTCTAACCTGTTTCCGGACAGACTGAGGCCCCTGTGCGGCCACCCAACATCAGTCTGAATCCCGAGGTCATCCAGGCTGCAGATGTCATGCAGTCCAAACAATGACTCAAGTTGTCGAAGATCCCCCGTATGGAGGGATTGTCTAATCAGGAAAGGTTGGGGGTCTACTCATTGGAATTTAGAAGAATGAGAGTTGATCTTATTGAAACATAAAGGATTCTTAAGGGACTTGACAGGGCAAATGCTGTGAGGGTGTTTCCCCTGATGGGACAGTCTAGGATCAGAGGGAATAGTCTCAGAATAAAGGGACGCTAATTGAAGACTGAGGTGAGGAGGAATTTATTATCACAGTTGTGAGTCTTTGATTTGATTTATTATTGTCATGTGTATTAGTATATAGTGAAAAGTAATGTTCCTTGTGCGCTATACAGACAAAGCATGCCATATATAGAGAAGGAAAAAAGAGAATGCAGAATGTAGTTTCACAGTTATAACTAGGGTGTAGAGAAAGATCAACTTAATGCTAGGTAAGTCCATTCAATGATGGCAGCAGGGAAGTAGCTGTGCTTGAGTGGTTTATGATGGTTTCTAGCCTTACCAATTGCAACAGGAATCCATAACAATTCTACTACTTTGATCTCTTTCCACTCTTAGTCTTGTACCTTCATTTGCTGCAAAAGAATTTATTTATAACCACAGGTCAGTCGGTATGTGACCTCAGGCTGGGGTGCTGGCTGCTTTGCCGAGGCAGCAGGAATGGATGGGATGCTGGTTTCTGTGATGGATTGGGCTACATTCGCGACCTTTTGTAGCTCCTTGCAGTCTTAGGCAGAGTAGGAGCCATGTCAAGCTGTGATAAAAAATAAATAAGTAAGTAATTTATGACTATAACTATATAACCAGAAAGAATGCTTCCTATGAAGCATCTGTAAAAGTTGGTGAGAGTCGTAGCAGACATACCAAATTTCCTTAGTCTTCTGAGAAAGTAAAGGTCTCTGGAATTCCTTGCTACAGAGAGCTGTGCGGGCAGAATCCCACCAGTCATGGCAATCATAGTGGACGGGCTATGCAAAGGTCCATTGACCTCGGGTGAGATGTTCTGGTTTTGGGGCGAGCGCAGACAGAAAGTGTTGCCCCTTGTGTATGTTTACTGCTGAGATAGATAGATTTTTCATCTGTAAAGGGGAAAAAGCTGGGATGTGGACATGAGGAATGTCGGATCAGCCAGGATCATATAGAATGTTGGAGCAGGCTCGAGGGAGTGAACAGCCTATTCCTGTTCCAATTATGGTCGAGGATTGTCTGCTGATTAAACTTGAACGCAGGATGAACAAACTTCATCTGTACACTGACAAGGCTATTGCTTGGCTCTGTAATGATGCACATGCAAATTTTAAAAAAGTACTCCACCCTTATGAAATTAAGCACTGATAATATGGATTGCTGAGTAATCTTCATTCCTTCACTGAATGGATAATTGTAAAGAGTCAGTGGCTTGCAAATCTAGGATCAGATTAAAGAATTGGGGACATCTCTTTCGCAAGCTGCGTGGCACACTTTAATTTTGATTGAAATGCTTGAGTTACACGTTCATGAAGAGACCCCATAATCTTGATGAGGGATGAAGATACTTTAAAATAAGCCAAAGAAACTCTTAATATTCGTTGCGGCAAAGACTTCAGTCTTGGGTGGAAACTCAGCATAAACGTGTAACAACAAGACTAGTAAATGCAGGAATTCATGGCTCATTAGGACTGGGCTGTGGAGTTTGTTCTGCAAAATCTGCAATTTTAACAACAAAAACAAACAGTAGTATTTCTATAGCACTTTTCATAACCTCAGGAATCCCAAAGCATTCATTGGCAATGAAAATACTTTCTGAAGAATTGTCATGATTATAGGAAGCAAGGCTACCGATTTTGCACAGCATGTTCCACAAAAAGCAATACAATAATGACAAGATTTCAATTTTAGTGATGTGGATTGGGAAATGAATATTGGCCTGGGCAGCAAGGAGTACTCCACTACTTTAAAACAGTTCATGGGATCTTTTACGTCTGCCTTAGTGAACAAACAGCTCTTCGGCATAACATCTCATCTAACAGTGCAGCATTCCCTCAGTACTGCACTGGGCTTGTCAGCTAATACTTGGTGCTCAAGTCTCTGGAGTGGGTCTTGAATTTATGAGCTTCTGACACAAAGATCAGCATGCCACTTACTGAGGCATGCTCAATAAATTCTGTTATGACATGCAACTTATCGAATGGATCGACTGCTCCTCTGTATAGAACGATCTTTCATTTGAATCCTAGGTTGATTGGCTAAATTGATCCTAGTGTCAGGAGATTAGCACGGTAAATATGTGGGGTTACAGGAATAGGGCCTGGGTGGGATTGTGACCAGTGCAGACTTGATGGGCCAAATGACCTCCTTTTGCACTACAGGCATTCTATGATTCTATGCAGTGCAGAACAGGCCATTTGGCCCATCAAGCCTGCACTGACACCAATGCCACCCAGGCCTTATCCCTGTAACCCCACATATTTACCCTACTAATCCTCCTGACACTAAGGAGCAATTTAGCGTGGCCAATCAACCTAACCCCCACATTTTTGGACCATGGTAGGAAACCAGAGCATCCGGAAGAAACTCACGCAGACACGGGGAGAATGTGCAAACTCCGCACAGACAGTGACTCAAGCCAGGAATCGAACCTAGGTCCCTGGTACTGTGAGGCAGCAGTGGTAATCGATGTGCCACTGTGCTACCCCAGCAAAAGAAAAAGACGAGAGGCTGGGACAGAGGACGAGAAGCACAGTTGAAAAGGAGGACTTTGAGGAGGTTTTAAAAGCAAATAGTAGAACAGAACAAACCCTGCCGAGACCTTCAGAGGACAGGAGATTAGTGACCACTAACATTGGAGCCAGGGACCAAAGGATGTGAAGTCCTTTTTTGAAGATGTAACTGAGCCTGTGGGAATTCTGTGCACATTGGTATGAATATATGGAGACACGTAGAGAATTTGTTGAGCTTGTCTTTGTTTACTTATGAATGGAGCAAAATCAATAGTGGGCTGAATATAAGACTTGCATCTTCTAGCATCCTGCTGAATTAAAAAGACTTTGAATAATGGGAACACCATTTACAAACCAGTGAAACGATGATCATTTTAACAAGGCTCCTGATAATTGCCTTTCAGTACATTTTAAAATGCAAGGACATCTAACTTGTGTGGTGATTCTATGGCAGGCTGTGATAGTGTCTGGGAGTTAGGGGAAAGGACAATGCCTCAAAAGACCAAAGTCAAAGGGCAAAGACTGAACATTTCAGTATACGTTGAATTAAACAGAATGCACAGCGCACAAGTAATTGTTCTCCATACAAGCCTAGCCCCATCCCTCTTCACACAAACCTAGCAGCGAACTTTTCTATTCCTTTCTCATCCAACACAATTCTACTCTGTATTCAAAGATGCACAAACAGGAATGAGGGATGCAGGTATCTCTTCTCACCAAGTTCAATGAATATCATATCCAAATTCCAACAATGCAGAAGTCACAAAAAACGCAAAAGCAAGACAGTGCAGGCACCCGATTTAAAGAGTTCTAACAGCAAGAATGAAATAAGGAGTTATTGAGACTATTATTTTCTTCCCTATTTTGACCTCAGCACTTTTCCTCCTAATGTATTAGCGACAGGGAAACGAAACTGGCAGTGAGTACCTGACACGTATAACTGACTGTGTGAATTATTGTGGATGATTTTGCAGATAACACAAAATAGATGTTTAAAGAAAGGAAAAGGGAATATTGTTGCCTCAAAGAGTGGGCAGGCAATCAAAGTAAGTTTAATTCTGTAACAAGAAACAAGTTGAAACAAGGAACAAGTCAATTATTGTTGTAATAATAGATAGCCACAGCAGGCATTATTCACTGGGGTAGTTATTTTCTGTCGGGCTTGGTATGGTACATTCTCTTCTGTGATGTTACAAATCAGCAGTGACTTGGATAAGTCACACTGTGCACTGAATTGGTAATATTGCTGGAAGATTATTTTGGGACTGTTTATGCTGCCCTTTGCTCAAGTGCATAAGATTAGAACAGATTTTAAACAGTTATGTGGAAGGAATTAAATGATTCACTAGGCACTGAATGGAGTTTCTTTATTAACCAACTAGCATTTTTGTTCAATAATTGCACTCCTGCTTCCTAAACCAGGACTTGAGCACCTGATCTAGGCTGACACTCCAGTGCACTGATGAACGGGTGCTGCACTATCGGAGGTACCATCTCTCAGACGAGGTAGTAAAATGGGGCCTCTCCTGCCCTTTCTGGTAAATGCAAATTATCCAAGGCACTACTTGAAGAAGAGCAGAGGAGTGTCTTCCCTAACAGGTCTTCCTCAAGCAAAACACAAACAAATTGTCTGGTCATTTTTATTTATTTATTCTTTCATGGGATGTGGTGGGGCTGGCGTTTATTGCCCATCCCTAATTGCCCTTAAACTAGGGACATTTAAGAGTCAACCACATTGCTGTGAGTCTGGAGTCACATGTGGGCCAGACAGAGTAAGGACAGCAAATTTCCTTCCCTGGAGAACATTTGCGAACCAGATGGTTTTTTTAAAATGACAATTGACAATGGTTTCATGATCATCATTAGACTTTTAATGCCAGATTTTTGTTAAATTCAAATTTCATAATCTGCAATTGAACCCAGGTGCCTAAGGGCTTAACCTCCGGTCTCTAGATTACTAATCCGTTGACCATACCACTGTACTGGATCTTTGGTTTACTAGTCCAGTGACAATACCACTACGCCATTACCTCGCCATGGTTTATTTCATTTGTGTTGTTGAAATTTTACTGTATACGAATTGTCTGCAGAGGTTTCCCCACAAAACAACAATTTCAGAGGTAATTAAAAAGTGAGTGCTGTACATTGAGATGAGTACAGGACCATTGTGTTGTACTGATGTCACTGGACTAGTAATCCAGAATTGCAAATTGGGCAGCCTGTTTTCTAAATGACAACAGTCAAAAGTGCTTACCTCAGTTCAGGACTGTTCCAAAACTCTACATCTATTATCAGTCAGATGGTCTTTCATTTAAGAATCCAGGTGACTGTGAGAGAAAGGGGTAGGGACTGGGGCTGTGGGTCGGGGGTGGGTAGCTCTATTGGAATTTCATTCTTGGGCAGTGAAATCGCCGGTTTAGTTTCTAGTTTGGTGATCAATTCCTGGGCAAAGGGTCCAAACTCAGCTGCCAATTTCCTGTCTAATTGCGGAGAGGGGAAAACGATGAGTCAGGGTGGTCTACTGTGAGAAAGGCCAACATTCTTTACTGTAAGTCAAGTAATGACAAGGTCCTTTTGAAGCCTAGACCTGATTCAATACAATACTGACAAAAAACAAGTAAAGTCAGCCTCCAACCTAAGCCAGGGCAAAATGATTGTCTCTCATGGGCAGGAGTTTGCAGTGAAGTGAATTTAGATTCAAGCTATTAATCTTAACATTTAAATTTCGTCGCCAGAATAGAACAGCCTGAACTTTTTTAACCCAACAACAGTGACACTTGTATTGATATAGTGCCTTCAAGTTGGTAAAACATTCCAATATGTTTCACAGAAGCAGTTATCAGACACTAATACCAAGCCAAATAAGGAGGCATTAAGACAAGTGACCAGATTTTAAGGGGCATCTTAATGAAGGTGAGAGAGATAGAGGAGCAGAGGGGATAGGGAGGGAATTCTAGAACTTAGAGCCTCGTCAGCTGAAGACATTGCGGGGGGGAGGGGGGGGGGGGCGGATTTTACAGTCTTGCTCATCCCGAAACCTGTAAAATCCTGCCTGAGGTCAGTGGATATTTCCATTGTCCGCCCCTTGCCTGCTCCAATTCTGTGTTGGGTGGGACAGTAAATTTATGGCCATGTCATCAGAATGAATAATTAAAATCAAAGATTCACAAAGGAGCCAGAATATTAGGAGCATAGAGATTTGCAGAGTATTGTTGGTCTCCAGGAGGTTACATGCAGTAACCCCCATGAGGTCTATGAGAAGTCACTAATTGATCTCCCCGTGGGGCTCGTTGAGAATGAGTTCCCCTGGTAACAGGCAGTGGTCTGCCCAGCTGGAACTCATTACCTGATTCTTTTATAAGGCAGGCCCAGGACTGGGCCTGCTGAACTGTACTTCTAGCAGGGACTAGTGAGTATATACCA
Source organism: Carcharhinus amblyrhynchos (assembly GCF_965287045.1). Lineage (NCBI taxonomy): Eukaryota > Metazoa > Chordata > Chondrichthyes > Carcharhiniformes > Carcharhinidae > Carcharhinus > Carcharhinus amblyrhynchos. Next base: position 14,387,129 of record NC_137351.1, read on the forward strand.
CAGTAGTAGTTTTACTTTACAATATGTAATAAACTATGTTCCTTTCCAGTTGGGCTTCCTAAATCATTACATCATTGATTTGGGAAGGCATGGAGGAATTTGAAAACAAGGATGAGAATTTTAAAATAGACGCTCAACCAGGAGCGAAGGGGGAACTGGGATTTTATGTGAGTTCAGATGCAGGTAGCAGAATATTTTCAGTTCAGAAACTGAAAGATTGAATCAACCTAGACAGAAATCACAATATCCAACTTAAAAAAACAGGAGAGACTTTGGATGGAATCTTACGGGAATTTGGCTGAGTGTTAGTTCTGGTGAGAAACTGATGTGAAACTCTCCAGCTCCACTTGCCAGTTTTCTCTCCAGATCTTGTAACACCAGGTTAAAGTTCAACAGATTTATTTGATATCACCACCTTTCACTCACCTGATGAAGGGGCAGCACTTCAAAAGCCCGTGATTCCAAATAAACCTGTTGGACTTCAACCTGGCGATGTGAGACTTCTTACTGTGTCCATCCCATTCCAATGCCAGCATCTCCACATCCTGGGCTCCAGATCTTGTCACTTTAACTGCCAAAGAACAACTAGGCTTGGTTTGTGTCATCACTCTGGCAAGGTGGGGGCTCTTAGAGCTGGGAACCAAAGGGGACCCCAAACAAAAATTTATTCCCCACCCCTCTCCACTCCTCCACCACGTAGATATCTGTGGCCTTCCACCCCTCTCTCCCTCCTCCCCCTACACCACCCCACACACTCCCCCAGTTGTCCTCGGCACTGCTTTATGGGCATGGCCAGCATCATTGTTCCCCTGTGATTGTCTAGGCAGACCCAAAAATTGGAACTGGTGTTTGAGGGAATGCCTGATTTTAGGCACTTTATTCACTGCATTTTTGTGTAAGTTGTAGCTTATGATCTTTGTCTGCTGCTTTATATGACAATATATGTGTTTTGTTTAAGTTGTATCATGGTCTCAGTGTTCTCTTTATCTGTAACCTTCTTTAGCCTCACAACTCTCCAAGGTCTCAGCACTTGATTGATTTTGGCCTTTGTACATTCCAATTTTAATCCTTCCACAGTTGGCAATCATCCCTTCAGCTGCCTGGTCCCTAAGCTCATGTTTTCGCTCCTAAACCTCTCCCTTGTTTTGAGCATTGCTTAAAAAAAGAGACATGGTCTTTCCGTCTTCCACTCATCAGGAAGCTCAAAAGAAATGACCAACAGGAACAGGGGATCAACAATTTGCATGAAAAGAGAGTGCTGATTGGTTGGAATTAGACTCTGATCGGTGAAGGTGTTGCCATGGAGAATGCAGCATGGAACAATTCATTGCTTAACTTTGTTTACACTCAAACTGGGCAGAGCCCAGTCCCCATTACTGTTGGTAATATCTTGCGAGCCGTCCTGATAAGTGCTAGACAAAAAGCTTTGTTCATATGTCTCTTTTTTTTTCAGCAAAGCTCAAACCACTCTTTCCTCCTCTCAAGACATTCCTTAAAATCTACCTCTTTGACCAACATGTCCTCATATCTCTTCCTTTGGCTTGGTGTGAATCTCTTTCAGGTTACATTCCAGTGAAGCACTTTGGGATTTTTTAAAATGTTAAGTTGAGAAAGAAGTTCTAATTCTGGATGAATTGGTTATTTCTGTTTTATTTTCTTGTCTAACCTGCAGAGCAGGTTCTCTTTGGACATTGTACACATGGCCAATTATCAAATATTTTTTCCCAACTCCTTTTGGTGGCACAGTGGTTAGCACTGCTGCCTCACAACATCAGGGACCTGGGTTCAATTCCTGGCTTGGGTTACAATGTGTGCGGAACCTGCCTGTTCTCCCCCATGAGAGAACATGCAGATTTGCATGGGTTTCCTCCAGGTGCTCAGGTTTCCTCCCACAATTCAAAAGACATGCTGCTTAGGTGCATTGGCCATGTTAAATTCTCCCTCAATACGCAAACAGCTGGAGTGTGGCGACTAGGGGATTTTCACAGTAACTTCATCGCGGTGTTAATGTAAGCCTACTTCTGACTAATAAATAAACTTTGATCTTATTTTCATTTTGTGATAACCTGAATTGCAAAATGAAAAATCTGTCTTGCTTATTTCTCTTTCTGCTGCTTCCTCTCTACGTTTGTCTTGTAGATATCACAAAGTTTCATTAATTTTCTATCCTTCCACTGATTTGTTAAAACACAAGTCTATTGGCTTCCCTCTATTGATTTACAGGATGTTGCTGGTCAGATTTCTACAATCAACAAGCATTGCTTTCAAGGTCAAACTTCAACTAATAAAGCAGTAGACAACGGCAGTGACGTAAGGCAACAAAGTGACATTTCAAGGAATGATAAATCAGGAATAATTTCCATTCGTTACAACAATGTGATAATGATCAGATCATTTGTTTTAATGATGTTGATGTAATTGAGCACACTGCTTCACCAGGCTACCAGAACGCAGCTTAACACTGACCAGGAGGAAGCTGTTACCTTTAATAAATTGTCCCTGAGAATTTAAACGGCAATTGAAAGACTGGGAGTTCAAGTTCAAGGACTTGATTGGAACTCATTTCCTTTTTCTTGAAGAAAATGAGTTTCATGAGTTTTCCACAGGCTGGCTCTGACTGGTGGGCCTTGCAACCTGAACTGGGGGGTGGCTGGATTGCTGAAGGGGTGTCAAAGGCCAACTATCCAGGCCAATTTTTATCCTTCAGTGCTGTTTGTGAAAGTTTGCATTGTGCACTGCAACAGTGATTATATTCCCATGATACTTCAATGGATGTAACGGGCTTTGGAACAGTCCGGGCCCATGGAAAGCACTATAAAAATGTATCTTCTTGCTTGCTTGCAAAGCAAGAAGTATTAAGCATCCTTTCATAAGTGCGAAATAAGTGGAGTATGCAGCCTACGTCAGTAACCATTCTGCTTCCTAGAAGATGTCAACCTTGGCATGGGGGAGTGGCACTCTCTCTTCTGAATCATGAGATTGTGGATTAAAATCACACTCCATTGGCTCCTTGTGACTGTGTACAGTTCTGGTCACCGTATTATAGAAAGGATATTATTAAACTAGAAAGAGTGCAGAAGAGATTTACTAGGGTACTACCATGGCTTGGTGGTTTGCGTTATAAGGAGAGGCTGGATAGACTGGGACTTTTTTTCCCTGGAGTGTAGAAGGCTGAGGGGTGATCTTATAGAGGTCTATAGAATAATGAGGGCCATAGATTAGCTAGATAATCTTTTCCCAAAGGTAGGGGAGTCTGAAACTTGAGGGCATAGGTTTAAGGTGAGAGGTGAGAGATACAAAAGGGGTAATGTTTTCACACAGCGAGTGTCTGGAACAGGTGGTCAGAGATAGTAGTAGAGGCAGGTACAGTTTTGTCTTTTCAAAAGATAGTTACATGGGTAAGATGGGTTTAGAGGAATATGGGCCAAATGCAAGCAATTGGGACTAGCTTAGGGGTTTAAAAAATAAGGTAACATGGACAAGTTGGGCCGAAGGGCCTGTTTCCATCCTGTAACCTCTATGATTCAGGCCACAATTCTCCGACCTTGCCCATGGCTGCGATTTTCCAATCCTGATGACTGAGTGCCAAATTCTCCATTCTCACTGGCAGCAGTGGCAGGGCGTGCGAGACTGTAGAATTCCGGCTTTAAGCATGAAATGTAGGGTAACATTCCCAGTGTGGTTTTGAAAGTGGGGTGGCCTGTCAAGTGAGCTGTTAGCTCTATTAGATGGATGTAAACAATTCAAGGATAGTATTTGAAGAAAAGCAGGGGAGTTCTCCCCAGTATCTTGGCCAATTGCTACTCTTATCTGCTCATGGGAGTTTGCCATCCACAAACTGACTGCAGTGTTTCCTGCAGTAAAACAATGAATACTTTTGAAAATGTATTGAATTGGCTGGAAAGCAATCTGGGATGTAGCGAGGTTGCGAAAACCACCACAGAAATCCAACAAAACATCCCAAGATGCAGCAGACAAAAGTTGACACAGCCGCAATTTGATTTTCATACTTTTCATATCATGTGGGCATCGCTGACTAGATCAGCATTTTTATTGGCCATGCCTTGGTGTCCTTGAGAAGATGGTGAAGAGCTGCCTTCTTGAACTGCTGCAGGCCTTGTGGTGTAGGCACACCCACAGTGCCCATAGGAATACACTTCCAGGAACTTGACTCCGTGGCAGTGAAAGGACGGCGATTTGGTTCCAATTCAGGATGGCATGTGGCTTGGAGGGGACCTTGCGGGTGGTGGTGTTCCCAAATACCTGCTGCTCTTGTTCTTCTAGGTGATAGATATTACAGATTCGGAAGGTAGAATCCAAGGTGCCTTGGTGAGGAGAACAATCAAAAGTTTAGTCAAAGAGTTAGGTTGTAAGGAGCGTCTTAAAGGAGAAAATCAAGTTAGAGAGATGGAGAAGTTTAAGGAGGGAATTCCAGAGCTTATGATCTCAGCAGCTTAAAGCATGACTACCAATAGTGGAGTGATTCAAATCAGAAATGCAGAAGAGACCAGGAGGAGTGCAGACATCTCTGAGCATTGACCATCTGGAAGAAATGCCAGACATAGGGAGCTGATGGAAGAATTTGAAAACAAGGATGAGAATTTGAGTTGAGGCATTGCTCAAGCAGGAAGCAATGTAGGTCAGCGAACACAAGGGTGATGGATGAAGGGAGCTTTGTTTAATTATTGCTGATGAACCAAGCCATTTTGAAACGTTTAAATAATCAAATGTGAATCTGTAGGTGATTCATCTTCCATAGGATTAGCTGAGACATTGAAGGACTTATCCAGAAGGGCGTAGTTTGTTTTCTTACAATAATTCAATGCTATGCTTATTACTGTGTCAGACAGCAGTCTTACGTATCAGAATTGCACCCTTGTGTTCCAGATTCCTTCATCGCCATCTCGGATATGTTCTATCCCACCAGCATGGTAAGCATTCAGAGGTGGTGTTGCAATGGTACAGTGAGCAGGGAGAATCCTAAACATTGACTCTGGGCCTCAAGAAGTTTCAAAGTTTCACATTAAAGTTGGGCTATGGGGAAAGAGTGAAGAAATGGGAATATATAGCTTTTCCAAAGATCAGGCACAGGCATGATGATCTGAATCACCTCCTTCTGTGCTATATTTCATTCCATGAAATGATATCCCATTCTTATCATTTAACTATGCTGATATAACTCAACACATGGGTAGCGAGAAATTATCAAGTTCTCAGTACTTAACTTTTAGATAGCATTCAAATTGCAATGATCCATTTTAAAAAGGGAATCATTTGTTAATGCGGATAAAAGGGCTGAAGGTGCAAGGCAAAAGGAAATGGTAATAGAACAAATAAAGAAACAAAAGATAGATTTTGAGGTGATTTACAATCTTTAAGGCACTATATAAAGACAAATTGGTGAAGATTGAAGCCAAATACACACACAGGCCAGAGACAGAAAGGGGGCATCTCGGTTGGAGTACCGCGATATTTATGAAATTATCAAACTAACCTTAGGTAAATGTGAACTTTGTTTTATTGGCTATGTGTATTGAGGGCTCATCATATTCCAATTCCCTTTCATTAACATTAACACAGCAGTGAACAGGAAGTAAAGAACAAATCCTTAAATTTTCAACACTTGTGTGGTGTTGAACCAAGAATCATAGAATGTACGAGTGCAGAGTGAGGACATTCAGACCATTATGTTGGTGCTATCCAGTTAGTCTTACTCCCCTGCCTTGCCTCATGGTCCTGCAAATGTTGAAGTGTTCAAGCTGTTCTCTTTCAAAAGAGTACCATTAAACCAACTTTCCCCACCCTTTCAGATAGTGCATTCGCGTCACAGTATCTCCCTGAGTGAAAAACATTCTCCTCATCTCCTCTCTGGTTCTTTCCAAATTCTCTTAAATTTTGTCCTCTTTGATGCTCCCCCCCCACACACTACATGCCACAGCACCACTGATAATAATTTCTTTCATCACTCTTCTATTTTCCAGAATAGGGGCCAAAACCAAAATGTAAACTTGTGCTTTATCTGTACAGATCTGATCAAGCACTTTCTCTCTTTGTCTCAGATGTCCAGCATCCACAGGATTTTGTTTTTGTAGAGTCATCATAGAATCCCTGCAATGTAAAAGGAAGCCATTCGGCCCTTCAAGTTTGCATCGACCACAATCCCACCCAGGTCCTATCCCCATAATCCCATCCATTTACCCTAGTTAATCCCCCTGACACTAAGGGGCAATTTAGCGTGGCCAATCCACCTAACCCGCACATCTTTGGAGTGTGGGAGGAAACCGGAGCACCCGAAAGAAACCCATACAAACTCGGGGAGAATGTGCAGACTCCACACAAACATTGACCCAAGCTGGGAATCGAATTCGGGTTCCTTGCACTGTGAGGCAGCTGTGCTAACCACTGTACCACCGTGCTGCCCCCATTGAAAGTATCTAGTTATGATACTCCTGGTAGAATGAGTGTAGAGCAGCTGGTCTTTTCTTAGCTTGTATTTTAGTATGGCCGTGAGTTCTTTTTTGTTACCTAAAATACTGAAGCTGTTGGATTATATGTCACAATGTGATCTCCTTGGTCCTTGGTATATTCCACTGAAGTCTGCCTTCCTGAAAAACACAGTTATTAAATAAAATGTTGTTTGATACAAGATCCCTGGTTTGTCAATAGAATTGTGCCTGGAGTGAGACATCCTATCCTCACAATGATGCCAAAATAGCAAAACTTGTTGGGGTCTAGCCTGACCTCATAATGTACCTTAGAGTTTCTGATCCAGAACCCTAACACTACTGCATTTGATTGTTTATCAAGTATGTCCCAAGGTAGTAAAACATACTGTAGAAATGCAATGGCAATGGCCTAGTGATATCACTAGACTATTAATCCAGAAACTCAGCTAATGTTCTGAGGGCCTGGGTTCAATTCCCGCCACGGCAGATGGTGGAATTTGAATTCAATAAAAAAAATCTGGAATTAAGAATCTACTGATGACCATCAAACCATTGTCGATCATCATAAAATACCCATCTGGTTCACTAATATCCTTAAGGGAGGGAAATCTGCCACCCTTACCTAGTCTGGCCTACATGTGACTCCAGAGCCACAGCAATGTGGTTGACTCTCAAATGCCCTCTGAACATGGGCAACTAAGGATGGGCAATAAATGCTGACCAGCCAGCGGTGCCCATGTCCCACGAATGAATAAAAGATAAAGTTCTTGGCTTTTGGGCAGTGGACATGATATTGTCCTTTTACTCAGCCTTTTCATTGAAATTTGTTACAATAATCTCCTAAGAGATGCATAGTGAAGTTATTAACTCCCCCTTTTGATGCTTTTAAAATTAGTTTGTTTTGTCATTTTTCTCTCGTCTAGCAATTTCCAAGACTTTGTTTCCAAATTCCTCTTTCAGTCTTTTCATTTTGTTTGTGTGCTCGAGATCCTGACTGCTGCCACTTGATGGCACTTTGTAGGAAAGAGCATGTTATGTTGCTTTCTGGGTTTCCAGCACAGTGCCAGTCAGTGGCAAGACTGGAGAATTCCAGCGATAGCTAACTTGTACTTTAAATGTTTAAAATTGTTGCAGTGATCCCCTGTAGCAAGAATCAACAACTCATCAATATAACTGAACTTGGTGACACCTCTGGGGTTCAGAGGCAGATTTTCTGTTGGTCTGGTTGGCGTAGCAATTGGATCAGTGAAGTTTTGATTTATAGCTTTTGCTGTGTTCTATTGTAAATATAACTTCTAATGGAAATGCAACAATTATTGAAACCGAAACAGTGTGGAGCACTCCAAGTGTGGACTAAAACAGGTTCATAGAGTCCCCTACGGTGCGGAAGGAGGCCATTCAGCCTATCAAGTCTGCACCGATCACAATCACACCCAGGCCCTATTCCCGCAACTCCACATATTTACCCTGCTAATCCCCCTGACACTGGGGTCAATTTAGCATGAACAATAACCTAACCTGCACACCTTTGGACTGTGGGAGAAAACCGGAGCACTCAGAGGAAACCCACAGAGACACAGGGAGAATGTGCAGACTCCACATTGACTGGCCCAGGGGCGGAATTGAACTGGGGTTCCTGGCGCTGTGAGGCAGCAGTGCTAACCATTGTGTCACCATGCTGCCCAAATATTCTATAAGGGTTTAATAGAACTTACCAGCTTTTTAATTCTATTTCTCGAGAAGCAAAACCCAGTGTTAATCTCCCTGCCGTGTCAACCTGCGTTGCTCTGTTTAATGGTTTGTTGAATCTATATCCCTAGATCGCTCTGTTCGTCCACCCAATTTAGACTCTTATTTTCCAAAGGATATGTAGCCTCCTTAGTCTCGCTACCAAAATTCACCCCTCACACTAGTCTAAATAGAAATCCATTTGCCCTTTTCACACCCATTCTGCGAGTTTAATAACGTTTTCTTGCGTTTTATTGAAGTCTTCTTCCTTACTAACTATAACACCCAAATTGTGGTCAGCCACAAAGTTTGTAAATTCTATTTCATCTTGATTAACAGATATTAATTTCCGTGGCAAAACTAAATTGTTACTGGATGTAATTTTTATCAGTTACATTTTAATAACTCCTTATTTGGCAGAAAATCTATTTATCTGATGTGGCTCTGTAAAGCCCTGTCTACATAAAAGATGCAGAATTATTGTCATTCCAACAAAAAATTACATAGAATTTACAGGAACAAGCCTCTTCGGCCAACTTGTCCATGTTGGCATCAGAATGGCCAAAAATTGTGGATAGTGTTGCCCCAAATTACCATTGATTTCAATTTTACTAGGGGTTCCTTGACACCACTGAAATTATTCCTCAGAGGCCAGTCTCCCTTCACCAGATTCTCATTATTTACAAACTCTAATCCATTCACAGAACACTTCTGATACACCGTCAGAATATAGAGATGCTGCATTGGACTGGGGTAAACACAGTAAGAAGTCTCTGGTTGGGCTTAAACCTGGTGTTGTGAGACTTCTTACACAGTCAGAATCCAGAGCATCGGAAGACCTGACACTTCCAGTTTTACATACACATGAGCTCCCTGATTGGGCAGACTCTTCTGGCCTCAATCAAGAACTCCAAGAGGCCAATGTCATGTGTCTTGTTGATGTAATTCTAACCATATTTGGCCAAATGCTGCTCTGATTTCAGGGGCAGTTACTCTCTTGTGGATGTAGAGAAAGCTTTTCCACTTGTCAGATATTCAAATATACAGCATTCACAATGCAAGATAGTTATTCAGGAATCTAATTGGGAATTCAGAAGAAGGCTTTTTACTTGAAATGTCATATCATAGAATTATCATAGAATTGTAGAATCCCTGCGATGCAGAAGGAGGCCATTTGGCCCATCAAATCTGCACCAACAACAGTCCCATCCCAGGCCCTATCCCACACATTTACCCTGCTAATCCCTCTAACCTACATATCCTGGGACACTAAGGGGCAATTTATCATGGCCAATCATCCTAACTTGCACACTTTATGAACTATCAAGCAGTTATTGGATAGGCACATGGAACACATCAGAATGATAGGGAGTGGGATAGCTTGATCTTGGGTTTGGACATATCTCGGCACAACATCGAGGGCCGAAGGGCCTGTATTGTGCTGTACTGTTCTATGTTCCATGACTCTATGTAAAATTAAGAAGTTCTGGTTTCACAAGTGGTTGCACAGCTGTGCTGTGATTGTTAAATTATCACACTTCTGGAAGTATGGTTCAGTCAAGTTTAACCCTGCCTGATGTGGTTTATTTGTGATAGTCCTTGGGCCTGTACCAGCTCTCTGACATTTTCCGAGGGGCACCCCATATCCCCCAGAATGAGGCAATGCAGTGAGGCCTTTGCCAGAGCCATGTGCAAGGCGCATGCTGAGCCTTGCCTTTCACATTCATCTGTCCCAAAGCCTGAACATTGTCAGTGTTATGAGCAGGGGTTCCTCTTCATTCAGCCAGGTGAGCTGACCTGAATCTCCACGCCCAACTCCCCACGCAGCACCTGGAGATCTCCACCTTGGGACTTTGCCAAATTGAAAGCTGCCAGGGGGTGAGTAATGTTTGAAGTTCCCTCTCCCCAGTCACCCACACCCTCTCCAACCAATAACCATCAATCCCCAAGTATTACATTTAACCTTCCACTGTCACCCTGCAACCCTCCCTCATCATCCTCCATCTTGTACAGGTGGTGTAGAAGACCCCAACCATTCCAAAGAGCCCATTCTTGTTACAGTTAACATGCCCCATGCCCTCCCCTTAACCCACTAACCCCTAGAATCCACATCCCCTCCAATAACCCTCGGCACCCCTTCACTGGCCATTTTGTACCCTCACCCTCCGACCCTATCAGCTCCCACTGCCCCCTTTAACCCTCACTATCCTGACCTATCATTGGTATTCTGAATGTACCCCCTCAATCCCTCCATTGACTCTACAGATCGCCCCCCCGATGCCCCTTGACATGTGCACAACCACTCCCACACTCGAGCACGCCATTCCCATCCTCCCACTCAACACCAACTCACCCATTCCATAACCCCCACACAAATCCTCTTTCCCCAACCACACTTGCCCCACCTCTTCATTCCTCTCATCCCTGTCTATTGCAGCCGCACCTCCATCTCCTGATATAAGCCATCACCACCCAACAGTATCGGCATGGCGGCAGAGTGGTTAGCACTGCTGACTCATAGTGCCAGGGACCCAAGTTCAATTTCCGGCTTGGGTCACTGCCTGTGCGGAGTCTGTATGTTCTCCCCGTGTCTGCATGGGTTTCCTCCAGGTTCTCCGGTTTCCTTCCAAAGTCTGAAAGCCGTGGTTGGGTGCATTGACCATGCTAAATTCTCCCTCAGTGTACCCGAACAGGTGCTGGAGTGTGGCGACTGAGGGATTTTCACAATAACTTCATTGCAGTGTTAATCTAAACTTGTTACACTAATAAATAAATTTTACTTTTTTCCTGCAGCCATCCACCTAGAGCCTGAAGATCCAAACCCAGGAAAAGCTGTGGGACCACCAACAGCCACCTCCTGGATGCTGCAGCTCAGAGCTGATCCATGCAGCTGATGCTCTGCCCACCTGCTGCTGCATGTGGGGATCCAGGATCTGGTTTCTGGTGGCCTCCAACTTTTCTTCTGATCTCCGGGAGTTTCCCTTCTTCTCCGGTAAATGCCAACATGTACGTGCAATATTTGTCCAAACACCTTCTGGCCCAGTATCCTTCGAAAGGTTAGTTATGGCCCAAATCAATTCCTGCCTCCCAAACTGCCTGGATCCATTACAGTTCATCTATCACTGCAACAGGTCCACAGCAGACTCTACCTTCCTGGCCCTACATTCAACCCTGGAGCACCTAGATAACAAAGACATCTATGTCAGACTCCTACTCATAGACTACAGCTCAGCCTTCAACATATTCATCCCTACAAGACTCATCTTCAAATTTGGCGGCCTGGGCCTGGGCTCCTCCTTCTGCAACTGGATCCTGAACTTCCTAACCCACAGACAGCACTCAGTAAGGACAGGCAATGACACCTCCTCCATGATCATCCTCAACACCGGTGCTCCCTGAGGCTGTGTCCTCAGTCCCTTACTATACTCCTTATACTCCTTTGACTGTGTGGCCTAATTTCAACTTTGCTGATGACACCACTCTTGTGGGTTGGATCTCAAATAATGATGAGACAGAGTACAGGAAAGAGATGGAGAATCTGGTGAACTGGTGTGGCAACAATAATCTCTCCCACACTGTCAACAAAACAAAGGAGATTGTCATCGGCTTCAGGAAGCATAGTGGAGAACATGCCCCTGAGTACATTAACAGGGATGAAGTAGAAATGGTCAAGAGCTTCAAGTTTTTAGGTGTCCAGATCACCCACAACTTGTCCTAGTCCCTCCTTGCAGACGCTAAAGTTAAGAAAGCCCATTGATACTTTTACTTTCTCAGAAGTCTAAGGAAATTTGGCATGTCAGCTATGACTCTCACCAACTTCTACAGATGCACCATTGAAAGCGTTCTTTCTGGTTGTATCACAGCTTGGTATGGCTCCCCCTCTGCCCAAGACCACAAGGAGCTACAAAAGATCATGAATGTATCCCAATCCATTGTGCAAACCAATTTCCCATCCATTGACTCTGTCTACACCTCTGGCTGCCTCAGCAAAGCAGCCAGCATAATCAAGGACCTCATACACCCCTGACATTTTGTCTTCCACCTTCTTCCCTCGGGAAAAAGATATGAAAATCTAAGATCATGTGACTCAAAAACAGCTTCTTCCCTGCTGCTATCAGACTTTTGAATGGACCTACCTGCACTAAGTTGATCTTTCTTTGCACCCTAGCTATGGCTGTAACTCTACATTCTGCACTCTCTCTTTTCCTTCTCTATGAACGGTATGCTTTGTCTGTATAGTGCACAAGAAACAATACTTTTCACTGTACACTAATACATGTGACAATAATAAATCAAATCATTTCCTGCTGGCAGTGTAGATGATAGGAATGCGGGAGGATTTTTAAAATTCATTCGTGGGACATGGGTATTACTGGCTGGCCAGCATTTATTACCCTTCCCTGGTTGCCCTTGGAGGGCAGTTGAGAGTCAACCACATTACTGTGGCTCTGGAGTCACATGTAGGCCCACACCAGATAAGGACAGCAGGTTTCCTTCCCTAAAGGACATTAGTGAACCAGATGGGTTTTTCCGACAATCAACAACGGTTTCATAGTCATCAGCAGATACTTAATTTCTTTTTTTATTATTATTAAATTCAAATTCCACCAGGGTCCCCAGAACATTAGCTAAGTTTCTGGATTAATAGTCTAGCAATAATACCACTGGGCCATGCCTCCCAATAACAAATATCGAACTTCAACTGCATCCCATTAAAAAGGTTTTTGGCAGCCTCTGGCAGGATTGATGACCCGCCATGGTGAGCACAGGCCGAAGTTCCCACCATCATTGTAGGCTAGTAGGAATCCAATTAGCCAATCCTTCAACTCCCACTACATTGTACCCCCAATCCCCTTCCCGTCCACCATTAAACCCACTGCCAGAGTGTCTGGAAACCTCTGCCCCACGTCTCCTAGTCCCTGTGACATCAGATAATGGCTGGTAAAGGATAGGGTACCAATGTGGGTAAATGGAGTTCAGACACAGATTAGCTATTAACTAATTAAGTATTGTTTTGGGTATGCACGTTAGCATGGATCAGTTGGGCCGAATGGCCTGTTTCTGTGCTATACACTGTCAGTATCTCGGGAACAGGGTGAATGGCCTTCATACCCAGGAATCAGCTGTGGACATTGTTGTAAATAGGAAAATATTCCAAAATCCAAAATGTGTCTAGAGCTTTCTTTTACATTTAAAGGAAGCTTTATTTTCTATTAAAAGACACTCAATTCTCACTAAAATTGGGCAGGATTTTCTGGCCATTCCCCCTGGTGGGATCTTCCAGTTTTTCCGCTGGGCAACTGCTGCCGTGGATTCCCTGGCGGCGGAGGGTGCGAACAATGGGAAACCCTGTTGGCAGCGGCAGGACTGGGATGACCCACTGCTGGCCTGTGTAGGGTCACCTCCACAGGCCGGTGGAATATCCTCCCCTCTACATGGCCTGTTTACTTTTCAATGCAATGTTGTGTGGTGTAAGAGGTAACTTCCAGAAGAGGGCAGTGTTTCGCACACTCTGGCCAAGAACAGCGGAGTTCAGGGAGGTCTGAACCAAATCAGCCCAGTCGCAAGCAGCAATTAAAAGAACTTTGAACAGTATCGCAATCTAAGCAAAGGAAAAGCCAGCTCCCCGAGTAATAAGAATTCATCAAAAGGACTGATCTGCCTTTTATATTCTTAATAATTTTCAGACTTAAAGGGCGGAGGAGTTTGGTGGGGTTTTTTTTTAGAACCAACAATCCAGATAATGATCCCACCACGACAATTTGAAAATTTGCATTCAGTTCAGAAACAAAATTAAAGTGAAAAAAGGCTGGTGTCAGTAAAAGTCAGCCTGAAATTGTCAGATTGTTGTAAAAACCCAGCTGCTTCACTAATGTTCTTTAGGAAGGGAAACCTACTGTCCTTGCCCAGTTTGGTCTCGCTGTAATGTGACTCCAGTCCCAATCTAGTGTAGCTGGCTCTCAACTACCTTCTGAAGTGGTCTAGACGCCATGTGCAGCTAGAAATGGGCAGTAAATTACTGGCCTTGCCCACATTCTGAGAATCAGTTTTTTTAGGAACTGCCGCAAAGGTTTTATTAAAACTTTATTTTTACAAAGATACACCAGGGGAATCAAAAAGAAATTCCTGATTTGTTTGCATCTTGTTGGAACCATAGAAAAATTACAATACGGAAAGAGGCCATTCAGCCCATTGTGTCTGTACTGGCCAAAAAGAAGAAAAAAAAAACTCATGTTCCTTCTAATCCTTCCACCAATCACATGAAATCCATGACCCCACAGTGGTCAGCACTAATGCCTCATAGTGCCAGGGACCCAGGTTCAATTCCTGGCTTGGGTCAGTGTCTGTGCGGAGTCTGCACGTTCTCCCCATGTCAGCATGGGTTTCCTCTGGGTGCCCCGGTTTCCTCCCACAGTCCAAAGATAGGCAGGTTAGGTTGATTGGCCATGGTAAATTGACCCTAGTGGTGGGGGGTGGGGGGGGGCTGGTTAGCCGGATAAATATATGGGGTTGCAGGGATAGGGCCTGCGTGGGATTGTGGTTGGTGCATTCTTGATGGGCCGAATGGTCTCCTTCTGCATCGTAGGAATTCTATGAAATGATCAGGGATTGTAATGAGACATTAAACCGAGGCCACAGCTGGAATTCTACCTGCACACCTGCCCCGAAATCGGAGAAAGGAATTCTCTATTGGCCTCAGGCGGGATTTTGAGTCTCGTTCAAGCGAGGTCGTAAAATATTGATGGGTGTAGATGACAGAAGAACATCCCCTTTCCTGAAATTAATGTTTGTCCTCCAATCAACATTACTAAAAAAAAAGTGACCTGGTCATAATCTAAGAATTATTTGTTACGTGGGTATTAGCTGCTCCACTTCCCGTATCCGCGATTCTCAACCGCTGTGCCGTTGCACACAGGTGTGCTGTGAGAAAAGGGCAAGTATGTCACAACCACCAGCACTCCCATCCATGCACTCTTATTATTTATCTATTGGTCACAAGTAGGCTTACATTAACTCTGCAATGAAGTTACTGTGAAAATGCCCTAGTCGCCACACTCTGTTGCCTGTTTGGGTATACTGAGGGAGGATTTAGCACGGCCAAGCCACCTAACCAGCACATCTTTGGACTGTGGAAGGAAACTGGAGCACCGGGAGAAAATCCATGCAGACACAGGGAGAACGTGCAGACTCCACACAGACAGTGACCCAAGCCAGGAATTGAACCCTGGTCCCTGACACTGTGAGGCAGCAGTGCTAATCATTGTGCTACCATGCCGCTCCTCTTGCGTCAAGACATCCGACAAGTCTCAACTGTCACTGCAAGACTCCTTCAACTGGGGACAGGGTCACATTGGTTATTTCTTGCCATGTGCAGAAACGTCTCTCCAAAGGAGTGTCTGAGAGTCGAAAGGGAGTGACAGTTGCAGTTTGCATTGCAAGGCTGGGGGTTTAAAATATCTGCTGAACATTGCAATCTAATCTACCTCCATGAGGCAGTGGAGAACCCAGTTCACGATTAAACTCATGCACGGTATAATGTTGACAGAGTGTTGCTTTTAGGCATCATAAATTGCCAAAAAGGAACATTCCAACGTAATAGCAACAGTAAAACTTTATGTTGATCCTATCCCTCACTCAAATGCCCAAAACAATCTTTGCAAAGTATGTCGTCATTATCTAGTACTAAATATATTATGGCACAAAGTAGGGATATGTAGCAGAGTTACCGACTGTCACACAAAATGATATCAATGCAAATAAGTGACATATGTCTTGTTAAAGGCTGAAATTAAATTCAACTCTTGCAATTACAAGCATGTACATAAAGTAGCTTTGGTATTTAGACTTGACATTTAACTTGGTAAATGGAAGAGGTTGGTTTCACATAGTGCGGCAACCCATGTTACAGTGCAACAATATGTTTTTTCTTATTTGCTGGATGGCATTGATTGGAATATGTTCATGTCTAATACCTCTTAGCATTTTAACTGGATTTATTGTTGCTGATTTATTGTGGAATGGTATTACTGAATATAACAGTTTTGAATTGGACTGAAGTTCAATGCTGATTTACATTGAGTGCACAGGATGAATGGCTGCATAGTTAGGAAGCACTTTGGATTCCTAAATTGTGGCGCACTGCCCAATTGTATGTGATTGGTCACTGTCGATTTGCTACAACATTGTGGTGCATTTATGAGCTGAAAAAACAGGGTCTGCTGTGGAATTATTTGTCTCATTGAAGTGTTACTGATAAGGTTGGGAGGCACTGTCCTATTTTACAACAGTGACTGCACTCTGAAAGGACTTTCACTGGCTTAAAGCATTTTGGAACGTCCTAAAGTTGTAAAAGTCGCTATGGAAATACAAATCTCTTTCTTTCTTGTCATGCACTCAAGAAGAAAATACCTGTGCCTCTATAGCACCTTGTGCACATCATTGTGCACTTAACCACTGCACACTAAAAGTTCTTTCTAGAATGTAGCAACTGTTAGTGCGCAGCCACATACAGCAAATATATTCTGTGGCAGCAATGTCCCACAGACATCAATGAGATGAATGACCGTTGAATCGGAGATTGTTTTGGTTGATCTGTATTCTTCCGTACAACATTAAAAAATGATAGGCAGCAAAGAACCAGATCAAACTGAGGTGTACATGATGATAAAAGATATGGATAGACATGGAGTGGATGCTTCCTCTTCTGGGGCATTCTAGGATGAGAGGCCATATCTTAGGATAAGGGGAAGCAAATTTAAAACAGAGTTGAGGGGAAACTACTTCTCCCAAAGGGTTGTGAATCTGTGGAATTCGTTACCCCAAAGTGCGGTGGATGCTGGGACAGTGAGTACATTTAAGGAGGTGTTTGACAGATTTTTAATGGAAATGGCTGAAGGGTAATGGGGAAAAGACAGGGAAGTGGGAGTGAGGAACATATCAGCTACAGTCGAATGGAGGGGCAGACTCAATGGGCTGAATACCCTAGTTCTGTTCCTACATCTTATGAACTTATGAAGGTACTCAGCTTGTCCTACATTGATAGCTGAATTACTGTTACTCAACACTTCCTTCCCCTTCCCAGCCCACCACCTCTCCCCTTCCCAGCCCACCACACCTCCCCCGCTCCAGTCTTGTAATCTCCCTGGAGAGGCAAAAAAAATCCCTGGCACACACAGGAAAATAATGCTCTGGAATATTCCTCTCAGTTCCCTCAGGCAGTTGAAACCATTTCATGGATATGCACCATGGAATAGACTTGGAGTGTCAGTCTATGGTGCATGTTTAAATCCTACACATAATCTCAACAGTCTGTGCGTAGAACTGCTAGTGAGCGTGGAATAATCCACCAGCGTTCATTCCACCATTCTGAATTTATGTGCAAATATTGCCTTGACTTAAGCACAAACCTGGTACATGGATCAGGACAGGTTAGTTTGCAGATACAGCAAGTAATCAGAAAGGCAATATATGTTTTTGCTGTTTAGTACAAGAGGAATAGAACATAAAAGTGGGGTGGTTTCGCTACAGTAGCGTGAGTAAGACAAAAGTAAAAGTTAAAGTTTATTTATCACAAGTGGGTTTACATTAACACTGCAATGAAGTTACTGTAAAAATCCCCTACTTACTACATTTTGGCGCCTGTTTGGGTACACGGGAGGAGAATTTAGCGTGGCCAATCCACCTAATGCGCACATCTTTGGACTGTGGGAGGAAACCGGAGCACCCAGAGGAAACCCATGCAGACACGGGGAGAACATAAGAACATAAGAAATAGGAGCAGGAGTAGGCCAACTAACCCTTCGAGCCTGCCCCGCCATTCAATAAGATCATGGCTGATCTGTCTTGGCTCAGTTCGCCCTCTCCCCATAACCCTTAATCCCCTCTCTTATCAAAAACCCATCAACCCGCGCCTTAAAAATATTTAGCGAGGTAGCCTCCACCACTTCAACGGGCAGAGAATTCCAGAGATTCACCACCCTTTGAGTGAAGAAGTTCCTCCTCAACTCCGTTCTAAACCGCCCCCCCCTTTATCTTGAGGCTGTGCCCCCTAGTCCTACTATCCTTTCTGAGCGGGAAGAGTCTCTCCACCTCTATCCTATCCATCCCATTCATCATCTTATACGTCTCAATGAGATCTCCCCTCATTCTTCTAAACTCTAACGAGTACAAGCCTAATTTATTCAGCCTCTCCTCATAGCTCAACTCTGGCATCAGCCTAGTAAACCTCCTCTGCACTCCCTCCAAGGCCAAAATATCCTTGCGTAAGTACGGCGCCCAAAACTGCACACAGTACTCCAGCTGCGGCCTCACCAATGCCCTATACAGCCACAGCAAGACCTCCCTACTTTTATATTCAATCCCCCTCGCAATGAAGGCCAGCATCCCATTCGCCTTCCTGACCACATGCTGCACCTGCAAGCTGAGTTTTTGCGACTCATGCACAAGGACCCCGAGGTCCCTCTGCACCGTCGCCTGCTGCAGTTTTTCGCCACGTAAGTAATAGTCCTTCCTACCATTCTTCCTACCAAAGTGGACCACCTCGCACTTGCCAACATTAAATTCCATTTGCCATTTCCTGGCCCATTCGCCCAGCCTATCTAGATCCTTCTGTAGACTCTCCCCACCCTCCACACAATTTGCCTTTCCACCAATTTTGGTGTCATCAGCAAATTTCGACACCCTACACTCGGTTCCCTCCTCCAGATCATCTATATAAATGGTAAATAGCTGAGGCCCCAGCACCGAACCCTGGGGCACTCCACTAGTCACCATCCGCCAATCCGAATAGCACCCATTGACCCCCACTCTCTGCCTCCTATTTGACAACCAGTCCTCTATCCACGCTAACACCCTACCCCCAACTCCATGCCCCCTGACCTTCTGCAATAACCTCTTGTGAGGTACCTTGTCAAATGCCTTCTGAAAATCCAGAAAGACCACATCCACCGGCTCTCCTCTATCCACCGCCCT
Organism: Carcharhinus amblyrhynchos; assembly: GCF_965287045.1. Classification (NCBI taxonomy): domain Eukaryota; kingdom Metazoa; phylum Chordata; class Chondrichthyes; order Carcharhiniformes; family Carcharhinidae; genus Carcharhinus; species Carcharhinus amblyrhynchos. The sequence goes on from NC_137351.1 coordinate 14,406,274, forward strand.
AGACACATCCTCATAGAACTCCAGTAAATTTGTCAGACACGACTTCCCTTTAACGAAACCGTGCTGCGTCTGCTCTATCAAGCAGTTCCCCTCAAGATGCCTTGCTATTTCCTCCTTGGTGACGGATTCTAACATTTTACCTACAACAGACGTTAAACTAACAGGCCTATAATTCCCCGCCTTTTGCCTGGCACCCTTCTTAAACGACGGCGTAACATTAGCCGTTTTCCAATCTTCCGGCACTTCCCCGGAATCCAGCAACGTCTGGAAAATAACCACCAAGGCATCCACTATCACCTCCGCCATTTCTTTCAGGACCCTCGGATGCATTCTATCCAGTCCTGGGGACTTGTCCACAATCAGCCCCTCCAGTCTGTCGAGCACCACCTCTCTAGTAACAGTAATGTCATTAAGACCCTCCAGTCCTACCACCTTTCCATCTCTAACACCCGGCAAGTTATTCACGTCCTCCTCCGTGAAGATGTGAAGAACGTGCAGACTCCGCACAGACAGTGACCCAGGGTCCCTGGTGCTGTGAGGCAACAGTGCTAACTGCTGTGCCACCATGCCGTCTACTGCATCTAGAGTACTGTGTACAGTGTACAGTTTTGGTTTCCTTATTTCAGAAAGGATATAAATGCATGATATGCAGTTTAAAGAAGGTTAACTTGACTGATTCCTGGGAAGAGGGGATTATTTTATGAGGAAAAAATTGGACAAGTTGGGTCTGTATCCACTGGAAACAATGTTTCGAGTCTAAATAAATCTTCATTAGACATAGGGTCATCTAGATTTAAAACGTTGGCTCTATTCTCTCCCTACAGATGCTGTCAGGCCTGCTGACATAAGAACATAAGAAATAGGAGCAGGAGTAGGCCATCTAGCCCCTCGAGCCTGCCCCGCCATTCAATAAAATCATGGCTGATCTGTCGTGGCTCAGTTCCACATTCCCGCCCTCTCCCCATAACCCTTAATCCCCTTGCCTATCAAAAACCTATCAACCCGCGTCTTAAAAATATTGAGCGAGGCAGCCTCCAACACTTCAACGGGTAGAGAATTCCAGAGATTCACCACCCTTTGAGTGAAGAAGTTCCTCCTCAACTCCGTTCTAAACCGCCCACCCTTTATCTTGAGGCTGTGCCCTCTAGTCCTACTGTCCTTTCTGAGCGGGAAGAGCCTCTCCACCTCCATCCTATCCATCCCATTCAACATCTTATACGTCTCAATGAGATCTCCCCTCATTCTTCTAAACTCTAACGAGTACAAGCCTAGTTTATTCAGCCTCTCCTCATAGTTCAACCCCCTCAACTCCGGTATCAGCCTAGTAAACCTCCTCTGCACTCCCTCCAAGGCCAAAATATCCTTGCGTAAGTGCAGTGACCAAAACTGCACACAGTACTCCAGCTGCGGCCTCACCAATGCCCTATACAGCTGCAGCAAGACCTCCCTACTTTTATATTCAATCCCCCTCGCTATGAAGGCCAGCATCCCATTTGCCTTCCTGACCACCTGCTGCACCTGCAAGCTGGGTTTTTGCGACTCATGCACAAGGACCCCGAGGTCCCTCTGCACCGTCGCCTGCTGCAGTTTTTCGCCACGTACGTAATAGTCCTTCCTACCATTATTCCTACAAAAGTGGACAACCTCACATTTGCCAACATTAAATTCCATTTGCCAGTTCCTGGCCCATTCGCCCAGCCTATCTAGATCCTTCTGCAGACTCTCCACACCCTCTGCGCAATTTGCCGTTCCACCAACCTTGGTGTCATCAGCAAATTTCGACACCCTACACTCGGTTCCCTCCTCCAGATCATCTATATAAATGGTAAATAGCTGAGGGCCCAGCACCGACCCCTGGGGCACTCCACTAATCACCAACCTCCAATCTGAATAGCACCCATTGACCCCCACTCTCTGCCTCCTATTTGACAGCCAATCCTCAATCCACGCTAACACCCTACCCCCAACTCCATGCCCCCTGACCTTCTGTAATAACCTCTTGTGAGGCACCTTGTCAAACGCCTTCTGAAAATCAAGACAGACCACATCCACCGGCTCTCCTCTAAACACCGCCCTAGACACGTCCTCATAGAACTCCAATAAATTCGTCAGACACAACTTCCCCTTAATGAAACCGTGCTGCGTCTGCTCTACCAAACAATTCTCCTCAAGATGCCTCGCTATTTTCCCCTTGATCACAGATTCTAACATTTTTCCTGCAACAGACGTTAAACTAACCAGCCTATAATTCCCTGCCTTTTGCCTACCACCCTTCTTAAACAACGGCGTAACATTAGCTGTTTTCCAATCTTCCGGCACTTCCCCGGAATCCAGCGACGTTTGGAAAATAATCACCAAGGCGTCCACTATCACCTCCGCCATTTCCTTCAGAACCCTTGGATGCATTCCATCCGGTCCTGGGGACTTGTCCACAATCAGTCCCTCCAGTCTGTCGAGCACCACCTCTCTAGTAACAATAATGTCATTCAGGCCCTCCAGTCCTACCATCTTTCCATCGCTAACACCCGACAAATTATTCACGTCCTCCTCCGTGAAGACCGGAACAAAAAAGTTATTCAGGGCCTCAGCCATTTCCCCATCCCCTACCACTAAGTCCCCCCTCTCATCCTCTAAGGGTCCAATGTTCATCCTAGCCAGCCTCTTCCTTTTTATGTATTTATAAAAACTCTTGCTATCCTTTTTTATATTAAGCGCTAGCCCACTTCATAGTTTATCTTACCCTTCTTTATCAACATTTATCGACATTTTCCAGCATTTTTTGTTTTTGTTTCAGATTCCAGCATCCGCAGTATTTTGCTTTCATCTGTACCCACCGGAGTTTAGGGGAATGAGAAGTGATCTTATTGAAACATAGAAGATCCCGGGGGGACTTGAAAGGTGGATGCTGAAAGGGCGTTTCCCCTTGTGGGAGAGACTAGAACTGGGGTCTCATTTAAAAATGAGTTGATCATTTAAGACGAGATGAGAAGAATGTTTTTCTCTCTGAGGGTCATTGTTGTAATTATGCATCTCATGGTTTCTTCAGGAAAACAAAGGGTATTTATTAAAAAGGAAAAGCTTTACAGAGGCTGACAGCACCTGATTCAATTCTTCACTAGAGTTGTTCTTATTTTCTGGTTGCTTTTCATGGATTCCAGTTTATTTTCCATTATCTCGTTAAATTCTCCTTCTTAACTGCATTTTGTCAATGCTTTGCAACTCTTTCTTTTCCTTGGAAGTTGTCAATTGTTTCATCTTGTTGTTTTAATGTTTGTCTAGAGTTTTAATTCCTCTTTGTGTTCAATAGTTCCTGGTTTCTTTTGAAATGTTAAATTTCTGCACTTCTTCCAAGGGAAATTCATCATGTTCCGACTGGCCATTTATATTCGACAAATGGGATCTTAATTTCTACTTGTCTTAGCTCTAACTAACTCCTTTTCGGCTTCACTGCTGTCTCCAATGAAGGGTTGACTTGTTTCCATTCTGCAATTCTCTTATTGTCCTTCATTTGGTGATTTAGTTGACCTCCTTCTGCGTCTTTCATTGTTGTCCTCCTTTTGGGGTCTTTCATTGCGCTCCTTCTTTCAGTGCCCTCCCTTCTGGGGTCTTCCATTCCCTCTCCCTGCAGTCTTAATTTCCTCCTCATGTGGTCTTGCCTCAACTGACTTTTTTTGAGAGTTGCCCTCTATTTCCAATTTTCTTGTTCATTGCTCTTTGTTTCTTCTTCTGGTTGCTGCTTTAAATGCGTCAGCGCTTTAAATGCGTTACCTCTTTAAATACATTATCTCTTTAAATGCATTACTGCTTTAAGACTGTCGACATTTTTTGAACTATCAGTTGTTGACATTTCTCTCTTTGTACTTTTTTCCCACTTTTGAAATTTTGGCACAAACCTACGGGTCCTCCCGTGAACCTTTTAAAACTTATTTTCACTGACAGAAAGCCCTCTCAGTGATCTCTACAACTCTTTTTCTCTTTCAGGACATTTGGAGAGTCCATTCTTCTCTTCCTTTAGAACATAGAACAGTACAGGCCCTTTGGCCCTCGATGTTGAGCTGAGCTTTGTCTGAAACCAAGATCAAGCTATCCCACTCCCTATCATTCTGGTGTGCTCCTTGTGCCTATCCAATAACCGCCTGAAAGTTCCTAAAGTGTCCGACTCCACTATCACAGCAGGCACACCTTTGATGTGCCTCTTTTTTTGTCAATTTCACTGTAAGTTCCTGCAGTCTTGAAATCCAAGGGGTGGTTTTCAAAACATTTCAACTTATCTTCTAAACAGGTTGACGACTTCTCTCAAAAAGTTTGGAATTTGCTGTCTGCAGTCTCTCAGTGCAGAGACCACTACCTGGGTCCCACCACAGACTCTGCTTGGATCCAAAGCCCCGCAATCTCAGCTTCTCCACTTTCCCGCACTCAAGGGACTGAGCTGCAACTCCTTGGGGCATTCTTTTATTTTTCGCTCAAAACACTGTTAAAGTTTATTTATTAGTCACAAGTAAGGCTTACGTTAACACTGCAATGAAGTTACTGTGAAATTCCCCCAGTGTAATTCCACTGCTTTATGTTCTCTTTACTTTTTTATTCGGACAATAAGTTCACAGAACCTCTCTGTCCTTTTTTTAAACTTAAATTCCACTTTTCCTTAAGCACAAAATCACTGCTCTTGCTCCTGAGGGTTAGTTTTCTTCATTTTTTTTCTACATAGCACAGTGGCATGGTGGTTACCTCACAGCGCCAGGGACCCAGGTTCAATTCTGGCTCAGTCACTGTTGGTGCAGTGTCTGCACATCCTCCCTGTGTCTGTGTGGGTTTCCTCCACAGTCCAAAGATGTGCAGGTTAGGTTGATTGGCCATGCTAAATTGACCCTAATGTCAGGATGATTAGGAGGGTAAATGTGTGGGGTTACAGAGCAGGGCCTGGGTGGGGTTTCGGTCAATACAAACCCAATGGGCCAAATGGCCTTCTTCTGTATTGTAGGGAATCTGTGATTTCTAAACCTCTCATGGTCCTGGCTAGTACAGGTTCATTTTGCGTCTGCATCTGTCCCTCAAGGCCTAGCAACATCTCAACATCTCACTCGTCGTGCATCCTGGGCAACAGGCGGTGTCCTCAAAATCCATCCCATCCTCGTTGCCAGTGTAACGATACACACGCATTACAGACTTTGTCAGAAACACAAAGGATGTTTATTAATAAGGAAAAACTGTATTGTGATTGACAGTCCACTGACTGTCCTCTGGCTGCCCCAGTTCTTACATGCCTTCAGACGGTCTTCTGCCTGTGATTACCCTGCTCTGTGCCTCTTCTGTGTGTTACCCTTACAGGGACAAATCACCAGAGTCATGACTCTTTGGAACTCTTTTTTCAGAGTTCAGTACAGTCAGGATCAATTAATATTGTTTTAAAGGTTGATGTAGATAGATTCCTGACTAACAAGCAGGCAAAGGTTATCAGGTAAATAGCAGAATGTGGAGTTAAAGCCACAGTCAGATCAGCTGTGATCTTATTGAATGGAGGAGCATCTTGAAGGGCTGAATGGCCTACTCCTGCTCCATATATTCATTTCACTTCAGGGGATTTTGATTTTGATACAATCCCTTTGATTGTCATGCTTTGGAATTTTGATTGGTTGAGAGGCGAGTTCTTGCGGGCCAATAGAAAGAAACTATTGCATTTAATTTGCACCTTTTATGACCTTTGGGGCATCCCAAAATTTACAGCCAAATTGAACCACAGATAGATTTCTGAAGTCAAGTTGTTGTTGCAAAGTAGGAAATGCAAAGTAAAATTTACAAACAGCACTGTGATAATGACCAGATATTCTCTTTTAGTGATGTCAGTTGAAGGGTAAATATTTTCTGGACACTTGCCCTTCTTCCAATAGTGCCATGTGTTTTTTTTGCATCCACGCAGAGAATTCATCCAAAATGTTGGCACCTCCGACACTGCAGCATTCCCTCATGACGGCAATGGTGTATCAGCCTAGCCTTTATGTCCAAATCTCTGCTGTGTGAATTGAACCCACTAACTTCTAACTCAGAAGCAAATGAGCTGCCCTCTGTGAGCTGTGACAGATACCATTGAAAGGCTATGGATTTGAAAATGTTCCACCCAAAAAAAAAAACAGACAGTAAGACGTGGGATGCCAAAGAAATGGACTTATCTGTAGATGGAGCAAGCAAACAGAAAGGACCAGCTTCGATCCCAGCTCTATGTGACTTACTGATCTCTGACAGGTGGCAGTAAAACAGCCTCAGTCATTGTCTTGGTTGAGTCCTTGAATTGCGCCGGCCTCAGAACCAATGAATTAATTTTGAAGTTCAGTTGTCCTGGGCTGAGAATGCTAAATCTAACACTTCCTGGCACAGGCAAACATCCAATTGCCTTTCCACTGCAGGTTGTATTTTATTTTAAACAGCTCATTGTTCGAATTAAAAAGTTCTGATTTTTTTTGTAATAAACAGTGAGTACCTGGGAATGATTAAAAGCTTCCAATCTGATAAGTTCCAACAAGTACAAGACTGAAGATTTATAATTTCTCATAATTAAGTAAACCATTTCTCATGATACCCTCGTATTTTTACTGGATCTGTAGCTTTTGGTTTTAATCAAACTATTGAACCAACTGCAAACACAAACCTGCTCCACCGCACAGCGATGTGTGAAAATATTCACATCAAGAGATGAATATCCCTGAAATAACATAAGGGTCCTTATAAGGAAATGGTAGGTTCAGTACAACAGTATACTTCTTATATGCGAATATATCTGCCTCTAGCATGTTCTGCTGCAGTGAAGTTAGAATACATAAACAAGGATTTCATGTTAAATTTTCACAAATCTCTGTTAAGCCCGTAGCAACCGGCGCGTTGTGTACAACTCTGGGCAATACCTTTCAGGAAGAATGTCAAGTCCTGGAGATGATGCAGATGAGATTTACCAGCAATGAAAGAGTTCAGTCATGCAGAGAGATTGAAGGAGCTGCAATCGTTCTCAGCCTTCACCCTTGAAATTCCTTTCACACACCTTTCCATCTCTCCACTTCTCCATCTCCTCACATTTGCACCTCTCTACTTCATTTCCCTCCATCTAAGACACTCTTTAAAACCTACCCTGTTTGATCAAGCTTTTCAATCATCTGATTTAATATTTCTTTATGTTGCTCGTTGTCACATTATGCTTTCCAGCGCCCCATGGAAAGCACCTTGGGAAAGGTTACTCACGGCACTGCCTGAATATAAGTTGTTGTTGTTTTTGTTGGAGCACAGCAGCTTAAGAGGAGACCAAATCAAGATTTTGGTGGACAGATTAAAGGAGGAACTATTTGCTCCAATAAAATAGGTTGGTAGCCAGAGGTCATATAGTTACAATACAATAGGCAAAAGAATAGAGGGGAAATGAGGAGAAGTTCCATCAGACAGAGGATACTTTTGAAGCAAAACTCATATAAAAGAATCTTTTCACACAGTGAGTGGTTAGGAATGCATTGCCTGAGAGTATGGCGAAGGCAGGTTCAATCAAAGTATTTAGTATTGGAAAATAATGTGCAGGTTTACAGGGAGAAGGTAAGAGAATGGCACTAAGTCAAATATTCATTCTGAGAACCATAGTATTTGCAATGGGCTGAATGGCCTCATTCTGCACTAACAATCTGTGAAGGGTTGTGATGATCTGGAATGCAATGCCTGGAATTTAGTGGAATCAGCTTCTATATGAACTTTGAAGGGACAATTGGGCCATGATGTTCTTAAACTCTCTGCTTGAAGGGAGGTCTGACCCACACACAGCACCATGATCTCCACCACGGATGAGGAAGGATGGTGGATCCAAAATCCACTTCAGCCAGAATGGGGATCGAAGCCCATAATGTAGGCAGCAGTCTGATCTGACTATTGAGACAACTGAGCCAACCAGCCCCCCAAGGAGTCTCAAGTTGTTATGGCAATGTGCTTTAGTTGAAGCTTCAATGTTCTTTCCAATACATGGCCGACCAGGGATCTCTCCAGCTCTTATCACCTGCCATTGGCACCTGTTGGAAAGGTTTACAAGTTGATACTCAATCTGATTGGCCACCAGTCAAGGCACCTTTCTTGGCTATCGAGCCTTGGAGTATGACTTGAAATCAGAGCTTCTAGCTCAGAGGCAAGAACACTGCTCACTGCACCACATGACCCCCTCTTGTATGTGTTAAAGAGGACTAATTTAAAGGAATGTGGGAAAATGCTTGGACATGGATCTAGACTGGATAACTCTTTGACAGAGTCAGTACAAGAATGATGTGCCGGATGGTCAGCCTCTGTGTTATGGTGAATTTGCAAAGTTGAAGCAGACGTTTGTTGCAACAAATAAAAATGTTCATAATACCTTGGAATTAGGATAATAACAGGTAATATTTTTCGTAAAACAGGCAGTATGTGGAGTTAATGTGATTATAAAATTATCTGGATTTCAGATTATTGGATGGGATAGTCAAACTTGGGCCTGTTGTTCCCTTTGTCCCCAGACTCCATCACGCCAAACTGGAGGAGCCACCTCCCTATCCCTGTATTAACCTCCAGCCTTACAACCCTCCCAGGTGTCTGCATTCTTGCAACCCTGCTCCATGTGTCCCACCATACGGTAGCACTGTTGGGGGAAGGGAACTGAGAAGGGTTCCAAACAAAAACAGCGTGTGTTGGAACATACACTTTGTAAATTAATTAAGATTTGAAATATTTAACACAGTGGGTCTTTTTTTTCTTTAGAATAGCGAATACTTAGAGGTGACCTGATAGAGGTCTTCAAAGTGAGGAATGGTTTGGATAGGATAGATGTGGAGACAATGTTTCCATTGAGGGAAAATTCAAAACTAGGGGCTGCAAATACAATATAAAATAAAAAAAGTGCTGGGTAAATTCAGCAGGTCTGGCATTATCTGTGGAGAGAGAAACATTTCGAATTTGGACCTCTGACTGAAACATGTGTGGTTTTGTTATAAGTACTGCTATTAAATGCATGCCTTTTAAAAATATTATTTGTTATTTTTTGTTTAGTAAATCTGTGACATCGAATATTTAATGTTTTGGAGTCTGTGTACTGATGAATAGATTATTAATAAGGACATCCATCCTCTCCCAATGTCTACTGTGAGTTAAGTAATAGCATTGATTCTTGGAGCAAAATAAAGACCCCCAGGCAGCATAAAAGGTTCAGATTTGAGTGTTTGTTCAATTTTGATTTTAATATTTTAGCCAAGATACTGACAAGAACACTGGAGGATATGTTGAGAAATTTATTTGGTACAAGCATATTCCATGAAAAATAGATGCTCAAGGAAGATTCCCAAGATTTATTTTCTTCAACAAATACAAGAGGAGAGAGGCTTTGCTTGGCAGCTAACTCTTTAGATGTTGTCTTTACAAGATTTGAGTTGAAACCTACGTTTGACATATTCACTGAAATTGGAATTTAAACAAAGAATCATTCAATGGATTACCCAGTGTTCACAAAGCTTCCACTGAATGTTTTAATGAACAAGTTCCTGTTTTCTCTCTGTTTCAATTATGGCAAGCCACAAGGCAAATAACTCCCTGTCAATCCACTGCCCCAGTGTGGAAAACTGGCTTCTTATGTATGGCATTGGAGAATGACCCAGGTGTCTGGGAAGGTGGGGGCAAGGCCATCCTTGTGTTCAAATAATACTACAGCAATGAGATATATCTCTGCCTGCATTTTGTCATCAATCTTTGGATTTAATCTGAGCTCCTGTCTGTTTTCCAGGGCTCAGTATTATATAGAATGACAGAAAGTTTAGCACATAAACTGGTCATTTGACTGAACTAGTCTTTTCTGGCATTTATGTTCCAAACTGTCCTCCTCCTAACCCTCTTCACCACATTGTATTAGCATATCCTTTTGTACCTCATTCCCTCATGTGCTTATCTAGCTTCTACTTAACTGCATCAACCTCAGTTACTTCCTGCCAGTACAGGATCCATATTCGAGTCACTGCTCCAAAATTCTCTGTTGGATTTGTGAATGACTATCTTTCATTTATGGTCCCCAGTTTTTGACCTCCCCCACAAATGGAAGTGTTTCCTCTGTGTCTATCCTATCAAACCTTTCCATAATCGTAAAGATGTCTACTGGGACTCCCCCAACCACCTGACTGTCCAGCCTTTCCAGATATGGATATCAGCCGGAATTTTACCTGCCTGCCATGGGAATGGGAGAGGGCAAGGAGCGGACCATAGGAAGGTCTGTTGACTTTGGGCAAGGTTTTACAGTTTTGGGATGAATGAGGCCATAAAATCCCACCCATCCTCTCAGTTACCTGAATTGTGTGCACTCAGATAGACTTTGATAATCGATATTGCATGAAGGCCTTGATCAAATGGCTGGAATCGCAGGCAGAAACCAAAAGACCGACTGATTAACTTATGAACATAAAACTGAAAAGAAGCCCATGCAACCACTCGCGCCATAGTATGAGGTATTGTTTGTTTGATTCAGATGCCTCTGGCTGCTCCTGCTTTGTTACTGAATATGCTGGAAGGAATATATTCTGGATTGTCATGGAGTAACCTTGGGGGATATCGATATTAATAAAGATTGGTAGCAGAATTATTGAGGAAAGGAGTCATAGGGCACAGAATGAAGAACAAGATGTGGCACAGTGATTAGCACTGCTATCTTGCAGCACCAGGGACTTGGATTCAATTCCAGCCTTGGGTCACTGTCTGTGTGGAATTTGCACATTCTCCCCATGTCTGTGTGGGTTTCCTCTGGTGTTACGGTTTCCTCCCACAGTGCAAAGATGTGCGGTTAGGTTGATTGGCCAGGGTAAACACATGGGGTTAAGGGGAAAGGGCCTGGATAGGATGTTATTGGTGCAGGCTTGATGGGTAGAATAGCCTCCTTCTGCATTGTAGGAATTCTATGATTCTATGTAGTTATTTACTGTTGATGGAAGGTAGATAATGTTCTTAAATCAATGGAGGAGGTTGACATGGTGAGTCATGAGAAGGATGAAGAAAGATCGTTTAAGTCGCAGTGGATGTCATGCATGACATTGAGAAGGTTTCCTTTCCATGACCATTGATGTTATTTTGGCTGCAGTTTTCATAATTTGATTTTTAATATTATTTGTTTGTTCACAGAATACTGTAATATTGTTAATCATCACTGATCCAGGCTGGTTATTGAAAAATTCAATTCCCTGCCAATCTCAGCTCCAGTATGTTAGGGTAGTGGGAAGAAACAGTCACCAGACTTCAAAGATAAAGAATTTTCTGAGGTATTTTGAGACATCGTGATGTGAAAAGCCACTAAATTAATGCAAATATTATTACAAAAATGTGTCTACGGTTATGGGTGCCAGTGTTAGGACCATTAACCTTTCCATTTCAGAAAGTCAATATCATCTTCAAACATTCCCAGCTCAGTTGTATTTTGTTTTTCTCCTCTATCTGCCTCTGTCGCTCACTCTATAAACTTCTTTACTTCCATTTCATGGGATTCCTAGTGCAGAAGAAGGCCATTTGGCCCATCAAGTCTGCACCACCAATAACAAGCTCATCAGGGTCCTATCCCCACAACCCCATGTATTTACCCTTCTAATCCCCCTGACACTATGGGACAATTTAGCATGGCCAATCCACTTATCCTGCACATCTTTGGAGTGTGGGAGGAAACCGGAACACCCAGAGGAAACCCACGCAGATACGGGAAGAACGTGCATACTCTGCATAGAAAGTGACCCAAGCTGGGAATGGAACCGGGTCTTTGAGGCAGCAGAGCTAATCACTGGGCCATGGTGCCACCCAGAGAATTATTAAAATGTGAAACTTGGAGTCATGGAAGTGAGTAGCAGAGATACATTTAATAGAAACCCATGAAGAGAAGGGAATAGAAGGTTATGTTGACAGGGTGAGGTGAAGAGGGAGGAGAGGACACTCATGTGGAGTATAAACACAGGCATGTTGGCCTCAATAGCCTGTCTACTTGCTCAACATTCTGTGTAATTCTTCATGTAATAATGTGATTCAGGCCTAACTGCAGAAAACTAGTGCACCAGAATGTCTGCGACCATTCTATAGCCCTGTCAGGGTGACTGACCATTTAGTGCTGCTTTGTATAGTTTTTGAGCCAAGAGTCCATTCTCAATTGGAACTGGATTAAGACTTCTCACATTCATAACCCCGCAGGTTATGGGTTCAAACGGACTGCAGGACTTCCTCATATAATGTAGGCTGACACCTCAATCTAAAACTCAGGCATTGTTGCTTGAGGAGATGCGATCATTTGAAGAAATATTAAATTGAGGGCCTATCCAGGTATACAGTTGACCATAAAAGATCGCCTGGATCTTTTCAAAGTCGCACTAAATATTCACCCTTCAGTCAGCTTCATTCCGTCATTTATTTCATTGCTATTTTGTAAGACCTTGTTGTGTACAAATTGGCTGCTGTGTTCGTTGGATAAAAACAGTGACTACACTTGCAATGTTTGGCATCTCAAGAATGGTACAATTCCATTTGCAAAATAGGACCTGAATTTACATCTTCCCAAAATTTCCTTTGTTTCCCTTTCCTTGTACTTGTTTCTTTCTGGGAAGGAAAGGGAAATAGAATGAGGGTGGGGACACTACTATCACAAAATTAACATGAAAAAGACATACGTGTATGATTCTAAATAGTGATGGTGGCCGTGCCTCAATAATACCTTACCCCTAAGGCTGTAGGTTCTAGACCTACCAGATGACTTGAATACATAATACTAGGTTGAAACCTCAGGGTATAACATGATAGGGCTAAATCTTTCAGGTGAGATGTTAGTCCTCAGAAGGTTCCTCCTGATGTCCATGCCCTTCAATGAACACCACCAAAACTTATTCACTATATCACTTATCTCATTGCAATTTGCTGTTTACAAATTGGTGCGCTGTTTGTCTACAAAACAACACTGGCCACACTTCAAAAATAATCCATTATTTATGATGCACTGTGGGACAGCCTGATGATGCAAAGAGAAATATGTAAAATGCTGGGGGTTTTATTGTACAGAATCGTACAGTGCCGATGAGGCCCTTCAGCCCATCGAGTCTGTACCAACACGTGATAACCACCTAACTTGTCTACCTAATCCCATCTGCCAGCACTTAGTTCATAGCCTTGAATGTTATGGTGTGCCAAGTGCTCATCCAGGTACTTTTTAAAGGATGTGAGGCAACCCACCTCCACTATCCTCCCAGACAGCGCATTCCAGACCATCATCACCTTTTTCTTCACATGCCTCCTAAATCTCCTGCCCCTCACCTTGACCTTGTGCCCCTTCGTGTTCAACTAAGGGAACAGATGCTCCCTATTGATCCTGCCCAGGTCCCTCATAATATTGTACACCTCAATCAGGTCGTTCCTCAGTCTTCTCTGCTTCAATGAAAACAGCCAAAGTCTATCCAACTTCTGTTCATAACTAAAATGTTCCATCTCAGACAATATCCTGGTGAATCCAAAGATGTGCAAGTTGGGTGGATTGGCCATGCTGAATTGCCCCTTAGTGCCCCAAGATGTGTAGGTTAGGGGGATTAGTGGGGTGAATATGTGGGGTTATGGGGAAAGGGCTTGAATGGGAGATTCAGTACATTCTTGATGGGCTGAATGGCTTCCTCCTGCACTGTAGGAATCCGATAATTTCTATCCTATGAATCTCTACTGCATCCCCTCCAGTGCAATCATATCCTTCCTATAATGTAGCGACCAGAACTGCACAGTACTCCAGTGTAAGCACACAAAAGTTCTATGCAACTCCAACATGATTTCCCTGCTTAGGTAATCTACGCCACAATTGATAAAGGCAAGTGTCCTATATGCCTTTTATACCACCCCTCTAATGTGCCCTTCTGCCTTCAGAGATCTATGGACAGAAACACCAAGGTCACTTTGTTCCTCAGAATTCCCTAATGTCATGCCGTTCATTGAATATTTCTTGTCAAATTATTCTTTCCACAGTATATCACCTCACACGTTTCAGAGTTAAATTCCATCTGCCACTTATCTGCCCATTTGACCATCTCGTCTATATCTTCCTGTAGCCCTAGACACTCAACCTCACTGTTAACCACCCAACCAATCTTTGTGTCATCCGCAAACTTACTAATCATATCCCCAAATCTCAGCAGGTCTAATGACAGCTGTGGAGAGAGAATAGAGCCAAAGTTTTGAGTCTAGATGACTCTTTGTCAGAGCTCTCTGATACCTTGTCACACCCTATGTCAAATTGCTCAAGAGCCTCAGAGTGTCTTTGAGTTCCATACCTTTATCCTCATTCTCTTGGGCGAAGACAGATGTGAGTATTCGTTAAATACCATCATGTGGCGAACAGAACTGCACACAGTACTCCAGCTAAGGATATCATAGCAATGCCCTCTGGCTCCACCCACAGATTTCCCCCTTGGTCCCTAGCAGGCCCCACTCTTTCCCTGGTTATCCTTTTCCATTGATATACTTATAGAATATCTTAGACTTTACTTACTTTTACCAGCCAGAGCTTTCTCATATCCCCTCTTTGCTCTCCTAATTGCTTTCTTAAGCTCCACCTTGCACTTTCTGTTCTCCACTAATGTTTCCGCTGATTTGCTCCCCTGGTACCTGCTAAAAGCCTTTCTTTTTCTTTACATCCTAAATACCTTTGGTCATCCATAGTTTTTTTGGGCTTGTTACTCCTTCCTATCACCCTAGAGGGAACATGTTGGGCCTGTACCCTCCCCATTCCCTTTATGAATGCTCTCCCCCACTGCTCATTAGTAGCTGTTCCCTCTCCAACTTGGCCAGCTCCCGCCTTATTTTACTAAAATCTGGTCTTCCCAATCCAAATCTTTTTTTTTACAGCTTGTCTATCTCTTTGCCCATAACAAGCTTAAATTGTACTATGTTGTGATCATTATCACTAAAATGCTCCCCACTCCACCACCTCAACCACCTGTCCAGTGTCATTCCCCAGAATTGGGTCCAGCACTGAGCCCTCCCTTGTTGAACCCTCCACATATCGACCTCAAAAGTTCTCCTGTACACATTTCAAGAAATCCACTCCATCCAAGCCATTAACATTATATTTAGAACATAGAACATATAGAATATAGAAAAACTACAGCACAAACAGGCCCTTCGGCCACAAGTTGCGCCGATGATATCCATACATACTAGGCTTACCTATAACCCTCAATTCTATTAAGCTCCATGTACTCATCCAGAAGCCTCTTGAATGACCCTATTGAATTTGCCTCCACCACCACCGACGGCAGCCGATTCCACTCACCCACCACCCTCTGAGGGAAAAACCTACCCCTGGTATCTCCTCTGTACCTACTCCCCAGCACCTTAAACCTGTGTTGTCTCGTAGCAACCATTCCAGCCCTTGGACAAAGCCTCTGAGAATCCACCTGATCTATACCTCTCAACATCTTATACACTTCTATCAGGTCACCTCTCATCCTTCGTCTCTCTAAGGAAAAAAGACCTTCATTGCAACTGATGTTGGGAAAGTTGGAGTCACCTAATATAATTACCCTATTGTTATTATTTTTATACACCTCTGCAAATTGTGTACATATTTGCTCCTTGATTTCCCACTGATTATCTGGGGTTCTATAATAAACACCTAGCAATATGGCTGCCCCTTTATTATTGCAAAACTCTATCCACAAATCTTTATTCGATGCTCCTTCCAATTTCTCCTTATAGCAATAACTGACTCCTTAACTAATAATACAATGCCTCCTCTTCATTTCCCCCCTCCCTGTTTCACCTGAAGATTCTGTATCCTGGAATGTTGAACTGCCAATCCTGTCCATGCCTCAACCATGTCTTTGTGATGGCTACTATATCACAATTCCACGTGTCAATCCTCATCCTTAACTTTACCTGTAATACTCCTAGCATTAAAATAGAGCCCATCCAGTCTTGCTTTACTCCCTTGAAACTTAGTACAGCTGTATTCCCACTAACTTGATTGTTTTACTGTATTATGCTGTGTTCCTATTTGGCTAACAGGCTAAACATGCTATCCATGATGCTCTCAGACTCAAGGATCCTCCACAGTATCCCCAGTCACCACTCCAGCTCTGAAACCTGAGCTTCCAGGAGCTGCAGCTGGACAGACTTCCTGGACACATGGAAATGTGCCCAGTTTCCCACATAGAGCAGGAGGAGTAAACCATGGCTTTGAGATCTCCTGCCATGACTAAACCTTTTACACTTAAAACCTTAGAAGATTTTGTTTCTAAGTTAAAATAAATCAAATATGTCCCTATCATTACTTAAACAATGACTTACAATTTACAGTTTGAAAATACCCACCAAGACTTACTCGCCAATCAGCTGCTCCCATTGCTGATCTGGTCATTGGTCCCATGTCACATTCTAAACTGTGATGTCACTTCGGAACACTTCGGCTGTCACACCGCAATCTGTCCCCGTACTACCATCGTGGAAAGGTGTGTGCTGTAATCTCATAGCAATTACTCAACCTTACCCATTACTCACCAAATCAGTTCATTTGCTCTGCATTGAAATATTGCACCTAACATCCAATCCGGTCGTTAAAATACAGAATCAAAAAACATTAACAAAGAAAGAAGGATCCTCACAAAAGCATTTTGTTTTACTTGGAACTGAAAATTCACAAACAATTATATTCTGAGTGACTTCAGGCCTCATTTACATATTATTCAATGGGCCAAATTGGTCAATTTTGGCCTGAAGATGAAAGATGATCTTAAAGACAGCTCTACCCGACAGCAGAATAATACATTGTGAATTATATTGTATAACATTCTGTGAATTGTAAAACGTGAGTTTGCAATGCACAGTACCAGGGGAGATCAGCTCATATATTAAGTAGATCTTTCTCTACACCCTAGCTGTGACTGCAACACTACATTCTGCACTCTTTCCTTTCCTTCTTTATGAATGGTATGCTTTGTCTGTATAGCACACTAGAAACAATACTTTTCACTATATGCTAATACATGTGACAATAATAAATCAAATCAAATCAAAATATCCATATAGGGGCAGCCAGTGATGTAGCTAATGTCTATAGATTGTCGGTGCAAATTGGGGGTGGGTCGAAGTTGAGATTTAGCTGATATGACATGATGATACCTCCAATGCCGTATCACTTCTTGTGTCAGATTCAAAATGACAATGCAATCAGCAATTTCAAAGTTAATTGAGTAAATTATCTGCCACATTTTGAAAGGACCTTGATACCCAAATCAACTGAACATCAACATTTGTGCAGCGCGGTGTCAGAGTGGTTAGCATTGCTGCCTCACAGCGCCAGGGACCAGGGTTCAATTCTGGCCTCAGGTCACTGCCTGTGTGGAGTTTGCATGTTCTCCCTGTGTCTGTGTGGATTTCCTCCGGGTGCTCCAGTTTCCTCCCACAGCCCAAAGATGTGCAGGTTGATTGGCCGTGATAAATTGCCCCTTAGTCTTAGGGGGATTAGGAGGAAAAATATGTAGGGATGCGTGAATAGGGCCTGGGTGGGATTGTGGTTGGCGCAGACTCAATGGGCCAAATGGCCCCTTTCTGCGCTATAGGGATTCTATGATTGGGTCATGGGTTAGAAACAACCCCCACCCAGACAAATGGGATTTATTAAAAGCACAAATGGAAATTTCAGATCTTGCATTATTTTTAATTGTGCAAATATTTCTTGCCTTTAATGGGTTAATTACATGATATCTTTATCGTTTTCTCCTGACTCCCTTCTTCACACCAAGTAATCTTAAGTCAGGATCTTGAAGCCTTGGATTTGAGGAACAGAAGATTCACTGCAATGATACCAGAATTGATGAACGTTAGATAGATGGAGATGTTAAAGAAGCTGAGGTTGGCCTTCTCAGAGAAGATGTGGTTGAGAGAATTAATAGAGGTGTTTAAAGTTTTGGGTAAATTGTGAGAAACGGGTTCCAGTGGCTGGAGGATTGATAAGCAGGAATACAGATTTAAGGTGATTTATGAAGGAACCAGAGGTGAGTTGAGGAGAAATTTATGTTACATAAAAGTTGTTGTGATCAGAAACAGGAGGCACAGTGACACAATGGTTAGCACTGCTGCCTCACAGCGCCAGTGACCCGGGTTCAAGTCCTGGCTTGGGTCACTGTCATGATGTGTGGGTTAGAAGGACTGGCTACTCTAAATTGCTCCTTAGTGTCAGGGGGACTAGTTAGGGCAAATGGATGGGGTTATGGGGTTAGAGCCTTGGTGGGTTAGTGGTTGGTGCAGACTCGATGGGCCAAATGGCTTCCTTCTGCACTGTAGAGATTCTATGAAATAAGCTGCCTGAAAAGCAAATTCAGTAATAACTTTCCAGAGGGAATTGGACAAATTGGATATTTGGAAAGAAAATAAATGAGGGACTATGGGGAAAGACCAGGGGGGAGTGGATTTAATTGGACAGTTTTTCCACAGAACAGAACATGTACCATGGCTCAAACAACCTCCTCCTGTGCTGGATGGATACCGTTATCCAGTCCAAAGACAGATTTTTGTCAGTTTTGGGTATGGAGGGGTTCTATCCCAGGATTGCTGGGCAGATTAGGTTGGGAATTTTTTTTTACAAATTGCATTAAAGACAACTTGTTACATTTAAATGATCTTATTTATGTTTTTTATTAAGTTTGGGGAATAAATTATATATTTTTTGGCAGGCTCTACAGCCCACGTTGGCACCTCACTGGGAACAGTGTTCTTTGTGTCATTGCCTTGTTCACTTTGATGTGCTACAAGGAATCTGACTTTTCCTCCAAGCCAGAAATTTCTTGTTATTAATAATCCTGACTGTTCTGAGTTTGGGCTTGGGGTTTAAAAGCAGTTTGACTTTCCAGCCGACTTCTCCTCACAGAAGTGATTTTGAGGTATTTCGTTTTGCTCAGTCAGATCCGCGTAATATATTTATATATGTAAATTGATCTGCCTTTGGCTCGTAATTACCAAACGCAATAATAACTCATACAAAGCATCTGTTCAGTGTGCTGGATCTGGATGCAGCCCAGTTATTTTGATATGTTTCTGTTTTTTGGGGGAGGAGGTTGGGGGGTGGAGCTTTCCCCCTATTTGCTGTTCTTCTCTCCCCCTCTCTCAGTAAGACCCTTGGGGAGCTAATTCCAGTGTTAGTGGCCAACCACCCCTTTTCTCTCTCTTGCGCCTGGGCTGCGTGCTAATAAAGGGAGATTTATGCAGAGCAGTCACAGGGCTGTGCAGAGGCGCTGCAGAGACACAGAGCCAGAGCCAGGGAACAAATTCAAGGCAGTCTTGTCCGTACTCTCATTATGCAGCACTTACAAAGCAGTGGGTACAATGGGAAACACAAAAAGCGGAGAAAAATGCATTTTGTAGGTAATAAAAAAAATCCTGAGCTGCGCACTGAGAAAGCGGGTAAGCAATTTGATACATTGCACTGAAAGATTTCCTGCACCCATTGCACAAGTTTCTCTCCATCATTAAGCCGCCAATTCACCTCCCCAGGTCCCCCCCTCCTCCTCTCTTCCTTGGCCAACCTTCCGCGGGGATGCCACCCAGTGCCCGCCCCCTCTCACCGCCTATTGGCCACCCTAGAACACGCCCACCATAGCCGTCATTGGTCAGGATCCATGCCAATCAGAGTGGTCCCGGTGGTGATTGGTGAAGCGGGCTGTCAGTCAGGCCGGGTGATGTCCCGCCCCTCTCCCCGCTGCCTGGATACTTGGCCCCGGCCACTCGCTGCGATGCGAGAGCCTCAGCTGGAGCTGGAGACAGGGGGGCGATGAGGAAGCAGCCCGGGAGGAGGGAGAGGAGGAGAACTTATCCCACTGACTGAATAAACACCTCCTCCTCCCAAAATATATAAATAGATATATAATAAACACCCCCCCCCTCCTCCCGTAAAAAAAAACAGCTCCCTTTTGTTCTGTTCCACAAACCCGGGGAAAGATGCTGAGCAGGTTAAGGAGCGGCAGCATCAGGAACCTGGATCGGGAGTTCGACTGCACTGTCAGACTGCTGGACGATTCCGAGTATTCCTGCACCATTCAGGTTAGTGGGAGCCGGGACAAGGACATTCGCTTCTCGTTCTGCAAGCGCCTGTACGTGTGAAACACTTTGCACCTTTGCTAACTGCCTGCTCGGTCGCTGCTGTGTGTGTATTTGGAATGTATATTAGTTATTGTGTGTGTACACCACTGCTGCACTACCAAAGGGACTAACCCTCATTAACTGAATGAAATGATGGTCATCTCAAAGTCTGGTGACATTTAGCAGAAATATCTTTAACTTTTCTGTTAGAATGTGGCTCTCCACACCATCCTTCAATTTGTTGTTTTAATGAATTTTGACTAGAGTGGGCATGCCTCTTGGGTTCGTGCACAGCACCCGTGCTGTGGAGAAGAAATCCACTTGTATCAATTGTCATCAGTGTAAAAATGCATCTCCTGCAGCAATGATTGGTCAGCATTCCCATTCTTCCTTGTGTGGCTGAAGATAATGATGAGAATTGGGAAGCTCTTATTACAGTGCTAGGGAATGGTGAGGTAGGTTGAAACAGTGTTAATCTCTGGCATGTTAGCTGGTAACTCACAGCAAGTCCCAGCCAGGGTGAGTGGGATATCTTGCTTTTTCCAAGTGTGGCGATTCTAATCCTATTAGCTGCCACAAAAAGGATGCATTTCTTCCTGAACGACTGTCTCCTCTTACATGCTGATTTAAGACAACTACTTGCATCAACATTAACACTGGGACACCCAGAATTAACCTGGTAAAATGCAGTCTGTGTGTCTGTATGATGACTGTCCATCAGCACCCTTTTTCCTTCTCTTAACCCTCCCAAAAAAAGAAGCAGCTGGAGGCTGGCAGGCTCATGAATGAACATGACTTTACCTAAATTATTTTGGTGAAGGAAACTTTTCCTCAGAGTAATGGGTCCCTACACGTGTACCCACTGATGGAGAAAGGATCCGTATCTTTCTGCATTAAGCAAGCGTT
The DNA here is from genome assembly GCF_965287045.1 of Carcharhinus amblyrhynchos. Lineage (NCBI taxonomy): Eukaryota > Metazoa > Chordata > Chondrichthyes > Carcharhiniformes > Carcharhinidae > Carcharhinus > Carcharhinus amblyrhynchos. The sequence continues at coordinate 14,427,280 of NC_137351.1, forward strand.
CTTGTTGGCTGAAGCGTTTTGCATAACATTACCGGGGGAGTAGAGTGGTGGGGACACCAGGTGGTGCCGTTTACCCCACTGGAGTACTGAATGCCTTTTGGAACTTGTATGTTTGTAACTGTCACTGGTCAAAACTGCAGCTGTAAACGATTAAAATCTTGGATGAAAATTGGGTGGAAGGTTTTGCTGTAGAAGTTAGCACTGCAGCAGATCAGGTTGTGGTATTCTGTCCTTCAAGAACAAAAACACTTTTTATCATTCATGGGATGTGGGTGTCACTGGCAAGATCAGCATTTTATTACCCATCCCTAATTGCCCTTCAGAAGGTGATGGCGAGCCATCTTCCAGAACTTCTGCAGCCCATGTGTAGGTACACCCACTGTGCTATTAGGGAGGATGTTCCATTATTTAGGCCCAGCGACAACCCTCGAGGAGATTGTAGAGATCTCAGAGGGTTGTCGGGCTGGAGAAGGGGTTGCAAAGATGGGTGCAGCCCAGCAGGCAATGCAACATCTCCTGTGAGAAGACAGGAGTAAGAGCAAGCTATTCAGCCCCTGGAACCTGGTTCCGTCACTTGGTCATATCATTGACTGAATCTTATCTCTGCAACTGCCTTGGCTTCATATCCTCTTATACCCTTAGCTAGTAAAAATCTATTGATCTCAGATTTAAAACTATTAATTGAGTAATTAACTATTACTGATCCTTGTTTTATTCATTGAAAATGGAAGACCTCACACTTGGTTGTGTTAAAATCAATTGAGAAGTATGCTGAAGAGAGCATTATACTTCCGCATGGCTTTACATGAAGATGTTTCCTAACTCCTGAGCCTTATTGTTGAAGATTCATTTCACCTGTAGAAAATGTTTCTTTGTATCTTTCCTATCAATTCCTTTCCAAATCCTCAATCACTCTGTTAATCACTTCTATTCTTCACAATGCAGGCCTAGTTAATGTAACTTATTCTTAAAATTTGACCCAAGAGCCCTAATAATATTCTGGTTATTCTGTGCTGCATTCCCTCCAAGGCAAATATATCCTTTATAAGGCTATGTCTAGACTGTACACAGTACCTGAGAAATGACCTACCCAGGGCTTTGTATATTCTAGCAAAGATTTCACCCATTCATATTCTAGTGCACTGAGTACAAAAGCTAACTGTCTTGTAGACATGTGGAGATGCAGCAGCTGGACTGGGATGGGTACAGTAAGAAGTCTCTCAACACTGGGTTAAAGTCCAACAGGTTTATTTGGTAGCACAAGCTTTTGGAGCGCTGCCCCGTCATCAGGTGACTCATCTGATGAAGGGGCAGTGCTCCGAAAGCTCCTGCTATCAAACAAACCTATTGGACTTTAACCTGGGGTAATGAGATTTCTTACTGTGATTATCCTTGTAGACTTTTTTGTACCCGACTGCACACCTCAATCTCTTTTGGATCTCCACAATCTCTGATTTTCATTATTGAACTGTTACTCATCCACTTTTTTTAATTCATTGAAAATGGAAGACCTCACACTTGGCTGTATTGAAATCAATCTGCCACGGTTTTGCCCATTCAGTCAACCTGTCTGTGTTGCATAGTAATTCTTTTCTCCGGTCTATCTTCATTACTATATGACCAATCTTTTTGTCATCAGCAAACTTGGATATACAGCTTTTTATTGTGTTATCCATGAGGCAAACGTAAGAGTATCAGCCTGCTTAAAACTCTCCGTTGCAATGACAACAGGCTATTTAAAAGAATGCTGGTAAAATGTAATGTGGAGAAAGAAGACAGAAAAGGACGCTCGAGAGCAGCCCAGTAGAATGTCATCTTTTGCTGCTGTCATGTTGCTGTACATCTGTGTAATGTAGCTGAGTGTTGTGCGTTATTAGTCAGTGCTTGAACCTCTGACACTCTGACATAACGGCGCTGTCCCTGGTGGCTCAGTCAGTGAAGCCTCTGCCAAGATTGGAACTGAGCCTATATTTGGACCTGGGGTACCTCTGATATTTGCTCAGAGCCAGGAAGATAGAAACAGCAAGGTACCCTTCAGCCTGATTAGCTAGAACAAGGTTGATCTGTATCTTAACCACACAATTACTCACTTTTTGGTTCTGTAACCCTCTGTACTCAACAAGAATACTACCAACTTCAGATTTGAAATTTCCAATTGACTCCCTGCTTGGGGTAGATATTTGGAGAGAGAGAGAGAAATTTCCAGATTTTTACCAGCTGTTGTGTGAAGAAGTGCTTTGTTACATCACTGCTGAATGGTTTAGCTCAAATTTTCAGATTATATTTCTGACCACAGAGGCGCAGTGATGAGAATTGTCATCTACTTTCTGTTTAATAGCCCATCGATTTTGACCAATCTACTGAAATTTGTTCATTTTTAGCTGGGCCCTGTGAGGGAATTAACCAGAAAAATCACAATTGAAATTCTCCCAATGCTTAATTTCCAGGCTTACACCTGTTGTATCCCAGAAAGCCAGCTGGTGAAAGATAGAGCTAATCATTATACACTTTAATATTTATTTGTGGAGTTGCATATTAAAAGCACGTATCTTCTGGGTGGCTCAGTGATTAGCCCTGCTGTCTCACAGCACCAGGGACCTGAGTTCAATTCCAGCCTCGGGTCACTGTCTGTGTAAAGTTTGAACGTTCTCCCTGTGTCTGCATGGGTTTCTCCAGGTGCTCTGGTTTCCTCCCACAGTCCAAAAGACGTGCTGGTTAGGTGGATTGACCATGCTAAATTGACTCTTAGTGTCAGGGGATTAGTGGAGTAAATAAGGTAGGGTTACAGGGATAGAGTCTGGGTGGGATTGTTGTTGGTGCAAGCTCGATGGGCCAAATGGCCTGCTTCTGCTCAGATTCTCTGATTCTATCCCCTGATTAAACAATCATAATTTCAGTCTGTGCCCCATTATAGGGGGAAAAGTTCCTAATTTATTTTCTATTTGGAAACATAGAAAAACTACAGCACAAACAGGCCCTTCGGTCCACAAGTTGCACCGAACATGTTCCTATTTGTTCAGGGGATTTGGGTGTGGTTAGCTGAGCCAACATTTGTTGCCCATCCTTAATTACCCTTGAACTGAATGGTTTGCTGAGCAGTTCAGAGGGTGTTTAAGAGTTATGCACGTTAGTGTGGGTCTGGAGTCAGACCAGGTAAAGATGGTGATTTCCTTCCCTGAAGGACATTAGTGAACCAGATGGGTTTTTCTGACAATCAACAATGGTTTCATGGTCCTCATTAGATTAATTAATTCCCACCATCTGTGTGTCCAGTTGAATGCAATTAATATACAATTAACAAGTCAGTGAAGTTGAGCACGAGATACAAGAGTGCATTTTCTCCCTGGAGAAAATCAGTGTTTGGAGGAAGTCTTGTTGACATTGAACCATGATCACAGATCATAGAATCTCTACGGTGCTGAAGGAGGCCATTCGGCCCATCAAGCCTACTCTGACAATAATCCTACCCAGACCCTAATCTCATAACCCCACATATTTATCCTGCTATTTCCCCCGACACCCAGGGACAACTTAGCATAGCCAGTCCACCTAGCCGGTGCATCTTTGGACTGTGGGAGGAAACCAAAGGTCCCAGAGGAAACCCACGCAGACACGGGGAGAACGTGCAAACTCCACACAGTGACTCAAGTCGGAAATTGAACCCGGGCCCCTGGCACTGAGGCAGCAGTGCTAACCACTGTGCCACCGTGACGCCTCTTTTTTTATCTTTATTTTTAATATTTTATATTTTCTTTTGTGGTTTGGTGTCAAAGTTTGATAACATTCTGTGAAATTCCCTTAGATGTTTTACTATGTTGAAGGTGTTACATTAATGCAGGTTGTTGTAGTTACAGACAACAAAACAAATTTGAGAAAATGTTGATCGCAGTGATGCCCAGTCTGTCCATTGGCAAAGTGTAACTCACATACTGACTGGCCTCTTCAGCTAACGTGTGCTGTGAGAAGAGGGAAGTTTGTAGATGTACTGTACTTGGATTCCAGAAAGTATTTGCTAAGTTGCCACGTCAAGGGTTATTGCAAAAATTAAAAGTTTTGGTGTGGGGCGGGAGGGGGGAGCGGGGGGGGCGGAGATAAACATATTAGCCTGGATTGAAGATTGGCTGGCTGGCTGGCAGGCAGAAAACAGAGTATGCTTGGCGGGATGTGAAATTGCTCACTTTGGCAGGAGCAGAGTATTACTGAAATGGTGAATGGCTTCAGGTGCAGGGGGATTGAGGTGTTCTCACGCGTGAGTTACAAGAAGTTAGAATGTAGGTGCAGCATGATACTGGGAATGAACAGGTTGCCTTATGAGGAGAGGTTGGAAAGGCTGGGTTTCCACTGGAGTTTAGAAGAGCAAGGGGCGATTTGAATGAAGTCTATAAGATTCTGAATGGCCTTGACAAGATGGATGTGGAAAGGATGTTTCCTGTTCTGGATGAGTTGGGGGGAAAGGGGCGGTTGGCAGGCACTATTTTAAAATTAGGGACATAGATTATAGGACATAGATGAGGAGAAATATTTTCTTCTGTGTGTGGGGGCGGGGGGGGTGGTGGGCGGTGGTGGTTGTGTGACTTTGGAACCCTCTACCTCAAAGCTGTGGATGCAGGGTTGTGGAATATTTTTAAGGTAGAGGTGAATAGATTCTTGTTGGATAGGGGAACCAAGAGGGGGTAGATGGGGAATGCGGAACTCGTCAGAAACAGAGCAGCCATGATTTTATTGAATATTGCAGCAGGTTCAAGGGGCCGAATGGCCCACTCCTATTTTGTATGTTCAACCACTGGTGGTGATAATCGTTGTAGGAGCTGCAGTAAGTGGAAAATGACCTCTGATCAATATCAGGTACCAGTGGGAAATTCTTTCCGAACTCCATTAGGTAACCAATGACCTCCCACGAGACTGTGGTTGACCCTGAACCTTCTCTGGGGGACTTTAACTAACATTCCTTATCCCCAATACGCACTCACTTTCCTTGTCCTTCAGGAAGTTGTCCAATCCCTTATCAAGGGTCTGGCATCTGCCACATTCAGCTCTTTATTTCCTCCATGTTAAGGAGCTGATGGATGCATTGAGATATTTGATGAACAGGTTCTAATTAATTGCAAGTATCCTTGTGGGAGCTTGGCAGAGGCTGAAATAGCAACTACATAATTAAAACCCTAACCATATCGGTTTTCGAAAAGCAATATTCAAATAATTGTAGAAATGTATTGTAGATTCCAGCCCTCATCTTATGAGCTTTCTTCATCTTCAGGTTTCTATCATGATTGCTATGTTTTTGGGATTTTAGACAAATCAGTGGGTACCATTTATTTTTTTTATTCTTGGGAATATCTCTCAAGGTTATTGCAATCCTTTGCTACAGGCAATATAGCAATGGCAGGTGCTCAAGTCAGAAATATTTCCTAACTTGTCACCGGGCTCACTAAATCATTGATGCCAACAGACTTTAGGAAAAATTTACAGCTGGGTACTATTCTTTGATTTTGTGCCAGCACAGCTCAGAATATATTTCCTCTGCCTACCTCTCCTCCTTTAAGATGTTCCATTTCTCTTTGACTTCTGTTCACTTGTCCCAGTAACTCTTTATGCGATCTTGTGTCAATTTTTTGTCTGTTAACCTTCCTGTGATGCCACTTGGGGGTTGTTTTTACTTTGATGAAGGTGCTGAGGGCAATTAGTCATTGTAAAGGTGGATGCTAAAGTCCTGATGGGACCACACCTGTGCCCAGTTTGAGCACTGCACATTAGAAAGGATATCTTGTTCTTGGAAGGAGTGCCGTGTAGATTGACCAGAATGGAACCTAGGGCAGGATTTCTTGGCCGCGCTTGCTCCAAGACTGGAGAAAGTGGCCTGAGGTCAAGGGCCTGTGCATGTTCTGAGTCCCACAGGCCACGATTCCCTTGGTGGGTGAGGCGGGAAAATTCCACCTCTGGATTCCAAAGGTTAAACGACAAGAGGAGATTGACACGAGCTCCGGTTGCATTCAATCTTCTCTCTCTTTTTTTTATTCGTGCGTAGCCTGTTCACTGCTTGCTGTGTGACAGTGCAAGCACACATCTTAAAGGGACCATTGGTGTATGTGGCCAGTTTGTTGCCCTCCACAGTTGGTTCTGAATTGTTGCGAACCCGTGCAGCTTAGGGGGAATGCTACTCTTTGGAACTTGGAAGGTCAAGGAATGATTTCATCAGAGTTCCCTTGATGCTAAGGGAAACTGGTGGGGTAGATGGAGAGAAACTATTTCTGCGGTCAAGGAATCTGGAATTAGCAGACATAGCCTAAAGATTAGAGCCAGATTTTTCACGAATAAGATTTGGAAACATTTCTACACGGAATGGGGGTAAAACTTTGAAACTCACTTCTGCAAATAACAATTGATGTGAAATCAATTTGTTAAGTTTAACACTGAGATTGGTATGTTTTAGTTAACCAAAGATATTAAGCAATGTGAGGGCAAAATGATGGGTATATGGAGGTAGGTTGTAGATCAGCCGAAATGTCATTGAACAGCAAAATGGGCTTCAGGGCTAAATGGCCCCGTGATGTTCCAATGCTAGGAAAGGCCATTCCCTGCTCTTGGTTTCCACTCCAATTTAATTGGATTCTTCTGTCACTTGCTAGGACACGTTTTATGTCAGAGTTATATTTTTTCCACACCCAGTTCCTGGCTTACTCATCTCTCGTGCTGCTGTTACTTTACATCTCACTGCACATTAGCCCTTCAGATTTAGTCCTCATTGTGATCCAACAGAAGAATAATTGTTAGTAATGGATGTGTTGAATAAATCTGTTTAATAGTTTTAGAGGAGTGGTTTGCTGGATGATATCCCTCGAGGTAACTCAGGATAAAGTTAGTTCTTGCTTTGCGTGTTTTACGATGGTGATAGATAAATTTATTGATTCTGTGGCAGAATCCTGGATGTAGCTCTAGGTGAAAGTGGTATCAATATGACAACTTTCACAGAAGCTGTTTGGCTCAACTGGGTCCAGGCTGATGTTTCTCCTCCTCCTGAACAGCATTCCAATCCTGTGCTCTTGCCCTGATTCAAACTTCCATTTTCCCAGGTTACTTCAACTACCTGCTTTAACTTACTTGTAAATATTGATTCCATTTGGGCAGCTCAGTGGTTAGCATGCCTGCCTCACAGCGGCAGAGACCCGGGTTTAATTCCAGCCTCCGGTGTCTGTCTGAGGAGTCTGCATGTTCTCCCCATGTCTGCGTGGGTTTCCTCCCACACTCCAAAGATGTGTGGGTTAGTTTGATTGGCTATGCTAAATTGTCTTTTGGTGTTGGCGGGATTAGCAGTGTAAATACATGGGGTTATGGGGAATGGGCCTGGGATTGTGGTTGGTGCAGGCTCAATGGGCTGAATGGCCTCCTTCTGCACTGTAGGGATTCTATGAACTTCAGTTATGAATTTCCTAGCACTCTGTGTAAAAGTGCGTTTTCTCTGCTGCCTGTCCAGAATGTCTTATTTAATCTTTTAGCCGGAATGTTATGGCTATCCACATGAATTTTCCCATCCTATTGCAGTGAACGGGGATTTATTTCACTGGGTGCCAAATTTCTCTGCCTTGGCTGAGAGGCATGAATGGGTGGTAAGTTTGCGCCCCATGTCTCTGTCCATCATTGTGTACCCTCAACCACTGGAGTGGATTCCCCGGATTCTGGAGAACTTGCTCTGTACCCATTCTATCAGACTCAGTTGTTCGCTCTTTCACAAGACCAGGATGTTCTGAAGTGTTTGACAATCAAGATGGTCTTTTAGGAGTACAGTTGATTTGATTTTGCACAGCAAGCTCCCACAAGCAGCAGCGACCAGATCAAGATAGGGCCTGGATGGGCTGAATGGCCTCCTTCTGCAGTGTAGGATGCTATGAATTTATGAAGATACTCTTAAAACCTACCTCTTTGATCAAAATTTTGGTTATTGAAAACAGCTGTTTGCAGCAGGCAACACAGCTGGGAATGCACTTTGACCACCATAACATGGCTTCTATTCCGCAAACTGGCAGTCGAATGCTGCAACATTTGTAACCATTATCATCGGCCATTGCCACTTAAATAGGAGCAACAAGAAGAATTCCCCCTCCATTTAATTCCCCCTCGTTGCCTCCTCCTCCGACTCCAACCTCACAGGAATTGGTGTCAGTTGAGGATTTCTAATTTTCAAATGTCTGTTTGTGTGAGATTTTCTAAATTGCTACTTGTCTAAAAAAAGTCACTGGGTAACTGAGACATCACAGGAAGATGTTAAATGTATTGTCACAATAAGATGTAGCAGAGGAGAAAAAAAATTTGCCTTTCACACATTTTTATTCTTAATCCCACATATTTATAGACTTTTATTTCCTGTTTTGCTGGAGTGTCCTCTTAGGCCGAGAGCCAAGATCCCACAGCCACTGTTTCAAAGAAGAGCAAAGGATTTCTCTCCGAATTTCCAGCCAATATTTATCCCTCAACATCACTAAGAAAAAAAACAGATAACCCAACAATTACCAACAGATAACCCATACAAAGCACTAGTTAGACCTCAGCTAGAATATTGTGTACAGTTCCAGCTGCCATGCTATAAGAAGGATATGAGCACATTGGTTTAAAGTTTATTTATTAGTCACAAGCAGGCTTACATTAACACTTCAATGAAGTTATTGTGAAAACCCCCTAGTCGCCACACTCTGGCACCTGTTCGGGTACACTGAGGGAGAATTTAGCATGGCCAATGCACCTAACCAGCACATCTTTCAGACTGTAGGAGGAAACCAGAGCACCTGGAGAACACCCACAGAGACATGGGGAGAACATGCAGACTCTGCACAGACAGTGACCCAAGCCGGGAATCGAACCCGGGTCTCTGGCGCTGTGAGGCAGCAGTGCTAACCCACTGTGTTGCCTTAAGAAGAGGTTTACAGGAATGGTTCCAGGGATGAGAACTTCCTTTATAAGGATAAATTAGTGAGGTTGAGTCTGTTCTCCTTGGCGAGAAGATAGATAAGAGATTTGATAGACAGGTTCAAAATCATGAAGGGGCTGCAGAGAGTAGATAGGGAGAAACTGTTCCCCCTTGTGAAAGAATCAAGAATGAGAGGGCACAGACTTAAACTGATTTACAAAAGAAGCAAATGTGATTGTGAGAAAAATCTTTTTCACAAAGCAAGTGGTTCAGGTCTGGAATGTTTTGCCTGGCGAAGGCAGATTCAGTAAAGAGGGCATTAGATGATTGTTTCTGTTCAAATAATGTGCAGGGGAAAAAGGCAGGGGAATGGAACAAAGTCATGGTGCTCATTTGGAAAGCAGGTGCAAGCACGATAGGTCAAATGGCCTCCTTCAGTGTCACAATAATTGTGATTGCTGTCTATGATCTTGCTGTGCATCAAATTCACTGCCCCACTTGTTACCTTTCAACACTGCCGAAATACTCTGGTTGTAAAAGGGATGTCCTGAGGGCGTCACAGTGGCACAGTGGTTAGCACTGCTACCTCACAGTGCCATGGACCCGGGTTCAATTCTGATCACAGGTCACTGTCTGTGTGGGTTTCCTCTGGGTGCTCCGGTTTCCTCCCATAGCCCAAAGATGTGCTGGATTGCTAAATTGACTCTAGTGTCGGGGGTTTAGCAGGATAAATGGGAATTGGGAATAGGGCCTGGGTGGGGTTGTCGTTGGTACAATGGGCCAAGTGGCTTCCTTCTGTACTGCAGGAATTCTACGATTCAGAAAAGGTGATATAAAAAATGTTTTCACCGAATACCTTCGAATAGGTGGGGGTACTATTAGGCTGTACCAGCTTATTAACACCACATGTTTGGTGACCTACATAATCATCAACAAATCCCAAGATCCAGATGGTCTGAGACAAGACAGAAACAATAGGAAAGCAAAGAGAGACAAACTTATGTTTCATTCTGAACAGCATCCTTCAAGATATGCCCTGAGCCTCTCCTATAATCTGTTCAAAATAAAACACTCATTTAAATTCTGGTGATGACTGCAGTAAATAACAGCACCTTTTAGCCACTTCTCAGTTTGATTTCTTTCTTGAGTTGTGCTATTAAGACAAAGAAAAACTGCAATGTATTGCCTCAGATGGGATTAATGGAATCAGTGATCCTAGTGAAACAGTGACATGGAGAGACGGGCACTTGGGAAAGGCATTACAGCGAGGACAATGACTGAGTGAATTCACAAGCTCGGGGGCTGGTGGGGCGGAGAGGAGGGGGGTGTATGTGTGGGGGAGGGTGAATGAGAGATTACTCACATGAAAGGTTTTCCAACCCGATGATGCTCCTTGCATCATTATAGGCTGACTCAAGGGATTAATACACAAAAGGGTTCAAAATTTGAAATTAAAAAAGGAGCTTTGGGGAATATCCCTGAAAAATCAGAAATGTGATATTTTTACCTCTTTCCTCAAGGGCTGCTTTTCGCAGCTTAATTTGGTTATAAAAATCGGGGGAAGTCAGTGTTGGGGGGTGGGGTAGGTGGTAGAGTTGCCAAGTGGGGAGAGATAATAATGGAGCGAAACTCACGTGTAACCTTGACCTCAAAATGATCTGGGACACGTGGAGGAAACACAGCCTAGATTCCAGGTGGCAGCAGAATCGAACACGGCTTGCAAAAATAAACAGAAAAAAAATCTTCACCAAGGAATCTCTGCATATGATTCAGTGAGCAAACTGGAATTATACAGAGGGAGCAACCACGCGCCTGCAGAAATCAGCTGCAACTAAGCGCGAGACGGAATTCTCCCTTTTTGAGACAAAGCGCGGTGATGGATGAGTCCGGCAGGGACCAAACAGCAGGATCCCGTGCTTGGAACCTCATTAATTATGCACAGGTGAGTTCCCCGGCAGGCAATTCGTCTGCCCGCAGTCAGGTGCCAGGTTCGAAGGTCACGGTGACATATTTAAACGCCAGTCCAGCACACTCCTCATTCTCTCCAGCGCCCCCGACCGTAAGAAGTCTCACAACACCAGGTTAAACTCCAACAGGTTTATTTGATAGCAAAAGCCACTAGCCACCTGACTGTGCAGAGTATTAGCAGCCCCAAGGAGAACTTTTGATTCAACCTCCCTCCCCCCGAGCCATCACCAGTGAGGCAAGCATGTCCCATTTGGGCCTCTATCCATTGCCTCTGGAATCTTCATGTTTCCCCTTCCAGGAAACAATGTGGTTTTTCTTTGACCCCTCCTTTGTAAACTCAGTCTTGTTGTGGTCTTGCTTCCTGCGACTTCACTCGCTCTTCCCTCTTCCTTCCATTGTTGCTCTTCTCCATCCACATCCTTGCCCTACTGCCTGCCATTGTTAGTCTTCACCCTTCACCCTCTTCCTTGCAGCTCTCCTTCCACATTGCCCCCATTGTCTACACCCCATCCGAGCCTCACCTCTCACTACACCCCAGTTGAACTTCAGATTTTTGTTACGATGCTGCATGACTTCCACAGCACTGTGCTTTTGATTTGATTTATTATTGTCACCTATATTAACATACAGTAAAAAGTATTGTTTCTTGCATGCTATACAGACAAAGCTTGGAGAAGGAAACGAGAGTGTAGAATATAGTGTTACAGTCATAGCTAAGATGTAGAGAAAGTGTAGTGTGAGATAGGTCCATTCAAAAGTCTGATGGCAGCCGGGAAGAAGCTGTTCTTGAGTCAGTTGGTATGTGACCTCAGATTTTTCCATCTTTTTCTCGATGGAAGAAGGTGGAAGAGTGTGTCCAGGGTGTGTGGAGTCCTTAATTATACTGGCTGTTTTGCCGACGCAGCGGGAGGTGTAGACAGAGTCAATGGATAGAAAGCTGGTTTGCGTGATTGATTGGGATACATTCACAACCCTCTACAGTTCCTTGTCCAGATAGACATGAGTGTTTGGCTCCTGTGCTCCCCAAACACAGGCACTGTACAAACCGAGACAGCGACAGAGGCTTGTCCATGGGTCCAGTAGCACAGTGCTGTTTGTGAATACCAATTCAGCGTGGAAATGGAGGCAGAGAGTGAACAGTGCATCAGTAGCAGCGCAGCACGATGGTAAAAAGTTGCTGCACTCACCTTGAAGCCTCTTGCAAACTGAGGACCGCATTGCTTTTTCTCTTTAACCTTTCATGGGATGAGAGTGTCAGCGGTAAGGCCAGAATTTGTTGCCCTTTAACCAAGTAGCTTGCTAGGCCGTTTCAAAGGTTGCCAAGAGTCAACCGCCTTACTGTGGGTCTGGAGTCACATGTAGCCAGACAGGGTAAAGATGGCAGATTTCTTTCCCTAAAGGACATGTGCACACCACTCGTCAGCAATCGGGTTTTAGACCAACGTAATCTCATGTTGGTGTGATGCAAGATTGAAAGGCCTGATGGGATATCAGCAGCTGGCTGTTCTTTAATCAGTCTTCATGAGATGAAAATGAATGCGAATAGTTTACTTATGTCACAAATAGGTTTACATTAACACTGCAATGAAGTTATTGTGAAAATCCCCTAGTCACCACCCTCTGGTGCCTGTTCGAGTACACTGAGGGAGAATTTAGCATGGCCAGTACACCTAACCAGATTGTGGGAGGAAATCAGAGCACCCGGAGGAAACCCACACAGACACGGGGAGAACATGCAGACTCCACTCAGACCCAAGCTGGGAGTCAAACCCGGGTCCCTGGTGCTGTGAGGCAGCAGTGCTAACCAATGTGCCACCATGCCACCCAGCCAGCATAAAGAACAACCCATAATGTGTTTTGATGCTGGTGGGTTTCTGACTCTTTGGTTCCTGTGGGCAGGAGGAGAGAATTCTGTCCCTAATCAACTGTTTTAATTCTTTAATGCACTCCAATGTTTCTTCGTTCTGTCCTGGTGATACCAGCTCCCCCATGGGCTTTGGTTCCACAGCAGCCAGGACACCAATAATTTACCAACACTTCGCCATTTGTTATGCAAATTGAGGCAGTGAACATTGGGCAGGCTATTGAACAGTGGAAACCATCACCAAGACCAATGCTATTTTCAATCAATCTCCAGGGGAGGCGATGGCCTAGTGGTATTATCACTAGACTAGACATTCAGGAACTCAGCTAATGTTCTGGAGACCCAAGTTCAAATCCTGCCACAGCAGATGGTGGAATTTGAATTCAATTGACGTTATCTGGAATTAAGGATCTACCGATGACCATGAATCCATTGTCGAAAAAACCCATTGGGTTCACTAATATCCTTTAGACAAGGAAATCTTCCGACTTTACCTGGTCTGGCCTACACGTGACTCCAGAGCCACAACAATGTGACCCTCAACTACCCTTGGGCAACTATGGATGGGCAATATTTGCTGACCAGTTAGTGATGCCCGAGTCCCAGGAATGAATTAAAAAAGACATGCACGCTTTCTAAAGGAGTCTGAGTCATCCACCAACCACAGCAACCTGCATTTATATACTATCCTTAATGTTGCAAAAACATCGCAAAGTGCTTCACAGGAATGTTGCCAAACAAAATAAAACACTGGGCCAGGTAAATCATCAACATTATTGCCTCTACACAGAGGACAGACTGGTATTGCAGACAGCCTAATCATTTAAGTGTACAGGCTCTTTGTATCCTTCTGTACAGTGATTTTGCATATGTACTATCTTAAAGGAGTGGACTTGTGCTTAGCTTGCGAGGGAAGTTCTGGGTTACTGTGCACTTGTGCAGCTTGTCGAAACATCCGTTACTGCAAAAGCAGGGACGGGAAGAATGTGCAAACTCTGCGCAGACAGTGCCAAGCTGGGAGTTGAACCCGGGTCCCTGGTGCTGTGAGGCGGCAGTGCTAACCACTGTGCTACCGTGCCACCCTTTAAAAGAGGGGAGAGAGAGTGGTGAGGTTTAGGGAAGGGATTCCAGTGTTTAAAGCCCTGACAGCTGATGATACTGCTGCCAGTGGGGAGTGAAGGACTTGGTGATGCTCAGGACGCCAGAATTGGAGCGCAGAGATCTTGGTGAGCTGTTGCGCTCAGGAGGTTCACAGAGGGGCGAGGCAACAGAGAGAATTTGAACACAAGGGGTGGGAAATTTCCGACAGCGCTTGCCCTAAACCTTAAAATCCCGCCCGAGGACAACAGACCTTTGTATGGTCTGCCCCTCGTTCGCTACAATTCCCGTGGTGGGCAGGATGGGAAAATTCCCCCAATGTTTATTTTTGGACCCCATTGAAAAACACAGCGCAGAGTGCAGTGTGCTCCTGGTGTCTGCAACAACACTGTGAACCTCAGAGTCTTGTTCTCAGTCCAGCCCATCCTCTTCTCCCCAACAACCCAGAGCAGGGAGGAGTTGGGAAGGTTAAGTTGGACCCAAGCAAATGGACGAGCAGCCTCCAGCACCTACAGATTGCCATCAGTATTTTTATTTGATTTATTATTGTCACATGTATTAACATATAGTGAAAGGTATTGTTTTAGACATGCTATACAGAGAAAGCATACCGTCCATAGAGAACGAAAGGAGAGAGTGCAGAATGTTGTGTTAGTGATAGCTAGGGTGTAGAGAAAGAGCAATTTAATGCATGGTAAGTCCATTTAAATGCCTGACAGCAGCAGGGAAGAAGCTGTTCTTGAGTCGGTTGGTACGTGACCTCAGACTTTTGTATCTTTTTCCCCAACGGAAGAAGATGGAAGAGAGAATGTCCGGGGTGTGTGGAAAACTTAATTATGCTGGCTGCTTTTGTAGAGGCAGCGTGAAGTGTAGACAGAGTCAATGGATGGGAGGCTGGCTTGGATTTAGAGCGCCAGGCGGGTATTAATCTCCTGAGTTTATCGGAAATATCTTGCTGTACCTTGAACAGGCTCAGTAGGTAATCTGTAAAATGAGTAGCAGGGTGTTGAGGTGTTTACTGTCCTTTTTGAGTCACTCATTGACAGCACAGCTGGTCAAAGAGGGCCACCAGAATATTCACAAAGGAACCAGGGTTAGGGAGTACAATGTGAGGCTGAATGCTGGCTAGCCTGCAGTATTTGCTAAATGCTAATCGCAGTTCATTTACACACATTCTTTCTCCGAAATCTGGGCTCTTGTCTTTGGCAGAATGAGAGGCCTTTAACCCTTTTGGTGCTGTGCTGTCGGCAGTTTCAAGAAAGATGTCATTTTGATGAGGCTTTATTGTCCTGAGAGGAAAAAAGACTGTTTGAGATGGTTTCTGTTTAAAAACCTTGCTTCTGAACAACAGGGTAAAGGATGCCTTTTCTTTTAAGACACATTCTCCGAGATGTGTTTTTGGCCCTGGGTTGTAAGTGTAAATCAATGCAAACCAATGTAACAACAATCACTGCACTCGCTGTATGTGAGGGGCTTTGAGATGGAACTGAGAAATGTGACGCAGTGCTTTAAAGAAAAAACTTGCAATTATATAGGCCTTTCACAACATCTGAAAGCACCACAGTCAAAAAAGTGCTTTTAAAGTGTTGTCATATCGGACATGCAGCAACCAATTAGTCCACAGCAAACTCCCACACACATTAACATGATAACGACCAGATAATCTGTTCTATTTAGTAGTGATGGCAGAGGAATAAATATTGGCCAGGCTCTGGAAAGACTTGCCTATTCTCCTTAATAATTAAAAGCAAATTACTGCGGACGCTGGAATCTGAAACAAAAACAGGCTGGAAAATCTCAGCAGGTCTGACAGCATCTGTGGAGAGAGAATAGAGCCAACGTTTCCAGTCTGGATGACCCTTTGTCCATGATGTATTTTCTGTTCTTGCTGCTTCAGATCATGAGTGCCTTGAATAGAGGAGAGACTGGACCTTGGTTTAAACATCTCAACCCAGAATGAAAGCCCTTCTGACAGTGCAGTCTCTCCTGGAAATGTCATTCACATAATGGCTCATGTCTCTAAAGTGGAACTTGAAACTGTCACTTTCGACCTCCAGAGTGTGTAACCCACTGAGCCATTGTTGATGTCTTCTCCCTTCAGTGATAAATACTTGGTCCTTCTCCCTTTCCTGCATGTTTGGCAGACTTTTTTTTAATTCATTCGTGGGACATGGGCGACACTGGCTGGCCAGCATTTATTGCCCATCTCTAATTACCTGAGGGGCAGTTAAGAGTCAACCACATTGCTGTGGCTCTGGAGTCATGCGTAGGCCAGACCGGGTAAGGACAGCAGATTTCCTTCCCTAAATTACATCGCTGCTACTGTTCGTTCACTGGACTGGACTGGGGAGGAATTGGCTGCTGATATTTGTACATCAGTTGCACATTGCTATTACTGTACAGCCCTGGCACTAAATTAGGAAGAGACAGCTTGGCAAGGAGAAAATGAATTGAACAAAATATGCAAATTGGCTGAACCAGAACAGATGAAATTTTAACACAAGTGTACAGCACTGCACGTTGGAAGGCAAGGAAAGGATGAATGAAGTAAATATCTCATGAATGGTGTTGAAATAACCAGTAGATTAGATTCGACATTCAATATGCCCAATCAGCGGCGCCAATGGAATGTTGAATTACGTGGCGAAAAACTGCAGCAGGCGACGGTGCAGAGGGACCTCGGGGTCCTTGTGCATGAGTCGCAAAAACCCAGCCAGCAGGTGGTCAGGAAGGCAAATGGGATGCTGGCCTTCATAACGAGGGGGATTGAATATAAAAGTAGGGAGGTCTTGCTGCGGCTGTATAGGGCATTGGTGAGGCCGCAGCTGGAGTACTGCGTGCAGTTTTGGTCGCCGCACTTACGCAAGGATATTTTGGCCTTGGAGGGAGTGCAGAGGAGGTTTACTAGGCTGATACCGGAGTTGAGGGGGTTGAGCTATGAGGAGAGGCTGAATAAACTAGGCTTGTACTCGTTAGAGTTTAGAAGAATGAGGGGAGATCTCATTGAGACATATAAGATGATGAATAGGATGGATAGGATAGAGGTGGAGAGGCTCTTCCCGCTCAGAAAGGACAGTAGGACGAGGGGGCACAGCCTCAAGATTAAAGGGGGGGCGGTTTAGAATGGAGTTGAGGAGGAACTTCTTCACTCAAAGGGTGGTGAATCTCTGGAATTCTCTGCCCGTTGAAGTGGTGGAGGCTGCCTCGCTAAATATTTTTAAGACGCGGGTTGATGGGTTTTTGATAAGAGAGGGGATTAAGGGTTATGGGGAGAGGGCGGGAATGTGGAACTGAGCCACGACAAATCAGCCATGATCTTATTGAATGGCGGGGCAGGCTCGAAGGGCTAGATGGCCTACTCCTGCTCCTATTTCTTATGTTCTTATTAACATCACTGGAGCCTGTAGAGGAAGTTATTCTCAAACTGCACGGTGCTCACTTGGGATCCATTTTGAATGCCCTTGTGCTGTGTTGCTGAGATAGTTAATGCCCTTAATTTGGGGGCAATCTCTTTCCTACCCCCATTTAATGCCCGCAATCCAGTCAAATTATAACCAATTGGGCTCCGATTCACATTTTGGATGGGAACTGCCAATCTGAACCATACCCATTCTGACCAGTCCTGCAGGCGATGGGAGGGCAGAGGTCCAGTTAAAGGTTACTGCCAGATTATTTTAACAGGTTCTGGAATATTCCAATATTTTGTTAGACCAGCAACACTCTCAGAACAATGAAACCTATAGAAAACTCTGAACGTCAGCAATTTGTGCATTGAAGCTTGTGTATAAGGAGTTTATATATTGTTATCAATACTCCCACTGTTACTGTTAATCCTCACGGACTTGCATGGTTCTAGCCAGCGGACAGTAGATACTGGTTGTCAGGTTGTGGGTGAAAGTATTGAGATTCAGTGACACCTTTTGCAGAATGAATCCGTACCAAAACAAAGATGATTCAGAAGCAGGAAAACAGCCAACATAATCCATGCAGATCTGGCCTGCAGTGAGGCAACTGGTCAGACTGATCGAGCTTGCTAATGATACCGAAAAACCTCACGCTGGAAATCTAAAAATAAGCAAAGTGCTGGAGGTGCACAGCAGGTGCAGAGAAGAAAAGATGAATGTTTTAGTTGGAATCCTTTATTAAACAACCCTCTTCTTAAATATCCGTGGCCCTTAAGGAGCAGCTTTGAATATTGATAAGGAAACCAACAATAATAACAGCTTGCATTTGTATAGCACCGTGAACACAATAATTGGCAGCACAATGTGGCATCTGGGCAGGCAAATCCACCCTCGCTTCAAGAGCAGCGCAGGGATGAGCAAGTGCCATTCTACCTTGTTTTTGTGGTTCTCTCAAATTCATTTGACACTGAGCAGGGCTAGCCTCTACCCAGTACGAGAGAAAATGAGATTTCCTCCCAAGCTCATGTGGTCTTGTGTTGTCCTCCCGTGATAACCTGCGCAGCACCATTCAATTCTACGGCTGACAGTGTTGAGATGGACAATGTGGTGAAACAGGGTTGCATCTTTGCCCCTACTCTGCTCAGTATCGTTCCCACGTAGAGGGAGGAGGTCAGACAGCAAACTACCGAAAGCCAAGAAAAAATGTAGCATGCCCTGGTCAAATGGTTTTTCTAAGGTGATGATGCTGTACTCACTGTCCAGACAGAAGATTCCAAAGGTTTATGGAGTGTCTCTCTGTGTCTCTCTGTGTCTCTCTGTGTCTCTCTGTGTCTCTCTGTGTCTCTCTGTGTCTCTCTAGAATACTGAGTTATGATCTCTGCCTGCGATCAGACTCCACACCACTGCGATCAGTCAACAGCTTCAGCTGCCTTAGGTCTACAGTGATGGACAGCCTGTTGCTTCTTGACAATGAGCTCAGCAGCCAACAACTTTAGGCTGTTGACAACAGGGTTATGGAAGAACTTACCTGTAGGACCAAGCTGCTTATCTACAAGGTGTGTTTGCCTAACGGCACCAAGTTGTGGTCAAAGTACACCTGCCAAGAACGACAGCTCTAACTTCCATTTCTGGTGTGTATGGTGCATCTTTTGACAGTCAATAATGAAGCTACCCTTTCAAGGCAAACGTGCTGGTGCTAATCAAGCAAAGAGTTCTTCCCTGGTCTGTGCACATGCACAGGATACAAGATGGCCGAATCCCTAAGGATATGCTATATGGAATGATGGTCCATGTTGAGGGACTGGCCAGACATCCAAAATTCCAATTCGAGGATGTTGTCAAAAAGGACATGAACGTCCTCAATGTCAATTATGACCAATGGGAAGCTCTAGCCCTCGACTGATGCAAACGATGCCATCAGCTGTGAAAAGGGGTTCACCGCCACAGCGACACATGGTTTCAGAAGCTCCAAAGCAGACGTCAGTGCTGCAAACAAGGCATCAACAGGGATCATCTCACACCATTGGCAAAGGACAACTTGGTGTGGCACCTGTGGCAGACTTTGCCGAACCAGAATTTGCTTATCCAGCCATCAAGAGGGACTGCAGGTGATGTCGGTTACCATCATCAATGTTCTGTGTCTTCATTCCAATCCGCTTTCACAGGAGGAAGGTTGCCAACCGCAACAAAACAGTGAAATGTCCCAGAGGAGGCAAAATCTGACACTCAGCCATGCGTATCAGGAGATATGAAGGTAGGTAACCAAAAGAGGCAGGTTTAAGGGGAGCCTCAAAAGAGGAGATGGAGACAGTGACAAAGAGTTTTAGGAAGGCAATAGATGAATGTAGGGCCTCGGCAGCTGAAGACACGGTTGAGGAATGATTAAAACTGGGGATGAGCAAGAAACCAGAAACAGATGAGCACAGGTCACCAAGGGTTTGTAGGGCTGGAGATTTCAGAGATAGGGAGGGGTGAGGATATGGAGGGATCTGAGATCAAGAATGAGGATAATAGCCCACAAATACAGGCTTTGTTTGGTCCTTTTCAGCCCCTTGCCACCATCCCCAGACAGTTTACCATTCTTGGATAAATGTGGATATTGAATGCCAGAATTGCCCATGCCAAGGATGAGCGGTGCCAGACCCTGGGTTCATTAGGTTGCTTACTTACACCTGGGAATGTTCATTTCAGGGTATGATTTGTCTAGTCTTGAATATGTTCTGACTGCCTGTATACACTATAAAGGCAGCAGAAAACTTCAGTTAATAACTTCAGGACGTCACGAAGAACTTCAGAACCAGTAGACTATATCTGAAGTGCAGTCAGTATTTTAAAATGCAGGGAAGGATAGCAACCAATTTGTCCACAGGAAACTCCCGTAAAGTTTATTGATGTTGGCTGGGAGATTACTGTCTATCAGGGCAGCAAGGAAAGGTTTCTTGCTTCTATTAAATTGGCTCCAAATAGATGAACATTGAAAATGAACAACATTATGTGATAGCTAGATGTTGACACTGTCTCCTTCACCTTCAATGCTTGCTGTTGGATCTAACAATCCATTCAATAAGTCAAGATTGCAGCAAACATAGAAACATTGAAGATAGGAGCAGGAGGAGGCCATTTGGCCCATCGAGTCTGCTCTGCCATCCATTATGGTCACGGCTGATCATCCAATTCAACAGCCTAATCCTGCTTTCTCCCCATAACCTTTTGATCCTGTTCGCCTTAAGTGCTATATCCAGCCGCCTCTTGAAAACATTCAATGTTTTGGTATCAACTATTTCCTGTGTTAATGAATTCAAACAGTTGACCATTCCAAGCTGTAAAGGACTGTAACATTGAGAAGGAGCTGGAATGACCGATCCTTCATCTGAGGATTTCTGCTTGCTGACTTGTTTGGGTAATAAAGTGTAACTCACTGATCGAGAAATATAATGTTTGGATCAGCTCCACGAGGTGAAAAATAAAAATATGATTCAGAAATTTAACGTAAACAAAGCTAGAGATAGAAGCTGAGCAAAGACAGACTTTTTTATTTGCACAAATTGCTGAGACTCTGAGAACACTATGCTGTCAGCAGATAAAATTTAACAAGTGCAGCAACTCTGCAATGACTGAAAATTAAGTGTGGAGTAATTAAGAAATTATTTTTGACTTGATCAGTAGTTCTGCACCCTGAGTTGTTTAGCCCATCGGAAAAATGAAGTTTTTACTAGTGTCACAAGTAAGCTTACATTAACGCTGCAGTGAAGTTACTGTGAAAATCCCCCAGTCGCCACACTCTGGTGCCTGTTCAAATACACTGAGGGAGAATTTAGCGTGGCCAGTGAACCCAACCAGCACGTCTTTCAGACTGTGGGGGGAAGCCTGAGCACCCGGAGGAAACCCATGCAGACACTGAAAGAACGTGCAGACTTCGCACACAGTGACCCAAGCCAGGAATCAAACCTAGGTCTCTGGCATTGTAAGGCAGCAGTGCTAAGCACAGTGCCACCCCTCTAGAGGAATATATTTTAAGGGAGCTGGTCTTTTACATAGTGGGAACTAGTTGGGGACATTCTAATCCATTGGGATTACAAGCAATGTGAGTGATTGGGATGGGATTTGGTGCAGTTTCTTGTATGGGATTTTTTTTATATAGACTGTTGTGGAGTAGTATCCTATTGGATTATTGCAACCAGTTCTGTGCATCATACTTCAGGATGTCAAGGTTGACATCTTACATACTCTGTCATGCATGTGGATAAGAGAGACAAGAGAATTATTCAAGAAAATGAAGGGGAGATTTAACAGAACTGTTTAAAATCCGGGCAAGTTTTTATAGAGTAAGTAAAGAGAAACTGTTTCCAGTGAAAGGAAGGTTGATGACCAGATTGGAGATAATCAACAGGAGAACCAAGGGGGAATGAGGAGAATGGCTTTTTTTTACGCAGCAAGTTGCTCTGATCTGGAAGTTGCTGCCTGAAAGGGCATGGAAGCAGATTCAATAGTAACTCAAAGAAATTGGATAAATATTTTCGAGTTATAGAGGTTTATAGCATGGAAACAGACCTTTGGCCCAATTACTCCGCACCACCCTTTTTTAGCCACTAAGCTAGTCCCAATTGCCTGCATTTGGCCCATATCCCTCTATATCCTTCTTACCCATACAACGATCTAAATGCTTTTAAAAAGACAAAATTGTACCCACCTTTACTGCTACCTCTGGCAGCTCGTTTCAGACACTCACCATCCTCTGTGTGAAAAGGTGGGTCCTCTGGACCCTTCTGTATCTCTCCTGTCTCACCTTAAACTTACACCCTCTAGTTTGAGACGCTCCTACCTTAGGGAAAAGATGTTGACTATCTAGCCGATCTATTTATTTGAAGAGAAATGAATTTGCAGGGCTGTGGGAAAGACTAGGGACGTGTGAGACTAATTGGATAGCTCTTTCAAAAACTGGATGGGCTGAATGGTCCCCTTCGGTGCTGTCATTCTATTGCAATCTACTTGAATCAGGTGCATACTTTGAGTTCACTGTGTTTCCAGTAGATGTCCCTGACAGGATGACATTAATTGATAATGATGGTCATGTGTTTCCTATCCCTTTTATAGGTAACGATGGCAGCCTGTGCTGTCTGTCTTGGGATGTTGTTGGCATGGTAGTGTCTATTGTTGGCTGTTAACAAACTAATCCCCCTGTCCCTCCCCACATCCCGTGGGTGTTCCCTAATTAATGGCATTGGGATTCTAACCCGTCAGCGTGAAGAGGTTACAAGCAAACGGCCCTGAAATGTGCAGATCGGTGAGGTCCCGCGTGTATTCTGACTGAATTTCAGCCAGGAATCAGCGGCATTGAGCCGTCATTTAAAAACTGTCGGTGAGAAAATCAGGAGAAAGTCTTTGCCCGGGAATTTCTGCCTGTTCACACCCTGTCGCTCCTGCAAGCGAGGATGGAGAATTTGGCACTCGGCCAAATTCCATTCACTGCAGCGGGACCAGAAAATCCTGTCGGTGTGAACGGCCGGAAAACTCTGCTCCTTATGTTGGAAGTTGTGAGGGAATGGGCTGGTTTCCCCCAGGGATTGGGATCAAAGCTTGTTACAGCTTTCAAATGTAACATGGGCAGAAACAGAGGCTGATTCATAGCCAAGGCTCAGAGAATGAAGCAGTAGAATGAGCTTTGGATTGTTCCAACAGAAGCCAACACACAAACAATGGACTGAATGGACACCTCGGTGCTGTAAACACCTCTGGTAGTGGATGGTGCTCAGTAGAAGTTTTCAAAAATTATGAGGGATTTATAGAGGAGATTAAGAGGGTCAGTAACCAAAAAACACAAAGTTAATTCAGAGGAGCTGGGGGAAATTGAAGAAATTTGTTTCTAAATTGAGTTGGGATTGCTGCTTGTAGCGATAATGGAGGCAGGTTCGCAAGCAACTTTCAAAAGAGAATTAGATAATTACTCAAAGGGGATAAATTTGCAGGGCTATGGGGAAAGAGAAAAGTGGAACTAATTGGATAACTCTTTCACTGTGCTAACACACTGGCCTCCTTCTGTACAGTATGATACAATGGGTCTCAAGGTAGGTGTGTGTGGTGGCGCGGGGGTGGCTGGTAGTGTGGGGAATGAATGTCTGAGGAAGAAAAATGAAGGAACACATTGACCATCGCTGACTGGCTGGTGAAGAGGAATAGCCTCCTGATGAACAATGCCAGTGAAGCCAGGGTGAGTCAGCGCCTCTCACAGACAACTGGCTGAGGGCTCCACAAAAGAATTAATAAAGTAAATTGACAATGAAAGCTGCTTCGAGTGGGCTAAAAAAAACCACGGGGACTGGAGCAGAATAAAACAGCAAATTCAGCAACAATTCTTTATCTTGTTCAGCATGAGAGAAAATGAAGTAAAAATTCACAATTGAAGAATAAAAATGAAATTACTGTATGATTATATTTTGAGTTAATATTTAGATAAGAAATAGCAATATATGAGTTATTCTTGAATATTGCTAGTTATTTAGCTGTAGACTGCTTGGCCTGGAACTGCAGCAAAGGGTTTGTGAATGTGCTGAGTCCCCTCAGGTTTGGTGCCAAGTCTGTCTCTGTCCCCGTGTGAAGTGTTTGTGATTTGCAGCATAAAGCGGCACTTCTGCAGACAGGAAACAGATCCATGATTCAGCATGCTGTTTAAGGTGTCAACTGTTGTTCAGTGAATACCTCGGAGTGCAAAGGTTGTGGGTTCAATTCTCACTCCAGAAAGTGTTAAAGTTGATTTATTAGTCACACTGAACACTTGCGTTAACACTGTTAATGAGTTTAGATTAACTCCCTCTGCAGTACTGAGGGAGTTCCAGCTTTTGGATAAGATATTTAAACTAAAGTCCTGTCCGCTCTCTTGGGAAACCCTCTGATGCTCTTTTGAGGAAGAGTGGGAGAGCTCGCTTACCCCTGTTGTCCTGAACTATGTTCATCCCTCAATCAACGTCTAGAAACAGATTTTCTGGTTTCTATTCATGTTGATGTTTGTGGGATCTTGCTGTATGCACATTGACAAACTGCAACAATGTCTCCACTTCCAAAGTATTGTGGTGCATTTTAGAGGATCAAATTTAGGTGTGAATTATACTTTAAAGGGCAGAATCCTTAGGGTTTCTTCTGGGTGCTCCAGTTTCCCCTCAGTCCAAAGATGTGCGGGTTAGGTGGATTGGCTGTGCTAAATTGCCCCTCAGTGTCAGGAAGACTAGCAGAGTAAACACATGGGTTTTGGGGATGGAGCCTTGGTGATATTGTTGTCAGTGGAGGCTCAATGGGCTGACTGGCCTCCTTCTGTACTGTAGTGATTGTTGATTTTGATTTATTATTGTCACGTGTATAAACATACAATGAAAAGTATTGTTTCTTGCGTGCTATACAGACAAAACATAGAGAAGCAAACAAGAGAGTGCAGAATGTAGTGTTACAGACATAGCTAGGGTGTAGAGAAAGAGCAACTTAATGCAAGATAAGGCCATTCAAAAGTCTGACAGCAGCAGGGAAGAAGCTGTCCTTGAATTAGTTGGTACGTGATCTCAGACTTTTGTATCTTTTCCTGAAGGAAGAAGGTAGGAGAGGGAATGTCCGGAGTCCTTAATTATGCTGGCTGCTTTGCCGAGGCAGCGGGAAATGTAGATAGAGTCAATGGACGAGATGCTGGTTTGCATGATGGATTGGGGTACATTCACAACCTTTTGTAGTTCCTCACGGTCTTGGGCAGAGCAGGAGCCATACCACGCTGTGATACAACCAGAAAGATTGCTTTCTGTAGTGGATCTGTAAAAATTGGTGAGAGTCGTAGCTGACAAGCCAAATTTCCTCAGTTTTCTGAGAAAGTAGAGGCGTTGGTGGGCCTTCTTAACTATAGTGTCAGCGTGGGAGAATCAGGACAGGTTGTTAATGATCTGGACATCCAAAAACTTGAAGCTCTTGACCCTTTCAACTTTGTCCCCATTGATGTACAGGGGCATGCTCTCTTTTACGCTTCCTGAAGTCAATGGCAATCTTTTTTGTTTTGTTGACATTGGGGGAGAGATTATTGTTGCCACACCAGTTCACCAGATTCTCTATCTCATTCCCGTACTCTGTCTCGTCATTCTTTGACATCCAACCCACTATGGTAGCGTCGTCAGCAAACTTGAAAATCGAATTGGAGGGGAATTTGGCCACATGTCATGTGCAACAAATTTCATTTTCTCACTATGCCCCCAAAGCGTGTTGCAGCCAATGTGTTACGTTTGCTGAATGGTCACTTTGGTTTGATAGGAAAATGCAGCAACCAATTTGTGCACAGCAAGGCCCTACGTCTTAAAATAAGACAAATGACTGGTTTAAATAATATTGGATGAATGATAAATCTCGGCCAGCAGAAGCAGCAGCACAGTTGGAGTTCCTTCTGCTCCATGTTTGAGTGTTTTCTGAGTGTATCTGTGGCGGAGACAGCTTGTTCATTAAATATCCTAGTGAATGTCAGGACAGTGTCAATGAGAGGGTCAGCCATCACTGTCATTCACACTGATCACCATTGGTCGCACAAAAACTGATTCTGGAAGGAACAACCAATCATTGCTCATCATACAAAAGCACGTTATAAAATCAGGACAAGAACTGAATATTTAAGGATATTGGATGTTTTGGAAGGACTAGCAAAAAGGGAAAGGAGGCAGTGTTGCACTGATGATAAGGGATGGGATCGGTATGTTAATAAGGGAGGATCTCAGATCAGAAGAACAAAATGCAGAATCTGTTTGGGTGAAGCTAAGAAACAGCAGCAAACATTAGAAGGGGCTGTTTATCAACCACAACATAGTGGGGCAAGGTTTTAATCAGGGGATTAGTGAAGCACACATGGGTTCACACAAAAATCATGGGTGATTTCAATCTGCATATAGACTGACTAAACCTCATCTCTGCTGTGGAGGAAGAGTTTCTGGAGTGTGTTAACGATGGTTTTCTAGTGCAGCACGTTGACGAACTGACTAGAGAGCAGACTATTTTAGATCTAGTATTATGGAATAATAAGGCAAATTAACAATCTTGTTGTAAATGAACCTTTAGGGATGAGTGACCATAATTTGCTAGAATTTTACATTCTGTTTGAAAGTGAAATTGTTCAATCTAAAGCCAGGGTGTTAAATTTGAACAAAGGAAATTATGAAGAGCAAATTGGCTGAGGTGGATTAGGGAAAATACATTAAAAGGTATGATAATACATAGGCAATGGATGGTCTTCACAGAAATATTACATAGTTTTGCAGCAATTATACATTCCTGTAAGGCAAAATCCCATAAAGAAAAATCAATCATTTGCTAATAAAGGGAGTTAAGAATTCAATAAGATTAAAAGAAAAAATTTTTAAATTCCAGCAATAAAGTAAAAATATATTTATTAGTCTCAAGTAAGGCTTACATTAACACTGCAATGAAGTTACTATGAAATTCCCCTAGTTACCACACTCTGGCACCTGTTCAAGTCAATGCACCTAATCTCTCGGATTGTGGGAGGAAACCGGAGCACCCGGAGGAAACCCATGCAGACACAGGGAGAACATGCAAACTCCACACAGACAGTGACCCGAGGCTAGAATCCGGGTCGCTGGAGTAGCAAACCTAAAAATTGGGAGGATTTTGGAATATAAGAAAGAAGGACCAAGAAACTGATAAAGGCGGAATAAAATTGAATGTAAACTCTCAAAAACATAAAACAGGCTGTGAAAACTTCTCTAGGTACATAAAAGGGAAAGGTTTGGTTGTGGTAAATATGTCTATTACAGTCAGAATCAGGAGAATTTATAATGGGGAATAGAGAAATGGCAGAGAAACTAAATGATTACTTTGTATCTGTCTTTACTGAGGAAAATACGGTAAATTTCCCAGAATTAGAGATTCAAGGGACTAGCGAGAATGCAGAATTGAGGAAATTTGTGTGATTTGTTATATTGGGGAAATGAATGGGACTGAAGGTTGACAAGTCCCTGGGAACTGATGATCTATATTCTAGATTGTTGAAGGAGGTAGCTGTGAAGATGGTGATGTGTTGATGATCATCTTCCAGAATTCTATAGATTCTGAAATGGGTCCTGAATATTGGCAGAGCAAATGTCACTCCACTATTTAAGAATGGGGAGAGAGAGAAAAAATGGGGAACTGTAGATCTGTTAGCCAAATAGTAGTACTAGGAAAAATGCTAGAATCAATTGTAAAGAATGTGATTAATGGACAGTTGGATAATAATGATCTGATTTGGCATGGTCAACATGGATTTATGAATGGACAATCATGTTTGACAAGCCTACTGGAGTGTTTTGAGGCTGTTACTCATAGAACTGCTAAAGGGGAGTTGGTGGATGTAACATACTTGGATTTTCAGAAGACTTTTAATAAAATCTCCCGATTAGTCAGCAAAATTAAGACACATGGGATAGGAAGTAAAGTGGGTTAAGGGTTGGCTAACAGCGTCACTCTTGTGTTGGCAGGCTGAGAGTGGTGGGGTACCACAGGAACCAGTACTTGGGCCCCAGCTGTTCACAATGTATATCAATGATTTGGATGTGGGGACCTAGTGTGATATTTCCAAGTTCACGGACAACACAAAGTTTGGTGGGAATGTGTTGTGAGGAAGAAGCAAAGCGGCATTAAGAGGATTTGGACAGACTTAGTGAATGGATAAGAACATGGCAGATGTAATATAATGTGGAAAAATGTGAGGTAATCCAGTTTGGTAGAAGGAACAGATGTGCAGAGTATTTCTTAAATAGTAAGAGATTAGAAAGTGTAGATGTATCAAGGGACCTGATGTCTTTGTTAATAAATCACTGAAGGCTAACATTTAGGTGCAGCAAGCAATTAGAAGGCTTGTAATATACTGGCCTTTATCACAAATGGATTTGTG
The DNA here is from genome assembly GCF_965287045.1 of Carcharhinus amblyrhynchos. Classification (NCBI taxonomy): domain Eukaryota; kingdom Metazoa; phylum Chordata; class Chondrichthyes; order Carcharhiniformes; family Carcharhinidae; genus Carcharhinus; species Carcharhinus amblyrhynchos. The sequence continues at coordinate 14,455,416 of NC_137351.1, forward strand.
TCTCGGGTAGTGAAGTCTTGCTTCAGTTGTATAGAATTTTGGTTACCTCGCACCTGAAGTACTGTGTGCAGCTTTGCACTTCAGGGAGTAGTTCACTTTCTTGCCTGTTCCCCATTACCTGTGATGGTGTTTAATTAACACCCCATCCATAAACGTTCCATCCCTACACCACCGACATGTGGTGATGGCAGTGTGTACCATCTACAAGATGTGCTGTTGCAGCTCAGCAAAGTTCCTTTGACAGCACATTCCAACCACACGACCACTACCATCCAGAAGGACAAGGGCAGCAGACACATGGGAACACCACATGCAAGTTCTCCTCTAGGTCACTCACCATCCTGATCCAGAAATGTATCGCCGTTCCTTTGCTGTTGCTGGGTCAAAATCCTGGAACTCCCTCCCTAACAGCACTGTGGGTATACCTACACCTTGCTAAAGAGGGAGTACAATGAAGGTTTACCAGGCTAATCCCTGGGATGGCAGGTCTGTCATATGGGGAAAGTCTGAATCGGTTAGGATTGTATTCATTGGAGTTTAGAGTGAGAGGGGATCTCACAGAAACTTATAAAATTCTAACAGAGTTAGACAGAGTAGATTCAGAAAGAATGTTCCTGATGGTGGGGGAGTCCAGAACTAGGAGTCACAGTTTGAGGATAAGGAGTAAATCTTTTAGAATTGGGGTGAAGAGAAATTTCTTTACCCAGAGTGGTGAATGTGTGGAATTCGCTACCACAGAAGGTAGTTGAGGCTTCTGATTTCAAGAAATTAGGTATAGCTCTTGGGGCTAAAGGGATCGAGGTATATGGGGGGAAAATGGGGGGAGGTCCAGGATATTGAATTGAATAATTAGCCATGATCAAGGTGAATGGCAGGGCAGGCTGGAAGGACCAAATGGCCGCCTCCTGCTTTTGGTTTCTATGTTACTAATCATAGCGACACTGGTCCAGTGTGATTTAATTATCTGATTATTAATCAAATATGGTTAATCGTGAACCACGTATGGATAATTGGCAATTCAGATGCGGCAATTTACATTTCTGACCCGCAAAGAAAAAATGAATAACACATACTGTTGGTCATGTGATCTCAATACTCCTGTTTTGTGTGTGAATTGTAACCTTTTTATAACCCGGTAAGACCAAAAAGCAGCATGTGTTTTTTTGTGACTGTTGCGAATATCTTTCCTCCTCCTTTACTGAATGGAGACAGTGACCAGATCTACAGGCGATTACGACTGAACTGAGTGCCTGTGGCTGAATGCTGTTTCTGGTCTCCACACCTGGGGCTTGCTGGCAATTTTAATGCAGTTGTGAATTGAAGGCTGAGGACAGATTGAATACGGGTGGTGCTAAAAATTTGTATGAATTTTGCCATTGGAATTTTGAGCTTTTTATTTATAAATAAGCCATGGTAACACGGGCATTATTGTCAACTTTGTACACTTAGAATCACAGAATGATACTGCACTGCTTTCACACGGCACCAGGAACCAGGGTTCGATTCCCAGCTTGGGTCACTGTCTGAGAAGTCTGCACATTCTCCCTGTGTCTGTGTGGGTTTCCTCCGGCTGCTCTGGTTTCCTCCCACAGTCCAAAGACTGTGAGTTAGGTGAATGGGTCATGTTAAATTGCCTCTTAGACTCCCTGGATGTGTAGGTTAGAGGGATTAGTGGGGTACATATGTGGGATTACAGAGATAAAGTCTGGGCGGAATTATTCCGGTGCAGACTCGATGGGCCGAATGACCTCCTTCTGTGCTGCAGGGTTTCTGTTTTTTTACTAGTAGTCATGATGTGGATGTGCCGGCGTTGGACTGGGGTAAACACAGTAAAAAGTCTGACAACACCAGGTTTTAGTCCAACCGATTTATTTGATAGTAAACGCACAAGCTTTCGGGTTAGTCCCACCTGACGAAGGGACTAACCCGAAAGCTTGTGCGTTTACTATCAAATAAATCGGTTGGACTAAAACCTGGTGTTGTCAGACTTTTTACTGTTTTTTCTTCTATGCACACTTGGAGACCATTCAACCCATCTTGCATCAGCCAGCTCTGCAAAAGATCTATCCAACGAGGCCCCTACCCTTCTTTCCCCATAGCCCTGCAGAATGTTTCATTTTCAGGTATTTATTCAATTCCCTTGTGAAAGTCACCCCCATTGAATCTCTGCTGTCCCTTCAGGCAACAGCTTCCAGATCACAACTCCATGTGTTTAAACAACATTCTCCTCATCTTCCCTCTGATTCTTCACCAGTAATCTTTAATTGATGCTGACAGGAATTTAACATAGATGCATCAACCCTTTGTAAGTAGTGCAGAGAGCAATTTAAACATTCTGAGTGATTCTGAGAAGCTTTTAAAGTCATCTGGGAAAGATTTGACCTTGAAATAGGGAATCTTTTTACATTGGCCACTCTCAGCTTTTACTGTCATGCTCGTTTACCCAATCAGTAATCTCTACCTGATTGAGGCCTGAGGGACCTACGTGTTCACAAAACTCTGATCAACACTAAGAGCAAATCTGGGAAATGTTTAAATGGATACTGAAACATCAAAGCAAAACTAAATTAAATGAAAGTCCATAAATTACTCTCTTGACATCCTCACTGTGACGCTAAACAGCCATTCTGGAAGCATTTTAAGTAATATATTCCAGTTGATACGGTGAGTTGCTCTCAGTCAAATTACTAGGCATGTCACGGGTACAATTTGATGAATACTTCACCGACAGATAGTTCTGCAAAGAGAATGGAAATGGATTTTAATACCAAATGAGGTGACGTCTGGTAGATGAAGACTCTCGGTTCCATAAAGTAGCATGACATCACATCTTTTGGATCCACTACAGTTCGCTTATTGCCACAACAGGTCCACAGCAGACACCATCTCCCTGGCCTTATACCCAACCCAGGAACCAAGCTTTCAGAGCGCTGCTCCTTAATCGGGTGAGTGTTTTGTAGAAACTTGATGTCTGTGTCGATACGCACGATCTTCTTGGAGATCCTCTCCACTTTGAGCTGACGGTTTGTGATGTCCTTGGTAGCCATGATGTGGAGTTGCCAGTGTTGGACTGGGGTGGGCGCAGTAAGTAGTCTCTCAACACCAGGTTAAAGTCCAACATGTTTGTTTGGAACCACAAGCTTTCAGAGCGCTGCTTCTTCATCAGCTCAGCCTTGAACACCATTGTTCCCACAAAACTCATCTCCAAGCTCCATGGCCTGGGTCTCGGCTCCTCCCTCTGCGCCTGAATCCTAGACTTCCTAACCCACAGACTGCCATCAGTAAGGATAGGCAACAACATCTCCTTCACGATTATCCTCGCGGTGCCCCGCAAGGCTGTGTCCTTAGCCGCTTACTATACTCCTTATACACCTGTGACCGCGTGGCCAAATTCCCCTCCAACTCGATTTTCACGTTTGCTGATGACACCAATATACTGGATTGGATCTCAAACAATGACAAGACAGAGTCCAGGAAAGAGAGAGAGAATCTGGTGAACTGGTGCGGCAACAATAATCTCTCCCTCAATGTCAGTAAAATGAAGGAGATAGTCATTGATTTCAGGAAACGTGGTGGAGGATATGCCCCTGTCTACATCAACATAAATGAAGTGGAAATGGTCAAGAGCTTCAAGTTTCTAGGTGTCCAGATCACCAACAACCTGTCTTGGTCCCTCCATGCTGACATTTTATAGTTAAGAAAGCCACTTTTTCAGGAGGCAAAGGAAATTTGACATGTCCGCTACAACTCTCTCCAATTTTTACAGATGCACCATAGAAAACATCTTTTCTGATTTGTATCACAGCTTGGTGTGGCTCCTGCTCTGCACAAGACCACAAGGAACTAAAAGGATCGTGAATGAAGCTCGGTCAATCCTGCAAACCATCCTCCCATCCATTGACTCTATCTAACTTCCTGCTGCCTTGGAAAAGCAGCCAGCATAATCAAGGACCCCACACATCCTGGACATATATTCTCTGCCACCTTCTGTTGGGAAAAAGGTACAAAAATCTGAGATCATGTACCAACTGACTCGAGCAGCTTCTTCCCTGCTGCCTTCAGATCTTTGGATCTACCTTATATTAGTTGATCTTTCTCTACACCCTAGCTATGACTGTAACACTCATTCTGCACCCTCTCCTTTCCTTTGCCTTTATGTACTCTATGAACAATATGCTTTGTCTGTATCACATGCAAAGAAGAATACTTTTCATCTAATCCCAATACGTGTGACAATAAATCAAATCAAGGTCAAACACGGGCAAGGAAACGTTCTGCTGTCTACCACGTACTGTCCTCACTCAGCTGAAGAATCAATATTCCTCCAGGTTGATCATCACATGGAAGAAGTACTGAAGGGGGCAAAAGCGCAGAATGTACCCTGGGTGGGAGACTTTAATGTCCATCACCAAGAGTGGTTCAGTAGTACCACCACAGGCTGAGCTGGTCGGGTCCTATACACAGTAAGAAGTCTCACAACACTAGGTTAAAATCCAACAGGTTTATTTGGACTTTAACTTGGTGGTGTGAGATTTCTTACTGTGTTTACCCCAGTCCAATGCCAGCACTTCCACATCGGGTCCTATGTGACAGGGTCCATAGGTGGTGAGGGAGTTCACTACCACAGAATGTAGTTGAGGCCAAAACATTATCTAATTTCAAGAAGAAATTAGATATAGTTCTTGGGGCTAACGGGATCAAGGGATATGGGAGGAAGGGGGGATCAGGATATTGAATTTGGTGATCAGCCATGATCAAAATGAATGGTGGAGCAGGCTCGAAGGGCCGAATGGCTGACTCCTATTTCTAGTTTCTGAGAGTGTTCATTAACAGCCCAACACACATTGTTCCCCCTCTAAATTAAGCATCCTACCAGCAAGAATTTAGAAGGTCCACTTCCACACCCGTACATGGCGTGTACCTGCTGAATTTAATGTCTTTGAGGTGAGTAGACATTCCTTTCAGCTTCATTTCACACCATCACCGAGAGAAACCGGCTGCCTGAAGTACAAGCTGTGCTAAGGCTGAGATCCAAGGAGGGGTTTGCCTGAGCCAGGACTCTGGAGGTTGGGTGCCGGAGCCGAGGAGCAGAGTGGGAAGAGCGTGTGGCTATCTGTTCCAATGAGGCTCTGGGATGTTCGAGCCTGTGTGGTAACGGTGAGGCGAGCCACATTCTCTCTGCCCCTCAACCAGATTTGACACAGTCCGCATGGATTAGTGAACTGAACAATGCACGCTGTCTGGTGTGTTCCCAGCTGGAATTTACTCCGACGTCCAGCTGACCTGGTCTCTAGAATGGAAAATTCTGCCCTTGGGCAGTTCAGAGTGGGCAGTAAATACTGATAAATACCCGGTACAAAATAAGTAGAACTTTCCCTCAGGAGATGAAACCACAGACCACTATAGTGCAGAAGAGACCCTTCAGCCCATTGAATCTGCACTGACACATGAAAGGCCCTGACCTGCCCTCCTTATGGAGTAGGCTAGAGACGAAATAGGTTTAGAAATGAGACTGGCTGAATCATAGAATCCCTACAATACAGGAGGAGCCCATTTGGCCCATTGAATCTGTACCGACCACAACTGCACCCAGGCCCTATTTCCATAACTTTCATTTACCCTGCCAGTTCTCCTGACATTAAAGTCAATTTAGCCAAGCCAATAAACCTAACCCCTATGTCTTTTGGACCGTGGGAGGAAACTGAAGCACTCGGAGGAAAGCCACGGAGACACAGGTAGAACATGCAGACTCTACACAGACAGTGACCCGAGACTGGAATTGAACCCAGGTCCCTGTGAGGCAGCAGTGCTAACCACTGTGCCACCATGCCGCCCAATTGATTAGGTTACTTAACTGAGTAGCTGCCTTGTGGAAATTCTATGCCAGATGATCCAATCCATTTGAAGTTATTTTCCAAAATCTTCCATTGCAGTTATAAATGTGTAAGAATTGCCCAACAGAATATTTTCAACAAAATGAGTTTACTCATGTAAAAATACACAGAAACTGTGCTGAAACACTTTAGGTGGGGACTGTTATGCGATCACACTGAGACTCTGCGTGTTCTTTGTGCTAAAAGCACAAACACAGAACTGATATGTCAACACTTGCCCATTTCCACTGCCTTCCCTCCAGACAACCAGTTAGACTGAGTCTCAACAAAGAAATAGGCCATTCAGTCCGACTGATCCATGCTAATGTTTAAGCTCCACATGAGCTTTCCCTCACCCTTTGCTTGCTCTTTTGTGAGGACTGGCTGGTTTACTGCAGGCTCTGACACTCCTTCAATACCTCAATCACTTGCTCATTCTTTCAGCATGAGTCTGGCCATTGAGTGTTGGCAGCTGTTCAGTTACTGCGGCACATCACAGTTCGAGCTGTACCCTTATAAACTAGCCAGCTGCAGGATTACTGAATAATGGTTGTTACGCTGGTTAACTCTCTTCTACCTAGTCCAGGGTTACTGGGATTAGTTAACTCAACTACCAAAGCAGCTGATTTCAGGCAGCAGTGCTCAGACTGAGGAGCTTGCACTGACCAGTTTTGTAGTTTCTGTATTGTGTTGACTGGGTTACAATGGCATTTACGGTTTGGAGATGGCCAGGACTGGGCAAGGCACAGACTGATTAATCACTGATATGTGAAGGCGTTTGTTTGTGAGTGACAGTGAGATCTAGCACAATGATATCTCACTCAGGTACCTCTCACACCCACTTCATGAGAAGCAGGAATAAATTAAACAGGATCTTACTGTGGCAGGTTTTAAAAATAAATATTAATGCGCTAATTGACATCAGCTGTGGCTGTCACTGTGGCATTATGCCAAACTGCTGTTGGCGAACGCGACTTCAAGTAACTTTGCTCTGTAATTGGTCTGTGCCACCCCTGGCCAGTTGCAGCTTTATACTGATACACTTGCCTGAAACAGCCGACTCTGAACTGCGCTCCTCAACACCTGCCTGGGACTGATTTAAGATCAAGTTGTCTAATTAATTGTACAGTTTAATCGACCGCTGAGGAGAAACAGTAAACAAACAACAAAATGGTATTCCAAATGAACAAGGTGAAAAGAGAGCACGACCAAAATTCTCCCGACTCGTATGCTGCGGGAATACTGGAATTGATTTGATTTATTATTGTCACATGTATTAATGTACAGCAAAAAGTATTGTTTCTTGCACGCTATACAGAGAAAACATACCATTCATGGAGAAGGAAAGGAGTGCAGAATGTAGTGTTACATTCATAGCTAGGATGTAGAGAAAGATTAATTTATTAGAAGGTTCAAAAGTCTGGCAGCAGGGAAGAAGTTGTTCTTGAGTCGGTTGGTAGGTGACCTCAGACTTTTGTATCTTTTTTCCTGAAGGTGGAAGCGAGAATGTCTGGGGTGAGTGGGGTCCTTAATTATGCTGGAAGCTTTTCCAAGGCAGTGGGAAGTGTAGACAGAGTCAATGGATGGGACCATAAAATTCGGCCAATCGTTTAAAGGCCTGATGAGCTGGTGTGGGGTAAATTTCCAGTCTTGGGGCACGCATGCCTGGAGAATCCCACTCCGGATGTTTATCAATGCCTGTCTGTGCTGGTTATAAACAAGGATCCAGAATCGCAGAGAGCAGTTTGTCAACAAACCTCCAATTATATTTCAGGAAGGATATACTTTCATTGGCGATGGAGCTGTGAAAGGTCACTCGATTGAATCCTGGGATGAGGGGGTTGTCTTTTGCTGCTTTTATTAATTACAACAACAACTTGCATTTATGTAATGCCTTCAACGTAGCAAAGCATTCTCGGCTTTTCATTTCTGTACAGAGTTTTGGGATGTAAAAGTCATCTGAAGAGTCACCTGAGAGACATCAGTGGCAAGCACGCTGAAAAGGGAGACCTTTTACTCTTAAACTGTGACCCCTGGTTCTAGACTCCCCCACAAGAGGAAACGCAGGCCAGAATCCTCCGATGTGGTAACTGGTGCCAGCGAGAACGGAGAATGTAGTCTCAGCCAAAATTTCCATCCACTGCAGCGGGACTGGAGAATCCTAGCCCTGGGCGAGGTCAGAGAACTTGGGCCATAATGTGACGTACCTTCCGTCCATTTGTGTATCAGTGTCCTTGAGATGAAGGCCAAAATTCCATTAGCTTTTGAAATTTTTTTTTGTACCTGTTCACTAGTTTTTAGTGGCTTAAGAACCTGAATCTCTGCATGCCTGCTGGCTGCTCACCATTTAGAAAATACTCTGATCTACTTTTCCTGGGCCAGAGTAGATGGACAACAATTGTTGACCTTGCGAGCAATGCCCACACCCCCAGAATGAATAAGAAAAAGCAGGCAGGCTCCCTCCTGATATTTCTGAAGCAATCTAAATGGAGAATGAACTGGAGCAAGAGAATAAGAGTGAGTACCACAAGGCTCGTCTGTAAAGATGTTCTTGAGACTGTGGTAAATACTCGCATTCATGAACAAAAGGGAAAAAGCAGCCCATCGCATCCGCTCCCCATAACTTCGCACCCATCATTTTTAGTCAGTTAATTACTCCAAGCACTCCTGCTGCAGCTGCCTTCTCACTCCTGCCAGTAGTTGGATCTGGATCGTCCTGATTAGATTCCCAGGGCCAGATGACACTAAATTATATCTTGTGCGGATTAAATTCCTAAGCAGTACAAAGATTGACACAAACTGCTGCTTGTTAAACCAGTGCTTTAAAACTGCTTTAATTAAAACTGCTTTTAATTGTACGAGCACTTTGTTAGCAGTGAAATTGGTCTTGCATCCTTGTGGGATAAAGGGGAAGGAGGGAGGGGGAAGTGATACAATAGGAGTGCTAGCCTAGTAAGGAATAAGGTCACTAAAAACATCCGCGATTTAATTGGGCTCCGATTCCCCAGTGCGCATTAGAAAATTCCTCCCCTGCTCTAACTCTCCCTCCGTACCCGAGTCTTTGGACCAGGCTGGGATGCTAAGTTCAGACTTTGGCGTGAAATAGGAAACTTGCTGGTGGATACTGAGTTTTGCAGTCTGGTTGTGGTAACATTCAAACTAACTGACCCTGCAGAAGAAGCCAGGGGAGGCCAGTGAAAGAAGATGAGTCTTGGAGCGCAACTCATTTAATTAATTTACTCTCTTGTGATGAGGTTAACCAGGAAGAGGAAAATGGTGGATTGAAATAGTGCATTTCACACCTCAACGTTCCAAAGTGTTTTAAAGCCAAAGATGTTTTAATGGTGGCCATGATGTGGAGCTGCTGGTGTTGGACTGAGGTGGTCACAACACCAGGTTAAAGTCCAGCAGCCATCACGAGCTTTCGGAGCACTACTCCTTCATTAGGTGAGTGACTTGGTGAAAGAGCAGCGTTCCAAAGGCTTGCGATTCCAAATAAACCTGTTGGACTTCAACCTAGTATTGAGACTTCTTAATGAAGTTTTAAAAAAGTGTAAATACTGTTGTGAAGTGGAAATGATGACAGCTGCAAAAAAAAAGGCGGCATGGACAAGTTGGGCCGAAGGGCCTGTTTCCATGCTGTAAACCTCTGACTCTATTGCTGCATTGCGCACAGCGAGATCCCTCAAATCGTCTTGTGATAATGAGCAGATAATTGCTTTAATGGAGTTACGTGAGGGATAGACATTGATTCCAGGATAGTCGGAACAATTCCCTCGCTCTTGTCCTAAAGTCAATCTGTGGGAAGTTGCCCTCTCTCCTTGTGTCAAATTCCTCTGTGGTCTCACCCCTACCTACCTCTAAACTCCAGTTCCCACAACGGTCCAAGATCTTTGTGCTCCTCCGATTCTAGCCTGTTTGGTATTCTCAGTTTAGCTGTGTTTTCAGTTACCTGGAATTCTTTCCCCAGATTCTTTGGGTGGGATTTTCTGGCCGCGTTCACCCCAAGACCAAAAAAACACACCCAAGATCAATGGACCTTTGCATTGTCCTGTCCTGCCTGCTATGATTTCCGTGGCAGGCGGGATAGGAAACCTCCGCCCTTAGCCCCTTCCCCCGCTGTAAGAATTCTTTAAAATCCTTGATCAATTCTTGATCTCCTGCTTTAATATCTCCTAAAGTCACTCAGCGTCACGTATAATTTGAAACCGTTCTTGCAGAACTGCTCAGGGCATTTCCCTTCGCTCAGGGTGCTTTATAAATGCACATTTTTCTTGTTGTAAATAGCCTTTGCTGTCCTGCACTGTTGTATTTGCTGTTTGCTGCATTGTAAAACCTGCTTGTAGTGGACCCTGTGCTTCCTCTGGCTGATTTAGCTGCCGCAGTGAGGTCAATACTCTGTCTTCATAGCGTTTAACTCTGGATTTACTTCCACACTGCTGAAGTGAGCCGGGGGATTGGGCCGGGGTTGAGTAACACGTACAGAAATGAAAGAAAAGATAAACAAGTTACATCCGGAATGGAATCTCCTGCAGCTAGGGACCCGAACCGTTATCATCTCCTCAACGATCTGTTTCCTCTCTTGTTGGGGTACAAATCGGCTGTGCCCTCTGACCCTACAAGAGTGTTGCTACCTTCTGCTCCAAGCTGAGGAGAGTGTCATCCATTCATGCAGAAAAGAAGCCATTCTTGACATCCAAGGCCATTTATTTCCCAGAGGCATACTTGCCCATTTAAGCACTGATGTTTCAGGCATTGATAACATAATTAATATTAAGGTATGATTTATTGTGCATCGATGCTTGTTAAGTAAGTTCAAGTGTAGCGTTAACAATCCCACAAGGCCTCTTAGTGCAGCACATCGATAGTAATAATTCAGGTGCTTGCAAAGCTTGTTAGTTGAGATCAGACAATAATGATGCTGGAATTTATCTGGTGCCTTGTCACAGTGGAGGAGGTCTGGTGGTACAGATCCTACCCCTGAGCCAGAAACTTTGGGTCGAGGTCCCACTCCAGGAGTTAACAGCCGTGAAAGGTATATTCATAACATGGCCAAACAGGTTGTTTGGCGTGTTTGGAAGGATTTGGAGATTGACAATGAGAGGTGGCAAACCGCAATACAAATATTGACTCACCGCTCCCCACATAAAGTTTTAACTTTATTTATTAGTGTCACAATTAACATTGCAATGAAGTTACTGTGAAATTCCTCCAGTTGCCACACTCCAGGGTCTGTTCGGGTACACGAAGGGAGATGTTAGTATGGGCCAATGCACCCTAACCAGCACATCTTTTCAGTAAGAGATGTTGGCTGGTGACTGTGTCCGCCGTGTTTGATGTGGAGCAGCATTCCTCAAGCTATTGTCTCTGGCTTCTGACTAGTGACCTGTTCCCTGAAAAACAAACTGTGGTAAACAGATGCTGTAATATAAGGGAGTTTGGCACAGCATTGGCTAAAATGGAACTTGAGAACAGTCCCACCAACAGCCTGATTTAAAGGCTCATACTAGAAGGGACCTGAGGTAATCTGAGACAATGAAGAGACCTGTGCAGAAACACTGAGTTAGCTAATTATTTTGGCCATATTTTGAATATATATATATAAATAGTTGTGTTACCAATAAACACTACTGTTCATCCTTACAAGCTTCTGAACCTCTTCATAAAACCTACTGACCAAACCCATACAATGTGCTGGCAGCTGATGAATGAACCCAGAACTTGAAAAATTAGAAGTAAGCATGCAATTAGCTAATAGTCTGCACTGTAACATAAATAATTATATTTTACCAATAAACACAACTTTGCAACCATCGAGTCTCTGAACCTTTTAGTGAGACCTACTGAACAAACACTTCTAACAGACAAAGGCACGTGCTTTGTCTGCCTCCATGTGTCTCTAGATGCAGGAAATTTTCTAAGATTTATCAGGCCAGAACAGTGCAATAAACGACTATTGAAGTTCTTTGACATAGGCTTGCTAATTCTGATTGGACATGTTCCTAGAGGTGTCATGTGGTAGTTTTTCCTCCATTTGCTGCACTCCTGCCATTGGTTGGTCGTGGGGTATTGGGATGGACAATCAGAAAACCAATAGACACTTGAATGATTCTAGACTTTCACACCCACGTCTCAGTCTTTTATAACCGACATTAAAAATGTGTTTGAAGAATGTTGATGAAAACACAAGTGTCCTGGAAGAAGTAGATTCAATTGCTGGAGGCTGTAGGGCAACTTGGAGGGGAAGGCAAGTGATGAGCCAGTAATTGTGCAGAATGGAAGATTCTAAACACCAATTATTGGACTGAGGGGTCAATCAAGGGAGTTTAACAAATTTTCTATTGCTACCTCACCGGCACCCTTAGCATACTCACGTAGAAAATAGGAACAGAAGTAGACCATTTGGCCCTTTGTGCCTGCTCTGCCGTTCAGTATGACTGTGACCGATCCTCTAACTCAGTGCCATATTCCTGCATTCTCCCCATCCCACTTCACACCTTTTACAGACCATTTCCTCAATACATCGTGATTTGGCTTGCAGAGCGCTCTGTGGTAGAGAATTCCATAGGTTCACCACCCTCTGAGTGAAGAAGTTTCTCCTCATTTTGGTCCGAAGTGGCTTCCTCTTATTTTGAAATTGCAACCCCTGGTTCTAGATTTCCCCAACCAAGGGAAACATTTTACTTGTATTTACCCTGTCTATTCCTTTAAGTATTTTGTAGATTTCAAAGAGATCACTGCTCATTCTTTGGAACTCTAGAGGATACAGGCCCAGTTTTCACAATATCTCCTCATGAGACAGTCTCATTATCCTGGGAACAAGTCTGGTGAACTTTGATTGCATTCCCTCTATGGTGGTAATATCCTTTTTGAGGTAAGGGGACCAAAAATGTGCGCAGTACTCCAGGTGTGCTCTAAGCAAGCTTCCATACAATTGAAAGAGAACCTCACTTCTCCTGTACTCAAATCCTCTTTACATAAGAACATAAGAAATAGAAGCAGGAGTAGGCCATCCAGCCCTTCGAGCCTGCCCTGCCATTCAATAAGATCATGGCTGATCTGTCTTGGCTCAGTTCCACCTTCCCGCCCTCTCCCCATAACCCTTAATCCCCTCTCTTATCAAAAACCCATCAACCCGCGTCTTAAAAATATTTAGCGAGGCAGCCTCCACCACTTCAACGGGCAGAGAATTCCAGAGATTCACCACCCTTTGAGTGAAGAAGTTCCTCCTCAACTCCGTTCTAAACCGCCCCCCCTTTATCTTGAGGCTGTGCCCCCTAGTCCTACTATCTTTTTTGAGCGGGAAGAGTCTCTCCACCTCTATCCTATCCATCCCGTTCATCATCTTATACGTCTCAATGAGATCTCCCCTCATTCTTCTAAACTCTAACGAGTACAAGCCTAGTTTATTCAGCCTCTCCTTATAGCTCAACCCCCTCAACTCCGGTATCAGCCTAGTAAACCTCCTCTGCACTCCCTCCAAGGCCAAAATATCTTTGCGCAGGTGAGGCACCCAAAACTGCACACAGTACTCCAGCTGCGGCCTCACCAGTGCCCTATACAGCTGCAGCAAGACCTCCCTACTTTTATATTCAATCCCCCTCGCTATGAAGGCCAGCATCCCATTTGCCTTCCTGACCACCTGCTGCACCTGCAGGCTGGGTTTTTGCGACTCATGCACAAGGACCCCGAGGTCCCTCTGCACCGTCGCCTGCTGCAGTTTTTCGCCACGTAAGTAATAGTCCTTCCTACCATTATTCCTACCAAAGTGGACCACCTCACACTTACCAACATTAAATTCCATTTGCCATTTCCTGGCCCATTCGCCCAGCCTATCTAGATCCTTCTGCAGACTCTCCACACCCTCCGCACAATTTGCCGTTCCCCCAATCTTGGTGTCATCAAATTTCGACACCCTACACTCGGTTCCCTCCTCCAGATCATCTATATAAATGGTAAAAAGCTGAGGCCCCAGCACCGACCCCTGGGGCACTCCACTAGTCACCATCCGCCAATCCGAATAGTACCCGTTGACCCCCACTCTCTGCCTCCTATTTGACAACCAATCCTCTATCCACGCTAACACCCTACCCCCAACTCCATGTCCCTCGACCTTCTGCAATAACCTCTTGTGAGGTACTTTGTCAAACGCCTTCTGAAAATCCAGAAAGACCGCATCCACCGGCTCTCCTCTATCCACCACCCTAGACACGTCCTCATAGAACTCCAGTAAATTTGTCAGACACGACTTCCCTTTAATGAAACCATGCTGCGTCCACTCTATCAAGCAATTGCCTTCAAGATGCCTCGCAATTTCCTCCTTAATGACGGATTCTAACATTTTACCTACCACAGACGTTAAACTAACCGGCCTATAATTCCCCGCCTTTTGCCTGGCACCCTTCTTAAACAACGGCGTAACATTATCCGTTTTCCAATCTTCCGGCACTTCCCCGGAATCCAGCAACGTCTGGAAAATAACCACCAAGGCATCCACTATCACCTCCGCCATTTCTTTCAGAACCCTCGGATGCATTCCATCCGATCCTGGGGACTTGTCCACAATCAGCCCCTCCAGTCTGTCGAGCACCGCCTCTCTAGTAACAGTAATGTCATTAAGACCCTCCAGTCCTACCACCTTTCCATCACTAACACGCGGCAAATTATTCACGTCCTCCTCCGTGAAGACAGAAACAAAAAAGTTATTCAATACCTTAGCCATATCCCCATCCCCTACCACTAGGTCCCCTTTCTCATCCTCTAAAGGACCAACGTTCACCCTAGCCAGCCTCTTCCTTTTTATATATTTATAAAAACTCTTGCTATCCTTTTTTATATTAAGCACTAGCCCAGCTTCATAGTTTCTCCTACCCTTCTTTATCAACTTCTTTGTCAATCTTTGTTGACATTTAAACCTCTCCCAATCCTCTTCTCGCCCACTACTCTTAGCTACTCTAAATTCCTCCGCTTTTAATTTAACACTTTCCTTCACTTTCCTTACGATTAAGGCTAACATCCCATTAGCCTTCCTAATAGCTTGCTGCACCTATACGTTGGCCTTCAACAAAGAAAATATCATGCCATAATTATTTTTGATTTAACTACACTTTAACAAGGATGTGAAGGCATTGGAGGGAGTGCAGATGCTCGAGAATGGTTCCAGGAATGAGAAATTCTGTTATGAGGATAGTTTGGAGAGGTTGGGACTGTTCTCCTTCGAGAAGAGAAGGCTAAGAGGAGATTTGATAGCGATGTTCCAAATTGAGAGGTCTGGATAGAGCAATTTGGGGAAAAACTGTTCTCGCTTGAAAAGGATCGAGAACAAGAGGGCACAGATTTAAAGAAGCACAGCGAGTGGCTTAAATCTGGAATCCACTGTCTGAGAGTGTGGTAGAGGCAGGTTCAATCCAAAAGCACTTAGACTGTTATCTAAAACAAGAAGACTGTGCAGAGATGCAGGAAAGTGGGAGAACGACATTAAGTAAATTACTCACCAGAGCCGATATAGACGGGAAAGGCCTCCTTCGCACTCTAAGGTTTCTGTTTCGGTGTTGGTAGCTTTGTGCTGCTGAAGAATTAAGGTCAGTCTTCCTCCCACACTTTGCTCTACCATTCATAGGGTGTTTGTGTGTGTGTGTGTGTGTGTGTGTGTGTGTGTGTGTGTGTGTATTAGTCCAGAGTCCTTGGCTGCTTGTAACCGGGTCCATTTACTATTCTGCTCCTCCGGAATTTTGTGCAGTTCAGAAATTTGAGGAAGTCAGGGTGGGGACAAAGATATAGGGATGATAGATGTAGTTGGGTGGCACAGTGGTTAGTGTGAGTTCCCCTCCAAGCCCCCATGTCTGTGTGGGTTTCCTCCGAGTGCTCTGGTTTCCTCCCACACTGCAAAAATGTGCAGGTTAGGTTGATTGGCCATGTTAAATAGCCCCTTAGTGTCAGGGGGATGAGTGGGGTAAATAGGGGGATAGGACCTGGGTTGGATTGTTGGCGGTGCAGGCTTGATGGGGCTGAATAGCCTCCTTCTGTACTGTAGGGTTTCTATGAATTCTGGCCCCCTACACATTATTGATTTTCCTTCACTCCACCATTGGCATCTGGGCCTTCAAGTTCCTCCACCTAGAGCCTCCTCCTTCTGTGTTCTCTAAGGTGCTCCTTCCAAACCCAAAAACCTCGACTGTCCTAAAACCTCCATATGTGCATCAGTGTCATTTCCTGGTCAAATTGCTCTCCCATGAAGTGCCTTGGGATGGTTTAGAATGTTAAAGGGGCTATACAAATGCAAATTATTGTTGCTGTATCTGTATGACCTTAGAGAAGAGAAAGATTTGCTTCTTTTGAGAAATGTAGAGCGTAGTCAAGGGAAACCCAGCAACAGCAAAGTGAAATCAGGTCAGATCTGCTTGTGGTGACGCCCTGGTGCTTTCTGTTCTACTTTCATTCAGATTCACTTTTTAAACTTGAAGCAGGAGCCGGGAATCCCTCTGTTCAAAAGGTTGGCACACTGGCCTCTATCCATACCTCTCAATCATCAATTAGAAACTGTAGGCAGAGCTTGTTCTCACAGCAGTGCTGACACATCAAAGGAAAGCACAACTTGCATCTCTCCAGCCTCAGGACATCCCGAAACACTAACAGCCAACGAAGTACTTTTGAGGTTCTGTCACTGTCACATTCGAGGAGATTACTTCACTGGGGAACAATCTGCTGGGGCTTAATTCCAGAGGAACAAATCGAACCGTGGGCACATGGTAGTTGAGGGAGCTGGTGCCAGTAGGACTTGTTTAGTGTCACTCAGTCTGCTTTCCGGAGGAGAATTGTAGAATCCCTACAGTGCAGGAGGAGGCCATTTGGTCCATCAAGTCTGCACCAACTCTTTGACAGAGGAGAGAATCCCATGCATCTACGCCGTTAATCACCCTAATCTACACACTTTGGGTCACTAAAAGGCAATTTAGCATGGCCAATCAACCTAATCCGCGCATCTTTGGAGTGTGGGAGGAAACCGGAGCACCCAGAGGAAACCCACGCTGACATGGGGAGAACTGCAAACACAGATAGTGACCCAAGTTTGGATTTGAACTTGGGTCTCTGACACTGTGAGGCAGCAGTACTAACCACTGCACCATCGTGCTGCCCAGAGACAGAGGGAGATTGGAGAGGGGAAAATCTTGACGAAATCATCACAATTTTACTCCTTTGTTTTGAGATAATCCATCTCCATTGATAAAAGTTTGACATTGGTAAGAATGTAAATATATCTGGCCCAGAATGAGAAAAAGAAAGACTAACATTTTATATAGCACTGTTCACGACCTTGGGACACCCCAAAGCATTTCACAGCCAGTGAAGTACTTTTGAAGGGTAGTCACTTTTCAGAAATTCAGCAGCCAATTTGCATACAGCAAGATCCCACAAACATCAATGCGACAATGACCTGATCATCTGTCT
The DNA here is from genome assembly GCF_965287045.1 of Carcharhinus amblyrhynchos. NCBI lineage: Eukaryota > Metazoa > Chordata > Chondrichthyes > Carcharhiniformes > Carcharhinidae > Carcharhinus > Carcharhinus amblyrhynchos. The sequence continues at coordinate 14,472,737 of NC_137351.1, forward strand.
TCGGATGTTGGTTGAGGGATAAATCTCAGCTAGGACATTGAGGAGAATTCTGCCGTCCTTTACCCCAACACTTTGGGGGTTAGGTTGTTTGGCCAAGCTAAATTGACCCTAGTGTCAGGGGGATTAGTAGGGTAAATGTGTGGAGTTATGGGAATAGGGCTTGGGTGGGATTGTGGTTGGCACAGACTCGATGGGCTAAATGGCCTCCTTCTGCACTGTAGGGATTCTGCGATTTATCCAGGGGAGATATTTGTTTTGGTAAAAGTGACAGTGAAGCAATTGATTTGCCATAAGAACCCAACTGACTCACTGAGATCCTTTAGAGAAGGAATGCAACTCTCCTTTCCCAGTTTGAACCATACGTGACTCCAACCCATTGCAATATGATTAATTCTTAAGTGGCCTAGAAAACGACTCGAAGGAATTCACCAAGATTCCTTGGCCAGCACCTTCCAAACCCATGATTTTGACTATCTAGAGAGGGACAAAGGCAGCAGACACATAGGAACACCACCTCCATACCTCTTTCTGATTTGGAAATATGTCATCATTTTTTCACTATCATTGGGTCAAAATCCTGGAACACTCTCTCTAACAGCGCTGTGGATGTACCTACACCTCATGGACTGTAGCAATTCAAGAAGGCAGCTCAACTCCTCCAGGGCAATTAGGGGATGGGCAACAAATGTTGGCCTAGCTAGTGACACCCACATCCCATGAATGAATATGAAACACAAATGGGTTTGCAAGATGTCCCTTTGTATCCAAGTTGCTACACACTGTTGTTCACAAAGAAAGCTGACGACAACCTTCTCAGGGCAGCTGGGGAAAAGTGACAAGTGTTGGCTTTGCCAGTCTCATCCACATCCCAGGAGTAAATATCTGCGTTAATTTCATCTCTGATCCTGCAGGACAGCTGTGTGTGACATTTACAATATCATAAATTAATGATATCCAGGAATGTATTGTCCATACCTACTCTATACTGGTCAAATTTTATCCTGCAACACCAGAAGAAATACGAAGAGGAGAAGGCTGTTTGGCCCCTCGAGCCTGCTCTGCCATTCAGTGGGATCACAACTAATCCAACATTCCTCATGTCCATTTTCCTTCCCTTTCCCTGGAATCCTTGATTCCCTTACTGATCAAAAATCTATCTCAGCCTTAAATATACATAAGGACTCTGCCCCCCAAGCTGTCTATGGCAAGGAGTCCCAAAGATACTCAATTCTCTGAGAGAAAAAAATCCTCCTCATTTCAGTTTTAAATTGACACCCCTTCATTCTGAGACTGTGCCCTCTGGTTCTAGATTCTCCCACGATGGGAAACATCCTTTCAGCATTTACCCTGTGAAGCCCCTTAAGAATCTGATATGTTTCGATGAGATCACCTCTCGTTCTTAATTCTAATGAGTAGAGTTGCAACCTGTTTAACCTTTCCTGATAAGGCGATCCTTCCATAGTGGGGATCATCCCAGTGAACCTTCTCTAAACTGCCTCTAATGAAATAATATCTTTCCTTTAATAAGGAGACCAAGACAACTCGGTGCTCCAGATGTGATCTCCCCAGTGCCTTGTTACAGTTGTAGTAAAAGTTCTCTACTCTTACACTCCAACCCCCTTGAAATAAGGGCCAACATTCCATGAGCCTTTCTGATTACCTACTGTATCTATGTGCTAGCTTTGTGTTTTGTGCACAAGTTCCCTAAGTGTCTTTGTTGCAGCTTTCTGCATTTTTTCTTCATTTAAATAATGCTCTGTTCTTTTATTCTCCCTTCCAAAATGAACAACTTCACATTTCCCCACATTGTACCCCATTTGCCAACATTTTGCCCACTTATTCAGCCTATCAATATCTCTGGTTATATCCCTCTTGCAACTTGCCGTTCCACCAATTTTTGTGCAAATTTGGCTGCAGTACATTTGCTTCCTTCCTCCAAGTCATTAATATTTAAACAGTTGCGATCCCTGCACTGATCCCTGTGGAACCCTACTGGTTACAGGTTGCCAACCTGGAAAAATGAACTCCTTATCCCCACTTGCTGTTTCTTGCCCATTAACCAGTTCTCTCTCCATGCCAATGTACTGCCACCAACACCATGGGCTCTTATCTCAAGACTTAACCTTTCATGAGGTATGTTGTCAAACACTTTCTGGAAGTCCAAATACAACACATCTACTGGTTCCCCTCTTTCCACTCTGGTTGAGACTTTCTCAAAAATCTCTTAATAAATTAGTCGGACATGAATTCCCTTTCATGCTGATCCTACTTGATTGGATCATGATTCTCTGGATGTGCTGCTATCACTTGCTTGATAATTGATTTGGACATTTTTCCAACAATAGATGTCAGGTTGATCAGTACTTCTTCATATTCCAAGGATTTTTGGAAAATTACAACCGCTGTTTCCCCCTTGGCGTTTTCTGGATGTTGGATGTCTTGAGGCTAACTTATACAGGGTACAAGTTGAAGGAAATCTCTCACGGCCACCTTGCCTGTTGCTGCCTATTGCTGAAGCTGTTCAGCTGTGGCTCAATGGGAAGAACTCTTACCTCTGAGTCAGAAGGTTTGTGAATTCAAGGTCCATTCCAAAGGCTTAAGAACATGATTCAGACCGATTACTCCTGGTGCTGATGCTGAGCACGCGCAGTGGTGTCAGAGATGAGATGTTAAACCAGTGCCCTGACAGATGGTTGTAAATTATCTCATGCCATTATTCAAAGAATTTCAGGAGGATTATCCTCGATATCCTCACCCTCAAACAACATCTAATATACGTAATCAGGATGTTATAACATAGCTGTTTGTGGAAGCTTGCTGCATGCAAATTTGTAGTTGTGTTTTCTATATTACCACAGTGACTGCACGTCAGATATACTTCATTGATTGTAAAGTGAGGTCTTGAAAGTGAAATAAGTCAGCAGAGGCTGGTGTCCTTTCACCAGATTCCCTTTAGTCTACAAGCTCTATTAAGAGTTCATAGAGTGCAACAGGTTCTGTCGGTATCCGGAGGGCCAGGAGACTGGACACTCCCAGTTATATATACAGAAGAGTCCCTGATTGGGCAGGCAATACTGAGAGCTCATATTCTAAGAGGCCAACCTCAATGGCCTCGTTGAAGTCATTACAGAAAGGTGCGATATAAATGTCAGTTCTTTGTCGTAGCACGTGAACATTTTATGTTTGTGTGCAATTCCATTGCCTGCTAGTTTAACCAGTGGGTTCCAAGGTGTTGGGAGAATGTAAAATTGAATGGACAGGATTTCCCCCAGAATTACAGCTGCTCCGACCCAGATGCACTTTGGCAGCAGGGTAAACCACGTAAGAGCCTTTCCCCATCCAACCTCCATTTTTTTTTAGGCTGCTTGCATCAGGGTGCAGAATAGAAAAGGTGAACTTTCTCGATCTTGGAGAGGAAACAGTTGGGACACCCTCCCCCTCTAGATCCTGGGACTTCCGGTACTTACCTGAAGTGCAGTCCCAGAACTACTTGGAACCATAGGATCCCCACAGTGCAGGAGGAGGCCATTTAGCCCAACAAGTCTGCACCAGCTCACCAACAGAGTACCTTACCCAGGCCGTGTCAACCCCATGCATTTACTCCGCTAATCCCCCTTCCTACACATCAACACATCTTGGACACTAAGGGACAATTTAACTTGGCCAATCCATCTAACCTGCACATCTTTGGACTGTGGGAGGAAACTGGAGCACCCGGAGGAAACCTGTGCAGGCTCTACACGACAGTAACCCAAGGTTGGATTTGAACCCGGGTCCCTGGTGCTATGAGGCACCAGTGCTAACCACTGTGCCAATGTGCTGACTTAGTGCTACACCACTGTGTCAGAGCCTGTGTCTGGAGGGGGTTGGGGAGCTGTTGGCTGATCTGGCTGACCACTCTGCAGAGTGGGACTTCTGTTCAGATTAGGACAGAAGTCCCGCTGGCTACCAGTCGATGCTTAAATGAGGGTAAAATGACAGCAGGTCTGTTGGAATTGGCGGTGATGTGTTCCCTGCTGACTCTCAGCATAGTAGATGCTAAGTGCTTGCCCCACTGAAAAATCTGACTGTTTACCCGAACCAGACACAGAGGACAGTCAAAATCTTCATTGAGTTTTTTTTTTCAGTTCCAGCAGCCCTCTCCTTCCCAGTCACTGCTGTAAATGACAGATTAGTAAACCACCACAGCTAATGTGTACCTCAGCCTGTGGGTCAATTTAACAAAGGCCTTTTAATTATGTGCGACAAAGCTTATATTGTTCAATTTATTTGTTTTGAGAAGATTTAATCCTCCCCACCCCCCCCCCCCCCCACCCCAGCTGGGCCACGCTCCTTATTGGCTAATCCTGAATATCCAGAGAGATTTCATATGTGCTCACGTCGGAGAAGGTTCAATGTGAAGGGTGTGTATCCAGTACTAAGAAATATAATTTTACACTCCACTAACTCTCTCAATCAGGACATAACCAATTGCAGTCCCTGTTCTTTTTCAAAAAATTCCAGACCCTTTTAATTCTTTTGCCACATTTGCCTGATTTCTATTTCATATCTGTTTGTATCTACCTCTCTCTGTCCTTTTCTCCATCAATATCCCTCCCTCTCTGCCCATCTCACTATCCACCTTTTCTGTGTCTCTCTCTGTGTGTGTCTCTCTCTCTCTCTCACTGTCAGTTCATCTGTCCCTCTTTATCTCTCTCTCTCTCTCTCTCTGTTTCTGTCTTTGTCTATTTCTCTCCATCTATTGGTCTGTCTCTCTGTCTGCTTATCTCTTTCTGTCTGTCTATCTATTTCTCTCCATCTCTATCTCTCTGTTTATCTATGCTATGATATGGAGATGCTGACATTGGACTGGGGTGGGCACAGTAAGAAGTCTCTCAATACCAGGTTAAAGTCCACCAGGTTTATTTGGAATCACGAGCTTTTGGAGTGCTGCTCCTTCCTCAAATGAGTGGACAGGTAGATTTCACAAACATGGCATATATAGACAGAAAAATACTCAAAAAAACTCAGATTCCAACCATTATCTTGCAATTGTGTCTGTGTTACAGTCATAGCTATGGTGTAAAGAGAGGTTAACTTAATGCAAGGTAAGTCCATTTAAAAGTCTGATGGCAGCGGGAAGAAGCTGTTCTTGAGTCAGTTGATACGTGACCTTCTGACAGCGCAGTACTCCTTCAGTACTGACCCTCTGATCATGCAGCACTGCCTATGCTGACACTGTTAGAACATCAGTGCTGAGGGAGTGCTGCACTGTCAGAGGATCAGTACTGAAGGAGTGCTGCATTGTCAGAGGGTCAGTGCTGAGGGAGTGCTGCACTGTCAGAGATGCTGTTTTTCGGATGAGGTGTGAAACTGAGGCCTGTTTTGCCCTCTCGGGTGGATGTAAAAGATCCCCTGGACTATATGAAAAATAGCAGAGGAGCTCTCCTCGTTATCATACCCAATGTTTATCCCTTAACCAACAAATATTAAAACAGACCATCTGCCTAAACGACAGTGGAAGCTGCATCATGAATAACACTCAAAACGGAATTGAAGAAATACTGTAAGAGAAGAGTACTGAGGATTACAGCGAAGGAACAGAGCAGTGAGACTGGCTGGTTCGCTCTTTCAAAGACTTGGCCAAGATGCAATGAACTGAAAGGTCTCCTTCACTTCTGCAGAAGTATTGCATTGCTGTTAGTGGGAGCTTTCTCTAATAAAAACTTTGTTACTGTGTTTCCTTAATTCCAACAATGATTGGGTTTTGAAAATATGTGGTTGTAAAGTGATTTCACAACTGCTGGGGTGATGAAAGAAAGGTGCTATATAAATGCACACCTTTTACTTTGGGAAGTCTAAACATGATTCTGTTGAGAGCAGCAGGACTGAACGGGCAATATTACCATCACAATCAAACCCTGTGTTTGAACAAAAGCAAAATTCATCAGATGCTGGAAATCTGAAACGTGAATGGAAAATACTGGAAATATTCAGCATATCGGAAGGCATCTGTGGAGCGAGAAACACAGTTAATGGCTGGAATTTTACCGCCACGGAAATCGGAGTGGGCGAAGGGCGGACCATGGAAAAGTCTGTTGACCTCGGGTGGGATTTTGTTTTGGGATGAACGAGGCCGTAAAATCTTGCCCAATGTTTCAGAACTGATGAACTGTCACAGGCCTGAAGCGTTAGCTCTGTTTCTCTCTCCACAGATGCTGGGTGACTTGCTGAATATTTCCAGTATTTTCTGTTTTAATTTTGATGCGTTTGGAACTTGGTTTCAGAGCTTTCCACACTATACAGCGCCACCTGGACGAGCATGTGGGGAACTGACTGGCTTTCGTTCCTTGTCTGGAGAAAGCGACAGTTCCTGTGACTCCCGTTCCCTGTCTTCCTGGTCCAACAGCTTCTCACTGTAAACCATCACCTTCCAAGACGGCAAAGACCAAAACAGGAACTCACCAAGTGAAGCCTCATAAAGTCCCAACTCATGTCATCGACACTTGAAATTTAAACAGAAGGAGAAAGAATGAAGATGTCAACTAATCTGGAATTAAGAATCTGCTGATGACCACAAAACCACAGTCGATTGTCAGAAAAATCCAAGTGGTTCACTGGTGTCCTTTAGGGAAGGAAATCTGCCATCCTTGCCTGGTCTGGCCTACATGTGACTCTAGAGCCACAGCAATGTGGTTGACTCTCAACTGCCTCTGAAATGGCCGAATAAGCTACTCAGTTTCAAGGGCAACAAGGGGTGTTCCAGCCAGTGACACCCATGTCCCACAAATGAATAAAAAAAATTAATCATTCCCAACAAAAACCGGCAGAGCTTCCCATCAAACAAGGGACCAGGATTGGAAATTAAATTGCAGAAATTACTTGCTGCTAGGATGCTGTGAGTTCTGATCAAAAATAGCCAGAGGTTCATCGAATCATAGAATCTTACAGTGCAGAAGGAGGCCATTCGGCCCATTGAGTCTGCACTGATAACCCCACCTAGGCTCTATCCCCACACATTTACCCCTCTAACCTACGCATCCCAGGACACTGAGGGGCAATTTAGCATGGCCAATACACCTGACCTGCACACCTTTGAACTGTGGGAGGAAAATGGAGCACCTGGAGGAAACCCATGCAGACACAGGGAGAACGTGCAAGCTCCAGGCAGACAGTGACCCAAGTGGGGATCGAACCTAGGTTCCTTGAGCTGTGAGGCAGCAGTGCTAACCACGGTGCTACCATACCACCCCTCACAATGGTCTCTCAATGTTTTCTGGTGATTGGCCATTCGAACCTGTTGCCGTGTTGGCGACTGTCCGCATTCCATTTCAGGTGGTTTTTGGGTCGGTTGGTACTTTGTCCAATAATAAAAAAGGAGTCTTTCATTTGTGTTCAGGAAAGTTTTCATTACAGCATCACCCATTGTCCTGCAGCTGTGGCAGAGAGAGTGCCGGCACCAATCGCTGCACTGTGCCGAACCAGCTCCAGCTGCCTGTGTCTTTAGGAGTTCTGCACTATTGACAGCCTGACATTCGTACTGCACATTGAAGAATAGCTGATTCCAGCTGGAACCACAGCACATCATTGTATTCACACACACCACCCACCAAGCTTGCTGCCTTTTGCGACCACTGGTCAAAGATTAATCTTTATTTGCTCAGAAAATATTGGCCTGAGTGCGAGAAAGGAATCAGAATTGAGCAGGCAGCAGTATGATTACAGGGAGATTGCAGGCTGAGCGTTTGACGTAGTTTCTCCCTCTCCTTGCAACCTCCTATCCTAACCCCTCTCATCTCACTCCACGATCCTGGGACTCTGGGCATCTCCATTGGCAGCTGCTTCTCTACTTGCACACGAGCTGCTGCTCTCTGGTGAGATGTCCATCCCTGGGGTCTTGATTTCAGGGCAAGGCCCACCAATGGCTTCGCTGCTGCCTGATTGGATGTGGGTCATTGGGCCGCAGCGCGCGTCTCTCACTGGCTGCCCAGCTGGCAGGCAATACCCCACGCCCCAAGCAGATTCTGCCCCCTGTGCAAGTCCCTGCCCCTCTTCTCTTGACTGGTTCCTGCCAACTACCTTGGCTGCAGTAAGATTGAGGAATAATCTTCCTGAGGTGGGAGCTTGGAAAACAATTGTCTTTGAGAGAGAAAGGAAGCAACTTGACCTGGTAGCCTTGGCTGGGCTGGTGATCCTTGTTGGGCTGATGGCCTTGGTTGGGCTGTAGTTCTCAGATAGTTGACAGGTTTGGAAGCTGAGATAATTCTTCCTTATTTGAGCACCATCTGTATAAAAGAGAAACCAACAGAATTAAGATATGGTTTTCATTATCCAGTAACTAGCCATTGTTGGGACTGGCCCTTCTATTGTGGGTGACAATGTAGGCAAATTTAAAAAAAAATTAAGAGCTTTAGACCCAGTTCTCTCTTCACAACATGAGTTGGAGTATTTGTGAATAGAGGATATTGACGATGTTTGCCTCCTCAGTTGGACACAGTAAATCACAGTCACTGGATTTAGGCCAATGAGTTGTTTACTGTTTGTAATCTGAAGCAGTTTTGTGAGACAGACGTGACTGTTACACATCAGGCCAAACTAAGCAACGTGATGCTTCAGGAGTGTTTGGACTAGAGGTTTGTGTTTGACAGGCCACTGTCAGTGTCGTATGTAGTGATCCAGACTGGAAGCAAGAATCAAATCCCAATACTCTGCCCCAGAAAGGGGCTGTATGGTGGTGGGGGAGGGGGGGGACTGCTTATTGTTGGTTATGATCTGCTGATGAGCTATCACCAATTGGTGCATGTTCCCAGACCTCGCCAATTACCCTGAAGAATCGTGTGTAATGAATTCCAGATTTGGAATATCTTTTAGTGTGAAACAGTCTTGCTGTCAGTAAATTACCCAGAAATTTCACACCCTCCCACGCACAACCTTTACCTTTACTCCTGCAAACATGCAGTGGATTCACATACCCGTACACATTACAATCCTGGATGATTTGATTTATTATTGTCATATGTATTGGTATAGAGTGCAAAGTATTGTTTCTTGCATGCAGACAAAGCGTACCATTCATAGAGTACATAGAGGAGAAGAAAAGGAGAATGTAGTGTAACAGTCATCGCTAGGGTGTAGAGAAAAATCAACTGAATATATGGTAGGTCCATTCAAAAGTCTGACGGTAGCAGGGAAGTAGCTGTTCTTGAGTCAGTTGATACGTGATCTCAGACTTTTGTATCTTTTCCCCAATGGAAGAAAGTGGAAAAGAGAATATCAGGGATGCGTGGGGTCCTTGATCATGCTGGCTGCTTTTCTAAGGCAGTGTAGACAATGGCTGGGGAGGTTGATTTGCGTGATGGATTGGGCTACATTCATGACCTTTTGTAGTTTCTTGTGGTCTTGGACAGAGGACACACCACGTCAACCTGAAAGAATGTGATACATCCTGAAATTCAAGCACCGCAGTTCAATTCTAAACGTGTGTAATAAAGACACTTGAAATTACAAATCCCAGAATACTCAATGCAGTGTGAGAATGTGTGGTGATTGTATTCTGAGCAAGGAGTAATGAAAAGGCAAACTGATTTTAACTTTGACTAAACAATCCCAGTTGTCCTAAGCCTATTGTCTGACTGTGTCCCCTCGCCCTCCTCTTTCCATATTTACAGCTGCTTATCGGTCAGAGGTAACTTGACTCAGAGGTAACGTGACAAGATGGGAAATGCGTGGGTGTATTTCAACTGAAAGCAGTGCAGAAATCCAGCCTTTCAAAGCTCCTTAGCCCTTTTGAAATATATTGCTGCAGTAATTGGACTTCTCTGCGCAAGCTGGGAGCGTGTTATAAAAGGAAAAAAAAACAAAGGGTTTGGTTGAAATGTTGGTTTCTTGAGGAACTTTAGTTCAGAGTTAATGAGCTGGAATCTGAGCTTCAGCTATTGCGACACATCAGGGAGGCTGGATGCTGTGTTTCAGGAGGCAGGCACACCCCTTAGGTTAGCTACCTTGAATTTGGTCAGTGCTCAGGGACAAGAGGGTGTGAGGAGAGGGATCCAAGAGGAAGCATTGCAGGAACTTCAGCCCTTGCTTTTGTCCAACAGGTTCAAATTCTTCCTCCCTGCGTGGGGACTGTAGGGAGGATGAGCAAACTGACCATTGCACTATGGTACAGGGAGTCAGTCAAGGTGGGGGGGGGGTGGCAAAAAGAGAAACATAGTCACTGTCAGGGATAGTAGATTGGTGGCAAATGCTGAGACAGAATTGCAAGGAGACCTCAGTGTTTCAAAAGGATAAGCAAAAGGTGGTGTAGCTTTGTTAGTAAAGGAAGGGATCAGTGCTGTAGAGAGAAATGACATTGGCACTAAAGATCAAGATGTAGAGTCGGTCTGGGTAGAAATAAGAAATAGCAAGGGAAATGAGTCCTTGGTGGGAGTAATCTGCAAGTCCCCAATAGTAGTTCCACAGTAGGACATTGTACAAACCAAGAAATTCTGGGGGGGGGGGGGGGCTACAGATATGACAGTAATCATGGGTGATTTTAGTATGCATTTAGGCTGGATTAATCAAATTGGTAAGGGTAACCTTAAGGGAAAGCTCATAGAGCGTATTAGAGATTGTTTCTTGAACAAATATGTAATCGAACCAACCAGAGAGCCAGGGTGTTTTGGATTTATTAATGTGTAATGAGATGGGATTAATTACTGATCTTGTGGTAAAGGATTATTGAGGGAAGAGTGATCATTGCATGATTGAATTTCAAATTCAATTTGAGGGCAATAATCCTGAGTCCAGCACTGTGTCCTCGTGTTAAACCAAGGTAACTACATAGGCCATGAGGACAGATTTGGCCCTGGTGGACTGGCCTTAACACAGCGCGTTACTCACTGCAATGCAGAAAAAGGCAACTAGATTCGGGATTTTAAATAAACCATTGAAACTTGACCCAGTCATAATAACCATGTTACACTACAGCGACGAGTAAAGTTCGAACCTGGTTCACTGGCTTCGCGATGTCTGGTAGTAGTGAAAGGTGCTATGTAAATATAATTTTTTTTCTTTTGTCTGATAATAACAGGATATATTTTTAGTGATGTTTGTTGAAGGATAAACGTGGGACACTGCCACTCTTGTTCAAAATAGTGACCTGGAATATTTTGGGTGTGATAAACGCCTGGCTGCTGCTGCAAAGTCAGAGAATTTGACGTCCAGTCAAATCTCCGACCCCTGCAGCGGGATGGGAAAATTCCACCGGGACCCAAGAGAATGGCAGGGACCTTGGGTTTTAACAACTCCCCTGTATCTTCAACAGCTGGAGTTTCAGCTTAGATCGTGTGCACGGGTCTCTGGAATGAGACTTGAAGCTACAATCAAAGGTACCCTTTGAGCCACGGCTGACAGTGCAGTAATGGTGACACTTGCGATTAACACGTGTGTAAATAATTGAGCTTTATGTAACACTAGATTGCTTCTTAGCTGACTCTCACTGGGATGTTATTATTTGCCTGGAATCCCACTGTTAATGTGATGACCCATTTTTCTAGCACTGTGCAGTCAAACTGAAGGACATTTGATGGCACACATGACACTCCCAGCGAAGATTTTCAGGTTCTGTTAATTTGTACTTTTACATTTTTAAGCTTGTGGACTCAACATATTTGTAGCGAGCAGGATATAGCTCAGTCCCGCGCTCACCAGGATTTCAGGCAGTGCAAGGCTGTAGCGGGGAGAGATTGATATTTCTATTGTCTTTGAGAAATTGAGTTTGAAAATACCTGAGGAGGGGAAACTTGCTCCCAGTAATGGAATAACCCTGAATGCAGCAACAGCAAAAGAGAGCTGGAGTGTGGATGCCTGAATCGCTTGAGAAGCTGCTTCACCCTGATGATGACATCTCCTCCAAGGCCACGAAGATCGTTCATTCCCTTTGCGGACATGGTGGATGAGCTTGGCCCTGGGCCATTTCCAGCAAGTGTTCCCAGCGAGTTCACACCACTGGGGGAGCGGGCCGTTCACAGCAGGTTGTGAAAAGGCCACAAACTGTGACAAAGTCTGTCAACTCCAAATAAAACCTGATGGTGCAGAGAGAAAATCATACCGTTCATTGTTGCTGGAGAACGCTGGCCTTTATTCCCAGGTTTGCAGAAATGGGAAACCAGGCTAAAAAGCAGAGGATATTGTGCAATTGCACTGTACACGGTCTGGGTGCAATTGCACTGTACACGGTCTGGGTGCAATTGCACTGTACACGGTCTGGGTGTAACCGCACTGTGTACGTGTACGCTCTGGGTGTAACCAGGCTAAAAAGTAGAGGATATTGTGTAACTGCACTGTATATGCTCTGGGTGTAACTGCACCGCGTACGATCTGGGTTTAGCCGCACCGTGCGTGCTTTGGGATAATTTGATTCTGATTTGAGATTGAACTCTAGACAAATGCTTCACTCTGGGCGCTAACCTTTCCCATTTTGACAAATATAAAACTCTTGCCAATGGGGGAGAGAAGCATTTAGATTGAATCCTGAACAAAATAAATGATTAAGTTAAAGGTTTTCTGCTTTAAGTGCAAACATTCCGCTGTAACCTGGCTGATTGTTTGTTCATTCGATGGAAGGTTTGGAAATACAACTTGTTTGACCAGAGGCAAAGTAAATCGTTTTTCCGTCAACATTTCTCTGTTTTATTTGGAAGGGAACGAGCCGAATTGCGGATATGGGAATATCAGCAATGAATGAATTCAGGTTAACAGCAATCTGGTTGTGTTTTCAGAACTGTGGGAATGTTTGTATTATTTCACCAATAGATATTAGTTAGTGTTTTCCTTGTTATTAAAACACAGGCCACACAGCTGTAAGGGAAATGAGAAAATCAGTATAGCTACAGTCCGTGAGGTGAAATCAGACTTTCAAACTGGGATTTTCAGGTGAGTGGGATGTGATATGATCACTGTGTGACCATCATTGTCAGTTAGAAACAATTTTTATTTCACTTACTCACTTGACAGACAATTTATGAATAAATTATAATCACGGAATTGTTACAGCACAGAAGCAGGCCATTCAGCCCATCGCTGCCTTTACAGGCTGTCCAAATGAGCATCATGATTTAGGCTGGAATTCTCCGATCTTGCCCGGTGCTGGGATTCTTCAGTCCCACTGTAGCGGATGGAGAATTGGCTGCACTAAATTTATCCGTTCTCGTTAGCAGCGGGGAATTCCGGCCTTAGTGCAAATCTCCTGCTTTTTCCCATACCACTACACATTGTTTCTGTTCAAATTACCATCCAATGCCCTCTTGGACGCCTCGATTGAACCTGCCTCCAGCACGTTTCCAGGCAGTGCATTCCAGACCCGAACAACTCATTGTGTGAGAAAGGTTTCTCTCACATCGCATTTGCTTCTTTTGCAGATCACTTAAATCTGTGCTCTCTTGTTCTTGATCCTTTTACAAGGGGAAGAGTTTCTCTCTATCTACACTGCCCAGCCCCCTCATGATTTTGAACATCTCTATCAAACCTCCCCTTAGCCACCTTCTGTCCAAGGAGAACAGCCCAACCTATCCTCCTAACTGAAGTTACTCATCTCTGTAAATACTCTTGTAAATCTCTCCTGTGTTCTGTCCAATGCTTGGTCATAAAATCTGCAGCCTCAAAGGTGGCAAAATGATACTTCCTGCCGGTTTGGAATGGACTGTTCCAGAACAGAACCGGGGAAGAAAGTGATGTCATCAGTGGACTTCCATTAAAGACTGTAGTGGCCACCAACAATATATTAAGCCTTAAAATGTCTTTCAGAAATGCCCTTAAGCCCTGCATGTACATCACTGACATTCTCTACGTGACAACTAGCATGGATTTCGATCAAGATGATGCCAGAGATGAGAAATCCTATCTGAAGAGTTTGTTTAAGCTGGGGTTGTTCTCCTATGCAGCGGAGGGAAGGGTGGCACAGTAGCACAGGGGTTAGCACTGCTGCTTCACAGCTCCAGGGACCTGGGTTTGATTCCCGGCTTGGGTCACTGTCTGGAGTTTGCACGTTCTCTGGATGCTCCAGTTTCCTCCCACAGTCCAAAGATGTGCGGGTTAGGTTGATTGGCCATGCTAAAATTGCCCCTTAGTGTCCTGAGATGCAGAGGTTTGAGGGCTTAGTGGGTAAAACCTGTAGGTATGGGGGGTAGGGCCTGGGTAGGATTGTGGTCAGTGCAGACCACCGAATGGCCTCTTTCTGTATTGTAGGGCAGAAGTACAAGGTATTGGAGGTGCTGGCAGCCTTAAAAGTGGACAAATCTCCAGGTCCAGATGAATTGTGCCCTAGGCTGCTGTGGGAGGCAAGGGATGAGATTGCAGGGGCTCTGACCCAAATTTTCAATTTCTGTTTGGCCACGGGGGAGGTGCCAGAGGATTGGAGAATAGTTAATGTGGTTCCACTATTTAAGAAGGGTTGTAGAGATAAACCAGGGATCTATAGACCAGTGAGTCTCATGTCAGTGGTAGGGAAACTATTAGATGCTCTCCTTCAGAAGTTTCTCTTTCTCAACTTGGAGAAGCAAGGTTTGATCAGGGATAGTCAGTTCGTCAGAGAGAGGTCATGCCTAACAAATTTAAATTTTTTGAGGAGGTGACCAGGTGTGTAGACGAGGATAGTGCAGTTGATGTAGTTTGTGGATTTCAGCAAAGCCTTTGACAAGATCACTTGTGGGAGACTCATAAAGAAAAATAATGCACATAGGAAACAGTAATTTGATAAAGTGGATTCAAAATTGACTCAGTTGTAGGAGACAGAGGGTGATAACAGAAGGCTGCTTTAGTGACTGAAAGCCAGTGTCCAGTGGCGTTCCACCAGGATCTGTATTTGGCCCTCTTATTCATCATTTATATAAATGACATTGATGACTATATGGGGGTAGAATTAGTAAGTTTGTGGATAACACAAAGATTGGCTGGGTGGTTAACAGTGAGGCGAGTGTCTTGGGCTGCAAGAAGATATAGATGGAATAGTCAAATGGGCAGATACGTGGCAGATGGAATTTAACACTGAAAATTGAGGTGATACACTTTGGAAGGAGTAATTTGACAGGAAATTGCTCAATGAATGGTAGGAAACTAGAAAGTTCTGTGGAACAAAGGGACCTTGGCCTGTTTGTCCACAGAGCTCTGAAAGCAAAAGGGCATGTTAGTAGGGTGGTGAAAAGCGTAGGGGACATTTGCTTTTATCGTTCGAGGCATAGATTACAAAAGCAGGGAAGTCATGTTAGAGATGTATAGAACTGTGATAAGGCCACAGTTGGAGTACTGTGTGCAGTTCTGGTTGTTATATTACTGGGAGGATGTGATTGCATTGGAGGGGATGCAGAGGAGATTCACCAGGATGCTGCCTGGGATGGAACATTTAAGTTATGAAGAGCTGTCGCATAGGCTTGGAATGGAACAGAGAAGACCGAGGGGCAACCTATCGGGGTGTACAAGATTGTGAGGGACATGGACAGAGTGGATAAGGAACAGCTGTTCCCCTTGGTTGAAGGGTCAGTCACGAGGGGACGTAGGTTTTCCTCACATTCCCCCTAAAACGCCTGCCCCTCACCTTGAACCTATTTACCCAGAGGCTGGTGACGGTCTGGAATGTGCTGCCTGGGAGGGTGGTGGAGGCGGAATGCCTCACATCCTTTAAAAAGTTCCTGGATGAATACTTGGCACATCATAACATTCAGGGCTATGGGCCAAGTGCTGACAGATGGGATTAGGTGGGAGTTCAGGTGTTTCTAATGTGTTGGTGCAGACTCGATGGGCCGAAGAGCCTCCTTCTTGGCTGTATGATTCTTTGTTGAGGTATTTATGAGCCACATGCATCTGCTTCCACCTTAGTTCATCTCACTTTAGAAATGGTGCCATGGAATCTTAAACCTACCACCTGAGAGGATGCAGATGGGGCCTTGGGGCTGATGGCTCATCCAAAATGACAGTGTGGCATCCCCTCAGTACTGCAATGGCAGTGTTGGGCTGGGTTACATGCTGGGGCTTGAACTCACGACCTTCTGACACGTAGGCCACCTGACCTGTGAGGAAGCAGTCTCCTTGGTGGAAAGGAGAGAATTGAGAATTCATTGGGAATTCTAGAACAAACTGGAACTCTGGGTGTTAACAGGCACCATCGTCCTAAAGCCAACTGCAAAATAGTACACTGGCTCTTACAGTAATTGAACATGTGTTGAATGAAAGGACACATATAACACTGTAATACATTATTTATTAATGAGTGGGTATCGCTGTTGTGGCTTTGAAACTTGGCTGATTTGTCAGTGCACATAAATCTGCACAGCGATGAGTAGTAATATCATATGTTTAAAAGAATTCCAGAACTGAATTCATCTCGTTTCTGCCTATCTCTGGAACATTCCGATTCCCTGAGAACTCTGCACTCCGCCAGCTCCAGCCTCTGGCACCGCCTCTGTTTTCTACATAATTCATTTACGGGCTATAGCACCACTGGATAGGCACAGCAGTTATTGGCCATCCTAATTGCCCCTTGAGAAGGTGGTGCTGAACTGTCGTCTTGAGCCACTGTGTACACCCACCGAGTGTTTCAGGATTATTATTGGGCATCAATCAGTCCATATGGTGTAGATACACCCGCAGTGCTGTTGTGGGGAGAGTTCCAGGATTGTTGTTGGACATCAGGCAATTCACGCGGTGTAGGCACACCCACAGTGCTGTTAGGGAGGGAGCTCCAGGACTTATTTGGACAGTCAGTCCACGTGGTGTAGGTACACTCACTATGCTGTTAGGGAGAGAGTTCCACAATTATTATTGGACACCAGTCAGTCCATGTGGTGTTGGTACACCCACAGTGCTGTTATGGAGTTCCAAGCTTGTCATTGGATATTAGTCAGTCTATGTCTCTCCATAACAGCACCCACAGTGCTGTTATGGAGAGAGTTCCAGGATATCAGTCAGTCTATGTAGTAGAGGCAGATCCTATTTTGTCTTTCAAAAAGCATTTAGACAGTTATATGAGTAAGATGGCTATTGAGGGATATGGACCAAGCGCTGGCAACTGGGATTAGCTTAGTCGTTTAAAGAGAAAAGGCAGCATGGACAAGTATGGCCGAAGGGCTTGCTTCCATGCTGTAAACCTCTATGACTCCATGATCCCACCACTAGACCAAGCCATTCAGCCCATCGAGCCTACACCAACAACCATCCCACCCAGGCCCTATCCCTGTAACCCCGCATAATCCCCCTGATACTAAGAAGCAATTTAGTGTGGCCAATCCACCTAAGCAGCACATCTTTGGACTGTGGAAGGACAGCGGAGCACATGGAGGAAACCCACGCAGACACGGGGAGAATGTGCAAACAGTGACCAGAGGCTGGAATTGAACCTAGGTGTGCTGACCACTGTGCCACCCCAAGGTGATGGGGTACCAAATGCAATATTTCCACGTTTGTAGATGATGTAAAACTAGATGGAATATGAGTTATGAGAATGATGCAAAGTAGCTTCAGGTGGATCTGGACAGGCTTGGTGAGGATAATTCTTGTTCATAAGTTTCTGAAAGCTAACATGCAAATGCAGCTAACAATTAGGAAGGCAAATGGTATGTTTTCTTTCATCGCAAGACAATTTTGAATACAGGAGTAATGGTGCCTTGCTTCAATTGTATAGAAGTGTCATTAGGCCACACTTGGAATATTGTGCACAGTTTTAGTCACCTTACATAGGGAAGGATATACTTGTCATGGAGGACAGAATTCTCCTTAAATAGATTGAAGGGTCTGGTCCTACATTCCCTAGAGTTTATAGGGCTTAGAAAAATGAGAGGTGAGCTCATTGAATCTTACAAAATTCTCATGGAGCTCAACAGGGTAGATGTAGGAAGACTGTTTCCCCTGACTCGGGAGGGGGCGGTGGTTGGGGGGGGGGGTGTCTCGATCCAGGGAACAGTCTCAGAATGACGGGCAGGACTGGGGTGAGGATGAATTTCTCCACTCAGATGGTGATGAATCTTTGTAATTTTCACCCCCCAGAGGGCTGTGGAGACTCTGTCATTGAGCAGGTTCAAGGCAGAGATCAGTTTTTGGATATTAATGCATCAAGGCAGATGGAGGTAGTGTGGGGAAAATGATACTGAGGTAAAACTTCAGCCATATTCTAGTTGAATAATGAAGCAGGTCTGGAGGCCTACATTCCTGCTCCTTTCCTGTCCTGAGGATTTGTTGAAATATCTGGAAGAGCAAATCATCTGAAATTTTGGCTGCATTGGTTTTTGAACCCACACTTCCGCAGAAACTGGAAATCCTGCCATCAGGATACTGACCTACTGATACTTTCTGGAGGGTATAAGTATGAGGGATGATCTTATTGAAATATTACAAGGTTCTGAATTGACTTGACAAGGCAGACACGGAGAGGTTGTTTCCCTTGTTTGGGGTGTGACGTCACTAACTTTAAGAGATTTTTAAAATCATGCTCTCTGTGGCTCACAGCTTTAGCTGATCTCATTGTTGCCAGGCTGCCTCCAAGGAGTCCTTTTATTGCTTCTTAAGTGGCTTAAATAACGGTTGTTTATTTTTACTTTGGGATCTTTTATGGTCCTGCATTGTTTGGAGGAAGAATGATTGGCAGTTCGGGTGACAGGAGCTCTTTTATTTACAGTTTTGAACGGCGAGTTTTAGTTTTTAGAAGGGACATCAAGCTGGAACGAAGTGTCTCTCTCTCTCTCTCTCTCTCTCTCTCTCTCTCTCTCTCTCTCTGTGCATGGTTTTTGAAAATTCTGCTAGTTAGCTAAAAGCAAGGCTTACTGTCTTCCTAGAGTAAAGAATCTGCTATTGGTAACTTGACCAAAGTCTCTCCTTGGTGTTGTGGGAAGGTGTTCTGAGTGTATCAAAAGAACTGCAGCATTCATCCAAAGAACTTAACTCCAGTATCACGTGAGCAGTGATACTGCAGTCTTTGCTGTGTTAAACCTATGAAAAGGGTTTATTTTGTTTATGGGAAGTTTTTGGTTGATTGATGTGTTTGAGATATGTGTTAAGGATTATACATTTATCATGGTTTTCTTTGTAATTAATAAAAGTTATTGCTAATATTCTTACTATAAATATTAACTATATTCTTAAATAAATTTTGTTTGATAAAAGCTCCCTAGTGGGTCATTTGAATCATACCTGAGGTGAAACCTATCATGCTTATCCTAACCAAATTCAGGATGCAAAACTTATGATCCAGGCAGGCTCCAGAAAACACTTTGGAGTTTCTGACCTGCATTATAACTGGGGAAATGAGAACTCAGGCTTACAGGCTCAGGATCAGGGGTTGATGAGTTAGGACAGAAACAAAGGGAAGTTTCTTCACTCAAAGGGTTGTGAATCTTTGGAATTCCCTCTCTCCTAGAGGGATGTGGATCCTCCATCATGAAATCCATATGAAGCGCGGATAGACAGATTGTTAGGGTCTTGAGGGAACAAGGGATAAGGGGAATAGGTGGGTTTGGGGCTCAATATGATACATATTAAATGGCAGAGCAAGCTAGAAGGGCTGAATGGCTCTCCCACGTTTCTAATGTTATGATAGAAAGTGAACGAGATCTTGGTCCTTTAGTCTAATCATTCTTATCTCTAACCAAAGGAGTGATGAACATGGGCAGTCTGCTCCCACTTGCCCTTCAAACTAGACACTCCAGACAGTCAGTCCTGTCCAATGGCCTTGAGACTGTCTGATATTCCGTCTGAGAAAGATGTCTGTCTGAGACAGCAGAAAAGTTGAATGTGCAGCCGTGTGCTGGAGATGTGACTGAGCTATAATCCCGAGAATATGAATTCATAATCTCACTATGGCGGTCTGTGAATTTCAACTCGGTTTATAAAACCATTGGAGTATTTGACATGAACCCACACTGGTTTGCCAATGTCCAGTAGGAATGGAAACCTGCTGACCTTGTATCATAACTTTCTTCAGTTCCACACTGCCTCTGAGTTGTCCTAGCAGCAAGTCATCCAGTTGTCAAACGATCACCAGAGGTTCAAGGAAGCAGCTCACCACTTCCTTCTCAGGGCACCTAGGGATGGTTAATGAATATTGACCATGCCAGCGACTGGTGCCAGTGCTGAGGGGGGACAAAGCAAATCCTGCCAGGGATTATTGTGCGGCCCGTCTACAAACAGATTGAGTCAGCAGTGCTGTGACAGAATCACCCTCCAACACAGAGAAAGGAATGGGAGAGAAAAAAGACCAGGTGCAAAATGATCCGGTTGTAAATTTGTGTCCTTATGTAATGGATGTGTCTAAATTTCTTTCAGATCAGTTTCATTAAATTTTAAATTAAATAAGCATTGATTGGGGGCTTCTCAGAATCCATTCTGGCAGTAAATCGATCTCTGCAATAAGAATTCATCCAGTTTGCCTCTTGTTGTTCCTTTCTTGCGCCTGGAGCTGTTAATTTATGAAACAGAGGTGCCAACAGGTGCAAGTGCTGACTCCAGCAAAACTTCCCTGAGGATGATGGATGGTTTCCAGTTTTTACAGAGAGTGGGGGAATATGTGGGCAGCACGGTGGCACAGTGGTTAGCACTGCTGGCTCCCAGCGCCAGGGACCCAGCTTCAGTTCTGGCGTTGGATCACTGTCCGTGTGGAGTCTGCATGTTCTCCGCCTGTCTGGGTGGGTTTCCTCCAGGTGCTCCGGTTTCCTCCCACAGTCCGAAAGACGTGCTGATTAGGTGGATTGGCCATGCTAAGTTCTCCCTCCATGTACCCGAACAGGCGCCAGAGTGTGGCGACTGTGATTTTTCACAGTAACTTCATTGCAGTGTTAATGTAAAGTTACTTGTGACACTAATAATAGACACTGGTGGGAGATAAGATAATGATCCCTAAAAGAGTCTGTGTGATGATTACACACAGGCTGGCGGTGAAGGAACTGCATCTCATCAGCATCTTCCCACCACCCCCCCTCCTGATTTTTCCATTGCTGATTCACCAGGTCACCCTCACTTTCCCTGTAGCTGTTTGATGACATTGGCTGCCGTAGCTCTCCATATGGAGTGCTGTTGTGGCATTTCCATGTCTGTGAGAGTGCCAACCCTGACTCACTGAACACTTTACTCACCCACTCTGAGTCAGAAAGCCATGGGCTCAAGCCCACACCGGAGATGTGAGCGACAAGACCTAAACTCTCATCCCTGGTGTCCACACTGAAGGGGTGCTGAAGTGTTGGAGATGCTGCATTTCAGCTGGGCTGTCCGCTCACACAGGTTGGTGTCAAGGAGCCAATGGCGCAATTTAAAGAGGAGTAGGGAAGACCTTCCTATTGTCGTAGCTAATATTTATCCATGAGCTAGTATTAAAACAGATGATCTGTTCATTTTGTCACTGCTGCATGTGGGATCTTGCTGTGTGAAAATTGGCTGCCACTTCTGCCACACTGCAGTTCAGAAGTATTTCACTGGCAGCGGAGCAGTTTGGGACAAAGGTGCTATAGAAATGCAGCAGTTTCTGAATTGCTTTTCTAGAAGGTGTTGTGGAATTTTCAGTGCAGGAAATGTATTGACCTGTTGTATCTGTGCCATCGCTGACTAACCCATTTTCTCCTGGGCTTTTAACAAACACTTGTACATTTTTTTTTCAAATATTTATTCGCTTCACTTCCACATTGTGAAATGGATATACTGCTTGTATCTGGCAATTTTCATGTCCGAACAATTCTGCAATGCTTTTGTATAAAAGAGCATTAGCCTTTGGTCTGTTAATAATTTAGATCTTCTAGTTGGTGCCCAGTGAAGTTTCTTTATTCCCTTTTTAACTCAATAAGTACTTCATAATTCTCAACAGTTCTGTCATATACTCTTTTAATATTTCCCTGCTCCAGTGAAAGCCCCACAATTTCTCTTTTGGACCCTTCATGTGACATCCTCCCTAAAGTGGAGCGGGATGCAATAGGTAACCCACTCATCCAATAGAATTGGAGCACGAAATGAGTCGGGACACAAAATAAATTCATAAGTTCACAAGATATAGCAGCAGAACTAGGCCATTCAGCCCATCGAGTCTGCTCTGCCAATAGATCATGGCTGATGTGCTCCTCATCCCCATTTTCCTGCTTTCTCCCCATAATCCTTCAACCCATTACCAATTAAAAATCTAACTCCTCCTTAAATTTACTCATTGTCTCAGCATCCATCGCACTTGGGGAAGCAAATTCCACAGATTCACAACCCTTTGGGAAAAGTAGTTTCTCCTCAACTCTGTTTTAAATTTGCTGCCCCTTATCCTAAGGCTATGACTTCGTGCCCTCGAGTGCCCCACCAGTGGAAGCATCTGCTCCACGTCTACTTTATCCATACCTTTCATCATCTTGTATACCTCAATTTGATCTCTCCTCATTCTTCTAAATTCCAGAGAGTATAGGCCTAAATTGTTCAATCTCTCTTCCTACGACAAACTCCTCATCTCTGGAATCAATCTAGTGAACCTCTTCTGAATCGCCTCCAATGCCACTACATCTTTCCTCAAATAAGGGGACTAAAACTGTGCACAATACTCCAGGTGCAGTCTCACCAATGCCTTGTATAGTTGCAATAATACTTCCTTACCTTTTATATTCTATTCCTTTAGCTATAAATGCTAACATTCTGTTCACTTTCTTTATTACCTGCTGTAGCTGCATGCTAGTGTTCTGTGACTCATGAAGGAGGACACCCAGATCCCTCTGCACCGGAGCAGCCCGGAGTCGCTCCCCATTTAATAATAAGTCGTCTTTTCCATTTTTATGACCAAAATGCATGACCTCACGTTTATTCACGTCAAACTCCACCTGCCACATTTTGGCCCACTCTCTCTCCTAACGTATCTATATCCATTTGTAAGGTTCTTATTTCCTCATTGCAACTTACTATCCCGCCTATTTTTGTGTCATCTGTAAATTTGGCTAATGAGCCTTCTCTATTGGGTGTTCAATTCCAGCTTGCCTGTTTGTGCCAGCTGTGTTAGAGTAAAGTTCGATCCAGTATTCTGCCTATGGTTAGATCTATCATTTGTCCAGGAAACCATTTGCTTCTCTGCTTTCTGCCATTATTATAACTTTTTGCAATTAAAGTTTAAGTTTATTTATTAATGTCACAAGTAAGTTACTGTGAAATCCCCTAGATGTCCAGCACCTATTCGGGTACACTGAGGGAGAATTTAGCATGGCTGACGCACCTAAGCAGCATGTGTTTTGGATTGTAGGAGGAAACCGGAACACCAAAGGAAATCCATACAGACATGGGGAGAACGTGCAGACTCCGCACAGACAGTGACCCAAGCCGGGAATCGAACCCAGATCCCTGGTACTGTGAAGCAGCAGGGCTGACCACCGTGCCGCTATATTACGGGATTCACCATTCAGCATAATCATGGCTGATTTTTGATCTCTATTTTCCTGCCATATCCCTATTTCCTTTGATTCCCCTGTTGCTTCATTGCAACTATCGATCTCAGTCTTCAGTCTGCTCAATGTCTCAGCATCCACAGCTCTCTGCTTACAGAATTTCACAGCTCTGAGTGAAGATAAGATGTCTTCATTCATTGCATTGGCCATGCTAAATTCTCTGTGTACCCAAACAGGTGCCAGGCAACTAGGGGATTTTCACAGTAACTTACTTGTGGCACTAATAAATAAACTACTTGTGACACTAATAAATAAATTTAAACTTTAACTGCAAAAAGTTATAATAATGGCAGAAGGGTATTAGTCCATTCCACACCACTTCTCCTCATAGGACAACTATTTCAACCTCAGGAATCAATCAAATGAACCTTTGCCATCTCCAAGACCTGCATACCTCTACACGTTCCACTGCAAGAAGTGTCACAACACCAGGTTAAAGACCAACAGGTTTATTTGGTAGCAAAAGCCACTAGCTTTTGGAGTGCTTTGAGTTTGTGTCTTTGTGTCCTGTTTGTGAACTGAAATCCCACTCACCTGACGAAGGAGCAGCGAGCGCTCTGAAAGCTCATGGCTTTTGCTACCAAATAAACCTGTTTTACTTTAACCTGGTGTTGTGGGACGACCTACTGCGTTTACCCCAGTCCAACACCGGCATCTCCACATCATTCCACAGCTATAGGGAGAAGGCAAGATAGCCAAGTTGGCTGGGTGAAATTTCGGATAACATACCCCAGAAATTGGCTAAGGATAAGCATCAGGTCAAGCCCAAGTTGGGGTGCGACTTCTTTCCTTGTCAGTTTGGATCTTGTTTGTCTCTCTTGTGGGGACCATTGAGTTCAAGTGGATTTTGAATTTGGTTTTTGGAGCAAGCAAGGAATGGATTTGCATTTGCCCGCTCCATTGGCTTTGTAACTTTTAAGGATGTAGTTTAAAAAAAAATTTGGAAACAGGTAATAGGGAGGGAAGAAATTGAAATAGTCACAATCACTAGGGAAAAGATACTGGGGAACTATTAGATCCTGGAACCTGGGGTCTGAAGCACAGCGAATTTATAATTTCCTATTTTTGATCCCCTATTCTATTGCCATTTTATCTAAAATAGCTGGGACGGTAAGATCCAAATAACTGCTTCACTTAGTGTAATAGAATTCGAAAAATCTGCGAGTGAAAACTGAGCAATTAAGTGATAAATTGGAAAGATTTATTCAGTTCGCCTTCAGCAGTTAATCTTCTCACCACTAAGTCAACAAGGGTGACATCATTACTTGAGGCAATGTAGGAACTGGAGTATTATTGGTACAATATTTGTGCAGTAAAATAATTATCTGAACTCCGTAATCTTCTGCAAGTAATGAGAAATGCAGAGTCGAAGAGAACTCGAATGTTGGTTGACTCGACATTTCACATGACTTCGATATGATTTTGAGGTCTGAAGCCCAGTGGGGAGGCACGATGGCACAGTGGTTAGCACCGCAGCGCCTCAGTGCCAGGGACCCAGGTTCAATTCCCAGCTTGGGTCAGTGCCTGTGTGGAGTCTGCACGTTCTCCCCATGCCTGTGTGGGTTTTCTCCGGATGCTCCAGTTTCCTCCCAGACTCCAAAGATGTGCAGATTACTTGGATTGGCCATGCTGAATTACTCCTTAGTGTCCCATTAGCTGTGGGATAGGGTGGGGGGAGAAGGCCTGGGTAAAACATTTTCTGTCCATTGAAAGTGCACTGGAACTGAATGGCTTCTTCTACACTGTAGCGATTCTATGCACATTGACTCAATTGCCACAGGGTTCCCAGGATGTGTGCACACTCAGGTATCTTGCGTAAGGGATTGGCCATTCTAAATTGCTCCTTAGTCTGTAGGGTAAATATGAGGTTATAGGGATAGGGCCTGGGTGGGATTGTTGTCAGTGCAAAAGGCGAAAAGGCAAAAGGCGGGGAATTATAGGCCAGTTAGTTTAATGTCTGTTGTAGGAAAAATGTTAGAATCCGTGATCAAGGAGAAAATAGCGAGGCATCTTGAGGAGAATTGTTTGGTAGAGCAGACGCAGCACGGTTTCGTTAAGGGGAAGTTGTGTCTGACGAACTTATTGGAGTTCTATGAGGATGTGTCTAGGGCGGTGGATAGAGGAGAGCCGGTGGATGTGGTCTTTCTTGGATTTTCAGAAGGCGTTTGACAAGGTGCCTCACAAGAGGTTATTGCAGAAGGTCAGGGGGCATAGAGATGGGGGTAGGGTGTTAGCGTGGATAGAGGATTGGCTGTCAAATAGGAGACAGAGAGTGGGGGTCAATGGGTGCTATTCGGATTGGCGGTTGGTGACTAGTGGAGTGCCCCAGGGGTCGGTGCTGGGGCCTCAGCTATTTACCATTTATATAGATGATCTGGAGGAGGGAACTGAGTGTATGGTGTCGAAATTTGCTGATGACACCAAGATTGGTGGAACGGCAAATTGTGTGGAGGGTGTGGAGAGTCTGCAGAAGGATCTAGATAGGCTGGGCGAATGGGCCAGGAACTGGCAAATGGAATTTAATGTTGGCAAATGTAAGGTTGTCCACTTTGGTAGGAATAATGGTAGGAAGGACTATTACTTACGTGGCGAAAAACTGCAGCATGCGACGGTGCAGAGGGTCCTCGGGATCCTTGTGCATGACTCGTAAAAACCCAGCCTGCAGGTGCAGCAGGTGGTCAGGAAGGCGAATGGGATGCTGGCCTTCATAGCGAGGGGGATTGAGTATAAAAGTAGGGAGGTCTTGCTGCAGCTGTATAGGGCACTGGTGAGGCCGCAGCTGGAGTACTGTGTGCAGTTTTGGTCGCCGCACTTACGCAAGGATATTTTGGCCTTGGAGGGAGTGCAGAGGAGATTTACTAGGCTGATTCCGGAGTTGAGGGGGTTGAACTATGAGGAGAGGCTGAATAAACTAAGCTTGTACTCGTTAGAGTTTAGAAGAATGAGGGGAGATCTCATTGAGACATATAAGATGTTGAATGGGATGGATAGGATAGAGGTGGAGAGGCTCTTCCCGCTCAGAAAGGACAGTGGGACGAGAGGGCACAGCCTCAGGATAAAGGGGGGGCGGTTTACAACGGAGTTGAGAAGGAACTTCTTCACTCAAAGGGTGGTGAATCTCTGGAATTCTCTGCCCGTTGAAGTGGTGGAGGCTGCCTCGCTCAATATTTTTAAGACGCGGGTTTGATAGGTTTTTGATAGGCAAGGGGATTAAGGGTTATGGGGAGAGGGCGGGAATGTGGAACTGAGCCGCGACAGATCAGCCATGATCTTATTGAATGGCGGGGCAGGCTCGAGGGGCTAGATGGCCTACTCCTTCTCCTAATTTCTTATGCTCTTATGTGCAGACTCGATGGGCTGAATGGCCTCCTCCTGTACTGTGGGGATTCTATGATTCCAAGAACTTTTGAGTGGGTTGGCGCTGCAGTGGAAGTGGCTGATTCAAGATTCCATTATTGGCAAATTTTCTCTGTCTATAAATAGGAGTTTGAATGTGGGTGCAGCAGAGCAAGATGTGGAATAACTGTTAGGTGACACTAAGAATGCATTCTCATTATCCTGGTGTTAGGCTGAGTCAGAGGGGAGCTCTCACAGACCCTTGGTATCATTTTTCAGTGCTCTTTTGATCTGTAAATTGTAGCTGGAGACAGAAGGGCAGTCAATAGAACATCACTGTTCTGCAAGGTTAATGTTAAATTCAATCAGTGTAAAAAAAGCAGTGAGGCTGTGGCCAGGAATCGGCAAACATTTGGAGGTATATTTTGACTTCTTTCAACATTTGTTCGACGGTGATATAACAGATCAGCAGTTTATTTTCAGTTACACAATTTTACCTCAATGATAAAATGAGGGCAGGAGAAATTGGAGAGTGTGAAATGGCTGCAATGTCACACCTTATCCTGCTTTGGTTATGTCGATATTACCGACTGTTCCTCCAACATGTTTTAATGAATGTGGTTGACGATGTAATAATAACCGGATCATCTGTTTTTGTGATGTTGATTGAAGGATGCCCATTGGCCAGGACACTGGGGAGAACTTTCCTGATCTTCTTCCAAAGAGAGAGGCCTTGGGATCTTTTACAGCCACCTGAACAGGTCGATGCAACCTCGTCTGAAAGAAGCTCCTCTGACAGTGCGGTGCTCCCACGGTATTGCACTGCATAAGACCATAAGACACTGGAATGGAATTAGGCCACTCGGTCCATCGAGTCTGCTCTGCTGTTCAATCATGGCTGACACACCAGTTGTCCTGTCACCATAAAGTACTGGGTGCAGCTAAACAGGAGCTACTGACCAATCCAGTTGGCTCTCTAATGCATCAAGAGTATGGAAAGGGGTGCTGCTGGAGAAGGCCCAATGCATGTTATCAGCAGAGAAATGGAATACTCGATTAACCAAGGTTATCTCCCTTTGTACAAGAACTGGGCTCTGCTGCCAGAGTTGTGTGCAGCTTTTTGGAAAGGGCATAAATCCATAGTGTGCACAGCCCAGATTTATCAGGATGAGTAAGGCAACAACACCTCTCCCACAGTCATCCTCAACACCGGTGCCCCACAAGGCTGCGTTCTCAGCCCCCAACTACACTCCTTTTATATACCTAATGACTTTGTGTGGCCAAATTCCCCTCCAACTCGATTTTCAAGTTTGCTGATGACACCACCGTAGTGGTTGGATCTCGAACAATGACGGGACAGAGTACAGGGATGAGATAGAGAATCCAGTGAACTGCTGCGACAACAATAATCTCTCCCTCAATGTCAGCAAAATGAAAGAGATTGTCATCGACTTCAGGAAACAGAGTGGAGAACATGCCCCTGTCTACATTAACCGGAAAGAAGTGGAAATGGTCAGGAGCTTCACGTTTTTGGGTGTCTAGATCACCAACAACCTGTCCTGGTCCCCCATGCCAACACTATAATTAAGAAAGCCCACCAATGTCTCTACTTTCTCAGAAGACGAAGGAAATTTGGCATGTCAGCTACAACTCTGAATTCTACAGATGCACGATAGAAAGCATTTTTTCTGGATGTATCACAGCTTGGTGTGGCTTCTGCTCTGCCCAAGACCACAAGGAACTACAAAGCATCATGAGCGCATTGATCTGTCTACACCACCCGCTGCCTCAGAAAAGCAGCCAGTATAATCAAGGACACCATGCACCCTGGACATTCTCTCTCCCACCTTCCGCCCGGAAAAAGATGCAAAAGTCTGAGGCCATGTACCAACCGACTCGAGGATAGATTCTTCCCTGCTGCCGTCAGACTATTGAATGGATCTACTTTATATTAGGCTGGTCTTTCTATACACCCTAGTGATGACTGACTGTAACACTATATTCTGCACTCCTTTTCCTTCTCTATGAATGGTATGCTTTGTCTGTATAGCGCGCAAGAAACAATACTTTTCACTGTATACCAATGCACGTGACAATAATAAATCAAATCAATGATAAATTTATTATGAGGAGGGGCTTGAAATATTGGGACTGCAACAGTGAAGGCAGGGAGAAGAAATAATTCAGATACAGCAGACAGTAAAGAAGGCAAATGGCCTCCATAGTGTTGGCCTTCATAGTGAGGGGTTTTGAGTACAGGAGCAGGGATGTCTTGCTGCAATTATACAGGGCCTTAGTGAGGCTATACCTGGAATAGTGGGTGTAGTTTTGGTCTCTTTATCTGAGGAAGGATGTTCTAGAGGGAGTGTGGCGAAGATTTACCAGACTGATTCCTAGGATGGCAGGATTGACGAATGAGGAGAGATTGAGTCGGTCAAGATTGCATTCACTGGAATTCCGAAAAATGAGGGGGAGATCTCATAGGAAATTATAGCATTCCTACAGGACGAGATGGACTAGATGCAAGAAGGATATTCCCAGTGGTGGGAGTGTTCAGAACCAGGGGTCACAGTCTGAGGATACAGGGTAGACTGTTCACCCCATTGAGTGGTCAGCCTGTGGAATTCACAGCAAGCAGTTGAGGCCAAAACATTGTATATTTTCAGGAAGCAGTTAGATACAGCACTTGAGGTGAAGATGATCAAAGGATACATGGGGAAGGTGGGATCAGGCTGCTGAGTTGGGTGATCATCCATGACCGTAAAATAAATGGTGGAGCAGGCTCGAAGGGCCGAATGGCCTCCTCCTGCTCCTATTTTCCATGCGTCTGTGCTGGGCTATGGGGACAGAGCACAAAGCTGGGATATTTTCAGATTGTTTGGACAAATTGGCTGCACAATTGACAGCTGGTTGTCAGGGTCACCTTCACAATGGTTGGATGGTTCTGACATGAGAAATACTGGAGACAGAATTTCTACATTCTCTTATTGACCTTCCCAGTCTTTATAGCAACCCTGTCCACTTCTTCATGAAGACAACAGCCTCGATTTATTTTATTTATTTATAGTTACCCTGTCATTATTTCCCTTTCCCTCCCTTGCTTTCTTTCTCTCTATTTCATTCTTTCAGTCGTTCTTTTGTTCTGTCTCTTTCTTTCTGTCTCTTCCTTTCTCGCTCTCTCTCTCATTCTTTCTCTCCATTGTTTACCACGCTCATTCTTTCTTTCTCCCTCCGTCTTTCTCCTTATTACCAGTTGATAGTTTCTGAATCAGTGATGAAGCTGCGGTTTTCTTCCTCTGGACCGTATCCAGTCTCTGAATGAATGGGTTGGTTGCAGCATCTTCTATGACGAGAGCCTGACAGCAAGATGTCAGTTTGATTAAATCGAGCCGTCGGCTGAGCTTAACATTGCTGCATCATCAAGAATGGTTGAAGAAATCCTGCACCTGGTCCATCCTGTTCTCCCTCCACTACCTGACTGAGGTGCTGGCTGCTGTTTAAGGTGGTCACTATGAGACAGCAGTGCTAACCATCGGGGCAGTGCACTGCTGCCTCTCAGCGCCAGGGACCCAGGTTCGATTCCAGTCATGGGTCACTGTCTGTCTGGAGTTTGTACGTTCTCCTTGTGTCTGGGTGCTCCAGTTTCCTCCCACAGTCAAGAGATGTGCGGGTTAGGTGAATTGGCCATGCTAAATTGCCCCTTAGTGTAAGGGGTATGGCAGGGTAAATAAGTGGGGTTATGGAGATAGTGGCTGGGTGGGATTGTGGTCAGTGCAGGTTCAATGGGCTGAATGGCGGCCTCCTGCACTGCAGCGATTTTATGATTCTATGGTCAGGCCAGATCGCTCCTGCTCAAATTGGATAGATGCCCAGTTGTTGCTTGTGACAGTGCTGAAGTTGGCTGATGAGGCTGGGTTGCACGAGTCCTTCCTCAGTTGGGGCAGATTCCCGGGCACTTTAGTCCCGGGCAATTTAACAGCCAGACAGGAGGCTGGGACGACTTTTACCCCTTGATGTCTTCCCAGAATTTAGTTGGAATCATTAAATGTTGCAACACAAAAGGAGGCCATTTGACCCAGAGTGTCAGTACCCACCTCTTTGGAAGAGTTATCCAGTTAGCTGCCCTGCCCCATTGTCCTGCAGATTCTCTCCTCTTCAAATATTTATCAAATTCCCTTTTGAGATTCCTCCTGAATTTGCTTCCAACATTCTTTCAGGCAACAAATCATAGCTCACTTTTCCTCTGCTTCTGATGCCAATCCTTTCCCATTACTGACCCTCCTGTCAATTTTTCTTAATCGACCCTGTCAAAGTCCTAGATGAATGGGGACAAAGTAGAAATGGTCAAAAGCTTTAGGTTTTTAGGTGTCCAGATCACCAACAACCTGTCCCGGTCCCCCATGCAGACACTATAGTTAAGAAAGCCCATCAACGCCTCGACTTTCTCAGAAGACTAAGGAAATTTGGCATGTCCGCTACGACTATCACCAACTTTTACAGATAGGAAGCATTTTTTCTGGTTGTGTCACAGCTTGGTATGGCTCCTGCTCTGCCCAAGACAGTAAGAAACTACAAAGGGCCATGAACGAAGCCGAGTCCATCATGTGAATCAGCCTCCCATTCACTGACACTGTCTATACTTCCCACTGCCTCGGAAAAGTAGCCAGCGTAATTAAGGATCCCATGCACCCAGGACGTACTCCCTCCCACCTTCTTACGTAGGGAAAAAATACAGAATTCTGAGATCACGTACAAACAGACTTAAGAACAACTTCTTCCCTGCTGCCATCAGACTTTTGAATGGTCTTACCTCGTATTAAGTTGATCTTTCTCTACACCCTAGCTAGAGTCATAGAGGTTTACAGAATGGAAACAGGCCCTTTGGCCCAACTTGTCCATGCCATCCTTTCTTTTTTAAAACCCCTAAGCTAATACCAATCACCCGCATTTGGCCCATATCCCTCTATACCCATCGTACCCATGTAACTATTTAAATGCTTTTTAAAAGACAAACTTGTACTTGCCTCTTCTACTACCTCTGACAGCTTGTTCCAGACACTCATCACCCTCTATGTGAAAAAATTGCCCCCCTGGACACTTCTATATCTCTCCCCTCTCACTTTAAACCTACACCCTCTAGTTTTAGAATCCCCTACCTTTGGGAAAAAATATTGACTATCTAGGTGATCTATGCCCCTCATTATTTTATAGACTGTATATAGCTATCACTGTAACACTACATTCTGCACTCTCTCCTTCTCTATGTGCAATGTGCTTTGTCTGTATAGTGCACAAGAAACAATACTTTTCACTGTATGTTAATACATATGACAATAATAAATCAAATCATTTGGTGAGATTGAGAATGAAAATTGCCGGAGTCTGAATCATTGCCAAAGCTTTTTGCTCAACCACAAATATTTGAATTGAGTATCGACAGAGCAATCCACATAAGTGTAATCTTGGGACTAACGCAGTCAGTGTGGTGGGAGCAGTGGTGTTTGTTTGGAAGAAGGCTGGCTCGGTGAAGGAGAAATGAAAACCTCAGCAGAATTGCTGCCAACACACATGAAAGGAGAGCCAGCTGCAGGGATGAATCTTCAGAAACTGCCCAGTTCTCATTCAACCTGCATTCTACCTACTTTTTTTTTAAATGTTCACAAGATATGAAGATCGCTGGCTGGACCAGCATTTATTGCCCAACCCTAGTTGCTCTTGAGAAGGTGGCAGGCGAGCTGCCATCTCGAAATGCTGCAGTCCATGTGGTGTAGGTACACCCACAGTGCTGTTAGTGACAGAGTTCTAGGGTTTTGACCCAGAGGCAGTGAGGAAATGGCGCTTTATTTCCAAGTCTGGATGGTGAGTGACTTAGAAGGACTTACAAGTGCTGATTTTGGCCATGTGTCTGCTGCCTTTGTCCTTCTAGATGGTAGTAGTCGTGAGTTTGGATGGTGCAACTGCAGGAGCCTTGATGAGTTCCTGCAATGCATCTTACAGACGGTACTCACTGCTGTCACTGCGTGTCGGCTTTGGGGGAATGAATGTTTAAGGTGTTTGATGGAGTGCTGATCAAATGGGCTGCTTTGTTCCGGATGGTGTCGAGCTTCTTGTAATGCCATTGAATGTCAAGGGGAGATGGTTAGATTCTCTAACCAATGGAGAGTTTCGCCTCCCTGCCCCCCTCCAATTCTCATTGATTCCAGTTTTGTTAGGGCTCCTTGATGCCTCACTTGGTCAAATGCTGCCTTTATTTCTCTCCTCTCCTCTCCTCTCCTCTGCAGTTCAGCTCTTTTGTCCATGTTTGAACCAAGGCTGTAATGAGGTCAGGAGCTGAGTGACCCTGGCGAAACCCAAACTGGGCGTCACTGAACAGGTTATTGCTAAGCAGGTACTGTTTGATAGCACTGTCGATGACCCTTTCCATCACTTTACTGATGATCAAGAGTAGACTGATAGGGCGGTAATTTGCTGGGTTGGTTTTTTGTCTTGCTTTTTGTTGTCAGGACGTACCTGGGCAATTTTCCACATTGTCTGGTAGATGCCAGTGTTGTAACTGTACTGAACCACTTGGCAGGGGCTCAATTATTCTGGAGGATGGGTCTACAGTACTATTGTCGGAATATTATCAGAGTTCATAACCTTTGCAGTACCCAGCTGTTTCTTGATTTTATGTGAAGTTACTTGACTTGGCTGTAGACTGACATCTGTGATGCTGGGGACCTCTGGAGAAGCCAAGATGGACCATCCACTCGGCACTTCTGGTCAAAGACTGTTGCGAATGTTTCAGCCTTATCTTTTGCACTGTGTTCCTCCATCATTGAGGGGTTTAATTGTCCATCACCATTTACGACTGGATATGGAAGGATTGCAGAGCTTAGATCTGATCCATTGGTTGAGGGATTGTTTAGCTCTGTCTTTCACCTGCTGCATATTCTGCTTGGCATGCAAGTAAACCTGTGTTGTAGCTTCATCAGGTTGACACCTCATTGTTAGGTATGTCTGGTGCTGCTCCTGCTGTGCCACTCTTTGGTCTAGAGTCACACGTAGGCCAGACCAAGTAAGGACAGCAGATTTCCTTCCCTGAAGAACGTTAGTGAAGAAGGTGGCATTTTGCAACAATGAACACCCAGTTCAATTCCAGATGAACAGAATAGAAATTCCATCAAATCTTTTATGGGAATTTGAATCCATTTCCCCAGAGCATTATCCTGGGTCTCTGAATCACTAATCCAATGAAATTACCATCACCTCCCCTGCCATCACTTCAGACTAATCTCACTGTTCCCACCTTCATGATTTGCAACATCTTCAACTGTTGGATTAAAAAAAACCTGCATTTAAGTGGCAACATTTTTGACCTCAGGACTTCCCTTTTTGAAGTACAGTCACTAATGTAATGAGTGTTGTAATGTAATTGGTGCTGTAATGCAAATGACGCACAAACCAATTTGCATACAGCAAGGTTGTGCAATTGTCAATGCCATCATGACCAGGTAATCTCTTTTTTTTTAGTGATGTTGATAAATATTGGACAGGGTACTGGGGAGAACTCCTTACACCTTTTTAAAATGGTGTCATTGGAACTTTACCCCCACCATTATTTGGTCTTGTGCTATTAGATATTTAACCAGCCAGTTCAGATCTGAATTTATACCAAGTCTTGGTCACCCCTGTTCCCTGATTGGGCAACACCTCGATTGTAAAATTCTCATTATTGTTTACAATGGTCTCTGTGACCTCCTCCAGTTTCAAAACTCTGAGATCTTTGTGTTCCCCTAACCCCTCTTGCTATCCTTGATTTCAACCTCTCACTCTGGCAGTCATGCTTGGATCCTAATCTCTGGAATTCCCTCCCTAAACCACGCTGCCTCTCCCACTTCCTCTCCTGGTTTATGACACTCCTCAAAGCCCACCTCATTGACCAAGCTTTTGGTCACCTGTCTTAACGTCTTGTGTGGCTCGGTGTCAATGTTTGGTTTGACATTGCTCCTGTGAGGGAAGTTGGGATGCTTTTCTATGTTAAAGTCACTATATAACTATGAGTTGCTGTTTTAACTTCAACTTGGTCCATGGACACGTAGGTGACCTCTGCCTATGAAGGGGTTTCTGAATGAGGAGCAACGATGATGAGAGAGATGTTGGTCACTGATCCCATTTTTTAATGAATGCCTCACAGGATCTGTTTTTGCTCTATCAGTTTTAGCTTGCTGCACTGGCAGCGGGCAGAAGATTACTGCACCTTACACAATGTGCTGTTATTCTTAGAATCCAATTTTTGAAAAAGCTGAGCAGACATCCTATTTTGTTGCAGAATCTTCCTCTATTTTCCTGTAACCTGCGGCTGGGTTTTCAGTTGCAGGAGGGAGTGAGCAGGAGGCCTGGGCACACGGTAAAATGTCGGATGAGATCTCTTGATCCCGACCACTCCCAGGACACACCATTTCAAAGTTGGCAGACGGGGGAGGAGGGCTTGGAATCCACTTGTCTCCAATGAACGGCCAATCTGAGGAGGTTGTTAATGGGTTGGAGAGGTGCCAGGAGGTGACATTCAAATTACAAATCGGCCAATGGACATTTGTGCCCAGCTGCAACTTTCTTTTAACAACCAAGAGAATGTTTGTCATCAGAAGTTTTGCTGTGTGATTGGGCATTGGGCCAATTCTCTGAGGCACTGAGATTTCCACGGTAACTTCACTGCGGTGTTAATATAAGCCGACTTGTGATAATAATAAATAAACTTAAACTGAAAAACTTCTAGCCCCCCCTAGGTTCCTGCCATTGCTCGTGTGCATGGTTACTGCAGAACTCAACATGGCTGCTATTTGCCTTGAACACTCCTGCTCCACTGGGCAGCTCCCACCTCATTGCAAGGCCCAGCATTGGTCACTGAGCTTACCTTCAGCCCATTTCGGGCTGATTTAACGATTGTGTTGTGGGAGGAAGGCAAACTGGCCAAAATTCTCCTGACTCGCCCACCACAGGCGGGACGGGAACATTGGCAGACCATTCAGAGGTCCATTGAGCTTGGGTGGAAATTTCCAGTCTTGCGGCACAGTGGGCTGGAGAATCCTGCCAAGAGTGAAGGAGTGGGGGCGAGGTGTCATCGGGACCCAGAAATTACCTGGGCTTTGGATTCCTAACCCTGAGTTAAAAATCAACCCAAGAGGAGGAGATCATTTAGCCCATCAAGCCTGTTTCACAGTTCATTGGCTGATCTGTATTTACCCTGCCTTTCCTAATGCCTTTACACAAATTGATTCTAGTTTGTTCGGTTTCAGACTGTACAGGCTTTTGGGGGAAAGACTCGGGGTTTGCACTCCCCTTTGTATGCCAAAATCTTTCCTGACATCATTACACCGGGGTGTAATTTTAAAGTTGCTCTGAGCTTCCCCCGTCAGAGGAAACAGTTTCTCTCCTTACTCCACTCTCTGCCCCCCTACCCCTTTTCTACATCCCTCCATCTTTCGGAGGATAGGGGTCTTTGGATTTAGAGTGAAGTGCATTAACTGTCGCAGCTTTCTGAATTCTGGCGTGGGATAGATCCTGGAGTCATCCAAAGGCTATGGAATTATTTGCCGTCTTTGATCCGGCTTGGTGCTCCTTTACGCCAATCATATTTTCAAGATGAATTTGCCTGGTTATTGAATTGAACCTGCATTGATACCAGCAGCTGCTCACTCACACAACACCGGAATCAGCTGCTTGCTGTTGGCAAAGATCCCATTAAACTCCCCTTTCCAGATCAATGCAGCACGCACACCGTCCCCCGGTTCCAGCACTGCCCCGTGGGCTCCAATGCTGTCTCACGGTTCCAGCGCTGTGGCACAAGGACATTGTGAGAAGCCTGGAGGCAGGCGGAGTCCACAGCTCAGTGCTGGGGAGCGATTTGAGGGGAGTGTCACCAGGAATGGGAAAAGGAAAGGGAGGGAAACTTTACAAATGGCAGCAGCAACGGGCCATTCAGCCCCTCGAACCTGCTCCAGCACTCAGTGCGATCATAGCTGATCTCCCACCACTTTGCATCCCCATCGCTGGAGTTAGAGGGACGGGATGTGTTTCACAGCAAATGGGCAAAGCTGAATGTTTGGGGAGTGCAGAATGTTCTGGCAATGATGGAATCATTCTCATGGACTGCGAGGCAGTGTAATGAAGCGCAAAGCTTCCAGCGTCACAGCCTGGGTACAGTAACCTTTTGTTGTTATCACTGTGAGGAGATTGTTCAGCTGCTACAGGGTTGGTACATCTGGATTCAAATTCTTTAATTGTCCCTTTACATAACTGGTCCCATTCATTGGGGTTGTTCTCATAAGCAAAACAAAACTAATTTTAACTACTTGTAACCCTCGATGGAATGACGCAGAGAGAGATCCGTCACTTTCACTTTATTTCGCTCCATCACTGATGGCCGTGCCTGGGCCCTAAACTCTCAATGCTCCTTAAAACTGACATCTTTGATCAAAGTTGGGAACATGTTGTCATAATAATGAAAGAAAAACATCAAATTGCATCTGGCAATTTTTGAATAGTTTTTTTAAAAAATAGACAAGACAAAAATATCAAAAAATGTAAAGTCAGTCATTGGCTAAATTGCTGGGAGTGATACTCTGAGAGTATCTCAGACAGATGCACTGTGTCCAGACAAAGATGCTCCTAAAGCATACAGAAAAGTATTACCATTGCCAGTGGAGACAATGGGACATAATGGGCAATATGTTCCTCCCCTGTGTATAATGTCTGGACAGATTTGTGAATTTCACTTCCAGGAATATATTTATTGTGCGTGTGTGTGTGTGCACATGCATGCATTTGTGTGTGGAGATATGGGTGCATCAGTGTTGTGGTGTTAGAGGGTGCGTGACACAAGCAAAAAGCCAGCCAGCAGCACCCCTGCAAAAAGTTTTTGCGGGGATATCCGTACCTCCCTCTGATTGCTGAAGTCAGCCAAATAAGTGAGAGCCGTGGTTGGAATGGTAACAGGAGAGCTTCTCCGCTAACTGCTGAACACTAGAATCTCAAAACTGACTATTCGCCTGCTGAAGTCAGCACTACTAAAATCTAAAATCGTAACAGCCGCCATGCTCAATCACATCCTCAGAGTCGAGGTTCATTTTGTACATTTGTTTAAGTTTGCATTAAACAATTCTCACTTCTAATCTGTACAAATGTTTATGCGTATGTTTTATCATTTTCTTAACTTTAGTAATTATTAAATTCACTTGATCTTTAACTCGAGAAAGCCTGCTGCAATTAGCTCAATTTAAAACAGGAACATTGAGACTGGGAGAAGGTCTCTGCGAAGGGAGAGATCCTGTTTAGATTAATTTTGTTGTGACCAGCAGAGGAGCTGAATAGCAACAGGGAGTCAGTTCATCCCTCCTCACCCGGGGCGTCGCAACACTGGGGTATCCCAGCCACGTGTTAGCAGATTGGGGCACCCATCTGGGTTTTTAACTAATGGTGGGCTTGTGCCAAGATAGTTTCCACTGGGGGGATGGAGAGCGGCATCGTGGCACAGCAGTTAGCACTGCTGCCTCACAGTGCCAGGGGCCCGGGTTCAATTCCAGCCTCAAGTCACTGTCTGTGTGGAGTTTGCACGTTCTTCCAGTATCTGTGTGGGTTTCTTCTGGGTGCTCTGGTTTCCTCCCACAGTCCAAAAATGTGCAGGTTAGGTGGATTGGCCATGATAAATACATGGGATTATGGGAATAGGGAGAGGGGAGTGCCTGAGTGGGATGCTGTTTTGGAGAGTCGGTGCAGAACTCAATGGGCCAAATGGCCTCTTTCTTCTCTGTAGGGATTCTATGCATCTGTAGTTCCAAATTGAGTAACTTCACCTGGGATACCAGTCCTAACAATATGCTGAAGTGTCTCAGAGTGTTAAATTTTGTGAAGCATTTTGTGATTAGTGATATGAATATTAGGGTTGGGAAAGCAGACTGTTTGAAAATAAGGAATCATCCAATCAGATAATAAGGAGCTTGTTCACTTTCCGATTGGCTGAGGAAAGGCAGCATGGCCAGAGAACAGTCATGTTGGATGCAATGGTGGGATTGGAGGGGGTGGGGAGGGAGAGGGGTTGACCTGTTGGTAGTGGGTGGTCATGTGATGCAGCCTCCCAGAATGTCTCCAATCAGAGTAGACAGAGGGTGTGCCCTGTATCCAGTGTCACTCTTTAGCATTTGGTGAAAAACAGCCCTCTTGGAAATTGAGGCCAAATAGAATCATGGAATCCCTACAGTGCAGAAGGAAGCCATTCAGCCCATCGAGTCTGGACCATTCATAATGCCACCCAGGCCCTATCCCAATAACTAGCTAGTCTCCCTGACACTAAGGGGCAATTCAGCATAGCCAATCCACCTGAAGGAACCCCACACAGACACGGGGAGAATGTGCAAACTCCACACAGTGACCCAAACCGGGAATCAAACCCAGCTCCCTGGTGCCGTGAGGCAGCAGTGCTAATCACTGTGCCGAAATCTGATCTTAAACTCCTGCTGGTGCTATAAGGACATTAAGCAATGATGTAAACTTAGTAAAGCGGCAATTTAATTCTCAAATTAAATGTCTTTGAAAAGACTAGATTGGAAGTAGAGGGTGGAATCTCCATAGAGATTATCCCAACCTGTTGCAATAGTTTTTTGGACTCAGGGCATCAAAACACCAAACATTTTGACCAACAGTAATATTTGGTTTTAAATTGTGGGTTTAGTTGAAGTGGCGTTGGATCAGTGGGCTCTGTTCAGTTGATGGGTATTTGTGTAGTTACCTTTCTGTTAATGACTCCGGGGTAAATCCTATTGGTTTATTTTACAAAGGGCAAGTTTTAAAATTCATTCTTGGGATGTGGGGTATCGCTGGCAAGGCCAGCATTTATTACCCATCTCTAATTGCCCAGTTTTAGGGGTCTTTACAAAAACAACTGAGTGGCTTGCTGGGCCATTTCACTGGCAGTGAAGAACCCACTGGATTGAGCAGAATCTTCTGGAGGTGACTAGGGTCTTGGCTGCTGGCTGGAGACTCAGACCCCTGGCATCATCACTCTTTGGGAAGACTTGCTGCCAGGTATGAGCCTTCCTTCAGGACCAAGGACTGGGAGTCCTGCCTGCTGAGAATTGCTGGCCAATCAGAGTGCAGCTTTTCTGCACTTAAGGTTGGTACAGTGGTCAGCACTGCTGCCCCACAGCGCCAGGGCCCCGGGTTCAATTCCAGCTTGGGTCACTGTATGTGTGGAGTTTGCACATTCTCCCCATGTTTGCGTGGGTTTCCTGCTCTGGTTTTCTCCCTCAGTCCAAAGATGTGCAGGTTAGGTGATTGGCCTCTTAGTGTCAGGAGAATTAACAGAGTAAATATGTGGGGCTGCAGGGATTGGGATTGTTGTTGGTGCAGGCTCAATGGGCTGAATGGCCTCTTTCTGTCCTGGAGGGATTCTCTGATTCTATGGTACTTATCCAAGGGTCGTCTCTATAGAGGAGGGGGCCCAGACATGAGAGAGTGAGGGTGAGAAGGGGTTCACGTGGGGAGTAGCCCTCAGCAGACTCCACCTTTCACAATGCCAGGACCTTCAATCAGGCACTGAGTTCCTTTTGGACCTCCCACCCACTCACACTCTCAGAAGACCACGAACAAGTTGTGGTTCCCAGAGCAGGTCAGAGGCTGGGAATCCTGCAGCAAGTAACTCACCTCCTGACTCCCCAAAGCCTGTCCTCCAGCTACAGGTTTAAGTGTGATGAAGAGTTCTCCAATTGGCTGGATGAGTGCCGCTCCAACAGCACTCCAGTAGCTTGACATCATCCATGATAAAACAGCCCTTTTGTTTGGTTCCCCCACCTGGGTATCATCTGCAAGATGTACTGTAGGAATTTGCCAAGGCTTCTTTGACAGCACCTTCCAAATCCACAAACTCTACCATCTCCAAGGACAAGGGGAGCAGATACCTGGGGACACCACCACCGTTGCAAGTTCCTCTTCAAGTTACTCACCATCCTGACTTGGGATTTTTCCGTCACCTTCTGTGGGTCAAAATCTTGGAATTCTCCCCCTAACAGCATTGTGGGTGTACCTACACCACATGGCTCAAGAAAGCAGCTCACCACCACCTTCTCAAGGGCAAATAGGGATGGACAATAAATGCTGGCCTCGCCAGTGACATCCATAACAGAGATTATGGAGGGTTGTGGGACTGGAGGAGATTAGAGAGGTGGGCAGTGGCAAGGCCATGGGGGAATTTGATAAAAATGTGTTCTAAATTTGAGACATTCCCAGAAGGAAAACACTTCAAACCAGCCCTCATATTTCCCAATTTTTACTGTTTGCCACAATAGGGCCTCAGGCCTCTGAAATGCCCAGGCAGCAACCTGGTTAAAGCTACAGACTGTGAAGACCGGGGAGTTTAATTTTCCACATGGAGTGAGGTAATTCCTGGTTACACAGCAGGGAACCTCACTGACCACCACCCCCTGCCCCCTCCCCCCCCCAACCACAGAACATTTCCCCCTCTGTCTCCAGTGCGAGTTGGTGTCTGCCACAGTCAAAGAGCATTGAAGAGGAACAAGAAAAATTGTAAGCATCATATTGTGATCTTTGTAACGTTCTATTATCACTCCATCAGTGATTCTGGAAAGAGTAGCTATGTAATGGGAATCTCAACCCGCAACAAAATGTGGCCATCTTATTGTCTTCCGAGATTAATGAGCCGAATTGTCCTTGAAATGCTCCTTCACTGACTAACGCTGCCCTCTCGAAATTCACTGACTATAATTATCTTTGATAGTGTAATAAACACTAGTGATAATCTCTGTGCCGGTGAGGGCTGGTTGACTGCTTTCTTGGTTGCATTTCTTGGAAAGGAAAATGGGGGAGTGTAAAACATGCATTCAGGCCGATTATTGTTTATTGCACAGCACCGTAGACAGTTCAAAGGATGCCTTTTGTGCGTTTAAGATGTGTGAGATATCTAAATGAATAGCTGGTGATCACAAGTGCTTTATTTCTGTAAT
Source organism: Carcharhinus amblyrhynchos (assembly GCF_965287045.1). Taxonomy (NCBI): domain Eukaryota; kingdom Metazoa; phylum Chordata; class Chondrichthyes; order Carcharhiniformes; family Carcharhinidae; genus Carcharhinus; species Carcharhinus amblyrhynchos. The sequence goes on from NC_137351.1 coordinate 14,514,459, forward strand.
CCTACATGAGCAGAAATTCTGATTTAACTGTTCTGTACGAAAGGAAGAACAAGAACAGACCATTATTCTTGAGTGTTTAGAAGAATGTGGCATAATCTAATTTGAAACACATACAATTCTCAAGGGGCTTGATGGCAAAAAGTGGGGAATCTAAAACAAGGGCACAGTCTCAGGATAGGGGGTCAATCATTTAGGACTGAGGTGGGGAGAAATTTCTTTACTCAAAGGATTGTGAATTGTTGGAATTACCTACCCCAGAGAGATGTGGATGCTCCATTATTGAACATATTCAGAACTGAGATTGCTCGCTTTGTAGATGCTAAAAGGAGGGATTTTATGGCCACGCTCACCCTGAAACCCGGGTGAACGGATCTTTCCATGGTCTGCCCCTCACCCACTATGATTCCTGTGCGGAATAGGAAAGCTCACCCCTAAGGGTGGGATTTCCTGGCCACACTCTCCCCAAGACTGGAAAATCCTGCCCTGGATCAGTGGACCTCTGCACGGTCCTGTCTTGCTTGCTACAATTCCGTGGTGGACGGGACGGAGAAATTCCACCCTAAGGATTTCAGGATGGGGCAGGAAGAGGTGGAAAATCAGCCATGACCTTCCTGAATAGGGGAGTCGGCTCAAGAGGCAAAATAACTAAACTAGAGGAAAGACTGGACTTTAGGTACAAATTAATCAACACAGACTTTTTTTTAGTTTTCCCATTTTATTTCACAACTACTGTATATAAAGGCACAGTACCACAACAGATCAATGTACAAGATCTTCTCATGACCAGCATCCGAGGTGCCTCCTAAACCGATGGTCATAGAAATAGTTGTATCAACAGAAGCCTCAGAGCCCATTTGCCATGTAAGATTTAACAAAGCCTGGTCAGTACTGCATCTTCAGCAGTCGTTCACCTGGACTTCCGCCTCATCTTTCACCTTCAGTGCTTCAGCCTGCACATACACTTCTTCCACCACTTCGTTCTCGTGTCGACAAGGATCTCAAAACTCCAGAACCGAAAGAAGGAGGTGCGCTTGACCCGCAGACATAAACAGCACTGAATCGAACTTCTGAAAACCTGTTTGTGACAGTTATCTCATTAATTAACAGAATAGATAAGGGTGAAGCAGTGGATGTGGTGTACCTGGCTATGTAGAAAGCTTTTGGTAAAGTCCTAGATAAGAGGTTAATGTGCGCTGGAATTGGGGGTAATATATTGGGAAGCACTGAGAATCAGTTAGCAGGCAGGAAACAGAGGAGGAATAAATGAATCTTTTTTGAAGTGGCAGGCAGTAACTAGTGGGGTTCCACAGAGATCAGTGCTTGGGCCCCAGCTATTCACAATGTGTGTCAATGATTTGGATGAGGGAACTGAATATAATATTTCTGGGTTCGTTGCTGACATGACACTAGATTGAGTAGTGAGAAGGATGTTAAGAGGCTTCAAGGTGATTTAGACAAGTTGAAATGAGGGGATAAATACATGGCAGATGCAGTATAAACTGGATAAGTGTGATGTTAACCATTTCGGACAGAGAAACAGTGTATTATTTAAATGGTGATAGATTGGGAAATGTTGACGTAGAAAGTGACCTGGGTGTCCTAGTATGCCAGTCACCGAAAGCAAGCGTGCAGGTACAACAAGCAGTTCAAAAGGGAAATGATATGTTGGCCTTCATTGCAAGAGGACTTGAACACAGAAACAAGGATGTGGCTGTACAAGGCCTGGTTAAGACCACGCCAGGAGTATTGTGTGCAGTTTTGGTCTCATTTCTAAGAAAGGATATACTTAACCACAGAGGGAATCCAGTGAATATTCACCAGAGTGGTCTCTGGAATTGCAGGATTGTCATTTGAGGAGAGATTGCGTTGAGTGAGTCTGTATTCATTGGGATTTAGACCAATCTTGTGGGAGGGGGGGTGGAATCTCATTGAAACATATAAAATTCTGAAAACTGGAAAGACTGAATGAAAGGATCAAAAGAGAAAATGCTGAAAAATCTCAGCCGGTCTGGCAGCATCTGTAAGGAGAGAAAACAGCTGATATTGAGTCCAGATGCCCCTTGTCCATGGACAAAGGGTCATCTGGACTCAATGTCAGCTCTCTTCTCCAGACCTGCTGAGATTTTTCCAGCATTTTCTGTTCGGGTTTCAGATTCCTGCATTTGCAGTAATTTGCTTTTATCTGGAGATGGGGATGTTTAGGCCGGAGTTGTTGGGGGAAACCTCTTCATTTGTAAGACGTAGGAGCAGAATTAGGCCACTCAGCCCATTGAGTCTGCTCTGCCATTCAATCATGGCTGATATTTTTCTCATCCCCATTCTCCTGTCTTTTTCCCATAACCCCTGATCCCCTTATTAATCAAGAATCTGTCTATCCCTGTCTTAAAGACACTCAATGACCTGACCTCCACTGCCTTCTGCGGCAAAGAGTTCCACAGATTTACCAGAGTCTGGCTGAAGACATTCTTCCTCATTTCTCTTTTAAAGGATTGTTCCTTTAGCCTGAAATTGTGCCCTCTGCTTCTAGTTTTTCCAACTCGTGGAAACATTCTCTCTCTCTACATCCACTCTATCCAGGCCTTGCAGAATCCTGTAAGTTTCAGTAAAATTCCTCTTCATCCTTCTAAACTCCAATGAGTACAGACCCAGAGTCCTCAACCGTCCTTCATAGGACAAGCTCTTTATTCCAGGGATCATTCTTGTGAACCTCCTCTAAACCCTTTTCAAGAACAGCACATCCTTCCTTAGGTATGGGGCCCAAAACTGTTCATAATACTCCAAATGGGGTCTGACCACAGCATTATACAGCCTCAGAAGAACATCCCTGCTCTTGTATTCTAGCCCTCTTGACATGAATGCTAACATTGCACTTGTCTTCCTAACTGCCGACTGAACTTGCACGTTAACCTTAAGAGAATCTTGAACAAGAACTCCCAAGTCTCCTTGTGCTTCTGAATTCCTAAGCATTGCCCCCACTTAGAAAATAGTCCATGCTTCCATTCCTCCTTCCAAAGTGCATAACCTCACACTTTTTCACTTTGTATTCCATCTGTCACTTTGGCCACTCTCCTATCCTGTCTAGGTCTTCCTGAAACCACCCCCCACCTTTCTCTGCATATCTTTGTATCATCTGCAAACTTAGCAATAGTGCCTTCAGTTCCTTCTTCCAAATTGTTAAAGTGTATTGTGAAAAGTTGTGGTCCCAGCACTGACCCCGAGGCATATCATTAGTCACCGGCCGACATCCTGAAAAAGACCCTTTATCCCCACTCTCTGCCTTCTGCCAGTCAGCCAATCCTCCATCCATGCCAGGATCTTACCTTTAACACCATGGACGCTTAACTTATTTAACAGCCTCCTGTGCAGCACTTTGTCAAAGGCTTTCTGGAAATCTAAATAAATCACGTCCACTGGTTCTCCTTTATCTAACTTCCTTGTTACCTTCTCAATGAACTCTGACAGATTTGTCAGACATAACCTCCCCTTGACAAAGCCGTGCTGACTCAATTCTATTTTATCATGCACTTCCAAGTACTGTGCGATCCCATCATTAATAATAGACTCTAAAATCTTGCCAATGACTGAAGTCAGGCTAACCGGCCTATAATTTCCCATTTGCTGCCTCCGTCCCTCCCTTAAACAGCAGTGTTACATTAGCTACTTTCTAGTTCTGTGGGACCCTTCCTGCCTCCACAATTTCCTCAGCTATCTCACTCAGAGGGTGGTGAATCTGTGGAATTCTGTAGCGCAGAAGGCTGTGTAGGCCAAATCAGTGAATATATTTATGAAGGAAATCGATAGATTTCTAGATGCTAAGAGTGGGATTTACCGGCCACATTCACCCCAAATCTGGAAAATCTCACGCGATGTCAACGGATCTTTTTATGGCTGTGATTTCCCTCTGGAGCAGGATGGCAAAATTCTGGCCTAAAGATGTCAAGGGATTGGGGGAGAAGGAGGAAGTATCGCGTTGAAGTAGAGGGTCAGCCATTATCTCTCTCTCTCTCTCTCACTCTCTCTCTCTCTCTCTCACTCTCACACTCTTGCAGTCAGTCCTGTGCACATTGGTTAGCAGTGCCACCTTGGGTGACTGCCTGTGTGGAACTTGTACATTCTCCCTGTGTCTGCGTGGGTTTCCTCTGAGTGCTCTGGTTTCTCCCACAGTCTGAAGATGTGCCGGTTAGGTGGATTGGCCTTGCTAAGTTGCTAATAGTTCTGGGGGGTGGTGGTGTTAGTGGAATATTTACGTGGGGTCACGGGGTTAGGGCCTGGGTAAGATGCTCTGTCGGAAAACAGTTGCAGGCACGATGGGCCGAATGGCCTCTTCTGCACTGTAGTGATTCTGTGATATTCTGCTGCATTTCTGTAGCACGATTCACCTCACGAAAGTCTTTGGTTGAATGATAGCTATTAGCCCAGGATGCCAGAAGGACTTCCATTGCCCTTCTGGTGTGGCCTGAGGGGGGCAGATCTCATTCCCAACGGCTCAGCACGTCAAACAGTGCAGCATTCCCTCCGTACTTGCGTGGGGGGGGGGGCGGGGTGTCAGTCAGGATTTTGTGCTGAAGTCCCTGGAGTGAATTTGAATCTGTGACCCTCTGACTCTGAGCGTTACCCCGTGTAGATGACGCGGGAAATGTGTATAATCATTGCGGGCACTGGCAGCTGTTTCCAGTCGGTGAATCTAATTCTCAGATCAGCTGGCAAGGTGCTGACAGGAGCTGCGAGCAGATCGAGCCAGTCAAAGTCACAATCGAGGCGTGAGGAGATTTCCAAGGACAAGCATTGCGATAGAAGTCATGCTGAGCCACCAGGGACGTTGAAGGTTTTACATATTAAGCCTGTGTAGAGCCTCAGGCTTTGCTGTTTCTCAGCCTTTTGGCAGCTCCCAGACCAAAGGCGACTCCACGTCACCACTGTCCGAGGGACAAGCACTTCATCAGGACTAATCAGCACGTCTCTGTTCTGGAAAGTGTTTCAATTATTCAACCGTTTGTTCTCCACAAAGGGAACTGGATTTTTTTTTAAAGCCAAAGCATTTTGAGCTCTGTCTATCATAGAACCCCCATGGGGCAGGAAGAGGCCATTCAGCCCTTCGCATCTGCACTGACCCCAATCCCACCCAGGCCCTATCCCCGTAACCCTAAATATTTATCCTGCTAATCACCCTGACATTAAGGGGCGGTTGAGGGACATCATCCTAACCAGCACATGTTTTGACTGTGGGAGGAAACCCACGCAGACATGGGGAGAACATGCAAACTCCACGCAGACAGTGACTCGAGGCTGGCATCAAATCCAGGTCCCTGGTGCTGTGAGACAGCAGTGCTTAACCACTGTGCCACCGTGCTGCCCAATTAACACCAATTCAAACATCCATAAGTTCCATCTTTATCTAAAATGAGTAAAGATAGGTTGATGGTTTGGGACTTTACACTCTCTATCCCTGCTGCATTCAGTTCTGGGCACCTCATCCCAGTAAGATTATAATGTGAGCAGGACACATTCCCCCCCAATTATAACCTGGCCATACAGTTAATCCCTGTGGATGGCTTATATAGATTAGGCTAGTTTCCCGACAATACTGATAATTACAGGGAGATCTAATGAAGGTATTTCTAGTGAGTAAAGAATGTGGTGGAGGTCGAGAGAAACTATTCCTTCTGCTGATCAGGGGCTAAAACTGGAGCCTGGCTCTTCCAGAAACACACAATCATAGAAACTAGAAGCAGAAGGAGGCCATTTGGCCCTTTGAGCTTGCTCCTCCATTCATTATGATCATGGCTGATCATCAATTTCAATATCCTGATTTCCCCTTGCCCCCCCATATCCCTTAACCCCTTTAGCTCCAGGAACTATATCTAATTTCTTCTTGCAATCAGACAACGCTTTGGCCTCAACTACTTTCTCTGGTAGTGAATTCCACGCATTCATTACCCTCCAGATGAAGAAATTACTTCTTCCCACAATTCTAAATGGCTTATCCCTTATCATCAAACTATGACCTCTAGTCCTTGACTCCCCCACCATTGGGAATGTTCTTTCTGAATCTACCCTGTCTAACCCTGTTAGAATTTTAAGTTTCTGTGAGATCCCCTTGCACTGTTCTAAACTCCAGTGAATATTAATCCTAACCGACTTAGTCTCTTCTCGTGACAGACCTGCTATCCCAGGAATCAGCCTGGTAAACCTTTGCTGTACTCCCTCTATAGCAAGTACATCCTCCCTCAGATAAGGACACCAAAACTACACTCAGTACTCCAGATATGACCTCACCGACACCCTGTACAATTGCAGCAAAATACCCCTATCCCTCCACTCAAATCCTCTTGCTATGAAGCCAACATACCATTTGCCTTCTTTACTGCCTGCTGTACCTGCGTGCTCACGTTCAGCATCTGATGCCAAAGTCTCGTTCAGCGTCCACCTCCCTCAATTTACACCCATTCAGGTAAATAATCTGTCTTCCTATTATTGCTACCTAGGTGGATAACCTCACGTTTATCCACATTATGTTGCATCTGCCATGCAGATCCCACACTCAGCCTGTCCAAATCACAATGAAGCATCTCTGCATCCTCCTCACTGCTCATCCTCCTGCACAACTTTGTATCACCTGCAGATTTGGAGATAATACATTCAGTTCCCTCTTTCCCTCTATTTGCACAGAATGCAGAAGAAATCTGGAACTGTCTCCCTCAAAGGTTTCTGAGGCTAGGGCCCAATTAAAAATTTCACAACAGAGATTAAACAATTAAAAATAGCCAGTGGTTAAGTGTTTAAGAGTCAAAATGAGCAAAGTTGAATGATGGATCCGTTATAATCTATTAGACTGGCAGATCAGACTTGAGGGGCTGATTGGTCTCCTTCTGATCTAGCTTCCAACTAGATGTTGAAAAGTTGGAAGGTTTTCACAACACTGAGGACATTAAGGAATAGTTCATAGTTCTGCCTTTATTCCACACTCACACTCTCACTATTCTCTCTCTCTCTCTATTCTCTCTCTCTCTCTATTCTCTCTCTCTTCTCTCTCTCTTCTCTCTCTCTTCTCTCTCTCTTCTCTCTCTCTCTATTCTCTCTCTATTCTCTCTCTCTCTCTCTATTCTCTCTCTCTCTCTCTATTCTCTCTCTCTCACACACACAGTTACACACTGTCTCTTTCTGTCTTGCACGCACAGACACACACACACAGTAAAATATAGTCATAGAACAGTACTGCACAGTATAGGCCATTCGGTTCTAGATGTTGTGCCGAGCTTTGTCTGAAACCAAGATCAAGCTATCCCACTCCCTATCATTCTGGTGTGCTCCCTGTGCCTGTCCAATAACCGCTTGAAAGTTCCTAAAGTGTCCGACTCCACTTTTACAGCAGGCAGGAATCTCTCACACACACACTCACACACAGACAGTCACACACAGACACTTCTCATATGCACTGACACACACTGTCTCACACACACACACTCTGTCACTCAGCGCCTATAACAATATAAAAAAACTCTTCACAGCAGCTGAATCTAAATTTGACACTAATTTTGAAAAGCCTGGATTTGAAGGAGATGCTGGAGTTTGAGGCAGTTGAAGACATGGCCACTGATGGTGGAGTGAATGAAACAGTGGAAATGAAACTGTGTGCAATGTGGCCAGCCCCTTTAAGAGCACTCTTGATCCTAAGGACTGTGTACAGGGACGTGGACTAAATAGGCACATCACGGTGTTAATTAGAAGCTAATTACTGTGGGAAGTTTCTGCAAGTTAGCATCTGCTTATAAACCCCTGGCTCCTGGCCTGGGGAGAAGTCTCGTTGTCAAGGTCAGAAAAAGCAGCTGGAAACCACTTGGCTTTTTTATATATTTTGATGTTTGGAATTGTGATTAAATAATAACTCGGATTTCTAAAAACTCGGGAAGCAAAGCATCTCGAGGCAGTGCAAGTGCAATCTGAAAGGAATGTTCACTGAGGAAGATTGGAAGAATATTCGAATCTTGATCAGCGAGTTGTATTTTAAAGAGGATCTGAGAAGAAGAGAGGATGTTGGAGAGGTGGAAGGTGTTTATAAAATTTAAATAAAATTTAAAATAAAAATTATGAAGCCGGACTGGTCAAAACTGTATTAGTGTGTTTCTTACAGTATTAGAGCAGCGAGATACTGGTGTTGAGTTCAGAACTCACTCTGACTATTTGTCAAAGTAGTAATTTATCATAGAATTCCTATTGTGCAGGAGGCAGCCATTCGGCCCATCAAACCTGCACCGACACCAATCCTGCCAGGCCCTATTCCATAACCCCATGTATTTACCTTGCTAATCCCCGTGATGTTAAGGGCAATTTGGCATGGCCAATCCACCTAACCCACACTTCTTTGGGCTGTGGGAGGAAACCGGAGCATCCGGAGGAAACCCATGCAGACACAGGGACAATGTGCAAACTCCAAACAGACAGTGACCCGAGCCGGGAATCGAACCCAGGTCACTGGCTTCGTGAAGCAGCAGTGGCCATGACCTTTCCTACATGACAACAGTGAACGTATCTGGAGAGCTTTGGGGTGTCCTCAGGATGTGGAAGGCAGCATAAAAATGCAAGTTCTTTCTTCTCAAAGCTCAGCAGTCTCCGACCACTTTGCCCAGATCATGAATCTCTGATCAAGATGCAATCATTTTTCTAGTGTCATTTCAATCACCAGGGACACGCTGTGAAACTCAGTAAAATCTGTTCATTAATAGATTAGATTGGCACTGGAGACACATCATTGTCAGAAGCTGCGCACTGCTGAGAAAATACTTCACTCAGTCATCAGCTGCTGCCCTGGTCCTGTCTGCTCACCAATGTGACTCCAGTCCCACACTTTGTAGCTGTCTCTTAATGCCCCAGGAGAAACCAGAGATGGACAGTAAATACCCTCCCCCCCCACCCCCGCCATCACCAGGACAAGAGTAAACCCTTGTCCATTTGTTTAAAAAGGGCTGTAGGGAAAAGCCTGGGAACTACAGGCCAGTGAGCCTCACGTCTGTGGTGGGTCAATTGTTGGAAGGTATTTTGAGACAGGATTTACAGGCATTTAGAGATGCAAGGACTGATTAGGGACTGTCAGCATGGCTTTGTGAGTGGAAAATCATGTCTCACAAATTTGATTGCATTTTTTGAAGGGGAAACCGAGAAGGTAGATGAGGGCAGTGCAGTTGATGTTGCCTACATGGACTTTAGCAAGGCCTTTGACAAGGTACCTCATGGTAGTTTGTTGTATAACATTAAATCTCATAGGATCCAGGGTAGTGTCTAAATGGATAAAAATTAGCTCCTTGACAGAATGGTTGTAGAGAATTGTTTTTCAAACTGGAGGCCTGTGACAAGCAGTGTGCATCAGGGATCAGTGCTGGGTTCACTGTTGTTTGTCATTTATCTTAATGATTTGAATGAGAATATAGGAGGTATGGTTAGTAAGTTTGCAGATGACACTAAGATTGGTGGCATAGTGGACAGTGAAGAAAGTTAACTCCAGTTGCAACGGGATATTGGTCAATTAGGCCAGTGGGCTGATGAATGGTAGATAGAGTTTAATTTAGACAAATGCGAGGTGATGCATTTTAGTAGATTGAACCAGGGCAGGGCTTACTCAGTTAACGGTAGGGCACTGGGGAGAGTTACAGAACAGAGAGATCTAGGGGTGCATGTTCATAGCTCCTTGAAAGTGGAGTCCCAGGTGGACAGAGTGGTGAAGAAGGCATTTGGCATATTTGGTTTCATCGATCAGAACATTGAATACTGGAGTTGGAATGTCTTGTTGAAGTTGTACAAGACATTGGTAAGGCCACACATGGAATACTGTGTGCAATTCTGGTCACCCTATTATAGAAAGGATATTATTAAACTAGAAAGAGTGCAGAAAAGATTCACTGGGATGCCACCAGGACTTGATGGATTAAGTTATAGGGAGAGGCTGAATAGACTGGGACTTTTTTCTCTGGAGTGTAGGAGGCTGAGGAGTGATCTTATAGAGGTCTAGAAGATATCAGCTGGATAGTCAGTATCTTTTCCCAAAGGTAGGGGGGTCTAAAACTAGTGGGCATAGATTTAAGGTGAGAGGAGAGAGTTACAAAAGGATCCAAGAGGGAAGAGTTACAAAAGGATTCAGAGCGGCAATTTTTTTTCAGAGGTTGATGAGTGTCTGGAACAAGCTGCCAGAGGTCGTAGTAGAGGTGGGTACAATTTTGTCTTTTAAAAAGTATTTAGACAGTTACATTGGTACGATGGGTAGAGGGGGATATGGGCCAAATGCAGGCAATTGGGATTAGCTTAGAAGCTTTAAAGAAGAAAGGGTGGCATGGACAAGTTGGGCCGAAGGGCCTGTTTCCATGCTGTAAATCTCGATGACTCTGTTGAATGACCTTCCGTTACACGATGGGATGAATTTTGAAATTTTTTTACTTCTGCATTTTCAATATTTTTATACCCAAATAACCAGATGTTCAAAGAAAATCCTTCAATGCATGGAAACTAGAAGCAGGAGTCAGTCATTTGGCTCTTCAGTCCTGCTCCACCATTCATTATGATCAAATTCAATATCCTGATTCCGCTCCCCCCTTCCCTCCCATATCCCTTGATCCCTTTAGGCCCAAAAGCTATATCTAATTTCTTCTTGAAATCACACAACGTTTTGGCCTCAACTACTTTTTGAGCTAGTGAACCAACAGGAGTGAAGAGGAAATGGTCGAGAGTGTCAAGATTTTAGGTGTCCAGAGCACCAACAACCTGACCACATCTCTCTCCCCCCCCGCCCGCCGTGCCGATGCTATAGCTAAGAAAGCCCACCAATGCCTCTACTTTCACAGGAGTCTAAAGAAATTTGGTGTGTCAGCCAATGAATTTTTAGAGATGTACCATAGAAAGCATTCTTTCTGGATGTATCACAGCTTGGCATGGCTCCTGCTCTGCCCAACTCCACAAGAAACTACCAAGGACTTGTGAACAGAACCCTGTCCATCTCATAAAACTACTGCGTGGGGTCCTTGATTATGTGGCCAGCATAATTAAGGACCCCACACTACCTGGACATTCTCTCTTCCACCTTCTGTCAGGGAAAAAAGATACAAAAGTCTGAGGTCACATACCAACCGACTCAAGAACTGCTTCTTCTCTGCTGCTATCACACTTTTGAATGAACCTACCTTTATATTAGGTTATACTTTATCCCACACCCTAGCTATGACTGTATCAGTCCATTCTGCACCCCCTCCTTGCCTTCTCCCGTATGTATTCTATGAACGGAATGTTTTGTCTGTATAGCGCACAGGAAACAATACTTTTCACTATGTTAATACATGCGACAATAATAAGTCCAAGAAATTCCACACAATCACTACCCTCTGGGTGAAGAAACTTCTCCTCACCTCAGTCCTAAAAGCTTTAGCCCTTCTCCTCAAACTATGACCCCTAGTTCTAGACTTCCCCCAACGCTGGAAACATTCTTTCTGATTCTACCCTGTTAGAATTGTATAAGTTTCTGTGAGATCCCCACTTTATCACTACCTTTGACCCTATGAGTTTCCCATTTGCTCTAAGCAATGACCTGGAGTTTCAATCTTCAGTTCCCAGAAACTCGAGGCCAACCCTGGGAACACTAATGGAAGCGTTTCAGCTTAATGTAGAAACTGTCTAGTTCTGAGTATGCAGTGTTAATGTAAGCCTACACGTGACACTAATAAATAAGCTTTAATCAGACATTTAGCTGTGAGAATGATTGCTGGACCAGTATCTGTTAGATGGAGTCTCTGCTCGTACAGAAGAGGTTCCTTTCCTGTGATCTGACAGTGTGGCGATCTTTACGTGCGGGTCCAGTCATTGGAGTGTCCTTTAATCAGGCCAGGAGCAAATTATTTCCCATGCCTTTATTTCTCGTCCTGTTGAGTACATTTACAGAGACAGATCCTGTCAAACGGGATGTGAGTTATCAGTCTTGGCAATGGAGTTCTGTGTCAGAAGAATTAAAGTTGGATTTTATGGTTAAGGACACATTTCATTCTCAACTCGACCAGTCACTCTGCTGACTCACTGAAGCATGATCCCAGTTTGCATTAATGCTTCATATAAATATCTCCCAGGTCCCTGGAAGAGTTTATATTTTACCTGCATTGTGCTCTGAGTTGCTGCTTGTGTAAGTAATTCTGCAGAGTTGGTAGGTTGTGTTCATATTAACCCTGTACTGTTTGAACATGTGAGTGTAGGAAATAGGAGAGGGATATTCCATTCAGCCCCTCTAGCCTGTTCCTGCCATTCAATAAGAAGATCATGGCTAATCTTTGACTTCAGCATAATTTTCCTGCACTATCCCCGTATCTCTCAATGTTTTTAATGTGCAGGAACTTATCGATCTCAATCTTGGACACACTCTGTGACTGATCCTGCTCAGCCCTTTGGGACAGAGAATTTCAAAGATTCACAACCCTCTGATTGAAGAAATTCCTCCTCATCTCAGTCCTGAATGGCCTCCCCCCCTTATTCCGAAACAGTGTCCTCTGCTCTACAGTCCCCCACCTGACGAAGGAACAGCGTGTTCCGAAAGCTTGTGGTGTTTGTTACAAAATAAAGCTGTTGGACTTTAAGCTGGTGTCGTGAGACTTCTTTCTAGAGACCCCCAGCCAGGGGAAACATCCTTCCTGCATCTACCCCGTCAAGGCCTGGAAGAATTATGTATGTTTGAACGAGATCATTTTTCATTTTTCTAAACTCCAAAGAATAAAGTCCCAGTCTATTTCATCTGTTTTCATAGGAATTTTCCAGGAATTAGTCTGGTGAATCTTTATAGCACCCCCTGTATGACGAGTGTATCTTCCCTTGGGTAAGGAGACCAGAACCGCATAAAGTGCTCCCTCTTAAATTAACAGAGCTACCCCACCACCTTTTTCCCAGCTGCTTGTCCTTTCCGGATGTCACATATTCTTGGATATTCAGGTCCCAGCTTTGATTTTCATGTCGCCATGGCTGTGTGATGGTTATTGGTTCCTACATATGAGTTTCTATTTGAGCTGATGATTGCGAACTCTGCAGGCATTCAGAAATTGAAGCTTGAACACTTTTTTTTGTAAACTCTTAAATTATCAATCACTATCCCTCCCTGCAGTTATCATTACCTTCATTGTTACCTTGATGCACGAGTTCATTGGAAACAGGGCAGAGCCCCTCTCTCTGGAGCCACTCGGAGCCAGATCTTAACTTTGGTTCCCAGTGGGGCCCTGGAGTGGTGCTGCCAACTCTGGTTGGACATCTTCCTGGAGGTATGATCACATTAAGGATGTAATAGTTCTGGAGAGAGTGCAGAGGAGGTTTACAAGAATGTTGCGGGGGTTAGTAAAGAATACTACGAGGAGAGATTGGGGTTATTTTCCTTGGAACAAAGAATGCTGAGGGGTGACTTGATCGAGGTGTACAAAATTGAGGGGATGAGAGAGTGGACAGGATAAAATTGTTGCCCTTGGCGGAAAATTCTCGTACTATGGAGAAGTAGATTCAAGATAAGTGGCAGTAGGTGTAGGGGAGACGAGAGGAAGAACTACGCAGAGGGTGCTGCGTGTCTGGAATTCACTAACTGAGTTGGTGGTGGAGGCAGAGACCCTAAACTCCTTTTTAAAAAGTACCTGGACCTGCACCTTAAGTGCCGTAAGCTACAGGGCTGTGAGCCAGATGCAGGAAGCTGGAATCAGAAAGAGCACCAGCCTCAGGCTGGCATGGAAAATGGAGATTCCTCTCCATTTACCTCCTGATGTTCAGTATGTGTTTTGGGAGTAAATGGCAGATCCTGTTCCCCAGTCTTTGGTTAATTGTGTGCCCATGTTCGTCCTTCCTTTCCACTTCCAGAGAAACTATGTGCTTGATAAAGTGAGCAAGGGAAAATGACAGAAGAAAAATGATATCTGCTGACTTCCCTTCAGTTTAAAGCATCAAATATCTGAATGCAGCTTCTAATATCCTCTGGTACTTTGACCTTTATTTTCAAATTGCAACAACTCGTCAAGGCTCCTACAGCAGCACCTTCCAAACCTGAGACTCCACTGCCTGGGAGGACAAGGGCAGCAGGTACATGGGAACGTCACCACCCTCAAAACCACATACCACCCTGATTAACTGTTCCTTTATTGTCACTGGGTCAAATCCTGGAACTCCCTCCCTAACAGCACTGTGGGTGTACCTACAGCACAGAGGTTCAAGAAGGCAGCTCAGCACCTACCCAAGGGCAATTAGGGATTGATAATAAATGCTGACTTAGCTAGTGATGTGCATGTCTGAAAGAAGAAAATGAAATAATCCTTGGAACATTTAGATTCATCTCATGGGAGAGTGTATTTGTATCTTAGCTGCATCTTCTACAAGATAGTCATTTAACAATGTCATTTAACGGAACCTTGAATAAACTGCAGGGTGAGATTTTCCAGCCTCAATGGCTCTCTACAGTTTTCCCAGTTCCTGTGAAGATGCCAGTGATGTCAGAGCTGGAAAATTCTACCCAAAGGCTGGTGGGCAGTACGATGGCACAGTGGTTAGCGCTGCTGCCTCACAGCTCTAGGGACCCGGGTTCCATTCCAGCCTCGGGTCACTGTCTGTATGGAATCTGCGCATTCTCCCCGTGTCTGCGTGGGTTCCTTCTGGTTTCCTCCCACAGTCCAAAAATGTGCAGTTTAGATGGATTAGCCCTGCTAAATTGTCCCTTTTTGTCAGGAGGACTAACAGGGCAAGTTATGGGGAAAGGGCCTGGATGGAATTGTGGTCGGTGTAAACCCAATGGGCCAAATGGCCTCCTGCACTGTAGGGACTCTATGACTTTATGATCAGGTCTGTCATTGATACCTCCTTGGTTTTGGTGATCCCCATCGGCCTCTAAGTTGACACAAAAGCAAAATACTGCAGATGCTGGAAGCATGAAATAAAAACAAAGGAGTGGAAATCCTTGGCAAGTCTGGCAGCCTCGGTGGAGAGAGAAACATGGTTAATGTGCCAGATTTTCCACCCTTCCTGCTGTGTGTTTTGTGGCGGTGGAGGTGGTCTGCCATTGGCTGGTGGCAGGATGTTTTAGTCCCACCGCAGTCAACGGGGTTTCCCACGGTATGCACCCCCTGCCGGTGGGAAATTCGCGGTGGAGTTCGCTGTCGGCGGGACTGGAGGATCCCGCCGCTGGAAATGACTGGAAAATCCCAGCCTATGTTTCAGTCCGTGACCTTTCATGGTAACTGGGAAAGATGAATGGACCGGGGAGAGGGCGGATCGAGAGAAGATCAGAAAGGGTGATGGGTAAAAGGCAGGGGAGGTTTAATGATCAGACGGCTGGTGGTGTCAGGTCGCAGGGAGTGGCGTGACCTCCCTGAGTCGATGCTCATTTCCCAATAGCTGTCATCCCAAAGAAGAAGCATATTAACTCAAACATTAGCTGTGTTTCTCTCTCCATGGCTGCTGCCAGGCTTGCTGAGTGTTTCCAGCGTTTTCAGTTACCCTCTGTCTACGGTGCGACCCAGGGGTGCGACAACCTATGGGCATAAAACCAGATGTTTTCCCCATTCTTTAGTCTCTGGAATGTTGGACTGAGGTGCCGGGTGGGTGATGCTGGGTCAGGTTTGGGTTTCTCGATTTCACAGTGAGCTGAACACACACGGCAGCAGCGATCAAATTGACTTTACCCCAATTGTAACAGCTAATCTTCTTGTGATGATAAAAATAAAGGACACTTATTCTGCTTCAGTGGGATGCCTTTCTTGTTTTAAATCTGGTTTTCTAACTCATTCTTCGGATTCCCTCCTTCCCTGAGTCCTCTCCTTTTGCTGCTGTCACCCTCCGGTTTTAAAAGCCGGATTCCAGTGTCAATTAATCCATTAATACTGATTCGGGTGCCATCTGTGTCGCAAGAATCGAATCTCATACCTAACTCAGCAATGACTCCTGCTGCATCCCAGTGAATAAGGTTATCATGGATGTGATGGTGTAGACAATCATTTAACATTAAATTGTCTCTCACTGTCATATGACACTAGTTCAGGCGTGCCCTCTGAAAACTAATCAATATGTGCCATGACCTGTGAACATAACTCATTAGGAGCTAGGCTTACCTCAATGGTAGCATTTTTAAAATTTGATTTCATAGAGGATAACAGCATGGAAACAGACCCTTCGGCCCGACTTGTCCATGCCACCCTTTTTTTAAAACCCCTAAGCCAATCCCAATTGCCTGCATTTGGCCCATATCCCTCTATCCTAACTGTCTACATGCCTCTGTACTCCTACCTCTGGCAGCTTGTTCCAGACACTCGCCACCCTCTGTGTGAAAAAATTGCCCCTCTGGACACGTTTGTATCAGTCCCCTCTCACCTTAAACCTATGCCCTCTAGTTTTCGACTCCCTTACCTTCAGGAAAAGATATTGATGTCTAGCTGATCTGTGCCCCTCATTATTTTATAGACCTTTTAGCCTTCTACGCTTTAGAGAAAAAAGTCCCAGTCTATTCAGCCTCTCTTCATAACACAAACCATCAAGTACCAGTAGCATCCAAGTAAATCTTTTCTGCACTCTTTCTAGTTTAATAATATCCCTTCTGTAATAGGGTGACCTTTGATCTATTATTGTCACATGTATTGGGATACAATGAAAACTATTTTTTTGCGCTATACAGACAAAGCACATTGTTAATAGAGTATGTAGGGGAGAAGGAAAGGAGAGTGCAGAATGTAGTGTTACAGTCACAGCTAGGGTGTGGAGAAAGATCAGCTTAATATGAGGTAGGTCCATTCAAATGTTTGACTGTAGCAGGGAAGAAGTTTTTTTACTCGGTTGGTACGTGATCTTATTCCGAAAGGAAGGAAGTGGAAGAGAGGATGTCCGGGGTGTGTGGGGTCCTTGATTACACTGGCTGCTT